>NC_135307.1:3113360-5513360 GCF_048772815.1 Callospermophilus lateralis
GCCACAGCAGTCACGGCTGGGCGTTTCCAGCGCAAGCCCAGCGACCTGCCTACAGCACGACGTCCGTTCAGGACGGGCTTCGCTCCAATGGACTGCCATCGAGCACAGCCTGTGTCCTGGGCCAGGTACGCCTGCGGGACACCAGGGGACACGGGAGGCCAGTGCTCCCAACACGAAGGCCTGGGCCACAGGGACCCGAGGTCGGAGAAGACCACAGTCATCCAACAAGATTCGGATCTGCTGGCTGAGAAGCAAGAGAGCCAAGAGAAGTCAGGGCTCCTCTGTAGGCGAGATGAGCTGGGTCTGAAGGTTGTGGGAGTCAAGAGCCACGGGGGAAAGGGGGAGGACCCGCCCAGAGGCTGGAGTAGCCCCCACGGGGGACAGGGGGAGGACCTGCCAAGTGACTGGAGTAGCCCCCCACGGGGGACAGAGGGAGGACCCACCAAGAGGCTGGAGTAGCCCCCCACGGGGGACAGGGGGAGGACCCGCCCAGAGGCTGGAGTAGCCCCCCATGGGGGACAGGGGGAGGACCTGCCAAGTGACTGGAGTAGCCCCCCACGGGGGACAGGGGGAGGACCTGCCAAGTGACTGGAGTAGCCCCCCACGGGGGACAGAGGGAGGACCCACCAAGAGGCTGGAGTAGCCCCCCACGGGGGACAGGGGGAGGACCCACCAAGAGGCTGGAGTAGGTCACCCACGGGGGACAGAGGGAGGACCTGTCAAGAGGCTGGAGTAGGTCACCCACGTGGGACAGAGGGAGGACCTGTCAAGAGGCTGGAGTAGCCCCCCACGGGGGACAGGGGGAGGACCCCGCCCAGAGGCTGGAGTAGGTCACCCACAGGGGACAGGGGGAGGAAGTGCCCAGAGGCTGGAGTAGCCCCCCACGGGGGACAGGGGGAGGACCCACCAAGAGGCTGGAGTAGCCCCCCACGGGGGACAGAGGGAGGACCTGTCAAGAGGCTGGAGTAGCCCCCCACGGGGGACAGGGGGAGGACCTGTCAAGTGACTGGAGTAGGTCACCCACGGGGGACAGGGGGAGGACCTGTCAAGAGGCTGGAGTAGGTCACCCACGGGGGACAGAGGGAGGACCTGTCAAGTGACTGGAGTAGCCCCCCACGGGGGACAGGGGGAGGACCTGTCAAGTGACTGGAGTAGGTCACCCACGGGGGACAGAGGGAGGACCCATCAAGAGGCTGGAGTAGGTCACCCACGGGGGACAGAGGGAGGACCTGTCAAGTGACTGGAGTAGCCCCCCACGGGGGACAGGGGGAGGACCTGTCAAGTGACTGGAGTAGGTCACCCACGGGGGACAGGGGGAGGACCTGTCAAGAGGCTGGAGTAGGTCACCCACGGGGGACAGAGGGAGGACCTGTCAAGTGACTGGAGTAGCCCCCCACGGGGGACAGGGGGAGGACCTGTCAAGAGGCTGGAGTAGGTCACCCACGGGGGACAGGGGGAGGACCTGTCAAGTGACTGGAGTAGGTCACCCACGGGGGACAGGGGGAGGACCCGCCCAGAGGCTGGAGTAGCCCCCCACGGGGGACAGAGGGAGGACCTGCCAAGTGACTGGAGTAGGTCACCCACGGGGGACAGAGGGAGGACCTGTCAAGAGGCTGGAGTAGCCCCCCACGGGGGACAGGGGGAGGACCTGTCAAGAGGCTGGAGTAGGTCACCCACGGGGGACAGAGGGAGGACCTGTCAAGAGGCTAGAGTAGGCCCCCCACGGGGGACAGAGGGAGGACCTGTCAAGAGGCTAGAGTAGGTCACCCACGGGGGACAGAGGGAGGACCTGTCAAGAGGCTAGAGTAGGTCACCCACGGGGGACAGAGGGAGGACCTGTCAAGTGACTGGAGTAGCCCCCCACGGGGGACAGGGGGAGGACCTGTCAAGAGGCTGGAGTAGGTCACCCACGGGGGACAGAGGGAGGACCCACCAAGAGGCTAGAGTAGGTCACCCACGGGGACAGAGGGAGGACCTGTCAAGAGGCTAGAGTAGGCCCCCCACGGGGGACAGAGGGAGGACCTGTCAAGAGGCTAGAGTAGGTCACCCACGGGGGACAGAGGGAGGACCTGTCAAGAGGCTGGAGTAGGTCACCCACGGGGGACAGAGGGAGGACCTGTCAAGTGACTGGAGTAGCCCCCCACGGGGGACAGGGGGAGGACCTGTCAAGAGGCTGGAGTAGGTCACCCAAGGGGGACAGGGGGAGGACCTGTCAAGAGGCTAGAGTAGGTCACCCACGGGGGACAGAGGGAGGACCTGTCAAGAGGCTGGAGTAGCCCCCCACGGGGGACAGAGGGAGGACCCACCAAGAGGCTAGAGTAGGTCACCCACGGGGGACAGAGGGAGGACCTGTCAAGAGGCTAGAGTAGGTCACCCACGGGGGACAGAGGGAGGACCTGTCAAGAGGCTGGAGTAGGTCACCCACGGGGGACAGAGGGAGGACCTGTCAAGAGGCTGGAGTAGGTCACCCAAGGGGGACAGAGGGAGGACCCACCAAGAGGCTAGAGTAGGTCACCCACGGGGGACAGAGGGAGGACCTGTCAAGTGACTGGAGTAGCCCCCACGGGGGACAGGGGGAGGACCTGTCAAGAGGCTGGAGTAGGTCACCCAAGGGGGACAGAGGGAGGACCCACCAAGAGGCTAGAGTAGGTCACCCACGGGGGACAGAGGGAGGACCTGTCAAGAGGCTGGAGTAGCCCCCCACGGGGGACAGAGGGAGGACCCACCAAGAGGCTAGAGTAGGTCACCCACGGGGGACAGAGGGAGGACCTGTCAAGAGGCTAGAGTAGGTCACCCACGGGGGACAGAGGGAGGACCTGTCAAGAGGCTGGAGTAGGTCACCCACGGGGGACAGAGGGAGGACCTGTCAAGTGACTGGAGTAGCCCCCCACGGGGGACAGGGGGAGGACCTGTCAAGAGGCTGGAGTAGGTCACCCAAGGGGGACAGGGGGAGGACCTGTCAAGAGGCTGGAGTAGGTCACCCACGGGGGACAGAGGGAGGACCTGTCAAGAGGCTAGAGTAGGTCACCCACGGGGGACAGAGGGAGGACCCACCAAGAGGCTGGAGTAGGTCACCCACGGGGGACAGGGGGAGGACCCACCAAGAGGCTGGAGTAGGTCACCCACGGGGGACAGAGGGAGGACCCACCAAGAGGCTAGAGTAGGGCCCCCCACGGGGGACAGAGGGAGGACCTGTCAAGAGGCTAGAGTAGGTCACCCACGGGGGACAGAGGGAGGACCCACCAAGAGGCTGGAGTAGGTCACCCACGGGGGACAGGGGGAGGACCTGTCAAGAGGCTGGAGTAGCCCCCCACAGGGGACAGGGGGAGGACCCGCCCAGAGGCTAGAGTAGGTCACCCACGGGGGACAGAGGGAGGACCTGTCAAGAGGCTAAGAGTAGGTCACCCACGGGGGACAGAGGGAGGACCTGTCAAGAGGCTAGAGTAGGTCACCCACGGGGGACAGAGGGAGGACCTGTCAAGAGGCTGGAGTAGGTCACCCACGGGGGACAGAGGGAGGACCTGTCAAGAGGCTGGAGTAGGTCACCCACGGGGGACAGAGGGAGGACCCACCAAGAGGCTAGAGTAGGTCACCCACGGGGGACAGAGGGAGGACCCATCAAGAGGCTAGAGTAGGTCACCCACGGGGGACAGAGGGAGGACCCACCAAGAGCTAGAGTAGGTCACCCACGGGGACAGAGGGAGGACCCACCAAGAGGCTGGAGTAGGTCACCCACGGGGGACAGAGGGAGGACCTGTCAAGAGGCTGGAGTAGGTCACCCACGGGGGACAGAGGGAGGACCCATCAAGAGGCTAGAGTAGGTCACCCACGGGGGACAGAGGGAGGACCCATCAAGAGGCTAGAGTAGGTCACCCACGGGGGACAGGGGGAGGACCCACCAAGAGGCTGGAGTAGGTCACCCACGGGGGACAGGGGGAGGACGTGCCCAGAGGCTGGAGTAGGTCACCCACGGGGGACAGAGGGAGGACCCACCAAGAGGCTGGAGTAGGTCACCCCACGGGGGACAGAGGGAGGACCTGTCAAGAGGCTGGAGTAGGTCACCCACGGGGGACAGAGGGAGGACCCATCAAGAGGCTAGAGTAGGTCACCCACGGGGGACAGAGGGAGGACCCATCAAGAGGCTAGAGTAGGCCCCCCACGGGGGACAGAGGGAGGACCTGTCAAGAGGCTAGAGTAGGTCACCCACGGGGGACAGAGGGAGGACCTGTCAAGAGGCTGGAGTAGGTCACCCACGGGGGACAGAGGGAGGACCTGTCAAGAGGCTGGATTAGGTCACCCACGGGGGACAGAGGGAGGACCTGTCAAGAGGCTAGAGTAGGTCACCCACGGGGGACAGAGGGAGGACCTGTCAAGAGGCTGGAGTAGGTCACCCACGGGGGACAGAGGGAGGACCTGTCAAGAGGCTGGAGTAGGTCACCCACGGGGGACAGAGGGAGGACCTGTCAAGAGGCTGGAGTAGGTCACCCACGGGGGACAGAGGGAGGACGTGCCCCCACTCCAGCACTCACTGTGTGGCCAGGACCACAGGGCAGGACAGAGGTGGTGAGACAGGTGACAAACCTAAGGAACTAGCAGAGACCGAGGTCACTACTGATCTGAAGCAAAGGACAAGGGTGGCCATGGAGGAGGATGGCACTGGGACAGTGGCAGAGGGAATGCACACAACAACAGCAGTTGAGACACAAAGGGAGTTTTCACCAGAACCACCTCGAAATAGATGGTGGGCCTGACTGTCAACACAGGAGTGTCAACTCCCGAAGAAACCCCGGCCCAGGACCTCGTGGAGAGCACCTGAGACCTGGACCTCTGAAAACTAAGACCTTGCAGAGCGAAGGGACACGCCACGCTGGGAGGAGAACCTTTGTGAAACGCAGGCAGCTCAGATCCAGACTGTGTCCAAAGCCACCAAGGACCCTAACCCCTAATCACAAGAAGCGCCCCGGTTTGAAAATGAGAAGGGCTGAGCAAGCTTCTCCCGACAAAGCAGGAGGCAAACGGGCACGTGAAGCCACACGATGCCACCTCCACCAGGAAGCCCATGTTGGATCAATAGTGAGACACCACTGTGTGCGGGGTTCCAAAACACAATCACCAATGAGGGCGTGGAGCCGTGGGATCTGTGTCCGTGGTCTGTCCATCACTGGTGGGAGCAGAGGACACAATGCCCCAGAGAAGCCCTAGGTGTTTACCAAGGGATCTGGGAACTTGTCACACAAAAGCCTTACACGCATGTTTACAGCCGCTTCCCTTCATAATTACTAAAACCGGGAAGCAGCCAGGATGTCCTTCACCAGGATTCAGGAGTACCGGCCCCTGGATAAGGGGACACCAGTCAGAGGTGAGAGGAGAGGCGCTGCCGGGCCACACACAGGCACAGGGGGTGCTTGAGCGACTTCTGCTCAGCAGGACAACAGGCCCAAAAGGCCACACACAGCGACCCCAGCTCTGGGACCCCAGCTCTGGGACCCCAGTTCCGGGACATCAGGAGAAACAAACCCACAGCCTGGGGTGCAGACCAGGGATATCCAGGAGGAACACGGGGTGTGGGCAGCAGAGCATTCTCTGTGACGCTGCAGCGCAGGAGGCACAGCGTTCACAGCTGTCCCTGCTTTGACGCATGCCTGAGGGACATCAGTCTGGGAGGAGGACAGCCTTGCCCGGCTCATGTTTTGTCCCCTTCCAGGGCCCACCCCACGGCCCCAGCCTCTCCCTCTAGACCCTCCTCATGTTCCCACCACTTCCCAGTGCACACAGCTGGGGGCCGACTTCTAACACATGGGCTCTGGGGACATTCCAGGTCCACAGTGCAGTGTTGGCGTGGACCTTGGGCCCAGCTCAGAGCCGTGCACCAGGAGCAGACCCCCACGTGGCAGATCCCCACCCCGTCATCCAGGGTGGTTCCCAGGGGTGCGAGCGTGCTACCTCCTCCATGTGTGCTGCCTCTAGGGGGCGGGGGTCAGTGTCTCTGTCCAGCAGAGAAGTGAGGCCCAGGACACAGAGGCCACAAGCAGGCAGCAGGTGTGCTGAAAAGCAACAGAGGCAGAGTCAGACTTCTGCAGAGAGAAGGGCCCAGTGGGGAGTCCGGGGGGAGTTGGGGCCTGTTCTTCTTATGGTCCTTGGAGTCTCCTCCTCTCCTTACCTCCTCCCTGTCCACGTGCTCCTCGCCATTATTGATGGGTGTCCCCTCTGTCCACGCGTCTGTTTTAGTTCTTTTATTGGGTCCCCCACTTGGGGGCACAAGTAGGGAGGGGTCTGTCTGATTGGGTCCCAGGCGTGCCCACGCGCCCTTTGTCCAGCAGGAAGTTGACCTCACCAGATGTCCCTCTCCGTGCGCCTTTGCCCTGGCCCTGCCCGGCCCCCTCCCTCGCCATCTTGCCAGGCTGCCTAGGCCTCTACATCTCCCCCATAAGGGCTGGGAGGGGTCCCAAGTCACCCTGGGGATGGGTGGGGTCCTTCAAAGTAAAGCAGAAGGAGCCTCACAAACCTTGACCACTGTCCCCCATGTGACAGACGAGCAGCTCTGCCTCGGCTCCCGGTGCACAGGAACTCGACATGAGGGTGGACGGAGGGCTCGGGCCTCCTGCCGGAGAGGGGGCTACAGATGGCCTCAGCAGGGGCCAGCATGGTCCACGTGGGTTGCCCAGAGCCCAATGCATGTTGAGCATAATATGGACATTGCAGTGGGATGGTCAGTTCTGTGGGTCAACTTGACCAGCCTCAGGACGCCCAGATTAAATGTCCTTCTGTGTGGGTCTGTGAGGTGTCTGGGAGAGGAGTGCGTGGATCGTGCACTCAGCCAAGCAGCCGCCCTCCCCAGCATGGTGGGCATCACCCCAGCCCGGGAATCTCAGCAGGACAAGGTGGACACAAATGGGACCTGTTGACTTCCTGCCTTGATGCTTCAGCTGGGGCACCTCTTCTCGTCCTCTCTGGCCCTCGGACACCGCTGGCCCCCGGGCTCCCAGGCCTTCCTGCTCACACTGTGCACGACCTTGCTCTCCTGGGTCTCCAGCAGCTGACAGCGTGGACTCCTCAGCCTTGGGACCAGGTGAGCCGTCTCCCAGACACACTCCTTGGGTGGACGCTCACGTGGGCTCCCGGCACCAGGCCAATTAATCTGTGCATGCCTGTCCTCCCGGAAGTGGGCACCCGTGAGTGTGGGCTGGATGGAGGCGTGGGGAGGGCAGGGCGTGGCTTCCCGGGGGAGACACTTGTCAACAGTGATTGCCACTTTGATGATACAGGCCTTGGTCTGAGCCTTGAGTACAAACAACACCTGGCCACTGTCCTCCTCCAGGCCCAGGCCAGCCTGGAGGAAGCTGCCGAACCTCCCAGGGGAGGGGCATCCCACAAAGGACCGGGACTCCCAGGCCCTCGGGGGAAGAAGGGGAGTCTGGGAAACCCGCAGACCCGAGGGCCGCCCAGGAGGCACAGCAGGTAGTGTGGTGGGTGCCCGGGCAGCGCTTGGGAGCAGATGAGGACACCGGGCAGCAACCCGACGGGCTGCACCTGTCCGGGTGACATTCCTACCACTCAGTAGTGGTGAAAACCACCCACTGACGTGAGAATTTTCTACGCCGCCTTCACAGTTTTTCTGGAAATATAAAGCTGTTGTAAAAAATAAATTTGGCTTTTTAAAAAGGCATGCATTTTATGACATGTAGATTTTACCTAAATAGAGTTGGTTTGAAGTATTGAAAAACTGCAGTCTCCTGCTCTGCGGAGCTTTGGTTTCATGAAAGAGGAAAATAATCCAGAAGAAGAAGCAATGAGTATGTCCAAGCTCAGCCTGAGTTCCGCTCTGAGGTGACCATCGGGGAGCAGCAGGGAACCAAGGCAGGGTCCCCTGACACCCCCAGGAGGCAGAGCCAGCCCGGGCCCTCCGGCTCCAAGGTGCCAGGCGGCAGGTGCCCTCGGGAAGCAGTCCCTGTGCTCACCGGAAGATTAGGCCGGGGACAGTGTCCAGGCAGGGAGGCGTGGGGGCCCCACAAAGACATTTGGTGTCCTCAGAGGAATGCAGGCGGCCCCAGCGTGGAAACTGAGCTCCCGGTACCAGGCCACACTCAGAGACGCGATCACCGCCGGTCCCCCTGGGCTTCTGGGAAATGGCCACGGCCACTCCATTGAGAAGGCAGCCCCTGGCTCGGCGCCTCCTGCCTCCAAAACACACTCTGCATTAAGTGTAATGGGTTTTAGGGAATTTATTTTGCCAATTTTAGAACCCACCATAAAGAAGAAATATGAGAGAATTTTATGAGGTGTACTGTATATCTTTAATACTCGTATTTTTTTCTCGAAATGCTGAGAATATCAATTATGTTTATGGCTTCGCGAGGAGACGCTCCACCCCACGGCCAGAAAAGCAAGTCCTGGCAGAAAATAAGCTGTGGGGGGCCCAGGGTCCCACACCCTGCAGCCTGCAGGGTGCTGGCCGGCTCCAGACCACAAGGTGCTGACCATCTCGGGGAGCCCCTGGGGGAGGGAGGGTGTGCATGTGTGTGCCGGCCTGTTTGAGTGTGTGCACGTGTGCCTGTGTGTGCTCTCTGTGTCAAAGGACGGTCCTGAGGAGGGAGAGCCGGGACTGGGAGAGTCCTGTGGAAATAGAGGGGACCCACCAGCGGGCCCAGCACAGACAGAGGGAGCTTTTCTCCAGGATCCAGCCCCCAACAAACTCCTAGCCAGCCTCCTGATCCAGGATCTCCTGCAGGACTCTATTCCAGCCTCTGCCCGGCCCCCATACCCTCAGGACCCCCACACTGGACCCAGGGCTTTCTGTGGTCCTGCTCATCCACACTCGGTCTCCCCAGCTGAGCCAGGAACCCAGACAAGGAGCCAGAAGCTCCATTGCAGCAGGTGGGCTGGCCCGGGGGTTCTGGGTCAGGGCAGCAGAGGCACAGCCCTTGGGTACAGGACTCAGGAGCTGAGCATCCTGCGCCTCACACTTTCAGCCACTGGAGGAGTCCTGGACTCCTCAGTCTCTGGCCTGGGGCCTGGGGCCGGCCCCACCCTGCAGATGGCACCCCGAAGCCAGAGAAGCACAGCCTCCAGAGCCGAGCATCCAGATGGCTGTGGAGCCTGCAGGGCCACACTGTACGTGTGCCCACACACACGCTCGTGCACACACTTGTCCACAGACTTGCACACACAAACACCCATGAGCCCCCTGGCCCTGGAGAGCCTCTGCTCCTTGCAACTGAGGAATTCTGCAGAGCGACCCCACCTGGACCCTGGGCACCCCTGGGCAGGAGGCCAGAGCCTCCTGGGCCAGGGCTGGGCACCAGGGGTGACCTGCGAGGAGGCGCCCCGCCCTGTGCTGCTTAAGGTTATTTACGGCTCCGACGTGCACGTTTGTTTAAAATCTGCTGCGGAATTCATCCTCTCTGCCACTTACTCAGCCATTATCGGCCATCGCAAAAGTGCCGAAGAGAGAGTCATAAAAGGCCGTGATTTATGAGGCACAAGAACACAGGATGAAGGAGAGGAAATTAAACCCTGTACCTGAGAGATGACTTACCAGTCCAGCTGAGGAGAACACCACGGGGCCAACAGCCGCGGGGGCAGTGGAGGTGTCCGTCCTGAGCGCAACCCTGGGCTCACCTGCAGGAGGCGCCAGACCCGGGGCCCAGGGCCCTCCGCGTGCCCCCAGCCGGCCTGGGTGGGGCCAGCTCAGGATCCACGTGGGGACTGCAGGACCTAGGGATGTTCCATCACTCTCCGGGCCTCTGTTGACCCCTCTGAACCAACGCTGGACAGGTGGGCTCAGAGACTGCGTAGCCACAAGATAAGCTGGAGGTGCCCCCGCCGGGGTGCCCTCCTCCCTGTCCCCATGCCAACCTCTGGCCGGGTCCCCACCAGGGCTGGCCCTTGTCCTCACTGCTGCTGGGTTGTGGGGACCCACAGCCATGGCTGACCCAGCTGTGTCCTGCCCTCTCGGGGATGCCCCTCATGTCCCACTATTCTCCCCATACCCCAGGAGGCCCCAGGCCTCCTAGGCTGAGAGGTGATTTCCAGCAGGGTGGACGTCATCCCCTAAGCTCTGGGAAAGGGCTGGATCCTGGGGTTCTGCCCCAGAGTTCTCAGGGTCTGGAGGCAGAGATTCTCAAGAGTGGGGAGGTCAACAGGAGTCCCAGGCCAGGTCCTGAATGGCACCGGCCAGGTCCCTGGGAAGCCCTGCGGAACCAGGGCGGCCTCAGCCCCCGGAGGGAGCCTGGTGCCAGGGCTCCAGCTGGGGAGGGAGGGCTGGGCGCCCTGGGTCCCAGGCCTGATGAGGGCCACAGGGACACCACCTGTGCAGCTCCGGCCTGGGCGGAGGGGAAGGAGGGCCTCTTAGGACAGGCCCTCGGGAGCCTCTCCCCACCCGCTGCCCCACCTGGGGGCCAGAGGAGCAGCACCTGGGCACACACCTAACCCGGAAGCTGCCTCCCGCCTGCTGGTCCACCTCCCGCCAGTCACTGCCTCCACAGGGCTCTCCCGTCCAAGAGGGTTCTGAGCCCAGAAGGGCCACCCATCAGGGTCACCAAGAGATCCCTCTATCAGAGGCCAGCCGGTGGGCATGGGGATGTGCTCTGCTTTGTGTGGTTTTCACTTCCTTAAAAAGAAAACCACCAGGGACTACAGTTGTCCATAAAGCTCTAGTGGACTTGGAAATGAGCAGGGCACTTCCCGAGAAAATAAGAATTTGATTTTTCAATTAAAGCCAGGCATACACTGAGCCTATGCCTCGGGGACACATTTGCTTTGCAAACAGCCTGGTGGCACCGTCATCCTCACCTCCAACCAGAGAAGGGCAGCAAAACCAGGCCCCTCCTGGCGCCTCTCCAGTACCCCAGCCACAGGCTCAGCTCCTGACCTCCCCAGCCAGCCCCAGGCTCTGCCCCCCCACCTCGGGGTCCTTACACAAGACCTGGGGGGGGGGGGGGGCCAGGCCTCGGATGGCAGGAGGTGGCAGGGTGGAGCAAGAGGGGTGACCTCACACTTCCTCCCTCCTGCCCTCGCCTGCGCCCCAGGCCCCAGCCCAGAGCTCCTCTCCCCCTCTCCCAGCAGGCCGTTCCTGGGAGGGCCCCAGCCGCACCCCAGCCGCACCCCAACACTGTACTTCCCAGGTCACACCCTGGCTGCCCTCTGGTGCCCAGAGCAGCACCCCCCTCAGGACCCAAAGGAAGGAAGGGACACTCTGACCAAGACTGCAATTTCAAAAGGTAAGAAGAGAGATGAGGCCCGCCACAGTGGTGGCCCAAGGGCAGGACCAGGGAAGAGGGGGCGATGCCCAGAACAGGTGTGCTGAGCCCACACCACCCTGGAGAGCTCAGGGCAGGGCAGGACCCTCTCCGGAGGGCTCAGCTTTGCTGACCTCGGGTGCTCACACCAGAGCACAGCACAGGCCTCACTCACACAAGTCCCACCACCCCCACGCCAGGCCCCCGTGCCAGCCTCAGTGTCTCCAGCTGGACAAAGAATGCAGGTCCAAGACTCTTGCTGCTCCCAGGCCCTGGGTGCTGGCCTGCTCAAGGTCACTGGCCTGTCTGCCTCCAGACTGACCCTGGGTCTGGCTGGGCCAGCCGGGGTCACCTGCTGTAATGCTGCAGACAGCTCAACCCAGGGCTGCAAGAACGAAGGCTCCTCCGTCTCATTCTTGTTTTCTTCCCAGCGTAATTGAAAAATCAATATGTTGCAGAATTTCTGTGCAAACCACAAATACAATCATTTCCAATCTCAAAGAGGACCATCCTGCAGCACAGCAGCTGTGCCCCAGAGGCCCCAGCACAGCTCTGGGGTGGCAGCCGAGCAGGCAGACGCCACCCCGAGCCATCCTCCCAGGGCCCCGCCCAGGGACACCTGGCCCCAGATTCAATCAAGCCTTCCTGCACGGCTTCTGATCGCACCGTCCCCGGCTCATAAATAATGGCACTTAATGAAAGGCATGAAAAGTCAATTAACTGTAAGCATAGTTACACACGGCCACGCCACACCTGTCACCAATAGAGCTCGCGTTGGAACTTATTACATTTTTATCAACTCGGCCTCCTGAGCCACCACGCAATCTGGGCAGCGCACCGTCCTCTGTAATCAGAGTCGTTGGCTTTTATGGGTTGCTCAATTTCGCCCAAGGGACAGATGGCACAAAGCAAGGAGAAAGCCACCGCATGCTTCAAGTGGAGGACAAGCCAAGGCCAGGCCCCCAGGCCTGGGGTAGATGTGGCCAGCCCAGCCTGCCCAGCCCTGCCTAGCGAGGCACGGAGCCTGCCACCCCTGACTGGCCCAGCCACCCTGCGCCTGACCCCAGGCCCCCAGGACATACCCACAGGGGGCCTACCTGAGCCTAGTTGTCCCCAACCTGCCGTCAAAATTAAGCCCAGCACCCATGTCACCCAGGCAGTGTGCTCCGTCTCTGCCCAGGGCTGGGCCATGCCTTGTCTGTGGGCTGTGGGCTCCTTCTCAGACGCTCCAGTGACCACACAGCTGCTCCGCGGTGACCACTGCCTGCCCTGCACTGGACCCCAGAGTCAGTCCCTGTCCCCTGAGGAGGCTGTGATGGGGGTGAAGGAAGCCAGGTACCCAGAGTCCCTGCCCAGGGCTCAGCCTCTCCCCGCTGGGTGCAGGTCCCCAAGACCTAGCAGAGAGGGAGGAAGCAGACCAGAGCTGAGAACCCGGCTGGGAGCCTCGCCCGTGCCTCAGGTGGCACCTGCCCACCCTGGCCCTGACACCCTCCTGCTTCTGGTCTGCTTTTCCCTGGTGGTCTCACCCCTTCTGAAGTGCTCTTCCAGGGTGGGTCCACCTTCTCCAGAGACCCCCGCCCACATCCTCTCGCCCCCCCCCCCCGGGGGAGACAGTAAAGAACGGGACAATGTCCCAACAGGACCAAGGTGTTGCCAGCTCAACACCCTGCCCCCTTCCCAAGCCAGCCTGTCCCAGACAGGGCCCTCCACATCTCCCTGCCCTGGCTTTGGTCCACCGCAGTGTGGACCCCTGACCACTGCAGCCAACTGGCCTCTCCACCACTGTGTGCAGGGGCCACCACACCTCTGACCTCACTGGGCTGGAGAGGAGGGCTCTGTTTCCCACCAGGGTCCCCCAGGGCCAAGACACAGAGCTGGCCGGCCACTCCAGTGTCGGCCCAGGACCTGAAATCCCTCCTTCCGGTTTTCCCCCAAGGTCTCATACCCCTGGTGGTGGCCACAGCCCACACACTGTGCTCTGGGGGCGGTCTTCCCTGTAAACAGTAGTGTCACAGCAATGCACTACTTCATCCACACGTTCCTATATGGTGGCCTCCCACCCCCAGGGCTACTCAGCACCCAAGATGTGTCTCCTGCCACCACAGGGCTGGAGCCGCAGGACTATCCGGGCTGCACGAGGCACGGTTAACGCAGAAAGGTGACACCGTGCCCGTCAGAGTACACCAGGTTCCTGGCCCATCTGGGCCTTGGCTGCCCGTCTGGGCCTTGGCTGCCCCAGGCCCCAAGCAGCCACGGCCTGACTTCTGCCATTTCCAATGATGCGCATTTCCTAGGATTTTATGTCAAATCTTCCTAGAATCATAAACAGCTGCCCTTTTTGTCCAGCTGCTGTCCCTTGGCATGCCACTTGTCACTTTTCCATGCCGCCATGTTACACACCAGGCTGCATGAACTTCATACAAACCCCACATGGACATGCGCTGTGGTCACCCTTAACCTAAGCCGCCCAACTGGCGGTCAGCTCCCGGCCACCCGGCTGAGCGGCCATTGCGCATCTCTGCAATCTGTGCATCGTGGCAGCTGAGGGACATTTTCTTCCCTTCATGGAATCCAGCAATGAAGCCACGGGAGCCTGGGGCCTCTTCACGGGCTTCTTGCGTGGTCCGCTTTCAACCTGGTCATCGGCTCCGTATGGAGTGCACTGTGGCCCTTTGTGTCTCCAAGGAACTGGCCTGTTCTGAGTTGGATTTGTCAGTGTGAGGTTCTGCTGTCCCCTCAAGATCAGTAGCGCAGCTTGATACTGAGTGTCCTGGTCAGCCTGGTGGGCGAAGGCTTTTGCTCGTTTTACCCACCATCTTGGAACAGTGGGTCTGCTGACCTCCCTGCGGCGTCCATGCTCACTGCCCCGCTGGCCGCCTCGGCCCTGTTGCTTCCTGTCCTCTGTTACACGGGCCGAGTTTGCTCTTCATGCCCTCGGTTCTTGAGGTACCAGCTGAGGTCACTGGTGATCTCTCTCCTAATGTTTCTGTCAGTTTTTCATCTTGGTGACCAGAAGGGCCTGACGAGGGCAGCTTCAGGAGAAAACATTTATTATTTGGCTCATGGTTTCAGAGGTCCAGGCCATAGGTGGCGACTCCATGGCTCGGGGCCAGGGGACACAGGACATCATGGCGGAAGGACATGGAGGAGGAAAGCAGCTCAAGACGTGACAACCAGGAAGCAGAGAGAGCTCTGCTCACCAGGGACAGAATATAAACCCCAACGGCACATCTCCAGGGACCACCTCTTCAGCCACTTCCCCAGCCCTCAGTTACCACCCAGGTAATCCCTATCAGTGGATTGACCCTCTATTAGTCGTCTCACATGAGCTTTGGGGGGACACCTTCTATGCCAACCCTAACAACTAACACAGGTATGCGATGCTGTAGTGCCTAACACAGGTATGCGATGCTGTCGTGCCTAATACAGGATGCAATGCTGTCATGCCTAACACAGGTATGCGATGCTGTCGTGCCTAACACAGGTATGCAATGCTGTCGTGCCTAATACAGGATGCGATGCTGTAGTCAACAGACGGCTGGCAAACGGGCACAGCACCCACACACCTGAAACCGTGGGAGGAAGGCACCTGGAGCTTGAAGATGCCCAGCTAGGGAAAAAAGCTGCACACGGAAGGACAACGTGCTGTCCTCCTGTGTGGGGTCCCCGGCGACAGAATGCAGGTGGGGCTGGGAGGCCAGGGCACTAGTGCTTACTAGGACGGAGCCTCAGGTGGCCCCCAGGCCTGCGCAAGTGGTTCAAAGGATAAATGACCTGCATTTGGCTCTGGTAAGGAGAAAGGCAGGAGGTGTCCAGCCTATCAGCTGGGCACTCTCTGGCCATGCAGCTGCCAGGTTGGTGCCGTCGGTATTGGAGAAGGTGGAAGTGCCTGCTGGAGGGGGGCCTTCCCCCACCTTCCTGTGATTCTCCTGGCTCTGGCTGAGGGTGTCCTCCCAGGAGCAGAACCTCCCCAGGCAGAGGAGAAACAGCCGGCCGGAGGCCTCGGGTCCCAAGCACCCGGGTTCCGGAGGTGGAACGATGAGCTACAGGTTGGGGGGTTCTGTGGGAGTCAGGACACAGGGGCAGCCAGCGCCCTCCTGCCATGGGTGACCTCTGAACCGAGGACACCGCCACCTCTCAGCCTGGGTCTCCTCATCCCACCTTCCCGGTCCCCAGCCCTGCCTTGACTCCCCACCTGGCCACTGGGGGCCCACCCATAGCAGCGTGACACAGCAACCTGCCCAGCAGCAGGTCAAACTCACCCAGACCTGGGCTGACCAGAGGGACCCTTCCCACTGCTGACTCCACCAAAGGCAGTACCCACAACACACGCAGACACAAGGAAGCATGTGCACACAGACTACAGACACACGGCCCCTACACACGGCACACAAATTCACACACGCGGGCACGCTTGGGGACACCTGGCGTCAAGGGCTTCTTGCAGCCAGAAACAATGCTCCTGCCACAGCCTCTTGGAGGGCTGCTCTGGGTCCCTGGGGTTCCAGCCCCGCTAAGCAGGCTGCGGGATGTGCAGACACACACACACGGGGCCGGCCCGTCCCCCAGGGAGGGCGCGCACAGCGAGCACTGGCCTGAGGGGCTGCGGGGATTGAGTCTGAAATTGCTTCCACCTGGGCTCTGGGACCACAAGCGCGCAGAGGACCCTCTCCTCAAAGCCCCTGCCTCGGGGGCCGCCAGCCTGCACCGCCGTGTGCCCCTCCCTGGCCGGCCACGTGACTCCTCAGGCCTGGTATGAGGGCAGCCAGCGGAATCCACACTCACACACAGCAAGCTCGCAGCCCTGCACAGATGGGCTCTTGAGACGCCAGACGCCGCGGGCAGCATGCTGCTTTGTTGCCTCCTGGCTTCCCTCCTTTGTCCCTCACTCCTGGAGCCCCTGACCCCCAGAGCCACTGGCACCCAGCCTGGCGGGCCCTCGGCATAGCGCGTTGGTGTTGCACGTGGAGCACGTGCAGATGCCGCTGGACGAGATCAGAGCAAAACCCAGACTCCTGGCATCCTTTAGGGTGCTCGGCCCCGCAGGACTGCAGACTGCCCAGCTCCCACAGAGATTTGGGCTGGTGGCCCTGGCGTGGGGGCCAGGGAGGAGCTGGGCAGCTGCTCTTCTACCTCCAACAGAACGTGGCCAGCAAGGAGGGGCTTTCTCTCAACTGGGCCACCCACTGCCAAGAGCTTGGGACCCCAGCCCCAGGGGACCAGATGCAGCCGGGGCCACAGTGCCAGGGCAAGAGGACCTAGGCCAGGGCGAGGTGGCAGGAGCACCCACAGTGTAAGGACATGATCTGAGTTAGGGAAGAACCTGCGGGGGCAGCTGGCCAGCAGAGGCCCACAGGAGTGGACTCACGGGACACCGAGGCCTTGGCAGAGCCTGCTAGGGGCAGGCATGAGCCTCCTGGTGGCCATGCACGCCCACCTTCAGGATGGAACCACCAAGGTTTAAAGACTTTGTCCCTTCTGCATCCTCCCCGCTGGGGACCAGCCAGGGTTGCACATGTGCTGGACCAGCTCTCCCCACTGACCCACTCCTCTGGCCCTAACGTCCTGTGTCCCCTCTCCTGAGTGCGGGTGGGCCACCCCTGAGCACCTCCTTCAGACCAGGTGAAGGTAAATGCCCTCCAGAGGTCAGAGGTCAGAAGACAGCGGGTGGGAATCTGCTTCCCTTGGAGGCCTTGTGTCCCCCAGCCCCCGCCAACCTGCCTTCCCTTCTGCTGTGGATGCAGTGGGCCTGGGGTCTCGGGCTGGCCAGGTCCCTCCCTCCCATCTCTGCAGCCACCTCATTGCTGCTGCTGGGAACATCTGGGTGGGGCCAGAAGTGGGGAGCAGCCCCTTTCGGGGGGCAGGGATCTGTGCCACCAACCGTAGGGCCTGAGAGAGCCCCAGGCTGGCAGTGAGCCAGACTTGTTCTCAAAGGCTCTCCCCATCTGGGCACTTCCCCAGAGCTGCCGTCCTCAGGCCCCATCACCCTCGTGCCACCAAGCAGCACTGCCACAGGCGATGTGTGTCGGGGGCTCCGTCAGGCCCAGACACACACCCCGGGCAGGGCCACGCAATGGGCTGTCCGTGGACCAGACAAAGGCTGCCTGTAAATTGAGGGCAGTGCTGGCCGCGGCTCCAGGCCTGCTGAGGGGATGTGATAATTGGACCCAGTTCTAAGGTGTCTGTCGGGGGCGGAGGGGCAGTAATTGGAGAAGGAAGGAGAAGAAAGGAGCCGGTGGCCGCGGGATGCCAACAGCTGGTCGTGCAGAGAACTGGTGGGCAGAGGGCCTGGCGTCCCCTTGGCTCTCTGCCACTGGACCCGGGAGCCCAGCCCCACACGGCACCCATGGGCCTCAGCCAGGTCTGGGGGTCCTCAGCCACCTGCCTCCATCAGAGACGGGAGCGTCTCAGAGGCCTCACCAACACTGAGCGAGTGAGTGGACAAAGAAGGACCAGGCAAAGGCCACCCAGACCCCTGGACTCCAGCCAACCCTCAGCCGCAGCAGGGCTCCTGGCTGCACTGGCCAGTTGTGGCCTCTGTGTGGCCTTCCTGCCTGGCCTCCCCCTTGGGGGCATCCTCACTCACTGGCCTGGCGCTGCCCTCTGGCCCCTCTGCAGCACTGTGATCCCAGTGCCCACAGCCGCCTGCCCCAGCAGCCCTCAGGGACTGCTCGGGCCATTGAGGACCACGCAGGACCTGGTGCTCAGGCCCCAGCTGCGGCCACTGCCTCACAGCCCACCCACGGCCCCAGGACCGCTCCTGACAGACTGCAGATGCCCCAGGCCTCATCCAGCTCTGCCTCCTGCCCCTAACCCTTGCTCTTCGCGTCCCCCAGCCCCTGGCATCCTCTGGCTCTGCCAGGGCACCCTTGCCAAGTGCTCCTGAGACCCACAAAGCCCCGGCCTCCCCTCCAGGGAGGGAGCCAAACGGTCAGAACACGAAAAGGCAGGTGAGGTGCCGGAGCCAGCCCCCCCCGTGCCTGTCAGCCCCACCCTGTCCGCTGGTCCCTTCCACCTCAGCCTCAGTCTCCCCTCTGATATGCAGGTGCCAGCTCCCTGACGGAGTTGAGGGTCAGGATTCCATGAGACGGTGGCTCTGTGGCCCTTGCCAGGCAGGAGCAGTAAGGAACGCTCCAGCCCTCCATCCCCGCCGCAAAGCAGCCCCATCTTGGGGACAGGAGCCCCAGGAGCAAGACCTCTGTGGTCAGCAGGCACAGGCGCCCATGTGGCCAGGCCAGTGGGTGGCTGGAACCCACTCAGCACCCCTGTGTGGGGTCGAGCCCGGGGAGGGGAGCGATGCCCCAGTCTCACTCCTGCTCCATCGCCCCTCCAGGGGAGGCCCCCGGGCACATGTTCCCCAAGACAACCCGCCTCGAGTGAGTGGCTGTTCACTTCTGCTTTGAAAACTCCACGCCCACTTACCGTAGGCATATTCCATTTGCTGCTGGGAAGCCCAGATCACAGCCGCACCTGAGGAGTGATTGGTGGACAGCGGAAGGGCCTTCGAATCGCCAGGTACCTCTCTGAAGTTCTCCTGCCCGCTGGCGAGGCTGGGGTGGGCAGCTGAGATGGGCACTCCACCCCCAGGCAGTGCCCACCACACCCTTGTGTGTGGCCAGCTGGGAGGGTCCAACCCCAGCTCATGCGGCGGAGGGTGACCGCTGCCCCTGCACAGCCCCAGGACCAAGCCTGGGGCTCTGGAGCTGGCCACATGGCCCTGATGCTGGGGCACTGTGGGCAGCCACAGTCCCAGGAGCTGCTCCTCTTGGGGGCAGTGGGCCCAGCAACCCACTTCCAGGGCCCCAGTGTGCACAAGGTGACAGAGGAGCAGGAACAGGCCAGAGGACAGTGACCCCAGCCCTGACAATGTCAGGGGCCTGCGATGTCATGAGGATGGCAAGGCCCCGGTCAACAGAGGAGTGGCCTGTGGGCAGCAGCTGGACTGTTGGCACCACTGCAGAACTTCCTGGGCCTGGGGGCAGAGGTGGGGGAGGAGGGGACATGTGGGGACCTGCAGGCCAGCCAGGTCAGGCCCAAGCCCTGCAGATAGTCTGAGCAGGCAGGGCCTCACCTGTCTGTGGCACTGTCTGACTTGGCACCTGCGACAGGAATTGTGCGCCTGACCCAGCCCCCTCAGAGCCTGCTGCTCTGGGACCCGGCCCTTTAGAGAGGCAGACAAGGAAAAGGGGACCCTGGGAGGACCCCAATCCAGCCTGATCGGAGCCCTCATAGAAGGAGGGGTCAGGGCCAGGCGCAGTGACACATGTCTGGTCCCAGTGGCTTAGGAGGATGCTCAGTTCACAGCCAGCCTCAGCAAAAGCGAGGCACTAAGCAACTCGGTGAGACCCTGTCTCTAAATAAATGCAAAACAGGGCTGGGATGTGGCTCAGTGGTCAGTGCCCCTGACCCAGTACCAAAAAATAAAAAAAGGGGGAGAAGAAACTGTCCATATAGGGAGAGGCCTCAGAAGGAACTGACCCGCCCACACCTTGATCTTGGACATCAGGACCCCAGAACTATGAGAAAATAACTTTTGTGCATGTGCCCAACCTGTGGTCCTTTGTGAGGTGGCTTGAGTGGACAAAGACACTATCCTCTGGGCATCCACCAGACCCCCATGAAGTGGACACCCAGGCTCCTCTGACCTCCAAGAGGGCACAGCCCTTCCCTGCCCCCAGCCCAGAGGGGTTCAGGTCTCCTGGCTCCTCTGGGTACTGGCCCTCCCCAGGAGAGGACAGAAGCTCCTCAGCCAGCCCCCCGAGTGTCCCAAGCTGGGAGGCCCAGGAACCCATCTTCCCCCAGAAGCTCTGCCTGCCCACGGCCCCTGCCACAGACCCCTGGTCCTGCTGGCCCACGGAGCAGGTGTCCTCAAAGTCCCCGACCTGTAGCAGCCCTCCTTACTGCTGGGGAGCTGGGCACAGGAGCACCACCCACGTCTTTCCCTCCCTTCACAGCTGTGCCCAGGATCCCCGGAAGGGCCTGGCTGCTCCCCGCATTCCCCACAGTCCCCTCTTGTCACCAGCCTGAGCCAAGATGTCTCCACCCTGCCCTGCTCGGCAGGAGGGCTCCCTAGGACCCATCTGCCCCCGCCAAGTGTGCCTCTGATCAGCAGATTTCAGTGACATCAAAGTCACCTGGCGAGAGCCCAGCAATGCAGCGCTGAGAAGAGAATCAGGCCGTGGATGGTCCCTGCCTCATGCTGTCACATTCCCTCCCTGGAAGGCTTTTACCAGGGCTTTTAAGAGGCCTAGCAGTTTCACAAAAGAACAAATTACGTGCAAATCAGGCTGCTGCGGCTTGTTCTCCCCCCACCCTCCCCCCTCCTTAGGAGGAGGGCGGGCAGCCCCGACACTAAACCTCCTCCAGCTGACGCTGGGAGCCTGGAGAGCTGTCCTGAGGGCCCTCCCTGCCCGGGTGCTGAGTGGGGTCAGCAGCCTCCCCAGAAGGAGGTCCATCCACCCCAGTCACACCAGGGCCGCTGTCACCTCCCATCCCAACAATGCCTGCAAGTCATCACAGTGCAGGAAGCCCCTGGCCTGCTGGTCAGCACCTGGAAGCCCCCACTGACCCTCAGCTTTGCTTGGGATGCCACCACTCCTGGCCGGTCCTTCCCAGGCACTATGGGGCAAGAGTCCTGGCCAGCATGCACGCCCAAACCTAACACAGCCACCACCCAAAGCCACCACCAGCACCCCAGCACTCCCACACGGCACTTCCCACATCCCCTCTGGATGACCCTTCCACCCCACCCTCTGCACACAGAAAGAACCCAGGCCTCTCAGTGCCCGGAGCACATGGCCCCAGGACCAGGGCCAGCTCTCCCGAAAGAGAAGCGGGTAGTGGCTACACCAAGGTATTGGTCTGCTTTGAGGGTGAAACACCACCGAAGGCCTGGAGGTTCTGCCTGGCCGCCGGGGCCACAGCTCAGGGTCCTGTACGTGCTCATGCTCTGCAGGGTCCTCAAGCAGCACCCACCTCAGATGCACGCCCTTCCCAGGACACACAGCCTTTTCCACAATAACACACTCACACTCTCACACACGCAGGTGCATGCACAAGCTCCTCTTGCCACCCGATTTCCCTGATAGGGCACCCATGGCCCCAGCTCCTCTGAAGGGGCTGCCCTGCTCGGGCCCAGGCCTGACGGCCCCTTGCACACTGCGGAGTGCTGGGCAGCCTTCCCTGCGGCGGACCCTGAGCCAACCGGGCGCAGGCCCAGGATCACCACAGGACCCCTGAACCCAGCACCCAAAGGAAGTGACAAATTGCTCAGTCCCCCGTGTTCTCCGTCTCCTGCGCAGCCCTGGGCCACTCTGAGCCTTCACCAGCCTACGCTCAGGTCACCTGGTTAAAGTCCCGGCATCTGAGTTGGGACAGCACCTGTTCCTTGCTGCCTCACCAGCCCAGCCCCAGGACAGCTGCAGAGAGCCTGCTGCCTGAGTGACACTTCACAATGACACATTAGACAGTGTCTCTCCTGTTCTGCCCAGTCCTTTGTCCCCCCTGAAGACGCAGAGTGTGTGGACGGTGTCATCCTGCAAGGGAGCTCCGGGCAAGCCATGCAGCACGGATGGTAGAGGGCTGGGAGTCAGCCCAGAGTCTGCCCACCGGCAGGAGCAGTGTCACCCTGTACCTTGATGTCAAGGCAACTTCCACGGAGCCTCTCCCAGGGGAAGGCTCATTCCATCCTGTGAGCGATGTAACTGCTGGGGTTCTGGGTTAAGGCAGCCCGGAACCCAGAGACCTGCCTTGCCAGTTCCCGGGGCCCCGGTCTCCCCTGTGGACTGGGACTTTTTCCCTGTGTGCGAGCATTCTTCCAGCCATCGACGCTCACCATGCAGCCACCCAGCTCTAGAAACTCAGCACACGGTGACACTGTACCCTCAGTGTGAATGTGCTGGGGCCCCAGGAAAGGGTCGAGGCTGAAGGCAAGGGGCTCAGGCCACCCCTTCCCCTTGGCAGGCAGATGGTAGCAGCTGGTTCCGAGTCCAGGCAAGCGTGTGAGCTCCCCAGCCAGAAGCCACCCTCGGCTCCCGCCTTGGCCCTCATGAAGGCCCATGACCTTGGGCAAGTCACCTAGGACTCCATGCTGATGGTTTGATGGCCCAAGGCTGTGGGAGACCAGATGGGCTTCTCCGCGGACATAGCTTAGGCTGTGCCTCGTTGGGTCAGCTCTTGGTCACTTGGCTGCTGCTACTACTGCCCTGCACATTGTTGCTGTGTCCACCTGTCTGGCCATCCAGGCTGGAGGAGGAGGTCAAGGTCAGTGGCCATGGTGCATCCTCCATTGACTCTGCCCACCTAAGGAGTGGAGAGGGCCAGGGGAGGAAGCAGGAGACCCAGGCTACTCTCAACCCACCCTGAGGCTGGTCTCACCCGCTCTTCAGAGCTCGGGGGAAATGCCACCAGGAAAGAGCCCTCGCCTGCTGGGGGCCGGCCGGGAATCTTGCCAGCACCCCTGCACCCCTCCACGCCTCTGCCCCTGCTCAGTCTGTCTGCCTCAGGTAGCTGAAGAGGCTCACACCAGACCCTGTCCCCATGACCTGAGAGGCACCCTTCCTAGACAGGGACCAGACTTTCAATGACCCACTGTCCGAGGCCTGAGCAGTCATCCTGCCTGGGAGGACCAGGGCAGTTGTGCCGGCCACCCCACCCAGGGACCTGCTTGCCTCCCGTGCAGGGCAGGGACTCCATCTCTGTACAGAGAGGAGTCAAAGCTACGATCCCAGCAGCTCCCCCTCAACAGCCAACCAGAGCCCCGGCAGCGTCTGCTCCTTCCTGATGCACATGTCCGCCTGCTCCCCCGCGGCTCCCCAGCTGCTGCAATCAGGGCGGAGCAGGAGGGCTTGGGGCCAGAGGAGCCATCGCAGGGACCAGGGATTATTTCTGAACCGAGCAGGAATGGGGGGTCTGGGAGGAGACTGGTCACGGCCAGAGCCTGGCAGCTGGCAGTGGAAGGAATGCCCCCCGCGGAGACATGTCTTCTGATTTGAGCTGCCGAGGGCACGTTCTCTGACATTTATGAGGCCCAGGCTCCCTGTAAACCCAGATTCCAGAGAGGCCGACAGCTGTCCCAATCCCTGGAATTCGGGCTGCGGGCCGTCGCTTCTGATGGGTACATCTGCAGCTGCCCCACCGGGAGGACTCCTGCAGCGGGGCAGCTGCAGCCCGACTGCGCACTGAGTGTCAGCTCAGCACCTTGAGAAAAGCAGAGTACCTTCCCCTGGCAGCTGCGGGGACACAGGCTCTCAGAGGCTGGGTGGCTTTGCCAAGGCTGCAAGCCAAAGACAGCCAGCTGGGGTGTCTGCCCAGAGCAGCCCTCTCTGTGCTCAGCACAGGCCCGGGGCTGACTTCCTTATGCATCAAATAATAAGATTGGAGGAAAATTCCCCAGTATGTCGACAGAGTGCCATCCCACGGTGGCAGCCTTGAGGGATGGTCACATTATCTCTTCTACACTTTTCATTTCTTCCTGCAGCAGCCACCTCGTTTTTACAATAGGAAGTAGGAGATGTGGGTGCAGGACAGTGGCTGGACCAGCCCTTGCACCACAGATGCCTGGTAGCTGCACACTGTCTCTTTATCGTCTCTAAAGCATGAAGAGAAAAGCAGAAAGCAAAGGGCCCTTCACCCGTCCAAGCTCAGAGCAGGTGAGAGCCCAGCCAGGTAAGCCCAGAGCCCAAGTGCCCCACAGAACAAGGTGGGCTGGCAATGGACCCTTGATGGGCAGGTGGGGCAGAGCCCACTCATGGGCCTCACAAGGGCCTATCATTGGCATCTCCTCCCAAATCCAAGTTCAGTGTGTCACTGAGCTGAGGGCAGCTGCCGTGGGAGCTCACACCACAGGGACACACAGATGCTGCCAGTCAGCCTATTCTCTCCCCCTCGGTGACCAGTTGCTAAGCACCTACCAGCACAGCATTGGGGACAACAGGGTCAAAACCAGAGCTGGGACAGCTGAGAGTCTGACAATACCCCATCCCCAAGCCCAGAGGCCCAGGAGACCTTGTGTGAACTTGCCACTGTGGCCAGACTGCTATGGCTAGGAGACCTCATGGCCTGGACTCCGTCACCACAGCTCCAGGTGGACAGTGCCTGGGAAAGCCACCAGGACCTGGAAAAGCAAAACAAACCTGTAAAGAAAAACACATCGTCCAAGCTCAAATGACCCTACGATGTCTTCTTCAAATACCATGCCTAGCGCTCAGAGGGGACCACACCCGGAACGAGGTAGACACCACGGTCAGGGGCAAAAGCGGAACGCAGGGCTAGGGCAAGACGGGGCTCGAGGATGGTGGAGGACAAAAGACCCCAAGGTGTCCACAGGAGACCAAAGAGAGATCTGAAAAAAAACAAATCCAAGATCTAAAATGGACACTTAACCAAAAATGAGAACAAAGTGCAGATTTCATGCAGCTGGAGAGAGATGCGCCGTCCAGAGCACAACCCGAGAGGATGCGGCAGCAACCGCACAGAAGGAAAAGAAAACGGAACAAATTCCAATTGTATTTAAGCATCAATGAGCAAATATAAAGTGTCCTTTAAAAGCATCAGAGAACACTGAGAGTCTAGGAAGTTATACGACGTCAACAAGAGAGTCCAGAAATCATGTTGAGAGAAAATAAAGAACACCAAACGACTACAGAGAACCTGTGGCCAGGTTTCAGAAGGCACGATACTGTAAAGACAGGCGCCCACCCCTCCCAAATCGCTTGGTTCAATAAATCTCCAACCAAAATCCCAGCAGGGCTTGTTTCTGTGTCTGTGGGGAACTCCATCGACTAATTCTAAAATGTGCACAGAATTACAAAGAGCCCAGAACAGCCAAACACCACAAAATATGGAGGCTGTGCGGAGAACCAGCTTTCCCGGAAACCAGGGTTATCCTGCCTGGGGCATTGATGCAGGGGGGGGCGGGTCAACCCAAGGAGCAGGGCAGGGAGCCAGGACGGGCTTAGAAACCTGCAGCCACTTCTTCTGTGACAGCGGCAGGCCCTCAGAGCATGGTGAACAGATCGTCTTTCTGACACTATCAACCAGCTGGCCATGTCGGGGGGAAATGATTTTGGAGCTCTAGTCACACCAGGAGCAAAAGTAATTCAAGTAGATTCACAGATCTAAGTGTGACAGGCAAAGTAAGCAGCTGTCGCATGGCCAGAGGGGTGTGGGCATCGTGAGCCCAGAGGAGGGACAGGATTTTTAAATAAGTCACTAAAAGCACCAACCCAAGGGAAATTAAGAAATACCGTTCCTGGGAAGACCCTGCACGAGAGTAGAAAGACGGCCCACCCGCAGCCTGATGCACACCGCAAAGGCACCGCGTGCAGGGAGCAGGACGAACAGCCATGATCACAAGAAACAGGAGAAACCCAGAAAGGTGGCCCAGAGACCACCAGGCACGTCCAAAAGCGAGAACCCACACATCACCCACCATAAGAAAGTGCCCAGTCCCCCAAGTCAAGGACATGCAAAGACCAGGTTTCAGAAGGCACGATACTGTAAAGACAGACACCCGCCCCTCCCAAATTGCTTGGTTCAATAAATCTCCAACCAAAATCCCAGCAGGGCTTGTTTCTGTGAGACCACAGTGAGAGCCACCACCTGGCTTCGGTCTGCAGGAATCTACATTCTGGAGACACTGAGCATGGCGCACGGGGAAGTCCCACCAGCATGGAGGTTCGTCAGCCGGAGCCGCCCCAAGGAAGGGCAGACTGGTGGAGTGCAGGTCTCTGAGGGTCGTGAGCCTGTCCTGGACACTGCTGTCAGGGCCACGCCGCATTAAGCACTTGGCAAGGTCCCAGGCTGCCCCAAGCCGAGGCATCCTCTTGAGAACTCGGCCGGAGCCAGGCACGTGCACCAACACGGCTCCCGGGTAGTTGAAAATGTGCCTCACTGGGCTGGGGTGTGGCTCAGGGTAGAGCACTTGCCAATAGCCAGAGGCCCTGGGCTCCTTCCCAGCACTGAAAAGGGAAGACAAGTGTGGGAGGGACACAGTGAGGACCTCGGGGACACTGCGGGAGGCGGCCAAGAGCAACTCCAAGCTTGTGATCAATTTTTCCATAAACCTAACCATGCTCGCAACAGTGTGTTAATTAAAAACAAAACAACCCTCTCCCCTCAAAAAGAATCCGAGGGCAGAGCCAGATTGGTGCCCTCTGAAGGGAGGGCCAGCATTGCAGCTCCTGAGGTAGGGGCCTGGGGTGCCCACGGGCACCTGCCATCAGCCTCATTCACAAACACCCCAGACTTCGTCATCAGGGAGCAAAGTCTGTTAGGAAGCTTGGCTGGACGTCACAACAAAGGGCAGATGAAAGAAGCCTAAAGCAGGGACCGCAGGGGCCCACTGAGGGTTGAGAGCTCCAGGACCCCCCAGGAGGTCACAATGGCAGGGACAAAGGGCCATCAGAGGGAGGACAGGCTTTGTGGGCTTGGGCTGTGGCTCCCCAGACGCACACTCTGGAGTTAGCTGGCCATGGTCTAGGCACTCTCCTGCGTGTGCCTCCCTGGGCTGGGGTGCGGCTCCTGGGGTACACCTGTCACCACAAAATAGGCATCAAAAATAGAGACAGTTACTTACTCTGCTTATTCTGAGGTGAGAGCCGCGCACTCACAGCTTGGGCCACATCCCCCCCACCCCAGGACTATCACAGCCTTGAGCACCTCTGGGCATTTCTGGAAGTGGGTCTGGCTGGCAGGGCCCACGCCCAGGCAGAGGGTCTGCCTCACCCAACTCCACCGGGCAGGGCCGAACCTCAGCATGGCCACCGAGCACCCTCTGGGCAGGGGCTGCTGCCGGACTCTCCTGCCCCTGCAGAGCTAAGCCCACGCCAGCCCCGGCTCCTGCATCTGGGCCTTCCACATCTGCATGGAGACGGTGACTAATGGGGGTGTCGCCATCACCCCAGGGGTCCTGCTGCTCCTCCAGTGCCCACAGCAGGATTCCAGCGTTGGCCAACAGGAAGCAGCAGTCGAGCGCACGCAGAGCTGATCGATAATTAATCTGAACATTAAAAGCATTTTCTCCGCCTGACAAGTGCTGATTGCTGCCGTCTCCAGGACCCGGAGCGCCCCCTCCTCCTGTGGAATCCTCCAGGCGACCAGGCTTCATACCAACTCCCACTGCCTCTCTCCTCCTGAGGAGCTCTCAGGACCCCGGCCCAGGAGAAGGAGAAAGGGGAGGGAGGGACAGAGGGAGGACGCATCCCCTGGTCCCGCCCAAGCCAGGACTCCCCGCCCAGGGCCGTCCTCTTGACCCCTCCAGCCCCAGCCTGGACACAGACAGCACCCTCTCTGTGCAGGGAGTGGCAGGCCTGTCCCTGGGAGCTGCAGTTCCTCCACCCCACTCCAGGGAGCAGCTGCAGGGTGGGCCCTGTCTCCTCAACACAAGTGCCCGTCCCCACCAGCAGACCTCACAGCAGCAAGCGCACTCCGTGGCCTAGACCCTGGGCTGTCCCCATGCAGCCTACCCAGACCTAGGCCTAGGGGCAGCTGAGCAGCAGCTCAGGCTCTGCTGCCTGGGACCTGCACATCCCTGGATCCTGCAGGCCAGCACCACTTGAGGAGCCCAGGGCCTTGATCTCAGACGGCCTCCACCGCAGGCTGGACACGGGGGAGGCAGTGATGAAGGAACTAGTGTGTTCTCTATGGAAAGAGACCAAAACGACCTTACTCACCAAGATGGTGACAATGGTGAGGACAAGAAAGACAACAGCAAGAGCAAGGACAGCAGAGGAGGACTGTGATGGTGACGATGGTGACAATGGTGATGTGATGGTGACAATAGTGATGGTGATAGTAATGGTGACGGTGATGGTGGTGACAATGGTGATAGTGATCGTAATGGTGATGGTGATGGTGGTGACAGTGCTGGTGATAATGGTGGTGATCTTGATGGTGATGGTCACAATGTGATGGTGACAGTGATGGTGGTGATGGTGACACTAATAGTGATGCTGATGATGGTGTTGGTCACAATGGTAATGGTGATGGTGATGAAGACAATGGTGACGGTGATGTGACAATAATGATAATGATAGTAATAGTGATGGTGGTGACAATGGTGATGATGATGGTGACAATAGTTGTTACCGCTGTTGACCGGTGACCAGTCCTTGCTTCCCCGATGTTGAAGAATAACACCAAAGAAGCACGCCGAGTCAAGGTCAGAGTAGAAATTAGAAGTGTATTAAAGGACAGCAGAAAAGACTTCTCCCGGAGGAAGAAGGGGACCCAAGAGGTGGAATCCGTGGAAGTGCGGTTGTCTCCCCTTTTTATAGTTCTTTCAGTGATGGAATGTAGGGGGAAGGCCCGAGGGGTGGGACACAGGTGGGCCAAAGAAGTAGTCTGAGCAGGAAGGACTTCTGAGTCAGCACCTTCAAGTTTGCTGGGGGCTGTTTATGAACACTTCTTTGGGATGGGCTTTGGGCCTAGGGCTTTTCTCAGGACTTCATTAGCATTCCATGAGTCGTCCTGCGTTTTCCCTGAGTCATTCCCAGCATGGCCTCCATTTTAGATTTCACTGATATTAGACCCGATTTACCTGACTACACTGACTACCTAACTTTAAATCTGGCTTCATAGTGATAGTGATGGTGATGGTGATGACGGTGCTGGTGATGATGATGACGGTGCTGGTGACAACAGTGATGGTGATGATGGGAATGGTATAAGGATGATGATGATGGTGATGGTGATGGTGCTGATGGTGCTGGTGATGGTGACAATGATGACAGTGATGGTGATGGTGACAGGACCTACAGTGACAGTGAAGCTAGTGCTGAGGGTGACACTGATGTCATTGATAATGACAGGAATGACCACCAGCCAGCAATGACAGTGGAGGTGGTGTGGTGATGGAGTTGAGGATCACGGTTGGGAGGCTGGTCACATGGGCCACCTCTGCCGTCAGGGGCATGCTGGTGTGTCCTTGGCATGCACCTGTTTGCGCCTCATAACAGTTTACAGGGGATGGCGTACCCTGTCCCGTGGGCAAGACTAACAAGGCCCCAGACAGTCGGTGTTGTGCAAAGCAGCACGGGCTCAAGCCAAGCCTGGCTCCCGACCAGGCCTGCAGCTGAGCCCTGGCTCTGGGCTGGAGCAGACGAGCCCTGGGGTTCTCTGGACTCTCTCAGCTGGCCTGGATGGACTCTGACAGACTCCACAGTGAGGGGACCGGGTCCCAGACATGCTCAGTGCCCAACAGAGGCCCCAGCTCACTACAAGCAACATGCCTGAGGGCTACAGGGCATCTGGGTGCTGGGAAGGAAGGAGGGCCCACCTCTTCTCTGCCATTTGAACAGGAGTCCTCCTGACCCAGGTGTAGCTGGGGAGGCACAGGCAAGGCCCAGCCTTGATGCTGGGAGCCTAGGGGGTCTGGCCTGGCTGGTCATAGCCCTGGTCTCCCATTCTGGGCTCCTGCGCTGTGCTGCCCCAGTCCCTCTGGCCAGAAATCTAGGACCTTCAGTGGACCTAGACTAGGGCCTAGAGGCTGCAGACCTGGGAAGGAGGAACAGGGTGGCACTAGAGGTTGGGCCTCTGCCAGCGCGGCCCAGACATCCCAGACAGTGACAAGGGAAGGCTTGCTAGCCCAGGAGCATCGGCTCATTATCATTGCTAATGAGGATCAATACTCACCAGCATCTGACAAAACCCGAGGCTCCCAGGCCGTCCCTGCCTCCAAAACATCAAAGACCCCCTGAGCTGCCACTAGCCCGGAGCTCCCGCCCAGCCCTCTCCCCATGCCTCATCTCCATATTGTTGCTAATCAAATCATGAGCAAGGATGCCAATCAATAGGCCCTCATTGATCATCTCTTCTCTCTTCATCCCAGCGACATGTGGTCGGCCCTCCCCCACCACCAGCCAGGCCAAGGGGGTCCTGCCCCCCACAGGGGTGGGCTCTTGAAAGGCCCTGATTGCTCATCCACCAGCCTGTGGCAGCCAGGGCCACCAGCACGGCACCCGCCGCACACCCTGGCTGTGTCCCATGATAAACAGGATTTCTCTTCCAGCTCAGCCCTGGTCCAATTATCAGGCCTGGTGCGGATGATGTGCCCCCCGCTCCTGGCCAGAGGTGGGGGTAAAGAGAGGCCGTGAATGAGGATCGCCAGGTCTCCCAGGTCAGCAGCTCACTGAGCTCAGACACACAAAGGGGCCAGGCCCACCGTCAGTGTCTGGTCCTCGTCCTTGTCAGAGCCAGAGGAAGTCCCCAGGCCAGGTCCCTTGGGCTGGCCCCTGCCTCCCTGTCAGTTTCCACTGGGACGCCACCCTCACGGGGCTGCGACACCCTCAAGGACAGCACAGAGCAGACGTTGGTGACCGAGATGTCGCACAGTTGGTGCTGGATGGACAAAGCTGGAAGCCAGGCCGGCTTCCCTCAGCAGTGTGACTGTCCACTGCTGGGCGTGGTGTGGGCACGACATGTCATGTGGCACTGCTCACACCAGAAGAGAACCTGGAGCAGGGTGGCACCTGGAGGAAGTGTGTCCACCTCAGGCCCCGCATGCTGGGCAGTGCCCTTTCTGCCGGCAGAGCTGCCACAGGAGAGCCTGGCAGGCTCAGGCCAGCACATGGAGAGTCCAGCGGCTCCACACAGCACCCCAGCAGTGCTCCCTGCCAGGCCATGGCCATGATCTAGGGTCCGGGGCAGCAAGTCAGTGACAGGCCTCGGCAAAGCCCCCCAGGAGGTCCAGCTGAGTGCCTCATGCATCTGTCCCTGGGAGGCCTCGAGCTCCCGCTCAGTAACCACTTGGGACCAGAAGGTCACCTCTGGAGAGAGGGGAGGAGGGGGTGGGGCCACATGGGGCCTGGGACAGTCTGTGAGGGAACCTGACCTTCCCCAGGGACGGGGCCTGGGCCACCCCACCCCACTGCAGGTAGCAGGGGCTTTGAGTGGTGGGAGCCACCTGGGGGAGTCCTGCTGCGTCTCTGGAGGAGGCACTCCCACAGTGGCACACACAGGAGATGGCCTCAGGGTCTGTCACTTAGCTTGGTGGTTGCACCCTCCTATTGTCCCCCAGCAGGCCCTCTGAGTGACAGAAGGGCAGGGTCCAGCTAGGTTCACTGAGGAGCCACCATACAGGGGACAGTTCACAGCACAGGATCAGGTCAAGGGTGGCCAGGGCACTGTGGGGTCGCCACCTACCTCAGGCAGGCCCTGCTTCACACCAGCCCCGCTGGGCTGGGCACAGTGTGTGGGCCTCTGGGAGGAGCCAGGAGGCAGCCCCGGCCACCCCAGGCCAGGGGTCAGGAAGCCACTTCTCCCCAGAGCCCCACCCCTCACGGGCCCCAGGGCTCCCCATGCAGGCACCCTACCTGTGGCTGCTCTCCAGGCCACCCCAGGGCCACTGCTGTCTTCCCCAGGGCACCCCCTTGACCCTGCTCCTCTCTGGTTTGGCCACTCACCAGGTGGCCGGGGCACCTGGGCAGATGTGAAGTCCACTCACCAGGTGGCCAGGGCAACTGGGTCAGATGTGGGGTTCAGGCACGGTGTCGAGTCCCAGCTGAACAGTCGCCTCCCATCAACCTCAGTGTGTCCCAGTAAGGGGACAAGCCAGTCCTCCAGGCAGAAGGTACCCTCAAGAGAAGGCCAAGCGCCTGGTGCAGGGCTGCTTGCGGGAAGAGCAACCTGGGCTCACCATGAGCCACCAGCCTCCTGGCACCAGCAGGGCTGAGGCCAGGACCAGACAGCGGACACTCTGGGAGCCTCTCGTGGCCACAGCTGGGAGTGGGTGGTCTCTGCAACCCTGAGAAACAAGAGCAGGGACAACAGCGACCCCAGACCCAGCTGCCCGTGCCTCCCGGGGAAGGTGCTCTGCCCCTGAGCTCCAGGCCCCACCCAACCTCCTCCCGGTGGCTTGAGGACCTGAGTGTCACTCCTGCAGTCACTGTTCAGGCCGTCAGCAGCTCTCCACGACCCCGGACTGAAGCCCAGCCCTCGAGTGCAGCACCAGGAGCCCACCCTTCCTGCCCCACTGGCTCAGGACCTCAACGAACAGGCTCTTCCTCCCAGGCAGCTCCGGTCTCCAGGCCTCTCCCTAAATCCCCATCGCTGCCCAGTGAGCTTCTGTTGATACTGCAAGACCCAGCCCCTGCCCCTCGCCTAGGAAACACACGCGGGCTCCCCACCCCTTCCTCTGAACTCCCAGAGGGACCACCATTATGTCCCACGGAAAACTGCCTCCAGCAGTGGGGGACCCTATCGCTGTGGCAAGAGCGGCTGTTAGTAGAATGTGAACCCATTGCCCCAACCCCAGCTGAGCCTAGCCCGGAGGCCAGCAAGCGTCCCACTGCAGGAGGCCCGGCCCACGGCGAGCCCACGTCTCCACGGCGAGCCCAGGTCTGCTCCAGCAACCCCTCCCCGCCAGCTGCTGTGAGAATGTCCCTGGCCCTGGGGAGTGATGTCTGCCAGTCCGCCTGCCCTGGGGGAGTCCCCTGGCCCCTCCCAGAGGACCACGCAGGCCCCTCACTCAGGCTGGCTCTTGCAAAGCTCTGGAAACAGTTATGTTCCTATTTTTGTATTCTCCTTATTAAAGAAGACCCTCCCCTCAAACTGCACCTGCTTGTGGCCCATGGGGTGCTTCAGTGGCTACTGCGGCCTGCGCACCCAGGGCAGGCCTGGGAGTGGGCATGGGACCCCGTCTAGCGCCCAAGTGGGTGACTAACTCAGCACTCCTGGCCTGGGCCCTGGGTGGCACAGCACAGAGGGCAGGACAAGCAGACCCAACAGCTGGCCCTAGCAGGTGGGTCCCGAGGGCTTCCAGCCACAGGGCCAGGTGCACTCCCAGGGCCAGGCCACTTCCTTCATGCAGCGCTGTGTCCCCCAGGCCATCACAGCAGACCACCGTGCCCAGCCCAGCAGTGGGGAAGTGCCCTGCCTTCCAGCTGTGTGGGCTCTCAGGGCCCCTCAGAACACATGCCCATGTCTGGCCTGTCCATCACCCACATCCAGCCACTGCCCCTGCCCAGAGGGGGCCTCCAACACTTTTCCCTGGTCCATCCCTGGACCAAATCAAATCCAGCCCCTCAAGCTTCCTGCAGAGGAGGGGGTTGGTGGAGCTGGGAGAGGGGAAGCTCCATAAATCTCTTCTGAAACATTTCTCCAGATATCAGACCCCAAAATCTCATTAGCAGGCTGAACTCAAGGGAGGGACATGGTCAATAAGTGTCCACAGGCACAGGCCTGAAAAACCACAGAACCATGGAGCAGAGGCACATGCTAGTGAGACGTGTATGCATGTGACCACGGGGTTTCGCCTCTTGGCTGTGGGGTGGGGGGCTGCAGGCCCTTGACCCGCAGGAGGAGAAGCTGCTGCCCCAGGAGGTGGGTGCAGGACTGGCCCTGCCTGCTGCTGCCTGAGAGGCTCCGGGCACAACACAGAGGTGGCAATCCACCGGGTTCAGCAAAAACGGTCACCCAGATGCCACCTGAGTTCCTGCCTGTGCCAGGGTCTCAGGATAGCTGGGGCCCTTCCAAGGCTGGAGGACCCCCCAAGGCCAGCCCATACACAGCCAGCCATACTCCTGCCCACCTTGGGACACAACCAGGGGCCGACGATGACAATGACAGAGTGTAGCTTCCTCCAAGCTGCAGCAGAGCCCCCAACGCCCACCCACTGGGCTCGGCAGCTGGTTCTGGGAAGGCCTAATATGGCAGGCAGATGGGCGGGGGGTGGACTGCAGGAAGGCTGCCCCTTCAAGTCAGTCAGGCTGGGCACGCCCTCTACCACAGGGGCCTGCACAAATTACCAAAGTGGGTGGCCTGGCAGCCCTGTCCCCCTCAAGGCCACCAAGTGCCCTGGGCAGCAGTACAGGATATCAGGCCAGAGGGGGGTGGTCAGGGAGGGGATGGGTCAGGAAGGGAGGCAGGCCAGGGCTGAGAAGTGGATGGAGCCCCTGTCCTGCTCTCTCTGCGGGCACACAGCACGTCCCAGAGCAGGGCCATGGCCCTCGGCCCAGGGTGCACCTGACTGTACCCAGGGATGCAGCCACCACCAAGCTCAGCAGAGATGTCAGAGATGTCAGGAGCCAGGGAGCCCCAGACCATGGAAGGAGTAGGGGGACGTGTGTCTCTGACCGCTCCACCTGGCTCTGGGCAGGGGCAGGGCCCAGCCCACTTTGGAGGGTCAGAGAGGAAACAGCTGCTTTCCCTTGGATGGCAGGACACAGCCCACAGCTGGGCTCAGCCAGTGTTCACAGGTCTGGCTCCTCTCTGGAGCAGGCACTCTGCCCCCTCGAAGGGGTGAACCGCCAGGAACCCTGGCCCAGTGGGGGTGCTCACACCACCGATGGGCCACAGCAACAGGTCAGGGCTGCCTGGGGTTTTTGAAAGATGGACATCCAGCACACACTGTGGGACTAACTTGGAGCCATCGACCTCTGCCACAAATTTACACATGGAGAGGACTCCGCGGATCATCTGCCTGCTCCTTTGGGTCAATTCACTTCCCCCCCCCACACATGCTTCTTGAGGCTTCCTGCATATCAGACCCAGAAATCCAGGTGGAGGACCCAAAGGGCAGTCACCAAGGCACCCCTAGACAGTGACCTCAGGACACAGGCAAAAGCACTCCCCAAATATCTTCAAAGATTCCCAAGAGCAACCTGAAGCCATCTCCTACTGCCCCAGGCCTGTGCACAGAACCCAGGGGTGCCCAGCGCTCCCGGGTACCAGGGTGACACCCAAGCTGGCGCAGAAGCCCTGCCAGGCAAAGCCAGGCCAGTGGAGCCGGGGCAGGTGACGCCGGAGCAGAACTGACCTGAGTGCAGAGGGAAGCAGGGAGGTCTTTTTTCCAATTACCCCGATTCTCGAGCCTGGTTTCCATGTCAGAGAACAAACGCTTGTGTCCTTATCTCCACTGCCAGGCCCAGAGGGGCTGCTTCCCACAGCCTCAGGCGGCGTCTCCATGTGAAGTGATCAGAGCCGCTGGTCTCTGCCACCACGGGCTTGCACAGCCGCCCGCAAACCAGGCATGTGACGGCAGCCCTTGCGGGACAAGGTGGGGATCTCAGAAGAGAGCTGCCTGGTCCCTGTCCCCAGGAGGCAGACTCCTAGCAGAGCCAGACCCCTGGTCAGACGGCCTCCAGCCTGCCACGCCAGCCACCACAGAGGGCTTTCTGAGCCGCCCCTCAAGGTGGCCACCAGTTCTCGGCCCTGCAGAGAGCCCTCCCGGGGCGGGGGGGTGGACTCTCACCTCTGCTCCGGGCTCCCGTGGGATCCACCCCTAGCACATCTCTCTACTCCCACCAGGGCTCTGTGCTGCTATGCTGTTTGTCCCAGGCTGTCCCCCCACGCCCCTTAGTGGCCCTGCTCTCCCACCCTGGGCAATGCAGGCTGGGGCTGCTACCCAGGAGCCTCTGCCACTCCTCAGCACCCGTGCCCCACCCGCCCTCACTGCCTCCCCAGCACCCACAGGCAGGTTCACAGCCAGGACCTGGCACTCAGGGAACAGAGCTCCACCCAACAGGAAGGAGCCGAGCCCAAGAAGGACCCGGGGTCCCCGACAGGACAGGCCCCCTCCTGGCCAGCTACCAACTCCCACAGGGGGTTCCTGAGCTCCTGGAGCCACCTGCTGCCTGCAGTGTGGCCCTGGTGGCCTGCACCCCATGGCCACGCACCCTCTGACCAGCCACGAGCCCCCCAGGGCCCCTGCAGAGCCTGTGCTGTCAGGCAGCTCAGGGACACTTAGAAAGGGCCTCCAGGGAGCCTGGGAGGGGACAAGAGTGGGCCCTGGGCCTGGTAGGGCCTGGGCTCTGGGCCACAGCCCAAGGGAAGAGGGACCCAGGGGCCTTGGACAGGCACTTGAGGGGTTCCAGGAACCTCATCTTGTGGCTTTCCCCAAAGCACTGCCTTGGTGCCTGCAGACAGGCCACGGAGGCTTAGGGCACTGATGGGACCCCAGGGCCCGAGGCGAAGGGCTCCCTGGCCTGAGCCTGTCCCACCCTGGATTCACATCTGTTTCACGGTGTAGCCAGTACCCCCAGCCCACCCAAGGGCTTATCTCCTCGTCCTTCCTTCTGCTGCCACAGAGCGGGTCCCTGCCCCACGGCCTCACACCCCGGGAAGCCTTGCAGCCCGTGGAAGGCTGGGGAAACCTCAGCCACCCCCATGGGGCCCACCACAGAGCACAGCAGCAGAGGCTCCCACCATCCCGGGATGACCTTGTTCTTCAGCTCCCTTGGGGGTCTCCTGCATCCTGGATGGAGCAAGTCCACCTTGAGAAGGAGCCTGGGAGCCCTGGGGCTGACCCACCTACTGGGAGCAAGCCCAGGCCCCTCCCACCTCCTCTCCAAGCCAAACCTGACTTGGGCTGAGTCGACGAAGCTCCAGCCCCTTCCTGAAGGTGATGAATCCGTGGCTGGAACAATCTCCGAGCCCAGGACCCTCGCACGTAGAGGAGCTGGCTGTCAGCAGCCACTGCCTCCTCAGCCAGCTGTGGCCCCCACCCAGGCCCTATCATCATGGGCGCAGGCCGGGCCCCCTAAAGGGCTGTTATTTATAGACACAGCATCCGAACCAAATTGACTCCTGTCCGCCTGCCTTGCCACCCCTCCCATCATGCGGGACAAGGCGGGAAACACACGATACATTCACCCTCGGCCCCTGGAACCTGTCACTGCACCACCTTATCTACAGACTGTCCCCGTCACCAGCCAGCACAGCTTCAGTGCCAAAGTGGAAGCTTAATAGAATCAGACGGGGATGAACTTCCGCAGACAGACTTGCGTTCCCAAGGGGGCAGGAAGCCACCTGTGCTGCTGTGGCAGCCGGGGTCCCTGCCTTGTGTGACCCGTAAAGGGACACCACTCATGGCCCTGGTACAATGGGGGTTCTGAGCAGCTGCTGAGCCAAACTAAAAGCTGCCTCCCTGGGTCTCTCCAGGAGGCAACCCCACCCCGGCCTGCCTGGCCCCAGCCCACCTCACGGGCATACTTCCTGGCCAGCTCCAACCCGCCTCACATCTGGGACCCCCAGCCGTAGGCCACTCGATGTCCTCTAATCCTGAAGCCCTGACAGAGCCTTCCAAGTTGTTAAAATTCATCACTGCTTCCCCCCTAGCTCTGCCACCACCGCCCCCCAATCACCAGCCACCAGGGCCTGTGCGGGAGGTGACCTGTGATTCCGGCCCACAACAGAGAAGGGTCCCAGAAGGACTTGCCACCAAGAGCATCTTGTCGCCTTTTGTTAAATATCGATGACAGGCAAGAAGGGAGAAGGTTATGCAAATTGTCTATCGATGTTTCTGCTAATGAGGGGCCCAGGAGCCGTGGGGGCTGGGGCCGCTCTCCTGCCAGCTCTCCTAGATGGGCATCTGACAGGGCCTGCATGGGGCGGGGCTGAGCGGACCGAGAGACACCACCAGGCCCATCTGCAGCTGCTGTGCCGAGCTCCTGCCCTGTTGCCCTGTTGCTCTGTTTGGTTTTTGCAGTACTGGGGATCGAACCCAGGGCATCCAGCCCCAGCCCTGCACTGCTGTCTTAAGTGGTAGCATTTGAATTTTTTTAAACCTTAAAACAATTTCCTTAATAAGTGCTTAAGCATCAGTGGTGACATGTGAGCTACTGGAAACCCCCCACAGGGGACCCTGGGGATGGAGTTTAACCTCTACCTCAAAGGCCAGCAGTGCTCCCGGGGCAGGGGATGAGCCCCAGCACTGCAGGCCAGGCCCAGACCCGGTGGGGAGAAGCAGGGCTGTGCAGCTGGGGATTCCTGGGAGGCTCGCCATCCTTCCTGGAGAAGGGTGATGCTTTCTGAGCATTCCCACTTCCCACCGTGTGGCCTTGGGTACTGGGCACTCTACACACCCTCTCCTCAATCCTGAAACCCTGTGGCCTGACCAGCACTATTGTTCAGCTCACCAGTTAGGCTGAGATCGTGCCACTCGGCAAACCCACATCTGCTGGACCCCAGGTCCCTCCGCCAGGCCCTAGGTGCTATGCCTGCTATGTCGGAGGCACAGGCTTCCCTGACTAGAGGCCAAATGGCCCCTTCCAGCAGTGGGGACAGAGCTTGCCTCCCGATCCACAGCAAAGGACATGGCCCCTGCACTTCCACCCACACACCAGGCCAGGCTCCATGCTGCTCCCTAGGGTTTGGATCTTGGGACCTCCACAAAAGGGAGCTCCGACAGGCCTCCCCAGGGTGAGTCAAAGCCAGCTGATGGAAGGGCCCCTTGCCCTGAGCCAAGAACAGCTGGTTCACAAGGCTCATCCCCCAAGATGACCAAGAAAGAAACTGGGCACAGCCACAGGGGTGCTGAGTGTCCACCAGCTAATCCAGGCACTGACAGCCCCCAGGATGCAGAGATCAGAGAAGCGCAGTCACAAGCCCAAAGCTGGCAAAGGCATGAAGGATCCCCAGTTTTGGAAGAGCACAGGCCCAGGCTTCCCAACCTTCACTTCCTGCCACAGAGCTGGAGTTCAGACCCCCTCCCAGTGCGCCCCCAGCCCTCCTCCGAGTCAGGCCAAGAGCTCCGCCGTCAGACCTCTCCACCCGCCTCCCCGGGAACCCCTCAGGCCCACCCAAGCCCTGAAGGTCACAGATTGCAGAGCCAAAGGCCTGAGCTCCAGCCCCAGCCCCAACCAGTTGTGAGGTGCAGGTGGGCCCCAGACCAGGGCAGCCACAGTTTCCCCAGTAAGTCATGGAAATTGGTCTCATCGTGGTCAACTGGATCCTTTCACCCCCTGGTTCCTCCAGAGCTTTCTCTTGCCTGGGAGGAAGAACAGTATTTTCTTCTCCAAATCTCTCACAGGAGCAGATTTGTGCCTGAAAGGTTTGGACATCTGCCTCTTGTCTGTTCTAGCCCAGGGGAAGGAAGGCCCCAAGCACAGGGCAGCTTGAAGCTGTGTGTGGCCAGTCCTGCCAGCAGATCTCCCACCCAGGCAGGAATCCACTGGTGTGCACTGTGCTGGCCAGTGCTCCCAGGGGACAGGGAGGGAGCCTGCTGAGCACCTCTTCTCCACTCAACCTGAAGCTCCAGAGCCGCAGGTGGCCAGGCTGCTGGGAGAGGGGCAGGACCAGAGAGCAGGTTCTGGAGAGCAAAGGCTCCAGGGCAGACCCCCCAGCTGAGCAGCTGGAGCATGTGGCTGGCAGGGTCAGTGCCTCCTGGACTGGCCAGCCACCCTCCCAGTTCATTCCACAGCATTAAGAGACAGTCCCAGCAGACAGCTGCAGGCCTGAGGTTGAAGAACACGAAACTCTGCTCCCCAGAGGCAACCCCTCCAGGTGACCCTATTTCTCCATACCAGGGCCCGCCCTTTGTCCCACGCACAAGGACCCTAAGGTAGATAATTAACACAAAGCACAACTGACAGCAGCTGAAACCCCAGGAAGACGGGGTGTGACTGAACACAAGCTGACAGGCAGCTTCTCACCAGCTTAGGGTCGCAGGACAGCCAGCTCCAGGAGAGCAGCAGGCATGTCCACCCATCCGACACCAGTCAGGATACACGGAGACTCAGGCAAGGAAGGCCCAGAGCGAGGAGAACCTGGGAAAGCCAGCTAGAAGTGGCCATGCAATTCTGCACAGAAAATGGACGAAGAAATTCAATTGTCTTTGAGACTGAATGGAGGTCCCAAAGATATTAGGTCCCCAGCCTGGGACCCCTGCACATGACCTTATTCGTTAAGAGTCTTTGCAAATGTGATTCCGTTATGGGTCCTGAGACAGGGAGGTGATCCAGGTGATCCTGGGTCATCCGGGTGAATCCTAATCGCAATCACATTCCTGTTATGCCCTGTCCACTGGGGAAGGCCACGTGAAGACAGAGATCAGAGTGACGGCCACCAGCCGCAAACTAGAAGGGGCAGGAAGCACCCCACGAGCAGAGCCGACAGACGCCCTGCTGGGACCCGGAGGCTGAGCTGGTCTTCTGCAGTCTAGAGCTCCGTGCTTGGCAGTCTGCTCAACAGCCCAGGACAGACAGAGAAGCCCCTCCAGGGTGCTGGGCTACCTTCTGCTGCTGTGTGGCTGACCACCAGAGTTTGTCCTGGAGCCCCGGCTGAGCTCACATCTGTAGGCCAAGGTCCTGCGCGGCACGGCTGGGGTTCTCTGCCCAGGCACACACCAAGCTGCTGGCTACACGGGGGCCTCTGGAGGTTCTGGGATAGAAGCTCCCAGGCCCAGCTGGGGGACCAGGGGGAGCAGCCGCCGCCCACCAAGTCCTCTGGCCTCAGGTCCCTGACCCCTGAGCTCCTGCCGCCAGTTGGAGGAAACTCTGGCTCTAGATGACCTGGGAGGTAAGATCAGGCCCACCACAATCCCCTGATGGCGTCTGCAGATTCCTTGTCCCGTGGAACCATGGAGCTCAGGCGGGAATGAGACCATGGCGCCAGGAAGACCGACGTCCCTGATTGAGGAAGCTTCCAACCTTCGATTTGCCAACCTCAGGAGCAGCGACTCACATGCAGCAGAAACTGTAGCTTGGACTTGGATCTTTTCCCGCTAGTGACGTGCCATCCACCCTCCTGCTGCTGGGCGTCAGCCAAGATCTCAAGGGCAAGCCACCAGGACCCCACAGGGCGCCATGTAGCTAAGCCGCGAGGAGTGGGGTCCCTGTGTTCAACGCACCCTCCACCTAGAACACTTTAATTCCTGACGGGCTTGCCGGGACGCAGCCCTGTGACGCCGAGGCACGTCTGTGTTCACAAAACAGCCAAGTGTCCCAGGGCCCCACGTTCTCTGCCCAGCTTGTGCAGGCCGAAAGCAGAGCCGGGCCAGGCTACGTGGGCCGTCCTGAGAGGCTCAGGTGTGGGGCTGGGAGGAGGCATCTCCTCACCCAAATGACCCCACGAGTGGAGGCTTCCCTGGCGGGGTCCCAGCTAGGTGTCCCACAGTCCTCCATGGGCACTGATCCTGTGGTGGGAATCCTGTGACCACCCGAGCCTGAGGCCAGAACCTCCCCAGCAGCCGGGCAGGGCCCTCACAAGTCACCTCCCATGATTCTCCAGCCAGGACCTTCCCAGCCCAGTCTTGGTCCATCTCTGGTGGGGCCTGGAGGCCAGAGGCCCAGCTTCTGCTCCAGCTGGGCTTGGGAGGCTCCGTGGTCTCCACTGCCCTGGCTGATACACCTGCTGTGCCAGGTGCCGTGTGCGAGGTGATGCAGCCACCCCGGGGTGCATGAGGCCCCTGCACCCTGCACACCCTGAGTTCCTGGGTGCTGCTGGCACCTCAGGGTGACCTCTGCTCCCCCTACTCCCCAGGACTGCAACTGCAACTCCACCTGCTACACACCTGGGCATCCTGGGCCACACGTCTGGGAGCTACCTGTGACGTCCCCCAGGAGGAGCTGGGGTGGGACTTGCAGGCGAATGTCCCTCTCCCTGTCTCCTGGCTGGGAGAAGTTGGCACTCTGCACTCTGCCCAGAGCCTTCAGGGGGCTGCACTCATCGCCAGCCACGTGGACAGTCCACTGAGCCTCCTCTGCTGGCTGGCTCCTTCCACATCTCCCCCACCCTCCGCTTATGTACCCGAGCCCTAGATCACCCCCATGCACCACCTGCCCTGGAATCTGGCTGTCAGAGCTCTCCCATGTGAGAAGCCACCCTATTACGCCCTTTGGACCTAACAGGTGCACCCCTTTTACAGTTGAGGAAACTGAGGCTGAGAAGCCAGATGAACTGCCAAGACCACCGCTCTAGTGGTTTCCAAGAGCAGGAGCGGCTTCAGGCCTGACTCCAAGCCTCACCGCCATCCCAGGGCCCGCTGCTCTTCCATGGCCGGCTTTGCCAGTCCTTCCTTCCTAGGCTCTGCTTCCCCTGGACAGTCAGTGACTGGCCCTGAATGTTCACTTCCTTAGAAGCAGCCAGAGTCCTAGGACCAGCTTGTCCCTGTTGAGCACAAGCTGACCTCGATCCGACCCAGACACAGGGCAGCCAGCTCCCTGCCCACCCTGAGCTCCCCGAGGTGGTCACTGGGGCCTGGGCTCGTGCCACGGCCGTGCTGCCCTCCATGGTCACCTGTGGGCTCCTCCTGATGGGTGGGCAGGGTCGTCTGCCAGGCTGGAGCCACAGGGTTTGCGCCCTAGAAAGTCCGTTCTTGAACATGTAGCGGTCACAGCACACGCTCCATGATCAACCCGCCCTCACGCAGGACCTCTGCTGGCCCCACACATTCTGCCCGTCTTCAGGGATCCCAGTCCCAGGGTGGGTGCCTGAGAGGAAGGTGGGACAGTTGTACCCAGTGCCGGCTCAGAAGGGACCCCATGCACCATGAAGAGGCTGGTCCATCCCTTGAGTGAGACCCCCGGGGCCCGCATCTCCAGCAATCCCCCCAAGGAGCCTTCGTCAGACGCTTCCCTGCTGAAGGTCCCAGCAACCTAGCCCCAGCACAGGGTCAGCCCACCCAGGTGGCGTCGGAACCTCAGCACCCTTTGCTGGGTACTGGCTTTGACTGGGGACCCCAGAACTACCCTCCTGGGATCCCCATGCTACCTGGCTCCTGGCATGGCCTGTCCCTCTTAGGACCCTGCACCTTCCTAGGCTGGCTGAGACTTCCTGAACCCTCCTCGGCCCACCCAGCCCTGGCCTGGGGCTCTGCCATGTGGGGACAGACCCCCGATCTGCTGCTGGCCTGCTCCTCCAGACCCTGCTCCCTGAAATTCTAGATCACAGGGCCCCCAGAGCTTCTCCCCAAACCCCCGATGCCGCCACCCTCTGGACTGGGGTGGGGACCCTCCTTGGGCCTTCCAAGGCCCCAGTGCCCGTCCTCCCTGTCCTCCTGTGAGACCGCACAAGGGCTGGCTGCTGGCAGAGGGGGAGCTGCCACTCGGCTCGGCACACAGTGACTGAGCCCTCATGGTGACATTTTTTCAGCAGAGCTGTGATTAAGATGCATTTGGGAAGCACTTACAAGTGCTGATTAGACCTCACGGTTTCCATGGGGACTCCCTTCAGTGCCAACAGGAGCATCGCCACCCACAATAGCAGGCCCTGGACAGAGGGACAGTGCAGACAGCTGGCCACAAATCCAGGATGCCCCTCCATGACACTGGGAGACCCAGGTGAGGCTGGTCGGCGTCTAGGAGGAGCACCCAGCCTCCTGCTGCCCAGGACCCCAGCCCAGCCCTCCACAGTGGGGAGGCACCAGACCTAAGAGCACCCACTCCTCCGGCTGGGGGCACTGCCAAGCTCTAGCACCCAGCCAGCCCTGCCTCTCTCCAGAGGAGATCAGCCCCACAAGAGAGGGCAGGGGCTGCCAGAGAGGGTGGGCAGCAGAGTCCGGTAGCAATGAGAGGGATGGCTTCAGGATGGTCACCCCATTTTGTTAACGAGGAAACTAGGGTGGATAGCTCAACCAAAGAGGGGAGGACCGGCACAGAGGGACAGGCCAACTGATCTCAGAACCTCAGCTCTGCTGGCCAGGCCAAGCAGGGTCCAGTGGTCAGGCAGGGAGTGGAAGCAGCATGGGGAGCTGTGGGTGAGCGCAGAGAATGAGACGTGCGGGTCAGGGCACGGCCTGGCGAGGGCGGGCAGGAGGGTGGAAGGAGGGCGTGCACCTGGAGTGTCCCTCCCCCTGCCAGGACCTTCCCGGCACCTGCAGGGCCAGCAGGGGTCCAGGGACCACACCACTGAGGTGCCCAGGCTGTGTCCCCCGCTGGAGGAGCACAAGGCAGAAGAAAGGCAAACCAGACTCCAGGGGACAGTGTGGGACAGGCAGGACTCTAGTGGCTGTCCAGGGATGCTGCCCAGCTGAGTGGGCACCTCACATAAAGGCCAGACCCTGAGGCTGGTGTGGGGCTGGGAGAAGGCAGCATGGGGAAGGTAGGCCCCGGGAGTCCTGGCCAGCATCTGGGGGCAGCGGGGTGCAGTCCAGGAGCCAGAAGGGGTAATGGAGAGAGCCTGCAGGTCCATGAACCAAGGCCCGTCCTCCTCTGCTCCGGGCTGACGTTACCTACAAAGCTAACACAGGGAGAGCCCAGTAGGAGGGAGGTCTTCCTGTCCCTGAGCCTAGCCCCCTTCTCCCTGCCATGTCAAGGCCCTGTGGTACGTCTGTACCTAGGGTCTCACCTGGCAGGCGTGGGGGCTAAGCAGGCTGTGGCTCCTGGTGAGGCAGCAGCCCTCACCACACCGTGCACACACATGCTCATGTGTTTCTTTACGTGTCCACATGTGTGTGCACTCACCTGCACACATGCGGAAGCACAGGGACACACAGGCACACGGAGCAGGCCTCCGCGGGGAGGGTCTAATTGCTGAGTTTCCATTAGGCCGCCACCGCCCAGGCTGGACACATAATTGGACTTGGCGCTGCGGGTGGCGGAGGAGGGCTGCCTTTGATCCCTGGCTGGGCGGGCGCAGCGCCTGGGGAGGCGCTCAGGCCTAATTGGCGTCTCCTCCCTCGCACTTGGCCCGCTGGGCGCTTTCATCTGAGGACAGGCGGGAGGCACTCTCTCATCTCTCCTCCCAGGCCCCGGGGTCCGTGCCGGTCCCCACGGGGTCCTGCCTGCTGCCCTCACCCACACCGCACTGAGCCTGCAGCGCCTGCCCCAGCAGAGCAGGAGTTATGCTGGGCTCTCCTCGCTTACTGGCCAGCCCTCAGCCACACTGTCCACTCCTCAGGGCCAGGACAGGTCTTCGCAGTCATAGCTGTTTCCCTGGGGTCTTCAACAGCAACAGTAGGGGCCGGACCAGTCAATGAGTGACCACCACCGCCAGAAGGGGACACAGAGTCCCAGAGGAAAGCACGGTGAAAAGCCCCAGGAGGTCAGGTCAGCCCCAGCCTGGGCTCCAGACCTCTCTGTGACCAAGAACAGCATGGGCCCAGCCTCTGGTCACTCCTGGCCAGCCCACTGGGGTGCTAAAATAGTGTTCCAACCCAGGGGGCATCTGGTCTGATGCCCCCAGATTCAGCCACCCAGAAAACCAAGCCTCGGGCATGCACAGATCCCTGAGCAGAGAAGTGGCCCAGGGACGGCTGAGGCAGCCAGGCCTGCCCGCCCACTGACCTCGCCTCCTCTGAGCCCTGCAGTTCTCCTGACACTAACAGAGTCAAGGGCTGGGGACTTCGGATGGAGGGAAGAAGTAACCCAGGGCCTCCCTCTCACTCCCCTCTGCCTCAGCTGCTCTGGTCAGCTTCTGGGATGCAGCCCTCCTGGACAGCCCTCCTGGACAGCAGCCGAGAGCCCTCGTCCACACTCCATCCCCTGGAAACACACATGTGGCACAAGTGACAGAGAGAGGAGGGGTCGGCAAGGGGAGGGTGCTGGCCCCCCCAGGCCTCCTCCCCATCCCCCACTGGACTTTCCAGTAACATCAGCTCAGGTCCTGAAGCCACTGCCCAGCTAAGCCCACTTGAGAGAGCTACGACAGAAGCAGGGCAGGTGTGATCACAGCAGGGGGGCCCAGTGCAGGACAGTCCCCCCGACCCTCACACTCCCGCACTCCTCCCAGCCCTGCCCACTCTCTGCCCATTGTCCCCAGTAGGTCCAGCTATAGCTCTGTCCTCCCCAGGACAGAGCCCCGGGTCTCTCTAAGGGTCCACAGCACTCACCTACAAAGGCCTGGCCGTGGGAGCCACAGGATGGGACCAAACCTGGGCAGGGTCTTGTTGACAGAGGTGCTGGGTGAACGGAAGGAGGGGAGCAGTTGGGTCAGCCTTCGGCCACCAGCAGCAAGACACAGATGGAGTAGATTTTAATGAAAAGAATCTTAGGGGCCACATCTGGTGGTGGCCTTCTTGCTGGCAGAGCCCTGAGGTGGCCTGGGGCACCACACAGCAAGAGACAGGGTTCAGCGTTGGTGCTCCACCCTAAACTAATCCTGTCACCTCCCAGAGGTCCCACCTCTAATGCCTAGTCAGATCAAATTTCCACCTTCTTAATACCTCATAATGGAGGCTAGATTTTAACCCATGAACCCCCGGGTCCAGTCAAACCATGTCCCCACCATATCAGAAGGATGAATGGATGGATGGATGAATGGATGGAAGTGTGGATGGGTGGATGGAGGTGAGGATGGGTGGATGGAGGTGTGGATGGGTGGATGGAAATGTGGATGGGTGGATGGATGGGGTGTGGATGGGTGGATGGAGGTGTGGATGGATGGATGGAGGTGTGGATGGGTGGATGGAGGTGAGGATGGGTGGATGGAGGTGTGGATGGGTGGATGGAGGTGAAGATGGGTGGATGGATGGAGGTGTGGATGGATGGATGGAGGTGTGGATGGGTAGATGGAGGTGTGGATGGGTGGATGGAGGTGTGAATGGGTGGATGGAGGTGTGGATAGGTGGATGGATGGGGGTGTGGATAAATGGATGGATGGATGGAGGTGTGGATAGGTGGATGGATGGGGGTGTGGATAAATGGATGGATGGATGGAGGGGGTATAGATGGGTGGATGGGGGTGTGGGTGTATGGATGGAGGTGTGGATGGGTGGATGGATGGGGGTGTGGATAAATGGATGGATGGATGGAGGTGTGGATAGGTGGATGGATGGGGGTGTGGATAAATGGATGGATAGATGGAGGGGGTATAGATGGGTGGATGGGGTGTGGGTGGATGGATGGAGGTGTGGATAGGTGGATGGATGGGGGTGTGGATAAATGGATGGATGGATGGAGGGGGTATAGATGGGTGGATGGGGGTGTGGGTGGATGGATGGAGGTGTGGATGGGTGGATGAATGGATGGGTGTGTAAATAAGTGGATGGATGGGGTGTGGATGGATGGATGGAGGTATGGATGGGTGTGTGAATAAGTGGATGGATGGGGTGTGGATGGATGGATGGATGGAAGTATGGATGGGTGTGTGAATAAGTGGATGGATGGGGTGTGGATGGATGGATGGATGTGGGTGTGGATGGATGGATGGATGGGGGATGGATGGATGGATGGATGGGGGTGTGGATGGATGGATGATTGGATGGAGAGGTGAATGGGAAGGTGGATGGATAGATCAATAGAATGAAGGGAGAAAGGAGGAGAAGAGGGAGGAGAAGGGGTGGTACGGGGGGAGAGACTTCCTGGAGAAGGCCCCCCGACAGCCTCTCCTTCATGGCCCTCTTGCTGCCCAGCCCCCAGGAGACAGGGCCTGTAAGGCGCCCCACCTTCCACCGCAGCTGTCCTCTGACACCGGCTTCAACACACCAGCAGCTCTCTGCTTGTTTTCCTGTGTGGTGGGACAAAGGGGACAGGGAGAGTCCCCCAGAACCCCAGCAGCAAGTGTGTGAATCAGGCCTTCAGTGGCCAGGGCGATCACCAAGGGGCTTGACGTCACCTCTGTGAACACAGGACCACACTGGCAGCAGGAGCCCCAGGACAGCCAGCGTCAGCTCCCGCCAGCCCAGGGCACCCCAAACCCGGCCCCTGCTGCCCCTCTGCTGCCTCCTGGGCGGGGCTGGCTGTGCCCTGGCTGGGGGTCCCACATCTCAGCCTGGGGACCCAGAGACCCCCCATGAAGGGAGCCTCCAATCCCAGGGTCCCAGGAGGTGGCATCCTGGTCCCACTCCTCCAGCCTTCTGTTCACTGCACATCTCCCAGGGAAAGGCCAGGGGTGGAACTGGGTGCAGGGAGGACAGAGTGACCTGGGCACATGACCTTCCTGGGGGAGAAGACCATTTAGGCACCTCCAGCACAGAGGTGGTCGGACCGGGCAGCAGGCTGGGCGGGGGCCACACCAGGGGAGCCAGGCCTCCTCTGGGACTCCTGGGGGCTCTCAGCAGGGCTGGGCCTCCTTCATCCAGCCTCTCCGAGGACAGACCTGCCCCGAGCCAGCCATGCCACAGAGGAGCCAACTGAGTGGCGCTGGGTCCCAGCTTGCACATGGGGGACTCAGGCTGAGGATGGGCACAGGCAGGGGTGTCTCAAGTGGCATCACCAAAAAGCCTGTGGCCAGGAAGACTCCTCTCCACCCATGCCCAGGATTCCCCGAGGCCCAGCTGCCCCTCAGTGCTCACCCAGGCAGCACAAGACAGGTGGGCCTGGGCCTGGGCCTGGGCCTGGCAGGGGAGGACACAGACAGCTCCTGCCCTGAGCATGACAGTCCCAGGCCCAGCACCTGTCCAGTGGGCCAACAACCCTACACCCAAGCAGGTGAGACCCCAGCCCAGCAGGTCCAGCTGGAGGTACCAGGTCTTTGACGTATCCTCAGAGGCACCTAGCAGAGGGGGGCCTACAACTGCCCAGGCCTTTGTCACCACAAGGATCTCAAGCCACCAGGGCCAGGCTCCTAGGGCCACCTGAGCCCTGGCCACACCCTCCCCTGTACTGTGGTGGTGCTGAGGCTGCAGAGCAGGGGCTCAGAGGCAGGCTGAGGGGTAGCGAGGGAGCTGGGGAGGTCTTCCAAGTACAAGTCTTAGGACCACCACCCCCATCCCTCCCTTTAAAGGGTGCTGCAATTGGAAACCCAGGAACCCACAGGCCCAGCTGCAGGGACAAAGCACCACTGCCGATCCTTCGACAAAGACAAGGCTGGACATGGCCCCCTAATCCACATCCTATCCCTGGGGGCTGCCCAGGTGCCCAGCTGGGCCAGGCCTCACTAAGAGGCCCTAATTGGCAGGTCTGGCCCAGGGTGGGTCCCAGGGGTGTCTCATGGGGGACTGAAGCCTAGAGCGCAGGTGGAGAGAGTGAGGGGCTGAGCCGGGGCAGGGCCTGTCCCCTGCCCTGGAGGGAGGGGGCCTCTGGGGTCTGGGACCCTGCCACGCAGCTGTGCCTCAGACCCTTGAGGCTCCGCTATGGTTCCAGAAGTGGGGGTCCATCAGCACCCGTTCAGTCCCCTAGAAAGAGTTCAGGAGCAGTGGACTGTACTTGGCCTGCTCTTCCCCTGGTGGTGAGGGCAGAGCAGGGGGTCTGCAGCTCCACAGGTGTCCTGGGCACCCAGCCCTGCCATCCAGGGAGACCAAAACTACAAGGTTCCCTGCTTGCGTCCTTCCTGGCCAGCTGCATGTCTGGCTCTGAGGCCTGCAAGGGTTACTACCCAAAATGGCACAAAACCCTGCCCTAGGCTCCTAGGCTCCAGGGGGCCCTGTCCTTGGCACTGCTACCCTCACACCAAACCCCACAGGAACAGCCCCTGCATTTCCCAGTCAGAAGCCCAGGACTCCTGGCCCCTCCCTCCCCACAGTGCCCAGAGGTCCCTCTGTAAGTGCTGGCTGATCCCACCTCCTGGACCCATGTCCCCTTGCCAGCCTCTGCACCTGACTCTGCCCAGCCCCAGTCCTAGAGGCCACAGCAGGTCCAGAAGGTCATCCCGGAACACCCTCTCCCCACCCACTGAGCTCTCCCACTGCATCCAGAGCTGGCCACATTCTGGGGACTATCCCCGAGAATATGCCAGCCCCCATGATCCAGAAAACAACCCCCAGCTCGCCTCTGCCATGGAGGAAGCAATGGGCCACCTGCAGGCCCAGAAGGTCCACCCAGCCGGAGCAACCAAGAAGACCTTCAAGGCAAGCGACCAGCAGGAACACACACCCGCAGGCACACGCAGGCACACGCAGGCACACGCAGGCACATGCAAGCAGACGCAGGCACGCACACGCACCCAGCACACAGAGCCAGACACCCTGCCTGCTGGGACACAGGAGGGACAGGGCCCTGGCTGCGTGCAGCTCCTCCCAGCCCTCTGCGTGACCTGCACAATCCCCCACTAGGGTCTCCAAAGACTGGACACCCCAAGTCCCCACTGCCTCGCCTGGTGGGTCTGTGGGCATAGCACTGGTGACCCTCCCAACAGGGCACTCAGAGGAGTCATTGATCATCCTAGGGCAGCTGGAGGGGCACTGAGCCTGGGCAAAAACCTCCTCCTCCTGTCCATGGCCCACCTGGACAGCACCCACAGTGAGACCAAGGCCACACACTCCTTGGCAGGCACGATTTATCCTCCACTAATGCCCCGTTGACCTGACCAATTAAATCTCTCAAATTTCATCGGTCTCTAATAGTTAGCAGACGAAGGAGGAAAGCCCTCCGCTGGCCTGACCGTCCCAGCCCCGGGAGCGAGTGCACAGAGCGGCTCCGCTCCCTCTAGGAAAGGAGTGTCCCTGGGGACCCCTCCCTCCCATGCAGATGCCCGCGTTTATCTGTGGCTTACAGGCAGGTCACCAATAGGATTAGGAAAACATTTCCTGAAATGGAAAGGAACAGGATTTGATGGGAAAACCCAAAGATGGCCCAAGGCCCATTTTTCTTTAATGATATTTCTGGGCAGGGGGTTCTCCTGAATGGCCTCCTGGGGTACGCCCCCAGGAAACCCCACACACACAGGACAAAAGCCAGACAGAGCTGGGGACTTGATAAGAGCGGAACCGAAGTGAGAAGAAAGAGGTCTGCGCCAATTACCCCATCGATCCTCCGGCAAAATTCACTTAACGGCTTCACTGGGGGCTCGGTTGCCAGCAATGACTTAATCCTTTGCCCTGGAAGTCCATCCTGGGGCCTCTGGGAATGGCCAAGGAATGACCAGCTGGACACACTGGAGCTGCCAGATGGCACGTGGGCCTGCTGTGCTCTCCCATGGGCTGGTCACCTGCCCGGGGGAGCCTGAGACATGGGGGCTGGCCCTGGCAGCCCCCACAACAGCTGCAGTTTGGCCCCTGGGGTCCCTGGCCCCTGAGTGCCGTGGGTAAGGCCCCAGAGTCTCTGTGGCAGGTGTCCTGGGCCCACAGTCAAGCCCCAGGTCCATGGCAGGCTCACCCGCTGCACTCACCTATCTGGCCAGGCTGTCCTCACTCTCGGCCAGACCAGCAGCCACCCAGGCCCGCACGCCAGCCTGGGCCTCCTGACCTGTCTCCTCCAGCCTCGCCATCTCCTCTCCGTGCCCAGCACACAGGTCCTGTCCTCTCCCCATCTAGAGGGAGTGCACCCTGCAGTTCCGCATGGCTCAGATGCCACCTCCTCTGGGCACCCTTCCAGCTCTGTCCCTCAGTGGAGGCCCTCACAGCACCGGTCACACTCAGGCCCTCCACCAGACATCTGCAGCCACGGGAGCCTGGAGCAGGGGTGGACAGTGTGCTCGGAGCCTCAGGCCACAAGACCCGCCCAGGCCTGCCTCCCTGCTTCCTCTTCTGGCCTCCTCCTCCCCACATGAGCCCCAAGAGGGCCAGTCAGGATGATCTCAGGCCTCCCGGCCCCAAAGCCCCTGAGCCAGGTCTGCCTCCACCTCTCACCTGCCCAAGAGCCCTTCCACACCTTCTTGGCACGTGCCGTCGTCACCCTCGGGGCAAAATCCCTGGAAAGCAGACACCTGGAAAGCAAAATCCCTGTCCCCAGATGTGCTGTGTGGGGTCTTGGCTGTGGGCTGGACAGATGGAGTGTGGGGCCGTTTCACGGGGCAGGGAAAGAGGCCACCCCAGCAGTGGCAGGCCTGGCAGGGAGACCAGGGGTCAGAGCCCTAGGCAGGGCAGCGGGAGGGCAGGAGGCACCCTGCCAGGGGTAGCGTCCCACAGGCCCCAGTCCTGCTGAAGTCTGGCCATCCCAAACACGTAGGCATCCGACAACCCCCCAGAGGGCCAGGGGCCTGGGAGCTCCACCGCGGCCTCCACAGGTATCCCCCAGCTTTCTGTCACTGTGACCAACATACCTGGTATAACCTAAGGGAGAAAAGATTTATCTGAGCTCATGGTTTCAGAGGTTCCGTCCACGGTCGGCCAGCTCCATTGCTCCGGCCAGAGATGAGGCAGAGCAACGTGGTGGCAGAGGATGGCCACTCAGCCCACGGCAGCCGGGCAGCAGAGAAAGCAAGAGAAGAAGGAGCCAGGTCAAGAGGCAGTCCCCAGGGACACACTCCAGGGACCTTCCTCCAGCTACACCCCACCCACTGTTTCCACTCCTCCAGGAGCCCTCTCGGCCATCAGGGGACTAGTCCACTCCTGCGTCAGACCCTTGCGTCCATCACTCCCAGAGCTCCAGCTTTGGACGCTGCGCTGGGGACCGAGCCTGCAGCACACGAAGTCCATGTCATAAGAGCAGGTCACAGCAGAGGGCAGCTCAGGGTGGGGCAGGGTCCTTCAACCCCAGCTTCTGCTGGGGCCCCGGCCTCTCAGCACAACCCAGTCCACTGCCTCCCTCCAGTTCCAGAAGCCCCCAGCCCCTCTCCCGGCCACTCAGAAGCCATGGGCCACCTGCTGGACATTAGCTCCCGTCATGTGACAAGGGACTGCAGGAGCTCGGGGAGGGCAGCCACTCCACCCGAGGCTCAGGAGGGCTCTCAGCACCGCCCCGGTCCTCGGCAGCCCCAGGTCCATGGCAGGCTCACCAGGTGCCCTCACCCATCTGGCCAGGCCGTCCTCACTCTGCAGACAGGGCCCTGACAGAGGCAGCAAGCTAAAATGAGGTCAATAGGGGCCCCGAACCAGGGTGACTGGCATCCTTGTAAAAGAGATTAGGACACAGAGGACCACACAGGGCCAAGAGCACCATCTGTAAACCAAGGAGAGCGACCTCAGGAGGTCAGTTCTGCCCACACCTTGGTCTCAGACTTCCAGCCTGCAGCACTGTGAGAATAAACTGTAGCTTCAACACCCGGGCTGTGGCCCTCACTACAGCCACCCTAACCAACCAGCGCAAGGCTGGGCACTAGGGAGCCATGGAAGGTGCATGAGCAGGGGAGGGCTACAAGCAGAGCTGTGCCTTTGAGAGGTCATTCTGACAGTGCAGGCCAGGCAGAGGGTTAAGGGAAGGGTCTTCACCACCCCCCATATCCATAACCCCCCCCCAGCATCTGAGGGCACTCGGGCACCATGATTGGCTCAGCCAAGCCCAAGGCCAGGTGCTGGAGGCCAGTAGCCGCTTAGCAGAACATGCTCCAGCCTCCCTCATCCAGACCAGGCAGGACTAGGTGACCCCACTGGGCACAGCCTTCCTGCGGGCCTCAGAAGGCTTTCCGCCCGGGTGGCCTTTCACACCTAGAGTAAGCTCCTCCCAGCCAGTGCCCAGAGGGAGGCGAGTGGTGGAGTGCCCCGTGGGGCGGAGCCGGCCCTGCCCCCTCCCTGTTCTCCAGTGTGCCAGGGTCAAGAGGCAGTCCCCAGGGGCACACTCCAGGGACCTTCCTCCAGCTACACCCCACCCAGAGCGTGCCTGCCAGGGCTGTGGGAAGAGGCCTGGCCACTCCTTACCCTGCAGCAAAGGACCTGGGGCCTGGCTCTCCCCAGTGTCGCCTCAGGCCAACCCCGCTGCACCCAGCCAGCCCGAGGCCAGAGGCCACAGAGTCCTGGCGCCCAGCAAGACCAAGACGGTGGGGGTCCTCACTGTACCCTCACCACAAAGGCCAGGCCCACACGGGGATGAGGGTGAGGAAGGCCCGGCCCCAGCCACACCATGACACCGTGCCTGTGCACCTCCCCCGGGAACAGCCTGCTGCTGGCCTGGTGTCAGGCAGGAGGACAGGAAACAGGCTGAGTTTGGATATGGTCAGGGGTGGTGACCTGGACAGCTACTGCCCCAGGCAGAGCAGAAAGCAACAGAAGAGAACATGACTCCCTGTGGGCTCTGTCCAGGGACAGACAGGTCCTGAGCTGCTCCCATCTGCCCCACGGAGGGGGGACCCCCACCCCGCCAGTCCTGAGGGGAGAGCCTCCGGGACACAAAGCTCTGCGTCCACCGTGCAGCCAGCATTCACTGCTCAAGACCAGCCGGCTCCAGCTGCCCCATGTTTGCATAATCAGCATCTCACAACACCCCAGCCCGCCTGGCTCCTAGCACCCAATGTGCAGTGCCGTGAACACACAGGAAGCTCTCCCGGCTACAGCCAGGCCCCCAGAGCCCCTAGGCCCAGAGTGGAGTGTGGACATCTGGCACTGGCTCTGCGGGAGGGGAAGGGAGTGTGGGAATGGGTGACCTGGGGGCTGGGGCTGCACCCCAGCCCCCAGCTCCTGCCAGGACTCCCGAGCTGGACACCACGTCCATGGGTCCCGGGCCTCCTGCTTCTGGTCCCGAGCTCAGGATTCTCTGTGTCCATGAACTGGGCTAGTCCTGGGCAAATGAGGAGGGGCTTCAGGACCAAAGGAGCTCAGAGAAAAGGTGGCAGCCCCACCTGGCACCTCCAGAGCCCTGCAAGACACTCATTATGGAAGTGATCAGTGACAACAGCTTTGAGCTGGAGCAGGTCGGGCTTCTGGACCAATTAACCCTAACCATCCCCAGGCGCTGACCCTGCCCCGCCCACCACTCCAGGCCAGGAAGAGTCCTGGGCTTCCAGGGCCCCAGGATTCCTCCAGGGACCTGATATTGGCCTGGGGGCAACAAGTCCCTGGCTCTCTGGGAAGGACTCTGGGTGGACATCACACACATTCAAAGGGCAAGGGAGGGCGTCTCCCTGAAGGCCAGCTAGCTGCTCCTGCTGCCCTGGGCACCCCCCGCTCCACTGCCCACATTCCCACATGGGGGGATGCAGCCCCAGCCCCCAGGTCACCCATCCCCACACTCCATGTCCCGAAGGTCACCCTCCTGAAGGGGACCCCTAATCCCATCTTAAGGTGAGACAGAGGTTGGGCCTGCACCCGTGTCCGGCCCCTGCCCACCCCACGCTGAGGCTCCAGGCAGGGTGGTAGTGGCCTGGCAGTGCTGGCCCAGAGGCAGGGTCTCCACTGCTGCCCTGCCCAGGCAGCATGATGGCATCCACTACCTGGCGGGGCTGCTCAGCTGGCAGGGCCCTGAGGGGCCAGGCTGGGAAGGGAGTCTGGGAAGGGAGCATGCTAACCCCAAGCTTCCCAGCCTACACTGAGGGGTGAGCAGCATGGGGCAGACCCAGGGCCCAGGCTGGGGCGGGGCCAGTTCTGATTAGGCTGGGCTGCGATTGATGCCCTGTAGCATGTCCAAGGCACAGGTCTGGACTTCGAGAAGCATACTGAGCTGGAGGAGGGTGGGATGGGGCGCACAGGTACAGCAAAGGTACCGCTGAGGGCTGTCATGTCCCAGGCGTGGGGACACATGCAGCGGGAGGGCTGGGTTTCAGGAAGTCTCAGGACTGCCCATTAGTCCTGCTGCCGTTCTAGCCCCTCACTCCACTGGCTTCTGACGGAGCCCCTGGGGTGTGGGGTGCACAGGCTGGGGATGCAGCCAGGCCCGGGCAAGAGGACCGGTTCCCACAGTCCCCAGTGTAGAGGCAGTTGAGGAGGCTGGATCTGGAAAAGGCTAGCTGGATGGACCTGGACCCTGAAGGCCAGGCAGAGGGCCACAATGACCATTTGGCTGGTGCTCTGAGCCAAGTTAGGCCTCCTCCCCAATTCCCAAGTGGAAATCCTGACCCCAGGACTGCAGATTGTGACCAGGTGACTAAGATCAACTACAGTCACTAGGGGCCTGTGACCCAACATGGTGTCCTTATAAGAGGCCCAGACACAGACCGGCCAAAGAAAAGACCCTGTGAGGACTCAGGGAGAAGACACGTCTGCTCCAGGAAAAGGCCCCAGGAGCCGGGCTTGGCCTCCAGGACTGAGATGAGCCCAGCGTGTAAGCCAGGCCAACTGTGGCAGCTCGACAGGCAGCAGCCAAGGCGGACAGCGGTACCAAGAGGGGAGGCTGAGGCTGCCGTTGGCCAGTGAGAAGGCTCACGCCCAATCTGGCTGGGGACCCGGCCCAGGCCCCCTAGGAGCCTCCACTCCCTCCCACCCTCCTCTTCCGATCCTCTCTGGAGTCCCTGCTCTCACCAGGGCACAGTCACACCCCTGGCTTCGCCCCTTGCCCTGCCCACCCCACAGCCCAAGGACCTGTCCAGGGAGGCGGAGGCTAGTCCCCAAGAGCCCCATCCAGCCTGGCTCCAAGTGCCCAGCAGGGGAAGGCTGGGGACAAATCTCCTTCCCTGGCCCACCCCAAACCAGCCTCTTGCCAAACACAGTCAATAAATTATTCAGTTTGCAAAATGCCATTATGTGTGAGTTTACTTAATTGAATAGAATAATTTATGGTAAAATCTGGGGAGAAGAAGATCGATGAGGAGTGGCATAGAGGGATGATTGAGTTTCGGTGAAGGCAATTTGATTTTTATCCCTCATTATAATAATGTTAAGGGGAAAACATCAACTTGGGTCAGAATCAATATTTGCAGAGTGGCTGGACCATGAATTTTAACTGGAGGTGGTGAGGAGGTGGCCGGGCGCATCAATAATTAATGCCGCGTCTGCCTCCGCACAGTGCGGCTGGGTTTGGGTACAAATGCCTGCTACCCGCGGACTTGCTGGTGATCATAAAAGATAATTTAGGAACAAGTCTGTTGATGATGCGTGTGCAACACGCCCAGCGTGATTCAGGACGCAGCTCCATGGCTGCCCCACAGATCACCCCAGAAAGATGGTGCCCAGAGCACTGCTGATCCTCCTGCGAGGAGCCCTGGGCCAGGGAGCCACGAGGCCCGGCCACCGGTGTCAGGTCTGATTCCCAGATTAGCCCCTGTCCAGACCCCATCCCACCTACCACCCTGCACCCCTCGCCCCCAGAGGCACTGGACCGGCAGCTTGGTGGGAAGGCAAGTCTGAGAGGGGGGGAGCACAGGGGCCAGGCAAGAGCACAAGACCCAGGGCAGGTCACCTGGGCTCAGCAGCCTCCATCCCTCCCCTGGAGAACAAAGTGGCATCCCTGCCACCCTGGCTCTGGGTCTGAGTGCTCTGGCCCCAGGAACTTCCTTGGCTGGTGTGTTCTGTCCAGACCCCACCCACCCCTGCCTCAGGTGTGCGTGCTCACACCTGTAGAGAGAACGCAGGCGTGGGAGATCCCCAAGAGCAGCTCACTGAGCCCAAGGCCTCAGCATCCTGCCCGCTGCACCAGAGCCTCCCTCAGCACCCCACAGCCTTTCTGCACCCCATTTGCATGTGGCTGCCCCCAGAGCACCATACGATTTGACCTTAGACCTCACGACAGCCTTCCCTTTTCATAGATGAGAACACTAAGGGCCAAGGAGGCAGAGGGCCTTGGCACCAGCCTGGCAGAGCCAGCCTCAGGTCTGCAGGATGCCATCTTCCACCCTCACCAGACAACCTGGCTTCCCCAGTGCCACTCCCAGGGGGCAGGGCTCTGCTCTAGAGGGGGGCCACCACAGCTCTGCTGACCTGGCAAGGAGCCCAGTCACCATTTCAGGCCCTCTTGGGGACGAGGGTCCATCTGCCCCATATGGAAAGGAGCTGCAAGCTCTCGGCCGTCCTGAGGAAAGGCCTCCAGGGGCCTGGGCACACTAGGTAATGCCAGGCCCTCTCCCCAGCCCTGGGTCCAGAGTGACGGAAGTCTTGGTTGTCAGGACTAGCGGATGCGGAGGTGGGTGGGTGGTGGTAGACAGAGGGAGGAGAGATGGGTGGATGAGGGATGCAGACATGGTTATATGGGAAATAGGTGGGCAAATGATTGACAGAAGGAGGAAGGAAGGGTGGGCGGGCAGGTGGGTAGAGGGGCATATGGGAGAGAGGACTGGCCCCAAAAGGACGCGGACCATACTAGTGCAAGCCCCTCAGGTGGGCTAGAGGTGGCGACCCAGCTGCCCTCCCCAGCTTCTAGTGGCCTTCCGGCCAGCCAGCACGGAGCAGCCTTCGGAGGAAGCCCAGTGTGGCCGAGAGCGCTGCACCCCCTCCACCTACACCGGTTCTCAGCACGAGCGGGCAAGGGTGGGCCAGGGTGGGCAGATACCAATAAAGGGAGCACACGCCACTGTCACTTGTCACACAAAGGATGAGAGAAGCAGGCAGAAATGGCCTGGAGGGAGACGCGGGGCAGGGCAACGGCTCCAGATATGAGAGGCCCTTGGTCTCAAAAAGGGAACAAAAGCCACTGAACCAGAGCCCCTCAACTGCTGACACCATAGTGCCCCGTGACCCTGAGCCCTGACCCTGGTCACCCCTGGCCCATCCCCTCCTCCCCCAAACTTGAGCCCCCTCTCTGGAGAGCTCTGTCCCCACCTGGAGCCCCCATCCCCCCACCGTCCTCCTCTCCCCACCCCCGCCTGCATCCCACGCACCGACCCTCCCGGCTGTTTCACGGGCCCCTGATGTCACCTTCCTCCTGCCCCACCAGAGTGCAGCGCACATTCAACCACTAGCCCTCTGAGAAACAGCACCTCACCCAAGTTCAGTATCAATGTCGCTGTGGGAAAGGTGCATGCACACAAATCAGAGTAAGAACAAGTGGGTGCGTGGCCATGCCTGCAATCCCAGCGACTCCAGGCTGAGGCCGGAGGATCCCAAGTTCAAGGTAAGCCTCACCCACTTAGCAAGACCCTATCTCAAAATAAAAAACAAAAAAGGGCCAGGGTGGAGCACTACCGGGTTTGATTCCCAACACCACCACCAAAAAAAAAGAGGAAGTAAAAGTACCATACTCTCCACTGTGGACTCCACCTGCCCGATGGTCACAGGGACTGGCGGATTCACGTCTTCACAGCCAGCCCCGTCGCTGCCATAAATGTGATCCGACAAAGGAAGTCACATCTTTCTTTCAAATGAAGTCATTGTCACTAAATGTGATGTGTGACTCACTGTTCGACCATCTCCAGCCTGCACACAAATTTAATTCATTCAACCAGCGCGCCGTGCCAACCCCCCAGACTCTAGTTAGCTTCCACGCTGTAGCAGGGATCGGGACATGATTTGATTCCACGTTATTTAATGACAAATGTGTTTAGCAACTGGCTTGAAAAGCTTTAAAACATCCCTGCGTCTTGCCAGCCAGAGGAGCTGGCGCCCAGCGCAGCTGCCTGCACAGAGGAGCACAGCCTGTGTCCAGCGCAGAGGCCCTCCCAGAGCTGCCCTCAGGACACCACCTGGGGCCATCGGAAGCACCTCAGCCTCAGCAGGTCCCCAGACAGGGCTGCCACACCAGAACCGTAGGGCTATGCCGCCCACCAGCTGGGCCTCCTCCACCCGTCCTGGGCCTGACACCGCCCACTCTGCCCATCTCCCAGGCTATGCACTGCCTGCTGGAGGCTTCCAGCCCCACCCAGCTGCCAGCTCACCCCCAGCACAGGCCTAGGGAGTTAGAGAAGAGCAGGGACACTGTGGCCTCTGTCCAGCCTCCTGCAGAGCAAGCGCCCAGGTCGTCTCACACGCTGACCGCTGCGTCCCCAGGCAAGCAGGAACCTCTCCTCCATCCTGCAGAAGAGGACATAGCAGCCCAGCCAGTATAGAGCTGAAGGCCCAGGCCACTCCAGGGCCCATGCTGGGGTGACATGGAGCCACACACCTGCTGCTCTCAACCCAGGTGCCCAGCCAGGGGGCGGCAAGAGGGACAACTGCTCCAGGAGAGCAGAGCCTCCCTCCTGAGCTGTAGGGTCGGCCGAACCTCTAGAAGCCATTTCTGCCACCGTGGACTTGACCCGTTACCAAGTGCCCACGATAAATGCCCAGGTCTCAGCCAGAGGCCACAGGGGGCTCAGTTTTTTTTCCTTAAATAAAAGAACATGCATAAGAGACATAAATGGCCTTCCTCCTGCCCCGCCAGGGGTGCCGGAGGTGGCCTTCCGGTGAGGCGCAGGGAAGCAGGCTGCCTGGTGAGGTGGAGGATGAGATAGGTGAACATCCACAAGAAACATGAGTCAGACCAGCTAGGGGGCAGCCGGGGCTGACCGGCCGCAGGAAGCAGCTCGGAGCAGGCCGACCGCAGGGCGGACAGGGTCTCGCTTCACGGTGAAGGAATGTTCTGAGTATTTTAAATGGAAAGCTGGGTTATAAGCAGAGCGTTGCCTGAGGTTTTCGGTGAAAGTCCTGCCGTACCCTGGCCCTGCTTGTCCCCCGCCTTGGCCCTGGGTCTCGGTGGGCTTGCCTGAGAGCCCAGGTCCTGACCTCCCCTTGGCAGTAGGGTCTGGTTGGAGGTGCCGGGGACAGACACACTTAGGCACTGTGAAGAGGACAAGGTAGCCCCCTCTGGGTGGGGCACATGGAAAGAAGTGAGTTGGGAGGAACAGGGAGTCCACAGGGCCGAGGTGCAGATGCCCAGGGGCTGACGGGATTGAAGGTCTGGGGGACAAGGTGCCCCATGGGGAGAAGAAGCCAAGGGGCAGGGCATGTAGAGTGCTGAGGGCCCCCTGAGGCCAAGCGGGCAGACCCAGGAAGTGCTCAGGGGCTGAGAGCAGCCAGGGAGCGTGGAGAGGAGTGGGGACCGGACGTCAAGAAAGGGCCAACCGGGAGCCTGGCTTGGAGGAGGCTGCCAGAGCTCAGTCCTCCGACCTCGAGGTGGGGGGGCGGGGCTGGCGGCCCATGCTGGGGACCCCGCCAACCCCCTGAGCACAGAGGGCCCTGGCTGACGTCCTGGAGCAGGGCTGGGACACACCCTGCCTCACTCTGCCAAGGCTGCTTTCAATGTCCCCTCCCTGCTCTGGAGTTCACACCCGTGTATTGACACCCAGGTGGGCTGCTGGGTGCCCTTCTCACACCTTGCAGAGAGGGGCTGGGGGAAGGGCAGCCAACATCGACCGCCACCGACACCCAGGGGACGCCACCCTGAGGCCCCTCCCCAGCCCTGGGCCTGCCCTGGCTGGGCTTCACAGACCCGAGGGCCCTGCTGCAGGCCGAGGGGGCAGAGAAGCCCCGCCCAGGCCTGCGAACAGCCTCCCTCTTTCTCTCTGAGCCTGAGGCAACGCCACTCCCGTGAGCTTTGCCTCCCTGGACTATAACACAGGTGACTCTGGTACCAACTGGGCCTGGACCAGCAGGGCTTTACAATGCCCATGGCGAGGACCCGGCAGAGCGTCCTGTGTCCCTGCCTGCACCATGAGCACTTTAAGCATATTTTTCTACTTCCCAGATTGGGAAGGGAGCTCAGAGAGGGTAAGTGGCCATTCCAGGTCACACAGCCAGTAGATGCAAAGCCTGCTGTGGACCCACACAGTGTCTGCCTGTGCAAGGGTTACTGACTTTTACCACCTGCCAGGCCCTGCCAAGCCCCTCACTGAAGTCACACCCTTAGCTGACCCGGGAGAGGGGCATGGATGCTTTTCCCTGTTTTCAGAGGAGCACACAGTGGCATAGGGAGGTTCGATGGCATCCCTGGGGTCACATAGCTGAGAGGAACTTGCACCCAGACAAGCCGCGGGTCCAGGTACTGAGGCCCCCCCGCCTGACCTATCTATCTGTGACCTTGGACGAGGGGCCCAGGGACGGTAGGCAGACACTGGCAGGCCCTGGAAGGTGGGGTCCCAGGCTGAGCCGCCGCTGCCCCCCCCCACCCTCCCGGGCCTGGACGTCGAGAGCCAGGAGGGCTGCCTCAGGCTGACTGGTCCACACCCTGCAGGGGCTGAGAAGCAGCGCCACACGCCTGCCTCAGTGCGGGGACCCTGCCCAGCCCTCACCCAAGACATCGCAGGACCAGGGTCATAATTTGGGGGCTCGGGTGCAAAACTGGAGATGCCGGGCTCTGTCCAAGCACCGTGAAGGAATTCAAGGTGATGGTGGCTGAGCAGTGACTGCATGTGGGCCCAGGGCCACCAGGTCAGCCCTGGCCCTCAACCCCCGTCCCTCTAATCCCACCCTGCTCCCCCTTACCCTCCCTAACTCTTCCTCACCAGCGCACAGGTCTGCCCCGTGGGACCCTGGGAAACCCCCAGGGTCTAGGCCACCTTCCCCAGCTCCAGCAGGGTGAGGCTGAGGGGGCTGTGACCCCTGGGACTGCCCCCCAGGACTCCCAGTTTTCCCCGCACAGCTGTCAGCCCTGGGGAACAGACCCCAGGCCCTCCGCCACCCCACTTAGGGGCCTCCCGGGGACCGGGACGGGCAGCAGCAGTGGCGGCCTCCCCTCCCTGCCCCTCCTGGGCCCTGTCCCTCTGCCACCCAGCTGTCTGAGGCCAGGGGTCTCCCTTGAAGCTCTCCAAGGCAGGAGCTCAGCTGGGGAGAGGGGACAGCCACCAGGGCCCTGTAGGGAGACGGATGGGGACAGAGAGGCTCCCCTCCACCAGACAGAGTGCGGCCCGTCCAGGGCTGCCCAGCACAGGTGGGCTCTCCTGCTGCAGGAGCTGGCCAGCAAAACAGAGGGCCGATCCAGGGCACCCTCAGCCTCCCAGCACCCTCAGCAGGCCCCGAGCTCCTGCAGAGCTGGAAACCTCTGCGGTGGGCAGTCCCGGCCTCCCCAGGACCATGCTCCTCAGTGGGCAGTAGTGGAGGGCCAGGGCAATTGGCCGTTGAGGGCAGCAGCTCTTAAGCTGGGGGAGAGGTGGTCCTGCCCACCCACCCCAGAGAGCCTGGAACCATCCAGGGGCAATGAAGCCAGCTCATACCACCGTATGGGGGCCAGGAGAGGTGCCACAGCACCCCCCATCTCTCCCCAAGCAACACACGGCTCACCAAGTGCACTCACCTCCCATAGGCACCCAGGCCGCACGGTGGTTTTCTCCTAGGGAGGACTCAGGGCTCAGAGAAGCCAACTCATTCCTTGACATCACACAGCATTGCAAAGGAACCAGGCTGTACACCAGCTGTATGGAACTCGAGTGTCAAGAGAGGACCTACGGGGTGCAGCCAGCAAGAGTGTTGACTGAGCCCAAATCCCACCCAAAGAAAGCCACACTCTTAGGTAGAAAGAGAAAACCCAAACAGGAACAGTGGCCACACCTGGAGTCCCAGCAACTCGGGAGGCTGGGGCAGGAGGATCACAAGCCTCAGCCACTTAGTGAGGCCCTAAGCAACTTAGTAAGATGCTGTCTCAACATTAAAAATTAAAAATACAAAGGTCTGGGGACGTGGTCAGTGGCCAAGTGCCTCTGGGTTCAATCCCCAGCACCCCCCAACCCCACCAAAGAAAAGAAAAAACACAGCAACTGCCCCTTACAGTGCTCAAAGCAGTGAACCTGTCTGGAGGGTGGCTCGGGACCAACCCACTGAGGGACCGAGATGGCGGTGGGAACATGTGCTCCTGTAGGCACAGGAAGCCTGGAGGTTTGGAGGGGCCAAGGGGCCAGGGCCAGGGGTCTCCCTTGAAGCTGGTCCAGGCAGCTAGCCACTGCAGGAGCCAATGAGGCTTCTGTGGGGCTTTGAGGAGGGGCTTCAATGGGATCCAAACAGGGGTCAGAGGCTGGGCACTCCAAATATGTCCTGGCGGGAACAGATGGTGACCAGCAGAGAAGCAAGCACCAAATGCAAGCCCAGTGGCAGCGTGCCTGAGAGCTCAGCCATGCCGGGGACAGGTGTCCTGCTAAGGCCAGCTCCGGTCCCAGGGCTGGCCTGCTCTGACGTGTGGCATGGCCCTGCCCACACCTCAGGGACACCCATCCTGCATCCTCGGGGGCCTGGTCCAGGGTGGCCCTCTCTCACCAGCTCCGCCGCCTCCAGCACCAGTGGCTGTGTCTGGCCGGCCCTCTGGCTCCGCCAGGCTCGAAGCAGCAGTGTGCCCCAGACAGGAGTGACACCAACCCACCCTGGGCCCTGCTCTGGGGAGGGCAGAGGGCAGCCTTGTTGGGAAGACAGAGGCTGGTGCTGGTGGAACCCCTGGCACCTGCGCAGGACCCTGCCCTGTGCAGGCCTCACTCCCGCCTCGGCTGCCGCTCCACAGGGTTGGGGCCAGGACTGGACCGCCCCGCGTGGAGCTCACAGGTGCAATGCTGAGGCCCCGCCAGTGGCTCTGGCAGCAGGGGACGGCCTCCGCTGCTCCAGGACGAAGAGGTCCTTGCTGCCATTGGGAGGTCCTGTGCCCTGGGAGCCTGGGTTCCCTGCAGACAGGACCAGGTCTTCATCTGCCAGCTCTCAGCTCAGTGCAGCCCAGCGCCCAGACTGTGCACTGGACTGTCCCCCAGGTGGCTATGAAAACTCCCTTCTGAAGCCAAATTCCAAGGCTCCTGGGAAAGTGGCAGCTGGAAGCCAGTGCCTCCCGTCCTCTCATCCTCCCGTCCTCCGCCTGGGTCCAGATTGAAGCTGAGCAGGCCTGGCTCCAGGAAGCCCGGCAAATGCTGGATGGGAGGCTGGGTGGACGGGCCATAGATCACGCCAGCTGTCCCCATCTCAGTCGGGGCCCCTCGCCTCATAAAGATGCCACAGGCCTGCGCCAGCTCAGCCAGACCCACAAATCATCGCCGGGTGTGGGATTTAGAGCGTCACCCTCTGCCAGGCGGATCCGCTCCCCTGGACGGCCACCGAGGCTGAGAGAAATACAGCCTGTCTTCCCCGGTGCTGGAGAAAAGGGAGATTTATTCCACACCACAGAGCCGGGTCCGACGGCGGGGACGACAGAGGCAGCCCGGCGGCTGCTCCTCCTACAGGAAGGGAAGTCAAGGCGTGGGGTGGAGAGCACCTGCCCAGACCCACGGTGCCCTGGTGTCCAGGCCCCACCCAGCCTCCCCCAGCACCCCTGGTCCTGTCAATCTGTGCCCGGGCCACCAGACCCGGGCGCAGGGTCTCTGTGAGCAGCAGTTCTCTTGGACAGGAGGGCCGTTCCATCCCCTGCACAATACGTCTTCCCAGACGGTGACGAACCAGGGACCGCAGCAGGAGCCTCGGGATGGGAGCAAACCCAGGGAGAGGAGTGGCCTGCTCAACCCGCCCTCGCCCTGCGCCAGGGCCAGAGGACACACCAGGATATGGTCTGGCTGCAGGTGGGCTGGCAGGAGGCCTGTGCCCCAGGCAGCACAGCCTGTTTGACCTCACAGTCCCAGGAGAAGAGGTGACGGAATGGAGACTGCCATAGGGCGGTCTCACAGGAGCCGCCCCTGGGGTTCTCAGGGACGTCACTAACCCTCCTCCAGCCTCAGGGGAAGGCTGGACTGCCCAGACCACACCAGCAATTAGACTCCATGACGCTGGCACAGTGGCCAGCCACCACCTTCCATCCTGCCCTGCCCCCCACTCTGGGCACCAAGTTCACCATGAGGCCCAGGCCTGGGCCCATCAGCCTTGGGCAGCCACCCAGGATTCCTCTCTGTTTGGGTGCCAGGGAACAGACTCTGGACTTCAAAGACTGAGTGAGGGGCCTCTGCTCATGGGAACCTAGTCATGGGTGGAACAGTCCCCACCCCCAGGAGCCCCCTGCTGTCCAGGGAGCCCAGACCATGGGGACAGGAAGACCTACACCATGTGTTGCTCCTTACACCTGAGGGTTCTGAGGCCTTCGCTTCCCAGAGGCCTCATCCCTCCTGTCCACTCAAATCTGTCACTCCAGAGACCCCAGCCGAGATGACCAGACCTGGGGGCTCAGCTGTCAAGGAGGGCTCTGCCGAGGACCACGTGGGACAATGGGTCTGAGTGCGGCCTGCAGGGCTCAGAGCCCAGGGAGTGGGGCTCACCCCTCAGAGGCCTGCAGGGTCCTGGTGCCTGCAACAGGCTGGGCCAGAGAAGGGATGGTGGCCACTGAGAGGGCTCCCGATGGCCAGAGCCGGAAGCATCTTGCATATGAATCTAAGTCGTGTGGGACAGAACTCAGAATAGACAAGGAATACCCACAGACCCCACGGAGGCAAGCAAGGAACTGTACAGCTAATGGGAGGAGAGGCTCGGGAACCCCCTTCTGTCTGTGTTCCACCCTCACAAACTGTGGGGTCCTGGCTGGGGTCCTGGGCCAGAAGGACACAAGACACTGAGGCTGCCTTCCGTGGTTAGCAACGCCCCTTCCCTTGGTCAGCTGTGACACGTGCGCCTCGCTACTGAGGGACACGTCCCAGGGCAGCGCCTGGGTACATGGAGCGCTGCACGATCTTCAGAGTTCCTCCATAAAAGGAAAGGAAAGTTGATTTTTTTTAAAGATGACTGAAAAAATACAGCACAGCAAAGGCGAAGGCTTGACACCCCTGGGGCGGGTGAGAGACTTGGGCAGGGGACGGGGACTGGCGACTCCCAGCAGGACATCAAGGGAGGACCCCTGGAGGGCCCTTCCCTGAGGCCACTGATGTCTCCTGCCTGGACTCCATGGAAGGAGACTGCCTCCCTGACCTGTCCTTGTCCAAGGGAGAGACAGACCTGGGCTTGGGCCTCAGGGTCCCCAGTCATAGCCTGGTTGGGGACAGGGACTGCAAGGCCACCCAGCCGGGAGTCCTGAGTGGGTCCCACCACACAGGCCTGCAGCCTAGGAGCCTCTCCTGGCTCCCAGCCGCCTGCCCAGGACCCCGCTGCACACCACCCCCACGCCTCTGCTGACCCACAGGAAGGCCTGGTCTTGGCTGGCCTGGGGAATTCCTTCCCGGCCCCCTCCCAGCCTCCGGGGCTTCCTGTGTGGAAGTGGGCCTGGATCCCGCCTTGCTAAACACAATGTCAGGAGGGAGAAATCTCCTTTGGACTTCCTGTTTGCCCGGCCCCAGAGCTCCTGTCCCAAATAAGGAATAGCCATCAGGCTCTTCACCCCAAGAGGGGCCCTCTGGTCACGGAGGGTAACGTCACAGCAGAGGTCTCTGCAGATTCCCCTGGCGCAGGGCCACTTTGTCCCCTGCTCAAGCCTAGGACCACAACCACAGAGCCAGGGCACCCTGCACCGGAGGCAGCCAGCACTGGCACTGGGGGGAGACAGGTGGGGACGGGCCAGCGTGGACACACACATACAGTCTGACACTGGCCAAGAGGAAACCGAGGCTCCCTCCCACCCCTGCTCCAGGAGGGCATCTGCGGCAACGACCTTGCTGTTTACTGGGCCCAACACCTGCCTGCCCAGCTGCCCGTACTCGGCACAGAGGGTCAGAGCCCCAGAGAACCCCAAGATTTACCTTGCTGCCCTTCCTGGGGGACAGGTCAAGAGGAAAACCGGCCCCCCTGCCCCAGGGGCTCCCATCGGGCAGGGAAGGAAGGGAGCCCAGCTGCCCTCGGGCCGTCATCTGCCAGCCACAGGGCTCTGCTGCCAAGTTGGCCACCCTTCCCGTCCATCCCCAGAGCCCAGTGCCCAGCACCATCCCACCATCTCTGCTACTTCCATCCCCACTGCCCCCAAGCCATCTCCCCATGGCTGGTGCTTTGGGTCATGTCTGCCACTTCTGAGATGGGGACCCTGAGAGGAGCTCTCAGGCCTGAGGACCCAGGTTCTCCCTGGAAGCACACACTGCCCCAGGCACCGGGGTGCCACAGGGTCCCCAGCCCTCTGCCCCAAGGGAGAAGTCTGCCCGGGGCATGGGCCCTGGCTCCTCCTCCTCCCTGCTGACCTGTCCTTGGAGAAGGGAGAGTAGCCCGCTGGGACAGCAGGCCTGGGGCACTGGGCAGGACCAGCGCCTGCAGCGTTCTCCTTACTCTGGGAGTAGGAAGGGCAGGCAGCTCCCAGGGCCCCCCACAGTGTGGCTCCTCCTCACCAGCCTGCCCCCACCCCAGCTGGGGCCTCTACCCAGCCCCCCACAGGCCCTGGGAGCCCCTCCCCACCACACCCCATGTGTCCCCCAGTGCCAGGGCTGGGGTGGGTAGGGCAAGCAGAGCAGGCCCTGACTCGCTGGGTGAGTCAGGCGGGCACCTCGCCCCAGGGGAGCAGATGGCCTTGTGCCAGGCCAGCACTGTAGCCGTGAGAGCCACCACTTGAGCTGCTTCCCGCCTGAGCCCCGCACAGCCCAGGCAGGCATGTGCCTCCCCTGGGCCCTGGGTCCCCGGCCAGGCCCCTGCCTCCTCCCAGACACTGACTATCAGCAGCTGGCTCCCCACAGCCTTTACGCCTGCCCAGGCTCCAACCCGTCCCTGCTTCACGGAGGAAGACACAGGGAGGGGGCTCCAGTGCTCCCTGCACCTCGGCCTCAGCTCCCCACCCCGTGTTCAGGGAGCGGGATGCACAGACTCCTTGCAGGTGGCATTAGGCGCCCACGCTGCCTTCAGCCACAGTCAAAGGCTGGGTCCTGGGTGGCTGCAGCTTCCCCATCCATAAAATGGGTGCGCTGAGGTTCCCTCTGCTCCCCACGGGGTTCCCAGCCAGTAATGACAGGGCTGAGGGCTTTGATGTTCCAGATGAAAGGCCACTAAAAGCTCCCAGGCCAGCCCAGGACAGGGGATACCTTGTCCAGAAATGCAGACACCACCCTCCTAGACCCCGCCTGGGCTGTGGGAGTGGGCTCCACCTGGCCAGCTCCAGGGCCAGCCCACCCCACTTGGGCCTGACCATAGAACCCCCGGGCCAGGACAGGTAGAGTGGATCGGAAGTGGCTCCCAGAGAGAAGCAGAAGGACAGGGGAGGAGGCTGGATGGTCTCTGCAGAGGGAGGGGATTTGCCCAGGCTCCTGCCTCCCGTGCAGCTGCACGGGTGAGCTGTGCCGGGCAGTGCATGCTGGGAGCAAGAGCCCAGGCCTGACTGCAGACCAAGGGACAGGCAGGCCCTGTGTTTAGCCAGCACTGTCCCCAAGTGAAGGGCCTCTGTGCAGAAGGTCAGTGGTCAGCACAGGCACCAGTCACAGGAGCGTGGGCTTCTCAGCCTCCCTCCTGAGCAACGTCCCGTCCCACCCTGTGGTCCACACCCTGAGCTCCCCTCCCACTGCAACTGAGTCCTCCAAATGCAGACAGAGCAGCTTGGATGGCCTTTGGCTGGTGGCGAATGACCTTCCCAGAAGTCTGACATCTGCCAGAGCCAACTCTGGCCTCAGAATGGGAGAACGGGGCCTGGGAGTAGGGCCAGCCCCGTATCAGCTGCAGCAGGGAGCTGGGGTGGGGCCTAGGAGTGGACAGCCCTGCGACCTGAGCCACAGTGGCCACAAGACCGGGACCTATTTAAGGACAACAGAGGGTCCAGGGTAGGTGTTCTGCAAACCCTCAGGTGTGACTTGGGCTCCTTGGGCTGCTTCTGCCCAGCCAGACCTCCCTAAGGAGACTCAGCCACTCAGCAGTTGTTCGTCCTTCCTTCAGCAAGGGCCCCTGGCCCCACTGGGGCCCAGCCTCATGCTACATAGGGGTATAGGAATAACTCAGACCCCACCCCACCCGGAGGGCCCCACCGAGGCTGGGAGATAGGCAGAGACCACACACAGTGTGTAATGCCACAGGGAGGGGCCCAGGCAGCAGGGCCACCAAGGAGAGGCCTGTGCTTACCACCTAGAGCCAGGAGAGGAGCACCCGGCTGAGCCAGCCCTGGAGCAGGGGCATCCTGGGCACAGGGGCTGCCAGGACACAGCTATGGGCAAGGGGCTCCCTGCCCTCACCCTTCCCAGAATCTGTGCCAGAGCCTGGGGGCAGCAAGTGGTTGCCCAGGGCCAGGACCAAGGTCAGTCTCAGGTGGAGCAACCTGAGGCCAGAGGAGCACAGACGGGTGGACACCCCATAGCAGCCTCTGAAGCCTGCATGTGGGGACACTGGTATGGGCGTGCAGGCGCACACAGTGAGAGGGCACTGGAGGTGCCTCACCCAGGTGGACGAGGAAGTGCCCAGGCCAGGGAGTGAACGCTCGGACTTCAGGTCAGTGAGCTCCCGAGAGCCCAGCAGGCAGAGGCCAAGCAGCCAGGCCTGAGCCTCCCCTCCCTAACACAGCTGCTGGCCCTGCAAGGCGGGGTCTCCTGCCAGCTCTGAGTGTCCACAGGTGTGTGTCTGTCTCCTGGGAAGGCAGGCAGGGAACAAAGAAAACCCTCTGAGGGGCTGGTGTCACCTGTTTCAACTGCCATCACCAGAAGAGGGCTGAGAACCGGCCCAGCTCCAAGTCTAGCTCCCCACCCAGGCTCCGGACCCCACAAACTACGTGGGGCTGAGAAGAGGGCAACTTGGGGGGTCAGAGAAGAAGCATGGTTTGAGTCCCAGCCTCACCTGACGGTGTGCTCACCTGACCGTGTTCCAGAGTCCCTGGGAGCCACAGGTACGTCCCTCCCATGCCCTGTGGCCTCCTCGCCCAGTGACTCCTGGAGGTGGCACCCTGGGGCGAAGGACAATGAAATGGAACCTGGAAACAATGGGTGCATCTTTTATTCACAAATAAGAACTGTGGCGAGATGCCACCTACACGCCTGTACAGAGGCCTGAGCGCCCACAAAACGCACGGTGCCCAGGAACGCGGACGTGCCGGGCGGGGCATCCCTCGGCTTGGCAGGCACCGCTGCTCTGCACTTGGTGCCCCCACCCTGCCCAGGGTGCCCCTAGAAAGAGCCCTCTCCAGCCCAGGAGACTTTCCATAGAAAACCATAAAAACATAGATCATTTGTCTTCAAATTCCCACTGCAAATCCGTGTTTGTAAGCAAAACAATACAAAAATAGGAACCCAACAGAACCTTACAAAACCCACCCTGCTGTCGGGACTGGTTTTTTGTGTTTTTTTTTTGTTTTGTTTTTTTGCTGTGGTTTTGGTAAGAATTCCTGCCGTGGAAGAAGGCAACATGTACCCTTGGTTCTGTCCTCGCCCGTGCCCTCGCTCGGGACACAGCAGGGTCCTCGAGGAAGGGAGGGGACTCGAGGATGGTCTTCCCACTCGGGAGACCCCACTGGCGCCGACCACTCTGCCAAAAGGAAAGGCTATGAAGGAAAAGGACCCGGTACTGAAAGAGCTGGTGAGCACAGGTCGGTCCTGCTACAGAACTGCTTGCTGCAAGGGAGTGGGTCAGACGCAAACGCGACTGGCCTCCACGGAAGCCACCAGGCCGCGGCCAGAGCCCACACCCCGTCTGCTGGTGTCTGGAGTCCATAGCACCAAATGTGAAAAGAAGCAAAGTCCAACTCAAGGTCAAAGGCACTTGCGTGGCTGTTCCGTGGCGACAGTCTTCCGGTCTCTGCGCACCCACTTGCTGTCCGCGGCCAGCCGGCCCTTTCCTCCCCACGCTCCGTCTCCCCTCTGAGCCCCCCATCCTGCACAGACCCCACATCCTCCTCCCTCTAACCCCTAGACATCCTCACGCCATCCACGTCCTGTCCTCACCCCCTGAACACCTCCCCCTGTGCCCAGTGCCCGGCCTCAGACGTCCACCTCCTGCGGCCCCGGCATGGTGGCGGCGGTGGCAACGCTGATGTCGAAGCAGGTGACCATCATGACATGGGCTTTGCACAGGTTCACACACTGCTCCAGGGCAGCTGTGGCCCGCTCCAGGGCCACCAGGTACTCAGCGGACTCAGGCTCCAGCTCCGGGTCCACCTCAACTAGAAGGTGGGACAGGGTCAGCCAGGGGCCAGCAGCGACCAGGCCCCACCCGAGTCCCTGGCAAGGTACCCGGGCCCATTAGAACCTCCCCCAGCACTGGAGGGCAACTAGAGGGCAGGGCACAGCTGGGGAGGGTCCTGCTGCCCAGCAGTGGGGGGGCACTCACACTGCTCCAGCCAGCGGCCGGGTTCCACCATTAGTCGGCCCTGGGTCTCAGCCAGCTCCTCACACAGGTGGTCACGCTTGGCCTGCACCTCCCGAAGCCGCTGCTGCCTGCGCTCTGCCAGCCGCAGCTTGGAGCTGACACACGCGGAGCCCTGGCAGCAGGGGACAGGCGCAAGAGGCCTCAGGCCTGGCCCATAAGCAGTCACGGGCAGGCTGTGGCTTGCTCCCAGGGCTCCCAGCACCCTGGCCTTGGCCATGGCCTCCCTCCACCCACCAGGCACACATGGGGGCCTCATAGACAGGGTAGGACCTGGACCTGTGGGGGCCACGCCCAGAGCTCCTGGGCAGACAGCAGGGACCACCAGAGGCCCAGGGCTGGCAGGGCTGGCTCCTACCTTCTCCACATCCTGGGGGGCCTGTGGGAAAAGAAGGTGAGGTCAGAGGCTTGGCGAGCCCCAAGGATACACGGCCACCCTGGCTCCCAGTGTCCAGCCCCAAGCCCCACGAGCCCTGACCTGGGCAGGGTCTTCCCGCAGGGGTGGGCGGTGCCGCTGCAGGCGCTGCACATCGTCGATCTCATACACCTTAATCTCAAAAGGCTCCTTCAGAGCGCCAGCCAGCGGCGGCAGGTCCACCCACTGCCCTGGGAGGCTGGGCTTCCGGCCCAGGGCAGCGGCGTCAGGCAGTGGGGCCGGAATCAGCCGTCGCCGCTGCAGACCTGGAAGGGAGAGCCAGAGCCAAGCGCTGGTGAGCAAAGACCAGGGCCCAGCTCCAGCCCTCTGCCACCCGCATAGCCACACCACTGCCCACAGCAGCAGCCACACTGCCAGCCTCCCCCGGGCTACCCTCCAACCCCTGACTGGTCACACCACCCTAGTAGCACTCCCTGGCCCCACTGCCCAGTCAGGGAGGGGCCAGAACACTGTTCCCTGCAGCCTTGGCAAGGGTTTCCAGGTAGCTGGGACATCACGCCCAGGCTCTCGCCTGGCTCCCTGGGGCCCAGCCGGGGGACTGTGCTTGGACAGGGGTGAGCCCACCTCAGGCATGAGGATCAGAGGAGACACACACGGGTGTACCAACCAACTGGGGGCCTGTGCCCACCCTGTGCCAGGACGTCCAACACTTAAACTGCCAGGGACCTGCATCTGTGAAGACTCCTTCCATCTGTCCAGTCCCTGCTGACCTATGAACTGCCCAGGCCCCCATCCTATCCACCAAATGCCCCAGGGGTGCTCGCAACTATCGGGGCTACGCACCCGGGCACCCTACAGGCCATGCCAGAGACCGCAGCTGTGAGGTGCCCTGCAGAGGCCCGCCGCACGGGAGCCAGCATGGGCTGCTGGGAAGGCAGGAGCCTGCACGGGGCGGGGGGCAGGTGGCACCCCAGCGGCACTGGCGCCACCACCCACCTGTGGCCCTCTTCTTGGGGGACTTGAGGCTGCGGCAGCGGGCGCCTGGGGAGGCGGCCCCACTCTCGCTGGTGGAGTCAGGGGCCGAGGAGGCGCTGCCCGTGGCCTCGCTGTCACGCATCATGCTCTCGTAGCCGCTGCTGCCACCGCTGTGGTAGAAGAGCGCGGTGCGGCCCATGGCGGGTGGGAGCTCCCCACTCAGCACGCTGCTGTTGTCACTGCCGTGGCCACTGCTATAGCGCTGGGGCCTGCGGGGCGCGGTCACCTTGCTGTAGGGCGAGGGCAGGGTGGGGCCCACAGGCGGCCGCTCCTCAGCCACATTCACGCCGCTGTCGTTACCGCTGTCCGAGTCGGCCGACCCCCATGAGGAGCCTCTGCCAGGAGCTCCACTGGCCGCCAACTCATGGACACGGCTGTGGGCAGCCCGGAGCGCCTGCTTGGTGCCCATGATGGTGCCACGGCCAGCCTTGGCCCCGAGGCCAGGCGCAGCCCGTGGAGCCATCCGGGGACCCATCACAGGGCCACCAGGGGTCCTGCCCACCGCAGGGGCCAGTGGCTTCACTGATGCTCCCAAGGCCCGAGACCCGCTGGCCACGAGGCTACGGCCCTTGGCCCCACCAGTGGGGGGCTTGGGGGCTCCCATTCCCTTAGCCGGGCTGCCCCGACAGGCAGGGACAGGCCCAGGCGTGGGGCTGGTGGGCGGGACGCCCAGCCTGGGCACAGCCCTGGGTGGCCGCCCGGGGGCCTCCCTGACCTTGCTGCTGCCGTGTGCCAGGCCCTCACTCCGCTCCAGGGATGCGTGGCCGGCGGAACGGTGCACTGCCTCCATCTTGGCAGCTCGAGCTTTCAGGCTGGATGTAGCCCTGGGAATGGAGTGGTCAACCCGGCCACTGGGCCTGGACTCTTCTTCCCCTCGGAAGACGGCAGCTGCCCCGGCCCGGGGCAGGCCCAGGGCCTGGGGAGGGGCCGACCCCCCGCAGTTCTGCTCTAGGCTGGACTTGCGCACAGGTGGGGTGGGGGGAACCGCCCCGCTGGGCCTGGGGAAGAAGCCCCCCTTGAGAGCCAAGCTCCTCTTGCTGCTGGGGGAGGCCTTCAGGCTGCCTGAGCAGATGGTCTCAGTCAGGGTGTCCCCATAGGACACGGCAGGTGTAGTCACACCCAGAGTGGTGGCACCTCTCCGCAACGGCGGGATCCGAGCCACAGCCTCAGGCCTGCGGCACCCCCTGGCTGCCACCTCGTACCCGTCCACCACCCTCTGGGCACCAGCCAGCACGGCTTGTGCCTCAGGCATCCGGGAGATGCCCAGGGTGGGGCTTGAGGCCCCAACGGCAGAGGCCAGCTGCAGCATGTCACCATCGTCAGCACGGAGCAGCCAGGGGTCCTCCAGTGGGCCTCCAGGGCCAGGTGGGCTCCGGCCGGGGCGGGTGCACCCTGCTCGGCTGGCCAAGGAGGTAGTCCTAGGCTTCCGGGGGAGGCTGGAGTGGATGGTCTGAGCTGTGGCCGCCCCCCATGGAGACGCGTCCCAGGGCTCCCTGACAGACTGAGCCAGGGCTGCTGCAGTAGCCTCCCGAGGGTGAGGACTGTGGGCTGGACCAGGACAGACGGGCCCACCACGCTCCGAGGACCTGCAGCTGCTCTCCTCTGGGACACTGCTCAGGGGAGAGGTGTCTGCAGGACCAGATCCTGCTGGGAAGTCGGGGCTGAAGGGGGGCCCTGGTGTAGGGCTGGAGCTATTGGCAGTGCACACGCTGACCTCACTAAGCCAGGAGCTGATGGACGGGCCAGAGCTGCTGCCTGCCCAGGCCGTGCCCTCCAGGGCTCCTGCAGAGCCACAGGGACCCTCAGGTGCCTGCGAAGTGTAGGCATCAAACTCATCGTTGACACTGCTGATGATGCTGACTGGCCGAGAACCCGAGGCCAGGGCCTGCAGAGAGCAGCCACTGCCAAAGCTGGCCAGGCTGGAGGGCCGTGTGGCCCCTGCCAGCCCCCCCAGGGGCAGCTCCTCCACCACTGTGAACACCAGCTCGTCCTCGCCGTTCAACTCCACGGGCTGCTGCAGGGTCACCGTGGTGGTCAGCAAGCCGCGATCCAGACAGCGGCTGCGAGTGGATGGGCAGGAGCAGGCCACGTCTGGGGAAGGAGGGGGCTGGCCCGCCTGCCCGCTCATGCCCACAGGGGGTGTCCGTACCATGCTGCTGGTGCCCCCTCCCCCAGGATCTGCAGGGGCTTCACAAGCTTCTGGCTGCTGAGGTGGCGGAGGGGCGGGGCTGGGCAGTGGCCTCCTGCCTCCATCCCCGGTGGCCAGGTCTGGGGCAGGTGGCTCAGGCCAAGTGCTGTTGTCCTTTCTCTGGTCACTCTGGGCACTAGCCCTGGGAGGCTCAGGGACGCTCCGGTGTGTATCTGGGCCAGGGCTGCCTCGAGGGGTGCTGGCAGCCATCGGAGGGCCCAGAGCCTTCCTGGGAGACGCAGCCTCAGGGGGCGAGAGCTTCTTGCTCCCTCGGGCAGGGCTGGCCTGAGCTCCACCAGGGCCACCTGGGGGTCCCCAGGGGCCCTCACTGCCATCGATGCACTCCAACCGCTCCTGCAGCTCTGCGAAGGTGCTGCAGCGGAAGTGGTCAGCGTCCCGAGGGCCCTCAGAGGGCCGGCGGCGGCTCAGGGCGGGGATGATGGGCACGAAGTCAGGCGGGCCCTCATTGTCGGTGAGCTCCCGGTCTGACAGCGCAGCCCCGCTGGGCCCCACGTAGATGACCGTGTCACAGGACTGCTCACTGCTGGATGAGTAGTCAGGGTCGCCAGGAAGGCCCGGCACTGGGCGGTCAGGGTCCAGGGCCACCGTGCGTGGATGGAAGGGCCTCAGGTGTGGGGGGCGGCGGGCCCGGCCCTCCTCGCAGGAACTCTCCCCACCTGAAGAGCTGGACGCGTACTGGGGGAAGGCAAGGCAGAGCCCATGAGCATGCCCCCTCCACCCCTCCTGGCCTCCCACCCCAGCCCTGGACCCTCTCTACAGCACAAGGCTGTGGTCCAGCTCCTGCCCCCGCCTGGACCTGCACTGGACTTAGGCGCACAACACAAGGTCTTCTGGGCTTCTCTCCCTCCCATGACAGACAGACGGAAATGCCACAGAATGGCCCCAGGATTCAGCTCAGTGCTGCCTCATCCCAGAATGCCCCAAAGGCCACACTCAGGTGCTGTGACTTGTGCCAAGAAGTCCCCTGATGGGGGTGCCCCAGTCCCATTTGCCCTGGGCTTGGTTGGTGCTGGGCCTGCTGCTGGGCCAGGCAACCCCACACCCCACGGGAGCAGCTCTGCCTCTGCCTAGTGCACCAGGGGCTTCAGGCTCAGCTGGCAGGGCTATGTGGATGCCACCCGTGGCCCCGGGACACTCAGACTAGCAAGGACAGGACCCTGCTGCTGCCACCCCAGGCCCCCGGAGGACACCGTAGCCTGGAGTTCCTCGGGTGGAAGGCGGACGGGATCAGAGCCCACCTTGGCCTTCTTTCTGCGCAGGCGGTGGATGCGGGCGGCCAGCTGCACGGTGCTGAGCGTCTCGGCGTGGTGGGCGGGCGCATCTGAGATGTGGGCGATCATTGTGGTCCGACAGCCAGCGGTGGCCAGGGACTCCCGCAGCAGCATGGTGAGGCTGTGGTCCCTGAGGGCCAAGAGGCTCAGAGGCCCAGCCTGGGAGCGCCTCGGGGTAGGAGGCTGGGCGGGGTGTGTGCTCCAGGCTGGAGCAGGGGCAGGCTCCCTCCAGGACCAGGGCGGTGCCCAGAGCCAGGTCTGCCTTGCACCCTGGACATAAATGTGGCCAGCTCCCAGGACCACCCCAGAGAGTGCCTGCCCAGGTGCCTAAACTCACCTGTAGGGCACGTGCTTGGCCCCATTGACCAGAGCCAAGATAACGCTGCCCAGGGCCGACAGGGACAGACACAGGGGTCCCCCCGTGGCCTCTCCACCCCTGCCAGGTGCCACCTCACAGCTGCCCAGGTCGATGAGGTGAAGACGGCTGCGGCCTCCAGACACTGAAAGTGCAGGGCGGAGCCTCAGGAGACGCCCTGGGCAGACGGCTCCTGGCACCCCCCACCCAGGCACCTACTTCCTCCCTGGCCGCACTTGTCCACGCGGTACTGGTAGACGTGCAGGGTGAAGAGCATGTGGGAGCTGCGCCGGGCATCCTCGCCACAGCCTGCCCGGCTGGTGCTGCGAGCGGCCAGTGCGGCGTCCAGGTAGAGGGCAGCCTTTTCTGCTGTGGGTGCCCGCAGCTCGCTCTGACTCTGGAGCTGGAGAAGGTAGAGGCCACCACACCTTTAGGAGCTCAGAGCCATGCAGCCCCAGCCCCTGCCCACCCTCTGACCGTGGAGGGACAGTGGCACAGGCGCACCTGTGACCCACATGTGGGGTCCTCTCGCAGGTACACGCCTGGAGACTGGGTGTCCTGGAGACTGCCAGAGGCCACCTCAGACAGCAGGTCGCGCAGGTTCTGGTCCCGGCCGCACACCTCCAGGGCCGAGACGCGGATGGAGAAGCGGGTGCCCGTCCTCTCCTTGCGCTCCTCCACCAGCCTGAAGAGCCAGGAGATGGCACAGGGCACCACGCCCAGGCTCTGGGGTGAGCTGTCCTTCCCGATCATGGTGTACGACTTGCCTGGGGGCCACGGGGCGTATGAGGGTCCAGCACGGCCACTCGGGCCTCAGACCCACGCAGACTTGGGACATGTCCCCTGGGCCCTGCCTAGGATACTCGGGTAATCAGGGGCTACTGAGACCCTGGGGCCTCTTGTCCATGGCAATCCCTCTGCCTCCCAGCTTGGGAAGCTCCGGCTTCCACCCCATGAGACCCCACCCACATGCCCACAGCGAAAGCCACCTTCCTCCACAACCCAGGCGCAGGGCCCAGGGATTGCAACAATGCAGATGGGGGACAGGGACAGGAAGCCTTTACCAAGACTCATGTGGCCAAAGGAAAAGATGCAGCCATCAGCCCCGCTGACCACAGACTGCAGCACATCGGCCACTGTCCCCGAGCACACTTCAGCCTAGGGATGGAGAGACCAGGCAAGTGTTCAGGCCTCTGTTCTGGGCACACGCAGGTGGTCAGCCCATGGGGCAGCTAAGCTGGCCGACGTGGCCAGGTGCACAGAGCTCTTGCAGGCACAGGAAGCGTGGGATGTTGGCGAAGAGCAGAGTACACGCAACACGTGCAGGACGCACTAGCCAGACAGAAGCGCTGTGGCTAGCATGGACACACACCCAGGACACCAGACGACGCAGACGCACAGCCACGCTGCCTTCAGGACCCTGGGGCATCAGGTGCCCCACGATAAGGGTGGAACAGCACCACTCAGAAAGCCTCCTAGGACGGTGGGCTCCCACGCGCCCAGCAGCACTCGGGAGATCCGGCCCGGGGAACAGGCAGGGCTGAGGGGTGAACCCAGGGACGGGGGCAGAGGCAGCTGAGGCAGGGAGCCAGCAGGCACTGCCACTGGCTCCACTGGGCCCACTTCCCCCTCACCCTCCTGGACACAGCACAGACCCCACCCGTTGTCCCCCAGGCCCCTGGGAGCTACGCCCCACTACCTGCTCCGAGTCCTGGGGGAAGATGGCATCAAAGGCAAACATCTTGGGGACAGCTGCAGTGCCAGCACGCCGGAGGCCCGCGCTGCCTGGGGGCCCGGCAGCTGGATCGTAGAGGGTCACTTGCTTTTTCCGGGGATCCACCTTCAGATAGGATGTGGACTCGGCCGAGCGCTGGACCCCCTGTGCTGGCCAGATGCGCAGCATGACTTTTACCTGGGGGGCGGATATAGAGCAGGCAGCTGAGCGCCGCCCCCCACCCAGCTGGCCGCTAATTACAGGGCAGGAGGAGCCGCGTGCGAGTCAGGACAGCGGACCAGGCCTCAGCATGGGCACCCGACACTGCAGGAATGCAGCCAGAGCGGATCCCATATGAGGTCAGCGGGGCAGGAAAAAAACGAAGCCCAGAGCAGGGTGTGCGAACAGGAACGGGGAAGGAACAGGAGCAGGGGTAGGGGGCCCCAGACACTCCAGGAGCAGAAAGGTGCTCAGACCCTGCCAAGCAGTGCACTCTGGGCGCAGGCACAGGGAGCACCCTGCTGCCCCCACAAGCCTCACCCCAGTGGCCCCGGCCCACGGCCTTCCAGGCCCTCATGACACCCCAGGGAGACAGAACAGCTGTGTTATGAACAAGCAAACACCTCAGGGGGCCGGGGCTTGGTGCTTCTGACCCCCGCCCAGAAAGCCACGCTCCCCAAACCCTATGTCCCTGCAGAACTGGGGTCAGCAGAAAGACAGTGGAGATCCCAATACATAACCCAGTCCCGTGTGGCTGGAGGAACAAGGCAGGGTGAGTGGGATGAGCGGGGCCTGAGTTCTGAGAGCCCTGCAGGTGACCAGTCAGCCTGGGCTTATGGCAGAACCAGTGGTGTCCCTCTAAAGCACCAAAGAGATCTCTGAATGTGCCCTGAGGCTGTGCCCCAGGCCCTCAGAGGAACCAGGGCTGGCCTGGGGCCCAGAGAGAAGCACTGTGTACCATCATGGGTGCAAGGGGGCCCCAGGGCGTGTGACCTGGCAGGCAGGCACTGTTCCCCCCAGGGCCACCCTGGGTCAGGGCTCCTTGAGCCAGGCACTGCTCTGCTTTCTGAAGGACACCACCGTCCACTCTCCGATGAAATCTCCGATTTCCCCATGTCAGTGTAAATCAAATTACCCGAGACTCATTTCAGAGCCAATATTTTTCACGGATTTAATTGTAAGTGGCAGATACATAACGCCAGTAAAATTGGTTTACCGCGGAAAGTGCGCACAGGCGCCATGCACCCCCTTGGGCATGCGGCACATTGATATGCAGAGCCTCCCCGAGTGGAGTGGGGTGTCCCACCCTCTGGGAGCTGCGAAGGAGCACTTGGCTATTGTGCTCATCAGAACCTGGGCTCCATCAAGCGAGAATCGATGCTTTTATTCCCAGATGACATGAACAAAACTACTTCATTTCCAGACGCTGCTGCAAAGCAGACGAAAAATGCGCACTTCCCAGTAATTTTTGGCAATTTTTTTTCAGCGTGAGCCCCTCACTGCTTCAAGAGCCAAATGGGTCTGGAGATTCAAGAAAATTCCTAGCAGGGAAGAGAGGTGGCAAAGCCCACTTGGGCTCACACCTCCTGCCGGCTGCCTCTGGAGCAGACACTTATCCCAGGTGGGAGGGGACAGGGCAGGGGCTGCACTGTCCAGCCTGCCCCCGCTGTCCCTGTCCCAGTGCCAGGCCATTGTCTGCCAGGAGAGACCCTGTCATTACCACGGGAAATGACAGTCTTCAGGAGGCAAGCACACCAAGCCTCTCCCCCACGTGCAGACATCACAAAGCCCTGAATGGCTGCGGCTGCCTGCCAGAGAAGAAAACCACATTTTGCATAAAAAAGGAGGCTCTGCAGCTCCCAGAGGTGGCCCAGGCAGGGAGGGGGTGCTGCACCTCGCAGAGGGGATGTCTTTTTAATACCACAACATGATGAATTATCTTAAGTAGCACATTAATGTCAGAAACTGAATGTAATCTAACTTCTTTCCTGTGACAGTATTAAATGCTTTTCAGGAGGCATTTCTGACGCTGTGACATTAGCACTAATAACACCAGGCGCGGGAGGAGTGCGGGGCACCGGGAGTAGCAGGAGCTGGGGGGCTGCAGGCCAGGGCTCCTGGTCTGGCGGAGGTGCTGAATGGTCCAGGGCTGCCTGGAGTCCCCTGGGCCTGGCCCTGGGGGGTGGAGGGAAACCTTGGGGCCTGAAATGACACAGTGACAGTAAGAACAGGGCAGCTCTGGCTGCTGAGCTCAGAAGGCAGCCCCTCACTTCTTCATGGCCTGCCTGAGGGAGCGTCCCCCCACACCCACCACTAGCTTTGTAACCTTGGGAAGGTGTCCTTCCATTCAGGGCCTCACTTTGGTCATCTTTAGGGTTCTATGAGAATTGAAGAAGAAGTGGCCACCACACCCACTGTGCCAAGCAGAAGCCCAGTGGGTACAGACAGGCTAAGTGACCAGGCCAGCCTGGGTCAGAGCCAAGAGCCAGTGCTGGGCTGGGAACCTGGTGCCACCTTCCATCCCGACTGCCCAGCTGTCCTCCAGGTCTGCATCCCACACGGCCAGGGCAGGGGCAAACCAGCATCCAGACTGCCTGCCCCTCATGGGACTGTCCCCAGGTGGAGATACTGGGGCACCCAAGTTAGCCAGGCTTGGACCCGTCCTCCCTCCTGGTCACAGGATGGGGCTGATTCCTCCTAAGGACACTGCTGGAAGACACAGCTCACATGCACAGCAGGGCCCAAAGACCCGGTAGGCACAAGCACGGGGTGGGAACACCCTCCTCCCATTTCTCACCCCCATGCCGTGCGTGAGGCAGGGACAGCCACTGCACCCCAGCACCTGTCCAGGGGAGCAGCAAGCCACCTCTCCAAGCAGCAGGCTGCCGCCCTTGCCCCTGAGCCCAGGGTAGCTCAGACAGAATCAACAGTTCTAGGTCATGAAATGTCCACTTCAGGGACCCAGAGAGCCAGGCCACCCAGCCAGCACATACGCCACAGGTGTGGTGACCTGGGACCAAGAGGGGACATTGATTTATTCAGATCCACGCAGCTGGTCAGCCCAGAGGTGGGGAGTTCGCCTGGTGACTGCAGGTGCCCGAGGCTCGTGTGCCCACTGACCGTTCCTGACCCTGAGCACAGGGCTGGCCAACCTAGTGTCCAGGCACCAGGTAAGCTTTGTGACGCCAATGGCAGCCTCACTGCCATCGACTCGCCTGGCAGGGGCGGGGCATCAATCCTGAACTCTATGCAGGGTCCTGGGCCATGAGGCTCCATAACCGTCCCCAGATATGGACACTCAGGAGGTCCCTTGTAGGGGGATGTGGTAAGGGAAGGACTCCTGGACCGAAGCGGGTCTGGCCCACGATGCTGTGACGGGCCAGCTGACGGAAGAGAGCTGCCTTCCAGAAGGGGCTGCGAGAGCAGGTGGGCCAGCCTGGGCCCTGGGGCTGGGGGCAGGGCCAGTGCAACACTCAGCTTCCTGTCCAGGCCCATCCCTGGGAAGCTGGAGCCCCTGGGAGCACAAAGCCTGCTGACGGCCTGAGCAGGGTGCCCGCCTATAGGGCCTGCCCCTTGGCTGGGCAGTGCTGAGCAGAAGCCAGGGCATCCGGGATGGATGACTGGGCTGCAGAGAAGGCAACAGGCCAGAGGAAAGCCCACGGACACACATCTGGCTTGGGGTCCCCCTGTGGCCCCACGCCTTGTGAGCCTGCCCCCCATCTGCTGTGCACCAAGCATCCGCCGTGCCCAGGCGAGCACACAGTCCCAGCTCAGATGCCCCTCAGGCTGAGGTGAGGTGCTTGTCTAGGCCCCTCGGGAGCAGCAACCCACAGGGCCCAGGGCCAGAGCTCTGGAGAGGGGCCAGGACCAGCCAGCCTGTCCCAATCAGAGCCCTTGCCTTCTCCAGGCCGCTGTGTCCCCACATGAAACAAGGGCCCCCAAATCAACTCCTCTCTCAGTGGCCATGGCTGGGATCTGCCTGGAGATGGTGACTTAGGAGAGGGCATCCCACCTCCCTCCCAGAATCCAGTGAGGACAAGGCAAAGAGGACCCCGGAGCAAGGGTCCCACAGTTCACGACCTGGCTGTCCAGCACATGCCCCCAGGGGCCCCCCGACACACAACCTCACACCACTTCCTGCAGCCCTGCCACAGGAAGTCTCCAAGCCTCCTGCTTCCTCCTGGGCGCTGCTCCTCAGGGCCCCAGCCTCCCCAACTGCACCCCTGCTGACCATCTTGCCCAAACTGGGAGAGTGAAGTGGGGCCCCTCCACCGCCTGCACCTTCCCAGACACCCCTGACCTCGGGGCTGGTCTACCTTTCCGAAGCTGCCAGGGTTATCCTTGGTCTTGGAGGCAGCCCTGAGAAGGCAGGGGGGCGCCGGGGGTGGCCACAGCTGCAGGACACCACTGAAGTCCGTGGGGTAGGTAGAGGTACCGCGGGCAGCAGGGGCAGGTGGAGGATGGTGCTTCTTGCGCTTGGAGGCCAGGCTGAGCTTCTGGGCAGCCCTGGGGAGGAGAAGCACCAGCAGCCATCTCTGTCACTATAGCACTGTGTCCACACACACATACGGCTACCTCGCCCTCAGACTCCACCCACCCTGCCAGGAGACTCCAAGGAAACGTGGCCAGAGTGTGGCTGCAGGGCCGGAGCGTCGCCTCTCCAGGTGGGACTGCTGGAGCCACAGCAGTGTCCCCTCCCTGGCAGCTATGCCCAGCACCAAGGCCAGGCGGGTGACCAGGGGTACAGGCAGACGCAGAACCACTCCTTGCTCTGTGTGGGGCCCTGAAAAGCACTGTCTTTGTCTCCAGTCCTGCAGCTGCTGTGGGAGACAGGCTGCAGGCCACCACCTGCAGGCAGCAGGACCTCAGTGCCTGCACCTGTAAGGTGGAATAACGTGACCCCTGGTAGCCCTCATGTGGTCCCTTCAAGGTGCCTGCATATACGAGGCAATCAGTTAATGGTGCTACCATGAGTACCATGCCTGGCCCTCCCCAGAGGAGACAGCCTCGGTCCTTTGTGGATACCATAGTCAGCGGGAGCAGCCCCTGGGCCCTCTGATGGGCGCCCACACCTGAGAGTCTGGCAACCACTGTTGTGGACTCCCAGGGTACCCAGCAGACACAAATCCAGGATGCACCCACACAGGACGGGCCCAGGCACCACAGGCCGGGCCTCAAGCAGACCCAGGGACACATCCCAGGTCAGTCTGCTGTGCCTGGTCTCACCAGTTCCTGAGGTGGGCTTCCTGGCAGCCCCCAGCCCTCCACCTTCCTGCTGTATACAGTCACTCCCCTGGGCACACCCACCCAGGGCCCACGTCCTGTGCCCAGCACCAGGTCTGCACAACCCACCCCATGTCCTCCAGCACAGGCAACCCAGGGTCATCTCCCACATGGAAGTGGGCACAGGTGGCCCTGGCTGAGCCCTTCCTGATCTTCCAGTAGAGAAGCCCCTGGTGAGGGGCAGGCCACTAGGAAGTGAGCAGGCTGCAGGCGGGAGCCAGGCAGCACCAGTGACGCTTACAGCTCCCCTCCCAGCCCTACCCCACAAAGCCCCCTCCCTGCCCAGCTCCCTGGGTCTATTCTGTCCGCCCAGGACCCAACACAGAAGGGCCCACACCTGGGGCCACTCAGCCTCCGCCCCACCTCCCACCGCGGGGAGCTCTGTGGGCGGCGTTCGAGAAACTCTCTCATCTTTAATAAGAGTTGTCTTTTAAGAGACCCCGGGGATGGCTTCCTCCTAGCGAGGTGTCACCACAGAAAAATAAAAGTAATCTACAACACACAGAGGAGTCCTCCACAGAGCCCCAGCAGGCACCGTGCGCGCCCAGGCGAAGCAGGGCAGGAGACAAGTTCCCACGCCAGGAGTCCTCGTCTTCGGAGACTTGAATTCCTCGGTCCTGAGCTGATGGCAGCGGTGGCACCTGCGTCCTGGGGATCCAGGCCTGTGTCTACTGCCCTCAGGCCTCACGCAGCCCCTGGAGCGCCTCACAGAGGCCTGAGCCCAGGCCCTCCACCTCTAACCACCTGCCAGCAGGCCTCTGTGCCCCCCCCCCCCCCCCCCGCCGCCTGCCCCGGAACCTCACAGCACACCTCCTGCAGAAGGAGCCCAGCCCTGTTGCCTAGCACAACGGTGCACCTGCTGCAGGGTGGGAAGCCAAGGCAGGGGACCCTAAAAGGCAGAGCCACATCCCACCCCTGGGGAGGCCAGCAGCAGGCAGCCTGTGCCATCCACTGAGGTCAGCAGTGTGAGCAGGCTTGAATTTCATCAGTCTGTTCCAGGGCTCTGCCGACCTCCTGCCACCGCAGCCCCTCCTGCCCTGGACCCACCCTTCCTCTGGGGTTACCTTACAGCTTCCTCAGGGGCCTCGTGGGAAGAAGCTGCAGTCTTGCCCCCGATTAAATGAGGCCAGGGCTCGGTGGATGCCAGAGAGGCCCAGGGGCAGGGTGAGGAGGGTCCCAGAGTACCTCTACATCTGCACCCGGTGCCTGTTCCCAGGATTCAAGGGCAGGGTGCGGGCTAGCCCTCCAGGGGGACGGCAGTGGCCAAGGCACACCACCCAGAACCACCTCCCCACCCTTGCTGGATTCTGCAGTCACTCTGCCCCCAGGCCCATCCCAGCTCCAACCCAGGCCCACACACACTGTGTCCCTAAGCCTGGAGGGGACTCAGAGGCCCAACTGCTCCCCATGGGAAGTCATGAGGGCTGGAGTAAAGTGGGGGCCATGGGCAAGACTGGCTTTGCTCGTCAGTCACATGGGCAGCCACAGACAGCTCTGTCCCGTGACCCTCCTGGGAGCCAGGGTCTGTGCAAACCTCGGGCCACCAGGAGCCCGCCATGCGCATGTCCAGGCCCTAGGCCATCTAGGCAGATCCTGGATGGTTATGGCCAGCGTCCCCACCCAGGGTCCCACCTAACTAGAGGGGCCCCTCCTCCCTCTGCCCCCGTCAGCCCCTCCCCACCACCCAGCCCTCAGGTGTCTGCTTTTACAGCTCAGCTCCTGGGCATGAGTCCAGCCTGGGCCAGGCAGGGCGGCCCCAAGACAGGCACTTTCCCCTTTGATGGATTCAGGCCAGGGATAGACTCCCAGATGTCCAGCACACACTGGCTACCATGCGTCAGCCCACGGAGACCTCCAGCCCTCCATGGCCCCGGCCTCAAGGGCACAAACCTGGTCCTGAGCAGCAGGGACAGAGACAGCACCACCCCGAGAAGCACGTCCCTGCACCAAGGGGGCCTGAACGGCCAACCCAGAGCTTCCGGGCAGCAGGAGGGTCTACAGGGCCACCGGGCGCCCTGACCCTGGCTGTGGAGAGCAGCCATGCCTCCCGAGCCTGCTGCAGCCAGCATCCTCCACACCACCTGGAGCCTCACCTGGGAGACACCTGTTCACAGAGCCCTCCTGCCCTGGCTTCCTGGCTAGAGCTCCTGTGAGCAGCGCCTCTGCCCAGAGCCCACCCTGGCCCTGCAGCTCTGCCGGGCAACCTGGACATCCAGGCAGATGCCAGGGGGCTCAGTGGGGGCTGCCCCTGGTGGCCCCCAGGTCCTGTTGAGTGCAGCACAATGTCCCTGTGCTGCAGGGAAGCACCCCGTCCCCTACCCAAGTCTGCCCAGGAGACGCCCCCAGGGGCTCTTCCCAAGACCAGATTCCAGGCCCCAGAGGGGCCCTCTTCCCACCACAGAAAGGGAGGAGGGCGGGCAGGTGGGCAGCACTCTGACAGGGCATCTCAGAGAGAGGAGATGCAGGCTGCTGGGTGGGGCACTCTCAGAAGGGAAGGGGAGCTCCAATGCAGGCCCGCAGAGCCCTGGGAGAAAAACCCAATTACCAGGGCCCTGCCCACACAAGTGGCCCTCACCACTGTCCCGGGGGGCCGGCTAAAGCCAGTGCCTTTCCACCCAGGCCGCAGCCCTGCCCACCCCTCACCCCTGCAGGCCCTGAGAAGGCCCCAGGCTCCAAGCCCCCTCAGCCCCCCAGAGATGAGCACACAGAGGAAGGGCAAAGCCTCGCCTGGGGGCTGCAGGACTGGGAGCCCTGACTCCCCCTGCCTCCGGCTCCCCTCTGCCCCACTTGGCAAATGCCCCTACCAGGCTCCTACTCAACCCTCCAGCCGCCTCCAGTGCCCAAGACCCACCAGCCACTTCCACAGAAAGACCGCCAACCCCATCCTAGAAGGTTCCCAGGGACAGGGCACGCTGAGGCCAGCTGCCCTCGGTCCAGCTGGGGTAGAGGTGGGAGCCCAGGACATGCCAGCAGGAGCCCAAGTCCCGTGGTCTCTTGATGACTCTGACAAGCCCTGTCCCCACCCCACAAAGCCAGCAAGCAAGCCAGAGAGCACCCCTGATCTCACCCCCTGGGTCAGGGTCTCACCAGGGTTCCCTGCCTGGACCATCACCTGGCAGGCCGCCCACCCCCAACCTGACCCAGGACCCACCACCTGCCGTGGGCCTTCAGGAAGAAGGGCCTTCACTGTGATTCAGGGCAGCTAATGGGCTGGAAGTAATGGCAGGCGGCAGGGCTCCCCCCTCGGGAAACCTGCCTCTGGTCCCCAGCCCAATGCGCTTGTTTCTTTGTTTCTATGGTAACTTCCCAAGGTCAGCCGCTGAGCAGGCAGGGAGCAGCGCCAGCCTTGGCGGAGACAAAAGGCACAGCGCCCGCTCTGCTGGGGCTCGGGGTGGCTAATGAGCCGGTGTGGGGGACGGACACCGCCCTGCACTCCTCAGTGACAAGACCCTTCCTCAAACACCAGGGGCCTCAGCGGCAGGGTGGCCCCAGGGGCGCGGAGGTGGTTTTTCTTTGCAGGAAATCTCCTTTCCATTCCCACCTAGGAACGGTCCCCCAGGAGCCCCAGGGCAGAGGCCCTGAAAATCAGGACAAGGCAGGGTGGGACAGGACCAGCTGCACTCTCCCAGGGCACTGCCCTGACCACTGCTGGCACACGCCTAAGCAGGCTGGGAAGGACCCCCCCGCCCCAGAGGGTCCAGCAGGGCCCTCTGCACCTGATTGGGGTGGCTGCTGAGGCCACATCCATCAGGAGGCAGACCCACACAGCCGCCAGCCTGTCCCTCAGCCCAGCACTACAATGCCCTAATCATATGCCCCGTCACTCCCCAATCAGGCCTGCAGCCCCCGGAACAGCACTGATAAGGCGTCCCCTCCCGCCTGCCTGGCGTGATTCATGGACAGGCTTATCAGCACCCGGGCGGGCTGCTAATGGGACACTGACCCGCAGCTGGGCTCGCCATTACCACTCATTACCGCGATTACATCCTGTGATCCACATCCCCCAGCCACGGGCCTGGGTCCGCCTTGGGGCTGAGGCGGGGGAGAAGACTCTGCTCCTGCATGCCAACCCCCACCTCCCCACCCTGAGCACCATGTTCCCTCTGCAGGAACCAGATCACCGCCATATCCCGGCTTCTGCTGGGCATTCCAGGGTCTGAGCCTGCAAACCACAGCCAGTCACTCCCAGAAACCCAGCTCTAGCCTGGGACAGAAAGCCAGGGCACCAGCGCTGGGCAGCCAGCTACACCTGCGTCCCCACCTCCACCCACTGGGTGAGCAGCTGGCAAGGCCCCGTTCTAAGAGGCCATCAGGGGCAGGGGCCCAGGTGCCCTCATCACCCTCCATAGGACTCTGGTGCACACTGCAGCCCAAACAGCCCCGGGAGGACTTACCTTATAAAGAAGGAGGCTGCAGCCGACGAGGGGCCTGTAGAGCCCCCTGCCGAGGCGCCTGGGGCTGGAGTGACCAGAGCCGATGTGCAGGCCCCCCCACGGCCCCACACCTTGGACACGCCATCAGGGCCCGCCATGGGGGGACCATCTCGGACCGTGTCTGCCACCGCCACAGCAGCCACCGCTGCCTCAGCCTGCAGGGAAGGAGAGTCCAGGTGAGGAGCAGAGGGGCAGCAGACACGCCCGCGGCCCAGGCACCAGGGGTGTGCCCAACCCCGGCACACCCCTGCCCTGACTCCTGGCCAAGAGGCTGGGAGACCGAGGCAGGGAGAAGGCCTGGCTCCCAAGGCAAGGCAGGAGGACCCTGGGCCAGCCACGGCGTGCACCTGGTCTGCCATGGCAGGGGCCCTGCAACCAGGGCCTGGTTCTAGAAATGCAGTGACCCCCGAGGTCAAGGCAGCTGGACAGGGCCCTGTACCCCTCTCACCTGGACCACATGCGGGTGCCCAGAGACACAATCAGACAAAAACCTCAGTAAGTATCTGGCACAAGCACTAACTGCCCACGTAGGAGGACGTGTTGTGCTTCCGCTGTCTGAAATACTACTCTGGCATTTCCAACTAATTAGCTAAAATAAATTCCAGAAAGGAGACAGCCCCATAATGAAGCTCAAATGTAATTAAATGCTCCCCAGGATGCACCCAGCGGACCCAGGACCAGCTTCCGCTTGTGATTCGCAGCATATCTGGAGCCCTAGACCCCAGGCAGCACTGGCTCTGGGGGGCAGGGGCTCACCTCTCCCCCGGGGGCAGCTGCTCCAGACCCTCCCAGCCTCCCAGCTCCACCGAGCGGAGTAAACCTGCCCGTGGCGTCCTCTGTCGGGCTGGCATAGGGCTGCAGTGCCCTGGCTGAGGACGCAGGTCTAGTCTGGAAGAGCCCACTGTCCTCAGGGTCTCCCAAGGGGCACAGGCTAGAAGCAGGTATGCCACCCAGGCCCAGGAAGGAACATTCCAGAAAGAGTCCTCCTCACCATGGAGGAGAGTCTCACCCTGCCAAGCCCACAGCCAACAATGACTTCCAAACCCTTTTTAGGACATGGAGCAGAACTTGTCTGTGAACGATCAGTGGAAGCCCAGCATCCTCCTGGCCCCCAGAGCAGTGGCCACTCCCCACAGTTGCAGGAAGGAAAGGTCAGTGGCAATACAGGGAAAACCTAGAGCCTGGAGAAAGGGGAAGCTGGAGCGGCTCACCAGGCACTGGCCAGCACACCATACCCACCACAGCCTGAGGCAGGAACTCCTCCACACCCCTCAGAGCCCAGCCTGGCCAGCCTTCCCTTTCTCCAAGCCACTCTCTCACCTCAAAGTATTTTTGTATCCCTTTGTTTTAAGATCTGAATTCCCTTGCTGAGCAGAGTGGCATAGAAAAGAATTAATCATGATGTTGGCCACCAGAGCTCCTTGGAGCAGAGCTGGGTTTGGCTGAGCACCCACTGGACACCCAGCAAACATCCCAGGGCCAAGGGCTCTTAGGTGGGCAGGAGGTGTGCCACCCACAGCCCACTTGGTGCTACAGGTGGCTCTCACCAGTCAGTGACGGCACTGCCCAGGGAGCCCAGGCAGCATCCCAGTGCCAGGCCCAGCCACACCACGCACCTGCCTGCCTGCCAGCCCAGGGGGACGGAGGCCACAGTGCCGACAGCTGGGCCCTGGCCCACCCACCTGCTGACCCCAGCAGGCCTGCTCAGTCCTGCCAGGCGATGCACATGGGTAGTGGCGGGGCCTCCCGGCACTGACCTGTCTCAGGAGTCCTGCATGTGCCTTGGCTCCACCGTCCCGCGAGCTGCCGTGACAGGGCTCCGTCCATCGGGTGGACAGCCACTGCCAATTCCTGCCAGAAGCAGAGCCCAGGCATGCCAAAAGAAGCCGTCCCAAAGCCAGGCGGAGTGGGGAGGGAGGGCCGGCAAGAGGGGAGACCACAACAAGGGGGCCGGGACACAGGGAGGGCGGCCAGACAGACAGCAGGCAGGCGCCAGAGCAGCAACGGAAGGGAAAGCACGAGAGAGCGGAGCGTGAGGCCGGCCAGTGGCTAGAGAGCCCGTGCCTCGCTCCCAGCGCCCGACACCGGCCTGCCGGCAGGGCCCAGACCACCACTCCAGACCTCCAGGGGCCGCGAAACTCGGTTTAGGAAACACAGAAACACCCATTTCCTACACGCACTGGGCCAGACTCACAGCTGCGGACTCTGAAGGACAGCGTCCACCAGTGTCCTCCCCAGGCACTACAGAGGGTGCTGAGGCGTGGCCAGGCAGTCAGGCTGAACCCACAGACACTACCTCACCCTGCACAGGTGGGAAGGGGTGCTCGAGCCCCGTGAGCTGACTCCCCCACCCCCTGAAGCTCCTCCTCGTCACCCAGAGGCCTTGGGCACCTGGAGAGCCCACGCTGGGAAGTCCTACCCCGCAGGGGCCTTGCCCACTCCCACACCACAGAAGCATCACCACAGCCTCAAAAGAGGGCCACCCTACCAACCCCTGACCCAGGACCTGGGGCTCGCACAGGGCACCAGCAGTGAGTCAAGATGCATCATGGAGAGCCAGGCCTGAGCCCACCTAAGCCCCCTCCAGCCTGTAGCCAGGGACAAGGGACAAGGGCAGGGGCACCACCAGCCTCCTGCAAGGCTCACAGCAGGGAGCAGGCAGGCCCAGGGCAGGCAGGAGAAACCCCAGGCCAGGGCCACCCAAGCACCAGGGACAGAGAGACTCCCTAGCTCCAGGGGCCTCCGCTCCTGGGCTGTCCTCTGGGGATATCCACAGGAGGCCAGGGCTTCCACCCCACAACCTCTGGGGGGACAATGAGCACAGGTTTCCTTGGCCTCTGTGAAGGTCCCCATGGGCACTCTCAGAAGAGTGTGTCCAGAGCCTGGCAGTCCCAGGAGCAGGCCAAGGCAGGGGGTTTGAGGCAGCCTGCGGCAGTCCAGCACCCCCAGAGCTAGCAAGGCAGGAACAGGCCCAGAGCCCAGCTCCCGGGGCAGCCAGCACCCTCCTCTGCAGAGCTGCCCCCCCTGACAGTCTAGAATGGACTGCTGGGCCTCCTGCTCAGCAGCTCCACAAATGCCTGGATGCTCAGGAGGTGGAATGGTCCAGAGAGGGCCACACTCTGAGCTCGTGGATGCTGGATGTGGGAGGGGCCTCTGATGGCACCAAGCTGGCCCTGGCTGCTCTACCAGGACTCAGGGCTCTCCAGGACAGTCATGGCCACAGAAAGACCCAGAGCAGGACGACCAGGGCAGGCTCCAGCATGGCCTCCAATACTCTGCACCCTTGGAGCCCTGGGTCCCTTCCTCCTACTCCAAGGTCCAGCCCTTCTGGTCAGGCCTGGCCATTCCTTCCCAGCATCCCACACTGGCCTCAGCCAAGATGACAGTACCCACTAGGCCAAGCCCTGCCCACTCAGTTCCACATCCCAGGACAGGGGGCCGCAGGCTGCCCAACAGCTACGAGACCAGGGGGCTGGACCCTGGGGCCTCCACAGCAGCACACAGCATGGCGAGTGCCAGGCCATCTCTAGGATCGATGCCCTGACCCGGGGACACACCTCACCTGGGTCCTCGAGTCCTATTTACAGTTCCAATAATCCCCCTATTGATGGCTGGGACTATGCTCTAATTATAAATCCCTGCCCGCCTGCCCTGAACACAACTGCTCATAAAGCAGGGAGCACGTGCGTTACACGCCCACGTTCCATGGCCTGCTGGCCACCAGCGGGGGCTGCCCGACCTGGGGCCAGTGCCCCCACTGTCCCCCACCACCGCACCACCACACCAAGCACAGTCAGCCTCACCCATTCCCAGAAAACGCAGGGGATCGGCCAGGCTGGCTGTGGATGGGGTGGGGTGGGGGAGAGGCAGCTCTGGGCCACCACCTCAGCCTCCAGCCCTTGGAGCCCAGCCCACACTGCCCCCTTCAAGAAACCTCTCAGCTCAGCTAAACAGAAGTTGGCATCTGCGCCCTCCCTGTCCCAGGGCTGCCCCAGTGTTCTCCTCCAGACGTCAGGCCAGGAGACCCAGAGGGGCTGGCCTCCTCTTGCAATCTTCCTGGGAGGGCGAGTGGAGGGGCCTCTTGTCCAGGCTGGGGCAGCAAAGCCAGTCCTACAGTGAGTCGTCACACCCACTGGAGGCCAGTTAACGTCAGTTCTTCCTGAGAGCTCTTCCTGAGAGCCTCGTATGCACCCCGCCCCGAGGTTAGTACCAGTGGACCCGAGGGGCAGCCTAGCAGCCAGCCCAGGGACGGTCTCAGCTCAAGGAGCCTCGGGCCACACCACATCCAGGCAGCACCATGTCACCAGAGTCAGTGGGGCCAGCCAGCAGAGGTGGGACAGGGCCTGTCTTGTATCAATACTGCCCAGTGGCTGTGGGACCTGTACCTCTGCCTACGTCCTTTAACCACCCTGGGGGTCAGAGGCCAAGGACCCACCTGCTCACTTAAGAGACTGCCAACAGGAGAGCCCATGCAGCTGGCCTGTGCCACCTGGAAGTATACTGGGCACAGCCACCGCAGGGCCTTCTGCCCTGGCCCCAGATGGCTATGCAGGGGGACCCTCCATAAGCCTCCAGCTCCAGCTCCACTCAGACCATTTACTCTTCCTGCTGGGTCCTCCTGCTTTGTCCACCTGGGGAACCCAGATCAACACTGGGCACACACTGGTGGGTCCTCTGTCTCAGTCTTCAACAAGCAAGTGGCTACAACTAAGGGCATGGTGTCCCTAGAAGTGACCCCAAGTCAGGTGGGGCTTATGCAGGGTGCTCTTCTGGGAACAGGTCCCCCCAGAGGCCCCACACCTTCCTAAACCCAAACCACATCCTCCGGCCCCCCAGGAGACCCCCAACACAGCAGGCCTCCCACTCTGAGACCCCCAGGAAAGAGACTCCATCCAGCAGGCTCCAGGGCCAAGAGAAGAGCAGCTGCAGAGATGGCCACTGGCCATGCAGCTGACCACCTGGTCCCTCCATGAAAGCAGCCCGCCCTGGTCAGGACGGCAGAGCCAGCTCCAGTGGAGCCAGAGCCCTGGAGAGGCTGTGGGAGGGAGGCTGGGACACCTCCAGTCAACACAGTCTCTGGCCTCCTCCGAGCACAACAGCCAGCATGGCAGTGGGCTGAGAACCTGGCCACCGGTGAGGCCCCATCCTTCACGTGGCTCTTCCAGACCTGTCCCCTGAGTCGTGCCCCTCTGGGAAGCCTAGTGTGGCAGCTCCTCACTGGGAGCCACTCCCTCTGTCCTAACCCAGTGTAAGGACTGGAACTGTCCAGGAGACCTTGAGTCCCTCCGTTGGCCACAGCATCACCCGTGACCTCAGGAGCAAGACTAAGATGGTGACAGCCACTCCACTCCCCCAGGGCACCTGATGCGGGTCTCAGGAAGGTCTGGGGACCCCTATGCCACAGTCCTCCCTGCAGAAGCCGCCCCTACGAGGCATTTGAATGTGGGGCCCTGGGAGGGGACCCAGTTCTGACCCACCCAGAACACTCACCAGGCAGGTGGGTGGCAAGAAGCTGTTGACTCTTGAGACGCTCCACATGCCCTCCAAGCACTGCTGGGCCTGGATGGTGACCGTGCTCAGCGCCCCGCCCAGGCCTGCCGGTGCCACAGACACCTGGACACTGGGCCCAGACGGCCAGGCCATCCCCTTCCTCCTGTCAGGCCCCGCTGAGGGCTGTCTCCCTGCAGGACCCGCTGGTCCAGGGGCATCCCTGGGGCTGCTCATGGTTCCAGCACTGGGGGACACGGGGCCTCCTGGAGGGGCGTCAGGGTCCCCTCGGCCGGCAGGGGCCTGGAGCAGGCGCAGGGCCTCCCGTGTGAGCTGGTGCAGGTGCATGGTGCAGACGTCGCAGCGGCTCTCGGCCTCCGGGCGGCAGGAGGGTAGGACCCCGGGAGCAGGCAGCTTGTCAAGAAGCAGAGCAGAGAGGCAGGGATCCTGAGGACAGCAAGGGACAAAGGCTCAGTCAGTGCTGGGATGGGAGGGCAGGCGCAGAGCCCACACCCAGGCCTCACCTCTGCAGCACAGAGGGCTGACGCCAGGCCACGGAGCCATCCATAACTGATTAATAAGCCCCACACAGCTCCATCCACAGGAGCCCAGCAGGAAAATAATTATTGGAACTTAATAGTGAGGTTCATGGTGCCCGTGATAGCCACGCGCCTCTCGCGCCGTCACTAACCTCACAGCTCGCAGCTAACAAGGCGTGCTGGCGGCTCCTGGACAACCGGACCCTGGGCCAAGGCCTGGCCCGGGTCGGGCCGGGAGGCCAGCGGGAGCAGCCACAGGAGCCTCCCTCACTGGGCAGATGAGCAGGGTGGGGTGGGGTGGGAGAGTGCTAGAGACCCTCTCCCTGCCTCCCCAGGTCTCCAGCCAGCTGGAGAATGAAGTCGGGCACCAAGAATGTTTGACAGGACCCTGGGTAGGCGAGGTCATCTCCAGAGCAGCAGCAGACAGAGGCAAGGCCACCCACCCCCACAGAGCTGAGGACACATGAGGTGTGTGTCATAAGAGTGGATCCAGAGGTGGTAAGGACAGGAGCCAGAGGAGCCACAGGCCCCCACCTAGTCAGAGGGTCCTTCTGGGGGGCCACCTTTACAAAGAGTCAAGGAAGGGCCAAGTCTCAGGGTGAAGTTCCCCAGTGCCCCCCCCCCACATGCCCCAATGCCCCCAGCTGGCTCTGCTCCTGCCCAGAGCTGGCCAGCACCCCCATCAAGGGCCTGCCCAAACATAGGACACCTGGCCTAGGCAGCCCCTTGGACAAACACCAGCCTAGTCGACCTGTGGTAGTGGCCACCCCAGGTTTTCCCAGGGATCACCCTGATAGAGCCCAGGGTCCTTTCCCAGTGGGCAGACTCTACCAGTCCCACCGCCTGTCCCCAACCTGAGCCTCCCTGCCATACAAGAACCCCAGGGATTTCCAACATCTGGCTCCTATCCAGCTCCTGAAATGGCCACAAGAGATGATGGCTTCCCCAGACGCTCCCGTTTCTCAGCTGAGGAAGCTGAGGCCACCACAGAGGTATCTCATTTGCTGTGGCAGCCTGAAGGGTCCTTGTCCACCACGCATGGGAAGCACACAGTGGTGAGAGCTGAGCTCAGATGAGGGACCCTGGGCCCAGCATGAGCAGGGGTCTCTCTTCTCCTTGTCTCCAGTGCCACCCACCCTACAGGGTAAGCCCTGTACATGTGACCCCAGGCACACCTCGTCAGATCAAAGGCAGACCTGGCCGGGCCCAGCAGGAGCCGCCTGCTGGCCTGCGGCCCCTGGGAAGGCCTGGATTTCCTCCAGGCTCTGAGGTGCCTGGCAGGTCTGGTCCTGATGGGCCAGCACCCCACTCCCTCCTGCACCCCACTCCCTCCCGCACCCCTGTGGGAATTCAGTGAGCTCAGCCACAGGGAGCCCTGCAGGGGAGGAGGCTCCACCAGAAAGCGCTCTGGGGCAGCTGGCCCTGAAGTCAGGCGCACACAGGTCCACACCAGGAAGCCAGCGTCCCCTCCCAGATGACCTCCACCCAGAGCCAAGGGCCTCAGCCCCCAGCTGCAGGCTGAGGGCAGTGGGGCCTGTTCGCAGTCCAACTCTGATTGCGCCGATCTTTCCACTCAGCAGGAGGCTGTGAAAGGGAAGGAAGTGCCCGCCTGCTGGAGCCATTAACTGACCTGGAAACGTGGCCAGTCCAGACCTAGCTCCAGCCTGAGGCCCCAGGCCCACTGCCCTTTGTTCTGGGGCTTGGGGACAGGCTGATGACCTCCACCTGTCTTGAGGTCAGAGGCTTCTAGAGGAGCCCTTTACCCACTTCATGGCCTGTGAGCAGGAGGCAGGAAGGAAAGCCGAGGGGCATGGCAGGGCCAGAAGCCCTCAGTGACCTGCAAACGTACCAGGCCCTTTGCAACCTGGCCAGGAGAGAGCGGGAAACAAGGTGACAAGCCGAGCAGCCCTGGCCCAGCCCCTGCTGCCAGGCCCCCATCCCACGGGGTCCTCGGGAACTCAGAGCCCTATCCAGGACTCAGCCCTGGGAAGAACCATGGAGTGCAGGGAGAGCTCACCAAGCTCAGGTTCCACCAGGAAGACCACGGAGGCTCCCTGGTCACCTGCTCAGCGGTGGTAGCCCCTACCAGGCAGCTCAGCCGGGGACCTTCTCCCCGAAGCTGGCCTGCTTCACAAGCACCCAGGCTGGGCCCCTCTCCTAGAACAGCATCAGGCCCACCGCTCACCACCAGGCTCCCGCTGGCCCTGGCTTGAGACAGGGGCTAGGCAAGAGAGGAGGAGAGGGTAGCAGGGGTGCTGAGTAAGGCAGGCAGGCCCCAACAGGCCAGGGGACAGCAGGGGACAGCAGGGCACAGCACAGATCCCGGAGCCTTGGCTGCTCAGGAAGCATCAGAACTACTGAGCAGAGCACCCAGGTCACTCAGAACCCAGCCTGCTCCAGAGGGACCAAGACTGCACCACCCACGAGGCTACCCCCTTGCGGCCGAGATGGAGCCCAGCCCAGAGCTCCTGGGCATACGGGGCTATGGGGAGGCGGGGGATGAGGCAGGGGTCCTCACAGCACCAGCTGCTCCCTTCAAGCACCCCAGATGCTACCCCCGCAGATGGAGGCAGAGCAGCCCCACAGCCCCACCCTCCTCCCTCCCTAGCCTGCTCTGTGGGCCTAGGGCAGCGGCAGCACATCCTGCATGTTGGAGGGCTTGGCCCAGGCTGGGGAGGAGGGGGAAGCCCAGGAGAGCCAGCCAGACCTTTCCCCAAGCCAGGTCTGCGTGCCCAGTTGCCCTGGCAGCTCAGGAGTCCACAGACCCCCACCTCTAGGGCTTGCTGCCCAAGTTCAGGATTTTAACCCCCAAAAGCTCCATCACAGGGCCCACTGCCCTCCCCTTGAAACCCAATGCCTTCAGAAAGACAGTAATTACCCCACTGCAAAATATTACTTTTAATTTTCTCTTTATAGTCTAATTAAACAGATATTTTACTTGCATTTGGAAAAGGTTTTTCTTCATTTGATTCAATTTAGCACTGGGTACCACCCAGCCACCACACCACGGGCGTCAGGGAGCCTCCAGGCTTAGAAATGATGTCTTCCCATCTTTCATTTCGCTTCTGGGGTCTCTGGGTTGCTTTAAGTAATCCTTCCATTTTCTCCCATGTGGGAGGCTGCCCTGTCGCCAGTGCCAGGAGAGAGGGGACAGAACAGGTGCAGACCAGACCTCCGCCAGCTGAGGCCACTAGGGGGGTGGAAGGGGGCTGTGTCCAGGTCCAAGCAGTCACAGTGTCCTCCGCGGAAGGCCTTCTCTGAGCCCACCATCCTGCCTCTTCAAGGGGAACCCAGAACCACTGGGTGATCCAGGGCCACTACAAAAGCAGTCAGAACCAGGGCCCCCACCAGCAAGAGGCCCCAGACTCAGGGGTCCCTCTCCTGCTCCACCATTCAGGCGTGAGCAAGTGGCAGCCAAGCACGAGGCCCCCACAGCCGCAGTCCCCTCTACATGTCCTCCCTTCCCTTCCCAAACAAAGCCTCTGGGCCATGACCCCGTGCAGCCACCGTTTCCGGAGTTGACAACAGGTCCAGGAAGGGACCCGGACGTGGGGCCGATGGCTGCTCTAACAGGCCCTGCTATTGAGGACAGTCCTGTGTCTCCCGCAGCCTGCTGGGACAGGCAGCCAGGAGACGGGGCTCAGTTTTCCAGCCTAGAAACTGGCAGCCAGCTGTGGCTTTCCTGCACCCCAACACTCGCCAAGCACCTCATCAAAGGCTCAGACCCTCCATCTGACCATCTGCAGCTCGTCAGAGGGGCTCTGGGCCAACCCAGGCTATCCTTCTCTGCCAAGCCAAGGATGTGGCCCGGCCCACCCAGCACAGACCGGCACGCCATCCCCAGGGCCCTCTGCCAGGCACCACACCAGCTGGACCTCTCAGGCACAGGCCAGCTCCCCTCCTCCCTCAATGGCCTCCCCTGTTCTCCACCAATGCTCCAGCAGGGCACAGGGAGCCCTGAGGGGCCCAAGGCCAGACAGACAAGGATGGCCTCGTCTGGGTTGGGTGGCAGCAAGTCATCAGGACACCAGCCACCCCATGGGGGTACTACAGGGTCTTAGAGTTGCATCTGCACTCAATCCTACCCCCCCAAACCCCCACCCCCATGCAATCTGTAGCGACTGGGCCAAGCACAGGCCCCTGCTGGCTGTTCCCTCCTGGACAGCAGGGAAACAGACCACCCTCAGAGCCACAGCAGATTCTCACAGCCTGGATGGGCATGCCAACCCCAAAGCCAGGGTTGGAGGTGCCCCTGGCTCAGCTCCGAGCCCCAGGAGGCAGCAGGAAAGGGGCATGTGCAGAATCTGAATCAGCCCTTCCCTCCCAGCAGGTCCCAGGACCCCAGGAGACCACAATATGTGGGTGACCACAGATCTGTCCTGACCACCAATCCCCTCCAATATGACCCCCCAGAAAACCCAAGGCTGGGTCAATAGGCAAGGCCTTCAGCTGCAGCTCCTTCACAAAAGGCTTCCTGGGACCCCTAGGCCCCTGCAACTGCAAGCCACACTGCAAAACTGCCACCCACCTGGCTGCCCCATCCCCCAACCCACTGCCCTTAAAAGTCCCCAGAGCTCTTGCTGCTCCCACCCCCTGGAGACTCGCTTCATCTTTCCACAGGTCTCGGGTCTCGTTCTAACCTCCCACTAGCTGCACCTCCCCACACCGCTCCCCCAGGGCCTACTGCTCTTTGCTCCAGGCACAAGCCGAGGAGGAGAAGCCAGGTGACAGGCTCCACCGCATGCGGGGCAGCTTGTGGCTTCAGTGGGTCACGCCTGGTGCCTTTTTCTCCCTGCTCCGTGAGGACAGTGTGATGAGTGCAGGGGGTCTGGCAACCTGCCACCCTGCCCCACACAGCACCAGTGGTCTGGGGGCTGGTGGAAGCATTGGCCTTCCCCACCTGCCCAGCTCACCTGCCAGATGGGGCCTCCTGGTCCACAGGGGAGCATATCCACAGGACCCAGCCCAGCCCAGCCACCAGCCCCTATTCTCATCACACCCAACAGAGAAGATGGGCACCACTCCGAGATCCAACACCCACACGCCACTGCTAGGTACCGCTGGCCACCCATCCACCACTCGACAATCCCTGGGCCCCAGCCTCCTGCCTCCATCGGTGGTCACTTTGCTTTCTGGCCACCATGAATATATGCCGCCTTTACAGGCCGAGACTCAGAGAGGCCAAGACACCTCCAGACATACAGTCTGGGCAGCAGAGCTAGAGTGCAAACCAAGCCCAAGGCCCCCGCTGCCAAGCCCTAACCCATGCTTCCTCCTCATCCACCGGTTTTGGGGCCAAGCTGACTGGGCAGCCCCCTCAAGCACAGATCCGTTTCCCGCCTGGAGGAAAAGGCTGAGAGCCAGATCTCCCAGTCTCCCAGATCTCCAGCTGGGGGCAGGTGTGGGGACTGGGGAGCCCCAGGAACAACAGTAGGAGGGGCCTGCGGCTGCCCAGCAGGCCAACCTGGAATGGCTTGGGACTCCCTAGGCTCTACTCAGGTTGGCTGTGGGACTGGAAGGCAGAGCTAGGCTGTGGCTGTGGCGGAGGCTGCAAGGTGGGGAGAGTACAGGGGTGGACAATAGGAACGGGTCCACCCTGCAACCCAAGCCCCAGAGCAAGGTCCAGGCACAGGCCAGCGCCTGGCACGCTCCACCGGAAACAGGCAGCAGCTCAAGCTGGCCTCCATCACCGGGGTCAGAGGCTAATAATGCACATGGCCGTGTAAGCACATCCATCCAAGGCAGGACACAGCAGGCACGAGGCCTGGCACTTGGCCATGCAGGACTGTAAATCCGTTAGCCCCAGGGGCCCAGTGACTGGTGTCATCCCCAGTTGAAGCAGGAATGCTCCCTGGAGATGAAAAGCAGACATGACTGGGAACCCTGACACGAGGCTCTGAGGCACCCTGCAGCCAGCTCAGGTCCAGCCCCACGGAGCTGCTCCTGACAGGTGCTGCCCTGGAAAGGTGGACATAGCTCAGGGTGTCCATCTGCAAAAGCACGAGAGTGACACCCAGGGGGAAAGTGCCCCTTGGAGGAGCACGAGTAACAACTCCACCATGTTTAACACCCTGCTCACAGATGGGCAAACTGAGGCCTCTGGGTCCTGCCCCAGGCTCCACCTGCCCAGGGGAGTCCTTGGGCACAGCATCTGCCTCAGTAGAAATTCAAACCAGAGCTCAGTGGCAGGTGTGGCCAGACCTCCCAGGCCAGCTGCCAGCAGGAACCCCCAGGGCACAGCCCAGCCTCCGGCCCCACCCCTCACAGGCTCCCATTCCCCTGGGCCAGACAGGTGCGAGCACTCAGTGCACTTCTACACTAGCTACTCACAGCCCGCTCCATCTTGCACGAAGACTGTGCTGTGGCTTCCAAGAACTACACAGTGTAAATCAAAAACAAAACCAGGACACGGAGACAGTCACAGCTGAAACACAGGAGTCATCTGTTCCCAGAAGGGACACAGAAAAGCCTCATGTGGTTTCCAGAGTTGAAGAGGTTTGCTGTGAGCCTCCTGGAAGGCCTCTGTGCTCTCTTGCCTTTAAGACACACACCAGCTCTTCTGACTCCAAGTATGAGACCCTGCGGGCACACAGGAGGGCGGCTTGGGAAGGCCCCAGACTCCTTCCCTGGCCTGCTCCAAACCATCACAAACCCCTCCAGCTTGACTTAGCAGCCCAGGTACAAGAGTGAGCTCCAGCCATGACTGAGCAGCCTGGGTATGAGGGTGAGCTCCAGCCAGCCTCCTCCATCCCTCTATCCCTCAGCAGAGAGTGAGGCCAGGGACCACATCCAGGACTGCCCAGCCCCAGTCTGGACACAGCCAGACTCTCGATGAGCAATTCCCTCCCCCAAGGCATGTGCTCCACAGCCCCCTGCCCAGGCTCCACCTCTGCTCCCAGGTGGTATCCCCAGGGCAAACGCTCATGCCCCTTAAGCTCAAGCCCTTCCCCAAAGGCCACCCAATCCCTGGAACTCCAGGCCAGCAGCACCGGTAAGACAGACACGAGGACGGCTCTGGTCCCAGCCATACTAAACCAAAGGAAACCTAGGAGCAGGGACAGAAAGCCAGCCGGGGGCAGGGAGGGGCTGCCAGGGCTTCATAGGGGCTCTACAGTGAGGCTGGGGCTGGTCAACCTCCTCCCAGTCCCCACGGGCCCCCCTCAGCATCCCGGAGCCTCTGTCCCTACAAGTCCAGTCCAGGAGCAGGTCCCTTTAGGCTGATGCACCCTGTCCTTGGCCTGCCAAGCCCAGGAAGCCTGGCCCTCACACACCTCCCCTGGCTGCCACTGGCTGGGCTGACACCTGGCTGGGCTGGGAACCACTTCTGGCGCCAGGACCCCGCCCTACATAGCCCCAGGCACACACCGTCTGGCTGGCACAGGTCGCCAGCACAGCAGCACAGCAGCACAGCAGCACAGCGGTGGCCCCAAAGCGGGTGGAGCTCTGGCCATGCTCCAGACAACCAGGGGCAGCAGCCCATAGCTGGGGGAGGCGGCACAGATCTGACCCCGGGGGGCAAACTTCCAAATCAAATGAGTGAAAGCCAGCCCCCCACAGGACCACAACCCACAGACTCAGGACTCCCAAATCACAGTGTCACTAGAGATGGGGGTTTGGAAACAGACACTCCCCATCTATCCAGAGGGCTGAAGATGTCCTGAGTGAAGTGACAGAGGAATGGAGAGCTGGACCCCTTCACACCTCACCCGAGTCTAAGATAAAGGCCCACTGAGGCAGAACAGACCCTGGTCAGGCCACAGTGGCCTGGCCACAGGAGAGCAAGAAGGCTCCAGATCCCTGACCCCTGAGGACTGGCTCCCTGTGTACAGGGGCCACCCAAGCCAGGGCACAGTATGCTGAGCTGCACAGGGACAGGAGCCCCCAGTGGCCTTGCTCACTGTCCTGCTTGGAGAAAACCTGGACATCAAACACACAGTACCAGGCCGGGGGCAGGGACCACCACACCGGTGGGCAATTCCAGTGCCCACAGGGGACTGGAGCCCTTGGGAGGCAGAGTAGGAGACCCTGCAGAGATGAGCCAGAGACCTGGGGAGCTACATGAGAACAGATCGTGTCCCCACCAGGGCGATCAGCAAGTAAGCTCTGATATGGACATTTCAAATGTCATAGGGACTTTGGAGAAGTCGTCACCTCTAAATAACACATCTGGGCAGCACCTGGGAGGACCCCACCCCCTTGCAGCAGGGTGTGATCCTCCTAGAGCAGAGGGATTGCCACCCTCCATAGCAGTTGTCACCTTGGGGAACACAGAGGCAGAATTTAGCCTCAAGGTGACCACATGAGGTGTGGCTGGCTGTCCCCCCACGTGCTGGCCACTCAGTCATTCAACAAACATTTCCAAGGCACCTGGACCCCACGCCTCCCCTGGCAGAACTACTGCTTGGGGGTGGCACCCTCGACTGGGATGGAGGCAAAGAAAGGGGTGCGGTGGAACCTGGGGACCACTTCTCTGAAACAGCTCGGGTGTGGCAGGAAGAGGAATGGCCTGGCTTCAGCCTACAAGTGGTGGTCACTGTGCTGCAAGACCCTCAGGGATCCTCAGAGGCAGGGACACCTGGGAAGGGGCACAGAACATCAGAGCAGCATGACAGCAGGGCCTTCTGCCCAGGGAGGCTGGGGGTCTGGGAGGAGGGGGCATCTATGGCAGGGGAGGGAGGGAGGCATGAGGTTCCGAGGGCCAGAAAAGGCCCATGGAGGCCACAGGAGGCCAGTCAACAGGTGGACCCCAGGCCAAGCAGGATCCTGAAGCAGTCACCTGGGACGTGAGGCCTGGGAGAGGTGGCACAGTGGGGGCTATCCTAGAGACTGCCTCTCCACACCCAGGGCCCAAGGCCTTTCTCAGATCAACTCCAACCTGGGCTGAAAGAGAGCATGCCCTCCACTTGGTACCCAAAGAGGGTATGAGGCTCAAAATGGGCCGAGGGCACAGTCCTATACATGAGGTCCCTGGAGGCCCAGACAAGGAAACCAAGGAGGCGCAGGGAGAAGAGGCCACACCATGGCAAAGGGAGGCAGGCCTTCAAGGCAGGCCGCCAGCCAGCCAGCAAGGCCCCAGCCACCATGCCAACACCCGTGGGCCCCCGAAGACCCAGGCACAGAATGATTCCCAAGCCTGTGTCCCGTCAGTAGCTGGGGTATAAGGCTTACCCTGCCCTGCCACACCCGTGAAATCACAGGCACAAAGGAAGCCCCATGTTACAGATGGGAAATCAAAGCCAAGAGCTCTCAACAAGCCTGCCTACGGGAGCCGTCTGCTGGCATGAGGGCTTTGAGGAGCCAGCAGAGATAAGCCCTGGCAGGGCCCTGAGGCCGGCTTAGGGAACCCGAGCTCAAGGCAACCCACCAGGCTGTCCCTTCACCACCTCCCTCCCTCCCCCCACCAAGATCAGGCAAGGACACCCAAAGCAAGGGTTCCTAAAAGCCAAGTCAGAGGCACTGACGAGGACTGGCCAGTGTCTAAGGCCAAGCTCAGGGAACATGGAGATGAGTGGTCAGAGGCTTTGCTGACTAGTTGTCTGCAGGAACAGATGAGGGAGGTTCCCCTTAGATGAGGGATCTCAAATCTATCAGAGACTGGACCAGGGCCAGCACCCCCAGCCCACCTGTGGCCAGCCAGACCAGGTTCTTGACTGGCCAAGGACCATGGTTTGGGCCTAGGCAGTGACAATAGGCAAAGCCCACTGCAAGAGGGGGAGACCAGGTCAGTTACTAAAGCCTCTCTGGCCTCGGTTTCCTGAAGCCCTCAGGACCCTATCCCAGATGGCCCTCTCTGGGATCTTCAGAGGTCCCTGCTGCCTGCTGGCTGGATCCAGATCATCTGGGGCACAGAGCCTGGCAAAGGCTGCAGCCTGCTCAGGGCAGTGGACACTGCAGTGTCCAGTCACACCCAGGGTAGGCCCACAGGTCCCCCTCCCCAGGGCCACAGAAAGAAGCAGCAGCATCCCACCCCTGGCTGACCCCTCGAGGCCTAGAGAGGGCACCCAGGATAGAAACCAGCCTGGCTCCTGCCTCGTCCTGCCCTGGCCCAGAAGGGCACACAGGGTCCTGTCTCTCTCCACTGCTGTCATCCCCCAGACTGCACAGGTCTCTGTGAAGAACTATATTTAGATTCAATGAGGATTATGTGGACTTCCCAGAAACTCCTTCGAAAAGACTGAAGGTCAGGCTCTCAGCTTCCTCTGGAGACCCCCACCTCCCTGGCCTGCAGACTTCCAGGGCGCATTGTTCCCTGGAACAATGGAGCCTGCTCCTTCCAGGCGGGGGGCAAGCCCACTGGCCGGAAAGCCCAGTGGAACCCTCTCCCCACAAGCACCAGTGCAGCCTGGGAAAGCCAGAACCAGCAGCTCACGCCCCACATGGGTTGCCCTGGCCTGAGAGGCAGAGTCCCAGATGAGAGGAACACACAGATTGTACCCATGACACCCAGTGAGCTGCAGGCAAGAACCAAGCTGCAGGGGGAGGGGGGATTGTCCATCTCACCCTCCATGCCCTCCCAACACCTGACTCACCTGGCTGCGGGCCCAGGTGCCCCCAGGGCCACACTGCACCAAGTAACCTCTAGCTGCTGGCAGGGCAGGAGCTGTCCTGCCCTGGGTGGAGTCCCTGCCAGCAGGCTCTCTCTCCTCCCCCTCCCAAACAGACAGAGAGGTTCCAGCTGTGGGACATCTATGGCTGGGAAAGAAACCCACGCCCAATTCTCTCTGGCCCACACAGCACCCCCTTAGAATGAGCAGCCCCAGCTCATACATGGTGTTACAGACAGGGAAACTGAGGCCCAGGAGGGGCAAATGAAAACAAACCCGGTGTGGAACCCTGCCTCCCTCCAAGCCGCAAGGTCTCCCAAGCTCCGCAGAGGGAACAGCTTGGGGAGGGATCACTTACCCGGATGGGCGTCCCAGGTCCACTGACCAGCTTCCATGCCTGTCGTTTGAGCTCCACGAGCTTCGTGTGGCAGTGGCGACACCAGCCACCCCCGCTGGTCGAGTGACTTTGCTCTGCGCCGGCCCCGGCGCCCTCGGGCGCAGGGCGGCTGCCACATGGGTCCTGGTCCGGCCCCGAGGGCAGCCTCTTGCGTGGGGACACTTCCAGCAGCGGCAGAGGCTCCCGGGCCGGGCCACTCTCGGCCACCTATAGTAGATGAGGGAGAAAGGAGACAGTTAGCTGGGCTGCTGGGCGGAGCCACTACAGAAACCCTCACCGGCGACTCAGTTCCTGGCCCGCCCGGCCGTAGAGCGACCCTCTTGCCAAAGTTAGAGCGCTGGACCAAATCTGGAGCCCACCCTCTCCCCGCACCGCGGAGGTCCTGAGCGTGGCAGCCCCAGCAGGAGGCCGGCGTCCCGCCGCGCCCCGCTCCAGGCCCGACCCCCAGAGGGCGCCGCCACTCATTCAGCCTCCTAGGCGTCCCGGATTCCGTGCTGGGTGCCCGCCTCTCCCCGCCGCCCACCGCTGGTTGCCCGCTCCGGACCCGGCCGCGCGTACCGCGGGCTGCGCTGCGCACATTGGGGCGCCGCGGCCGCCCATGACTGGGACGCAGGAGGGGCAGCGCTGGCTCTAGGGGCGCCACAGCTACGTGATCCGGCCCGGGGGCGCCCCCATGGCCCTGCCCGCCGCTCCGAAGTTGGCGGCACCGGCAAGTGGCGGCTAGCGTGCGGTGGCAGCGGCGGTCGTACTCTCGGGCGGGCTGGGCCGGGGCGGGCCGGGGGCGGGGCGCCGGACGGGCTGCACGGGGCGGGGAGCCGGAGCGCCGCCCCCTACCTATTGCTGCACGGAGCGTGCGGGAGGGGGGATCCTGCCTCCACGCGCGGCCCCTCCCACTCCAAGGACCCAACCTGTAAGGTGAGCGCCAGTCGGGGGAGGGGCGCTGGGGGTCGCGGAGAGGCTCAAGTTACGCGCGCGCATGCGCCTCCAGCTACGCTCCTGGGACGTCCAGTCTGCGCGCCTTTTGCAAGGCACCCATCCACTTCTCACTCTTTGCAGGCAGGAAACAGGCCACGGAGGGGAAGGTCTTGCCCGAAGCCACACAGCCAAGTGGGACAAAGAAGGGACTGGTCCCTGTGCCCCAAGCTGCCAGTCGCTTTCCCTGGGCACTTTGTGTGTGGCTGGCCATCCTTTGGTATAACTGCCTCTCTTGGGTGAGTGTCGCCGCGATCTGCGCCTCAGGAAGTGCCCGGGCGAGTATCTGTGTCTTGGCGTGTCTGCAAGCGGCACGCGTGTCTGCAGCTGTGCATGTGCCTGAAAGTGGGTGTGCAAGCCCTGCCGCCGGGAAACTAGAGGAAGCGTAGCGGATGGCCCTGGGGGTGTGCGCGAGACCTGTTGTCAGCAGGCCTGGCAGATGGGAACTTAGCTCCGGAATTAATTGCCTGTTTGTCTCCGGCTGGGAGGTCGCTCCCTCTTCCCTGGCGACCAGTTGCTCCCGCCCAAGCCCAACACCAAGTGTCGCCGCCACCCGAGGTCGCAGGCGATTCTGTTCCCTTCTCTGGGTTAGTCTAAAATCCCAGGTCTGGCTAGGCGGCCGCGATGGCTGGGCTCCCCGTGACGCAAGCGCCCCCTGCCGGTCGCCGTGCGCACGCGGCTTCAAAGGCGCGGAAGCACCACGCCACAGATGATCCGGGCCGGAGGCGCACCTCCGAGGCCAGGACTGCAGAGCTAGCGTGATCCAGCCGAGACCCCTGCCTGCCGCCTCTCGTGCCCTCAGTCGCAGGACTGAGCCTTCAAATCGACCTTTCCTTTCTGCTTAGCCCATCCCCCTTTACTTAAACATCCCCCTTTACTCCACTCCTACACGCTCCCCAACAAAGTGGGGTAGGTGATCCTCTCATGGTTTTCCAGGTCGTCAGTGGACTGAGGGGTTTGCTAATGCGGCGGGGAGTGAGGAATAAAGTGGGCAGGGGCTCCCCGATCTGCCTCTGCAACCCCACAGCGCCGGCCCCTTTCCACACACCTGGGGGACTGGAAACTCCTCCCCCGGCTAATCACAGCCTCACTAAAGAAGACGTCATCCCACCCCGGGATCTGGGTACCCCGGACACCATTCCCTACCCCGCCCCCAGGGCCCGCAGACAGCACCGCCCCTCTATTGCCCTGGGACACACACCCGGCCCAGGAAGCGTGGCTCGCACATCCTCCATATCCACAAGCACACACAAGCACTCCTCTCACGGACCCCGCAGAAACAACGCCCGGAGCCCTGGGTGCAGCGCCTACTGCCAGCCACACCCGAAACTTCACCGCATCCCCAGGCTCTTCGGGAAGCACACGCGCTCACCTTACACCGGGTTCAGCGAGGGAGCCCAGACAGTCCTGAAGAACCCTGAGGTGGACGCAAGAGCCAGGAGTCACCTTAGGGACTCAGAATCAACCAGGGACCCTTGGAACCGCTGCCTCCCCCAACCCAGCAAGGCGCAAGGTGAGACCAGGGTCCCTGCGCTGTGCTCCCCGCCCTGGCTGATTGCCTCGGGCTCGGTCCCGTCAGGAGAGAGAAGCGGGCGGCACCAACCGAGGAAAGTGCGCCGGGACCTGCCGCCTCTTCCACGCGCCGCACCCTGAGCGCTGGAGCCGCGCCGCAAAGTCGCGGGACAGCGCCTCCGCCGCTAACCCAGCCTCGCCGGCCCTCACCTTGCCTCGCCGCCGCAGGAGGTGGCTGGTGAAGCCCAGGATGATCTCCGAGTCCAGACAGAGCGCCCCCATCTCCAGCAGGCTGGGAGCTTTGCGGGGCGCGCCGCGGGGCGGCTCGGGCGGCCCGGGCAGCGCCATGGAGGAGCGGAGCGCGGGGAGCGGCCCCGAGCGCCTCCCGCCGTCGCCGCCGCCCCGCCCGCGCGCTCACTGGCCGCGCGCCCGCCGCCGCCGCGCCCCGCACGGCGCAGGCCGCCCGCCAGGCCCCCAGTCCTCGGCGGCCCGCGCCCCGGGCCCTGCGCTCGCTCCGCGCCGCGCGCCCCCGCGCTCCGGCCCCGCCCGTCCGCCCGCGCCTACAGCGCCCCCTCCGCCCAGGCGGCGAGCCGGACTCGCGGACCGGAGGGGGGAGGGGCCCCGCCCGCTGCGGAGCGGAGGATCGGGGGTCGCGGAGCTCGACAGGGGCAGCGCTACTGAGCGTGGCTCCGCGAAACCTCCGCCGGTAGGGGGCATAATCCCAGCCATCTCCCCTCCAATCTGTCCGGGAGACTTCGAGCCTTGGGGTCCCGGTCCCTGAAGACGCTTAATGGAGCCAAATGACCGTGTGCTCCTCACCCTGCAAGCTCCAGGACACCCCTGCCTGAGCGGCTCTCAGCCCCATCCCGCGCCCAACCTTGGCCGGTGGGCCCCGAAGCCCCAGTGGCAGGGCGCGCCGGCCCCGCGCCTCCACTCTGGGTCCCCAATTCTGCCTTTTCCAGCGGCCTTCTCTGGCCCGGATCCGATGCCTCCCGCAGCTCCTGGGACTTCTCTCGGAGTGGGAGATTCTAGCTAACCGCAGGCGCAACCAAATTTACTTTCAGAGTCAGGAACTCGGGGCAGGTGAAACTCTGCCCAGACCCAAACTCAAGCCGGGATCCCTCGATCCTATGGCGCGGCACGCCCGGCCTGGTGTGCGGTGGCCGGACACCAGGGAGAAGATGGCAAAGCAGCGGGAGAGGATCATCTAAATTTCCCAGGCCCATTGGGGAAAGTCTTTGGGAACTAGAGGGTGTCGGGAAATGGCCCGGGGGAGATGAGCATTGGAGTGGACCTGAAAGGGAAGCGGGCAAGGAAAGGACCTGCTCAGAAGCCGGCGCACCCTGGGAAAGACGGGGATCCCCTGCCATCTGCTCCACCAAAGCCAAAGACCTTCAGGCTCTCGAGGTCCTTCCCCGACTCCCCCCAGTGGCAACTGAAGGACCGGAGCCCAGCGATTCCGGTGTCTCCCAACAGGCTGCTCAGGAACACTTTACTTGCAACTTACACCAGCCTAGCCCCCATCCAGGCTTCGATTCAGGAGAGAGGCCATGGCACTGACACAGCTGGCCTGGGAGAGATCCCTGGCAAGATTACAAAGGCACCAGAGGCCCTACCCAGACCCTCCTGTCAGCTCCCCTGGTCTGGATTTTCCTGGGGCTCCCCTCCTCCCCCGCAGGGGCTGGGAGGAAGCGTCCTGCCCTCCTAGTCTTCCACTCTGTCTGCTAGCGGAGCCGCGGGTATCCCTCCAGTGTACTGAGCCTTCTGGGAGGGGGTCATCTGCCATCTCTGGATTGATTAAAGTCATTGTGGGATTTTTTTAACATTTAATTTACCAGGCCCGCAGTGGCAGATCAGAGCTGTCCCCAGGGAAATCTAGGCCAAGGGAGCAAAAGAGAAAAAAACCTCCTGCAATTGAGCGGAGCCTCCCCGGGATTAATTGCTGGAGCTCAGCCTCCAGTCAGCCCCTGTGTGGTAATATTTCAGGGAGGTTGGAGTGGTCAGGTTCCTGCACTGGGCATGTGGGAACCCCGCCCCCAACATGCTGGTGCCATTGAGGAGCCCTCCTCCCCAGGGAGGCACCTCAACACCACACAGGAAGTCCATCTGAGCCCAGGGCCCATGGTCATCTCTGCCTTCTTCTGTCCAGTCTTTAGGAAAGAGCACAGTCCTCTGAGCCTGCCACTGGAGGCCAGGAAGACTTGGTCCCAGGGTATTCGTAAGAGGACCAACTCCTGGCAGTGGCATGAGAAACAGCCGACTCTCAAACTTTATCCTTGGTGATAGTGGGTGGGTGGCAGTGGGAACTGGGGTCTTGGAATGTGGCCCAGATGTGGTACAGGGGCGGACACAGTGCAGTGTGGCCGTGTTATATTTCCAGGGACTATTTGTGCTCACACAGTCCTGCGTCTTTCCAGGTAAGAGCATGAGAAGTGAAGCCATTGCCCTGGGGAGAGGGCAAGGGGCCTTTGCTTCCACTGCATACCCACGTCCATGTGCCGCTGCTCCCGGGGCTGTTCGGATCAATGTCACGGCGTTTGATAGGGAGGTTGGGAAGGTTTGCTAGAGATTCAAGTGGGCCCGACACACTGCGTGTCCAACAGACCCTCACGCCTCCCAGAGTCGGGATGGGAAGAGCCCTTGCTCATCCCCAGGGACCTCAGCCCCTTCCAGTGCTCCCCCAGGCCTGGTGGCTCACCAGCCCCAGGAGGGAGGGGAGGCCCAGATGCTGTTGGGTGGGAGGCAGGAGGGTGCCTCAGGAGAGCATCCAGCCCTGTCCACAAGGCCAGCTGACCTTGGGCAGCACCCCTCCGCCGCCTCCTCAGCACCAAGGGCAGCCATGGGTTCCAGTGATGATGGAGGTCGCCAGCCCCATCTCTTCAGGGGTGTCTGAGTGCTGGGAGGGTAGCCCATTGGGGTTCGCAGTCACTGGTGCTGACTGCGATCTGGGCTCCATGTCACGCACGGGACGGTTCTCACTCCTTCACATCTCACCATGGTGCTAGAAGAAGTGCACAGGTAGGACTCAGGCTGGGGGAAGATGTCACCAGCCAGAATTCATGCCTGAGTCTGATGGAGTCCCGGCTTCTCAGCCCCCAGTGCTGCAGCACTCTACTCCAGGGGCTAGCCTCAGGGGAGCAGAGGATGGGGATGGACCTTGACCTGCAGTTCCTGCTCCAGGGACAGACACAGGAGCAACGGGTGGTCAGCTCACAGAGGGCTGCAGGTGCCTGGCCAGGATCCTGGGGAGGACACTGAGCCAAAGGTCTTCGCAGAGAGAGTCCAGATCTGGCCGCTGCCTGTAGCATGGGGACCCTCACTGGTCCCTCCCTCACACTCCCCCTCCCTGGCTGAGCACTGGCACTACTGGCACGGTGACTTCAGCACCTTGGCCAATTCCAGGGAGGGCCTGGTGCTCCTCAGGCTGCAGTGCTCCCCAGTCAAACTGCTGGGTGAGAAGGGAGAGGGAGGAGGCCGCCTCACCCTCAGTTCAACCATCCCCAAGTCATGCCTGACGCCTCCTCACTTCCCACAGCCCAGCGTCCACTGGAGGCCTCTCTCAGTCTTCAGGGCCTCGGCCACCCACAGGCTCCCTGCAATAGCCATACTCAAGGCTCTGTGCCCTCAGTGCCCCCTCCCACTGGTCTCAACACAGCAGCCAAGGAGAGCTTTGATAAGGCAGGACCTCTGCTTCCCATCTTGCCCACTGAGGCAGGGTGCTCTGCAGGGCCTGGCCGCCCTCCCCCACTCTGTCCCAAGCGGGACTCCATACCCAGGGGCCTCCTCACTGCCCCCCCGCAGCAGCCCTTGCTCTGTTGTTGCCTCAGTTGAGGGGTGGGACCTGCCCCCCGAGTTTCGCCCCAAGGGTTTTCTGAAACGCCACCTGCACAGCACAGCCTTCCCTGCCTGCCTCCTAAAGCTCCAGTTGGCCAGCACCCGCCCCCGATGCTTCCCTTTCCTCCTGAGCACTCAGTGCTGGCTTGCTTAAATTCTCATCCGTCTAGAGTGGTGTCTACAGCCCACTGTAAAGTCAGCTCCCAGAGCCAGCATTCTGAGCTGGCACAGAGCAGAAACCCACTCAAACCACTGGGGAAATAAAAGAATACCCAAGGCCCTGGGCAGCTCTGTCTGCTCATTCCTACATGAGCCCTACAGCAGAGGGGCCCCTGTCCTTCCCACCACACCCAGAGCACAGCCACAATGTTAGACCCTCCTCAGTATGACTTACCCAGGACCATGCAGCCCAGCCCCAAGAAAGAGTTGAGCCCATGTGACTGCCAGATGCCCCAGCCCGAGTACACTTCCCTGGCCAGTAGAAGCCTTCCTGATCTCGCTTCCCAGCTCCAAGGAGGAGATGTGCATGGCACCAAGTGGCCCTCTCATCTGACCAGGGCCTCCAGCCCATCTGCCAGGGCTCCCTACCCTGGTAGAAATTCAGACCCTTTCCAGGGTGCCCCACCTGGATCCCCCTATAGGCTCGGCACCCCCACATGCAAAAGCCTCTCTGTACACCTTCAACGCCCCAACCCTGCCAGCTGTTCTGCTCTCAGTCCTGCTCAGCTACATCCAGAATCCGTACACTGGATTTGAGACCAGCAGGTGGCGCACCTTGGCCGCAGTCCCTGCGGCCAGAGGAAAACTAAGCAATCACTTGGTCCAGCTTCCCTCCTACACAGATAGGAAAACTGAGAGGGGCAAAGGCTTGACCTGAACTCCTGAGAGGCCTTAACCCAGTGCCCCCTCCCACTGGTCTCAACACAGCAGCAAGGGAGAGCAGCAAGGCGTGCATCCCAGGGCTCCTGCTTCCAGGCCCCTAGGCCCTGCCAGACCTGCTGCTGCTGTGTCCTCTCACCCTTCACCCACTAACAGGTCTTACTCCCCCTACCCCTGACTTCCTGTTCCTGCTCCCTCTCTCTCTGCCCCTCCAAGATTGGACTCAACCTGCATCTTGAAACAGGCAGTGTCCAGAGGAGAGAAACACATTGGGGCAGGAGTCCTACCCGCCCCAAGCAGCTTCCCTGGGTGCAGTTTGGAAACCCACAACACAGAGGCATCACCTGTGGAGCCCTGAGCACCCGCACGCTGTGCCAGAAATGGCCCTGCTCACTCCCAGATGGCCCTGGATAGACCTCACACAAGACACCCTCTCACACCTCTCAGGGAGTTCTCTAGGGTGGGGGGAGTCCAGTTGAGCTCTGGACCCCAAGGGACCAGCACTGGGCATGAAGGCAGTCTTGTGAATGCAGGCTCGGGGGGGGGGTATGAGCAAGCAAGAGGGCCACATGCAAGAGTGTGCAGCTGTGGGGTGCCACGCAGAGCGTGGTGACGGCTTGCTCTGAAGTGCTGATGGAGGAAGATGGATTCAGACAGCACTGCTGACCACGGTGCTCCCCCAGGAACCACCATCTCCATGGCAACTGGTCCTGGGTGAGGTCAAGGAGTGTCCTCAGAAAAAGAAGATACTGAGTTCCATGAACTCACGGGCAGAAAGCAACCAAAAAGCACTTGGAAGATAAAGTATGACAATAGAAACACAATTGAAGAGGACTGAAAGACAAAGACACAGAAATTCCCCAGAAAGCAAAGCAAAAAGACTTGGAAAAGAAGAAGGAAGGGAAAAAATGACAAGACAGAATAGGAAGTAGAATTTCTGGTTAATGGGAGCCGCAGAGAAAGAGGGCAGGAAAAACATGAGTGAGGAAATAATACGAAAATTAAAAATGACAATTCCAAGAACCCTGGGCTAGGAGTCTTCAATGCCTATGATAATAAAAGAAAAAAAAAAGTCAACATCTTTGCGAAAATTCAAAACGACACCAGGACAAATGGAAGATACTAAAAGGGGAGGGAGGGAGGAGTCCCCACCTAAAGGACCAGAGAATGTCTGGCATCCGACTTCTCCATAGTGACAATGGAAGCAGGCAGACGGTGTCGTGTCCAAAGCTGAGGGGAAATGACAGAATTCTGTACCCAGCCAAACTATCCCCTGAGCATAAAAGTGGATAAAGAGAAAAACTTGGCCTTTGATTGTTTCCCCCTTCTTGAGGGTCTTGGAAGATGAGCTCCCCAAAAACAAAGAACAAAGCCAAGGAAAAAGAGGCTATGGAACCAAGGATATAGGGTCCAACCAGAAAAAAATAGAGGGCGTTTCTGGCTGGTGGGGAAGGGGGTTCAAGGGTGTCACATTCAGCAAACATTCAGAGACGTCTACAGGGAGGCCTTGATGGGGAGGCAGAGAGTAAACAGATTATTTTTGTAGTTGAAAACATGTAGAAGAGTAATTTAAATTTCTGTCAAACAGCCTTGGAGATATCCACAATATCCAACTATGTACAGTTCTAAGAGGGGCACTCATTTTAAGTGTCTTAAAAGAAAAACAGTCCCAGCGAGGAGCTGTGATCATGTGTGCTACTGTGGATTACATTTATGTAGCTCATGAACTAATGTAAACTCTTCTGTTGGCTTGATCAAAAATTGTGACCAAATTGTAGGAAGGATAGAGCTCAGGATAGAAAATCATCAAAGATGTATAAAACCCTCAGCTTTCATAGTAGATCTCTAAGTGATACATGAAACTTGCAGGAAAAGCCGATTATTTGAGCAGAAGAGGGAAGAGAGACACCCCAGGCTGGGCCAGGGGCACCACTGAGGGCGGCCTCAGCCAAGGGCACTGCCTTCAGCCACAGTCCTTGCCCACACTTGCATTCATGTGGGGGGGTTGAGCTGAAGGAAGGCTGGAAGGAGGGAGGGGTGGGGAGACCTAGGGAGCTCCCTCAGAAGGGACTGAGCTCTGCTACCCAGGTGCCATTAGGTGTACACTTGGAGTGTCTAAAATGGTGGATTTTATCATATATTCGTATGTATGTGGTGTATAGGCATGTGTACGTGTATTTCCCCATAATTTGTTAACATTTTTAAAAAATTTAAACCCACTGCCCATGATTAAAAATAAATAAATAAATAAGCCTTATCATTCACAGGCACAGTATAGAGCACTCAGAAAGTCTGTCTCATCAGAGCAAACTTTCTTGTGTGAAAACTAGTCTTATAATGAAGGTTTAACTAGCACCACCTAAAAAAGCAAAAACAACTTTCCCAAGGGTCGAACTATTTACAAGTAACTTAACCATGTCCCAGAAAAGTATTATAAGAAACAAAATTACCCAGCACCCAACAATGTTTAGAAGCCAATAAACAACAACCGGGCATGCAAAGAAACAGAAAAACACATGACGAGGAGAAAAATCAGTCAATAGAAACAGACCCAGAAATGAAGCCCATGATAAGAATTAACAGACAAGAACACTAAAACCGTGTTATAGCTAATTTCAACATGTCCAAAAAGATAGAATATGTAAAACAGAATCTATAAAACAGATTCAATCAAACTCCCAGCGATGACAAATGGCATGCCCAGCATGGAAAAGACAGTGGAACTGATAGCAAATTAGACCCTTCACAAAAAGCCATTATTGATATAGAACTAGAAATTCTCCAACATGAGACAAGGAGACACCAAGACTGCCAGTGATCTTTGAGACAGCTTTAATTGACCTAATACACATGCGATTGGAATCCCAGAAGGGCACTAGGGATTTATAAATTGGACCATGGGTTCAACCCCCAGTAATGGACCGGGGGAGGGGGGGATAATTGACTGAGTCAAAAATAACACCATATTGGGCCGGGTTTAAAGAGGTGATGACTGAGAACTTTGTAAATTTAATAAAAATAGTGAACCCACAGATTTGAGAACTTAGTGAACCCGAGTCACCAGAGCCGTAAAGAAGACCACTAATACACAGAAGAAAGTTTCAGTGATGATGAGAAGAAGGCAACCTATGGGCAGGCGGGAAGGGAGGCATGAATGGACCGAGGAAGGAAGACAAGGATGACCGTGGGGGTCTCATCAGAAATGACGCAAGCCACAGACAAGGGGACAACTGCAGGGCAGTGAAAGAAGATGCTCTGCAACCTGGAAACCTATGGCCAGTGACAATGTGTCCCCAGACCACAGGTTAAACAGTCAAGTGAATTCCTCTCCGGCAAACCTGTACCACAAGACGTGTTGCAGCAGTTCTCTAAGCAAGTGACACCAGGGGGAGTCTGATCCCCACAAAGGAGGTAAGAGCACCCAAAGTGGCAAGTAAGCCAGCCAGCAGAGACTGTCTTTCATATTTTCACATCTCTTAAAAAGAGAACTGATGCCAGGCCAACGGCACACCTGTGATCCCAGCTACGTGGAGGCTGAAGCAGAAGGAACACATTTTTGAGGCTACAACTTAGGGTTTGGATATGAGGTGTCCCTGAAAGCTCCTATGTTAATGCCGGAGGTGAAGTGATGGGCTCCTCCCTCTCTCTCCTACTCTCTCTCTCTCCCTCTCCCACCCTCCCCCTCCCTCCCTCTACCTACCTATCTCTCTCTCTCTCTCTCTCTCTCTCTCTCTCTCTCTCTCTCTCTCTCTCTCTCTCCTCATGCCAGTCACTATGAACTCCACCATTCCCTTGTACCATGATATTCTGGCTCACTTCAGGCCCAGGCCAATACAGCCAACCAACTGAACCACTGAAGCTCTGAGCCCCAAATAAACTTTTCCTCCTGAAAAATTGTTCTGGTCAGGTATTTTGTCATGGCAACAAAAAAAACAGATTAATACAGAGACTCTGTCTCAAAATAAAAAATAAAAAGAGCTCAGTGATAGAGCGCTTGCCTACCATGTGCAGGACCATGGGTTCAATCCCCAGTAGGCTGGGGATGGGGGATAATTGACTAAGTCAAAAATAACACCATATTGTGCTGTTTATAACATGTAGAAATGAAATAAAAAATAACAATAGCACAAAACCTGGGGGTGGAAATATACTATTATATATTTGTAAGGATTTTTTTTTTTACTTCATTATTGTTTTTGTTTGTTTGTCTCTACATATACTAGAAATTGAACCAGGGCCTCATGCATGCTAGGTGAGTGCTCTACAACTGAGCTAATTCCTAGTCCTTTTTATTTTATTTTGACAAATAGGCTGGTCTCAAACTTTTGATCCTTCTGCCTAAGCCTCCTGAGTAGTCAGTACTACAGGTGTGCACCTCTGCACCCACATGTAAGTCTTTTATATAACTATACATAAATTTATATATTATACATAAATGGCATGTTACTTGACAATAGAATATGGTAAGTTAATGATGTACATTATAGACACATATGTTACATAATGACATTCCATTGATGACAGATTGAATGCACAAAGGTGGTCCCATAATAGTACATCACCTAGTAACATCATAACTGTATTATTTGCTTTAAGGATATTTTATAGTGTTTGCACAATGAAATTACCTAGGAGGCATTTCTCAGAATATGTCCCTGTTGTTAAACAACATATGACTGTATATCCAATGAGAGAACCCAGCAAAGAAATGTAGCTAATAAAGCAATAAAGAAAATAAAATGTGATCACAAAATAAATCAATCCAAAAGAAGACCAAAAAAAGGAAACAGAAAGAACAAATAACAGATGAGGAAAAAAAGAAAACAAAGAAGATGATAGGAGCTGTGACTGTAGCTCAGTGGTAAAGCACTTGCCTCGCATGTGTGAGGCACTGGGTTTAATCCTCAGCACCACATAAAAACAAATAAAGATACTGTGTGTTCATCTACAACTAAATAAAAATCTTGAGACTAGTATCAACATTATTTAAAAAGAAGAATAAGATGATAGATTAAAATCCAAAAGTATCAGTAATCACAGTAAATGTAAATGACCTAAACATCCTACTTAAAAGGCAGAGACTGTGACTGCATAAAAGAATGAGATCCAAGTATGTGCTACCTAAAAGAAAATGCATCTAAAACCTTATATCACAAGATTGAAGGATTATAACTTGAATCATGTGAAGAAAGAAATATGTTAACAGAAAAAAAGATAGAAAAGAAATGCCACACTGACTATTCAAAAGCAAGATGGAGTGGCTATATTAGAAACAAAAAGTTAAGTTTCAGAGTAAAGAATCTGATCAAGGAGAAAAAGCTTATTTCAAGAAGAGGACAAAGCAATTATAAATGTTTATTCACCAAATAATAAAGCTTCAAAATACATAAAGCAAAAGTGGATAGAACTGAAAGGAGAAATAGGCAGATCCATAATTGCAGTTGGAGACTTCAAAACTACAAATAGGCAGATCCACAATTGCAGTTGGAGACTTCTTCTAATAACCAGACAGAAAATCACAAGGATATTGTTGGCTTGGACAACAACCAACCAACCAACAACTTGGACATCAACCAACCCAGCCTGACACACAGATGTCTTTCAAATTATGAGGGGGGTTACCTCCTGATAAACCCACTGTAATTCAAAAGTAGAATAAGTTGAAAATACATTTAAATACCCTGATCAACCCATCATAATTTCTTTCAGTTGTAGATGGACACAATACCTTTATTTTATTTATTTTTATGTGGTGCTAAGGATTGAACCCAGTGCCCCAGACATGTGAAATGAGCACTGTACCACTGAGCCACAACCCTAGCTCTCATCATAGATTCAGAAAGTCATAAGTTAAGCCATTGGAAGTTGAAGATCATCTATATAGAGAGCAATACACCCAATGACAGCAGAATAGATACACAGAACACTTACCAAGACAGACCATTTTATGGGCCATAAAATAAATCAAATAAATTAAAATTACTTAAAGAGTATAGTCTCTACTCATAATAGAATTAAATTTAAAAATCAGTATCAGAAAGATATTCCCAAATATTTTGCAAATAAATTATGCACCACTAGGTAATCCAAAGTCAAAGAGAAATTTAAAATAAATAAATTTAAAATAATTGGCAAGTATTTTGAATGGGTTAAATGTGAAAGAAAAGTATGCCTAAATTTGTATTATAAAGTTAAATCAATTCTTAGAGATAAATTTGTAGCACTAAAATGTCTACATTATAAAAGAAGAAAGGTAGTATATGGAAGACTTCAGCGTCTACCTTAACATACTAGGAAAAGAAGTTGGGGAGATGTCAGCCAAAATATTTAAAAAAAAATTAGGAGGGATAAGTTCAAGTTCAATATTGTGAAACATACAATGTTAATAACAAGGGTTAATGACAATATGTTGAGAATAGATTTTAATTGTTCTCACCACGAAAAAAAAAATCTATAAATGTGAAGTGATCTATCTGTTAGTAGTTTGATTTAGCCATTCCACAATCTATTTAAAAACAAGCTAAACAAATACATAAGACTTTTAGATGTCAAGTAAATAAAGTTTTAGAAAAGGAACTAGAAAAAAAAGAGTAAATAAAACCCAAAGACAAGAAACAGTAAAGATCAGAGTGGAAATCAGTGAAGTAGGGAACAGAAAAGTAACGGAGAAAATCAATAAAACCCAAAGTTGGCTCTTTCAGAAGATCAGTGATGATGATAAACTTTTAGACAAACTGATCAAGGAAAAAGAGAAAACATGTGTCACTAATATCAAGAATAGGATGTGGGACATTGCTGTAGAGTCTACAGAGGTTACCAGAGAGAAATGGAGTGTCACACACAACTCTATGCCAACAAATTTGACATCCTGGGAAATCTCTTAAAAGAAACAAACTCCTCAAAAAGTTCACTGGAGGAGAAATAGATAAACTAAGTAGTCCTGTACTAGTAAAGACAATGGAATTTGCAGTTAAAAAGACTTCCAACAGTGGTGGGGCTAGGGCTCAGTGGCAGAGCACTTGTCTCGCATGTGTGAGACCCTGGGTTCAATCCTCAGCACCACATAAATAAATAAAAATGAAGGTATTGTGTCCAACTATAACTTTAAAAAAAAAAAAAAAAAAAACTTCCAACAAAGAAGTGGGCAGGAGGGGACCTGTGGGAAGAATCACCCAGGGCCAGATTACTCTTAGGGGGGTTGCATGCTTGAACCATGTGTCTCGCGGAAAGCCTGCGGCCAGCCTGCCACAGCAAGTAGAAAAGGGCCCCCAAGATAGAAGGCTCAGGCCAGGTCACTTCCTTGGGCACCTCCCACCTCTTCCTGGTCCTCTGCCACAGCTCTCAGAACCCCAAGCAGATGCTCAGGAAGCCAGTCACAGCTGGCCCCATTGCCCACCAGAGTGGACAGATGTTCCTCCACAGGCTTCCCCAAGCCACCAAGGAGGCAGACAGTGAGGAGCCATCCTTTGACCATCTCCACTCTGGGCATGATAGAATGAGACCCTGCCCACACCTGTACGGGCCTCCTGCAGACCAGAGCCCTGTAGGGTCACCGGTGCAGTGGGGGCCGGAGTGTGGATGCCCCTGTGTCATGCTTGGGCTACCCTGGGAGGGGTGCAGGGGCTGGGAGGGAGTTTCTGCTCTGGACTCCTGCTCCACTTGGACTAGGAGGCACGGGGCCTCTCCAAAAGCCACCAGTGCAGGGTCCTGCCCCCTTGCTTTTCCTAACTCCCTTCCCTGGCTGGAGTTTGCTGTTGGAGACGGTGGCCCTCAGCCTTGGACATTCACCAGACTCTCCTGGGACTCGCATAGAGGCAGACTCAGCCCATCCACGTTCCCGGAGCCTGGGCCTCTGCTCCTTATGAGCCCCACTGTGAGTCAGCGGCCGCAGCCTGGGAACCCTGACTTAGCCGACTGGCTGAGCAACTCGAGCAGACACCAGAGCAGCAGTGGCTTTATTAAGTGAGAAGCTTCATTTCTCCATGGGAAGGAAGGACAGGCTGGAATGTGGCCCGGGTGGTGAAGGGCAGGAGTACCGGGTCCTTACCCTGGGCTCCCATCCTGTCTCTGGACTTTCAATGCTAACCCCAGAAAACCCCAGCAGACCTCGGCAGACTCACGGTCAGTCACCCAGGGAAGCCTCGCTGTGCCCCGGGTTGTGGCCCTCCCTGTACTCAGCAGAGCGGCTCTGGCAGCCTCCTGGCTCTGCTCAGAGGCAGAGGAGGCCGAGTATGAGGACCTGCAGTCATCTCTGTCCACGCTCCCTGGACAGAACTGCCTCTTAAGTCCGCAGCCCAGGGAGGCTGCTGGGAAAGGAGACCTGGGTGTGGGGCGGGAGGTGGCCAGATAGTGTGTGGCAACTCCATCACCAGACGGAGTGGACACAGGGGACCCTCCGCATCCTCTGCCTGACTGAAAGGTACAGAGAGACTGGGGTGCCAGGAAGCACAAGTCTGGTCTCTGCAGGAAGAGCTGCCTGCCCTCCTCACAGCTCTAGGGACAAAGGGGCCTGTTGTGAGGCCCCTCCCCATGGCCACCCGAGGCCTTCCACGGACCCTCCAAGACCCTGGCTGCAATGAGGACCCTCCAGTGAGCCCACCAATCTTCCCACCATGATGCAGTACTGGTGTCTATGATGGGTCTAGCTCTGCCCCAGATGCTCGGGGATTGGTTGCACAGTCTCAGTGGCCCCTCCAGGGAGCCCCACTGCCCTCTTTGCAGGAGAACAAAGGCACTCCCAGAGCTTGAGGCACTGGCCAAGGCTGCTTGCTTGTACTGGTAGTCCTGGGGTTTGGACCCGCCACTGACTCTCAGCCCCCTGTGCCAAGGGAGGGGGCGGCAGGGTGGGAGCGGGCCCTCTCTCCTCAGCCCCTCAGCCATTCCCTTGGCCCATTCCCATGCCAGGTCCCCAGGGCCGGCCCATGGCCTCTAACTGGGGATGAACAGGAGCAAGCAGGGGGGCTTCGTCAGGTGAGGCAGGAAGCAGACTGGAGACGGCTGGAACTGGGACCCCCTTGAGGCCACCCCAGCCTGCCTCCTTGAGGCAGCAACACCTGAAGCCCCAGAGGCCTGGCTTAGGAGGTCAGATCCAGTTGTCTGAGCCCCCTCCCCAGCAACAAGAAAGCTGGGGGCAGACTCAGCCCATCCAAGCAGGGGCTGGAGGATTCTCCGGAGACCAGAGGGCCAGAGGTAGGACTGGGACTGGGAAGCAGCCCAGAGCAAGGACCTCGCTACCTGCCACCCTTGCCCACTCTTGTGATGAGCTTGGGAAGGAAATGCCACAGAGATGAGCCCCAGAAGAAAAGGACAGCCAGCCTCGGGGACACAGTGACGCTTTGAAATACATTTATTTCTGCAAACCTAGAATACACACGCTTCCCCCACACAGAATGCGTTAAAGCTGTACAGAAGGCCAAAACCCAGCACCCCCCAGCTGAACCAACCGCTCTCCCTGAGCTGCTGAGGGCCAAGCAGCTGGCAGAGGGGAAAACATCATAAAAAAATGCAACTGCCACCAGGTGCCATTGTTGCGGACCGCCTGGCCCCACTAAGCACCATGGACCCCAGCACCCAAGCCAGCATCTGAGAAGTGGTCACATGGACAACAGGGGAAGGTGCTGACCCAAGGTGGGGGCCCCTCAGAGAACACCATTTCTTCCACCTGGGTGGCCAGGGGCCCCGCCCTGGCTGGCCCTCTCCACTAGGGCCCACCACATTTATCTCCTGAGTCCTTGCATCAGCCCTGCCAGGAGGAGGACATGGAGGTGGAGCACAGAGAGAACAGGCAGCTGGTCCAGGGCTACCAAGCCAGGAAATGCCCTGGTGGGCCGCAAATCCAGGCCTGTCAGATTGCCCAGGCTGCCCTGCAGCTCCCCTGAACATGTGCCCCGGAGGGAGGGACCCAAGGGGGCATTATCCAGAGAAGTAGGGCCAGTCCAGCAGGCCAGGCAGCCCCAGACAAACAGGGCTTCCCTGAGCTTCACATTAGCACACACCCCCCCAATATCCACCCCTCCTCACATCAGAGGAGCCTGAGACCCCAATAGGGACACTCTGGTCCAAAGGTGGCAAGCCACCAACTCTGCAACCAGGCTGCGGGTCTGTCACCACATGTGGTTTCCAAACTTCCTCCGCGTCCAATTGTGGTCCTTCCTTAATTCCACCAGCACTCACTGGACTCCCGCCCCGCCCTGCGGACCACAGGCCCTGGGGAAGTGAGAGGGCTTAGGACGGGCAGACTTCCCAGCTCTCTCCAGCACGCAGGAGGGTGCGGCTGCCACTGCCCCAGTCACCAGCCCTTAGGACGCCCAGGGCAAGGAGCGCTCCTTAACCCCGCGAGACCTACTGCCAGGTTTCCGCTGGGAATTCGGCTGAGTTTCGACAAGGGTGGGGCCCTAGGCGAAGGAGGGTGGCGATGGCGTCTCCTGGTCGGCAACTTGCCAGGAGCGTGGGCGACCCAGACCGCTCCGACCCCAGCAGTTCCCAGAGCTTGGGGAGGCCCCGCCCGGCCACCTCCCTGCTGCTCTCGGATGTCGGGCTGCTTGAGCGTCCAGGGTCCTCCAGGGTCCCCCATTGCCAGCCATCTGCCCCAGGTCCACAGCTGGGGTTGCCAGAGCCCCGGGACTGCCGGGCGCAGCGCGCGGGGTTCCCCTGGCTGGGATGGCGCGGCCAGGTGCCTGGGCTCCGGTCGGGCGGTCCCCGGCACGCCCCTGACTCTGACCTTGACTGAGAGCAGCGCTTGGGACGCCTGGAGGTTGCGGTCGCGCTGCCAGGCGCGGCGGGTCTAGTGGTCCTAAACATTTCACAATTGCGCTACAGAACTGTTGAACTGTTAAGAACCACTGAACCCGGCGCGCGAGTCCGCTGCACCCTCGGCTCGACGCCCTGAGGAGAGAGAAACCCCGCTGCCCTGGGGACCGCCGGCGTCGTCCGGGAATTCCAGGGTGCCCAGCTCCTGCCCCCGGGTCGCCTCTCGCTGTACACCCCGCTGCCCGGCTGCAGTCCGCGTCTCCACGCCGTCGCGGACGCCCGGGGCACCCCAGACGCACCGACCCAGCCCGCCTGCACCACGCCTCATCCGCGAGTCCCCGCCGACCCCAGCGTCCCCTAGTCCCGCAGGCCCCGCTTGGCTCGGCGGCTGCGCTCCGTGCGGCAGCGGCCAGCGCGGCGGCGGCTTTTATGCGGCGCGGCCGCCCTCCCCGGCGCCGGAATGCGCCCGCGCCGCGCTGGCCTGACCGGTTTTTCCAGGCGGGGCGGCTCTGGGGCCTGCGGGTCGCGCGGCGGGTCGCGCGGCAGGTCCACGGCCCGGGACCTGCTTGGCGCGCCCGCGCGGGGGTGGCCCTGACTCACCCGCCGCGCCGCCCCGCCCGGCGCCCCCGCCTCAGCGCCCAGCCTGGGCGCACCTGGCCTGGGGCTGGCCGGGGGGCGGGGGGGACATGCTCGCCGCGTCGCCCCGACCCGGGCGCCAGGCTCACTGAGGGGTCCACACTGGCCGTTGGTGGCTGGGGTGGGCGAGGACCGAGCCTGACCGGGTCTGCACTCTCGGCGGGCGGGCACCGGGACTGGACACGCCCACCCCGCGCCGCTCACTTCAAAGCCAGCCTGGGGTGGGGGGAAAGAGAAAGTGAAACCGGCGCGGGCGGAGGAGGGCAGGTTTCTGGCTGCGGGACACTCGCCTCCTAGGGGGAGGGGAAGGGGCAGCCCCAACACCACCTCAGCGGGCGCCCCAGCCCGCCTTTCCCGGTACCACCCCTCCACGCGCAGCGGGAGCCGGCACCGGGCCCTCGAAGCGAGAGCCCAGCGTGCTGCGGCAACCTGGAGGCGCTCTGCGCCCTGCGGACTGGAGGTGCTGGAGCCCAGGGGGAGCTCCCAAGAACGCTGAACAGAGCAGGGACTGGAGCCATGGGGAGGGCTCAAGCTCCTGCCCCCGGTCTGGAGCCCCTGGTGGGCAGCAGAGGTGGTCATGATTCTTTCAAATGCCGGGAACTGCTCAGGGTTACCCCAGGGGAGACCCACGTTCTCTGCTCAGGAGCCACAGCCGTGAAGCTGCGAGGGAGTCCCTGGGCAGTTTCGCCTATGCGGGGCGTGGAGTCTAACTATTGCAAAACGCCCTGGAGAGTGAACAGTGAGGTTTTATTTTATTCATTTTGCAGTTGGGAAAACTGAGATTCAGAGAAGAGCAGTAACTTCTCTGATTCGCCAGCTCCCATTGTAGAGAAGGGGCTGTGTCCTCCGCTGCTTGGTCTGTGGGGCTGAATGGGACTGGGGTCAGAGGACTGACATGGGGGCGGATAGTGGCCTATGACCAAGAAGAGGAGTTGAGGAAATGCCGCTCCCAGCTGCCTGTGCAGGAAGAGCCCACCTCCTCTCCCTCAGTGCGGAGCCCTACAGAGCCCCGTGGGGGGCAGGGGTGGGCTGTCCCCGCTCAGCTGGGGTGAGTCCATTGTGGTGAGGTGACAAGTACAAGGCCCTGTGATTCCCTTGTAGCAGGAAATACCACAAATCTGGCTCTTCATGGGTCGCTGGGGTGGGGTAGTAGGTAGAAGATACTGGGAAAACAGACTGTGCGTTCGGTGAAAGGGAGATGTTCCCCAGAGATAACTCTGGGACCCAGAGGTTCTGGACGGGCTGTGGGAGCAGAAGCCTCTCCAGAGGAGATTACCAGGTGTGAGTAACTCGGCCCTCAGGGGCCTGGCCCTGGGCTCAGCCACCTCCCACACAGCAGCAGAGCTGAGCGGGGCCTTGCCCACATCTGACTGATCTCACACCTGTCCAGAGAGGAGCTGGGGCTAGGACAGGCCGATTCAGCCCAGCTCTGCCAGGTGCCCGGGCAGGGGCCCTGGGTGCAGGACTGCAGAGCTCTGTGACTCGGTCTCTTCATCTGTAAAAAGTCAAGTGACTCAGTGCCCTCCTCAGGGGCCCAGAAGGGAAAAGGAGCCAACACACAGCAGAACGTGAGCACTCCAAAGTGGCCATCTGCCCGGCCCTTCCCAGTGCTCCCTGAGGGTCTAGGGCCCAGCAACGTGCTCCTGGAGCCCAGGCGTGGCCCACCCTTCTAAGCGAGTCCCTGGAACACACCCATAGGGCCGGGCTGGCCTCTCCCCCGGGACCCCCAGGAGATTTCTAGACAACTACCTACAACCTCCCACAGTTCTCCAGATGCTCGCCCCATCCAGGGGCTGCGGGTCAAGCTGTGTCCCCACAGTGCGCAAGGGCCCAAGAATGCAGTTTGGCCTCCTCCGGGCCTTGTGGGGAGTCCTGCTTCCCTGCCCGGCTGTCGAAGCCCCCTCCACCCTGTTGCCCTGAGAGTCTCTGTGGAACCCTGTCTGACCCATTTGGGGAGATGCCAGCTCAGCAGGGCTGTCCATGGACACCAGGGTTAGTGGGCGTTTCCTCACCAGCGGTTGCTCATCCCTGGCCCCAGTGGGCGTTCCACTCTGGCAGGCTGGCACCTGCTCTGGGAGGGTCCTGCCATGTGGGGTAACGTGAGCCACCTGTGGCTTTCACAATCTGGCGCTCTGCAGGCCCGAGAGAAGTGCTGAGTGTGTGTGGCCTAGAGCGATGGGCCTCCTGGCCCCCCAGGAGCATGGTGGTCATGATTCATTCAAATGCAGGGAACTGCTCAGGGTTACCCCTGGCGCTCAGGAGCCACAGCTTGGACCCAGGTGCAAGAAGGCTGCCGTGTGGGCATCAGGGTGGCTCAGCCATGTGACCCCCAGGCTGGGCTCGCCCCCCCCTCGCTCCACAAGGCATTTGTCTGACTGTCCTTCCATGAACCTCCACCCCCCACAGGTCCCAGCCCACCAGTGGCCACAGGGCTCCCGGCTCTAAAGCTCAGGGGCATCCCTGTGCCCCGACCTCTTCGTAGGACAGGGGCACACCACAAGGGGCCAGAAGGCTTGGCTTCCTCTCCGGAAGTGGCCCCGCTCCCGGCACGGCTGGTCTGTGGCTGGACCCAGGCCCAGCTCAAGCCAGGCTCCCAGGCCGCTGCCTGCTGGGAGGGGCAGGGAGGGCCTGTGTGGTCTACTGTGCCCGCCTGGGTGAGGGATGGGGTGCAGGTGCCCATGGCAGGGCAGCCCCTGCCCAGAGAGTGTGGCTTTCCGAGGCTGGTGGGCAGCCACATGTCCCATCGGGGACCTGGTGGAGGGTGAGATCAGGTGTTTGGACCCCAGGAAGTTCTTGGTCCAAATGTCACGTTGTCCAGCAGGGACAGAGCCTACCCCAGGCCCAGCGCCCAGCGTGAATCACATACAGCCCCTGACCTTCCTTGCTGGGCATGAGAAGCTGCCCCTGGCCTGGGTACCTCTCTACCTCATGCCCACGCGGATTCCCACCTGTCTTTCCATCTGCTGGCCCTGGGCTAGGGGCTATGGGGCAAAGGTGTGACCCTGAGGGCTGGCCCTTGGCACCTAGGTGGGCCTGGCAGGGCTGCTCCGCCCACACCTTGGGCTCCTCAGCCTGGCTGAAGGCCCGATTGGCACTGCGGCTGGCAGCTACCTTGCTCCTCACCCAGACACTGGGCCTGGCCTTGCACAACCAGCCACATGAGCACGGCAGGCCCCGGGGGCTTCTAGCCCACACCCTGTTGAGCCCTGATGGGTGGGGGTGTGGGGGGGGGGGACTGAACAGACTCAGGTGGGGCAGAGGCATGTGGAGGAGGGAACGGTCTGCACAGGTGCAGGGAGGCTGGGAAGACGGAGGCCCGGCCTCCCCTGTGCCACCTGCAGGGTCAGCAGCCTCACGGTGATTGGCTGCGCACCCCCTGCCTCCAGGGTGCAGACATCGCACTCTGCCCCAGAGCCTAGGCCCAACCACACACAGATCCACAGCTGCAGCCAAGACAGACCCATTGAGCTGGGCTTTGGGGACCTGAGGAAGCAACTGCCCCCACAGCACTTTATTGCCATTCTGCCTAACAGAGGCCTTTAGGCTTTGTCATGGAAAGAGATGGGGAAACAGAGGTGGCAGTAAAGGCTTCATCCCAGTCAGAGTGGGCAGGTGTGTGCCTGAAGTCTGTCCAGAAGGTCACAGTAGGCAGGAATGGCTGATGGTTTATGCAGCAAGATAGCTTCAGGTTAGACCCCAGGCAGAACTTCCTGAAAGTATGAGGTCTCCTGAGAACATGTGGAGGCACAGGTAGTATATAAGCCTTGTCTGTGGGGCCCAGCCTTCCCTGGGGGGTAGCAGGACCCTAGCCAGCCTTGAAACTCTCTAGGAGTACCCCTTGATGGAGTGGGGATGGGGTGTCAGCTGGGACCTTGGCCTGAGAGACAGTGGGGAGCACCCAGTCTCGTGAGTCTCCAGGCCAGGATGGGCAGCAGGGTGTGTGGCTGGCGGTCTGGAGCTGAGGCCTTCAGAGCTCCTGCAGGCTGGGTGGACAGAATGCCGGGCAGGGGTGGGCCTGGGTGCCACTCTCCATGGCGGAAGGGGACTGCGGACCCCGACTTGGCCGCCTCAGCCCCTGGACCCTGTCTGCAGCCTGCTCTGAGAAGCACTCCGGAGCCACAGGTGGAGGGAGCTGAGTGGGGGACACCGGGGGGACTTACTGGACCCCGGGCCTGGGCACCAGCCCCACCCTCCAGGCTCTGCAGGAGGGCGGTCACCTCCGGGTTGCCAGCTGCTTCCACCTGTGGGGGAGCATGGGGAGGGGCTGCTCAGGACCCCACCACACCTGAGAGCCCACCAAGCAGGACGCCCTGGCCTCCCTGGACCCCAGAGTCCTCCCTGCTCTTTCCTCAGCTCTGGGCCTGAGAGAGGCCTGGGGTGGGAGGGCTCGGCCCCCACGGGCCCTTCACAGAGGACCCAGGACCGCCAGAGCCGGCATTCCTGCTCCTGGGAGCAGCAGAGGTGGGACATCAGGGTGGCCTTCCTGGAGGTGGCGCCTCCAGAGAGGCCACGGGAGGCGGGGCACTCACAATGTGCAGGGCACTGCGCCCATCGTAGCCGGGCTGCCCCAGGTCAGCCCCTGCCTGCCACCACACCTGCAGGCCTTCGCTGTCTGCCCTGGAGGCGAGCCTGGGGGCGGAGGGGAAGCGTCAGGGCGGCTGGGCACCCAGCCATCAGCCCACCCCTCCGGCAGCCCTGGGCACTTTAATAAAGCCAGCCCCAAACAGCTGACCCAGCAGCGCCCGGCCCTGGGGCAGAGTCGTGGGGGCCGCGCGGCCTGGAGTCTGGTTTCGCCCAGTGGGTGTGACTGACTCAGGTCAAGGGCTCTCAGGGCACACACACAGCACACACGTGGGCACGCACACGCCCCGCCGGCGAGCGCCCTGCCAGTTCCACATTTCACAATAGCCCTGGTGGCTCGGTGGCTGGAGGAGGGAGACGCAGGAGGGGCCTGGGGGGTGGTCCTGGGCCCCACCTGCTGCCTGGGGGTCCTGGAGGGAAGGGGTGGGGCCCACCTGCCCTGGAGAAAGCTGGGGACACCTTGTACCTCACCAGTGTCCCCCGCCCTGGAGGCCAGTGTGGGGCAAGCCCAGTCCATCTGCCCAGGTGAGCAGGTGGGTGGGCGGAGGCCTTCCTGAGGACCCAGGGACTCCACTCCTGACCAGGGAGCAGCAGCAGCAGGCCCCGCAGTGGCACTGGGCAGTTTGGGTGCGAATCTCGCTGGACGGTCCCACTGGCCCTTCTTGGAGCTGTGCCCACGCCTCCCACACAGGCCTCCCAGGAGAGGCGTCTGCTCCCTTGAGTGGGCCCCTGGCAGGCCAGGCTGGGCCCCCAGCCCCTCCGGCCACGCCGCTCAGAGGATGGTCCCCCAGCTCCCCATCTGTCCCTGGAGCCAGTGTGGCCTGCCCAAGCCACTCAAAGCCAAGACTGGCTCTAGTCCTCCCAGGGCCCAACCCCCAGCCCCTGTCCCCTGAGAAGGGCAGGCGGTTGGGGGGGGGGGTATCAGGGAACAGACTGAAAACTTCAGGGGGCCCAAGGCTGGGGCCTGTGGGTCTGGCCACCCAGCCCCACATTGAGCACTGGGGACACTGGAGCCCAGAGAGACCTTGCTGGGGCCAAGATATGAGGGATGGAGGGCCCAGATCCTCGGGTCCTCACCCGGCCTCCTGTTGGCCTGAAGTCCACAGTATCACCCACCCTCTGGGCCTGGGGCTCCCGATGCGCAGGGACTCAGACCCTGCACCCCACCCCTCCCACCCTGTGCTCCGATCAGGACGTCTCCTGCCTGTCTTCCCGTTCCTGCCGCACCCCTCCTGATCCCTCGGGCACACGCACATTCACTGGACTGTCCTCCCAGCTGGGAGAGACCCCGTGATGTGCTCCAGTTCAGACACCTCTGCCCATCAGCCAGGCTGGTGCCCACGGGCTGGGGCACAGGTTCGCCCTCCTCAGCCCCCACACCTGGGCCCACCAGTCCCTCCCAGCAGGCCTGGCTTCCCCTCCCGGAGCCCTGCGCCTACTCCCCAAAACCTCGCGAGCTCCAGCCGCTCTCACCTGCACAGCTCCGTCCCTGCGTCCTCCAGCTCCTGGGGAGATAGGCAGGCCCCAGCGGCCCGCAGCAACCCAGTGACGCCCCGGTGCCTGCCATGAGAGTGAGTGTGCTGGCCGTGGCCCGGGCCAGGCCCCGTGCCCCCCAGCCCGCTCCTCGACACCAGCAGCACCTCCAGGGCTGTGCACAGGGGCCAGGGCGAGCCCCTGGGACCTTGGGCCTTGGCCAGCAAGGAACGCTGCCCTGACCATTGGCCTGGGCTCGTGTGATGCCTGAGGACCCACCTCCCCCGTCTCTCCTGGACACCTTCCTAGGACATCTGGGGTCTACAGGGCCTGGTCAGCATCCACCAAGTCAGAGGTCCAGACAGCCCTGGCTGAGCAGCACCTCCGTGCAGACCAAGCCCCCAGGAGGCTCCACTGTCCTGCGGGGTCTGCCCTGGAGGCTGGGCTCCCACCCTGAGCCAGCCAGCCCACTGCACCCTGACGTGTCTCACACGTAGAAGGTGACCTGACTGCCCTGGCCAGGCCTGGGGCTGGCTCTGGGGAAACTGAGTCACTTGTGCCCCACATCTGCCCCTGGATGCAGGCCCTGCAGACCAGAGGGAATGGGACAGTGGCTGGAGCCCGAAGCCGACTTCTCCAGTGGCAGCTCAGGGAGCTAAGCTGTGGGCAGGGACAGGTTCCCACGGGCCACAAGAGGGGCCCAGCAAGGCCCAAGGCTGCAGCAAAGCACAAGGGGTGCCAATTGCGAACTGTGCCCCTGGGAGTACACTCTAAATCACTCAGCCGCCCAAGTCTTCGGGAACCTTGGAGGAGTGTGGGGCGTGCAGGACTGGGCGGAGGTCTTGGGGGAGCAGTGCAGAGTGTTGTGACAGCCAGGCGGGACCGAGTGAGCTCATCTCATCGCCACGCCACCCACCCACGCCCGAGGTTCATCTAGCCCAGATCACCGGAGCGTGGTGCAGAGGTCACTGTCCACCTCCAAGGCCTGTTCTGGGAAAAGAGTTGGACCCCATTGGCCCTTCACAGGGGTGACATGCCCCACTAGGGGCTCTTGGCAGGGCAGGGCCTGGGACTGGCCACCACAGTCTGGTGACCCTGGCCTCAGACACCTGCCTCCTCCTGAGGTAGGTGAACCCGCCCCCAGTCCCCCTGGGCTGCAGGCCACAGGCCCCATGAGAGAAACCCCCAGGGAGGCAGGTCTGCAGGGTGCAGGTGGGCACAGACAAGCTGTCAGGCAGGTCTGTCCAACCGTGTGAGTAAGCCAAGTCGCCTCTGCTGGGAGCCACGGCGGGCGGGGTCCTGCCAGCGGCAGCCTCACATGGGCTCTCAGAACACATCAGCCCTGCACCAGTGGTGCTCCACGCTGTGGGCACAGACACCAGCGTGGCCTCATGGTATGGCCGGAGGACCCCTGCCCTCGGGCGTATCTCCCCTCCCTCCTCTCCATTTGTGGTTGGGTCTTGAGACCACCACATGCCCACTCCTGGCATCTCTCAGGGTCAGGCCTGGACTACTGGGACCAAGGGCAAAACTGAGAGGTGGGCACAAGGTAGGCAGAACCTGGCAGAGCTTGTCCCCACACTCTGGGGGCTTTCCATTCCTGCAGTGAGGACAGGGGTTGTCTCCTGCACCTGCAGGCTGAACCTCCCAAGCACCAGGCTGAGGCAGCCCTACATCACTCTCCTCTTGCCCTGACCACCTGGAGAGCACCTGTGAGTCCCCTTGTGCAGCCAGTGGTGTCCCCTTTTCTAGGCAGCGTCAGCCTTCCTGGGTGTGCTGGCTCAGCTGGGAGCTTGCCTCTGCCACAAAGCCCTCCGGGATGGTCCTGCCAAGCCTGGCCTCCCTCTGGCCCTGGTCACACCCCACACAGCCCTTGCTCACACCAAAGAGGTGTCCTCATCCGGCGCCATTCCCCCGTGCCCACCGCAGTGCCCAGAACCCCAGGTACCTGCCCCTCACAGCCAGCAGCAGTGGGCTGAGGCCATCCTGGTCCCGGGCGTTCACGTCCACTCCTTTCTGCAGCAGCACGGCAACCACGCCGGCATGGCCCCTCTGGGCTGCCACACGCAACAGGGTCTGACCAATAGGGTCTTCCAGGCTCAGGCCACTGCCCTGGGTGACACAAGGACACATGACCCCCAAAAGAGGGCCAGGGAGCAGGCAGAGCACAGAGGGGGAAGGGCAGCTCTGGGCACCAGCACAGGTGGTCAGCAAGGCCACTGTGCCTGCCCCTGCGCCACCACCAGGTCCCACTGCTGGCCGCCAGGTGGGCAGGCAGGGTTCAGTGAGTCAGGTGAGGCCAAGCAAAGTCATTTTGCCGCAGGGGCCAGCCCCTGCCCACAGGCCCAGGTGGCAGCTGTTGGTCCAGGGCAGAAGCAGCTCACCAGTTCCTCAAGAGCTTGCAGGGCCTCTAGGTCCCCAGAGTGAGCTGCAGCAAGGGCCAGGCTGGGCACCAGAGCATCCCGCAGAGCTTCAGCCTCCTGGGAGAGGACGGAGTCACCTGAGCCTCATGCCTTATTCTGGGGTCTGAACACAGGTGGAGCTGGTGTCCCCAGTGCTGTGTGAGCCTGCCTCCCCCATGCAGTGTGCAATAGGTCCCACCCCACAGGGGAAAGAACTGGAATGGCCACACTGAAGGCCCTGGGCTCCCATCTCACTATTGGACACAGAGGCCACCTGGCCCCCACTTCCTGGGAACAAAGTCAGGAGGAAGCCACCACCAGCCTCCTTTCTTGCCCGATGTGTGACTGGGGCCTGCCACCAAGGCATGCATCCTCGTCTGTCCCCACTGCTGTCAGGGACAGAATCATGAGACATCTCAGGAGAGAGCTGAAGTATGCGGGCCCCTCCTGGAAGAGGACCCTGTTCCCACATTGCACATTCCTGGAAGGGCCCCCTCCTCCAAGGGCTCCCAGCTGTATCCCGTCTGTGGGACACAGAAGACCCAGCCCCAGAGGTGCCGCCTCGCCCAGTGCCCACGGCCCGGCCTGATCACAAAGCACTTAAGGCCCCCGCACAGCCACCCTAATAACAGGCCACACAGCCCAGGCCTTTTCATCTGACCACAGCTCGCCCACAGCAAAGCCACGGGAGGTTGGGAGGTCGACTGCACCTGCATGGGTGGGGTCCAAGCCACTGTGCCTGGCCCTGAGCTGCACCCACTGCTGGCAGGCCAGCAGACCCCAGCCCCAAAGTCAGGCTGGCAGGGTTAGGGAGGTCCAGCCTGAGCCCCCGGGAAGGTGGCAGCAGCGAACCCCAGCAGGCTCACCAGGGCAGCTCTGCCCAGGGAAAGGAGCCCCTCCGGCCGAGGCAGCCCAGGGAAGCAGCGCTCTGCTCTGCCGGGCTCCCACACCAGGCCTGGTGCTTGGCCCAGAGGCCAGGGGGGCAGGTGGACGTGTTGGGGCAGGGTCCCCAGCTGACCTCCCCTTCCGGGGTCTAACACCCAGGCTAAAAAGGGGGAGGGGAGCTGGAGGTTGGAACGCGTCTCCAGGTAGAGGTGAGAGACCCCAGCAGGCACCTACCCTTCTGCCCCCAGGACAGGCAGCCCATCACCCCACTCAGGTGCTCCCAGCTCCCAGGTAGCCCCAGCCCTGAGACCCAGTGCTGATGTTCCCTGGCCATGTGTCTGCATGTCTGCGAGCTGGGAGGTCCCTTCCTGAATTCTGCTCCATGGACCCCTATAAATCCTGCCCACTATGAGCCCACAGACCCCTGGGCCTTGAACCCCGGCTTGAGCCGGCTCCTGGGCTGGAGAGCAGCTGTAGTGGCTGGTGTCTGGCAGGTCCGGGGTAGGGGGTATCCCAGGGTGTCTCGAGCCCCCTGCTGCTGCCACCTGCACCAGGCAGTACCTGGCTGATGCTCAGACGGAGAAGCCAGGACACCGCGCGGCTCAGGGTGCTGCCCTGAAGTGAGGACCAGCACTCATCCACTGCAGGCAGCGTCATCTCCCCCCGAAGGTCCTGGGCTAGCAGCTGCAAGAGGACCCAGGCCAGGGGCTCAACAGGGTGGGACCAAGGCGCTCAACCAGCCTCGCAGGGCCTGAGGGGAACCGCCCGAAACTCCCCCACCCTGCTCCACCAGGGGCTTGAGCGTGATTCTAGGGTCCCCACACAGGCCAGTCCCACAGCCCAGGGCCTTCTAAGGATCAATAAGGGCTAAAGCCCAAGGACGGGGGTCATCTGTGTGCAAGCCCCACTTGGGAAGGACAGGCGTGGGAGAGGATGTCCGGGGACAGCTGGGACGGCTTCATCCTGAGCTGGCATCCGAGACCCCCGAGTAGTTGGAGGAAGGGATGCCTGGGCCGGGGCTGGACAGGCTGTGCAGAGTTCCAGAGCTGGCCCTTCCCTTCCACAGGGACCCCCACATCCCTGCCCTACCAAACCATGCACATGTCCACCCAGTCAGACCCCGATCTTCTGGAGTCCCCTGGCCCACCCTCAGGAGCCGTGTGTGTCCTCAAGCCTGTGCCCAAAGCTCAAAGGACACACACACCTTCTTCTTGTCATCCAGGCTCAGCCCTGGTTGGCCCAGCACATAGGACAGCTTGGCCAGGGCAGCCTCAGACGTCATGTCGAAGCCGGAGATGACGCCGGCTCCTGCTAAAGCCTGCAAAGAAGGGGCACAAGGGCCAGAAGGCGGCTTACCTCGGCCCCTGCCCTACGGCTTCCGTGCTCCTTCCCAGAACCTCCCCAACATGGGGGTGGTCAGGGCCCAGCCTGCGATGCCCCCAGGCTCACCCCTCCTCCTCTAACCCTCACTTTCCCACCCCTACCGTGCCAGAGGCATAGTCTGAGGTCACAGTCCCCTGAAGACAGTGGGTACAGTTGACAATGACCAGGCCGCGCTCAGCTGCCGCCTGCAGCTCTTGTAGCAGGTCCGGCTTGGTGGGCCCATTTCCTGAACCGAAGGTCTCCATGACCACACCCTTCAGAGGAGGCTGCAGAAAGGCCCGAACCTAGAGGCAGCAGGGCAGGGGTGCATGGTGAGGGTCTTTGCTTTCTGCTCCAGCAGGGGGGACCCACCAAGGCTTGTCCCAGGCCCCTGCACCATGCCCAGGGTGGTATTGCTATGAGCAGGCCTGTGTGGTAGCCCTGGGGAAATCTGGGAGGGCTGTCCCTGCCATGTTTCCCAAAGGGAAAACACGTCCACAGTATGTGGGGGCTGGAAGGGCAGGACTGGACACTGTGGGAACATGCTGGGAGGGGGCAGACCTCCACCAGGAGGCCCGGGCACTCGGGAGCTGGTCCTGGAGGACAGCATGCTGCGCTAATACACACTCAAGGCTCCCTGGGACCCGCCCACATCCCACTGGCTGGAAAGCTCCACAAAAGCCATGGAGCACAGGGCAGGGCCCCCATCAGCAGCTTAGAAAACAGGACAGGGAGGCACTGTGGCCACCACAAGGACAGCCGGTAGCTGAGAGGCCAGCAGCTGAAGCAGACAAAAGACCACCAAAAAGAAGTGACAGGAAGGAGCAGGGAGTTCTGGGGCTACCCACAGTCAGCCTCAGAGGGGCTCTGTGTCCCTGGGCATCCTCCAATATCCACAGGCAAGACCACAAATAAGGTGAGCAGGTCCCCAAGCCTGAGCTGAGACAGCAGGGAGGATCCACAGCGTGGTGCCCTTGTGTGTCAGACTCCAGCCCAGGAAGGCCGCCTCCAAGCTGATGGTCAAAGGACGTCCCCAGGGTTAGCTCATTGCTCATGCCTGGGCCTGAGAAGGGCCAGGGCAACAGGAAGCAGGGCAAAGCAAGGGGGCCACACTGCAGTGCCTCAGTTCCAAGTGGGGTCTGCACCAGCCAGCACGGGCACTAGGGAGCCAGGGGGCAGAGAGCACCCTGGGCATCAAGTGAGACCCCTGGGGGCGTGGGAGCCAGGGGGCACTGGGGCCACAGCCCCTACCAGAGAGGCAGGAATGCCGGGGAAGAGGCGCAGCAGGCCCACGTCTCGATCCATGTGGCTGCACACCACCAGCCGGTCCTTGCTGCTGGCCTTCCGCACCAGCTCCCTGTTGACTGTGAAGACAGAGGGCTGAGGGGGCAGGCAGGGTGACCTCTCTAGTGTCCTCTGAGCTTAGGCCCCCCTGCCCCACCTCCCCTCCAGGCCCACCCTCCAGTCCTGGGCTGGCCCTGGTGAGCCAGGGGAGCTGGTGCTCTCCACCCAGAGAGAAGGACTGATGATGGCAACAGTGGTAACCCAGGTGACACGGGTGACCGGGCTGGAGTGGAAACATGGCAGGGAGCCCTAGCTGAGCCTCACAGGCAGCAGTGGTATCTGTGGGGGGGGGAGGCGACGGCACCCAGGCAGGACCCACATGGCACACAGCTGAGGCAGTGTCCTCTGGGCAGAAGCTGCCCTTGGTACCCACCTGCTGTGCTCACTGCCTACCCCACCAACCAGTGAATGACCCCTCCTCCTCGGGGAAGGAGCCTCTGTCTCTTTGCCCCCAAATCCTAGAGGTGTGGTGTGTGCCTGTCACTCCCACCCCTCGCCCAGGGAGGGCGACGTGGAACCCCAGGCCTGCGGAAAGTGGGGGGCAGGAACTCAGGGTCAGCACGCCTTGAATCCCCCTGGGGTCAGCCTGTCCACAAGTCTGAAGGCCACCTCTCTGCCAGGCCCCCAGCAATGACTGCCAGCAGAGGTCTGGAGCCCGTGGCTCATGTGGCTCCAGCCAGCAGAGTGGGACACTGGGGACTCCCCTATGCTAAAGGGTGCCAGGAACAGGCTCAGGGAGGGAAGAGCCTTGGCTGAGAAGCAAGGAGTCAGCCGCAGGGTGCCAGGACCCCAGGCTCAGCCCCCCGCCTCCCTGTACCTCACTGGGGTGGGAGCCCCTGTGCCTCCTGCCATTTTTTCCAGTGTTATTCACATATGATCATGAACAGAACATTCTGGACTTGAACATGGAGGTGGGGCGAGGGGAGGGCAGTGAGTTTTCCACCACCCCCCCCCACCCGTGGCAGAGGCCATGGGCCCCTCCATGCCCACCATGGTAGGAGACATTCTTCGCCTTAGGATTGTGTGTCTGCTGAGCAGGTGGAGAGGGGGCTGCTGCCTCCCAGAGCGTAAGTGAAGAGTCCAGGGAGTCCTGGCATGGGGTACACAGCAGGGTAGGCCCTGGCCCTGCTCCTCCTCCTCCCCAGGGGCCCAGCAGCCACACCCCGGGCACTTGCTGAAGTTTCCCAACGCTGGGTGTCAGAACCGGCCCAGCAGCCTGACATCAGCCAGGGCAGGCAGTGCCGTTTCCCACCCCTGGCACATGCGGGAGCAGTGGAAGGTGGGCAGGGGCCTGGGGCTGGGGCGGGAGGTGGCCTCAGCTCTGTGCTGGGGTTGCTGCGGCTGGGCTGGGACTGAGACCCCTGAGTCCCGTGGGGGGCAGAGGCCCTGAATCCAGAGTGAAGGCCCCTCTGCCCACAGAGAAGCTCCAGTCCTGGGCCCTGGAGATATGACTCCACCAGGTGGAGAGTGACCTGCAGGGCAGCACCCACACCTTCACCCGCTCCTCCTTCCCAGCTGCAGGGGCTGGTGCCACCACCCAGCTCCTGTGCTGCCACCTCCAGGCAGCCTTCTGGACTGCTCCGACCCTGGGGAGCATGGACCCCTGCCCAGGCCCGGGAGTCCTGGGTGAGCAGGACACGTGTTAGACACCGACAAACTCCTGGCGCTGTGCTCTCTGGAAGGTGCCGGGATGGCGGCAGGGGAGTGGGTGGGGTCAGAGCTCCCAAATGGTCAACAGGGCCCAGGGCTGAGGCCCCAGAACTCCTGCCATATCTCTGGGGAACACTGGGTGGTCAAGGTCCTGGCTGCCCCCAGCCCACCCCTCTCTCAGGGGGCAACTGCTCCTTCCTAAAGTGGGGTTTGGGGGTCAGCACCTGCTATACCAGGAGGTCCCCCAGAACAGCTCTCTCCAGGGCCCAGAAACACCCTGTGCCCAACCCACAGGCTGGCAGTGGCCCAGGCAGAAGCACAGCGTGGGCAAGGGACACTGCCACCCTCCAAGAGGGCTGGGACACTAACAGTCACGTAGTCAAACAGGAACAGCTGCTTTGCTTCTAGACAGGCAGCCCCGCCTGGGGAACCCAGCCCTGGGCAAGGTACCAAGACCCCAGTGTTCCCAAAAGGAAGGCCAGCTCTGCTGGACAGGTCCAGAAGAGATCTCTCTAGGACAGACCCCTGAGGTAGGACCCCATAGATAGTAGGGTGGGGACACAGACCCCAGGGCCTGGGACCACACCAGCCCTGGAGGGGCAAGAGCCAGGGAGAGGCAGGAGAAGGTGGCCCCACGTCCAGGAAGGTGGAGACCCCTTAGGAGACTAGACCTCTCAGGTGGAAAGACGGTGATCCTGAAGTGACTTCCCCTTGGGCCATTACAGTGACCCTGAGTCTCCAGCATGGCCTGACCAGAGTGCCAGCCTGACACCCAGGACAAGGAGAGGCTGGTGGGGCCTCCCCTGGGGAAGCCCAGGACCAGCTTAGAACATCTGTTGGGTCCATAAGGACAGCCCGTGGGCCCAGAGGACAGAGGACTCCCTAGAACTCCTGGGGACCAGACATACCACAGGGGCCCAAGTCTCGAGGAGGGCTGAGCTGTGCGGCAGAGCCATAGACAGCCACCAGAGAAACTCCTGAGTTTGTGGCCACATGGGCAGGTAGATCCCCAACCTCTCGAGCCCCCGGCTCCTAACATGTGGTGGTCTGTTGAGGCCTCCCACCTCCTAGGCACGTGGCCCCATGGCCCACCCTCTCCAAGCAGCCCTCTGGCTTTTCCGTAGCTCAGGGCAAAACCAAGCACTGTGCCCTCTGCCAGTTCAGGGAGCCCTCGCCAAAGCCCGGCATAGCCTCCCCACAGCAGCCCACACAACCCCCGTCCAGGGAGCGCTGCGGCCAGAGGCCCTGCCCCCGGATCTGCTCACTTGTGATGTCCACACCCACCGTAGCTAGTGGGGGCAGGTTGGGGGAGCAGAAGGCTGCAAACCTCCGATTGTCCACCTTCGTTGCCCGATTGCCCCGAAACAGTTGATTCTGGAAGAACAGGCATACCTGCAGGACAGAGAGGCAGCAGCTCGGAGCTGGGGGACTGTCTCCTCCCAGCGCTCCCCACCACACTGCCATCCGCAGGGATGCTCAGACCTGAGGGCCAGCAGAGACCTGCCCAGGAGCAACCTCGGCGGATGGCTGCTCCCCTCAGGCCCCTTCCTGCCCCACCAACTACCCATGGGAAACAGCAAGCCTGCAGGGCCGGGAAGCATGCGCAGAGGGTGAGCAGGGGCTCCAGCCGGCTTCTCCCCCAGGAACTCAGCCCACAGGGGCACGGGGCACAGGGACTCCAGAGACCCCTTCCAGGGCACACAGGGAGCTGCCCCACCTCTGAGCCGCTCAAGAGTTGTCCCCAAGGAGGGGCTGGACCAGAGTGGGCAGAAAGATGGGCCTGGAGATGCTACACTGTGGAAAGGCCCTACCTCTAACCCCACCTGCCCGGGGAACCGCTCAACAAAGGCAGCTCCTCATCCTGGCCCCAGAGGGACAGGGAAGCCTGCAGTCCTAACACTGTGGGACGGGAGAGGTGGCCACCTGGGAAAAGGACGGACTCCCGAGCTATGCGGGAAGCCCTCTGTGTTCATGGGAACCCACACACATATCTGCAGCACAAGAATGAATGCTTGTGACAAAGACTGGAAGCACACATGCCAGAATGATGACACTAATGTCTCCGAATAGTGACGCTGGGTGATGGTCTCCTCCAAGGCTCATGACTGTGTTTCTTGGAACATGAGGTAAACCTTTAGAAACCTACCCGGCCCCTGGCCTGCAGGTGCCATGAGCGCCGCACCACAAGCCCCACTCTGGCTCCTCAGAGCTCCAGGGCTGCGTCACCCACTGTCCCACCTTTGACCTAGGCAACCCCACACCAGGCCAGGCAGGTACCTCTGGGATGATGTACTGGCCAGCCATGAGCAGGGCCCCCAGTAGGTTCTCCCGGCCATCGTTCCACAGTGCATGGATGGGCACCTGGGGAGAGCCACAGGTTGGGGCTGAGTTCCAGGAAGCACAGGGGCCACCTGGCCCCCCTCCCCAGTCAAAGTCCTCCAGCCTAGGGGAAGGAGAAGAGTGGGCAGGTGTGGGCTGGGGGCAGGGACCTCTGGAGAGGAGCAGCCCATTCCATGTCCACCAGTAGTGGTTCCTGCTACAGTGCCAGCCCAAGCCCAGGCCTTGCTCCACATAGGTCAGATGCCCAGGGGGTAGGGGACACTACAGCTCCTTGCTACAATAGGAGCCATGGGTGGGAAGGAGCCAAGGGTGGTGCCCTGGCACAGTCCAGCTCATCCTTGAGCTTCCAGTGTCTACTGTGGACAGCTCCTGGGGGACTCTGAGCAGTGCCCAGCTCCTCACCACTCCTAACCAGTAGGTGGGCAGGACTGTTTTGGGGTGTGCAGAGGCCAAGGTCTGCTGGGGTGTGGTCATCTGGGAGTGGTCAGCACAGGGCCTTTGGAGGGAGAGACCACTGGCCCAGGGGATGAAGCTCTTGGTCCTCCGGAGCTCTGCCCCTCACAGGGTGTATGGCTGTGGGTGAGCCCTGCCCAGAACCTCAGTTTCCCCTCCAGTGCTCCAGGGACATAGATGCCTCACGACAGGCTGGTGTGAGCCGGAAGAAGATGCTGGGTGCTCCTGGGGCGGCAGTGCTCTCCAACCCTCCACACCCCGAGAGCTGCATGTCATTCACCCCCCTGGTCTAGGGAGCAGCTAGGCAGTTGGCCCAAGTCCCGTCTGCCTAACAGGGATCCAAGCTAGGGACATGTTGTGGAAAGGAGCCAGACAAGAGCAGAAGATGTCCAGCAGCCAGCAGGTGTGCTCAGTGGCCTGGGGCCTTCCACACAGGGCACCACTACCCCAGAAAGCCTCCGCATAGCCAGGGAGACCAAGCTGGAGGATGGCGGAGTCACCTCAATGGCACCTGGCAGCCCTGGCAAGAGGGTCTCCCTAGAGCTTCATCAGGTTCTGCTGACGGGGACATGGGGACTGGCTCCCAAGCCCAGGCCTCAGCCTCCCAACAGGGACGGATGCTGAGGGGCTTGGCTAGGATTGGCCCCACTGTGGCTCCCTCTTATGAAGCCATCTAAAGGCAACAGGGACCCCCAAGTCAGTGTCTAGCAGGCCCCAATGGAGGTGCAGACCTCCTCTGTTCCCTGACCTCAAATATAACCATTTTCCAGAACATTCCATCAGCCTTGCCTTTGGCGGGGGTGTGCTAGCTTAGGGTAACAGAGGAGGGGGCACCATATGTTGGGTCCATGGTAGCAAGAAGGAAGAGAAGAGCAAAGGCTGGGAGTGGCCTGTCCTTGGAGTGGCCACCATGCTGAGTGGACAGCAGACTTGAAGCCCATTAGCAAAAAGAGAAAAGACTTCATTGAGGGCAGAGCTGTTGGGGGTGGACTCTGGGTGCTCCTGAGGCCTCACAGCTGGACAAAATCACCAGCAGGCCATGGACCTCCAGCCACAGGGACTGCTGAGATGGGCCCCCGGAGATGGAGCAGGAATAAATGGGCCATGAACGGGGCACACAGGAGCAGTCCAGGGAGCTGAGCAAGAATGCTGGGTCCCAGCGGGGCCTTGCTCTGTGGCCTCAGGAGGCCTGGGCACAGCAGGACCTCAGGCCCTAGGTTACCTGGGCACCAGTGAGGATGACGGGCTTCTGCAGGTTCTCCAGCATGAAGGAGAGCACAGAGGCAGCAAAGGCCATGGTGTCAGTGCCGTGGATGACCACGAAGCCATGGTACTGGTCATAGTGTCTCTGTGGGGGGAGCAAGCTCAGGGCAGGTCCAGGCCTTCCCCTGTCAGCCCTGCTCCTGGGAACAGGTGCTCAGGTCAGGGCGGCAGCCTGTCCCCTTCAACCTGGGAAAGAAAGGAAAGGGCCCAGAAGGCAGGAAGACCTCAGGGAGACACCAGATGACCATCCCCTGCAGGCCCAGAGGGCCTTTCTGGAAGGCCAGCCCTGGCCTGAGCCCTGGCTTGTGGCTTGCCTCAGAGCATGGGAGAATGTGGGTCCTAGGGAGCCCTGGACTTTCCCTAGACTCCAGTTAGCATCTCCCCAGGCAGGGCTACCTCAGAACTGGGCTCCCTAATCCTGAGTGCTGGCTGAGGGCCCGCTGCCTCCAGTGCCACAGTGGACCTTGCTGCTTAGAGAGAGTCAGCAGGAGCACAAACAGCCAACACAAGGCCCACCCGTCCCTGGGAGCCAGCAGGGTTGGGAGGAGCGGACCAGTTAGGCAGGCAGGAGGCTGGTGGGCAAACGTCCAGGGAGGGCCTTCTAGGCTTAGCAAAGGACAGAAGCCCTCCCAAGCACACTGGCCACTCAGCAGGAGCAAACTGGCCACGAGGGGATGCCCTGCAGAGGGCAACTGCCCAGGCTGCGGCTGCCAGGGGCACAGCTCTGGCCACACAGGGCCCTCCTGGCCCACTAAACAGGAAACCAGGCCAGCCTAGGGATTGCAGAGCAGCTGGGAGTGGGGCGGGTGCCCTCTGCTGGCCAGGCCAGGCTACAGGACAAGGAGGCCTTCCTGAGGCTGTGGGGTGCAGAACCTGGAAGGAACACAGGGCACCATCTGGACCTCAGCCCAAATCAGGCCTGTCCCCAAGGGTGCTGCAGCCACAAACAAGGGACACGGTCTGGACCTCAACAACCTAGACCAGACGTGCCCACTGGCAGCCACTTTCCTGGAATGGGACAGACCCAGGGCCACATACTATACTGAACAGCTCGCAATTGGTGGGGGTCAGGGGCCTATTGTGCTTCAGATAGAAGGAAAGAAGCGTGTGACCCAAGTGACCCCACACAGGGGACCATGGGCTTCTTACGGGAGGCAGGTGAAAATAGGGACTGGTGGGATGGCAAGACCCCAACCCAGGGAGCCCAGGACGTCTTTGTGCCAGGAACTGAGGCTGCGATGATGGGGAAGAACAGACCTGGGTTGTGACAGTGTGGGGTTGTTCTGGCCTCAACTCCCTCGCCCAGAACATGGACATGGCCTCCATTGCAGTGGAGTGTTCTGTGAGAACCTGTCCCACTCTGGGGGCTGCCATTCCCGGGTACCGCCCGTCTCAGGCTGGGCCTGCCTACTCCACCATACAGCCCCTGTCCTCACCTGCCCAGAGTGCTCCTGCAGGTGGGCTCCGCCCACCCCCAGCCCCGTTGGCACTCCCTACCTCTATGGTCTGGGCGATCTGAACCCACTCGGTGATGGTCATGTCACTGGAGTCGAAGAGGGGCTGGCACTCCAGCACCGTGTAGATGATCCTCTGGTCCGGGCCGGCAGGGCTGCAGGAAGCAGAACTCCAGCTCCCACTCTGCCCCTCTGGATCCTGACCTGCTCTGCTCTCCTCTGGCCTGGCGCTGGCCCCTGCACCCAGCGACATCTGTCCGCGGGCTCTGCATATTGCTAAGATCCCAGCGACCAGAGTACAGGGTGCAACCTTCCTTCCATCTGGAGTCCCCAGAGGAGGCAAGGATGTGGCCCAGGACAGGATGCCCCCAGCAGGATCACCTTCCCATACCAGCTCGGAGAGGCAGGCTGGGATCAGCCCACCAGCAGCCAGAGTCCATGCTGGGAGAGTCACGCTCAGGGAGACCAGCCCCCCAGGGCTCCAGGCAGTCAGACTGCAGCCAGGAATAGAAGGACTGCCACGCCCGGGAGGGAGAAGTCACTGGGCCAGCCATGAGACAGGGGTGCCCCATGCTTAGTAACCCAGTGGGCTGAGCAGGCACCAGGAGCAGGCTGGGGGAAGGTGGCTCCGTGAGCCCAGGGCCCAGGCTCTCCTGGAAGGCAGCCCGGGCAATTGTGAAGCCCGCAAAGCAAGACCAAAGACGCCTCCTGCAAATGGCAGGTCACTGCCGGGGAAACCAGAGCCTGCTCCCTGGCCCCAGCAAGGCACAGGGCCGCCCTCCCTGTCCCCCGGAGGACCCATACTCACGGCAGCACCAGCGTGTCGTTGGGGAGGCTGCAGACCTGGGCGTGCTCCTGGTCATGGAACATGGGCAGCGCCTTCAAGATGGTGGCTAGGCCTCCCCCTGGGACAAGCACTGCAGTGGAGGCCAGGCAGAGTGGGGTCAGGGCTGGCGTTGCAAACAGCCCTCAGCCCACACCCTCCCCTCCTGAGTGCCAGGCCCTGGGCAGGATCAGAGGGCAGGGCCAGGGTTGGCCCAGGAGGCCAGGAGGACCCGGACATAGCTGCCACTAGAAACCTTGGGAGCATGGCAGCTGGCAGCTGGAGCCAATGCTGATTCCTTCTTTGGAACCCAGCCCCAGGGCCTCTGCTGCCACTCTGCCCAGTTCCTATCTCTGCTCATACTCCACTGAAAATGTATCCACTGACCCCACTGAGCTAGGCCCTCTCCCAAGGCAGCCATGTGTGCCCACCCAGGTCCACCCCACCTCCACGAATACCCAGGATGCTTTGCTGGTACTGCCTCAAAGCCCTGCCCCAGCCCCACTTCTCACCCAGCAGGTTCTCTGAGGCCAGCCCAGAGTATCACCTCCAGGAAGCCCTCCTCAATGCCAGGTAGTGTGCCCTTCCCACAGGCTGCCTTGATGGTCCTCATGCTCCCTCAGGGCATGCACTGTGTGACTCCTCAGGCTCCAGCTTCCAGCCTAGTCCCTGCCCCGTCCAGTGAATGGGAGAGCCTGGCACACAGCAGGTGCCCAACAGGTAGGCCCCACCAGCAGCCGTCCCTGCCAGCAGCTTCTGCCTCTCAGAAATGTGCACCTAAGGTGGCACTGTGCAGAAACGGCATCATGTCCTACAAGGTCACAGGTATGTTTTCTGAAAACAAAGGCTCCTGGCCAGTGCCCCGAGCTGCTAGCCCTGTGTCCTTGGGCAAGTGAGCTAGCCTCTCTGGGCATGTTCACTCCTTATCACAGTCTGTGAGCCTCCCATGTGCCTGGGCACTGGGACACATTGGCAAGGACAACAGGGTCCTCCAGAGAAGCCTCCTTGACTGCGATGTGAGGTCAGGAGGAATCGTGTTCCTGGGCATCACCTGGTCCCTGCTCTCACCCTCAGGTGGCTGGACAATTCCCTGTTGCTAATCACACATTGCCACAAACAGGGTGCCTTAAACAGCCTCCATATTATCTCCCAGCTCTGGGGTGAGAAGCCGGGCAGGCTCAGGCATCAGCAGGGCTGTGCTCCCTGTTGGAAGCTCTGGGGAAGACACTCAGGGACCTGGTGGAACTCCATCCCATGTGAGGGACCGCAGAAGTGCTGCATCCCTGGGGCTCATTCGCAGCGCACTCCCCGCCGTGGCCCTGCGCTCCGTCTCCAAAGCCAGGCCTCTCTTTGGCCTCATCCCCCTGGCTGCCTCCTCCTTGGCCAAGGGAGGAATCCTCTGGCAAGGGCTGATGGGAACTGGCAGGCCCCCCAGACAGCCCCACTGCACCCCATCACAGAGTCAGGACCTTGATCACACCTGCTGTCCTTCTGCCATGGGAAGGTCCCCGCTCACAGGTGGGGGGTGAGAATGTGATTCAGTCACATGGGACCTTGTGGGGGGACAAGGAGAAGGAGGAGCCCCCATCTCTAGCCCCTGGAATGGACAACAACAGGCCTGGGGTCAGTTGGCCCTGGCCTTCCTTCCATGTCCCACGCCCTGACCCTCCACTGCCTTCACAGAGTGCTATTGGTCATTCATTTGCAGGGAGTGCTGCTGGCACCCATGGGGCACACAAGGAGAATGACTGGCACCCCAGCGTCCCCTTAAGCCACTCACAATCCCACTGGCCTCACAGAGTAGAAGCCTTGCCAAGGTGTCAGGGTCGGGTGCCAGCCTCAGTGCCCCCTCCTCCGATCGCTGTGACACAGAGTGCCCAGCCTTTCACCCAGCTAGACCTGGCCCTCTCTCCCCATATATAGCTCTGGCCACAGACACATGTCCCCTCCTCCCCCAGCAGCACCTCCTCTTCCAGGCCCAGCGCTGCCAGCCTGTCACAAATGAGCAATGGACTCAACCGATCCACAGCGCCCCAGCTGGTAGCCAGGAGCCTGGCAGGCTTTGGAACTGGCTCCTCATCTGCCCCACCACAGCTTTCTCAGTCCATTCGCATCTCCTGCCAAACCCCTGGCCCTAGCCCGGCCCTTCCCCGGCTCCCAGGCCCGTAGGCCTGTGGGGTGTGTGGCGCCATCTTTCCCACTGGAGTGGAGCACTGGGGTGGCTCCTCGCCCACTCGCTCTCCTGGCCTGGCCGGCAGCCCTGCAAGCCCCAGGCAAACCAGCCGAGGTGTGGCTGCTTGCGAAATGTCACGTGAACAAGCCTAGCAAACAGATGTGGAAACCACGGGCCGTGAGTTCATCAGCCCTGCTGACGTCCGGAGACACCTCAGGTGTGACCAGAATGTGGCCTGCCGCCACATTCAAGGGACACTCTGGCCACCAGCACTGGGGCTCAGTGTCCCTGTCCATGTGTGGTGGGGTTGAAAATGAATCCTATGAATGTCCTAATCCCAGGGCCTATGGATGTCATCTTCTGTGACAAAGTCTGCAGGTTCCATTATGTCAAGGATCTGGAGAGATGATCCTGGATATTTCAGGTGGACCCTAAATGCCACTTCAGGCGTCCTCATAAGAGGGAGGCAGAGGAGGACCAGACCTACATGGAGCAGGCTGTGTGCTGGTGGGGAGACGGGAACACAGGAGGGATGTGGCCCCCAGCAGAGGACCCCACAGCCACCAGATGGTGGGGAGGCCGGAAGCTCCTCCCTGGAGCCTCAGGAAGAAGCACAGCCCGGCTGGAGCCTCAGCCCGGCCTCCGGAAACAACTCAGTCTCTCCCTCCAGAGCAGAGGCAGTGGACTCAGGGGCTTTTAGCCACTTGGCTTGTGGTAACTCGTCACAGCACGCACAGGAACTAAGGCATCCCCTCTGACGTCTGGAGACACCCCAGGTGTGACCAGGATGTGGCCAGCTCCTGTCATGGCACCATCCCGTGGTCCCATGGGGTGCACCATGATGACATCCACAGAGGGGAAGGTGAAGCAGAGGACACCTGGCGTGGGTTGGCGGGAAATGCTCATAAACAGCAAGGCACCTCTGTCCACAGCGGGGCTCCTTCAGCAGGAGGAGGCACACACAGGCCTTGGTGTCCCACTCAGAGGGCACGTGGGTATCACAGGACAAAGGGAAGACTTACAGCATTTCTCTCCAGGCAAATTCTGCAAATGCGCTCTTATGCTCTGAGAGCCAGAACAGGCTGCCAGGAAGCACCGTGGAAAGTTGCCTGGAAGGCAGGCCTGGGGCTTACTGGGCCACGCTCGTCTCTGCAGTCCAGGAAATCCCTTCTGATCTGTAAGTCGCTGATTTCCTTACCACTCTAAGTCAGTATCGCTCTCACCCCCAACTTGGTCTTCATAAATCTCATTGCTCTTCTTGCTGAGGGTCTCCCAAGAGTGTCAGGCCTGGGCAGCCTGGGCCCTGCCCCTGCTGGCCCTTCCTATATGGCAGGCATGTGACTGACCTCACCAGAATCTCTGGGCTCCTTCCCCACATGTTCAAGTGGGGATGGGGTTTGCTCCCAGGGCAGTGGGCCTGCTCAACCACTCAAATGTGAACTGGAACACACGCAGCCACCAATGGGAGGGAGGTCCAGGCTGTGGCTACAGATGTCATGCTATGGTGACCATGAAGCCGTGGGCATTGCCCCAAGGCTCAGCTGCGGCCAAAGGTGGCCACAGGGCAGGATGCCACTTATAGGGATGCAGCCTTGGACCACTGTTCCCTGGAGCTTGGCTGTCCCCCTGTGTCCACAAGGAGCCAGCTACCAAGTGCAGCAGGTAAAAGGTGCCACAGCTGGACATGGGAGCCTCTGGGTTCCCCTGTGGCCTCTGATGCAGGCTGGGCCGAGGCTAGGGTTACTGGACTATAAAGCCTCTTGGCTAAACTATGAACAGAACTAGATACAGGGTGAGTGCTGTACCATCACCTCTGCCCTCCCAGAACTCTGACAGGGCTGGGGAGTGTGCTCTGCCCTGCAGGACATTGTGTACACCAGGCGCAGAAGCTGTTACAACAGCGACAACCCAAACAGCTTGGTTGTGGCCATGCCCCCACTCCCACCCATGCCCTTCGTGGGAGGCCAGGGCCCAGGTCAGCAGGGCTGAGCAAGTTAATCATTGGTGCTTGTGGGGCCACGACTCCAGGGCAGGCAGGCTGGCAGCTACCAGTTCAACCCCTTCCTTGCGGATCAGAAAAGGCTGGGGCTTGCCTGAGGCCTTCTGCCTAGAGCCCCTCCAACTGTCCCCACCTCCCTGGCCTTGTGAGTGCTACCTCGTTCCTGGAAGCCTTTCCACTTCATACACATTTTTAGGCAAAAAAGCCAAGGTGCCCAGTCATATCTGTATGACTCTGAGGCCCAGAGTCCAGGGCCTGGCTGCAGCGCCCTCTAGGGGTCACCAGGGGCCAGACCTCACTCTCTTCCTCCTCCTCTGGGGCGAAGCTCCCTAAAGCCTTTCTGAAGGAGAGTCACAGCAGCAGACCCTGGGGCTGCCAGAAAGGGGGGGGGGTCCTTTCTGGAAGTGGCTGGTGTGGGGACCAGAGCCCTTACCGCAGTCAGAACTTCCCTGCCACCTGCCTGCATCTTACCAGGGCTCCAGTACCTGGTTCAGGCAGGATGAGCCACTGCTCTGAGCTTGCCGGGTGGGGTAGGCCCCCCAGGAAGGGGTTTAGAGCATGGGTATGTGTCTGCTGGTCCCCCTTTATCACCAGGCCTTGAGGACCCCAGGGCCCAGAGCTCCTGGGAATCTTAACTGACTTTTACCTGCCCCAAAAATCAACACCTGCTATACCCCATCTTTCGGGCTTCAAAGTCTGGTTCACCTCCAGAAGTGTGGCTTCATACCGCCTGCAGAAATGGAGCCTGCTCCTGGGAACAAGCCCATGAGGCTGCCAGATGGGCACAGGGAAGAGGGCACAGTGTTCCTTCAGGACTGTGCCTCAGCTTGAACCATAGAATAACCATGTGTTGAGCTCCAGAGAACTGGAACTGGCACGTGTGAAGCCTGGAGAGGCAGCACCAAGGCAGTGGACAGTCCACAGGGCCAGCCCTGCTGCCTCCTCTCTGCTCCAGCCCCTCACACTGCAGCTCCTGGCCTGGCTTGTTCACACCCTGGCCCAGGGGCTACTCCTCCCGCAGCCCTGGTGCCCTCAGAGGGGCCCTCTCCAGCAGCCCCAATACAACTCGACCTGCGGCCCACTGGCAGAACCCAGCCCTCCTGGGCCAACCTCCCATATGTGTGTCATGACTTTTTTTTTTTTTTTTTTTTTTTGGTACCGGGGATTGAACTCAGGGGCACTTAACTGCTAAGGCACAATTCCAGCTCTTTTTAATATTTTATTTAGAGACAGGGTCTCACTGAGTTACTTAGGGTCTTGCTAAGTTGCTGAAGCTGGCTTTGAACTCACAATCCTCCTGCCTCAGCCTCCTGAGCCACTGGGATTACAAGTGGACATCACCACACCCAGCTGAGTGTGTCATGACTTTTAATGTCAGCCTTGCTCTTAGTACGAGTAGTGATCCCTGTCACTCCTTGTCCCTCATGGCATCTGCCAACCTGTGAAACATGTCCCTGGTGCCTGAGTCCCTGGGGGATAAGCTCAACTCAGGTCTGTGTCCTGGGGCCTGACACAGGAGGGGCCTTCAGGGATGTCCATGTATTCTGCAGGGACAGAAGACTGAGAAGCAGCCCTTGGAGCCACTGGCAGAGGGACAGTGGCTTCTGAGTACCCACTCCAGTGGAAAGGGGTAACCAGGAGAGCGCTGAGTGCCCAACAGGCAGTATCAAGGTCTCATAGAGAAAGGTACTGAGTGCCAGGTGTGTGGGCTGCACCTGAGCTGCGGGCATCAGAGTGGACCCTTTTCCAGGTAGGGGCCTGGATTTGGCCCTGGGGGGCCGGTGATGAGGGAAGGCTGGAGCTGGGGAGGCAACAGAGGCTCCTTGGGGAGAGTCAAGCAGGGGGCAGGCCCTGGTGCTCTGAGGCTGCAGGGTGGTCCCAGCTCTGGGAGAAACACGCTGTGCCCCAGCTAGGGGTGGCAGCGAGGTCCTGCGGAATTTCCCTCTCTTTTCTCTCCTGGTGGCGGGCCCTGGGCCTCCCGGGGCCTCTTGGGGCTGGAGCCCGACCCCTACGCACGCATGCGGCACAGCTGAGCCCTCCACCCACGACTTCTGCCAGGACCCCTGGGAACCCGAGGTTCCCAGTCCAGGCTCAGGACTCAGGGCGCCGGGCCGCGACTCACCTCCTTGCTTGCTCCGCATGCCGATGGTGCCGCCGGTGTAGACGGCCAGCACCCGCCGCTCTGGCCCCGCCGCGCGCGCCATGCTAGGACCAAGGGCACCGCTGGCGCCGGGGACGAGTGGGGGCCTAGGGTTGGTGACCGCAGGGGCAGCGAACGCAGGAGGTGGCGAACGCATGTGACAGCTGGTGTGGCCTGGGGGCCGGGGCGGCGCTTTCCGGGGGCGGGTCCTGAGCAGCCTGGGCTCCACTCCCAGCGCCCAGGCTCTGGTGCAAACGCCGCCGCGAGCCTCGCGGACCCGAGCGCCCAGGACCTCCACAGCCCTGCTGCCCCGACGCCCCGGAGCTCCCCAAAGCCTGCACCTCCGACCCGGCCCTGGGAGGCTACTCAATGGCGAGCTCCGGAGCAGGCAGACTCCGCCAGCATACTGTGCAGGGCAAGAGCCAGGACACAGGCAAGTTCAGGGTGTCATGAGGTCTCCAGCAGCAGGCTAGGTCCCCGATGCAGAGAAACCCACCCTGGCTGTCTTGGGGATGGCAGGCTTGGACTGCTGAGAACAGAGCACAGCACTATCTGCAGGAAGAGCCCCTCCAGCCTCTGATTCCCAGGGGAAATCATGGAGAGGATCCTGCCACTGACAGGCTGGGGAGCCCAGTCCCATTAGCACTCTGTGCTTATTTGTTTGGTCTACCCAAACATGTAAGGAAATACCACAGCCTGCAGGCTGCAGTGTGAGGTTCACCTGTATTCCCAGTGAGTAGGGAGGCTGAGGCAGGAGGAATGTAAGTTGGAGGCCAGCCTCAGTAACTTAGTGGTGCTCTAAGCAACTTAGCAAGACCCCTATTTCAAAATAAAATAAAAGGGCTGGTGATGTAGCTCAGTAGTAAAGCATCCCTGGGTTCAATCCCTAGTACCAAGAAAGAAAGAACAACTTCACAAGCTGGGTGGCTCCAGTATATATAAGGTAGTGTGTCACAGTGCTGGAGGTCAGAGGTCCTAGATCTCAGTGGCAGCAAGTCTGGTTCCTTCTGGCTCCTCTCCTTGGCTAGCAGATGGTGCCTCTCTGTGTCCATGTTTCCTCTTTTATTATGACAGCAGGCATGCTGGGTTAGGGCCACTTTATGGGCCTCATTTTAATTTAATCATCTCTTAAAGACTATTTCCAAATAGTCACATTTAGAAGTTCAGGGGATTACTACAACACAGAAACTTGAGGTTCAACAAGTAGCAGCCACCCCTGAACATCCAGGTTGGCCTCCGATGGCACATCTTTGATTCTCCGGACCTGCCACTGTCCGTTCTCAGGCTTCGCCATTGGCCTCATTCTGACTGGAACATGTCCTCATTCTCCATCTGGGCAGGTAGCTTTGCATCCCTGTGACCAAATACCTGACGAGAACAACTTGGAGAAGGAAAAGTTTATTTTGGGCTCATGCTTTCAGAGATTCAGTTCGTGCTCAGTCAACTCCTGTGGTCTGGGCCTGAGGGAGGCAGAATGTCAAGGCAGAAGGCCTGAAGGAATAGCATTGCTCAGCTCAATACAGCTGGCAAGGAGGGGTGGAGGGAGGGGTGGAGGCCAACCTCAGCAACTTAGTGATGCCCTAAGCAACTTAGCAAGACACCTATTTCAAAATAAAATAAAAGGGGGAGGGGGAGGAGGGAGGGGGAGGGGGAAGGAGGAGTGGGAGAGAGCAGGGGGAGGGGAGGAGGAGAGAGGGGGAGGGAGGAGGGGAAGAGGAGAGGGGGAGAGAAGGGGAAGAGGGGGAGAAAAGGGGGAGAGGGGGAGAGAAGGGGGAGAGGGGGAGAGGGGGAGGGGGAGAAAAGGGGGAGAGGGGGAGAGAAGGGGAAGGGGGGAGAAAAGGGGGAGAGGGGGAGAGAAGGGGGAGAGGGGGAGAGGGGGAGGGGAGAAAAGGGGGAGAGGGGGAGAGAAGGGGGAGGGGGGGAGAAAAGGGGGAGAGGGGGAGAGGGGGAGGGGGAGAAAAGGGGGAGAGGGGGAGGGAGGAGGGGGAGAGGAGAGGGGGAGAGAAGGGGGAGAGGAGGAGAGGTGGAGGGAAAGGGGAGAGGAGAGGGGAGGGGAGGGTGAAGAGGGAGGGAGGAGAGCCAGGGACTGCAGTGGTCCAAGGGCACACCCTCAGCCTACTCCCTCAAGCCTCACCCACCAGCCTACAGTCACCACCCTGCAGTCCCTTCATGCATTCCATGCATTCCATCAAGTGGGTCAATTCACCTATGAGGCCAGAGCCCACAGGATCCAATCGCTTACCTCTGAACACTGCTGCACTGACGCGTGAACTCTTCAGGGGACACTTTATATCCCAAGGACACCATCCTGTGAAAGTCACAGTTTGCTCCCTGGGAATCTTCCTTGGCTACCCACTGCCATCACAAGCCTCAGGAAACCTGTGTGGGGCTGGGCAGGCCTTTGGTGACAGTCCCAGCTCTGGGCTCACCTGGCTCTGTCTGGCTCCAGCAGTGTGTGAGCCGTACCAGGCTCTGTAGTCCAGAACCGGGGCGGCCAACAGCTTCACCTGTGGCACCAGCTGGTCCTCAGGCAGCTCTGCTGTTCCGCTTTGTGTGGCGCATACACCTCCACCTCAGGTGTTCTCTGGTTGCCCAGCCATGCAGTGGGCATTCTCAGACCTGCCCTCCTGGTCTTTATCCTCTGGCAAGGAATCTCTGGCAGAAGAGAAATAGAAATGCTAGTGTCTGGTGGGCTCAGTGGCAGAGGAACAACAGGGAACAGTGACAGATGGAGGTATCTTCAACAGGGTGGCCTGAAGGGCCCTCTGAAGGACTGCATTCCTGCAGAGCCAGGGCAGAGCACAGGTTGCCAGGCAGAGAGGAACAGGTACCCAGGCCTGAGCCAGTCCACACGGCGGTCAAGTCAGCAGGCAGGACATTTGCAGGGAGAGTACACTGGCTAAGAAGCCATGGGGCCAGCCAGAGACTACGACTGTAACCCTGAGTGTGACTGTCAGTCCCTGGAGGACTTTGGCAGGTTTGTCACAACCTCTGACTGCTATGTGGAGAGAGACGGGGCAAAGTGCAAGGCTGACCCCTGTGTTAGTCAGCCTTCTGTAACTGTGACAAAATACCTGAAATAAATCAACTTAAAAGGCAAAAACATTGTTTTGCCTCACGGTTTCAGAGTTTTCAGTCCATAATTGACTGGCCCTGTTGCTTTGGCCCTGTGGCATAGTGGAGGAGGCTGTTCATCTCACTGTGGCCAGGAAGCAAAGAGAGAGGAAGGGGTAGTAGTCCCAAGTCCCCACTGAGGCACACCCCTGTGACCTAAATTTCTTCCATTAGCCCCCACCTCTTGAAGGTCCCACCACCTCCCGATAGTGCCAGAGGCTGAGAAGCAGACCTTCAATTCAGGGGACATTCCAGAGCTAAACTGTAACAGCTCCTAAGTCTTTGGCTAGAGCACCTGCTTGAGAGGACCAAGTTGAGAAAACCTGGGCAATAATTTGCCCCACTGGTCCTGCAGCCCTGTCTGCCTGGCTCCCTCTCCAACCCACTTTCTTGAGCCTGGAGTGCAGGCTCAGGAGCATGAAGTGCACAGCATGAAGTGCAGCCCCTGGTACAGCAGAAATATAGGAACTAGTGGAAGCTGCAGAATGTCCAGGCCCTTCCCCAGGCCCCTGCCTCAGCGATGCCAGCAGGCCCAGGAGCGGATGCTCTGGCACCCTCTGGGCGATTCCGACACAGTTGTCAATCTGAGAACAGGGGCCAGCAAGCTGTGGCTCTGGGGAAAACTGGCCCTCCTGTTTTGTAAAGAAAGTTTCATGGGAATAGCTGTTCCCGCTCCTTTGTGTTCTGGGTGGGGAAGGCCAGGTGATGGCCAGTGTAAAGGACCTGTGGCCACGTAGGTGGAGAGTGGAGCGGGGCAGGGACACTCAACACACCCAGTGTATGTCTGCACAGGAAGCCTTTGTCCCTAGGGTGTCATCTCTGCCTCGAGGCTCAGGTCCCACTGGTCACCAGCAGTGGTCTGGTGGCTCTGCTCGACAGGGTCAGCCACAGAGACTCCATGAGGCATGAGCTGTCCACACACACACAGCTCCCTTGCGGGAGTCCCTCGTGAGGCGCACACAGAGGTCCTCTGAGCTGTGGCTTCTTCAGGCAAGCTCTTCCTCTTGCTGTCCAGCTTCTATAGAGCCACCGGGGCCAGGCACGTTCACAGCACCTGTGCATGCCGATTCCGTCACCCTGTAGCCACTGTCTGGCAGGTGAGGGAGCTGAGGCCCACAGAGGGCTCCACAACACTGACCGGTGAGCTGGGCTCGGGGACCCACAGGGTTGCATAGTAGCTATGGGGAGGCCAGGTTGCTGGGTCCTGGGCTGGGATTCCTGTGTCTGGAGGGGAAGCCAGGAGAGGTGGCAAGGAGGGAAGAGGAGGGCCAGGGGCGATGGCCGTGCTGGGGACCCAGCAGAGGGAGGCCTAAGAACCCGAGTGGGGAGAGGGCCTAGGGCCAGGCAGGGAGCAGAGAGTCTTGGGCTGAAGGCTGGCTGGCAAGAGCGAGCGGAGCCCCCAGGTCTGTGCAGAGAGACCTCGGTGTTACACCTCAGCATCTTGGAGGCCACGGTGGGCACAGAACTGAGCAGTCAGGGCAGCTGCTCTTTAGACCTGGACTTGACCATCCACTGGAGGGAGGGCAGACGGCTCTGGAGCAAGGCCACCTAGCCTGACCATGACCTCAGGGCACTCTGAGATGTCCCACAGCCTGGCGGTGCCATGGCCTCTGGACACTAGCTTCCTCTGAAGGTGGGTGAGGCACTGTCTCTTCAACAAGAAAACCTCCAAAGATCATGACAACTGAGGGCTGCTGTCCAGCAGCCCTAGCAGCAATAGGACACTGTCATTTCTGGGGGGAGCCGGAGGGGCACCACGACATCCACCATACCACTCAGGGAAGCCTCACCCTCACCTCTCCAGCATGCTGGAGCCTGAGAGGGGTCCCAGCCCAAAGGGAAGGCCAAAGCCATGACATTTCCAGGAGAAAAGAGAAGATTTCAACCAGAGAAGACAAAGATGTCTTAGTTAGGAAACTCTGGTCACCAGCCATAAAACAAAACTTTAAAATCAACAAAATAGACTATTAAATCCCAAACTTCTGGCCAGGAATTGTGGCACATCCATAAGCCCAGAGATTTGGGAGGCTGTAAAACGGTGGTCTCTGGGGCCAGGAAAAGCAGGGAACGGGGCTGTCCCATGGGCACTGTCCCACGGGTGTGCGTGCAGATCCAGGTGTGCCAGATGGAAAGGATCTGGAAATCCTTTTGCAACGACTAGAATACACTCAACGCTAGTGAACCATACGCCTAAAAATAGTTAAGGTGGTCAATTTCCCATTACACACAAAAAAGTGAATAGGCAAGGCTGGCCCAGGAGAAAATATCACAAAACACGTATCTGATGAAGAACTTGCTGAATAACTCCATAATGAAAAGGCAATGAGCCCCCAAAATGGGCATAAGACTTGAACAGACACAGGGCAAACGAAGACGTGGACACTCTTAGATACAAAGAATCGTTAACTAGCGACGGAGAGAACTGTGCAGGGGGAAGAACTGTGCGGGGTACAGGCCCTACCTCTAGGACCCCTTGGCCGGACAAAACCCAGGAGGACCGGGGTGCTCCTGGAGGCTGAAGCCCCCTGTGGGCAGAAGGCATAGGGCCACGAGCCACTCCCTGCTCTGTTGGCAGACCTGACTGGTCAGCGGGCAGAGGAACACCTGCAGGGCCAGCGTCTGCACACTCATGGCCCAGGTGGACTTGGGGGCAGAGAGGGCAGCTCCAACCACATGAGAGCAAGCCTGCAACACACAGAAAGTCGGCAGTTTCCTAAGAAGCTAAGTGGCCACCTACTCAGTGGTGCAGTGACCCTATAGCCCCAGGCATTCGCCCAAGAGAAGCCAAAGCGCGCACCCTAAAGGCCAGTTCAGGGCAGTGTAGGCGGAACAGGCAGAGTGGACTCATCCGGCTCTTCAGGACCAAAGCCAGACCAATGGCCAAGGACAGTGAAGGACAACCGTCTCACAGGAGCCTAAGGAACCTTGGGAACCCTGCTGGGCACTGGCATCCCCACATGGACATCTGGCTCCCGCCACACCCAGAGCACTCCCACAGAGACCACAACCCCTGCAGGCCTTCTGGGGACAGGGGACCCTGGCGGGGAGACCACCAAAGCTCTGTACTGGGATTCAGGTCTGCTCCTGCCCTGCCTGGAAGTCACACCTCAGATGATTTTAAAGGGGGTGGGGACTCAGATTTTTCAGTGTTTCATGAAAAAAGAAGGGGATGCCAGAAAGGCCAGCCATGCTGCTGTTGTGTCTCTCATCCTGGTGGCATCTTTTAGTTTCATATCATCCCAAATCGAAGTGGTTTTATAAGCCCAAGTAACCAATAATACCAAAGGACAACCTGAACTCAGCACCACCCCCCACCACCCCACCTCCCCCCACACACACCCACCCTGCACCCTGCCATGTAGGAAGGCCTGGCGCTCTGCCTGCTGGGGCCACCAGGGTGGAGGCAGGGCCTGCGGTTCCTGGTGGAACGGGCTAGATGGCAGTGCTGTGCTCACTGCCAGCTCCATCTGTGAGGCAGAAATTGTTCCCCAGTCAAAGTGGTTCACAGCAACCGGAGCCTGAGTAGCTCTTTGTGAAGCACAATTTCAGCAGAAATGCAGAAACATCGTGTAAGCGACAGCATGCCAGTTTCTAATTACAGGTCTTCAAAAGCACAGTCTAATTTCAGACTCTTCTAGAGCCTTTGTCTGTGGTCTTTTAACATTACACTACTTTTCTGAGGTTAAAATGGTAATTTTCTCTTTTACTTACAAAAAGCCTTTTCAAGTTAATGTACTAAGTAAGATAATTATTCCAACACAGAAGTGAGCTCAGAGAATAATCAAGAACATGCCCAAACGCAGGGCACATCTCTGTGCCCTTTCTCACCACACTGTGTAATTACCTGCTCTCTCTGGGCTGCTGCTTCTTCCTGAGCCCCACACATCCTTTTTGTTCCCTAGAGTAGTGCAGCTACTTCATGGTGGGGAGAGAAGGCCCTTAACCTCAGCTTGCTCAGATCTGTGTGACCTTGAACGGCATGGAGACCCACCGTGCTTCTAAAGGAAGCAAGCCCAGACCTTTCCGAGTGGCCAGCTGGTCTGGGTCAAGAATTACTTTGAATTTAGGTGAGTCTGAATAAATAGCCTACAAGCATGTGTTCATGGCCACACTTCATCTAGGATGTATCTATGTGCTTTGGTGTCTAGTTTTGACTCTGAATATTCTCTCTGCAGCATAGCGCTTGTTAATTGAACGCAAATCCTTTTACTATCTCTTTCTTTCAGTAGTACTCTATCAAACAGGATCTATGAGTGATGGACTCACCTATCAAAAATAACGAGGCAAGCCTGCAGCCAGGCAGCCAGCACTGGCAGGAACTGGCTTCTGCCATCAACTGCGAGCGGTTTCCATCCTCCAGCTCCCCTTGGCTGGTTTCAGTCAGCTTTCTGTTGTTGTAGCCAAAATACCTGACAAGAACAACTCGGAGGAGGACAAGTTTATTTGTGACTCAGTTTCGGAGGACTCAATCCATGGATGGCCAAATCTACTGCTCTGGGCCAAGATGACACCACACATCATGGCAGAAGGGCCCAGCACAGGGAAGCTCCTCACTCATGGTGGGGTCAGGAAGCACAGAGAGCCCCACAGGGTAGATGTACCCTTCCGGGCAAGCCCAAGGAACCCCTTCCTCCAGCCACACTCCAGCTGTCTACAGGTAATCTGATCAGTCCACTTCCAAATATTCCTGCACCAACAGGAGTTTCAGGGACACCTCATATCCAACCCATAACGATCTGCTATGACCCCCAAAAGTTCATGTCCATCTCACAATGCAAAATGCATTTAGTTCAACTCCAAGAGTCCCTAGTCATAACAGTTTCAGACCTGCCCAAAAGTCAACGTTGAAGTCTTTTCTGAGACTCAAGACAAACTCCTGGCTGTGAGCCCTGTAAAAATCAAAAGCAAGACGGGCTGGGGATGTGGCTCAAGTGGTAGCGCCCTCGCCTGGCATGCGTGCGGCCCAGGTTCCATCCTCAGCACCACGTACAAACAAAGATGTTGTGTCCGCCAAGTACTAAAAAATAAATATTAAAAAAAAATTCTCTCTCTCCCTCTCTCGCTCATTCTTTCTTTAAAAAAAAAATCAAAAGCAAGTTATATATATCCAGTGTACAGCCACCAAGGGTAAACATCCCCACTCCAAAAGGAACGGGGTCTTGGAAAGAAAGGGTGCGGCCAAAGCAAGGCCAAAACCCAGCCAGGCAGACATTTTTTGTAGCTCCACCTCTGCATCTGGGGCACACGGGGGACAGTGTGCTGTTCAGGGGGCCTGGGCAGCCCTGCCCCTGGGCCTTGCTCTCTGCAGTGCACACGGGCTTCTCTTAGCCTGGTTCTCTATGTAGCCAGCAGCTTTTCTCAACAGACAACATGTTACTGGCCTCACTTAATTCCTGGGGTCTCCATTTTGGCTTCAGCTTCACCTTCAGAGTTTCACACATCACCCTCTCGGCTGACCACAGAGACTCTGACCCTACACTTTGCCTGGCCTCCCAGGCCTTCCTCTGAAATCTCTGTGGGAGCCTCCATGCTCCCTTAACTCCAGCATCCTGGATCCCTGCAGAACCAGCACCACGTGGAAGATACCACCGTCTGCCACCAGCTCATCACCCCCAGAACCATGGCCGCAGTGACCTCCAAGTGCCGGTGTAGCTCTGCCTGTGAAAGCAAGATGCCCAGAATCTCTTAAAGGGGTCTTCCCTCCTACATCCTCGGTCTTGCAGTGGGTACAGTCTCATAAATTGCTGAGATGCCTTCAAGGCAAGGCCAGTACCCTTCTAGCTACTGTTGATAAGCTCATCACCAAGTGTCAAAGGGCTCCAGTTCTCAAAGTTTTTGAGGTGAATTATGGTGCCAGCCTTCATATCTCCACACATTCATGACCAAGAATGGGATCTCACTGGTTGACACAGTGTCTGAAAGGACAGGAAACAATCCATTTCCTCATGGAGACCACGGGAGCAGGGTGCAGTTTTCTGATACTGTCTCCAACAGGTCTGCCATCAAGTTAAAAAGCCAGCTTAACTTTGTACCTTCGGTTCGTTTTAAGAACTGAAGGCTCCTGATAGTTTTGTGGCCTGGGAGAAGTGAAGCAGAGTTTGAGTTCTCTGTTTTCTCAAGACCATGAACCTGTCTGATGCTCTGCCATTTCCGGTGGTGGGATTGTGAGGCCTTCAGCTCATCTTGTTTTTTGTCTTAGATCTGATTTATAAGAGGCTTATTTTTATGGATGCAGCTTTTGGACTTATTAATCCTGGAAATTTCTTTTTCTTGATGCTATAGGTACAATACATTTCTCCTATAGAGCCTTTGTTTTCTGATTTGTTACGAGTACCTGCTGCTTTTTTTCTCACAGTTGTGGTGGGAAGTTCTCTTTGCTGCCTTGGGGAATTCACAGTTACACTCTCATATTCTTCTTTGATCCAAAAGGTGTTCAGGAGCATTTTTTTTTTTTTTTAACTCTCAGGAGTTAAAACTTGGAAGAGGGAGGTCAACTCAGTGGTGTCGTTTTAATGAATTGTGATCATAAGTTTAGCCTTAAAGTACTCTTATTTTTAAAATGTATCTCTTTGTAGTCAAGCACCATCTATTTTGTGAATTCATCATAAACTAGAAAAACATGGCTGGGTGGGAGGCACATGCCTGTAATCCCAGTGCTTCAGAAGGCTGAGACAGGAGCATTGTGTGTTCAAAGCCAGCCTCGGCAATGGCGAGGTGCTAAGCAACAAAGTGAGACCCTGTCTCTAAATAAAATACAAAACAGGGCTGGGGATGTTGCTCAGGGTTGAGTGCCCCTCAGTTCAATCCCCAGTACCCCCCACAAAAAATAATATATTTTTAATTCAAGGGAAATTGACCTCTATTGCTACATTATATCAGCTTTACTGACTACAGCATTCAATCCCTGGTCCTAAGTGGGTCTTATAAGGGAAGAGAGGTGCACACTGAGGTCACCCTTATCCCTGTTCTGCGCAGTCCTGTTTCTAGCCTTCTGTGTATGCTGCTCCTCACAGGCTGCTTGGCACACTGGTGTTCCCAACAGGAGAGGAGAAGTGATATTCAGAGCTGGGGTGTGCAGGATCAGTTCTCAGGGTGAAAGTGGGTGGTGCAGGGCAGACGAAAATGTGCTCTCCACCTATCAGCTTCCCTGCCTGTGGCCCACAGCCTGATACCCTGACTGCAGCTCACAGAAGGGCTGCAGTGCCTGACCCTCCTCGTCCTTCAGAGGTCAGATGAGACGCTAAGTCTCTTGACAAAATGCCCAGGAAAGGTTCCCATACATCCTACCCCCATGGAGGCAGAGACCAGGCCATGGTCAACAGCCCTATGGCACGGTTTTTGTGTGTCTAGGCAAGAGGCTCATTTCTGTCTCTAGCATTTGTCCAGTAACCCAGGACCCAGCTGATACTCAATTATTTACAAAGTTTTCCCCTAAAAATACATTTATAGTAATTTATTCCTGCATTTTGAGACTCAAGTACTGTCATTCCAACTCAGCAATCCATTTTACATTTAACAGGTTGCTCTCACATCTGAAAGCAGCACTTTGACATTGCCATAGCAACGAGCCCCATGACAACCAAGGGGCTGGTGTGAGTGTGCAGGGTTGAGAGGCCTGGGAGCAAGGACTGCCTTTGCCCCCGTAGTGGGGTCATGCTATTCCCCTTAACTCCTAGGCTCCCGCCCCTCCACTCTGGTCAGGAATCCTCCAGGCTCTCAGGACACACATCCATACAGACCAGCAAACCCCTTCCCAGCTCCTGCGGATCTATTCAGACCATATCTGAATATCAATTAGGTGTCGGGTTCCTCAGATTCAGAAATTAACAAATTGAAGATTCAGCCCTCCAGAGACCTACACAGCATGAAAACCACTCTCTCAGGAGGCTTAGCCCCAGCCCAGGGGCTGGGACACTCACCTAGAAACCCTGCTAACCATAGAAAATGCTTGGTGAACAAATGGATTGATCAATTCTGGCAGCACACACAGATTGTACAACAGGAAAGGGATGCTTCTTTCTGTCCGGAGGCCCAGAGCAGTTGGCAGAAGTGACCCTTCTGGGGGCTTGAGGAGGAAGATGAAGACTCAGGAGGGGAAGAAGTCCAAGTGCAAGGGACAGAGTGTGCAGAGAGAAAGGAACAGTTTGCGGGTACCAGGCTGGCAGGAGATGAAAGGCAGCCCCAGTCCACCCTGCCAGCTAGAGCGGCCTTGTCCATGCTACGGTGGTGCTGGCCTGATGTGCACCCAGAAACAGGACAGTGGCCACAGAGCAGTGGGAGGAAGGGAGACATGCCTTCAGAAATCAAGTTGGAACACTTCAGCTACAATGTGTCCTGACTCCAAAATTTCCACCCTGCTATTTTAAACAAGTGATATATTTTAAAATATATCAAGTGGTACTATATCTATAATAATGAGTTTTCACTGAACAAGTATTTTCTGGAATGAATTTCACTACATCAGTATAAGTCCTTGTTCAATTTCCTAAACAAAATAGCTTCTGCTTTTTTTTAAAAAATATTATACCAGGGATTGAACCCAGGGGCGCCTAACCACTGACCCACATCCCCAGACCTTTATTTAGAGACAAGGTCTTGCTAAATTGCTTAGGGCCTCACTAAATTGCTGATCCTCCTGCCTCAGCTTCTGGAACCCAAGAAGCCCAGTTAACTTGTTTTCACTTTTTGCTTAATCTTTTCTTTTGTTCTATCTCCTGCTCCTTCCCTCCCTCTTATTCATTATTCCTGGGTTCCAGGAATTGAACCCAGGGGTGCGTTACCATTGAGCCACATTTCCAGCCCTTTTTATTTTGAGACAGGGTCTTGCCACAGTCTGGCTGGGCACAATTCAGGAGCCACTTGTCAAAAAAAAATAACTTTATTTTTAGAACCACACATGCTAAACAAAACAGCTCCTCAGGAAAACCTTCAGAGCCCAACTGCCACCACGGGCTTCCCACAAGCCTCTCAACCTCCCCCACTCCTCCTGCTCTTGAGGCCGATTGGCTGGGTTACATGGGCGGAGCCAAAAAAAGTCCCCCAATGAGCAGCTCCATGGTCTGAAAGGGCGGGGAAACAGCCCAATGAGCATCACCACAGAGGAGCCAATCAATTGGCAGCTTGAAGTTGCTGGGGCTGCTGTGAGCCAATCATCAGCTGGCAGCTGGAGTTTGCTGGCAGCTGGAAGTTTGCTGGGGCCCCTTGGCTGTGGCTCTCAACAGGGTCTTGCTCAATTTCCCAGGCTGGCCTTGAATCTGCAATGGTCCCACCTCAGCCTCCAGAATCACTGGAATCTAAGGCATGCACCACCACACCCAGCTTTTCTTGGCTTGAATTTTCTAAAACATTTTCATCAACGTTAGTTCTCTTCCAGACAGGTTTGGGGGAGTGGTTCTCCCTGTTTTTGTGGATGAGAACTCGCTCCACTGTGGGGTTTTTTTGGAGCCACTGTTTTCCCAGGCAAATGCGACACAGTGGGTTGTTGTTTGTCTTAATACTAACATGGTCACGAAGGTGCTTTTGGATGGACTTCTTGCCAGGTGAGCAATGAGTGTTTCCACTACCACTAATCAGAGACGACCCTGCAGTCCCATCTACACTGCTGTCTTGTCACATGCTCTACTGACAACACTCACTCTAGCTTTCTCAGCGACGGGGGCTGCAATACTTCCCAGCTGATCTGCCAGTGGGCTGTGCCAGGTGCCAAATACAAGGTGTTTGCTACCTTCAGCAGAGCCAAAACTAGGGCACCTGCAAGTGGGTTCACCACCTGTCCCCACAACATCCCCCTGCCAGCCAAGCCTGCTCTGGAAGAGCTGTCATTGTGCAGGACAATAGTGGGGGGGCACCTGGCCTCCAGAGTGCCAGGCTACAACCACCTGTGCTCTTTTCACTCACAACCTTAGTTACTTAGGCAAGATCAGGGGCTCATGGCTCCATACCTCACCACCAAGTGTATAATGTCACCACCAATCCTCATCCACAAAAAACCTCTGGCTGCATTATGACACACAAATGCTGTTTTGAAAACCAAACCTACACTGGCACCAGTCTTTGCTCCAGGAAGATGCAGACCTGCTCCACGTTCTCCCTCATCCTGGTGGGTAAGGATAGCCACCTCACTAGCACACTGGGGGCAGACCCAACCCTGGAGCCGCAGCGCAGCCAGGCATTGTGGTACCCAATCTTCTAGGGTGCTGTTGGCTGCCATCTGCCAGCTTTTACTGGGGACTTCTCCATCTCGGTCCATGGAGGACAAACAGTGTCTGTCTGGCACAGAACAGCTCAGGACGGGTGCCTGGAAGGAACACAGCAGGACTGCTGTCAGTTCCTCCTAACGCGTTGCACGGCCACCTATTCCTGACTCTGGTGTGAGGTTCTGACCAAGGATCCAGTTCTCTTTTCCTTGCTACAAATCTGTTGAGATTTTGTTTCTTCTTCTCAGCATTGGCAACTGTGTTCCTGAAATCTGTCCACATCACCTGTTTTGTCTAGTCTGTTGGCATACACCTTCCTGGCATCCTCTTGCAGTCCTGGTAGTGATCCTTATGGGTGGTGAAAAGGCTCCCATTAATTTCTGATTTGAGCTATTCACATCTTCTGTTTTTCTTAGTCTAGCTAAAAGTTGGGATCCCTACCTCATCCAACAAAAATTAGCACAAAATGCCTCAATATAAAAGCTAAAACTATAAAACCATTATAAGAAAAAAAAAAAAAACAACAAAGAGTAAATCTACTTGACCTTTGATTTGGCAATGAATCTTATACCAAAAACATGGATGGCAAAGGCTAGATGAATTGGACCTCACCAAAACTAAAGAGCATAGGTGTACCAAAGGGCATTATCAAGAAGTTAGGCCTGGTACAGTGGGACATGCCTGAAAATCCCAGCAACTCAGGAGGCTAAGGCAGAAGGATCATAAATTCAAGGCAAACCTCAACAACTTAGCAAGGTCCTAAGCACTTAGTGAGACCCTCCCTCAAAAAATAAAAAATAAACAGAGCTAGGGATATAGCTCAGTGGTTAAGCACCCCAGGTTCAATCCCTGATACAAAAAAAAAAAAAATTTAAAAGACAGGAGAAAATATTTGCAAATCACATATCTGATCTGTTTCACATCTAAAATAAAGAACTCCTGACACTCAACAAAAACGCAACCCAATTTAAATCCACAAAGAACTTATTTATTTTTATTTTTTTTTTTCTGTTAGGGTAACAGAGTAGCACAATCTGGGTAAATTATAAGATTTTTAGCTCATGGTGGAAGGTGCAGAACCTCCTGGGGAGAGATGCATCTGGCTGGGAACTTGGAAGGGCAGGGGCAGGACAAATTGTTTAGAGATTAAACCTGAAACCAGGAAATTTGGGGTTTGAAAGTGACACAGGGCCTAAGAATTGCATCCCCCACCACGAGTGGAACTCAGGGGAGATCCCTGGGGTACAGTCTCCCAGTGTGGACCAGCAAGTACTGGGCGCTAGAAGTGTGCTTCTTTAAAATCTCCAGACCAATTAGCATTCAGCAAAGAGCCTGGAGCCTGCCTAAGCTTAAACCCTGCTTCCAGGAATTCCACCTATGGAATTACTTCTCTCACTCCAGGAATCCTGAGGGTGGAACGTGGCACTCCAGGAGACCCCACCTAAAACTGCTGAGAAGAGAAGCTGAGAATATTGTGATTTCCAATGGAAAGAATTCTTTAACTTTTCATTAGGATTTTTTTTTTCTTTTTTAAAATTCTTTTTCACTGTTTAATTGTGATCTTAATGGTACATGGACATTTATACATTTATTTTTTTTCTTATCTCTATGTTTGAATCCAGTTATTTTACATGGATTAGTTTTTTTGTGAACTAGGATGTTTTAATAATATATTTTAGTTTTTTTAAATTTTTTTGTATCTATTTTTAATTTAAAATTTTTTTTTTTAGTTGTAGTTGAACCCAATAACATTTTTTACTTATTTTTTATATGGTGCTGAGGATTGAACCCAGCGCCTCAATATGCTAGGTGAGCACTCTACCACTGAACCACAATCCCAGCCCTGTTTTTAATTTGTAAAAAATTTTGACTTTATAGGGGCTGGGGATGTGGCTCAAGCGGTAGCGTGCTCGCCAGGCATGCGTGCGGCCCGGGTTCGATCCTCAGCACCACATACAAAAACAAAGATGTTGTGTCCGTCGAAAACTAAAAAATAGTAAATATTAAAATTCTCTCTCTCCCTGTTTTTAAAAAAAAATTTTGACTTTATATTTTTCCTCTAACCTATTTCCCTTGATTTTCTCTTTTATTCTAACAGTCAATCTCTATTATTCTCTCTTTCACTCTTAATCTTTTTCTTCTGTCTTCTCTCCTAATAATCATAATCCCTCATAATCATCACATCCTATATCACTTCTGTTTTCTCCCTGTCCACCATTTGAAAATGTAAACCCTTTCACAAACTTGCTATTTTTATTATAGGCAATAATTAATCATATCATTTCTGTTTATTGTGATAATTAACATTGTAGACATCATAGTAGGAACTATTTGGTTTAATGCTATAAATTGTTTGCATTGGTTGCTATTATTTGTCTCCCTCTAAACAGTGATGTACTGGAAACCTTTAGGGACACTATTAAGTCCACAGGAAAGAAACTCTACTGCCTCAGATTCATACTGTTAGATGGGTAGACAGACAGACAATATGAAAAAGCAAGGAAACAAATCACTCCAAGCAAACCAAGATACGCCAATAACAGAATCCACCAACACCACAGTGGAAGAAATGTCAAAGAAGGAGTTTAGAATGTACATAGTTAAACTGATCTGCAAAGTAAAGGATGATGTAAGAGACCATATACGGGTAGCGAAAGATTACTTCAATAAAGAGATAAATTCTGGGGAGAAAAAAACCCAGAAATTCTTGAAATGAAGGAAACAGTAAACCAAATTAAAAATTCAATAGAAAGCATCACCAACAGACTAGACCACTTGGAAGTAAGACAGAACCTCAAGTGATGAAGACAAAATACAAAATCTATAAAGTGGACTATGGACAGAAGATGTTAAGAAACCATGAACAGAACTTATGGGATAGCATGCAAAGACCGGATTTAAGATTTACTGGGTTAGATGAAGGCTCAGAGATAGAAACCAAAGGAATGTACAATCTTTTTTGATGAAATAATACCAGAAAATTTCCCAAAGCTAAATAATGAAATGGAAAATCAAATACAAGAGGCTTACAGGATGCCAAATGTACAAAATTACAACAGAACCACATCAAGGCCCATTATAATGAAAATGCCTAAAATACATACAGAATAAAGATAGAATTTTAAAGGCTGCAAGAGAAAAATATCAGATTACGTGTAGGGGGAAACCAATACAGCTGATTTCTCAACGCAGATGCTCCAAACTAGTAAGTCCTAGAATAACATATACCAAGTTCTGAAAGAAAGTGGATGCAAACCAAGAATACTATATCCAGCAAAATTAAGCTTCAGATTTGAAGAAAAAATAAAAACCTTCCATGATCAACAATTAAAGTAAAAGAATTTGCAACCAGAAAGGCTACCACAAATATTCGCAACAAAATATTCAATGAAGATAAAAATGGAAAAAAAAAAAAAGTGAAGACCAGCAAAGGGAGAAACTAGACTAAAGGAACAGCCAATAAAAGGAGAAACTAGGGCTGGGTATGGCTCAGTTGGTAGAGTGCTTGCCTTGCATGCACAAGGCCCTGGGTTCATCCCCAGCACCAAAAAAAAAAAAAAAAAAAGGAGAAACTAATTCAAATTAAAAATTAAAAATAAGACAAAATGATTGGGAATACAAATCATATCTCAATAACATTAACTGCCTAAACTCATCAATGAGAAGACATAAAGTGGTGGATTGGATTAAAAAACAAGAATGAACCATATATTGTCTCCAAGAGCCTCACCTCATAGGCAAAGACATCCACAGACTGAAGGTGAAAGAATGAGAAAAAATGTACCACTCAAATGGACCACATAAAAAAGCAGGGGTTTCTTTCCTCATATCAGATAAAGTGGACTTCAAGCCAAAGTTAATCAGAAGGGACAAAGAAGGCCATTTCATACTGCTTAAGGAAATTTATATATCAACAAGACATAACAATCATAAATATTTATTCCCCAAACAATGGAGCATCTAAGTACATCAAACAAAACTCTTGTCAACTTTGAGAATCAAACAGACTACAACACAATAATACTGGGTGACTCTGACACAACTCTCTCACTACTGGGTAGATCTCCCAAACAAAAACTAAATAAAGAAACTCTAGAACTAATACAATCAATAATTGAGACTTAACAGACAGAATATTTCATCCACCAATGGCTGAATACACTTTCTTCTCAGCACCCCACAGATCCTTCTCTAATATAGACCACATTATGTAAGCTATCACATGTTGACATACAATTGTAATATTAATATATTTTTAGCATTTGTAGGGTTACTTTGATCGCTCCCTTTCCAATGATATTAAATTTTCGTGTTCTTGCTTTTTTATTAGACTTGTTTATCAAATTTTAGCTATGTTATTTCTTCTCTGTTTCATATATTTCTGCTCCTACTCTTATTTCCTTCCTACTACTTAATTTAAAAACAATTTGATTATTATTCTAGCCTCTTTCTGATATAAGCATGTAAGGGTCCGGTGAAGCGTCGGAGGAAGAGACCACCAAAGACTAACTTTATGCAATATGCAAGAGGAGTTTATTGGATCAGCGCGCTGAGTCCCCAGGCCGGCTCGCACAAAGAGGAAGAGCAGCCCAGGGCCCAGAGCAGAGGTTAAGCTGAGCTTAAGTACACCTTTTGGAGAGGGGGGGGGCGCGGGGGCTTTGCATACATCAGAACAAATCATCAGGAACCACAGGAAAATTGAACAACAACTCTAAATCAAGATTAGCACATTCACTGGCAGGAACAGATTGGACAGGGGTGATTGGTTACTTTTAAGCGGGGTGAACATTTAAACTGATTGGTTCTGGGCCCGTGGTGCCTAGTGCCAGGCTACTCAAAGTCCCAAGTTATCAGACCACCAGAGGAGTCAGTGAGAATGTTTACTGGGGCAGCTCTGGTATTGTCCTAACAGCTACAGAGATCAAAGGCTCCGGGGTAGCCGAGGAATCTAACAATAATAAACATAACAATGGTCTCTTACTTTACAACCCAAGCCTTGCAGTTTAGAAACTTCACAACGTCCGATCTTTTACACTTTTACTCAGGCTCTGGGCTTAGAATCAGCTTAAAAATTTCACCTTTACAAGCACTTTAAGTTATAAATGTTCATCTAGTACTGTTTCATCCCGGGGATCCTGATATTTTAAGCTTTTCTTATCACTTAGTCAAAAGCACTTTTTATGTACTTTTCTTGTACTTTATTCCTTGACCTCAGGGATATTTATAAGTGCACTATTTAATTTTGAAATAATTGACATGTGGGGGTGGGTTCTATGAATCTTTTTTTTTTTTAAAGAGAGAATTTTTTAATATTTTTTTTTAGTTTTCGGTGGATACAACATCTTTATTTTATTTTTATGTGGTGCTGAGGATCGAACCCAGCGCCCCGCGCATGCCAGGCGAGCACGTTATTGCTTGAGCCACATCCCCAGCTCCGGTTCTATGTATCTTAAAGTGATTTATTTCTAATGTAATAAATCATGTAGGAAACGATGCTGAGAGCCATTAGCCAAGTAGGTATGACAATTTCCTTGCCAGCGTACCCCATATTGCTTAGAAGAAGGACTCATGGTAAAATGGACTTGCCTTGGACATTTTGCAGTGACATTGCATGTAAGGTGACCTTGCTCAAGGACCAGGGCGGATCCAGGTTTAGGGCTCTCCTTGGGTTTAGGGCGGTTCCAAGTTTAAGGTGTACCCTGCTGGGAATAGGGCGTATCCTGCTGCCTCAGGTGTGCCCGCTCCAGTAGTTTCCCTTGAGTTCTCAGAGATTCAGAGAGTATTTGGGCAGAGAACGTGGATTTCCCTAGAACATGTTTGTAGAACGTGTTTGTAGAGTGCCGGTGTAAGTTCAGGAATAAAGAATTGCTGTTTGAATCTACAAAGCTGTGAGTAGCTCGTGATTTTGTGCCCAGCCAGACTGCGGCATTATTGCATACCTCAAATATGAGCATTTTATTGTACTTTGATTTTACCTCAATAAAGCTGTGGAGTTAAAATATATATATATAAAATCAAGAAGTTAAGCTTCAAACTGGGAATGCAGCTCCAAGGTGGGGCACGTGCTTCACACACGCCAGGCCCTGGGTTCCATCCACAGCATCTGTGCACATGTGCTGCACACACATGGAGAATTTAAGCCTCAGTTTTAGAAAACCAGAGAGAACAACAACAATATAAACCTAAAGTAAGCAGAATAAAAGAAAATAAAAATTAGCACAGAAATCATAAAATTTAAAACAGGAAAAACCAATGAAACTAAAAGCTTGTTCTTTGAAAATAGCAATAAAATTGATAACTAGCCAGTCTAACAAAAAAAAGGCATGAAATATAAATTATAAAAACCAGAAATGAAACAGGGGCCATCACTACTGATGCCATGGACAGTAAGAAAATTTTTAAAAAATAACAATCCTGTGTCTATTTGATATCTAAGATGAATTCCTTGAAAGACATAACCTGCCATGACTCATACGGGGAGAAACAGAGATACTCTGTTTAGGCCTATATCTTCTAAAAGATGGAATAAATAGTTAACAACTTTCTTTTTTTTTATTTAAAGAGAGAGAGAGAGAAAGAGAAAATTTTTTAATATTTTTTTTTTTTTTTAGTTTTTCGGCGGACACAACATCTTTTGCTTTGTATGTGGTAGGGATCGAACCTGGGCCGCACGCATGCCAGGTGAGCGCGCTACCGCTTGAGCCACATCCCCAGCCCAAGTTAACAACTTTCTAAAACAGAAAGTACCAGGCCCAGATGATTTCAGTGACTTCACCCCAGCATTTAAGGAAGAAATGGCACCAATTCTTTTCATCTCTTCCAAAAAATAGAAGAACACTTCCTAATTCATTCTATAAGGTCACTATTACTCTAATAGCAAAACCAGACAAAGACATCACAAGAAAGGAAATATACAGACCAGTATGTCTCAAGAACACAGATGTGAAAAAAAAAAAAGTAGTATTAGCAAACAGAATCCAACAGTGTTTCAAATATTATACACCATGATCAAGTATATTTACTCTAGGTATGCAAGACCACTACAACACTCGAAAAACAATTAATACATACCATCACATCAGTAGGATCAAAGAAGAAAAATATCACACAATCAATAGATGCAGAAAAAGTATTTGACAAAATCTAACACATTCATGATCAAAACTCTCAGCAAACTACAGATACAAGAGAATTTATATGAAAAAGATTCATAAAAAATACATTTAACATTAGACTTAATGGAAAAGGACTGAAATTTCTGTCTCTGAGACCAAACATGAGGCATGGGTATCTCTTCTCACCACTATTTCACTTTGTACTAGAAGTCCTAACTAATACAACAAGACAAGAAAAGGAAATAAAAGACATGCAGCTTGGGAAGGAAAAATTAAATTTTTCTTCATAGATGTCATGATTGTTTATATGGAAACTCCCAAAGAATGCCCAATTCCAGGAAAAAAAAATCTCCTAGAACTAATAAGCAAGACCATAGGATGCAAGGTTTATAAACAAAATTAAATTGCTTTTCTATATTTTAGCAATGAACAATTAGAATTTGAAACTTAAAATATAACACCATTCACATTAGCACTGCCAAAAAAGAAATTTTTAGATTCAAATCCAACAAAATATGTATAAAATCTACCTGAGGAAAACCACAAAGCTCATTAAAGATCTAAAGAAACATAAAGATACTACATGTTCATGGATAGAAAGACTCAATATTGTTAAGATGTCAGTTCTTCCCATTGTGGCCTATATACGGAACACAATCGCAGAGTTATTTCATGGATATTAACACTCGGATGCCAAAGTCTTTATGGAGAATAAAAAGACCCAAAATAGCCAACTCAACACTGAAAAAGAACAAAGTTGGAAAAGTGACACTACTCAATTTTAAAACTTAATATGAAGCTATAGCAATCAGTACCATATGGTACTGGTGACAGAACAAATAGATCAATAGAAAAGAAAAGAGGGTACAAAAATAAACCCACACGGGCTGGGAATGTGGCTCAAGCAGTAGGGTGCTTGCCTGGCATGCGTGCAGCCCCGGTTTGATCCTCAGCACCACATACAAACAAAGATGCTGTGTCCGCTGAGAACTAAAAAATAAATATTAAAAAAAATTCTTTCTCTCTTTTAGAAATAAAATAAACCCATACAAATATTCAATAGGGAAAGAATATGATTTTGAACAAATAGATGGAAAAACAAAGTCTCACCCATCTCTCCCTCTGAAACAAATGTGGAAAAAATAAAACATAGAACTTGAATTGGATTATAGAACTTTTACATCAGTAGTGATTAAAAGCTCAAATGAAGCAGGCAGGCAACCTATACAATCTTGGCTTGGCCAAAAATTTCTCATATAGGACTTGAAAATAACAAACCATAAAATAAAAGTCAAATGTCATCAAAATAAAAAAAATTTTAGTCTTCAAAACACACCATTAAAAAATGTAAAGATAAAAATGAGAAATTATATCCCATCTATGTATGATATATCAAAGTATATAAGTGCATTCTACTGTCATGTACAGCTAATTAAAACAAATAAAAAATTAAAAAAAAATTAAAGATAGGTGTGGGGTTATGGCTCAAGTGGTAGAATGCTCACCTAGCACACGAGACACTGGGTTCGATCCTCAGCACCACATAAAAATAAAATAAAATGGGGGTAGGAAAGATGGTGGAATGAGTTAGACATCACTACCCTAAGTAGTACATGTATGAAGACACGAATGGTGTGAAAATACTTTGTGTATAACCAGTGACTTAAAAAACTGTGCTCTACGTGTGTAATATGAAATGAATTGCATTCTGCTGTCATATATAATTAGAATAAATAATTTAATAAAAATAAATAAAATAAAGATATGCGTCCCTCCTAAAACTAAAAAATAAATACTTTTTTTGAAATGAAAAGATAAGCCAGACTTGGAGAAAATATCTGCAATGTACATCTTTGACAAAGAACTTCTGCCCAGAATATCTAATAAACTCAAATAACTATAAGACAGCAACACTGTTCTAAAAATGAGAAGACTTAGAATAGACCCTTTACAATAAAAGTTATACAAATAATAATCACAAAAAAGGTGCACAACACCAGTATTCATCAAGGAAATCAAAATTAAAATCAATAGGATACAGTCACCCAGTATGTTTGTTCAAAGACAAAACTCCAAGACTGCCAGTACCAAGTGCTGGGGAGTCTGGAATAACTGGAAGAAACCCAAAATGATTGCCAGGCATGGTGGTCACACCTGTAATCCCAGCTACTTGGAAGGCTGATACAGGAGGATCTCAAGCTTGAGGCCACCTTCTGCAATTTAGCGAGACTGTGTCTCAAAATAAAAAATAAGAAAGGTTCGGGGTGTAGCCCAATGGTAGAGTACCCTAGGTTCAATATCTAGTATTGAGGGAAAAAAAGGGGGGGGGGGAGTGGGGGAATGAAAGATGACAAAATGGTGCTGTCACTCTAGAAAACACCTGAGACTTTGTAAAGTTAAATACACAGTTGTCATCTGACCCACAGTTCCATTCCTAAGCATTCACCCAAGAGGAATGAAGGATGTCCACACAAAGATCAATACAAAATGATTCAAAGCCACTTGGTAATTAAGGTATACCTGAAAATGACCCAGATAACCACTGAGAAGTGAATGGACTGATAATGTGTCCATACACAGGATGACCAAATTCCAGAACCATGCTGAGCACAGGGGTCCAGAGGCCATGCCTGGGGAAGTCCAGGGACATATTGAGGGAGGTCACTGCTGACACCGAGAGGGCAAAGGCCAGGGGTGCTGCTCATACCCATGGGGCATAGCCTCCCTGCCTCTCTCCATCTTCTGTGGCAAATGGCATAGCACCACACAGTGGGTGAGCCCAAAGGGAAGAAGTTGGTTTGGGCTCTCCATCCCGGTCCAAGGTCGGGAGGAGGACACACCTGGTGATGGTCGTCCAGCCAACAGTCTGCATGTGGTGAAGGCATCATGGTGGCACGCTCTGTCTTCCCAATTCCCCACTCTGGTCACTCCCTCTTCTCATAAAGCCATCAGCACTCAGCCAAGTCAGGGCCCACAGCCCACCTGTGAATGCCATCTAGATGGCACCCTGCAACCCAATCACGAGGTGAGCACACCCAGCCCAACAGCACCAGATAGCACCTTGGCTCTGGAATGACAGGAAGCAAGCCAGTGGTCCCTAGTTGCTGTGCTAGGGGCATGGGGCCAGGGTGGGCATGGGGAAGTTTGTAGGCAACAGGAGCATGTACTTCCTTTCCCATGGTTTCCTGGGTGTTTATGATTGTCAGAACTCACACTGCAAATCAATGTCACATGCAAATGAATGACAAAAAAGAAGCTGAAGGGAACAGGCTATTTATACTTTGAGAGTCATAAAGGAGGCACCAAGTTTGACTCCACAGTAGGGTAAGAGTTAAAAGGCAAAAAGAAAATGTGATCAGTCAAAAGACAAATGACACAAACTCAGCACAAAGAGCTGCTCTCACATAGAGCAGTTTCAAAGCACATCTGGGCCCCGCGTTCCACCCCCAGCACTGGAAAAAACAAAAATAAAAAAATTAGAAGATATTCAAGGGGCTGAGCTGTAGCTCTGTGGTAGAGCACTTGCCTAGCATGTGTGAGGCACTGGGTTCAATCCTCAGCACCATATAAAAATAAATAAGTAAATAAATAAATAAATAAATAAATAAATGTATTATGTCCATCTACAATTAAAAATTTTAAATTTTTTAAAAATAATAAACCTCTTGGTACTATTTAAATGTTTAACTATTCGCAAGGAGCAGACAGCAGTGGAAATACCTGCAGCCTGTGCAGCTGTCCTTTTGGAAAGACATGAACCCTTATCTTTGAGGCCAGGTGCTAACACAGTGCTGCCACCTCCTGCCTGAGACTGGGAAGCACAGCCCCTGAAATCCCCAGACCCCGAGGGCTCCGTTAGAGCAAGATGGGGACCCCAAGGCAGGCAGGAAGCAGAGGCCAGGCCAGTGACACAGTGACATAAGCCTGGCAGCCACAGTGTGTTTCAGCCTCTTCATACAGAATCCGCTGGCTTCCTGAGCTGGCCCCGCTGACCAAATGGGGCAAGGCAGCTGCAGACACACGACATGGCCCCCATTCCACAGATGCTCCCTGACAGGGCACTGCTCACCTCCCTGCGAGCTCTGGAGCCCTCTTGGATGCCTGAGCACACACACTTCTGCTTCTAACTACTCAGCTCCTAGGTGTGGCCTACATGAGGTGGCCGGCAAGGGCTCCTGCTTCCTCCAGCGGTCCTCTCCACTTCACGTCAGAGCCAACGGATGCACCAAATCCCTCACATGGGTCTTCCGCAGCTTCTTCTGACAAACCCTGACTGATAAGTTGAGAAGCCCACATGGGTCCACCAGGTTATCAACTCTCTTTATGGCATGACGTACTTACTAATCTCTAACGAAGGACAGTCAGAAATATCGTCTAAGGTTTTTATTGTTTGAACACAGGTATACCAGTTGGCAGGTAGGTCATCTTTCTGACTCCTAAAACATGAGCTAAGAACTATAACCTAATTTAAAAGATTCTAAATATACAAAACTGAAGTTTTCCAAAATTAGGTATTTTCCCTCATGGGGAAAAATTAGAAAACAGCATGTTTTTAAAGAACCACACATAGTCCCTGTGATTAACTGGCAATCCCGCTCTTTCCTGCCACAGGACAGGGCACATAGCACGCTCTGGAACCTGGTGTATAAGACTGGTCACTCACGTTTACCTTAATACATTTAAAGCAAAACACAGCTTTTTCCAAACAAAGTCTTCTTTCAGAACAACTTCTTCCAAAATAGTCAATACAGTGATTTTCTGTTTCTAGAAAAGACTAGACTTCCCAATCCTTCCCACCTGAATAGAACACCACCCCCATCTCCTAAGAGAAGGCAGCAGGAAGGAGGAGACTCTCCAGGGGCCACAGGCCAGGATGGCAATGCTCAGGCATGGGAACAGGGTTGCAGGGGAGCCCTGACTGGGCTCTCACGGCTCCCGCAGGGCAACTGGGCACAAGCTGCCTGCCTCAGGGGCTGAGCACAACAAGCTTGTGCAGCTGGTAGAGAAAGGTGTTCTTCCCTCGGCTGCCTTCACGGTCAGCCTGCTCCATGACCAGCTTTGGATCAACCTAGCAGGCAGACAAAAGAAACAGTCAGACTCGCAGTGAGCTTGTTCAGAATTACAGTAAGTAAAGCCATGCACATAGGTACCAGGCACTGTGACAGCCAGTCAGATGCTTCTCCACATTCACACTTTGTATAACATGAGCTTTTAAATTCATGTTTAATAACAGGGTGACCTTTACTTGGAAAATCCCCACACTTTCCTACGTAACTGTGGATAGTGACTTCAGTGGAAGTATTCATGTAAACATGTAAGTTTTCTAAAACACAACCTCAAAATGAAATTCTGCTTTCAAATGACTTCCTGCTGTTTTATAAACCCCACACCCCCACAACTGTCTGACAGGTACAGTGGCTGCCTGCAGTGACAGCCCAGCGGGAGCCAGCTGGGGCAAGTGGAGAGTCCTGCAGTAGCTGGGGATGGGAACACAGGCCTGGGAGTGAGCAACATCACCTCAGCTGGCTTAGCATTAAAACCTAAACCTTCTCCTTGCATTCCTTTCCTGAAACTACCTCTTACTCAATTTTCTAAGTCTTACAGAGAAGAAATGTCACCGGCCGAGATGAGCCCTGCCCTGCTTCACAAGGGAACTGCGTCCCCCAGATTCCTATGCTGAAGGTAGCTGGGTGGGCCTGTGGAGATGACTTGGCTTGGCCAGCACAGTGAGAAGATGAGCACCACAGCCAGGAAGAGCCCTCACCAGGACTTCCAGCCTCCAGCACACAAAAGATCAAGGTTGGCTGCAGCTAACTCACCCCTGGCAGACAAGGCGACATGGCCTAAAGCCAGCAAGCAGGCCGTCCTGTCCACAAAGCCTCAAGGCTCTGCACCCTCAGCCACTCTGCAGCCTTGCCCTGATACCAGCAGCAGCTGCCCACACATGGCCACTTCTCACCTGATTCCACTCATAGGGCTTCTCATGCCACTTGGGAACAATCTTCTCCCTGGGCTTCAACTGGCAGAACAAACTAAAATTGAAAAAAAGATCAAGTTATCTTAATGATACATTAGTAACTTAAAATACTAATGTGATTCTTTTCAAAAATATTTAAATCCTATAAATTTCCCTTAAAATTAGAACTACAATAGGTTTTTAAAAGGTCAAAATTTATGTAGTTATGATCAGGGAATAATTTATAACACATTTAAAAGCAGAAAGAAATGGAGCACAGCAGACTTGGATGTTATTATTTACATTATCTAAAATGTCTAATTTTTTTTTTTTTTCAAAAATTCAGGAGACCTGCAAAGATACAGAGACATGTGACCCTGCTCAGCACAAAAAGAGCAGCTGACAGAAGCTGACTGAGTGGCCAGGGGGGCTTAGCATGCAGATACCTCAAAGCAGCCACTCGCACACATGCTCAGAGAATCAAAGCAAGCCATGTTTAAAGAATTAAAGGAACATCTGGTGGCAATGACCCAAAGATAATCTCAACTAAAACTAAAAACTATTGGAAATTCTAGAATAGAAAAGTACAATAGCTAAAATGGAGAATTTCCCAGATAGCAAAATAATCAGTAATAACAAAGACTGATCAATACAAATTATCCAACCCGAAGAACAGAGAAGAAACTGAAGAAAAATGACCAGAGCCCAAGAGACCAGGGATGGCATCGTGTGAATCCATGAGCAAGGCAGGCTCAGGAACACATGTGACACGGAGCAGAGAGAACATTTAAAGAAGTAAAAAAATGCAAATGGGTTGTAAGGAAAAAAGAACAGAAAAAGGTATGCCATTCCAACAGTAACCAAGGAGGGTTGGAGAGGCTATAGTAGGAATCAGACAAAATAGGCCCTACACAAGAACTGTTCCTAGAGATGAGGAAAGACGCCTCACATAACGATAATCACCCTATACACAGGAAATCCTAAGGAATGTACAAAAGCTACTAAAACTAATCCATGAGCTCAGGAGGTCACAGGATTAAAAAAACAATAGTCACAAATCAATATGTGACAATATTTAATAATGTTCAATATCAAATGAACAATTCACAACTAAAATTGAGAAAACAATTTCATTCACAATAGCACCTAAAACACTCAAATATATGGAAATAATTCAACAGAAGTACAGGACCTGCATGGTGAAAACCAGAGCTCAGAATGAAAGGACACCCAGAAAGACAGCATTCCCCCTCACAGACAGGGTGGCTCCATGTGTAGGTGCAAGTGTCCCCAAGTTCACCTGCAGGTTCAGCACAGCCCTGCCACCCCTGCATGGGGCTGACATGCTGGCGCTGGAAGGGATGTGGGGAGGAGAGAAAGGAGAGAAAACTGAGGAGCAAGATTCCCAGGAAGGGAGTGATCTCCAGACACACCCTTCAGCCTTGCACAGCTGGAGAGCGCACAGGCTAGGGCCGTCAGACCCCACACCACAGCCAGCTGGTCTGTGGCCCTGGTACTTCAGCAATTCAACAGGGGAAGGGAAGATGTTTGTGGGAATGTCGAAACCATAAAGGGTCACACACAGGAGAGTAACCCTTCAACTCTCACACTGTACACCACACACCCAAGTCTCCTTGAAATGGCTCCACACCTGCATATATGAGAGGACAACATTATGACCTTGGGGTCACAAAGACTTTTTCAATTGTAACACAAAAGCATAATCCATTTGGAAAAAGAGAAAATAGATTTCACTGAAATTAAAAACTGTGTTCTGTAAGCACTATTAAAATGAAAAGACAAGTTGCACAATGGGGAAACTATTTGAAAATTACATACTAATAGAGGTTTGTATCTAGAATTTACAAAGAATTTCTACAACTCAGTAATGAGAAGACAAACATCTTTAAGTAGGTAAAAGATCTCAACAGATAACTCACCAAAGAAAGAAAAAAGATACTGGGAACATAAAAGGAGACTCCAGCCATAGTCATTAAAGAAGTGCAAAGTAAAGCCCCAGTGAGAGGTCACCTCACACGGGGAGGGGGGGCACACCAAGACAGCATCCACATGTAGCCCATGGTACAGCCACAATGCAAAGAATCTGGCCCTTTCTTTGAAAGTCAATGCAAGCTGGGCGTGGTGGTGCATGCTGGGAAATCCCAGTGGCTAGGGAGGTAGGAGGATCTCAAGTTCAAGGCCAGCCTCACCAACTTAGCAAGGCCTTAGCAACTTGGTGAGACCCTGTCTCTTTTTTTTTTTTATTAGTTGTTCAAAACATTACAAAGCTCATGACATATCTTCTTTCATACATTTGATTCAAGTGGGTTATTAACTCCCATTTTTACCCCAAATACAAGTTGCAGAATCACATCGGTTACACATCCACATTTTTACATAATGCCATATTAGTGACTGTTGTATTCTGCTACCTTTCCTATCCCCTACTATCCCCCCTCCCCTTCCCTCTCATCTTCCCTCTCGTCCCCGTCTGCTGTTATTCAATTCTCTCCCTTGTTTTTTTTCCCCCTTTCCCCTCATAAACTCTTATATGTAATTTTGTGTAACAATGAGGGTCTCCTTCCATTGAGACCCTGTCTCAAAATAAAAAATGGCTGGGGACGTCAACCCAAACCTGGCACAACCTATAAATTCCAACCTGGATATCTAGTCAAGAGAGATGGAAATGTATATTCACAAGAAGAGAGAGCACGGGGATTCTTACAGCTTCATCACAATGGCCAAATTCTGGCAATACCCCAAGGACCTTGCAACTGTTGAGGTGACAATACAGCAGGACAACATCTAGCAAAAGGGAATGACCGGAGGGATCCAACATGGCGGTGGGCAGAGAGGCTGTGCTTTTAATGCACTCCCAGTGATGGGATCATAAAGTCGCAAGGATAACTCTTGGATTCTACCAACGGAGATTCTCCTAGCAAAATTTCACTGAAGAGAGACCGCCCGGGAGCTACTAGGATTTTTTTGAAGCGTCTGTGTGACCCGGACGAGCGGGACCCTGCCAGAGACGCGGAGTTCCAAATCCAACAGCCACAGTCCGTGCACCACGGGCACAGCTACAGATCTGTCCACCCCCCCGCAGCCAAACTGACTGGGTCCTGCTAGACGCCGAGACACAGCTTGGCAGGAAGAAGTCTTTAGCCAAACCTCCACAAGCCAGGAGCTGAGGCGAACCGGGCCGGACCAGTCCCACCCCTCCCCTCGGACACTCCGGCAAGGAGCCTGGGGCCCGCCATAGCAGAGAGGTGACGTCATCGGAGTTCGGCCAGCGGAATTCCTTCCCAGCAGAATCCACTTTAGCAGGTGCGTGACTCCCGTGCGTGACTCTCCATACTGATACAAGCAGCCAGGAAACTTCATTGACTTCTCAGGGGTCGTGTCCGTACGGAAGCAGAGGGGATCCCAGACCCCCAGCCCCACATATCACCAGCAGCGAATCCCAAGGTCTTAGCCACCAGTTTACCACAGCACTGGGGCTTAAAAGGGACACGGGGTGGGGCTGCAAGTGTAACTAGACCTTGGGGGAGTCACTTCTGGGGAACAGGACTTGGCTGGTAGGCTGACAGGAGGAAGGGGGTTAAGAGCTGGAGAAGTGAAATGGCTCTGGACTGATAAGTCTGAGAGACCCCCAGGAGACGCCCTACAGAGATAGCTCTCGGCAGGTAGAGAGCAGATGCTCCGCTTGGAGGGCACAGCACCGCCTACTGGAAGAGAGGAAGGTGGATCTCTAAGACTTTAATTTTTTTTTTTTTTTTGCTGTTGTCGATATTTTATTCTTTCCTTCTTCTCTCCCTGTTCCTTTCTCCCCTTTTCCTTCTCTCTTTCTATCCCATTTCAAGTTTTATTCCCCTCTAATCTATCTCTCCCTCTATCCTTTTTTCTTTTTTTTAACAGCACCTTCATTCCCCTAACTCCCAACTCTCATCCCAAGCATTACATCTTCCATTGCGTGTAATTGTCTAAATGCAAATAGGTGAATGTCTTGAGGCTGTCTATAAGACTCGTAAATACCTAGCTACTACCAACACCCTGATCCAATTGCCTGGTAGTATCCACCTTCAGTGGAGCAATCTTCTAAAGTAGCCAAGACATACTAACCATCGTACCACCAGAGCACCCAACCTAAACATATAGTCCTAAGAACAAATAGCAAAACATTATATGCATACAGAACCTAGAAGCCTTATATGAATTGAATGAATCAGCTTTAAAGTACAACAAAGCCCAACATTTCTAGGCATAATCTCCCACCACAAAAGAGAGACAACAGAGATATACAAAGCCAAAACAAATGTATAGGAGAAAGCAGTTACTAAGCAGTCAAACAGAGCTGGAAAACAACGTGAACAATATGAAAAAACAAGGGAAAAAAGGGTTACAAACAATAGAGGACAACCTAAATATACAGGAGGACCTAGAAGAATCAGAAACATGGACAGGGAAAGAAATTAAGGCATACCTAATTCAGATGGAACGGAATATTAGAGAAGACATGAGACAGAAAATCCAAGCATTGAAAGTATATTTTGAAGAGGAACTAACCACACAAATTCAATCCGCAAAGAATGAGCTTTATCAGGAGATAGAGGTGTTAAAAAAAAATCAAGCTGCAATCATAGAAATGCAAGAAACGTAAATCAGATTAAAAGCGCTAATGAGAATATTACAAACAGACTAGGTCAAGTAGAAGTCAGAACATCAGATAATGAAGACAAAGTTTATCAAATTGAAAAGAATATAGTCAACACAGAAAAGATGCTGAAATCTCACGAGCAATCTATCCAAGAGATATGGGACCTCATCAAAAGACCAAATCTGAGAGTCATTGGGATAGAAGAAGGCACAGAGAATCAGTACAAAGGAATGGATAGCATACTAAGTGAGATAATACTAGAAAACTTCCCAGAGATGAAAGATGGAATGGATTGCCAAATCCTGGAAGCTTACAGGACCCCAAACATCCAAAACCATAATAGACCAACTCCAAGACACATAATTATGAAGATAGCTAACATACAGGACAAGGAGAGAATACTAAAAGCTACGAGAGAAAGGAGGCAGATTACATTTAGGGGTAAACCAATTAGGTTAACGACTGATTTTTCATCACAGACTTTGAAAGCAAGAAGATCCTGGAACAATGTATTTCAAACACTGAAAAATAATGGATTCCAACCAAGAATACTGTATCCAGCAAAACTAAGCTTCAGATTTGACAATGAAATTAAAATATTTCACGATAAACAAAAGCTAAAAGAATTCTCAGCTAGAAAACCAGCACTGCAAAGTATGTTGAGCAAAATATTACAAGAAGAGGAATTGAAAAATAGCGCCCAAAACTAACAGTGGGAGGTATCTCAGTAAAGGGGGAGAAAAATAACCAAAGAGGGAAAACTAACTAATCTAAAATAAATAAATAAATAAATATGACTGGAAGTACAAACCATATTTCAATTGTAACCTTAAATGTTAATGGCTTAAATTCACCAATCAAGACACATAGGCTAGTAACCTGGATTAAAAAAACAAATCCAACAATATGCTGCCTTCAGGAGACTCACATGATAGGAAAAGACATACACAGACTGAAGGTGAAAGGTTGGGAAAAATCATACCACTCACATGGCCCTCGGAAGCAAGCAGGAGTGGCCATTCTCATATCGAATAAAGTCAACTTCAAACCTAAGGTAATCAAAAGGGATAAAGAAGGACACTATATACTGTTAAAAGGAACCATCCACCATCAAGACATAACAATTATCAATTTGTATGCACCAAACAATGGTGCTGCAACATTCATAAAACAAACTCTCCTCAAGTTCAAGAGTCAAATAGACCACAACACAATAATTATGGGGGACTTCAACACACCACTCTCACCATTGGATAGATCCTCTAGACAAAAGCTGAACAAAGAAACTATAAAACTCAATAACACAATCAATAAACTAGACTTAACCAACATATATAGAATATATCAACCGTCATCAAGTGGATACACATTCTTCTCAGCAGCACATGGATCCTACTCAAAGATAGACCATATATTATGCCATAAAGGTGTGGAGATAATACCATGCACCATATCTGACCATAATGGAATGAAACTGGAAATCAATGATAAAAGAAGGAAGGAAAAATCCTGCATCACCTGGAAAATGAACAATATGTTACTGAATGATCAATGGGTTACAGAAGATATAAAGGAGGAAATCAAAAAATTCCTCGAGATAAACGACAATACAGACACAACATACCGGAATCTATGGGACACAATGAAAGCAGTTTTAAGAGGGAAATTCATTTCCTGGAGTTCATTCCTCAAAAAAAGAAAAAACCAACAAATAAATGAACTCACACTACATCTTAAAACCTTAGAAAAGGAAGAACAAAACAACAGCAAATATAGCAGAAGACAAGAAATAATTAAAATCAGAGCGGAAATCAATGAAATTGAAACAAAAAAAAAAAACCATTGAAAAAATTGATAAAACTAAAAGTTGGTTCTTTGAAAATATAAATAAGATCGACAGACCCTTAGCCATGCTAACGAAGAGAAGAAGAGAGAGAACGCAAATTACTAACATACAGGATGAAAAAGGCAATATCACAACAGACACTACAGAAATACAGAAGATAATTAAAAAGTATTTTGAAACCCTATATTCTAATAAAATAGAAGATAGTGAAGATATCGATAAATTTCTTAAGTCATATGATCTGCCCAGATTGAGTCAGGAAGACACTCACAATTTAAAAGAAGAAATTGAAGAGGCCATCAAAAGACTACCAACTAAGAAAAGCCCGGGACCGGATGGGTATACAGCAGAGTTCTACAAAACCTTCAAAGAAGAATTAATACCAATACTTTTCAAGCTATTTCAAGAAATAGAAAAAGAAGGAGCTCTTCCAAATTCATTCTATGAGGCCAACATAACCCTGATCCCAAAACCAGACAAAGACACTTCAAAGAAAGAAAACTATAGACCAATATCTCTAATGAACTTAGTTGCAAAAATTCTCAATAAAATCCTGGCGAATCGAATGCAAAAGCACATCAAAAAAATTGTGCACCATGATCAAGTAGGATTCATCCCTGGGATGCAAGGCTGGTTCAATATATACGGAAATCAATAAATGTTTCACCACATCAATAGACTTAAGGATAAGAACCATATGATCACCTCAATAGATGCAGAAAAAGCATTTGACAAAGTACAGCATCCCTTTATGTTCAAAACACTAGAAAAACTAGGGATAACAGGAACTTACCTCAACATTGTAAAAGCTATATATGCTAAGCCTCAGGCTAACATCATTCTAAATGGAGAAAAACTGAAGGCATTCCCTCTAAAATCTGGAACTAGACAGGGATGCCCTCTCTCACCACTTCTATTCAATTTAGTTCTTGAAATACTAGCCAGAGCAATCAGACAGACAAAAGAAATTAAAGGCATAAAAATAGGAAAAGAAGAACTTAAATTATCGCTATTTGCGGATGACATGATAATATACTTAACAGACCCAAAAGGGTCTACAAAGAAACTGCTAGAGTTAATAAATGAATTCAGCAAAGTGGCAGGATATAAAATCAACACGCATAAATCAAAGGCATTCCTGTATATCAGCAACAAAACATCTGAAATGGAAATGAGGAAAACCATTCCATTCACAATATCCTCAAAAAAAATAAAATATTTGGGAATCAACCTAACAAAAGAGGTGAAAGATTTATACAGTGAAAACTATAGAACCCTAAAGAGAGAGATAGAAGAAGATCTTAGAAGATGGAAAAATGTACCCTGTTTATGGATAGGCAGAACTAACATTATCAAAATGGCGATATTACCCAAAGTTCTCTACAGGTTTAATGCGATGCCAATCAAAATCCCAACGGCATTTCTTGTAGAAATAGATAAAGCAATCATGAATTTCATATGGAATAACTGCTGGGAGCCACAACCAATTAATATGATGCATGGCATTTTTGATTGAAAGGTGATGCCAGCTAGCCATTGAGATGATATGATTATGTTAAAAATTACATTCATATGGATACCGGACTCCTGCTGCAGGACTCCTGGAGAGTTCCCATTGGTTGGGAAAGTGCAGTAGGAGGGAATTCCGGAGGAGGCGCTTGCGCTGGAGTTCCGGGAAGGAACCGGCGGAACGCCGCGTGGGTGGATCGGGAAGCTTCCCGGGCACGGACGTGGTGTTGGCGGTTTTTTCAAATAAAGTTTGTTCCTGTTTGAGTGGCTCGTGATCTTGTGCCCAGCCAGACAGCGGCAACTGGTGGCCCGTACGGGGAGCGCCTGAAGCTTGGAGGTGAGTAAAATTGCTCGCCCCTGAGGGAAGGCGACAGAATGGGTGACCATTTCAAAAAACAATGTGTTCTTCTTTTGATTTATTTTGTTTTTGTTTCAAGCTGCCTATCCCTAGAATTTTCTCAGGCAAACTGGGAAAAATGGTTGGCTCAAGGCTTGAAGTTGTTTGGCCCTGAGAAAGAGAAAACTGATACAACTATTCTTTGCTCCGTTTTTGTTTCATTCTGTCTCGGTTTTGTTTTATGCTACCTTATTGGGTTGCGTTACCTTTATAGTAGATTAGAAACTAGTAAAAAACAAACCGAAAAACTGTTAAGTAAATTGTTAGAGGTCCAAACTGTGGTAGAAAACATGTCAGGTCAAGCAAAAGAGAAGGTCTCTCCAGCTAGTCAGACAGAGGAAAATTTGAAGAAAGAAAGCTTAGAGGAAAAACGACCATCAGTTGGGGAGTTACAACAGGAGGCTGCTACTAACTCCGTTCTATCACCAGAGGGCGTAATTCAACCAACAGCTCCACCTACAGCTGAGCAGCCCTCAACTCTCGTAGTTGATGCACAAAATCCTAAGGCAAGATCCCAAAGACTAGCATGCCCTGTACTTGAGCAGGCAGGAGGGCAACGAATTCACCGTGCTTTAGATTTCAAAACAGTAAAGCAATTAAAGGAGGCTGTAACAACCTATGGCCCGCAAGCACCCTTCACCATAAGCATGGTCGAATCTATTACCAACTTAGACATGACACCAGCAGATTGGGCTAACATGTGTCGATCTGTGCTAAATGGAGGACAATATTTGTTATGGAAGGTTGCCAATGAGGAATTCTGCATGGAGACAGCTAGGCGAAATACAGCAGCCGGTTACCCTCAAAGAAATCTGGAGATGTTGTTAGGAAAGGGACCTTATGAGGGTCAACGGCAACAAATTGAATATGATCCTGGTGTATACGCACAAATTGCTGCAGATGCAGTTAGGGCATGGAAAACTTTACAGGGGCATGAAGATTTACAAGGACAGTTATCTAAGGTAATACAAGGAACTAACGAACCTTACGCTGAATTTGTAGATAGGCTTATTCAGACAGCTTCTAGAATATTTGGAGATGTAGAACAGGCAATGCCATTTATAAAACAACTGGCTTATGACCAAGCAAATCGTTGCTGCAGAGAGGTCATTAGACCATGGAAACATGAAGATTTAAACACATATATTAAATTATGTAGAGACATTAATGAACAAGGACAAGTCTTAGCAGCAGTACAACAGTCTTTAGATGCCAGGCCAAAAACATGCTACAATTGTGATCAGACAGGACATTTTAAAAGGAATTGCCCCATAGGAGGAGGGTTTAACAAAGCTAGTTATCAAAGGAATAGAATACCAGGTATTTGCCCACGATGCCGTAGAGGGAGACATTGGGCTAATGAATGCCGTTCTCAAACCACCATAGAGGGCACTCCGTTATCAAAAAACGGACAAGGATCAAGTGTTTACCCACGATATCGTGGAGAAAGGCATCAGGCTCCATTGCCAAAAAACGGACTGGAGGGCCCAATGCTCCGGGGCCCAAAACCACAAATATACGGGGCAATGGAGGAACCCAACAGCACCATCAAGGTAGTGCCCAGGACACATTATCCATTAAATCCCTTATCAGACAAACTAGAGGGAGCGCAGGGCTGGACATCTGCGCCTCTGCAAGAGCAGTACTAACTCCAGAGATGGGAATTCAAATCATTCCCACAGGAGTAAAAGGACCTCTTCCCCAAGGAACGGTAGGCTTATTATTGGGACGCAGTTCTTCTACACTAAAAGGACTTATGATAAGTCCCGGGGTAATTGATCCCGATTATGAAGGTGAAATAAAAATTATAGCTAGTTCTCCAAGAGGCATATCAGTTATCTCACCAGGGGATAGAATAGCACAGTTACTAATAATACCCAGCCTACATGATAAATTTTCCAGTCGTACTGTAGAAAGAGGTACCAGGGGATTGGGCTCCACAGGTGTAGATTGGGCTATGCTGTCTTTAAATTTAGATTCTCGCCCCATGCTAAAACTAAATATTCAAGGACACAACTTTAATGGGCTACTGGACACAGGTGCAGACCTTAGCATCATATCTAGTCAGGAATGGCCAAAACATTGGCCATTACAACAAGCCACTCAAACGCTTCGAGGCCTAGGAGTGGCTACTAATCCCCATAGAAGTGCAATGGTATTAGATTGGAAGGATCCTGAAGGATGTGAGGGAACTATACAGCCATATGTATTGGATCATCTTCCTATAAATTTATGGGGACGAGATGTCCTAGATCAATTAGGTTTGACGTTAACAAATAACATCAATCCTAATGCGCCCACTACTAGGGCTAGACAAGGTTTTAAAAAAGAAAAAAGATTAGGAAAACAAGGACAAAATATAGCAGCACCAATTCAAATAGATCAAGGAACAGACAGACATGGGTTGGATTTTCAGAAAGGGCCACTGAGACAATAAAAATTACTTGGAAATCAGAAAGACCAGTGTGGGTTCCTCAGTGGCCCCTAACTAAAGAAAAGATACAAGTAGCCCATGATCTGGTCAAACAACAATTAGCGAAAGGACATATACAACCTTCCATATCTCCCCATAATACTCCCATTTTTGTCATTAAAAAAAAATCTGGTAAATGGAGATTATTACAAGATTTAAGAGCCATTAATAATGAGATGGTTATTATGGGACCTGCTCAATCAGGGATTCCCCAATTGTCTGATTTACCAAAAACCTGGTATGTTTTAGCTATAGACATTAAAGATTGTTTTTTTTCAATTCCAATTCATCCTGAGGATAGTCCACATTTTGCATTTACTATCCCTGCACTAAATCATGAAGGTCCTGATCAGAGATATGAATGGAAAGTACTCCCTCAGGGGATGGCTAATAGTCCAACTATGTGTCAAATTTATGTTAACAAAGCAATCCAACCACTTAGAAATCAAAATCCTGAACTACAAATATTTCACTATATGGATGATATGTTATTGGCACATAAAGATAAAAACACACTGCTAGAATGTTATGCCACACTTATAAATTTATTAAAAGGTTATAATCTAGAGATAGCAATAGATAAAGTACAATTAAATCTTCCAATTAATTATCTAGGAGTCCTGTTATCCTCAAGCATGGTCCGTCCACCAAAAATTCAAATACGAGTAGATCAACTCAAATCACTTAATGACTTTCAAAAGTTATTGGGAGACATAAATTGGATAAGGCCTTATCTAGGCATACCAACAGGAGAGCTAGGACCTTTATTTTATATCCTAAAAGGTCCATCAGATCCAAATTCACCCCGCATGTTAACGCCTGAAGCAAGAAAGGCATTAAAAATCATTGAAACATATATGGAAAATATGCACTTGGATAGAATTGATATAAGTTTGCCTTTATTATTTATTGTACTACCAACAAAAAATATTCCTACAGGAGTATTTTGGCAAGAAGGTCCATTATTGTGGATACATTTATCTTATTCTCCTAATACTATTCTTACTAGATATCCTGAGGCTGTAGGACAATTAATACTCAAAGGAATAAAAGCAGCAAAGGGAGTGTTTGGGATTTCTCCCAATAAAATTATTACTCCATATACTATGGATCAAATTGATGAGTTAGCCAATGAGTTAAATACTTGGGCAATAATCATGTGTAAATCTAATGTTTCATTTGATAATCACTTGCCATCTAATCCTTTGTTGTCTTTTTGGTCTAAGCATCCTGTAGTTTTTCCAAAAATGACAAGAAAGACCCCTATCATGAATGCTCCAAATATATTCACTGATGGGTCAAATAATGGTACAGCAGCAGTAGTTACACCTGATCAAACTTTTACATTTTTAGTACCCAAACAATCAGCTCAAAAGGTAGAGCTTAATGCAGTATTACAAGCTTTTATGATGTTTAAAGATTCTGTATTTAATTTATTTTCTGATAGTCAATATGTAGTTAATGCTATAGTATCCCTTGAAGATGCTGGTAGGATTTCCCCTTCTTCTACTGTTTTCTCTTTGTTTTCCACTATACAAAGTCTAATCTGGGACAGAAAAGATCCATTCTTTATAGGACATATCAGGGCACATACAGGATTGCCTGGAGCCCTTAGTTTGGGCAATGAATTAGCAGATAAATCTACACATGACATACATATTTTCTCCACAATAGAAGAAGCTATAAATTTTCATAAAAGGTTCCATGTCAATGCTAATACTTTACAAAAACGTTTTAAAATAACTAAAGAACAAGCCAGACATATAATAAAACAATGTCAAAATTGTGTGACATTTTTACCACAAGTTAATCTTGGAGTCAATCCTAGAGGACTGATACCTAACCATATTTGGCAGATGGACGTCACACACTTGCCAGAATTTGGAAAATTAAAGTATTTACATGTTACAGTTGATACTTCTTCTGGATTTTTGATGGGCTCCCTTCATGCCGGAGAAAAAACTAAAGATGTTATAGCTCATTGCTTACAAAATTTTGCCACTGTGGGCGTTCCAAAACAGTTAAAAACAGATAACGGTCCTGGTTATGCTTCTACCTCTTTTAAACAATTCTGCTCATCATTTGGCATTACTCACATAACAGGAATTCCATACAATCCACAGGGACAAGGCATAGTTGAAAGAGCTCATCAAACTATTAAAATGTACTTATTAAAACAAAAGGAGGGAATTGGAAAGGGGTATATATCCCCCAAAGATAAACTTAAAATAACCCTCTTTACTCTAAACTTTTTAAATTTGGATTCATCAGGACTTAGTGCTGCGGAAAGGCATATGTATCCAAAAAATGTGCATAAGCCTAAAGTTCTTTGGAAAGACATTCTAACAGGACAATGGAAAGGTCCTGACCCAGTAATTGTCTGGAGTCGGGGCTCTGTTTGCGTGTTTCCACAGGGAGAACAGCAGCCGATTTGGATTCCAGAAAGACTAACCAAAACGATTTCTACAGATCGAAAAGAAGATGATTTGACTCAAATCCATAACAGCTGATATCCAGAGCTCCAGCTTGGCCATTCTTACATCTGCGACAGTGATTAACCAGGATGCTTTTTTCAATATCTATTTTATTATTGCTTTTTCCCACATCATAAAGTTCTATTTTATTTTTGAGCTCATACAGACCTAGGTTGATGTTTTTCTGATCAGTTTTATTTTTTGACTGTGGAGTTTTTAACATTGCAATGGAGATTTCACCTAGGTGAAACTACAAGGCCTTTACTATTGTCTTATGTGTTGTATGTTATATGTGCACACTTCTGTTTTGTGTTATATGTCTATATGTGCGTATGTCCATAGATCATATATGAGGAGTGCTCATAAAAAAATGGATCCAAGTACTTTTTATTATTCACGTAATTTTAATGGTTTAATTTAAATTGGGTAAACAGCTGTTAAAAATTATTTTAATATGTGTACAAATAAGCAGGTTAACAAATCTGTTTGTTTATTTTCATCTTTCCTTTTCATTATATTTAATAATTCTGTTCAAGATAATGTAAATTGTTCTAAAAAAAAATGTTTTCTTAGTACCTGTTAAAATGTTACTTTTTTTTTTTTCTTTCTCTCTTTAACATCATTGTCAGAATTCCTATTTTTCATCCCAGTGCCGGTGAAGACAAAGATGAAACCAAACTACAACTTCTTTGATAATTATCACAACAAACTGTATAAACTGATACATCAATGATCTTGGGAGGAAATGGACATATTGATAGATTCCTCCACTTTGAACTGCTTACAAAACTTGCCTGGACTATGTATCACTTGTATGCACTGTGATCTATCTGTTGATACAACAAATTATGGTAATGCTGGCGTATCTTAGCTGATGTATCACCAGTGATGCAATTTTCCCTAGGAGTCGTCAATTGATTTGGTGTCGTGGCATTTCTGTATCCTCCTCCCTTCTACTAGTGATGGTCTAATTTTGGGGGCCAACAGAGGTGAGGCAAAGAACCTCACCCCCCCACTGGCACCAAGGCCAAATCTGGGGGCCAACAGAGGTGAGGCAAAGAACCTCACCCCCCCACTGGTGCATAGGCCTATCCACAAGTATGGCTATATGCTGGACCGGTAGTCAGTGACGGGTATGATCCAATTGCAGTGGTATCAACCTAAGACAGGAGGCTGACGCCTAAAGGTCAGTTTTCCAATGACGGGTAAGAATCATATGTTGAATTGGACAAACCTAACAGGCACGGTCCCTAGCCACATTACTTGTTGCTTAATTAAACAGAAGGGGGGAGATGCTGGGAGCCACAGCCAATTAATACGATGCATGGCATTTTTGATTGAAAGGCAATGCCAGCTAGCCATTGAGATGATATGATTATGTTAAAAATTACATTCATATGGATACCGGACTCCTGCTGCAGGACTCCTGGAGAGTTCCCATTGGTTGGGAAAGTGCAGTAGGAGGGAATTCCGGAGGAGGCGCTTGCGCTGGAGTTCCGGGAAGGAACCGGCGGAACGCCGCATGGGTGGATCGGGAAGCTTCCCGGGCACGGACGTGGTGTTGGCGGTTTTTTCAAATAAAGTTTGTTCCTGTTTGAGTGGCTCGTGATCTTGTGCCCAGCCAGACAGCGGCAAATAACAAAAGACCCAGAATAGCAAAAACAATTCTAAGCAGGAAGTGTGAATCTGGAGGTATAGCGATACCAGAGTTCAAACTACTACAGAGCAATAGTAACAAAAACAGCGTGGTACTGGTACCAAAACAGGCAGGTGGATCAATGGTACAGAATAGAGGACACAGAAACCAATCCACAAAATTACAACTTTCTTATATTTGATAAAGGGGCTAAAAACATGCAATGGAGGAAGGATAGCATCTTCAACAAATGGTGCTGGGAAAATTGGAAATCCATATGCAACAAAATGAAACTGAATCCCTTTCCCTCGCCATGCACAAAAGTTAACTCAAAATGGATCAAGGAGCTTGATATCAAAGCAGAGACCCTGCACCTGATAGAAGAAAAAGTTGGCTCCGATCTACATATTGTGGGGCCAGGCTCCAAATTCCTTAATAGGACGCCCATAGCCCAAGAGTTAATAACAAGAATAAACAAATGGGACTTACTTAAACTAAAAAGTTTTTTCTCAGCAAGAGAAACAATAAGAGAAGTAAATAGGGAGCCTACATCTTGGGAACAAATCTTTACTCCTCACACTTCAGATAGAGCCCTAATTTCCAGAATATACAAAGAACTCAAAAAATTAAACAATAAGATAATAAATAACCCAATCAACAAATGGGCCAAGGACCTGAACAGACACTTCTCAGAAGAGGACATACAATCAATCAATAAGTACATGAAAAAATGCTCACCATCTCTAGTAGTCAGAGAAATGCAAATCAAAACCACCCTAAGATACCATCTCACTCCAGTAAGATTGGCAGCCATTAGGAAGTCAAACAACAATAAGTGCTGGCGAGGATGTGGGGAAAAGGGTACACTTGTACATTGCTGGTGGGACTGCAAATTGGTGTAGCCAATTTGGAAAGCAGTATGGAGATTCCTGGGAAAGCTGGGAATGGAACCACCATTTGACCCAGCTATTGCCCTTCTCGGACTATTCCCTGAGGATCTTAAAAGAGCGTACTACAGGGATACTGCCACATCGATGTTCATAGCAGCACAATTAACAATAGCTAGACTGTGGAACCAACCTAGATGCCCTTCAATAGATGAATGGATAAAAAAAATGTGGCATCTATACACAATGGAGTATTATGCAGCACTAAAAAATGACAAAATCATGGAATTTGCAGGGAAATGGATGGCATTAGAGCAGATTATGCTAAGTGAAGCTAGCCAATCCTTAAAAAACAAATGCCAAATGTCTTCTTTGATTTAAGGAGAGCAACTAAGAACTGAATAGGGGGAAAGAGCATGAGGAAAAGATTAACATTAAACTGAGACGAATGAAGGGAGGGAAAGGGAGAGGGAAGGGAAATTGCATGGAAACGGAAGGAAACCCACATCGTTATACGAAATCACATATATGAGGTTATGAGGGGAAAGGGGGGGCAGGGAGAGAACGGAACAACAACAGATGAGGTAGAGAGGGAAGATGGGAGGGGAGAGGAGGGGGGATAGTAGGGGATAGGAAAGACAGCAGAATACAACAGTCACTAATATGGCATTATGTAAACATTGTGAATGTGTAACTGATGTGATTCTGCAATTTGTATTTGGGGTAAAAATGGAAAAGCATAACTCACATGAATCAAATGTATGAAAGATGAAAAAAAAATTTAAAAAAAAGGGAATGACCTTGCTACAGCACGCAAGACCCTCAGAAACACTAAGCCAAGCCAAGTAAGCCATATTTTAAAAGAAAAATGTCTGTGTACACACAAATGTCAAACAAGGCAGGTCTACTACAGAAAGCAGCCCAGCTGCCTGGATCAGGATGGGATGGGAAGTACTGCACAGGGGCAGGAGAAGCTTAGGTTTTTACAAACAGCTTTACTGAGGTATAGTTTACAAACCATAAAATGTACCAATTTGAAGTAATAAATTTCTAGTTCTGCAAACATAACCACAACGCTATTTATAAATATTTGTCAAGCAAGTGACATCTGAGACCTATCCTCAGGAGCCCCTCGTGTGCACTGTTTTGGTCTCAGAATGGTGAAGAAAAACCCTGGCCAAACACTGAAACAAAGCTTCCTGCACACAGAGAAGGGTCAGGGCAAGATCAGCTGCAAGGGCAGGTGCTTGTTCCCATGGTGGTGGGGGGTGGCCTGCCACCTGTCTTCAGGTCCTAGCACAGAGGCCCTCCCCTTTCCTGCAGTGTGGGGCTGCCACACACAGTGCAGGCTGTGAGCACTCAGGATCCCTCTGAGAAGGCACGCCAGGCCAGGCCTCTCCCTGGGCAGACTGTGCACAAGACCACTTCCTTGTGCCACATAGAAGAGTGACCTTCTGAGACAACAAGAGCACTATAGTGTTGAGTTTGCTGATGCTCTGCACAACTCCACAAATTCACTAAAACCACCTGACCATTTAAAAACACAAACACAAACCACCCATCGCTGGCCTAACACATCAGGATAGTTACCCTTGTTGGGAAGCCAGGGTGATAGTGATTCTAAGGAGGCCCAGGGACCATCAGGTGACTGGGACCACTGCTCATGACCTGGGGGCTGGCCCCATGGGCTTATGGTCGTGTACTTTATGTACGCTAAACTTCAACACAAACTTCACATAAAAATATTTTTTATAAAACTGAAAGTAACTAAAATTTGCCTTTCCCACAATATCTAAGTCAGTTTCATATATTCAATACCTTTTTGGAGGTGTTTGTTAACTAAGGAAAACCCATTCCAAGTGTGTGGGACTGTGTGGTACCAGCTGTACCTGTTCTTATGCAGTTCTTACCAGCTCCCAGCCAGCACAGGACCACGGGGCAGCAGGGATTGGCCCCTGGCCTAGTGCTGGGAGCCATCAGCCAAGTAGGTATGACAATTTCCTTGCCAGCGTACTCCCATGCTGTCTAGTGGAAGGACTCCTGAAAGGTGACCTTGCTCAAGGACCAGGGCAGATCCGTGTTTAGGGTGTCCCCGGTTTAGCATAATAGGAGATTAGGGCGTTCCCCGTTTAGAATAGGGCGTATCCTGCTGCCTGAATTCCTCTTGAGTTCTTAGGGTCAGACAATATATTTGGGAGACAGAAGCCCAGGAGTGGTGGATTTGGGCAGAGAACGTGGATTCCCCCAGAACGTGTTTGTAGACTGCCGGTGTGAGTTCGGGAATAAAGAATTGCTGTTTGAATCTACAAGCTGTGTGGAGGCTCGTGATTTGTGCCCAGCCAGAGACTGCGGCAGCCTAGGACATTGACTCCGAGACTGGTGCAGCCCTGGGTGTGGGGCACATTCTTTTCTCCCTTTCCAGGTGTGCCCACTATTCCCAGCCTTCTCCAGGCTCCTCAGGCTGACTTCAGCCCCTGGGCTGCACCAATGGCACCCTTACCCTCTTTACTCTGGCTGGGTTTGGCCATGCAGAGTCCAGCAGGAGGAGAAAGGGGCAAGGAAGCTGCAACCAGGAGACCCGCCAGCCTCTGAGGCCCAGGCACACTCTCCAAACTGGTCCTCCTGTGCCCACTGGTGATGGGACACTGCAGCACCACTGTAATGACCCTCTGTCACACCACTTCTGGGCCAGCTCTGCCACTGCACCCTCAATGGCATGGGGGCACAGTGCTCATGGGCCAATGCCTCCCAGGTGCCTTAGCACTAGAGTCCCACTTCAGGTGGTCAGTGTGGTACGTCTTCTGAACAACTCAAGACATCCACGATCCAGGCGGCTGGGATTAAAGAACCCATGTCACTGCGCAGCTTACCCGAGAAGTTTCTGGCGAGCATTATCCTGTAACTGCACGATTCTTTCTGGCCCAAGATACTTGGATCCATTTGGCCCATCACACACTAGTTTATTGATGGCAGCCCGGAGAATATTGATCTGTAAACAAACGGGGACATAAATACTGACATGGCTCCATGTAGCTGAGTTTCATCTCACATTGAATAATTCATACATAGCATTCAGAGTGACACTCTGTGACTATCATCAGTATGGTTTCTAGGAGGATTATTAAAACAACATGAATAACATCGATAATCATTACTATCATTTAAGAAACAGCAGCAGAAGAAAAAAAAATGAAGAATCACTAAGAAACATACTTCTTCCACCACAGTCTCACTTTGTGGGGACACAGCTGCAACACAAGTGCGCATCCTCCCTGGCTTTTTAATGATGCTCCTAAGGAAGCCTGAGAGGCCACCACCCACGGAACCAATGCCCTGCTTCATCACCAGCCTTTGTCACAGTTCTTTAAAAAATAAACTTGATTAGTTGTTAGGTTTACCTCAGAGTTGCAAAGGCAAAACAGGCAACAGAACGGGCAGTTCTTGCAACTCCAGCCAGTCCTCCTTACATTTGTCACAGTTGAGAAACCTACTCCAGGCGTTGCTGTCAGATCAGGTGAGGCAGGCAGCAACCAAAGGAGGCAGATTTAAAAGGGCCGCTGAACAGGCTTTATTGAGATATCACTCCCGGGCGGAACTCGACCAGACCCACAGAGGGGACAGGGGAAGGGTCTGAGGAGAAACCGTGTGGAAGCTCGACCAGACTAGACTTTTATGGGGCTTACAGCAGGAAGGGAAGGGCCTGGGACAGGAAAAGGTGTCTCTAGGGTCCCTTGCCCCCTTGGAGTTGGTCAGGGGAGTTGGCTGAACTCCAGGATTGGCCAGGGGTCCTGCTGATTGACAGGCGTTAGTCAGGAGATCTGGCTGATTGACAGGCATTTCCACTGGCATCTGATTGATGTTCTTTTCCTGCCGGGCTGCTTTGTTCTAAGTTGCCACCAAGGCACCACACTGAACTTGTCATGTCTCCTCTGCGAAGAGGGCTTCTCAGCCTTGTTCTTTAAGACCCCGGCAGTCTGTGGAGTTCTGGTGGGGTATTCTATAGAATGGCGCAGTTTGTTTTCTTGAGACAGGAGAGGTGCCCTCTCATTACATCCTACCATGTGCCTGCCACGATCAGGACTTATCGCTGGGGTATGGATGCTCAGCTCAGGCACACTCTCTCCCAGGCTCCTCCGCTCCCCATCCCCTACTATTCCATGGTTCCCCTGCCTCTCCCACACTCAGGGGCAGAGAGCACCTACCTACCTGCACTCTCGGCAAGTATGTAAGGGAGAGACATCTCTTTCCCATTTGGGTATTCAGTCATTTATTTCTAACTATCAGACCCATGGATATTTTACACTGTGGGCTATAATCCAATTTTTGTGGCTCTAATTGTGCTAGCTCTGGCCACTGGGCGCTCCTCTCATTGGCACCCAAGTCCTCTGACTCATCCCCTCCCTGGGTGCTCAAGCTGCCCTAACTTCCTGGCTCTGCGCAAAGCTCCAGACTCATCCTGTGCACTTCCTGGCCCAGCCCTGACCCCAGGTGTCCCCCCAGGGAGCCTTGGCTCCTCAAGCGAAGGACCTTGTTAGACACCAAGACATGGGTGCTGGGCATGTGTGCTGCTCCTGGGTGTCACTGCTTCCTGCCCTTCCCAGAGCTGGACAGAGTCTGTGTGGACAGAAACCTGTGTCCACAGATTGGAACTGCTTCTTCTTCTATCTATCCCTAGGCACTAGTTAACTGTGAGTTCACGCTGCAAACAACTCCATTCCAACACCACAGGGTCACTCTGGCCTTTCTTTCATGCTTATTTGTAACTCTTCTCCCACCAAAGGAGAACCTGGCTCCCGCATCCACTCCCTCACTGTTCAACACCAGGAGCATGTGAAACAGGGTCAGAACTGTTGCCAACTACAGGTCCATGTTCACGTGCAGCTCTTCTCTGTAGTCTTACTGTGCCAGCCAAAACTGGTTTAAGCTCTTTTCCTCCTCATACCTTTGGGTAAACATGTACCACACCAGAACACAGATTTGGGGGGCCCTGACACCCTGCTGGGGTGTCTGTGTGGGTGGTGTGCATCAACACCCACTCTTTGGGCACAGAAAGTCTGTGGGTCTTGGCAAATGCAGTTGTGTCTGGCACCTCCGCCCACAAAGAAGAGCTAGCTCATCTCTCCCAAGCCCGCGGTGCTCTCTGCCATCATCCACTTCCTCGCCTCTAGCAACCACCCATCTGCTTTCTGTCCGGAGTGTCATATGAATAGCAGCACACACACACAGCCCAGGGTCCTGGCTTCATGCAGAAAATGCACTTATGATGCACCCATTCTACTGCATATATCACTCCCTCCTATTCCCCGCTGAGTAGTGTCCACTGTATGGCCGCACCAGGTGGCTCACTCATTCCCTGGCTAAAGGACATCTCCATTCTTCCAGTTTTATAATCATGAATAAGTTGTAGCTGATACTCACACAGGGGCTCCCTGAGGGTGCTAAGCCTTTAAATCTCTTAGACAAACACCTGTGTGGTGAGAGTCATATGGCTGATGCATTCTGCAGCCACCCAGTGAACTGAGGATCCTCAAGCAGCTCCACACTGGGCCCACCATGGCCATGCTCCTGGGTGTGGTGGTGCCTTGTGAACCTCAGTTTGCGCTTTCCTGTGCTGAGCACGTTTGTGTTCATTCTTCATTGTCACCCGTATGTTCATCTAGTGGCTTATTTTTTGCTATTGAGATTTAAGAGTTCCCTGCGTATTGTGAATATAGTCCTACATCAGATCTATAATCCACATATATTTTATTCCAATATGCAGCTTTTCTTTCCATCCTCTAAACAGAATTTTTTTCATTTTTTTAAAAATTTTTATTAGTAATTGATGGACCTTTATTCATTTATTTGTTTATATGAGAATCAAACCCAGTGCCTCACACACGCTAGGCAAGCACGCTACCACAGAGCTCCAACCCCAGCCCCAACAATTTTTTTTTAAATACTAGGGATTGAACCTAAAGGAGCTCTATTACTGAACTACAACCCAAACCCTTTCTATTTTTGAGACAAGGTCTTGCCAAGTTGCCCAGGCTGGCCTCAAACTTGCAATCCTCCTGCCTCAGCCTCCTGAGTCACTGGGATTACAGATATGCATTTTTAATTTTTGTAAAGTCCAACTTATCAAGTTATCTTTCACAGATTATGCTTTTGGTGTTACATCTACAAATTCATGCCAAACCCAAATTCGTACAGATTATACAGATTTCTCCTATTTTTGGTTACAGAATTTTATATTTACAATTAGGTTGGTGATATAAGGAGTATTTTCAATCCCTTAAGCCCTTTCATGTGAAATGGTAGTTAATACTTAACAGCTAAACTAACAAGTCAAAACGCCTGGGGCAACCAGGCCCTGTCCTCGGCCGGCTGTCCAGCAACTCCTTGCTCCCTCTCCCCTGCTGCAGTGTCAGCCTTGCCTACTTCATGGAGCTTCTGGAGGGAGAAGAGTCTGAGTGCTCTGGAGCAGCGCCCTTCAGACTATCTGTGGTGAAGAGTGGGTTTTTCCCACTTTAAAAAATGCAAAACAACAACAATAACAAAGAATCACTAGAATAATGAAGAATAAAAACAAAAACATACAGAATACAAGCACACATTTTTCACTGTTAGATTCAAAAGACAAACTGGTTTGTTCACGAGTTTCGTAAAAGTCCTGAGAAGTCTAGCCTGAGCCTGCACCTGCCTGACTCTAGTGGTACTGGTGCAGCGCTGGACCGCTGTTGAATATGGTCCCCATGTACCATCCCTGGGCCCAGCAGGGTCTGACAGGACAGGCAGGGGAGTGGCAGGGATCTCTGCTTCCTCATTTCCCTTTGTGAACCAGTGAAGAGGTGATGGGAGAAAGACCCACGGCTCCTACTGCCCTGGTGTTTCATCTGACTGCCCAGAAAAGCTTCCCGTGCCAGCAGATTCCAAATGAGAGTACCAGTGATCAGGAAGTGACATCCCTCAGCAGACACCAGCAGGCCAGTCGAGGAGTGCTCTTTCTGCACCCTCCAGCAGTGTGGAAGGCCTAGGAGCAACAGGCACCTCAGAGACCAAGCATATGTGTCTGTGTCTGACGCTGTAAGGAACACGCCCTGCTCACCTCCACGACGTCCTCCACGTTGAACTGCACATCAAAGGCCAGCTCGATGTCATGCTCCGGCAGCACAGGGGCCTCTGTGGTGGGGTTCCAGCCCAGGCCACAGAGCACGCCTGTGTAGCACTTCCCCTCCCCATCAACTCTGCAAGAAACATTGAGGAGGAGTCGATTGACTATTTTGTATTAGAGAATCGATGGATAAAATCAAGCCAAATTCTGCCAGCATTTGTTTAGCAACTCATCTCATTTGTGCACTTATTCCAATTGTCACATTAGAAATACAGACTAAACATTGTCATAGATAAAATAAATATTTATGTTAATCACATTAACCTTCTAATTCTCACTACCATTGACAGGATAGCGAATAGCTCATTCATGTGTCATTCCGAACTCTTTCAGTGGGTTATGTTCTTACCAAGGAGATTCCAGAGAAAGGGTCATTCACATCTGTGACCATGACGCAAGGCCAGCGCTGTAAAAGCCTGAGAGTCTGTCCTGCCTTCCCACCCTACACAATGAACACACGACAGAGGCAGAGGGCTCTGCACCTCAGCTCTGTCCCAAACTCCCCAACCCCACCCACAGCGCATCCTAAATCCACCACTCCCATCTCTCATCTTCCCCTGAAATCCACCCAGCTCCCCACTCCTGGTCCACAGCCACTCTGTACCTAGCCACATGCCAGAACTTTCAGACCAAGTTCCCCAACTCTACCCTGCTTCTGCCAATCTTTTTCCATGTAGCAAACAGTGGGAACTTTTCAAACAAATCCAGCAAAATGACTTCCTTGTTTAAGGGCTTCTGTAGTGTCCAGCCACCTCTGCACACCACTGGGCACACAAGCCACAGTACAGCCCAGTCTCTGCTCCGTCCTTCCATGGCACCTCCGGCTGCCTCCTCTCTGTCCTCTCTGCAGGCCTCTCTCCAACTAGGAACATGGCCTCCAGCTGCTTCTCCAACACCAGCCCCTCCCCACCAGCCCAGGCACTAGTTCAAATGCCAGTGCTTCCACCCACAAAAGGCCCAACAAGTAATTACACGACACACACATGCACGTATACATGTTAGCACTGAAGTCTTTAAAAATGCTTTGCTAATTTTCTTAACACTTCACTCAAGACTTTTACCATCATCAGAATGGATTAGTCTTTTTCCAGCTTCACATGGTATAATTGACAAAAATTTCATGTATTTAATTGGGGTGCACAAGATGTCTTGATGTACGTGTGCTTTGTGAAGTGAACCACAATCAAGTCTGTAAACACCCCCACCACACACACCTTTTCACCTTTCTTGTGTGTGGTGAAAACTCACAGGATCGGCTCACAGCAAACCTCAAATAAACAACACAGTATTATTAACCACTGCCGTGGTGCTGTCCTGCAATAGGTCCCTAGCACTGACTCGACTTGTAACTGCAAGTTCACAGACCAATTGAATTTAATTTTCTAAGCTAGAGCCTCACTGTTGCCCAGGTTGGCCTTGAACTCCTGGACTTAAAGTGATCCTCCTGCTTCAGCCTTCACAGTAGGAGGGACAACAGCTGCATACCACTGCACCCAGCCTAACTGAGTTTTGTTTTACTGTGTGTTTTGTGTTTTTTTTGTTTGTTTGTTTGTTTGTTTGGGGGTGGTCTTTTTGTATTGGAGGTTGAACCCAGGGGTGCTTTACTCTGAACTATATCCCAGCTTTTTAAAATTTTGAGATAGTCTTAATAAATTGCCCAGGCTAGCCTCAAATTGTAAGTCTCCTGCCTCAGCCTCCCAAGTAGTAGGATTATAGGCTTGTGCCACCATACCTAGTTCCCTCTCCCCTTTTTCTATTGAGTAAAAGTGAAAAAAAAATCCTGCTTTTAAATAGACTCAAAGAACAGAGACATGGAATTAGTTACAAATTAGTTGCTGAGTATCTACTTTACAAAACAGTCACAAAATGTTTCTTTTTTATTTACTAAACTCCCAGGACTACACTATTAAGTTAATTCACACTGCTGTGAGCTCAATTCCTTTAAGACCCTTCTAGAAGACAAGTGAAGGACATGAGAAGCTATCTCATCACTTCTAGTGGCACAGCACGGCTCCTCACCCTTGCTCTCTGGCCACAAAACATGCCAGCTGCTTCAGCGAGGACCGTTTGAGGATGTGCCTTGGACGGATCTGCACAAAGATGTGGTCCGCTGCCCATCAGCTCTAAGTCCTAAGTGGATAAGGCAACCTAAGCAGAGTGTTATGGTTTGAACCCAGGTGTCCCCAAAGGCCACATGCTGAAGTGCCTGTGGCACTGCTGGGAGGGGGTGGAACCTTAGGACTCAGGGACTTGTGGGAGCAACTAGGTCACTGGGGACATGCCCTTGATAGGCATGGTAGAACCCTAGGCCCTTTCTCTCTCTCTCTCTCTCTCCCTCAGCATCCTGGTCCCATGAGGTGAGCAGCTGTGCTCCACCACATGCTCTCACTGGGCTCAGCAGCCAGGACGGAGACCTCTGAGACTGAGTCGGAATGTATACTTCCCCCTTATAAGCTGAATGGCCTCAAGTGTTTTGTCCCAGTGGTGGAAAGCTGAACGACACACAGTGGGTCCAATTCTCTCTTAAGGACCCTGTGCGCTGTGAACTGAAGAAACAGCCACTGAGATCATGGAAACATGTTTAATTCATCTATAATACCTGCTTTCTACTAAAGCTAAAACCGCAAAATCACGACAGAAACAAGAGAAGCAGGTGCCATGCAGAGCTCAGCAAGGGCAGCCGCAGATAGAGTCCAAGCAGCCAGCTCCTGTGAAGGAGGAGAGCTGACTGCTGCGTGTTTGGAGAGTGACTTCTCAGACACTCAGGTTGAAGACAAAGCAAGAGAGAGGAGGAACACCCGCTGCAAACTAACAGGATTCCCTGCTGGGCTCAAATAAGGACATATACTTCCTCCAAAGTTAAATGCAGTTCAATCTGAAACAGCCATGTGAAAAAACCCCATTAACTATTCAGAAACAGGTGTGGATTAACCTGCCAAAGCTTCAGCCAGCAGTCTCTGCAAGAAGTGGTAAAGCACCTCCTGACTCTTCTCTCTCCCCTTGAGGCTGCACCACTTGGGCTAGCACATGCACAGGAGCAGGGAACAGCTCTCTCAACCCCCACAACAGCCCTGGAGAGCAAAGGAGCTCTTTTCCACAGCTGGGAAGGCCTCCAAAGCCAGAGGTGGCCCCACCAGTCTCTCACCCAGCAAGACTGACCTGCTCCCATGGTCCCCAGCCACACCTGAGGGCATCCCTCCCTCCACCTCCATTTGCAACAAGGCACCTTTGCATTATTCTTGAATTCTGTCCAAGTTTTTTTAAGACACAGGTGCAGGTCAAGGCTTTTTAAACTACAAAGCAGCACATGAATGCACTGTGAAAACTTCAAGCAAACAGGAAGGCAGTGCACAGCTGGACAGATGGTCCCTTCCAAGGAGCAACAGCACCCATTCCCATCCATACTCTGTCCTTATGGCAATGGTGGGCTCTATCCAGGACCACTGGGGTCAAGGACACTGCACCTTGCTGCTAGGCGGGTGGTGGCCATGGCCAACTCACTGTGTGACACAGCTTCCACCTGGCTCTCGGAACACTGATACTTGGCACCAGCCATCATGCTGGGACATCCAAGCTAGCCATGGAGAACCCCCTGGGGGTGTCCTTGGCAGAGACAGAGGCGCCATCAAGGCATGGGGCAGGGCCAGACCCCTCCCACCCCTACTGAAAGCCTCCCTACCCAGCCTCCTGCCCTTAGGGCAGAGGCAGCTATCCATTAGGACTTGTCTCAATGCCTCATTCATAGAGCAAATTATGGTTGCTATACCCCCCTCACTTGGGATAACTTGTTTCCAGCCATAGTTGTTGGAACATCTGGTCAAGCAGTGGAAGTCAAGTTACTCATTTAATGTGTAACTGCTTTAAGGTCAGAATTTTCTGTTATTGCCGTTTTGAAAAATCTCTTTGCGCTGCAGAACGCATTGCTCTAAGCCTGCACCCACCTAGCATAGTGTCCCCACAGTGCAGACAGAGGGCGCTCACGTAGCTATACAGTCACACCATTTACTCAGGTGTGCCCTTCCCAGAACATTTTCTCACCCAGGAGGACACCACCATTAATACAAAGTAGTGACACCACTGAGCTGAAACTGACACTACAGGCAGCTCTTTAGGGAACACACTGTAGGAAAAGGGGGCTGAGAGGGGAGTGAAGCCCAGGTGGTATGATGGAGTGGGCAGGGCCAGCTCCCAGGGCAGCTCCCCTAGAGGACCCATGGCAGGGAGCTTGGAGGCGGGCAGGCAGCCAGGCAGGCCAGGGTGAGAAAGGCCTAGGGCCTCTTCTTGGATTTCTTGGCTTGCCAACGGGGCGGGAGGGGGGAATGTATGCCCCCTCCTCCTCAAATAGAAATAAGTGTACTGGGTAACAACCCAAGCCTTGCTGCAAAATAACTAGGAACACTGTCCTGAGAGTAAGTGCTTAGGAAAGGGAGAGTCTCCTCCGGTTTCTAGTCAGGGGGAACTGATCTAATTACTTTCCTTTGAAGTGTGAAGGTCCCTGTGGAGGCTCTGGCCCAAGGCTAGAGATGTACCCAAGGCCTTGTAAAAGGAGCCAGTTCCTCCCCTTATTCTGCTGCTATAAACATGCTTCTCACTTGAAACCCGTTATCATTTAGACTAGAAAAATTTATGACACTAGATAACCTATAAACATTTGGAAAACTGGTGAGGGGAGCTCACAATCTGGAGTCTGATGATCTCTGGGCCCACCAGCGTAAAATCAGGTTTGAGTTCTCCCACTCTTCAAGTGCCACCTGTCACTTCATGCCTGATTTTCACAACAAAGGCAAGAGCTTAATTCTTCATTTATCTTATCCTCCTCCCACTCTTGTACAGAAAGCAGTTCAAGGTGGCAAGATATCAAATCTTGGAGTTGGAATCAGCTATGATAGTTCAGGATGAATATGGAGGCAGAACAGAATAAACAAGAGACATGAGTCTTGTGCTCTGTTTCCACAAATGGTCCTGGGGCAGTCTATAGAGTAGCAGCCAGATGCCAATCTGAACAGGGGAGAAGAGCCCCCTGCAGGTGGAAGAAAGGGATGCAGGTGGCACACAGCATTCTCTAGGAGCTGGGCTCCAGGAGTGCCTTCCCCAGGGAGTGCTGCAATACAACTCATGAAAGGTCCCGCAAGGCAGAGATCCCATCCTGCTGCCTGGAAGACACCCTGGGGTGACGGAAAAGGAAACCACTCTTCTCAAACTTAAGGCCTCCCTCACCTTTCAAAAGTCTCTCAAAAATAGTTGCTATGGACTGAACAAATGGGCACCTCTTCCCTTCCTGATGGCTACTTAGCTGAACCTTTGGGTTCAAAGACTACAGATGGTCCCTGATGTAGGAGGTTCCACTTGGGATTCCTCAGCTTTCACTGATGTACAAGAAGTATGCATTCAGTAGGAATCTACTGTGATTTTCACCTCTCCTCACTCCAGCACGGTGCTACAAAACCACAGCTGTCAGCCCCACCACCATGAAGGTAATTACTGACACCGCTAGCACCCTGTGGCTGAGGTAGGATGTGAGACAGGCTTGGGGTACTTGATGCACTTTCCACTTACAATGGGTTCCTCGGGATATAACTGCAGTCACATACCCTGTTTCACTTCTGGCTCATTTCACTTAAATTTAACAAAATGACTATACATCACTTTCTTAAAGTCTGCAATAAAACCACTTGGCTCTGGAGATTAGAAAGTAATACACTGCTATTTAAATCCTCAAAAAGCTTTCATTTAAAAGAAAAGAGCTAAAGCAGAAGCATGGTCTAGCTAAAGGGATCTCCAGGCATCCACCCCCACCCAGGGTGTGTCCCTCAGGTGCCTGCATGGCGCTATCTTACTAACAATTACACTCTGACCTAGGGCCTCATCTGTCTCCTCTACAAAACTCTGAAGATGCCTGATTTCAGAGTCATTACTGCAAATAAGGGTAAGCCATACTCCAACTGAAGGGACCAAGTCCTGTTTGGACAAGTCAGAGCACACAGGCAAATCCAACAGGATAACATCTCTGGTCACTAGACACCCAATCTGTGGTGTATGACGCAATTACCAAAATGGATGTTACAAAGATATAAAATAGGAGAATGCTTCCATATGTGTAAAAAAGTTATGATGAAAATCTAAAATCAAAATACAGTGTTTATAGAATTTGACATCATATGTAAATAGTTAAACATATAAATAAATTTTAAAACGATGGTGTTAATTTTCTCCCATTCAGCTTTTTTCTACATAGCATATATTTTAATGCAGAAAATAAGAAGATACACAATTATTTTTACAACTGAAAATAAAATACTATTCTAAGGCTACGATGTTAAGATTCTGAGCAGGTGTCATCACAGAAGGAACCAAGTAAAAGGCAGGGACCTTGTGGCTCCCTTCACCCAACTCAGCCAGCTCAGTCTATCAACTGAGCCCTGTGGTCAGCAGAATAGAAGGGACAGAAGGGGAAATACCCACCCATGTCCCCAGAGTGTCCTGAGGCCCCTGCTTCAGTGCCTGTCAGGGTCATTTCCTCTGGCCCACCAGAATATGGGTCCTGGTACGCAATCTCCTTCTTCTCCAGCCCCTAGCCCCACCCACACCTGTTAGTACTTCACCATCAGTGAAGGCTCTGCAGCTCCTTGTGTTCAAGCTCTCCCCATTAAAGTCTGAGAGAGAAATCCTGGTTTGATCTTGGCACAGAAGGAGCTACAGTTTGCCAGACGGTCCATCTCTTGGCCTTGACTTACTCATGGAAAAGGTGCTAATGAGGTTCCCCTGATGCTAGCCACCAGAATACACAGCCCTGGACAGCAGGATGTGGCCAACATGCTGCTATGGGAGGACCCTAGCCCCCCAAGTGCCTGTGATATGGTGTGCAACTTCCCAAGCCCTCTGGGCTTCCCTCTGAAGTAAGTCCAGCACATGTACAGGTATCCCCCACTTTCAGAGCTCCTCTACTCTCACTCCCTGTCAGCACCCAAGCTGAAAGCATCCCACGTCAAAGGCCCAAGCAACCTGAACTACAGAGCTCAGCTCAGCAACAGCAGGAAAGCAGGGCTCTTTGGAGCTGCCTAGCATTGCCAGGGGACCAGGCTGCATGTCACTAGCTCAGGGACACCAAAATTCAAGATGTGCAGTGTGAACGAGCACCCCTCACACCACTATGAAGTCAAAAGCCAGAAGCCAAAGCCAGGGGAGGTGGCACAGACCAGTAGTCCCAGCTAGTCAGGAAGGCTGAGGTGGGAGGACAGTGAGCTGGAGACCGCCTGTACCTTATCTCAAAGGGGTGGGGGGGGATAAGAAGTGGGGTTCATATCAGTGACAATCAGGTTGAGCACACTGAAGAATAGAGAAGGCTGAGCACAATGGGGCTGCCTCCCACCTCTTTGGTGGATGCTTTCTTTCAAAGGAGCAAGGAGAGCCCCCACTTTCTCCTGCAGATTCCCACTCTGCAGAAACCCGTATAGGGACACAACAGAGGCCCACACCCTACCTTAACTCCATCACAGGCGCGAACAGCATGCTGAGGAGTGCTGGGAGGCCAGGAATGGCAGGCATCAGAGAGGTCTCTCTCAGCAGCATGGTAGATCCTGTTGCACAATGGGATGAAAGTCAGCGTCAGGTCCACCATCTGCTACTCAGGGTACTGTTCCCACCTTGCTGGTCCTACTGTTCACAGTGCCTCTCTTCTACAAAGAGGTCCCCACAGAGCCCCCTAGGGAAGCACTGCCCATTTCCAGTCCCTAAAGACACCTCATGAGGACATGTAGGTGTTCAACTCATTCGGTTGTTCTTTTCTTCTCTCTCCTCCTCATTATATGATCAGGTTTTCCAGGGCTAAGAACTTGGATTTATTTTCCTTTGTAGCCAAGCATGGAGGAATGAGGGAATGATGAAAATATGGGTTAGTTCCCACATCCCTGTACAAAGAGTGATAGTGCTCCATTTCTTAAATGTGCATCAGTCAATGTACCCAGAAAACAGTCTAAAACTGTAACACATAAGGAGCAATTGTTCCTAGCAAACAAAGTCAAGGAAAGGAGAAGAGAGGAGGACCACAGATGAACCGAAGCCCTTTGCTTACCAGTTGCATTGACTGAGAGTGAGGCTGCAACTAGCATCCTCTGGTGCAGGTCTGCAGGGGCGTCACTGATGATCACAGAGTTGATGCTCTCCTTCTCAATCCAGACACACCTGAAAGGAACATGGGCTCTGGACCCAGCCTACAGGAGTGTACCGCAAACAGATGGTCCAGCACTCAAGTGTGACAATCCACGGGTGCGTCATGCAGGGCTTCCCAGGCTCCTGGCCTGCTTCTCTGGACCCTTTCTCCCACCAGGCCTTACCTTCTTCCCACCCCCGACGTGGTCCAGACCTCTCCTTGGCATTAATTACAATATGCATGTCCAAACATGCTCCTACACCCAGAGTCTGTCCTGCACTCCAGCCCACATGGCTGTCACCTGTATTCTAGCAGAAGGGACACAACGTGGTCCACCCCATTCCTCCTGTCGCTTCTCCAGAAGCCAGCCCCACTCCACAGGGAATCCTGCATTCCTCCTCATCCTTCGTCACTGGCCCTAATCAAGCTCCATCCTGCTGCTCCCATTCCTGAAGAAGGTGTTTATTCAGCTGCCCTGGCCTTGGTTACACCAGTGACTGGCATCAGAGGTCTGTTCCTGCCTGAGGGCTCTTCTTCTTGGAAATGCAGTGGGCTCTTCACATGGGGCTACTCAAAACTTCAGTGCATACACAGATCTCCTGGAGAGCCTGTGACAATGCACTCTTCCTCTCAAATCGGGATGGGGCCTGAGCATTCTTATATCCATTAGCTCCCCAGGGATGCCCAGCTACTGGTACTGGATGAACTTGCAGAGGCTTGAACTCACCCAACGTGATCATTTTAGAATGCACATTGTAAGGCTTCCCATCTGTGTTTGGAGATGAAATCTAAACATGGCTTATGAAGCTTGCACTCCTCTGCCACAAGGTCTGTAGTCCCTGCCACCCCCACCCCCAGCCACCAATTCTCCATCATACTAAACTATTCACAAGTACAACCCCTCAGATTTAGGCCTATGCACTTATTACTAGAGCTATCCCTAACCTTCTCCTTCCTACCCCAAACACCTGTTCCTCTGCAGTCTTCTGGTGTCAGATTTCTCTGGAAGAACTCCATGGCCTTCAAAGCATGGCCTGGCCCCAGCCACTCTGATGATGTTCTATGGCTCCTATCAAGACCTATTCACCCTATGTTGTCATTGCCAGCCCCCCACCCCCACTGAACATAATAATCCTGGCAAAGATGACAAATGTATCCTGTTCATCACAGTCCCCTAATTCTTACTCTGTTCCTGGCACAGAGTAGCACTCACAGACCTGCTGAGTAACGATTAAAACGAGAACAGAAGAAATGAAGTCTGATGAAAGACACTCAAAAGTGTGATCAGAGAATGGCTTTCATAGAACACCTCTGAGATGGAGCTAGGAAGGAAAAGAGGACAAGGTAAAAATATTCTAATGGTTTAGATATGAGGAAGACTAGTTCCTGATGAGGGCTATAAATAGAGGAACCGAGAAAAATTTATGGGAAAATTAATTCAATCATACCTGAACTTGGATATTCTGGTCAAACTATGACACTTCAGTTCGTAAGGGTTGAAAGGTCCATGGAGCACCGCCTGCACACACAAAACAGTGTGACCAGTAGCAAAAAAAAAAAAAAAAAAAAAAAGTCCCAACCTCAGCCCATACTTTAAAAGAAGTTCAATCCAACCATCCTCATGTTTCAGTAAGGAAAACTGTGCCTTGAAGGAACACAACCAAGCCCATGTGTGTCGTGTGAAACACTCCAAATATATTGGCAAAAGTTCTTCTTTTAATGGCAGCAGACCAGTGAGGTTGAGTAGGCAGGCCTGAGGTCATGCAGGGTAAAGGCCAGGGTAATAGAAGTGGAGAACCTGAACAAGGAGGGGACCTTCCAGCCAGCCCTCTTCTGCAAATGGAATGGGCAGCACAAGCTCTAGTCCAGGCAGATGGGCTCATGAGCTTCAGGAAACCTAGCCTCGCAGCTCACTCAGAAGCCAGCACCACATGCCTCGGCCCAGTGGGAACCAGCAGCACTGCTTCAGAGGGGGAGGTCAGCACAACAGAAGCCAGGTGGAGCACTCTCTGCACCTGCCCAGACTACATGGGGAAACCAAGGTAGAAAGCTACCGGGGCTGCCGCTGCAGCCTCAGCCTGCAGTGTGGAGTGGCACAGTGTCCAGATCATCTTTTACCAGCTCCTGAACATCACCTTGCAGTTGGGGGCACCCAGTCTGTTGGAAGAAAAGCTCTCCAGCAAAATCCGGATCAGGTGCTTCTCGTCGTCCTTCCCAGGAGAGGGAACAGACACATCCACCACATTTTCTGCTGATTTGGAAAAGAGACCCTTGAGAACTTCATGGCTTTGCTGAACAAAACAAAAGAAAAAGTTTCTTTTATTAAAAGGAAAAAAATCATACTAAAAGCACCCTTTTCCAACTTAACCAAAACATTTCATGGACATAAGATCTGTACTATCATTAAGATACAGGGAGTGTTCATCAAATTCATTTTAAAATTCAAACAAATAAGAAAGCTTTTACAAAAATCAGTCATCACAGAATACTTTTTTAAAAACAACTGTCTTGATGAAAAATTTCAGTTTTACATGATGAACATTAACATTTCTGTTTTTCACATATTAAATAATGAATTTCAGTGAATTTCACCTTTATGTATGTATATCTATAAAGTACCAATCAACAATAAATAAATGAGTGAAAGAGAAAAAACAGAGAATTTAACTGGATCTTTAGTTAATATTTTGCTGGATTGTTTGTTCTTTCCAAATTCCCAGCATCCTTCATCCCCAATAGAATTATAGAAGTTCAATGCAAGATCTCAACATCAGACTCAAAAGTGACCTCTTCATGACTGATTTTTGAAAGAAATAGTTGGAAGAATTTTAAAATGCTTGAAATATTTGAAGTAAATATTTTGTTAACTACTTCCATTATGGATAATAATTCTTGAAATTCATTTTAAAAAATCTAGAACATTTTCCAATCTAATTTTCAATTTCAAAAATAATAGCTTGAGTAGAAAACCAAGAAAAATAATACCCAGCCACCATAATTTAGTCTCACAGGAATCAAAAGATATTTTAATCACCACCACGGAAAAAGAGCAACTCCTTCCACCCCTAGCCCCCTCTGGGGACCTCAGAAGGGAAGAAAGGGCCCCTCCTTCTCTCTTCTACAGCAAAAGGACTGTACCTTTGACTCGTAGGACTCCTCCGCGAGTTCCGCATGACCCTCTCTGATGAGGACATCTCTGATGTTGACGACATCCTGCGCCCCTGAGTAGCGGTACACGTCCACGTGCAGGACGCTGTGCACAACTGAGAAGACCTTCACCAAGAGGGCTCGGCCACTCACGAGGGAGGCAAAGCGCCCACTGGCTCCACTGCTCCAGTGCTCACCACAAACAAGAGACTTTGCAGAGGGTCGCATTTTGCAAATCTTAAATTCCAAAGCCTATAGGACACAGATGCACACTGAGACAGTTTCATCAATGAGCGAACACTCACCCAGATATGTGACCCTTGTTTCTGGACCTCATTAAGGTGTGCGCCAGGCTTTCCCAACTGAAAAAACTCGGCTCTGCTTTCACCAACAGCAGAAGTGTGGAGTGATTGAAACTGCACTCACACAGATGGCCCCCTTACACTCTGCCTGGTGCCAACAAAAGCCTTAGCATACACCACCCAATTACAACAACATGTTTCTTTGCTCAGCTTGAGATCTTCCATATATATTAACTCACTCCAAAACAATAATGGCAAAAACACCTATGGTGTTGGACCTTTTGTGAGTACAAACCAGGTTTGGCTAGTATGACACAAGTCTCTTCCCCACTCTGGGCTGTGGCTACCCTATGGTAAGCTGAAGGGCAGGGGCCCCATGACCTCCAGCAAGAGCCCTCTAGCATTCAGTATTCATGCCTCAGAATCTTCTCTACCTTACCTGGAATGGAAGCTCAAGAAACTGACAGGGAATCTCCATTAGAAGATCTAGGTCTACATGAGACCTATTGCCATAGTCTACAAAGAACACCTACAAGATAAAGAGAGCAAATGCTCAGACACAGTGTCCACAACATCATCTGACTTGATGCTAGCAGCACAGTGGTCTTCTCTAATTCTCTAATCACAGAATACCCAGAGAAATCTGTTCTAGTTGTAATGATTTCCCATTTAATTTCCATCTGTAATTACCAGATAGTCTATAAACTACTTTGTAAGTTTATCTCCTTTCTCTTTGAGTGATTTGTTATGGAAAAACATACCTCAGCAGAATTTCCAGAAACATAAAGGATTTGAGCTCTAAAGTAGTTTTCCTTATCAAAATCTGCAAAGGGTGCGAGGCAGACCAAGTCCGGGTGCGGGTGAGCGGGCAGGGGTGCCAACTCCAGCTGGTTCATCTCAGCAGTCAGCTTTCTCAGAAGCTCTGCACTCTTTTCATCAGTCCTGTACCCCCAGAAGTGGCCCACTTCCACCACCTGGAAAGCAGGGAGGGCAGAGGTGAAGCCTGGAAAGTGCAGCAGGTACCTCCCAGCACTCCTGGGTGCATGTGCTCTCCATGGGTTTGTGAGGAAATAAGAAGGGTTCTGGCTATCTGCAGTGAAGAAATATGCGTGACACAGCTGCTCTTGGAGGCACAAGACTTTCCAGCATGCCCAACTACTCAGGGCTCTGGGAGGCCACACGAGAGGAGTATACCTTTGTCTCCAGGTCATCCAGAGGAGAAGCCACACACAGGCCTTGGATGCCCCCAGGCTCGCCTGGCAGGTGCACAGCCCACCAGCTGAGTGGCAGCAAGTGGACCTCTGTCAAAGGGCACTGCTTCACAATGTCCACCACTGCTGCCACAAACCATGAGGGCCCATGACCACTAGTGTTCCAGTCTGGCTGGAATCCAGACTTCCATGTGGAATTTCCCAGTGAGGAGTGGCTGTAGACTGGCCAGGAAGCATGCAAGTATTTTAACTGAAATTTTATTTTTCATTTATTATTTATTGCTGTACTGGGGATTGAAACCAGGGGCTCTCTGCCACTGAGCTACCTCCCCAGTTCTTTTAGACATAGTCTTACTAAGTTGCAGGCCTTGAACTTGCCTTCCTCCTGACTCAGTTTCCCAAGTCCCTGGAATTACAAGCACATGTCACCATGCCTGACTGGAATTTTTTTTTTAAAGAGGCAAAATATATATCCAAATAATACTGTTGCCAACCTATTTTGTGGATATAAACTGAATTATACAAGCACATATCATCATGCCAATTAATATTTTAATGTGTCTTTTTAAATGTCTGTTTATATTTGCTTCACTTTTCATCTTAGCCACATTCCAATTTAATAAGAAGAGTAATTCAAGCTTGACCACAGTCACTAGATGATGAAGGTGTACAGTCAAGTGTGAACTTATTTCCTGTACACCCATGGTGTCTGTGGGTTCTGAGGAGAGAGGCTCTCATGACTCATCACACTGTGCTTACCTCTGTGACATCAATAGTCAGAAGGAGATCTGCCACTGTCTGGGATCTGTCCAGGGTGCTGAAGGAGACTTGCATGGGGTCCACTGTCTGCTTCTGGAAGTCCACATTCACCCTACACAACACATGTGTTGTGAAAATACATAAAAATGAAGTGTCCCTCAAAATGTTTTCACTTCACCTATTCCTATATTTTACAAGAAAAGAACATTTTTAAAAAATATCTAAGCCAGCACTATAATTTTGATCTTGGGTCGGGGAGTACTGGAGATAGAGCCCAGGGGTACTCTACCACTGAGCTATATCCCCAGCTGCTTTTTTTGTTTTTTCTGAGACAAAATATCACTAAGTTGCCCAGGCTACCCTTGAACTTGCATTCCTCCTGCCTCAGCCTCCTGAGTCCCTGGGTTACAGGCCTTTGCCACCACACCTGGCTTATAGTTTGGATCTTGAATGTCCCTCAAAGGTCCATGTACTGTAAGGCTTGGTACCTCCTGTGGCAGGTGGTGGAACCCCTAGGAGGTGGGGCCTAGTTGGAGGAAGTTATGTCCCTAAGGGAGGGCATGCCCTTAAAGGGGAGCACTGAGCACAGCTCCTCTCTGTTGCTGGAAACCATGAGGTGAACAGTCTCCTCCACCACGTGCTCCTGCCATGGTATACTATGCCTCCAGATCCAAGCAACTGTGGGCTGAAACCATGAGCCAAAATAAACCTTTCTTTTGGAAGCTGATTACATCAGTCATCTGTCAGAGGGATGGAAAGCTAACACAGCCAGAGACCCTGAGTTTGATCTCACCATAGAAGTCAATTTCTGGTGGCTTCCTGAATAACCCTGGAAGGGGTGCATGCCATAATAATTAGGTACCACCCTGGGAATATATTCTAAAAGCCAAGACTCTTACAGAATATCTATTTTCAAGGGTATAAATTCTAAATCTAAGTAGGACCTGCTATGGTTCCTACCTTGTGACTTCAGTAGTGGCTTTGACTTTAAGAAGCTAAGAATCCATGCATGGTTCAATGCTGAGTTACAGCACACACACACAACTGTCCAAGAAGCCCAAGACAAGTCACTCATCATTTAGGGCAATAGGACAGCAAGTTCCAAAGATCTGGGACATGAAAGACAAATTCAATATACCCAAGATTTTCCTTTTCTAATACCTGGTATTCTAAAATGAAGGGAAGAATTATAAGACAGATCTGATCCCACTCTTTTTCTTTTACTGGTGTTCAGGTACTAGTGGACTCTGATAGAGCAGGGCAGTATTCTCTAAGCAGAGGATGGAATCCACCATGTCCCCATGTGTTCAGCAGCCAACATACCAGGCACTGGACGAAACCAGCTGAACACACACCCCTTCTTTCACCAGCACTCAGATCATTAACGAGCTCCACCAGTTAGGAAGGCCACAGTGAGAAATGGTGGGACTTCCTGCCCAAGTGGCAGTGAGGAACCATTGCAAACACTAGAGGCTATTTTAAGAAGGTCCATAAGCCTTACTCTGAGCCAGTGGATATAAAGCAATCCCTGACACCACATGGCTGGAGGGAAGGACACCACTGGCAGCTGGCACTTCAAGCAACAAGTGCTCCCAACTGCACCTCCACTGTGTCCCATCCTCTCTCCACTAAAACAAAGAAAATTCCACTTGGCTTAAAAGAGAACTATCACAAGGAAATGCACATGCCTAAAGAGGAAGAAAGGGAATTAACATTAGGTTCAATCTGAACTATTTAAACTTAAAGCCTAATATAATGGGTGTCATACCTTTTAAACAGATAAAAACATGAGGTGTAGAGAGGTTAAGTAATGTGCCCAAGCACACACAAGGAAGCGATGCAACCAGCATTCAAACCAAACCTGCAGCATAAGCTACAGCACACACCAGGCTGCACAGCCCTAGGAAAACATTATCTGGAACCTGAGTCCAGGCAAAGTCTTTGAGAAATACCTGGTGTTCCTGAGCTTCGACACCGTCCCTCCTAGCACCTTCCCTTCGATCTCCTCAGCAGCATGTACACTGAGCTCCAGCGACACTTTCAGCTGGGACATCTTAACTGCCATATACACTGCAGGAAGGGTTTTAAATCTCTCTGTCGGATTCCTCGAGAACTCCACAAAAGCTCTGCTCCACAAATATAAAGCAAGTACATTTATCAGGCATCTGGTAAAAAATAATCACATACAATTTATCTAGAAATTATGTAAAAATTCTCACTGCACAACTCTCCTCTCAACACCAGTGGTTCTTCATTCTAATTAATCAATAAGAAGTACTAGATGCGGAGTGCAGTGACACACACCTGTGATCCCAGTGGCTCTGGAGGCTGAGGTAGCCTCAGTAAAAGCAAGGCATTAAGAAACTCAGTAAGACCCTGCCTCTAAATAAAATACAAAATAGGGCTGAGGATGTGGCTCAGTGGTTGAGGGCCCTTGAGTTCAATCCCCATTACCCACCCCAAAAAAAGAACTAGATTGATTTAAAGAAAATTTATTCACTAGAGGAAATAAAAATTACAATGATAAGCCATTACACTGAAACCAGGTGTTATCCTTATATAATATAACACAAGACCATTTCACCCAAGAAATCTTTTTAAAAATAATTTTTAGCTACCAGTGGACCTTTATTTTATTTATTTATATGCGGTACTGAGAACTGAACCCAGTGCCTCACACATGCTAGGCAAGCACTCTACCGCTAAGCCACAACCCCAGCCCCAAGAAATCTTAATTTTCAAAATGATAACAAAAATAACAGGTTTGATTTTTTTTTAACTATTACACATAAAAACACAGATTCAGAAAACAGCACAGGTGCACAGCTCAGAGAACTTAGTGATCTCCCTTCAAAAATTACTAAGTTTATTACCCAGTGATGGTGATGAACATCCTACCCCCATGGCCCCTCATGTATTTTGGGACCGTAGTCCATCCCCTTCCTTGGAGGGACGAGAACCAAGCATGAAGCAAGGGGACCTGCCAGCCATCCATGTTGCAAGTTCACACTGTGCTATGAATGCCATAAATGTAAAAATTCTCACTGTACATCTCTCCTCACAACACCAGTGACTCTTCATTCTAATTAATCAATAAGAAGTACTAGATGCCGGGTGCAGTGGTGGAGGCGATCCCCCACTCACTGTCTTGACAGGGTCACAGTGAGAAAAAGTGTTGGCAAAGCCGCTCTCCCACTGTCTTGACAGGGTCACAGTGAGGATGAATGCTGGCAAAGCCACGCTGGTTGGTGGGTAACCGAAACCATGAGACCCTTTTTTATGTAATTGGGACTTTGCATTTTCATGCTTATGTTTCTCACAGGAGGCATAGGTATGTGAAATGCCAAACAAATTAAATTTCAGATGGCTAGAACAGAACAGGTAGTTCATGCCTTGGAGGCCGTTCTACCCACCCCTCAGCATATCAAGGACAAAGTAAAAGGCTATTCTTCTATCTCAGTACATTGTGGACAAACCTAATAATGGACAACAATCATCCTCTGAAAAACAAACTCTTTGAGAACTAGTGCACCTTGACTGAGAAACAAATTCTTTGAGAACTAGTGTACCTTGACTGAGAAACAAAGAAACTCTTCAAGAAAGCAGCTCAACCAGTTTTATGAGAATAAATTTAGGAATTAATTAAAATAGCTTTATAAGACACAGTTTTAAAATAATGTTAGAAATATTATTTTATTTAGATTCTTAAGTTTAGAAATTCTTAAGTCTTTAAGTTGTATAGGTTTCTGATATGTTTTAAGGATAATTCATAAACTTTAGGATATTTTAAATATAAGATTTAAAGGGGCTTTTTTAGATGGGAATTTTAGATTAAAAATAAAGTACAAGTTACTTTAGGTTAATGATTGGCTAGGAGACTTAGAGTCTGATTACGTAGTTTGGCATTAGTTAATAAGGAAATAATATATCTTGGGAAAAATAGTAAATCTTGGGAAAATCTGAAGGATGTAAATTGGTGACATGTTTTATTGATGATTTTGTACTTTGATGATTGTATGGCTGGGGGTCATATCCTGGAAGAATGTAGATCGGTGTGCTCTCAATCATGGTTAAGGAAATGTCATGTCTTGGCAAAGTTTTAGATTATATAATCAATGACGTATTGTGAATCTATAATGATGAGAAAAATTGTAATAAAAAGGGGACCCAGAGAAAGCTGCTTTAGCTCTCTCTCTGGAGATTGCTCAAACGGAACGACTCCTGTCTCATCATTTCGCCGACGCCACTCCTCCTTCAGGACTCCCTGGACCCCGCTGGGGCTGGACCCCGGCAGTGCAGTGACACACACCTGTGATCCCAGTGGCCCTGGGATGTGCTCACATGGCTATGCAAAGAGACTTACAACCCCTCCTGCCATACGATCACTGAGTGTTGGGCTGTCATAGACCTATGTCCTCCCTGCTGCTGAGGAAGGACACTGAGCCAACCAGAGCATCGGTGGGTATGTGACTGAGATGGCTAACCTGCAGCAGCCTGTCACTGGATGCCCTGCTTCCCTGAAGCCAGAAGCTGCTGCCATCCCTAGCCCCCTCCTCTGCTCATACCAGCATGCCCACCTCTCCCTCAGCCCTCCTTAGTAGCCCCTGGGACTCCCGTCACTACTACACATGCACTTTCTGCCTTCCTATTGCCCAATGAAGCATAATTGCCTGTATCACCCTGCTTTAGCAGGCTCCTAAGTACCTCTTTAAAAATGATTTCTTTTAAGCTCTAGACCACATTTCCAAGCCTCTAACCTTCCAGGAGCACATCCATCCTGACATTTCCACAAGCCTGCATGCTCCCCACCTCCCATTGCCCCAGCCCACCCCATCCCTGAGCTCAGGGCTGCATCCAGGGCCCTCAATATCCAAGCCCAAACCTGAGCCTCCTCAGCTCCTCTCTCCTTTGTCCTCCACGAGCAACCAACTGTCAAATCCAAGAGCTACACCTACCACCTCCTCTTCATTTCAAACACACTGGGTGGACCCTGTCAGTGCCTCTGCTATGGCTCCTTCAGTCTCCAGACTGCTTCCTCTCATGTCTTCATCTGCCTCCATGTAGTCCAAGTGAAGCTCCAAAGAATAGCTCAGAACAGGACATGTAGGGTCTCCAAGTGCCCATCTCTTCATGTTCACACTTGTCAGTCTGTGACAAAAAGAACCAGCCTGACCCGAACCCCAAGCCCATCTGATGCCACTTGACACAAAGCCACTTCCTGCCAAGACAGCTGTCACGCAGATCTCATCAGTCCTGTGCTCTCCATAGCCACTTGGCCCTAACTCGCTCCTGTTCCACCACCTCCTCCGTCGCCTATACACAAGGTTTCCAATCTGGGCCTCTCCCATGATGATTCTTCAGACACCCTAAGTTCAATTCATTAAACCTGTAAGACTATTAAGTATACTTAAAAAGGTTCTGCTTGTTAGGATTATGACTTTGCCTCAGAAAGCATTCACAGGCCTACAAAGAAAATGTATATATCAATCACCAAAAATGGAACTTAAAATGTTGAAAAGAATAATCCAAATTAAAAATGGATTTGATATGTTCAACCCAATTAGCAGGACGTTAGTCAAAGAGAAAGTGTTCTTATTAACTAGATTTGTCAAATTAAATAAAAATTTTAAAACACTGAAACACTAATAAAAGAACTTTTCTGAGTTCAAAAATTTAGTGACTTTAAGAACTCTAAGTAGTCTTTCTTTTTGCATGTAAGAATTTCCTATTAAAAATAAAAACTCCCAGTGATACTCCGTCAACTATTCATTTCTGACTGCTGACAAAATAGGGCCAAATAATCTGAGCTTCTGCAAGGACTACAGATCAAAATCATTCAGGAAAGATATTTTTAATTAATTAAGAGCAAATAAATTCTGTTTGGGGTGTCCTCGTGGTTATAAAATAACAAATTCATGACATTTCATGAAAATCTGGGGATGAGGCACTAGAGTGAGGGCACCTGCAGGAAGCCCATTGTGCCACAAACTCGTCTATGCTACCAGATTCCAGTGCTCCCGTTAAGAGGCCACTTAGGTAAGAGAAATGATGAACCCTACTGACAAGCTAGAGCAAAGCTGCATTCCAAGAGCCACCAGCAGCAGCCCCACAAAGACCCACATCCACGTGCAACTGGAGTCTGAACACTTAGAATGTCATGCCTCCCTCACAAGTGCAATTGATTACAAAAACATCTACTTACTTTGCACCATCAAATACGATGGATTTGACTTGACCACACTGTCTAAACAGAGACTGTAGTTGTTTATAGTAAAGGAATCCATAGGGAGGAATGTGCTTCAACTGTAAGACACAACACCAAAGCAGTGATTAGAGGTGTCACCGAGGGCTGATGGAGCAGTCACCGAGTCTGTCAGTTTCAGGCTACTGCTTATCTCTTAGCTCACAGACGTAGGTCACCACCTTCACCCATAGTGGGTATGCTACAGGTGAAGGAAGCCAAATGATATTTAATAGCCTAATATGATTTTTAATCTATAACTAAGTTTAAATAACAAAATATGTTAAAGGCTCATTCTTCATTATAAAAATAGGTCAATCTGGGGCTGGGGTTGTGGCTCAGCATTGGAACACTTGCCTAGCGTGTGTGAGACCTTGTGTTGGATCCTTGGTACCACATAAAAATAAATAAAATAAAGGTACTTGTGTCCAACTACAACTAAAAAAATAAATATTTTTTAAAAAGGTCAATCTAGTATAGGAAAATTAATATTGGTTGACTTCTGTTTTATTTTACCTTAAAATAATCAAGCTAAACACATCTTTTTAAAAACATTGTATTTCTACATAAGGAAAAATGGGAACCTAAGAAAAGAAAAATGTACTAATAATGAGAGAAGGGTGACAACTCATCACAGCAGCCAGAGGTGAGCTCTCAAGGAAACTCAGCTGCTGCAGGGCTCTGCCACACTTTATGCCCTCTGTGCACACCAGGGCCAGTCGTGTTCCTAGCTCTGGCTCCACATGGGCCCTTGCTGAGAAGCCAAACCCTGATCTCAGGCCCACACCAGCTGCAGGAGGGCAGCAGGCAAGAGAGGGCATGGCTTAGGCCACGTTGTCCCATCTCATCCTTCCCTGAAGCTCATGTCTCCTTAACCAAGTTATAGAATGGCCACTTCATGAAATTAGGACAAATCCTTAACTCAAAATTGTCATTGTGAGGCTCAGGGAAGAATGAATAAAAAGTATTTAGTACAAGGCTTCTTGCAGAAGAACTAAGACAAGCCAGGCACGATGCAGCTTCTATGATGCACAGTTAGTTCTGGCCCCAAGAGTGCATGAGGAATAAGGCAGCCTGGTGACAGAAGGAGGCATTTAAGGCAGGGTCCTGTCCCTAGAGCCCTTCCAGAGTGCAGACCCAAAGGAAGGACACCACAAAGGGGACAAGGGGAGAGAGGAAGCCAAAAGAAGATCTCAGTCATCCCTGATGAACAACAAAATCACTGGTCCTCACCCAGTGCCCCACAGTGCTCAGCTATAGCTCTTCACAGACTGGAATTTCTAATGCTCTGGTAGAGTTGCCCTTCTCTTGTGAACCTTCATTTCCTCAACAATAGCATAAGTGCCATAGCAATACCCAGAACCAACACAGGCAGTGACCATGTGTGTGCATTTGCTCTTCACCAAGTGCTTCCCACCCTGTGCCCAACTCCAGCTCACACCAAGCAAGGAGCTCAATGAAGTCCAGTTCTCCAACACCTCCCTCCAGCTGTGCATCACCCTGCTGCTACGGTGCAAACAATCCACAGTGTTGACCCAATGGTCAGTGCCTGTGGCTGATCACTAGATTCACCTACAGTACATGTTATTTAAATCCTGATTTCTAGGCCATACCTTCTATCTCAGACTTTGAGAGGCCCTCTAATCTGAATTCTAAAATAAGTAAGTGTACACTCCCTAAGACTTTCTGTTGGGCATCCAAGTCAGGGGATCATAGTACTAAGCTGCTAATCAACATTTAATTTTGTATAATATTTAAATTGCTAATTAACAAAATGCTCTTAAGTTTATGAAAAAGTGCCTCAAATCCTTCTAAACAGCTAATGATCAAATCACCATTTGCCATGAACACATAATTTCTTCAGGCTTTCTTGCAAGCCCAGATCTGCCAAAAAGGACCAGAAGTCCCTGAAAGGCCAATCAAGGCTAACATTCACTCTAGGGAAGATCCACACAGCAGCCTCAAGACAGAAACAATTGGAAAGGCTCGTGTTCTGCACTGTCCACAACCAAAAGGCAATTCCAGCTGGAAACCAGTGATTCAGTCTACACCCAGGGACAGCCTCTTGTCCTCTATACCCACCACGATGGTCGTCTTTGGGTCTTTGCCAGCCAGCTCTCTCACCGACATCTCCTCATCTGGTTGTCCAAAAGTAAAGTAATTTGGATAAAAAGCACCTGCCAATACAACCTGAAAAAGAAGCTCATTTTCATGAAGAAACTGCACACTTCATCAGTTATTCTCACAGTTTTCTAATCTCACCCCAGCATCTCTGGGCCACCCAATATGCAAGATAGGTGTCATCTGCATAAAAACAGGACCTCTCCCCCACCAGGTAGAAGTCATACACTGGTTATTTCCCCACAACAGACGTACTCTACTCACCCTTTCTTCAAAGGAGCTGAGGCACTTCCCAGAACACTGCTGGGAAAGGTGGGGAGCTGAGCACAGTCACCACACATAGCCCAGCCCCACACTGACTTCCACTCTCCCAGGTGTGCAAATGAGACTCCCGGCCTCCCATCTGGACACCTGACTGAGGGCAGCAGGTTGGCATCTAATACTCACCTCTCAAAGGCACTCTGCAAAGCATCCTTTTGGTAAGGACACACCCACAGAAGACTCTCCTGCCTCTTGGTAACTTTACATCCAGAAAAACATTCCCATTCCCACAAAGACAGCTGTCCAAGGCTGCATGATTAGCCAGTGCCCCTCTCAAAGCCCACAGCAGAAGCACTTTCCACCTGCCAGGACACACTTCCCTACCTTCCCTATAGGGACGGTTCCAGCTCACAGCTAGTCATCTGAACCCATAGCCCCAAGAGTTAAAATGTTCCTGCAGGGTAAGAGGACAGCTCCCTGTGCCAATGATATCAAGGACACTCTCACTTTCTGAAGCCACAATAGACTCAGTGACAGCTGGTACTCCACACAAACATGTCCTGGAAGATGCAGATCTGGGTTGTCAATTCAGTGCCAGGAAGTGGGAAATAAGGAAAGGTGAGAATGGCTCCCAGTCCCCATTCATCTAGGCCCTGAGATCTCTGAAGCTCAGCTAGGGCAGAAGTGCCGACAGCTGGAGATGGGAGCTTCTCAGCCAAACCCAAGCAAGCAGGAAGAGTCGGGAAAGACTCCCAGGAAGCCCCAGCGCACCTGTAAGATGAAGCGCTGTTTATGTGGATACTCTTGGTCTAAGACGGGCCGCCGAGGATCCACATACATATTGAACTGGGAGATTCTGTTTTTCAGTTCTTCATACAATTCAGCCACCTGAGAAAACACATTGAAATCTGGTGTCTCCCATGCATATGCTCCTCGGAGCAAGAACAGCAGGGAGCAAGTGTACAACGGAATGCACCAGCACCCACAGGGTGAGGCACTGCAGCTGCGCAAGGCATCCTATAAACCTGAGATGCTCCACACAACATTAGTAGGAAACAGGAAACTGCCTGTACCTCCACCTCAGCTAGTGCACACCAACAGTAGACCCAAACCAGCCTCACCTGGGAGTGTCCAGTATGCAGGTAACCACAACCACACCCCTGAAATCCTTCAATTCCTTCCCCAACCTCTGCCATGAGCCTGCTCTGCTTTTGTGACTAGAAACAAGACAGCTGACCAATGGTCAAGCAGTCCTTCCAAATGAAAAACAATTTTTTTAATTAAAAAAAATCCACTTGTAATAAAAACAGTTTTGTACAAAATGTCAAACTTTAAATGTACACACAGGGAGCTGGGCATGGTGGCACACACCTACAATCCCAGTGGCTCAGAAGGCTGAGGCAGGAGCCTTGCAAGTTTGAGTTCAGCCTAAGCAAGTTAGAGAGGTCCTAAGCAACCTAGCGAGAACCTATCTCAAAATAAAAACTAAAAAGGGCTGGGGATGTGGCTCAGTGCCCCGGGTTCAATCTCCAGTACAATAAATTAATAATAATAATAGGTCAGCCAAATTGGAAACCTAGAGCACAATGCATTTTTTTTAAAAAATTAAATACGTGTACACATATGAAAACATACAACTCCAATCCTATGAACTATCAACAGTCACCTCAACATCATCTCAATGTGTTACAAAATGTAAAAACATACAGTAACAGGCATGAACACAACTGAGGGGACAACCCTACAAGTGGCTGGTGGAGGTTTGTGGGCAGTTTACAGGTGGAGTATATACTTGGCATGCCGAAGGCCCTGGATTCAACCCCTAGCACACATTCACAAAAAAAAAGAAAAAAAAAAAGGAAAAAAAGTATTGAAAGGACGGAAGAAAGTCAAAACCACTATCTCCGTGAAGGGAGGAGAAACTCAGAGCCCTGGGCCACAAGGAGCAGCACGTCCAGATGCCAGCCTGATATCTCCCACAAGAGCGTAATTATACACTCTAGAGCCAACTGGAAATCATCCTGAAGTGATGACAGTCACTTCCTTTGACTAAAATCCAATAAAATCAGAAATTAATATAAAGATATCTAGCAAAATTTTTTTCTACCTTGGAACTATACAAAAACTCTTCTAAAGAGCTGAGTCAAAGGAAAACACTCAGGAAATTATGAACAGGAATAGCAGGATGTGGTCAAAACTGTGCTTATAATCAAAATCATAGCTTTAAATATTTTTAATTAGAAAATATCAATAAATTAAATATTCATCTCTGGAAGACTAAAAAAGTTAAATCAAGAGACACAATGGGAATAGGGGGGTGGTTCAGTGGTACAGCACTTGCCTATCACATGTGAGGCACTGGGTTAGATCCTCGGCACCACATTAAAAAAAATAAAACAAGATAAAGATATTGTGTCCATCTATAAAGAATAAAAAGATATTTTTAAAAAGCAAGCAACCAGATAGGTTCAGCAACTACCAGAGAAACTGAAAATACTGTTTTTTAAAAAACCTCTCTCTCAAAAAGGCAGAGGCTTTCATGGGTGCGTTCTGTCAACTTAAAAGACACATATTCCCAGTTTGCACTATTAGCTTCCCTGGGCTTGGAAGACGCTCATCCCACAAGGGTACACAAACCTAACAGCAATATCCACTCCCACTCTGCCTGTGCAAGTCCCTGCGCATACACGTCTACACACACACACCACAGGCCAGTAGCACAGGACACACTCACAGGAGAAGGCAGGCACCCAGGACCCAGGGATGGCACGACAGTAGAAGCTAGAGTGCTTTCAGTCATGTCAGTCAGTTAACAATGAAGAGACCACATGCCATCCTGACAAATTCTGAAAGGACACCTGATAATATCACACATCCATTCCTCTTATACTAAGCATGGGGGAGTCCTACCCAGAAGCCTAGGCAACAGCCATGTCTGGATGAAGCCACCAAGGCAGCCTTGCTGCACATGGGATGGGTGGAGGAGTCACCTCTCAGAGCAGTCAGGACCACCCTGTGCATTCTCAGTCCTCAGTGAACATTTGCTAAGCCAGTTTTACCTGTGTCCATTTAGTAAAAGAACTTAAAACTTACCTCTCTAATTCTCTTGATCTGAATATAATTCAGCCGTCCCCAGTCAAGTTCATCCTTTAAGTACATAAAAGCATAATATTCAATGTCAAGGTAATAGACAAGAGTTGAACTTGGCCAAGTACAGAAAATAGAGTTGAACTTGGCCATGTACAGAAAATAAGCAAGTGGCTGGGTCCTTTTGCCGGTGCCCCTGGGTTCAGTCACTGTCTACAAGCCTGTACAGAAGTCTTGGCACGTGAGCAACTGTGCACTAAACAGCGTACTACAGTGACCACAGCACACCCTCTCCAGGGCTTCTAACTGCACATTGAGCATCACACAGGAACCACTCTTATGGTTCACCTGTCCCAAGCATTAAAGGCAGAAACACCCTGACTAGCTTGAGAAAGAGCACAGCTCCAAAGCAGGTGACATGGCTGAGTGTATAAAAGACAGCTTCCTAGGGCAGCTTGCACACTTGGTAGAGACTCACCTAAGCACAGCCAATCTATACACACCTGCCAAAGTCTCTGAAGCCTACCTGGTTTAGGAAAAGAAAAAACTTGACCAAATTAAAAGAAACGAAATGCAGGCAACCAGATTAAACTCCTTGAAGCCTATTATCTACACTTAGCTGAAATGTAGGTCAGAGGAGCCGTCACAGCGACCCCAAAGAAAAAGGTATCCTGAACTGGCAGGAAGATCAGTGCACATGGAGCTGTAGAGCCAGCAGCTCTGTGCTCTGCAGGATGCATGGCTTCCTACCCAGTGACTAAAGCCAGGGGCACTGGTAAAAGGACCCAGCCACTTAAGATCACAGCTGCCCGTCCCAGAGGGCAGCACACAACAGCTGTCCACAGCTCCTGAGCAGTGAACAAGCAGGCACACAGAGTCTTCAGGAAACCTCGTCACTCATGTCACCACGAGGAAACAACAGGGAACATGACCAACCTTGGGATGCCGCAGCTCTCCGCGCTGTCTGCAAGCCTGCCACGTCTACAAATCAATGATCCACAGTTTCAGAATAATTTATTGGCTACCAGATGTTTTAAAATTCCAACTTCAACACATTGTGGTCACAGGAAATTTGCAAATTGAATGTTTTCAATCACCTTCGTGACACTGGTCTGTGGGAGACCAACCTTGCACTTGACTGAGTCACACTCCCTGGCTGGGTGCTGAGGCACTCAATCACAGAAATGTGGCAGAGCTTTCCCCACTCTTCTTGGGTTCAAGGGTAGGTGTTTTGTGCATGGGTGTGTCTTGCTACAGCCCCATGGGTGGAGCTACGCTCACCTGTTCCTTTGTAATATAACCCCTTGCCCTGTTTAGGATAGAATCTTCCATGGAAGTGCCTTTGTGTGTGGTCTACCCAGATGTCAGTCAACCTGCTGACAGTGGACATCATGAAGATAGACTCAGCCCCCTGAAACCTGACCCCTTGCCTCATTTGAATAGCTTCTCAATAAAAGGCGTCAGCACCGTGCTCTCGCTCTCTTCCTGTGGACCCTTTAAGGTCAGAGGAGCTGTCACAGCGACGCCAAAGAAAAAGGTATTTGGGTCTCTTGTGTGGTTATTTTGCACAGCCCAATTAGCCCAATTTAACTAGAGTGACCCCTGAGCCTTTTAGTGGCGAGAATGGAAACCCGGCACTGGCCTCCTGTCCCCACGGCCCTTCCTCCAACAGTTAGCTGCTGAATGCTGGACATTCCTCCCTCCACCCCTGCCTCCATGAATGTGGACATGCTGGCAGCCTGTGGTGCCACCTCCATGGGCAAGCACAGTGACTCACCTTAAAGGCCTCCACAAGTGCAAGGCAGTCACTCTTGCTGCTACCAGAGAAGTTCACTTTGTTCCTGCAGAATGACAACAAGTGTCACTCAACACCATTAGGACCAGGTGACCTCTTAAATATGAACATTAAATACCTATATCCATCAAGATGCTGCCGAAAAGGCATCGCGAAAAAATTCTTCAATGAGAGCGCTGCCGCTGACAACAGAAGACACAGAATGAAGACTGTTAGAGTGTGGCACCCGAGAGCCACCCTGGGCTTGCTTCCCACACTCACCTATGATCAGACACTCATCCAGGCATCCAAACACGTGTCCCAGCACTATGAGTTTACCCAGCTGTTGATTGACAGGGAGCTGTGCTAGCACCCTTCCTAAGAAGGTCAATTCACCATCGTGGGGGTTTTCATCTTCTCTCTGACCACTAACAGCAAGTGCTCCAACCTTTACAAAATAAATCAATGTTATTAGCAAGCACGGGTGCATTCACATCCTTTTCATCCTTTGGTGGAAAGTACGAAACAAGAAATAAAGACCTAATTTTGGTGAATACGATTCTGAAAGATGTCCAAGTTAAGTTATAAAAGATTAATGCTCCCCAAAACCTTTAATTCTCTCTTGAAACTTTGACTTTTATTATTTCTTTTAAAACATATTATATGTTTTATATGGGAGGTAACACTCAAGGATTGCCACCAAAGTCTACTTAACAAATAAATACAGCACACACAGTACTGAATAAAGGGTCTGCAGCCTCAGCCCATGGCACACCACAGATACCTGTTATACCCACCTATGAATAAAACCTCCTCAGTTTGCAGAAACCCAAGCAGGTACCATATATAAGAGTAAAACACAGGCAGCTCCTCAACCTCAAGGGTCAGAAGCAGAGCACACACAGACTTTGGACAAGGACATAGCTGGTCCCATGGCTGGGGGCTGCAAGCTCCAAGAGCAGAGTGTGAGCAGGAGTGGGCCATGGAACTCAAGTAGGAAGGGCAGGGTCACAAGCACCAAACAGAGGGCTGGGCTAAGGAAAGGACCAAAATCAGAGGAAGAGAAGCAGGAGAGAGACTCTACATCAACACACAGCAAGCAAGGGAGTGCTGGGGTCAGGGCACAGATGAGCAGCACAGGTGGTGCGTTTCAGCAAGACCACCCACAAAGCCAGTCTAAACCACGGCTATGAAACATGGCATTACCTGTTAGTCATTACACAGGCTTTTTCAAGCGCATGTTGAGCATTTACAACAGCCAAATACACTGAAGATTATGAAATTAAGGTTCCCAAGGCAAAATAAGAAAACCTTAGCTTTCTCCACCACTGAAAAACTCCAGAAAACCCTACCTCCTTTAGTAGAAGGATGGTACGCTCAATGTCACTCAGGCTGGGTGGAGAAAGGGCGGTTGCCAGGAGAGCTCTGGGCTCACCCATGCCAAGCAACTTCACTTTCAATATTGTGCTTCCCAGTGGACAGCGCTGAAAAGAGCACAACTTAGATTCAGGGATAAGACAATCAGATTAACCTATTCACACAACTAGTATTCTAGAAACAGAAAACAGGAAAAACAAGATCAAGAGAAAAAAGGGTAAAACAAAAACGGTGGAACCTAAGCAAAGTTAGGAGGTCATTAGAAGCCTGCCCTGATGAGAGGTCAAGGGAGTTCTCATGGAATCTGGTCAGTTATCCAGAGATGGTTTTTACAGAAGAATCAGACTGGTCCCTCCTGGGTATCTGGCTTCCTGTCCCCTCAGGTGCAGTCTCCCTCCTCATGTTCTTACTATGATGCCATCTGCCATGATGTGATCTCACCAAGGAGACCCTCACCAGAGGTAGAATAAGATGGGAAGGACCAACCCATGACTTTCTTTTTCTTTTCTTTCTTTTTTTTTTTAAAGAGAGAGAGAGAGAATTTCTTTTAATATTTATTTTTTAGTTTTCGGCGGACACACATCCTTCTTTGTATGTGGTGCTGAGGATCGAACCCGGGTCGCACGCATGCCAGGCAAGCGTGCTACCGCTTGAGCCACATCCCCAGCCCCATCCAACCCACGACATCAGTTTCCAGAATTGTGAGCTAATAAACCTCTTCTCTTGGTGAGGGAGGAAGGAAAGAAAGAAAGAAACAAACAAATAAATGGGTGAGAGAGAAGGAAGATAAGAGGAGGAGGAAAGAGACAAAGACAGGGAGAGGAAAAAGGAAGAAAAAAGAAAGCAATGGGAAGAGAGGGGCAAGAAATAGAAGAGAGAGTGGGGAGAAAGAAGAGAGACAGAAAAGCAGAAAGAAAAACACTGATGAACAATTACTCACTATAAAAGGAACAGAAAACAGCAGCATATAAGGACAATGCCACTATAGGCCAGTAGACACCAAGAAATGTTCCTCTCATTAGGATGTAAATCTGGTAAGAGCCGTAGAAGAATTTGGTGCTTAAATAAATGATAAGCTGGTTTTATGATTAAAGAGAGCACAGCAGGGCATGGTGGTACACCCCTGTAATCCTGGCTGCCCAGGAGGCTGAGGCAGGAGGGTGATAAGTTCCAGGCCAGCCTGGGAAACTTAGCCAGACCCTGACTCACTAAAATAAGATATAAAATGTGCTGGGATGTAGCTAAGTGTCAGAGCACCCCTGGGTTCTATCCCCAGTGCCACAAAAAAATAAAAATGAAAAGTAAAGATGAGCAGTCAGTGATTTTCTTGGAATCAAAAGTATATCACAGGGCTGGGGATATAGCTCAGTTGGTAGAGTGCTTGCCTTGCATGCATAAGGCTCTGGGTTCAATTCTCAGCTCCACAAAAAAAAAATAGTATATGACACTCATAATTATATTACTTAAACCATTCAGTAAAATTCAACTTTGAAAATAAGCAAAGCACATTACCAACATCTCAGGAACAACGTGATCAGGGATGGAGCTCTCCCAGAAATCCTTATGTATCAGCCTATAACAGTACCCCTTAGACACTCGTCCAGCACGGCCTGCAAAAGAGAGAAGCTCAGCTACACCTGGCACCAACCCTTTCAGCTTCAGCATGAAGAGACATGTAGTTAGCCATCAGACCTGGACTAGGAGAAACTTAATCATCTCCCCCAAACTAGGTCAGTGAAAACTTTAGGATATGTTAGTATATATGCTTCATTAGGCATGTATACATACTTACTCTAAAAAATATCCTAAAAAGCTGGAATAAATCAGAGTAAGTGCTGACTTCTATTCAGTGATCAACATTATAGAATCCAGTGCATGATTCTACAGAAAATAACCTTGGACCAACATACAGGGGAAACCAAAACATTTTAAATAACACTCATTTCCTGCAAACGCACTGTTCATAATAACAGAAATGCAGAGGTCACTAAAGGAAAGTCATGCAACTGGTGATAAGACACTGCGCTCACCAATGCAGAGATGTGGAGACTATGCCCAGCTACTCAGGCCTGTAGCTTCTCCTGCCCCCATTCTAACATCTCAACAAAGGCATCCTTCAAAATGGCTGCTTCATACTAAATGAGTGAGCAATACACACATCAGGAGTTCAGCCCAAGTCTAGACCACAACATAACCTGTTATCCTTCTGTCATTGTATCACTTATGAAGCAGAAACAAAATCTTCTAAGGATAGGGGAGTCCTTAATAAATACCCAGTTTTAAAAACACAGTGTTGGGGCTGGGATTATGGCTCAGCGATAGAACACTAACCTCACACATGCAAAGCCCTGGGTTTGATCCTCAGCATCACATAAAAATAAATACATAAAATAAAGTTATTGTTTCCAACTACAACTACAAAAAATATTATTAAAAAAAAAAGAAAAAAACAGAGTGGCCCACAGAGCTTTTCTTCTGCACCTGTGCCATCAGGAGACTGAAGCAAGCTGGACTTCCTCCTCCACCCTCCCCACCCTATCAGCAAATGACAGGACTGGCTAGATAGAACATCCCAGGGCAATCAGAAAAATATCTCCCAGAACTAATTAACAAATCCAGCAAAGTTCCAGGATAAACACCCAGGAGGCTCTGTGAGAACATCTAGGGACTGGTACCAGGCAAGGAGGAATCACCGTGGGGACCAGAAGTCCACCCATGTTATTCAAATTAGCCAATCCTATGCTGTCCACCTGCCTGCCTTGCCTTTCCCTCAGAAAGCCCAACAAAGGCATGGCCTCAACCTTCCCTCACTGCTTCATGCCCCTGACCACTGATGTATCTCCATGTAGTCCTGCAATGGCAAGCCCTCCCCCAACATCTCCTGCTGTGGCCACACCTGAATGACCATCTCATAAAAGAACAGACTCAACTCAAGGATGATTCCACGAAGTGGAGCCTCTACATGGCCACAGGCAGAGAAGCACCATGACCTAAAGCCACACCTTGTACACAATTGGCTGTGATGTGCAATGGATCCTGGATGTAAATTTAAAGCATAAAACTGAAATTTCTATAAGAACCAACAACAACAAAAACAGATAACACTACACCTAACTTTATAACAATACACAACCCAACCTGAGGCCTTCACAGCAATCCAACACCCTCGATAGCTAAGTTGGAATGACACCTTTGTCAGCTCTCAGTCCCCTCTGGATGAGGGATTTCAGGAGAGAGAACTCAAAAGAGCAGTCAAGAATGAGAACTGAGGTTGTGGCTCAGCGGCAGCACACTTGCCTAGCATGTGTGAGGCACTGGGTTTGATCCTCAGCACCGCATAAAAATAAATAAATAAAATCAAGGTATTGAGTCCATCTACAACTAAAAATACTTCAGAAAAAAAAAAAAGAATGAGGACTGAAGTCAGATTTCTGGATTGAATCTTGGTCCTACCACTCTGTAGGAGAAGCTCGGGCCCATTTCTCTGCATGTCAGATGCTCTGAGGACTAAATGGGTTACGGTGGGCACACATAAGCACAACCTTTAGGTCCAAGCAGGTACCTTTGCTCCTACCCCAGAACACACCATAGAGACTGTCCCCAAAGCCAGTTCCTGCCACAGGAGAGGATGACACCTATGTCAGGCATGTTGTGAATGTACTTCCACTGTGGCCAACACATCCTGCACTTAAAAGTGACACCATTATCTCTATCAGGGATACTTGCAGATGTGCGGCAAACCCCGAGCCCCTGTGGAACCCATTTAGGAAAAGCACCTTAGGAGCACCAAGATTCGAGGAAGGCTTGTCAAAAATTAAAAGTGATCCACCTGGCTTCTATGACTGTTCAACCAAAATGTTTAAATTTTACTATGAAAAACAACAGTATTGAGATAAGATCCCTTAGGCATAAAGATGCCCCCACACAGCAAGAAGAGAAATGTGGAGTTAAGAACTGACATCATGCAATGCGGATATGCAGACTTAAAACTATCCCAATAAAGGAAGTAAAATGCAAAAGTAATGTTTTCAAAGACACCCTGTCACCACCAAGTCCTCAGCGTGCACCCAAATTGCCTTACCTTTTCTCTGGTTGCAACTGGTCTTAGAGGCCCAACTCAATCGCAGACTCTGATAATTCGTATCTTCATCACAAACCAGAGTTCTAGTCAGACAAAAATCTATAACTGTCATTTGAAAAAAAGGAATGTAAACCCCATGTAAATACAAGACTGCTACCTAGTGAATCACAGTGCACAATGGTTCAGTCAAAGCCCCTGGAGTTTGTGTGCTCACAGGAACCTGGGAACATGCTGACCATGCACTACAGTCAGGACAGAAGACAGAGGCCTCTTTCTTGCTGAGGACTGAGAGCCTCTGGGCACAGAGAATAACCTGTAAGACACTATGTACCATGAGAAAGGCCTACCTGGATGTACCCAAAAGATGAAGGTTACCCAAAAGGGCACAGCTGCAGGAGGACTCAATAAAAGTGGCTAATGCTCTGGACTGCCAGGATTCAAATCCTGAGTCTGTGTGTGTGTGTGTGTGTGTGTGTGTGTGTGGCGGAGTCGGGGTGCGGGGGATCTGTGGATGGTTAGGGCAAGTTGCCTGGTTTGTCTGTGCTTCAAGTCCTCATCTGTGGAGCACAGGTGACAGAGCCCCTGGTTTGTCTGTGCTTCAGGTACTCATTTGTGGAGCACAGGTGACAAAGCCCTCTCTGGAGACACACACAGGCCCTCCCTTAATGGTGGTTGGCCACCTTTCTCCCATCCTCGAATGCTAAGCCCAAACTCTTACTGCTACAGCCTCAGGGATGGACCCATGAAGCACCCCACCCTGCCCCTGGCTCCCTGGTCCTCTCACAACACCAGTCCCGACATGAGTTTTGGAGATTTCAATACCCATAAGAAAGGCACCAGCTGCATTAACCCTCTCAGGGCTCAAGCCGTGCCCCCCACGCCCTGGCCTTCCACCCAGTCAGCAGCTTCCTCCTTGCAGTGCCCCTTCCACCCACACGGTGCCAGCAGCACCTCCTCCTTCACCATAGCTTCAAGAACCCCTCTCTGAGACTGAACTCCTGTCCTCCCTCTCCCCTGCTCTGGGCCCTACATCAGCCAGCCTTCACCCACCGGGGCCTTAAGCTGCCCATCTATGCCCTGTCACTGTCCCTCACCTGACCTCTTGGGCCTTACTCCCTGCTGGCCACCAACAGCAAGTCCAGGCAGCAGCTGCATTAACCCTCTCAGGTGGCAGCTGGGCACCACCTTGCTCTGTTCTAGTGTCTGATGCAAGCATGGCCCAGGAGCATAGCAACTCCCTACCCCCCACCCTGCCCCCCTGAGCCTTGGGGAGGGAAAAGCACTTCCCTTGCCAGCGGATGGCCACCTCATCTGCTCGAGCCTCCCAGGCTTTTTGTCCTTTCCCCACAGAGGGTCCCTCCTCCTAGCTCACCACACAGGCAAAGGTGCTGCAAGGACCTCCTAGAGCTTCCAGGCCATCTCTGCCCCCAGACAGCCTCAGTTTCCACACTCAGCCTTCTCTCTGAGACTGTGAATGGTTCCTCAGATGTCCACATTACCCTCTCCTGCTCCTCTCCCCTCACCCAGCAAACTCACTGGAAGTGCTTGTCCAGAAAAATAGGCTCTCATCCTCCACTCCCAGTACTGCCCATTTCTAACCTTCCCTTTACAGCAAAACGCCTCAGCAGTGCTATCTGGCCAGCATGGTGGCACACATTGTAATCCCAGTGACTTGGGAGGCTGAGGCAAGAGGATTGCAAATTCAAGGCCAGCCTCAACAACTTACTAAGACTGTCTCAAAAAATAAAAGGGCTGGGGATATAGCTCTGTGGCTGAGCACACCTGGGTTCAATCCCCAGAAACTCACACTCACACACACATGCTGCTTTGTGATGCACCTCCTCTGTTCCTTCTCAAGAGCACACTGTAAGCACTTCTGCCTCCACCAAAACCACCCTTGTCAAAGTCACTGAAGATGTATGCATTGCTAAAAGATCTTTCTTCCCAGCAACCATAACCCTCTCCTGATTTACCTTTATCTATCACTTTCATCTCTACCTAAAATTGTTATTTTTTACCTGCTAATTGTCTCTTTCCCACCAGAATGTAGGCACTGTGAAGACAGGGACTGTGTCCTACTCACTGCTGTACTCCAAAAGCCACACACGTCGGGCATTCAACCACAACCAATCCACCTAGGACACTCATGAGGCAAGAATCTGCTATTAAGGGCACACAGGCAGAAGGCCAGATGGAGGAGTGTGCGGCTTCCTTCAAGACACCTTCAGGACCAGAGACTACGTGGGCTCCTCCCTCACGCCTGCCTCCCTCCAGTCACAGAATTCCACCAGGGCACCCACAACACTCTGCTCCCACAAGCCCCCACACCCTGAGGACACTTCTGCTCCAAGTGATGTGGCACATCCTGAGGAGGACTGGGGAATTGAAAGGATGGGGAACCCACATGACCCTACTTCTCTGAGGCCTCTCTTCCATTATCAGAGGAAGTGATTAGCTTGTGTGGGGAAAGGTGAGAGGAGACAAAGAGGCCAAAGGAAGCCATAGTTTATGTGGAGTTGAGCGAGATGGACCTTACCATATTTGACATCTGGGACGGTGACAGAGCTCTCTGCAATGTTGGTAGACAAAATAACCTGTTGAGAACCAAAGAGAGAAGTAGAGCTTTAAATAAAATAAAAAATAAGCAAATAAATCTCCATCTTGAAAATTTCAAAGCTTCCTAAATACTGACCTAAAATTTTAACTTTAGCCATTTTCCTATTTTATGCAGATCACAATTGATCAAGAAGCCCCTAATATGTGGAAAACCAGATACACAGAGGCTTAAAAGCATCAGGCAAGTACACAGGGCAAGTTACTGCTCCTAACCCTGCTTCTGAAGTTTTCCAGGGCTCCTGAAATTATCAGGAGCAAAAGTACAACCAGGTCAAATCCAGAGGAAGAGCTATAACCAAGAGCCTTGAACTACCATCCAAGGTCTAGGTTGCCTCCAGAGATTCCAAATAGCCCCATGGAAATCAGGGAGTAGGGCCACCAGCTCAGGGTCTGAAGGGTCATGGTAAGGCAATCACAACACTCATACGTGACCCAGACTAAACAATGTCTCAAGGAGGACTTCAACTAAGGCATCTAACCAAGTCACCAGAGTAATGCCAAAGACATTAGCACAGTCCCAAACCTAGAGAGATGCCCAAGAATAATTAAAAGTCATCAAAACCCATTAACAATAATGCCCTGAGTTCATGAAATAAAATTTTTAGCTTTTAGCAAACTGATTTACAAAATAAAAGACAACACCAAGGGACATAGATGGGTTATCAGCAAGCATTTGTCCAGGAGATGTGCCTAGAAAGGGCAGGCAGTGCCAGCATCCTTCCTGGACAGTCTCCATAGAAGGGTGCCTGAGGTGCCAAGAACTAAGACGTCTTCCCCGCCTTCCTACCTTTCTGTACCCAGGGACTGGACTTAAGAACACATTGTTCTGTTCTTCTAAAGTCACACTGGAATGGAGTGGATAGACCTGTAACCTAAGAAACAAATTCCTAAAGTAGAATATCACATGATACACGACATACAAAAACACTTGTTCACTCAGATAATCAAAAATATGCAAAGCATAAACAACACAATGGTCTGAAAGTAAAACTAAAGCTGTGTCAACTTAAACTCACCTTTTGTGAACCATGTTTGTGAGAAGTTCATGCATATAATTTATTTCACCCAGACCTGGGAAGCAGGGGGCAGGGGAAGGAGGGGAAAAAACAGATTTGTACTTATTGCTATAAATCCAGTCTTTTAAATGACATCTTTTTCAAAGAAAGCCTTTTTATCTTTATTACCTAAATATATCAGATGACAAATAAAAATGCACAAGTACATTAAAAAATAGTAACTCGAAATTATGGGGAAAAGTCTTCCAATGTTTTCTTTCAATAGAGGTGACTACCTATAAGCACTGACTATATGAGCAATATTATATTTCTTCACTCAGATTTCCCAAATGTCCCACAATGAGCATGCAAGATATTTCCAATCAAAAAAATAATATTTTGAGGGCTGGGATATAGCTCAGAGGTAAAAACACTTGCCTAGCAATGTGGAAAGCCCTGGGTTCAATCCCCTGCTCTGCCAAAAAAAAAAAAAAAAAAAATTTACACACACACACACATTCTGGGGCTAGGATACAGGTCAGTGGTACAGTGCTCACCTAGTATGCATGAGGTCCTGAGGTCTGATCCTCAGCACCACACAGCACCACAAAATAAAGTGTGTGTGTGTGTGTGTGTGTGTGTGCGTGCGCGTGTGTTAAATGTGTGTATGTGCGCCCATGCGCACATATTAAAGACACGGTAATGTTGGGCAAGGTGGCACATGCCTATAATCCCAGCAACTCAGGAGGCTGAGACAGAAGGATTACAAGTTTGAGGCCAGCCTCAGCAACTTAGTGAGGCCCTAAGCAACTTACTAAGCCCCTGTCTCAAAAAATAAAAAGAGATGGGGATGTAGCTCAGTGGCAAAGCATCTCTGGGTTCAACCCCCAGTAATAAAAAACAAACAAAACGAAAAAAAAAGAGAGAGAGGGAGAGAGACTTGGTCATAAAGATACACTAAACCTTTTTCATTATTTTTTAAAAATGTTTATTGATCTATAATAGTTGCATGTGTTTTTGCCTCGTCTTGAATTTGAGTCAGATACCGGATGAACTGTATTCCCCTCTAAAATATATGAAGTCTTAACCCCAAAATGTGACCTTATTTGGAAATAGTCCCTGCAGATGTAATCAGTTGAGATGAGGTTCCTGCTCATAATCCTACAGGGCTGGTGCCCTCCTAAGCAGGGAAGAGTCTCAGCCCACACAGAGAATACCATATGACAGCAGCAGAGATGAGAGCGATGCAGACATAAGTCAAGGGATGACTGATGGCCACCACGGGAGGCCAGGGCTGCTGGGAAGGAGGCTACCCAGAGCCTGAAAGGAAGCACAGCTCTGCAGGCACTTTGGTTTTGAATGTCAGGCCTCAGAACAGTGAGGAAGAAGTCACTGCTTTATGCCATCCAAGCAGTGGCGCTGTAACAGCAGCCCTAGAACACTAATGAAGAGCGGCTCTCGACAGAACATTTAATGGGATACATAAACACAGGTCAAACTTCAATTTATGTAAGCAGATATCAGACACCAAACCTGAATTAAAGAATCACTTTATAAATATTTTGTTCAGGCAATGTTCAGCAGTTAAAAAGCATTTATCTCATTTGCAGTATGAAATTAGTTTCAATATGGCTCTGCTTTGGTGATCTTTTCCCTTAATATAATATTATATACCTAGTACTGATAGATACTTAGCAAATGGAACTCTACTCCATTGTCAGTTATGGGTTGTTTCTTGAATATAAAATAAATCCATACCCTAAGCAAAATGTGACAAAGATCTGAAACTCACATGTTGCATTCCAAAGTTAAAACAAATTTTTCTCATTGCAAAGCTTTTTGTTCTCCATCACTAAAGCATTCACGTGCTCTATTACCTTTCGACAACAGAAAATTTTTGAATTGTGATGTTTTCTCAAACTATACTACTTGATTAAAATAATTTAAAAATCATTTTGAAAACGTACAATACAAATTAATGTCTTCAAAAAGGTATAATTAAGAGCCTATCTTCCCAAACACTGACAAAGGAACTCAAAGACTATGCTGATGATTCTTATGATGTTACATGTTACTGTTACTGAAAAGTTTTAATGCAGACTGATGACAATTACCTCATATTTACAGCCATATAAATGAATACAAGTTAAACAAAGCTAAATATCTTACTAAAAATCTTGAAGGTGGCAAGACTTCCTTCAAATAGTTAAATTCTTCATTCTCGTTAAGAAATTAAATTGAAAGTGATATTTGTTTATATTCTTGGTGGCTAAAAAGAATGAAAAATATCATTTTTCATAATGTGTGCTATCCAGAGTATGATAATTTCAGGTCACAAAACCATGACATTCACACCTGGCAAAAACACCAACACGCTGCTCCGCTCTGACACAAATTGGGCCCCCGACCAGGTCTTGTTCCTGTGAAAATGAGAGTTATGTAATGAATCAAGGCTGGAACAGCCACTGCTTTTCAAGAATTCTGACACTACCAGCCTTGACCCTTAAAGCACTCACAGAGTTTATGCAATGCTCTTTACTTCACATAAGAAAACACAGGCCACATGCAATGTTCTTTACTTCATAAGAAAACACAGGTCACAGAGACAACACCCTGGGCCCCTGGAACCCAGGACTCTTCACTCCCATTATGCTCTGCAAGTTTTCAGAAAATTTAATTACTATAATCCAGAACCCCAAAACACAAAACATTTAAACTAACTAAAGAAAATTATTATTAGAGACAAATTATTATTGGAAAGCATTTCTTCTTTAAAAAAAAAAAAGCATTTCTAAAGACTAAAATCTCAAATTATCCCCTTATCTTCCCATTGTAGTGGGTACATTTGTGTGTGAAATTAGAACTTCCTTTCCTCCACAAACGTGCGAGCCCTCCATTTGTGCCAGACCTTCCTCTACGCAGTTAGGATACTATAGTAACGAGGCAGACAAGTGTCCCCACCCTGCTCTGGAGCTTGTACCCTAGCCAGAGAGACAGACAAGAGGCAATTGAACAAAGCCCCTTCAGTGTAGCCTTAGTACCATGAAGGAAATAAATGGGCACACAAGGGAAAAAGCTGGGGAGGTATATGTGTGGAGTGTCTGTGCAAAGGGATGATAAGGGAGCCTCCCTGAGGCTGTAGCAAGGGAACTATATGAAGTCAGTTTTGGGAAAGCCTGGAAATAGCAACTAGAAGGAGGAAGGGCACAAGAGAGGTGGACCAGTGATGGGAACAAAGGTGGCTCAGTGCTCCAATGGTGCCTGCTCCTGCTACTCAGCCACCTCTCTGAGCAACACCCATTGCCCAGACACTATGATATTTAAAAAAAAAAAAAAAAGGCCTGGTTCGTGCACAGGCCTGAAGGGATGCTGGTAACAGCCAGGACTGGACACCTGCTGCATCATAACCCCATTCAGAGATGACGAGGAAGGGAACTCTCCCCAAGAAGGAGGGCAATCCATGCATCTGGTAGTCCACCCCAGGTGGAAGCAGACTTGGCCATTAGGTTGGGTCTATCCCATAAAGAGGTGGAAGCTAACTGGTTGGCCAGTTGGTCTAGGACTTGGAAATGACAAGACAACAATAATGATGATAAAGAATCTATAAAGAGGCATTTGAGTCTCTTGGAGTAGGTACCAAGGAAATACAGCCATAGGGCAGCAATAGTGAAGGAGACTTTTATTTATTTTTAATTTTTTTAGTTGTTAATAGGCCTTTTTTTATTCATTTATGTATATATGTTGCTGAGAATTGAACCCAGTGCCTCACACATGCGAGGCAAGCGCTCTACCACGACAACCCCAGCCCATGAAGGAGACTTTTAATTGGCAGATGAACCAGAGGACATGTGGATGTCTATGGTCTCCTCCTCCAGTCCCTCAAGAGCTGTTCAATGCAAAGTGCCCAGGACAGCAGGAATAATGGCTTAGGTATAGAGTCAATTACATGCACCTTCAAAGGCTGATCTGGCTACTGCCACTGCTGGCCACTAACCTGCAGAAGGGGCCAAATGCCAAGTCCCAAATATGGTGCCACTTGTAGATAAACCAGCCCAGCCCATGATTTCATCTTGAAGGGATGATGATTTACCCTTGTGGAAACAGACACAGATTTCAGCTGAGTTCCCTTCCCTGCACCTAAAGTTCCTGTCGCACATCTACTCACAGACCTATGGGTACTCTTTTCAATCCCACAGTCTTCTGTGTGGTATGGCCTCCAGCCAAGGAGACCAATTTAGTGATCAATGGGCACATAAAATTGATGTGCCCCACAGTGGCTGGCTTTGAAGAATGATAAAAAGTCCACTAAAGGCTCAGATACTACACCAGCCCTACAGGAAATGGCAAATGTCATGGATGATGAAAGCCAAAGATAAGGGAATAACTTAAAAGCAGCAGGAAAAAAAATGGCACACTACATACAAAGGAAACCCCAATAACATTAACAGCTGCTCTCTCAGTAAACCAATGGAGGCCAAAAAACAGCAGGATAGCACACGCAAAGTGCTCAAAGAAGACACTGTCAACTATGACGTCTATATTCAGAAAGCTCTTCTTCTATAATAAAGGCAAATAAAGACTTTCCCAGGTGAACAAAAAATGAGGACTTTTTTCCAGCAGACCCATGTTACTAGAAATACTAAAGGAAGCTGACAGTATTTCAAACCCATGTGAATGAACACAGAGCACTGATAAAGACAACTGTGTAATTATAAAAGGCACTATAAATATCTAGTTTGGCTCTTTTATTCCCTTAGATGATTTTAAAAGCAATCATACACACACACTGCTGGGCCTATAACATATAAAAATGTAACATGTAATATATTTGCCATAACAGCACAAGGAAAGTAAGTGGGAGCAAAGCTATCATGGGGGCTGGGGAATAAGCTCCAGTGGTACAGTGCTTGCCTAGTGCATGAGAGGCACTGGGTTTGATCCTCAGCAACAGATAAAAATAAATAAAACAAAGGTATTGGGGGTCCATCTACAACTAAAAATATATATATATATTAAAAAAGCTATCAAGGCCTGAGGAAATGATAATGAACACTAAGGTAATGATTACACAACTATGTTTTTGTGGGTTTGTAACATGTAAAATATATAAAAATAATCAAGAAAAAAAGCGAGAACAGAGTTCTATAGCAGTAATGTTTCTATATATTACTAGTATTAAACTAGTATAAATCTGAAGCACTTAATAACTTAAAGTACATGTTGCAAACCCTAAAGCAAAGCCTAAAAAAAGTGAGGGGAAAAAACTAAAAAATATTTATTGAATACAAAAGAAAGCAGTAAAGAGGAACAGAAGAACAAAAAAGATATGAGACATACAGAAAACAAGAAGCCAATGGTCAACATAAATTCAATCATGTTGATAATGATATTAAATGTAAATGGATTAACAGTCCAGCCAAAAGGCAGAGACTGTTAGACTATATAATGTAATCCCACTTAGGATATGTTGTGTAAAGGAGATATACTTTATATTAAGACACAAACAGATTGAAAGTGAAAGGACGGAAAAGATCTGCCAAGGAAACAGTAACCATAAAAAAGAAAAATGGCTACACTGATATAAACAAAATAGACCTAAAATTAAAAGTGTTACAGGAGATGAAGACTTACCATTTTATGATAAATGGGTCAATGAGTCAGAAAGATTAAAACAACCGTAAACCTACATGCACCTAATGCAGCACAAAAATACACAAAGCATTAACTGACAGAATTACACAAGGCATTAACTGACAGAAATGACTGGAGAAACAGGCAATGCAATAATAGTGAGAACTTCAATACCTTGTTTTCAATCATCACTGGAACAACTAGGCAGAAGATTAAGGAAACAGAAGACTTGAAAAACACCATGGCCGACATGGTCATCTGTAGAACAGATCACCCAACCACAGCAGAATATGAATTCTTCTCAAGTACACATGTAATGTTCTCCAGGATAGACTGTATTCTAGGCCATGAAATAAATTTCAAAAAAAAATTTAAAAAGAAAGAATGCAAAATATGTTCTTCAGCCACAATGGACCAAAATTTGAAATCAATAAAAGGGGAAAAGTAGGAAAAGTCATCAACGTGTGCAAATGGAATAACATACTCTCAAAGAGGCAAAAAGCCAAGGAAAATATCAAAGGGAAACAAAGAAAATACTTTCAAATGAAAAAAAAAATGAAGATATAACACACTAAGATCTATGAGACCCAACTAAAGCAGAACTTAAAGGAAAATTTATAGCTGTATATGCCTATATTAAGACCCCCAAATCAATAACCTAATGCCCACCTAAAGACCCTGGAAAAAGAAAAGCAAACTAAACCTAAACTAAACAGAAAGGAACTATAACAATTTCAGTGGAGATTAATAAAATGCAAAAGGAAAAACAATAGAGAAAAGTGAAAAAAATCCAGCTCTTTAAAAAGGTCAACATAATTGACAAACTTCTCAGCAGTTTTACCAAGGAAAACAAAAGACTCAAATTACTGGAATCAGAAATAAAAGAGATACTACCACTGACTTCACAAAAAAGGAATACTATGAACACCACCACCAACAAATTAGATAGCTTAGACAAAATAGAAAAATTCCTAAAAAGATACAAACTACTAAAACAAACACAAGAAGAAACAGACAATCTGAACATACCTATAACAAACAAAGAGAATGAGTCACTAATTTAATAAATACCCCTAGCGGGCACAGTGTCATGCACCTGTAATTACAGCTATTCAGGAAGCTCAGGCAGAAGGATCACTTGAACCCAGGAATCTACGACCAGCCTGGGGAAAATAGTAAGACCCCATCTCAAAAAATTTAGATTAAATTTTTTAAAGATACCAATAAAGAAAAGTTCAGAAACCAATGGCTTTCCAGTTGAACTCTACCAAACATTCAAAGAATTGATTCCAATTCTTCACAAACTCCTCCAAAAAACAGAAGAGGAAGAAACATTTCCCCCAATCATTTTTATAAGACCAATATTACCCTAATATATCAAAACCAGAAAAGAGACTGCAAGAAAAGAAAACTAAAGCACAAAAATCCTCAATAAAACATGATCAAACCAAGTCAGACAACATAATAAAAGGACCATGGCCAGGTGGGTTTATCCCAGCAATGCAGAATTGGTTTATCATCCAAAAATCAGTAATTCATCATATCAACAGAATAAAACCAAAAATCACATAATTTCAACAGACACAAGAAATGCACTGACCAAAATCTAACACTCATTTATAAATAAAAATACTAAACTAACTAGGAATAGAAACGCACTTCTTCAGCCTAACAAAGGGCAGCCAGAGAAGCCCACACTAATACCACACTTACCAGTAAGACAGAATGCCTTTCCAATAGGACAAGAAACAGACCCAATGTCTGCTCTCACCACTTCTATTTGACACTGTACCAGAAGTTCTTTCTAGAGCTATTAAGCCAGAAAAGGAAATAAAAAGTATCCAAACTGGAAAGGAAGATGTAAAACCATCTCTACTCAGAATTGACATGATCTTATAGATAGACAACCCTAAGGAGCTCTAGTTGAATAATGAGTACATTTGTTATATGTACTTATTTTATGTATGTACTTGTATATATATATATGTACATGTTATATGTATTTGTATATTCCTCAATAATATTATTTAAATAAAATTAGAAAAAGGAAGTGTACGGTGGGGGCTGGTGCCTGGGGCTCAGCGGTAGCCTGGTATGTGTGAAGCACTGGGTTCAATTCTCAGTACTACATATAAATAAATATAATAAAGGTCTATCAATAACTAAAAATAAAATTTAAAAAAAAGAAAAAGAAATGTATGAAGAGAAATACATAACAACCCCAGAATTCATACATTTCATACATACAGCTTGAACATTCTTACTCCAAAAAACTGAAATATGAAATGATCCAAAATTTGAAACTTCACTTTGAGCATCAGAAAGTTTCGGATACTGGAGCATTTTGGATTTGGGTTTTGGAATTACAGGTGCTCTGTCAGTGAAGCCTATGCAAATTTCAGATAAGGGATCTTCAACTTGCACCTAACAAAATTCCATTTCAAGAATGAGAGTGAATGGTTAAGTCAATGATTAAAGTAATCATATGTCTATGATTCAAAACATCACACTGTATACATACAGCAATTTTATCTTCAATTTTTTAAAATTTAAATGAGTGTGAAACAAGGAAATTTTTAGCTAAATGAAAACGAAGAGGTGGGCACAATGGCACTGTAATCCCAGAGATTAGGGAGGCTGAGGCAGGAGGAAAATAAATTTTAAAAAATAAAAAAAAAGGCTGGGGATATGGTTCAATGGTCAGGCATCCCTGAGTTCAATCTCTAAAACCAAAAAACAAAACAAAAAAGATAACATTTAGCAGCAGATTCTTTGAGGGGTATAATTTAGGAAGAGTGAAAGTGCAAGAAAGTCCGATTTCACAACTAAGGACAAAAACAGGGAGGAGGCCTTCTAAAGCCTAGAGGAGAAAAGCCACTCAGGATCCAGTCCTGGCCGCTGGGAGGTGGGATCTACATTCTCATTGCTTGTCATTCCAACACACAAGTCCTAAATATAAACTAAGAAAATTACAGAGTTCTCTTTTTAAATCATGGGCTCTAGCCACCACTTAAAACCAGATTGTCCTCAAGGGAAAATGCCCAAGTTTCAAAGAATCTGCCAAACCATAAATATTTGGATTACAAAAGGAGCCTGCTGGTCCACAGGAATACATATTTCTAGCAAAGGCAAAGAAAGGCTCCCAAGGGTTCCTTCTGGGCGCACTTAAGAGTCTTACTGGAGGATTAGGAGCCATGTGACTTGGTGTCTAGAAAAGCTATTCCACCTGCAGGGTGTATGTAGATCCTAGCTCTAAAACTACCAGTCCTGCCAGGTGCAGTGTCATAAGCCTATAAACTCAGCAAGGGAGGCCAAGGCAGGAAAATCACAAGTCTGAGGCCGCCTCAGCAACTTTTCGAAACCCTTTCTCCAAAACACAAAAAGGGCTGTAACTCAATGGTAGAGCATCCCTGGGACCAATTCCCAGTACAAAAAAAAAAAAAAAAATTTAATTAAATAAAATAATTAAACTACCAGTCCTAAAACCACTCAGCATGGCTTTGACAACTATAAGTAAAACATTTTCAAACTAGCCTGAGTATAAAACATATCCAATGACTACTCAATACTTTGTGCTGCTGTATCTTAATGACATGAAAGCACTAAGAATTCCAAGTGAACAAGGCGCACACTGAAGCACGGCTGCATTGCTCTTACCCACTCTCCTTCATGTCCAAGTCATCAAACATCTGAATTAGGGAGATGGCAACATCATAGACATCCTTCGTTATCACTGGTTCCTCCAGGAGATGGGGAGAGAGCTGGAAAGAGAAAAGAAAGTCAGACACCAAAACAGGGTGCAGGGGAAATGCTGGGATGGGTGGGCAATTCTCACCTTCATGTCATTCTAACAAATACCCAAGTGAACACAACACCCTCTGCAGCAACCCTTGAGCACTTGCTGTGGCACACACTGCCCAAGGGGGACACTTGGCATATACATCCTACATTCATCAATCACCTGACCCAGTTGTCGGAGCAGAGATGGAGTCAAGAGAATTCAGAGATGAAATGTTTGGCAGGAAACCTATTTTGAAGGCACAGGATAAGATGCATCAAAAGTCTAGGGACCCAAAGCCCTGCCTTCAAGAGCCCTAAGATTCCAAGGTCCTCAAATGCAAAACATACCAGGAAATGGCACAATCATATTCCTACCAATGTGTTAAAGGAAATGACAAGGGAGTGATCTGCCAAGGCCTCAGAGCTCACTAGACTACCTTTCACCATGTGTTAAAACAAAGCCACACTGAGCTCAGATACTATAACACTTTCCTTAAGGAGCCTCTACAGAACAATGGGCACCAGCCACACAACAACCATCTCCCCAGCACTGTTGGAAGAACCATTTGTGAGCACAGCTTTCCAGAAATTGAGATCGAGCTATCTAAGTGTCTACAATATCCACAGGACAGCTACAGCACAATTCCCACAGTCTATTTTATGGCCTTTCTGAATTTTTTCCAACAAGAATAGACGAATTCTAGATAGGGCAGAGGGGTGAGAGGGGAAAGGAGGGGGCAGGGGGTTAGCAATGATGGTGGAATGTGATGGACGTCATTATCCAAGGTACACGTATGAAGACATGAATTAGTGTGAACAAACTTTATAAACAGAGATATGAAAAATTATGCTCTCTATGTTTAATAAGAATTGTAATGCATTCCACTGTCATGTATTTTAAAAATAACATCAATTAAAAAGGAGGCTTTTTATATAATTAATTTTTTTGCTTATCAACTACTATATGTAAAATACTGCATTTGATTTTGTGAAAAACACATCAAAAGAAGTCTTCAGGTAATCAGAAGTTAAGCCCATATGGAAATTATTTTTTCTAATTTTTACTTGAGTAAATTAAATCAGCTAATAGCTAAACTGAAGTGATGTAAATATGACAAGTTGACTTCTGTTCACTAATAACTTTGAGGAAGCATGCCTCGTACATCCATTCCTAACATACAACCTCCACATATAAGAATTTCATTCTCTAGCCAACAATAACCAGTGTTCACTATAACACAACTGAACAAAAAGAAAGAAAGGAAAAGAGGAGAGAAGGCTATGTTCCACAAACTCCAATAGTGGCATGCAACCCCCAACTAGAAGTCTTCCTATAAACAAGCCACGGAAAAGGAGTGTCAGGAAAAACTTGGAGACTCGGGTGGCTGAGGGGCTTCGTCCTGGCTGAAGAGCGAAGAGCCGCTGGCAGCGCTGATCTCACCGCCACTCAGGCTTTTTAGAACTTCAGCTATCAAAATGGGCAGAATTTTCCTTGATCATATTGGTGGTACCCATCTGTTTTCTTGTGCAAACTGTGACACGATCCTGACTAACCACTCAGAACTCATCTCCACTCGGTTCACAGGTGCCACCGGTAGAGCGTTTCTTTTTAACAAGGTAGAAAACCTACAGGACAGTGAAGTTCAAGATTGGGTCATGCTCACTGGCCACCACATGGTTCGAGATGTGAGCTGCAAAAACTGCAATAGCAAACTGAGATGGATCTATGAGTTTGCTACTGAAGACAGCCAGCATTATAAGAAAGGCCATGTGATCCTGGAACGTGCTCTAGTTTGAGAGGTGAGGGCTTTGAGGAGCACGTACCATCTGTGAAGAAAAAGAGATAAATCCGTCTTTTCCCAGGTCTCCTTCACTGAAAACAAAAATCTACTTACATACACTGTCACCTTAGCATCAGAGTCAGATTCATGAACTGCGGAACAAGAGGTTGTGAGAATCTAAGATGGAACCTTTCTTTTCTTTTCTTTTTTTTTTTTTTTTAATTTTGTATTTTCCATTCAACAGCAGTGTGTAGAGAGAATATTATGCAGTTGCTGTTAATTTTTTTCCCTATGTTTACATCTTGAGGCAGAAGAGTCTCTGCAGCTAAATGGTGGGCTAGGTGAGGAAATAGTGGGCTATTAGAGTGAAAAATGTGTGTTTTATGTAAATTTTGAATGGTGAATAAGTCAAGAGCATGGTTTTTAAACTTATTTGGGCTTCATTTTAAAACCTTTTTTTTTTTTTAAAGAGAGAGTGAGAGAGGAAGAGAGAGAGAGAGAGAGAGAGAGAGAGAGAGAAAGAATTTTTTTAATATTTATTTTTTAGTTGTCGGCGGACACAACATCTTTGTTTGTATGTGGTGCTGAGAATCGAACCCGGGCCGCACGCATGCCAGGCGAGCGCGCTACCACTTGAGCCACATCCCCAACTCCAAAACCTTTTTTTTTTAACCCAGTTATTTCACTTGATTTGCTAGCTTCCGAGAAGAGATCTGAATCTGTGCCCAGTAATAAAGGCTCAGTGTTAGCATGGCTTGTGCTGGCCCATATTCTTGCTGGAGATGAACGTAGCACCAGAGCCCATTCTTCCTTGTCAGTCTCTACCCAAAGATGTCACCATTCCTAGTTACTTATCACCACATAACTGGTGTTGATTGTAACTTTTTTCTGAAATGGGCCAGAACTGCTTGGTTGTCTTTTTCCATGTAACTTAATCATAGTAATATAAATAAAGTAATAGTTGGATTTTTTAAAAAAAAAAGAAAGAAAAGGAGTGTCAGTGATTCACAAGTAACTCCACTAAACTCTAGGAGCTGAGCCCCATGAGTATTTTTAAACACCTTGGTAGGGGCTGGGGTTGTGGCTCAGCGGTAGAGCACTCATCCTGCACATGGGAGAACCTGGGTTCAATCCTCAGCACCACATAAAAATAAATAAGTGAAATAAAGGTATTGAAAAAAAAAAAAAAAACCTTGGTAAGACACCAAATAGAGCTATGCTTTCCAAGTCAGCACTTGGAAAGGTCATGGGGACCCCTGCTGTGTATGAACTGGACAAAACATCGGCCCACATCACTGTTTTCCTGGACCGAGATACCGACAGTGAGCATAGGTGTGTACATGAGGGGGTGGCATGAGAAGGGGCACTCCAGGGCCCTCTGTGTCCCTCCACTCAAGTGGTGGTCCTTGTGATTCTCTCCCCAGAATGAGGCAGTACTTCTGTCCTAAGTGGAGGTCCAGGAGCCTTACACATCTGCCATCACAAGGACATACCCAGGCTGGCTAGTGGGTCCAAGAAGAAAGGAGGGATACGTGTGGCAAATGAGAGAACAGCAATGCAGACAATGGGAAAATAAATGGTACTAAGACACCTAGGAATCCAGGTTAATTGGATTAAATACCTAAAAATAAGGAAAAAAACCCTATCAAGGATACATAAAAGGTATGCTTTAGGGTGGAGGAGGGTGGTCCAAAACTGACACACAGTAAGTCAAGGTACAGGATGCTCTACTGCTGGATCTGAGCTATGGATCATGGAAGTTTTCTCCACAATTACATTTACATGCTAAGCATGAGAAAGGCTCTGAGTTCCATCTCCAGCAGCCACCCCAACCACCAAATTTAAAAAAAAGAATATAAATAATTAAGTCTTGTGTGTTCATCCATTAAAATAATCACTGTGTGCCTATCAGTTACCAAAGTCGAGCTGTTCAGTCAATAATGCCAAACAGGTGCTCCCCAGCCTGCGGAACATAAGACACCTGGAGCCAAGGCGATCCTGGCTCTCTGGAGGCTGGGAGGTCCCAAGCAAAGGGGCTTAGAGAGCAAATGGCAATACCCAACTCTGCTCCTCAGCACAGCCACAAGGAATCATCTAAATAATTTGAGAGCTCTGACACATAATACAAAATAAACACCAAGAGGAATTAATTAAACTTTAGCCAAAGACCAGAAAATCATCATTACTCTCATAATCCAAAACTGTCGGGAAAAGGAAAATGTTGAAATGTTACAAATAAGTGCTCCTTCCTCCCTGCTTCCCTTGAATAAAAGCTGCATTTGGTGACTAGTTTCAGAGAAAGAACAGTGTAGAAGGAAAGAGAAAGTGATGCTATGGTGGAGAAAACCAGCAAAAGATAAAGATCAACATCACCAGTGATGTCATAATATCTAATATGACAAGAACAGCATTTCACCTGTGTGGTCCTCTGCCACAAAAAACCATAACCAAATCTAACCATGAGGAAAAAAATAAAATAACCATCAAAAGCCAATAAACTGACTGGGAGAGTAGCTCAGTGATAGGGTGCTTGCCTAGCAGGTATGAAGCCCTTGATTCCAACCCCTGCACTGCAAAAAAAAAAAAAAATTAATTCCAATAGAGGTGCATTCTACAAAACACCTGACCAGGATTCCTGCAAACCATCAAGGTCATCAAAAGCAAGTAAAGTCTAAAAAGCTGTCAGTCAGAGGAGCCTAAGGAGACATAAAGACTAAATGTAATGCAGTATCTTGGATATGATCCCAGGACAAAGGACACACTGGAAAAACTTGTGCAAACAATCAGAAGGAAATTCAATTAACAGAGATACACCAATGTTTGCTTCTTAGCTTTCCCAACAGTGAAAAGGAAGATAGGGGAGACCTTTTCTTTCTCGCATCTCCATGTTCTAAAGGAAATGCTGACTATAGAGTCTAGGATTAGAATAGGTAAGTGGGCGTTCACTACAATAGTCTTTCCACTTTTCTGTTCTTTTGAAATACTGTCATTTTAAAATTGAATTAATAGGAATGCTACATTTAACAGCCAGTGCTGGCCTGCCTCCAACATGATTCAATTTGACAAACTGTCTCTTATGTCAGGTGAAACCTAGTCAACCACGTCATTGTGGTAGAAAGCATGGTTCAACATCAAAAATATTCCAACACAGATCAAACTCCTACACAGAGCAACGAGCAGCATCCACCAAAACCACAAATGCATGTGTTCTTTGATCCAGCAGGGTCCTCAGCGCCAGGACCAAGGCAGGGTTATTTCCCGGGAATATTTAGCAATGTCATGGTGTAAGGGCATGAGGAGCACTGATTCCATTTGGGCATGGAGGCTGGGACTGAACTCTTGACGATGGACAGGCTGCCCCCACCACCTGGCCCTGAATGCCAACAGTGCTGAGGGTAAGAAGCCCCGGCCCATGCTCTCAGGGGTGCACTAAGGTGTGAGCAGCAGTATTTGTGCTAAGACTGAAATTGAACCCCTTTAAGTTAAAAGCAACTTCCTGATAACTGCTTTTCTACATCCTCCATTTCCTCCTGCTGAGAATGAAAACTGAAAACTAACCCCTGGCCAAAGTTACCCCTAAGGAAACATGTTGGAACATGTTGGAATGAACATACTTCTAATTAGCATGGCAGAACTGAATCTACATGTGTATATACCCAGCCTTTTGTCTCACTGCCCCCTCTCCTCTTAAGAAAGCTGTTCCTGCCCCTGAGCACCCCCCAACATGGATATTTGAGAAAGAAAAGGTCTCCCCTATCTTCCTCAAGGTTGCCTTTTGTAAGATTAGTGTTTTCTTTTCTATCAAAGTTAAATCTAGGGGCTGGGGCTATAGCTCAGTTGTAGAGCACTTGCCTCACAGAGCACTTGCCTCACACGTGTGAAGCACTGGGTTCACTCCTCATCACAACATAAAAATAAGTATTTTTTAAAAGTTAAATCTATAATGTAACCCACAAACATTTTTATAGTAACTTAAATTTGACAATGTATAATAGAGCCATTTTAAGTTAAGAAACCATGTGGTCAGAATGTACCCATTTTTAAATTCCCTAAGGGGCATCCAATCACAGCTGTAGCCTTTTCACCATACTCTCCCCAGTTGTAAATTAGCTAATCATGTAGACTGTAAACCAGAATTCCTACCAGAGCAAGGGGCAGAACCCCGAACTCCTATCAGAACAAGGGGTGTACTGCCTGGCCAGGTGTGCTTGCTTGTAGAATTCCCTCTGGGGGCACACCCTTCTGCAGGGTACCTTGCCAACTCACTTCCTAGCACATTTGATTTCTTGTAGCCCCTGGTATTTCTAAAACTTTGAATAAACCTGCTTTCCTTCACCAACCTTTAGTAGAGCCAAGTGGTGGAAACTCCCTTCCAGTACCAAGACCAGAAACATTAGAGCTTATTTTAAAAAAGAATAGCATACATCCACGTGAACAAAGGTTACTGTAGCTCTCAAGAACACTACACACTGATATGAAAAGAAACAAACAAGTAGATGAGAAAGCAGAATGAGCACAGAATGCTGCTGTTTCAGTGAAAGGTAACACGCTCTTATTCATCCTCAGGAGTAAGCCTGGGGGAGATTTCACAAGAGGTCATGCAGAGTGGCTTCCGCTGCTGGGTGCCTGAAGACAGGTGAGAAAGTGAGGAGAATGAGAACATCTCTCCTCCTCCATGCACATGAATGGTGCTGGGTCCTGAGCCCAGGCCTCATGCATACTGGCAAGTGCTCCAACACTGAGCTGCACCCAGCAGGAATAGGAAGGAGAAGTGTCAGGCCTGCTTTCACTTTTTCACCTCAGAGTCTCTAAATGTTCCACTAAATGAAAGCAATTTCACATCCATGGCAACCTTCATGAGAATGTTTGCCCCAGTTCTTCACGGTCACATCAATACAACTTACTCATACTAGAAAATGTAAGTCCAATCAAAATTTTATTTAAAATAAAATTACCTCTGATTCCCAAGTGAATCTACAACTTTGTACTGACCAAAATCTAACATTTTATTTTCAACATCAACAAAGTATGAAATCAGCCCCACTAATTTTCACAGGGATGTGCAATATGAGTATTTATGGTTCTCAGTTTATAACAACCACCTGGGAGTTTCCCTCCTTTGCTCTTCTACCTGCTCTGTCCCTTCTGCTCTAACTTCAAATTCTAATAATGCCTTGCAACCACAGATGGTAAGTGCAGGTTTGATCACATACAAAAGTCCAATCATTGCATAAGAAACAATTATTCCAACATACCACACTATGATAAATGTGCTCCAAATCATTAAGATAATATTCTTCAATTGAATAGGGCTTGCCTTCCACTTCAAAAATATATGCAGGATTCATCTTGTTCTGAACAGGAACTGCGAAGTAGTCTGCAAACTCCTTGCAGTTGATGGTAGCAGACATCAGGACCACCTACAGATAAAAGACAGAACCATCTACAGATGAGAGAGGTCGTTCCAGTAACAAACAATGAGAATAACAATCACTGAAATGAAGCTCAACTAAAAGTCCAGGTTTGTCTTCTGGTTCATTCCTATATTTAATAACATTTAGATATTAAATGATAACCTTTATCTAATGTCATGTATTATACATATTATTATAAAGAATGCTCAGATACTAACTTTCACTATTCCTCCTATATTATTTCATCAATTGAGAAATCATATGTCTCCAATAAAGCTACAGTATTTATCCAAAAGGAAATTTTGCATCAAGGAATTTTTAAAAAATAAGTTATTAGATAATATGCTCCAGAAAACTGAGGCAGTGGACTATCAAAGAGGAAGAGAAAGAGATCCAGAAAACCTTGACTATAGCCCAAGAAATTGCATCAAAGCTGCGCAGCAGACACAAGGCACTAGCCCAGGCCACAGCAGGATGATGGACACTCAGGAGACAACTAGTTGTAAGGTTTGCCAAAAAGCAAATGTCAGATGATACCCTTAAGAATCCTGGTCCCAAATGCCAGAAACAGTCTTCCAGGAAGTGGACTGAGGGGCATTCTAATGTGCACATTCTAATGTCCACAGCACATCAAACGTGCCTGGAGAATGTGGCAGCATTATTGAGGATTGCCCATTCCCCAGCACCCACAGACTAAGTGGGCAACACAGCTCTCTGGCTGCCAGCTGACTACCTGCTGCATCTGGCAATAAGGGGTCTGAATCTTGGCATAAAAGTAAAGACTTGACCTGGGCACATTTGGTGCAGTTACTGGTGGACAAACACTGGTTTCCCCCTTAGACATGAGACACAAATAGTAAAATCATACTGCTCAGAACTCATTTTGAGAAGGTTAGAAAAGCATGTTCTGAGAGGCCACTTGGGGTGAAAGAGTGGCCCCCAGGGACACACCCAGTCACCTCACAAAATCCCTAGCCGTTATCTAAGGAGGGCAGGCTAGTGAACTGCAGTGCTTTTGGTTTCTGTTATTGTCTTTTGTTAGTTCTGCAGTGCTGGGGATCAAACTCAGGGCCTTGACCATGTCAGCAAAGTGCTCTATCACTGGGTACACTCCGCTTTTGTTTGGTGGAGCACACTGTGCCCAGCCATACTGGACTCAGCACAACCCTGGCCTCCCCAAGCAGCCCAGCCCCTCCTGCAGATAAGACAATGCTAGTCCAGGGTGGGCGGGCCAGAGGACAGCAAGCGGGGACAGGGAGGAACCCTGATAGGGGAACCAAGGGACCTCTACAGTCTGGGTAGGGGGATGCAGTCTGGATACCCTTTCTCTTGTACCCATATTCTCTAACAGCAGCACTCGCATAAGTAAATAACCAAGGATTTGATGAGTTTTTTTTTTTTTTTAACTTTACAGAACAATCTAGAACTTGACTTCTAATTATTTGGCACACATACATGTCTATGTATTTGGAAAATACACTGCTTCCTATATTTTTAAATAAATCATGAACACACTGAAGCTGAAAAACCTCTTGCTTCTTATTGGACAGATTGCACATTCCTCAACACTGTTGTCCACAGTGTGGCAGAATTTCTTCTTAAATCCACCAACACTCTTAACTCTCCTTGCCATTGAAAACTAAAAAACCTATATAATCTAGTCATTATTTTGATTTGAGTAAAAGAGAAAAGTCTTCAGATGACAATCACACAACACCTCAATTTGTTGAATTATCTTCAATGCCATTTAACCTAAGGTTCCTAAACAGGAACAAAAGCCCCTTCTCTCACTCATTCTCCAGTCACTCAGAGCACCAAGAAAACCCACAGTGAAAGTCAGGTTGCATTTCTTTAAAAAAATCACCAAGCTGGTGCTGGGGTTGTAGTTCCGTGATACAGCACTCGCCTAGAACATGTGAGGCACAGGGTACGATCCTCAGCACCACATAAAGCATAAATAAATAAAATAAAAGTACTGTCCATCTACAACTAAAAAAAAAAAAGTCACCAAGTTAAAGTGTGGTCACCTTGGGGGTGGGGGAGGAAAAGAAATGCTTTCCTAATAAAATGAATAGATTTGAGACTTGGAGACAAACACTTCATGATTTAGAAGGCAACTCTTTTGCAGTAACAGCGAATCCTTTAGCAGTCCCACACTATAATACATGCATATCCCAAACACTTGCAAGGTGTCTCCCAAAGACCTCTGCTCAGCACAGCTGAACAGAGGGTGATCTATGTTTAGACTTGTTTAGATGACATAATTATTCTTTTTATTTTATTTAATTGAGATGGGGTCTCACCAAGTTATTCAAACTGGCCTAGAATTGGCCATCCTCTTCCTCAACCTCCTGAGTATCTGGGATTATAGCCATGTGCCAGCAGATGCGCCCGGTGCAGATGGCATAGTTATTCTAAACTCTTCACTATTTTGCCCACATACACACCTTCCTCCTTTGGGTTCAAATAAAAAAGGGTGTTTTCCCTCCCCACAGCCGTCAGTACCTCTGAACAGCAGCACATCTGCTGTCCTCCAGCTCTAGCACCTCAGGACTTTAGTGCTGTTTCCAAAATAGGGCTTCAGAGTAACTCACACACCTTTAAACCACAGTCCCCGTTCAAGGACCCAGCATTTCACTGCAGCCAACTACTACTAGGTCATTTTTTAAAGCCTGGAGAAAGTGTGAGAATTCAACACAACACAATAACCAAAAAAGTATTCCCACTGTGCACATTAGAATGCCCCTCAGTCCACTTCCTGGAAGACCTGGAATATACTATATGTAATGATGAGTTTTAAGAGGCTGGATCTAACTGTTTCTGCTAAAATAGGACAGGGAAAAACACAAATAAACAATAAGTCTTAACTTTATAAATATTCCTGTTACTCATAAAATGAAATTTACCTTCACAAAACGTGAATTTGTTCTTAAAAGTTTGCGGACTACCAACAGCAGGAAATCCATCTCTTCTGTTCGCTCATGTACCTACAAAATAAAATAAGGGGGCGTCCCCACATGGCAACAAGCAAACATGTCACTACTAAATGAGAGGGGAGAGGGAACTTTAGTGCACCCTTGGGAGATGGGCTAACCCAGCTGTCTGTCAGCACAGCTCTTCAGGGGAGTGACAGCACTCCTGGCTCAGAGAAGGCAAAGAGCATCTGCCCACAAGCCAGAGGCTACCGCGTAGGCCACTCTTACCTCAGTGTGCTCTTGAGGACCTACTGGCATTTGGGCAGAACAATGTGAAGAATCTTTGGCCCTGTCCTCTGAATGCCAAAAATACCCCCAGGTCGCTGGCAAATAACAATATTCCCATTTTCCCCAAGCACAGAGAACCACTGGGCCAACCCCTCATGCTCCTTGCCTCCCCTCAGCCATGGTCTAAAGGCTCACTGCTATTTTGGCCAAGTACAGGGACAAAGACATGGCAGTCTAATGATGGCTGGAGAACCGCTTGTCATGCTCCATGATGTGCAGAACTCCCAAGGGTGGGCAAGGGATGGCCCTGGAAAAGCTGGGCTGGTCAGAGCAAGGTTAGGGTGTGAGGCCAACAGCAAAACTTCAACAACACCAGCATGGAAGTGCATTCCAGGAGACAGCTGCCTCCAGCCCTGCTCGAATGTACAGACTGAGCCACCCCAAAATCCATGGCAGTGCCACCACCCTCCCCTTGGCCCTTCCGAACAAGTCAGGGACAAAGGGCCCCTTCGCAAAAATAATCCAGTTAACCTACACTTGGTCAGGGTATCTCTGCACACAAGGGGGTGGCAAGCTTCCATCTGAAGACACTTCTCTGTCAAAGAAGAGAGATGGCCACTACATTTGAAGAAGGGGGCACTCTCCTCAGGATAAAAGCCCCAACATGTCATTTCATAGGCACTTCTATTCACAACCCAACTCCTGGCACCACTCCCCACTGAAGCAGATGTACAGGGAAGTGCTACAGAGAAAGAAGAGCTTGGCATCTGGAAAGCATTTGTCAGCATGTGCTAGAAGTCCTCAGCCCACCACAAAGTTTCATTCTCACCTTGTCCTATCACCAACCTTGAGACATCTCATTGCAAGCCTCCCATATCTTACTTGACAAAGAAAAACCAAGGCCACAGCCAGTAAAGGACCCCCAGAGCAACCTCTCCCCCAACCCCAGCCCCACTGCTATGTCCACCACTGCTCCCAGCATGAAAACCTTTCCCCTCTGAACTCTGACACTCATCTTTTACCATTTGCCCACAGACCTACCCCATCTCCAAGCCTCTGGGGTCCCCCACCACAGGCCTCTCCCCGTGACACAAACACACCCCTCAGGAGCTACCCATCTCCCTAGGCAGCAAGGGGCTGAGAGCAGAAACTAGGCACCAATGAGACCCCTCTTTCACAGCAGGAACTCAAAACATGCTCCCTGAACAAACAACCTGCCTAAAGTGAGCTTATTCTTTTTCAAGAGCTGGAAGCTAAAATGTTATCATTCCATCTTAAACTGCCTATCTTCAACTCTGGCGTTTACATTGCTTCTAAAACTCAAATCATTCCAGAGAATGTGATCAATTTTATCTATAAACCTAATTCTCCAGGCACATTCAGTATATTCACCCTGGATGCTGGCAACTTGGTGCTGCATCAGGCAGCTGTGGCCATGGGGTGACGGCACAGCACACCCCCGCCGTCCCTTCCACTGCTCCTGCAGGGTGAGTTCTTGCAGAGAGCAGCCACCTCTGTTCAACCATTAGAAAAGAATGTGGTCAAGGATGCAGTGTGTCTGTTACTCACCTATGTATATGCAGAGAGAGCTACTTAGTGAGCACACATCAGACGAAAAGCAAAAGTGGGCCTCAGCACCACAGGCTCTGGAGTAGCTCTGGAGGGGAACCCTGCAACACCATCTGTACCAGCAGCCTGATCGCTGAGCATTACTAAGCTTCAGGTTCCTTTCATGTAAAATGAGCTCTCGACCATAGTAGAGCCCAATAAGGGACAGCCTATTGTGACTACTTATTAAATCTGAATTTTATTTCTACCTAAAGACACTCAAAATTATCAATAAAAAAAATTCTAAATCACGCTGTCCACGACACTACTTTGAGGGAATGCCAATCATTTCCACCTTCTCCTATACACCTATGTGCTATAAAGCCAAGTAAGCATGCGCAAGAGCGTAGCACACCAAACAGCCCTACCTATGGTGCCCACTGTTTTCACACCTCCAAAGAGTGGCAGGGCCTGGTGGCAGTGGCTGCCCAGTCAGCTGCACTTTCTGAGCACCAGGCTCCCCTCATGCCTTACACAGAACTATGGACTAGCAGACATTTCTACCCTCTAGAAATGAGCCAAGCCTCTCAAGTCAGAATTGCTGAGGAGGTTTAAAACACAGGAAGTGGAAAGGTAGCAGAATACAACAGTCACTAATATGGCATTATGTAAAAATGTGGATGTGTAACCAATGTGATTCTGCAATCTGTATTTGGGGTAAAATGGGAGTTCATAACCCACTTGAATCTAATGTATGAAATATGATATGTCAAGAGCTTTGTAATGTTTTGAACAACCAATAAAAAAAAAAAAGAAAACACAGGAAGTTTTGTTGGAGCCATTTCCAAAGCTCCTGGGAAAATTGTGGTATTGGAAATATAAACATCGATTAAAATATCCCATTCTACTGAGAAATCCAAAATGTACTGAGAAGGAGAAAAATAAGAAAGCTAAACCAGGCACAAAGACAGGGTTCACAGTGCTTTATTAGGGTTTTGGGTTTTTTGTTTTATGAACAGTAAATAGAGCAATAATTTCTACTTTATTGTGGTTTTTTGTTTGTTTGTTTTGCTTGCACTGTTAGGGGCTGAATCCCAAGCCTTACAAATGTTAGGACAGAGCTACACACCCAGTCCAATTTATTAAAAAGTTCTTGATTTACTTGATTTACTAATGCCTGTGATGTGACTGAAAACATGCACACACCACGTGGTTCTCCTGTCTTTCTGTGGCAGGTGTCTCCCCTTACAGAAGGGGAGCGGTGAATAGCCCCAGCCTGGAGCCCATGTGGATGGTCTTTGCCCCCGCAGCCAGGGCACCACAGAGAGCAACACACAAGGCAAATAGCTCCAGTAAAACCTCCGCTACAGGGGCTGGGGATGTGGCTCAAGCGGTAGCGCGCTCGCTTGCCATGCGTGCGGCCCGGGTTTGATCCTCAGCACCACATACAAACAGAGATGTTGTATCCGCCGAATACTAAAAAATAAATATTAAAAAAAATTCTCTCTCTCTCTCTCCCTCTCTCACAAAAAATAAACAAATAAAAAAAACACCTCCGTTACAAAATCAGTTCCAGGCCTGACTAGGCTACAGCCTGCCAATCCCCAGTCCTCGACAAGCAATCTTTTCCTAGTCCTCAACTTTCTGCTCCCATAATTTGAAACGAAAAGGGAAGAATTTAAAAATTCACATTCATAAGTAGAAAGGGCAGTTGTAGATACAAAGTACTCGAGGCCCCATTACAGGAGGACACACTGCAGGAGACCTGCCCATATTCTGCACCTGAAGGCCCACTAAGGGCAGAGAACTCACTTCATCAATGAAGACATGTGTGAACTCCATCAAACTTTTGGCACTGACTATCTTCTGAAGCAGGACTCCAGTGGTCATGTAGATTAACCTGGTATCTTCTGTTGCTATTTTCTCTAGTCCTACCTAAAATTGGGGAAGGAAAGGAGATGGGGGGAAGGTCAGGTTTAAATGGCTCCCATTAACCACCAAAACAGGGTATGTCCATTTTATAAGGATGGTAAGGAATTTAAAAGGATTATATTTCAGAAGACAGGGTCCAAATTGAAGTCAAGTCCTCAATTTGATTTCTTCTTCCTTTCTGGGTAGGGGGGCTGGTTTATCTAGTCATACCGCCTAAAACATTTTCATGTTATGACTACTGCATATGAAAATACCTTCTAGACAATAGTGGTGTAATTAAAGAATAAAATTATAAAAGCTAAGAGCCTGAGAATCCTCGCGTCTCTCCTGATCAACAGGGTAAGAAATTAAAAATTACTTTCAAGAAACTCTTTTTTTTTTTTTTAATTTATGCCATGGTTCCACTCTAAGTAAATTGGCTTCATTTTCAGTGCTAGTAGAAAACAGTCACATACTATCATCAACTTACATAGAAAACACAGCAGACAGAGCTCGGTTCTCTCTCCCATGCTCACCTGATAGCCCACCAAACCACCGAGAGTCCAAGCACGCTCTTTGCTGATCCACCTGGCGATGCTGCTGGCACCTATCTTCCGTGGCTGGGTGACCACAATGTTGCAGTACGCACAGCGCTGAATGTAATGGTCCAAGATGTACTGCGGGAGCTGAGTACTCTTACCACTTCCAGTGGCACCATGTATAATTACCACAGAATTGCTTTCTATCAAAGAAATAACCTGAAATTTTTAAAAAGTTACCTTTCAAAATTGGCACAAAATTGACAACAATGTAAAGTATTATCTATCTTAAGAAGACTTTTTGTCTTCCTCTAAATAAAATTTATTAATTAACCATCTAGACATCACAAGAGAGAGTAAGAAGGCTATAAATGGTTGCCACCTTTAAGCCCAAACTAGATTTCTATGCTCTTAAGTCTAAATTGCTATTGATTCAAAATTTTGTCATAAATCTGAATGTGATTCTACATGAAAACAAAGCTGTTATTATGCTCAAGTGGTTTTAAATTTTCATTTAAAACTCAAGATTAATTTTTAAATAAACATCTACTTCTCCACTTACAGATTATACAGAACATTCTAAACTCCAATCTGATTCCTCCCCACCATCCCCCCACTTCAAGCTCTCTTATGCTTCTAGCAATATATATTGTTAAAGAATACAAATTAGGACTGGGGATATAGCTCAGTTAGTAGAGTGACTGCCTTGCATGAACAAGGCCCTGGGTTCAGTCCTCAGCACCACTAAAAAAAAAAAAGAATACAAATTAATCTGAATATTGGCCTCTAAAAATTAGTAAAGTACGGGCTGGAGCTCAGCGGTAGTGCACTTGCCGGGCATGTGTGAGGCACTGGGTTTGATTCTCAGCACTACATAAAAATAAACTAAAAAATAAAAAAATAAAGGTCTACCAACAATTTAAAAATTTTTAAAAATTAGTAAAGTATATCTACTCAATAAAAAGTTACATGATTGAATCTTAAGCAAAATAAAAATGAAATTTGGAACATTTTTCACTGTTTTTCTCTTGTAACTGCTTTATCCACTAGGCTAGTTGGTAATTGTTTCAATATACTTCCTTTTAACCTTATTTAATAACAGGTAAGTAATCAGAAACTTAACCATCCTCCTGCTAGAACTGGCCTGGCATCCATAACAAAATGATCTGTAAATGATTGACAAAATCAATCCTAGGCACAAAAATGGGCCAGTACTACAAGGAAAACCCAATAGAGAATGCTGAGCACAAACTCATTTCTAACAAGACCTGGTGGTGAGTTTCTTAAATCAGCTCTGCTGGGGCGGGGCCAACAATAACTGACAGCTACTGCAGAGGCTGACAAGGCCATCTGGATGGAGGCTAAGCACAATGAGCACAAGCCAACAGGAAAATCAGCAGCATGGTCCCAGGGAGCCACCTCCATGGAGCCCCAGGCTAAGCTCCTCAGCCTCTACCCACAGAGCCTTGCACACCATAGGTGGGCTCATCTGCTCACTCTCACATGGTAAACCAACAGTGTTGGGCCCCAGGCATCTATTCAACAAGCAAAATTACATTATGACAAAAATGATTTTACCTCTTCCTTACATCGATTTATAGGCAAATCAGGGTATTTATAAGTTGTCTCTGGGATGCATGTTGCATTGCTTAATTTAGCCAAAGGCGGCCTTGGACCTGGATTCAGACAAAACAAACAAATACAATGGACTAGCTTATCTGAGAAAATACAAAGTACAGAACCCAATGTTATTCTGATCTATCTATATGGCACGTATATGTACACATGCAAATAAAAAAAGCACATTTCCTACAGGTTAATACGGCCAGCAGGTACATTAGAAACTTCCCTTATATTAAAATAAAAGAAGAAAACAGTGAGAGGGAGAGAGGGAGAGAGAGAGAGAGGGAGGGAGGGAAGGACCTAGAACAGCGAGGACACTTCCATCACAGTAAACCATACTACTTCCCTAGGTAATCTCCTGTAAAACAGGACAAGTCACTTATTAAAAGGTGCTTAAATGATTGGCCTTGGTGGTACACGCCTGTAATCCCAATTACAGACTGAGGCAGGAGGATTTCAAGTTGAAAGCCAGTCTCAGCAATTTAACAAATCTCTAAGCAACTTAGCAAGTCCCTGTCTCAAAAAAAATTTTTAAAGGGGATGAATGCTGGCGTGGGGCAGGGATGTGGCTCAGTGGTTAAGCACCCCTGGGCTTAATCCCTGATAACCAAAAAAAAAAAAAAAGAGCTGAAATGGAATCTTAATAGAATACACCCACTTTACTATTAAATAAGCCAACAAATAAATCACACACAACTTAAAACTCCAGGCCTGGTGAAAGGGACTACATCACCCTGCTGAGGGTGCCCCTCTCAATATATGCCCTGCTGTGGCTGCCCTAAAACCCTGAACGACTTCTGGCCATCACTTGGCAAGCTGACCAACTATCAAATTCTTGGAGTGCAAGCATTCGCTGGGAAATAAATTTTATCTCCAAAATAAATAAACTCTTTAGGCTTACTCTCTCTCTCTTTCCTAAATCGCTCCCCTCACTGGATGCCCCCTCCTCATGGAGTCCTTTTCCTCCCTCCCCAAGCTGGCTCTTCCTTTCTGTTCCAGCGGCTCCTCCCTATCACTGCCCCACCTGATAAATATGGACCCAAGTTTTTCTTTCATAATTGTCTAATAACATACAATTAAGATGTGGCTATCTTTTTTTTTTTTTTTTCATTTTATTTTTGGCCCTGCTGGGAATGGAGTCCAAGGCCTCCCCACACTGAACAGTTCTACCTGTCTTAACTCCGCAATGAGAGGAGCCAGATCTGTTGTAATCACTCAGAGCAGAAGAAAAAAAATGCTCCTTTGTGGAAAACAGTACTTCTCCTAAGGGGTCCCTGCACTGATGGGGGATGTTCTCCAAGTCCCACCCTGCACAGCTTCCTAGGCTTCTCTAGAGCAGGGAATTTTTTTTTTCTCATTATCACACCTCGATTTCATCCAGTACTCCTCCCGGCTTTTAAGAGGATCACCGATACTTCTTGCCTTCCCAGTCTATGTGCCTAGGCCCTGGAACACAATCAGGAAAGGGAGAAGCCACACACTCTGAGTGAGTAAGGACACACACAGCAGGGGCAGAGGAACAAGCAATCAAGCTAGGGACAAAGTGGAGCCAGAGGCTGAGGGAAGAGCTCTCCAAGAGGAAAGAATAAAGGTTATTTGAGGAGGAAAAAAATAGGAGGCTTAGAGACTATCTTTCTGCTTAGAGACTTGAAGCCTTAGTTCACTGTGCTGCTAAACAAACCCTGTTACTTTGACAATACTGATGTGACTTATATGACTTGATTACTTGCATTTTGAAGGTTGTTACTTACAGATAGAAATTTTACAGGGAAAAAATGCCAAAAGCCCTCATTGCACTGTCTAAACTACAGCCCTTCTCCCGGTGCCACAAAAACAACACCTGACGTTTTCAGGTCACTGGCTGAAGCAGACCCAGCACACAGGGAGCCGCCTCTGCACACACAGCTCCAGGGCAGGCAGAAGCCAGAGAGCACGTGACTCCATCAGCTTCGCTTCAGCATCAGAACAGAAAGGAAAAGCAATGAGGGTAATCTAAGGCAACTAACAGACTACATGCAACAAAGTGAAGTGCAGAAGTAGCAGGACAAAGACTACAGCCTCAAAATTTTCTACTCTCCTTTTTCCATTGTCTCTTTATCCTAACTTGATAAGATTAAAATAGTTTATATAAACTGGGAAAATCCTAAAAATCACTAGTTCTCTTTCCAAAGCAATCCTACAATTTAAAATATAATCCAAAGTTTCACAATTAGAGATTCCAAAGAGTACACAAAAGATTTTAACTAATGAGTGGCACCTCAGGCCATATGGAGAATATAATGGCATTTGCTTTAAAATCCAAACAGTAGACACTACAGAAAAAAAAAAAAAATTGATGCATTTCTAACTTAACCATAAAATTAAATCTTCGAAACAGCTAATTACATATCAAGTTCTTCAAGGACAGAATGGTTTTGCACACAAAACTAGCCCAACTTGACAGGGGGTTCCCTTCTCAGACACTCTACAGAGGCCAAGCTCTTAAAAGTTCAGAGATCTACTTGGAGGGTGAACAACCACTAAAGACACCCCAAATTAAAAATGAGGCAGAACTGTGGCTTTTCATCACTACCCAAAGATACTAACCTGGACAAACTCAACTGCCATGCAAGAGCAGAAAAGCCCCTAAGGAGATCTGAACCTGGAGCTGGGCTCTTCAGACAGGAGAGTTTCTGCTTACCAATGCCATTCCAGCTCCAGCTCTAAAAACTGATCGACCTTTAACTACAGGAAATGATTCTAATGTAATCTACAGAAATTCACTGAGCATCTTTCCTTGAATTTCTATTTAGAAACAATTTTTAAAATACTTACAAATGAAACATCAGCAATATTTCACCAAAGTATTTTATAACTAGATATAACACAATGTTCAGCTGAAGCCTGCAGGGCTGGCTAGAGTTAGGAGTAGCAGTGTCATCTCATGGTTTTTATATAAGGAGACAGAAATAGAAATCGCCCTATGTCCATGTATGTGTCTATCCACACTGCATGTCCACAAAAGGTCCCCCCGCGGTCCAGGCAGTATCTCCCAGCTGCTCAAGTCCACTCTCACCACTCCAATCAAGCCTTGAAAAAGCCACAATGTTCTTTCCCCAACATTGTGACACCCTTCCTCCCTTCCCACTCATCTCCCCGGCAAGAAAAAAAACTGAACCTTCAGTAGCTTCCCACTGCTCTGCCTGTTAAGACCAAACTTCTTGGCCATGGCTGTGGGTCCCATCTCTGGGCACGCCATCTTGCACAACCTCATCCAAGGCAACTGCAAGAGTTTATGTTGCTGCTGTAATGCGCTTCCACACATATTCTTCCTCCACAGTTCTAGAGATCTGAGACACAGTCAGTTGACTGGGCAACATCAAGGCGTGAACGTGCCCTCCTACACCTATGGGGAAGGCTTGTTGGCTTCTCAGGCTGCCTTGCACTGCTTGCTGGTACCTGTCCTCAGAGCACTTCACCCACAGCTCCCCCACTGGCTCTGACCCTCCTGTTTCCCTCTTAGGAAATCCCTGGGTTGAACAATACCTATCTGCAAAACCTTCCCACCTCAAGATCTGCAACTCACATCTGCGGTGTCTCTTTTACCATGTGGGTAGCACTTTCACAGGTTCTAGGAGTAGGGTGTGGACCTCGCTGGGGCACTAGTATCTAACCAACAGAGCTGACCCCACTGGCCCTCCAATCCCTCCCTCTCTCTACTCCCAGCAATAACGGCCTCCTCCTTCAGGGCTGGCACCAGGCTTCCTCCCATCACAAGCTTCCCTCCATCCTCTCCCCACATTGCCACTGAGCTTAATTCTACCTGCCCTTCCACTCTAAGCCCAATTGTCCCTTTACTGATAGCATTTTATGCCCCCCCAGAGCTCTTTTAAAGTACTTAACTCCAAAAGCATTTACTTATGCAACTCCTTGACCTCAATAAGGTCTGGAGGAGGAGTTATTCCTTTGACTTCCCATGCTGGCTCACACACGCCTCAATGGCTGCTGGTGGCTGAACATACCCTCCTCAGGTAGCCAAAGCTGCAAGTCAAGTGACTGCCCAGTGAAAAACTCCAAGTGTATTAAAAAGCCACAGACAGAAAGCAAAGAGCAGTTTCAAATATGAGTCAAAATCATAAATTGGGAGAACAGACACTCTGAACTGCAGGCATTCATTTGTAATCTAGCAACTTCTTAACAGTTGAAATCCCAAATGGCAGACTTCGGGATCACATGCAGTATGCAATGGACTGTGTGTGTGTCCCAGGCCAGCAGAGGTGTAATAGGAAGGATTGTATCACATACAGTTGTCTAGAAACTAACCAGCATGCTTCCCCAAATTAAAGCATTAGATGACAGATCTCTCTCCACAGTAACTCACAGGGGTCCTCCACGCCCTAACAAGGCTGCACAGCACCTCACCACCCCTCTGTTCTGAGGAGGAAGTTCAAGACTTCCTAGACTTCCCATAAGTAAGCAATGATGCAACAGACATTCTTGTGTGCACAATCTTGTACTGCTCTTAGCATAAAGAGAAGCTGCATCAAAGGGCACAGGTATTCTGAACTATCACTTCTAATAATAATGCACTCAACTATTCAGACAAATCTCTCTCCTGAGGCCACTTAAAGATGCTAGGTGACATACATAAACATCTCCTTAAAGGCACTGCAGGGACAATGGTCCAATGAACACATATCAGGCCAATGTCTACACTAAGGCAAGAACACAGAGGAAGGCAAAGGAGCCAAGGCTGCTTTTGCCTTAAGGTGAAAGATAAATGAATTGGGATAGGGATGTGGCTCAAGCGGTAGTGCTCTCGCCTGGCACGCGTGTGGCCTGGGTTCGATCCTCAGCACCACATACAAACAAAAAGATGTTGTGTCCGCCAATAACTAAAAAATAAATATTAAAAAAATTATCTCTCTCTCTCTTCTCTTAAAAAAAAGAGAAAGTTAAAAAAAAAAAGATAAATTAATTAATCAGACTAGAGAGTACAATGACCCCATGCCCCCAAAAAATTAAAAACACAAAACTAAATGTGTCATAGATAATGGTTCAGAATTTTCTAAAACTGATAAAAAATACAAATAAATCCCAAGAAGAATAAGGATTTATATAGTAGTACCCTCATTGTATGGATGAGATATCACCATTATTAAAAAGGCTTAAAAAAGAAAAGGGGCCAAGCACTATGGTGTATGCCTATAATCCCAGCAACTCAGGAAGCTGAGGCAGGAGGCCCACAAGTTCAAAGCCAACCTCACCAACAGCAAGGCCCTAAAGCAACTTAATGAGACCCTGTCTCCTCTTAATAAAATATCTTAAAAAGGGGTGCTGGGGGCGGGGGGGATTGTGGCTTAATCCTCAGCACCACATCAAAATAAATAAATAAATAAATAAAAGTATTGTATCCATCTATAACTAAAAAATATTTTTTTAAAAAAAGTGGGAGTTCTGGTGATGTGGCTCAGTGGTTAAGCACCCCAGGTTTAATCCTTGGTACAAAAAAAAACAAAGAAAAGGGAAATATTCGTGTAACCCCAACTTCTATTCCTAAATCAAGAGTGTGAGTATACCAGATAGGAAAAGGGAGGAGGAGCTTCCTGGCTGGATCAATAGGAAGTGCACCTCAGTCAACCTTTACAAAGCAAAAACTCAACAGGGAGCTTCCACCACATGAACAGGGCCTGACACTACAAAAGCACTAAAGCAACTTGTTCCAAACGTTACACATTATGCTTTGTTAAATTTTCATTTTAATGTTCATTGTTAAAAAAAAAAAAAAAAAAGCAACTCCTACAGTAAGTAATAGAAAAAATTAAGTAGTTTTAATTAATAATAAAGCAAAGAATCCTTATTAATATTCAAAAAAACAGACAATTTAGGAACTATAAAAGTGAGCATTCTATAACCTATCATACACTCATGCCCCAAAACATTAACAAGTAATGTGATTTCTTATTTTAACAAAAACACCATATTTTTTAAACTTTTAAGAACATAATGTGTGAACACTAACACATCATACTTTAAATATACATATTTAAAGATGCCTGTTTACCTGGCCCACAGGTTGGTTGGTCACTGTTATACATATCAAATTCTTGTGCTTCAAGTTGTCTGTATTTGTTAATGTACTCCATTTCCGAGCTCCTCTGGCTGAGTGACCTGAAAAGAATAGTAAAACCTGGATACTATTCCCCAAAACCACCAGACCTCTGTGTGCCAGAGTTCCTGTCTCCTTAGTTTACACTAAGTTATAGGGGAACATGCAAATAGCCAAGAAGCAAACTAAGATACACTCAAACTTTGCTACCAGGCAGATGCAAATTCAAACAATAAGAGCCTGTTTTTCACACACTAATGTTGCCAAAAAGAGCAAAGAGCCTCAGAATATTTAGGGGGAGGTTGGGTAAGTAGCATGTGACCATTTATCCTAAAGGGAAATCTGTGGTATCTCTAAAATGATAAAAATACAGCTCCTACAATCAAAACTTCCCTGAGTAAAATACTCACACCTATAAACACTCACATGCATTCAGCAAACACCAACTGAGCACCTGCATGTGTGAGGTGCTCTCAAGACACCAGGTACAGCACGGTGAACAGAGCCATATCCTCGCCCTCTCAGAACTACCATCCTGGTGAATAAGATCCAATATGTAAGATGCTATGAATGCAGCTGAGAAAGTAAAACTGCCAGAGTGTGAAGAACTCCAGGGAGGAAGAGCACTTTTCATGATATTCATGATGATTAAAATCTGAAAAACAAATCCTTAATGTGCATGGTGTTTAAAGATTACCACAGCTCTGTTCACGTCAGTTGATAAAAATGCTCAGGACATTAAGTATCATAAAAATGGCAAGTACAGTGACATCCATAACATGCTATCAATGTGCATGCTCAATTGTATTGTGTTTTTGTTCCCATTGACTAATTTAAGGCAACTATTGTCAGAGAATGAGTGTGTATGCTACTGATTCACTCAATATGATGGGTAACTTGACTGGGCCACCAGATAGCTGGTAAAATACCATTTCCAGCTTCATCTTTTTTTTTTTTTTTTTTTTTGAGAGAGAGAGAAGAGAGAGAGAGAGAGAGAGAGAGAGAGAGAGAGAGAGAGAGAGAGAGAGAGAGAGAGAGAGAGAGTTTTTTAATATTTATTTTTTAGTTTTCGGCAGACACAACATCTTTGTTTGTATGTGGTGCTGAGGATCAAACCCAGGCCGCACACATGCCAGGTGAGTGCGTTACTGTTTGAGCCACATCCCCAGCCCTCCAGCTTCATCTTGTGAAGGCACTTCTGAAAGAGATCAGCTTTTGAACCAACAGACTAAGCGGACACTCCCCAACATGGGTGAGAAGTCATCATCCACATGAGGCCTACTCAAACCGAGCAAAATGAAGGGAAGGGTATAATATCTCTGTCCCCTGAGGTGGGACCACCATTTTCTTCTTCCCTCAGATGCAGAAGTACCTGGCCTTTGGGCTCCAGTACACACACTAGCAGCTCCCCAACCCCAGGTTCTCATATCTTCAAACTTCAACTGAACTACACCATGTCTTTCCTAGTTCCCCAGGATATCACCAGACTTCAAGTCTCCATAATCCCAGGAGCCAATTCTCATCATAATCATCCATTTCATTGGTCCTGTTTCTCTGGAGAGCCCTGATACACTTTAATAAAATGCTATTCACTTAGAATAAAGTCTAAAGCTAATAATTATAGCACCATTCTTTTGTCTAAAGCTAATAATTATAGCACCATTCTTTTGGTTACTGTTTGCCTGATATTTGTTCACTAGTTCACTCAATAAGTAACTGAAGTCTGACTTTGTGCCTGGCACTCTTCTGAGCACCTAAGCTGGAACAGTTACCAGCACAGACTGCCCTCCTGGAACTTATAGTCCAGCTGGGGAAGGAGTAAATGAGTAAAACCAAAGAAGGTTAGATAAGGGCATAGGGGGAAATAAAACCAGAAGGAAAGATTGGGCAAGAAAGACTGCAACATTAAACACAGTGACAGATGACATTGAAGCAAAAGTCTGAAGAAGACAGTTGTACAGCTACTCACAGAGAAAGCTCTCCTCCCCAAGAATCCTGGGAAGCCCTGAGGCCAGAGTATACCCAATGTGGTCAACGAAGCCTGCAAAAGCACAGTAGGAAGGTGATACCCAGAAAGGTACAGGGGAGGACTGGGGATACCTGGGGAGGGTCAGGGAGTAACTAGAAAGATATTGACTGCTGTTCTGAGTAAGATGGGATTTGAGCACACAGAGAGGTGTAAATATCTGACTCCTGCTTTAAGGGTGAATAGGTGAAGAGGCACACAGCAGACCCCCACCATCAACACCGACTGTTGCAGCAATGAACCAGAGTGGCACAAAGATCAATGGAAACAGGACCCCGGGAAGACTCCACAGGTAGGGCCAACCACACTTGTGACATATTAAAGCAGAGCATGGAAAATTAAAGCTAGCACCTAATACCCTGTACAGAGCGTTTCCCAATGATCTGAGGCCTCTAACAAGCCAACAGCAGCAGGCAGATGAGGGAAGAAGGCCAAGATGCAAAGCCCCCTCAAGCCAGGGGTGTTTGTCCCTTGTGTTCCTGACCTGTACTCACTCCAGGGCAAGGTCCACACAGGAGCACTGTCCAGGCTGAGGGCCAGAAGAAACCTTCAGCTCTGCCTCAAGGGGCAGCAAAAGGGCTGCCAAGGGTTCACAACCAGGGCAACTGCCATTTTGCCTCTTTTCTCCATTCTCTCATTCTGGCCCACAAGCAATACCATGGCAGGCAACAGCAACAGCAGCACCACGGGGCCAGCAGGAACCTAAGCCTCCCTTCCCATGGAACAGCTGTGTTAACGGAGGATGGGCAGTTCCTACTGCCCCTCTCCTGTTCAGCCCTCCCCCGGTGTGGCCCAGGGTGTTGGTACAGTTGGATGATGTTGGCTACAGCTGCAGGAAGGAAAGAGCTTAGAAAATGAACCCGAGGCTGTTCGTAGAGTGCTGGTGTCAGCACTGGGCTGCTCATGCTCTGACCCTTAAGAGCCATCAGAAGCAAAACAAGGCTGAGGGCAGAATGACCACCAGGGGGCACATGTGCTGGACAAGAGGTAGGCTGCACAGCAATGGCTCTGAAAACCAGCCAGATGCTGGAGACCTTAACCTGAACACAATGGGTCAGCTGCACTCCCCACAGGATTTCCACAAGATCCAGAGACACTTAATATAATATTCACAATGCTCAGAATATATGTCAAAATTACTTGGCATATGAAGACCAGAAAATTCTCCTGGGTGGAGCAATGATCACTTGCTTTGCATATTGGTTATCCAATTTGGGGACCAAAAAAGTCTAACCCCTATCATCACACCAATTTCAAATCAAGTGCAAACCAACTACATGCCCAGGTACTTCCGTTTTTAAGGCCATAAAACCAATATTCTATATTTGATAATTTGGAATAGATTATGCTTCAAGAGACAGAAAGTCAAAAGGAAGATATGAGTAAGCTAAGCTATATTATAATTCAAAATTTATGACAAATACCTCTATGAAACATAAAAGGCAAAAACTGTGGTCACATGCCCATTTGCCACACATTACAAAGAAGCACACCATGAACTCCTGTAAATCAAGTATATATAACAACTCCACAGCAATGTGACAAAAAGTAAATATATTGGTATCAAGTAAAACATCTTAAGAAGGAAATAATACTGAAAAAATTGATATCTTAGTTTCTTATCAAACATTAACTATAGTTTTCAGTTTTCCTGTTGTGGTATATCTACCAAAATGTACCACTCGACTGTTAAGGACTCTCATAATGTGTAACTGTGGCCACCATCCAGCTCCATGACTGTTCCCATGTTACAAATCCAAACACCATACCCACTACACAGCAACTCTCCATTTGCCTCTACCAAAGTGTTGGCTACTTTCTACTATTTTGACTAGTCATCTCATTTCAGTGGAATCTCATATTACTATTTTGCAACTGGCTTATTTCACCTAGCAAAATATCTGTTGTCACAGGTCATAATTTCCTTCCTTTTTAAGGCTGCAATATTCCGCTGCAAGGAGAAACCACATTCTGCATACCTATGCTATGGTTTAGAGATGAGGTATCCACCAAAAGCTCATGTCAAACGGAAGCAAGAAAATTTAGAGGTGAAATGATTGGGTTATGTGAGCCTTAACCTAATCACTACATTAATCCTAACCGGAAGCTAGGGCGTGGCTAGAAGAGGTAGATCATTGGGGGTGTACCTTGGGGTTTATATTTTGACCCTGGGGAGCTGAGCTACTTCTCTCTGCTTCCTGGCTTTCTTATACTGGGCTGCTTTCCTCCTTCACACCCTTCCACCATAATGTCCTGCCTCACATCAGGCCCAGAGCAACACAGTCAGCCATCTATGGACTGTGACCTCTAAAACCATGAGCCCCAAATAAACTTCTCTTCCTTTAAAATTGTTGTCAGGTCTTTGAGTCACAGCACTGAAAATGATGACTAAAACACCATTCACTGTCAATGGACATGACACTGGTTGCCTCTGCACTTAGCTCCTTGAATGATGCTGCTGACGAATTTAAGTGTAAAAACATCTCTTTGAGACCCTCCCTTCTACTCTTTTGGATTTAGACCCAGCAGAATTGCTGGATCATATGGATAATTCTATTTTAAACTTTTTGAGGAACCACTATACCGTCTCCCACAGCGGCTGTTCCATTTTACATTCTCATGAAAAGCACACAAAGGTTCCAGTTTCTCTACCTCCTTGACTTTTTGATAACAGCCATCCTAATGAGTTTGAAGTAGTATCTAATTGTAGTTAAAATTTGCATCTTCTCATGAGCTTGTATATCATCTTTGGAGAAATATCCATTCAATTTCATTTGCTTTTTTTTTTTTTTTTTTTTTTTTTTTTTTTTTTTGCAGTGCTGGGGATGAAACCCAGGCCCCAGTTCTCCTCTGCCCATTTTTGAATTGAGCTTATTGTTGCTGCTGCTATGGAGTTTTAGGAGTTCTTAGACAGTGTGTGTATTAATCTGATGACTCTCAGATACTTCTTCCCACTCCAGGAACTGCTTTTTGACTCTGCCAACGGTCTCTTGACATACAAATGTTAATTTCCTGAAATCCAACTTACCTATTTTTTTCTTTTATTCTTTGGGTTTTCAGTGTCATATGCAAGAAATCACTGCCAAATCCAATGATATGAAGTCTTAAGAGTTTCAGTTTTAGGTCTCACATTAGGTCTTTCATCTATTTTTAGTTAATTTTTATATGGCAAAAGGCAAGGATCCAATTTCCTTCTTTGCCTGTGGATATCCAGTTTTTTTTTTTTTTAACTTCATTTGTTAGGAAATAAAACTGTCTTTTCACCTTAAATGGTCTTGGCATCCTTACAGAAATCATTCCACCATATATGCAAAGGTTTATTTCTGGGCTTTCACTAATCTACTCCATTGGAATGTATGCCTTTATTCTAGCACTACATTTTTTTAATTACTATAGCTCTGTAGTAAGGTTTGAAATTAGGAAATGTGAGTACCTCTAGTTTTACTCTTTTTCAAGACCAATTTAGCTATCTAAAGTCACTTAAGATCCCATATGAATTTAAGATGGGTTCTCCTATTCCTGCAAAATACATCACAAGATTTTTTGATAAGAGATTGCAATAAAGCTGTGGAACTGACATCTAAACAATATTAGATCTCCCAACCCATCAATATGGGGCATTTCCACATGTGTTCCTTCTTTAAGCAATCTTTTGTATTTTTCATCAGATGAGTCTTTTGCTTTCTTTGTTCCTAAGTATTCTATGCTTTTTGGTGTTGTTTATGTTTATTTCTAGTGTATACAAATACAAATGTGTGTTAACTTTGTATCCTGTTACCTGTTATTAGTTCTCACTGGTTTTTGTATGTGTGGATCCTTTAGTACTTTTTCCATGTAAGATCACATTAACTGTAGAGAGATAATTTTACTCCTTACTATTCAATTCAATGACTTTCATTTTGTCAACATAAATAACAAAAAAGATTTTCCAATGATAATGATTTCAATTTGAAATGAGCATAGCAAGTGCAAATGAAAAATGAACACACAAAGTATGGGTCTACTTAGGGAGGTGAAGAAAAACAAGGTTTTTGTTTTCATTTGGTTTGGTTTGGTGGCACGGGGGATCAAATCCTGGGCCTCACGAATGCTAGGTAAACACTCAACCACTGAGCTAAACCCCCCGCCCAAGACAGGGTTTTTTAAAGATGAAAAGAATACATGAAAGTCATTTTGTGACAAAGAGTACATGGGCTACAGGCACTTATCATAGGAAGTGACTTAGTTCATTAGTGAAGACAGTGTTTCATTTCAGGTGTGTGTTCTTGTGCATCTGGCTAGCCGTTCTTGTGACTCGTGTAGCAAGCTAAAATTTGGAAAAGCCTTGGCAAAAGCTCTTATATGCATAGGAGCCCTTCAGATAATCTTTTACAGTTCTTATCTGTAGGCATGTGCACAAGGACTCTCCCTTCATACAGAACCTCCTGACTCTACTTTCTTTGAGTTTGATATAGTGACTCCTTCTTGGTATTAACAACTTTCTCTATTCTTTTTCTTGCATAATTGATCTAGCTAGAACTTCCAGTACTGTACTGAATAGAAGAAGTGGCAGAGGCTGGGCTATAGCTCAGTGGCAGAGGACCTACCTAGCACATGTGAGGCACTGGGTTCGATCCTTAGCACCACATAAACAAATAAAATAAAGGCATACTTTCCATCTATAACTACAAAAAAAATTTTAAAAAAGAAGTGGTAGAAGTGGACATCCTTGCCTTGTTCCTGATCTCGGAGGAAAGTTTTCAGTCATTCATTATTGATTGCGACATAAATTATAGGCTTCATATGTAGCATTTTTTTATGTTGAATTTCCTTATACTTGTAGTTTAAAGTGTTTTTATAAAAACAATCCCTCATAAAAATGTGGGGTTATATTTTGTTTTTATGGTGCTGAGGATTGAACCCAGGGCCTTGTGCATGTGAAGCAAGCGGTCTACCAACTGAACTTTATTCCCAGCCCAGAAATATGATTTTTAACTTAGAAAAAAAAAGTAATCCAGAACTTTTAATCCCATAGCAAAGGAATTAAAAAACAGAAGTTTAGTCTCCCCATAATGAAAATTCCTTATCTGCAATCTAACAATTGAATACTTTATCTAATGACTTTGATTATATCCTCTAAAAAGCTGTTCCTGGCTCCCGAGTTTGCCTTGCAAGGTTCCCTAATTTTATTTTTCCAGACTTACCTTTCTGTATAATTCCTTATACCTCTAGAAATTTTACATATACACCCAGCACGAACAACATGGCCCTATTTTACTTGGACTCTTTAAAAATTTTATACCATTTAGCTTAACAAGATATGCCTAGAAAACTGTGACAATCAAAAGCTGTTTTTTTTAATAGTTCAAGCTCTGTCTTCCCATAAAATATCCTAATAGTGTTATAATTCATTAGAAGTAATTCATTTAACTCAATAAAATATTTAATAAATTTCAATGTTAATCTGATTTTATCCTTATAAACAGAAAATATTCATTAAAAGTACTTCCTTATTTCAATCTTCAAACACACACATTCTTGATCTACATATTAGTAGGAGGAACACTAGAGATTGATATGTGGTCTCTACTTCATATAACATCAGGAGAAAGAAAGAAATTAATTTGGAACAATACAAGTGGCATACAACAAGTGCTACAAAAACTGGTTTATATGAGTAAGTTCAAAAGAAGGTTACTCCCTGTGAGCTGAGGTGATAAGAAAAGAACTGTGAGCCTGGCATGGTGGCACACGTCTATACTCCCAGCAAACTTGGGAGTCTGAGGAAGGTGATCGTAAGTCTGAGGCCAATTTCAGCAACTTAGACCCTGTTTTGAAATAAAAAAATAAAAGGTCAGGGGCATGGCTCAGTGGTAGAGCACCTCTGCGTTTGTTCAATCCCCTGTACGACAAAAAAAATTTTTAATTGGAATTTGGTATTCAAACTGGCCCCTGAAAAAGAATTATGGTATGGCTACATAGTTGAGAAAGAATAAACATTTAAGAAGAGTCAGTGTAATTAGAGCTGAGGGATCAAAAGCAAGCAAAAGTGTAGGACAGTCAGGCCTGGCACTGGAGTGGTAGCAAGGAAAGAGCCAGGTGGGAAGGGATAACAAGGCTGCATAGAGCCTCAGATGGAAACCCGGTTTCTGTCCATATTCAATATACTCTGTTATATTTGCATCACCATTTCAGAAGACATTTTAAAGCGGTAACAAGAAGGCGATTCAAAGGAAGAAGGCAAGAGTCATTGCAATTTGAGTATAAAATCAGGTAAGATGTTTCTATCACGATAAACTTCATTCTTCCCTTCTCAGAGTGCTGCATGCAGCACAAGGTGAAGCCTGCTAGTGAGGGTAATGGATCCTGACACCCAGCTTCTCAGGACCATCCCACACATGCTTGATCACACACACAGAGGTCTGATGTGAACAGTGTCTATTCTTCACAGCTCATTGGAAACAAAAGCAACAGAAAAAAAACCAAAAATTATAAAAGTAAAAATCACTGTGTAGTTGCTTAATAAAGAGCCAGAGACCTTTCTTCTCTATCTACTCTTCCCCAAGATGAATACTGAATAGAAAATCAGCACAATAAAAAGCACTGCCTACCAATACTCACCTAACCCATGCTTCATCGGCAGCTCTAAGACAAAACACCAAAATGCTTTCTATGAGGAACTATAAGATTTCACTTTAAACTAAATGTTCTTACATCTATTTCTTTTTTTCCTAACAACCGATTATTGCCTTATGATGTTATATCCAGAGATTATCAAGTGCATGTTAAAGTTACCTACTTAAGTGTTTATAATGTCCTCTAGCATTTAAACTTGCTTTAGTATACAAATCTAACTGTCAGTCATGTGAAACATTTGCTAAATATTTCACATGACTGATATCAGCATGCTTTACCTATTTTGTTCAATTACAACAAAACTTCTCGGAGTGTGTATTTTGCAGATAGTCAAATCTGATCTATTTTTCCTGCTTTCATTAGAGGGGACAGTGACCTGGCTTCTAAATGGCCTGAAAGTTAAGCTGAAGAATAAAAGCAACATGGTTATTTTTAGAGCTCTACAGGCATAAAAATACAGCACTAAACTGTGACCTACAGCTATGCACAGCAAAGCATCACATCATGCGACAGTCTTCACTCCAGCTAGGAGCGCATCTGTGGTGCTTCAGACGATGTTCTTCGTCACTACCAAAGACATGTCGGAATGCATTTGGGACCAGCATCCATAGCTGCCGGCATCTTTTTCAAATAGAATGAGCTGCATTCAAAAGGCAGGCCATTATATAATTTGGGAAAATTAAATAGTAAGTTATTTTTGTCATTTCTTCTAGCTTACTTATAAGGTGAATTAATGAGCAGTCTCTCCAAAAGAAGACATCACAACCTCATTCCTAACACAGAAAGTTATTTATTTCAAATACAGTTTCAGGGGGCAAATCAGGAGGCTCATTCGACAGAGGAAAATCCAGGAGAACGAGATATGCCTGAATGAGACACAGCTTCATCACTAATTTGAGTACACTGTGGCAGCATCCCCACATCAGATCCATCAACTTGGCAGGTAAGCTTTAAGCTTTTTCTGTATAAAGCATAGACCAAAAGTATGTCTTTGACAGCCCTTTCCGATGCATTGGTATTTTAAAGCCTCTGAAGAACTTTTAATAGCAAGTGTTACTTTCAGATATTATTCAGTTTGTAGATTATCTCTGACTTTATGTATTTAACTTCTGCTTAGCTACATAAAAGTATTTTCAAAGCTTGATTTTTGGCACTGACCTAGTTAGAAATTTGAAGACTTTAATCCATGTTCTAATCTTATTTTGACCTGCATATCTAGCCACTGAAAAACTTATGCACTTTTTTGACAGTTTTATTGTTCAAATAAACAAACAAATATTTGCTGATCAGAACTATAAAACTGTATAAACATAAACAAGTGAGACTATTTCCACAGGTTAAAAATGCCACTCTTTGGTTGGATGAAATGGCCAAAAAACAATTCCTACAAACCTACACACTATGCTGACTCAGATATAGTGACAAAGACTCTGCTTCGGGAATTAAAATGGCATCTAAAGGAGCGAGAAAGATTCATACAAGAGATTGAAAATGAGCAAAAAGTGAAAAAAACAGGTGTGGATTATAACTGGCTTAGAAACTACCAGAGTCCCCATACAACCATCCCAGCTGCAGAGCAAAGACAACTCGAAGTTCTTTGTTCACAAGTTCATCCTTGCCAAACTGGAACTATTCTCAGCAGGTAAATACACTGTGTTCTCTTCTGATATTTGCTACACCCAGGTCTAAGCTCCTCACATATTTAGACTGGAAATTGTAACCTAATGCATAAATTCTTTAATCATGCATACCAAATACCCACATACCAAAATCCCTAGAGATAAGCTGGATAAAAATATCTGTGGATATCTCACTGGTAAGAAATTCAATTAGAATCAAAATTTCTTTACTAGAAGCATAATTTTAGAGCTATGTACAGATTACTCAAAAGGTGGGTAACTAGTATCAATCACATTATGTAAACTATACTTGGAGTTGCAGGGACGTGACAAAAAAAAATTGTCTGAATTGGATATTCATTCCCGCATTCCCCCTAGATTTCGAGAAGTTCTAGCAGAAAATGATGTGCTGCCATGGGAAATAGTCTACATCTTCAAGCAAGTTCTGAAAGACTTCCTCAGTAGTCCTGACAAAGGGACTCAGCAGGAGGGCCCACAGCACTCCTGGGATACAGGCTGTCCCCCTGACTCAGCACTCCCAGGTGAAAGCTCCAAGAGTCCAGAAAAAGATGAAATACCCACCATCTCAAGTTACGTAGACAGGAACAGCAAGAACAGGTTCCCAGCATGCTCATACAGAATATGGAACCTACCGTACTACTACCCACCAAGTTAAGGTTCCTATAACCAAGCTTCCGTGTGCCATCCAAGAACCAATACTCCTAACATTAAACAAAAGCGATGTGACTTCAGTTTTCTTTGTCATGAGGTCAGAAGTTAAAATTCCCATGGATGAGTATCCTGTTTTAAACTGTTCTTTTTTAACCACTCTAAACATGTAATGTTCTCACTGAACAGTATGCTTCTAACTAAATTATTTCCTAAATATTTTTTTAAAATGTTTAAAGTGTTTTTTTATCCTTCAAACACATCTCACAGGAACCAAGGCAATTTAGTATGGATTTTTATATATCCTGTGTTAGCCTTGATTTTTATTCTAAAATAGGCTATGTATAAAATAAATGATTACTGTGAATCCTATCTATACAATATAACAGTGGAAAGATGTAAATATCCCATGATGTGATATCATTCTCGGCTGGGGACAGGGGAAGGGGGCATTGAAGGAGGAAATAACCTGCAGTTTACAAAGAAAGTAGTGCTTTATCCTGACTCAGATTCATTTTTTTTTTTTTTTAGAATTTTTTAATATTTATTTTTTTTTTAGTATTTGGCGGACACAACATCTTTGTATGTGGTGCTGAGGATCGAACCCGGGCCTCACGCATGCCAGGCGAGCGCGCTACCGCTTGAGCCACATCCCCAGACCTCAGATTCATTTTTAATTACTTATTTTCTATCTTAACATTAAAGGAAAGTATTAAAAACATCTCTACAGTGAATAAGTAAAAATAAATGAATTTTTTATCCTACTTCAGAAAAACTTTCAATCTTGACAATGTATACTCATTTAAAATAGCAAATTAGGGCTGGGGATGTGGCTCAAGTGGTAGCGCGCTCGCCTGGCATCCGTGCGGCCAGGGTTCGATCCTCAGCACCACATACAATCAAAGATGTTGTGTCCACCAAAAAACTAAAAAAAAAAATATTAAAAAAATTATCTCTCTCTCTTCAAAAAAAAATAAAATAGCAAATTATTTAATATGTAAAAATTTTACATTTTAATAATTTAATTAAAGTAGAAAATGATGCATTAGTCAAATTTATTATTTTGTTAAAGAACTGGAACCCTGGGGCTGGGTTGTGGCTCAGTGGTAGAGCACCTGCCTAGCATGTAAGGCACTGAGTTTGATTCTCAGCACTGCATATAAACAAAGTAAAGGTCCACTGACAACTAAAAATAAAAAATAAAAAAAAACTAGAATATTAAAACCCTTACCATTTCTTTCCTCCCCACCTTGAGATACTGGGGATTGACCTCTACCAGTGTGGGATACTCGACTACACACCCTTTGCATTTTTTATTTTGAGGCAGGATCTCACTGAGCTGCTCAGGCTGGCCTTAAACTTGAACCTCCTGCCTCAGCCTCTTGAGCAGCTGGGATTACAGGTATATACCATCATGACTGAAGAGGTAGAGAGCTGTGTCATTCCAGGATGAGAATGCATGCCAGGCCATCTGTCACCCAAAATCCATCTTACAACCAGATTTTAGAAGGGAATAGAATAATACACTCTATTTTGAGTTTCTCTCATTTTGTAATTGGCAATAACCTAATAACAGTGCTTCTTAAGAAAATCTTAGCTTATGAAATTTAAAACTATAGAGTTGTTTCTGGAAAAATCAACAAATAAAATAGAAATTTTAACATAAATAATTTCCTGAATACTAATAGATCAAGGTTTTTATTCACTGACTATTTATAAAACCTAAAGCTGGCAAAGGAATTAGGGTCAAAAATACAAAGGACAGGGCTGGGGTTGTGGCTCAAAAGTAGAGTGCTCACCTAGCATGCATGAGGCACTGGATTCGATCCTCAGCACCACATAAAGTAAAATAAAGACATTGTGTTCATCTATAACTAAAAAAATAAATATTAAAAAATACAAAGGACAATAAAGGGGGAGGATGACTGGGAACTCTGCAGGTATATTTTATCAAGAGAAGGTGGTGTGAGCAGTCACAGAAGCATTTAGCTAGGTTACAATGAGAAGTAAGTAAAGACATTCACGGGAAGAGCTCTACACAGGACTCAACACAACAGACTCTCCAACCACAGCACTCCTGACCAGCCCAACCCATTGAATAATGTTAAAGTAAGTCCTCTACATACCAAGAACATGTGTGCCTTCCCATTCAATCCTACCCTTGTAAATCAGTGAGTGATATTATTCCCACCTGAGAGGGGAGCAAGCTGCCTCAAAGGGATTAAGTGGCTCACCCAGCAAGAGCTAACTAACTAACAGAAGGGAAGCACACCCACTCTATCTCACCTGCCCTGCCCAAACCTACCTTCTGTGATCCAAATGTAATATAACCAGTTGCCTACTCAACATCTCCTCAAAGTCAACATAATTATCAAAAGGCAAGGTAACACAGGCCTACAATCCTAGCAACTTGGGAGGCTGAGGTAGGAGGATAGCAAGCTCGAGGCCAGCTTCAGCAACTTGACAAGGCCCTGTCTCAAAATTAAAACAAAATGAAAATTAACATGCTCAAAACCATCAATCATAAAGGTTTCTTTTCTAAAAGAACAAAATTCAAGGGAGAAATCAGCCAAAACATACACCATTAAGACAATGCCCAGGACACACACAGTAAAAGTACAGCTCTTCAAACACTTCATCAAGTAGCACTGTCCAGAGCTGGGGTTGTGGCTCAGCAGTACAGCACTTGCCTAGCACATGTGAGGCCCTGGGTTGAATCCTCAGCACCACATAAAAATAAAGGTATTGTGTCCAACTACAACTAAAAAATAAATATAAAAAAAAAAATAGCCCTGTCCATCTTAGTAAATGACAACACTCTCTAACCATCCAAATCTACAAGCCAGAATCTTTCTGGTCTCCCTGGGTAGGGGAGGGGACCAAGTCATAAACACACAAGTGCAAAGATGATTGGCAGACTAGTTTTTGGCTATCACAAACAAGCATTTGGCATGTGATAAGTACTTAGAGGAAGAAAGGTGAAACAGGCTAGAGAGATTGGAAAAGAAGGTGGAGGAATTAAAGAATATGGGAGTCATATGAAATTTCTCTAATGAGCAGATATTTGAACAGGGCCCCAATGATGCAAGGAGCCTGTCATGGGGGAAAAAAAAAAACAGGGAAAATAAAGAGGGAGGGCAATCGACACAGAAGGAAGAGAAAATGCACAAGCTGAATGGTGGGAATAGAGTTGGAATCTTCAAGACAGCGAGAAAAATGCAAGTATAGCCCTAGTGCAGGAAAGAGAGCGGCAGATGACACAGGTACCAATTAAGTAATACTGGGCAAGGCAGTCTCCCCACCAGAGTCACACAGGTACTCAAAGATCGCTAGTGTGATCATTCCACATGGACCTCATGCCAAGAATTCTTGTAAGTGCTAGACAGATCATTAGTAATCAAGGATGCAAAACCAGAAAGCCAGAAATGGTGGGCTTTTATAATAATCCAAGCAAGAGATGACCATGGTTTGGCCTAGGGTAGTGGTATGTCATTAGGGTAGTGGTACTGTCATTCTGGAAATAAGTACAGCACAGTCGTCAGGATCCCCTAGATTTCACTGGCTTACTCACACATACAGCCAAAGATCAAGGCACAATGCAACTCTCCTGGCATACTGTAAGCACCCAGTACCTAAGACCTACTAATGCAGCTCACTCATTCAAACAAATATCTGCACTAATACTATGTGATAGGGACTGCACAAAGTGGTAGAGATTTAGTGACAATTTGTCTTAAATAAGTTCTTCTGCAGGGAAACAACCCATATAATAACTCTCATAAAGTACAAAGAGATTCACACTCAGGATGTAAAGCAAGCCACGTCTCCTGGGGGTCTCACTCCCTGGTTTTCCTGACCCTTCCCTTAGCTCCTGCCCAGTCTTCTTTGCTCATTCCATCACAACCTCTGAACACCAAGCACCATGGCATGGGCTGTGGACCTCTTCTCACTCTACACCACCCACCAGGATCTAGCACCCGCAGTCTGAGTGTCTCACCCCACTAAGCCCAAAGCCCTAACCCTCAGATGTCTTAATTCCAATCAGACTTGACTCAACCTAGACTGTCTGCATTTACTGCCAACAGGCATTTCAAAGTCAAACTTCTGGTATAGCCTCCCACCCCCATACAGAGAAGATCCTCCTGCAGTTTTGCCCTCCTCATTGATAGCAACACCTTCCAGTTGCTCAGCCAGAAATCTTCTTGCCACCTACAATACTTCCCCACTCACATCCTGTATCTGGCCCAGCTACAAGATCCTCACCTCTATCTTAAGAGCATATCCCCAGTTCAACCATGCTTACCACCCCTGACTACCTTTCTGGTCCAATCCACCATCCTATGTCTTGCCTGAATGATGTACTAGTCAATGTCCTCCAGAGAACCAGAACAGGACATGTGTACAGAGAGATTAACTTTTAAGGAATTGGCTCACACCATCATAGAGGTGCAAGTCCAAAATCTGTTGGGCAGACTGGAGACCCAGGAAGAGCTGCAGCCCACATCTCATGTACCAGTTCACGTGATGACAGAATTTCTTCTTGCTGAAGTGAAGCCAGTCTTTGATGTATGCAGGACTTCAAAAAATTGGAGAAGGCCCACTCAGATCATGTAGGGTAATCTGCTTTACTCAAAGTCCACCAATTCAAATGTTAATGCAAAACACACCTTCACTGAAATCCAGAGCAGTGTTTGACCATGTGTCTAGACACTGTGACTCTGCCATGGTGACACACAAATTAGCCATCACAGATGATATCCACAGACTCCTTCCTGATCTTATTTCTACCCACTTAAATCATGCAGCAGTGATCCTGGTGCAGCCATAAATCAAACCATAGTACAGCTCCACTCAAAACCCCATGTCTCCCCCAGTGGCTCCCAGCTCCCACAGATGAAGCAACAAAGTCCTCACTATGATTTAAGAGACAACTCATAATCCCTGTTACCTCTCTGGCCTCATCTTTTACCTCCCTTTCAATCTTCTCTAGCTGCACATAATACACACAGGATACTCCAGTGCTTTTTTAATCAATAGGGAATATTGTTTACCTAATAAACCATCTGTTAGACAAAAGATCTGTTTTTGATCTAAAAAACATGGACTTTGTGGTGTGTTAGCTATCCAATGCTATAACAAAATTCTTGGGGTAATTAACTTATAAAAAGAAAAGGTTTATTTTGACTCATTGTTTTGCAGGTTTGAGTTCATGATCAATCGGCCCCATCATGGCATCATATCAAGACAGGAGCACATGGCAGGGCAAAACCACTCACCTCATGACCAAGAAGCAAAAAAGAAATGGAGAGGGAGGGATTGGAATCCCATTACCCCATGCAAGGGCATGCCCCCAATGACCTGAGGACCTTCCAATGGGCGCCACCTCTCAAAGATTCCACCACCTCTAAAGCACCACCTTGAGAACCCAGCCTTTAACACATGGGCCTCTGGGAGATATTTAAGATCCAAACTACAACAGTGAGTAAACAGAACACAGGAATTCTTGGAAGTTGACAGAGGTACACATTAACATCTGTGTGAGGCCAAAATACCAAAAGGCAATAAGGCAAAAAGAAAAAAAGCAATATACTTTGGAGTCAAAGATATGTTTTATGTATTCTACAATGTATGCAGACTGGTCGAGGTCAGTTTCTCAACTTCTCTGATGTTTGACTCCCTCAAAGAGTGAGACTTCTATCTGTGGGAAGGACTGCAACCTGGTACAATGTCCAACACAGCAGGCATTCAGCTTTCGGTAAAACAAAAAGAGGAAAAATGTGGAAGTAATATGGGTGAAAGCTCTCTTCAGGGAAGCCTCTGGGTCAGAGCACAATTTTAAGATGTTGAGTCAAAGGCACAACAGTGAGAATAATTCAAGAATGTCATGAACTAGGAGTTAATGTAAGCCTTGAAGACAGAGGAGGTTCCAACTCAGAAGGCACAAAGCAGCACTGGGCATAAGAGCCACAGCTGAGGGCAGACAGAGCAACAGCCCTGGAGAAGAATGCTCAAAATGCCCTGCACAGCCTCCAGGGTTTCCTTTCTCATATGCCAAGGAAAGTAAGGACAACAGGGCATAATCCACAATCAAAACAAGTAAGCTCCAGCACCACGCAAAGAAGAAAGGGGGAGCCCCGTGGCTGAGGGAAGCATGATTTGCAAACTACTCACCCTCACACACACTGTACCAAGCCCTGTGAGCCCAGCACGCCAACCTCCCATGGCAGGAAAGCAAGCAATGTTGTACCCACTGAAAATAAAAAACTGTAGCCCTTTCTTCACCACCCACACATATCCCTCCCAGAGCAGTTCTCTGAACTACCTGAGATACAGTCACGTATTTTTCTGTTCACTATTTCAATGCTGGTGGCCACTGCTCATTATACTGATTTACCAACATTCTCACAGACAGGACGCCAGTCACTCACTGCAAACAACCACTAAGTGACTAGCCCACACACAGTACTGTGGGACAGCCCCAGCTTGTGAAAGCCACCTTCCCATGTCAAATATTTTCTAACTGAAGCCCAAATTGCAGCCAGAACTCTCCTTTACTGGAAAGACATAGTTCAACTAACATTTGAACCACACTATGGGCCAGGCTTCCTGAGTCAACTCACCCAAAATCTGCAACCCCGCTCTACCACTGTGTTGGGTTCCTAACTGCAATGGTGCTCTAACAAAAGATCCCAAGTTTAGCAGTTTAAAACAACAGAGACTGGGCTGGGTGTGCTCAGCAATAAAGCACTTGCCTAGCACGTGTGAGGCACTGGTTTCGATTCTCAGCACCACATAAAAAAACTAAATAAACAAAATAAAGGTATAAAAAAGAAAACAGAGACTGACCTCACAAGTCCAGTCAAATTCACCTAGGCCCTCTGCTTAGGGTCTCGCAGGCCAAAAATCAAGGGTTTGCAAGACTGCCTTCCCTACTGACAGCTCACTCAGGTTGTCAGCCAAAATCAGTTCCATGCAACTGTAGGACTAAGGTACTCATTTCCTTACTGAAAATGGTTTTCATAAAAAATAATCTGGCCATGTTTCAAATCTTTCAAACCTCTAACTTCAGTCACAGAAAATTCTCTGCTTTTAAGGGCTCAGGTGTTTTTTTTTTTTGTTTGTTTTGTTTTGTTTTGTGGTGCTGGGGATTGAACCCAGGGCCTTGTGCAAGTGAGGCAGGTACTCTACCAATTGAGCTATATCCCCAGCCCTAAGTGCTCATGTGATTATATTGTGCTCATTCAGGTAATCTAAGTAATTTCCCTTTTGCCATGTAACATTATATATTCAGAGGGTATAGCATACATCTTTGGGGGTCATTCTGCCCATTATGACCATTTGCTACATGAAGTTGGGCAAGTTACTCTGCTACCCAAGTCTATTTCTTCCTCTATAAAATCATCATAGGTGATAATGATAATGCCAAACAATTGTTATGATGATTAACTAATGTAGCTGCATTTAGTTGAGTGTCTACTACATGATAGAAACTCTGGCATTGGATATACATGTTTAAAGCCCAGAAAGGCACTTACAGAGGAATATCATCTCAGCTAGCACTACTGAGAAAGATGTTAAAACATTTATGACCATTTTATAAATTAATTTTACACATTAAATTTAATAGAATAAAATGGGCTTTTGTCCTCCCATTTTACTGCTCTGAAAATTCATTTTGATTGATTATTTATAAACATTTTAGTCCATGAAGAACTGGATTATTTATTTATTCTGCAGTCCTTGGGATTGAAACCCCGGGGCTTCATTTGCCAGAATCTACCACTGAGCTATACCCTCAGTCCCAAGAACTGTAAATTTTTAAAATGGTCCTTAATAGTTAAAATGACATTTAAATATATATTTTTAGTTTCTGACAAAGTCAATAATAACTTAATAATTTAACTGAGTTACTTCAAGCAATTAGTTTCACCAGTTTATTGAGTAGAGAAGGATCATTCACCACAGTCATTCAAGAAAAGAGAGTACAAACAGCAGCCACTTGTAAGCTGCACAGGGGGTCACTTTGCCCCTGCCATGACTCTAAGAAAACAATTACCAAAGATCCCAAGATTGCATTTGAAAGGACCCTACAAAAGGCTTGAAGAAACACACAAGAACTTGACCCATAGTCTGGGCCTAACCATCAAATCAGATGTAACCTGCCAACAAGAATAACTACCAAAAAAAAAAAAACACTCCCAACTTCAAAGGTGCAGCAGAGTAACGGAGATTCCCCGCACTCAGCTAGGGGGATTAAAGACACCAGATCTAGGTCTCCTCTGAATCAAAGAGACTATCCTCCTGCCTTGTTTCCAACAAATTCACGTGAAGCGAATAACTTACAGCAGCTACTTAAGCCAAAGAATCCTGAGAGGAGGGTTAACAAAACTGAACGAAGATCCAGCATTCACAAACCTTGGTATTTACCCAAATGAACATGTCCACAGAAAAACCTGCATAGAATCTTTACGATCTGCTCAAACTTGGAAGCAGCCAATCTTCAGCAGGTGAATGTGGTACATCCCATGGAGGACCCATCAGTGCTAAAAAGGGGAAAGCTACTGGGCCGAGAGCAGGCAGGAAGGTCAAGCGCAGGAGGCTAAGTGAAAGGAGGCAGGGCGAAGGGGGCACACGGCTGCTGGCCACCGCAGGACGTTCTGCAAAGGAAACCAGGAAAGCAGAAAAAAAGACCAGCGCGTAGGGCTGGGGGGGGGGGGGGGAGGAACCCAGGCAGCGCCGATTTCTAGGCAATGAAACTGTCCCCCGGACGGCAGGGCACCCGTCGTCATACTCTAGTCGCAGGCCACGGAGCGCAAGGCACCAAGCGCGACCTCTGAAGTACGCCACCGACCCCAGGTGACCGCGAAGTGTCGGGCGGGTTCCCCAACCGCAGCCGACGCCGGTGCACGTGCAGTCACGTGGGGGCTGGGAAGGGGGACCCACGGGCACTTCGCGACGTTTCTGGAAACCCACAGCGGGTTCTGAGGGCAGAGCCCGTCGGTAAAGCAAAAATGCCCGCAACGCTCCGGAGGCGCTGTCTGTGCACAGACAGCTCCTGAGGGATTAGCGGCCTGCCCCGCTTCCCGCGCCCTACCTCCCGAGGGCCCCGGCCAGCGGGGCCGGGGCCGGGGCCGGGGCCGGGGCCGGGGCCAGGGCCGGAGCCGGGGCCGGGGCCGGGGCCGAGGGGCCAGCGCTGGGGGCCACGTCCTTGCGCTGAGCCTCATCCCTGCCCGCCTCGGCTGGGAGGGCGGGGGGCGAGCCCAGCAGCTCGACGTTGGTCACGGCCTTGCCGATGGTGAACCAGTCGTTGATCTGGTCGACCGTGAGTTTGCGCAGCATAGTGGAAGCCGGCGTCGCGCCTCCTCAACCGCCTGCCGAGCGCGGGAACAGCCAGAGGCAGGAACTCCCCGCGCAGCGCCGCCGGCGTTCCGGAAGCCCCGCCCCACCCGCAGCCCTCCAATCAGAGCGCGCGGCGGGAGAGCGGGGCCGCGCCGTCGGCCTTGTGCCGCCCGCCTGGCCCGGCCGAGTGAGGCGTGTTGGGAGCCGCTGCCCGCGGGTCTGGCGCGAGGCCCCTGAGTGCAGGGCGGGCAGCCTTGAGGTTGGCCCTCGGGAGCTGGACCGCAAGCGCGCAGGGACTTTGCCCCTGGCTGCTGGGCTCAGGCCTCAGCACACCCATTTTGGGGAGAGGGACAAAGAGGGGGTCGGGGAAGGTTTCGTGAAGAAAGGACGCCTCGGCGGGGCCTTGAAGGGTAAGCAGTGAAGGAGGTCGCAGGCAGAACACGGGGGCCGTTTGGCACGGCGCCCAGTTCGGGCGAGGTGGGCCTCATCCAGACCCATCCCAGAAGGTCCCCGGTATGTGAGCTTCCTAGCCAAGCAAAGTGGCCCTGGACGTTGGCCCGGGGCGCAGTCAGGTGCAGTTGCGTACTCGTGGACACCTGCGGGCGTCCGGTAGACTTAAATCGACGTGTGAGCACGGTACCGGAGAGCGGGGAGGGGACAGAAAGCGAAGGAACGCAAAGCGCACCAGCGGAAGTCAGGCCCTCCGTCTGGCTCATGGCCCTTGTCCTGGGAGAATTCCCCACTTGGTTACTTTTGCAGTAACCTGCTGCTTGCTGCCTGTCTTTGTGTCCTTTCTTCAACTCTGCTCAGCTGAGACAAGCAATGGGATTTATCCTCGTCCTTACTAAACCTGCGTCTCGGGTGGCAGTGTCCTGACGTAGCTGGACAAAACAGGGGTGGACCAGATGTTACCCCCGTAGAGCAGCCGAAATGGTCCAGCCTGGCTCCAGGAAGTGGGGTGGAGGGCCGCTGGGGCAGGCTGGGTCCTGCTCCGAGTTACTGCCTGGTATAGATCAGCAGTTCCAGGCTTGCCTACCTCTGACTTGCCCTATATCATATAGAACGGTTTGCCATGAGTTTCTCCATTTCTGAGTACAAGTGCCAGGGTGGAATGACTAAACCTTGTTTCTACACCGCCATCTGCCCAGCACAACCATAAGGCACAGATTTTAACTTATTTATACCAATAAAACATGACCACCTGGAAACCATATCAAATTAAATCAGAAGCACATGGACACCTGGGCATAATCAAATCATCAGAAACACCAGACACAAACTTACCAATCACGCCAGATGTAAACACCCTGCCCCCATTTAAGACCCTTAAAAGGAGGTATCTCAAACTGGCATGGCAGCACACTGACACCTCACCTGGTCACCTGTTAAGAGCCTTGCCCAGGAAAATCACCACAGTGACAAACTTCCAATTCTGCCCAGGCTTTAGCTCATCACTGTTCCTCCTGCCTGTGGCACATATCCCACCAGGAGCTCACTTAGAACTGCCTGCCATCAGGACAGCTCTGCCCCTTGACACTTTCCAGACTTGTTTTTTTAGTGAAGGTGGTCCTACATCCGCTGTCTGACAGGGTCACAACGTGGGGGATACTGCAGCAGGGCTGCACCATCTGGAAACCAAAACCATCAGGAATGTTAAGTGTTTTATTTATGATACTCATGGATAACAGGACATATGTCAATCAATAATAAAAGTACTTATTACCTGAGATTGATTGTAGGAAAATTCCCAGAATGAGACTAAGGATACAGTGGAGACATGCCATGAGGTGCATTTCAGTATCTCTCAGGATACAAACAATAGTGTTATTCCCCAAGCCTAAGCAACAAGAAATACTTATCCCATGGTTAACAATTTACACTACCCCCCTCCAACACCGTCCTAAAGCCTCAACCTGTACAACATCTAGCTACAGAAAAACAATTGCTGGGCCAACAATAAGGATCACCATATGTAGCTTATGTTATCCTCCTCGAGGACAAGAGGTTAATGAAAATACATTCCCCCCACTAACACATTCTCCTTTGCCTTACACAGAAATTTATGATGAAAGTGGAAAACACATAGTTAATATAAATGACAAATGGGTTGAGGTGTAAAGCCTGTCCTTCTGTTAAAGATTACAAAGACATAAGAATTGGTGTGCTTTGACCAGGAATCAAGAAAATTCTGTAAGGAAGCAGTCAAATAGGTCATATGAAAAAAGGAAATTACCTTAAAAATTAAAAATAAAATATTGTAAAATTAACATAGATATATTTTAGAGGCACTTCAGAGTAGTAGATTTTTTTAAGCAATAACTTTCACTACTTTAAGTGTGTTTTACTGGGATTTTAGTTTAGAAGAAAGCTTACCAATAATCATAAGTATGCTTTAAAGTTAAAGGTTAGGGCTGGGGTTGTAGCTCAGTAGTAGAGCACTTGCCTCACAAGCGTGAGACCCTGGGTTCAATCCTCAGCATCACATAAAAATAAATAAATAAAATGAAGATATTGTGTTCATCTACAATTATAAAAATATTTTTAAAAAATAAAAGTTAATGAAATAATTATAGGTATGCTTTAAAATTTAAAGTGAATAACAGGTCAGGAGTCATGTAGTCTAGTTGCATTGCCTAGCACCTAGTGATTGAGGTGAAATCGTAAATGCTTAATCATGATTGGCTAAGGTTATAGAAAAGTATTTTGAACAATATACTCAATATCTTAGGTAATTGATGTATGTCAAAAAGATTGTAACTCTGAAAATTATGTAAATCAAAGAAGTTTGGGTTTTGAAGTTATCTATTAACTATCTGAAAAAACACCTGTAAAAAAGGTATGAAGGGCTGGGATTGTGGCTCAGCGGTAGAGTGCTCGCCTAGCTACGGGTGGGACCCGGATTCGATCCTCAGCACCATATAAAAATAAAGGCATTGTTTTTGTGTCCATCTACCTAAAAAATAAATATTTTTAAAAAGGTATGAAAATAAAGGCCCCTCTAGGGGCAGCAGATTTCTTCTGGAGACTGCTGGTAACTTGAAACCTGTTGTCCCATCTCTTCTTCTTTCGCTGACACCACTCCTCCTTCAGGACCCCTGGACTCCCCCGCTGGGCTGGACCCCAGAAGTTTTTAATCCCTTGATGGCCACCTGCGTTGACTTGTACTTGTATCTGTGCCTTTGCTCTTAGTGCAGCCCCTGTGGCCATGTTAAACTTTCTTCACCTTTTTGTAACTCACACATATTATGTGAAATGTGACATGGGACTTGAGTGTTATGGATATTAGTAATTAAGATCAGAATGGGATAAAAGAACTTGTGATTGCTTCGGTCATGATACCAAGTGAAACCATGTGTAACTGGTGAATTAAAGTCTCTGAAAATGATGTAGTTTATGAATTTATTCTTATTTATTAAGTTCAGACACATTGTAGAAATATAAAAATGTGTCCAGTCTATATGGATGCCATTGCTAACTCCAACGCACCTTGAGAAATACCCTCAAAGATGGGACAGGATGAAAACCCCGGCAAAGGTATACAGAGGAAGACAACAGAAAGAACTGCCCACTATCATAACATCCTCAGTGCCCAGTGCAGAGGCTGGTATGTGGGCTCTCAGGAAAGAGCCACATGTATGAATATGTAGGGGACATGCAGATGGCATGGGTCACTACTGTGAAGCCTAGTTGTACACTGGAAAATGTCCCAAAGTGAGGCAAATAAGAAGTCAGCTTGCAAATGGTGCAGACTTAGAAGCCAGGCTAGGCAGAGTGGAGCGCCTAGTGTCTCAAAACATGAACCCGCCTCCTCCCAAGCCAGGAGTCCTCGCTCCAAGTCCCAGTCCTGCCACTAACTTGTGTTACAATTTTGGGGTCTCATATTCTGACCAAGTGACTGGTGACTGGATTGTAAATACCTGTCCCTAGGAGTTTGACTAGACTTGAAAAGTAAACATCCCTGTGCCAGGCTTTCAAGGCCAGAGATTCAAACACTTTTCCAAACACTTTGGTCTCTCAAAATTACCTCCCAACGCACAAAGCCATTGAGGCTCAGTAGGTCATTCAACACTGATTGGAAAATATTACAACTCATGCTTCATGTGAAAGCTAAGACACAACTCCAAATTTCATTAAATACATCAAAAGCACATCAAGCAATTCCAGAACTCGATGACATTTGTACCCCTGGTGTGTGTTGCTCTTCCAACATGTTATCATCCTTTGTCCACGTCACAAAGTGTTTTTAAGTGGAAGGTGATTTGGTTTTGATTTTTATTGTTTTTTGGTACCAGATATTGAATCCAGGGGCACTTAACCACTGAACCACATCCCCAGCCCTCTTTATTTTTTATTTTAAGATCCGGTCTTGCTAAGCAGCTGAGGCTGACTTTGAACTCTCTATCCTCCTGCTTCAGCCTCCCTGTGATTGAAAAACCAGACTTGATTATAAAATGAAATTTTAAGAACATTATGATGGGGCTGGGGATGTGGCTCAAATGGTAGCGCGCTCGCCTGGCATGCATGGGGCACTGGGTTCAATCCTCAGCACCACATAAAAATAAAATAAAGATGTTGTGTCCACCGACAACTAAAAAATAAATATTAAAAAATTCTCTCTTAAAAAAAACAAAACAAAACAAAACAAAAAAAACCTTATGATGAAAAAACAATGCCTGGGAGCTGGGGATGTGGCTCAAGCGGTAGCTCACTCGCCTGGCTTGCGTGCGGCCTGGGTTCGATCCTCAGCACCACATACAAACAAAGATGTTGTGTCCGCCAAGAACTAAAAAAAAAAATTAAAATTCTCTCTCTCTCTCCCCCCCCTTTGGAAAAAAAAGAAAAAAGAAAAAACAATGCCTGAGGAAACGGTTAATTCCCTTCCCCTTCTGTCAACCTTTCTTCAGGAAACCTAATTAACCATGGGTCCCTACCCATTGGATTGTAAATACCTGTCCCTAGGAGTTTGACTAGACTTAAAAAGTAAACACCCTTGTAGGACAGAGATTCAACTGATGAGTGTGAACAGAATCTTCTCTTCTGTAACTTTCTAGTTTGGAATGTAGCTACATCATTTAATTGCTAGGTCAATTAATTGCTGTCTAAACTATAACCTCATAGGCTTAGTTCTTAGAAATATAGCTCTTAGGAAGGTAAACTCAAGTCATCTTGAGTTGCTGCTGACTGTGATAAAAACTACTTAAAGATAACACTGGCAAGTGTTTTACTGCCTTTGTTCTCCACATGTGAACTACTTATCGTAAATTCCCTGTGCGATGTCTTTGGTCACATAGGCCAAGAATTCAAACCCACCAATGTCATAATGGTTAAGAAATGATGTCAAATTTCCTTTAAAAGCCCCATGTAACCTCAGCTCAGGGACCAGAACTTCAGAGCACTAGCTCATCTAAGTCTACCGAGTTCTCCAATCCTCCCAATGGTGCTTGGTCTCTTGCCGAGTGTGATTTCCAAAACATTCCCAGCTGCTGGTTTTACAGGCGGGCTATAAGGTGCTCTTATGAAGAGAGTTCTTTTCACACAAACATTTTCTGGGAGGCACCTTTATCCTCTTTGCTACTATTTCATAAGGACACTGTCTTGATGCTTTTTTCAGTTTGGAATCTGCTTCTAGTTTCCTAACTAAACATTCTGTGTGGTCCTAAAATAGGGATTTAGTATAAAGAAAGAAAGAAACGGGGGGGGGGGGGGGGGGGGGGTTCAGAATCTTAAGGAAAACACTCTCAAGCTTGAAATGAAGAATCAAGCCACTGAGATGGCAGAAAACACCTTGGCCCATACCCTTGTAAAATGAAGGCAATATGCAAGCACAGGAAAACTGGCCGCTCCAACCTAGATTCACCACTACTCCAGCCCCTGATACTCCGATTCTATAAACATTGGACACCCAGCCCAAGTCAGGACTTCTCACTCTGCAGACAGCCCATATTCCCCCTTAAATGGGTACCTACTTTCCTAAATAAATCTCTATGTGCCTTTGTCTGGTTCATGCTGAAATTCTTTTCCATCGGGTATGCCAAGAACCCCTCTGGTCCTGAGTTAAGTTCCCCTCCTCCTCTGGGAACTCCTAGGACCCTTCTCCAGAGACATCTCTTTACCCTAGACAGTCCCAGATTCCTCCATGTGACTCAGTGGTTCTGGGTGCTCCCCACTCACTTAGCCCAGCTCATCTTGCATTCCTGGCCAATGTTCAGAGTTAAAGGGGACAGCTTGACATCAGGCAGTTCTTAATAGGCTTGTAGACCTTTAGGCCACAGCACATGGAAAGATTGCTGAAGGCCTCTGAGCTTTGATATTTAAGGGAGGCTTGGCAAATTCACTGAGCAGAATGAACTTCTGTCCTAAAGGGAAAACCAACAGCTGAAAGCATTTACAAATGCTATTGATGCCATTAAGTGGCCCTCTCAAAAAGCCAGAGAAACTGTGCTTGAGGCACTGTGTGTCTTCTCTGACCTTCCAGCCACAAAACACAGCATTAGATCCTTCAAACAAATGTGCTGGGGTGACCCTTTCCTTAAACATTTTGGGTTTTTTGAAGTGTTTTTCTTAGGATTTTGGATTTGAAACTAGCCATTAAAAACCTATTGATCTGGTGGGCAGGGTGGCACAGACCTGTAATCCCAGCGGCTCAGAAGACTGAGGCAGGAGGATGGCAAGTTCAAAGCCAGCCTCAGCAAAAGCAAGGCACTTGCAACTCAGTGAGACCCTGTCTCCAAATAAAATACAAAATAGGGCTGGGAATGGGGCTCGGTGGTCACTGTCCCTGGGTTCAATCGCCAGTACCCCCCCCCAAAAAAAATAGCTTATTGATCTCAAGTCTAGCTTGAAGTCCAACAGTTTTGTCTTGAAAGACCTTACAATGATGCTAAATTTTTTCTAAACGCTGTCCTTGTCTTTGTAAGGTCCTTGCTTAGCATCTGGATGGCTGTCTTAAGTGACAGTCACCATTTTAAGAAAAATTTCGCTTTCCGGCCAAGAGGCTCTGAGAAAGGCTCACCAGTCCTCATGCCAAGCCTACCCTTAAGGGCGCACCGGGACCCGCGCGCTCCAAAGCCCGGCCTGCCCCCAAGAGTCCCCACCGCGCCCTGTCGTCGGCTCTGGTCTCGCCCGTCATTTCGCTCGCCCGGCTCCTTTCGGTCCGGTTTTCTCGGTCCTTCCGGGTCTAAGACATGCTTTCTGGCCGGGCGCAGTGGCACTAGCCAGCAAGCGCAGCCCTGGGCGCCTGAGGCCGACGGCTCCCACGCTCAAGGCCAGCCTCCGCTCAGGCCGGGCCCCTTGGCCCGAGGCCGGGGTCGCCCGCTGACGGCGCCCCTCTCCCAGTCAGGTCAAGAGGCCGGGCCGCGGCTCAGCGGTAGGACGCCGGCCTAGCCCGCGTGAGGCGCTGGGTTCCATCCTCAGCACGGGGCATAAACAAGGAAAATAAAGGTCCATTGACGACTAAAAACAAGGGTCCCTTTCTTCCAGGTTGGCAAGCCGTCTGGTTTGTCCAGATCCTCCCTGGTTCAGCATTACAAGGCCGGACGTTTGGTCACGGGGTAGGACCCGCGGACACAACCCGGGCGCCCTGCTTCCCGTGGGGCGGGCCTTCGGTGCGGCGCCTGGCCTCCGCGCCCCTCCTCCTTGCGGGCAGGACCGGCGCGGCCGCCGGGGGCGCTGTGGGACACGGGCGCGATCGGACAGGCGCTCTGGCCTCGGGCGCCGCAGCTCCTTCCGCCTTCCCGGCGGACCGCGCGCAGCGCCTGCGCACTCGGTGACCTTTGCGGGTCGGCTTCGCGGTGTGGAGCGGCTTGAGCTATTAGTTCTGGCGAGGTGAGAGCTGGTCCCCGCCGGCCGCAGAGCTCGCAACGCGGGGAGTGGAGAGGCGGCGGGTCTGAGGTCCAGGGGCGGGATCGGGGCGAGGGACAACACGGGCCCGCTGACCTTGGGTCAGCCCCTTCTGCTCGCCCGCTACTCTTCTCTGGTCCCGGGGCCTCGCGGCGACACGGGTGCCGGGGGTTGGCCCTCAGACTGCGAGGGGGGTCCGGGGCCGGGCCCCAGACTGCGAACGACTGGGGTTGGCTTCCGGATGGTGAGAGGGTCAGCCTTCAGGAGCGCGCCCCTGCCGGAGTCGGTTTCCACAGCGGAGAGCAGGAAGCCGGGAGACTGACGGGATCCGGCCTAACGGTCTGGACCTGATTTGGCGTGAATCCAGGCCCGCTTTCCTGCTGTGCGATCTTGGCCATCTGACAAGGACCTGCTTTGTAGGGGTGGGTTGTAGGTGCAGGAAGTAAGTCCCTCAAACACTGAGTAAATGCTGTTAAACTTAGGGAACAGCCTAGAGTAAAAACTAGGCTTTATTTTGGCCTCCAAGGTGCTAGAGACCAGGCCGTCTTTTATCCTGTAGCTCAGCCACAGCGTTTTAGAAAACAAGCACTTAGGCACTTGGCATGCAGTGACTCACTTCAGGGTCAAAACAGCCCCCCTTGAAGAGGTTACTGTTTATTCCTGTTTTACAGATGAGAAAACTAAGGCAGTGTAAGTAACTATTAAGTGACAGCCAGGATCTGAATCTGGGCAGCCACTTGGCCTTCTTCCTTCCCACTCCTCCCAGCTATTCAAGTTTATTCTGACCTGGGGTGTCTTGGCACATCAGTGCCTCTGCTGAGAACACTTCTCCTTGGTATCCTGGCTCTTTTTTGTTTCTCAGCTCCCAAAACAGTGGCACCTAGCATGTGCTCAGTACATATTTGTTGAGTAGGTAATGGCTGTGCAATACAGGTTTCCATAATTTGAGGGCAGCCATTGACCTTTGAATAGGTTGGGCTTTTGGAGAATCTGATGTTATAAAACTGATGGGGAGCTGAGAAATACGGAAAACCACAGCACCGGAAGATGAGAATCCTGTACGTGCCAGGTAGCAGTGCGGTATGAGAGGAGCAGGGGCAGGGCAAGACAAGATTTCAGCTGCCTCCAAGGGAGAGGTTCCAAGTGAGATGATAAGTGCTCAGATCTAGTCGTTCCTGACAACCACTGTAATGATCCTCCTTTAATAGGCCAGATGTTACAATGCCTCTTAAGATGAACACCAGGGCATCTAGTTTAGGGTCTGTATAAATTGCAAAAGTAATCAAAAGCATTACTTAGATCTGCACAAAGCTAACTGTAGGTTCAGAATTTTATGGCTTTCCCAATCAAATTCAGTAATTAGTTAAATAATATTTTTTAAATAAATAAGTTTGTCATATTTAGACCTCTAGCTGGTCAAAGTATGTACAGGCCCAGGTGTTAGTTTCATAAGGAAGTCACCATACCCTGACCTGTTGTTTTCAGCTTTAAATGCCAGCCATTCTCAACATGATGATGAAGCCAGTCTTTCCACTTAAAAGTCAGAAGAGTGGAGTGTGACTTTGAGCATAGCATTAATGGAAGATTGGCTTGGGTATGGGCAACATGGTGGCAGAGTGCTGGAATTGGGGGGGGGGGATGAGAGGTGACTGAGTGCCAGGTGACTTGCACTGTGGAGAAAAGGTGCTCACTTGGGGGGACTAGACTAGGTCAAGAACAAGAACAACTCCTTATCAGGTGGTTGTGGGAGATGGAGTCAGACTTAATGAATAAATGAAGATTGTCTTTTATGTGTTAGAGTTAGAGCAATAGTCACCTTAGTGTTTATCACTGTGTTCATTTTCAGATGCTTCAAACCATTGTTAAAAACTACTGGGTCCCCTTGAAGCCCTACTATACCCAGGTTTACCAAGAGATTTGGGTAGGAATGGGGTTAATGAGCTTCATTGTTTATAAAATCAGGAGTGCTGGTAAGTTTACTTATGTTTGATTTATTTGAGGTCAGGAAGAAAAATGTTTTCAGAAAGAATCACAGTTTATTTATCAAGGAACTATGGCTCTTAACCATAGCATAAGATGGCTCAAGCAACAGAACCACTATGGCAGTGTGAGTCAGCTATGAAGAGGTTGTGGGGACAGTGGGGGAACTTGAGCAACTCCTTGATATTGAGAAATTGTGCATTGTCCTGGGTATTACCAATACATAGGAGATGTTCTTCATCTTCAGAGATGCAGGCTGAAGTATTGTGGGTATCATGCCCTGGTGTACAGTACTTTATCGTACCTTCTCAATGGTTCTATTGGACATTTATTCACAATCAAATTTGGAGGGGAGAAATAACCATTTGGTTTTTAGTGGAGCAGAGATGAGGCCTAGCCACATATTGTTGAGCCACTGATTAAGAAGAGGAAGGAAAGAAGGCAAGACTGCAGTTGAGAGTGTGGTGGGGAGTGAGGAAGCCTGCTCTTCACTGTCCGTAGATCTTCTTTGGTAGAAACTTTACAACTTCTTGGCTGTGAGACACTATAGTAACTCTGCTATTGTCTGAAAGCTTCCTGGAATGCTTTACCTAAGCTATGAAGCATTCAGCCAAATGTTGCTTTTGATAAATGAATCAATGATAAGAATTTTTGGAAAGTATTGATGTAACCCATTTTTTTCTGCCTTTTATTTTAGATAAAAGAAGTAAAGCTTTGAAAGGTAAGGGTTTGCTTCTTAAAATGGTTGGGAAATGAAAAACACCATTATATGTTTGCAAGAGGTATTATATCATTGTTCTAAACTAAATTTGATACATGGTTCAGTTAAGTAAGATACAATGGAAATACTTCAGAACATGAAGTTTGCTATGCCTACTGAAAAGGAGAAATCTAAATTTCTACTTTTTATAATCTGAATGGTTAAAAAAAAAAAAAAAACTATTCATTTTGTCAGTAAAACTTCCAGAAGTAATCAGAGGTAGCTGATGCCACCAGCTGGGAAGCACAAGTTACTGTGTGAGCATGCTACCCTGTGAATGTCCTGATGGTGTGTTTTGAAAGAAAGCACCTAACAGATGTATGCCCTTGTATTAGATATTTGTTTCCGTAGTGGCCATCAAACTGTAGTCATTTGAGTTATACAACCCTGCACTGGGGATGAGGTATTTCTCTACCCCTCACACCTTTGCCTGTGCAGGTAAGCTGCTACAACAGGCATCATTTACAGGAGCTTTTAAACCCATTGGGTATTCCATGTAGAAAGAATTCCCTGTGCTTTTTCATAGAATTGAAAATTGTCATTTATATTTTCTGACTTGTTGATGCTTAATAAATGACATTCTGCTGTTGTTTTCCTTCCTAAATTGAATCTATATTTTGCATCTCTTTCAAAAGGTTCAAGTCCTGCACCTGCTCATGGTCATCATTAGCCAGCTTGCTTGCGTACAGAATCGTCAGCCTGTAAATCTAAGCAGGCTTTGTTAAACGGGAACACAGAATGTCGCCATACCCTTATATAAGTACCACGTTCTACGTGGCATGAATAAATGATCTGTGAGATGCACCACTACCATGCCAGTACTGCTTTGTGTGTTTCCCCCAAGTAGAGCCTTTGCAGTGCAGCGGGGGCCCTCACCCAGCCCGCCCTCCTGAGGAAATCTGGGAATGAGGAGCAAGTCTCCACTGCAACAGGGGTTGGTGATCAGAGTCTAGACATTAACTTGAATTCTAATACTTAATAAATGTTTGTTAAACAAATCAGCCTCTGTTTTCACACTGGGGAGTTGGAGATGTTAATTATGTAAATTCCAATAGAATTATTATGAAGATCAATAAGGGAAAGGAACACATTACTTAAATTGTGAACTGCTTTAGAAAAAAAAATAGCATTAGACCACATGGTAGGCAAAATTAGAAGCTCTAGGAGAAAATTTTATCAGAAATTAATGGAGGCAAAGTGAATAATATAAAACAATTGATGCTTCCTCTAGTTGGATTAGTATCAAATGAGTAGTGCATACTTATCTCCATCTAAATAAGGCAGTTGCCAAAGCCCCTAGAATCACATGCAGAAAAGATTGTAAAGCGGTAAGCCTGGGGGTGGGAGTAAGTCCAATTGAGATCAGGTCTTTGCAAGTTAATACAAGTCCAATGGTGAAATAGAAGTGATGACCCAGTGCTGGTCTCAAAAGCCTTCCTCTCTGATGCCAGAGACTTCCTATTTGTCATCTATGTCTCCAGCAGTTGGCATGGGGCCTGGCCCGTGGCAGGTCCCCCACAGATGACTGCCATTTACTGTGGGATCTGAGCCTCACTTTGTTCTTTTCTAAGATGGCCATAAACCTGCCTTGTGTTCCTCACTGCCCCTCAGGGATGCCTTCCTAAAAGCCTTAGCATCATATTCGGTGGCTCAGTTCTGATGCAGGAGTCTGATCTTCTGTTACTTCTCTTCTGTTCAGCCTTGACAATAACTTGGTACAGTACCTATCTGAGAAATGACTAATTGGCACTATCCCTTTTCAAGCTGGGATGTGCACTGGAATCCCCCAAAAGTCAGGCACAGACTGGGGGACTCCACATTTTTTATCCCACTGGTCTGGAAAAGAGCCTGACAATTTTTATTTCTAACAAGTTCCAAGGACATGCTGGTGCCCACTACTAGGTTTTGGAGATTGCCCATAGGAAGAACAGATTTCCAGCCCTGCCTTGACTGGAGGCCTAAAGGCCACTATTGTTCACTGTGGGAACACCCCCAACACCAGCCCTTCACCATGCAGCTTAGTGCATCTGGTCACTAGACCTTAATGAGGTTTAGAGCTCACAGAAGAGGAGACAGAGGCCAAGGAGGTAGTAATATGCCAAAGGTGTTGGAGAAGGTGAGGAATGGATAGATACAGAAGGAATGGTTACCCAAAGGGTGCTTCCCACAGGAGCTGAACTGTTGCTACCTAAGGGTTCTTCAGTCAAAATCACTTGTGGTACAGGCCTACAATTCTAGCTACTCTGGATGCTGAGGCACAAGGATCACAAGTTCAAGCCAGTAACAGCAATTTATCAAGATCATGTCTATGAAAAAGTAACAAGGACTAGGAGGAGTGTAGCTAAGTAATAGAGCAGTATTGGGTTTAATCCCCAGTACCAAAAAAATGAAAATCACAGGTCAGTCATTTCTTTTGTACAGAATGTCTATCATGGGCCACATCTTGTGCAATGCTGGATGAGAGACCAGTAGAATTGATTTGCTAGCCTGGAAACAGAGGGAGAAGCATGTCATATACTGAAGGTAGCCTGTAGGTGGAGCCAGAGCATGCCACCAAGCAATGGTCACTATAATGGTCTCAAAGGAACTGCAGGCCCATTTAAAGGAGTGTTTGGAGGGCTACAGGAGCACCCACAGTAGGGAACAGCCAACTTCAGGAAGGTGCGACAAGGATTCACATACCTGTTCTTAATGCAGTGCTACTACTTTGTAGCCCTAAAGGCAGAAGGGAATATGGATCCCAGGCTTCTGAAGATGGAATCTTAAACAGTATGTTTAACCTAGCCTCAAAGTGATCCTCTGGAGAAGGCACCCTGTTCCTGCTTGTCACTAAATATCCCAGTGAGATGTGCAGCTGCTGCAGCCCTCAATGGGGTTGCACCTCTAGAGCCAACGGATCCTAATGACCCAGTTGCAAACCCCGGTCTGGCTACTTTGCATTGAACTCATGAATCTGCTCTGTGCCCTTTGAGCTTCTAATGTTGCCTAGTTTCACTGATGAAGAAATGGAGGCCTAGACAAGATAGTAAGCTTGCATTAAAAGATATTTACCTGGTTGGTAAAGCAAATAGTTAACTAGTAAAACCAGGATTCAAAATCTGACCATCTGACTTAGAATTAGGACTTGGAATACAGTCACTTCCAGGTCTTTATCTGCACCAGCTCATGCATGACTGTTGGGGTCATAGGGCAATTCGGATATAGCCCCTTTGTTCCCAAAGTTTAGAGTCTAGAGAACAGATGTGTGAACAGGCACTGACGATGTGTGGCAATACTCACCGCAGCGGATGTTTGGTTTCAGTGGTCTTTCATGGTGGTGGGAGCATCAGGCCTGGCTGTGAGTCATATCAGGCTCAGAAGCCCAGCATCTGCCCAACAGCCAAGTCAGACATGGACCTGGTGTGGATCCCCATTCAAACACAGAAAAAGACATTTCTAGGGCTGGGGTTGTGGCTCAGTGGTTTGCCTAGCAAATGTGAGGCCCAAGGTTCAATCCTCAACACCATATAAAAATAAATAAATAAAATGAAGGTATTGTGTCCATCTACAACTAAAAAAATATTTTTTTAAAAAAACAGGTATTTCTGTTGTAATTAGTGAAATTTGTACATGGACTGAGAATTAAGGATACCAAAGAATTGCTTCTTAATTACCACGATAATGATACAGTAACTGAAGAAAATGTCTTTGATATCAGCAATGCAGATGTAGTTACGTAGATGTGAGATGATATCTAGGAATTACTTTAAAATACATCAGGAAATATTAACCAATCAAAATAGATTGGGGAAGTAGCTTAATGGTAGAGCACTTGCCTAACACAGGCAAGATTTCCCAAGCACTGGGGGGGAAAAATTTTTGAGAGGAATGAGTGATGGAGGAAATGAAATTGGCAGTGATGTGTAGAAATTGGGGGACAGATGTATGGGGATGTACTACACTATCTCTGCCTTGACATGTGAATATATAACTGTTTAACTTCCCTCAAAAGTTTTTTTAAATACTTAAGGAAAGGGCTGGGGTTATAGCTCAGTGGTGGAGCTCTTGCCTCCCACACATGAGGCACTGAGTTCAATCCTCAGCACCACATAAAAATACATAAATAAAGATATTCTGTCCATCTACAAATTGTGTGTGTGTGTGTGTGTGTGTGCAGTCAAAACCTTTGTTGGTATTATAATACCTATTTGAGAAGCCAGCACTGCAACCCTGGAAATGCAAGGTAGCATCTCCGTGAACTTGCAGTCAGTTATTTTGGACTTAGTCATGTCAGACACCCAGGATCTATTATCAAAATGATGGAAGAGAGTCAGCTTGTAGAATGTGTTTCCCTCTTTAATAGTGATCTAATGCAGGCCTGAGCTAGTACTAAATTCTTAAGCCTATGGGGAAGAAAATGTTGAAAACTATATTGGGGGATGGGCGGATACCTGGGATTGAACTCAGGGGCACTCGACCACTGAGCCACATTCCTAGCCCTATTTTATATTTTATTAGAGACAGGGTCTCACTGAGTTGCTTAGTGCAACTAAATTACTGGGGTTGGCTTTGAATTTACAATCCTCGTGTCTCAGCCTCCTGAGCCACTGGGATTAAAGGCATGCGCCACCATACCCAGTTTCTAGTCTATCTTTTAAATTAAATTTACAACTCAAAACTGAAATGGTTGTGACAGTGATTGTTTCTATACTGTCGTCTTGTTCTTTCTTCCCTTAGAATATAATAACACTTTTGGGCTTTTCATTTGAAAATATATTCTACTCAATAATAAAAAGGTCAAGTATTACAGCTTTGAGAACTTCCCATATAACTTGTCAGATGAGTACGTTGGAGAAAAAAATCAAATTTATGTGTTATTTTAAAGGAAAATTAATCCAAATAATTAAAAATTTTGAGCAGGGGCTAAAGTTGTGGCTCAGTGGTACAGCACTCATCTAGCACATGTGAGGCACTGGATTTGATCCCCAGCATTGCTCAAAAATAAATAATAAAATAGAAGTATTATGTCCATCTACAACTAAAAAAAATTTTTTTAAAATTTTTTTTGATAGGTGGGTATATTAGAACCCATTAAAGTGGAGGCAAAGGTCGGTCATGGTGGTACACATCTGTAATCCCAGCAGCTTGGGAGGCTGAGGCAGGAGGATTGCAAGTTCAAAGCCAGCCTCAGCAATGGCAAGGCACTTAGCAACTCAGTGAGACCCTGTCTCTAAATAAAATACAAAATAAGGCTGAGGGTGTAGATCAGAGGTTGAGCGCCCCTGAGCTCAATCCCTAGTACCCAAAAAAAAAAAAAAAAAAAAAAAAGATTGCACATCCAATAAATGACATTCACTTCTTTTTTTTAAAAAAAAAAAAAAAGGCTGCCAGAGCTCCCAGCAGCTGGGAGCAAGCATTACGCCATCTCCTCAGCCACACATGCTGCATTGGTAGCTCCCCGGATTCCAGGGCAGGTCAGGAGGTGGGTGGCAGGCAGACATGACTGGGGCATCCTATGAGAACCACCTCCTCACTCCAGCATTCAAAGGAAGCAGGTTTCACCCAGTGGAAAAAGTGTATTATGTGGAGGTAGCAGTCAGCTGTTCATTTCCATAACCCCAACAGCTCAGGCACCCTAGACAGTTAACCAGGTCCCACCAGCAGCAGATTGGCAATGGTTCTCACCCTCCCTCCCCAGAAGAAAGCAGGAGGCAGGCACTGGCCTCTAGCACTGCATCTGCCACTGCTGCAGCACCACAGACATGGTGTGGCCCAAAGAGTCTGTGCTCTTTGTCCTTAGCCATGCTTCCTGAACCCCCAGCAGGGTGCACACTCTGACAGAGACAATGGCCCTGAGAGGAAGTAGAAGATGCTATCTCTACCTCAGCCAAAACTGCAAATTAGGTCACAATGCTGGGGTTGGAATATTACAAGTGTTTGAAGAACTGATAAAAATTAGAAATGGTAAAAGAACAAGGCAGTACTGAGGTTTCTTAATGTATGATAACATCCTGTGTGGAATGCAGAATTTCCTGGTCTTTTACAATATAAGGGTTTTTTTCCTGTTACTTTGAGAGTAGTTTTATTATGGGTTTGATCTCATGGCAATTTTTCCTCACTGGCAAAGTATGTGATAAAATTATTTCCAACGTGGCTTTTTGTGTGGTTTTGTGCAGTGCTGGGGATCAAACCAGGGTTAGGCAAGTGCTGAGCTACACCCCTGTTTTTTTGTTTTGTTTTGTTTTGTTTTGTTTTCAGTTGTCAATTGAACAATATATGGTGCTGAGAATCGAACCCAGTGTCTCACACATGCTAGGCAAGCACTCTACCACTAAGCCCAACCCCAGCCCAACCCCAGTTTATTTAACAAAAGTTTAATGATCTGTATTTATAGAAGCAACCTCATAAACTGAGGCTCCCATCAACCCATGTTTTAATGAGCTCCTCATTTCTGCCTGCACCTGCCACTCCTCTCACCAGGAATCCTGCCTCCTGGAAATTCTGCATGTATTTGCAACCATTTATCTTAAAAGGAGATGTCTGCAAATGCCTTATTCATATATAGCTTATGTCCCCCTGTACCTGAGATGGTTCCAATAAGTTGGGTCCAGGTTTTGGGTAGAGCTGCCACTTACTGCTTGTGTGGCTTCAGACAAACTCCTCAACCTCTCTGGGCCTCTCACCTTTCCTGTTTCTAATATAGGGATTTGGATTGGATGACCTCCAGAGTCCCTCTCAGCTTTATGCTTCTGTAGCTAATGGATTTGTAATGAACTTGAACTCCATTATCCAAAAATAAACTGAGCTGTGAAGCAACTGTAGGACATTCAGATTTAGCACAGGTCATGAATTCATCTCTTTATACCTGATATCTAACATCAGACTAGGCATTTATAGTAAGCATTCTGATTTTTAAGTTAATTTAATTGAATAGGTATGCCAGTTAAAAAATAATTTCCCAGCCAGGCAAGTGGTGCACACCTATGTCCCAGTAATCAGGAGGTTGAGCCAGGAGGACCAAAAGTGTGAGGTCAGCCTGGGCAACATAGCAAGAGCTTGTGTCTCTTTTTTTTTTTTTTTTTAAGTGTTTAATTTTGAAGTTTCCTAGCTCTAGTGACTTTTTTTTTTTTTTTTTTTTTTTTTTTGGTACTGGGGATTGAACTCGGGGCACTGACCACTGAGCCACATCCCCAGCCCTGTATTTTATTTACAGACAGGGTCTCAGTTGCTTAGTGCCTCACAGTAGATGAGGCTGGCTTTGAACTCATGATTCTCCTGTCTCAGCCTCCCAGACTGCTGGTATTACAGGCGTGTGCCATCACTGCCCGGCTCTAGTGACTATATTAAAAATTACTCTACTAATACTAATGACAGTGAAATGAGAGTGGTTTCTGAGTTCACTAGCCAGGCCAGATGGGAAGATCAGGTTCAGTCCTGTGATTTGATTCTTTCCATTACCAGAGCAGAAATTTGATTTGGTTTGTCTTCCAGAGCTAATCAGCCTGAAGGCAATGAATCTCACAGAACTGAACTCCCAAGACATCGCTGCTCAATCTAGACTCTACTGGATCAATTGACAGAAATCAAATAAAACTGCTCAGCAGACCAGAGATTGAGACTTAAGAAACTACAAAGAAAAAAGCAAACTATGCCCAAAGCAAGCAAAGGATAGGAAATAATGGCCAAAATTTAAAAAAAAAAAAAAAAAAAAGGAAATAAAGGGCTGAGGTTGTGGCTCAGTGGTAGAGCCCTCACCTAGAATGCTTGAGGCACTGGGTTCAATCCTTAGCACCACATAAAAATGAATAAATAAAATGTATTGTGTCCATCTACAACTAAAAAAAGAATTTTAAAAAATACTACTCATTTTTTTTAAAGTAAATAAAGACATGAAACACTTTAATGAAACAGAACACAGAAAAACAATAAAGGAAGGTCAGTGAACCCAAAAATGATTCTTTGAAAAGATCAATAAAATAGATGAACCTCTAGCCAGATTGATCAAGAAAAAAATAAAGAAGACACACTTGCTCTCAGGAATAAGAGGGGTGTTACTGCAGATTCTACAGATCCTCAGAGGAAGACAGGAAGGGCTGGGCCAGCTCTGGTGGGCACTTGACTCCTGTGTCAAGGCCCTGGTTCCATCCCCAACACTGCAAAAAATCAATTTGAAAGGATAATAAGGGAGTATCATGAGCAGCTTTACACCAATAAATTCTACAGTGCATAAGAAATGGTTAGTTTCTAGTATGACACAAACTGCCAAAGCTCATTCAAGAGGAAATAGAACCCAATAGCCCTGTACCTTTAAAGGCATTGACTTGTAGTTTAAAACTTTTTCTCACAAATAAAGCTCCAGGCCAAAACGGCTTCACTGGCAAGTTGTACCAGACATTTAAGAGCAAAACAAACCAACTGTACAAAGATTCTTCCTGAATAGGAGGCAACACCCCAAACTCAATCCATGAGGCCAGGATTATTCTGATATAAAATAGGAAGTCAGTAAAGAAAACTGTGGGGCTTCTCACGCTGGCCCCGCCTGCCCTCCCCTGCCCCGGCGGGTGGCTGCCTGAGCAGGCGGGGAGCCGGGCGCAGGGCCGGCAGGCAGGCGACCACGACCCCAGCGGACTTCTGCGCTGCCCCTGACTGCCCAGGACGAGCACGCAGTCCGTTCTGGTCTCCTTGAGGTTCCTGCGGGATCCAGCCAGATGCCAGAAGTGGGTGGAGAATTGTGGGAGAGCTGACTTAGAAGATAAAACACCTATCAACTAAATAAACATTATCGATTATGTGCCAGACCTCTATGATCTGTAGAACTTGTAGGACAGTTCTTCAAGTTAATGCAATACCAACAATATCTGATCTTACCAGTCATTTGACCAATCTGTGTAGACACAGAAAACAAATAAAAAAAATTGAGTGAAGATGAAATGAAGACACTGAAACAGAAAAAAAAAATTGAATAAACTTCTGAACAGGAACAAAAACATAAAGAAACAAACATTAGCAATGCTCAGAATCCCAGTGCAGAAGAAGAGGGTGATGAACAGAATGAAGATATTTTGCCTTTAATCCTTGAAGAGAAGGAAAACAAAGAATACTTAAAGTCTTTATTTGAAATTTTGATTCTTATGGGAAACCAAAATATATCTCTGGATGGGCAAGAGGCTGATGAAATCCCAGAAGTTCTCCTCACACCTGACAACTTTCAGGCCCTTTTGGAGTGCAGGCTAAATTCTGGTGAAGAGGTCCTGAGACCACAGCAGATAACACATTGTTCTGTTCAAAAACACTGTAGAAGCCATGATGGAGATCTGTGAGAGCTGCATTCGGGAAGAAACCCTCAGGAAAGCGAGAGACTCACACTTCTTTTCCATTATCACTGATGATATGGTGGACATAGCAGGGGAAGAGCACCTTCGCGGTGTTGGTGAAGTTTGTGAATGAATCTAACCTGAAAGAAGAATTAGTGGACTTCCTGCCTTATAAAGCTGATGCAGAAATTTTGGCTGTGAAGTTTCACACTACTGTACCTGAAAAGTAGAGACTAAATATGGAGTATTGCTGTGGCCAGGCTTACATTGTGTCTAGAGGATTCTCTTCCAAAATGAGTTGTTGCTTCTAGAATTTTAGAGAAATATCCCCAAGCTCTCTACACTGCCCTTCCTGTGCCTTTAACATGTGGTTGGCAAAATCAGTGCCTGTGATGAGGGTGTCTGTTGAGGAACAATTGAAGAAGTTCGTTCTTTTTTCCATCCATCACCACAACTGCTATTAGAACTTGACAGTGTAATTTCTGTTCTTTTTAGGAACAGTGAAGAAAGGCGTAAAGAACTGAAGTAAATTTGCCATTCTTAGTGGACAGGCAGGCATGATGCTTTTGAAATTTTGGTGGATCTCCTGTAAGTACTTGTTTTATGTTTAAATGGTATAAACAGTGACACAAATATTAGATGGAATACTTGTATAACTGGTTGAACATTTGTACTCTGTAGTGCAGCAACAGATTTTGATTTCATTGTTTCCATTGTTGTTCTTAAAAACGTCTTGTTTTTAAGAGCCTTTGGGAAAAATTTCCAGGGACAAACTTCTGATGTCTTCTTTGTCACCAGTAGCTTAACTGCAGTACTGCAGTCACTCAGTGAAGTAATGGAAAATATTGAGGTTTATCATGAGTTTTGGTTTGAGGAAGCAACAAATTTGGAAATTTCCTAGGTCTCAGCAAGGTAACCTGGAATCTCAACTAACCTCTGAAAGTTACTGTAAAGAAAACCTAAGTGTTCCAACAGTGGAACACATCATTCAGGAACTTAAAGATATATTTTCAGAACAGCATCTCAAAGCTCTTAAATGCTTATCTCTGATACCCTCCATCATGGGACAGCTCAAATTCAATACATCAGAGGAGCACCATGCTGACATGTACAGAAGTGACTTGCCTAATCCAGACTTGCTTTCAGCTGAGCTTCACTATTGGAGAATCAAATGGAAACATGGAGGCAAAGATATAGAGCTTCCACCACCAATTATGAAGCCCTCCATCTGACTGACATCAACTTTTTTCTAATATATATGTCTTGCTAAAGGTCATGTGTATTCTTCCTGTAATAAGTGTTGAGAATGAACACTATGAAAATGGACAAAAGTGTCTCAAAGCATCCTTGAGGAACACTTTGACAGATCAAAGGTCAAGTAACTTGGCTTTGCTTAACATAAATTTTGATATAAAACATGATCTGAATTTATTGGTAGACATATATACAAAACTATATATAACTAAGTCAGAGCTTCCTACAGATAATTCAGAAACTGTTGAAAAGACCTAAAAGACTTTTAAAAATGGGCTTTCTCTTATATTTTATATTTGGAAGAAAAACCATAAGGTATATGTAGGTCACTTAATCACTAAATATCATTGCCTACATGAACACATTAGCCATTGGTAATCTGCCTGTGTACATGGCACCTGTTTGAGCTCTCATGCTGTGAAAACTTGTCTGTTCTTCCAGAAGACCCCATTGGAAGCACCAGTTTCACCTCTGCATGACCTCTGCGACTAGCACTCTGGAATTGTTTTAGTTGTCTTTTAGAATATAAAACGTTTTATTACCATGGATTCAGTTGTCAGGTATTATTATCAATTTTGAAGAAATGAATTTTGAGGAGGTATAAGAAAGGAATGCATCTTATGAAATGTTACAGTGAAGCCTACTATTGACCTTTGACTACTGGGAGTTTTAAGTGTGTTAGAATCTGTAATCTACAATTAAGGGAATTAACCAGAGTTGTGAGCTATCACACAGATTTAAGTATAGATTTTGTCTTTATCAAATGAACTGAAAGAACAAGTTACAGTTAAAGTTTGAGTGGAAGAGCCAGCTGTGGTTGTTCCACTTCTGGTTGTTGCTGTTTACATTCATTGTTTAGCCTACCTCTTCATAAGTCTACACCTTCATTTTAGCAAGTAAATGTTGAATACTTCTGCTTCATGGTCAAGACAGAATCAGAAGCCATTGATATGGGCAACTTGTCTATTTTCTTTTTCCATGACTATATCTACTGCCGTGTCTTGATTTATAAGCAAAACCTGAAAACCTACAAAACAAATGTTTTGTGGTGTATCTAGAAATAATACAGAAAATATTGCTGTTATTTTTGGTGAAGAAAATCAATTTTGTATGGTTTATTTCAATCTAAATAAAATGTGAAATTTGTTTTAAAAAAATAAAACTATATGAACACAGATGTAAAAGAATCTTTTTTTTTAAAGAGAGAGAGAATTTTTTAATATTTATTCTTTAGTTATCGGTGGACACAACATCTCTGTTTGTACGTGGTGCTGAGGATCGAACCCGGGCCGCACACATGCCAGGTGAGCGCGCTACCGCTTGAGCCACATCCCCAGCCCCGTAAAAGAATCTTAACAACAACATATATCAAGGATAATACATTATGATCAAGTGGACTTTATCCAAGAAATGCAGAGTTGTTTTTGTAAATTAAAAAATCAATCTGTGTAATTGCCTTTCCCCGACTACTGCTATGCTGGAGATGGAACCTAGGGCCTTGGACATGCTGAACTATTGAGTTACAGTTCGGTCTCACCATATTAATAATAAGAAAAATCTTATAATCATCTCAGTAGATGGAAAAATTAAGCCTTGGGAAAAATTAAATATTCATTCATGATGAATACTCTCAGCAAATGAAGGAGAGAACTTTCACACTACTGGTGCATCTATGAAAAACTAACAATATTCTTAACAGTGAAAGACTAAATGGTTTCTTCTTATGAACAGGAACAAGGCAAGGATAGGTACTCAGACCACTCAACATTATACTAGAAGTTCTAGCCATTGCAATAAAGCAAGAAAAATATTAAAAAGGCTCAAATATTGTAAAAAAAAAAAAAAAGTAGAAATTTGTTAACAGTGTCTTGATCATCTTTGTACAAAATCCTGGGGATGCTACCCTGTGGCTATAAGACCTGTTATGTGTTTTTAGCAAGATTACAGAATCAAAAATCAATATACAAAAATCAGTTGTATTTCTATATAATGACCACAAATGAAAACTGAACTTTCAGAAGTTCTATTCACAAAATTATTACTATAAAGATATGATACACTTCAGATAAATTTGGCAAAAGATGTGCAAAACTTGACTACTGAAAACCACACAACATCATTAAAAGGAATTAAAGAACTAAATCAGTGGAGAGATATACAGTGTTGATGAATCAGTCTTGTTCATATGTCAAGCTTCTTCAAGACAATCCCAATGAAAATCTAAATAGGCTTTATAAAAAGTGTCAAGTTGATTCTGAAAGTAATACATAAATGCAAAGGATCCAAAATAACCAAATGTTTATTTTTTTGTTTTTGTTTTATGGAGGGTGTCTTGGGTTTTTGGTTTTGGTTTTGGTTTTGGTTTCGGTACAGGGGATTGAACCCAGGGGTGCTTAACCACTGAGCCACATCCCAGCCTTTTTTATATTTTATTTTGAGACAGGGTCTTGCTAAGTTGCTTAGGGTCTCACTAAATTGCTGAAACTGGCTTTAAACTTGCAATCCTCCTGCTGGAGGAGCTGCTGGGATTACAGGTGTACACCACCATACCCAGCACCAAAACATTTTTGAAAAAGTACGAGTTTGGAAGACTACCTGATTTCAAGACTTATTATAAAGCTTCTACAATCAAAACAGGAAGCAAGTAGTGAAAAGACCAGTGAAATGGACTAGAGGGTCCAGAAGTAAACTCATCCTTACATGCTGATTAATTTATGATTAGATTAATTTAGAATTAGGGGAGAATCATCTTTCCTATCTCAATAAATGGTTCACGATTGTGAGCTATCCAAATGAGACCAAAAAGAGCTGTGGCTGGAAACAGATCACAGAAATAAAAGCAGGAGCTGAGATTATAAACCTTCCAGAAGAAAAATTTATAGAAAGCTCGGGTTAGATAAAGATGTCTTTTTTTAAAAAAAAAATTATTTTTTAGTTTTAGGTGGACACAATATCTCTATTTTATTTTTATGTGGTGCTGAGAATCAAACCCAGTGCCTCATGCATGCAAGGCGAGCATGCTACCACTTGAGCCACATCCCCAGCCCCAAGATGTCTTAAAAAGTACACAACAAGCACTTACAATGAAAGAAATTCAGTAACTAATTGAAAAACAGGTAAAAAATTTGAATAGATACTTCACAAAAGGGCGGGGGGCAAATAAGCACCAAAAAAATTGCTGACTATCATTATTCATTACAGAATTACTAGTTAAAACCATAAGCACCCATCGGCATGGCTAGCATAAATATACTGATTACATCAAACATTGATGAGAAAGTGGAGCAACACTTCCATGCACTGCTGGTGATACTATGAGGTGGTACAACCACTTTGGAAGCAGTTTAGTCATCTCTTTAAAAGTTATTTGTGTTTAGCATGAATAGCTTTTACAATGTTGAGGTATGTTCCTACTATCCCTAGTTTTCTAGTGTTTTGAACATTAAGGTGTATTGTATTTTGTCAAATGCTTTTTCTGCGTTGAATGAGATGATCATATGATTCTTATTTTTAAGTCTATTAATATGATGAATTATGTTTATTGATTTGGTATGTTGAAACAACCCCTGCATCCCTGAGATGAATCCCACTTGATCATGCTGTACTATCTTTTAAATATGTTTTTGTATGCAATTTGCCAGAATTTTATTGAGAATTTTTACATCTATGTTCATCAGGGATATTGGGCTGAAGTTTTCTTTCCTTGATGTGTCTGTCTGGTTTTGTATCAGGGTGATACTCACCTCATAGAATGAGTTTGGAAGAGTTCCCTCCTTTTCTATTTCATGAAATACTTTGAGGAGTATTGGTGTTAATTCTTCTTTGAAAGTGGTGTAGAAGAACTGGGGAAAGCATTCCCGCTAAAAACTGAAATAAGACAAGGATGTCCTCTTTCACCACTTCTATTCAACATCATCCTTGAAACTCTAATGAGAGAAATTAGACAAAAGAAAGAAATGAAAGGGATATAAATAGGTAAAGAAGAACTCAAACTATCACTATTTACTGATGACATGATTCTATATCTAGAAGATCCAAAAAATTCCACCAGAAAACTTCTAGAACTAATAAATGAATTCAGCAAAGCAGCAGAATATAAAATCAACACCCATAAATCAAATGCATTTCTATACATCAGCAATGAATTCACTGAAAGAGAAATTAGGAAAACTCCATTTACAATAGCCTCAAAAAAAAAAAAAATCTGGGAATCAATCTAACAAAAAAGGTGAAAGACCTCTACAATGAAAACTACAGAACACTAAGGAAAGAAATTGAAGAAAACCTCAGAAGATAAAAAGATCTCCCATGCACCTGGATAGGCAGAATTAACATTGTCAAAATGGCCATACTACCAAAAGCATTATACAGATTAAATGCAGTTCCTATTAAAATCCCAATGACATTCTTCAAAGAAATAGAAAAAGCATTTATGAAATTTATTTGGAAAAATAAGCGACCCAGAATAGCTAAAACAATACTTAGCAAGAAAAGTGAAGCAGGAGGCATCACAATACCAGATCTTAAATTACACTACAGAGCTATAGTAACAAAAACAGCATGATATTGGCACCAAAATAGACTTGTAGACCAATGGTACAGAATAGAGGACACAGAGACTAACCCACATAAATACAGTTATCTCATACTAGACAAAGGTACCAAAAACATTCACTGGAGAAAAGATAACCTATTCAACAAATGGTGCTGGCAAAACTGGAAATCCATATGCAACAAAACGAAATTAAACCTCTATCTCTCTCTCACCTCTCTCACCTTGCACAAAAATCAACTCAAAGTGGATCAAAAACTTAGGCACTAGAACAGAGACCCTGCACCTAATAGGAAAAAATAGGCTCAAATCTTCACCATGTCAACCTAGGATCTGACCTCCTTAACAGGACTCCTAAACCACAAGAAGTAAAATCAAGAATCAGTAAATGGGGTGGATTCAAATTTAAAAGATTCTTCTCAGGGCTGGGGAAGTGGCTCAAGTGGTAGCGTGCTTGCCTAGCATGCATGAGGCAATGGGTTCGATTCTCAGCACCACATAAAAAATTTAAAAACTATATTGTGTCCCCCTAAAAAAAACTAAAAAATAAAATATTTTTTAAAGAAGATTCTTCTCAGCAAAGAAAACAATTAATAACATGAGGAGAGAGCCTACAGATTGGGAGAAAATCTTTACCACATGCACCTCCAATAAAGCATTAATCTCTGGGATATATAAAGAACTCAAAAAACTAAACACCAAAAAAAAAATAATAACCCAATCAATAAATGGCTAAGGAACAGAACAGACACTTCACAGAAGAAGAAATACAACTGATCAACAAATATATGAAAAAGTTTTCAACATCTCTAGCAATCAGAGAAATGCAAATCAAAACTATTCTAAGATTTCAATCTCACTCCTATCAGAATAGCAATCATCAAGAATACAGGCAACAGGGGCTGGGATTGTGGCTCAGCGGTAGAGCACTTGCCTCGCATGTGCAAGGCCCTGGGTTCGATCCTCAACACTACATAAAAATAAGTAAATAAAAAAAAAAGGTATTGTGTCCAACTATGACTAAAAAATAAATATTAAAAAAAGAATACAGGCAACAATAAATGTTGGCCAGGATGTGGTATAAAAGGTTCACTCATTCATTGCTGATGGGAATGCAAATTGGTGCAACCACAATGGAAAGCAGTATGGAGATTCCTCAAAAAACTGGGAATGGAACCACCATTTGACCCAGCTGTCCCACTCCTTGATTTATACCCAAAGAACTTAAAATCAGCATACTATAGTGACGCAGCCACATCAATGTTTATAGCAGCTCAATTCACAATAGTAGACTATGGAACCAACCTAGGTGTCCCTCAATAGATGAATGGATAAAGAAAATGTGGTATATATACTCAATGGAATATTACTCAGCTTTAAAGAAGAGTGAAATTATGGCATTTGTCAGTAAATCGTTGGAGTTGGAGAATATCATGCTAAGCGAAATAAGCCAATCCCACAAAACCAAAGGCTGAATGTTCTCTCTAATATGTGGATGCTAATTCACAATAAGGTGGGGGATGCTAGGGAAGAATAGCATTACCTTAGATTAGGTAGAGGGAAGTGATAGGAGGGGAGGGGTGAGGATATGGGGATAGGAAAGACAGTAGAGTAAAACAGACATTATATGTGATATATATGACTATATGACTAATATGATTCTGCAACATGTACACTCAGAAAAATAAGAAATTATATCTCATCTATGTATGATATATCGAACTGCATAAATGCATTCTACTGTCATGTATAATTAATTAAAACATTTAAAAAAATTTTTAAAAGTTACTTGTACACCTACTGTGTGACCCTGCTCATTGGACTCTTAAATTTTTTATAGTTCAATCTGATAAATTTTTTTTATTCTTTATTTTAATTTGTTATGTGTGACAACAGAATGCATTATAATTCATATTACACATATAGAACACAATTTTTTATATCTCTGGTTGTACACAATGAAGAGTCACACCATTCGTGTCTTCATACATGTACTTAGGGTAATGATGTCCATCTCATTCCACTGTCTTTCCTACCCCCATTCCCCCTCCATTCTCAATCAATAAATGGGCCAAGGACATGAACAGACACTTCTCAGAAGAAGATATACAGTCAATCAACAAATATATGAAAAAATATTCAACATCTCTAGCCATTAGAGAAATGCAAATCAAATCTACTCTAAGATTTCATCTCTCTACAGTCAGAATGGCAGCTATTAAGAATACCAACAACAATAAGTGTTGGCGAGGATGTGGGGGAAAAGGCATACTCATACATTGCTGGTGGGACTGCAAATTGATGCAGCCAATATGGAAAGCAGTATGGACTCTTAAATATTTACTCAAAAGAAATAGAAGCATATGACCACATGAAAAATTGTACACAAGTGTTTACAGAACCCTGTTTGTAATTGCCAAGAGCCTAACCTCCCAAATGTCCATCAGCAGGTATGTAGACAAGCAAACTGTGGTATAGCCACACGTGGAGTACTACTCTACTTTCAAAATGCATACAACATGAGTGCATCTCAAAACCATTATACTCAGTGAAAGAAGCCAGACTAAGATGGATGCATGCTGATATTCCATTTGTATGAAATTCTAGAAAAGGAACATTAATCTGTAATGACATAAATACCAGTGGTTACCTAGAGACAGAAAGGGAGAAGGATGTATTATAAAGACACAGGGGGAAACTGGGGTGATGAATCTGTTCCTTTTCTTGATTGTGGCAATGGTGTGACTAAGGTGCACATACATCAAATTGTGCAATTATATGTAAAATTTATTACATATCAATAACCTCAATATCACATGGACCCAATATTAATATGTAAGCATATTATTAGACCCTAATAAGGCTATAAAAAATCTTTTTTAAATGATAGACAAACTCAAAATATGAAGACCTGCTTGTTCAGTGAATGAATTGAAGAGGACCTGATGTGGGACATTAGATCTTATAAATTCAGCATCCACTCTGTTAAAACCAATGATAATCCTAAGAATGCCTGAGCTGAAAATTACATTTATTTCAGCAAATCGTTTCTTAGTAGTGTTATTTAAATAAAATTCAGCAGTAGCATTAAGATGTTTAAGGGCTCCTAAATAGAAGTGTCCACAAGAAGTACCCATTTAGAGCCAGGTGCAGTGGCACATGCCAGAAATCCTACTGATTGGGAAGACCAAGGAAGGAAAATGGCAGGTCCAAGACCAGCCTCGGCAACTCAGATTCTGTCCCAAATAAAAGTTCTAGGGCTTGAACATCTTCTCTGATATGAAGAGGCTGATTCATAGTGTGGTGGGAGGGGAGCAAGGAACTGGGGCTGGAACCTCTTCTCTGATATGAGGAAGCTGATTCATAGTGGGGGGGCGCATGGGAAGATTAGACAGACTCTAGATAGGTCAGAGGGGAGGAAGGGGAAGGGGGAGCAGGGGGTAGGAAAGAAGGTGGAATGAGATGGACATCATTACCCTAAGTCCATGTATGAAGACATGAAAGGTGTGACTCTACTTTGTGTACAACCAGAGATATGAAAAATTGTGCTCTATATGTGTAATATGAATTCCAATGTATTCTGCTGTCATATATAACAAATTAGAATTTAAAAAATAAATTTTTTTTTTAAATGCTGAGGCTGGGGCTGTAGCTCAGTGAAGGAGAGCTTGCCTAGCATGTGCGAGGCACTGGGTTCGATTCTTAGCAACATATACAAATAAAATAAAGGCATTCTGTCCATATACAACTACAAAAAAAATTTTTTTAAATGCTGAAGTACTCACAAGTAAATGTGTGAGGAGGTAATTAATTACACTCCATTCTTTTTTAAAAAATAAATATTTGTTTTTTAGTTGTAGTTGGACACAATTCCTTTATTTCATTTATTTATTTTTTTCTGTGTGGTGCTGAGGATGGAACCCAGGGTCTCCCACGTGCAAGGTGAGCACTCTATCGCTGAGCCACAACCCCAGCCCTACATACCATTCTTATCTAGCGGGATAGACTATGTGAACTTGAAAGCCGCAGAGGCACAAAGCGGCCTTCTTCCTAAGGATTAAGTGAGTCGTCAACAGCTATTTTTAAATAATTCATTACACAGTGTTATAGAACTCAAACTTACTTTCTCTTCAGTTCAATGAAAGATTTCATTATATTCACTGGATGAATTCAAAACAGCACTCACTCAGGATTGATTTGGAAACATAATCTACTTGGAGTACAACAGAGAAGTCTACGGGAGTCACATATGGAAAGACAGGGACTCTGGATTCAGCTCTGCCAAAGTGCCTTCCAGAACATTGTTCCTGCTGGATCTGCAGGAAGTGAGGAGGGGTTTCAGGATGGCACCCATCATGCAGAGATAGTGCAAGTGCACATAGCACGTGAGAGGTTCTCAATCCTACAGGAAGCCAAATAAGATTCCACCTGTAGCATCCCCAGTGAATGTCACCTTGCACCCCCTCTGCCTGGAGCACACTCTGGAATGCAGTGTTCCAAGCTCAGGAGTCTTGGTTCTTCCTGAACTCACACCCCATATTGAACAGCTCCTCTTTAGCCAACCCTTTCCCTTGAAGCCCAGGATCTGCCCCAGGAGCCCCAAGACAGAACCCACGGCTTCCACTGTCAGCCATGAGCTTTGCATATGCCTTCCTGTGACACAGAACTCATTACACACCTTCTTTGATTGAAAGAAGAGTTTCAAGGATGATTTCCACCAAGCTTGAAAGGTCTAGAAAAGACCCAGATAGAGTGAACAGTGTCCTGATTTAGATGTGTGGGACTACTCTCGGTCCCCGAGCACCCTTCCAACTTGGCTAACTTCCCCAAAGTAGAGCCAGAGTGCTAGGAGATCATGCCCCCAGGGGGCCTGTGACCATTGGCTGCCCAGGCCCATGCTGGGATCAGGCCTCCTGCCATTCCCCTGAACAAAGTGTCCCCTACCCAGGGCCCAGATTAACTCCTTCTGCTTCCATATAGAAACCTGCTCCCCACTGCCCCCATCCCACCCAGTCACCTGCACATGAATCCTCATCTAGGAGTGGCCTTCTGACAGCCACCCAAGACACATTTTGAATGAATGTACCCAGAAACAGGGCTTGTAGGGAGGACCCGTGAGCATGCAGTCACTGCAGCCTTCTCTTCTGCTCTTCCCTTCCTCTGCCTGTGGGTGACCCAACAGCTCTAAAATGAGGCTTGGGAACATCACCACAGGCCTACCAGTGTCCTCAGGTATCTGAGACACTGGCAGGAGGCCCACTACCTCCCCTACTTCACAAAGGGACTGCTGTGGGGACAGCAAGGAGCCACAGAGGAGCTGCCTGTCCTGGCGGGCTCAAGTTCTCACGGGTTCAATGAAGACATTCTGCTATAGAGTGCACCCTTTCTCTCACTTGAAAAAGGATAGAAAGGGAGCCTGTATTTCTTGTCCCCACTCTGGTCTTAAAATCAAATGTCTTTTCCAGTGAAACTGGCACTATGGCCTCCCATGCACCCACCCAGAGAGGCTGAGCAGTTCCAAAGCTCGCCCTGTTTGCAGAGGCACTGCAGAGGCACCTGGACAAGCTGTGTCTCCTCACCCACACGGCCTCCCCAGGCTCACTGAACAGCCAGCCTGAGCCATGGGCACTTTACGAAGGAGCTCTGCCCGCATGCACTGCTCCCTCCCCTCAGGCCCAAGCATGGGAAGCCAGGCTGTGGGAGAGCTCCTGTGATCCCTGTGAAGAGTCTAAAGGCGGTGAATATCGGCAATCCACTTCTCTCTGCAGTGGCCTGCAGCCCGTAGCAGTAGTCCTCAAAGTGGGATACTGGGGTGGAAGCTGCAGCAGCATCTGGGAACCTGTGAGAAATGTAGACCTGCTGCCTAAGGCCCTGGGGAAGGCCCAGCATCTGCATTTTGAGGAGCCCCTGGGAAAATTCTGATGCACATTCAAGTTCAGGACCCACTGGCCTAAAAGAGCCTGCCTCTGGAGGAAGCCTGGAGGAAAGTCTGGGAACAAGCCTTCAGCAAAGCCGTCCCCACCTGCAGTTCTGTGGTGGGTGAAGCAGATGTCAGTAGCGGGTTTTCCTAACACAGGGGGCCCTCCCCTCAGAAGAGAAGCCCCTCTGGCCTGGGCTTCCAGATGTCCAAGCTCTGGGCACCTGGGTGCTTGCCCTGCCTGCCTCACCTGTCCTATCTATGCTAGGAACATCACCGTGCCAGGGGGCTTCATGGATTGTGTCCTGAGCTCCATCTCTGGTGGGCCTGGAGGGAGGCCCAGTTAGCCTCAGGCTCCTACTCCGAGGTTGACAGGTCATAATGGGTCAACTAATAACACCGATCTAGAAGTCCTGAGCTAGAATGGAGACAATGGCTGTGCTACACCTGGGATCAGGAGCCCACACTAACTGTTCCCTCCCAAGTGTCTGGCAGGAAGGAGACCTTTGTGGGCCTCTATTTCACTTGTCCTCCCACCAGTCCTTGAGGAAGGTCCCTAGGGTGGCTATGGTGCTCTGGTTCTCAGGGTCCTGGTGACAGCCACCCCAGCTGCTCCTGGGCCGCTGAGGGGGTGGCTAATCAACATCCAGGCTGTCAATGTGATACCTTTCCTCCAGGAAACTGGTTCAGGAAAGCTCTGTGGCCAGGATCCAGTTGCCTGTTAAAGAGTAACTTACACCCCATATTACATTCGAGTCCAGGAGTAAATATCCAGGGGAAGTGTTTGTTTTAAGGGGTGAACAAAGCATCCTTTGTCCACGTTCTGCCAGCTCTAGGCTTTGGTAGACAGGAACTGGCCAGTGCGGCCCCAGGGGAACGCGAGCCTCACAGGCGCCCAGTTAAGCAGTGCAGGTCAGGCTTATCCTGCAGGCTGTTGCCCACCTGAAGTGAAGGGTCGACAGTTCAGGCAGCACCCCCCACAAGGCCAGAGGGGTCAGCCTCTCCCTCCCAGACCCCCACGGAAGAGGAGGTGGCAGCAGGGGCCTCTGTCCCCGCTTGGCAGCAGCTGGTCTGTGGTTTCTTTGCTTGTCTGGAGGGAAGGTGTTAGTCACTCCAAGTGGGGCCCTGGCAGATCCCTGTTCCTCCCCCATCCCCTGGGGTCTTGCCACATCCCTGATCACTCAGCCCTGGCTCGTCCTCAATCTCCCAGGGCGCTCTGCTGAAGCACTCCTTCCTGGGCCCCACCTGGATGGCTGGGTCAAATTCCTGTGAGTGGGAGTCTGGCTCTTGTGCATTTTTAAAAGCTCCTCAGGCGGCTTCAAAATAATATGAGAAGAAGGGGACTGGGTGGAGGAGAAGTAAAACAGGCTGAGCACAAGCGGATCACTGATGAGTTCCTGGCGGTTCCTTGCAGGTTCTGCCTAATTCCCCAAAAAGCTTGCTCTTCAACACCAGTGATGCTGGGAATTTTATCAGTGTTCAATATTCCATAACGGAAGTTTTATCAATGCTTCCCAAGAGGTCCTACTGTGCAGATTGAGACTACACAGTGAATGGGATTTGACAGGACAGGCTAGGGGCAGGGATGCAGGCTCAGGCAGTAAGAGGGCGTCTTGTACCCCAGGCCAGGACTTGCTGTCATTCCTTTGGAACCCGAGCAAGGCCCTGGGAAGCGGAACTCAGGGTCTGCATTTTATATTAAGAAGTCTTGGGCGTGCAGGTAGCCTGGCTAGTCACATGTCCTGCTGAACAGGAGACTTGGAGTGGCAAGAGCTGGGCTGGAAGGGCTTCACAGGGGTTACTGGGACACTCAGACCCAGCTCAAGGCTCTGAGGTGCCCAGTGCCTCTGCCCAGGAACCTGCCCTCTGTGGAGGGGAATCACCGGCTGGGAGCAGTGCCCTTCATCCACTGAGCACCTGTGGCTTCGTGAATGGGCCAATGGCCTCCAAGGAGCTGAAAACCAGGCAATCAGGTGGGGCCTGGCCTGGGAAACCAGGTCAAGGATACCGTACCAGGCCTAGCACTACAGACACACCCTCGCCTCACCTAAGTATGTCCCCACCCCTTTCTAGGGGATGGCCCTGTCCTCAGTCAGCCACACACCAGGAATGGAGGAGTTTGTAGCTGAGACCCATTTAATGACAATGGGGGAACACCCAAGACCTGGCAGGTACCCCCACTTCTGTAGGCCAGCCCTGTGTCAGAAGGAGGCCGCACTTGGGAGATTGGAGGCCACTTCCCTGCATTCCTCTTCCTCCTCCTCGAATGCCTGCCCTAATTAGCACCTTGGCCAGCTGGACCTTCATGGGAAGCTCTGCAGGTCACACCCTTGGCCCACCCAGCACCCTGTCCATTCCAGCATGTGCCAGGCCCTGACCCAAGTCCTAGGAGACGGATACCCAGCACAAAGGCCACACTAAGCTGGTGCGGTGGGAGGACTGGCATTCTCCCATGGGAGTGCCATGTGCTCAACTGGCACAGAAATGGACAAGGCCTCCCATCCTGGAAGGTAGGGCTCTCTGGGTCATTACTTATCTCCCAGGCCAGCAGAGGTGGCTCAGGGCAGCCTAGTGCCCAGAGGAGAGAGAGAATGTGGCTGGACAGTGTCTGCATGACTCGCCAGGGTCCTCCAGAGCACACAACACCCTGCCCCAGTGACAGCAGGAGTCAACAGCATACCCAAGGCCCCCATCCCCTCCCTCAGACTCTGGCCCCCTTTGCTTGACACTTCTGACCCTCGCTTGGGTGGGTGGCAACCCTGAGCAAGTCAATAATCTCTCAGAGCCTCAACTTCCCTATCCATAAAATTGGGTCCCCATTCCTGTGAAGGACAACTGTCATAGACAGGATCCTTTGTGGCAGGGGCAGGTGGTAGAGTGGAGCTCCACATGCCCCAAGAGCCCCAAGATGCAGTCTCTAGAGAGGAAAGGCTATTCACATGCCCAGACACACAGCAGTACACTTGATCTAACACACACACACACACACACACACACACACACACATCCCTAAAGCTGCAAACTTCCACAGGTGTATGCATACAGATAAGCAATGCTTGGGACAAAGTCTAGCAAAACAGACACCAAAACAACAACAACAAGGAATGGGGCAAGATAAAGGGAATTGGCCAAGATAGACCAGAATTTTATTGGTAATGCTTTAATTTTTTTGAGACTGTGTTTAAGAATTACTGTCTGATTTTAAATAAATAAAAATTTCAGTAGCAGCTTCTTGCAAGGGTGTGGGGAGAATGACACCCCATGAGTCTAATGAGGCTCCCACCCCTCCTGCCCTAGCTCCTCCCACCCCTCCTGTTCTGGTTCCTCTCATCTTCCTCGACTGTCAGTCAGGTCATTTATTCACTTAACAAGAATGGGCTGCCCCCTCCTCTATGGTGCCCTCAGGCTGGGCTCCAGATCAGAGAAAATTCCAAGTGGCCTGGCCTGTAGGGGCCCTAGTCCTGTCTGAAGTTGCAGGAAGTCCTGGAAACCCAGCCCTGGCCACTGGTGACTAGCTCCAGAAAAGGTTTGGAGAAACTGGAAAGCCCAGCTCTCCAGGCTGGGGTTGTGGCTCAGTGGCAGAGCACTTGCCTAGCACATGTAGCAGCACAGCATACAAATATAAACAGCATTCCCATTATAGTAGCACCACAAACAAATAAATAAATAAAATAAAGGTTCATAGACAACTAAAAAATATTAAAAGAAAGAAAGAAAACTCAGCCATCAGGTCTTTCATGCCAAACACCGTGAATATTTCCCACAAAAGAGAAAATGTGTCAGATCAAAATGAACTAATCAGAGGCTGGGACTGTGGCTCAGTGGTAGAACTCTTGCCTAGCATATATGAGGCACTGGTTCAGTCTGAAGTATCTCATAAAAAAATTAAACAAAATAAAGGTATCATGTCCATCTACAACTAAAAATATTTTTTAAAAAATTAACTAATCAGGGCTGGGGTTGTGGCTCAAGCGGTAGAGTGCTTGCCTAGCACTGCGAGACTCTGGGTTCAATAAAGGTATTGTGTTCAACTACAACTAAAAAATTAATATAAAAAATAATTAATCAGTCAGGTATGGTGGCACATACCTATAATCCCAGTGGCTCCAGAGACTGAGTCAGTAGGATTGCAAGTTCAAAGCCAGCCTCAGCAAAAGTGAGGTGCTAAGCAACTTAGTGAGACCTGTCTCTAAAATATAATACAAAATAGGGCTGGGGATGGGGCTGGGGATGTGGCTCAAGTGGTAGAGGGCTCGCCTAGCATGCATGAGGCACTGGGTTCGATTCTCAGCACCACATAAAAATAAAATAAAGATATTGTGTCCACCTAAAACTAAAAAATAAATATTAAAAAAACAGGGCTGGGGATCAGGGGCTCACTGGTCGAGTGCCCCTGGGTTCAATCCCTGGTACCAAAAAACAAAAAACAAAAAAACCTAACTAATCAGACAGTAAAATGTACACCAAAACCAAAAAGAGGCCAGTGAAGAAGTATTCCAGCAACCAAGAAATAACAACAGGCATGGTTGTTGTAATCCCAGAGACTCAGCAACTTAGCAAGGTCCTAAACAAACAACTTAGTGAGAACCTGACTCAAAAAAAAAAAAAAACATAGGGAACTGGGGATATGACTCGATGGTAGAGTGCCCCTGGGTTCAATCCCCAATGCCAGAAAGAATAAAGAAAGAAGAGGAAGCAGGTAAGACCGCAGGCCTCTCCAAATGCCTAGTACCATGCTTCTAGGGCTGCAGCCCAGAACTTGAGGCTCTGCTGAGTGTCCTTCAGAGGCACCTCACTGACCACAGTGCCCATGAGTTCTGCCATTGGTCTCTCCCAGATGGACATCCAGGCCCTGCCCAAGGTCTTTCTTCCAAATCTTCCTTAGGACCCAAACTCCCAGATGAGGGTGTCCAAATCTATACCTTCCCTATGGGCACATTCAGCAAACACTCCTGGAAGACCTGCCCTGGGCCAGACGTCAGGATGCAGCATAGCCCAGGCTCCTGGGCTCCACATGGGCTGATGAGTTCCTTAGATCTATCACCTTGGCCTGAAGGATCAGACCAAGGCCTGGAAGAAATGTGTCAACTCGTAGAACATACTGCCAGGAGGGTACCAGGAAAATAAGTTCCAGGCACAACCTCCCAAAAGACCCTGCCTAAAAGACCCTGCCTGCTGCCCAGTGACCACTGGGCTCCTGGGAGCATCCTGGGAGACTTTGTTCCCTGTAAACAGGCAGCAGAATTGTGCCCAGAGGGTCAGACCCTGGAGAACAGAGCTGGGGCAGGGAGCTGGGAGAGAGCATGAAGCCTGTCCAGGGCTTGGAAATGCCCTAGGAGAGGGTGGAGGAGGAGGCTGCCTGGGCAGCCAGGTAGGATGCCGGCAGTGGCAGGGGGAACTCAGGGCCAGGGATTTTCCCTGGCAGGAAGTAGGGACTCAGTGCCCATGTGGGGGTTGGAGCTCAGAAACAGGCGCTGGCTGAGGCCTGGCCAGGAAAGTGCTGGGACTAGGTTGGGGGTCACAAGATGTAGCATTCATGGGCCTCTTCTGGCCAGATGCTCTCCAGAGACATGGTGGATCGGATAGTGGGCACCCAAGGGCCCCTCTGGTGCACCTGTGGGAGGTTTGGCTTGTAGACAGCCAAGTTAAGAAAGACAGCAGCCCACTACCATCCAGCCTACTGCTGCTTCAGGGTAGCCTCTGTGCCAAGCACGAAGGCCAGGCCTGCCTTCCTCAGGACTCTTGCCAGGATGTATTGGTCACTTCCAGTTGGCCTTGTCCCCCAGTGCACTCATCCCTGGTCCATCTTGGTCCACCTACTGCTTTGTTGGCCACACTCCCACACAAGCATGTCCCCTCAGCTAATGCTTACACAGCTCAGGAGATAGATAAGGTCATCATCCCCACACTCCAGATAAGGAACTGAAGCCCAGAGACATTGAGTAACCTGTCCAAAGGCACAGAGCTTATATCAGCAGAACCAAGCTTCAGACCTTGGCAGACCAAAATTCCGGCTCTTAGCACCAGGCAGGCCCAAAGAAAAAACATGATGCTCCACCAAAACAGCGTCAGAATAGGTGGTCCTGGCCCTGGCCCAGGCTGCTGACCCGCTGGTCACATCCCACTTTCCAGTGATGGGCCCTTGCCTCTCTGGACCTGTCGTCTGTGCCTCAGTAAGATGAACGGGCAGCTGTGACACCTTATCAGCCTCTGGTCAAACTCAGTCTGGTGATGCACAAACTGGGCACTTGAACTTCACTTCCCCCAAGCTTCAGTGTCCTTACCTGCAGGTGGGGTTGAAATGTCATGTCAGCAGGTCAGGGTGAGAGCCCACTCAGGGAACTGAGATGACCTGTGTCCTTCAGGGCACAACTGCCTGAGGTGGGCTAGAGAGTAGGGGTGGAAGTCAGCCCTAGGATGGGGCCAGAGAAGCAGTCCCAGTGTAGAACTCCCCAGCAGGACTCCTGCCCCCCCAGCTCAGGAGGAGACAATGGGGGACTGAGCTGTGCACAGGCAGAGCACCCCATCCGCATTTAGAAGGGCTCCCTCTGAGCAGCAGGAGACCCTCCCGCAGCTCCTGCTGGGCCGGCCACTGGGCACAGCACCTCCTGCTCCCGGGTCCCCATGGAGTCCATCCTCTCCCAGGCCACGCTCCACTGGGGCTGAAGGTGAGTCAGACGCAATGATGATCCCAAGAGTGGAAGGAGCAGGTGAGTCACCTGGGCCAGGAGAAGGAAGTGGGTTTTTACCAGAACTGTCACTGCTGAGGCCCAGAGAGCGAGAGCGTGACATCACAGCAATGACCTCATCAGCAGGGACAGGAAGCACCTGCCTGGCTCCCCAGGGACCTGTGCTCCACTGTCCCCTGTCCACCCATTGTGCCCTGGGCCTGCATTGAGCCCTTGGCCTGATAGGACCATGACAGAGGGAGGACCGTGTCCAGGCCGATGCAGGTGGGCAGGAGGTGGGGACATGCAGCAGCCACCCTCACGAAGGCCCCAACTGTGGGCTGGCAGCACCATCTCCAGGCTGCGTGGGGGCTGCGGCCGGGAGAGGTTGCGCTATGAAATGGAAACTTTGGGGAAAGTTGCAGGTTTCTAACTCTGGTTTGAAATTTTTCCCTTTGTTTTCCTTTTTTTTTTTTTTTTTGTTGTGAGTTTCTGCTTTGGTTTTGTTTTACCCAACTGTGATGGAAGTGGCTCTGGCCTCAGAGGCCCATGGGAAGACCCTCAGAGGGTCCAGGCTCCCAGAGCTGGAGCAGCCAGAAAGCCCCAGGTGGCCCAAAGGAGAGCAAGCCACAGCTTGGGGTGGACCACTCCCCACACCCTGGCCCCAGGCCTGCCGGCTCCTCTGCGTGACATGGGGGAAACAGAGGCCACCAATACCATCAGTCTGGGACAGAGGGGTCAGGAGTGCTACTCAGTGGGACCTGGCCGTGACCCACTCACACTGCCCCAGGGCCCCAACCCACCCACACTTGGCTGGACGCTAGCCGCACAGGAAGCAGAGTCTGTTTTCCTTCCTGGCGGGAGGCAGCCTGGTGGGAAGGAGGGCACCCATTACAGTTAGTGCCCAGGGCAGAGTCATTCACAGCATCTGGGTGCAGCCTCAGGTGCCTCGAGCCCAGCAATCCAGCCTGGGAAGACCAGGGCAATGGGGCAGCTCTGAGCTCCGCTCAGTGGCCAGGGAAACCCAGCCCTCACCCCAACCCAGGCCTGGCAGCAGGAAGCATCTGGGGAAACAAGATAGGCAGCATGCTGGACAGTCAGGGCGGCCTGGGGACTGGGGTCCTGTCCCGCCTCACCACTCGGAGCCTTCCACCCGCCCAGCCCACACAGTGTCAAGAAAATACTGAATTGTGAGTCAGCGTCAAGTGGGAAGGGCCAGGGTTCACTGGGCCTCTCTGCTAGGGGCCTTACCGGCCCCAAAAGGACACTGATGCCAACACTGGCAAATTATGATTGGGCGAGTCACCTCCTCCTGCCCAAGCTGAAAACACCACCCACTCAGTGCTTAAAGGTCTTTATCAGGAGCACCATCACCTCTGTAGTCACAGGGCACTTCAAAACAATCAAGTAATAACCCCTAGCCCAGCCGGGAGGGCCAGACCTTAAGCTGGTGTGGGGGCAGGGCTTCCCTGTCCAGATGCCTGAGGCCACCAGCCTGACCATCCCAATGCCAGCATTGGCACAGTGACCTCAGCTGGCCCCTGAGGGTGGCTTCGGGATTACTCAGCCTTCTTTGCACCCCTGTAGTAGGTGCCCTTGTTCTACACTGAGGCTGTACAAGGCCACCACCTGTGGGGAGGTACGACCTCTCCAGGCCACAGCCCCCTTGAAGTCTGGAGATGGTGCTGCCAGCCCCCAGTTGGGGCCTTCGTGAGGGTGGCTGCTGCATGTCCCCACCTCCTGCCCACCTGCATCGGCCTGGACACGGTCCTCCATCATGGTCCTCTCAGCCCAAGGGCTCAATGCAGGCCCAGGGCACAATGGGTGGACAGGAGACAATGGAGCACAGGTCCCTGGGGAGCCAGGCAGGTGCTTCCTGTCCCTGCTGATGAAGTCACTGCTGTGATGTCACGCTCTCGCTCTCTGGGCCTCAGCAGTGACAGTTCTGGTAAAAACCCACTTCCTTCTCCTGGCCCAGGTGACTCACCTGCTCCTTCCACTCTTGGGATCATCATTGCGTCTGACTCACCTTCAGCCCCTGTGGAGCGTGGCCTGGGAGAGGATGGACTCCATGGGGACCAGGGAGCAGGAGGTGCTGTGCCCAGTGGCCGGCCCAGCAGGAGCTGCGGGAGGGTCTCCTGCTGCTCAGAGGGAGCCCTTCTTCCTGCAGGTGGGGTGCTCTGCCTGTGCACAGCTCCATCCTGCACTGAATCAAGGCAGGGGCTGGGATTTCCAGTGGGTTACAGAGGTTCCAGGGGTCCCGACTGTCTGGTCAGGGCATAGTCAGAATGGAGCCCTGGCCTCCTGGTCCTGAACCCTAGTGCCCTTCTGGGTAAACCAGGCCAAGGCTAGAGCAGGGAGCCCCAAGTCCCTGCTGGACAGCAAGATGAATGTGGCAGCAGCGGGGACAGGACCAGCAATCATGGTGCTGGCACAGTGTCCATGAGTCCCCAGCCCTGCCAAGCCTTCACAAAGAGACTGAAGGGCACACCCGGCTGTGCTGGAGTGGACTGGGAAGGGCAGAGGGGCCCACATTAACACTGCATGCCTTGTCCCCAGCAGGGCAGCAGCCCCAGGTTGAAGGTCCTGGTGTACAGCCATTTGCTCAAATTTTCCTGTTAGAGGTCCACAGTGACAGGGCCTCTCTCCTACCTGCTCCTTCAAAGGCTGCTTCCTGTGCTTCCACAGGGCTGGCCTGGGGGGACCCACAGGCCTGGGAAGCACAGGGGGAGGGCACATGTCCTGGACCCACGTTCTGAACTGGCCCTTTGGTCTGGGGCTGGCTGGCCATCCTCGTGAATCAGCACCCCACCAAGTATCCAGCTGGGAAGGCCTCAGTGGCCCAGAAGGGACCCAAGGAGCAGAGTGAGGAGGCTCAGTGGCACCTGGAGTGGCAATGGGTGCCTGAGCCCCACCTCTGGGCAGAGGAAGGGAAGAAGTGTTGTGGGCAAGTCCAGGCCTGGGGGACCGGAGCTTCTATTTCATCCCCACCTCCACATTTTCCCAGTTCCAGATAAACCTGGTGGAGCTCCCCAGGGCCTTTCTCTGAGGAACTAGAGGCAGCACCACTGCTTTCTCACCCAAACCTGATTCCACTCTGGACAGAGCCAGGAAATATATGGTTGTGCCTGTCCCCAAAGGGAATCCTTCTGCTACATGGTGGCCTTGGGACACCTCTGTTTGCCGGTTTGAACAGGGGTCAGATCCAGGGTGCTGGGGGACCAGGAGCTCTGGAGCAGCCACTATCCACTTATCCCATCTGCCCTGTCCCTGCTCTCCTCTTATCCCAGACTCATTCTCTCCCACCCTGACTGGCTTAGAGGAACAGAGAGGAAGGAAAGGGTGGCCCTGAGGAATGGGGAGGAAGCTGCTCGCTTTCTTTACAAAGAGCATTCTGAGTATTAATTCTCAGGCACCCAGTCTTGGATCTGCAGGACTCGTCCTGGCACCCAGAGGGCTGCTCCAGCCCTGAGCAGCAAATGCACCCTGTGTCTTCATCTATGGATGGGGCGCTGGGTGTGGTGATGATGACAGACACAGCCTCCTGCACAGGTCAAGCCAAGGGGAAGCCACCAGCACTGACATCAGCTCTGGGCAGTCCTCAGGGGGACCACCGGGAGGATCTGAGGGGCCTCCAGCTTCTGATACTGCCTCCTGGAGATGGGCCACTTCCAAGAAGCCCACTCCCTGTGAGGCACAGCAGGCTCAGTGGCAGCACCCCAGAAACGTCTCAATTTCTCCAAAACCAGAAGAAATCAGGAGTCCCCAGCCAGCCTCCTGCCCAGCCATCTTCCCTCAGGAGCCAGCTCTACTTGGTAGTGAACTAGAGTAGGCTGCCCTGGGGCTGTCCCAGCTGGGTGGGGAGTGCCTGAGGGCAGGTTGAGCCCCCAATGCTGATCCACACAGGCCCATACTGAGTGTTTGCCAGTCAGGGGACCCCCGGCCCAGGCCGCCGTCCCATGCTGCTGCAGGGCCAAGAGTCACTACTTGGCTCACACACAAAGTATTCCGCAGGAGCTCAGCCTGGGTAGGGCTGGGGGTGGGAGGCGGCTCCCGACACATCTGGAAAGCATCATCTCCCTGCAGATAGCACAGCCTGTTTGCTGGGGAGACGCGCACCCCGCCCACGCCCAAGCCCAAGCCCACGGTCTTTGTATCCAAACTGTTCTTGGTGATGAGTCCTGGGGAGCAGGCGCTGGTGCCTGTGCCCCTTGGAAGCTGAACGTCCCTCCCTGGGAGTTTCCCACATCCATCTAGCTTATTCTAGAGGCTTCAGAGTTTTGAGTTTGCTCTGGAATGTGTCTCTGAGAATGGTGTGGAATAAAGCTCTGGAATAACCAGCTCACATCTCTTGAGAATTACCTAGACTTTTTAGAGAATAATCTACCCTTTCTCCTCTGATTTGCAGAGCCAATTTTAGGATTGATCCTAATCCCAAGAGCCAGGGCCTGACAGTGGACAGGTACAGGCAAGAGCTAACCTGAGAGGGCAGCTGGTCATCTGGGGGGGGTGTAGAGGCAGCAGGGCCAAGGACACTCAGAAGGCCTGTTCTTTCTCTCCTGGGAGCACCCTGTGGGCAGGGTCTGCTCTAGAGAAATGGGTCTGGCTTCCCAGTCACGGTCCAAAACAGGCCCAGAGTCCTGTAGCAGGGCACAGGTGGTGCTGTCAGAGGCCCGGGTCTCCTGTCTGAGTCCGCCTCAATTTCCTGGATTCTGGGAAGCCTCTGGGGGGTGGGGTGGAAGGGCACTGATAAAGCCCCTAACAGGGGTGTGCCCATCCGGCAGCTCTGGCTAGCCCTTCCTGTGAAGACTGACCACACGAAGCTGGGTGGAGTTTCTGGGAGGCTGTCCGGCCATCTGGAGTCAGGGGCTGGCCAGCAGAAAGGCCCTAAAGGTCACACAGGCCCAAGCCTCAAAGAACAGCAGGAAGTGAAGCCCAGGGATGGCCCACAGTCACAGCCAGAGCCATACAGGGAGGGCCTAGTGCTACTGGGGAAAGCAGGCAGTGGCTGTGACTGGGCCCAAGCACTGGCCCTGTCTGTGCACCTTAGGCCTTTAGCCCTCCCATCTTAGAGCTTTTGACTGACCATCCCCCAAGGCTGGTCTTCCAGCTGACCAACTCCAGAGTGTCCTGGGCTATGCCGAGCTGACTGTGCAGTCACCCCGAAGCCAGGCCATGCCGACCAGGATGGCCAGGCCCTGGAGAGGCTGAGCAGCACGCAGGAGGATGAAACAGGTTCTGAGGCTTCAGTCTCAGGTTGGGGGTGCAGTGTTGGGCTTAGGAGGCAGAAATATGGTAGGACATGAAGTTGGGGAGATGCCAGATGGCTCTAGATGCCTCAGTGGGGGCCTGATGGGGTCCCCTCATGATGCTGGGTGCTTGGGATTTCAGGCTGGGTCGTGGGGAGCAGGCAGATCTCGAAGGGCTGAATCTGAACGGAGATGTGCTAGGGCACTGGGGGGCTGAACTAAGAGGATGTAGAGAGGGAGGGACCTAGGACCCTTGAGAACAAAGCCCAGGCAGGAGGGCAGGGCACTGTGGAGGAGACTGGACCACCACCCCTCCTCCCATGCAGGCCTCCCTACGTCGCCCCCACCCCTCCAGCTAGCTGTTCCCAGAATGCTGGAGCAGCAGAACTACAGTGGCCGCTGCGCCTGTTGGCCCCGTGCTTGGTAGGACTGCCCTGGGGACGGGGTGGGCAGTGGGCCAGCTGCCACTAGGGTCAGGGGAAGGAAGGAGAGCCCGAGCTTTGGGCTCCTGCACTAGGATGAGGGAGGCAATTGGGGCATCCCCGTCTGCTGGGTGCCCATGGAGGGGCGCACAACCAGACCCCTGGCCTGACTGGGAGTTGGGGAGCACAGAGCCCTCCTTCAAGAGCCGAAGAGCAGGGGGCAGAGTGGACACCAACTCTTTCCCAGCCCCAGTGGATCTGCAGAGGGGGCACCTCTCCAGGGCACCCTGACAGGCTGTAAACCACAGGCAACACGTGCAGAAGGTCTGGAAGCAAGTGCCCTGCAGCAGCCCTGGGCACGTGTTTAAGCGCATCCGCTAGTGAGTTTTCACAACCCCAAAAGGCCACCTCCCAGGCAGCCCCAGATGCTGAGAGGCCAGGGCCGGTTAATGAACCCCTCTTTATTTCAGCTTTATCAGCTAAAAGTGATTTTACACAAAATAATGTGTCAGAGGTAATTGCTCCTGGGCACAGATCCCAAATTCCAGCCTGCAACCAAAGGCTAAATGTGTCCATTAATGATTCAGCCTCTGGAGCCAGTCCCAAGGGACAGAGCACAGGGAGTTGTCAGAGAGGAGACCCCCGCCCCCTCCACAAGTTCCTGGCGGGAGGCCAGCCCAGCCCTGCCCAACAGGAACTGATTCCTGCCCAGTGGGGGCAGTGAGGGTGGAAGCTTCTCCACAGGGGAAAACTAAATATTGTCTGATTCCAGCACCCGCAGGGAAAACAGGCTTCCCTTTGTCTGCCCCAGAGCAGGTCACGGTCACTGCCCAGGTGCCACCTGCCTGAGGTCAGCACGAAGGCCCAGGGAGCTTGGAGCAGAGGGGCTGGGCCTCCCCCCACCCCCAGTTTCTCTCTGCACCAAGAGCTGTTCTCTGGGAAATTCTTGGATGGAGAAAGGACTTGAACCATGTACAAAATCAGGAGTATTGAGCACAAGCAGGAGGAACCCAGCTCAGCAACAGAAGCAGAGGCAGGCACCTGGGGTCTCGGGTGGCTGTCCTCCCAGGGGATCAAGAGCTCCTGGACAGAGAGGTCTGGGCTCCACCCAGCTCTGCTGCTCGTCCGCCGTGAAAGGCCCCTCCCATCATGTCTCTTGGCCTCAGCTTCCTCATCTGTAACCCGGGACAGGGCACTTGACCCCCACCGCCACGAGGCTCCATGAGGCTGGGCATACCAACACCTAGCTGGCTTTGGCACCTGGCAGCGTCCAGCATACAGAGGTCATTTGTGCTACAGTTTGATCCCGAGGCTCCGGTCCTTGCCAGATCCTTTTCAGCCTCAGCCCCTGGTGGGGGTGGGGAGGGGGGGTATATTTGCCGGTGGATATTGGACGGCATTCACATCCAGCACTTGGGACTGACGGGGGAGTCTGGGGGGACACCAGGAATCTGGACTTCCCCAGAGGAGGTCAGGGCCAGGGTAAAACTATGCATATTTTATATGCAACAGGTTTATTGCTCTAGCACGTATACATCAAATGGACAATTTCTTGTAATTTATGGGATTGAACCCAGAGCCTCAAGCATGCTAAACACATGCTCTACCACTCAGCTGCCCCAGCCCCAAAATGTACCCTTTGAAAGTGTACAGTCGGGTGGTTTATAGCACAATCCCGAGGCTCACAGCTACTACCCAATTCCATCGTTTTCACCTCATACCTGTTAGCTGTCTGCCTCCCGTGTCCCACAGCCCTTGGCATCACCGATCTACTTTCTGCCTCTGTGGGTTTGCCCATTCTGGACAACTCATAGAAATGGAGTTAGACAAAAGCAGTTTTGTTTTTTTTTTTAAACTGTCTTTTCCCACTTAGCAAGTCATCAAGGTAACTCCATGATGTGGCCTGTATCAGAACTTTATTCCTTTTTATGACTGAATAATATTCCACATGTTGTTCTTCATTCATCAGCTGGTGGATGCTCGGCTTGTTTTCCTTTGGGTCAATGGTGAATAATGCTACTAACAAACACACGTTCAAGTTTGGGTATGAATGTGTGTTTTCATTTGCCTTCATCATACACCCTGGAGTGGAATTGCAGGGTCACATGATAGAAAGAATATCAGTTACCAAAAAAAAAAAAAGTAGAAGAAATAGAGGAAAGTATGTATAAATGTTAAATGTTACAGGGCAACAGAAGTCAACTAAACTCCCCGAGTCAGTGTACATCTAAGATCCCAGGGCACAGCAGGACTCAGTGCAGACACACAAGGCCCTGCACCTCACCTTCACAGGGTGCTAGGAGCCCCTCCAGCCCCCCCTTTCTAGCCTGTGCCTGCAGGCTCTCCCAGGGAAGACTCCCCAATGACTGGCGGTGGTTTGGGAAACCTCCTTTCCCCTTAAAAGTAGTTGGGACCAGGCAGGCGTTGTAGCTCGGTGGTAGAGTGCTTGCCTAGCATGTGCAATGCCCCCAGTTTAATCCCCAGGAATGGGAAAGAAAACAACTAGGGACCTCCCAGGTTTGTGGAGAGGGACATGGATGAGATGTGGCCTCACCACCTGCAGCCCTGACCTGCCCATTCTCTTCAATCTCTTCCAGCTCAAGGAGAATGAAGGCCACCACTAGGGGGATTGAACCCAGGGACCTTTACCACTGGGCTACACCCTCAGCCCTTTCTATTTTAATTTTGAGACAGGGTCTCCCCAAGTTGTTAAGGCTGGCTTTGAACTTGCGATTCTCCTGCTTCAGCCTCCAGACACCTTGAGTCTAGTAGGAGAAGATCCTGTGGCTGAGATGGGCCACAGCAGAAGTGGCCATTGTGGAGGTGACCTGTGGATGGCCATTAGCGATGCCATTTGCTCTCATGTCCATCTGTCACCATGTCACAGGCTGTTTGGGAGAGGTGGAGGAGTGGGGCTCTTTGGAGGTAAAGAGATTAAAACGAGGGAGAAGGGGGCAAGGACAAGCCTGAGCTGAGGGTCAGCAGTCGGGTAAGAGGTCTGGGTGCAGGCAGAAGTCAGGGGGCGGAGGGACAACTGAGGAAGGACGCCTCCCTCCAGGGTGGGAGGCTGGGAAAGGGGGCGGTGCTGCCGAAGAAGCCCAGGCTTTCCTTATGCCCATGTCGCCATGGCCACCCAGTCAAGGACACCGGACTGGAGGAGAAAGGGTGGCTGCCGGCAGGGGAGGGGCCCCAGGGAGAGCACAGCAGGACCCCTGAGCCAGACAGAAGCCCCCAGGGGGAAGGAAGGTGGTGGGCAGGAGGAACCTGAGCAGGTTGGCCCCAGAGCCACCTGGAGGCATGACCTCATGGGCACCCCTGCAACCCCTGGACACCTGCTGCAAAAACCAGGCCTGCGTCCTGTGGGCCCTCTGTGACCTGCAGAGTGGTGTGTCCAGGGGCCTTTGGTTGGAACTTTCCACCCCACCCCCATCCGGTGTGTCCTCACCCTCATCCTGTCCCCTGCAGAGAGGGGACGCTGTCTCACCACAGGGTACTCCCTGCCTTGGACATTCACATCCCAAGGAGGGGCCTGCCCAGTTGGACTGTGCCTGAGTGTGGTGTCAGGCTGTGGCCACCAGGACAATAGGAAAGGGTTCAGGAATGAAAAGGCCAGGTCCTGACCATGGCCGCACCTGACAGGCACTTTCTACTAGAAGAGGCTCTCTCTTAGAGGGTGAGCTGCTCAGGGCCCTTCCCCGAACCCCTCTGGACAGGAAGCACTGAACCACGGAGCAGGACAATTGCCAACAGGATGCGAACACCAGCCCCAGCTGCCTGGTGACTGCCCCAGCTGCCCACTCACCTAGATTATTGGTCCATTAACAGTGATCCCAGGGGGCCATGGCTGGGAAAGATGGTCACAGAGCCCACCCAGCAGGTGATCAGGGCCAGCCAAGAGCATAGGGTGGGTGTGCTCAGAAGTCCTGCTAGACAGCCATGGATAACAGGGAGGGCAGCCACAGGACGAAGGTGACCGAGAATGGCACCCAGAATGAGGCCGCAGCCCTGAGGGCCCAGCAGGGTCTGGTGGTTGGACTAGTCAGGCTTTTGGAGACACCAGCTTGGAGGGCCTGCGACAGGATTTGTGCTGAGCTGCAGGACAGGGACCCACAGCTCAACCCCTCCCACCTCAAATCTGGTGATACCCCTGGGGTTGGCAGGAGCCAAGCAGGAGGCCTGAGAGAAGGGTCAGCCATGTGGCCCGAGTGACCTGGAGCAGGGAGCCAGGACAGGCCTGAGACTGCATCCACAGTTGTCAGAGGCCTGACTTGGGGCCCCAGTGTACCCTCCTCTGGCAACCTGCTGGCTCTTCTGACAAAGGCCAGACCTTGCCAGTGAGGGCCTCTGAGCCCAGGTCTCAGGGGAAGGCAGAGGTGGAGCCTCAGGGGCCAAACACCTGGAGCGGGTGCGGCACTGTCTCCTCCTACCTGTGGAACCTCCTGCCCATGAAGGGCGAGGAGTTAGAGAGCCTGGATGCAAGAGAAGGAGCTCAGACTTTATCCTGCGGGCAATCGGGAGCCAGAGACTTACAGGATGGCCTGATCATATCTGTGGGCAGGCCACTGTGTGGACACTCAGGAAGAGTATAATGGGGACAGGAAGCTCAGAGGATGGCACTGGTGTCCAGAGAGAGGGGCACAGGGGTCAGGGCTGGGCAGGGAGCTGCTGGAATCCGAGGAAGCTAAGGCCTCTGGCACTCACCCCAGGGTGACTAGCAGGACATCTGGGGACACAATGTGCCACCCTGGGTCTTGGGGTCCCCCTCCTCTCCTGGGAGATCCCCAGAGGGGTGCCACTTGACATCCCAGCATCCTTTGTGTGGAGTGCCCCACCTGCTGTGCTCCCTGCTTCCCAGACTGCTACAGTCCCCCAGATACTGGAGCTCTGGCAGGCAGGCTGTGCGACCGTGTCCCCAGGTTAACCCACACACTGGCCTGAAACCCAACCTGTAACTGCGGCTCCTGGTGGCTTCCAGAACCCGGAGTCCAACTGTGATCCCCACAAGGGCATGGCCAAGCTCCCTTGCTTGGCTTGCTGCTTCCCATGCTGCCCACCTCACTGCACAACTGGGCTAGCCTCCTGGCCTCCTGTCCTCCATGGCCTCGGCTCCTCCATGTGCAAAGTAAGGGGGGCTGAAAGGTCTCTGCAGCTTCACCCTTACCCCTGAACTTCCAAGTGCCAGGCCCTTGTGAGTGCTGGTGTCACAGAGAGATCAGAAGGGAAGGACAGACATGTGCAGAGAAGGTAGCCTATGTGACCAGGGGACAGAGAAGGAGGGGGAGGTCAGAGCAGGGACACAGAGTTGGTGCTCGAAGCCTGGGGTGAGGCAAGACTGGAGTTACTGCTCCTTCTCCCCGCCAGGCGTGAGCACCTAGCACTGGCTCTTGCCCATAGGCATGTTGCTGAATGGATTAAATTGTCACTGTGGCAGCTGCCAGTACGTGACTATCAATATGTGTGAGTTACAGAGACCTGTCGTGCTAGAACCTGCCCAGTTCACCAATGAGGAGATTGAGGGTCAGAAAGGTATAAGTCCCTGTCAGTGAGAAGCCTTGCAGAGTAAGGTGGCAGTGCTGGTTCCAGGGGCCCAGCGAGGGATCTGATCCAGAGCCTTGGGACAGCCCAGTCCTGGAGACCCCTGAGGGAGGAGCACCTGGTGACCCCCAGGATGGCTTATCCTCAGGGCCAGCTCCCCTTCATCTAACCTGACTTGCTTGGAGCAGGAATCATGGGCCAGGCTGAGATCCCCAAGCCCAGTGGGTCAAAGACAGCTTCTTGGAGGAGGGAGGACCTGAGCTGAGCCTTGGGGGCCAACATGATCCTACTAGAGGAGACAGAGGCCAGGGCATTGCGGGGCCAGCCACAGCAGGAGTAAGGGGGGCTGGAAGGCTCGGGGCTGAAGAGGTAGTGATAATCCAGAGGCTAGAGGTGTGCAGGGCCCAGGAGCTGGAGTGGAGGGCCAATGGGAGTAGGACCACCAGCCCGCTAGCATGTGGCCCTTGGGACCCTGGAGATCATGTTTGTGGGGACTCTGAAGCAGACTCTGGGGAGACCTTGGCAGGGTCATGACCTCCAAGACCATGCCCACTTTGCCTATAGGACCAGCCCTCCTGGGGTGCACCAAGCCTGGTGGCCGCTGAGAGGCAGGGAGTTAGGGTCTAAAGGTGCTCCAGGGTGCCCCAGAGGAGCCCTGTCCCCTGGCCTCTCCTCATAGCAGCCAGTGAAGGAGACATGCACCCCTGACAGCCACATCTGATGGCTCTTCCCAGGCAGCAGGCCCCAAGCCCAAGCCTGCAGCCCCAGTGGGACTGCGTCCTCAGCCCGCCTCACACCTGCCACTGCCTGGCGCACGACTCCACCAGGCCCCAGGCCAGGCTGCTTTGCCAGTGGAACTGCAGGCAGGCGGCGGCCACCCACAGATCAGGGAGCACCTGAGCCAGGCTGCAGGACTCCAGGCGCACTGCCGCCATGTGACCTCAGGCATCTCTGCATGGGTGCCCTCATCTGTTGGGTGGGATGGCAGCAGTGCCCACTCAGAGGCCACAGAGAGGGAAGGAGGTCATGTGTGTAAAAGTGCCCCAGGGAGCCAGCAGATAGGGAGACACGTAGGAAGCATTCAGCTGCACAAAGGGTCACCTGCAAGCCCACCAGCTTCCAGGAGGCCACCAGGTGGCGAGGGTGCCTGCCCAGAAGGCACCCAGTGGGAGAGTTCTGGAACACAGGCCATGCTTGAACCCCTCAGTGTCTCTCCACCAATGACCTCCTCACCCCTCCTCCAGGTACAGCCCTGACTCCTCCCTCTCCAGCAGGGCCTGGTGTGAGTCTCCTGGCCCCCTTGGACCCTGCAGCACATCCCTGGGCTCTGGAGACTGGAACAACCATAGGACCCACAGTGGCACTGGTGCTATATGTGGCCTGTGAGCCCAGGGCAGGTTGCCTGCACCATCCTGTCCTGGGGCCTGTGCCATTTGCCAGGGTGCCCAGTGAGCCCTCTTCACCCTGTGCTCAGCTTGGAGCGGTAAGATGCCCCATCCTTCCTGCAGTGCTGCCCTAGGCTGCTTCCTTGGCTTGAGGGAGGCAGACACTGGCTCTGGGAGACTCCAGGAAAGAGGAGCAAGTTCCAAGTTCCCCTCAGCAGCCCAAAAAGCACTTGGCAGGCAGCTCAGCCTCACACCAGAGACCTAATTACAGAAGCACTATACCAGGGCCTTCCAGCAGAAGGCTTGTCGGGGCAGGCACTTACCACCACCATCTCAAACCCAGAAAAACCCAGCCAGGGGCATGTGAACGGTTAGAGCCAGAGGCTCTGTGGTCAGTGGCCAACATTCAAGTCCTCACCCCACCACTTAGCAGCTGTGTGGCCCCAGGCAAACTGCTCAACCTCTCTGATTTTGTCCACTCATCTAAAAAGTGGTGGTGACAATTGTAGTATCTTCTTCTGGGCGTGGTTATGAGGGTTAACCAAGTTGACAAGGGACTGGAAAGGAGCCTGGCCCCCAGGGAGGGTAACAACTGCCTTCTAGAGGAGGGAGACAGGATTGAAAAAGGGCCAGGGACCTGGTTACAGTAGACAGGGGCCTACTGCCCTGCAGAACACCACATCAGTGAGATCTGGGAGGTCCACAGGGCAGAGACAAGGAGGAGAAATCAGAGCACTTTTCAAAGGCACATGGCAGCTGGGGTGACGGGCCAGGTCTGTGGACCCAGGCCCCATGTGGCTACAAAGGCCCGGTGGGAAGAGAGCCCACCAGCTCCTGCTCACCCGCCCACCTGTTCCTGCAGCAGATTCGCAGGGCACTGAGTGTGCTGCCCGCAGGCTGGAGGGTTCTGCCTGGAGGAGCAGCTTCCAGGTGTGAGAGGCAGACGTTAGGCCACACATAGGAGGCCACCCAAGTGCCCCCAAGGAGGGTTATGCCAGGAAAGGGCAAAGGCAGAGGACTTGCCCCTGATCAAGGGGACTTTGCCCCTGAGCTGGTATTTGCACAGAGATCTGACAGAGGGGAAGGAGGAGCCTGTGCCAGGCTGGCTTCAGGGACAGCATGGTGACAGGGCCCATGCTGCGGAGGGCCCACCTCGGGCCTGTGCGGGCAGGCCCACCTCACTCCCTTGATCACTGGAGTTTGGAATCCATGTTCTGTAAGCAAATCCACGGGATCCTGCAGCATGCCCTGCAGGTTGGAGCCTCAGATCCTGAGTGGCCGCTTTCCACTGGCTGTTTGGCTGTCCCGCCTCAGGTGACAGAGCCACAGTGTGGCGGGTGGATGAGTCGTGGCCTGAGTGTCTAGCCCACCTCCTGTCCAACTACTGCTCAACTTGGGGGGTTGAGCACAGACAGAAGAGGAGGCTTCCTTGCCCCGAGGCTGGGCTGCACAACATGCCAAAGAAGCCGAAGTGGAAAGACCAAGGGCAGGGGGAGCCTTCCTCTGTAACAACCCTCTCTGGAGAACACACCTGGTCCTGTGGAAGTTCATCAATGGCCTCTGAGGACAGCGTCCCCATAACCTGACCACCTCACACCAGGCCACCTCTCAAAGTCCTACCATCTCCCCACCACACTGAGACCAAGCTTCCAGAAACCCTGGGACAACTCAAACCACATCCAAACCACAGTGGGGAATGACACTGGCTTGACCCATGGTGGTAGCACTGGAGTTGGTGACAATGGAGACATTGAAGGTAAACTGAAGGACTTTCCAGGTAGACTGGATATAGGGAGATTCCCAGGTTTTGGCCTAAGCACATGGAAAGATGCGAGTGCCCCAGCTGATGTGAGGAAGGTTACGGGAGAAGCATGGGTGAGGAGAAGATCTGATTGCTGCTGTAACAAGTGGCTCCAACCATGGGGGTTCAGAAATATGCTCAGTAGATCTCATACATTTCTGGAGGACAGAAATCGCACATCATCTCACGGGTCTAAAGCCAAGGAGTCACGGGGCCAGTTCCTTCCTCATCTTTTCCAGCTCCTGAAGGCCCCCTGCATCCTGTGACTTTTGACCCCTTCCTCTCATCCCTCCAGCCACTTCCTTCCGGTTGCCACGCTTCCTCCTGTGACCTTCTCACCCTTCTCTTATGAGAATGCATAAGATGGCAGGTAGCCCCCACTTGAATGATTCAGGATCCTCCTCCATCTTAAGATCCTTGGCTTATCCACATCCGTAAGTCTTCTTTTACCATATAAAGTTGCAGCCAGTGATTCCAGAGATGAGGATGTGCTGATCTTTTCAGTTGACCACAGGGGTGAGAAATAGGAATTTAGGTTTGGACATAATAATCCAAATGCCTTTTGGACACACAAGTAGAGATGTCAAGAAGGCAGTTTGATGAAGGAGAGTTTCCTGAAGAGGTCAGGTGGAGACGTGCATTTGGGAGTCATGGGTATATAACAGCATTTAGAGCCGGGAAGCTGGACATGATTTTTTCAGTATTGTCATTCCATCCAGTTGGAGAAATCTCCCAAAAAGTGGAACCAAAAGACAAAGAGATAAGAACGGGGCGGGGGGCGGGAGATAAAATTGGAAGAACTAACTGGTAGAACTAAAATCTGCATATCAGATTACATAAAGAAAACAGAAAAAATGAAATCATCAAAGAAGCGAGGCATGTTAGCAAAGGCTGTAATTCCTCAAGAGGCCAAGGCAGGAGGCCGGGTTCAAGCCCCAAGGCCACAAAAATACAAAAAGGGTTGGGGATACAGCTGTGTGATAAATCACACCTGGGATCTATCTCCAGTTCCAGAAAGAAAAAAAAAAATCTAAGAAACAGCACTGCCTTGCAAGCAAGGAGCAAGGAAAATCCCAGCACACAGCAGACTGGGGAAAATCTGTCAGGTTGCAGCAGGTATTAACTCCCAGAAGAACAGAGCAGAGAGGAAAGAAGGTGTCATCGTAACAAGGACATTTTACAATAATTAAATAAATGTCCCTTAAAACTCGCCTTCTAGGGGCTGGGGATGTGGCTCAAGTGGTAGCGCGCTCGCCTGGCATGCGTGCGGCCCGGGTTCGATCCTCAGCACCACATACAAACAAAGATGTTGTGTCCGCCGAAAACTAAAAAATAAATAATAAAATTCTCTCTCTCTCTCTCTCTCTCTCTCTCTCTCTCTCTCTCTCTCTCTCTCTTCTCTTTAAAAAAAAAAAAACTCGCCTTCTACAAACCATTCGCTAGAAATGTAGGGCTTATGAGAAAAAGTGGCTTAGGAACAGACTGCTCAGAACTTAGGGAACATTTTATAAAGGGATATTGACGTGTAATTTACATACAATAAACCTCCCCCCCTTATGAAGTGTACAATTTGGTGAGTTCTGAGCAGCATATGGAGGCCCCCAAGCACCATCAGGAACAGGAACTATCTCCTTACCCCACAAGACTTTCCTCGCACCCCCTGTAGCCATCTCTCACCCTCCGCAACTGTGGCCCCGAGGCAATGGCTCCAGTGTCCCAGGAAGGGCACCCATGTGGCTTCTGTGTCTGGCTCTTTTCACTTGGCCTGATGTTCTTGGATGCCCATTTTTCTGCATTTGTTGTTTTGTTCCTTGTTATGCTGTTGCATCCCTTTATCCAGATGTTCCACACTCACCCGCTGAAGGGACCTGGCAATATCTCCAACTGGGGATGTTATGGTTGACCCTGCTCTGCACATCCACCTTCAGGTCTGTGTGTGAACATATTTTCATTTCTCGAAGGCAAATGGCTGGAGTGGACTACATGCACATGCGTGTGCGTGCATGTGTGCATGCATGCCCGCGTGCGTGCACACACACACACACAGACACACACACACACACAATTTTATAAGAAAATTTGAAACTGCTTTCCAAAGAAGCTGAACTCTGGGCTGGGGATGTGGCTCAAGCAGTAGCGCGCTCGCCTGGCATGCGTGCGGCCCGGGTTCGATCCTCAGCACCACATACAAACAAAGATGCTGTGTCCGCCAAAAACTAAAGTAAATGAATAAATAAATATTAAAAAAAAAAAGATAAAAAAAAAAAAAAAAAAAACAAAGAAGCTGAACTCCCTCTGCTTTCTCAGTGACTGGGAGTTACAGGCACCTGACATCACAGGTGAATTGTGGTCTTATTAATTTCAGACTTTACAGCAGGAGTGATGAGCCAGTGGTGAGCTTCTCATGTGCTCATATGTCATCCACATCTCTGCTGAAGCATCTGTTCAAGTTCTTTTGCTTATTTTTATTGGGTTGTTTGTCTTACTATTGAGTTATGAGTGTCCCTTATATGTTCTGGATACAAATTCTTTATTAGGTTTGTGTTTTGCATCTTGGAACTTTGTAACCAGAGCCCTCATTAAAGCAACAATGATACCAATAAAAACACTAACATAGTCATTTCTCCTCTGCGTTATTACCTAATATTGCAACTGGTTGTGCCTCCTCCTGGGACATGTAGATCCTTGAAGACTAGTTTCAACATTAAAAACATACACCAGGGCTGGGCTGGGGCTCAGTGGTAGAGAGCTCGCCTAGCATGTGTGAGGCCCTGGGTTCCACCCTCAGCACCACATACAAATAAATGAATAAAAATAAGGTCTATCAACATAATTTTTTTTTTTAAATCCATACGATGTTTTAGCATGGGTGTGGGGGGGTCTCCTGTGTTCTTGGAAAGGTCCCTTATGTCCTTCCTCACCTGCACACTCAGCTTCTCCAGAGTGAAGGGTGAAGGGTGGGAGGGACATGGTTCTGCCCTACACTCTCAAGCTAGGGAAGGGATTTTCCATAGGGTTTTCAGCTTGCCTATTTATTTATTTATTTATTTATTTTAAGAGAGAGAGAGACAGAGAGAGAGGAGAGAGAGAGAATTTTTTAATATTTATTTTTTAGTTTTCGGCAGACACAACATCTTTGTTTGTATGTGGTGCTGAGGATTGAACCCTGGCCTCACGCATGCCAGGCGAGCGCGCTACCGCTTGAGCCACATCCCCAGCCCCTCAGCTTGCCTTTTTAAAAGACACTTCATTTATTATGGAATTAAGTGTTTTAATTGTCAGGATACTTGCTTCTCCTGGCTTAAAACATGCTGGGAGAAACCGCACATGAGCAGCTTGACTTCCCAGTGACATTGACCTCGCCCCCTGCTTGCCAGTCATCTGTGAGCTAATTTGTGTGAACAAAAACCCTTGCTACAGCAAGAGGATCTGGATACAGTCGGCATCAGCTGTGAACAGTATTTGCTGGGCACAACGCTGGAATCCTGAATGTCATTTTACCAAACATATGATGTAACTGTTCTGTGAAAAGGCCAAACATGAGTTTAGAAGAGGGTGAGTAAGAGGGTTAACCCTCACCTGCTGTAGCAGGAGCCATTGGTATACTTCAATGGGAAAAATAAGAATTCACAGTGTAAGCACGATATTTAGAAATACAAATATAAAACAAACAAACAAAACCTAACAGAACTGGAAGCAGTTCCCCCTGGGGTGTGTGACTCAGGTTTGGGTCTGAGTCTGTTGTTTCTCACTGCAAGCCCATATATTCTTTGTCTGCTTAAAATGAAATAGATAGAAACAATAAAATATAACTGCCATATAATCCAGCAATGTCCCCCCTTGGTGTTTCCCAAGTGCATAGAAAATTTATGTCTACTCTAAAACCTGAATAAATAAAGCTTTATTCAAAATGGCAAAACTTGGATGCAATTGAGTTGTCCTTCAATCTGCAGAGAAGGGAAATATATTCAGTGCTAAAAAGAAATGAGCTACTAAGCCATGGAAATACGCGGAGGAAACTTCGATGCAGATTCCTCTCTGAACGAAGCCAGTCTGCAAAGACTCTAGGCTGTGATTTCAGTAATTTGACATTCTGGAAAAGGGGGAACCATGGGAAATTAAAGGAATCCGGGGTGGCAGGGCTGGTGAAGGGGACAGCTGCACAGGAGAGCACAAAGGACATTTTGGCAATGAAGCTACTCTGTGTGAGGCTGCAGCAGTGGATTCATGTCAGTGCACATTTGTCCAAACCCACAGAATGCACAGCACCAAGAGTGACTCCTCAAGCAAGTCAAGGATGAAGCCAAGGACTCTGGGTGACCATAAGTGTTCCATGTGGGCTCACCAACTATAACAAAGGTCCCCTATGGGGCCTGTTGGAGACCGGGAGGTGGGGTGCATGGGAAATCTCTGTACCTGCCCCTAGATTTTGCTGTAAGCCTGAAACTGCTCTAAAAAGTAATCTATGAGAGTATTTTTTAAAAATGAAGAACACAGATTATTTTGATAAAAATATGAATTAATAAATTACCTTACATTTTTTTTTTTAGTTTTTGATGGACCTTTATTTTATTTATTTATTTCCATGTGGTATTGAGAATCAAACCCAGTGCTTCACACATGCCAGGCAAGTGCTCTACCACTGAGCCACAACCCACCCAGTGAATTACTTTTAAACATAAAAAAGGTGGATATTTCATCCAAGCAACAATTTTTGTGTTTTGATATTTGAACTGAAATCTGATTTCAGATCTTTCTGACTCCAATTACTATGTTGCCAGTAAAGAGCATTAGAAGCCAGTTTGGAGGCGACAAAGAGCAACTATAAGCTATAACGTACCTGTGTGTGTGTGTGTGTGTGTGTGCGCGCGCGCACGCTCGCAGAGTGAATAAGAAGGAGAGGGGTGAGGGGACGAACTCTGGCCCACGTCCAAGACCAATGCTCTCCAGCAAAGCCCCCAGTGGGCTTGACTGTGTCCACCCCTCCTTCATCTAAACAGCCCTGCAGGCTAAGGGCTTGGCAGTTCCCCTCCAGTGACTAGGAGCCACACACACAGCGCCCTCCGTGTTCACTTCAGAGGACTTTGCTGAACTTTTCCAGTATTGTCTCAGGCACCTTGGTACAAATTGCAGCACCCATTTCATTAGCTCTAAATACCGAGAGAGCCAACCGGCCGCCAGCTGCCTTCTTCAGTGTTGGCACAGAGCATAGATCACCCTGTTCCCAATAGTGCTCATTTGTGTGGAGGAGGCCAGTGTAGGCGATCAAGGGAAGAAGATGCTGTTGTTCAGCCGGTGGGGGTGTCTCAAGGTCAGGCTGGGGTGCCAGAGCGCCCAAGGCTACAGGTCGATGGATACATGCGTTGATTGGAGACCTAGGACCCTCCTGGCCAGGTGGCAACATCTCACCCAGAAAATACCTATGTGGCTTTTGCTGTGGAGCATGCCATCATTTTATGTAAGTATGACAAAAGTTCTCAAGGTAGGCATGATGATGATGATGATGATGATGATGATGATGATGATGATTTTCCCCATTTTTCTTATTTATTTTAGTTGCAGTGAACACAATACCTTTATTTATTTTTTTATGGTGCTGAGGATCAAGCTTAGCGCCTCACACATGCTAGGCAAGCGCTCTACCACTGAGCTAGCTACAGCCCTGGCCCGATTTTCCCCATTTTTCAGATGAGCAAACTGAAGCACAGAAACATTCTTTAACCTGCCCTGAGCAGCACAGCCCAAACGAAATAGCAGGTGCTCTAGCACAGGTACTATGTGAAAGCACATTTTGATAACTTTTCCTTCCTTCCTTCCTTCCTTCCTTTCTTCTTCTGTACTAGGAATTGAATCCAGGGATTCCCACATTCTATAGTCAAGCTCTCTACCACTGAGCAACATCCCCAGCACTTTTTATTTTTTATTTTGGGACAGGGTCTCACTAAGTTGCCTAGGATCCTCTTGCCTCAGCCTCCTGAGTAGCTGGGATTACAGGTGTGCATCACCATGGGCAGCTATATCTTGATAATTCTTGTTACAAATTATCCACATTGTTATTGCAAAATGGATCCTGAGCTCATAAAATGGGGGAGGGCACCTGGTAGGGTTCAGGATTCATAGAAGAAGGGGATCAAAACCTTGGCCTCCCACTCTGGCTGAGACTCCAGAGCTGCCTCCTCCTTGCTGTAACAAAGGGGAAATGTCATCTCCTTCCCAGGGGTGTAGAAACCGGCGAATAAGATAAAATCTGTCCAAACACCTGGGAACAGTACAATGACAATTTTTAAACTCAAGGTTAAATTTCAACATAAGAAATTAAGAGTCCCTCAGAGGTGGCCTGAATTCCATGTCTGGAAAGCACACCCCAGACAGACCAGGCGAGAGATCCCCAGCGCTGGGATTGGAGGAAGGTCACAGAAGCTCCAAGGAAGGTGGTTTGTTTTGTTTTATGAGGGAGAGAATGGACTCGGCACTGCAGCTTGGGATGGCGGAGAGGAGCTGTCCTTGGGAGTATGAGCCAACCTTGATGTGGACGGCAGATGGCCAGCTGGAGGGCACAGGCAATGGCTGGGAGCCAGCATGCAGGCCCAGGCCCTTGTCCACAGGCCTCAACTTCCTCCCAGCTGTGGGCACCTGTGACGGGGAAGAACAGGGAGCTTCTGCAGAGTTGGGTCCAAATAGACCCTTGGGTGCCCACTCAGGGCATTACAGGAGGCCGGCACTGGATCAGGTGGGGTAGAGCCTGGGACCTGGCAGGGGAACAAGCAGCAGGTGGGCTGAGCACCAGAAACAGTTCACCAGTAGTTTAATGGGGCAGTGGTGGCAACTCCTCTCTGCCACTTGGTTACATGTGAGGGAGCCAGGATCAATGCCAAGGGGCGGGTCCCCAGGGAGGTGGTTGGTCAGCTTCAGAGGTGTCCTCCCCCCTTGGGTCTCCTCCCACCCCACATTTTTTCATTCACATGTTGTCCACCCTCCCAACTGACCCCTCCCCAACATTCACAAAAAAACCGCCAAGGTTCCTGGGAGCAGGTGCTGGGCAGATCCTATAGCTGCCCAGCCCCTGGGCTGGAGCTGTGGCTCCCTGGTAGAGTGCTTGCCTCGCACGTGTGGGACACTGGGTTTGATCCTCAGCACCACATAAAAATAAACAAAATAAAGGTATTGTGTACATGTATAAGAAAAAAAAAATTTTTTTAAAAGTGAGTCATTCACTGAGGGCCTTCCCTGTGCCCAGGGCCGTTCCAGATGCTTGGGATACAGACATCCATGCCCCCCTGGGACTTACATTCTGAGAGGAGCAAGAGACAAGAAACACATCGAACTTTTAAGCAAAATGTTGTATTAGAAAGTATCAAGTGTTATGGAAAAACAAAAAGTAGAGCCAGTATCCAGGAATCCAGAAGTCACTGTGAGGACTATACCTGGGCCTCTGCATCCTGTGCAAGTGGCCTCCCTCCGCCCCCAGGGGCTGCCAGATGGATGCAGTGATGACAGTGTTTCCTATAGTACAGTCCCTGGGTCACCTGGGCCTAGTGAGAAATGCAGAGCCTCAGGCTGGGCCCTCTTGAATTAGCCACAGGTGCTGGCACTCTGCCTCCCAGTACTTCTGAATTCTGCAGATGGAGAAGCACTGGCTTTGGGGGTGAAGAGGTACCACTCGTGCTCACTGTGTAGGTTTTGGGGTATTGTAGTGTGGGGTGGGAAGTGGCTGTAACAAAATACCATAAACTGGGTGACGCAACAGGAATTTCTCACTTCCTGTTCTCGAGTCCAGGAAGTCTAAGCATGAGACCCCAGCAGAACTGGGTCCATGAGAGCCTGCTTTGTGGCTCACAGACAGCATGTCCTCACACGTCCTCTTTTGACAGAAGGGAGGAGAATTTTCTTTCCAACCTCTTTTACAAAGGCAGTAAGCTGCCAGGTGTGGAGACACACACATGTAAACCTACAGTGGCTTGGAGCCTGAGGCAGGAGGATCACAAGTTCAAAGCCAGCCTCAGGAAAAGAGAGGCACTAAGCAACTCAGTGAGACCCTGTCTCTAAATAAAAATCAAAATAAGTCTGGGGATATGGCTCAGAGGTTAAGTACCCCTGAGTTCAATCCCTGGTACCCCCCGCCACCAAAAAAAAATAAAAAACCAACAACAACCCACAAAGGCCATACACGAGGTCTCATGACCTACTCACCTCCCAAGGGCCCACCTAAAGTACCATCACCTTACGGGTTAGGATTTCTTTTTCTTTCTTTCTTTCTTTTTTAATACTTTCTTTTTAGAGTTGTAGTTGGACACAATAACTTTATTTTATTTATTTGTATTTGGTGCTGACGATCAAACCCAGGGCCTTGCACGTGCAGGGCGAGCCCTCTACTGCTGAGCCACAACCCCAGCCCCACAGGTTAGGAATTCAACACATGAATTTTGGAGACACAAACATTCAGTTCATGACAAACGGTGATGTTAAATGTATTTGAGCTTCAGAACAGGGCCTGATGGATAGGCTGGGGTTCAGTAGATATACCTAGAAGGGAAGAGAGGGGCCACTGAAAACCACAGCCCAGGGCAGATAGATAGAGCAAAGCAGTCCAGCTTGCCAGGTATGGGGCACAGTGGAGCCAACTATAGGGGTCTGGCAGATGAGGCAACCAGGTATGGCTGCTCAATGGTGGGCACTGATGGGACCATGGTAGGGTCTTAACAAAGGAACAAAGCCATATTTTTGAGTCTTGTTAAAATGCAGTTGCTTTTATGGCCTAAGATGGCTCTGGCTTGGGAATTCATTTGTGGGAGCTTATCCTACAGAAATCCCCTAAAAACAAAAAAACCTGCACAGGTATCTCCTGCAACCCCTATGCTGGGGGTCTGGCTCTCCTCCCCGCAGATTCCAGCTCCCCCCTTCTCCCTGTTCTCCAGGACAGGTGCGACCTTCAAACCCAGGCCCAAAGAGTTACCCCAGTAGGAGGTCAGTAAAGATCAATCTGACTTCTCCCTGTGGGGTCACCTCTGACAGGCTATTTCACTGGAGCAAATGTACTTGCTTCAAGGTCAGGCCTCTTCTGGATAACACTCCTCTGCCACTGGTTGGAAATGTCCCCTCCCTCTCACTCCAACCCAGGGGGTGAAAACAGTCCCCATAATGCTGGCTTCAGAGCTCCACACCCTCCCTGTGGTCCCCCACTCCTGTAAGCAGTTGCCCTTTGTAAATAACCATCCTGGAATTTCCCTAATTTGCCGAAGCCATCTGTTTCCCAGGGGACCCTGACTGATGTGACATCGTGGAGAATAACAGCGGATACTGGAAGCACCTGAGGCGGCTGACAGCGCGCGGGGAGACTCCACAGCTAGTTGTTGGGTGGAAGGTGAAAAGAATGTCATCAAAAACGCCAAATAGGGCTGGGATTGTGGCTCAGTGGTTGAGTGCTCACCTACCATGTGTGAGGCCCTGGGTTCGATCCTCAGCACCATATAAAAATAAATAAAATAAAGATAATGTGTCCAGCTACAACTAAAAAAAATAAATATTAAAAAAACCCGCGAAATAGGGGCGGAGGGGGGATGCCTCGTGAAAAGTAAAAGACTAGGAGATGGTTGAAGCTATGGCTCAGTGGTGGAGTGCTTGCCTGGCATATGTGGGGCACTGGGTTCGATCCTCAGCACCACATAAAATAAATAAATAAAGGCATTCTGGCGGTTACAACTACAAAAAAGAAAAAGAAAGAAAGACGGGAGACTAAACTGTGCACTCACAACCTCCCAATGGAAAGCTGTCTGTGGGTTAGGGACCGCGACACCCTGGGTCCTCCAGTCTAGCATGGGACACAGAAAAGGTCAGGAAGGAACGAATGAATGGATGTAGTGTCCGGGTCCACCATGGGCCCCTTTCCTTCATACAATTCCCCGTTTCCCAAGAGGAGGGGAGAATGGGGTTCAGCCCCGAGAGGACTGACCTCTGTGCGTGCGGGATGGAGACTCCCAACTACCGCAAAAAGGCTGGAGGCCCCGCCCCGGGGCGGAGCTGCGGGAGCCCGGGAAGCCGGGGCGAGGCCGGACCCGCCATCTGGCCGTGGGTTCGAGCCCACTTCCCAGTAGACCTCGGCTCCGGGCCTGGCGAAGGGTGACGTTTTCTTGGGCTTCAGAGAACACCCGCCTCCCGGGGTCGACACGGGCGATCCGTCCCCCGCCCACCCCAGGAGGCTTGCTTGTGGGCACAGAGACGGGCGGGCCGGCTCCCGGACTGTCCCCGAGGCCCAGGACTCGAGCGGCAGCTCCCACGGGATCACGCCCTGCTAACCCCGCAGCCTGGGGTCGTGGGCTGCCGTCGTGTTGCCCCGGGTGCCCGCGGCAGTGCGCTCCGCCCGGTCACCGGGCGCCTGCCCCGAGCCGGCTGTGGAATCGGCGCGGACACCCGCGCAGCCCGGCACCAAACGCGCCGCTCGGGCCCCTCGCCGGGCGTGCCAGCGCCGGCACTTCCAGCCTCGGTGACGAAAGGAATCCCTTAATGCCTCAGAGGAGGGATGGAACCGCGCGGCCTCACGGCCGACAGTTGTAGAAACCGGTCTCCCGGGAGCCGTGGGGGCGGAACGTCCCCATTGTCCTTCTGCCCCACCCCCACACCGAGGGAGGGGCTGCCAGACGAGGGAGGTGTAGGAGTTGGCTGGGTGCGAGTGGGGTGGGGGTCGGCAGAGGGAGGGGCTGAAGCTGGGGAGCCGGTGACCTAGGTGCGGTGGGGGTGGGGCTTAACTACGCCCTGCGCGGGTGGGCGGTGGGAGGCCCCCCAGGGGGCCCAGTTGGGAGTGCTGGGTCTGTTTCCGCGTTAGAAACCCCCTTCTCGCCTCTGGGAGGCTAGATTGGGGGCCAGAGATAAAGCTGCGAGGTGAGCACAGGGCGTGGGGGACGGGGCTGGAGAAAGAGTGCGGGTAGGAAGCAGTTAGGGGAGGGGGTGGGGGTGGGGCAGTGCCGTACTGGTTTCTGGCTGCAGGTGGGACAGCCTGGGGTGGGGTGAGGTCCAGGCTGAATAAGAAGAGGAGTGCTGAAATACAGGCTTCCCGGGACAGCAGGCAGTACTGACTTCAGCCCTGGACCTACTGTCACCCACCTGGTGAACTGAATTCGGTTCCAGCAGTAGGCAGGAGCCATCTGAGTCCTTTCTTTGCACCTCCCAAGTCCGTCCATGGTTCAAGCCATACCACAAATAGGACTCCCTCATTTCCATGCCTCGGCCTTAGTCTTCCTAAAGGGCCTCCCTTCTCCTTCTGCAGGCCAGCCAGCCTTCCCACACTGGCCACTGAAAAACATCAGTGAGACCTCTTTAATCCTTTGGAAGCCCTCCAGGACAAAATGTAGACTGGCTATAGTATATAAGCTGAACTTAACCTCATTTCCCCACCCCCACCCCACCCCATCAAGCCTCTAACACAGGACAGACCCCTACAATGCATCTCTCTCACCTGCCCTTCCCCCTCCTCCGCAGCCCCCACAGACTGCCTCCTCAGAATTCAGGTCCCAACTCAATGCCACCTTCTACTGGTAACAGCTTCTATCTCTGTCACATTATCTGTCCATTTCTTTCTTTTTCTTCTTTTTTTGTACCGGGGGTAGAACCCAGAAGCGCTTTACTACTGAGCCACTAAGTTGCTAAAGCTGGTCTCAAACTCACAATCCTCCTGCCTCCGCCTGCAGAGCTGCTGGGATTACAGGCGTGCACCACAATATCATTTTTAATGTCAGCATTATGTTCTTATTTCTCATCGTCTCCCTTGACCAGAATACAAACCCCATGAGGACAGGCAGCTCTTCTGTCTTGCTTGAGATTGTGTCACTAGGGCCTAGCACATAGGGGAAACCCAGTGGACACTTGTTAACTGAGGGCTCACTGGCCCTTGGGGAGACACAAACACTGACAGCTCTAAAGCTGCATGTCGTGACAGGGGCCCCAGGACTGAACAGACCAGGAGAAGGTGGGGGGGAAGGTTCTCCTGAGGGGTCAGGGGAAATGTTGCAGAAGGAGGATTTGAATTGTGATCACAACAGGGACATGGGCGAACGCTTTCTCACACACAGGAGGTGGATAAGCAAAGACTTTCAGGAGAGAGTGGTGGGGTTCTCTGTGGCTAGGGCAAGGATGAGGTGTGGGCTGTTGGGGAATGGGAGATGAACTTGAAAAGGGAGGGAAGAGTCATACTGTGAAAGGTCCTGTCATGGACTGTATTGTGTCCACCAAAATTTATATGTTGGAATCTAACCTCTGTGCACCTCAGAGAGTGACCACACTTGCAGACAGGGCCTTTAGAGAGGAAATGAAGGCCCAAGGAGGTCCTGTGGCTGGGTCCTAACCCCACATGACTGGGGCCCTATGAAAAGAGAGACACCAGGATGTGCGCCCACTGGAAGAAAACTATGTGGAGAGCCAGGCAGCCACCTTCAAGCTGAGGAAAGGGGCTGCAGAAGACCCCCTGCCAGCCCCTCGACCAGGGACCTCCAGCCTCCAGAACTGTGAAAAAACACATATTGGTTGTCTGAGCCCCTCGGTTTGCCACATGTTGCTATCATAGGCCTGGTAAACTAACATAGGTCTTAAGCTTTTTACATTTTATTTTAATACAGTGGAAATATTCACCTGATTAAAATGCCAAGCATAAAATGCAATAGTGATAGGATAAAAGTTGGCTTTAACTGTGAGATTCCCATTGATAGCACATGCCCTTGACATGATGTGATAAGAATGGCATTCACCTCTGTAATCTTCTTCCCAGAACCCTCTAACCTCAGTGCAGTCATGAGTACCACAGACATAAATCTCAGTTGAGGGATATTCTACAAAATACCCGACCAGCACTCCTCAAAACTGCCAAAGTTATAAATAACAAGCAAAGTCTGATAAACTGTCACAGCTAAGAGGAGCCTAAGGAGACCTGCCGACCAAATATGAGGTGGGGTCCTGGAACAAAGGTCACTGGGTAAAAACTAGAAATCTGAAAGAAGTATGGGCTTTAGTTAATAGAAGTGTTTTGATATTGGTTCATTAATTGTAGCTGATGTGCCATACTTATATAAGATGTTAATAGGGAAAGCTATACAGAAGGTCCCCAACTTATGATGTCTCTACTTCAGATTTTTTTACTTTACAATGGTGTGAAAGTGATACACATTTAGCAGAAAACTTTCTCAGATATTGAGTTCTGATCTTTTCCCAGGCTAGCTCCATTCAGCCTGTCACTCTGTTGTGATGCTGGGCAGTGGCAGTGAGCCAGAGCTTCCAGGCAGCCAGGTCCTTACCAGGGGAGACCACCAGGGGTATTCTGCAATGTGCTGTGCTGCCAAGGTAGGGCGTTGGGTAGGTTAGGGCGTTAACTGCATCTTCCACTTAGGGTATTTTCATCTATGATGGGTTTATTGGGAAAAACCCCATCACAAGTCAAGGTGATCTGCATATGGTAATTCTCTGTTATCTTTGCAATATTCTATAAATCTAAAGCCATTTTAAAAATGAAGTTCATTTTTTAAAAAAAGTAATACTGAAAAGTCTCACTCTCATTTCTGTTCCTTATCTACACAGTTCCCACTTTCACCTGAAGTCATTATTTTATCAGTGTTCTGTGGATCCTTTCAGAATTTCATTAGGCAAATATGAATATATACTGATTTTCTCTCCAAAGGTCCTTTTTCTTTGTTTTGAAGAATACTTAATCATTTTTAATATATTTCAAACATGCAAAGTAGAGAAAAAGGTGCAACGCACCCCATAGACCCGTTGCCCAGGTTCAACAATTATGGAGAATTTGCCACTTAGGCCTCAGCTATTCCTGACTGCCTTGCTCTCTTTCCCTCTGCTGAACTGTTTTTAAACAAATTCCAGACCTTTCACATATACTAAGATGCATCTCTGAACAATATGGAAATTTTATGTAACCCTAATACCTGCATTGTACCATTACAGGTGCTTCCTGACAGGCCTCTTGTGAACTTTGGTTTGGGCCAGGGAGACACCTAGGGTTTTATGGTGTGTGTGTGTGTGTGCGCGTGCGTGTGCGTGTGTGCAAATTCTGTCTGTGCTCCAGGAAGGTTGAGTGCAGGAATATGTGGGAGGTGACTGGGGCTGGAGGAGCTTACAGCAGGGAGAGATGAGTTCAAGCTGATGGGGCCTGATGCCTGCTGTGTCTGGCAGGATGGACAGGAGGAGGACTAGCTGAAGAGGAGCCATTGGATGCCTGGCTTGAATGGACACCTGCCTGTAGGCTATCCTGGAAGTTGGAATTGGAGCTTTGGTCTCTGCCATCCAACCTTGGTTTGAGGGCCAGGCAGCTGCCACTATCTGTGCTCTGGGGTCCTGCAGTCAAGAGTAGAACCCTTGTGGTCAAGGGTCTCCATCTTAAGAGAATGGGCTCATTTGGATCACCTTACTTCAGGTGGCACTTCTCTGCAATGCCCTAGCAGAGCCTGGCCTTTGTTTGGCTTAGTGGGCCAGCACCAACCCATTCACAACTCATGGACATTAGTATGTCTGAGCTGGAAGGCATCAGAGATCTACACTTCTCCTGTTACAGATTGGTAGATTGAGGTGCTCCACAGGGAGTAAGAAGCAGAGCTGGAATTGGAGCTTTGGCCTCTGCCATCCAACCTAGGATCACTCATTGCCCAGAGCTTCCTCTTATCTCCAAACACTGCTCCCAGAAAAGTTGTGTCACTAGCCATTTATGTCCCAGTGTAAGTTTAAAAATTCCAGCAACATCTGTACTCTAAGCCTGGCTTGCTAATAATAAACATAACTATAGGAATTCAATTTAGAGGGTAGCTACCCTGTGTGGCAGATTGTGGTAGGTGCTTTTCAAGCATCATATCTGAGCAGGACTATCCCTACAATCTCATATTGCAGAGACACCTGAGATGCAGAAAGATGCGGCTTGCCTAAGATCACACAGCAAGGGCGTGGCAGAGGTGGTGCTGAACCAAATTTGTCCAACTGGAAAGTCCACGCTCTCAACCACTAACCCCCGTGGCCTCCCAAGCACAGGCCTGGCTCCTCACCAAGGGGGCTGGTGGTAACTCCCTGGCCTCCTCCCTCTCTGCCCCTAACTTGGCAGCAGCCTCCAGCCTCTCAGAGGACCAGACAAGCTACAGACCGCCCCTGGTCAACACTGGCTGCTCTCTACAGGGAGCTGGGCGCTTCCCAAGGTGGTTTCCAGCTTCGGTGTTTGTGGCTATCCGTAGGCCTCTGTGTTCTGGGTGCTCATGGAAGTTTAAGTGCTGCAGGGGGAAGTCCATAGCCACTTGGCTTCCTGAGAAGGTTCAGGGTTATGGCACAATGTGGAACGTACAGAAAGGGTGCCTGCCACTTCGGCAGCCTTTACTGAGGGTATGCTCTGGGTCCTGGTCCAGATGGCGAGATGACACAGGAGGCAGGACTGTAAAGAGAGACCTGGACACTGGAGATGGGGACTGGACCTTTCCCTGGGACTTTGAAGGCGGACCTCGAAGGATGCTGGTACAGGTGGGCACAGGCATTTTAGGCGGGGGTTCGCTGGCCTACGCTGAGAGTCGACAAGAGTCCAGCAAGGCCAGCGTGGCCCTCGTGAGTCGCGCGGCAGGATCAGGTGTTTTGGGCCCGACTGCGCCAGGCGGGATCCCGAGTTCGTCCTGAGCAATGCGGAGCCGGTCACGCGGACCGTCGGGGGCACTCCGCATCCATCCCCCAGGCTCGCGTCTGCAGACCCGCGGGGCGCTAGCACCCCGGGGTCAGGCTGCGGTCAGAGCAGGGATGAGCCCCGCCCACCCGCCGGCCCGGGGGCCTGCGGTTCGAGTCCCCGCCTGCTGTGGTCGCTGCGGGACTAGGGCTGGCCTTCCCTTTCCGGCCCATATTCCCTTGGTCCGGGATGCCCGAGGTCTCCCAGAGCCCTAGCACTGCCCCTCTGTCACCCGCCCTCACGCAGGAGGGGCGGGAGCCCGGCATCCGCAGCGCGCCCCTCCCCCGCCGCGGGAGCGCGGACGCGCACGGGCGCGCTCGCACCTGGCCGCCGCCGGGGAAGCCCCTCCCCTCCCCGCCCCCGTGGAGGGACGGCCAATCAAGAGCGGCGTAGGTCCGCGGGGGCGACGCGCGGGGCGGGGCCTGCGCGGCCTGCTGGGCGAGCCCGGCGGGCGGCGGGAGGCGGCCGGCTTCGGCGGAGGCGGCGGCGGCGGCGGCAGCCGGTCCGGGACGGCTGCGCAGCACGCGGGCGGCGCGACAGTGCGGACGAGGGCTCCGCAGCCCCCCGCAGCCGCCGCCTCGCCGCGGCCCAGCTGGAGGACGTCGCGGCGGGCGCGCGGCCTGTGAGGGCGGCTAGAGCGGCGGGCGCGGCGCGGCGCCAGCGTCCTGTCAGGCGGCGGAGGGCGCCGCGGACCGCGCCGCGATGATGCCGGTGGGTGCGGGCGGCGACGGCGCTTCCTCCACGGCCGCGCCTCCTTCCCCCGCGGCTCCCCGCCCCCGCGGGCCCGCGCCTGGCGGGCCGAGCCGGGAAGGAAGTGGCCTGGCTGGCGCGCCCGGCCTTACGGCCCCAGGGCGGGCAGGTGGGGCGGCGCCGGGCTGTCAGCGGGCCGGGCGGGGGCGGGGTCCCGGGGGTCGGCGGCCGGGGGCTGGAGGCTGGTCGCCGGGGCCGGGGCCGGGGCGGCCTCTCCGGGGCCGCGGAGACGAAATCGGAGGTAGCGCGGGGTCCAATGTGTCCTGGCGAGCGGTCAGATCAGGTGTGGGTCTCGCGGAGTATCTGCGACCCCGACCTGGATTTCCTCGGGGCGCCCGGGAGCCGGCAGCGTGGGCATCCCAGCGTGGGCACCCCGGGTGCTGCTCGGCGCTTGGAATCTACAATTCCCTTCCCGGATTTTGGAATTCGGTTGTAATGAGGAATGCGCTTAGTGTACGGAATCGGAGAGCCATCTTAGGAGTCCCCTTTCCCCGGTCTTCCCCATGGGCACGTTGTGCTCAAACTGGTGTGCTGGCCCTGTGTCCTGAAGGTTGAGCAGGGTCCTTGGTGCTGCTAGTGCCTTTGTCCAGCTCTCTGGGATGCCTTCGGCGAGAAAGATGCTGGCCATTGGAGTTGCCATCCTCCTACCCAGCCTTTTCCTTTACCTGCGATCTAAATAGTAGTGGTCACTGAATTCTCATTTTTACAATTTGCTTTTTGTTAAGTAAGCATCATGACTTATGAAAAATTATGGGACCGGTTGTACCCAGTATGTATTGGGGTTTGGAGTGCCTATAAATTAAGTAAAATTCTCAAACCATATAAAGTAAAGTAACAATACAATTTTTTTTTTTAAATCTACAGCTATTACATTGAAAAATCACATTTCAGGGGAAGGTACATTTTCTACTAGAATACTATTGTTCTTCACCCAAGGACATTTAGATTGTATATTTTCCCACCTGATCTTTCAAGTCATTGCCTGACTCTTAGTAATTTCTTTTCCCTTTTTTGAATTGATTAAAATGCCTGGTGTTTTTCAAAGTCTTAAGGTTTGACCTAGTCGATCCTCCTTTGATCCTTCTTTGATATTAAGCTTGTTGGGATTCAAAACATGGTTTTAAATGAATGATTGTTTTAGAAAGGGAATCAACTAGCATCAGAAGATCTGGGGTCAAATGCTGGTTCTGCTACTTTTTAGCTGTGTGACCTTGAATAAGTCAAAGTCTCTGAACTTGGGATTACCTCTAAAGTAGAAATAAAAGCACACCAATATGTAAGGGCTAGCTTAAGGATCAGATAGGTTGATGTGTCCAAAAGTGTTTGTAAAGCAGAATGCCATGCAAATATGGCTTTGAATTTTGAATTTCTAATTTCAGCCTCTAGAGACCAGGCATTTGGAAATTATGCCCTCTGTAATTCTTGCTGGCTAGATTTTGAAAAAACATTGTGGTGTTTTGGAATTTTGAAAAGCAGTTTTAGTTAGATCCTATAATAGTTGATTGATGCATTGCTATAGTAATATTGAAGGATATCAAAAGTTTGGCTGGTTTCTTCGAAGTGTAGTGTTTACTTAGTAATGCCCTGACAAGAAGCTTGACTTGTATTTTCCATATGGTACATTCAGGCATTATCCCTCTCTTCAACATGATCAGTTTCCAGTCTACTTTAACAGGTTTCCTTTCTAACAAGTTTGTTTAGCTGGCAATTGGAAAATTTCATCCCACTATTCAAAATAATCAAATAGCATTTTTTAAAAAATGTCTATTATCAGCTATTAAAAGCACTGCTTTTGTTTTAAAATGCCTTTTCAAAACAGATGCTATTTCTCTTAATCCCGCTTTGAGGCTTTTACTTTTGTATTTCCTTCTTGATCCCTAAAAATACTACTTGTAGGATTGAATCTTTCCTTTATTAACATAGGTATAGATGGTTGTAAATTTAATAGAAGTTTCAAGAACATGCCATTCTTACTTGAGAATATCTTAAAGAATGTATCCAAAGTGTAAATAAGATTTTTCTTGCTTTATTATATATTTGGTATTCATCATTATGATGAATCATAAAAGGAAAATTGGGTCATATTTTGTGGTTTGTATAAAGCAGCTCTGTTTGATAGAAATGTAATGCAAGCTAACAATTCAATTAAAATTTTTAGTAATTACATTAAAGTAAAAGATTAAGATATGAATCTTTGTGTCTTTATTAACTCAGTATATCCAAACTTATTATTTTAACATGTAACTGATATGAAAAAATCACTAATGTGCTATTTCACTTTTTTTTTTTTTAACTAAGTCTTTGAAAGCTTGTGCGAACTCCAGTGAAATTTTATATTTACATCTTATTTCCATTCAGACTGGCACATCTTAAGTGCTCAATAGGTAGTTGGTGGCTACCATATTGGGTTATAGATTTAGAATATATTTTATATGAAAATTGGTAATTCATTTGTAATATCTGTGTTAACTTTTAGTTGATCAGTTAGTTCAGTGCAGCACCCAGTCTCAGCTACTGGAAATAAATGAATATATCTGGCTAAGTTCTCGTCTGCCACAATAAAGTCTTCGTAAAAGTTTATTTGCTTGTTATACAAAGTTCCCTGTCTTCTTTTAAGCAAAATTATATTTTGGAATTTTCCTTTATGAAAATAGTATTGCATTCTGCTATCTGTAGTCCCCTTTCCTGTCAGGGGACTACAGGGGACTACTAAGTAAACATAAAAATGTTTACTTAGCCAGTCTTGGTGGCACACTGGTAATCCCAGCTTCTCAGGAAGCTGAAGCAGAAGGATTGCAAGTTTGAGGGCAGCCTGGACAATTTAATGAGACTCTCTAAACAAAATAAAAAGGTCTGGGGATATAGAGTGCTACCTAGCATCATGGGGTACAATACCTAGTACCACCAAAAAAACTCAAAAAACTTTTACATAAAGTTGGAAAGGATGAAAACTTCCTAGATTCAGCATCATTCTTTTTGAAAGATGTTCAGAAGCTGGTAAAACTTCATGAGGAGGTAGGGTTGTTGGTAGGATGGGTCTAAGGATACTTTACTCCTTTCCAAAGGAGTTGATTTGAATGGGGGAAGTCCAGTATCTCTGAAGTGTTTTATTCCCAAGCGAAGGATTCTGGTGGACAGACACACCATGCCATGTGACTTCCTGGTTCCACTCACTTCTGTCCTAGGAGCCCTTTCAGCTTTTTTACTGGGGGGGGGGGGGGTATAGATAACATTCATTTGTGATTGATATTTAACTTTCTAAATACTTAATACTAAGGAAGTACTTATTTCAGGTATTTAAATGAATGATCTTTCCTTTTTTGGTGGTGCTGTGGATTAAACCCTGGGGTGCTTTACCACTGAGCTATACCCCTAGCCTTTTTTTTTTTTGATTTGGAGACGGGTTTTCCTAAGTTGCCAGTTGGCCTTGTGCTTGCGATCCTTCTGTCTCAACCTTCTTGAGTGGCTGGGATTATAAGAATGCACCACTGCACCCAGATAAATGAATGGATTTTTTCCCCCAACAATGTAGAAACATTTTGAGGTGTAGGTCTCTCTCTCTCTCCCCCCCCCCTTTCTCCCTCTCCCTCTCCCTCCCCTGAATTTTCTTTTTTATTTGTTCTTTTTAGACATACATCATGACAGTAGAACGTATTTTGACATGTTCTACATACTGAGCCTTTCTCTTTTTAAACCATCTGTCGTATAGTTGACAACACCGAATGGGAATTAGCGAGACTTGTTGGTAACCTTTGGATTTTATCTCTTTGGGCCTCAGTTTCTCATCTGCAAAAGAGGTGGACCTGGCGATTTCCAAGTGTCTGTGGCTGGGCTGGTTGATTTATAGTGGATATTTTCATGAAACTCCAACATTCATATTGGCTTCATACAAGCTGAGGCTACCTGATTCTTGTTTTGGCAGTCTTTTGGTAAACCCACTGCCTAAGGATTTTTGTATGGTAGGGCAGATAGTAAGAACTCAAGAAATGTTGGCTATTACTGTTAATTAATAATTCAGCCACTTGATGAACTTGACTTATCAACTTAATTAAGTAGACAGACACTGAAGACTGGACAAGATTTTTTTTTTTTTTTTTTCAATTTCCAGTTTTTGGGGGAGGGGGGTTATGGATGTAGCTCAGTGATAGAATGCTTGCCTAGTGTGCATGAGGCCCTGGATTTGATCCCTAGTACTTCATACATACCAAAAATCTGATTTCTTTAAAATAAAAATTATATATATTACCATTTAAGATAATCTGTTTCTGACCTTGGAATACCCAGAGATTTCTAAAATGAAGCAAGGTCTCAATGATTCAAAGATGGGTTAAAAAAGCCTTTATTACAGTGCTTCTCAACTTAAAATATCTAAATGGATAACTCTCCATAAAACTATAGTTCAATCAATTTTTTTTTTAATTTATTTTTTCTTTTTTTCTCAACGAAAAAATTTTGTAGCTACTTGTTACAGTTCCGTTTGGTAGCAATGAGTGCTTAGTAAATGGCATTTGTCCTTGTGTGCTAAGGTACTGTGGTCATAGACTTTGTTGTGATGCCTCTGCATGGAGAGCTGATGCTGAAAAGGTAAAGAAGCTTGACCATTATCTCCTGCTAGTGAATGGCAAGACAAGATTGGAAAACAAGCAGTCTGATTCAGATGCCTTGCTCCTAGGCTTTGTACTAGTCACTGGGAGAGTCAGCTGTGGTTACATTGCTAGAGATGCTGGTATATTGAATTTGCTAGAAGTTTTCCCTTTATTTGTGTTAAATGGAGCTTAATATTTAAAAGAATCCCAGGGTGAACCCCAGAAGTTGATAGCTTTCTTCATCTTGTGTTTACATTTAAATGAGTCTTCTTTCCTTTTTTAGCATCATGCTTTGAACACTCCATGACAGTATAAGTGATTAACAGGATTTTTAGCATGATAAGAACTCAGAAACCATCAGGTCATTGTGTTGAACTTATATAAGGGATTGTCAGTGTGCATCTTTGTGTGTGTTTGCCCAGCTGGGGAATAGTTTCTCAGCTAAAGTGTGGTGGGATTTGGGGGCCTTGAAGTGCTGTTGCCATAGTTATTTCACAAACAGTGGCTCTAGGGCTAAACTGAGTCTATTGCAACACTTTCTTGGCTTAATAGCTTTGCTTTATTTTACTGCAAAGATGGCTTTACAATTGTTGTTCATACTAACTGGAAAGCAACAGCTGCTGGTGCTTATTTTAGAAAATATAAACCTTTGCATGGTGATATTATGCAGAACAGTAAAAGGCCTGGAAAGATGAGGCAGGTTTCATTAAAATTAATGTGGCATTTGAAATATTAGTGTGCAGTTCAGAGCAGGATCTTGTTGGTGGCATTGTTGGTATGCTTAGAGAAAAGTTTAACTGAAGTTTGGGCAATAATGATTTGTACCATATGTTGTGATTGTCATCATCATCATAGCTCAGGCAGATGCAAAGACCCAGTGGCAAGGTGAGAGGGAAAATAATTTACATATGATAGAAATTCATCTTTTTTTGGTGGTGCTGGGGGTGGAACTTAGGCCTCACACACACTAGGGCAAGTGCTCTACTACTGAGCTATGTCCCAGCCCCAAATTCACCTTTTAACATGTACGAGTTTAGTGGTTTTAGTGTTTATACAAGGTTGTACAACTATTGCCACTATTTAACTTGAGAATATTTTCCCTGGTATATCTTTGCAATAACCCTATCCCTCATAACCTAACCCTCTCCCTCATCTGAATTGCTTGTGACCAAAAGTGACATTTGAAAGTATGATTTCAGACTATTTTTGATTTTAGAATATTTGCATATATAGAGAGAGAGGCGGAGAGAAGATATTTTGGTGGTGGTTCTCAAATCTAAATGTAGAATTCATTTATTATTTCATATATACCTAATAAACATACCCTGGAGATAGTTCTGTACAATATTTGCAACGTACTGCATTTTGACTACTCCCATCACATGAATCAAGTGGAATTTTTCACTTGTGACCTTGTGTGAATGCTCAAGTTTTGGGTTTTGGAGCATTTTGCATTTCAGACTTTTGGGCTAGGGATGTTCAGCCTGTAGTTGTAGTTGTAATCTTAAACATTTGTGTGTGTGACTGATAAATTTCTTTTTCTTTTCTTGCCTATAAATGTCATGAGAACAGGAGTTCTGTCTTTTTATTCATCATTCTACCCCCTTCACCCAACCTAATTACTGGCACATAGTTGGTGCTCAGTAAATATTTGAATGAAGGGAGAAATGACATGCAAAGTAGAATTGGCCCTGTTGTAAAGGGGTGTGTGGGTATGTGTGTGCATGCCTACTATAACAGGATTTGGAATTTGTCCTGTGAGTGATAATAAACCACCAGTGATTTTAGAAAATGAAGTGCTTCAAATTTGTACGGAAGGAAGGTAATTCTGGAGCCAGTGGAGGATAGAGGGTCTGTGGAGAAAGGGAGATTAAAAGAAACAGGGAAGAGCAGTTGGGAGACCAGTTGGTACAGGCCTGACTTGAGGATCTGAGGGGAAGTGGAAGTTCCAGTTGATAGGTCTGTTGGAGTGAACATGAGTGCCTGTGAGTGTGTGTGGGAGAGAGGAAGGAAGGAAGTAGAGGGGCTGGAGCCGAGGATAACAGGTTTATTGCTTCAGTGTCTAGGCTTGTCTTTCCTTTAAGTTAGAGAATAATTGAGAAGGAATAGGTTTAAAGAGCTGTGGGAAGAATGAGCTTTGTTTTGGCTGTGTGGGAGCTTGAGATACTGGCTATACCCAGAAAAGTATTGCTCTTAAATATATATCAAGTTTAAAAAATATACCAAGTTTTAAAAAATCTTTGCCTTACACTAAGTGGATTTATTTGTGTTTTGGGCATGATAGGTTACTGTCTGGGCATCTGCAGCACACCACACAACATCACCTTGGACTAGTTTGCCTGGTCAGCCAACTCCCAGACCCACTGACCCAGCAGGCTTCCCAGGAAGTGGCTTGACAGGCTCTTCCATCTTGGTGCTGCAAGAACCTGGCAGAGTTTCCTGTGTACTTTTTTATAGAGGTGTAATTTGTGTCTGCAGGGTAATTTGTATTCTTCCTTTTGCTCTATTGCATATTTACATTTTTATCTAATGACAACCTTGAAAATAATATTGGTAAACAATCGTTCACATCACAAGTGGCCAAAGTATAGACAGAGATTTTTGGGATAGAACTAGAAGTAAAAAGTAAAGTTTCATTAAAATGTAAAGAAAGATGAAGTAAATTTGGCAACTTTAGGATTAATAAGGGGAAAAATAACAATTGGAGCAAAGTGCCTTGTGATGGAAAGACAGACGAGAATATGCACAGCATACGCTCACCAGCACAGCCCCAGACCAAGGCGGGTGTCTGCTTCTGGCTTTGCACTTAGAGCTCTGTGAGGCTGTGGACAAATTATTTAGCTTTTTTGTCTTATCTTCTTTAAAATGGGTTTAGTGGCAGTGTCTTTGGTAAGGTTGTGAGGTTGTCAGGTGCTTAGAGTGTTAACCTGCCTAACGAGCATTTGGTAAATTTGGCTTCTCTTATATTTTCTTCATTGACAGTAGGGCTTCATGGCAGACAGCATTCAGTCAGAAAAGGTCTTTATTGCATTTGGAGCATGTTTAGGCCCTTTCTTGTGAGGAAAACATGAGTGTAATTGCAAAATATATCAAGTTGATAGGACAGAGAGGGATGGTTTGCTTTTCTTAGAAATTAGAGTTTACCTTCCCTGTCTAGTACTTGTGTTATTCAGATTCAGCTAGAAGCAGAATATGATGCACTTCACCCAGTGTTCACTCCCCATGAACTGAAATCTGAAGCTTCCTCCCTTTTTTTCTGATTAATACCTAGATGGCTCCTCTCAGGCCACCTTGTAGGAAACACCCCTCCCCTCTCAGTGATTTTTTTTTTTTTCTCTGTATAGTGCTATGTCTGCCTGACAGTTGTCTGTGGCTACCCCTTGTAAGCAGTTTTGTTTTCTTCTCCCAATGCAATGTCCTGGTGCTGAGGATATCATGCCCCTGGTTGGCATTCAGTAAGTGCTTGTTTACTGACTGAGCTCAACAGGCATTTAGGATGCATTAATTACACACTATGTCTGTCCCAACTCTCAGTGATCTCACATGTGGGATGTAAACAAAAAATGCCAGAGATCAAAGTGATAGAGTACCGGGTGCAGCAAAGCACAGTGGTGAGAATGGTGTTCACAACCTTGAAAAGTAGAGAAAGTTTCAGAAGTGACATTGAGTGTGTTTGAGGAGGAAGCTGGGGGTAGAGAGGCTGGGGAAGGGCTGGCAGGTAGAGAGGTTGACATGTTCAGAGCACTGCCGTATCAGTGTAGGGGGAAGGTACCTGGCATGAGGCCTGAGGGAAGGATGATGTTAGAAAAATCAGTGGAGGTCAGAATCTGGGGGTCACAAGTGACTTGCATAAGAGTGTGGTTGTGATCCCTAGGAGAGTGAAACTGGTGAGGTTTTTTTTTTTTTTTAATATTCACAAAATATACATAACATAAAATGTTAAATTCAAGTGTGTGGTTCAGTGGCATTGGGTTCATTCATGTTGTTCAGCAGCCATCTCCACCTTTCATCATCTTCTCAAATTGAAAACACCATTGAAAAGTTTAAATTGAGTTTTACATTGCTGGGGTTAGAGATGTAGCTGGGGTTAGCATGTGGAGTGGAGGAGTCCCCCTGGCTGGCAGAGCAGAGCAGGGTTTCTCAGCAGACAAAATAGTTGTCAAGGAACTGAGCACTGAAGCAGAGTTGAGCTTGCCGCAGACTCCTCCACCTCCACAGAACCTTGATTTTTCCATGTCATGTAGTTCTAGTTGCCTGGCTGCTACATGTGAGGGTGCTGAAGGGCGATAGCTATAGCAGACGGATGGTGGAGAGCGTAGCTGTGGGCTGGAAATCGTACAGAGACACAGCTTCAAGCATGCCCAGAGACTGTGGTAGGGGAGCCTGACCTGTCAGCACCTGAGGCATCACAATTACAGATCACACACAGGGTGTAGTTTAAGTTTCTGTGATGCCTGAGTCATCAGAAAGGAGTAAATAATATCGGTGACATAGACAGCTGCTTGGTGCATTGTAAATGAGCTGTACTCAGTGGAATCATAACTGGCCACAAATGCAAGTCAAAAATTTCTAGGAGTTTCTGGGCACATTGGCACACACCTGTAATCCCGGCGACTCAGAAGGCTGAGGCAGAAGGATCTCAAGTTCAAGGCCAGCCTCAGCAACTTGGTGAAGCCCCAAACAACTTAATCTTTTTCTCAAAAAGGTGTGTGTGTGCTAGGAATGTAGATCAGCAGTAAAGTGCCCTTAGGTTCAATCCTTAGTGCAAAATAAACAAATAAATAAATTCTAGGAGTTACATAGAAAAGTAAAAAGATGTAGGTGAGGGCTGGGGTTGTAGCTTAGTGGTAGAGCACTTGCCTAGTATGTGTGAGGCACTGGATTCAATCCTCAACACGACATAAAATAAAATAAAATAAAGCTATTGTGTTCACCTACAACTGAAAAGTAAGAAAAAAAGATACAGGTGAAATTAGTTTTAACATATATATAAACTAGGCTGGAATTGTAGCTCAGTGGTAGACTGCTTGCCTAGCATGTGTGAGGCATTGGGTTCGATTCTCAACACCACATATAAATAAATAAAGGTCCGACTATAACTTAAAAAAAAAACTATGTATCTGTATGTACATATATGTTTAAACCTATTTTATCTAAGATATTTCAACATATACTTAATACTAAATTATCATTGGTGTATTTTGCATTTTTTTTCTTGTATTAAGTCTCTCATATTCTGGAACATTTTATACATCTATTCCATCTCAATTTGAGTTGACTGTATTTCAGGTTCTCAGTAGCCACATGTGGCTAGTGGCCATCAGATGGCCAGTGCAGTTTCAGAGTTTGGCTCAGAGAAGGGGGTTAAACCCCCAGCTGTGCAGAGAATGCTGTTTGTCCTAAGAATTAATTCCATGAGGATTATAAATGGCCGGGGCTTTAATATAGTAGTCCTCACTTGCTAATCTTTACTTTTAAGTTTGTAAAACTATTAAGAGGCAATATAGTCAAGGAGTACAGATTTTGGAGCCGGTGGTGTAGGGTTTGAATCCCAATTCTTGTTATTTCTTGGGTAAATGACTTACTTTTCTTTTGTTTCAGTTTCCTCTCTCATTGAGTTTTGTGAAGATTAAATGAGTTGTCATTGTGGAAGGGACTTACAGCAAGACATAGTGTGTTAACCCAATATGTTTTTCCCCAGAGTGTTAAATGGTTTAGATTCAGTACATTTCAAAGCTATTCTTGGTTTGAAGACTGATTAATTTCAGATAAGCATTTATAAAGCAAATTTTCACAGGTGAAGAAAAATGTTAAATTGTCATTTTGTGAGAATGCATTCAAATTGATGTCTTTGGGTAACTGTTTGCCACAACATTTGATTCTGCCTGACAACAACAGAAATAGTGCAATTTATAATTAAAGATTTAAGATTATAATTAAAAATAGGACAATTTTGAAGAGGTGATTTTAATCAACATTTAATTGCTAGTACTGTTATAATTAAGCTACTCTTTTTCTCTGAAATAATTTATTAGTCTCACTATGTCTAGGGAGACTTTAGTTCTAGCTTAATTTTGCCATCAGTATGTTCTAGCACACTGAATTATTTTGAGTTTTGCCTTCTTCTGCTTTTTGTAAGTAGACTAGAAAAGCATAGCAAAAGTAAAATTAATGTGTAAAAAGGTTACTGTTTAGCACTGGATGAAGCTGTGAGCGGGTCCTGTATCACCACGCAGAGTGAAACAGGCTAGATGTCTGGCCACAGGGTCCTGTGGTTGCTCCACTGTCCAGTGTTTGCCACAGAAGATAGCCCCCTAATAGGGCCATCGAGTTGGGCCCTGCTCTCCAGTTTTTTGCTCTTTTTCTGGCTGCTACAGTATGTCTGCTCACCTCCCAACCCTGTTCCGTCCAAGGCTAACTCCTTTTCTGAACCAGCCTGCAAGTTACTTCCTTTGGGAAATCTTTCTTGACCCTGAAGTCTGGAACAGAAAGCCCTTCTGTGTGATCTCATGGTGCTCTGCACTGTGGGTTTCTGGTATCTCTCCTCTCTTTGCTCTAAATTCAGTGAGAATCAAATCCTCTTTTTGAGAGTTGCTAGTAATTAGATACTTGTGTGGAGAGGGAGAATGGGATTTTTTAATAATAGCAATAGTAGATGCTCATGCTTTTGATGATAAAGTCAAAAGTAGTTAAATTCTAGGACTAAACTTAATGGAAAAGTGAACTTTTGTGTTTTGCCTGCATGTTTTACCATGTGACAGCTGTTATTGCTTTATGGTTAATGACACAATATAAGAACCTGTTTCTAAAAGTTTATGAGGTATTGGCCATTACTTAAAAGAAGTATGGTGCTACAAATTATCAAAACCAGAATTTCCTCGCATGTGGAAGGCACTGGGTTCAATCCTCAGCACCACATAAAAATAAAATAAAGGTATTGTGTCCATCTACAACTAAAAAAATATTTAAAAAAACAAAACAAATCAGAATTCTTTAGTAATACCAAGATGGCATGACAAGGTATAAAGTGGGGGTTTGTAGTTATTGGAGGCTCAAATAGACATTTGAATCTATGCAAACTCGCTACCCATCCCCGTGAGTAGTACCTAGCATGATCTAGCTTCATTGCTTCATACTTTTATTTAGAAATTTTCATTGTATTTCTTGTGGTCTGCAGCCTTATTGGTTTGCCATGAAGCAGTAGTTTATGACCTGTGTCTCTCCAAAATGAGGAGGGATGCAGAGGACTGCTAAGACTCTTAGAAGTGCTTACTTCTTGGGATATATGAATGGAGCAGAGGGCTCTCCATGTGAAAGCCTTTGCTGGAGAAGCTCCTACTGAAGCAGGGGTCTGAGTCTTGAGTTGCAAATGATCTTGGGAACCTGGAAGGCCAACAGGCCCCAGCAGAGTGGGAGGTGGTTCTATGCTGGGATCAGTGCTTTCAACTCTGTGCTCCAGTTATCTGAGATGGCATTGAGAAAGATAGGGCTCAATAGGGAAGATAAATGTAGTACCTTTAATGTGGCATACAGCATATATTTATTAATATATATTTATGTATTTATTTTCCACATCTTCAAGGTGTTTATAGTCTAATTGGTGAAAACATGCAAAGCAGCTACTTGGTAGGGAAGGAGTGCTTGAGAACATGGTCTTTGGAATCAGGTAATCCTGGTTCCAGGCTTGGCTGTGCCACTTACTAGCTGTGTGACCTTAGACAACTTATATGCCTCTTGGAACTTATATTCTGTTGGGGATTGCACCCAGGGGTGCTTTACCACTTAGCTACACCCCCAGTCCTTTTTTTGAGTCAAGATCTAGCTGTATTGCCTATTGTTGATTACAGACATGCATGCACCTCTGTGCCTTTCTCAGCAACATGTAAAATGAAAGGAATAAGTCCTACCTCTAAATAAAGAAATAACATATAGCCTATAAAAGGACAAAGTAGAACTGTGTAAATGCTCATGAGAAAATGCCCAAAATATATTGTTAGTTAAAAAAAAAAGTATTCTACCTTCTGTGGCTTGTAAGAAAGAAGAAAAGTATTTTGTGGTGTAGAAGAAGGTGTGAAAGGATATATACTAGCTTTGCAGTATGGGTCACGGGAGACTGTCTCTTTTTTATTTCCTCTATTGTTGACACTTTTAAAAAATGTGTGTTGTCACATAAAAAGTAATAAAGATACTTAAAAGACACAAAAGCCTACTTCCCAGGATTTCTGGTGGGACTGAGAGATGTCATATATAGAAAGTGCTCAGAACGAGGTCTCGTGCATGGTGTCAGCAGATGAGTGCTGGTACAGGGCTACGGTTGTCAGAGGGGGCAGCTGAGGAGGAAGACTGCGGGATTTGAATTCCCAAGGTCAGTTGATTTCCCAGGTATAGGATCTTGGTTGTCAGGTGCAGACCAGAGTCCATGAGTTTGGCTGGCCTCTTGAGAAGAAGCTAGCCAAGACCAGAGAGGATGAGTGTGCCAGGCACATGTGGACACTGCCCTTTTCTTCCTCTCTGTCCACCCACCCCTGGCTCTTTTTTGAGAGAACATCACCGTCCATCTCTCCTTGAAGAGGGGCAGAGTGGCTTGCCAAATTGTGCTGTCCTAAAAGAGGCCTAGGGACCCTTGTAGCAATGTGCTTTTGCAGGCACACTGTTGAGTCATCTCTAGTTGGATCCTGGTGTGGAGCCAGGGCTTCAGCTTTTCTTGAACCCGATTCTCCATCAGTGAGATGGGTATGCTGCTGCTTGCTGCATCTGCTCCCAGGTCATCAGCGGTTCTGTTTCTTGTTCTTGTCAACGGTTCTATTTCTTGTTCTTGTCAATTAAGGCAAGATAAGGAGAGTTTTTTTTGTTTTTTTTTTTTTCCAGGAGGAATTGATGAATCTTTTTATAAGGTTGGCCTTTATCTGCTGGTGAAGTAGATAATTGGAATGAAATGTCATGAAAAGGTAAATTTATTCTGTGGGTTTTTGGGTTTTTTTCTTAGTATTGGCTTATTAAATATGTGTTGCTTTGTGATACTCATCTCTTAGGAGTGTGTGTGTGGGGGGGGGATTTAATAGGTGAAATAAGGCAGATATCCATAGACATGATTCATATTGGGTGGCCCTCCCTCCAGATGTACAAGGGAAAGTCTTGGTTTGACCAGTTGTCCTGGAAAGCTGTCCTGTTAGCTCTTTTTTTCCTCACTCAAAAGTGGCATATTTGGTTCTTAATTATATGGTCACTTCAATTATGCCCCTAAATCAGGTGCCTTTGACTTATTTATTTAACAAATTATTGTCACTTAGCTTGTATTTTCTAGGATCCCTCTGGTATTTATGGAACCCTCTTATATTTTCAGTGCATATCTTAGATATTTTTGTGACTGGCTACCCTTTCTTTGTAATTTGTATTTGATCATGTTTCTTATGTTAATTTTGTTTTATGGTTCTCTGGTGACTTAATTTCTGTTCATTTTTACAATTTATAAAGTATTGATGGGTTTTCCCTATTTTTTTAGTGCCCCAAATTATTGTCAGATACTGAAATAAAAAAAAGGGAGGGGGAATGAGATTTGAGAGAACATCACAGGCCAGGTTGTGCTAGGCTTCAGAGACTGTCTGATGTGATAAGAAGCATAGCTAGCACCCATGGTAGGGAGCCTGCTCTGCTGAGTCCAGAGACCGTACTTCCATTCTTGGTTCTGTTGCTGATGAGGTTTATTAATCTTGACAGCTTGTATCTCTGTGCTTCAGCTGACTCCTCTGTAAAATGGGGAAAGGGTGTTGGATTGGGTTCTAGTCTGGCTTCAAGATTTTATGACTGATCTTTTTGATAGCTTGTTTGAAATTCTCAGTATAGCCCTTTGAATTGAACTGAATTGAGCGCTTTACAGAGGATTAAGAAGCAAGTGCCATTCATCTGATCACTCAAAATTCCAAAAAGTATTTTTTATCACTTCTTTCCCAAAAAACTTTAGTTTGAAAAGAATTGAGGCACCTATAAACAGTTGTCTCAAAGTTTCAGTTTAAAGTGTATGCTTTTCTTTTAATAGGCCTGGTATGAATGTTACCTTGGGGGACAAAACATTTTGTTTTGAGTTAAAATATGGATTCTTGCAAGAACATTTTATGTGCTGAGCCAATACTAACGTGGGCTATTTTGAGACTATAGAGGAGAGAAAACTGTTTGTAATGTGTAGGAAGATGATCATATAAGCAAATGCTATCTGCCCCATTTTTTCTTCTTTGTATAGAAACAACCAAAGCCTTAAACTGGGTGGAGCTGGGCTTCCCTGTGTTTGCTGAGCAGAGGAGCTAAGGCCTGAGCCTGGTGGCCAGGAAGGAAGGGCATTCTCCATGACAGGATGCACCCGCTTCCCAGGCCTGCCCGGGAGCTCTGGGGGCTGTGGGATGTCTGCTTGCCCTGCCCCTCGTTGTTAAGCTCCGTACCTGTGGGCAGGTAGAGGACCAATCAAGGTCTCCAGGGCAGCTGCCCTAATGCCCCGAGCACAGCTTTGGAGCCGGTCATGCTGTCCACCTCTCAACACCTTCCTGAGTGTCTGAGGTGCCTGGGGTGAGAACTGGGCCTTTCTCACCTGAAGTTTCTTTTCATAAAGTGATAATTGTGATGAAGTTCATCTTGGTTCCAAGTGACAGAAACCAGCCCTTATTTTATAACCTTAGAAAAGAGAGATTCATTAGAAAGATACCAGAGGGAGAGCTGGACAACTAGACCTTCAGATTGGGGCAGGAATAGGCAGCTCTGGGGACCTTGTCAGCAGGGTTGTAGGGCTAGGACCTGGCTCTTTTCTCTTGTAGTTCACATCTGTGCCATCAGTGGGCCTTGTCTGAGCTACCTTCAGAGTCTCCTAAGACTCTCACTGTCCTGAATTCTTAGCTACTGAGGTATCTTCATAATTTGTGCTTGTTCCCCCTCAGTCTGTTCTCAGCAGAGCAGCCAAAGTGATCCTGAAAATCCTCATGTCAAAATAGGCCACTTCTTACCTAAAACCCTCCATGGTCTTCTAATTTCCTTCCAGGAAAAAGCCTAACTGGTTGCTTATCTCATCTCCTGTCCTCCTTCCCTTTTTTCCTCTCCCTGGGCAAAACTGGGCTCACCGGTTTTGTCAGGCATTCATTGTGCCTCAGGGCCTTTGCACTTGCTGTCTTTGCCTGCATCCTCTTCATAGTCTGTATCATCATCCACTATACTGTATGTTTTATTTGCTTTGTGGCTTTCCCCGGTCTGTAATAAAAACTCTAAAAGGGCAGGAAACTTTGTCTGCTTTGTCCGTTTGGTTTCTCCAGCACATGGTAGGCACTCAGAATACTTGAGGAATGATGAGTGTTTTTCATTGTGTCTTAGTTGAGCCAGCAGTGGTAAGGGAGACAAGCTAAGTAAAATAAGAATGACCCCTGGGAACTGAGTCCCAGTGAGGGAGGAGAGTCATGTGAAGGCTGTCCTGGTTGATGTTGTTGTGAGGACTGAATCAGTGGTGTATGATGGTCTCATAAGTGTGGAGAAATTCTCATTATTCTCCCTCTGTGAAAATCACACCTGTTAGCATTCAGAAATTCAACCATTCACAAGATAGCTTGTGTGGAAGATTAGAAATTATGGCTGTGTGATATATGAAACCTCATTTTCAAACTCATATTTTACTAAGTCGTGGAATACGTAATTTTCTCTTCAAAAAGAATAGTGATAAAATTCTGCAGATTATACTTGAGTTGTTGTTTTTTTTTAACTTTATTTTGTTTTTTTTATGTGTGCCGCAGTCTCTGGCTGGGCACAAATCACGAGTCTCCACACAGCTTGTAGATTCAAACAGCAATTCTTTATTCCCGAACTCACACCGGCTGTCTACAAACACGTTCTGGGGAAATCCACGTTCTCTGCCCAAATCCACTACTCCTGGGCTTCTGTCTCCCAAATATACTGTCTGACCCTAAGAACTCAAGAGGAACTCAGCAGCAGGATACGCCCTATTCTAAAGGGGGAACACCCTAATCTCCTATTATGCTAAACCAGGGACACCCTAAACACGGATCCGCCCTGGTCCTTGAGCAAGGTCACCTTTCATGCAATGTCCTGCAAAATGTCCTATTTCCATGAGTCCTTCCACTAAAGAAACATGGGGGTACGCTGGCAAGGAAATTGTCATACCTACTTGGCTGATGGCTCCCAGCATATGTGGTGCTTAGGATCAAACCCAGTGCCTCACACATGCTAAGCAAGTGCTCAACTACTGAGCTACAACCCCAGTCCTATATATGAGTTTTTATAAGGGCCCTTTGGTACCAAAGTAGACCCAAACCTCAGCACCCAGACCATGTTTATAAAGAGGTGAGTGTATAAAGGGGGAAGACACTGAAGTTTTTATTTCTTGTTTTCTCCTCCTCCTCCTCTTCCTCCTCTTCTTCTTATTCTTTTTTTTTTTGTTGTTGTTACTGGAGATTGAACCCAGGGGCACTCCACCACTGCACTTCATCCCCATCCTTTTATTTTATTTTATTTCTATTTTGAGACAGAGTCTCGTTAAGTTGCTGAAGCTAGCCTCAACTGTGGCTCTCTTGTCTCAGCCTCGTGAGTTATTGGGAAAACAGGTGTTACTCACCATGCAGCTCTTTTCTTCCTAGGAAGTTTCTTGCCTGGAAACAGTCTGTGCTGCTGAGTACATTATCTTTCGATTTTAATGAATATCTACCACTTTACTCTCTTGTTGCCATATGTTTTGATTTCCACGGGTACATGTACATTATATGTTATGAAGTGAGTTCAGGTTTGATTTTTGTGTTTCTATCTGGTCACTTCTGGATAAAGCATATTTTCTGCAGTTTTGTCAAGATGAAGAACGAGGCTAGTTGGTATCCATGAGCCAGTGTTCATGTTTTGTTCCTGAACTCTACTTGAAGCTGAAATGTGAGTCTGGAGCAGATGCTCTTGGGTTAGGTTCTTGTGACCTTGGACAGTCTGTTCTGTCCTCAGGATGGGATCATCCCAGTATCTGAACCATAGGTCTGTTGGGAGAATTAAATGATATAGTTTGGGTATAAAAGGGAATCTGTTTCACATGCACAAGCCCTGGATTCAATCCCTAGCACCACACACACACACACACACACACACACACACAAAGAGGGGATGGGGACCTGTTATTTATTTATATAAATTAATGATTGTGAAAGTCTTTTGACATTACGTATCTTATAAGTTTCATTCTGACTTTAAGCACCTAAAATATGTCAATTCTAGCAGAATTTAGAAAAATAGAATTTGTAGTTCTGTATATACCTTACTCCAAACACTCAAATAATTTTAAAGATTATAAAATATTTATTGTAGAGACTTATTTTAAAACTTTTAGGCCTCACTTTAAAGTTGAAAAGCAAGTTTAGACAGACTTTTTAATATAATACTTGATATAGAAATTAGCAAATTATAGTCTTCATTTTGATAGTGATTTCTAGGTCCTGCTTGCAGTTTTTGAACAGTGCAGACTCTGAGCCCTTTCTCTCCTGGAACCCACCTCATTTGGTGTGACTTAACCCCCCAGGTTGCTCTGCTGTAACAGTGGGGATCTGTCTTGTTCCATTAGGCGCCTTATCATGGCTCCTGTCACTGGTGCCTGAGTAGAGATTCCACAAGGCCTAGGGACATCCGTGTAAGTATTTTCTCTTTGTAAATGGCATAGAGAATCTCCAGGCATTGGCCCTTTGTTTTCCACATTTCACTTTTGCTTAGTTTTCTAAAGATGAGAAACATTTTGAGAACAGTAGCTTGAAGCTCTATGAGCAAATTCAAAGTAGCATCATCACTTTTAAAAGCTTACTACCATCTGAAAGAGAAAGTGGATAGAGACATTTATAAAAAGACAAGGGGCTGCTGGATTTACTTTTCTCTTAGAAATTGTATTCTGATTTTGGTGTATCTGTACACATGATTATATAAAAGTGCTCTTTGAGGATATTATTTTGCTAATTTGTTTTAAGCCCCATTTTCTTGCTGACAAAAGGATTATTAGTGAATTTGTGGCATTTGCATCATGAAAAAATGGGATTTGTACAACTGTCAATGTTTACTACTAGAGAAGTAAACATTGACAGTTGTACAGAAGGAAATAATGCAATGTTTTATTTAAAGTTGTCTTCAGTGAGGAAAAAATACTGATTATATAGTTGAATAACTGGCATAGCTAGATACGTAATTTATATGTCATAAATTTAACCCCTTTTCAAAGTGTACAATTTGGTGTTTTTTGTATATTCACAGAGTTGTATAACCATTACCACTATCTAATTGTAAAGTATTATTATCACCCCAGAAAGAAATCCTGTCCCATAGGCTTTCACTCCCTCTCTCTCATCCCCTCCAGCTCTTGATAACCACTAAGCTTCCTGTTCTGCACAGTATTTTTGTGCCTGACTTCTTCCATTTGGTATAATGTTTCCAAGGTTCATCTGTGTTGCAACTTTCATTTTCTTACTTTTTTAAAAAAAATTTTAGTTGTAAATGGACACAATACCTTTATTTTTATTTACTCATTTTTATGTGGTGCTGAGGATTGAACCCAATGCCTCACATGTGCCAGGCAAGTGTTCTACCACTAAGCCACAATCCCAGCCCCATTTCCTTTTTTTTTTTCTTTTTAAAATATCTTTATTTTGTTTGTTTATTTTTATGTGGTGCTGAGGATCGAACCCAGGGTCTCACGCATTCAAGGTGAGCACTCTACCGCTGAGCTATAACCCCAGCCCTCCTTTCATTTTATGGGCAAGTAATATTCCATTGTTACGGATATACCACATTTTGTTCAGCCATTCAGCAGTTTGGATTGAATGGCTATTACGAATAATGTTACTGTAAAAATTTGTGTACAAGATTTTGTGTGAACATGTTTTTAACTCTTGGGTATATAAGCAGGAGTGGATATTTACATATATTTAAAAAATACATATAGGGCTGGGCTTGGTTGTGCACATTTGTAGTTTCAGCTAGTTGGGTGAGGATTACTGAGTCAAAGAGTTTGAAACAGAATGGGCAACATAGCAAAGCCCCATCTCAAATCTCCTTCCTCCTCAGAACAGAATTATATTTTACAAAGCAGTGGAAGAAAGAGGAATTCTTATTCTGAGAATTGTTGATGTACCTGATATAAATTTTTGGAAAAATCAAGAAGATTTGATTAGAGTATTAATGTAGTTTTAGATAATTTTGTAGTTGATTAATTAGAAAAAATGCCATGATTCTTTGTTCTGGTCCCCTTGTAATGATTATATTTAAAAAGTTCTCACCTTGTATTTGATATTTTTACATGTAAACACTAGGTAAAACTTGATTAGTACAGAAGTTATTAAATAATGGGGGAGTATATTTGGAAGGCATTTGTTGAAACTTTTTTCCTTTTCTTATAGTGCTGGGGATTGAACACAGACATACCAGGCATGTGCTTTGAACTATACCCCCAACCTTTTATTAAATTAACTTCTTCTTTTTGTGGTTCTGGTGATTGAACTCAGGGCCTTGCCTGTTGCTAAATAAGTGCTCTACCACTGAGCTACATCCCAGCTCTTATTATTTTAAGACAGGACTTGGGTAAGTTGCCCAGGCTGGCCTCAAACTTTGATCTTCTGCCTCAACATCCCCAGTAACTGGGATTATAAGCATGTACCAGAACATCTGGCTCTTATTTTATTTTGAAGCAGTTTAGAGTAGTAGTTCAGAGCCTAAGCTTCGGAGTCATATAGACTGGGTTATATCCTGGCTCTGGTATGTATTGCTCAGTGGCTGACCTTGGACAAGTTATTTAGACTTTCCAAGCCTGTTTCCCTGATCTATAAAATGAACAGTAATACCTTATCTCACAAAGTTGGTATGGAAATTGAGAATATGTAAGGTACATATACCTCAGTGCCCAAAAGTGAGCACCAAAAAATAGTGATGGGAATGGACTTTTTAAAAATCCAGTGACTTTTCATTAGTGTTTTGTTTTTGTGAAAGTTTTATCAGGTTTCGTGAGAACTTCGTGTTTTTTTTTTTCAAACGTGTTGGACCATGACCCCCACTAAGAAACACGTTTGGCAAGGTGACTCTGTACTTACACTCCTCCCCCCAGCTACATACAGAAAAATGGGATAGAAAGTACAGTTTTCCAACTACTGCCTCTTCCCACAGCTTTCCCTATTATATATGTATATGTGTGTGTGTGTGTGTGTGTGTGTGTGTGTGTGTGTGTATATATATATTATATATATATATATATATATATTAGTTGGACACAATACCTTTATTTTATTTATTTTATTTTTATGTGGTGCTAAGGCTCGAACCCAGTGCCTCGCATATGTGAGGCAAGCGCTCTACCCTTGAGCCACAACCCCAGCCCCCTATTACTAATGTTGAATTAGTGTGAGATAGTTATTATAGTTGATGGACCAATATTGATACATTTTTGTTGACTGAAGTCTATAGCTCATACCATGGTTCACTTTTGGTGTTGTAGAATTCTGTGGATTTTGACAGATGTGTGAGGAGATGTAGTTGCCATTGTAGTGTCATACAGAATAGTATCACTGCCCTAACAGTCTCTTAAGGTCTACCTGTGCTGCTGTCCCTCTCTCCTAACCCTGGAAGCCAATGATCCTTTTACTGCCTCCATAGTTTTGCTTTTCTAGAGTCTTATAGTTGGAATCCTACAGTACTTTTTCAACTTGGTTCCTTTCAACTTAGCAATATATATTTAAGGGTCCTTGTGTCTTTTGTGGTTTGACAGTTCATTTCTTTTTTTACTGCTGAATATTATCCTGTTGTCTGCATGTCCCAGTTTGTTATGCACCTACTGGAAGATATCTTGGCTGCTTCCGTGTTTTGGCAGTTATGAATGAAGCTGTTATAAACATTAGTGTGCAGAATGTTTTAAAAAATTTTTTTAGTTGTTGACAGACATCTATCTATCCATCTATCTATCTATCTATCTATCTATCTATCTATGATGCTGAGAATCGAACCCAGTATGTCATCATGCTAGGCAAGCGCTCTACCACTGAGCTACAGCCAGCCCAACCCTAGTGTGCAGGTTTTTGTGTAGACATAAGTTTTCAGCTTCTTTGGGCAAACACTAGGGAGCACTATTGCTGGATCACATGGTAAAAGTCCTTTTTGTTTTGCAAGAAACCATCAAACTGTCTTCCAAAGTGGCCATGGCAGTTTATATCCATGCCCATGTGTCCTTTTGCTCCGCGCTACTCTCACCTTTGGCGTGGCAGTGTTGAGGACTTTGGCCCTTCTAATAGTGAGCATGGTGTCTCTTTGTTCTGATAGTAGTTCCTGGTGGCCTGTGATATTGGGCATCTTTACATATGCATATTTGCTGTGTGTCATCTTTGGTTATATGTCTGTTTGGATCATTCCCATTTCAAAAATTGGCTTAGAGTGTTTCTGAGTTTTAAGAGTTTTTTTTTCTTGTTTATTTATGATACAAGTCCTTTACTAAATGTATATTTTCCAAATATTTTCTCTCAGCAAACTGATGCTGATCCACGATTGATTTTGCAGTCCACTGGTGGGTCATTGCTGCAATTGGAAGTTCAGTGCTTGTTTTGCTTCTGTAACATTTGTAGGGATGCCAGTAAAGCAAGTGTCACCGCAAGCAGAGATTTCCAGTACTGCGGAGTCTTGGTGTCAGAATAGAGGCTGCTCTTTTTTATTTGTTTATTTATTCATACATGCATGCATACATACATACATATATACATACCAAGGATTGAACCCAGGGTCACTTAACCACTGAGCCACATCCCCAGTAACTGGGATTATAAGCATGTACCAGAACATCTGGGTCTTATTTTATTTTGAAGCAGTTTAGAGTGGTAGTTCAGAGCCTAAGCTTTGGAGTCATATAGACTGGGTTATATCCTGGCTCTGGTATGTATTGCTCAGTGACTGACCTTGGACAAGTTATTTAGACTTTCCAAGCCTGTTTCCCTGATCTATAAAATGAACAGTAATACCTTATCTCACAAAGTTGGTATGGAAATTGAGAATATGTAAGGTACATATACCTCAGTGCCCAAAAGTGAGCACCAAAAAATAGTGATGGGAATGGACTTTTTAAAAATCCAGTGACTTTTCATTAGTGTTTTGTTTTTGTGAAAGTTTTATTAGGTTTCGTGAGAACTTCGTGTTTTTTTTTTCAAACGTGTTGGACCATGACCCCCACTAAGAAACATGTTTGGCAAGGTGACTCTGTACTCCTCCCCCCAGCTACATACAGAAAAATGGGATAGAAAGTACAGTTTTCCAACTACTGCCTCCTCCCACAGCTTATTTTTTATTTTGAGGCAGGGTCTTGCCAAGTTTCTTAGGGCCTTGCTAAGTTTCTGAGGCTGGCCTTGCATGTGTACTACTCCTGCTTCCTCTCATGAGCCACAGGGATTACAGGTGTGTGCCACTGTGCCTGGACTCAAAATACGTATTTTTAGATACTGGTAGAATTATGTGAATAAGATAAAGGGAAACCGAGATGTCTTTCTATTCTCAGCAACAGTGCCAGTTCAAATTGGCGAGAGGAAATTTTAATATGATGGAATGAATTTATGTTAAATGTTAAATTACTAAAGTAAATAGTGACTTGAACTAAACTGATATGGTTATTGGGGGTCTAATTTAATGGCCATTTAACTTAGACTAGATACTTCTGAAATATTTAAGTACACATGTCCTCTTAAGAGGGTTAAATATGTACCTCTGCAGTCTTATGCTTCTCATTTAAAAAAAAATTTTTTTTCAGGGCTAAGGTTGTGGCTCAGAGGTAGAGCGCTTGCCTAGCATGCATGAGGCACTGGGTTCAATCCTCAGCACCACATTAAAAATAAAATAAATATACTGTGTCCACCTATAACTAAAAAATAAATTTAGGGGCTGGGATTGTGGCTCAGCGGTGGAGTGCTCACCTCCCACATGCGGGACCTTGGGCTTGATCCTCAGCGCCACATAAGAATAAATAAGTGAAATAAAGGTATTACGTCCAACTATAATTAAAGGGTAAATATTTTAAAAATAAATAAAAAGATACATTTAAAAAATAGGTACTATTTAAAAAATTTTTTTCATCACTTTCCTAAGGTCAGTTCTGCTTTTTTTCCATAAAAGAATTCCATGATTGGAATTTGTATTTAATTTGGTCCTACCTCTGAGAGAGAGGGGGCGGGTTAGGGGTGTGTGTATGTGTTTAGGGGCACATGGTTTGGATCAGGCTTGGGGAGGAGTGAGGGGCAGGATGAGATAGATAGCAATGGGGATGGAATAATTAAGATTTATAAGGGTATATGGTTAGGATATACAGTAAGGGTTAGGATTATGGATTAGGGTAAAGGATTATGGTGAGGTTATGTGTGAGGGGTTACCGTATGAAGTATGAGATATAGTGTGAAGGTTAGGGTTTAGGGTCTTCAGAGTTTGTAGCAGGTGGGAATCACACCCCACCCCGTTACCCTGCAGTGCCACCTTGTGGAAAGAGGAAAGGCTTTGGGAAGGAATATCTAGGTATGAGTGAAATCTGCTGAATATCATGTCCTTGATTTGTTCAAGGCACCTGACTTTCACACTGACAGTTTTTTTTTTTCAGGATTTTTCTCTCTCTCTGATGTGGACTAAGTAATCAAAGGGGTAAAATATTGACTAGTTTTTTGTGTGTATGAAAAGGCAGACAAGCCTCTATGTTTCATAATTCAAAAAACATAATATGAAAAGGTAATTTGTATATAATTAGGGGAGTTGATTGAGTGCACACTATGTGCTTGGCATTAATGATACAGTGGTGGATTAACTAGAATTTCTGATCTTGGGGAGATTATGCTCTAGTGGCAGGAGACAGGGGTAAGCAGATGAGTATATGGTGGTGAGTATGGAGGCTAAAAGGACTGAAAGGTGGAACACTGCCATTTTAGATGGATTGTTAGGGAACACTTCCTTGACCAGGTGTTGAAGGAAGAGGTAATTCAGCCATGTGAGCAGCTATCCAACAGAACAGCGGGTGCACAGGCCCTGAAGTGGGCATTGGCTTGCTCTGTTGGAGGAAGTGCGAAAAGGTTAGGGGCTAGAAATGAAGAGTGGCAACTGGAGGTGTCCAAGAAGTGTGAATGTATGTGTTGCAGGTCATGCGGGCCTTGTAGACAGCACTTAGGACTTGGGAATTTTCTCAGACAAGAGCAAACCACAGGAAGGTTTTCAAGGAAGTGATGTATCTAAAGGGCAAGCATCAAAACAGAAACTCTTGCACTCATCCTGTCTGAGAGGTGGTAGAGGCTTGAGCTAGGGTGGCAGCAGTGGGTACATGTGGCAGATTCTGGTTATGTTTTGAAGTTAGGATTGACAACAGGCTCCTGTCCTTCATTTCTGAGAATCTCTGTGTGTCCAGTATTCTACTCAGGTGCCAAGTTAGAGAACAGAAGGCCTGTCCTCTGTAGGCTTAGGATCTAGTTCTGAGTTTTTCAAGCTTTTTTTTCAATTAAAAAAAAAAAAAAACGGGGATAGGGGGGCAATACACAGGACGAGACACACTTAGGTGATTTCAGCATGAGGTAATGAGTCATAACTCACTCTTGGGAGTCTCAAAACACTGAGTAGAGGATGTAGTCAAGAAAAGTGCTGGGTATGTAATGTAATAGTGCTGTACCACAGAGGAGGCTCCTTCCCAGGCTGGGTCAGGTGGGTGGACAGTGGTGGTCGTGAGCACCATGTGATGTGGGCAGAGGAATGGTTTCCAAAAAGAGTAAAGAGCACCCCGTCAGCATGCTGTGTTCCTTACAACGTGGTCGCTCAGCTCTGCTTTCCTGCTGTAGCTAACCAAATCTCTATTTATAACATATTAATCTTTTAGGAAGGATAACATATTAACTTCTTTTTTCCTTTAATTGTTTTCCTCAGTTCCCTAATCCTATTGTGTTTCTTCTCTGTTCTGTTCATATTATTATAGAAAAAGTTACATTTACCTGTTAAATTGTGACATGCCATCAATTGTGAAATACATTGTGATTTCAAAGATGTTTAAATATGAACAAAGGATGCTTCTAGAATTTACACAGTACAACATTTGTATTGAAGATTCTTTAGTTCATTAAGGTAGAGAGCCCCAGCACACAGAAAGAAAACGTATTTAAGGAGGATGGATGATGCAGGTTTATTGAGTAGACTGGATACATCATCATGTTCTGCTAGTGTATACGAATTTCTCAGGCATGGTGGGCTTCTGACTTTTGTGTCATTCATGAAATTAGCTAGATTTTAGTGTGCGTATCATGTGTCAGGTACTGACTAAGCAACAGGAAACTAAAGATGAGACAGCAAATTGCCAGGAAGGCGTGGTCTCGAAAGGGAAGGGAGACATGGTAATGCTCACTGAAGTCATATAAGAATGATTGGGAAGAGTTACAGATCACAGAGTAAGGAGCTTGTGGCTTCCCTGGAGAGAAGAGGAGGTACATGAAGTTTTGCAGTTGGTTGCTGTGAGCTGAGTTTTGAAGAGTGAATAGGAGTTTACAGCAAAAGGAAATGGGTAGAGGGACCATGACCAGCGAAACCTGACTCACTCCTTTGGAGCTAAGAGTGAAGTTCCATGTTGAGAGGAGTAAGACCTGGAAGGCTAGGACTCTGCAGTTTGTCCTATCCTCTGGGTTTTCTCAGGGTGGATATCTTGAGCCCCATGGGATTCTCTGAGGGGAAATTAGAGATTCATACAAATATCACATTAGACTCAAGAAGAAAAAAAACCTGTTTCCTGTTTATATACCATATCCTGTTTATATACCAAATGTTTGGGGAACAGAAGACTTGAGTGTTTTAAGCAAGTGAATAACATTGCTGATTTTTACATTTAGAAAATGACCCTTTGATGCAGCCACATTAATGTTTATAGCAGCTCGGTTCACAGTAGCTAAGCTATGCAAGCAACCTAGGCACACTTCAACAGATGAATGAAGAAAATGTGGCACATATACACAATGGAATATTACTCAGCCAAAAGAAGAACAAAATTATTGCATTTGCTGGAAAAATGGATGGAACTGGAGACTAACGTGCTAAGTGAAATAAGCCAATCTCCAAAAACCAAAGGCCAAAATGTTCTCTCTGATATGTGGATGTGGACTCACAATAGGCATGGAGCATCTGGGAACAAGGAGTGAAGGTTCACTGAATTGGACCGGGGAATGAAGGGAAGGGAGTGGGGAGGGGAATAGAATAGATAGTAGAATGAATTGGACATAACCTTCCTATGTCCATATACGAATATACGACCATTGTAACACCACAACATGTACAACCACAAAAATGGGTAGTTATACTCCATGGATGTATGATACGTCAAAAAACATTATACTGTCATGTATAACTAAAATGAACAATTAATAAAAACCAAAGTAAAAAAAATGACCCGATGGTGATGGAGGATGGGCTGGGGTCCCAGAAACCGGTGTCAAGGAAACCAGCTTAGAACTGTTACATAAAATCCCACCATTGATACACACATGTTTAATCTCAAAATGCTCCAAAGTTTTGGAGCATTTCTAAGAAAAAAAATTTAACAATGAACTGAAATTACATTTAGTTGACATATTTTAAGGGAGGAGAGTTTTGGGACACCTGATCTTTGGTCAAAGAATAAATACAAATACTCTGCAATACTTTCTGGTTTTCTTTTAAAGAAAATTTTGGTTTAAATTGAACATCTGGGATATTGTTTTTTAAAAAGTCCCTTCCAATATGATATCTTGAGGTCTTAGATCAAAGTAGTAGAATTTTGAGATTTTTATAAAATTGACCTGGCACTTTTTATTTTTTAAAATGCATTGTAATGTATTTGAAATGTTTGAAACCATTTATTTTTGAAACCAAAACCATTTATTTTTCCTTTACTGTATTAATTTATATCTTTGAAAAGCTTTTTTAATGGATTGGATTTTTAGTCTTTTTATCAATTTTTAGGAGCTCTTTATTTATTGAGATTAGCCACTTATTTGTAATATGAGCCACTTATTTACAATATTTTCTTCCCTAGTTTATCTCTTTATCAGACTCTTATATTTAATATATTTGAATATATCAATTTTATCTGTAGTATTAGACTTTAAGTTATAGTTAAAAGGGTTTCTTTTCCCCCCTATATTAGGGATTGAACCCAGGGGCACTCACTCTACCACTGAACCAGCTCTTTCTAAAAAAGTGTTTATTTTGAGGCAGTCTCTGAGTTGCTGAGCCTGGCATTAAACTTGAGATCCTTCTGCCTCAGCTTAAGTGGCTCAGATTACAGGCATGCATCACTGCACCTGGCTAGGAAGAGTGTCTATACTCTGAAGTTACAAAAAGGGATTTACCTCGGTTTCATTATGGAATTTTTATGATTTTGTGATTATATCTAAGTTCTTGAGTAAGCAGGAACTTATGGTAGTGTATGAAGTATAGTATGAATTCATTTTTTTCCCATGTGGATATTTTAGTTGTTCAAACATCATTCATTGTATCATCTTTTCCTCTTGATTTTGAGGCACCTCCTTCGTCTTTTGTCATTTTTTTCCGTATGGAATTGTGTCTGTGGGACATCAGTTTGTCCCATTGATCTATTTGTGTGCTACTGTGATGTGGCTTTGAGGCTGTATAACACCTGGCAATACTAGTTCTTTGCTAATGTTATTCTTTTTTGGCATTTTCCTGATTTATCTTACTTTCTTAAATTTTTTACATGAACTTTAAAGTCAATTTATCTATTTCCAGAAAGTAATCCTGCAGGCATTTGGTAACAAGTAAGCTAAATTGGAGTTTTGATCTCTTTTCTTACAGATGATATTAACCGTGTTCTTGAGCAACAATGAACAGATTTTAACAGAAGTTCCTGTAACACCAGAAACAACCTGTCGAGATGTGGTAGAATTTTGCAAGGAGCCTGGAGAAGGCAGTTGTCATTTAGCTGAAGTGTGGAGGGGAAATGGTATGTATTATATTTTATAAGAATGAGAATGTTGTCACTTGGTTGTATGAGGTGATAAGGAGTTGAGTAATTAATATAAAAACAGTTATATTACATGAGGGTAGGGTTTTATAAAATGGTATTTGTTAAAAAACAAGATGTGATTTGACTCTTACCATAACCATTTAAGATAAACAGGGAGGGTAGATCTAGCTTTTTGTAAGATGTCTTTTCCTTTCCCCATCAACCAAATGAGAAGACCCTGGTCCTCTTGAGCCTTCATTGTCATAACACATGTCAGGTTGGTCAGTGACTCTTCTTTTCTCTTCTGGAGGCACTAGCTTTGTGTTCCCTCACTTGAGGAACTTTGTAAATGGTATGTCTTCCATTAATATTACTAAATTGAGAAAGGTAAAATCCTGATTCATGTTGAAAGAAATTTTCAACAAGCAGGGCAGAGAAGATCCATGTAGGTAATATGATTAGCAAGTACCAGAAATTCTGCAAAATAGTTTGCACTGTAAAGAAGGGGTTGAATTTGGATAGGATAGTCTATCCCAGATAGTGGAAGTAACGCAAATGAAGAAAAGGGGAACAGAATATGGTGTGCTGCCAAGACAGCTAAGACCAGGAAGGTTGGCAGCAGGCAGAGGCTGGAGCAGCTCGTTATACCAGACCTTCAGCACTGCAGAGTGGTGTGGCTTTTTCTCAGCAGAAGGAATTCGTATGGCTTTTAATTAAGGAATGACATTCTAAAAATAATGTTGGTCAATAAATAATGAGCCTGAAAAAAGTAGCATGCACATGGGTCTGTGTTAGACAGCGAGAGAATGATCAACTGGAACATGCTGAGTGTGAGGTGATGAGAGATGTATAAAATGAAAGTGTCTAAAGGACACTTAGAGATAATCAAGTCTTAGCATTTTTTTCAACAGCTTTTTTGAGATGTAATTCACCTACCATACAGTTCACCCATTTAAAGCATACAGTTCAGAGGTTTTATTATATTTATAGAGTTTGCAACCATCATCACAGTTATTTCTAGATTATTATCCTTGCCACCAAAAGAAAAAAAGAAACTCCTTACCCTTTAGCAGTGACTGACTCCCTTTCCTTTTGACCCCTTCATCTGTCAGTAAACACTAACGTACTTTCTGTAGATTTGCCTATTCTAGACCTTTCATACAAAAAGAATCATATAATACAATTCTTTTTAGATTGGCTATTTACTCAGCTTAGTGTTTTTGAGGTTCATTCATGTTGAAGCACATATCAGTAATTCATTTCTTCTTGTGGCTGAATGTTCCACTGTATGGATATATTACATTTTCCTTATCGATCAGATGGGGAGTTACTTATTCAGTTGATAGACATTGGAGTTATTTCCTTTTTAGGGGCGTGTTCTATGAACGATGCTCTGAACTTTTTTTTTTTTTTTTTTTGGTACTGGGAATTGAATATTCAGGGGCATTCAACCACTTACCCACATCCTCAGCCCAATTTTGTATTTTATTTAGAGAGAGGGTCTCACTGAGTTACTTGGCTTAGAACTCACTATCCTAATGTCTCAGCCTCTGGGATTACAGACATGCGCCACCATGCCTGGCTGCTCTGTGACAAAATGCAAGTTTTTGTGTGGATATTTTATCACATCTCTTAGGTACATACCTAGGCCTAAGTCACCTTGCTAGGGCTTACGATAATTCAGTGTTTAACCTTTTCAGGGACTGACAAACTGTTTTCCGAAGCAACTGTACTATTTTATTCCAGCATCAGTGTATGAGGATTCTAATTTTTCCACATTTTTGTCAACACTTCATATTGTCTGTTAGATTTCAGCCATCTGACTGGATAAGAAGTGGTATCATGGGTTGAGATTGTGGCTCAGCGGTAGAGTGCTCACCTCGCATGGGTGGGACCCGGGTTCGATCCTCAGCACCACATAAAAATAAAGGCATTGTGTTGTGTCCATCTATATCTAAAAAATAAATAAATATTTAAAAAAAAATAAAATTTAAAAAAAAAGAAGTGGTATCCTTGTGGTTTTGGTTTGCATTTCCTTAATGATGAATGATGTTGAACATCTTTCATGTTGTATTAGTCATTCCACATCTTCTCTGGATAAATGTCCATTCATACCTTTTGCATGCGTGTGTGCGTGCTTGCTAGGATGTGTGTGTGTGTGTGTGTGTGTGTGTGTGTGTAGATAGACACAATGCCTTTATTATTTTTATGTGGTGCTGAGTATCGAACCCAGTGCCTTATACATGTGAGGCAAGTGCTCTATCACTGAGTCACAGCCCCAGCCCAACCTTTTAATTTTTTATTATTTTGAGACAGGATCTCACTAAGCTGGCCCCTTATTTGCTGTTCTCTGGCCTCAGTATTCCAGGTAGCTGCGCATCACACCTGGAAACTTTTGTCTCTTTTTAAGTTGGGGTATTTATCCTTTTTTCTTTTCTTTTTTCTTATTTATTTACATACATACTTACTTTTTGTGGTATTGGGTATTGAACCCAGGGATGCTCTATCACTGTGTTATATCCCCAACCCTTTTTAGTTTTAATTTTGAGATAGATTCTTGCTAAGTTGCCAAGGCTGGCCTGGAACTTGGATCCTCCTGACCTAGCCTCCCAAGTAGCTGGGATTACAGGTAGGGTATTTGGTTTTTTGTTATTAAATTGTATGAGCTCTTTATATATTCTAGATACCAGTCCCTTATAAGGAATATGACATGGAACTATTTTCTCCCAAAGTCCTATGCTTTTAATGTTATCATTAGAAGTCAGAGTAAAATCTTCAAGGATAGATTGAGTGAAACTTGACTTCAGTAAACATTGGATTCTTACTTAACTATAAGGATAAATGTCCATTATATAAGGAAGAGGACAGGTCCTCAATTGTCAACCTGATGATAGCCACAGGAAGGGAGATAGTAAGTAGAATTAGTGTTTTCTAGGAGACCAGTGTTAGAACCTGATTATTCCATCCTCTGGACTCTTAGCACTCTGTCACTTCTGATTCTTTTTATCTGTCTCCCTCTTCTCTCTTACTTAGCTTGAAAAGAAGTAAAATTTTGCAAAGGTATCATAGCCTCCAGTGGTCCATGGCTACCCAGGAATGCTCATCTCCCTGATGCAAACCCTTTGGTGCCATTCTTATCTCCAAGCCTATCTCAAACCCTTGGTTTTACTGCAGCAGGGATAAGGACTGCTATCTGAAGTACCAAGGGTCACTGCACATCTATTGGCTATGCTCTTTACATTGTGTATAACATTTCCTAGGAGCTTGACTAACTTCTGTTCATTCTTTGCTTCTCATCTCTTCTTTGACTTTCAGAGGATGTTAGTTATCTCTCTCCTGTACTCCAATACTGTCATGGTATTTATTAAACAATTATTTATAAATTAAACCTCATCTTTTGTTGAACTAAAATTTTTGAAGGCAGGAACTTCTCTGTTCACCATCATATCCCCACCATCATACCCCCAGTGCCCAGCCTAGTGCTCATAATAGGCATTAGAAAATACTTGAATCATTGAGTGAAATGAGGAAGAAAAAGATTTTCTTTTTTTTTTTTAAGGAGAGAGTGAGAGGGAGAGAGAGAGAGAGAGAGAGAGAGAGAGAGAGAGAGAGAGGGAGAATTTTTAATATTTATTTTTTAGTTATCGGCGGACACAACATCTTTGTTTGTATGTGGTGCTGAGGATCGAACCCGGGCTGCAGGCATGCCAGGCCAGCGCGCTACCGCTTGAGCCACATCCCCAGCCCCAAGAAAAAGATTTTCTAATGAGTACAATTCAAAGGGAGGGGAAAGCTCTACCAGCCTTTCTCAATTTTAACTTGGAGGAACCCTAAAAGTAATTTTCAGGCTTCATATGATCAATATGTCATAAATATAGTAGTCCAGTATTTTTTTTTTTTTTAAAGAGCTTTGTCTTGGTTCATGATTCTGGAGGTCCAAGATCGAGGGACTGTAACTTGATGGAGAGACCTGAGGCAGTGCAGGGCATCACGTAGTGAGAAACAGTGCACCTGTGTACTTGTCTGTTTTTTGGTGCTGGGGGTTGAACCCTGGACCTCATGCATGCTAGGCAAGTCCTCTACTACTGAGCTATATCCCCAGCCCATTGGTGGTGTTTTTGTTTTTGTTTTTTTAATATTTTTTTTTAGTTGTAGATGGACAAATACCTTTATTTTGTTCATTTATTCTTATGTGGTGCTGAGGATTGAACTCTGGGCCCCCTACATGCTAGGCAAGTGCTGAGCCACAACCCCAGTCCCCATCGGTGGTTTTCTTGAGTATTGGGAATTGAATCCAGGGGTACTTTACTACTGAGCCATATTCCCAGTCCTTTTTATTTGTTTTATTTTGAGACAGGAGCTCACTAAGTTGCCAAGGCTGGCATTGAACTTGTGATCCTCTTGTCTAGTCTCCTAAACCACTGGGATTATAGTCATGCACCCCATGTCTAGCCCATCACTGCTTTTGAGTAGAGAATATTTCTCTGTAAATCTTGTGTTTGTTTACTAAGGCTGCCATATCAAAGTACCATAGGATGCATAGCTTACACAACAATTTTTTTTTTTTTTTAACAATTTCAGAGGCTAGGAGTCTGAAATCAAGGTTTTAGCAGGCTAAATTTCTTCTGGGGGTTTTCTCCTTGACTTGTAGGTGTGTCTCCTCCTCCCTCTGTCCTCAAGTGGTTTCTTTTCATCTCTAAAGGACACTAGTGATGTTGGGTTAGATTGGATTAGGGTTCACCCAAATGACCTTATTTAACTTATTACCTCTTATAAAGACCTTATCAGTAAATGCAGTCACATTCTGAGGTACTGGAGGGTAGGACCTCAACATCTGGATTTAGGAGGGATACAGTTTAGCCTCTAACGGTGTTAATTTGGCCAGTTTATCATCCTACTCTTTCTGTGGTTCCCTGCCCTACACAGGTGTCAACCCCAATGCAGATCTGTGATGTGATAGAACCTTTTGTCTTCTCATTTGTTACATTTCCTCCTTGATTTTTTTTCACCTTATACAAGAATGCCTAAAAATTTTATAGATTCCCACTTTACAAGATGTTAATGAAGAATATTTTATATATTATGATATGTATAAGGTAGATTTTTTCACTTTAAAATGAAAATAATGTTAATTAATTAGACAACCTTTTTTTTTAATATTTATTTTTTAGGTGTAGATGGACACAACACAATGCCTTTATTTTTATGTGGTGCTGAGAATTGAACCTGGGTCCCGCCCATGCTAGGCGAGCGCTCTACCGCTGAGCCACAATCCCAGCCCTTAGACAACCATTTTTTAAAAATATGTTTAGCTGTAAATGGGCACAATACCTTTATTTTATTTATTTATTTTTATGTAGTGCTGAGGATCAAACCTGGTGCCTCACACGGGCTAGGCAAGTGTTCTACCATTCTTATAATTTAAAAAATAGTGAAGCTTAGTTTACTTTTCTTGAAATTAATCTTTCCTTCTAAAAATTTTATAATTTCATAGAGTGAGACAATAAATTTCTCTTAAATAACTGGGTTAAGACAAAATGGAATTTAATTTTTATTAAGTTATGTTCAACTTGGTGGATTTAAATAAAACTTGTATATAGATTGTGTGTGTGTGTGTGTGTGTGTGTGTGTGTGTGTTTGTGTGTGTGTGGTGTTGGGGATTGAACCCAGGGACTTGTGTATGCGAGGTAAACACTCTACGAACTGAGCTATATTCCCCAGCCCCTATTGATAATGTCAATTAGTAAAGCAACCAAAAATAAACCTAAAACCATAATTCAAAGCAATAAGAATAAAAATATGATCTCAGACACAATTTTATGTGAAACTAAGGGACATGGTTAGATTAAATACAGGCCATGCTGTTGAAAAAGGTAAATACACATGTATTTTAAAAATCATTTTATAGGCCTAAATATATGAATTGTATTACTTTTGAAACTAAATATATAGAATGAAATTCACCTCCTGAATATTTCAACTCATGCTTGTTTTGTTTTTATTTTTGTTTTCTGTACAAATACTCAATTCTGAGTTGAACTTGAGCTGAGCACACATGGGTTCAGCCAGACTGTTGCTTTAGCGACACAGCCTGCCTGCATTTGTAAGACCACAGCAGCAGCCATATTCACAGTGCGTGTTGCATGTCTGCAAATGGCAAGGCTTTCCTTATGGGAATTAGACTGGACCTAGGAGTAGAGCAGGAAGTCACACCTTGAATGTGTGAGTAGATTGCAGCTGATAAGTTTTTTCTCTTCTCTACACATCAAGTTCTCAGAATGACCCAAAGATTTAGAGGAAGGGTCTCTTGCTCAACCACACACTTGTGTTGAAAGGAAGGAAGCACTGTCCTTTGTGCTTAAGCTCTCCCAGGTGGTTTCCTAAACCTCAGGGCTGCTGAGCTTTAAAGTGTTTCCTCACTTTTAAGCATAAGCAGAAGTGGTGATGTGCCTTGAATTCCTTTTTATATCTTTAAGATAAAAGTCACATATGCGAACATGACTGTGTGAACATATATAATTTAGCAGTCACTGTGTTGTACAGACATCATCAAACTCTGTGCCTCCACATCCTCCTCCCCCACTCTCTGGCAACACTGTCCTGTACTAACAGTATGTGTTTGACCATTCCAGGTACTGAATATAAGTGGAATCATATAATATGTGGCCTTTTTGGTCTGGCTTCTTTAACTTAGCAAGTTTTCAAGGTTCATCCATGTGGTAGCATATATCAGTACTTCATTCTTTTTATGGCTGAATCATATTCCATTGTTTGTTGTACTTTGTTTATCCATTCATAAGTTACTGGGTATTTTGATTGTATCTTAGTCCTTTTAGGCTGCTAAAGCAAAATACCTGAGATTGGGTAATTTAAACAGCAATTTTTTTTGCTCAAAATTCTGGAGGCTGGGAAGTCCAAAATAAGAGAGAGCATGGGTTTAATCCCAGCACTGCTAAAAGAAAATAAAAGAAAGAAAGGGCCAGGTATAGTGATGCACACCTACAATCCCAGTGTCTCATGGGGCTAAGGCAGGAGGATCATGAGTTCAAAGCCAGCCTCAGTAAAAGTGAGGCACTAAGCAACTCAATGAGACGCTTTCTCTTAAAAAAAGAAAATAAGGTTGGGGATGTGGCTCAGTGAGTTCAATCCCTGAGTTCAATCCTTGGTATACACACACACACACACACACACACACACACACACACACATAAAAATCTCAACAAAAATCAAAATGAAAGTTTATTGTCAATATGTGTAACAAGCCCAGGATTAGTTTCCAGAACATAAAGAAGTACTTCAAATGGCTAAGAAAGAGACAGACCACCCAGATTTTTTTTTAACTGACTCAGAGTACCTGAGACAGTTCACAGAGAACAGTGGAGTGCATTGTAAACATGAAAGTGGTACTTTAAAATTTAACAGCTATGTGTGTGCTCTTCTTGAGTCCTTGATACAGAGAGTGATTCTGTGAACAGTATTGGGAATTGAACCCAGAAACCAGGGCCTCACACATCCTAGGGAAAAACTGAGCTACAATCCCAGGCCCTTTTAAATTTTATTTTGAGACAGAGTCTTGCTAAGTTGCTGAGACTAGCCTCAAGATTGAGAGCCTCCTGCCTCAGCCTGCTGTGTAGCTGGAATTACAGGCATGTGCTACCACACTGGGTATGAGCCTTCCTTTTTTAAAAGAAATGTTTGAAATACTTTGAAGTTCTGTAGAATTTTATTTTTATTATTAACTTGGTAAATTTTAGACTCTACAAGTACTGGCAAACATTCACAATAATGTTGCCAGGAAATGCCCTGGTCAGCCTTTGTATAACTGCCCTGTGTAACATTTTAATGAATACCATGGTGAAGGCAATTTGTTGCATTTCTTTGAAGAATGGGAGGCACACTTGCTTTGTGATAAGTAAATATGCTGAAAAAAGCCTGTTTTCATTGTTCACTATTTAATGTTGCAAAATTACTTTTATGCATCCTTCTTATGTATACATGTTAATACTACTTTCCCATTCACATTCCTGTTGTTACTCATTAAAGTTCAGTGCTTAGAATGTCCTGAATTCTATCATATATGTATATGTGTGTACATGTATACCTCTGTTTAAGTTTCTTTTTACTTTTGGCTAGAGTGGTGTTTCTGGAGTGAGTAAACTGTGGTCTCTCTCCTAGAGCGCCCTATACCTTTTGACCACATGATGTACGAGCACTTGCAGAAGTGGGGTCCTCGCAGGGAAGAAGTGAAATTTTTTCTTCGACATGAGGACTCCCCAGCCGAGAACAGTGAACAAGGTAGATAAATACTTTCTTCCTCATTTGCTAACTTTTGCCATATAAGTTTATTTCAGAAAAATTGGAATAAATGCTAAAGTAAGTCATTTACACTTTTTTTTTACCCTTTCACTTACAAGGGTGGTGAGAGGGAGAGTTAGTATTTCATGTTTTTAAAATTCTGTTATTGCAGGTTAAAACTGATTTCCTTCTCAGGACTCTAAATTGGTCAGATAATGCACTCAAATATATAAAAGGACGTAGTGTGTAATGGAATTATTTTTAATAAGTACCAAATGGGCCAAAATATCTAGATTTTAAAATAAAGCCATGAGGACTGGGGATGTGGCTCAAGTGGTAGCGCGCACACCTGCATGCGTGAGGCACTGGGTTCGATTCTCAGCACCACATAAAAATAAAATAAAGATATTATGTCCACCTAAAAACTAAAAAATAAATATTTTTTTAAAAATAAATCCATGAAATGAGTAGAAAAGGTTCTGAGGAAAATTTTTATTTTTAGATTGAACTAAACCTAGTGTAGCATTAAACCATAAAGTCAAGACTGAGAAATGAATTATTTAAAACAAAACAAAAAAGACTGCCCAACCATAACCACCCTGAGCAAAGTCAGAAGACAATTTATGAGCTGGGAAACAGCATGTATACCTCATATTGCAGAGGTCTGCTTTCCTTTCCTTGTAAAGAATTCCTAAAAATAGGGGGCTAGGGTTGTGGCTTAGTGGTAATGCTCTCACCTAGCACATGTGAGGCACTGGGTTCAATTCTCAGCACCACATAAAAATAAATACATAAAATAAAGGTATTGTCAATTGATCAACAAATATATGAAAAACTGTTCAATATCTCTAGTAATTAGAGAAATGCAAATCAAAACTACTCTAAGATTTCATCTTATTTTTGTTAGAATGGTAATCATCAAGAATACAGGCAATAATAAATGTTGACAAAGATGTGGAGAAAAAATTACAGTCATACATTGCTGGTGGGACTGTAAATTGGTGCAACCACTCTGGAAAGCAGTATGGAGATTCCTCAGAAAACTGGGAATGGAACCACCATTTGACTTAGCTGTCCCACTCCTTGGTTTATACCTAAAGGACTTAAAATCAGCATACTATAGTGACATAGCCACATCAATGTTTATAGCAGCTCAATTCACAATAGCTAGACTATGAAACCAACCCAGGTGTCCCTTAATAGATGAATAGATAAAGAAAACGTGGTATATGTACTCAGTGGAATATTACTGGCTTTAAAGAAGAGTGAAATTATGGCATCTGCCAGTAAATGTTTGGAGTTCGAGAATATCACGCTAAGTGAAAAACCAATCCCACAAAAACAAGGCTGAATGTTTTCTCTAATATGTGGATGCTAATTCACAATAAAGTGTGGGGGGGCACTAGGGAGGAATAGCATTATCTTAGATTAGGTAGAGAGAAATGATGGGAGGGGAAAGGAGAGGATGTGGCGATAGGAAAGATAGTAGAATGAAACAGACATTATTACTCTGTGTATATATATGACTGCATGACCAATATGATCCTGCTACATGTACACTCAGAAAAATGAGAAATTATATTTCATCTATGTATGATATATCAAAGTGCATAAATGCATTCTAGTGTTATATACAACTAATTAAAACAAATAAGTTTTTTTTTTAAAAAAAAGGTATTATGTCCATCTACAACTAAAATTTATTAAAAAAAAAAAAAGAGTTCCTAAAAATTGATAACATGCCTAAATCCCCAGTTACTGGGGAGACTCAGGCAGGATGATCCCAAATTCCAGGCCAGTCTGGGCAATTTAGCGTGATTGTCTTAAAATAAAAAGGAGTGGGAATATGGCTCTGTGGTAGAGCACTTGCCTAACATGTGTAAGGCCCTGAGTTCAATCCCAAGAATCAAGGGAGAAAAATACTGAAAAGAATGGGGAAAATACACACAGAGTTCACAGAAAAGGAAATACACCTTGCCCTAGAATGTGTGAAAAGATGCCATACTCCTAATTTAAAAATGCAGGGACAGCTGTACTGAGATGCACTTGTTTTACCTGTCATGGTGGCAAGGCTCAGCACGGTTGCTAGCTAGCACATGTTGATGGTGCTGAGAAACAAGCCCTGTTCAGCAGTGCTGGGGCACAGCAATGCTCTGCAGCACTGCATACAGAGAAACCCTGTGCCCTGGCTTGGGCCCTCCTGGAGATGTGCTCAGGGACCAGAGTATGGTGCAAAACCCATGCTGCCTTTTCTGTGACCTTGAAAAGAACAGCTTTGTGTTTGTGTGTGGATGTATAAAGTGCCTTCTCTATATCTATATAAAAGGAAATTGTGCCCCTCGGTCTAGCTGATCTCTGCTTTAAAATCATCTCCCTGTGGCTGTAAGCATTGCTGACTTTACAGAACACTGTCACATCTGTATTTTCCTCCACTGCTTCTGGTCATCTGGAGTCAGGCCCCCAAGGCTCTGGGCAAGGGCCTTCCTCTGTGGGAAAGTTGCCCTGAGAAGCTTTGCTAGCTCACAGTGGAAGGGCTGCTCTAGCACTAACGGTTTATTTTAATTCTACTTGAGCTTTCTAGGTATCTGTACCCTCCCTTCCTTAGCCATACTTAAATAAAAAGTTTTATTTCTCACTTTTATTGATGTGTAATTTCTGTATGTAAACCTTAATGCCCCAGAAAATGGTTATTTTTTCACTCCCTCTGCTGCTCAGTCTAGGTGTGGAGATGATAGTACACTCTAGAGAAGGGCCCTACCCAATGTATTTTGTCACCATCTCAAGTTCAGGTCATGATAAATCTTGAGACTCAAAAAGATCTTCAAACCGCTGCTGGACAACTTAATATGTGCGGGGACTGGGCCCCGAGGTGCTGAGATCCGTGTGCCATCGAGTCAGACAGAGCATTGAGAAGGATGTGGGCCTTGAGGAAGAGTGGGGCATGAGGGCAGAGCGAAGGCTGTTGCATGCCAGGCAGGGATTATGTGGAGGGCCCCTGAGAGGCCAAGCAAGACTTGGGTGGTGGGGAGCACCCCTTCTCCATCCAGGCTAGATCAGGAGTTTGGTCAGCACTGGAAAAACTGAATTCAGTACTTATCCTTCACACTGCACTACCCGGAACATTCAGTAGAGTGCCTGTCCCTTTGTCAGTGCCCTTCAGATCGGCTTCACTAGCATTTCTAATGTGACCTACCCAGATACCCACCCTCGCTGTCCCTCTCCTCCAGTCAGGCTGTCTTGCTCATTCATTGTCTTGTGTACCCTGACGCAGAGTCCCAACCACCTGACCCTGCCAGGCTCTACCCTAGGCCTTGTTCCTCTGCCGGTGCCAAGATGTGTTCCACTCACCCCTCAGCTGAGAAGCATCTGGCAGGGAGAACAGCTCACACACCATGTTGCCTCTGCCCTGGCCCACTCTGCTGTGCTCATGACATGTCTCCCCAGCTTATGTTCTAAAGCCACATTTGGGACTCAAGACTTATGCTTCCTGCTGAGGGCAAGGCAGTTGTCTCTGATTGGTATCAATTAAGAAAAATCTCAAGTGAATGTTGCATAGAACTATAGGAATCAAAAGAAGTAAGAGACAACTCTTAACTTGAAGGTTGGGGACTCTCTGTTTAGAAGTCAGAGGAGAATGTAGAGGACTTTACTTCAAGTCCCCTTTACATTTGGGAAGCAGAAGCACAGAGCAGTGAAGTGAGGGCCACCTGTCCAGCCAACCAGAGTCAGGAGGTATGTGATGGAGGTAGGATCGAGAGCACGTGGGTTTCCACCTGGGCCTCCTGGTGGGACCTTGACAGATGATCTCTCACCCCTGTGCCTCAGTCTCCTCATCTGTAGGGTGCACAGGGCCCACAGAGTTGTGCAGAGGTTAAGAGAGGTACTGTAAGTGCATGAGGGCTGGGAGCATGGTGAAGCACTCACTAAATGTCAGCTTGTTATTATTTTCTGACTCTGAAATGTAAGATTATATTAAGTTTCTGCTTTACCATCAAAGATTAAGTGGCACTTGGTATAGTTTAATGCTGTATATTTATAGTGTTCTAATTTCTTGTTAGTTTACTCTTTGGAAGAGGAATAGTATTAAATTACCCTGAATTTCTTGTTCCTTAAAAATACTAAGAAAAATAAAAATTTAAAGTGTAAACTGATAAACACCATAGCTTTTGTAATCGCTTATCATTATTGTCCCCCAAGGAAGATTTTTTGGATATTATATTCTTTTTTTTAATCATTTTTATAATTTGTTCAGAGATATGAAATTAAGGAGTCATTTAAAATAAAAACATCTGATAAACATAAGGAATCCTCTAATATTTGGAATCCACAAGATTCCAGTTCTCCTGTGTGACTCTCCACATGTGAACATTTCTATGATTAGATATGTGGATGTTGGGTTCTTACTTGTCCTTCCTTCTCCCTCCATTAGCTATACTGTTTATACATTTATGTACTATATATCTTTGCTTTGTACATAAAGAGTGAGGTTTTTTTTAATCCCTTAAGCACCAGCTTCTGCCCTGTGGGGCACTGTCATCACCATTTTGAGAATACATGGTTTAATGAAACCATACATCCAAAATGTGAATTTTGTTTACATTTTTCAAAGTAGGCAAGGAATAAAAGGAAAACATTTTTAAACATTAGGCCATGACCCTTAGGTCATGTGTTCTTGGGTATTAAAATAGCTCTGGGCTTGACTCTTCTTTATGGCACCAACTGCAAACCAGGTGGTCAGGCAGGAGCAGCCCTGCAGCACCTCAGAGACCCAGGGCCTGCTCTGCAGAGCCACATACTGCAGCATCCTCACTATGCTTTACCTTTTTCAAGAAGGTGCCAGAACAAATAGGGAATTTTTCCAGTTTAAATTGATGCCTTTTTTTAAACAAAAAATTTAATTTTTACAGAACAAAGGGAGATTCATGACATTGTCAGATTGGCGAGGGTATACCATCTTAGTTTTAACCCAATAAGTGTAGGTGAGTTTTTTTGCATCCATTTTTTTATTAGTGGATAATAAATTCTGTTTTAGTGTCTTCTGAAATATAAAAGCCTTTTTTGAAAATTTATTTTATACTGTGGTAAAATATACTTAACCCCAAATTTGCCATCTTTGCCATTTTAAGTGTTAGAAACCTTTTGACAAGTCAGTTTCAAGATTGAGATAGAATGTAAAAAGAAAGGATTCCATTTAACAATTTTATGTTGGTTTTTTGTTGTTGTTGTTTTTGTTTGGTACTGAGGACTTAAATACTGAGCCACATCCTTAGCCCTTTTTATTTTTTATTTTGAGACAAGGTTTTACTGAGTTGTTTATTAGGGTCTCAATAAGTTTCTGAGGCTTACCTTGAACTCAAGATTCTCCTGCCTTGGCCTCCGGAGTTGCTGAGATTATAGGCATGTGCCATTGTACCTGGCTAAACAATTTTATGAAAGATGAATGTGGAACAGTTTTTAGCTGTGCTGTTTTTGGGGATGGGTACTGGGCATTGAACCCAGATTGTTTTACCACTGAGCTATATCACTAGTGCTTTTTGTTTTTTTATTTTTATTTTGAGATAGGGGCTCCTTAAGTTGCTGAGACAGGCTTTGAATTTGCGATTCTCCTGCCTCAGCCTCCAGAGTGGCCTGGATTACAGGCATGCACCACCGTGCCTGGCTCAACTGAACTAAGTCTTGACTTTCTCAGCTTGACATTTTAGATTTGTGTTCAATAAATATTTAAATAGAGAAATGGGAGAATATTGGTTTTTTTTCTTTTTTTTCCCCTCCAAATTTACTTTATATAATCAGATGGATATAAATTAATGAACAAAAATTTAAGCAAGATACATTAACAATTTAACAGAACCCAATAATCTAATTTCTTCCAATTTTTCTCAAATTCATTTGAGTTTTTCCATCATGGTGCTCATAAGGAAATCAAACAACATATGGCTACTACAGTTGAATGTCAAATTAAGTATTTATGACATACTAAATTCTTCTATAATACAATTATGAAGAATCTTTAAGGAACTTATGTTTTGTATGTAGAAAAGTGTTAGAGTCAAACATTCAACTCAACAAAAATAAGAAACATTTCTGATTCCTCTGTTAGGTGTAGACTGAGTCTCCTTTTTCTAATGAATGTTTTTTAGCTGTAATATCACTGAGCTGAACAAATAAATCACCTTGAGTACATAAGGAAAAATAAACACATCCTAAATGGATAAACTACATCTTTACTAGACCATCTCTACCTCTAACACTTCAGAAGCTTAGAGATTTAGAGTATTCTTACATTAACTGCAAGAAAAATTAAAGGAGAAATTCCTTTTTTGAGATCACAACTATGAAGTCATGTGGTTATAAAATTCTGCATTTGTGTGCAAAACATGAATCACATTTACCTTTATTCTCCCTACTTAGTCTTGTCAATCACCTAGCAGGACTTAACAGATACCTTTCAAAGAAACAGAGACTGAGATGTGTTTATATAACTTCAATAACCTCATCACTATAGTAATGAGAGATGCAGTATCCTTTTGCTATGGTTCAAGACAACAAGGAAGGAGGAGAGATCACAAGAAAGAGAAATCAAAATTATTACAACTGAGAAACTACTTCTCATTAAGTTTTACGGTGCCACCTTCATTTTTACATAAGCATGGTGGCATAATTCAAGCTCAATAAATCGGAAATCTTAATATTTAAAATTTACCTTGACTTTCATTTATCACCATATTAACAACCAAAAGAATTAGATAAAACACATAGGAAAGGGTGATATTAAACCCACCTTGCTGAGTTGATTTATTGACACATTAACTCATTTTTATATAGAAAAGGGATAGTGCATCTCAGTTTGCTTACAAGCTAGGAGATCACTTAAAATTCTGCATTTCCTAACTGCAAACAGAATATAGCACTTACAACAGGTTATAAATAAACTGGTTTTCAAGCATAGAGCCAGCCCCAACGATAATACACTATTTAAAAAGACCTAAGGCAATGAATTCCATTTCCAGTGGAAAAAAAGAACTGTGCAAACAAGCTTAAAACTACTTTTTTTTTTTTGTGCCAGTGTTATAAAATGTAGCTTTTAATAAAACCTTGACCCAAATGCCATTAACTTCAGAAAAAAATTTGGTGGAGAGAAGAAAGTTATTTCATTTAGGAAAAATAACCACTATCTTTTTTCCTAATCTTCAACACACACAATTTAAACATATACAGTTGCTTTAACACTTTACACAGTTCCTATGTACTGGAGCAATAACAAGGTCTAAATACAATTATATTCTTAAACACTGGGTCAAGGCTTTACATAAAAATACCATCCTACTTTCCCCCCCTAAGTTTCTAAAATATCACATACTTTCCTCAACATCTGCAGCCATCCAGGAATTTTTAGGAAACTTTTTGTGCATGATCTTAAATTCCTAATCCCTGGCTTTTTGGGCTCAGTGACGAAAGATCAAAACCACCAAAAATGATGGTTCACTTGAAGTCAGACGAGAGACCCTGGCTCAATTAGTCTCATAGGATGAAAGCAGTGCTGCATCAACTGGCTCCATGCAGGAGGGGCACGTGAAGGATCTCATCAACCAGTCATCTATACAGTCCAGGTGATAGATGTGTATGCACGGCAGAAATCGAATTGGGTCCCCATAAACAAAGTCCATCATACAGATCACACACTCCCGGATCTTTTTTTCGGATCCATCTCTTCCAGGGTCATAAACTCCTTTAGGCAGATGCTGTATAAGGCCTATTCTTTGAGCTATCCTAATTTGTTCCTCTTCAGTCAGCTGAGTTGCTAGCCGAGTCTGGCTAGGTGTTGGATGATAAACTGGAACTGGAACTTGTTCCTGGTATGTCGGCAGCGGCTCCTGATCCGGCTCCATCCCCTCGCCAAAGCTAGCCCGGTCGGTTGGACTGAGACTCGTGAAGCAGGGAGATGTCATCCGAGGTGGGGGATTTGAGGCAGTTCCCCATCTTCCAGGGCTGGGGCGTGTGATCTCTGCACAGTTCTGACGGTCTTCTCCTGTTTTTTTTTCTTATATGCATGTTAGTAAGTCTGGTTCTTTCATTTCTTTTAGGTAGCCGTCAGACCCAAGAGCAAAGAACTCAAAGAAATGTAATAAATGTACCTGGAGAAAAACGCACTGAAAATGGGGTAAGTCATGGTGAACTGTATTTTTTTTTTTTTTTTTTTTTTTTTTGGTACTGGGGATTGACCCAGGGGCACTCAACTACCAAGCCACAACCCAGCCCTTTTTTGTATTTTATTTCAAGATAGGGTTACTCACTGAGTTGCTTAGGATCTCACTAATTTGCTGAGTCTGGCTTTAAACTTGCAATTCTTGTACCTCAGTCTCCCAAGCCACTGGAATTATATGTATATCCCACTGTACTCCGCTGAATTGAATTTTTTAAAAGTGGCTATTATAGAAACTAATGGATTTTTTTTTTCCTTTTGGAGGGTGCTGGGATGAAACTCAGGGCCTCACATGTCTAGACAAGCTGTCTACCACTGACTGTATTCCTAACCCCAGCAACTAATGAATTTAGGTTGTAATTGATTTTTATTATTTTATTTTATTTTTTAATATTTATTTTTTAGTTGTAGGTGGACACAATATCTTTATTTCATTTTTATGTGGTACTAAGGATCGATCTCAGTGCCTTACGTGTGCTAGGCAAGTGCTCTGCCTCTGAACCACAACCCCAGCCCCTATAATTTATTTTTAAAGAATTATTTGAGGGAATAGAAATTCTCATTTCCATTAAGGATTTAAAAATATTTTATGAAATTATAAAGAAGCAGTCCCTAAGTGATTTTTGCCTGTCTACACTGTGGTTCATTCATAATGCAGACAGAGTCTCCACCAGAGCAAAACCCTCTGTCTTCCTTCCACATGTTACCCACTCCCCATCCTAGAGCAGTAGACATGTGCCTGATGTATATAGAGGAGCAGAGGGGTTTCTGAATTAGTTGTCAAGTGGCATTCTTACTTCATGTCTTCAATGTTGACAAGATGGGTAGTGAGTGAAGTCTTCTGAACAGCTGGCTCAGAGAGAGGTGTCTTCCTTTGTCACTCTGGTGCAGAGGTGATGAGCAGGGTAAATGTTGGTTATTAGTGAGGAAGAAAATGGAGAGTTAGCCAGGCTTGGTGGTGCTTGCCTGTAACCCTAGGTACTCGGAAGACTGAGGCAAGGAGGATCTTAAATTCCTGGTCATCTTATGCAACTTAATGAGACCCTGTCTCAAAATAAAAGAAATAAAAAATGATGGGGGCATAGCCCCGGGGATAGACCACCCCTGGGTTCAATTCCCAGTACTATACAAGAACAAGAAAAGAAAAAAAGAACAAGAAAGGAGAGCGTTTTTAAGGATGTGCATTGAAAGAAAGAACAAGTAGGAAATTTTAGTAATAACTTTTACAAGTTGTTTAGTAGTTTTGTTATTACACATTTTGCAGATATGTACGGCAGAACCATGTGTTATACTAGATTATATTTTAATTTCTTTTTGGTTTCAATGTCATAGTCCTTTTGTGGTCAAGGAAGAAACATCCTTGATATCAAGATTGTGGTGGATTCTCCTTTCTTACATTCCAGAATATAAAAATCATTGCACAAGTCCTCCTCTTACTCCTGCCATCTGACTTATTTGTGCAGCCCAGCTCTACAGCCCTGTAGCAATCTGCCAACCTTCTCTACTTTAGGAGTCTTAAAGAGTAGAGGCATTGATGGAAATTATGTTTCAGTAAATTGGATGGAGTCTAGAACACTCCCATGTGACTGTGTTGTCCTGCCAGGTTTGAGAACCTCCAGGTCACAGGTATACACTATTGTAAGCATTCAAAATTTACTTGTCTAGCAGAGGTTTGAAGATCTTTTTGAGTCTCAAAATTTATCATGACCTGAATTTAAGATGGTGACAAAATACTTTGGGTAGGCAGTATGTTAAGGTGGAGTGACTATGTTTATATGATACATGGAGGGGACTCAGAAGGAAAGGATTCCAGTGGTACAATAAAATATGAAGGCCAATTTTGATGTGATGGGTCTATGATCTTTTCTCACTTGATGAAATTGATTTGTTAATTTGGAAATAATGTATACATTTTAAGAGCAACAAAACTGAAATCTGAAATAAAAATTGAAATATGTATATACACTTTATGTGAGTTTATAATAGAGGAAGATATGAGACCTGGTCTAGAGGAATAACCTCGTGCTGGAAGCATCACATCAAGGATGTTGCTGTCTTTTATAGCACATACACCTGCCTTTTAAGCCTAGTAACACATTCCCTTGTAAAATACTTCCTTGTCTACAAAGCACTTTTACATGCATTTTTAAATTAATACTATGTTAAAAACATCTTTCCCAAAAAAGTTTTTTTTTTTTTTTTGGTGTGTGTGAGTGTGTGTGTGTGTGTGTGTGTATGTATGTGTGTGTGTATATATATATATATATATATATATATATATCCTATATCCTTGGTATAGAATAATGGTACTACTGAATTGCTTTAGCACTTGGGGCTGAGGCAACTCAGAGCAGATCAAGCGGCAGCTATGAGGAAAGGGTGGGTTGGAAACAAAAGGCAGGATGCTGAGTTAGTATGATTCATGGCCATTAGCAGCTGCTGAGGCAAGAGGCTGGGAAGTTCTAGTCTCTGAAAATTGCAGGTCAACAAAGTCAGGCTAATCTGTGTGGCGGCTTTTTTTTTTTCCCCTTATAAAGGCACACTGCTTTATTCTCATTGTATGTTCCTGTATTGGGGTTCCCAAGAATACCCCCAAATTCCAATTTGCTAGGAGGACTCATAGGATGATGTACTATAGCAAAAGGACATAGCCCAATCAACAAAGGAGAAAACACATTCTGCCTAGTGTCCTGGAAATACTGTCCTATTTTCTTAACCAATCTAGCTTAAAATAAATTGGTTTCTGCTTTATTCCTATATACTATGCAAGTTCCCAGGACCAGTTAATCTTGCCTTCCGTGTTTTCTTCTAAAAGAGTTTTATAGTTTTATCTCTTGCATTTCTGTCATCTGTTTTGAGTTAACTTTTGTGTATGGTATGAGGTAGGGATCTATATTCATTCTTTTGCATGTAAATATCTCATTATTCCAGCACCATTTGATGAAAAGACTGTTCTTTATCTCACTGAATTTTCTTAACATCTTTGTCAAATCAATTGACCATAAATATCTGATTATTTTTGGAAGCTTTTGTTATTATAGTCACTCAAACCCCCTTTTACATTATGGTATCCAGGACTTAGCCATACCTGTCAGATAACATTTTAATTGTCTAGGAAAAACTTATAGACTTCTGCCAGGGTAGGAAGTCTAGAAGGGGAGGAGATCTAGGGGTTTGCCTGCTGTCTTTTACTCAGTCTGCCTTACCTCAGTGCTTTCCATTTTATTCGCCTTTACAGAGGTGTTGCCAGTTTCTGTGGCCATGATCATCTGTGATATGACTGGACTGCTAATCCAGTTTTACTTCTGGCCAAGGGTTGTCTCAGATGTACTAGGGCACAGCTCATCCTACCCTGCTGCTTCCGGCCTGGTTGTTGTCTGTGCTCCTGGAGTCCTACTTCTTGGTTTGGGGAACTAATTAAATTAGGATCAAATAATCCTCCACTTGGAGCAAAACTAGGTACAGATTTCTTTTAATTTCTCTTTAATATTTTCATTTTATATTGTATTCAGGATATTTGTAAATATATCAAAGGTAATTACCTTTGTCCTCAGCCATGTCCATTTGGCTGTTTAGTTCACATAAAGTGCTTTTTAATATTTATTGTAAAAAGACAAGACAGGGGCTGGGATTGTGACTCAGCAGTAGAAAGCTTGCCTGGCATGCGTGGGGCCCCAGGTTTAATCCTCTGCACCCATAAAAATAAATGAATGGAATAAAGGTATTGTGTCCAACTACAGCTAAAAAAAGTAAATAAATCTTTAAAAAATAAATAAATAAAAATAAAAAGACAAGAGAGTTCCTCCTGTACTTACAAATCTTATACTTGATGAAGGATGTTATCCATAATATATAAGGAACTCTTAAAATTCAACCAGAAAATGCACATCCTGATTTTAAAAAGAGATGGACGAGAGATTCAACAGTCCCTTGACTAAAGAGGATATGTGAGTGTCAAGCGCATGGGAAGGTATTCAACATCATCCCTTGCCTTTGGGAAAGCACAAAACACTAGGATGTCTGACGTTAAAAGACTGATCATAGCAAGTGCTGGTGAGGAAGGAGAAAGTGGGAACTCTTGGGCATCTACAAAACAATTTGGCTGTTTCGTTAGATTTAATCAGTTATACAACCCAGAAATTCTCCTCCTAAACATCTGCTGGAGTGAAATGAAAGCAGATGTCTGTGCCAACTTGTGCATCAAATGTTCACTCCAGCTTTTGGAGTGCAAGTGTCCACGTGGGCAGAGGCCTCAGGGCAGAGTCAGCTTTGGTGTTCCTTCAGTGCTCAGAGTATCTGCTTTCTTATTTTTTAAAAAATATTAATATTTTAGTTGTAGGTGGACACAATACCTTTACATATTTATTTATGTTTATGTGGTGCTGAGAATTGAACCCAGCGCCTCACACATGCTAGGTGAGCACTCTACCACAGAGCCACAACCCTAGTTGTTTATTATTGTGTCAACTTGGTAATGCTTTAAAAAATATCTTTCTTATGTTTTTTATTGTCTTTTATTTATTTATTTATTTATTTATGTGGGGGTTTTTTTAGTTGTAGATGGACACAATGCCTTTATTTTATTTTTTATGTGGTGCTGAGGCTGAAATCTAGGGACCTCCACATGAGAGGCAAGCAGTCTACTACTGAGCTACAACCCCAGTCCCTGTCTTTTATTTATTTTTTGGCTCTGGGTAGCGCTTACCAGCGAACTTCTCCCCGGATTCTTTTTTTTTTTTTTTTGAGACAGGATCTTACTAAGTTGCTAAGGTTGGCCTCAAACTTGAGATCCTCTTGCCTTAGCCTCCCAAAGCACTGGGATTCCAGGCATGTACCACCTGGGCTTATCTTGTGTTTTAGATGCTGTTATTGCAGGTGCAATTTAGAGTATCCTGTCCACCATTGCTTCTGGAAGTAGTCCCCCCGCTGTCTTGCTTGCAGTTGTCTAGCAACAGGGTATGGTGTTTTTCTTATTCTGTTGATAGCTCTATTTTCCTACTGATCCCTTAGCCCTGGCTGTTCCTAGCATCTTGCCCTAGGTATAAATATGTGTTGAACTGAACTGAATTGATGTGGGTGAGTTTTGATCACCCACATATATATAATTTACACTTATAGTATATATAGTTTACACTTTGACATTTTGTAGTAGTACAAAATGACATTTTGTAGTAGTACTGCATGGGGTAGGGTTATATAAGATATATATGTTTTAGATATCTAATTGGGTCCTGGGGGTTTTTGTTTGTTTCTTAGTGCTGGGGGTGGAACCCAGGGCCTTGCACATGCTAAGCATGTGCTATACCATGAGCCATGCCCTCAGCCCCAATGGGCTCTTTCTAATTTGTGAGATTTAGTGCTTGTTGGAATATGAAATATTCAATTTCCAGAATACAGTGATATGTTAGAGAAGCAAGAGTCTTAGTTTTACTAAACATTTCTTATATATTGATGTTATTATCACTTTTTTATTTGCTTAACAGACAAGTAAAAATACTCTTCAAACCTGAAAATTTATAACCTTGAAAAGGTAGGGAAAAAGAGGAATGACTTAATATTCTAGAATATTTCATGGGCATAAGTATATTTTATCCTAATGATTTTGCATGAGTTGTGTTTTAAGAATGTTTGTTAGTTTTGAAATGACATTATGCTTGAGAAACCACTTATACTTTAAAAAAAATAATTATAGCTTTTTTAAAAATATCATGACAATTAAATTACAATGTAATTACAAATAATATAGGATACTGGACATTCTAATTCTTTTTTATTAAAGTAATTCTTTTTTATAGTAAGAGATTCACATAGAAGAAGAACCTATAAAACATGTCAGTATAAAGAATTACTAAGGGTTACTTAGGGGATTAAACCCAGGCTTAGAATTTCTCTTTTATTTTTTTTTTTAACTGTTCTATCCACTTTATTTTAATTTCAGAGAGACCAAAGAAATTATAAAAGATGTGTGGTAGAGGCCAATTGGAGTCTCCTCTCTGATTTGATAAAGAAAAGCTGTTTTTAGAGATATGTATATGTATGTATATACATATATACACACATATGTGTGTGTATATATGTGTAAATACATATATATATATATATATATATATATATATATTTAAGTTGTTGATGGGATTTTTATTAATTTTTTTAATTTATATGTGATGCTGAGTATCGAATCTAGTGCCTCACACATGCTAGACATGCACTCTACCACTGAGCCACAACCTGGCCCTGGAGATAGGTTTGTAAACAAATAAATTGTCTGAAAAGTGTAGAGAAAGTAGAACAAGCACCACAGTAGTAAGGCATGTTTGATCAGCTGCATCAAGGAGGCTATCCGGAAAGATGTCCCAGAGAGAGCAATCAGAGACTTCTGCAGAGGCAAAGAAGAAGCAGGAGATTTTTTGGTAGTAGCTGTGAACTGGGTGGGTCAGGAAGGAAGGAGACCCTGAAAGAGGGGGCAAACAGAGTACTACCTGGGGAGGTGCTGGGTCTTCATTTACTAAATGCTTCAACTAAATTCTACAGATTTTAAGTGAGCTGTTTCAGAGGGTTCCTGGTACAGTTTGCAGCAGTGAAGGATGGATGGGGAGCTGGGGATGGGAAGCTGCCAGGAGGCCCAGCCCCAGGAGGCCCTGGTCTGTGGTGCTCATCACTACTTGAATCCTGGGGAGAGAGTCATTTTCAAAGAAAAATATTGGAAAGTAAAATTTACAAAGTGATGGTGATATAATCACAAAAGGTGTACAGCTATCTACAAATTACAATTTAGAAAAAATATGGGGGCTGGGGATGTGGCTCAAGTGGTAGCGTGCTCGCCTGGCATGTGTGCGGCCCAGGTTCGATTCTCAGCACCACGTACAAACAAAGGTGTTGTGTCCGCCGATAACTAAAAAATAAATATTAAAATTCTCTCTCTCTCTCTCCTCTCTCTTTAAAAAAAAAAAAAGAAAAAAAATATGTCTTGAGATGATATCTTAAACCAGAAACATTATCAGCTAACAAAATGATCATTATAGAAATCTTTTTGTCTGTGTTTTTGCACATGGGGGATTGAACCCAGTACTGCTCTCCCACTGAGCTGTGCCCAGTCCTTTTTTATTTTTTGTTTTGAGACAGAATCCCACCAAATTGCCCAGGCTGGCCTCGAGCCTGTATTTCTGCTGGGCATGATGTAGTGCACACCTATAATCCTAGCTACTCCTGAGGCAAGAGGATGGGGAGTTTGAGGCCAGCTTCAGCAACTTAGCCAGACCCTATCTAAAATAAAAAAGTAAAAGGGGCAGGAGATGTGTCTCGTGATAAAGTACCCCTAGGTTCAATCCCCAGTACTCAAAAAAAAAAAAAAAAAAAAAAATCAGTTCATTAGCTCTTATAATCCACTCATGACTGCTTCAGTGAAGTTACCCTTAGAAAGATGAGGATGAGGTTAGGCTTCCTCTGGAGTGCCCTGGCAATGTCACCCCAGCCATCACTACCCTCCAAAGCCCTTCAGTGCCTCTAGGCAGGAGACATTTAACCTATTTTGTTATTTCTCAAAATCTTCCAAAAACTGTCACTCTGATTTCATTACTTATCTCACTCACACTCATTTTTTTTTTTTTTTTTTTTGGGGCTTTGCTGAGGATGGAGCCTAGGGCCTCATGAATGGTGGGCAAATGTTCTACCATTGAACTTCATTTCCAATGCACTCATCATTCTCTCTTTATTTTATTCTCAATCAAGTTATCTTTAGCATTCCTAATTTTCAAGGGGGAGGATTAATCCTTTCCTGTTAGGTTGAACTGTATGAAATTGTTGATGTTATATGGCCATATAAAAAACAGTATTTTCATGTGATTAAGGTAGTAACCTTCCATGGTGTTTAGAGTGTTTACCCTCTGATGTGATAAATGCTCTTGGTCAGGAGCAGTCAAGAGTGCCTGTGCTGCAGCCTGGCACATAGACAGGTGGCAGTGTCCTCTGTGTGATGGAAAGATCATCTGCCAGCTATCAGGGGTTTAGCTAGGGTCCTGGTCTGCTACAGACCCACCCCAGAAGGTTAGAGCAGCCAGTCACCAGCTGCCCAGAGCTGTAGCTTTCTTATCCCTAAAATAAGCTTAAGAACGGTTTACCTAGGACTTCTGTAAGCTTAATTAAGGTATATAAAAATGTTTATACAATCTGCATATGTGCTGACATGCAGTAGGCCCTCATTATGCATTAATTGTGGACTCTCTAGAATTCAGAATTAATTTAAAAGTACTAAGTTCTTCCTGTCTCTGAAAGTGAATAAACATCCTGAACTCAGAACAATTGTATGGGCAGTTCCTTTGTGAATCAGGAACAATTTCAGGAAGCAGATGGTCTTGCCGCTAGGTCTTTCTTTAAGGATAGGCAAAGTTTAGAAATTAGGGGCATGGGAATTATAGACATCAGGAAGAATGAAGCAAATATCCAATGTGGGGAGGAACGGGAAGAGGCAAGCCCAGGCATGAGAGGGTAAAGAGCACTTAAGCAACAGTTTGAATGTCAGGCAAGGGAGGTTCAAATCAGTGGCCATGCTGGGGTCACAATAGGGAATTTAGGGAGGAAGCCAGTCCTGGGAAGAATGAGAGGAGTTTGGCTGGAGAGAGGCTGGACTATAGTGGAAGTGTGCTTTCCAGTATGACCCGAGTGCTGCAGCAGGCAGGACAGATATGGAGCTGTTCTGTGGCATCTCACTGAATTCATCTTTTTTTTTTTCCAAATAATATAACAGTGAATTTCTTATTTATTATATCCAAAGGGGAGGTAGTTTGGTTGAGTATTAAAATTAGAGAAATCTGAAGTGACCCATTTACTAGCAGGTGTTTAATTGCTAACAGAATCTACTGGTCTTTTCTATCAACTGATTGCCAAGGACTCTATGATGGGCTTTGAGGGATAAAAGTACCATTTATGTTTAAAACCTCTGTTGGTGGTAGTAGCTCCCTTGACGATAGGTACTTTAAGACATTGGGTACGGAAAGGGAAAAACAATAGGCATACTCTTTCTCTGTATTGTGATAGTGCTGTTTGGAATAACATCTAAACTCCTGTAAGTGGGGAATAATGAAGAAATAAGTTTAGGTACATAGAGTTATTGTAGGAGTTTACAGTAAATGGCTGAGGTGGTTTTTAAGAACATCTGCAGATTTTTTGACATACCTCCTTTCAAAGGAGCTTAATTTCCCTCCTCTCACAGACTTGGTGACTTGCTTCTCCTTCTGAGGCTAGTTCATTTACAAAAAATTCAAAAAGATAATTTTCTCCTGGTGTTCCTTCTTGATTGCTTGCTCTGGGGGAAACCAGCCATCATGTCGAGAGGATGCTCTTCTATGAAGAGGCCCACTTAGGGAACAAACCATGGCCTCCAACAGGAGTCAGTGCCAACTCACTAGCCATGCACGTGAGCCCTCTTGGAATCAGATCCTTGATCCCCAATCAAGCCTTGAAATGACTGCAGCCCTGGCTGACATGGGACTCAACCTTGGGAGAAACCTTAATCATCCTGCCAAGCTGCTTCCAAATCCCTTGCCTACAGATACTAAGCCCTAAGAATACTTTGTTGTTTTAGGCCACTAGGTTTTGGGGTGACCTGTTCCTCAGCAGTAAAAAGTTAATACTTGGTACCTGTGGAATGGGTAAAGATGGACTGTTGATTCCCAAATTATTTTCACAAATACAAAAATGTATGACCAATGAAGGCATGAAGAAAGATGGATTGTTGTCAGATGTGGTGACACACGCCTGTAGTCCCAGCTATTTCATAGGCTGATACAGGAGAAGCACTTGAGTCCTCCCACAAGTACTAGGCCAGCCTAGGCAGCATAGCACATAGCAAGACCCCATCTCAAAAAAAAAAAAAAAAAAAAAAAAGCCTCTTGATACACTAGTAATTTTCCCAAACCTAAATAACATACAGATTCAGTCGGCTCATAAAGTGCTGTGTAATGAAAGTGTGGTGCCTCCCAGAGGAAGGACGGAGTGTTTCACATAGGTGTGATTAGTGGAGGCAGGATATAAGGGAAACACTCTTTGGAATGACTTCAAAGTGTGATTCCCTTCTGCATCTTATTCTTCACCAAATTTTCAACTTTTGGAAGATTGCACTGGCCGAATAGTCACAGGACAAGAAAGCACCTTTAGGGTAGCATGAACAGGAGCACTTGAGAGCCACATGTGCATATAAATAGAGCAGCATGGAGAGCGCAGAAGCTGCCTGTTGGATTCATCTGTGCTGTACAATTTCAAGTTGTTCCATGGTCTGTGAGTAGAAGGATGGGTTGAGTAAGATGGTGAGTGTGTCTGTTTGCCTGAAACTGTAATATCCAAGTATCATTTCTTTTTTTAAAAAAAATATTTTTATTAGTTGTTGATGGACCTTTATTTATATGCGGTGCTAACCGCAATTGAACCCAGTGCCTCATACATGCTAGGCAAGTTCTCTACCACTAAACCACAACCCCAGCCCTGCAAGTATCACTTCTAATACAGTATTTAGTTAGCGCATTTTTGGATAAAAGAGTCCTTATGCCCACCCCTCCAAAATATATGAAGAATGGTGTAGTTTAAAAAAAAAAGTCTGCAGTGTTAAGAGTTAAAGTCCATAATGTGACGATCCTTCTGTTTTCTGGATGAAATTACAGTCTTTGATAAAGCTATTACTTTTGGTACATATTGGCAGATTGTTTTCCTATTAAACAGAATGTAAACTGTCTTCTTTATAATGTTTGGAGAGACTAAAAAATCTATAAAAACATGTTATTATGGTGGAAGATGTGTATTTTATATTGCATAATTGTTGATCATGACAAAATATCTTTAATACCTGGGTTGTTGTACCAGCAGTTTAAAGTAACATTTAAAACATTACCTGGAGAGACAAAAAATGTGCTTGATTAAAGCCATGTCACCAACTGATCTGTGATCAAAAGCCACAACTATAGTTATTAAGTGAGTTGTAGCTGTTTTTAGTATCTATAAAAATCTCATTCTGGTAGCCTAGTTTTCAAACATTTTTTATTTTGGTAGCTTCTCAAGTTATGATTTACACACACATTAACAAAGATGAGAAATTAACATGGAAAATAAGCCTCCTTTTCTTATCTAACTTTTGGCAAATCACAGGCTAGCTTCTTTGTTGAAAGTCTGATCCTTAAATACCATTTATTTGTAATCCCTTCTTTGTCAAAAACAGTCTAACAGTTACTACAATTAGACATATATCTGCCATATCACACACCTGGTTCACCTCTTGATATTGGTCACCCAAGAGAAGTAGAAGCCTTTGTCCATGTAAATATCAGTGCATGATTGCTCGTCGCACCTTTTATTTATCATAGCCACAAAATGAAATAGTCCTCTGCTATCCATCTATAGAAGAATGGGTGAACAAAACAGGATGTATCCATGTGATGGGAAACTAGTCAACAATACAAAGGAATAAATCACTGATAACCTCCATCTAAATAAATGAACACTTTTGCTGAGGCTGGCTTTCAACTCACTATCCTCCTGCCTCAGCCTCCCGAGCTACTGGGATTCCAGGTGTGTGCCACTGCGCTCGGTGGAATGTCTGCTTTTATGTGCTTCTCATGAGCTTTTTGGGATGGCTGCCAGCTTGAGCAGTGCACTTCTCCCAGAGTGCATGGTGATGATCTAGGTTCTCACTGTTACCTGGGAAATGCTACTTTTATTTTGCAGTAGAAATACAAAAGAAAACCTGAGCTCAGTTTCTCATGGTCATAGTTGAATTTGATGGAGTAATCTAGTTGTTTCCCACATGAGATTCTTTTTTCTTTCATCAGAAGAGAGTGTCATGGAAAATAACAGGAGAGCAATTTTACCTTTGTGTGGTCCTCAGGGTCTAAGATTATGTATCTGGCACATGGGAAGTGAATGGATTATTACAGTATTGTGCTATGCATGGATAGTTTAGGACCAGGAAACAAGCATTGCTCATGCCTTCTCAGCCTTGTGTGTGGAGTGGGGGACTGCAACCAGTGCTTCTTTGGGTACCAAGTCTCAAGCACATCGTTTAGCTTTTTTGTTTATGAACTGCCATGGCACCACAGCATATGGCCATTGTGGACAGACAGGGATTGGGGGACATGGTCAGAAGGAGGTTATAAGGGCCTGAATCCATTTGGGTTAATGAGGGATTGGGAGATATCTGTAGGGAAACCATAATGATAAGGAGGATGTAGACTCTTCAAGGAGGATGGAATGAAAGAAGTCTGGGTGTTTGAGTTTGAAAAGAGACTATGGCAGACTATGACAGGGATCTGGTGGAGGGAGTCACTTAGAAAATTCTGGTCCCTGGTGGCTGTGGCCAGCGCCAGGACAGGACTTATTGCTCCTGTAGCTTATAGCTTCATGAAGCTTCATGTTAGCTAATAGGCTCTTGGTACAAGCCTTCCATCAGCTAATACTGTGTATGTAAAAATGTTGCACAGCAGAAGTTGGTCTTTTGAGTTCCCATTTCCACAATAGATTTATGAGAGTTAGGAGAAAAGGGTGATCAGATGAGCGATCAGAAAAACTGTCTTTGGCCATTCTGCCAGTGCTACGGTGTGTGTGTGTAGTCACACCTGAGTGGGCTGAGCTGCATTGACCATGGGGAGTGAGGATGCCCGCATTAGCCGGAGAATGAACCAGGTTCATTAGGAACATAACTGCTTTCCCAGAATCCAGAGCTCAGATAGTGAAGAGGGACATTAGCAAGGTCCCTGAGCCCTGGGTACAGGCAGCTATTCTCAAGGAGGATCCCAGGAGCAGACAGAAGGCTGCCAGCCCTTTCCTTTGGGTTCTGGCCATGTTGCCATGTTTGCCTGGCTGGCTGAGAGGACTTTCTAGCTATTTCACTCAGTGATGGAGGTGGCTGTCCTGGTCTGCACTGGGGCCATATTCATTGAGTGATTCTGCCATCACCAGGGTCCCTGAAGGGCCTGGTGCAAGATCTAATCTCATCCTGCAGTGAAGACAAATAAGAACAAGTTAGGGCATAAGTTTGTTTGAATAAGTTGAGATCAAAGGGGAATTTTAAAATTGTAAGCTGGGATTGTTTAATGTAGTACAGTGATATATCCCTGTTATAAAAGGATCAAATTTTCACTGAAGCATTTTTGTTTTCTTAAAAACTGAAAAAGTGGGGCTAGGGTTATGGCTTAGTGGTAGAGTGCTTGCCTCATATGTGTGAGACACTGGGTTCAATTCTCAGTACCACATATAAATAAATGAATAAAATAAAGGTCCATCAACACTAAAAAATATTTTTAAAAAACTGAAAAAGTGCTTTGTGTTGATAAATGATCACAGTGAATAGTTAAGGAAATATATACTAAAATATAAATTGCTTCATGTTGATTGGCTGTATGTTTTTATAACCCATTTAAGTACAATTGAATAACACAAAGTGTATTATTCACTTTGAAATAATTGATTCAGTTGTATATTATGGTTTACCACACTTTTCTGCACATAAGATCTACCTCACTAAAATATTATTGCTATATATTAGTGTATATACACAACACCGGAATGCTTTCTGACATGGTATAATTTAATTTTGTCATTAGAAAAACACATGCAACCTCTGCAAAGAGTATAAATGTTTATTATGGTGAATAAAATGTTTCAGTTTAAACAAATATAAAATATTTTATAAGCTCTACATTTTTTTATGTTAAGTGCCAGAATACAAACAGTTAACAGTTTCACTTCTGTCCTTTTGATTGATATTCTAAGCATTGATGGAAGCAGGAAGATTACAAGTTTGAGGTCAGCCTGGGTCACTTAGCAGGAACCTGTCTCAAAATAATGAAAGTTTAAAAAAAAAAAAAACCTAATTTTGGGGCTGGGGATATAGCTCAGTTGGTAGAGTGCTTGCCTTGCATGCACAAGGCCATGAGTTCAATCCCCAGCACCACAAAAAACAAAACAAAAACTTAGTTTAAGAGAGGTGAGCTTCACATTATTCCTTAGGAGCTAATTTAGATACATAGAATGGGAGCTCCAGGTAAGACCGCTGGACTAATACCTATTCCATTCTTCTGGAGTAAAGAATGTGCTCTAATACCATAAAAATTTGGGAAGACATGGAGCCAGAGGGACAGGGATTGGAACTGACTCAAGAATCATGAGAGATTTAAGGGTGGTAGAAGGCGAAGGGTCTTGAGAGTTGATGTGGCCGCCGTGGTTGGAACTGAAGGGGCGCAGGAAGGCAGTTTGATCAGAGAAAGGCTCTGCTGTTTTGTAAGCTGCCTCCTCTGGCGTGCCCTTCACTGAGTGGTCTCATGCCTTGCAGAGAGGCTTGTCTTGGAGAATGTGTGGCATGGTGCCTGAAACACTGGGCACAGTGCAGTGCACACAGTGGGATGTAGGGAGAGTGCTAGATGAAGAGCACCTGCCTCTGCTTCTTTCCTTTTCTGTGAAATGGGGATTTTACAGCACCTGCCTCTGGAGTCCACTGGCTTATAGGGCATTGCTACAGAAAAAGGTGTGTGGCCAGCTGCCACTCCAAGGTATCACCTTTTTGTATTCATCTCACATACTTGATTCTGTCAGATCATGTGTCACTTTTTCCTGTAGGCCATTCTAATCCTTATTGAAGCACTTGTATTTTAGAAACTGTTATGTATTTCATTTTCTCAAAAGCAGATGACAGGGGCTGAGGCTGTGGCTCAGTGGTAGAGCGCTCGCCTAGCACGTGTGAGACACTGGGTTCGATTCTCAGCATCACATAACAATAAATAAAAATAAAGGTATTGTGTCCAACTACAACTAAAAAAAAAAATAAAAAAAAAAGCAGATGACAGTAAGTTGATGTCCTTGGGTATCATCCATACAATTGCGATTATATGTCCTTAAATATTTTGACAGCCCCATCTGTTCAAATACATTTATTAAACCCTCAGTCCATACTAAATAATTTACTTATAAAACATTTTTTTTTTACAGGTGTGTGTGTGTGTGTGTGTGTGTGTGTGTGTGTGTGTGTGTGTTTGTGGTGCTGGGGATTGAATCCAGGGCCTTGTGCATGTGAGGCAAGCACTCTACCAACTGAGCTATATCCCCAGCCCCAAAACACATTTTCCTAATGTTTATTCCCGTATTATTATAGTGTCTGGTTTTTATGCATTAGGAAAGCTGTTATTTCAGGAAAAAAAATTCAAACCTGTTATTCATAATTAATAAAAATAGTCAACAATTAGGAAAAAGTCTTAAGAGAAAATAATTAGCATCCTCTTAACTTCTATCTAAAATCTGGATTTGTGTGAATTCTGGCACTACAGAAAAATGATTTTGCAGGTGAACATAGATATCAATGAATACCTTTCATTCTTGGCAGGTTGGGAATCCACGTGTTGAACTTACCCTCTCAGAGCTCCAAGATATGGCAGCTAGGCAACAGCAGCAAATTGAAAATCAGCAGCAAATGTTGGTTGCCAAGGTAAGTTACAAATACAGAGTTAAGGAAGCATTATTCAAAATGTGTGTGCCTCAACAGTCTTTCAGATTAGAATTCATCTACTTTGCACGGGTCACACTTGCCAGATGGGGCCCCCCCAGGCAAGTGTTAACACAGTGTCTTTTTCTCTGTGTGATCCCTTCTGTGTTAATGAATGCTCCTTAGCATCGTGATGGTGGGGAGGCATCCCAGCAAGAGTCCCTGACCCTTGCCATGCAGGCACTCTAAACAGGAGATAGTTGGCCCTTTTCAAATGAAGGACAGAATTTGGAAAGGATGCTTTCTGCTGTTACCTCTGCTTTCCTCTGGCATGTTTTCTGCCAGGGGTTGGGGTTGGTATTGTAGAGGAGCCCCACAGTCTGTGCTGGAAGGTCTGGCTGGGCCCTGGAGGTAGACAACTGGTGAAAGGCTGCCTGGTGTGCTGCTCTGTGCTGGACCTATCTGGTTGATAGCGTGCGGACTTAGTCTACTCACTGGGTTCTGCAATTGTGATTGGGATTCTGTAAAGCTGGATTTGGAATTTTTCTAAATCATATTTTAGTCATACTTGATAGACTAAAAAAATCAGACCTGTTGCCCATGCCTCCTGGAACTGACTCATGTTGTAAATGGCCTTAAAATGCTCTGAAACTGCTCCAAGGAGAACCTTTAAACCTTACCAGCTAAGTTCTTATTGCCTTCTTCTGTAGAGAGATTTACTTAGTTGAATAAATGACTATTGCAGGGTGACCAGCACCCTACCAGGATAGGTTCCTGCTCAGGAGGTGTGAGCTGCCCGGGAAACAAAAAGTCTGAAATAATTAGTAAGAAATAGAGACAGAGTCAGAAATTGGTTATAAAAAGGGGAGCATCTGATAGGTCTTCTGGTCCTGGTAGGAGCTGGAACTGAAGAACTGAAAAAAAGGCTCAGATTGTTTATGTAAGGGGGAGTACATAAAAGGCAGGAATCAGGTTTCAGCCAGAGGAGTCTTGGTTGGTGCTTGCTTTTTGGTGTGGCAGGGATCTTGATTGGCATTTTAGCAAGCCAGACCCATCTCCAACAGGCAGTGTGGCTCCAGTGGGTCACCTCCTCTCTGGTGCTGTGCTGAACTTGAGATGGAGCTCGGTAGGAAGCCACATGAACCAGGCATTCTCAAACCACTGGGGTTGCTGCTGGGAGTTCCTGATAACCACCAGGCTTTCCTGCCCAATGGCTTCAACAGCACTTTAGTTCACATACAATTCACAGATGGCCCCCAGGAAATGACCAATTCATGTTTTTTCATGCATTGGACATGCTATTGGACATACATTGCACTATCTATCTACTTTTATGTAAATAATAATTTGTTGGATTTGTTTAAAACATTGTCTCATAAATTTTATTGGATTTATAAGAATAAAAACAATTAAAATTAGAAATTATTTCACCCTCTTGATATTTTCTAAGATGAAATATACATAGTATTATGTAATTATAAATTTTCTAATTCTGCATATTTCCTTTCAATATATTGATCCAAGAATATTGCTATTAAAAAACAGCAAAAAGAACAATAAATAGGCTAGGTGAGGTGACACATACCTGGAATTCTGGCTACTAGAGAGGCTGAAGCAGGAAGTTTGAGGACAGCCTGGGTCACTTAGCAGGACCCTGTCTCAAAATGTAAAAAATAATGGAAAGGATTGGGGTTGAGTATAGCTTAGTGATAAAGTGCCCCAATTCCCAGTACTGGGTAAAACAAAATCAACTTTGTAGCCAGAGGTATTATCACGTGCCTAAAATCCCAGCTACTCAGGAGGTTGAAGTAAGAGGATCACAAGTTCCAGGCCAGCCTGGGCAACTTAACAAGACTTTGTCTCAAAGTTAAAAAAATAATAATAATAAATAAAAAGGGCTGGATATATACCTCAGTGGCAGAGTACTTGCCTTGCATGTGTGATACCTTGGGTTCAACCCCAGCACCACAAGAAGTAGTAATAATACATAAAATAAGGGCTGGGGTGTAGCTCAGTGATAGATAGCTTGGCTAGCACATGCGAGACCCTGGGTTAAATCCCGAGTACCACAAAAAAAAAAAAAAAAAAAAAAATATTTATTCAGTGATGCAGACCACAGTGAATGCCACATCTTAAATACTCTAACCCTAACGTCTTTCCTTTCCTTCAGAAAGTGGTATGTAATGCCTGCAAAATCTTACCTAAGCCTCTCTTTGTTTGGGTATATTCCATGCATACATGTGGGCATGAATATTTAATTTTGATTGTTATCCTTAAGGTATGTTTTCACATTAGTAAGGGAAAACTACTGAAAAGCATTACATATATTTTTTTATTTTAGAAGTATCCTTTTTAAAAATGTTTTATCATTAATACTTAAAAAAGCAAACACTTCCTTGATTGTTCAGTGTCCCTGGAAATTGGAGGCTCATCTCCTGACTGATGGCCTTTCTGTTTTCATGTAAAATCTCTGCTGCTCACACTCATTTCCTTTGGGAAGTTAAGAAGTGGTTAAAGTGTTGTAGCAGCAGAAAGCCTATACTCTGGTGGAAACAAGTTTGACAGAGACTTGACAGCTGTGGTGGAGTGCAGAGGGCATTGGGCACATACTCTCTGCAGTGAGCCTATCTGCACCTTCCATAATGGCTCTGATATCGACCAAGTGATGCAGAGCCGTGCACTTAGTCAGATCCTCTTGAAAATCCCCCGACTCATCTCACATTAATAGCCAGTAATTTCAGGCTTTTGTGAACTACTCTGTACAAGATTCCTCTAGTGCTGGGTGTGGTGGCACCCATTTATAATCCCAATGGCTCAGAAAGCTGAGGCAGGAAGATCGTGAGTTCAAAGCCAGCTTCAGCAATTCATCTACTCTGCGAAGACCCATTCTAACAAAATACAAAAGGGGGCCTGGGGATGTGGCTCAGTGGTTAAGTGCACCTTCAAGAATTTTTTTAAAGATTTTTTTTATTTACTTAAAATTCTTTAAGTGTTTCTTAAATATTGTTAAAGTAGGTATGGAATACACTCAGTTAAAAAGTATATACATGTAATTGTAAGTTTTAATTTGCAAGGTTAAGATTTTTTCCCTTCTTTGTCAGGAACAACGTTTACATTTTCTAAAGCAACAGGAACGCCGCCAGCAGCAGTCTATTTCTGAAAACGAAAAGCTTCAGAAACTGAAAGAACGAGTTGAAGCCCAGGAAAACAAGCTGAAGAAAATTCGTGCCATGAGAGGACAAGTTGATTATAGCAAAATCATGAACGGCAATCTGTGTAGGTTCCCGCGGCCCACTGTGTCCATACGCTCCAGGCCTAGATAAATCAGAGGCTGGTTGCTGATGGTTCAGGCATGAATTCATGTGGAATTTTGCTATAGCAAGGGCACTAAAGCTTTACTATTTTCTACACCTAAGAAAACTGGGTTGGTTAGGTTAAGTGATTTTTTTTTTTTTTAACTATGCATTCCCCCAGCCCACAAAGAAGTTCATATAAAACTAGTGAAATCCAAAGTAGGTTGTATTTGAATTCATAATGTAGTGTTAACATCAATTTTCTGGATTTGTTTTTTTAAATATAATTTTAATTATACATATTTTGGGGATACAGTGAGATAATTTGATACAGGTATACATTGTGTATTGATCAAATCAAGGTAATTTCTTCTTTTAAAATTTTTATTAACAGTAGCAATTGTGCATATTCATGGGAACGGTCTATTTTAGTCCAACCCTGATGATGCAGTCACCTCTTGTACACTGGCGACTGGAGTCCTTTGGTTGGCCAGGGCTGCTCCAGGACTCACTCATTATGAGCATCCGTTGTCATGAAATGGCTGAAATTTTAAGCTTCACCACGAGGTTGCTGTTTTTTGTTTCTGTGTGGGCTCTGTGGTTTTTTCAGTGATTGCATACATTAGGTTACAGTGATTAGCAAGACCTTCACCAGGCCTTTGTTCTGTTGGTACCTGATACTCCTGAGTAGTGTGGCCAAGCTAGCTTCTGAATCAGTTGCCTTTAGGAACATTCAGTAGTTACAGAGAAAACGGTTTGCTCTATAAGTCATGTCATGTCACGTGTTCCAAAGACTTGCTGATGTGTGTTTTAGATGACGCAACACTTAATCCATGGTCTGGCACTAAATAATACCAGAGTTGAGTGCAGCATATAGATATTAAAAAGACAGGATGTCAGTTAAATGAGTTTTTTTCTTTTTTGGTGGGCAATTATAGCTGCTGAAATAGAAAGGTTCAGCGCCATGTTCCAGGAAAAGAAGCAGGAAGTACAGACTGCAATTTTAAGAGTTGATCAGCTTAGTCAGCAATTGGAAGATTTAAAGAAAGGAAAACTGAATGGGTTCCAGTCTCATAACGGCAAGCTGACAGGACCAGCAGCGGTGGAATTGAAGAGACTTTACCAAGAACTGCAGGTGATACACCTGGGTCTGGGGAATATTTATATAAAACTTTCTCCTCTTTCTGGCTTTCTCCTGAGTAAAGGATGGATATAACTTCAGCAAGGCCCTAAGCAACTTAGTGAGGTCCTGAATCAAAATAAAAATGAGGATGTAGTGCAGCAGTAGAGCATACCTGGGTTCAACTTCCAGTAACTGCCCCCCCGCCCAAAAAAAAGTAAAAAGCAGGTGTGGTATAAATATATATATTTGATTTCCAAAGAACTTCTTTAATAAGACATGTAGAGGACTCTAGAAACTTGCATTTTTAACAAGACTTTGATTAAAAGTAGGGTCTGGGGAAGAAATTTTAACCTTCATTTTGTGTCAGATTATATAATACAATAAAAGTAAATTAAAAGTCATATACTTAAACAAAATCTTTTTGTACAAAGTAATAATAGATACCTAAATATAATCTGGTTTGTAAAATGAGGTAAAATGGAATCATGAGTGTATGGTTGTAGTCATAAGACAAAAAATCACACAGCAGTAAGGAACATTCACGGGTTAAATTCAACCACAAATGAATCCAAGTACCACTCCTCTGATTCCCACATTCCATCACATCAAAACCTATACCAGGCTTTTGGTTCTGTCCTTGTCCACAGGCTCTACATCTGATTGGATCCCTGAATTCTGCTCATTCTCTGTGTGACGTACATACTTTGTGTGATATACATCTCCGGAGACATATATCACTGGCTGTTGCTTTGGGGGTGGAGCATCCTGGGTGTCTTCTGTTAGTACCTATGCAGCACTGATAAACTTCCCCTCCAAAAAAATGTTTTAAATGGCTTTATGAAGTATGATGCATCAGCGTGCAATTCACCTGTTTAAGGAGTATGTGTTGGCAGAGTTGTGCATCCTCAACCACTTTAGAACATTTTAGAATGTTTTCACCACCCCAAAAAGAAGACCTGCACCCCTCAGCCATCACCTTTAACCACCTCTACCCTGGAACCTAGCAACCACACATCTGCCCTCCATCTCTGGGTTTGGTTGTTCTGGACATTTCACCATTGTGGCCATGGGACATGCAGGCCTTTATGCCTGGCTGCTTGCACTCTGTGTCTGCAGTGGAAGGTCACACTCTGACAGGTCTGTGGGTTGCCTTCTGATGAGCTGGATTCCCTTTGTTAGCTCCTTGTCTTTTGAGGCTCAGCTGCTGTAACAAAATACCACAGAGTTGGAAGTCCAGGATCAAGGTGCTGGCAGAGTAGATTCCTAGTGAGAGCCTACTTCTGATGGCTGCCTTTTTACTATGTCCTCACACAGTGGGGAGTGAGCTCCAGTCTCTCTTCTTGTTTTTTTTTTAATTCAAAACTTTTTTATTTTAACCTTCATTTTGTGTCAGATTATATAATACAATAAAAGTAAATTAAAAGTCATATACTTAAACAAAATCTTTTTGTACAAAGTAATAATAGATACCTAAATATAATCTGGTTTGTAAAATGAGGTAAAATGGAATCATGAGTATATGGTTGTAGTCATAAGACACATGTATTAAACCAAAAATCACACAGCAGTAAGGAACATTCACGGGTTAAATTCAACCACAAATGAATCCAAGTACCACTCCTCTGATTCCCACATTCCATCACATCAAAATCCACCAGACTTTTGGTTCTGTCCTTGTCCACAGGCTCTGCATCTGATTGGATCCCTGAATTCTGCTCATTCTCTGTGTGACATACATACTTTGTGTGATATACATCTCTGTAGACATATATCACTGGCTGCTGCACTTTTTTTGCAAGTGAACCCAGCACTTTTTTATTTTTTTACTTTGAGACAGGTTCTCATTGAGTTGCTGAGGTTCTAAGTTGCTTGGGCTTGCCTAGAACTTGGAATCCTGCCTCAGCCTCCCCAGTGATTTATAACTGATGACAGATGTACATCACTGTGCCTGGCTCTCTTCTTAGAAGGACACATAATCAGCACATTGTTCGGGCTTGCCCTCTGACCTCCTCCAAACCTCATCACCACCCACAGGCCCCACCTCCAAACAGCATCACATTGAGGGCTTCAATGTATGAGGTTAGGAGGGCACCAACATTCAGTCCATAACCTCTAGATTTCTATTTCTCATAAGTTATTATTCAGGTGAAATTTCAAGCCGGAAACAAGTTTTGTGATTTTATTAGCACTTGCTAAGAAAAGTACTATATCATTTTATGAAATGAAGGTGTTGAGAAATAAAATGACTCGTGCTTGCTGTTAAGTTCTTTAACATTCTTTTATGTTTGAAGCAATTGCTAAGCATGCAGACTTTTTAGGGTTTTGGTGAGGTATGATGAATGTATGTGATTTACTCCTAAATGGAGCCCTAGGTGGTTGTCCTGAAGGCTCCAGGATGGTCTCCTAGAGTTCCTTTTGGCCCTAGTCCCTGTGTCTACTTTGAAGAGAACTTGTAGTTCCATGCATTTGGTCTCTTTTTGTTCCATAAGAACTCTGTTCTGGCTTTGCCTGTGCTGATTTACAGAACATGTAGTACATGGATGGCAGTACATTTGTCTAAACACATTCAAATTTAATTCTATTTTTTCTTTTTTCTTTCTTTTCTTTTTCTCCCTGCAGTGAGAATTTACCTCTTCATTAATACAGGTCTTAAAAGTTGTTCTTTCTGTTTTGCAGATTCGTAACCAGCTTAACCAGGAACAGAATTCAAAACTCCAGCAGCAGAAGGAACTCTTAAATAAGCGCAACATGGAGGTGGCCATGATGGACAAGCGAATCAATGAATTGCGTGAACGTCTTTATGGCAAAAAAATCCAGGCATGTGAAAGAGAAAATGTCTGTGAGATAAACCTCAAAAAGTAGCTCATCTACAAATGCTAATCTCACTAAATGAACCATGCTCCCTCCCCTTACTTGCCACAGCTGATCAGACAAAACTGGGCTATAAGCCCATGAGAGCAGAGCAGGTGCTGATAGCAAGGATGTCTTCCTAGAGTTCCCATACACATACTAAGTGATTGATGCTTTTGTGGTGTGGTGGCAGTGTCTTCTTGTCAGCCTCTGCTATACTGAAGGATGCTGTGAGGAGGCAGGCATTTATGTCAGGGCCTTCCCCGGGGGGATGGGTATGGAAGATGGTAGAGGAAGAGGGGAGCTGCCGTTCCACAGCAGAATCCATCTTTTACTAATGCATTTACCCTTCTTTCAACCCAAGCTTGAAAGTCAGTAGTTTGTGTAACTATGATTTCAGATGATAGTTTTCCTTTTTCTCTCTTACCAATAGCACAGGCCATAGGTGAGAGGATTCACGCATCTGCTCCACACTGAGTTACATGGCAGAACTTTAGTAATGGTGTGATGTTCAGGGTTTCTCAGAGAAGTAGAATCCATAGTGTGCGTGCATGTGTGTGTGACTGTGTGTGTGTGTGTGTGTGTAGAGAGAGGGATTTATCTCCAGGAGTTGGTCATGTGAACATGGAGTCTAGCAATTCCAAAATCTGCATGGCAGGCCTGCAGGCCCGGGGGGAGTTGTGTTGCAGCTCACATTCAAGGCAGTCTATTGTAGCACCCCCTTCTTCTGGGGGATCCTCAATCTTCTTTTAAGGCCTTCCACTGATTGGATGTGGTCCACCTTCCCATGGAGAATCATCTACGTTACTCAGAGTGCATTGATATGAATGTTAATGTCCTCTAAAAACTGAAACTCTGATAACATCCAGACTCCTATTTAGCCAAGTCTCTGGGCACCGGGGCCAACCAAGTTAAAGCATAAAACTAACCATCAAAATGTCCTTATCTGGGCTGGGGTTGTGGTTCAGGGTAGAGTGCTCACCTAGCATGGGCAAGGTCCTGAGTTTGGTCCTCAGCACCACATAAGAATAAGTAAATAAATAAAAGACATTGTGTCCATCTACAACTAAAAAATAAATATTTAAAAAAACAACAACAACAAAAATGTCCTTATTCCTTTTATCTGCTGCTCCAGTGGATCTCTGAGAAGCCAGTCAGTGCTTCTGCAGAGATGTGCCTCCCCCTGAAGGTCCTAAGTATTCTGAGCAGTTATGAGAGTCTTGAATCCTCTCACCATAGTGACACATGCAGACGGTTGTAGGAGGTTGTGGACCTCCACAGAAGGTGTACCTAGGGACCCTAAGGAATCAGGCCTTTTTGTTCTTGTGCAGTATTTTGTAGCCAGTATCCTCTGTCTGTGTCCTTGCTTAGAATGGCACAGCTGCCCTCAGAGAACCAGACTCACCATCAGGAGTCAGAGCCTCACCTGGGTACCTTGCCTCTTGTCCTAGGGCACCTCTCATTCTGAATTTACAGGCAAAGGCTCAGTCACTAGCCCAGGGCAGCACAGTAAGTGGGGAGCAGGATTTGAGACAGTGCTTGGAGCACAGGCTTTGACAAGTGCCTCTGCCCACCCAGGGGAGAGAACGTGTCCCCAGGACGAGGGAGGTCATTGTGGTCCTTGGAAGCTATGCTGTCATCACATTGGTCCCTGCTTTTGTAGCTCTCTAGGGTGGCTATTACTGGAAAGAATGACTCCCACACTTGGGGTCCAGTGAACTGAAGGATTAGTGTTTTTTTTTTATTTTGCAGTATCTTAACTCTTCCATTTCCTCCTGATTTACAGTTGAACCGTGTGAATGGCACATCATCACCGCAGTCACCCCTGAGCACGTCTGGCAGGGTTGCCGCTGTGGGGCCTTACATCCAAGTTCCAAGTGCTGGAAGCTATCCTGTCCAGGGGGACCCTATAAAGCCCCAATCTCTCACTGTTGCCTCAAGTACTGCCCATGGGAGATCTAAATCTGGTGAGTGGCCCAGGCCCTCTCTTTGGGGAAGTGCTGGAGTAGGGTAAGGGCCCTGAAGCCCTGCCTCCACACCAGACCCCAGGCTGTCCCCTGAGAGGCTTGGTCTTCTGGACAGTGTTTGAGCAGTTAGTTGTGTGTCACTGTGATAATGGTGCTCCCAAAACAAAAGTGAAGTATTCTTATTCATCTGAGGTCTTCATTGACATTTCAAAACAAATGGTTGAATAAAACACTGCTTTGTGTGCCCTGAGGGCTCCAAGCACAGCTGTGGCCAGGTAGAGACCACTGCCCTTTAGACAGTGTTTTAGCTTGTCTTTACTTTCCCTACTCAGCTAATAGGTCTTCCTTGATCAGAAAATCCACAAGCCGTTACTCTCATCTTGGCATGGTAGTGCTGTGTGATGAGCCCATGCAGGCTTGTGTAGAGAGCACCATGCAGCATGGCTGGGCACTAGGTGGGTTCTGCATTGATAGTCTATCTTTTAAACCCACCACATTAAAAACTTGGAGCTTCTAGCCAGGCACCATGGTGCACACCTATAATTCTGGCAACTCAGGAGGGTAAGGTAGGAAGAATACATGTTCAGTACCAGCCTGAGCAACTCTATGAAACCCTGTCTCAAAATTAAAAGGGCTAGAAATGAACCACGTGATACATACCTTTTATTTCAGCAGCTCAGGAGGCTGAGGCAGGAGGATCACAATTTCAAAGCCAGCCTCAGCAACTTAGGTCCAAAGCAACTTAGTGAGACCCTGTCTTTAAAATATAAAAAAAGGTCTGGAAATATAGTGGTTAAGTGCCCCTGGGTTCAAACCCCAGTATTAGAAAAGGGTGGTGGTGGCTGGGGATGTAGCTAAGCAGTAGAATACTCTTGGCTCAGTCCCTAATACAAAAATAAGAGAAAGAAGTTGGGGCTCTTTTACAGTAGAACTTTCTTTATGACTCGGGTTGACTCGTCTTCCTATAACACAACGTCAGGAAGTCAAGTTCTGACACACTGAGACATCTCTTCATTTATGAAAGCAGTGCTGCAGCTTGTTTGCTGTTGTGTCCTGTTTTCAGGATTGGTGACTGATATGTGCTGGTCTTTTGTTTGTGACACTTACTCCTACCTGGCACCTAGTAGGTACAGTGATACATCTGCTGCTCCCACTGGGAGGCTCAGGGCTCCATCTGAACCAGCAAGTCCTTGGGTGCCACAGCCCCTGCTCAAATCCCTCCGAAGCCCTGATCACAGTGGTGTTCTTTGATGAGCTGTTGCTTATGTTTTGAGCCACCCTGTCTGTGGGAGGAGTGGCTGTCTGTGTCAGTGCAGGTAATGAGCACAGCCAGCTCGTTCCAGCTGAGAAAGGCTCCCGTGCCCTCCCCTCTCTGTGTTGTGCTGCCTTACCAGCTTGCTGGAAGAAGACGGCCTTACAGAGCCCTGGCCTCAGTCCTTCCACTGTGGTGTAAACCGACTGGACCCAGGAAACTTGAGTCCACCCAAGCTGGGGGCAGAACTTCACACATGGAGCTGGGACATGAAATCTCCATGTGGGGACTCTAACCCCTTGCTGTTGGCTGTCCTGGTTCTGTGTCACACAGATGGCCAAAGTAGATCCAGAGTGACCAGCGCGTGGACAGTGTCAGACCTGGACGTCAGGCTTGACTGCAGCTCCTTGGGGCACTCTGCAAGCCCACACGTAAAGCGTATGTGGGCTGACGGGCTTAGCGGGGTGCTTTTGATCTCCTTTCACACAGACTGAATCAACAATCATTTGTTTTTCCAAACTGACAACGTGCACGACTATGGGTCAGCTGGCTCCATGTTCATCACATCTGGACATGGAAACAGCACTGTGCAGGTGTCTCTTCCCAGGCAGGTGTGGAGTTAGGCCCCAGGCCCAATCACTGGCCGGGAGATTGGACACCAAGTTATAGCCCCTGCCACACAGGGTTTTGGTTATGGGGAGTGTTTGTTTGCTTCTTTTTCAAAAGTTAATATGAGGACAAGGGGATATCACTGAGTTGGTAGAGTGTGCACAAGGCCCTGGATTCAATCCCCAGCACCACCCAAAAAAAAAAAAAAAAACAAAAAGTTAATATGATTTTGAGTTCATGATGAGGCTTTCAGTTTTATGTTCAGTGCAAGAATCTCCCATCACAATGAAAAGTATTACAGTAATAAGAAGCAGCATCTGGCCTTTTGTGCCTCCAGCTCTGTCCTCAGGAAAGGAGATTACTTCATAATTTCATAAAAATTATGAAATTGCTGTGGGCTTTCAGAAGCCACTGAACATCCATGTGCCCTCTGACCCTGAAAGGATAGAAATCCAGGTCCCTTGGCTGGCACCTGCCCCTTCTGCTTGTCTCACAGGGTCTCAAGTGGGCTCTGCTTTTCCCCGCCAGCACAGAATGCTCCTCTCAGAGGACACTGAGAGGATGGAGGCACATGCATGTGTGGTCTGCAGGAGGCTGACAGCTTGTGCTGGCCCAGATGCTGGCTGGGGCCTGGTGGCTTGGCTGGTGCCCTCAGCCCTGTAGGAATCATTCAGCAGCACCACTGTGGGTCAGGCTGGCTCCAGAGCAGCCTGTGTGTGGCTTGCTGCACTCAGACTGTGCCAGAGCACATTTGGGAAGCTTACTCTTCATGTTTTGGCTCATTTTTGGCATGAAGACAAATGGTTGCCTGTGCTTCTTAGTTACCCCTCCTACTTATGCTGATTTCTGCCCATCCCAAACTGCTGGTGGCTAGAGCAATCTCCGCGTCAGAGCAGCTCAGCACCTTGCCTGTTGGAGCGAAGTAGGTGTCCACTCGGGGTACACATCTGTGTTCTATAGATGCCATGATACACAGGTCATGGTGTGTGGCCCCACATGACTAGGGAGCACCTCTGCACCCTTTTTCAGTTTGGAAAATGCTCTATAAAAACATAAATCTTTTCAGTGGCTTTCCTGGAAACTTGGGGATGATGACGGCTTTCTAATCACTGCAGCATATCAGTGGGAACTGTGCTGGCCTCTTGTGATTGCAAATTATTTTAGCAGAAAAGACTTCCTCACTAAAGGAGAAACTTGATTAATCATGCTAGTAGTACAGGTCAAACCTGTTAGGAAATCAAAAGATAAATCTTTAAGAATTAAAAAAAAAGATCTTTTTTTTTATTGCTGAATACAATTGTATTTATAAACAGTGTTCAAAAGCTAAGTGCTGGTGCTTGCTTTATTCTGTGGGTTTAATGGACTTTACCTGTACTACAGTGGGTGTAGCCTGTCCTACACCAACCTTAGCATGGTCTTTGAGTTGCTGGCCTTGCTGGCCACACTGGCCAGGAGTTACCCACAGAGGATACCCCTAGGCTTGTTCACAGGCCTGTGGGGGTCTGTGCGGATCGATAGCTCCATGTGCCAGATGGTGGTTGTCCACTTGGTTAACAGAGCTCTCTCAGAATGTGAAGTCCCAGTGCTATTTTTATTTCTGGCAGGGTGTACTTTTAGGTTGGTTCAACTAATATCAAGAAAAATTTCACTTAAATTCTGTGCTCTTTTCAAGCTAATGATGGAAGCTGGCCAACATTAAAGCAGAATTCTGGCTCTTCGATGAAGCCGGCGCAGATGGCCAATGTGGATTGGAAGGACCCAGGCGTGGAGGGGGCTCTAAAGCAGGGTGCGATCTCAAGCCAGCCTCTGCCCTTGTCTGCACTGGGAGCCACAGAGAAGATGGTAGGCCATCTGTTCTAGGAGTTTAAGGATCAGCCCCTTCTGCCTTAGTCATACTCAGGATTTGAGGCAAATTAATCCACATTACCCCCAGAATCCCAGAGTCACTACACCTTTAGGGCCTGTGCAGACAGAACACAAGTGCACATGACTTTTGCCTCAGTTTTGCAAATGATGAGCCCAACAGTGTTCCCTGTGTCATAATCACAAGCTGATTTGAAGGATTTCAGATCCTACTGTGTATTCTTTTGCAAGTATGGGTATAAATGTGCTTCACTTTTCAAAGGGTGACTTTGTTTTTCTTCTCAACACCTAAATTTAGGGTGTGGATATTGGTAAAGGACCACCTCCCATCCCTGGTGCAGGCAAGCCGCTGCCTCCAAGCTATGGAACATACCCAAGTCCTGCACCCCTGGGCCCAGGATCAGCAAGTTCCCTGGAGAGGAGGAAAGAAGGCAGCTCACCTAGACCCAGTGCAGGCCCACCCAGCCGGCCGAAGCCTGCCCCGCTGCCCCCTACAGCCAGTGTCCCACAGCCAGGCTCCTCACAGCAGATCCAGCAGAGGATTTCTGTGCCTCCAAGTCCCACATACCCGCCAGCAGGGCCCCCTGCCTTTCCAGCTGGAGATGGTAAACCCGAACTCCCACTGACGGTGGCCATTAGACCCTTCCTGGCTGATAAAGGATCAAGGCCACAATCTCCCAGGAAAGGTCCCCAGACCGTGAATTCAAGTTCCATATACTCTGTGTATCTCCAGCAAGCCACACCACCTAAGAATTACCAACCAGCAGTGCACGGCACCTTAAACAAATCAGTTAAAGCAGGTATGATGAGTTTATCCCCTCCTCGGGGGGGCTAGAAAGTTATACTCTAATTAAGAAAGTACAGATTCACATCCTGACATTGGAGCCACTTGCTGTTTAGGTTAAAGCAAAAGCTTACATTTCTTACATACATCTCTCCGTGGGTGTCGGGTGGTTAAGTGGGCACTTTGCTGCTCTGACTACCTTTCTGACCACCCTCCCACACTACGTGGAAATCCAGCTTCTAGAAGGGTGAGATTCTAGGAATTTTGTTTTTCCTCCTGCTTTATGGAAACTTGTGCTAGAAGCTATCTGGTGAGCAGAGGCCAGGGGTAAGCCTTGACCAATGCCTTCTGGGCTTCCTCTCTGTGACTAAGTCAGACCTGGGAGTGGGTGAGTTGAGGAGGGTGTTACTTCTTTGGAGCTCCCCCAGCCCATGGGGGAGAAGAGCTGTGGGGGTGGGTGAGGCCCTTCTAGGAAAGCAAATGAAAGAATGTTCAGTGCCATACACCCTGAGCTGAAAGTGCCTCTGACCCTTACAAGAGGGTCCTTTGGGCCAGATCTGGGTTGGGCTGCCTCAGGTATTCTCGGGCTCTGACTGCAGTGTGCAGACTCATAGTTCTTGGGTTCCCAGGTGTGCCCAGGACTTCCCAGGTGGCATACAGTGTTATCAGTGGGCAGGATTCTGGCTCCTGGGGAAGCTCCTAGGCTACCAGGTCCCACCTTCCTGCTCCCGGAGCAAGTGTCCTCATGTTGTCTTGTCTAAGGCTCACACATGAGTGTAGCAACTTTATTCTTTCCCTTGGCTGGAAAACAAAGCAGGCTTGTTGAAGGCAGCGAGTCAGATCAGGAGCTTTTTTTGCCTTTGAAAAAACCCACTTCTAGGAACCTCAATATAAAAGCCACTACACTGGAGAGAGATTCACCTTGCAGAAGGAGCCAGAGGAGGTTCTTGTAAAGAAGATTTCCACGGGGTTTAAAATCAGAATCCTCAACAGCAGTAGGAACCCATCTCTGATGGAGTAGGTGCTTAGGGACTAGCCCCAAGACCCAGCAGCCAAGTTGAAATTGTGCCCTATCCTCTGTCTTCCAGTGTATGGCAAGCCTGTCCTACCATCCGGGTCAACATCTCCATCGCCCTTACCCTTTCTTCATGGGTCACTGGGCATAAGCACCTCACAGCCTCAGCCATCTTCAGAATGTGCTGAGAAAGAGCCAGAGCAGGAGGGCCCGGCTGCACCTGGAGAGGGCAGCTCGGTGGAGAGCCTGCCGCGGCCACTCAGCCCCACCAAGCTCACACCCATCGTGCACTCACCGCTGCGCTACCAGAGTGATGCGGACCTGGAGGCCCTGCGCAGGAAGCTGGCCAATGCACCCCGGCCCCTGAAGAAGCGCAGCTCCATCACAGAGCCAGAGGGTCCCAGTGGACCCAACATCCAAAAGCTGCTGTACCAGCGCTTCAACACCCTGGCTGGTGGCATGGAGGGCACCCCTTTCTACCAGCCCAGCCCCTCACAGGACTTTGTGGGCACCTTGGCTGACGTGGACAATGGAAACACCAACACCAATGGCAACCTGGATGAGTCTACTTCTGCCCAGCCCACAGCCCCACTCCCTGAGGAGCCTGCCCCATCCTCAGATGCCAATGATAATGAGCTACCTTCCCCTGAACCTGAGGAACTCATCCGTCCCCAAACCACCCACCAAACTGCTGAGCCTGCAGAGGATAACAACAACAATGTGGCCCCAGTCCCCTCCACAGAACAGATCCCAAGCCCTGTGGCTGAAGCCCCATCTCCGGGAGAAGAACAAGTCTCTCCAGCACCTCTTCCCCCTGCCATCCACCCACTGGCAGCCTCAGTGGTGGGTGTCCTTGTGAGACAAAAGCAGGACTCCCCTCAGCACTCACCTTGTTAGGGGCCAGGCGTGTCCCCGCCACCCACAGTTAGGTCTGAGAGGGCTGTCGGGGTAAGGAGAGACCAAGGGGCCCAAAGGAGGGGTGCACAGTGCCCCTTGGAGGCTGCCTTTGGGACCTGGGAAATGGGCAGAAGGAGGGAAGAACCTTCTGGACAGAGGCCCTTGGGTTGAGTCAATTTTGGTGGACCAGAGAGCAGCTGGGTATCCTCTCAGGATCCAGTAGTCCTTTCACCTGCAATCTCAGTGCTACTGCTGACAGCTATGTTAGGTGTCCCTAAGGATGAGCTGCCAGCTCCCTGGGAGCTGCATCTGCCTAGCAGTTGGCTGTGATAGACCCCATTCCTTCCCACAGGGTCTTCCAAAAAAGTAGGCTAGCAACTCACACCAGCCATTGCCCTCTGTGAGAATAGCCAGGAGCTCAGGCCCATGCCACTGCCCTCCTCAGGTAGCCCCTGGGCTGCTCTTGGAAAGCCACTGCCTTAGGGTTTAGTTCCTGCTGTTCCTTCCTATGGATTTAGGTCTTGGACTAGCCCTCATTTCGTAGGTCAGCTGGACATTGAAAGCATGCTTCCTTTCCACAGAGCAAGCGGACAAACCTGAAGAAGCCTAACTCCGAGAGGACAGGGCATGGGCTGAGAGTACGCTTCAACCCCCTGGCACTGCTGCTAGATGCTTCTCTGGAAGGAGAGTTTGATCTGGTGCAGAGGATAATCTATGAGGTGAGCCACACCCACCCCATGGGTGCTGCAGGGGATGGAGGACTGGCTCTAATGTGTCCCATGTCCTTGTCCTAGGTGGAAGACCCCAGCAAGCCCAATGATGAAGGGATCACCCCACTACACAACGCAGTCTGTGCCGGCCACCATCATATTGTGAAGTTCCTGCTGGACTTCGGGGTCAATGTGAATGCTGCTGATAGTGATGGATGGTGAGGGCCCCCAGCGGATTAGGTTGAGGCTCACTTTCTCCTACCTTACAAAAGGAAAAAGCGCATGGTCAAGAAAATTGGGGGGGGCTGGGGATGTGGCTCAAGCAGTAGCACGCTCGCCTGGCATGCGTGGGGTGCTGGGGGTGCTGGGTTCGATCCTCAGCACCACATAAAAAAATAAAGATGTTGTGTTCACCGAAAACTAAAAATAAATATTAAAATATTTTTTTTAAATAATAAAAAAAAAGAAAATTGGGAAGTATGTATGGCAAGAATACCCATCAGTTCATTCCCCAAAAGACAGCTGTTGCCAGCATTTTGTTGCATATCTTTCTCCTAATTATTCACTCTTCCTTTATTCAGACATTTTGTATGAAATACGAATTCACATGTATGAATATGTGAACAGTAAATCCAGAAAGCCCCCTTTGTTATTGGTTTAGGTGTATGTGTTCTTGTTTCCATTTGCCTTCAGGATCAGGACTCGGCTGCTGTGCAGGGCCTGTGGTCTCACTGGGGGTATTTTGAACTTATAGCTCTCACTGTGCTGTTTGTCTTTTTAAAAAAAATTATTATAAAATACACATGAGATTTGCCATCTTAGCCGTTTGTAAAGGTCCACTCAGCATGTTAAGTGCATTGACATTTCTGTGCAGTGAGCATATTTATAAGCCATTCCTTAAACTGTTCTCTGCCTGTCCCCTTCTCAAAAACTGATATGTAGCCAGGCATGGTGGCACACGCCTATAATCCCAACAGCTTGGGAGGCTAAAGCAGGAGGATCGTGAATTCAAAGCCAACCTCAACAGCAGCAAGGTGCTAAGCAATTCAGTGCGACCCTGTCTCTAAATAAAATACAAAAAAGGGCTGGGGATGGGGGTCAGTGGTTAAGTGCCCCTGAGTTCAGTCCTTGGTACAAAAAAAAAAAATCAAAAAATAAAATTGATATATGGTCCACAATCCATCAGTGGAGGTCAGACCTTTAAAAACACATGGAGAAACTTGCCCAGTAAGAAGGCATGGCACCTTTGTAAGGATTCCTTTGAGGGTCGCATCACACAGGAGCCAGGTAGCCCTGGACAGCACCAGACCCACACCCTCACCACTCTGATTCTAGGACACCACTACACTGCGCAGCCTCTTGCAACAGTGTGCACCTCTGCAAGCAGCTGGTGGAGAGTGGAGCTGCCATCTTTGCCTCAACCATCAGTGACATCGAGACTGCCGCGGACAAGTGTGAGGAGATGGAGGAAGGCTACATCCAGTGTTCCCAGTTTCTGTATGGTATGTAGGGTGTCTGGTTCATCTTGGCTTCTTTACCTGGGCAGGGCAGCAACGTGTGCAGAGGTGCTGCCACAGTAATCCCAATGGCCAGAGAGTGTGCTTGAGTGCTCCTGGTCTTTGAAACTGGGTACGCTGCCCATTCACTCCTGCAAACATTTGAATATCCACATTGTCAGAAGGATTCTGTGCTGTTGCTAAAAAGTAAAAGTGACCTCACTGTGCTTTGCACAGAGGTTCCCCTTGGGGCACAGGGTCTGGGTGTGTGGATGGCTGGGCAGCACTCATCTGTTCACTGGCTGCTGTGGCGCACCAGCACTTGCAGTGGGGCCACTCCATCCCTGTGCTGGCTTCGGGTTGGCCACGTATCCCCTGAACCATTTGATGGGTGAAGCTCTTCCCCTGATCAGGCTGTTGTAGCCAGGGTCAGGTTCCCCAGAGCTTGGATGTTTTCTCTGTTCCAAGGATTAGGCAGTCACAGGCATTCATTCTATATATGCCAAGCCCTGTGGTAGGCCCTGGGAGAGTGACATAGAGGCAGCTGACAGGTTCTTGCAGTGTAGTGGGACTCAGCAAGCACAGAGGCTGCCATCACAGCAGCACCTACTGAGGGAAGATGGCTCCCCAGTGTGACTCTGCTGCCTCTAGAAATGAAATGTCCCAAAGAAGACCCTTTCTCCTTTCTCGGGGCACTCCATGTAGTGCTTGGCCTTGCATTCACTCTACAGCCACAGCACAGGGTCGTGAGCAGTTGCTGCTGCTTAGCCACCAACTTCTGAAAGTTTGTTCTAAGTTTTAAGTTTTATCTTTAAAAATGCCCTTTAGAACAACGTACCTCTACCTCTGGAACCAGCATTTCAGTAGAACTTCATATCCAGGAGTTCCACATCTGTATTCAACCTATACCATGGATCGAAATCTGAAAAGCCAGGCATGGTGGCACATGCTTGTAATCCCAGCAGTTCAGGAGACTGAGACAGGAGGATAGCAACTTAGCAAGGTCCTATCTCAAAATTTTAAAATAAAAAGGACTGGGGAAGTAGTTCAGTGACAGAGTGCTCCTGGGTTCAGTCCCCAGTACAAAAAAGAGAAAGAAAATATCTGAAAAACAGTGATATCTGCACTGAATGTATAGATTCCCTTTTCTTGTCATTATTCTCTAAACCCACTTAGGTATAGTAAGTAATCTAGAGATGATGTACACAAGGACACATGTAGGTTATATGGGGACACCACTGCCATTTTGGCAAGAAGGACTCGAGCACCTGAGGATCTTGGTATCTGCAGGGTTTCTGGAATCACACCTCATGGACACAGAGGGAAAGTGTACTATCTTGCAGGGATGGGAGAGGGTTGTGTGCAGTAAGCTGAAGGGCTCAGCTAGGCCTGGGAAGTGTCAGGTGGAATGACCCTGTTTCTAACCTCACTGGCCTGCGGCCCATGTGAGCCACCTTGAGTAGCAGAGTGTCGCCTTTTCCTTGGTGGGTTGCTTTCTCTGGACTGCCCTTGCTGAGGCCTTACTGTGGCTTTCTGGTCCCAGGGGTACAGGAGAAGCTGGGAGTGATGAACAAAGGTGCAGTCTATGCCCTGTGGGACTACGAGGCCCAGAACAGCGACGAGCTGTCCTTCCACGAAGGCGATGCCATCACCATCCTGAGGCGCAAGGATGAAAGCGAGACTGACTGGTGGTGGGCTCGGCTCGGGGACCGGGAGGGCTATGTGCCCAAAAACCTGCTGGGGGTAAGCATGCGGTATGCTAGAAGGTTATGTTGGAAAGTCAGCTGGTTTTGTGTACTTGGCCAAAGTCACAGGATCCCCCTCTTGGCATGGGTTCTGGTTCTATTGGGGACCAGGGCAGGGGGCACCTTTCTTAAAGCCTCAGCAGCCTGCTCTGCAGAGTTGAGGTGCTGGGATTCAGGCAGAGCTCTTGGAGATGACTGGCCTGCACCCACCTCTGGAGCAGCTGGGCCATGTGGAGGCCAGGAGCACTGGCCAGCTGCTGCTCAGTGTGCTCTGCTCATGGCACACTTTGGCAAGCAGCTAGGCCACCCACCTAGACCTTCTCCATCTTGACAGGTGGCGGGCTGGGGCAGATTCTGTAGGTTGCCAGCTGTCTCCTTCATGGCAGAGGGCCACCCTGCTTGCTTCTCCCATGTGCTGCAACAGGACTGTCAGGTGTTCCTCATCCACTGGCAGACACCTGCCCTGAGGGAGCTTATGCTGTCAACGGCCTAGTGGACAGTGATGCATTTTAGGGTGGCATGAAGTGCTGCCAGAAAGATAGGAACAGATCACTCTGGGGTGGGATCCTTTGAAATAGTAGTTTGGGAGAGTTTCAGAGGAAAGGGGCAGCTGTGTTTGGGCCAAGGAGGACAAGCCTTCCGGGGGCATGCAGAGGCAGATGTGAAAGGCCCCTGGAGACCAGTTCCTGGTCACCCCAGCCGTGTCCATTTCTTCCCAGCTGTATCCACGGATCAAGCCCCGGCAGCGAACACTTGCCTAAGCTTCCCTCTGGAGCACCACGGTCTTGCTGGCTCCCAGGAGCTGCTGGAGAGGATCAGCTTCCGGGGAAAGCTGACGCTAGGATGGCTTCATGGTGCTCACTTTAGCAGACACCACCCACAATGTGAATTCCTGCACTTCCCAGGTGAGGCCTTCTCCAGTCCACCGCAGCTGGGAGAGGTACTTTTGCTTCCAAGAGGACCGGGTTTTGCCAATTACTGTAAATCCAAATAAACACCCAGCTTTCAGAACTCCCACCCCTGTTGCCAATAAGAAGCCCTGTAATTATTAGGACCCCTGTTGGTTGCCAGTGAAGATTGAGCTCTGATCTGGCCCTGAGGCCACCTCTTGTACCCCCACCGTGAAGCCAAGCTGCTGCCAGATGCTCCCACTGCAGCCCACCTCTGAGAGCCCCAGAACCCACCCTTCCTTACCTCCCCACAGATGTTCCTTTTACTACCAAAGGAGCCTTTGTGGGCATACTGTCCTGTGGTTGCCCCTGTGGATATCCCCAGGGGTCTTTCTGTACAGATGAGTGAAGTGTCCAGCTTCTTACTGGCCCTGTGCTGGGGCTGGACTTCCATTTCTGGGCACACATGGTTCGGATTCCTACAGCCTCTGGCTGCACACCTTGAATCTGTTTTTGTTCTGAGTATAGTCAGACACAAGTCTGGGCAAGGACAGGTCAAGGCCTCTGAGGCAGCAGCAGCAGGGCAGGGACCAGTCCAGACAAAGCCATCTGGAAGGCAGCAGTGCTGGCCCTGATCCCTGGTTCCACACAAGGCAGACCCTGAACTGGAACCTGAATTGTGTGGACAGGCTTTTTATACACCAAGATTATTTTTCAACTAGACCATTCAAAACTACCAGAACTATGTTGGAAATGTTCTTTCTCATTAACACACAGGCCCTTAGGCTTTATTTTCCGTGTGCATCTTGTGTATGATCTGTGTGTAAATATGTGTATGGACTCGGAGGCAGAGCTGCAGTTGATGGCTGACTGCACGGGGTGTGGCACTGAGTGACACCACTGGGAGCAGCTCTGCTGTCCCTGACACTGCTGACGCTGTGTAAATGTGCACAATAAACTGCTGTCTCACATCCAGCTGTGTCTTGTGTTCTGGAGGCAGGATTGAGCTAGGCCACACACTCAGGTTAGAGGGACACAGTAAGACCAGAGACTGCTCTATACTTCCAAAATAGGTTTTAATCATATGCTTTATATACAGATTGCTGTACAGTCATTTTAATAAGATGAAAGAGTAAGTGAAAAGTAGAAAACAAGGCTGATTCTGTCTGCTTTATGAAGTATCAAAGGATTGTTCATTGCCCCAAATTAGTGACAAGGTCAATGGAGAGTTTATAAACAGGCTAAGGCAACATTGTAAATTGGCTATTGGAAACAGGCAGGCTCCAGTGCAAACCAGAGGCCCTAGTTACCACCACTCACTTTGTTTCTGTGGAAGAACTAGTGTAGTGAGCACTGATGGGCCTGGACACGTCATACAGGTTATGCTATAATTAGCTCGGCAGTAGTAGCTCAGCCTCCAAGACTCTGAAGCTGCGTGCATACGGCACTAGGTAAGTGAACACTTTGCTGCTCTAAATAGGTGGATTGTATTTCTCAACATAGCAGGGTGAGGCCCTGTGGTGCCTGGCCAGGGGCAAGTGGCTTAGCTCTGACCACAGTTGCACTTCTTCAGCTCACGGTCACTGGTCCCGAGATTCATAGAGGAGTTTGGCGGCCTGCAGGGTGACCAAAAATAAACACCAGGAAGCACACCCAGCCCCGCACCCAGCTGCACCAAGCCAAGCCCCGTGCCTTCCAAAGGCACTGCTTTGGCAGGTCCTTTTCTGGGAAAAGCGGGCTCTCCCCTGAGCCCACAAGCCGTCCGCCCACACCCATGGTACCTTATGCATGGCTACCAGCCATGCTGTTGCCTGCCTCCTGCTGGTATTTGCATCCTCCCCTGCAGTCAGCTTCAGCTGGGCCTCGCCCTCTGTCCCTGGCACCGTGTACTGCAGGAACATGCCTGTGGCCCGAGCATTACCTCCTGGAAGAAGGGGACGATGTGAGGTGGCCAAAAGGGGCCCTGATGAAATGGTGGCCAGTGCTGCCCCACCCTATGCTACTCAGGAAGCAGCCCTGTTGGGACCATGCGGTGATGAGAGCCCCTGTCTCTGTGGAGAACACAAGTTCAACCTGGTCTGGTGCCTCCAGGGACAAACTCGTGGAGCTGCATCACCACGAAAACTGTTCTTGGAAAATTCAGAAACTGCTGCACCTCCTGAGTCCCATGGAGCCCGTTCCTGCCTCCAGAGAACTCCCAGATAATACCTGTCCACAGCCAGGGCTGCAGGAGTGCTGAAGCCACCTCAAGAGCACTGGTCATCAGACAGGCCAACTGGACAGTCACTTCATAGCTGGTTTCATACCTAGAGGTCAGAGGCTACAGCCATCCTCTACTGAGACCAGGACCTCAGCTGAGCAGACCGTTGATGTCAGAGAGACGCCACACCACCCTATCACGTGCTGCTCCCTCAGACCTGATGGGATGCCATCAAGATCTGGTTTGGGAGCTGGGTGGCAAAGACCCAGTCTCCCGTTCCTGGGCTGTGATCAGCTGCCCCAGACACTGTGACTTGACTCTAGCACCTGCTCAACAAACAAAGCACTGGAGAAAGGACTACAGTCTCACAGGGCCCCTGTGCAGCTGCACCTGTAGCCTTCTACCTGGTGACAGGAGGAAGCCCCACATTCACGATGAGTCACCATGGATATCAGTCACAGCTGATTCCCACTGGTTAGCAGGTGAGTGCACTGACTATAAGGCCAGGGGTCTTTAGGAAGGGGCCTGACCAACACAAGAGCACGGTGTCCGCTGCAGAACTGTATCCAGAGCTTCCTGAGCTGCTCCTGCACAAGCCCAGGGCTCCTGCCGAAGATCTCAGGCTGAGCTGCCCCCCGAGATTCTGTAGCAGGCAGACTTTGGCTCTGCCCACCACCTGTAAATACTGGAACATGGCCATGGGCCCCTGTTGTCTATGAGGGTTTTTGCCCTTTGACCAGAAAACCCTTCCTTTCTGGCCCTCAAAAGAACAAGTGTCATCCTGCTCTAATAGCCCAAGCTGCTACAGCTCAGGAAGTGGTTCACACTATCCCTACTCCCACCCTCCACAGGAAGAAGGGTTATGGGACTTTAAGGGATCTAAGAAAATGCTGGGCAGTACAGGGGTCACTACTCCCAAAACCTTCTGAGGACATGTGGTGCCAGTAGTCCTATGACCTACCCAGCAGAAAGTCTACCTACACTCACAGGACCTGCCAGAGGCCATCCCTGTCCTGGCCACCTTCCCCTTGGCCTTGGGAGGGGTTGTAGTGAATTGTATTCCTGGCCTTGGGCTCCCTAGGTGAAGGCAGGCAGCAGGGTCATGGGGGCTGACCCTAACTTATCCAAATTCTGCCCTTGGCACCAGGGTTTCTTCAGCCAGCTCGTTGCCCCATGTGTGTCCCTACATTCAGGGAACACAGGTAGCACAGCATAGGCCTGATATACTCTGTCTCAGACCCTGAAGCACTAAGTGCTAGGAGCCAGGAAGTCACAGGGAGCACAGCTAGCCAGGCCACAGGGCGGCAAGCTGCTGCCCTCTCCACAGGCCCAGTGCCTCTGGGCTTCCATGGCTACCCACAGCCCTGGCCTCAGCTGCTCAGGGCTGGCAGACACTGACAAAAAGCCAGCAACTATGTGGTAATGCTTCTTCCCTGAGATAGAAGAACTAAGCAAATATATTTTCTAATGGGACATTTTCATTTATACTCTGTAGACCCATGTACTGGGCCCACTGTTTACACAAATCAGCCAAAAGAAGTGAGTTTTACAAGGAACTTGGCATGAACCATCCACCCCAGACAGAAGCAAAGTGGCCAGAGGAGAAACAGGGCCCACTGCAGGCTGGAGGGAGTGGCCAACAGAAAACAAGGCTGACCTTTGGAGGCGGGCTGGCTCTCCAGGACGCTGTAAGTGTGTGTGTCTTTTTCTACATCAAGAAGGTAGGCAGGCAGTGAAGAGAAGAACAATCAAAAGCCACTCAGAAAACGGAGAGCAAGAGGTTAGGTCAGGTGGTTTCTTCAACACCATCTTCAGGTTTGGAACAGGGACACGTGCAGGTCAGCTACCTCAGGAGGAGGCAGTGGGAGCATGCGAGTGCCGCTTTTCTGCCAGCCGCCACTCCACCAATTATAGCACTAGGAGCACTGTCCAATAGTGAGTGGAGCGACCTACACAGTGGGACACCATCACGACAGGCATGCAGAGCTTCCTCCTTTATCTTAAGGTTTTAAGTCCCCACTCACCTGGCACATTCTAAATCCACTGACTGAAGACAAGCCTCACAGAAGAGAAAGGCAAGCCTCTTGGGCCCAAATGCTCATGCCTGTTGTCCCCCTCATGTGACCATACCCTCCTGCTCAGGAAGGCCACCAAGCACATACCTCCAGGAGCAAAGCCTTCCGTGAGAACCTGCACAGTGGAGATGTGTGCGACCTCAATTTCACAATGGCTGTCCCCGTCCAGAATCAAGCATCTACCCAAACAAAAGGGTTCCAACTACATGATTGAGGCCCACAACACGTGACAGCACCATCCAGCACCAAGTGGGGTTCTGGCTCTTACCTCTGGTTGTTGGAAAGACGACAAACCATGGTTTCAGATTTTTCTGAGTTTCCAAAAGTCACAGTGAAGGTGGCTCCTTGGGAGACAAAACCAAATGAGCAAATTCCATGTGCTGCTTCCACTTGCCCTCCCCAGGCTGTGCACGCTCACCCTCGCCTCCCACAGAGACAAGCGGAGGCAGGGTAAGCCCCATGGAGCAAAAGGCAGCAGTGAGTGGAGGCCGAGTGGAGGCCAAGAAATCAAACAGGGAATCGGTCTTGCTGCCTGTAGAGCACCTGGGATTTTTTTTTTTTTTAAACATCCTTTAAGGAAAGGACACAAGGCCCAGACCAGAGTAGCAGTAGGCCTGTGGCCAGGGGGGCTGCTCATGCCCCAGAGGCTCTGAGGCAGTCACGGCCCCTGGGGTTCTCCCCACCCCATCCCAGGATAGCCTCAGAGCCAGGGCTGCACCTGCTGAGGCTGCTGTCTCTGGACCACTTCTCTGAGGGCCACAGTCACAAATGACAGCCACCTGAAGGCTATGCCCAGGGAAATCAGAACCACACTGTAGACATTTCTACCTCTAAAGAGCAGAGCAGGCTCTAGGACTGCTCCTAAAGGAATCCAGAGGGCGAGACAGAGGTGGAGTGAGGGGCGCCTGCCCGCTGTGCTTACCACTCAGGAGCACCTTGAGCTGCCTGTCATAGAACTCTGCCTCGCGGTGGGACACGAGGGCGCACTCCGCGCACTGCCTCACGGGGTCCACAAAGCACATGCGTCGCAGCGGCACCTTCTGGCTGCAGCACCTGTCACAGAAGCACTTCCCGCAGCGGCGGCAGTGGTGCTAGCGGCAGAGGTAGGCAGTGAGCACCTGTGTCCTGAGCCTGCCCTGTACCTGAGGCTCTGTGCCACTTCTGTGGGAGCCCAACAAGGGTCTTCCTCACAGGCTGGGCTCTGCTTGGCTTGGGTCTTTTTAAAAACTAATCAAAAAGGCCACTTTCCAACTTTTTTCAACTTTCAAATCTTGCTGCCCAGGACACCCTTCTGTGTGCTGCCGAGGCAGGAAGGGGGCTCCTGAGGGCAGCCTGTGGGGCCTGTCCCTGCAGGAGCCCCACCAGTGCAGAAGCAGCATGTGACGCATCAGGACCCACCAGAACAAGGCATTGCTTGAATCCAAAGGATCCTACAGTATCATCCCCTCCCAGAAAGAGGCTTACTGTCCCACACTGGGTCCCTGCCTGGTGAATGCGCCTACCACCACCCACTGGATGGCCTCAGCTCACCTTTCTTGTGATAAAGTCAAACTTGGCATCACATTGCATACATCTCGGACACTAGGAAAGAATGCAATAGAGTATTAAAATCCAGCCTTCACTTAGCTAATCTGCTGAGGCCAGGGCAAGAGGGACCGAGACTGTCCAGAAAGCTAGTCTCCCGTCCTGCACCTGGAGACAGCCAGCAGCAGGGCAGCATGCCTTAACTCAGGACCCAGCTCAGAAGCCAGGTTCAGTGGGCCCAGCCCCAAGGCCTCAGATGAGACAGATGATTCCAAGACCTGCAGGAGCACCAGCTGGGACTTTGCCTGAATGCCTACTGGCCAGAGTCTTGCAGGGTCCCCAGGGCATGGGACTAGCTGTCTGCATCACAGTGCCTTGGGTCATTTTGACCCCAGATCCAGTGGCAGCACATGCTAGTGGTTTCTGTCCAGCCCTCGTGCTGTTACAGCCAAAGGCTGGCATCATGAAATGACCACGACACTTCACAGCAAGGATTAACCTGGACCAGGAAAGGACATGTTACCACTCTGATTTACAAAGGAAGAAAGTCCAGGGAACCTGCTCGAGCAGTGGAACTCCAAGTGATGAAAGTCTACACACTCGAAAGTGAATTCTGGGTCTGGGACCTAACCAGGGCCTGTTAGGGAATATCTGGGACAAGGGGGTTCAATGTGGATAGGTGCCTGGCCTGGAGATGCCCTGACACTGCTTCCTCGAACAGGCACAAGGAGGGGACTGTTGCCCACAGCCCAGGACTCTAGAGGCTACACCTTCTGGCAATTAGACTTCTATGCATTCAGCATTTGCACATGCAGACAGAATGGCTGGTCATGGGATTGGATGGGCACCTGCCACGTGGTTAGCGTACAGGGCCGGGCCACATGGTGAACAGGGCTGGACAGAGCCCCTCGCAGTACTTGCCTCCTCTGCTACACTCCCTCCCGCCTCTGCTGCAGTCCCTCCCACAGCAGCAGCCAGAGCACTGTGTGTGCTGCATTTGGCTCACACTTGAATTTTCTTCAAGGCAGAACCTCAGAATCAAATTAAATAGTCCCAGTTCAGAGAAGCTGTTTCATAGCAACGCCCAGAGCAGAAAACAAATGTTCTCTCTAGGTGGCCTGGTGCCAGTGAAATCCAGAGAAAAAGAATGTCTCCCAGTACTCTAGGACCTCAGGTTCTATGGCTGGGCACCACCAGGGTCACTATGACCCTGAGGAAGTACATTCTCTTCACTATCCCAGAACAGAGCACAGCACGGGAGGCTCTGTGGCTCCTGACCATGGGGAGTCTGCTCACTCCCAACAGGGCTTGATCATCACCTTCTTTCTGAATTGTCTAAAAGAACCCCATACCCTGGATAGCCTTGCACACACAGTGCATGACCCCAGCTGGGGCAGATGGGACGTGGGCACCCAGGGGAGGCCTGAACCTTCACAGACATGGGACAGGGATGTCCTGACACTGAGGAAGCACTGCAGGAAGGGAGGCTGAGAGGCTACAAACCATAGAAACCTGCTTCCAAGCTTGCTTCAGACCATCTGGTCTTCAGCAGTCAGAACTGAAATGGATCAATCCCCTTAGAAAGCAAATTAAAAGGCTCAATACAATGCCCAGCATGTTGACCCAACACCCCGCAGTCATTCATGGGTGGTGGTGGTAGCCCTCTACCCAAGACCCTGTGGACTGAGGCCTGTCCAATTCCTGCTGCTGGACCCCTGCCAGCGCTGAGCTCCCAGCCCTCTCCTGCAGCCCTCACTGGACAGCCCGCAAGCCCAAGGTCATGTTGCACTGTGTGTAGCCTCAGCTAGAAGGCTAGCCAAGTCTGCAAGGTCCCCTTGCAGGCAACAGAGACCTTGGAACAAGTCACAACCCAGTCCTCATGTCACCACCTAGGTGACAGGGCTGCCTCGAGCTTCCACTTGTGCACATACAGCCCTCAGTTGCTTCTGGAACCAGAGTACTAGCTTTGTGTACAGTTCCCACTCAGAACACAACCAGGACACATTCAGATTCAGGTAGGTGTCCTGGCACAAACCCCTGTGGCCACAGGGTGGTTTCTGTGAACTTGTACATCCCCAACTGGGAAGGTTCTGTCCTGAAATGGCCTCCTGCTGGTAGGAGACACTTTGGCTAAGCCAATACAGAGCTGTTCCCATTAATTCCCTGCCTGACACCGAGGTGGCAGACACTAGGACCCTGGCTAGTAAGGAGTTCCATCACACATCCTTCTAACAAAGCAAAGGAAACTATCACCATGAAAATGGAGACTCTCATGCCACGAGCTGTACTTACTTTTCCCCATGTCCCACTCGCTGGGCTCCCCAGGCCAGGACCTATATCCCTGGAAGCCTCACAGCCTCTGTGAGGACCTAACTAAAAATGTGCCAGGAAGGCTGGAAGGTGGGCAGGGGTGGCCCCTTGGTGTGATAGATGCATCCCTGTGATTAGACTTGCCAGAGACCCCAGGTCAGGATATGGGCCTGGGCAGCCAGTGGCAACCTGGACACAAGTGCACAATGAACAGTTTCCTCAGCAGTAGATCCCAAGAGGAACCCAAGAGAGAGATGAAGGCCACTTTGCCCTCAATGACTAAGGACTCAGTTGAATATTCATCAGGAATTGTCCGCATTCAAGACGTGAGCAGAGACTCCTCCACGGAGAGCCTCCTTTCCCATTCCAGTGGCCAGGAAGACCAGAGATGGCTTGAAGAACTCAAAGAGGAGGCAGGATTGGAAATGGGCACATTATAACAGAGCTAAAAAACAGAGCTGACTCTATCTCATACTGACTATCTAACATGAGTGGCTCCAGATCTTGCAACTAAGGACACAGGGTAATGCTACACTGTCATCCTGGCGCTCAGCATCCAGTTGAGACGTCAGCTCCTCAACACAGATCTGCAGCTCTGACAGCCTGCAACTGGGGCTGAAAAACTGACAAATGTGGCGTGGCCCATCTGCCCTTGCCTCAATCCAGAGGAGGAACACAGGCTCACTATGGCCACTGGGCATCTTCTATAACCGGTGACATAAGGTCTGCACAGTGCAGGGACCACTTGTCCCAGATATCTGCCTCAATTGTTACCAGCCATATTCACTCTGGTCAGCCAGAAACAAAATAACTCATACACTGGCTGCCGCTACAAGTCCCAGAGGCTCTTCACTGTCCTCTCTGCTGCCCTAACTAGTAGGCTCATGAACACTCCCCCTGCTCTGCACGCCCCTCCAGGCCTCAGCCTCTTCACATGCAGACCTGGAAGACAATGGCAAGGAGCACTGTCAAGGACATAGAACTACCATCACCTACTGCCCTGCCTCGACTCCATGAGTTCTGCATGTTTCCCAAAGGCAGGGGCTTCTCTCGAGTCCATGGACCCCTGTAGATGGTGTTTCCAGCACCAGGCTGGTGCACAGGTACTCTGCAAAAGCTATGCATGTGAACAGGTAGCCTTGAGGAAGTTCCATCAGGTCCTGAGGGCCTGCTGTAGTACTGGTCCAGTGCAGAAGCCAGTGGTGCTGGGACTCTGCACGCCTCAGGAGGAAGTCCTCAGAGACCCATAGCTGCAAATGTGTCCTCATTTGGAATGCCAGGAGCCTTTTAGGACATCGCTGCACTGCAAAGACAGGCGCATCACAACTCCACTCTGCCACATTCCACATGGCACTGTACATGGCTTCCAACTCTGAGCCTCCATGACTAATGCTCTTTCCCTCTACTGCCAAGCTGGCTTCTGGACTTGGAGACCAGGCCTGACCCACCACAGCTTCTGAGCACCGCAGAGGCCAGTCAGCAGCTCTGCCGTGGGCTGCCTTCACCCTCAAATGCCTGTAGGTTCCAAATGCTCTGTGTGCTGGGCACAGTCCTCTTGGCTTCCTCCTCAACCCCAATTGTCTGTCAATCACAGAAACTACTAGCATACCCTGGAGGAGGTCTTACAGTGTGTGCCTAGAGTTAAATGAGGCAGCCATGACCCCACCAGCTGTGGTGAGAGCAGCTCTGTTCCCACCTCTCCATGGCCGACCTGAGGGCCTCCAGTATCACAGCACTTTGCTGAGCTGTGCTACTCGAGACCCCATCTAGGGCTTAAATCTGCTCCCTTAAAAATATAAAATGATTCACAGGTTTTTATTACTCTAAAAAACGATGAACTTATTCAAAAAATGAACAGTAGTTTCTTTTGAGGGCTGGGGTTCTTTTTGGTACTAGGGATCGAACTCAGGGCCTCGCACAAGCTAGACAACCACTGAGCTACATCTCCAGCCCTTTGTTTTTTTAATTTTTCGAAACAGTCTCACTAAGTTGCTGGGGCTGACCCTGAACTTGAAATCTTCCTACTTCAGCCTCCTAAGACACTACGATCACAGCCAAAAAAAAACATTTTTAAACAAGTTGATTTCATTAGTTAAAATAAAATTTTTAAATTTCAGACAGAGCAATTTATATGAAAAGAGAACAAGGAAATAAAGCAGGTGAAGCTATGAGAACAAAACTCCTGCCAAAAGCCAGGTGCAGCAGCACATGCCCACCAGAGACTCCAGAGGCTGAGGCAGGAGGATATCAAGGTCAAGGTCAGCCTGGGAAACTCTGCCTCAAAATAAAATAGAAAGGACTAGGGATGTGGCTCAATGGTAGAGTGCTTGCCTAGCACATGTGAGGCCCTGGGTTTGATCCCCAGTACTCAGTACCCAGACAAAAAATTAACAATGATAGTAGTAATAATGAAATCCTGCCAGATACCAACCCCAGGTCAGTAACAAACTTCTCCAGAAGGGAAAAAGGGCAACATGCCAGAGGCTGCCAGCTCTTGCCTGCTGCTTCCAGAGCTAGGCTTGTGGGCTCTGCAAGGGGCAACGCAGCTACTTCAGGAGGCTGAGAGGACACATCAAGGCCCAGAAACCTGCCTGACTCATCTGCCTCCACCAAGTGCAGCAAAGAATATTGGCAACACCAGCCTGTCAGCCCACATAGTCACATGTCCCAGCAGGAGGACACCAGCAAGAAGAGCCACCGGGTACGAGGTACAGATTGTAACAAGTGCTCAGGTATGGGGAAGCCCAGGAGGAAAAGAGGGGCAGAAAGTCAACTTGGGTGGTGGCCTGATGAGACCCATCTGCAGTTTGATCCTCTGGACAGGGATAAACAGACAACCCGCCCATGACAGACTGCCCACCAACAGCAGAGGGAGAGCAGGGAGCCCACTGTCACCTTCTTCAGAAGCCCAGCAAAGACTGGGCAGGATGAGCTGTGAGGAGCTGCCCAGAGGGCCACCAGATGAAAAAGGGAGGAGGTGGTGGGGTTCCCAGTAAAATCCCCACCTCAGAACCCACTTCCCTGCAGCCAGGCCCCTGAAGGCACCTGCCAGCTCCTTGCTGATCCAGTCACTGACACTGACTCCTGCCACCTGGTCAGTACCTACACTAAGTGTTCTGCTGAAAAGTGAGATGGCTGTGGGCACAAAAGAAGTAACCGCAGAGGCTGTGGGCAAACTCAGGCCAGATCGAGTGCTGAGGAGTCAGTACTCTGCCTTTCTAACAACCAGAGGCTCCTGGGGCCACACCCTCATGCAGTAAGGGGCAGTCCCCAAAGGCAAGGTTCAGGAGTGGCTCTTCAGGACTAGCCAGAGTCCACCTGACAGCAGGTGGGAGACCAAAAGGTGGACATAATCTGAAAATGTCGTGTGGAGGGCTTAAATGGATGTTCAGAGAAAGTTCCTATAAAAAGGACAAGCTTTAGGACACATACCTCCCTCCCTTGGAGGCTGGAGAGACACAGGACAGGTCTGCCCTCTTCCCCACTGTTCCCTTGCAGGCCACTGTGAAAACACCATCAGCTGGGCTCTCGAACAGCACTCAGGGGTTCTTCAAAATTCAGTTATTAATGAGTGTTTTATATGAGTTTCAATGTGCCATCAGTTAAAGACCACTCTTCAGGGCGAGAGCACAGCTGCTACCAGTTTAAAATGAGCCCATATCAAAGACCTAACTCACTCCTTGCTTAGCACGGGAACCAACCAGATGTGAAATTCTGAAAAGCAGGCCCACTCCTGACCACCCGTGAAGAAGTGCATGTGATGAAGCTGTGAAGTGGGCTTCCTTCACAGGGCAAAGCTGAGAGGACACTGCAGAAGGGGCAGGCATCATCCGCACCTCGTGCACTAGAACCTTCTGCCTTGCTCTCCGGTTTTCAGTTTACAGGGTTGTCAGGCAACTCAGCCAGTGAAAGGTGGGGACTGTCCCAGGAGGAGGACACATCCAGGATCCCCTGCCTCGAAGTGTCAGCCAGCTTCTCCTAACATTATCAAAAGCTCAGTCAGCCACAGGGCTTCAGGAAGCTCTGTGCCCCAGGCAGCGTCCTGCCACAGCTGGGGAGGCTGTGGCAGCCCTTGGCACCTCACAGGGTGAACCTTACCTGTGGTCCTGGAAAACCATTATGAAATCCCTGCCTTCAGCACTGGCCAAGCACTCCCCTTCCCTGCATGACCTACCGAAGGTTACCAGTGCCCTTGACCCCCCTCCACTGGGCCACGCTTGGCAGGCCATCCAAATCCCTACTCTCTGCCCACAAAGCACTGGCTCAACTTGGGTTGCTACTGACCAAGTGGGGCAAAGGCCCAGGTACATGATTGACTGGAGAGAAGCTTCTCTACCAGCAGCCCCGGCCCACCTGGCTTCTGGGTTCAGGCCTTCAACCTACTGATTTACTGTGGAGCTGCCATACTTCCATCCTGAGCCACTGCTCCCACAAGAGAAAAGCCCTTTCTGGCCTGACCTGTGAGACACTTGCAGAACTCCCGGTCCAGCTGCCCCATCACGCTAGTCAGTTCCTCTCGGGCTGTTGTCCTATTGAATACAACCCCTCCCAAGCCCAGTACCTGGATCCCCACTGGTTCTTCATCTATAGGACCCGTGTGTGGAATGACAGTATGGGCAGCCACAGCTGTAGGCAGTGTCACAGATGGGAAGGAAGGGCAGGATGGGTTTCAAGGATCAAACTCAAGTCTTTATGGCAGCATGCCCAGCAGCCCAGCCCCAGCCCAGCCTCCAGCTCCCAAAGCACCTTCCAAACTTGCGTGGCATGAGGCCCCACAGGCTCCTGGGAGCACAGCCTTCTTTACCCAGAGAAAACTCTCAGCTCTGGGTCATGATCTCACTGAGAGCCAGAGAGATTCAGGACCCCCTCTGGAAGGACACATGCATACTCCCCTCAATTTGCAGCATCTCTAAGCCATAACCTTTGTGGGCCACAGTGATCACCTGGCAAGAACCCAGCAGATGCGGGGTGGGCTGGACTAAGACTGACCCAGCTGAAGAAAGGCCAGAGAGAACAGTCAGCGATGTAGGTGCAGTCTCCAGGTGCGGGTGATAGGAGGTAGGGGAGGAGATAAGTGCAGGAGTGACTCTGTTACTCTGTCCTACTGCATTCTCCACTCATTCCAAACCACCAGAAAGCCAGTTCTCCACAGCTGGCTACCTCTGTGCTTGGGTCACCTCCCAGCACAGGTAAGCACAGCACGTGGCCTTCAGAGCAAGGTGGGTGCATCCTGTTCCGCCAAGGGCCAGCAACCAGTACAGGAAGTGACCTGGGACTATCCCAACCAGTCCAACCTGCTCTTCTTCAAGGCTCCTCCAGAAAACTCTGGCAGGTTCTAGACTCCAGGACCATGCTCCAATAAAATTCAAGAGATTTTTCATTTCAGTGCTAGGGCTAGAGCCCAGGGCCTCATGCATGCTAGGTGAGCGCTCTTATCACTGAGCTACATCCCAGCCCTTGAAATACACTTTCTGAAAGTCAGAGCTTTAGGTCCCTCAGATTCTTGGGCCTTCTTGGGCTACTCAGATTGGTGAGTCGTAATTCAGATGCACTGGGGTGAGGATGGTCCTGGGAAACCCTGCCTGCCCTCCAGGGTGGGAACCAAGCTTATTATGAGAGACACCACACCATCAGCATTTCAACCCAGCTTGTCAGCCATGCCAGCATTCCTAAGACAGCCTGGGCAGAGCCCAGTCCCACCTCACCACCTTTATAAGAGGCCAGCTGCAAAGAAAGGCACCTTGCTTAGAGGAAGAGGTGAAACAGTTATCATAGGTAATTCCAAAAGGGCTCACAGGCATAACTGTGGAAACTAAAATCAGGAAAATATGCTTCAGTAGAAAACACCTTGTCCAGACCACATGTTCTCACACCATCCGCAAGGTCCACATGAATGTGAGCATTGTGCATTTGCTACTAAGAGTTTATAGGGGCACACCACAAATATATAGTTTCACTTGTCACCTTAAAAACTATTATCTATATCTATTATTCAAAGATATCATCAGGAGGGCTGGGGATATAGCTCAGTTGGTAGATTGCTTGCCTTATATACACGAGACCCTCTGTTCAATCCCCAGCACCACCAAAAAAAAAAAAAAAAAAAGATTTCATCAGGGATTGCTTCTTAGCCTTTGGCTTAAGGTCATGTGCAAATGTTTCTTTGGGGGCTAGTTAGGGAAAGAACAGTCTAAAAAGTTAAATTCTTAAGGGGCAATGGGACAAAGGTGAGAAATTCCAATCTAACTTGCTGGTCTAGCCATGCTAAGGGCAGCACTTTACCACCCACTTCGGAGTTCTGGTCCCAGCTCTTCCCTATTTGATCTGTCAGTTTATGCTCCCAGCCTGCCGTTGAACAGGTTGTAAGGCCTGCAGGGTTCCTGAGTGAACTAATGAGCCGAAGCACATGTTTACTTCTATCCACAGGAGAGTCACATTACCTTTAAAAATCATCTTTTTCCTCATTTTTTTTTTTTTATTGTGATACAACACACATAACAAACTTGCCACCTGCCTCATTTCTGCACACACTCTTCAGGGATGCACTCTATTACTGCTTAATCAACTTTAGGGCACTAGCCAGGCGGCCAGGTGGAGGCAAAGAGGCGCTGTGAGCTCTGGGGGAGTGGGGGGTGGAGAAGCACCAAGGGTAAAGTGCAGAAGGGGAAGGGCAGGAACCCTAGGTACACAGGGACCTGCTCAGAGGGTCAAGGGTGTGACCCCACCCAACACATCCAGGAGTGGCCTGGGCACCCTCTCTGGGCCTCTGGGAGCAGAGTGCTGATCTGCGCCATCTTTCTAAAGGGCTCTGATCTAACTTCAGAGGTGGAATGTGGCTATCTTCCCCAGCTTCTGGGCGCACAGGTGGCTTTGCAAGGGGCCTGCCAGCTGGCTGCACTAAGAACACCTGATTTCACTCCTCTGCGGTCTGTAGCAGATTCCCCCCAATGGGAGGGAGGAAAATCAGTTATCAGAATTTGTTCAGGGCTTGTAACTTAGAGCATTTCCAAAAGTCACCAGTACTTTGACTTTTTTAGGCATTTTTAATTTTCTCTGGAATAAGAAATTATAATGAATGCCTGGAATGCCTCCGTTTTCTTAGAAGTGGCCTGGCTTTGCAGACTCCAGAACTTCTGAGAGTGCAAACTCCGAGGTCTCCAGAGGGCCGCACCCACCCCAGGCAGGAGACCTCATGGCGCCCCAGTCCTCCCGCCCGCACAAGTGCGGGCCGGCCTCGCTTCCTGGAGACCGAGACTCGCCCCTGCCACTCGCCGAAGTGCAAGCGGCAGGCGCGCCTCTAGTCCTCGCCTCCCGCTCCCGCTCCCGCAACGGTGCGGGGGCAGCGGCTCGGCCCAGGACCGCCTCGGAATCGCAGGCGAGAGGAAGCGGACTTCGAGAGTGCGGGAACCCCGGAAAGGGAGCGGCGGCCGCGAGGCCAAGCGTGTCCAGGGCAGTGGCCTGGAGGAAGGGGGGGCGGGGGGGTTTGTCGCGCGCGGGCTGGTCCGAGGGGCCAGGACCAGGCCGGGCGGGGACGCACCTCCTTGTCTGGGACCCACTGCGGTTCCTCCAGGCCGAACGGGCTTCCGAAGGCGCGGTGCTCGGGCACCATGCGCAGGCCGCTCGGGGAGCGCACCAGCTTCTTGGCGTCGTGGCGCGCGGCCACCCCGGAGGACATGGCTCCAACTCGGATCCTAGCGCCGCGGCTTGCGCTCGGCCCCGCACCAGCTGGGCAGAGCTGGGCAGCACCGCCCCGCCCGCGCGGGCTGACAACGCTGGCGCCCAATCGCTAAGCCTGGCCCAGGGCGCGGGCCAATCGGAGTCAGGGATCCGCCCATAGCAATTCTCTCCAGTCCGCGCAAGGGCCCCACCTCTGCCACCCTGCGGACGGCCACCGATCGGCGACGAGGGCCGACCCTGGATCGCTCCGCCCCTCTCCGGGCGATTGAGACTTTTGACTGGTCGGTCACATAGGCGCGTCTTCGTGTCTGATTGGTGTGGCCGGCTCAGGGAGCTCTGCGCTCATTGAAAGAGAAGGCTGAGGGGGCGGGCCGGCGCGAAGAGGCGTGAGGAGCGCGCGATTGGTGAGAGCCGGGGCAGGGGGCTGCGATCGCGGCACCGGGGCAGCGGGTGGGGCGCTGTCCCGCGGCCGAGGTGACCTGAGGGGTGCCGGGCAGGCCTCCGCGATTTCCGGAGTTGGTTGGCGAGTGGGCGCGCGGAATCCTGGGGCTGAGGAGAGAAGGGGCCCCGGGGCCCGTTCCACGGTTCTCAGGACCTGCCGGGGGGAGGGTTTCCGCGGCCGGGTGTGTTACCGACGGGCGGAGATCGCAGGAACCGGAGGCCAGGCCCGGGTTGCTGCAGCTCCCGCGCTCAGAACGGACCCGGGAGCCTGACTCCCAGGCCAGCCGCAGCGTGACTGTGGCTGTGTGAGCTAACCGTATGACTGGACCCCTCTGCGCTCTCGTTTCCTCTGCATCGAAACGGAGAGCCTCCATCCTTGTGAAGCTTGTGTGCGTTGACCCGGGCCCGGGGCTTCCAGCAGCCCTGGGAACATCCCAAGTGTTGGATAAATGTGAGCGCTCAGCTTTGTTACCCTTGGTGGGTTTTATGGAGATGTCAGTGGACTTGCCTTACCTGAATTTAGCTCTGAACTTAACAATAGAAAGAAAAATAACAGTTCCAGTCTTGAAGGCCGTGCTGCCCCAGCAAGTGTGACGGCACCCCTCCATGCACACTCTCTGGTTTCTTTGGGTAACAGTACCTCCTGTGCAGTACTTACCCTGGAGATTAAAGCTCAGCTGGACACTCTGGAAGACAAAAGTGGGGCTGTCAGACACAGCAGATGTTCGGCATTAAAAATGTTTTTCAATGGCACTTGTTAAAGCCCAAGGACCATCACTATCTATCCAGGAACCAGAGTAGTGGGTTTGTAGTGAGAGAGACAGACAAGGCTCACCTGGAACACATGGGCAGGTTGGGTCAGAGGGTGGAAAGTTACCAAGAGGAGGTGTCAGGGGACCTGGGAGCCCCCACCCGGGTGGTGGAGGATGAGGAGCCTGGTGGGATGTGGGGACTGGATGTGGAGAGTGGGGTTCCCACTGCACTGAGCAGGGACCTCACTGACACCGGGTTTCACCAGCATGAGTCCAGGTGGGGCTGGAGAGGACTCAGGAACCTGGAAAGATTAGCCAAGTGGGGCCAGGTGTGATTTGGTTGCCTCGAATGCTAGTGGTCCTGGGTTTGATATCCAGGCATAGCAAAGAAAAAAGACCAAGTGGAGGGTCTTAATGAATAACCAGCCTGCTTCCAGATGCCCTGCCCCCTGGAAGGCTCCAGGTGCATGGTCCTCTGTGGGACTTTCTGTGCTGCCTGGTGTCCAGCCCAGCCTGAGGCAGCAGCCTCCTGCCAGCCCCAGGCCAGTGTCCCAGGAGCTTTCCACACATAGACCCTCGGAGCTCTGGCAGTAAGACTGATTGGCTGTTGTTCTGGAGGCTGTCTTTACCTCTGGTGTATGCCCTGGGGTCCCTGCCAGCTCGCACCCCACTTTGGTTCACACCCTAACCCTCCTCCCAACTTCATGGCTCTCAAATTCCCATATTCTCAAAGGGATGCTCCTGCCTTGCCACATGAGGCCCAGCCAGGATTCTGATGACCAGGTGCCTTCTGGAGATGTCCCTCCTCCACTGTTCTCTGCTTGGGAGTCTAACTCCCCCATGCCAGCTACCAGCTCTGTCAGCAGCCCTTGAGCTGCTTTGAACCCCCACCACCCCCTTCACGGCTGCTTCCTTTAGAACATGTATCCCAGTATTAATGCTGTGGTTCTCTGTAGCTGCTAAGCCAGCTTCTGCTCAGATCCACGTCCATTGTCTCTTGACCACCCTGAGTGGGCCTGGGAGCTCTGTGTGTCTGCTGTCCAGCTGGGCAGTACTATCAGCCCAGCGCCGAGAGCCTCCCCGTGTGTTGCCCCAGGCCACAGTAGGGAACGGTCAGGAGCTGACTTGGAAGGCCCACAGGTTCTGGGCCCCAGGAGTCTTGTGACCCCATCAGGAAGTGTGTCCTCCAGCCATTGCTTCCTGCTGCCCAGCAGCTGCCTCCCGGGTGCTGTGGTGGGTGAGGAGCAGCTGTGCCTGGGTCTTCGCCCAGGCTGGAGCTGAGTCTGAACTGTGCTCCAGCCTGGGAGGATGCAGAAGGCCACACCCTGAGTCCATGAGGGAAGCCTCACCCACTGCTGCCCACTTCTCCTGGTAGACCTAACCCCCAAATGCTGGGCTCGTCCAGGTCACTGGCCTCAAGTCTGTAAGACCAAACACTTCCCAGCACCCCATGTACATTCCTGACCTTGCTGTGGGGAGGCCACTGGGGAGGACAGTAGCTTGTTGGAAAGGGCTGAGTCCCTGCGCAGCCGTCCCATGCCAGAGGGCAGGAAAGCCTTCTGAAGCCTCGCAGGCCACAGAAGGGCCACTGGTGCTCCTTCTTTGGAGGGCACCCACGTGTTGATGGGTGAGGTGGGCAGCGGCCTTGCCCTGCGGCCCCTTACCTCGGCCTGGCCAGGCTTCCTTGACTCTGCTGAGGTCCTCAGGCTCCTGCAAGATCCTAAGCGCGCTTCCTCTACACTTTCTGAATGGGGAGGGAGATGCATTTGAGGGAAATTAAGCCAGAGATTGCCAAAGACTCTGAAGTCATGCGATCCCCATAAAAGGGGATCTGGGGGCTGGATATCATCCCGATGGTACAGGGCCGGAGCCTTCCAAGAAACTGAGGCAGCATGAAGACCCTCTCTTAACCCCGATTCTTGTGACCAGGCCAAAGATTTCAGACACATCACTCAGAGCAACAGGAATGATTTATTGAAGGGATGGGGAAAGGGGAAAAGGACAGTCCCAAGGGAGAGAGGGGTCCTCAGGAAGGAGAGGGACAACGTGCCTCTCCTGCACTCCAGCTTTACTGGGGATCCCAGGGAAGTTTCCAGAGAGTCCTGCCTAGGTCCCCCTCTTGACTTTTGACTGACAGCAGGATGACATCAGACTTTGAAGTCTCCACTGCCATGGCCAGTCTAGGTCACCTGGCCCATGCTGACCAGTTCTAACTGGATTCTTTTCTTTTAAAGAGAGAGAATTTTTAATATTTATTTTCTAGTTTTCAGCGGACACAACATCTTTGTATGTGGTGCTGAGGATCGAACCCAGGCCACACGCATGCCAGGCCAGCGCGCTACCGCTTGAGCCACATCCCCAGCCCATCTAACTGGATTCTTAACCGTGCATTCTTGCAGATTTTATGGTTAGGAGGAAATGTTGTTGTCTCCCTTAGTTTCAGGAGCTGGTCACAAACGTCCCCTGGGTTCTTCCCTGGACGGTATCTCAGGTCTGCGTTTCTCCTGCAGTTAACAGGTAGTTTGCTGAGGAATGTGACTTAGCCCGTCACCAGACCAGGCCAGGCTGCAGGTAAATGGCTTCTTGGAAAAGAAAGCCTGTGGGGGTCAGCACCCTGGGCGGTCCACAGAGTCCCTCTCTCACCTCGTGTCCTTACCCTGCTTCTCTGTCTGGTCCCCAACATCAAGAGAGCTGAGCTGAGGAGAGAGGGTGCTGGCAAGGACATGCTTCTCTTGGGCCAGGTGGCCTCAGCACCCCAGGCTTCCTACTGCCACATCACTCCTGGAGGTAGATGCTCTGGACTTAACTGGACAGTGTCCAGGACAGCGACATTCCCTCTGCCCTCAGGTGGAGACCTGGCTGCACAGATGTTGAGCACACCCTCTCCCACTCACTCCCACAGACTACCTGGCTCCCAGAAGTGTTCATCCTGGTGGCCAGCCATTGAGGACATGGATTTGGATCAGCTGGACCTGAACCCCAGGATTATTGCTGCAGTTAAGAAAGGTATTTTAACTTGCCTAAGACTGAAGTGTCACGTGGACACGTGGGTGTGTGAGCACACTTGATGTAGAACAAGGTCACAGAACATCAACTTTCCATGGTGTTCCCCTGAGACCCCGACCCCGACCGTGGCCTCAGCATTGGGACATGCTGTGGCTCCTCCATGTGCATTGATGGAAGGGACTTTTGAGGTCCTTCCCATCAGTGCACACGTGGGTGTGGCCTAGGAAGGGGAGTGGGTCACCTGTTCGCTGTGGCTCCTCAGCTGCCTCTGCAGTCTGCACAAGCTGTCTCCAGGCACTGTTCCTGATCCCCTCGCCTTTCCTGTCCCCTGGAGACTCAGGACACTTGGCACACTCAGGGCCTTGCTCTGCTGCCTATTGGACTCTTGTCCTGCTGGTGGTGGCCTCATGATCATAGGGTGGCTGCCATGGCTGCAGACACCACACTTGCAGTCTGGGACATCTGCCATCTGCCTGCTGTCCCCAGAGCCTCCCTCAGGCAGCATTGCTTGCTGGGAAGCCATCTTCCCCTGGCCCCTCCTGCCCTCTGCAGATCTCCTTCAGAGCGTGCCTCAGGAGTTCCGTTCCTGTGGTCAGTCCCACCTGTCGGGACTGGAGCCTCCTGTTGGTGGCTGGTCGAGGTATCTGGCTCCATTCCCCTCTCTCCCTGTGAGCCTTTTGTCCTCCTCTCTGGTGTTCTGTCCACTCCCCCATCGCCTGGGGGTGTGTGCAACATTGTTTTTCTTTCCACTAGTGCAGAAGTGGAGAGCCATGCCCGCCCAGCCCAGAGCCACGGAGGAGGCCGCCCCACAGCCCACCTGCCAACGGCCCCTCCCTCCTCCCCTCCTCCCCTTTCTGGTTTTGACCCCAGGGCCTTGCACACCTAGGCAGGTGACCGTCCACTGACTGTTTGAGTCTCGCTGTGTCACCTAGAGCCCCTGCTGCAACCTCTTAGGAGCTGACACCAGGGGCACATGCCACTTGCCAGGCAGCACTGCCCTCTGGAGACATTTCTAGGGGGTGGACATTTGTGACGGAGGCTACCTCACAGCACCCAGAACTTGCCCGCCTGTCTCCAACTGCACTGGGGGCACAGGAAGGTGTAGTGAGGGCACTGTCCCTGAGCCTCCTCCCCCACTGCCCTGCCCACTCCACCCGACTGCCCAGGGCTGGCTGCAGGTGGTCCCCGACCTGAGGCAGGGCCCTGCCAGGCGGTGACGCCTTGCCTTGACTCCCGTGAGCGCCGTCCGACTCCTGGTCTTTCCTGGTGTCAGCCAGGCTGAAGGCCGTGAAGGAGGTCCTGCACTTCTCTGGAGCTGACCTGCAGAGACTGACCGGCCTGTCCAGCCCTGACGTCCAGCACCTGCTGACAGCGGCCTCCTCACACCTGTGTGGGGGCCCCATCCTCACAGGTGGGTGGAGAGTATCTGTGGCAGATACCTGGGGTCTGTGCCAGGAGCCATGGGGGTCCCCAGAGCCATGGGGTCCCAGAGCCAGGACCTGCCACAAGACGTCCTGCACTGGGGGAGGGAGGGGCACCTGGGGCTGCTTTCTTGGGTCAGAGAAGAGCTGAGGCTGCAGGTGTGGGGTGGGGTGGGGGTGGGGCAGATGGTGCAGCAGTGCCCAACTGGGGCGGCAGAGGGACCTGCCCAGGGCCACCGCCACAAGAGTGGGAACCAAGTGCCCACAGAGCCAGGCTCCTACTATCAGTGTGCAGGGCTGCTAGCTCCCTGTGATCTGGTGCCTGGCCAGGCAGGGGTCCACTGTGCCCTCCCTTGCAGACACTCAGTGGTCCTGGGCACCCACTCAGCACACTGCTGCGGCTGGGACTGGAGCCTGCCTCAGTGCTGACCTGCCCAGGCTGGGCACAGGGCTGCTGCTCCCGGCCCCACTAGCTCTGGACCTTTCCCTGGGTCTTCACCTCACCCCAGGGTGTCAGCGTGACCAGCAGATGGCTGCCACATGTGTGTACGTGTGCGTGCATATGTGAACACACCTGTGGTCCCAGTGGGGCCCAGAGAGGGCTCAGGTCAGGGACCGCACAGCCCCTCCCACAGAGCTGCCCTCGCAAGGAGGACAATCCTGGGGTCTGAGTGGCCTTGGTTGCTGAGACCATTGTGGGATGCTGCACGAAGCCTCCTGCTGTGGGACATGCTTCAGAATGATTGTTAGTTGTGCCTCGTTGGTTTTTAGCCGACTTCAAGCCTAATCAGATCTGCTGTACAATCTTGGGGACTGTCAGAGTTTGAGGCGCATTTTAATTTCACGAGAGCTCTGGCAACAGCCAGCTGTAGTACCCAGCACCACTCAGCTCTGGGCCCAGGGTCTGCTTCAGCCTGGTGCCCTGTCCCTGGGGGCAGCAGTCTCTCTGAGAATGTCTAGCTACGTTGTTTGGCCAAGAACTGGGAAGTCTAGCAGGGGCAGGTTCTCCTGGGTTGTATCTGGCACACAGCCACGTGGCCAGGCCACCTCCCCTCTGCCCACCCAATGTGACCCCCCTTGCCAGTCTTCTCACACCTGCCTTCTGGACAGGGGTGAGGCACTGGGCAGGAAGTCACGTGACCCCACCCCTCCCTGCAGCGCTGCACCTGTACCAGCAGAGGGAGCGCTTCCCTGCGCAGCACCAGCGCCTGAGCCTGGGCTGCCCCATCCTGGACGGGCTCCTGGGCGGCGGCCTGCCCCTGGAGGGCATCACAGAGCTGGCTGGCCGCAGCTCAGCTGGGAAGACCCAGCTGGCACTGCAGCTCTGCCTGGCTGTGCAGTTCCCACCACAGCACGGAGGCCTGGAGGCTGGTGAGTGTCCACCCTCCTCCTGGGGCAGGGAGGGTCCTGATCTGGTGGCTCTGGGGTCCTGGCTCTACTTTCAGCTGCTTCCCACTAAGTGGGCTAGTGGCCGCCTCAGGCGTTTCCCAGGATTCCCATCTTCCTCTTGCAGAAGAATAAGGGGAAGGAGAGCTGGGGCCCAGCTACCTTCAGAGGCAGCCTCCGCAGACCTGAACCCTCTGGCATCCGGTCGCCAGGGTCACTGGCCAGCCCTCGAGGTTGCCACCCAGTGTGAGCCCCGCAACATATCACACTCACCTGCCAATGTCCCCTGCAGAGTATGTGGCCACAGCCAGAGTGCAGGGCAAGGGCATGTGACACATCTACCCCTGGGTGACAGCCAGTGTCTGGAGCCTCCAGAGGGATGGTCAGGAGCCCAGGACAACCAAGACACCAGCTGCCACACCGTGCACACGCTCAGTGACCTACACCATGAGTGGCCGACACAACCAATTCCCAGAGCTGGGCTGGTGTCCCTTCAGTCCCACACCTGACTGCCCCCCAGCATCACGCATGTCCCCAGCAGCGACACACCAGGTCCATGCTCCCTGGTCCTCTCCATCTCTAGAGGCACAGGGCAGCCGACCCTTGTAGTCTGGGCTCCTATCCCCTGGTCCACAAGTATGTTGGGCATCTCCTGTGCCTGATGGCCTTGCAGACACATCTCTTGGGCTCCTTGCCATATTGGAACTGCCTTCTTATCGAGGTTTAAGAACTCTGTGCCCTGGGCACACAGCCTGACCACGTGTTTTCCTGTGGGTCCTCTTTCTTTGGTTGCTTGTGCTTGGTGTCAGTTAAGGTCATGAAGATTTATTCCGGTTTTCTCCGAAGAGTCTTGGTGCCCACATGTGGGCCATTCTGAGTGCATTCTTGCACCTAGTGTGAAGTCCAGCTTCGGTCCTCTGCAGGTGTACGTCATCCGGTCATCCTGGCGCCATCTGTGCAGAGGTTCTTCCTCTCCCTGAGCCCTCTGGCCTCTCTGATCAAAGTGAGATGCCCACCAACACAGGGTTTGCCTGGACGGCCCTGGCTCTCAGTGCAGGCTCTCAGCATGCCCTGAGCACAGAGTCTAGGCCCAGGCGGCTGCCAGGGGCTGCGCAGGGCCAATGACCCTGTTCTCACCACTTGTTCCAATCACCACTGAGGTGCAGTGTCAGGAGCCCAGAGAGTGGAGCAGAGGGTCTCTGTAGGTCCAAGGGAGGGACATCTTCAAAAGCCCCTTGGCCCTGCCCATCCACTTGTTTCCCTGCCCAGCCAGGGGGTGGAGGGAGCAGGAATGGGCAGAACAGGAGCCCACCTGTAGCCATTCTGGCCCCGAGCTCAGGGCAGCAGGTGTATGCACCTGGGTATCAGAGGGAGGTGGCTGCAGGTGGGACCTGAATCAGCTCTGGTCCGCCAGCTCAGGCTGGAGGTGGGATGCAGAGCAGCAGAGGTGGGAGCAGGAAGATACTGTGTCGGTGGTGTGGCCCTCTGAAGCCGCAGGTCCTCTGAAGCGTGGCGCATGGCTTCCTAGGGGCCGTTTACATCTGCACGGAGGATGCCTTCCCCAGCCGCCGGCTGCAGCAGCTCATGCAGCAGCAGCAGCGCCTGCGGGCAGATGTGCCACAGGACGTGGTCCAGAGCATCCGCTTCGGCAGCCAGATCTTCGTGGAGCACGTGGCCGACGCGGTGAGTGTCTCTGTGGTGCTGCAGCAGCCAGGACAGTGGGGGCCAGGTGGGGACGTGTGGCCAGGTGGGGTCAGAGGGTAGAAAATTACCAAGAGGAGATGTCAGTGGTCAGGGGACCAGCCCCCACCTGGGTAATGGAGGATGAGGAGCCTGGTGGGCCGTGGGGACTGGATGTGGAGAGTGGGATTCTCGCTGCACTGACTGAGCAGGGGCCTCGTTGACACCAGGTTTCACCCACATGAGCCCAGGTGGGGCTGGAGAGGACTCAGGAACCTGTTGACTTGGGTCAAGCAGAGGGTCTGGGCCTGAATATGCCTGTGGCCCCGCAGGCAGGGCACTGCCCACTGTGCATTCTTTGAGCAGCACTGTGCCATCTGGCCCAGACTTCACATTTAACTGGGCTGGATGTTCATTCGCCAGCGCCCCCAGGAGGAAAGAGTGGGAGAGAAGCCCAGGTGGGACCAGGGCGTCCTCTGGGCCCAGGACCCCTGGTGCAGGGAACTTCTGCCATCCCCTTCTGCTTCTGATGGTGTCTGTCCCGGTGAGTGTGGCACTGCCCCTCCCGGCCAGCAGGGCTGCACCAGACATGAACACGGAGGGCAGAGCCCACCTTTGAGAATTGCTATGGAAAGACGCTTTCAAGTAAAGGGTGAGGTGTATAGACTTTTAATTTTTTAAATTTACAATAAAATACATAATCACACAGTGCAGGAGCTAGCAAAGGGCACAGGGAGGTCAGGCAGGCACAGGACATGGATACCCTGTCCCTGAGAGCCTTCCAGGGAGGGGCAGACTGCACCTGCCTGCCGTCCCTCAGAGCTGCCTGGGTGGCACCTGCCCAGCCAGCCGAGTGCCTCTCCAAGGCCTTGCCAGTGGGGTGGTTCATTATTAGTATGGCGCTCCGCGGTCGTGGTCAGGAGAACTAAGTTAGCGCTGCAGCCCCAGCCAAGGGCCCTCCCAGCCTCAGCCTGCCGGTCCCAGGGCCAGCTCCGGGGCTGCACAGGGCAGCGTCCTGGTACCCTAGAGCAGAGCAGGCCAGGATCACTGCAAGAGAAGGCAGCAGGTCAGGCCAGGCCCTATTCTGGAGACAGCTCAGGGGCTCCCCACTCTTGCCTGGAAACAGGTGGCTTAGGGCTGGGGGACGTAGGGGACCTGTGTGTTCATCTCTGTACAAGGAGCCCCCTTTTGCAGAAGCAGGGCCTTAGGCCATGCCTGTCCCCCTCCACCTCCTCTGTGGCCTTGGCGGAGGCCAGTGTACGGAACTCACGTTAGAGTTGGCATCCTCCAGGCTGCTGCTGTCATTCTCCACACAAAGAGGCTCCGCTGGGGATGCCCTGGGGAGAAGCACAGACCTGGTATCACGCTGGGCTGGACTCCAGGCCCTTGCAGCTCTTTGGAGCTGCAGGTGTCACAGCCTGTGTGGCACGGCACAGCTGGCTGGGATGATCTGCAGACCTGGAACTGGTGCCTGTGTCCTCGGGCCTGCTCACCCATATGTTCCTGCCTCGTCCCCTCCACCATGCAGACCTCTGCCATCATTAGCCACCTACTGCATCACAGCCCACTAGCCCTGGGGCCAGAAAGGTCCCCAAATGGAGCCCTGAGGAGGGTCTGCCTTGGAAGGGGCTCATTTCCACCCCTGGCCAGAGCTGTATGAGCACAGGGTGGTGGAAGGGCTGGCCCCCACCTGCACCAGAAGGGAGGCTAGGCTGGTCTCCCAGGGTGCAGTCCTTGCATGTGGTCCTGGCACTTGACACAGTTAAATTTGGGGCAGTCCCTGCCTTATGAAGGATAGACTCTGGGACCCCTGCTCAGAACTGCTTGATGGGCACACCTGGTGATCAGGTGGCCACCAGCTCTGGCCTTTGCAGATGCATCTGGGTCCAGGTGGTCTGGAGCTATTGAAGGAGGTGGGCTGGTCTCTGATGGGAGGTGAGATGACAGCCCCAGGGCAGAGAAGGGCTGGTGTGAGCACAGGCAGTTCAGGGAAGGCTGTGTGTGTGTGTGGGGGGGGGGGGTGATGATGCAGAGGACCCCTGCTTGGAGGGCCAGCGGAGGGCACAGTGCCAGGGGAGAGCTGGGTAGGCCTCGAGCTTATCAAACAGGAGCCTCTGGAGAGACACAGAGGTGGAATGCAAGGCTCTGGTGCAGTGTCTGGGGAGGACACAGACAATAGGGCAGTGCCAGGGGACCTGGGCACCTGGAGGAGCCATGATGCCGACCCTAACTCCCACAGGACACCTTGCTGGAGTGTGTGAGCACCAAGGTCCCCGTCCTCCTGTCACGGGGCATGGCCCGCCTGGTGGTGGTAGACTCCGTGGCAGGCCCCTTCCGCTGTGAATTTGATGGTCAGGCCTCGGCCACCCGGGCCAGGCACCTGCAGTCCCTAGGGGCCACACTGCGCCGGCTGAGCAGCACCTTCCGGAGCCCTGTGCTCTGCATCAACCAGGTGGGCCAAGGCCAGAGCTACTTGCCGTGAGCCAGGGAAGGCAGGGTGGGCAGCACACCAGGAGTGGGACAGTGGCACGGGAGTGGCCGTGCACCTTTCTGTGTTGACACAGAAACTTCCCAGAGACCTTCGGCCACCACAGCTGACTCCACTGGGTTTTTCCAGGTGACAGAGGCTGTGGAGGAGCAGCGCGCAGCACTTGGGCCACCAGGGTAAGTGCTGGCACCTCCTGGAACTGAGCGCAAGAGGGGGACACTGTTTCCACAGCAGCAACGGCCTGTTCTCCGTGTTGCAGGCCCTGGGACGAGCACATTTCCCCAGCCCTTGGCATAACCTGGGCCAACCAGCTCCTCGTGAGGCTGATGGCCCACCGGCTCCACGAGGAGGAGGCCACCCAGGGCCCCCCTGGCCACCCGGCCCGGATCCTGCGGGTACTCTCCGCCCCTCACCTGCCCCCCTCCTCCTGCTTCTACACAATTGAAGTGGAAGGGGTGCGAGGGGCACTGAGAGCTGAGTCCTGCTAACGTGGACCAGGTCCCAAGAAGCCCAGAGTCTGACTGAGTCCTGGAAGCGGCCAGTACAGACGCACAGCACTGCAGTCCACCAGGGTCAGCACACCATCGGCCCTCCTCAGCCAGAGGTGAACAGCGAGCTGAGGCTGCACCCCACTCTCCCACCTCACCCACCAGCTTGCTGGCCCTTGGTGGACAGGAGACTCACAGGGGCTGCTCTGGGCCCGTCCTCAGTTTGCCCCACCCATACCCTGCTGGTCAGAGTTGCCAGCCTCCCCTGGACCTGGGAGCCTGTGTCCTGCAGGGTGGTCCTCAACCCTGCTAAAGCTACCCGCACACACTGCCCTAGATCTCTGGTCACCTCAACCACCCCCTGTGGTGTAGGCAACTTTAGGGAAGCTGATGAAAGGATACAAGGAACCAGCAACATGCACCTTGGGGGATGCAGCCAGATGCCCGCCAGGACCATCTGCACAGGCCAGCCTAGCCTCCCTTCTGGCTAGAAGGGTGGAGCTTCCTGGCAGCTCATCTGGCTGTGGACCCTGGAATCTGACCACCTGGCCATGACCTGAGGGACATGGCCTCTTCACAGGCAGGGCTGCGAGTTAACAGTGGGCTTCTCATTAAGAAGCTGCTGTCTGCTAGGTACTGCACCTGTGACCTGTGCCATCCCTGCTGCTGCTCTCCAGTGGGGAGACTGAGGCACAGGCCCGCCAAGTGGCTGGGAGGTCCTGCAGCCCTAAGACAGACCCCAGGGCCCCGGCAGGGGGAGCCCCCACTAAAGCTGGGAGGCTGTGCGTTCCTCCAGGTGAGAGAGTCCATGTGTGGGCGTCACATCACCAGCTCCCCAGAGCACCATGTCCCCAACAGGCCAAGACTCACTATCACCAAGCTGTTCTGGGGCTGGACTTTCCCCGAACTGCCTTCCTGCAGAAGTGTAGAGGCTCCACGGCAGCAAGTCAAACACTGTTTTTGTGTAACCAGAGAATTCTATCAATTAGAAAATAAACTACAGCTCTTGTCCACTCAGCAGAGGACGAATGCACCTGCCTGGCTTGTGGTCTGCACAGGGTCTGCCCTGCAGGAGGCCCTGGGAGCCCCTGGCCCTACAGGGTCCTCTGCCTGTCCCTGGAGACCCTCCTCCTGTCCCCCGTAGAACGCCTGAGTTCCTGCCCCCAGCACCACGGAACCACCCTGCACATGCCGCGTCTGCTGGCCAGCACAGCAGGGGCTGGGGTAGGGACACCCTGCTCTCAGAAGTCTGATTACTGTGCTGCTGCAGATTGCAAACGTGAGCCCCTGAACCCAGGACGCCTGGACCCCGAGGCACAGACAGCCTCTGCAGCTGCCTGTGTTCCGTGAACTCAAGAGTTCCTGGTGGCATGGTGCCCCTCACAGCTTTCACACCAGATGCAGGGGTTTATTTTTTTAATTCTTTTAAGAAAAAAGTAAGGTACAGGTTTAATCTCCTCCAACCCTGTCAACACCAGGACCACTTGGGAGGAAGTCCACGCAGTGCCCAGCCCAGCCCCAGGTCTGGCTTCTGCCTCCCTGTGCTGCCCACCTGGGAGCTCTCCTGTGACATCTATGGATGGTCCCTGCAGTGACTAGCACACTTGGCCCTGGGCAGCAGCTGCTCCACCTTCCTGCCACTGTTGGGTGGTGGTGAGGGTAGAACCCAGGGCGGGCAAGGCAAGCGCTCTACCACTGAGCAACACCCAGCCTTTGTGAGGCACAGTCCCACTAAACTGCCCAGGGTAGCCTTGAACTTGTGATCCTCCTGCCGCAGCGTCCCCAGTATACACCACCTGGCTTAGATTGGCTTTTAACTTGGGACTGACAAAGACTGAAGAGACAAGTGCCACTCTCACTTAGGGTCCTCTCTCCACCAACGAAGACACTGAGGAGTGGGGACGTGGCCATTTCTTTCCTAAGAGCATTAAGATACAGACGACCACACTGGAGACAGGCTATCTGCTGCCCCAGGTCCCATGCAGCTCCCCCTGTGACTGAAGTGTGGCTCCTTGGGTGCCACAGGTTTTTCCCCCCACCTGCGTCCCCACAGAGACAGCCCAAGGCCATCTGGCTGGGCCAGGCACGCAGCAGTGCATCCACAGGGGCCTAGTTCTGCACTCTGGGTGCTCACAGCCTGGAGTGGAGGGAGCTGGGCCTGCAGCTTCCCTTTTTCTTGAGTAGCTGTGTGGGGAGCAGCTTGTCACACTGTGGACTGTCCTAAACCTCACTAGACAGCATTTAGAAAACTAGTTCCTAACCCCCTCAGAAGCAACAGTGCAAACCTAGCCAGCAGCCTCCAAGCGGCAGTACAAAAGGAAGGCTGGCCAGAGCCCTGGGGCACATGCGGGCCTGCCAGGAGCAGACACCCTTCCCAACGCCACAGTTGGCAACCAGAACTGATACCCAGTCACAGGGCACATGAAGACATCTCAAGTCCAGCTGCTGCAAAAACCCCCATTGCTGTCACCTCCAGCCCTTGGCTCAAAAACAGCACATGGGCCCCAGCAGCCCACATCCAGCATACCAGCCCCTCGCCCAGCAGCATGCAAAGGGATGCTTTAAGGTAGCTGGAAGCAAACAAGGTAGAGCCGTGGCTGCTGCGAGGTGAGCACTGAAACCCCACGTCCCGGCAAAGGCTGCACACCCTGGGATGCACCTGGCACCCGGCACCCAGCTCCCTGAACCTGCTGGCTGCCGTGGGTTCACAGCCTCCTGTGGCTCACACGCTGCCTGAAGCAGCAAGCTTTTGAGGTGGATCTGAATGGGTCTCATGAAAAATCCACCCATCAAAACCTTTTCAAAAATGAAAGACATGTGTCAAGGTGCTTAGCTGAAGGGGCCAGCAGGCAAGGGCTGGGACCATACCCTGTCAGTCACCGCGCTGGCCCTGCAGAGGCCCTGAGGCAACACCACAAGGTAGAGCCTGACGAGCCTCCTCCCTGCCACGCTGTCTCTCCTGCACTGGTTTCTCTAACAGACTACCTTGAGCTCCCTTCCAAGAGGACGTCCTCTGTGTCTCTGGTTCATTACAGACTTGTCACAGTATCAAAGTCTAAAAGAGGCCTGGGATCAGGGCAAGAGGGAGACAGACAGATGCAGGCGTGTCCGGCTCTCATGTTGGTGGCTCTCGGGCGCCAGATGCAGAATTCTTGGGCATGGCTGCCCACTCTTTTCTAAAGGCAGCCCCTGAGGTTGGCCGTCACTATCTAGGAAAGAAAGCTCGGCCACCACCAGGGCTGCGAGGGTCTCAGTGCTCCATTAGTCTCGGGGATTCTATTTAGCTCTGTCCCGACCCTCAGTGGCCAGGTCAGTGTGGCTGGCACTCAGAGCTCTTGAGTCTGCCAAACAGTTACTTCGTTCCTGCATGAAGAAAACAAAACATCATGCTTAACCAGCACCCCCAATGGCACCAACTCCGTGGGGTCCCAGGCCTGGCCTACTCCTCGGCTCTTCAGCTCGGTGCTCAGACCTGGAGGCTAAAGGTCTGCATCAACCACAGCCTTTGGGCTGGGCCACAGCAGTGTGCAGCTGTGGGGTGGTCCCCAGCACACAGACCTCTCCGTCTCACTGCCAGGAGTGCTCAGTGTCCTCCAGTGGCTGCCTGGAGCCCTGGGGAAGCTCTGGGCAGTGCCTCCCAGGTGCTGCCAGGCCCTCCTTTCAGTGACCACTGAAGGGCTGCCAGCTCTCCAGGTGTGGTGCCTGGGAACCAGCAACTGTGGGTGAGCTCTGAGCAGAGGGAGTCAAGGCCACTGGGGCTGCCAGGTCTACTTGGGGACCTGAGCAATAGGGCCAGTTTCTGAAGCCCCCAAGGGATGGCCACACCAGATGTTCTAGAGAAACAAAAACGAAAAGGCCACTTCTGATGCAGAGGCCAACAGATACGAGCGCCAAGATGAAACAAAGTGCGCTGCGCGTATGCGGTGTAGACCATGGCAAGGCACTGACATCTTAGTATCCAAACGCACACCAGCCGTGTGCCACCTGGTGCTGGCCATCTAGAGGACTGGGTTACAGCTCAACTAGGCAAAGGACCAGTTAGAGACTGAAATCATGATTCCTCACGTGAGAATCGGTCGAGCTTTGACATTACTCTATCAGAACAAATCGCCTGAACTAGGTCAAGCCACGTGCAAGATCACTGGGTTAACCCCTCTCCCGTGGGTGTTCGCAGCTTGAGCATCCCTGGCTCACACAACCAACGTGACGAGCAGGAAGGGCAGGCTGGCACAGCCGGCCATCCGACTCATATCCCTGCCGCATGGGCAGAAGAGCTCGGCGCTGAGCGGCCAGGGCAGGACAGGGAAGGCTCCTTACTTGGGAATGATCTTCTGCAGCCTCGCCACCCACGTTAAGAGCATTCAGAGAACAGGCATGCTTCATGCTGTGACACCGACGCGGACATGCAAGGACAAATGGATCAGCATGTCAACCAGCCAACAGGATACTGGGGTCCCTGGGGACTGGGCCTTCCCTGGAAGTCCCTGCTGTTTTATGCCCCAGACAAAAGCCCAGTTTCCTGCATCTCCCAACAAAGAGCCCATGGTTCTTGGACACACCAAGCCCCTCTGCCATGCCTGCCCTGGGGCTCTGGAGGCCTGGGGGGCCTCATGCAGGGCTCAACCCACTCAGGCCAGACACGGAGCTCACTGTGAACATCCACCAGACACATGAGTATGTTCTGTATTTCATACTTTTTATATATTAGGAAAAGCAATTTTATCATCAGTAAGAAAAACTCTTAAGGCAGTATTTCTTACTTTAGAAAACCAACACTTAAAACAAATTTTATGGCTTTACATGTAAAGAAACACAGCCATTTATATATACATTCACTTTTCCCCACCGTTTGATGACTACAGTACTTGAGCTGTAGGCCAGGGAATGACCTGTAGCCTGGGTTTAGATCACGGAGGCTACAAAAATCACTGCACTGTTCATCTCCTTCACGGACACCTCTGGACACGAAGCCACTTCCACTTTCGCACAGTGACGCGGTGCTGAGGTCACTGGAGTGCTCCCGTGGGACCCTGGTTCTAAATGTGGCTGCACACCATGAACATGGGGGCACAGAGGACAAGGGTGCCCAGCCAACAGCTGTGGGCCAGCTCTCGCTGACACAGTGACACGCAGACCGCAGCTTACCTTTCCCCAAGCAGAACCCACCCAGGGTGTCCAACAGGACGGACTGTCCAGCAGCCGCCCGGATGCTGCCAGAGGCCCCCACTAGTTCTCCTCTACCTAGGCCACTCCAGACCAAGTGTAGCCACATCAGCTCAGCCCTGTCCACAGGCTCAACTGCTCTCTTCTCCCTGCGGCCAGCTGGTTTCTTCTAAGAAGGCAATGCAGCCTTCTCCCTCAACTCTGCAGGATGAAAACAGCGGCGGGACCCCTCACAGTGACTCTGTCTTTCACTCTGGGGCATCAGGACGATGGCACACAAGTCCAGCTCAGCAGTGGGCCACCAAAGCCTGCTCCTGGAACTTCCAGTCAGCAACTCCTGTGGCAGCCCCAGGCCAATAGGCTCAGCCCCACCCAAGCACTGGCTAGAAAAGCAGGTGCTGGGTCCCCCAGAAGCCAACAGCAGGACACCAGGGAGGACCAGGCAGCCCATGGGAGGTGCCCGAGAACACTGGCCTTGTGGTCTCATGGGATGGGAGCCCCAAGGCCACTGAGGACACACTGGGCTGTGTGAGCACAGACACCACTGCCATCCTCAGGCTGACCCCGCAGCAGCACTGAACACAGTGCAGGGCGGCCGCACTCAGCATGTCAGAAGCCAGGTCTTGGAAGCAACAGAAAGATGCTGACTGCTCTCACGTGGGAAGTGTGGCCGTGTCCCAGGGCTCAGAGTCAGAACTAGGGTGTGCATACCAAGGCCTTCAAAATGTCCAGAGTCTCAAGCGGCCAGGATGCCTCCCTCTGAGGAACTAAAACCCTGGATAGGGTGTTCTGATGCACAAATTGTTCTGCTCAGAAAGGTCCCCCTGCGGGGGCAGACCCAGCAGCCCTGGGGCACTGTCGGCCCCTCCCAACGTCGTAAAAAGGCAAACATCCAGCCGTTCCAGAGTCACTCGGTGTACCTGTCATTCTGTGTGACCTGTCACTCCGGGTCTGACATCAGACACCTCACCCCAAGGCAGTCCAGGGCCACCTTCCAAGTGAGAGAGCACAGCAGCACTGCACCTGGCCAGCGGGGGGCGTTGTGCCAGGGCCCCAGGCGGTTTCCACCAGCTGCAGGGACCCTGACCTCCCCCACGGGTGTTCCTGAGGGGCCCACAGCAGCGTAGCACTGCTTCTGCCCAGGGACGCCCAGCTCCCAAAAGCCACCAGAAGTTTTCACCCTCAAGTGGAGTGACTCCTAGAGGGACAGAGTGGCCAAGAAGGCCAAGCACAGACAGAGTGGTGGCCACTGTGGACCCTCTGGCCAGACCCTCTACTGGCTACGGAGGCGTGGATGATGGCAGGGTCTCGGGCACAGGTCCTAAATGCCACTGAGGGGATCAGACTGGACATGGTTTTAAAGGGCAAAATAACAAACAGCTGAGAAGGACAGGACTTATTTCTCACAGGTCCCTGGTGGACTGACAGCCCTGAGCTGACCAGAATTTCAACCACAGAAGGTTTCACGTGGGATCGCCTCCCGCCCCACAGTGGTAGACACTGAACCCAGGGTACTCTACCACTGAGCATATGCCCAGCCCTTTTTATATTTTATTTTAAGACAGGATCTTGCTAAGTGCCTCCAACTTTCGATCCTCCTGCCTCAGCCTCCTGAGCTCCTGGGATTACAGGTATGTGTCACTATGCCCCGCTGAAAACTGGCAGTGTGGATGTGACTGTAGAGAAGACTCCAAGACCCATGACTTAGGCCTTTCTTCAAGCACATAGAAACTGAAAGTATGAAAATACAAACTCTTTTTAAAAGCCATAAAACTACAGCCCTTCTTTCAAAACCCTTTTTGCTCCTGATGATATCTGCATGAGAGTTAAAGTAGTCATAGCTAATGTGATTTTGAAAGATTAAAATTTTAAAGGATTTGAACTAATGCTAATTAAAAAAAAAAAAAAAAAAGTAATGCCTATCAAGAGTAAAGTTCCAAACTCGCAGTGTTGTAGTATTCAATACCCACTTTTCCCGGCAAAGGCTTTCTTTGAACATGTAACAAAATCGAAGTCCACAAATTTCTTTTGAAGGCATCAATCCTTTGGGCCTCTAACAGGAAGTTTTACAATTATTTCCATCTTGGACAAAGATGGAACCTACTAAACCCCTCCCCGTTGCTGAATCTGGGCCCAAGCAGGAGGTGCCTCAGGGGGCCTAGTGAGGAGCAAGGGCCTGGGTGGGCAGGAGGGCTGGGGAGATAGTTACCCGGGGTTCCTCGGCTCACTCTCTCGTGAACTTCCTCCCTTCAGCTTCCTAACCAGCTTCTCACTGCTGCGTCTAATGGAGGCCCGGAGTTTGCTAAAGGAACCACTGCGTTTTAAAGATCCAGTGCCATCCTGAAAAAAACGTGAACAAATGTGAAGCTGCAGGAGGACCCCCCCCAGGCTCAGCTGGGGGCAGACCAGGACGCCCAGCCCACCCAGCCCACCCAGCCCAGCCCAGCCATTCTAGTCCTGAGAAGCCACCAACTGGCCGTGGGCACAGAAATCCATCCACATGCAGTTTCATTACAGATGAGCATGGTGGTGAGACCCCTTGAGTGCGGAGCAGCTCACAGAAACCAAGCCATCACATTCCCCAAGGCAAGTCAATTAGATTGCTGCCCTGAGACAAGGACAACACACACTTTAGGAAACTAGGGCAGCTTCGAGGAATGTCACCACAATCAAATCCCGTGTGCAATAAACAGGTGAACATCTGGTCTAGACAGTGAATCCTCTGGACCCTTCCAGCTACAGGCAGCACCCAGCAAACAGAAGGTCTCCTTCAATGTCGGTATCAATGTAGTGAGAAAATTAGATGCAATGTTCATTTTCTACAAATAACTAAACATCCTCAGACACCCTTAAGAAAGCAAGTAAAGAGGGACCACCTGGCACCGTGACCAGCTCAGACACTAGGAATGAACTCCTGGCAGAACCCAACAGAAATCAGACACAGAAGGAAATGTGTGTGAACAGCGATGTTTATTCTGAGAACAGCCCCTCGGTGGGACCCAAGGGACCCGTGGCTCAGGGGCTCTGCAGCACGGCGCTCATGGACCCAGCAGACAGACGCAGGACACAGGTCAGCCGGAGTAAGTTTATTAGAAGTTAGAAAGACACAAATACACACGTCACTGAGCACTTGAGGATTAGTAGAGCAGAGCAGAATCGCTAAACTTCACACAAGACTACACAGCAAACTACTGCAGTGTGTCCTGGAGGCCCTGCAGGGCCCTGCCAGGCCTCTAGCACAAGGGGGACGTGCAGCACATGCCCTACTCCTACAGCTCACCACTGTCCACAGGTCACCGTCATGCCACCATGGTAACTCCTGTGCGACACTTCTAACTATCTGGAATCAGAGTGAACAGCTAATCGCTCTTAATTTTTGAACTTGTGTATTACACAGTAAATGGATTTTATTAATACAGTTCTTATTACTAAGTACATATCTGGCAAAGCTACATGTATACAGAAATCAGGAGCCCCCAAGAGGACAGCAGCACCGAGAGGAATGGCCAGTCACAGAGGTGCAGCTCTGACAAGCTCCTAGGGGCTGCTAGACACAGCGGGCAGCACTGAAGAGAGAGGGAAGCCGGAGAAGGCGCCACCCGTCATGCAGGAGCAGTGTGAGAGGCACACGGGCGGCTAGGCCTGTCAGACAGAAAGGAGAGAGAGCCACGTGAACCCGCAGTGAGGACAGGGCAGCAGATCGCGCTCCGCATAGCTTGGTTACAGTACTTCTAGGTCACGGCTCTCACAGCACTGTGCAGCCTCAGCACTGGGCACTGCCTCTGCCACCTGCTTCTACCAGCCCTGCAGAGAGCAGGTGCCCAACCCCAGGGCACCCTACAGAATATCGATGGGTACTCCTGATGGTCGTCAGAGTAAAGGGAGCATTCTGGGATTGTGGGCTGGCAAGTCAGAAATCTCCTTGAGGCCCACTGTGAGAGTTCTCACAAGTAACTACGTTGAGCAGACTTGGCACTGGAAGGCATCTGCTGGGACCAAAACGTTGGCCACAGAAGGCCACCACCTGGACCTCTCCTGGGAAGCTCTCCCTCTTAAGCCTCTCCTGGTACCCCACACTGTGACTGCTCCCCAAGTCAGGCAGGACTCCCACTCTCTTAAAAACACTAACATCTTAGACATATCAGAACTTAAGAACCACTGATTTTAAAAGTCGACAGCACATTTTAAACATGCAGTTGACATCCTAAATAAAATGAGTTTCCACGGGCAGCAAGGCCTCCTGGGTCTGGCCCGAGGACAACCACATCTGACAAGAGCCCAGACGCAGGCCTGTCCCCAGCCACTTGACTCACCATGGGGCTCACGCTGAGCAAGTCACTTAACCAGCCCGAGCTTCATCTTTCTCATCTTTAAAATGGAAAAATAAAACTTGTTACCAAAGCCTCAAGAATGCTGGGAGGAAATAAATCAGAAGTTCCCGCTGCTCCTCACACAAAGGAGGCTGGTGCTCTGTGCCTGCCATCCACTGTGCCCACAGCAGGTGCTCACCTTCCCCAAGCTTGACCCTAGGCTAACCACAGGGTTCAGAAGGATCTCAGGGTATGGGTACACACTCACATGCACACGCACACACACCCTTGCAGCTGCTGGGGAGGAAGGTGACACTCATGCAGGCCAGCCACCACTTCCTATGAGCCCTGCAGCTGGTACTCAGGGCTGGGCTGGACCAGAGGTGGGCACATCTGCCCCCTTAGGATTGGTCCCCATCCTGCACGTGCCACCTAAGGACGGTGACCACCCAAAGACTGGACAGAACTCCACCGGGACGGACTGGGAACTAGAGGCCCCTGCATCCTGACACTTCTTTACATGCCATGAAGACATTCGTGTCACACAAGGGGCCTCTGAGCAGGGAGGCTGCAGGTGCTGCAGTTTTTAAATTTCCCTTTTGGTATAATCTAGTTGTCTTCCTAGTGTAATTTTTCAAAAATAAAAATCTACTTCTAGTTAACCATTATCACCTTCCCCAATAATCCTGGGTAAGAGAAATTCAGTGTATTACAAACTTAGTGAAATCTCAGTAAAGAGCAGCCTGGGAGACGGGAGACAGCCAGGGCAGCTTCTGAGCTGGCAGCAGAACCAGCACAGGCCGGGGAAGGAGGCTCCCTGGGCACAGGGGGCTGGAAGCGCATCCTGACACTGGCTCAGTAGACCTCGACCCAGGACAGCCCAGAAGGGCCCCGTGGTGCCTGTGACTGAAGCACCCACTTCACAGGACACAAAGCCCCTGGACAGAGGCCAAGGAAGCTCAGTTTCACCCAGAAAAGGGTTCCCAGATGGGGGCAGCTGTGCTCACTCCAGGGGGCTCAGGAGCCCCAGCTGCCTTCAGAGCCCCAGGGAGTCGCAGCCTTGGCAGGGCACAGGCAAGAGAAGAGAGCTGTGCCTCCTCAGCAAGTGACCCCAGTGTTCAGACCTGACACCCACGCTCCCCAAGTCCTCAGCATGCCAATGACCTTGTGGGCCTTCTCCTTTGCTCACATGACCCCGCTTAAGGGGACTCACAGACAGGAGCGCAGGGGCAATGACCAGGACCGTCTGCCTTGTCTCTGACCATGGCACCCTTTGTTCTATGCCACTTCTGAATACTGAGAAAAACTAACGTCCTGTGGAAATGGCCACTGTCACTTAAGCAAAAGGCCTTGCACTGGCTCTGCTGAAGCTGCCACAACCCAAGAGAGTGACAGATGGTTTCCCCCACGTGGCGGGTTCCGAGGTTTTGAAGAGCACTGAGGAGCTGGGTGAAGCTCAGTGTTGGGGCACTGGCCCGGCATGTGCCAAGCCTGGGTTCCCTCCCCAGCAACCCCACCCATTATCAGATACAGAAATTCATTTTCTAAAAATTAAAAAATTTTATGCAAAACCACAATTTAAAATAAAAACTTGAAATCTGAGGTTAGAGGTGACTGGTGCAGTCTTGAAATCTGAGGTAAGAGGTGACAGGTGCACTCTTGACATCTGTTTCAACACCCAGTTAATTTGTTTTATCTCAAATGCATAATCCTGAAAAAAATCTTGAGGCACACAGTGGTTGCCAGATTTTCTTTTTTTTTTTTTTTTAAATTTGTTTTTAATATTTATTTTTTAGTTTTTGGCAGACACACTTGTTTGTATGTGGTGCTGAGGATCGAACCCGGGCCACACGCATGCCAGGCGAGCACGCTACCACTTGAGCCACATCCCCAGCCCCGGTTGCCAGATTTTCAAATGGGCTGCTGTGTGACCTCAAGGAAGCCTTCACTTATAGCCGGCAGGAGAGACCATTTGATCGTTGGTGCAGACAGACGAACACACTGGGCTGCAGCGTGCTCACGTCTGAACCAAGTCAACTCTGTTCCTCGTGTAACCACACCTCTCACAGCTGACAAAAGAAATGCCTGAGTGTGCACATGGCCTCCACTGCCTCTTTAAAATAATGGAAGTACAATTTGAAAATAAAATGCAAATCAAAAGCCCGGGGAGGGGAGCGCAATGCTGCAAAGAGCAGTCTGAAGGCCACAGCCATCCCAGGACTCAAGGCCTTGGCCACTCCATAGGAAGAAGGGCACCCTGCCCCATTCAGGAACCTCTGAACTGGGTGACCTATGGTTCACAGATGGTTTCAGTAACTCAAGCCTGCAGCCAAGGCGCCCTGAGGCACCACTGGAAGTCAAGTGTGCTACTTAGAAAGTAAAGCCCCAAGTCACCACACAGGTATGTCCTATGTGAAAATGTATCCAAAGTGAGAAAGGAAACGGGACAAGAGAGAGTGGGGGTGCTGCTGCCCACCACATGTCCACCTCCAGCCACATCAAGCTGGGAAGGTGCCCAAGCCCCTTCCCAGGTGGACAAGAGAAGCCCCCCTTCCTTCCCCAGCACGTCCTGAAGACATGGTGGAGCCCTGGGCTGTCACAGTCTCACTGCCACAAGAGTCATATAGACATGGACCTAGAAATACTGTCTCAAGAGAAACTCCTCCAGAACTTCATACAAGAGAGTCAAACTCTGCACGCAGGCATTGAAGACCAAGCAGGCAGGCCCCTCTTTGGAAAAGCATGCAGGCACAGAGCAGCTGAGAAGAGTACAGTACACAGCTCCAACAGGGCAGGCATAGGCAGGAGGACTCCCTGTCCTCACTGCAGTTTGGGACTGGGCTTCAGCAGTCAAAGCAGATGCTGATTGGTTGTCTTGGCACAGAAAGATCCAAAGCAAGGAAGCTGCCAGGTTAGGAACAACGGAGAGAATATTCTCCCTGAAACTCCGGCTGCTCCACTTTCCAGACTGCTCAGTTGGGATGCAAGCTCCTACCAATCTGCTACAGCTAAAGAAAATCCTGAAGAACAAATGGATTCTTTATAAGACAGACATAAGAAGCCCCAAACTGCAGTTTAACAAAATTGCACAATGGCAGCTAATCAAACCACTGCTGCAGCTTCAAAAACTCGATGGTGCACATGGATGGCAAATCCTTGCTGACGAGGACACCAGTCCCATGTACAGAAAAGCAGCTGGGGTCACATGCTCCCTGCAACACTGGGTAGACTGGGCAGTGGACTTCCCCAGAGCCAGCCAGTGCAGCTCTCGGGGGTCTGCTTGTTTCAAACACAAGGAGTCTCCACCTGAGAAGCTGGACAGGCAACAGTGAAGAGTGGGATCACCAGACGCCCCAAGAGTGAAGACTTGGCAAGCAGGACTAAGGTGGTCAGTGGGAGGAGTGGCCACCCTGATGCTTTTGTCCATGAGCTGTTCTTCTCTAAAAACAAGTTCCAGCATCTCTCTGAAGATGACCTGGTTAATTCTAACACATCCAGAGCAGCCAGCTCAGTGAAGTCGGGAGCACTGAGTTAGCAGTGAAACAGGCAAGTTAGAGAAGCCAGTTAGTCGTCTGCCACACCGACTCCTGGGGTGACACGAGACCTGAGTATGGCCAATGCTTTGAGTCGCCAGGACACTCAGTCAGCATGGAGAGCTCAGGGGTAAGCCAAGCAGCTCTCGTGGGCTCCCAAGAAGAGGCTACACTGCAAGCAAGCGGGAGCCTGGAGTATGAGCAGCAGTGAGGCTGTGGGATGCTGCAGGCACTTGATTTAGGAGAGGAAAAGGCCTAGCAAGGAGACGAACGAAGGCCGCGAGCACGCCCGCCAGCTCCGCGCAGCTGGCTGTGCGCTGTACTTACCCCGTTCCACTCTACGCTCATACTCACTTCCTCCCCTCCGTCAGGGCCACTCTCGTACTTGACCACGTCCACATTGAGACTCTCCCGGCTCCTCCGCTTCTCCATGTTCTCAGGGTCATTTAGCACTTCAGCCACTCTCTGTTTGTGAACAGTGTCAAGACCCTGTGAGCCAGGCAGGGGAAACGTGGGACCCATTAGCAGGCAGGTCTGAGCAGGGGTTTCTCAGATACCTCAAGAAAAGACCAGTTGGTAAATTATCAGGAGGAAAAAAAAAATCAGGAAAGGGCACAGGGGAGGGCTTCCTAATGATGTGACAGGTCGGGATTACACAGTGTCCACAATGCCACAACTCAGGACTGCGGTACACTCTCTGAGTGTCCACTTCAAATTAAAAGCTGTAAAGAGCTGGGTGTGGTGGCACACACCTGTAATCCCAGCAGCTCAGGAGGCTGAGGCAGGAAGATTGTGAATTCAAAGCCAGCCTCAGCAATTTTAGGGGGACTCCGTCTCAAAATACAAAATAAAGGCTGGGGATGTGGCTCAGTGGTAGAGTACCCCGGATTCAATCCCTGGTACAAAAGAAAAAAAGAGGCAGAAAGCTATAAACAGATACTGAGCTCTAGGTAATAATTTATACTGAAATATTCAGTAGGAAGTGTACGGATACCTACAAATTATCTGAAATGCTTCAAAAGGATGGAAGGATGGCTGAGAGAGATGGGGTCAAGTGTCTGAAACATGACACAATCCAGGTGGAGAACTAGGGTGAGCCCTATACTTCCTCAGGTGTGAGGAGTTTCACGGGATGCTAGGAGACACCTGGTGTCTCAGGTACATGCTTGAAAACTAATAAGTGTTTTTTTTAAAAAAACAGGGATTGAACCCAGGAGAACTTTACCACTGAGCTCTATCCCAACCCTTTTTATTTTTTATTTTGAGACAGGGTCTCACTAAGTTGCTGAGGCTGGCCTGGAACTTGTGACTCTTCTGCCTCAACCTCCAAAGTCCTTGGTGTCATAGGTGTGTGCCATTGTGCCTGGCTTTACTTCTTTTTTTTTTTTTTCAATTGTAGATGACACAATACCTTTATTTTGTTTATTCATATGTGGTACTGAAGATGTAATCCAATGACTTTCACTTGCTAAGCAAGCACTCTACCACTGGGCTACAACCCCAGCCCCTACTTTTATTTTTCTTTTAGTTGTTGATGAATTTTATTTTATTTATTTATATGTGGTGCTGAGAATTGAACCCAGTGCCTCACACATGCTAGGCAAGCGCTCTACCACTAAGCCACAATCCCAGCCCCTCCCCCTAAATTTATTCTTTTTTTTTTTTTTTTTTTAAGAGAGAGAGAAAATTTTAATATTTATTTTTTTTAGTTTTTCGGCAGACACAACATCTTTGTATGTGGTGCTGAGGATCGAACCCGGGCCCCAAGCATGCCAGGCGAGCACGCTACCGTTTGAGCCACATCCCCAGCCCCTAAATTTATTCTTGATAGAAATTTTTTTCAACCAGCCACTAACTCTCAAAAGGTATATTTTACAAGCATTTTTTCACAGCTTAGGAAGTGATGAGCAACCCAGGAGGTTGAGCCAAGAGGATCGCAAGTTGGAGGCCAAGCTGGGTAATGTGGCAAGACACTGTCTTCAAATACAAAATAGGAAGGGCTGGGGGCACAGAGCAGTGGTGGTGCACTGGGCTCCAGCCCCAGTACTAAAATAAGAAAAGGGAGTCACCAGCGGAACGAACACGCATCCTCTCCTGTCCATAGCCCCTCCTTGGTGTCTACATGAGGCCCAGTGCACGGAGTCCCAGCCGGAGATCCCCATGGCACCCCCTGCAGCCTGGGTCACAGTCAGCAAGTCTGGCGTCCTGCTGTGGACATTGCCCCTTCCCTGCCTTCTGTGGCTTCTTCCCTCTGAGGTACAAGCCCAGAAGAGACAGGGACTTGAAGCATTCCCAGGTCCTTTCTCTGCACTGCTTCAGCCCCCAGCTCCACACTCCAAACACATCACATGTTGCCTAACCCCAGTGCCACCACCTGTCACAGGACTAATATCAACCCTGCCCCAGGCCCCACCTGGGACCCCTCCTCACACAGGGAAGCGTTCTGCACACCAGCTGCAAATGGAGAGGGCCCAGGAGGAAGAGCATGGTTAGGGCAGGGCAGAGAAGAAAGGCTTCTGCCTACACTCACAAGTATGTTGTCCTCTCTCCTCACCCGTGAGACTACTCTACAGGACACGTCACTCAGCAAAATAGTGGCTGTAAAACCACAACTATAAAAATAGCCTACAGGTATTCCAGTCAGAGAAAAAATACCTACACCTGTCCCCCAACCCTAAAAATACAAAACAGAAACTGCCACGGTCATACGTACACACATACTCTGCATAAAAAAAACTCCTTACTCCTGAACTGGTGGCTAAAAGGCACAAACAAGCATCTTTCCTGTCTCAGCACTGTTGTTTTATCCCTAGATGAGGAGCAAAGAGCTTCTTTACAGAATTCCCACTAATCAGGTAGCAAAAGGTCCAACCAAGCTATCAGCCTTCTGACAATGGCCACCTGACAATGGCCAGCTGCCACTGGAGGACAGCCAGCCTCCACAGCAGCCATGCCACAGAGGGGGCAGTTCGAAGGGACGCCCTCCCTGGAGTCTGTGTATGGCCCAATCCGTGCAGGGCACACACAGGGGCTGCTCTCCATAGATATCTCTAGTGTGCACAGTTAGGAAATTTCATAAGAGGTTAAAAAAGAAAACTATGAAGCAGTCATCTTTTTCATCTAACTCCTTTAAAAAGAGACGCAATGTATGTAACCCAGAGGTAGGCAAGTGCCAGTGACTGTCAGCTTTGTGTTATCTCGTTCAGGAACTTTCCCCACCCCAAAAGGGGCCTTTTACCACTGCAACTGCTCCACTCCTCTCCCCAGCTCTGCTTTCTGCCTCGCTTCACCTGGACAGAACCCTACATCTGTCCTTCAGAGCTGAAGGTTTCACGGCTCACTGCCACAGATGTCTGTACTCCATTCCTTTTGATCGCAGGATGACCCACCTGTTTACGAGACCTCATGGCGGCTTCTTCTAATGTCTCTGCAGCTTCAAATTTCCCTTGACGTCGGTAAAGTGCTCCGAGGTTTTTCAAAGTAGTTGTAACAGTTGGGCTGTAAAAAAAAGCATACAACATGCAGCACTGTTAGGGACATGGCTTAGGTGGCCACCATCACAGGTAGGCAACCTAGAAAAACCCCACAGCACTGCAGTAGGATGAGTACTGCCATATTCCAGGCCCTTGCTTCCCTTCCCGCTGCACAGCCTGCTTCACTGTCAGTGCCCTGGGCACAGAGGGCAAGCAGGAGTCACCCACAGTCTGCTGGCAGGGGACGCCATGGGACATGTTCTTCCTTCAACCGCAACGTTCTGAAGAGCACTTCCAGCCCAAATAGGCCTGCTGCCAACGCCGTCAGACCCTGCTGCTTCCAGCAAAGCTCACAGCAGGCAGACGCTGAAGCCATCCAGGGCCTGGCTGCTGATGGGCCCCTGGCCACCACAGAGGCATGTAGCTGGCCTATTCAGGGGTCAGCACATGCCGCTGGAAACAGAGCTCAGCCTGTGCTAGGCAGGATTGAGGGCAGGTTGCCATGTTGCAGTCATAACCTCCTGTCTCATCAGAGGCTCATCAGCTAATGACAGGTGTGAGTTAAAGAAGCAAGAGGAGACTGCAGACAAGGTGGACTCCTAACAGGAAGGTCTATTATGTCAGCAAACCCCGCAGCATTGCAGTATGGATGAGTACTGTGAGAGCTGTTTTCCCTCATCAATGTCGGGCCTTTCCAGTACACTCCCATATCTGTAAGACCAGTGCTCAGGGGGTAGGAAGAAGAGATGTGCTTGTCATGTACTGTCTATTTTCCTGAAATAGACAAGAGGGGAGCTGAGTCTTCGAGAAGGAGGAAGTTGAGACAGGGAGATAGAAGCAGACGAGGGGCACTGCTCTGATGGGCCATGGCAGCCCTGCTGCATGTGAGTGCAGGTGACCACAGGCTTGGGAGACTCACCCCCAGAGCCACAAGGGCAAAGCGGGCGTGTATCAGCATGCCCTGAGCAGCTGGGGAAGGCTTTCCAAGTGTTGGCCTTCTGAGATCTGCTGCACATCCGCCCTGGGAGCTGCAAGGCTGCCTCGGTACTGTTCTCCTCATTTAAGTCCCACACTTCCTTCCACTGGGTGGTTTTCCTTGACAGAGCAGCAGTGGGCAGACCCACTCTTCCATAGTGGGCTGTGTGCATACAAATAATCCACTAGCAGAGATGGTGGGATTTCATGAATGGAACTGGGGGAAATCTGGGACTACCCAACACTGGGGACATCCCCACATCTGACCTACAGCCCTGCAGCACCTCTCTATAGTGCAGATCTTTGGCTGACCAGACCCACCTGTCAACTTTGCAGGCTTTGTACCAGCCTCCGTACTCTCCAAAAGACGACCCGTCCTTCTGCTTTCCCTAAACCGTAACAGAGAGTTAACATGAAGGCTGTGAGGGCCGAGCACCCACATCCCTCCGCTCAACCAGCCTTACTTTGCATTCTTCCCTTTCCTCAGCGTGCATCCAGATGGGCTTGTTTTCATCTGGGGAAGAATAACAACATTTGGTAAGCCGCAGAGCAAGAGCCCAGTGAGCAGAAATTGTTAGGTCTCAGTGACTGCAAGGTTTGTGGACAACGCTTCTTCAGTATTACTCCTTACAACTTGGACAGATCAAGTTCATGCTGGAGGAGATGCAGAAGCATTCCAGGCAAGTGCCTGGCCAAACAACCCAACAGATGCAGGCTCACGTCATACTGGAAGCACTCAGAAGTTGAGCACCTCACATTAAACCTAAGTCTGAGAAAAAGTAGAAGAATTTGGGAGCAAAAGCAGAAAAGATATAAATCAATATTCCTTCGAAGTCCCAACTGCTCAGAACAAGAATACCTCCCACTAGACAATGAACCCACGCCACAAAAGAAAAAAGAATCTTAAAAATGAGGCTTATGAAAAGGCCTTTCTGTCCTGTGTTTTAGGATTTGCATGGAGAATAAACTCGGTAAAGAAAACTGCTTTAAACTTGAGCCCGACTAACTAAACTGCCCATGACTACCCTGAGCAGCAGCAGACAGCAAATCCAAGAAATCACTTAACTCCAGGGGAACTTTTGAAAAGGAGCATCAGGAGAGATGACCTGGCACCTCTGTGGCTGGTAAGTCAGAATGCTCCCTGTGAACTGTGACACTCCAAGCAAGCGGGACAGTCAGTCCTGCCACATGGCTACACCAGACCTCCTGGCCTGGCAAATCCAGGACCTATTGCAGCCTCCGCAGCAGACTGACCACCCCACTCACTAGCGGAGAAACAAAGTACGTTCTTTGTGGGGTTTTTTCCCTTCTTTTTTTTGGGGGGGTGGGGGTGACTGGGGATTGAACTCAGGAGTACTCAACCACTGAGCCAAATTCCCAGCCCTATTTTGTATTTTATTTAGAGACAGTCTCACTGAGTTTTGCTGAGGCTGGCTTTGAACTCTTGATCCTCCTGCCTCAGCCACCGGAGCCTCTGGGATTACAGGCCTGCACCATGGCACTTGGCTACAAAGTACATTCTTGAAAAATGTTTCCAAAGTGGTTTCTAGAAAATCTGTAAAAGGAAAAAGTAACACGCTTCTGGCAGCTGTCCCACACAGCTTTGATGAAGCACAGACACGTGCTGCTGATGCCCCTAGAACAGCGCTCAGGCCCACACTCCAGCACCATCAGCCCACATCTCACTGTGGCCAAGAGGCAGGTTACACTCACAAGTCTCACACAAGACACTGGTAGAGCTGGGGAACTGCTGGGGAAGTCCAAGTTACATCATGGAATGACCAGTTCCAGCTGTGACACAGAGACCCAGGAAATGGCAGAACCACCTGTTTCCATGCCATGAAGAAGGAAAATACTGAAATTCTTTTTCTAGGATGCAACACATTTATATAAAAAGTGCCTTAGCAGTCAAAAAAAAACACTCCATGTGCATCAATGACCCACATTCTGCAGTCCCTGCATGCCATACCACCAACTGGCCCTATCCTGAAGCCTGGGTAACACCCAGTGAGGGAAAACTAACACAATTATTTAACTGAGCAGTTTAAATTCAGTAAAATATTTAATCTACAACTGTGTCTTAAGCACTTGCAATACTTGACAGAATCTAAAGGGGATATGGCCTGGCTCTTTGAGACAGACAAATGGCAGGTTACATTGCCAACAGGCTGGGCTGCTGGGGTCACAGAAGTGCCCTAGGCAGAGTGGAGGCTGCAGCAAGGTGCTCTAAGCTAGTATGTACAGGCTGTGGATAAAGAAAACAGACTTGAGCAGCAGCAAGGGAAGACTTAAGAAGTAGGGGCCCTAAGTTCCTCAGCAAGGAAGGTCTTCTCAGAGCTACCAAGGAAACCCAGCAAAGCACATGCAGGGCTCTCACCACACTTACTGAGCAATGGACACTTGAACAAGCAAACACGTGAATGGACACTTGATTGACCCATGCTCTCTTCTCATTTAGAAAACCATGAGATTCAAAGCAACTTCTATCTAGAAAACACTGTGAGAACTGGGTATTGCATAGTTAGAAATCACACTTTTTAATACATGAAAGCTTTCTTACCATCCACAGAACCAAACTCCCGCTCATGTGCACGAGTGAGAATCTCTTTGTACAATGTTTCTGCTTGCTTGAACTTTCCTTGTTTCAGGTAGCAGGATGCCTTAAAATAAAATATTTTAGTGTCCTTCACATGTAAATAAAACAAACATTTTCATCTACAGGTGAAATAACAAAACATTTGTATTGTTTTATTTTCAGTTCTGGGATTGAACCAAGGTCTCTGAGCATGCTAATCAAGAATTCCATCACTGAGCTATACCCCAGCCCACTTTTTATCTTTTTTTTTAAATTTTAATTTATCCTTATTTTGAGACAGGGTTTTGCTAAATTCCCCAGGCTGGCCTTGAATTTGCAATCCTCTTGCCTCAGCCTCCAAGCAGCTGGGATTACAGGTGTGCAGAACATGCCCAACCACATCTGTAACATACCAGGTTGTTTTTCGTCTTGGCCACATTGGGGTCGTCGGGTCCCAATTTTGTCTGGTAGATCTCCAGGGCTCTCTGGTAATAATATTCTACTTCTTCATATTTGCCCTGGTTCTGGCACAGTAAGGCCAGGTTATTTAACTGCTTAGCAACATCAGGGTGATCCTTTCCTAGAACCTGGGAAAAATGGAAACATTAGCCGTGTCACCACCCTCCTATAGGAAGGATCCTTCTAAATCATAAACATGGCTGAGTTCCACATCCAGACTTAAAAATCCTTAAATGGCTCCCATGCCACAAAACAAAAATAACCAGAGGGCAGGAAGGACTGTGCTGATTTTCCTTGGCTGCTTTTAAGTGCTCACTTCCTGTGACAAGCCTCCCGCAGGCAAATTACTGCCCACTACACTGTGAAAACAGAGAGCTGGGCTTCACAAAGGCTTGCTTTACCTGAGCCCAAATGCTCTCCCAGCTGCTTGGGCCCTCTTCTCTAGCCTCCCTGCTCCCATGACTCATCCTGCAGGGCCCTCTTCAGCCCTAGAGAGGAGACCCCACATCCAAGGCCAGGGAGCCTTCGCCCCATCCCCACTGCCTCGGGAGCACGTCACCTGGCTGTTCTCTTCTCTCTGGGGAATCTCATGACCCAAAACCCTCTCCTCATCCTTTACTGCCAGACCCACCCAGGAAGACATAGCCCACCACACCCTCCACCCTGTCCATCAATCCTGTCACAGGACCCTGGCTAGAGAGGTGCCAGGTGCAGAAGAGTGAAGACATGCTCTGAGGCTCCCTGAACTTGACAGCATAGTCCTCAGCTCTGTGCCTCTCGCACACAGTCCCCAGACAGCACACAACCCTGCACCCTTCACACCCCCACTTCTCCCTGCTCAGGAAACTGAACTCACCTATCCAAAATGCAGTTCAAACACTGACCTCCTCTGGAAAGCCATGCCCTAAGCCTGCCCACTCCTCTCCCACTGCTTCATCTACAGATGATGGGCCCCTGGTCCCCAGGTCTGACTAGTGGATGGTGCAACGAGGCAGGGACTCTAACCAAGCAAGGGGCTCTGAATAAATTGAAGAGTAAATATCTGAATAAACTTGGAAGATCTTTTATTTCTTCTTTGAGACAGGGTCTCACTGTGTTGCCCAGAGCCTCCCATCTTAGCCTCCTGTGCAACTGAGACTATGGGTATGCACTGCCACATCCAGCTCAACTGGCAGATGATCTTATAGAGCTCATGATCCTTGCTACCTTTGTGTACTCTGATCTGGACCTCAGCCAACTCAACTGTCCATTTTCTTTTATAAGGTATCATGTGATGACAGCATGACAAAATATCACCTACACAACCAAGCCACGAGCTCCCTTTCACTTTCTCCCCAAAATCCTTGCCATGACTCAAAATTAAGTGATTAATCTCTCAGCATGACTGATAAACAATCACAAAAAATGCCAAGTTAAGCTATTACTTACTCTTAGGTACCCAGGACAGGCCTGACACCAGGTTCCACGGCATCTGGACGCACTCATACAGTGCTGCAGAGACCACCACAGTAGTTTCTAGTTTTAGTTTCTATTTGTTTGTTTTTGGTTTCGGGGTTTTTTTATGTGTGTGTCATGGTGGAGACTGAAGCCAGGGGCATGCTACCACTGAGCTACACTGCCAGTCCTTTTTATTTTGAGAAAAGGACTTGCCCAGGATGGACTTGAACTTGAAAACCTCCTGCCTCAGCCTCCTAAGTTGCTGGGATTACAGTGTGCACCATCACACCCAGCACAGTTCAATATCGAGCACCATGAACTGGAGCAGCCACTAATAAATACCCATGGCACTGACCTGGCCTAGAGCTCCGAGTTGTCTTCAGTCCTAACATAATCACTCCACTTTTTAAGCTGTAAGAGGAACATGGAGTGAACTTACTGAGAAGCACAAACACTGTTCAGTGCAACTTAGGAGCCCCTTGTCTCTGGGCCATTTGGGACTGTGCCATCCTGAACACTCCCCTAAATGGGCCTCACACTCTGACTGGGTCAACGAGGCTCTGTTGGGAAGCTATCTTTTTATTTTTTTCAGAGGGGGACTCGCTATATTGCCCAGGCAGGTCTTGAAATCCTGGGTTCAAGGGATCTTCCTGCTCCAGCCTCCCAAGTGTTGGACTATAGAGTAAATATCTGAACCACCCTGCCCACCATGCCCAGCTTATCAACCTTTATAAATGAGTTATTTTCAGTAAATGATCAGCAATGACCCATCACAGTGCTCTTTCTCAAAATTTAAAACAAAAATCTTTTCAAAACACAAAAAAACTGAATCTCAGAGAATACGAGTTCTTCATTGTTCCGCACCTTTTCTCTGATCTCCAGGGCCCTCTTACACAATGGCTCAGCCTCTTTGTATTTCCCTCGTTTACCATACAGGACAGCGAGGTTATTCAGGGTCGCAGCCACCTGCCAACATAGGAGGACACAAGGACCGTAGGTAAGAGACATCAGGAGCAACAGCCACACACCTAGCAGACCCGGGCATGCTCCACACCACAGCAAAGCACTCATCACTGATGGGAATGTGATTTCAGAACCACAGAACAGTGATTTGCTCACACCACTCACAACACACAGCACAGCAGAACACAGTTCTAAGATTAAATAAATCAACATCAACTTAACCTTGATTTTTTTAAATTTCTCCAAAAGTCACAAATAGATCTCTGCAAATCTGACCAGATTTTAATAAAAAAAAAAAAAAAACAGACTCTTGAGAAACAAATCTAGAAGAGGACATGCAATTTGATTTAGGGTGAGAGAGTATGTCTGGTGAGTCAGGTGAGGAGTAGTGATCCACAAATCAGGAGTGACTGGTACGTGAGCACCAGAGCTTGCCTGCTGCCAGGCAGAGCCCTACCTGTACACCTGGGAATCGGCTCTCAGCCCTCGGTGTTGAGTGTGACACTGGGTGAGCCGGACAAAAATCACACTGGGCAAAAAAAAAAAGTGTAAAAAGATCAAAAGAACCAGATATACAAACCGCAGGGTGATCCTTGCCCAGCGTCTTCTCACGGATGGCCAAGGCATCATTCAGCAGATTCGCTGCATCTTTGTATTTGTTCTGATCCCTGAATCAAAAACACATCATAAGTGTCCCGGTGTGGGTTACTAAACCCACCCAACTACCTACCCACCCTCCTACCTACCAACATCCTTACCCACCTACCTACCCATCCACCCACCTACCTACCCATCCACCCACCTACCTACCTACCTAATGGTGCTGGCACTAGACCCAGGGCCTGATGCATGCCACACATGTACGTGTTCTAACACTGAGCTATAGCCAGTCTCCTAACTCCTTTTAAATGTAATTTTGGAACTATAGAAATTAAAGTTAAGCTCCAAATATATAATTCAATATATAGAAAAATATATATGTATATGTGTATGTAGTATGTGTGTGCAGGTATGTGTGTGTGAGTATATATATAGAGAGAGACATAGATATAGATAGATATAGATATATATATATGTGCGTGTGTGTGTTTTGTTGTTGTTGCTGTTGTTGTTGTTAAAACAATCTAGTTGTGACAGAAAAAGAGAAAAATTCATGCACTGGGGCAAGGTAAGCTCTGGGTCACACCTGACTAGTTTCTGAACTTGGCCTCTCCTCTAGACCATGGAAACAACACTGCTACCTTGCCCTACTGTGCTACGTGGGCCAGCAGCCCCACACAGAATACCGGAGGCAGTCTAAAAAGGGTGGAGCCCACGTTTGGCATGAGTAGGAATGGACTTCAACATCCAAGCCAGGCCAGCCAGCAGCATCAACACAGCTGGAGCTTGCTTGTCCAAAGGCCAGACCCACCCAGACCCACCTGGCCAGGAGCTTTAGGAGCAGGGCCCAGCATAGTGGGACTTGAAGAGTCCACCAGAAATTCAGATGCAAAATGAAAACAAAGGCAGAACTAAAAGCATTAAAATCCTAAGAGAAGAAATGGGCAAGTCACACAGAAATTCACAGGAGAATATGCATGACTCAGAAATACCAATTAAAACAAAAAGACAGTTGACTAACACCACCCAGATAGGAGATACTGCAGCAGGAGGACAAACAGCACTGTCCCCTGAAAAGTAGTTCAGCAGTATGATTTACACACTGGCCCATCTTAGGAATTCACTCTAAAAGCACAGGGGCATTCCAAAGCAATCCCAGCTACTCAGGGAGGCAAAAAATAGGGGGATCGTATATTCAAGGCCAAGCTGGGAAGTTTGGTGAGACCTGTCTCAAAATAAAAATTAAAAAAGGGCTGGGATTGGGCTGGGACTGTAGCTCAGTGGTAGAGTGCTTGCCTTGCAGGTGTGAGGCCCTGGATTCGATCCTCAACACCACAAAAAAAAAATAAATGAACAAATAAAAATATTGTGTCCATCTACAATTAAAAAAAATATTAAAAAAAAAAAAAAAAAAGAACTGGGGTGTGGCACAGTGGTAGAATGTTTGCCCAGCACACACCATGCACCAGTCCCTGGGTTCCATCCTCAGCACCACCAAAAAAAAAAAAAAAAAAAAAAAAAAACCAAGGCTGACCCAGGTGGATAAACACTGGCAATGCCTATTCCAGCTTAGTGAGACCCTTGCCACAGAGTTCACTAAATATTTTGTATGTAACCCCTGGCTATTTGAAGAGAAGCAGATGATAAGATTGGAAAGTAGCTCACACAAATTTATAAAACATATTTTAAGGGGCAAGCTGATTAAAAAGTTATCTTCAGATAGGCAGGGAGGCACATGTCTATAATCCCTGCAGCTTGGGAGGCTAAGGCAGGAGGATCACAAGTTTGAGATCAGCCTCAGCAACTTAGTGAGACCCTAAGCAACTTAGACCTTGTCTCAAAATGAAAAACAGAAAGGGCTAGGAATGTGACTCAGTGGTTAAATGCCTCTGGGTTCAATCCCCAGTACCAAAAAAAGTCATCTCCAGGTACAATTCAGCATAGAAACCTAAGGACTAGCCTGTACACCAGGGCCAGGATGTTGAGCATGGTGGCCACATCAGGGTGGTCATGGCCTGAAGTCTTCTCCAGATCCTCCAGGGCCTGTTTGCAGAGCGGCACAGCCACCTCGTAGCGCCCCTGCGAGGCATACTGGATCACCAGGTTGTGGAGTGTGCGTAGCCGCGCCGGGATCTCGTAGCCACCCTGCTGGGCAGCAGCGGCAGCACTGCTATGCTGCTGCTGGACTGCACAGAGAAAGCACAGTTCAGAGGGCTGGCAGGACAGCTACACAGAAGGCAGTTAGTTTGACATTTTTCCACTACCTCTGATTCAAGTTAGCTCTATGCCAATTCAACCTGCAAATATCCCCTGGGCAAGATGGGAAAGAACCTCAGCCTGACAGGGACGGTGCCCTGTCTGCTGCTAATTGCATCAGACTTCCTGGCTGTAAAACTGATAGGAAGAAGTAACTCCAACCTCTTCTACCTGCAAGGACCCGCAGGCCACACCTGCGCCATGAGTGTACATTTGGTTCTTAGGGTCCAGCCTATGCACCACCATAGCCCCAAACACCTTTAGGGGACAAAAACAATCGAGTGTGCTGAGGCTTTTGTGCTACGGCTCCCACTGACTGTCAGGAGCATCCTCGGAGAGAAAGTGAACTCCAGTAGACTGCATGATGAACCACACTACTCGCCACTCACTTCCTTGGCCTGGCTCGTCCTCGTCATTTGGGAAGAGATCATCCAGGGGCTCTTTGGAAGAATCAGTGTCCTTGTCCTCCTACAAAAGAGACCCAAAGCATCTCTTATTCTACAGCAGTAGACATCCTGCCTGAAAATCTATAACATAAAATTCATTTAACTAAAAATCTTAGGAGAGATTGGCAGTGTTTAAGCTCACATAGAGTCACCAGCCATGTGGCTCACCTATCAGTTCAACAGAATAATGAAGTGCTCGAGAGAGTAGACACCAGAACACTTAAATACAGGCCAGGGTTTGATAAGACAGACAGCTACACTTCTCTGCCTCCAATTCTTCACCTGTGCTCTAAGGCGGCTCCAGCAAAGCAGAGCAAGGCTTACTTGAAATAAAATCTTATTTGCAAACAGACTACTATGGAGAACCTCCATACAACCACATACAAGCCACACCTTGAACTCTCTGTTTCTACCCACCACTGCTCCACTGCAAGAGCCCAGAGAGCAGGTGGGAGCTATCGGTCTCTGCTCTATGATTCCGCCTCCCCACAGACCGCTGGTAGTGCATCCTGGATGAGGGAACAGATAGTGGCTGGCCCAGGTAAGGTGTTAGCAGTCATTGGGCAGCAGACACTGCTGCTGGGAGGTGAAACCTGGTAAATTCACGTACTTTTAGAGTGTACCTCTGGGAGTACAGAATCCAAACATGACACAGACCCAAACTGGCTAAAGTGGCTGGGCCGCACTAAGACACCAAGGTCACTAGAGACAAAAAATGACTGAGGGCTGCTGCAAATGAATGAGGGCTAAAAAGTGGGGACAACAGTGTGCAACACACAGTCCCAAACTGGATCCAGGATGCCGTGACAATACGACGGGAAAGACACTGCTGAGACAATTAGCAGAGAGGAATCCAGGCTGCAGAGTAGAAAAAGTGCCCAGTCGTGTTAGAGTGCTTGAACCAGCCCTGGCCCTGGGCTTCTACGGGAGAACAGCCTCACTAGAGAACTGCACCCAGAAGCAGCAGGGGGCAGCGCATGATGTGCCTGCCTCCTACTCCAAAGGTTCAGAAGGAACAATAGCTCATGAGAGTCAGCTCTAAACATGTCTTCTCCAAGTCTGAATTTTTTTCAAAATAAAGAGCTTAAAGTCTTTGAGAAGCCCCCTTTCTCAACACTCTTCAGTGTTGCAGGTAAATCACTGGCTGACACCATGAACTTTTATTCCCATAGCAGTCTAAATCAAAACATCTGATTCCCGCCTTGACCTAGGAGACCTAAGGGGGACAGAGTAAGTCTAACAAATCAGAATGATATCACCTCAACTATTTCCCCTGGGGACTAGAGCTAGAGGAGCCAAAGTGTGAGGCTCATGATACAACGCGTGTCCTCATGAGAAGAGGACCCAGTGAGTTGGTTTATATGTATTCTTTCCACCCACCATGCAAGGGCAAGCAAGAAGGTAACTGCGAGGCAGGAAGAGAGCCCTGACCAGAACAACACTGCTGACATCCTGATCTCAGATTCCCACCTCCTGTGGTATTTTGTCATGGTGACCCAAGTAGAAGGCAAGTGCAGGTTTGCTGGTGTTCCACACAAGGATGCTCCAGGGGTCTTAGGACAAGGGTTCCAACTAGGGACACCAATGTGGAACTCACTGTACACTGATCATGCATGTGACTATGTCTGGCACCCAGAGAGGCATAAAATAAAATCCAGTTCCAAATACTCTGTAAAGTTCTAGAGGTGGGATTCTGGAACAGAGAGGATCTACTACTGGAAGGACTGACAACATTCCAATAAAGTCTACAGTTTACTCAAAAGTAGCATATCAATGTTAATTTCTTGGTTTTGAAAAACGAATGCTGGGGCTGGAGCTGGAGCTCAGTGATAAAGCGCTTGCCTCACATGTATGAGGCACTGGATTCGATCCTCAGCACCACATAAAAATAAATAAAGCTATTGTATATTCATCTACAACTAGATAAATATTTAAAAAAAAAAAAGAAAAAGAAAAACGTATGCTGATATAAAATGTCAAGGTTGGAGAGAACTAAGTAAAGGGGATTGGGGAATTCTCTTCACTGTCTTTTCAACTATTCTCCCAATCTAACATATTATTCCAAAATAAAAAAGAAGCTAACTGAATCAGAAATAAATGGTGGAAGAAAAATAATTGAGAGTCGGATGAATACTCAAAGAGAGCCAACATAAAAAAGAAACAAGACCCCTGAGGCACCCTGACATTCCAGGAAGGGAAAGGTGAGCTGGCTAGGGAGGCCTAGGAGGCACAAGAGAGGCAGCAGGAAGACCTGGCAGTGTCCTAGGCGGGCATCAAGGATGAGGTCAAAGACGAGGTCAAGGACAAGCCCAGAGTTGGACTTCAGATGGTGGTACTGGCCCTGCTGACCCAGCACCAGTGGGTATGGAAGCCAGCCCATGAGGGCAGGGAATGTCAGGAGCAGTGGAGCAGAACTTGGTGATGCAAGGCCTGGTATTTACAAAACGTCCTTTACACTTTCTGATCACTGTTCTAAAAACACACAAGAAAGACATGATAGGACATCTACCCCTTGCTGAGCCTCCATTCACAGCCCCCAGCTGTAGTGCACATCAGCACCATCTCAGGACAGAGCCACTCACTCACCGAGGGGGAAATGTCATCGTCATACTTTTTGAGCTGGTTCATAAATTCCAGGTGTTTCTTTTCTTCCTCCAGCTGAGCCACGGACTGCTCACTCTTCTGTAACTTCTGTTGTGTGTTGGCCAGCTCATCCCGCAGCCACTGATTCTCCTGGCACAGGCGACGAACCTGCGCACGTAGTTTCTGTTTCTCTGACTCAACAGCATTTAGGTGATTTGACAAGGCCATCATAACCTGGACAGAAGAAATACTATCGGACAACAGCCAACAAGAGCCCCTCCTATCCACTTGAGTACCTGAGAGCAGCTCTAACTGACACCTGCAGGTATCTCCTTCAATTCACATGCAATTCAGCCACAAACAACACTCCGGGGTCTAAGTTATCACGTGCTCACATTTACAAAATACACCAATTCTTTTTACATGAGAACACCTCAAGGTGATTATCAATAGGCACACATCTACTCTCTTGACACAGCTGCAATCTACCTCCACATGGGCACTTTCCACATGAAAGCGGGTGTCCCAAGCACAGGTAAGTGAGGGGCTGGTGGTAGAATCAGGAAGGGGGGCATTAGACCTCCTTCCATATACGGGAGGAGTTTCTAGCCACCACAGAGCATCAGAAGGCACCAGCATGTTCACTAGCTTATGTTTGCTGCACAATCTGCTGGCTGCTCCAGATCTCTGCCAGCTGTGTACTCACTGGCACCTGGGGGCAGACCTACCTAAAGCTGTTCTCAGCAAGCTGCAAGGAACATAAAGGCAAAAAAGGGGTGAGAAGCCAGGCACAGCAGTGCACACCCATGATCCCAGTCACTTGGGAGGCTGAGACAGGAGGATTGCAAGTTCAAGGCCAGCCTGGGCAACTCAGCAAGACCCTGTCTCAAAAACTAAAAGGGCTGGGAATATAGCTCAGGGGTAGAGCACCCCTGGGTTCAATCCCTAGTAATAAGGGAAAAGAAAGAAAGAAAAAAAAAAAGCAGGGAGTCAACTGGCCTCAGCCTAGTCCCTCTGCAGATCATGCCCCTCTCCTGTGCCAGCACAGAAACTACATTACTTCTAGGTCTACAACTTGAAACTCAAAGTGGGAAGCTGAGGTGGGAGTATCCCAAGTTTGAAGTCAGCCTCAGCAATTGGTGAGACCCTATCCCAAAATTTAAAAATAAGTAAAAAGGACTGGGGATGCAGCTTAGTAGTAAAGTACCCCGAATTCAATTACCAGTAAATTCATTCATCCACTCCAAACTCCAGGAGGTGGGCTTTTAGTTCCTCCCCTTCCAGCCATCCCAGTACTGAGGACTGAACCCAGCGGCATTCTATCACTGAGCCACATCCCCAGCCCTTTTTATTTTTTGAGACAGGATCTCACTAAGTTGCTGAGTCTGGCCTCAAAATTGTGATCTCTCCCCCTCAGCCTCCTGAGTTGCTGGGATTACAGGTGTGAGCCACTGTGCCCAGCTTCTTCCTGCCTATTTTTTTAAACCTACCATCTGCCAAACTGAAAAAAGGAAGCTCATGTTCACACTATCTTTCAACAACAGAACTTGGGAAATAACAGGGTCACAAAATCCAAAGTTCATGATCTACAACCAGCATTTGTAACAGGGTGGGAATGAAGAACTCTAAAATTGGGGCCTAGATGGTCACTGAAGAACCGGTGGCTCAGCAGCTACTCTTCTGCACCATTACTTCATTATACACACAAAAAGCCGAGAGAGAGCCAAGTTTCAGTGTACTGACTTTAACCTCAGATCTGCTGACAAAGTCAGAAGCTGTCAGGGGTGGGGAAGCGACCAAGACATTTCCAGTGTTTTCATGTCTGTGTGGCACATGACAGAAACAGACCTTTAATCAGATACATAAAGCAATCTGGCCTGGCTATTGCAGAATCTACTGGCTGTTGACCAGCATCCACTCTCCCCCAGCTTCTTGGGCTCATGCACCTGGAACTGTGAGCAAGACAACATTCCCCAGTCCCTCACAGCCAGGGCAGCCACAGAGAGAGGATCTGGCCAATGCACCGTGAGCAGTGTTGCACATGCTTTAAGGGGCAGCCTTGAAGGAGGTAGCATGTCCCTTCTCTCACTTCTGCTGTCTTCGAACAAGATCATGTGGCTGCCACTGGAGTTCCACCTAGTCCCTGAGATGGCTGCCAGCTTGTAGTGCAGCAGGTGGCAGCAGCCTGAGCATCCCTGATGACAGGGCAGCGGCAAAGACCACCTAGGACAGCCTACCTGGTGCTCATTTCATCCATGTCTCTGTTGCTTAAGCTATTGTTTTTGTTGTTTGACACAGGATACCAAATCAAACCCTAAAAGATACACAGGGATACCGCCATGTAAAATTCAAGTATGCTAAAGTGAGTTTTCATTTATATGATAGACACACCTCGACACAAGTAGATCTCTAATATTCTACAGGCATCTTCTCTCTACTTGAGCTAAACTGCCTATTTCAAGACTCCACTCTTCCAAACCATCAAATCCACTTTCACGACAAATGGCTCTTCCACTTACCTGCGCCTCACTCAGGCCGAGCTCTAGCATCTCCAGTGATTTCCGTATCATGTTGGATTTCTCCTCCACCAGGTTGCTCTCATCATCTTTCTTCAGACACTTCAGTGTCTCCAGCAAACTCTGCAAAATGGAGTTGTGCTCATTCTTCAAAGCCTCCAGGCCCTGAATTACTTGCTTGGTCTTGGAGATGATCTCATCCTGTGTAAGCTTCTCCAACTTGTCTTCCTTTATGTACACCATTGTGGACATGTTGTCATACATTCTAGAGGAAAACAGGAGAATCAAATACCTTGTTATAGGCTTCCCTCCTGTGATAGCATTAAACAGAAACATTTGTGAAAACTTTTAAATTACATTTCATAGGTAAATAATACCTGTGCAATTTATGATTTTGAATACTATGTTCTATATTGTTTCTGTTTTGCCTTTGCAGGCCCATTAAATTACTTTTCTGGTTTAATGCCTGAATTCTTTTTTATGGATAAGTAACAGTAACTAAATTTAACACCAAAGATTAAAAGCAGCAAAACATCCAAAGGTCATTTCCAAAACATACAATTTCAGTTAATATTTTATCTGAATATTTGCAAGCTTTATTTTCTTAATGAAATGCAGTCCAAGAAGAAAACCCAGTAGAGGCACAAAGGGGAGTTAGAGGGGCTGGAGAGGACTAGATCATGAGGCCTAAGACCCAGTGATGCAGCAGAACAGTCCATTGTGGCCATGACCAAGGAGGACAAAGTCCAGGGGCTAAAGTAACTCCATGTTGGGGCTGCCATGACACCACCACTGTGAGAAAGAAAGAAGGAAGGAAGGGGCACCGAAATGGAATCAGCCAAGTGCTGGTAATTACTGGCACTAAGCAACAGTGCCTTTTACAGTCTTCTCTAGTTCTGTCTTCAATCTCATAATAAAGCTTAAAAACTGGGTCACATTAAGACCATTTCTGCACAGTAGCAAGGGGCACAGGGGTCAGGTTATCCATCCAAAACAGGTCCTTTGTGCCACCTGCCACTCTCTGAGATGTCAGTGTCTTCACAAACTCTTACAGCCCCAGAACAGATACTGTTACAAATGAGGGGAGGATGCTGGGGTTCGGCTCAGGAAACAATGCTTGCTGGGTGTGAACCTTATACCCTACAGAATGCATAGCACTTAGGACAGCTCCTGGTCCAGGCATCTTCAGGAAAATGGACAGACATAAGTTGAATGAAGGAAAGAAGGGGAAGTAGTGGGTGCAGACCACACATGCACAAGTTTGGGGTGCAAGCTGAAGGTGTTTGAGAACAGGACCATGTGAGCCTCTGCATCACCAATTTATTTCACACTGGAAAAATGATTTTTTTTAAATTAATAAGACAATTCCTTTTGACACTGGGAGGCTACATGCAGGACTATTCAGAAATCTATCTCCTCCACATTAACAAGAGCCCACAGAACAATGAAGGAACAAGGGCAAGCCTTCTCCCTAGCAGCGCATCATCTATTATTATTTTGAGTGTACAGCTACTCAGCATATGGTTTTCCTACTTCACTGTAGCCAAGTACCAGGCTGGACTACAGCACACTGCTGGGCAGTGCTACAGCTCCCAGGAACAGGGGCCCGTCTGTCCTGTGTAATGTACATTACCAGCCTGCCACATGGCATGCCTGTGCTAAATGACTGTAGGAGACAGTTTAGAATTGTTGGGCTTTTTGTTTGTTTTGGTTTGGTTTGGGTGCTGGGGATTATACCCAGGGGCACCCTACCACTGAGCTACATCTCTGGCCCTTTTTAAATTTTTACTAAATTGCCCAGGCTGGCCTTGAACTTGTGGTCCTCCTGCTTCGGCCTTCCAAATCACTGAGATCACAAGCAAGTGCCATAGCACCCAGTTAGGATCAGTTTTCAATGAAATCACACTGCACTAGATTAATAAAATGCTTATCTGACATCTCTAAGGTTCCTATATTGAAAGGAAGGGGTCTCCAGGATTCATGTTCATGGAGAAGAAAAATAAAAATCAAGTCCACCTTCTCCGCCTTTCTCTATCCTTGGCAGCACATGCCTGGTGAAAAACAGCTGGATTTCTGTAGACATACTTGCTACAACTGAGTTTGTTGAACTGATCCAATATTTAGTTATAAAGTTATTCCTTTTCCTGAATTAAAATATCCCTCCTTGTAACTTCTGTCCATTGAGCCAACTTCTTCCCTCTAAAATAAACATAAAACATTTTCTGCCTCATCCATATAACATTTCAAGTATTACATTGCAGAAACAGATATTACCAAGCCTTCCATCTCCCAAGCTCACACCTCTTACCACCCTTAGGTCAGAACCATTTCCATATCTTTCATCCAAGTCACCATGATGTGAACGTACATTCATGCTATGTTTATGGAAGGAAGACAGTGGCATATACATTTATACTGCTTGATATCTCTTGTTTCTGAGTCATTATAACCAAAGGTAGGTCACATGATTGTTAATCAGCTTTTTGTGACTATGACAAGTATCTAAGAAAAACAACTTAGAAAAGATTTATTTTGGCTCAGGGTTTTAGAAGTTTTAGTCCATGGTCAGCTGGCTCCAAGGCAGAAACATCCAGACAGAAGGGCACGGCAGAAGATAGATGCTCAGTTCATGGCAGCCACAAAGCAGAGACAGAAAGCTAGACAGACATTGAAGAAGGGAACATGAACAAGATATAGTCCCCAAAGGTATGCCCCCAGTGACCTACTTCCTCCAACCATGTCCCACCTGCCCAGTTTTCACCTCCTCCCAGTTATCCATTCAAATTATTAATCCAGCTGGGGACTATAGTGCACCCCTGTAATCCCAACAACTCAGGACGCTGATTACAAATTCTAGGCAAACATAGGCAACTTAGCAAGACCCTGTCTCAAAATTAATATATTAGAAAAGGGTTGGAGGTATAGTTCAGTGGTAATAAATACACCTGGACACAATGCCCAGTACTGCAAAATAACAACAACAACATTTAGCCACCTATTAAATGAATTAATTCACTGAAGAAATCAAAGCCCTTATGATCCAATTATTTCCTAAAAGTCCTACTCTGGACACTACCATACTAGGGACTAAGTCTTCAACACAAGAGATTGTGAGAGATGTCCATATCCAATCCATAACAATGATAAATAATATTAAGGAAATTAGCTATTAGAATAAAATTAAGGGAGCTGGGCATGCAGCTGTAGTCCCAGCCATGAGAGGCTGAGAAGGGAAGACTGCTTCAGCTCACCAGTATAAGGCCAGCAAAACAATAAAGCAAGACCCCATCTCAAGAATAAAGAAAGAGGGTTGGGGTTGTGGCTCGGTGGTAGAGTGCTTGTCTAGCTTGTGTGAGGCACTGGGTTCAATTCTCAGCGATAGATAGATAGATCCATCAATCAACAACTAAAAACTATGTAAAAAGAAAGAAAGAAAAAAGGGCTGAAGCTATAGCTCTGTGGCAAAGCGCTTGTCTAGCATGCATGGGGCACTGGGTTCAATCCTCAGCACCACATAAAAATAAATAAAGGTATTGTGTCCATCTACAATCACACACAAAAATTTTTTTTAATAAAAAAGAGAAAAAAATATTTACCCTCCCTATACACTAAATTAAACTCCAAATTTTTGATTAAAAAAATTAAATGTGGGAGTTTGTTTGCAGTACAGACTGACCCAAGGCCTTATACATGCTAGGCAAGCACTCTACTACTGAGCTATACTCCCAGCCCTAAATGTGCTTTTTCTAAAAACACACAAGAAACTAGAAGAAAATACAGGCAAAGGTCTATATGCACATAGGCCAAAGTACATCACACATGCCAGGCATGGTGGCACATGCTATAATCCCAGCAGCTGCAACTTATCGAGACCCTGTCTCTAAATAAAATGTAAAAAAGGGCTGGGGATATAGCTCAGTGCTTACGCGCTCCTAGGTTCAATGCTTGATACAAAAAAAATAAATAAATAAAGCACATTCTGTGAATAAAAGCAACAGCAAAAAACTGAAAGACTGATGAGAGTCTACTCAAATTTAATATAGAAATGAAACCCTTTTCTGAGAGAACACTATTTTGCAGCCCATCACAGTGAAGAGTCCAAAACTGCACAGATTGTGACTCAAGGCTGAGGCACAGCTGGCTGACCTTTGAAAGCTCCCCAGAAGCCTTCGTCACACTCACATAGCCTGCCTGCTTTCCTGGTCTACAAACCACACAATCCTGTACCTGTTTTCAACTTCTGATGTTTTGTATGCCTCCAGACGTTTCGGTAAGACAAAGAAGCAACCATAGCCATGCCATAAAGATACGTTTAGTGAACGAGGGAAGCTGCTTCAGAGGCTATGTGTCCACCTCCCACATGTCTGCAGAGCTTTCACCTCCTGGATATTAAGTGGCATTGATGCTCCCCATGGTCTGCAATATATTATAGGCTTAAAATATTCCCACGCCCTCTTCTCCAGGTAAAGTACAAAATATCTAGTCCCGAGTTATTAATTAACCATGGTGAATTTTTTTTAATATTTATTTTTTAGTTGTAGTTGGGCACCATATCTTTATCCCTCTGATATATTTTTAAATATTTTTAGCTGTAGTTGGACATAATACCTTTATTTTATTTATCTTTATATGATGCTGAGGATTAAACCCAGTGTCTTGCACATACTAGGCGAGCACTCTACCTCTGAGCCACAACCCCAGCCCTCCCTCTGATTTATTTTTATGTAGTGCTAGGACCCAGGGCCTCACCTGTTCTAGGCAAGTGCTCTACCACTGAGCCACAACCCTAGCCCACCATGGTGAATTTTTTTATTGTGTTTTTATTACCAAAGATAAACAAACTCCTTAAAATCAATTATTTGCTCTGTGAGAGCAAAAGAATTTAATGCAAAATGTCCAGTGCAGAATCTGAGAAACTATATGAATCAAACCTTTAAAAGCCATTGTTCAACAGGCTAAGCTCTGGGAAGAATTAAAGCCCTGGCTCCATGAGATCAAGGAATTGCATACAGTGTCAGTAGATCATACTTAAAATAATGAAGGTGAAAATAAACCTGAAACAATTATTACTTTTATCTCATTTTATTTTTTTTTAAGAGAGAGAATTTTTTCAATATTTATTTTTCAGTTTTCAGTGGACACAACATCTTTATTTTATTTGTATATGGTGGTAAGGATCGAACCCAGCGCCTCACGCATGCCAGGCAAGCGTGTTACTGCTTGAGCTACATCCCCAGCCCCTTTTATCTCATTTTAGAACTCATTTGTCTTCATTATTTGAACAGTGACTCAATCTCTGTAATGTTTACTATGATTTTTGCAGAACTGGGACTGAAGCCAGGGCCCCTTGCATAGGCAAGCAATCTACCACTGAAACACATCAGGCCTGTTTTTGTTTTTTAATATTTTTTAAGTTATAGTTGGACACAATGCCTTTACTTTATTTATTGATATGTGGTGCTGAGGATCGTACCCAGTGCCTTGCACATGCTAGGCAAGCACTCTACCACTAAGCCACAAGCCCAGCCCTTGTTTTTGTTTTGTTTTGTTTTGAGACAGGGTCTCACTGAATTTCCCAGAGTGGCCTCAAACTCCTAGGCTCAAGTGATCCTCAAGCCTCAGCTTCCTAAGCAGGTAGGACCACAGGCCTGCATCACATGCCGGAAAGGTTTATTTTAATGTACATGGTTTTCCTGTCAATGGACTCACCTCACCCTCCCACACTATAAGGATGTGGACTGGGAATGACGAAAATCTATCTTGCCTGGCTCCACATTCAGCCCTCTAATTAAATCCCACCTGTAGCAGTCTAAAACCTAGAAATAAAACAATTTGACTCTTCTAAATACCACTTGAAAAATAAAAATAAACAGTCTTTAAACACTAATCCAATGGGAAAATCCAATGTTCTTCTTTCAAAGGGCTCACTTGTCCTTTGAAATCATAGGAAACAAATTTTTAGAAAACCTTCATTGAAAAATAATAATCAAAACCCATGTCTGCGCCAGACATTGTGGCACATGCCTGTAATCCCTGGGGCTCAGGAGGCTGAGGCAGGAGGATTGCAGCTTCAAAGCCAGCTTCAGCATCTTAAGTGAAGCTATAAGCAACCTAATGAGACCCTGTCTCAAAATAAAAATTAAAAAGGGCTGGGGATATGTCTCATTGGTAAACCACCCTTGGGTTCCGTCCCTGGTACCAAAAAACAAAAAACCAGTGCCTGCACTTATGATAAGATCTAACAGTTCAGGCAGACAAGGTAACGAATTGATTGTACCATCTTTGCATTAGGAATTCAATGTTACTTGACAGTGTGATGTGTACCCTTAGAGCAAACAAAAAGGAATAATATCCAATATCCAGACCCACAACTAATGCGTCACAATTCTATTTCAAAAAAAGCAACAGACATAAATATTAATTTGCACATTCAGTTGATTTACTTCTACTTTGAAGTAATCCAAGCAGAGATAATATACAAAACAGAAAATAGTTCTTACATGTACTAAAACTGTCCTTCTGACTTAAGACGAGCAATTTTTTTTTTTTTTTTTTAACCTCCTTCTTCTGGTGACTAGAAGAGAAAGCCTCGACTGACAGCTGCCTTTCTTCCCAAAAGGAACAATGAAAATTGACAAGTTTGGGGTGAACCCCTATCCAGCATCAAGCTATGCTTAATTAAACTGACAAATGTCAGGCAAAGTGGCACATGCCTGGGACCCCAGTGACTGAGGAAGCTAAGGTAGGAGGAGTGAAGTTCAAGGCCAGCCTGGGCAACCTAGCAAGACCCTATTTCAAAACAAAAAATAAAGTGCTGGAGAATGTAGCTCAATGGTAGAGAATTTGTCTAGCATGTCTGAAACCCTGAATTCAATCCCCAAAAAGGGCTGGGGATACAGCCCGTTGGTAGAGTGCTTATCTTGCATGTACAAAGCCTTGGGTTCAAACCCCAGCACCAAAAAAAAAAAAAAAAAAGAACAACAACCAATCCCCCAAAAAATTCAAAACAAAAAAAGGGTTCACACTTTTTTTTTTGGCGGGGTGGGGGGGTGGGAATTGGGAATTGAACATTGAACCCAGGGGCATTTAACCACTGAGCTACATCCCAGCCCTTTTAATTCTGAGACAGGGTCATACTAAGTTGCTGAGGGCCTTGCTAAGTTGCTGAGGCTGGCCTTGAACATTCAATCCTCAGCCTCCCAAGTTGCTGGGATCACAGGCATGTGCCACTCACTGCACCTGGTTGGGTTCACACTTTTTGAGAGCAACACTGGATGCCAAAGGCAATTAAACAAATGCCTCCAAATTTCTGAAGGGAAACTGTTTCTAAATTAAAATCCTAGGACCACACTTTCAATCAACTATAACTGTAAAAGAACATTTTCAGACAGACCAAAGCTCAAAAACTTTTACCTCCAGAGCACCCTTCTCAGGCTACTGAAGTGTGCTCAAGAAGAACAAAGGGATGAATCAAGAGAGGGAACAGAGGACACAGGCATCCCACACAAAAGAGGGGAGGAAGGATCCAAGGCTGTACCTGGGGCTGAATGAGTGCCAACTCTACAAAAGAAGGAGCTCCAAAGAAGGCAGAAAGGTGAAGAGGAAAAGGAATCATCATTGACTTAGAAACGTTAAGACTGAGCCAACCAAACAACAAGCTGATCTGCGGGAGGCTGTGGAGAAGCCCACAGAAATCAGGTGTGGAGAGGAGGAGCAGAGAAAGAGGCAGACTCCAAGGGTCAACATGAGAGGTCACTAATGAGAAAGACTCAGGAAGTAAGATACATGTGATATTTAGAAACAGTAGCAAGCATGCAAAAATCAAGGCTCACTTCTAGTGAGCAACCACTTCTGGGAAATAGAAGAGAAGGCAAATTGCCCCAAACAAGGCTCATGTGCTGTTCTCGCCTTGGCAACTGGCTCAAGTGGTGCATGCAGCCTGCCCCTGTAGGACTGCCATACCCGCACCTTACTGAGGAAGACTACTCAGCACAGTCAAGAAGCAAGGGCAGGAATGAAGTTCAACTGGGTTCTATTGCTACAGGAGAGTGGAGCAGCTGCAGTTCATGAGAAGTGTCTAGGACAGATCTGTCTCTCTACTGCCTCTGCCCTGGCGATGTATTTCATCATTTATATCAGTATAGACTTAAGGATATTATTTTAGTTTAGGTTATACCCATCTGCCAATTATTAAAAGTACATTATTTAAGTCAGGCACAGTTACACAAAGTGGTAATCCCAGTAATTTGAGAACTGCAAATTCAAGGCCAGCCTGGGCAACTTAGCAAGGTCCTAAGCAATTTAGTGAGACCCTATCTCAAAATAAACAATAAAAATGGCTAGGGAGGCCACTCAGTGTTTAAGATATCCCTGGGTTTAATCCCCAGTACCAGTACCAAAAAAAAAAAAAAAAAGAAACCACATTACTTAGTGCATTGCTCAAACTGTTCTGGCTCTAGCCACTGGGAGCTCTCAAATTGGCTCCAGTATCTTTTTCTTTCTTTTCTTTTTTCTTTTGTTGTTGTTGTTGCTGCAGGAATGATCCCAGGGCCTTATGCATGCTAGGTAAGTGCTCGGCCTCTTAGGTATGGGGTACCCCAGTCTGTGTCCTTTGACTCACGCCTATCCCTTGTGGATCTTGAGTGCTACTTACTTCCTGGTGCTACAAGGTTCAGGCTCATCTTGTATTCTCCCCTGCCCCAGCCCAGAATCACTCACTTCACCAAGGAGTTCTGATAGACTGTAACACTGGTCTAGTGATGAGAAAAAGGCAAACCAAACCTGAAAGACATTGTACCAAATGCCTGACCAGCACTCCTCAAAACTGTCAACGTCACCACAACAGATTGAATGTGTGATCCCCCTACTATAGTTTGGAACTTAAATGTCCCCCAAAGATTCATGTGTGAAAGACTTGGCACTACTGGGAGGTGATAGAAACCTTAAGAGATGAGGCCTAATCTGGGCACAGGGGCACACACATGTAAGCGAAGCTAATCAGGAGGCTGCGGTGGGAAGATTACTTGAGCACAGGAGTTTAAGGCCAGCCTGGGCAGTAGAGGGGGGAGGGGAAAGAAAGACAGTGGGGCGGGGGGGCATGTCCTTGAAAAGACTTTGGGATCCTAGTCTCTTCCCCTCTCTTTTCTACCACCGCCCCAGTCCTGGCCAAAAGGTTAATGGCTTTGTTCTACAACACACATGCTGCCTTGTCTTAGGCCTAAAAACCAACAGACCATGGTCTAAAACCTCCAAAGCTGTGAGCTAAAATAAACCATTTCTATCTATAAGTTAATTATCATGGGTATTTGTTACAGTAACAGAAAGTTAACACACCCTCAAATTCATGTTGACATTTTTAACTCCCAATGTGACAGCGTTAGGAGCTAGGGCCTTTGGAAGGTGAATGGATGACGAGAAGAATCTTCATGATAGAATTAGTACCCTTATAAAAGGGACCAGCGAGCTCTCTCACCTCCTTTCCACCCTATAAGGACACAAGGAGGCAGTGGCTACCCACAACCTGGAAGAGGGCTCTTGCCAAAACCATGCTGGGCACCTGACCTCATGGACTCCCAGCATACAAAACTGTAAGAAACACATTTCTGTTGTTCATAAGCCACTCAGTCTTGGGTACTTTATCATAAAAGCCCTAATAAACTAAGATAGTCATCAAAAACAAGGGAGGTCTAAGTCTAAGGATCTAGAGTTATGACGACCAAGTGGATATGTGTCCTGGATGGGATCCCAAGAGAGAGCGAGAACGTGAGGGATGATCTAGTGACCACAAATAAAGTAGATTTAGTTAATAACATCCTCATGTTTATTCCACTATTGGCCACAAATGCACCCATCGATGCAAGGTGTCAGCACTGGAGAAGCTGGGTAAAAGGCATACAAAAACTCGATCTTAAAAATTTCCCCAAAATCTAATGCCATTCTAAAACAAAGAGAAAACCAAAGAATGGGGCTGGGGATGTGGCTCAAGCAGTAGCGCACTCGCCTGGCATGCATGCGGCCTGGGTTCGATCCTCAGCACCACATATAAACAAAGATGTTGTGTCCGCCGAAAACAAAAAATAAATATTAAAAATTTCTCTCTCTCTCTCTCTCTCTCTCTCTCTCTCTCTCTCTCTCTCTCTCACATACACTCTCTTTAAAAAAATATTAAAAAAAAAAAAAAAAAAGAAAACCAAAGAATGCATAACTTGATAAAAGCAAAACTGAAAAGTATATATGTAGTACGTATATTAAGAATTCATGCTAGGCATGGTGGCACACACCTGTAATCCCAGCAGCTCGAGAGGCTAAGGCAGGAAGATCAAGTATTCAAAGCCAGCTTCAGCAACTAAGCAAGACCCTAAGCAACTCAGTGAGACTCTGTCTCTAAATACAATATAAAAAAAAAGGCCAGTGGCTAAGCACCCCTGGGTTCAATGGCTGGTAAAAAAAAAAAAAAAAAAAAAAAAAAAAATCATGCCAGGCCCACATGTGGTGGCACATGCCTGTAATCTCAGCAATTTGGGAGTCTGAAGCAGGAGGATCACAAGTTTAAGGCCTACCTGAGCAATTTAGTGTAATAAAAAATAAAAAGGGCTTGGGAAATAACTCAGTAGTAAAGCATCCTTGGGTTCAATCCCCAGTACTGCAAGGTAACAAAAAGATGATTGTTAGACAGACAGACAGACAGAAACAAAGAAAGAAATTCATACTAGGCATGGTGGCACATGAAACTGAAGCAAGAGGATCCCAAGTTCAAAGCTAGTCTGAGCAACTTAATGAGACAATGTCTTTAAATAAAATCTAAAAAGGGGGTGGGGGGGTAGCACAGTGGTAGAGTATCAAAAAATTAAAAAATAAAGAATTCACATCTGTCCAGCATTTTCATTTTTATACATCGTCATATGGGTATTATTTTACTGAACAACAACAAAGTCTACAGGTGGTTCAATCAATTGGCACCATAATTCCCACTTACACTGAGGAAACTGACCGATGCAATGATTGGCACTCACATTGCCAGACTAGGAATAGCGCATCCCTCCACTTCAGGAACACACTGCTCTCATGTGTATGTGCACATGCTCCACAATTCTTAAGTTTTCCAGGATGGAAAAGCACCTAACTGCCAGTCTAGGCCCGTGGGCTTTTCTTAAACCCTCAAATTCAGAAAGAACTTGACATTCTGCCACAATAAATAAAACAACCCAACACGGAGCCAAGAACAGAACTGCTGAATGCACTGAATTCTTTATCAAACAGAAAGATGAAAGCAGAACTGGTTGGACTCTAAAAACTGGAATCTACAGCTGGACAGAATTTTCAAAAACTACTCCATATCTATATAGGCTTAATCTGTCACAGCTGAGCAGCGGAGCCTAGAGGCCATCATTTCATGCGATGACATTTCCCATCTCCAGAGCCTGGACACTGATCTACTTAGACTCCTTTCAAACCAGGCCCAATGAGCGCACACCACATCTCACTCTGCTCATCCTCAGGCAACACAATTTTCAATAGTCTAGTAAATTTTACCACAACCTTCCCCCTTTCTCAAAAATGAGTGAAAATAAATCAAAAGTTAGAGAAGGAAAAGGGAACCAACTCTGGTTTTATCAGGTGCCATTCAGCCAGTAGGTGAAACTCCCATGGTAAAAATAAGTTAGAAAAACCAAGTGCTCCCAAGGAATGTGATTATAGGTGTGTGCCACCATGCCTAGTATGAATTTCTTTCTTTGTTTCTGTCTGTCTGTCTGCCTGTCTAACAATCATCTTTTTGTTACTTTGCAGTAACAAAATTAGATGGAGGTGGGTGGCAGCACAAAACAGAGAACACACTAAAAATCACTGAACTGACCAGACAAGGTAACACATGCCTGTAATGCCAGCAACTAGGTGAGGCAGGAGGATCACAGGTTCAAGGCCAGCCTGGACAATTTAATGAAATGCTGTCTCAAAATAAAAAATAAAAATAAAAAGGGCTAGGAATGTGGCTCAATGATGGAATGCTTGCCCAGCCTGGGAGAGCCCTGGATTCTACCCTAACACACCACACCATACATATGCATACATAGAGAACAAAGTACTGATACATGCAACAACAAGGATAGTATGCCACCTGAAAGAATCAGATACAAATGGCCACATATTATATAATTCCACTTGTATGAAATGTCCATGAAGACAGAAAATGAGCTAGTAGTTTCCAAAGGGGATGGTGAGTGACTGCTAAAAGATACAGGGTTTGGGGGGAGATAATGAAAACATTCTTAAATTAGTGCTGATGGTTGCAAAGCTCTATAAATTTTATCATACCTGATTTACACCACAATAAAAACATGTACAGGTTCTGTGTGTTTGTTTTTGTTTCTGCAGTGCTGGGAATCAAACACAAGGCCTCCTGCATGCTAGGCAAGCACTCTAACTCCAGAACTTCAATTAAATGAAGATCAAACAAAACAACCCATTTTGTGATCTAATCTTTTTTAGCTTTGTCAAGGAGTTGAAGAAAGCTTCACTTCTCAAATCCTTAGTTTATTCTATGATCCCATTTAAATAAAGAACATCAACAAAATATTTTATGTTGTCTTTAATATATTTAGAAATTTCCAAATATACTACCATCACTGAGCCAAAGCAATAATACCACTAGTAAAAATTATATATATATATATATATATATATATAGTTCTAAAATTTCAGAACAAAAATTATATAGTAAAGAGTCAAAGGGGGAATACGACTTGAAAGTAATGAAACATATTCATATTGTAGGTCCAGTGGAGGTAGAGGAGAGGGGATGAGTGAGGAAGATCTAACAGTTTAAACATTAAAGTCAAGGTTCATTTTCCAGCAAAACCCCAAAAGGTCTTCTGGAGAGTCTCAACCTTTTTCAAACCCCGATATCTTTAGACAAACATGAAAATATGGGGCTGAGGATATAGCACAGAGTGCTTGCCTTGCATGCCCAAGGCCCTGGGTTCGATCCCCAGCACAAAAAAAAAAAAAAAAAAAAATACAATAAGGCACTCCTCTGTAGTCTGTATTTTTCTAAATGGAAAAAAAATGTATACAAAAGGGCTGGGGATATAGCTCAGTTGGTAGAGTGCTAGCCTTACATGCACAAGGCCCTGGGTTCAATCCCCAGCACACACACACACACAAAAAGACAGAACAATAAATAAGTTCTGTATAGCTACCCATTTTCCCATGTCCTACCTTTTCCCAATGAAGAATCACTGTAGTGCTGGGGGTGTGGCACAATGGTAGAGCACTTGCTTAACCTGCCAGGCCCTAGGTCCCTTCCTCAGCAAAGAAAGGGAAGCAGGAAGGAAACGGATGTACACATTCTGCCTGAGGGCCGGGCTCCTCCAGCACTAGGAAGGAAGCTCATCTCCAAAGCTTCCCAAAAGAGCCCCTACACCTGAAAGTGTTCTGACTCATGGTTTCCTACTTGTCCTCTGCTACTCCTTTCCTCTAATCTAACTTAACCTAACCCTTTATCCCCTCTTCAAACTTGAATCACAAGAATGAACCAAATAGAGGTATCCATGATGGCCAAGTAACCACAGAAAGTAAAACATAATCAAAAGACAGACGACAATACGTGCAGCAATTCTGAAACACCTCGCACTATTGTATAGAAGGAAAAAAAAAATTGTTTGCCTTTGGGGGATTTTGTTGCAGACTTTCAGAACCAGGAAAATGAGGCACTTCCCCTGAGCCTGCTCACAGAGCCAGGGGGGTTGTTTGCAAATCTGCCACCTCTGTGCTAGACCCTCCAGCTCTGCAATAACCCAGGCTCACCACCAGTTTCAAGGTGTGGACATAACCCTGCAAGAGCTTACTTGCTCTTTTAGAAATTCACAGAGGGCTGTCTAGAACTGTGGCTGCACATGGGTGAAAAGATGTTTGCATCTCTGGCCCAGCTGTCAGGTGCTGACCCCTCTGCAGTCAGAGGGACTCCTGAAGCAAGATCACTGATCTGCTAGACCACAGGTCCATCACCTAGGAGCAAATTTTAAACACAACACTCTATAGGAGAAGGACTATATGAAAATATAGAACATATTTCTTCCTAAAACACGAATGAGTGAGTCCTAATGATCCAAATGTCCCTGGTTGAGCAAGCAGGAAAGAATGAACAGCTTCAACTAACAAGTATATGATTAAGAGGATGAAGAACAGGGTGTCATAGGAATCTGGGAAGACGACACTAGTGTGGGCAGTTTTAATTCTAGGCAGGGAAAGCAGTTCTTGATTGAACAGGAAAAATGTCAGCAGATTAACCTAATGCCACAAAACCAGTTTATGCATTTAACTGCTAATGAATGGAATAATTTTCTTTCCCAAAGAAAAATACAGAAAACATTTCTCAAAATGTTTTATTTTCCATGTTCTAAAAGAAATTATGAAGTTATTTGATTTTTTAAAATTTTTAGTTATAAATGGACACAATACCTTTATGTTTTTATTTTTATGTGGTGCTGAGGATTGAACCCAGTGCCTCACACATGCTAGGCAAGCACTCTACACTGAGCTACAACCCCAGCCCCCAGAAAATGTTTTTAAAAGGCAGTTCTTACCAGGCACGGTGATGTAATCCCAGCAACTCAGGAGGCTAAGGAAGGAGAATCTAAGGCCAGCCTCACCAATTTAGCAAACTCTAAACAACTAGTAATTTTGAGGGCTGGGGATGTGGCTCAAGCGATAGCGCGCTCGCCTGGCATGCCTGGGGCCCAGGTTCGATCCTCAGCACCACATACAAAGATGTTGTGTCCACCAAAAAAATAAATATTAAAAAATTCTCTCTCTGCCTCTCTCCCTCTTAAAAAAAAAAAAAAAGAAAAAGAAAAAAAAAATAAATAAACAACTAGTAATTTTGAGACCCTGTGGCTCAGTGGTAAAAGGACCCCCGAGTTCAATCTCTAGTACCAAAAAGAAAAAAAAAAAAAAAAAAACAGGCAAAGAAAAAATATTTCTTCCTGCACACAGTGAGTTTAATCCCAACCACTTGGGTGGCTGAGGCAGGAGGATTACAAGTTCCAGGCCAACTCACAGCTCATATAGCTCAGCAGTAGAGCATCTCTGAGTTCAATTCCCAGTACCATCAAAAAAAACTATTGGTTTATTAAAAGGCACAATTAGTTAAGTGACAGAGTGGGCAAAAATATTTGCAGCACATGTATCTGGCAAAGGACCTCTATCCAAAATATGTAAAGAACTTCTATACTCAATAATATTTTAAAAACCCAATTTATATTTTTTATTTTTCTCTCTTTCACTTCACAGAGATTTATCTTGTTCTGTTTTGTCTATTTTCTCTGTGGTGATGGAGACTGAACCCAGTGCCTCAAGAACATTAGGCTTGTGCTTTACCGCTAAGCTACACCCCCAGTCCTAAGAGATTTATTTTGGTCGTGATTTTGCAGCTGAAGAACTCCAGTGTGGGCAGCCTCATCTGACGTGGCTTCATGCTGCATCCTAATATGCAGACAGTGCCACTCAGCCAGCCCAGATTTTTAGAGAAGCAAAAGCCTTGAGCAGACACTTGACAAAATCAGGTTACAAAAGGCCAAGACACACAGAAGCCGCCATCAGGACCTGCCACACATCTCTAGAGTACCTAAGATTTGACAGACAGGTGGTATCAAATGCTGGAGAGGATGGAAACCACCAGAACCACACACAGCTGGATAGAGCACAAAGAGACACAACCACTTCGGAAAATAGGAAGCATCTCTAAAAGTTAATCATACATCTACTGTGAAGCAATTGCATCCCTGGGTATTTACTTAAAATATATGTTTCACAGTCTGTACAAAGAGGAATAGTCCCCCAGATGCACACCAAGACAACTATCATGGCCTAGTCAAACAATAGAACAGTACTCAGGAGTAGAAAGGAATACCACAGAGACACATGCCCCAACATAAATGAATTTCAAAAATAGTATGCTAAAAAAAAGAGGCTGCATGGAGCCAGATATGGTGCCCACGCCTGTAATCCCAGCAACTCAGGGGGCCAAGACAGTAGCATTGCAAGATCAAAGCCAACCTAGGTAACTTAGTGAGGCCTCAGCATCTTAGTGAGACCCTGTCTCAAAACAAAAAATAAAAAGGGCTGGGGATGTGGCTCAGTGGTAGAGCCATATCCCGGGTTCAATCACAGTACCATGAAAGAGAAGGGGAGAGAAGGAGGGAGGTAAGGGGTTGGATGGGAAAACTTATAATATATAGCCTTATGTATATTAAACTGGAGCGTAGGAAAACTAACCTATGGTGATAGAATCCAGTGGGTGCTGCTTGGAGGGTGAATGCCTGGTGGCTGAAAAAGAATCATAAAAAAATTTCTGGGCTGTATCTTGATAGAAATTAATCACCAACTGAATGGTATATGTAAAATGTTAACATTTTACTATACATAAATTATATTTTAAATTTGTAAAAAATGTTTTTCAATATTTAATGCTGTATTATTCAGAAGTTACTCAGATGTTAACTGGAAGATGGTTACAAACTGTTTAGGAGACACTTCTCCCCAAGATTCTCTTACACACACCTACTCCATCAAGCACTGGGTTAGGAACCTCTATAAAGAGACTTTACAGATGACCTTAAGACAGGGAGATTATCTAGGCAGGCCTGACCTAATCACGTGAGCCCTTTAAGAGTGGCTCTAGTGGTCAGAGGCAGGAAGGCAGACACTCAAAAAGTTGGAGAGGAATTCAGAATAGGAAGCATCTCCACTGATGGCTTTGAAGAATGGAGGAGGCCCAGGGAGCAGGGACAGCAGCTCTAGGACCAAGAGCAGTTCCCTGCTGACAGTCATTCATCAAAGAAAGGAGTTCCCTGGTCCTACCACCAAAATTAGTGAATTCTGTCACAACTCAAGAGCTCAGCAGAGTACCCTAGCTCCAGAAGTAAACAGCAAGGACACACAACTAGCACACGAGAACTGAGCAGAGTTCCCATGGGAAATTAATATGAAGAGCATACCAAAAGTCCTTAGGACTTTATGACGTTTTAGTTAAAAGGAACAAAAGTTACAGATGAACCTTGTAAACACTATGAGGAGTGAAACACTCTGGTTGCAGAAGGGCAATTACTGTAGGACTCCATGCATTTATCTAGGCAGCCAGAACCACAGAAACAGAAGCAGAAAGGTGGTTACCAAGCAGCCAGAGGGAGGGGCCTAGTGTTTAGTGGACTCAGAATCTCCATGCCATGAGATTAAAAAGAGTTGCAGAGAGGCTGCAAACATGCAAAGATCCTTAACACTACTGAACAGTGCATGTATAAGTGGTTAAAATGTAACTCTTTAAAAAAAAAAAAAAAAGTGAAAGTGAGGGCAAAGCTTTCCCTGATAAAGACAATTACAGGATTCACTTGAGGGTGAAGCTTCAAGTACTGCAAGGTGCTTCCAAGCTTGACTGTGGAAGCAGATGCATGGGTTAGCACCCTAACCTCGAAGCACTAACATGCCCTCTCACCTCCCACTCCTCACCAGGAAGATGGAAGTAGCCACAGATCTTACTAGAACAGTGCTGGAATCACTGTGACATTTTAGTGTTAGTAGTGCAGTGATCTCCAGAGGTGCCTGGACACAAACACCAATGATGTGCAGTGGAAGTCAAGAACAGCCCACAATCTCAGCTGGGCTAACTGGGATATTTTAGAACCAAGGAAGTGACTTCTACTTTATCCACGTGCGCAGCTCTGCCTAAAATGTTGGTTTTGCTGCCAGATGTGGTGGCACACACCTATAACCCCAGCAAGTCAGTAGGCCAAGGCAGGAGGATAGCAAGTTCCAGGTCAGCCTGGTCAACTTAGTGAAACCCTGTCCCAAAGTAAAATTTAAAACAGGGCTGGAGGTATAGCTGAATGGTAGGGTATCCCTGGGCTCAATCCCCAGTAGTAGGGGAAAAAAAAATTTGTTGTATTAATATTCACTTATCCATTTTATATAAGTGTGGATAGCACATCAAGAATATTTAAAAAGTACAGATCCAAATTGCTTTCATCTGCCTCCAAACATACGTTAAAACCAAAACAAAACAATAATTCATTTCTGACTCATGAGTTTGCTACCTGGGTGGAAAGACATAGGATACCCTGGTTAGGACATAGGGCTCTGGCTTGGGCTCCTACTTCCAGGGAAACCTGGAAAATTGCTGGTAACTTGTCTAGAAGCCAGACCCAACAGATGTTTTCAGTCCTATTCCTCCTCGACCTCTCAGCTACTGAATGATGACTTCTTTCCCCAGTGTCCCAAAGTGGTGTTCTCCTTAGGGCTGCTCCACTGTCTATATACCAGAAGGTCACTTCACTTGGCCCTCAACATGGAGTAATCTAGACCACCAGCCTCAACCCTTATCTAATTCCAGAACTGCATCTCCAGCTGCCCACTGGGGCCCCCACAAGCACCCCAGATTTATCATATCCAGAAGTCAGACAATCTTGTCCTCCTCCCATTTTCCCCTTTTGTGATGGGTGTCACCAACCAATGAGTCACCAAGTTAGAGATGAAAAAGTCATTGTAGATGCATTCCTTCAGCAAACACCTATGAAGTGCCTACTGGTTGGCAAGCCCTGCCCCTTCCTGAGATGAGGACTGCACAAGACAGTAAACAAAACAAGAAAACACTAGAGCAAAACAATGCAGCTTTTAGGTAGTGAGGAGGAGAAGAAAAGTCAGGCAAATCAGAGACTGCAGAGTGGAGCATGTTGCTCAAAACTCCACAGCTGGGTATGGTACCTGAGTGGGGCCAGAGTGGCCAGAGGGAGGCCAGACAATACCAGGTCCAAGAGGGCACTGTTGAGAATCTTAGCAGAGAAGTGACATGGTCCACTGGTGCTTGCACAGGCCTGCTCTGGTACAAGGATGGGGCGTCCTTGCCATCCCTCTACCTCCACCTGCAGCCTCTCCCCGGCACCAAGGCAGCCCACAGTACCCTAAATCATTCCCCTGGATGAAACTGCTCCTCTGCACCTCCTGCCACTGCCCTAATTCCAGACTCAAGGCCTCACTTCAGGTGAATAGCTGCCTCACTTGCTCATCCCAGCCACCAGCACCAGCCACACCACCTGCCTCACACATGTTAAGCCACAGACCCAGGCCCTGTCCATTCTAAATGCCACCTAGCTCCTTAGTCTTCCAATCCTCCTTGCAGCCCCAGGAGAAGAGCAGCCTCTGAGGTCCTCCACAGCAGACTGCCCTTGGGCCTGTTTCCTCCACTCAGCCCATAGTTCCAGGCCACCCTGACAATTGACACTTTCCTTCTAGTGTCTCTGAGGAATAGCTGCCTATCAATTGTCTCTAACCTCTATGGCTCTGCCCTGCCAGATTGACTGTCAGCTTTCTTCTCCAAATCTCTGGCCACTTAGCAGTGCCTGCCATTCAGGGCATTCTCAAGTCATTTAAAGCCATGCCTTCCCTGAAACCTGTCAAAAACTTACCAGGGGGCGCTGAGGTTGTGGTTCAGTGGTAGAGCACTCGCCTAGCATGTGCAAGGTGCTGGGTTTGATCCTCAGTACCACATAAAAATAAATAAATAAGGGCTGGGGCTGTAGCTCAGTGGCAGAGCGCTTGCCTAGCACGTGTTCGATCCTCAGCACCATATAAAAATAAACAAATAAAATAAAGGTGTGCTATTTTATTTTCAGGGGGGAAACATTAATCCTACATTAACTCAACTTTCAAATTTCTATTTCTCATTTTCTGTTTAAACCATCACATTTCAAAATTCTTTATACCCTTTAGAAAGTTATACACCTTTTGCCAACATGATGAACATGCTTAAGAATGTATCTTTTTAAAAATGAAAACATGGGGCTGGGGCAGCAGCTCAGTGGTAGGGCACTTGCCTAGGGTGTGTGAGGCCCTGGGTTCCATCCTGAACACCACATAAAATGAAACAAAGTCATGCTATCCATTTAAAAAAAAAAATGAAAACATTTAGATAACTAAAGTAAGTGCTAATTGTGAAATACTTAGGATACTGTGTCCCTCTCCCCAGGAAAGTTTCCTCCCTCCTTGCTAAAGAAAATCCCCATCCTTTATACTCTTCTCATGCGCTGTGCTTTCAGGAGACACTGCCAAGACAGGAGAGTAACCGGAGCTGCAGTGAAGCTACCGCCCAGTCTCACACCAATGGGGACCATCACAGGGCTGCCAGGCTCAACTGCAAGATGATGTTGCATTCTTTGATGGTTTGCAGGGTGCCTGTCTTCACACATATAATGTGAATTTTTAAATATTTAGTACTACTTTACCCTTACAAATGTTTAAGAAACAGCAATGAGTCAAATGTCCCACCATAAATGAAGCTTACAATCAGTCCACCAAAGAAGTAAATCCTTAGCTGTAATATGATTAAGAAGACTTAAGGTGGTACCAATTTCCTAATGGGTTTTTCACTGACCTATTACAATGTATTCAGAGTTGATTCTGATCAAAGGCTTAGTCATGCTGCCAGGGGAAAAACAAACAAACAGCCTCAGAATTTAACAAAAAGAATCAAAGATGCAACCGGCCTTTTACACAGTAGTTTTAAACGGTATATCTCAAATACTTTGTTCTCACACTTTTTAAAGATACCATTTTCGCAGGTGCTCCTTGTTGTCACTTAATATGCATATTATTAACACATTTAAATAAAATAGCAGGCTGAAATAATTCTAACACAATAGACCTGGAATGGTCTAAAACCCTTGTTATAAAACCAAAGACTCCATTACGCGTTAATTTTATTTTTTTAATGCTTTAAGGAAAAGGGACCGCCACGTGCGACACAGAAAAGCACTCCAGTACTGGGGCTGCTGCACGTTCAGAGGCCACGATGGCCCGGGACGTTCTGAACCCGGTCAGTGAAAGAAAAGGCCCGCCTGACAGCGCGGATGACAGTGTCGCCCAGGGCGGTGCCGCGGAAAGGCGGGGACGGGCAGGAAGGGAACCAGGGACAAAGCCGCCCGCGGCCCCTCGCCGCCTCCCCGGGCGGCCACAGCCCAGCCGCGCGGCTCCTGGCCCACAGCTGTCGCGGCAGCGCCCGCCGGGAACCCCAGTCCCGAGGCACACGGATGGAGAGGGGACAGGGACCCGAGGCACGCGAATGGGGAGGGGTCAGGCAGAAACCGAGCCTTGACGGGAGCGAATGAAGATGGGCAGGCACCCGAGCCTGCACCGACGCGGGCGGAGAGGGGACAGGGACTCGCGCCCAGAAGGGTGCGGACGAGGAGGGAACTGGAACCCGCGGCAGGAAGGACGCGGAGGAGGAAGGGACAGGGACCCAAGGCCGGAGGGGCGCGGACGAGGAGGGGACGTGGACCCGAGCCTGAAAGGGCGCGGGTGACGAGGTGACGGGACCTGAGGCTGGAGGGGCGCGGACGAGAAGGGGACAGGTACCCGAGCCTGGAGGGGCGCGGGTGACGAGGTCACGAGATCGAGGCCAGAGGGACGCGGTGAGGAAGGGACAGGAGCCGGCCTCCAGGGCCGGGGTGGGCAGGGCCGGGCCCGTGTCCGCGCCGCGCACTCACCGTCCGTTCGGAGGGCCGCGCTCGCTCGCGCTGTCGGCTGGGAGCGGCCGCCCGAGGCGCGGCGCCGCGGTCACCAGCGAGGAGCGCCTCCGCGGCCGCCCCGCTGCATCCCCGGCCGCCGGCCAGCGCACCCCGTACACTCCCAGCGCCCGCTCCGCCGCCGAAAATGGCGTCCCGGCGCCGCCCGCCCACAATGCCGCGCGCCGTGACGTCAGTCGCCCTCGCGCCGCCGGGCGGGGCGCGGCCGGGGAAACTGAGGCGCGTGTGGGGCTGGGCGGCGGCTGGTCCGGGCGTGTTGCGCAGGGCAGCGCGCTCGGCTGCTGCCGGGGAGCCAAGCCTGCGAGTCCGCAACGACGCCGGTCTTCCGCGAGACCCCGCCCGGGGCCACGAGACGCTAGGGGTCGAGCTCCGGGGGTCGCCCGGCACTCGGTCCGCGCGAGGTCCGCGCCTCCTAAAGGAAGGGAGGAGGCTCGGGGCCTGGCCTAGTGCTCGGCCTCCGCCCGGCCTGCAGGGCGTGCCCGCTGGCCAGGAAGCCCCTGCGCTCCCACTGCCGCAGGCACCCCAGCTGCAGGCCTGACTCAGCGGCAAGGCTCTGCTTGCCTGCCAGGGCTGGAAAACCTTCCAGGCGCTTTTCACCCGGAGGGGTGCAGGTACCAGTCCCCGCCCCGCCGTGGGAACTGCTGCCCTCCTAGATAGTACCAGCAGCGCCTGCAGCCCTGGTCATCCTGCAGTTACGCCTGCAGCAATAAGGAGACAGAGGCTCCTGGGTTTTCCCAGGGAGCCCCCTTACTCTGGTCTGTTTTATAAATGCAAAGATGGGCGAACAAGGGTGGGAGCTCCTTTGGGTAGCAGAGAAGCTCGGATCGGAGCAGGGAAAGGCATAGATAGGGCCAGTATCAAACCCTCTCCACACTGCCCTCAGTGATTCCAGATAAGCTGCAGGTTAGATGTCACCTGCTCCTCAACCATTGCCTTAGGGTCGGTTGGACAATGCACAATAGTCGCCATAAATGGCACCTGCGAAGCATCCACCGGTTCATGGCCAAGTTCCCCTGGAAAGAGAAGAGCCAGCTGAATAGGAGCCCGTTTATTTTTCTGGGCCTCTGGGTCCCTTGCTTCCTGTCACCCCAGCAAGATCCCTTGATGACTTGTCTTCTCTCTGATTGCACTCTGTATGGGTTGCCAAGACTCTATCTCTTTGACATTTCTTTCCTTCTATCCCCATTGCCACCATTTTATTTTTCTTGTTCCTCTGTCCCCTCAACCAGTGTCTGTTCATCTTCTGTGGTCCTTCTGGGAAGAAGAACAGGATGCACTGATGAACCTGGCAGATAAAATCCCTGCTCTCCAGGAGTTCAGTTCTAGTGGGGACAGACAGGTGGTAAAGACAGGGAAATATCTGACCTTTCTGAGATCTGAGATCCAGAGGATAGGAAGAAGCCCCCACAAGGCCAGCATAGAGCACTCCAGCACGTCTTTGGGCAGGAAGAGCCTGGAGTGTTGGGGAAGAAGAAGAGGCCAAGTCATCCAGCACATACACCAGTCCTGCCATGCTGCTCTCAGCACCAAGTCCAAACTCCTTAGCTTGGTCTACAGGGCCCACAAAACCTAATGCTGCCAACTTCTGTTCCCCTGTCCCCTGGACACCCTCACCTGTCCCTGAGTTCACCCTGCCCTTCCCCAACATCTCACCCCTACGGTGGTGTCCTCTCTGTCTAGAATGTTCCCCCAGGTACTCTAGGACTCAGCCAAGAGTCATTTCTTTCAAGAAGCCTTCCCTGCCCATGCCAGCCTGAACAAGCCTTCCTCTGAGTTCCTACCTGTCCCTTCCCCTGAAGTGTACTGTGGTCAGTTTACAGGACCGCCTCCCCTTCAGCCTACAGGCAGTAGAACAGGAAGCACCTGTGTCCTCCTCAACCCCAAGCCCTGCCCAGCTCTTGCCACAGACTACACAGAGGCTATGAAGGCAAATGTAAGACGGGAAGATGAGACGGTCCCTTCTCCAGGTCTTCTTTGCCTGGCCCAGCCTCCTCTGATGAAACAGACATGAAAGATCCTTTTGAGTCCCTGAGTTCTGCCGTGGTCCTCAAGAGTTCCTGCCAGTCCTTGGAGCCATTAATGTCTGAAGTTCCCCCCTTCCCTCCCCAAGAACTGTCTAGGGCCAAAAGACATGGACATTCTGCTCTACTCTCCTGAATATCCAGCAGTTCTAGTGGAGCCTCTCAGGATGCCTGCCCAGAGGAGCACCCCACTCACTGAACCACCTACCTGTGCTTTGACCCTCACAGCAACTCAGCAGGGCACCACACCACTATCCCCATTTTTTGTTTTTTGGGGTTTAGGGTTTTTTTGGTTTTGTTTTTTTTTTGTTTTGTTTTGTTTTGTTTTTTGTTTTTGGCACTGGGGATTGAACTCAGGGGCACTGGACCACTGAGCCACATCCCCAGCCCTATTTTGTATTTGATTTAGAAACAGCATCTCACTGATTTGCTTAGTGCCTCACTGTTGCTGAGGCTAGCTTTGAACTTGTGATCCTCCTGCCTCAGCCTCCCAAACCATTAGGATTGCAGGCGTGTGCCACAATGCACGGCCCACTGTCCCCATTTTACAGATGCTGCAGGGGTCCTGCAAGTTCCAGCATTTGCTTGTTGTCCTCTGGAGGCATCCACATTTCAGAATGAAGACAAAACCCTCCATGCTTCCCATGCAGGCACCCCGAAGGGCCAAGAAGTTGGTGTCCAGTGGGAGCTCAGCAGGGCTACTGCAAGGCAGCAAACCCATTAATCTGCCCCTCCCAGTAAGCCTAGAGGAACAGGACTCTGAGGACAAAAACTGGGGGTTACCAGGATGAAGCCTAAACCCTTATTTATGCAGATGCTGGTACCTCTGATCATCTCTGGGGCAAGCAAACGACTGGAGGGTTGCAGAAAAGGCTGTGCCCTAAGGAAGCAGCAAGGGACCTTGGCCCTGCACCCACCCAACAAAGCAGGAGTAAGGGTTCCTCCAGAAGACAGAGAGAGGAGCAAGCTCTCCCCTTGCTCCCTTGAAATTACTCTCCCATTTGACAAAGGCAGACTGTGTGGTGGGCACTGCCACCTCTGTCCTGCCTGTTTCTCTACCTTCCCCTTCCATGGCCCCTCCTGGCCTAGCAGGAGGCTTGGGGATGAGGACGAATCACAGGGTGTGCCGGCTTGGCATCCGGACCTTGGCTAATCTGGGCTCAGTCCTGCCTTGCTGCCAGCAGGTCACACCCTTTCTGGTCTCAGGCTTCAATTCTAAAAATGGAACTTGTGTGGTTTCCACATTTTTTTTTCTTCACAGAGCTAGAGTTGCCCAACACAAAGCTCCAGGGACGGCTTCCTTCAGAACAAAGCAAAAATCAGCAGCACATGGATGAGGAAGGGGCTCCCACCGGCCCTCGCTGTCCCTGCCCCAACCTGTTCCTCTGGAAGGCTGGGGGTTGAGGCCTGGGTACCGATGGAGAGCCGAGGTCTTCTGAGGGAATGGAGCCTGAGGCTCTCTAGACGCTGGAAGGCCACCATGGCAGTTCCTCCATGTTTTGAAGCCCAGGTTGGTGGCAGCTGGGTTCTTCAGTGTTCTAGAGCCCAGGTCCCTGCAGTCATGCCTTGACTGCACCCTCACATGCTGGGCAGACTGTACAGCTGGAGGAGGAAACCTCAGCCTCAAGAGGGCTGCTGCCCAGGGCTGGGATGTAGCTTAGTCATGATATGACTATATGCAAAGAAAAGAAGAAGAAAAAAACAAAACCAGGTGCACTGGCACACACCTGTAATCCCAGCAGCTTGGGAGGCTAAGGCAGGAGGATCATGAGTTCAAAGCCATCCTCAGCAACTGAGGCCTTAAGCAACTTAGTAAGATCCTGTCTCAAAATAAAAAATAAAAAGGACTGGGATTGTAACTCAGTGGTTATGTACCCTGGATTCAATTCCCAGTATCAAAAAAAAAAAAAAAGAAAGAAAGAAAGAGGGTACATGCCCAGCCACATACAGTACCCTGAGCACAGAGGTCTATAAATGAGGACAGATGCATAAAGGTGGACAGGAAGGATTTCTCTGCCACACAAAGGTGGTCCTGGCTGCATGCACATTTGTAGAGTCACCTCACACTTACTGAACCCAAATATGTCTCTGGACCTGAGCTGTGTGCTGGAAGGCTCACCCTTCAAGTGGCCAGGAGAATATTTATCCTACTTTGCTTCTGAATCATGAGTTGTGCTTGGGAAGTGCTGAGCCTTGTGTGCCTCTGGCATGGAAATTTGACCACTATATGTGGGTATCTAGAAAGGGCCCTGCTAAAAGCTGGGAGAGAGTCAGGTGTCAAGGTGATCCTAACAATTCCAACATGGCTTGACAAACACCATAATAGGCAAACACTGGAGCTGGTGCTGGGCCCAGGTCCTGGGAACTGAGATTCTGTATCAGCATTCTCTGTGACATGTTACCATAATACACATGGACAGAAGAGTTGAAATGTGTGCAGCAAACCCCCACTTACTCATCACGGAGAGTCTACCATTTTGCCCTATTTGCTTATCAAGGGTCTCCCTTCCTATCGGTGTCCATCAGCTCTTCCTTTACATGTGCATTTCAAATTAATTTGCAAACAAACATCAGTACACTTCACCCCTAATTTCTTCAGCAATTCATATCCTTAAGTTCATATCCTTAAGTTCAATATTTGTAATTTCAGAGAACATTTACATATGGTGGAATATACACACCTTAAGGATGCCATTCAAAGAATTTTGTTTTACATTATATATGCCTTTATTTCAGAAACTGAAGAGCTTTTTTTTTTTTTCTCCTTTCAGCATTTGGAATGGAACCCAGGCTTCATGAATGCTAGGCAAGTGCTCTATCATTGAGTCCTTTAATTTTGAGAAAGGATCTTGCTGCATTTCCCAAGTTGGCCTCAAACTGACAATCCTCCTGCTAAAGCCTCCCATATCGCTGGGATTATAGGTGTGTGCTGTCATACCCGGTTAGTTTCTTTTTTAAAGCCATTTTATTGTTTTTTATTTTTTGTGATACTGGGAATTGAACCCAAGGCCTTGCATGTGCTAGGCAAGGGCTCTATCACTAAAGTACACCAATCCCAGCCATAAAGCCATTCATACTTTCACAGAAAATTTGAGAAAAAAGTACAAAGAGTTCCCCCATACTTCCCCTTCCCATTATCACACTACTAGTGTAGTGTGTTTGTTAAAATTGATAGATCCATACTGATACATTAACCAAGCTCCAGAGTTGACCTGAGGCTCACTCTGTACTGCACATTGTATTGTGAATTCTGTAGGTTTTGACACATGCACAGTGATCTGAAGAGTTTTGAGAAAACATTCATCTGTGTATTGGAAACCCTACCAAGCAATGGGACATTTCCACCACAGTTCAGAGCCTGCAGACGAGAAGCCCCCCTCCTCCAGTATAACCTCATCTCAATCAATTTCATCTGTAGTGTAACTATTCCAAGTATGATCATGTTCTGAGTCATGGAGATAGGATTTCAACAAATAGATTTGGGGGGGACACAGCTCAGCCCTAAAGAAACACAGCAGAGGTCAGGGCAGAGCATAGGGTGGCCAGCACAGTTCCCCAGTTACCCCACTCCTCTCCTCCTGCCCACTTCTCTACTCCCCTAGGTGCTACATCTCCAAGAGAAGGGGTATCTGTCCCTTCAGCCTGCTACTGTCACCAGGCAGACCCAGGAGCTTCCTCACCCACCTGATAGCCCTGGTTGGTTCCCAAATCCTCTCCCTCTGTCAGCCATCTTCTCATCACTATAACTAAATGCTTGAGATGACAACTTAAAAGAAAGGAGGTTTATTTTGGCTCACAATTTTGCAGGTTTCAATCCATGATTGGTGGACCCAATTTTGGGGGCCTGTGGTGGTACATCATGGCAGTAGCACATGGCACAGCAAAGCCACTCACCTCATAATCAGGAAGCAAAAAAGAAAGAGAGGTAGAGATTAGGGTTCCACAATCTCAACTTTTTAATTTTTTTTTTAGTTGTAGATGGACATAATACCTTTATGTATTTATCTTTATGTGATGTTGAAGACCGAACCCAGTGCCTCACCCGTGCTAGGCGTGTGCTCTCTCACTGAGCCACAACCCTAGCCCCCACAATCCCCTTTAAGGGCATGCCCCCAACCACCTCTCAAAGACTCCACCACCTCCTTACAGCATCACTCTGGGGACCAAGCTTTAAACACTGGAACTTCAGGGGCTGTTTGTAGCTCAGCAGGGGAGCATTGCCAGCACCAAAGAAAACTTTTTAAAGTAATTAAAAAAAAAAAAGAAAGAAAGAAAGAAAGAAATTCGCTGTAATCCCAGTGGCTCAGGAGGCTGAGGCAGGAAGATCACAAGTTCAAAGCTAGCCTCAGCAACAGCGAGGCACTAAGCAACCCAGTGAGACCCTCTCTAAATCAAATACAAAATAGGGCTGGGGAATGTGGCTCAGTGGTCAAGGACCCCTGAGTTCAATCCTTGGTATGCTCCCCCCCCAAAAAAAAACAAAAGAAAAAAGAAATTTCCCAGGCTTCCCTTGGTCCCCAGGTCACAGGCCACCCTAGAGCCATCTCTACGGTCGGTCTTAGGTCTAGGAGGACCCACCTTGGGGACAGGCTGTGCAGGATGGAAACAGGAAATGCAGCAGGGCTGCCTCTATCTCTGAGTCCAGGAGCCCTGTTCCCTAGGCAGCACCCCTGCCCTCAGGCGGTCCACTCTTAGGATGGTCCAGCTTACCCAGTCAGGCTTCTAGCAGAGCTTCCTGGGATAAGCTCTGGGGTGAGTGTAAACTGGTGGATTAACAGCCATGTTGGCAGAAGAAAGCCATGTATCTCTTCCTGCTGGACTCACAAGTGGGCCAAGCAGGGATCACAGGCCTCTGGCAGCATCAGAAGACAGAGGTTGGGATGGGACACTGGCCACAATGGGGCTGAGGCTCAGCAGCAGCGCATGCAGCTGCAGCCACCACACAGAGGAAATGCTAGCATCCACAGCGGGGACAGAGCCAGTCCCCACCCACAAGGGGTGGGCTGCAGTCAAGTTCTGTGAATAAGCCCTAATGGCGCCATCTGCTTAGGCCTGCAGGACAGATCCTGATGGGGCCTGGGCCTGGGAGAATATAGCAGACACTGAGCAAGAAACCAAGCAAAGGAGGTGGCTCTGCTGTGGGATAAGCTGGAAGATACTGAAGAGGACACGCTAGGCTTCAGAGGGAGACCTGGTGGTAAGCCACTGGGTTCAGGGGAGGTCCATTGCATCCAGTCCCCGTGACTTCCTTATCTATAGAACCTCATTAACCAGGTATGGCTTATGTCTCCCACTGCAGGCCCAGAACACCTCACACTCATTTCTCCTATTTCTCATGAACACCACCTAGGGCAGAGAGCACCTTCCCTGTACAGATGGAGAAACTGAGGCTATCAGAGTGGGGAGAACTGGTGGCAAGGGCTTGACTCCAGTCTGACCATAGGACCCACTGTAAGCTGCAGGAAGTAAGTCTGAAGCATTTAGTGTGGCACACTCTGGGAGCTGGCTCCTCAGGGAGACCATTAGCCATGCCTTGGCAGCACCCTCAATCGATACTCTAGAAGCTGCTGCGCAGGAGGCCAAGTCCCTGGCACACAGGAAGCTCCTCTCCTTTCCCAGGACCACACATCAGCCAGGTCTCTTTCAAATGCTGTGGAGTCCTGCTGGTCCCCTCCTCAGCTCTGATTCTGGAAGTGTGGTCCTGTGGCTGTTGTGACAAATTACCATGACCTGGGAGCCAAAAACAACAAGAATCCATCCTCACAGATCTGGAGGCAAAGGCCCAGCATCAACCAACGGACAGGCTGGTTCTCTGGAGGCTCAGGGACCCTGTTCAATACCCCTGTCTTGCTCCTGGAGGCTCCTCATGGCCCTTGATGCTGCTTGGTCCGCAGACACACCTCTCTGGTCTCCATCTTTGTGGCAACATGCTCTTCTTTTTTGTGTCTCCATGTGTAAAATTTCTCCTCCTCTTCAAGGACACTGTCCTTTGGATGTAGGGCTTCCCTAAATCCTGGGTGACCTCCTGAGATCCTTGACACCCACAAGGACCTGATTCCAAGTGAGGCTACACACAGGAGAGGGATAAGATGTGGATGCAAGTTTTGGAGGCCCTCTCAGCAGTCAGAGGCCTCTCCACAGGCAGGCTGGTCGGGAGGCCACAGTCTTCCTAGATGGAGGAGGCAAGTACATCTCCTGAGGGTCAACTGCTGATCTGTTCTCAGTGCAGCTCCATCCCAGGGCCTGTTCTTTTTTTGCTTTTAATTAAATCTATTTATTTTTTATTTGGTACTGAGGATTGAACCCAGAGACACTTTACCACTGACTTGCATTAAATTAATTTTCAGTTGATATATAGCTAAAAATTGTATGTATTTATAAGGTGTCATGAGTTGTTTCTGTACATGTGAGTACAGAGCTTCTTCAAGGAGAAGGAGGAGGAAGACAATTGTTTTCAGCTTGTCCTGGCAGACACTTTTTTGGGGCCATGGGCCACCTCTTGTGCCTGGCAAGTGCCCTGGGCAGAAAATGCTCCTTGACCTGAATATCTAACAGACCAATGAACTTGCCCACTGAGGCCCAGCTTGACCATCAGCCCTCTGTGAGACAAGCTTATCTGTCAGCAAGCCCTGGCCTCTGTGAGGGCTCTCTGCAAGCTGAAATGCTCTCAGCCTATCACTACAGCAGCACAGCCTAAGGAAGTCACACTGTGAACCCTAGTGTCACTGGAAATTTCCTGAAAGCCACAATTAAAAAAAAAAAAAAAACAAGACAGGCACTATGGCACACACCCCTAATCCCAGCCACTCAGACTTGGGAAGCTGAGGCAGGAGGATAGCAAGTTTGAGACCAGCCTAAGCAACTAACTCAAAATTGAAAAATTTTTAAAAAGGGAGTAGGGGATGTGGCTCAGTGTTAGAGTGCTTGCCTAACCTGCAAAGTCCTGGGTTCCATCCCCAGTATCACACACACACACAGCAAGAAAGAAAAAGAATAAAGAAAAAAAGCAGGTGTCATTAATTTTAATATGCATATATGTACATATAATCATATGTATATGCACACCCACATATATCATTCATCAGAAAATTTTATAAGTATTATTAAAATTTACAAAATTAGACTGGGAGTGTAGCTCAGTGTAGTGTGTGTGTCTTGCATGCATAAGGCCCTGAGTTCCATCCCTAGCACCAAAAAAAAAATATATATATATATTAAGCCAGGTGTAATGGCACACGCGTATAATCTCAGCAGCAAATAAACGAAAAGGTCTGGGGATGTGGCTCAGTGGTTAAGTGCCCTGGGTTTAATCCCCAGTACCAAAATTAATTAATAATAAATTTAATTGTGGCAAAATAACATAACATTTTCACTTTGGCCACTTTAATTGGGCAGTTGGTGACATTATGTACAGTCATACTGTTGTGCAACCCTCAAATCATCACCAGAGAACTCTTTCATCTTCCCAAATGGGGCTGGGTCTTTGTAGGTAGCCTGTCACATTCCTCCACCTGGGATACCAAGCCAGGCCAGGGCTGCTGGATTTCCTGACCACAGGGCTATGCTTGGGGAGCTTCCAACTCCATTCTGGACACTGCTTTTTGTTTAAAATCAGATGTTCGTTGGCCCAGTACTGTTCCCAAGCTGCTGCCTGTCCTTCACAGCCAGCCTAGGCCGCTGTGCTGCTCTGCTAGGTATGGCTAGGGCTGGGGGCAAAAGCAAAGGAACCGTCAGTCCTCTCTGGGGCTCTCTGCCTACCACTGTGGCTTTCCATCAGCACCAAGCCTTGGCCCTGACTCAATGACAAACTTGTCCTTGGGGATGAGTGGGGGCTTGGGGCAGTAGTGCAGTCAACCAGGGATGGAAGCTGCTCTGGCCAGCCATTCACCTCCTTCCCCCAACTCACCCTCTTCCCCCTGTACTTTTCCACCAATGGGTTGACTCAGGACAAAGTGGAAACAATTATGACGATCAATAGCAAGTGGCTCAGAATGCAGCTGGAAGCAGCTGGAACATTTCTGGGAGATGGATCAATTCATTTCCAACAGTATAAAAGCGAAGAGATGACTTTCCTGGCAGCCTGGTGAGCAGTGTCTGCCCTATGAGGAGGGTGCCATCCAGTGGGTGGGCAAAGGGCAGAAGGGAGGGGCCTTTGAGAGCCAAGTGGTCAAGTGCACAGCTGGATTCGCAGGGCAGTGACAGGCGGGGCAGGCATCAGTGCTGCTGAGCACCCGCTGGGTAAGCAGGTTATCATAGAGCCTTCAGGCACACCCTGTTGTGAGGACCTCCTGCTCTTATGTGTAGTGGCTGGCTGCAAACACATATTCCCTGGCTACAACAGAGTGGCCTTGAAGACACTGTGCTGCATGACGTCAGCCAGTCACAGAGACAAGTCCTGTAGGATTCCACTTAGGTGAGGTCCCCACAGCAGTCACATTCATAGAGGTAGGAGGCAGAGTGGGGCACTAGGGGATGGGGGAATGGAGTCCAGGTTCAATGGGAAGAGTTTCCATTGGGGAAGATGAGAGAGTTCTGCAAAGGGCAGCGATGGCTGCACCAGTGTGCGCATGCCTCACGCTGCTGGGGATGGCTAGAGTGGTGTTTCTCTGCCCACAGACGCTGTCTTCATTTGGCTTTTCTGCAGTGAGGGCAGGAAGGGAGACTAGAGGAAGGGACACCTCCCAGGAGGGTCAGGAAGGGATTCCTAAGAGGGATGCATCCCACCTCCCAGCAAGGTGTGCTGGGCACAGCACCTGCTCTCTCCAAGCTTTGGCCGCTCCTCCAGGCACCCTCCAGGCCTCTGGAGGCTGCAGCAGACACCTCCAACCAGCTGAGTCCTGCCTTCAAGGTGCTGGTCCTGATGTCCACTGGGGTTCTCCTAGTTGTAGGGCCAGTTGAGCTGCCCAAGGTCCTGAGGAGGACTTTGCACAGGAGGCAGACTGCAGGGTCCTGAGCAGGGAACAGAGAACCTCCAGGAAAAGGGGTCACCTGGGCACCAAAAACCCCAGGACTGCCCTGTACAGCTTGAGTATGGCACTGGGGCTGATTTCAGCAGCTGGAAAGGTGCAGGAGCTGGCCCTGCAGGTAACTGGTGACTCCTTTACAGGTTACTTCACCACCAAGTGTGACTTAGAGGCAGAACAGGTCCCAACTTGGGGCAGGAGGAGGGAAGGCACAAGTGGGTAATGGTCCAGCAGGGCTGGTATTGTCAGTGGGACTGGATGGAGACAGGAACTGCTGCCATCTGGCTCTTGATAAGGTTGGTGGCTGACAGGGGTAGTTTAGGCCAGGCCCTCCTGGCTGTGACCTGCTATGAGCCTCAGCTGCACCCTCCATAGTGTTATGTAGCATGGTGTTGAGTACGGGGCCTGGCACTTGTGAAACACTTGTTAAAACTATTAGGGAAAAAATCCAGATGTCTTCATTTGTAATTAGCAATAGCAGAAAGAAAAGGACAGGAAGAGGCGACCCAGATGGCTGTGGGTAGAGTAGGGAGAGGACAGTCCCTGAAGAGAATGGGAACCAGCTGTGTGGCATAGGGACTGCAGCAGCAGTGGCAGCAGCTCATCCTCTGAAAGGGAGTAGGGGAGTAGGGGATGTGGCTCAGTGTTAGAGCCACATGGTGGACAGGGAGAGGGCAACAGGGAAGAAGGGTTCTGCTGTGCAGGACGGGACCAAGGGAGGTCTGTGCAGGAAGGGGAGACTGAGGGCTCAGGCGGAAAGTAGGGTGCCGGGCAGGGCAGTCCTGGTGGAGGAACTGCTTGGCAGGGAGCATGACTGGTTTTGTTTCTTAAACAAACTTTCTGTTTTAGAGAAGTTTTCAGCTCCCAGCAAAACTGAACAGAAGATAGAGAGCTCCCATGTACTCCGACCCCCACCCCCACACAGTCTCCCCATCATCACACTCTTCTTTCGCCCAAGACTCTGTTGGTCTGAGTGTGTCAGGGAGTAGCAATAAACTGATGGGTGCAGAGCCTCACCCAGCACAGAGCAGGGCTGGGTGCTTGCTGGATCAAGGGACAAGCTTCTAGATGTTCCCTCTTCTATCTCTTCAATGCCGGAGCCTGGATGGATCCTGGGAGATGCCAGAGTGGCAGTCAAGAGCAGGTCTGTGCAGACAGACAGCACAGCTGTTCAAGTTGAAGGTAGACATAATGACCCTCAGAAAACACGGATCTCACCATGAAAAGTCTCTGAAGAGGGCTGGGGATGTGGCTCAAGCGGTAGTGCACTTGCCTGGCATGCTTGCGGCCCGGGTTCGATCCTCAGCACCACATACAAACAAAAACGTTGGTCCACCAAAAGCTAAAAAAAAATATTAAAATTCTGTCTCTCTCTCTCTCTCTCTCAAAAAAAAAAAAAAAAAAAAAAAAAAATTAAAAAAAAGTCTCTGAAGAGAAATCCAGGCATTCCAGCACAAATTCAGAAGACATATGTGAAAAAGCAATTACTTTGAAATAAAATATAGGTGTAAAATAAATATAGGTATAAAAAGGAATCTTACCAGGCCTAAGGGAAAAATACTGGGGGTGTTCTGAGCAGGGACCCTGCTGCCAGAAGCAGGAAGCAGGAGTCTCCACTGGGCATTGTTAATACCAAAACCTGGGCAGACTGGCTCCTGCCCCAGCATCAGGACAAGGGGAAGACTTGCAGTCAGAGACCACACGCCCTACTGCTATTGACCTTGGTGCTTCGGAGGGCCACACTATAAATGAATGACACTGTCCACAGACAGCACCCAACACAGAGTGGGGCAGAGAGCCAATTTTAAGACCTTTTTAATTATTATTTTTTTTTTTTTTTTTGGTTGTTGTAGGCAGCATGCCTTTATTTATTTATTTTTTATGCGGTGCTAAGGATGGAACCTAGTGCCTCACACTTGCAAGTGCTCTGCCACTGAGTCACAGCCTCAGCCCCACATTTTAAGACATTTTTAGTCATAGTCTAAATATCAAAAAATATTTTATCAAGCAAACATTTTGTGGAAAAGTCAGTATAAAATACATTACTGAGGTAGTCTTTATTTTGTAGATATTTTTAAAAGCTCACAGAGCAACCTAAAGGCTGAGGCAGGAGAATCACAAGTTCAAAGCCAGCCTTTAGCAATTTAGTGAGGCCCTATGTGACTTAGCGAGACCCTGTCTCAAAATAAAAAATAAAGGGCTGGGGTTGTAGCTCAGTGGTAGAGCACTTGCCTAGCATGTGTAAGGCACTGGGTTTGATTCTCAGCACTGCATAAAAATAAATTAAAAAGTCCATAAAGAGAGAGAGAGAGAGAATTTTTTCAATATTTATTTTTTTAGTTTTTGGTGGATACAACATCTTTATTTTATTTTTATGTGGTGCTGAGGATTGAACTCAGCGCCCCACACATGCCAGGCGAGTGCGCTACCGCTTGAGCCACATCCCCAGTCCCTAAAAATATTTTTTTTACAATAATAAGTAAATAAAAAAATATATTTTTTTAAATAAATAAAAAGGGCTAGGGATATATGGCTCAGTGGTGAAGAGCCTCCGGATTCAATCCCCAGTACCAAAGTGAAAAAATTCTCAGAAACACTTTATTTGAACTATTCTGGCTGTGACAGAATAATCTTAACCAAAAAAAAAAAAAAAAATTAAAGAGTAAAAATTTTAGAATCAAAGTAACCTCAACTACAATTTAGCTACATTTATTTATGACCTGAAGTCATTAACTTTTTTTTTTTTTGGAACTAGGGATCAAACCCAGGGTCTTATGTGTACAGGCAAGCACCACCAACCACTCTACCATCCCCTGCTGTCTTCATTTAATCCTTTTTTTTTTTTTGTACTGGGAATTGAACTCAGGGGCATTCAATCACTGAGCCACATCCCCAGTCCTATTTTGGACTTTTACTTTAGAGACAGGGTCTCATTGAGTTGCTTAGTGCCTCACTGTTGCTGAGGCTGGCTTTTAATTTGTGATCCTCCTGCCTCAGCCTCCTGAGCTGCTGGGATTACAGGTGTGCCATTTAATCTTAAATGTTTAAAAATCCAGGTTGGGAATATATCTCAGTGGTACAGTGTTTGCCTAGCAGCACCAAGTCCTGGGTTCAATCCCCAATACTGACAGAAAAAAAATAAAAAAGACTGTACTTTTTATTTTTTAAAAAGCACTGCCACGAAGCACTGCCATGGTAAATTACTGGTTAAATTTTGTCCTCATGATCTCAAGGGCAAACATGTAAAGTGACGATAAAATCCCACTGAAGGGCTGGGGGCAGCTTGGTGGTTCTGCACCAGCCCAGCAAGCCCAAGGCCCTGGCTTCTATCTGTAGTACCATAAAAAATAAATAAATAATTAAAAAGGTTGAAGAATCCAAAAAGGTAGCACAGTGAAGCATTTCTTGACACTTTGCATACAGCACTTAAAATCCAGCAGCACACTGAACACCAAGAATCAAGTCGAACCTCTTGGCACCAAAGACAGAACACCACTCAGGTAACTGCGACTACTACTCTCAGGTCTTCAGCCGGAACTATTCTGCCAGTGCTGGACCCCAATTTACCACATGGCTCATGTTGGATGACAAGTGCAGGAGATGCACAGGGTCTGTACAGAATGGAGACTTCTGAGCTGGGTGCGGTGGCACACACCTCTAATCCCTGTGGCTCAGGAGGCTGAGGCAAGAGAAATGCAAGTTCAATGCTAGCCTCAGCAACTTAACGAGGCACTTAGCAATTTAGCTTTGTCTTCACACAGCTGTGCTTGTCTCTGGCTCACTTGTGAGCCACCCTTGAATACAGCACTCTTGGCCTGAGATCTGAGGGGCTCCAGAGGGCACAAGTGAGAGTTCTGCTTGGCCCACAGCCCTGCTTCCCACTCTGTGCTTGCAGCCACTGCCACTGGATGGGGACTGGCTCTACCCACCAGTCACCCATTGGTTGGAAGCCAGTGTCTCTGCAGGTGGTCCCTGGGATTGACACTATTTTGGGGCTTTGCTCACTGTGAGGACGGGCAATTCAGATTGGGAGTGTAACTCAGTGGTACAGTGCTTGCCTAGCAGCCACCAAGCCTTGGTTCAAACCCCAGAGAACTCTAGTCCTGACACTCCCTGCCCACCTCTGACCAGAGCTCTTTGACCTTTCTTCCTGGAAACCCCAGGAAGAAAGACCCAGGATCCCTGTGGACCTTAGGGAAGTGAGCTGGCGATGAGATAAGCTATGTTACAACAGTCCTTGCACCATATGAACATTTGCCCTGGCCGCCAGCCGCCAGCCGCCAGCCACCAGCGGAGCTGAAGGGCACAGCCCATTTGCTCATGACTGTACTGTCTTTGCACCAGGCAGACCACTCAGGGTCTGAGAGGACCTTCAGCAGAAGCACTCCCCAGGAGTGTGCTAGCCAGCTTCCTATTGCTGTGACAAAAGGAACTACCGGAGGAAGGAAGGTTTATTTTGGCTTCAGGGCTTCATCCATGGCCGGCTGGGCTCCATTTCCTTTACCTGTGGTCAGGCAAAGCATCATGGCAAGGAGCACGTGGTGGAGCAAAGCTGCTCACCCTATGCTGGCCAGGTAGCAGAGAGGAAGGGGTGGGCCCCAAGAGCCCCTTGAAGGGCACACCTCCAGTGACCTACCTTCTCTCAACAGCACCATCAGGGCTGGGGATGTGGTTCAAGTGGTAGCACGCTCGCCTGGCATGCATGCGGCCCGGGTTCGATTCTCAGCACCACGTACAAACAAAGATGTTGTGTCCGCCGATAACTAAAAAATAAATATTAAAAAATTCTCTCTCTCTCTCTCTCTCTCTCCTCTCTCACTCTCTAAAAAAACAAAACAAAACAAAAAAAAACAAAAAAAAACAGCACCATCAGCTGGGGGTCACTCCAGACCCAAACCTTAACATACGTCATCCAAGAGTCCCACAGTCACAACAAACACTGTGTCCCCCTCTACCCTTACAGGTACCTAGCAATTCTCCTCACCAGACTGTGAGGATGGAAGCTAAGACAGGGCAGGAAAGCTCGAGGGCATTTCTCTGTCATCGCTAGTCTCTTGGACAGACTGCCTCACCTGCTCATGTTTCAAGATAACCATGCTATAGTCAGGGCCCGGGCCCTGCACACTCAATGACGCGCTACTAACTCACAGGTCAGGTAGTAACACTGCAGCCAGTGGATGCTTCACTTGGCCGCCACCAGCTTCCAAATATATTCCCATCACTGAGTCACTTTTTTCAAGTGAGTTTTATTAACATTTGTACACTGTTAAATTGTATTGGTGAAATTCAAGACTATCCTAAATTGGTGAAATTCAAGACTCAGAAAACAGACATGCTGTGCTAGGCTTTATTTAACATTGCCTCTGTGATGACAAGCCAGCTTGGGACCGAGGTCAGGAGGGAGCAGGTGGTCCTGCCAGGAGACGGAGGCCCAGGGCTCTTGTAAGTGGAACCCAGGCTCTGGTGGGCCAGCATCAGGATGGGCTCCTAACTGCTCCTCTTCTCTTGTTTCCATCTCAGCCTGTTCCAAATCCTCTCCAGGGCCACCTTCCCCATGAAGAAGGTGATGACAAAATTACGCTTGTACCAGTCTCTGCAGGGAAACAGGAGGCATCCAGGATGAGCCCCAGGGATGGGGCCTGACAAGCAAGCAGCTCCAGCAGAGGTGAATTTTGCTCTGCCCTCCTCCCCAGGTCTTCCCCTGCCCCAAGCTGTGTCTCCACAGAAGGCATCTCTCCTGCCCTCCCATCAGGACAGGTGCAGGTGAAGCACCTGCCCCCATCCTCTGGTCTTGCTGAAGGACTCCTGGCGAGCCTGCCCTCTGTCTAGTGGCCTTCTTGGAGAGATAACTGAGGAGGGATGCAAGAGGACCAATGAGCCACAGCCAGCAGGCTCTGCAGGAATCGTGGGTCAGTCTTGATGTGGCCCTTATTTGCATGACAGCACACAGCAGAAGGACTGCAGTGTGAGAAGCTAACTCCTGGCGAGCCTGACATTGTGATGTTCATACTGTTCTGGGGGAGTCTGCACTGCCTGCCAGTTACTGGACAGAAGCTGACAGAAGCCTATACATGGGAGGAGCCTGGAGAGCTCATGTGAGGGGAGGTGCACAACAAAAGCTTGGGTCAAGCTGGGGCTGCCGCAAGGACGACACATGTCTGTGCAGCTTCTATTTCAGAGTCACACAAGTGATTTCGGGGCCTCAGTGTGAAGGAAGGAGAACAACCCAGGGTGCTAAGGCAGCCACAAGAGGTGAGCATGCTGGCTTTCTGCCACCTCCACACTCCCTGACTGAGGACATCTGTTTCCACCTGCTGATGTGAGGCTGCAGTGAGGAGCAGTGCCTAAGACAAATGGCTCGGGGAAGGCAAAACCGGAGTTCCGTGAGGACCAAGGTCTGGGATTCCGGAAAAGCCAGACTCCTGTCACTAGTGCAGACACCTGCCTGACGTATGGGTAGGAAGGGTGCCCTGTGCCATCCACATCAAGCCCGTGGGGAGCAGGTCTGGTGCAGACAGGCTCTTGGCCCACACACTCACTTGGCTAAAAGCTTAACCAGCACAGAGAGACGCTCCACAGTCTTAGGAGCAGGACCCAGATGTTTCAGGACTAATCTTTGGTCAAGGCTCCTCTCAGGAGCTCATTCAGCCTCAACTATCATCAGTGTCATCTTGGTCTTCCCTCACTTGCCCATCTGACTCTGTCACTGTTTTATATGTTTTTATTTTTTTTTAAACAAAGCCTTCTTTTTTCTTTTTTTTTAAAGAGAGAGAAAGAATTTTAATATTTATTTTTTAGTTTTCAGTGGACACATCTTTGTTTGTATGTGGTGCTGAGGATCGAACCTGGGCCGCACGCATGCCAAGCGAGCACACTACCGCTTGAGCCACACCCCCAGCCCTTTTTTAATTTTTTAAAATACTTTTTAGTTGCTGATAGATCTTTATTTATTTATTTTTTTAATATGTGCTGCTGAGAATCGAACCCAGTGCCTCACACATACCAGGCACGTGCGCTACCACTGAGCCCCAGCCCCAGCCCCTGTCACTGTTATATTTTAAAACAAATCTAAACTACCAATCTATCATTTCACCTGGATATACTGGTATTTTACATGTTATCTTTTTTAATTCCATCTTGGTATACATGTCAGTATTTTGATTTGATATTTATTAATATACTGTTTTGTTTTTATTTACTTTGTTTTCTCAGTTTCCTTCTTTCTCGTTAATGTCCTTAGGATTAACTGTTGAGATCATATTAGATTGTTACACATTCTCATGTCTTGACATTCTGTAATCTCCCTACCTGATTGCAGTTGTTGTTTTTGGGGTTTGTGTGTGTGTGTGTGTGGGGGGGTGTATGCGTGTTTAGCCTCTCTAAATGTAAATGTATTTTTTTCCTTTTTTTAAAATTTATTCTGATTTGTAATGCATGATGGCAGAATTGCAATTCACTTCATATTACACATACAGAGCACAATTTTTCAAGTCTCTGATTGTATACAAAGTATTTGTGTCTTATACATGTCCTTAGGGTAATGATATCTCACTCATTCCACCATCATTCCTACCCCTTTGCCCCCTCCTTTCCCCTCCTTCCCCTTTGCCCTATCTAAAGTTCTTCCATTCCTCCCATGATCCCTCCCAATCGCTATTATGTGACTGCATCCTCATATCAAAGAAAACATTTGGCCTTTGGTTTTTTGAGATTGGCTTGCTTCACTTAGCTTTATATTCTCCAACTTCATCATCTGCAAATGCCATGATTTTCTTCTCTTAATGCTGAGTAATGTTCCATTGTGTGTATATATACCACAGTTTCCCTATCCATTCATCTACTGAAGGGCATCTAGGTTGGTTATTATTAGCTATTTAGCTATTGTGAATTGTGCTGCTATAAACATTGATATGACTGTGTCCCTGTTTTACATGTTATCTATAACTCACTAAAATCATTTTTAAAAACCCATAATCACCATACCATCACTGCATCTAAGATGATCCATAACTAATATATAGTTCCTGCCCAACCTCCTCCATCTGCCCAAATCTCTCTTTCATCCAAACATTTCTTTACAGCTGCTGTGTGTCAATCAGGGCCCAAACAAGCCTAGACATTGCATGAATAGTCTACAATAGCTGCCCCCTGTCCCTGCCTCTTTTTTGGTGCCAGAGATGACACTAAGGCCTTTGAGTATGCTGGAATGCTCTACCAACCTAGCCCCTTTTTTTGTTTTCCTGGCTACTTGTTGAAGAGCCTGACTCACTGGCTTACAGAATCCTCAGTGTTGGGCATCTTTGAGCTTCACCTCAAACACAGTCTTCTACGTTGCCCCTTTAGTATTTCCCTGCAAACCAGCATTTTGTTTGAAAGCCCAACCACACTGCAACTCCATCTTCTGTAAGAACCCTACACAGGGCATTGTCTGTGCTTCCGTCCTGTCACAGAGGCTGCCCTGCTCCATGGTGTGTGTGCTGGGGCTGCAGGTGTGTCATCCTGACCCTTAATTATTCCATCTCCACCAATTTTCCAGCCAGGGGTGTTGGCTGCCAGGGTGACGGTTGCGTAGGTCTGTTACTTCATTAGGAAAATGGGAACTTGCTAAGTCATCTCTCTGCATTGGTTGTCTTTCTCCTACAGAGGCAGTGCTGCTTTGTGTGGTCACCATGAGACACTGCTGGTGCAGGAAAGGCAGAAAAGTGGGGCATTCTTTGGAATTTTTCCTTCTGTTTACCAATTTCCAGACTAACGACTTGGTAGTGTGGCCATACTGAGGTGACCTGTAAGCTTCGACCAGTCATCTGGAATGCAAAGGTATGCGTCTGCCTGACATCTTGTCAGCCACCATCTTTGGGAAGCTGACTGACAGCCTCCTTGCTTCCAGCCAATCAATGTCTGCACTCAGCCTGCACCCTTCCTACCCTGCACAGGCTTCTCAAGGAAGCACAATGAACTAGTGTCCAAGGACTAGGAACAAGAACTGCCATGGCATCATGCCAATAATCCGTGGCTGGCCATTTTATTTTAAAGTGCAAGTGAAGTGGACAAAATCATGCACTTCTACCTCTGATATAAATCTCAAAACTGCTAAATTGAGGTCAGAAAATAATTTTGCCCAATCCAACTTTTAGAAAGGAAAGAAACACTTACCTATTATAATACATGTGCTTCTGAAAATTTTTACTTAAAAATTCCTTATAAAAGTCAGCCATTTCTTCTGCATTCAAGGTTGCTTTTTGACCTGAAAGTAAAATTCAACATTAAGACTTCAGGACAAGTCAGGCACAGTGGTGCTTGCCTATAATCCCAGTCACTCAGAAGGCTGAGGCGGGAGGATCGAAAGTTCAAAGTCAGCCTTGACAACTTAGCAAAGACCTAAGCAACTTATAAGACTCTGCCTCAAAAAATAAAAAATAAAAAGGCTGGGGATATAGCTCAGTGGAAGTTCCCCTATCTTCAATCTCTAGCACACACACAAAAAAAAAAAAAAAAAAAAAAAACTTCAGGACAAGAGATATCCAAAAAACCTATTAGAGCTAATAAATAAATTCAGCAAGCTTACAGGATACAAGATCAACACACAAATATCAATTTTATTTCTACACACTAGGAATAAACAATCTGGTGTTGATTTCCTTTTGTTTGTTTTTTGTAGCATTTGGGATTAAACCCAGGCCTCACACACACGGCAAGCATTCTACACTGAGCTACATTCCCAGCCCTTTTTATTTTTTATTTTTTTAAGGGGGAGAGAGAGAGAGAGAGAGAGAATTTTTTTTAATATTTATTTTTTAGTTCTCGGCGGACACAACATCTCTGTTTGTATGTGGTGCTGAGGATCGAACCCAGGCCGCACACACGCCAGGCGAGCGCGCTACCGCTTGAGCTACATCCCCAGCCCTCCCAGCCCTTTTAAAATTTCACTTAAACATAGTGTCTCACTAAGTTGCCCTGGCTGGCTTCATCTTGTGATCCTCTTGCATCAGCCTCCTGAGTTGCTGGAATTATAGACATATGCCACTCACCTGACTGCAATGAATAATCTGAAATAAAATAAGAAAACAACTCTACTCACTATAACATCAAAAATAATAGACTTAAAACCAGACTTGTAGGGCATACCTGTAATCCCTGCTACTTAGGAAGCTGATACAGGAGGACTGCAAATTCAAGGCCAAAGTGGGCAACTTAGTGAGACCTTGTCTCATGATAATAATTAAAAACAAAAAAGGCTGGGAGATGTAGCTCAGGGGTAGTGCGCCCCTAGCTTCCATCTCCAGTACCGCCAAAAAGTAAAAATTTAAAAATTACTATGGATGTAGTTTGGCAGTTCAGAGAGTAAAAACACTTGTCTAGCATGCACACCACACTGGGTTCAATCCCCAGTACCACACACACAAAAAGACAGACATATGAATGAAGCTAGAGACTATCATGCTAAGTGAAATAAGTCCATTCCAAAAAACCAAAGGCTGAAGGTTCTCTCTGACATGCAGATGCTAACACACAACAAGAGGGGGTTGGGAGGGAAGAATAGAAGTTCACCGGATTAGACAAAGAGGAATGAAAGGAAGGAAGGGGGATGGAAATAGGAAAGACAGTAGAATGAATCAGTCATAACTTTGCTTTGCTCATATATGAATACACGACCAGTGAAACTGCTCATCGTGTACAACCACAAGAATGGGATCCAAATTGGAATAAGTAATACTCCATGTATGTATACTATGTCAAAATACACTCTACTGGGGCTGAAGATGTAGCTCAGTTGGTAGAGTGCTTGTCTTGTACACACAAGGCCCTGGGTTCAATCCCTAGCACCACCACACACACACACACACACAAAAAGAAAACTGGGCTGGGGATGTGGCTCAAGCAGTAGCGCGCTCGCCTGGCACTGGGGCCCGGGTTCGATCCTCAGCACCACATACAAACAAAGATGTTGTGTCCGCCGAAAACTAAAAAATAAATATTAAAAAATTCTCTCTCTCTTTCTTAAAAAAATAATAATTCCACATTACATGTACACATCATGTATAATCAAAAGAATGAGAAGTTATACTCCATTTATGTATGATGATGCATTCTACCATCATGTATAACTAATTAAGGAAAAAAAAAAAAAGACCAAGCCTTGATTAGAAGTCTAACTCAATCTCCAGGGCAGGGCAGGGCTGGAAAAGGATCTGACCACAGATGGCCAATGACTTAACCAACCATGCCTGCCTAATAAAATCTCCAGGAAGCCCCTACACCCTGGGGTTCAGAGGGCTTCCAGGGTATCACACTCTTCAGGTGCTGGCAGGTGGCATGAGGTAGAGGCATGGTAGTCTGTGCCCCATACCTAGCCCCCAAGTGTCTCTCTTCTAGCTTTTCCTGATTGGTATTCTTTGTAATAAACCAGTAGCAGTAAGTAAGTCACTTCTAAAAATTCTGTTCCAGCAAATTACAAAGCCTTCAAAGGGGATCAGGGAGACCCCGACTTATAGCTTGTCAGTCACAAGTCTGGGAAGTGGGACAGGCCTTTGAAGTGGGAGCAGTTTTGGGGACTGAGCCCTTTAACCTGTGGGATTTGACAGCAACTCCAGGAAGAATGTATCAGAATTGAATTGAATTGCTAGACACCCAGTTGATATGGAGAACTGGACAAACAGGGTTGAAAAATATAATCATGTAGCTGGGCACGCCTGTAATCTCAGCTACTGGTGAGGCTGAGGCAGGAGGATCGCAAGTTTAAGATCAACTTGGGATCAGTGAGATCCTTTATCAAAATAAAATAAAAGGGCTGGGGTGTGGGGTGTGGCTCAATGATAGAGTACTTATCTAGCATGGAGGCCCCAGGTTCCGTCCCCTATAAGGATAAAAAAAAAAAAAAGAAAAAGAAACAACCAAAACAACAACAACAAAACAATACCAATACCATGAACTTGGTGTCAGGAGGAAGAGACCTGTGGATCCAGTAGTTCACCTGTAGGTATACTACACAGCACATATCTGTTCCCAGCTGCATGAGTCATAGTCAAAGAAGGAACAACAAACATCCTTCAACTGAGGGACAGAGAAAACGCACTCCATCCATAGCATGGAACAGCATTTGGTCATAAGGAAGGGTCTCGGAAGCACTGTAACATGGACGAGCTGGATGCAGGGTAAGCCCAGGTGGAGGCAGAAGGCAGATACACGCTGCATGATCCATCATCTGCCATGTGCAGAACAGGTAACTCCAGATTCAGACAGCAGACTGGTGCCTTCGGGGTCTGGAGGGAACTGAAACTGACTGTTAACAGGTAGAGGTTTCCCTCTGTGCAGATGGAAATGTCCTGGGATTAGACAGTGATGTGCGGATGATCTGTGAACCCTAAAAACCCAGAATTACACACTCTCAAAGGGTCAATTTTAAGGTATGTGGATTATAACTCAGAAAGGAAAAAAAGACTAAGGGCCAAAAAGTTAGATGCTATATTATCAGACCTACTAATTACAGGAGACTCCACACCCTATGCAGGCCATGGCACGTGCCTTCCTTGCCATGCTGGGCCAGTGTGCACAGACCCTCACCAAGGAGCTATGACAGGGCAGTGAGGAGCCTTCCAGCCCAGGGAAGGCAGGAGCCTGCCTGCTCAGTGGGCTCAGAACACTGAGTGAGGGTGCTGGACAGGGGGCTGGTGCAGGGACAGACACAGCCCATCCCCATGGTTGGGTGGTGCCACTCTCGGAATCACCCATTCATAAGCCCCAAGAAGGCCCTGGCGGAAATCCGCAGAGCAGCTCAGGCCCAGGCTCTTGCACCAGCAGTGGTGGGTGAGAGAATGAGATTGTGTGGTGGGGAAAGGGTGAGAGAGTGCACCCTGGCTTCCAGGCCCAAGCCCTGAACAAGAACTACCATCTCCTGTAAGAACCTGGGCACTACACTCAGGGCTGGGGCAGAGAAGCAGCCAGGCTCCTGCTCCCACCCTGTAGGGGTGTTATGCTCTAATCCCCTGCCATCCACCTCCAGCAGTGGCCTGGCAACATGGCTATGCTGAGGCCTCAGCCCACTGGGATGCTCAGGTCAGTCAGCTTGGAGCTGACCAAGTGCATGTTCCCAGACAGAAACAAGCACACTGTCCCCTCACAACAGAGGCCAGGAGCCACACTACTCTGGCACCCGCCAGGCCCAAGCAGTAGTATGTGTGGCTGGAGCAGATGGTGGCTCAGCTCCGCAGCACTCACTAGGCAGTGCAGGCGACTTCCTATCTGTGCCTCTGTTTACTCAATTGCACAATGCAGGCAATGGCCATGGTGTCCCATGCACTACTGCTGACACAGAGCAAGGTGAGTGTCAGACTCTGGTCACGGCTCAGCAGTTATCTACTATGCAATGCACACAAGGCAGTTTATTCACAAGTCCTCTCCTGGCCAGTCTTCCTATTACCCTGTCTTCCCCTGCTGTCCTCCTGCTCAGCACCCTCTCTTACTTCCTCCCTACTTTCCTGCTAGTTTTCTCGGATCTACACACCTGGCAGTGCAGTGTCCCAGTAACCCTCTGTCTGCAGGCTCCCCTCCTGCCCCACTGGCATGTCCACAGCTCTGCCCCCTCCAACCTGTCCCCAGTGAGGAGGACCATGCTGGGACTCAAGGACCATGACTGACTAGGAGGATGGAAGCTACTTGAGCAAAGATGGGAGCAAGTAGTTAACTGAGGGGCAAGAGGTGACAAAGGCTTGCAGGAAAGATGACTTGTGGGCTGGTGTGAAAGATAAGGGCCCTGCAGGGTAGAGGGGGTCACTCCAGGCCAAGGACCAGGCCAGGCAGGAGGGCAGGTGGAGGTGCAAGAAGGCGCTCTGAATGAGGGACAGTGGTGCCAGGCTGAAGAGTACCAGAGCGGAGTCCAGAGGTAGGCACAGGGTGGATGAGGGCAAGCAGCAGCAGCAGCTTTGAGGGAGGTGGCCTTCATGGTCCTTAGAGCTGTGTGCCTCCCAATAGTTGGGTGCAGTAGTAGCACATGCCTGTAATCCCAGCAGCTCACAAGGATCAAGTTTGAGGCCAGCCTCAGCAACTTAGCAAAACCCTAAGCAATTTAGCAAGACCTTATCTCAAAATGGAAAATAAAAAAGAGCTGGAATGTGGCTCAGTGGTTAAGTGCCCCTGGATTCAATCCTCATTACCAAAAGAGAGAGAGTGAGAGAGAGAGAATGAATTGTGGCCCCCAAGTCAGCTTCTGAGGTCTCTCTTAGCCTTTCATGGCCACGTGAGGAACTGAAGAGGTGGGAAAAGTAGCTCCTCCCAGCAGCAGCAGTGGAACTGTTCCACTGGATAGACAGAGCCAGTCTCTGTCCCCAACTAGCTGTGTGGCCTTGAACGATGACTTCCTGTGCCGTTCCCTCAAGTCTAGCATGTGGTCATAAAAGCACACCCTCACAGGCAGCTCTGAGACCTGGCACTGGTCAGCGAGGCAGGAGGGACACTGAACGAAGACTAAGCAGCGCTGCCATGCCCAAGGACTCCCAAGGGGCTCTCAGGATAGGCCTGTGGGCACCTCAGTGCCAACACCCTAGGCAGATGCTCTGTAGAAACCAAGGGTACCAGGAATCTTTGCAAGTGGCTCATCTCCACAGCTGCCAGCACTGCAGCTTGTTACTGAACATAAGTGGGAGTGGGGGAGGGAAGCAATCCATCCCATCACCACTGATGGGGTACCGACCAGGTGCTTCAGACACCAGCTGATAGGGAACCTAGCTCCTGAAGAATAAGTACATAAGTGATACAAGAAACAAGAAGGAACCCTCTCGCCCACTGTGCTGCCCACCTTACAGTGACATTTAATTTAGGGACAACAGTGGAACTCAACATATTTTGCTTTCTGTACCTGGAGAAGACCAAGAGTTTCCCCCATGGCTAGTCATCCAGTAAACATGCAGTGAGTGGATGGGCCACCCAAGCCCTATCTATCCCACTATTTTTGGATTCAGAGACACTTTCTGCCCTTTGCAATTAAAGATAATTCTGCAAGGGACACCCTGCTAAACTTGCATATTCCCCACAGTGAGACAGATGTTGGCGAAATAGTTCTGGCCTTTACTCTCCTGCTTTCTGGCATGTGTGTGACATGTGCAGCTAGACCCTCATGTGAACTTCATGCTGCACCAACCATCAAGCTCACTCCACCAGCACAGTCTCTCATCAGGAAAACCATCCTGTGAATGCAGAAAACACAAAACCATGCCTTGTTGTTTCAGATACACTACAAAGTTTGGAGTCTGACAACTTTTTCTCCTCACAATCATTTTGTTACTAACAAAAACTTGGTGCAGCTTTTCCAAAAGTCCAAATGGGCTGTGTCATCTCTGCCACCAGTGCTCACCCATCTGCTGTTCATGGCTAACTGTACATGTCTGGACACTGACCCCTTTGTCTGCCCAGCCCCCCAGGCTGCCTCCATCCTGCGTTTCCATGGCAGCAGCCTGGCTCATTCAACACAAGCCCGCCTCTGCCTGGCTAACAGGGCTCAGCAGCTGGAAGTCTGCCTGGGGAAAGGCCAGCCTCAGGCTGGCTTCACTGACTGTGGGGGGGACAAACCGGGGTGGGGGGAGGCATGGGAAGCCAGTTTACGGAAGAGTAAAAGAGTAGGAGACAAAAATCTAAAAATGAAAAGGAAAAAGGAAGGAATCCAAGCATTGCTGATTCCACTAAAGACAGGCCATGGCAGAGGCTCTGCTCCACCAGCTCCTGGGTGCTGAGCCTCCTACAACATCACGGGAGACATCACAGGAGTCCTAAGGACACAGGATGTTTTCACTTCCCACGTTGCTACAGTTTGGCTCTAGAATGTCCCCAAAGGCCATGTGTTGAAGACATGGTCCTCAGAGTGGCACAAGAGGAGGCAGAGAAACCTTTAGGAAGTGGGGCCCATGGGAGGTCATTGGGTCACAGGGGCATGCTCTCAGAGGGGACTGAGGGCCACTTCCTCTCAATCCTGTTTCCTGGGCATGAAATGAGCAGTGTGCTCTGCCACATGCTCCAGCCACTACCATACAAACAGAGGCCCGAAGCAACAGGTCCACCCAATCTGGAGCTAGAACCTGCAGAACGTGAGCCGAGCAGGCCCCCTCTCTCTTTTTTTTTTTTTTGGTGCTCTTCAACCCAGCTGCACCCTCAGTTCATCAACATTATGCTTTTAATTATACATTTCAGAATGACTAGCTGACACACACACAACAACCCTAAAGAGCTATTGTTTTTGTGGTAATAACACTACATCTACTCTCAACACCCTTTAGGAACAGTGCACTACTAATTGCAATCACCATGATGTGCAATGGGTTGCTGAATGTACTCAACCCACCCCTCTGGTTGGGACTTCCTGTCCTCTGACAAGCAGCTTCCCTCCCCACGACTGAACAGCTGCCAAAATGGATGGCTTGGTTCATACTCCCTCTCCCTGATACATGCTGTTGTTTTGTTACCAAATTAATTTTAAAATCTCACTTAAGGCCAGCCTTTCAACATTTAGCAGAACATCAATAGGATGCTGTGCTATTAATAAGACTGAAAACAACCTCTCCCATCTGCTAGGAGAGTAGCTAGTTCCCAACCCACTTCTGCAGCAGGAGCCAGCCTGCTACCATCTGATACAGGACCCCCCACACACACTCACACACCAAATACACAGAGAAGGGGATGAACTGAGGGCTGCTGAAACCCAGCAGGCCCTGGAGACCTGACTCCTTCAGGCAGAATCTAGGTTCTACCTCCTCACTGTGGGATCTGGGGTGGGGATTCTGTCATCAGTAAGCTTCAGACTCCTCAACTGTAAAATGGTAAAATCATCAGCACCTCCTTCATTTGGTCTTTGTGGATGATACATGCAAGGACTTAGCATAGTGCCTGCAGAGCCAGGACCCCCATTAAGTCTGAGCTGCCATTCTTGTGTTATTGACAGGGCACAGTACCCTTTCCTGCTGCTGCCCTCCCAGACCTGGCCTGTCAATATACCAGAGATAGGTGAGGCGGAAGCCAGGTATCTCAAGCTGGGCTGGGGTGCAGTTCAGTGGTGGAGACCCTGCCCAGAAGGCATGGAGGAGGCCTGGGTTCAATCCCCAGCACTGCCCAAAAGAGAGAGACAGAAAGGTTGCCCCCGCCTCCCCCAGCACATTCTTCTGCATGAATCCTGGCCAGACTAGGGATAAACAAGAAGGCAAGGACAGACTTGGCTTTTGGGGTCAATGGCTCTGGATTTTCCATGAGAATAATGTCTCTCTCTCTCTCTCTCTTTTTTTTTTCCCCTTGGTACTGGGGATTGAACTCAGGGGCACTCAACCACTGAGCCACATCCCAGCCCTATTTTGTATTTTATTTAGAGACAGGTTCTCAATGAGTTGCTTTGTGTCTCACTTTGAACTCATGATCCTCCTGCCTCAGCCTCCCAAGCCTCTGAGATTGCAGGTGTGGCCACCGAACCTGGCTCCCCGCCCTTTTCTATATATATTTTAGTGACAGGGTCTCACTAAGTTGTTTAAGTCCTCGCTAAGTTGCTGAGGCTGACTTTGAACTCACAATCCTTATGCTTCAGCCTCCCAAGCCTCTGGGATTACAGGTATTTGCCACTGGGCCTGACAAGAGCATAATGTCTTGACGGTAGACACCTACTTAAAAAACAGTATGAGGGCTGGGGATGTGGCTCAAGCGGTAGCGCGCTCGCCTAGCATGCGTGCGGCCCGGGTTCGATCCTCAGCACCACATACAAACAAAGATGTTGTGTCCGCCAAAAACTAAAAAAAATAAATAAATATTAAAAATTGTGTCTGGGGGCTGGGGATGTGGCTCAAGCGGTAGCGCGCTCGTCTGGCATGCAAGCGGCCCGGGTTCGGTCCTCAGCACCACATACAGACAAAGATGTTGTGTTCGCCAAATACTAAAAAATAAATATTAAAAAATTCTCTCTCTCCCAATCTCTCTCTCTCTCTTACTCTTTCTAAAAAAAAAAAAAAAAAAAAATTCTGTCTCTATCTCTCACCTCTCTCTTAAAAAAAAAAAAAAAAAACAGTATGAAATGTTATTAAGGCCTGATATCAAAACCTAGAGAAAATGTCAAAGCTTATTTTGAGCACTAGACTTTTTGGCCAAAAAGAAAATGTCAGTATTGGTAGATAAAGGGAACTGAGGTAATCTGGCACAAAAAAATGCCTGGTTAGGGGCAACAGGCCAGGAAACAGGTGAGAGAGGCAGGGACAGGGTGCCATGCTAGGCAGGTTCCTTCAGAGAAATGGGGCTGTCATGCTATGGTGAAGAGAGACCAGGAATGTAAGCTGGGAGGCAACTGTCATACCTGCATTGGGTGGAAAGTCTGCTTGTGGTGCATAAAATGGACTTAAAGGGAAACACAGGCTAAATTCTGGGTGTCTTAGTCCTGTCCACTCCCATACGCTCTGTGTGTGTGTGTGTGTGTGTGTGTGTGTGTGTGTGTGTGTGAATAAAGTTTTACTGGGGCACAGTACTTCATTCAACAGCAACATGGAATATTTCCGGCGGATATCCCATAGAGCCCACAAAAGGTAAACTATTCACTGTCTAGTCTTTACAGAAAAAGTGTCCTTGCCTCTGATTTAAAGCTTGGATGTTGGGCAAAAAAACTAGGAAATTACTGCAACAGGCAAAGAATTAACAAGGACCTGAACCTCAGCAATGTTTCAAGGGCAGAAAGCAGCAAAAAATGTTGAGAAATGCTCCAAAGGTAAACCTGGAAACCAGAGGAAGGGCAAGGAACAGCTTCTCTTCCTTTCGCTTTCCCACTTATGAACTGACTCAAGAATCCAGGAGGAAGAGCTGGAATTGGGAGGGGGTTGCAGAGGCCCTGGGAACTCAGGCTGGAAGTCCCCTGAGACGGTGCCACAGTACTCCAAGAGAGAAGAGGGAGCAATGGTCCGGAAGGGAATTCCCAGTAGTAAGAGGCAAGGGAAAGAAGCCCTTGGGGGCAACAGAAGGGAGGAGATGACCCTGAGGCTGCAGAGGTGGGTGGGAGGCCTACCATGGATTCCCCTGCTGCCCTCCACACCCAGCTTTCCACTAGCTCATACCACCACCACATCAGCCAGAAGCACAGATGTACTGACCTGATCCAGGGCACAGGCCCAAGCCTTTGGCCTTCAGTCTTGAATGAATGAACTCCTCCTTTTCCTAAAAGAAGACACTGTCAGAATCCTCTCCGTCTCCACTTCTCTCAGGCCACAGCACATTCTGAAGCACTCTGACGTGGGTTTGCTGAGGAATGGCTCACCTCAAGCCTGTTTTAAACCACCTGAATTTGGTTGAAAGTTTCATGCTTGAAACAGGATTTTAAAACTAGATGTTCAATAAACTCTGGGAAGCAGCTTGTTTATAAATCCAAAGAACATGATGAATAGATTCCATTTGACTTCGTCCATCCAAATGGATAAACGAAGTTCAGATGTTTTCCTTCTCAATTAGAATATTTATACTTCTTTCTCACATAGTTTACTTCTGAGTAAGCAGTTAAGAATTTTGAAATCTCATTGGGTGTAGTGGCCCACGCCTATAATCCCAGTTATAGAGGCTGAGGCAGGAAGATGATAAGTTCAAGTCCAGTCTCAGCAACTTAGGGAGACCCTGTCTCAAAAAATAAAATAAAATAAAATAAAAAGGGCTAGAGATGTGGCTCAGAGATAGAGCACCCCTGGATTCAATCCCTATTACTGCAAATAGAAAATAAAGAAATATCAGGAATAATGATAATATGTCAAAGACACTAAATTTTTATAAACATGAACACACAGGTAAGACAGGTACTTCTGGTTCTGGCTTTATTGCTCACTTTCCTTCCTCAAAATCTTGAGATCTGTGATCTATGAATGGTCAGTGCTTCTCATGTACAGCTACAAGTTAAAAGGTCTACCCAGGGTGGAGTATCACCTAGTGTGTATGAGGCCTGGATTTGACCCCCAGCATTGTAAAAAGTAAAATTTAAAATAAAAAGGTCTACACACACACACACACACACACACACACACACAGAGTGTATGGGAGGGGGCAGGACTAAGACACACTAAACAGACATGAAAGACCCAGCACCCTCCAGTGGCCTCCTGTATCATCTCTATTCTCATTTGAAACCTGTACTTACCTTACTAAAAGTCAAATTCTGGTTTGCCCAGAATTGCTGATTCCATTCCTGCGTTTCTTGTCTTAATTCTCTAAGCTTTTGTTCCAATGGTGATTCATTTTCAGGGACGTAAAAGTGAACAGGTCGAAGGTTTGAATATTTATCTGGGGGTCCTATCCAGTCATGGCAAGATTTTCTTGGAGGGCAGAATCTTGACACCTTGAAAGAATGCATGGCATTACACAAAATCAGACAAGCCCCGGACATGATGAAATCAGCAACCCATATTTACTAAACTCCTTTCCTGGTTTTCTTGTTTTAAAACCACAGTATGCCAGAGAATTTCCAAATTTATTTATTTGTTTACATACTAAGAATTGAACCCAGGGGTGCTTTACCACTGAGCTACATCCCCAGTCCTTTTTATTTTTTATTTTGAGACAAGGTCTTTCTAACTTGTCTATGCTGGCCTTGAAATTGAGATCTTCCTGCCTCAGCCTCTGGAATAGTTTAGACTATGGACATGAGTGATCAACCTGATGGAATTTAAATAACTAAAATGAATAATAACATCATTACACCATGTTCAACATATGGTGCTGGAATAATTCTGCTTCCGGTGCAAAAAAGGAAGAGGGAGAAGTGGAGGAATGGGAGGGAAGGGAGGAGAAGAATCTTATTCAACCTGTACCTTGCCCCACATACAAAAATTAACTCAAGTCCCAGGCATGGTGGTGCACACCTATAATCTCAGCAATTTGGGCGACTAAAGCAGTAGGACTGCAAGTTCAAGGTCAGCCTCAGCAACTTAATGAGACCCTGTCTCAAAATATAATTTAAAAATGACTGGGGGTGTAGCTCAGAGGCAGAATACTCCCAAATTCAGTCTCCAGTACCACAAAAAAAGAAAGAGGACTGAGACTGTAGCTCAGTGGTAAAGTGCTTGTCTCGCATGTATGAGGCACTAAGTTCAATCCTCAGCACCACATAAAAATAAATAAAGATACTGTGTGTTCATCTACAACTAAGTAAATATTAAAAAAAAAAAGAAAGAAAAAAGTTAACTCATAGACTTAGATGTAAAATCTAAAATTATAAGAGCTTCTAAAAGAAATCATAGGAAAAAAATTTTGCAATCTTAGATTAGGCAAAGACTTCTTAGATATACCAAAAACACAATCCATAAAACAAAAATTGGATTTCATTAAAGTTAAGACATTTTGCTTTTCTGGGGATGGGGTTGTGGCTCAGTGGTAGAGTGCTCACATAGCATGGGTGAGGCATTGGGTTCAGGCCTCAGTACCACATATAGATAAATAAATAATGTTATTGTGTCCATCTACAACTACAAATTTTTTTAAAATGATATTTTGCATTTCTAAAAACACTGTGTAGAAAATGAGAAGATAAGCCATAAACTGGATGAAAACATATGCACATCTGAAATAGGGATTGTCCCCAGAATACCTATATATCTCTCAAAACTCAGTAAGAAAAAAAGAACCCGGGCTGGGGTTGTGGTTCAGTGACAGAGCACTCGCCTAGCACATGAGAGGCACTGGGTTTGATCCTCAGCACCACATAAAAATAAGTAAATAAAATAAAGGCATTGTGTCCAACTACAAAAAAGAATATTAAAAAAAAAAAGAACCCAACTTTAAAGTGGGCAAAATATTTGAGTAAAGGTGGGCTTGGTGGTACACACCTATAATTCCAGCTACTCAGGAGGTGAGGCAGGGGCATCACAAATTTGAGGCCAGCCTGGGCAACTGAGTGAGACCCTCTCTCAAAATAAAAAGGGTGGGGGCTATAGCTCAGAGGTAGAACACTCCCGGATCCAATCCCTAACTGAAAAAAAAAAAAAAAAAAAAGCTTTTTTGAACAATTATTTCACCAAAGAAGATATGGAGGAGACAAACACATAAAAATAAGCTCAGGGCTGGGGATGTGGCTCAAGCCGTAGCACGCCCGCCTGGCATGCGTGCGGCCCGGGGTTCGATCCTCAGCATCACATACAAAGATGCTGTGTCCTGCTGAAAACTAAAAAATAAATATTAAAAATTCTCTCTCTCTCTCAAAAAAAAAATAGGCTCAATATCATTACTTATTAGGGAAATACAGACCAAAACCAAAATGCCATACCCTGTACCTATCAGAATAGTTAAAACAAAACTGTGATACCAGTATCATCAAGGACCAGAAACAATTCAGCTCCCATCCCATGCTATTCGGAACGCAAAATGACAACCCCTTCAGAAACAAGGCCAGCACAAAGACAGACATACATAACATGCAACCCCATACCCCGCTTCCAGGTGTTCACACAAGGAATGGATACACACATGTTCATACAAAACCTGCATGCAACTATTGGAAGAGGCTGTGTTTATAACCAGAATCTGGAAACAGAATAAACGCCCTTCCCCTAGTGAAGAGAAAAACCAGTACAGTGGGTCCACACAGGAGCCACTACTCAACATGCCATAGGATGAATCGCAAACACAGCATACTAACCGAAGAAGCCACTCTACTATCCTGTTTATGTTGTTTTGAACAGACAGGTGCTGGTGGCAGGAAAGGAGGGGCAACAAGGAGTGTGGGTGAAGACAACCTTCTGCATCTTGACAGAAATGCATGCCACTGGTCTCCAACAATGTGACTTCCACCTCCAACAGAGCACTCCGAGCCCTTCCTCCATGAACAACTAAACTCCACTCAGCAACAAGGGTGACCCACTGGGGCATACAACAGGGATGTACTGCACAACACAGAAACACATTGTGTGATTCCACTTGTACAACATTAGGAATTTTCTGGGAAGATAAACTTTTTTCAAAAGTCAGTGAACCATACACTAAAAATGAGTGTATTCATTTTATTATATATAATCAGACCTCAATAAAGTTAAAAAAAAAGTTGAGGAGTGGGTATTGGGGATTAAACCCAGAGGGGCTTAAACACTGAACCACATCCCAGCCCTATTTGTATTTGAGACAGGGTATCACTAAGTTGTTTAGGGCCTCCTCTAGGTTGCTGAGTCTTGAACTTGAGATCCTCCTGCCTCAGCCTCCCCAGTCGCTGGGAATACAGGCATGTGCCACTGTGCCCGGTTATAAAGTAAATTTTTTAAATGGGAAAATTTAGCTGGGCATGGTATGCACCGTAACCCCAGTGCCTCCTAAGGATGAGGTAGGAGGATCTCAAGTTCAAGGCCAGCCTGGATGATATGGCAAGACCTTACCTCAAAATAAAAAGGGCTGGGGTATGGCTCAGTGGCAGACCACCCCTGGGTTCATTCCTCAGTAACAAACAAAACAATTATATTTTCAACCCAGCTACGCACCATATTCTATTGCTGGGACTAACAATGTGCAGCAGGACACAGCCCCACCAGCACCCCAACAGTGGACCCTACCAACAGCTCACCCTACTGACAGCTCCCCATGCACACAGTGCCCCCTGCTGACGGATCCCCGTGCCCACAGCAAGGACACCTTGGAGAAGCTGAAAAGAGTTTAACCACAGAAAGGAATTCACAGAGGGGGCCAGAATAATAACACTAGCCCGCATAAGAGGATTGAACAGTAAAATATTGGAGGCTCCAGCTGGGACACAAGCAAGAAGGATCTGACTATGTCTCTCTATTTGGGGAAGTTGTAGTGCACGATTAAAACAGATGCAGTCACTGGACGATCAAGAGGATTTGGATTTGTCCTTTTCAAAAATGCTAATGTTAATAAGGTCTTGGAATTAAAATCTGGAGATAAAATTGATAGTCCTCAAAAGGACAAAGCTTTAAAAGGAAACAAATGCCCTAGCAGGCTTTTGTGGATCCAGACACTTCTGAAGAACAAAAAGAATATTTTGGAGCCTTTGGAGAGAACTGAAAACATTGAACTTCCTGTGGATATAAGAACAAATGAAAAAGAGGATTTTGCTTTGACACATTTACAGATGAAGACCAGTAAAGAAAATGTGTGAAAGCAGATATCAAACTGGTTGTGGGAACTGTGAAATTAAGTTGCACATAAAAGAGGTACACAGGGGCTGGGGTTGTAGCTCATTAGTAGAGTTGCCTTGCATGCATGAGCCATTGGGTTCCATCCTCAGCACCACATAAAAATAAAATAAAGATACTGTGTCTATCTACAATTAAAAAAATATTAAAAAAAGAAGAAGTACACAGGTGGCATCAAGAACAAAGAGGGACGGCTGGGGATATAGCTCAGTTGGTAGAGTACTTGCCTCACATGCACTACGCTCTTGGTTCAATCCCCAGCACCAAAAAAAAAAAAAGAACAAAGAGGAAGAAGCGGTGCCATAGCTGGTTGCCCAATCCAGGGCCACACTGGGACAAGGGTTTAGTAATCATAGGATGAAGGATGTAGAAACTCCACAGTGTCCAAGATGAAGATCAGAATTACAGTGACTGTGGCAGACAGGACGACACTGGGTGTAACTGCAGGCACCGTGGATGGGATATGCAGACCTTAGTGGTCAGCCAGCACTTGAAGGCATCTTGAGGGTTGGCAATTGTCAAGAATTCCCAGTCCTACTAAAGGAGGATGCTGGAGAAATCCATCCTGGAGGACCACACCAAAGACTGGTCTTCTGTTGATCTAAGACAACTGTTTAACGTACAAGACACAACGTATGTCCAACTGCATGTCGCCACCAATTAGTTTTGTTTTTACTTTGTCCTTTGCTTTTATGACTCAATGGGCATTTGTTTATACAAGTTTTATTTGTATGATTTCATGTTAAACCTTTTATGATTGTTTTTAAAAAAGCAAAAGAAAAACCCAATCACCATGAATATGATATAGTGATGAGTTTTGGATGTTGTGTCAATTGTTATCACAAACTGGAATATTCTATCAAATTTAACCAGCATTTGCAGAGCAGTCATGAAGCCTACACTCTGAAGATCCCTGTGGGCAGATGAGAGGTCTCTAGGTGTGCTGTGGCTCTGAGCATGAGCCATTCTCTATGGGCAGGTGATGATGGTATGGGAGCTACAGGGACAGGAACAGAGAGAAATCATGGGGACATTGGTGGCCCATGATGAAGACCCCCTCTGGCAGCGAGGCAGTAGGAAATGTTGCACATGGTGGATATATGTTGTTATATAACTTTTCTTCATATAAGAATGTACAGCACACAATTTACAAATGATAATAAAACATGACATATTTTGTATAAATTCCATATAGTCAGTTGAGTTCCACAAACTACTTCATTAATTTTAAAACTGGGATGCAGCTCAATGGGTTTGATCCCCAGCATTGCAAAAAAAAAAAAAAAAAAAAAAGTTTCTGGAATAAAAAAAATATATTTAAAAAAAAGGCTTCTGGACTCCCCCAAAGCCTCTGCAGCTATAGTATGTAGATACTGGCAGACAGGAGTCCCAACAGACAGGCAAGCCAGCGCCCCACTCTGTGCTGTCACCAAGTGCCCTCCCCTCCAGCAGACAGGCGCTACAGAGGACTGTTCCCCCATCTTCCCACTACTTCCCTCTCCTCCTCTCAGACTCCTGCCAGGAAGGGCCTTTCCAGGCTGCCTGCAGTAACAAAGCAAGCAGTGCTTTGTCACATCTGTCTACTGCTTCTTACTTTTCCAGTCAGTCTCCATTTTTTTCCATTATACTTTGAGAGATTTTGACTTCAAGTATGGCAGGCTCTTTCTCCATTTTTACCCATAAATAAATACATCTCTTTGTTCACCAGGCAGCTGCTATTAGGGAGGCAAGAGGCTTTTGTAAAAGGCTGACTCCCTGGATAATGTCATTATCCCCCAAGGATAATGACTGTAATTTACAGCTCGCACAGTATAAGCCACAATGCCTGGTCTTGGAACTTGGGCAGGAGGGCTGTGCGTGGGCAGGACAGGCTCCCTATGGGTGGGCCCCTGGGAGGCATGCTAGAACCTGACACTTCAGGGACAGGCAGCCTTGCAGTCCTGCCCTCTTGGGGGAGGCGGAACCTACATGTCCTCGCCTGTCAGGCTGAACTTCATCCCTGGGAGGGAGGGGAAACTAAGCTTCCAGTTGTTGGAATCATATTTTTTTAAATATTTATTTTTTAGTTGTAGTTGGACACAATACCTTTATTTTATTTATTTTTTTTTATGTGGTGCTGAGGATTGAACTCAGGGCCTTGCACATGCTAGGTAAGCACTCTCCCACTGAGCCACAACCCCAGCCCATGTTGGAATCATTTTGATTTTTTACCAGTGACCTGCTGGGCTGGACAACCCCAGGACATTGCCCTCCCACCCACACACACTGGGTATGAGCTTCCCCAGACCCACCTCTGTGCCCCAGCCTGGCTCTCCACCAAGGAGCACTCCCACCCAGGGATCTCTCCCTCTACCAGCCAGGTAGAGCAGGAGGTAGTGAGTTTTCAGAGAGGAAGAATTGACTCAGGATCAGCAGGTACCCTGGCTTACATAACAACAGAGAAGGTGCCAGAAAACTGTTAGAGTCTGTAAACAAGTCAAGATGGTGCCTGGCAAAATGCCAGAGGGAGTGGTTTGTAAAGTAACGCCAGGGAGCCATTAAGTGTGGAGATTCCTTATTGGTTGACTGCTGTATCTAGTTTATGTTAATTAGATAAGCTGTGTGGAATGTATAAATACCCCTCCTGTCCTACAATAAAGGGCTCCCACTCCTGCAGTATCAAGTACACAAGTTGCTTGAATCCACCCCCCCACACCCCCCCACACCCCCGTTATTTTGCTGCAGCCGGACTGCAGCAGAAAACAGCAAAGAGGGAAAGTTTAGGGAAAGCATATTCTTGTAGGCCATCTAGGGAGTGAGAGGCACATTTTGAGGGTTACCAGATTTTCTTTTATGTGAAACTTGGTTGGGGTGGGGGGTATAGTATGGAATGGCACATAGGGATGATCTAAGTCTGTGATCTCACAATGGTTTATGGTCATTCTCAGGATCCTTAAGCTGATGTGGTCTTCACTATCTGATGAGTAGATAACACTGGAAAACTCCCTAAATTACGATTTCTTAAACTATCATCTCTTGCCGGGCACTGTGATGCACACCTGTAATCCCAGCAGCTAGGGAGGCTGAGGGAGAAGGATCACAAGTTCAAAGCCAGCCTCAGCAAAAGCAAGGCTGCTAAGCCTTCAGTAAGACCCTGTCTCTAAATAAAATACAAAATAGGGCTGAGGATGTGGCTCAGTGGTTGAGTGCCCTTTGATTCAATCCATGGTACCCCTTCCCCAAAAACATGTCATCTCTTTTTTGCTTAATCTATTTATTGGAAGGTTGATTAACAGTACACAGGTAAATTTACAGATTTCTCAGGAACTTGGGAGAAATAGGTCTGGAAAAGTATGTGGAACTCCTGAATTAAAATCATATTACCTTCTTCTTCTTTTATGTCTCCCATCTGTTTATTTCCTCTACCCTACCTCACTTCTTGCCCTATCATTCCAGACTCCTCTGAGACAGAAACTCAAAGCTTTTCCCTCAGTGGGGGTGATGGTCCTCAGTTCCCTATTCTAGAAAAAAATCAGCAAACCAAATTTAGCAATTCATAATTGCAAAGGAAAGCCACCTAGGCCAGAGGAATACCTCCCTCCTTCATGGCAATGACCCTATACAACAGGAGCATGTCCTCTCTGGTGATACTCTGTTCACTGTTTTTATTACCTTTAAGGACCTACTCAACAGTCTCTTTCCCACCCTCTCTGGATCCAAGTCCTAGTTAAAGGCCCACACCCCAGAGCTGTTCAATGACTTCCATCAATTCCTGTGGGCTTGCCCAAACCCCACTCCTCTCAGAGCTGGGTCAAGGCTAGAGGCCCAGTCTCAGCTGCAGACATAGTGAGCTCCCAATGCATCCTCCGGAGTTGTAGTACCTGGCACCACAACAAAGGCTCAGTTGCAGTACCTGGCACCACAACAAAGGCTCAGATATCTTCAGTGTGTGCCAGCCTGCTTTTCCCTCCTGCCATCTATGGGTGGGGGGTGGGGTGGGATTGTGAGATACCATGCACTTATTTTTCGACTATACCCCTGAACCTCAAGAACAACTTGTGCAGGAAACACCAGCTATCATTGGACAAGTGTCTCCTATGAAGTTTTAGCCACAAACTACAGATGTGGTTTTCAGGAGAGCAGAAAAGCCTTCCTCAGATTTTTTTTTTTTAATATTTTGTTGATGAACCTTTATTTATTTGTATGTGGTGCTGAGAATTGAACCCAGTGCCCCACACATGCTAGGCAAGCGCTCTGTCACTTAGCCAAAACCCCAATCCCCTTCCTCAGATTTCTTAAGTCAGTGTGCAAAGCTTCACCCTTACCTGCCAGTTTAGTAATTCTAAACCGCCATCCAAAATCAAGAGGCTAAAAATGGCCCATTCTTATAAAACTCAAGCCCAAAGGGCTCCAGAAGGTTTCACCAGTCACAGAAGAGCTGAAACCTTAGTGAACAACTCCTGGGACAGGAAGAAAGCACAGGCTGCAGCTCATTTTGAAGCTAACAGTGAATTTGATAGCAAACATTGGGGGACACACCAGAAAGGAAAATTAAAGGCAGTGTCACTTATGAATTACAGATGCTAGACAAATCAGCAAACCAACCCAGCAATACATAAAAAGGAGGATCTATCAGACCCAAGTAGGGTTTATTCTGGAGGGAAATACCAGTTTAACACCAGAAAATCACCTGCTCCTGAAGGTGCTGGGGATGGAACCCAGAGCCTCACACATACTGGGCAAGTGCTCTACAGCTGGGCAGCCCTATTTATGTGTTTTAACATATCTTCAATGTCCCAAAAGTTAAACAACAACAACAACAACAAAAAAATACTGTAATAAATCAATGTATTCCTCCCCATGAACAAAAATAAAGGGTATACAATATAATTAATTCAATGAATAAAGAAATAATATTTGATCCCATCAGAACACTGGACCAGGAGTGTGAAAACCTACGTTTTAGTCCTGCCTGTAAATAAAATACAAAATGGGGCTGGGGATGTGGCTCAGTGGTTGAGTGCCCTTTGATTCAATCCATGGTACCCCTTCCCAAAAAAATGTCTTCTCTCTTTGCTTAATCTATTTATTGGGAGGTTGATTAACAGTACTTTTTATGATGCTTATACTGCTGTGTGATACCAGACAAGTCACTTTACTCCTCTGAGCCTCGATTTCTTCTTCTATAAAACAAAAGGGCTGGGCTGGGCTGGGGTTGTGGCTCCTCGATAGGGCACTTGCCTAGCATTGCGAGGCCCTGGGTTGAATCCTTAGCACCACATAAAAATAAATAAATAAAACTTTCTGATGTTAAACTGGTGTGTTCAACTACAACTTAAAAAAAAAAAAAAAAATAGGGCTGAGAATGCAGCTAAGTGGTACAGGGTTTGCTTCATGAGGTTCAATTTCCAGTGCCATAAAACATCAATAGGCATGGTAGTATGCACCTGTATTCCCAGCTACTCAAGATTCTGAGATGGGAAGATCACTTGAGCCCAGGAGTTTGAGACTAGCTTGGGCAACATAGTCAGACCCTATCTCTTAATTTAAAAAAAATAATAAAAATACGGAGCAGGAGGTAGTGAGTTTTCAGAGAGGAAAAATTGACTCAGGACCAGCAGGTACCCTGGCTTACATGATAATAAAGAAGATGCCAGAAAATGGCAAAGAGGGAAGTTTGGTTATGAACTACATGCTTCTTAAAGTCCTACCCCACTTTTATTTTCTCTATTACTAAAAAAGTCTTTAAACATCAGAATATCCATACCTGTAGGGGGCAGGGGATATAGCTAAGTTGGCAAAGTGCTTGTCTCCCATGCACAAGGCCCTGGGTTCAATCACCAGCACCTCACACACACACACACACACACACACACAAAAAAAAAAAAAAAAAAAAAAAAAAAATCCATATCTGTAGTAGTTTATCCTGAGTTCCATTTCCTTCCTATGATGCTTATTCTGAATTGGCATGTAGGGGTTTGAAAAACATTCTCCTTAATGAAAACATGAGCAAATTTGTGAGACTGTGGTTCCATTACTGTTGTTTATAAATACTGCCTCCCATGCTAAAGGACTATTTCTTTGCTCATTTTCAACCAAAAATTACTAGAAGAACATTTTAAATTACCCTCCTCATATAGGATACACACATTCTCTACACACAGGCCTATGGCCTGAAGATATCAATCTGCTTTATTGAGCCTGAATTTCCACATCTGTAAAATGGGGGTGATAAAAACACCTACTTCATAAAACTGAGGGTATTAACTTAAAACAGAGCATGAAAACACTCGGTCGAGTATTGGGCTGTGGCTATGGCTCAGTGGTAGAGCACTCTCCTGGCATGTGTGAGGCACTGGGTTCCATCCTCAGCACCACATAAAAATGAAATAACGGTATTGTGCCCATCTACAACTAAAAAAATTTATTAAAAAAAAAAACAGAACTATAAGCAGTTGATGCATATAATGAAACCAGTGGTGCTCAAACTTGCACCACTCAAAAGACTCATCCTCAAGAATGCTGATAAGTAGGCCACACTCCAGAACAATCATCTCGGAATCTTCTGGGAGTGGGCCCTAGTACTTTTTTCCTCCCCATACTAGAATGCTCTACCAATGTGCCACATCCCATCCTTTTTTAAAATTTTGAGACAGGATTTCATTAAGTTGCCCAGAGGGCCTTGAAGTCGTAATCCTTTAGCCTAGTGGCTCTGATCACAGGTGTGTGCCATCATATCAAGCCCCAATACTACAGTATTACTTTTTTTTTTTTTTTAGTACTAGAGTTGGAACTCAGAGCCTCAAGCATGCCAGGAAAGCACTCTAATACCAAGCCACCTCCCCAGGCCTAAGTACTTACTTTTGGGTACTGGAAATTAAACCCAGGGGCACTTGGCTTTGAACATGCAATCCTCCTGCCTCAGCCTCCTGAGTCTCTGGGATTGCAGGCTTGCACCACCTGCCCCCAGCAGCCCTGATTACTTCTTAAAGTCTTCCAGATTAATTTTAATGTGCAGACAAGTTTAAGAACTACTACATAGATACTACGTGGATAAAAGTATAAGCAGGCACGGAGTAAATAAAGAACACTTTATTTAAGAGCAGTTTTTAAGCTGGGTTTGAAAGGAAGAGTGGTGTCTAATCCTTAAGATCTATAATCTTTTTAAACTGGTACCTAAGCCAGGCACAGTGGCATACACTTGTAATCCCATTTGTTCGACAAGCTGAGGCAGCAGGATCACAAGTTCAAAGCCAGCCTCAGCAAATTAGAGAGGCCCTAGGCTCTAGGGCTCTAAGCAACTTCTAGAGATCCTGTCTCAAAATCTAAGAAGGGCAAGGGATGTGGCTTGGTGTTTAAGTACCCCTGGGTTCAATCCCTACTATCAAAAAAAGAAACTGGGGGCTGGGAATGTGGCTCAAGCCATAGCGCACTCGCCTGGCATGCGTGCGGCCGGGGTTCGATCCTCAATACCACATACAAACAAAGATGTTGTGTCCGCAGAAAAACTGAAAAATAAATATTAAAAATTCTCTCTCTCTCTCTCAAATAAATAAATAAATAAATAAAAATAAACAAGAAAGAAAGAAACTGGTGTCCAGAGATCAGAGATGGGAGTAAATTATGTAGGAACTGAAAGCCGGTCTCCTTTACTGCAGTGGAGGGCAAATTAAAAACCATGCAGAGTAAACTAGACATAGGGATTAAAACATAAGATCTACTTAGATAAAGAAAACAAGGTTTGCAACCTGTTACTTTAAAGATTTGATACTTATACTCAAAGTACCTAAGACAACAATCTCTCTGCGATGCAGAAATTTAATTACTCAGGAAGCAACAAAGCTGGTAACAAACACAGAGGAAATACAAACTGCCCTGAGGCAAAAACTGTTCCCTTAAGTGTCGTCCAACATAATGGAGCATTTAGATCCTAAATAAACAAGGCTCCAGAATTCACTGTAGAACCAGGCAAGTTCTGACTCAGCCAGACGCCCCCCAGCCAGCGTCATCATGATCCCTCACCTTCCACAGAACAGGCAGTCCAACAGGTGAGCAGCACATCCGACTACCAGAGAACCAGACCCTGGTAAGACCTATTTTACTTTAAAAGGGGCATTCTGATCATGCAGAAATCCTTGTTAGGGTGCTGTTCTCTTTCTGTTTGTTTATACTGGGGAATGAACATTTTTTATTTTCAGACAGGGCCTCGCTAAATTGCAAGGCTGGCCTGGAAATGGTCCTCCTGCAGCGGCCTCCAAAACTCCTGGGATTACGGGGCGCCAAGTGCCGGCCCGGGAGCTGTTTTTTCCAGCACTGGTTCACCACAGACGCCAGGGAAACCTTCACCTTGGATGAAGGTTCTTGGATGAATCCACTGCGCCCTCCCAGCGCGCGCTCCGGCTGCTGGGGCACCCGGCCGCGCCACGGCGCAGGGGCTGGGTGGGTTCTGCCTCCTGAGGACGGCCGACTATGCGCACGCCCCGCGGACCGACCGTGGACGCGGTGGGGGGAACGGAGCCAGAGGCCCGGGCGGGGCCGGGGTGCGTCGCCGTGGCGATCGAGGTTCTACTGCAGACGGGGCGGAACTTCAAGGCGTGCTAAGAGCCCGCACATTTACCAGGCTGTGTTTTGCAGCCCTTAAATGGCCTTTTTGTCCTTCCTTAGGTGCTGTTTGGCCACGCCTTCCGGCCTCCCTGGCCGCGGGTGACCGAGCTACAGGAGCCCGGCCTAGTTCGCTGCGCACCGGGCTCCTGCAGGCCGGCTCCCGCTAAGGGGCGCTCCTCACAAACGCTGCGGGTTCAGGCCCGGGGCCACGCGGGCTCCCTCGGGCGGCGCCGTTCGCGCCCCCGCCCCGCTTACCCGGCTCGGCGCCACGTCCCCGTGCTCGGCGCCGCGATCCGGGGCAAGCCGCCGGCCGTGGCCCGCAAAGGCGCGGCAGAGAGGGGGGCCCAAGGCCCTCACAGCGCGCCGCGCGGCCGCCATGGTGCGTGCCTGCCGGCTCCCGCGCCGCACGACAGAGTCGCGACGGCGCGCGGGGCTGCCTTACGGCAGGTCCGCCGAGCTCTAGGTAGAGAGCGGCGCGGCCGACTATGCGCACGCCCCGCGGACCGACCGGCTGCGAGGGTGGTGCAGCTTGAGGGGCGGTGCCACGGGCTTTCCTCGGGCTGAGTGCTGCTCGGCCGGGGGAGGGGCGGGCCGCGGCGGCGCTGCGGAAGTGGAGGCGACGGAGCGCGATGGCGCCGGCGGCACAGGTGAGCGCCGTACGGCGGCGCGCGGGCCTCCCGCGCTGCGCCTATTGTGAGGTCAGGCAGCGGGCGGCGGGCCCGGCCGAGACGCGGGGAGCGGCCGCCGCGGCCAGTAGCTGCCGCCGCCGGCCCCTTCACCGGCCGCCCGGGTCAGACCTAGCCGGGAGGGGCGAGGGGATGCAGCTGGGGGCCGCGCTCCGGCGCCGCTCCCCGTGAAGGGCCGTCTGCCACCTCGCCGCCCGCCGCGGCAGCCAAGACCGCCGCCGCCCAGACCTCGGGGTAAAGCGCGGCGGGGGCGGGCGGGGGGCCTGCCCGGGCCCGGCGCCCCCGGGCCGGGCTTCGGTTGCCCGTCCTCCTCGAGTGAGTCGTTTGACCGAAACCCAAGAGCGGGGAGATGCGCCCGGCCTTTGCGGACCTTTGATGGGCGGCGAGTGGCGGTAGCGCGCAGTGCCGGGTGGGGGAGCGTGGCCGCGGCCCTCCGGGCCACCCGGGAGCCCGCGACGTGCGCTCGGCGTGGCCGCCCCTCGGTGCAGCCCGGCGCTCTGCGGGAGGTGCGTGAGGAGCCCAGGGGCGGGCTGGACACGCGGAAGGGGTGCGGAGGGACTCGCGGAAGGGCGCAGGGCTGGGCCTACTCCTGCCCAGTGACTGCCGAAACGTGTGCAGGCTGGCTGGGTGGTCCTGTGGGGTTTGGAGGCCCCTGCCGGTTCCCAAAAGAGCTTATGATCTGAAGACTTTGTACTGGTCCTAAGGCGACAGTTGAGTTTATGAAGTCCGAATGCCACCTCTATGGTTGAAGAAATTCACAGACCCAGAGCCCCAGTCAGACTGGACCCTGAGTAACTGCTGTTCTTTAAATCATGTCCTGCCGAGCGCTGAGGAGGGTGGATAACAAACTCAGGGCCAGCCTTAGCAACTTAACGAGACCCTGTCTCTAAATAAATTACAAAAAAGGGCTGAGGAGGTGACTCAGTGGTTAAGCACCCCTGGGTTCAATCCCTGGTACCAAAACAAAACCACACCAGGTGTTTTCAGGATAGGGACTTGGTAAGTCATTTCCCCTTCTGTACTTGAGTGTCTATTGGATCGCAGTGACAAGACCTTTTTTAATTTACAGGCAAGAGCCAACACACCAGGCAACTTAAGTGTGTCCTTTAAAAATGAGAATTGTGGAATGAATTAATATGATTTTAATTTTGCAGAGAATTTGTGCTATAATGTTATTTTTCTTATTATCTTTTAGTGCTTGTGAAACTGAACACAACAAAAGTATGGATATGGGAAACCAACATCCTTCTATTATTAGGCTTCAGGAAATCCAAAAGGAAGTAAAAAGCATAGAACAGCAAGTAATGGGCTTCAGTGGTCTGTCAGATGACAAGAATTATAAGAAACTGGAGAGGATTCTAACAAAACAACTCTTTGAAATAGATTCTGTGGATACAGAAGGAAAAGGAGACATTCAGCAGGCTAGGAAGAGGGCAGCACAGGAGACGGAACGCCTTCTCAAAGAGTTGGAGCAGAATGCAAACCACCCACACCGGATCGAAATACAGAACATCTTTAAGGAAGCCCAAGCCCTTGTAAAAGAGAAGATCGTTCCTTTTTACAGCGGAGGCAACTGTGTGACTGATGAATTTGAGGAAGGCCTCCAGGATATCATTCTGAGGCTGACACATGTTAAAACTGGAGGGAAGATCTCTTTACGGAAAGCAAGGTATCATACTCTAACCAAAATCTGTGCTGTGCAAGAGATTATTGAAGACTGCATGAAAAAGCAGCCTTCCCTGCCGCTTTCTGAGGATGCACATCCTTCTGTCGCCAAAATCAACTCTGTGATGTGCGAGGTGAACAAGGCCAGAGGCACTCTGATTGCACTTCTGATGGGAGTGGACAGTACTGAGACTTGCAGGCACTTATCATGTGTGCTCTCAGGCTTGATTGCTGATCTGGATGCTTTAGATGTGTGTGGGCGTACAGAAATCAGAAATTATCGGAGGGAGGTAGTCGAAGATATCAACAAATTATTGAAGTATTTGGATTTAGAAGAGGAAGCCGATACTACGTATGCATTTGACCTGGGTCAGAACCATTCCATTTTGAAAATAGAAAAGGTCCTCAAGAGGATGAGAGAAATAAAAAATGAACTTCTCCAACCTCAGAGTCCTCCTGAATTGTACCTGAGCTCCAAGACAGAACTGCAGGGTTTGATTGGACAGCTGGATGAGGTGAGTCTTGAAAAAAATCCCTGCATCCGGGAAGCCAGGAGAAGAGCGGTGATTGAAGTGCAAACTCTGATTACGTATGTTGACCTAAAGGAAGCCCTTGAAAAAAGGAAGCTATTTGCTTGTGAGGAGCACCCATCACATAAGGCGGTCTGGAATGTTCTTGGAAACCTGTCGGAGATCCAGGGGGAAGTCCTCTCCTTTGATGGAAATCGATCTGATAAGAACTACATCAGGCTGGAGGAGCTGCTGACCAAGCAGTTACTGGCCCTGGATGCTGTGGACCCGCAGGGAGAAGAGAAGTGTAAGGCTGCCAGGAAACAGGCTGTGAAGCTCGCCCAGAACATCCTCAGCTATCTCGACCTGAAATCTGATGAGTGGGAGTACTAAAATTCCTGAGATCTCACATTGATCTTGCTGGTTTTGCACTTTATATAGACTTCTATGTATTTATAGAGAGCTTTCAGTTCATGGAGCCTACATGTGATTTATACGTGCATATCTCAATCTCAGTATTTATGATTTAAGCAAATTATATTCAGTATCTCTGCTGCTCTTGATGTTGCAAAACAAATGTCATTACAGCACATTAACTTTTCCATTTGGATCATTATCCAAACGATGTGGTGTGTTTTGTTTGGTTTGTGTTTTTTGTATTTATTTTGTTTTGTGTGTTTTCACTCAGAACATGAAATAGAGGCAGCATTTGTGAGTTTTTAGGTGGGTGGTACAAGTAAAATGCAGAAATTTCACAATCTAGGAATAGATGGAACCTTACATAATACTAGGGAAATTATGAGAAGGGGGAATTTGTTAAGTGGGAGTAAAGTCCTAGCACAAAAGCAGTACAACAATAATTTTTATTATACTAAATGAACCAAAGGGGGTTTTTTTTGTTGTTGTTTTTGTTTTGTTTTTGTTTTTTAATACAGGATTGGTCCTACCCAGTTTAATGGAGTGGGGTTTTTTATTTGGATTGTCTGTCCTTTCACGAACATTTTTGTTGAAAGAACAGTGTCTCTGCTTTCCTCCGTACTCTGTATTTTAGAGGGAATGGGTATTATTTTTGTGTGTAGCACAAGGAAATTATGAAAGCCAAAGCCAAAAAACCTTTGTAGGCTGCACCAGAGAAGGGACAAAGCATCATTGATGTCTTCAAGTCATTCTGTTTGTAAGATCTGAACTTAAAGTTTTCCTTAGTGATTAGAAAGGAGGGGAACATACAAATAAAACTAGTGGGCCTTTAAATAAAAGGCGACCTCCGCTCCTGTAGAGAATGAAACTGGAGTAGTTTACCAACATCAGGTTACACTGAAATTGAGCAGAAGCATCTGACTGTAGAACATGAGGGATTTCTTCTGTTGGTTGAGGCTGTAAAGCAGTCAGACCTGGTAAACACCCAGTCATCTTGGAACATCAGAGCAGAAACTCAGTAGCCCAGTGGGACCAGTGTGTGTAGCTAGTCAGAGGAAGTTAACTGCTGCTACCAGCACACTTAACGGCTGCCCTGGTACCTGCTGGACTCCTTAGCTCATGTTACTGGTGTGGGAATTTCTCTGTTGCCTGAAAGAACCATTAGAATCTGTCAGGCATGAAGTTTTTTTCTTTTGCCAAATGGAATATATATTTCCATAAATACTGAGGATCCAGTTTTATAGTCACTTGCTAATGTGAGCAAAAGAATTCCCCCCCAAATTCTGCAGTGCCTCGACAATGTGGGTCCCAGTCATAACTGACAGACCACTTTTTCTTTCACTAGATGATCCTGTGAGGGCACATCTTTTGAACCCTATAGGGTAACTATGTAGGGAAATTATCACTTTAAATAGCTAAAGTGTGACAGATAAAAGGAATGACCTTGAATACCTTGAAGGTGATGGAAGCATAGCAGTCATCTTCACTTTGACTCATTAGAAACCCTCCCTTTACCTTTCCTACTGGAAGTGTTCTAGAAGCATTGGAGCCTGGGGTCAAAGGGCAGTGGGGGTCTTCATGTGTGAGCCCCACCCGCAGCAGGCCAGCTCCAGGCAGCAGCAGGCTCTCAGTGCAAGCCATTGGAATTCTCATTTAGGCCAAGTTGTTTTAGGATTGCTCTTCTGTATTATAATTTTGGAATGCTCTTAAATCTTGAGTTTTTAGATTATACCCACTGGAAAACCAAGGTTATACTATAATCACTTCAGGCATATCCTTCACTAGGTTCTGCTTAATTTTTAATTTTATTTTAAAGAGTCAAAATGCCAGCCTTTAGAAGGGTCCCATGAAAGCAGATTCCCCATCCCTTGGATGTGTTCTGTAAGGTGCAGAGATGTTTCCTGCCACTGAGCTTGGAGTCTGCCTGAGCACAGGATGCTGATTACCTCCCTGGGCTGGCTGAGGGTTTTATGTGGGTTCTTTTGGTCATGGAGATGATCATTTGACCTTGTGTGATAGGCATGGTTTTGTTTCGTTTCACTCTGTTCTAGTTCCTTATACCCAATTATCTTCTATAACAAGCCCTAGCAGATGCCAGACAGCTTCTCTCGTCCCTCTTAGGAGCATGTGTGTTGATGTGGGCTGCTGCATGTCATTTTTAATTTGGACTCATCACATTGTATTATATTCTTATGATCTTTCGTGAAGAGACTCTGTACTACCAGTAAAATTTACTCTCCCAAAATGTGTGGCCTTGGGTCTGCATTAAACAATGTCATCCATGTTCATGCAAAAAACGGCTGGGAATGTTTGCTTTCTTTACCCAACTCAGTGAGCTTTGCTTTCAGATTATCTCTGTCCAGATAGATTCAAGTCAACCCTATGACAAAGCAGTTACTACAATAAATGTAATGAATGAGTCTACTAAGTGCAGTTTAATGCTTTATTTTGCTAAAATGCCTATATATTTGCTATAGTGGAATTCAATCGCTTTTTCTCGTTTGTTTTATTTTGCAGATTTCTACCTGGTTTTTGAAGGTCTAGGCTTCTGTACATGAAAAATTTTAACAGTTTTGCAGCTTTTTGTCTATTGGATAATCTTCCCTTAATAATTGGAGAAACGTCTGCCCATGGTTTTGATGTGTATACAAGTGTGTCTCCCCGTGTACTGGTTCCTGTCTTGTCCCTGTTACTGTGTGACTGTTGTATTGGTAGATCTAAAATAGCTCAGTATATCTTGACATAGACAAATTAGTATTCCTTTAATTATTACTGAAATAAAACAAATCTCTTAGCTTCTCTTGGTGGTGGAGAAAGGATGCGAGTCCAAGGTGTGTTCTGTTCTCTGTTGGCCTCGTGTCCTTGTATATGTCACCTCTGTTGCTCCTGGGGGAGGAATTCTAATGCCTGGGTGGGTGAGGCATGGGGGTAGTAGGTGCCTTCGTATAGTTGGTGGCACTGCTGGGCAGAGGTGAGAGTCCCTGGGTGCCCACCTCAACAGCCCAGGAAGTGTGTGTATGGCCAGTGTGGTTCATACTCTGCTCCCCGCTCCCTAACACTGCCCAAATTCTTAGCACAATGTGAACTGTATTTGAAGAAAGCATCTCTGTAGTGTGGTTCTGGAAAGATCCTCTCCCTAAGAGAAGTCTTAAGCTGTGCTTTTAAAGGCACTTGCATCAACCCAAGTGGAAGTGTTGGACTCTGGTGCCTACATGCCTGAACTGAGGACCTTTCAGGTCCCTCTGTGTGGTAACCTGATTCCCAGGAGCCTTCACATGAGTGTGTGAACATCCTGTATCCAGCATTTTCCTGCCAGTGCCTCTGTCTCCTTGCCTCAATCTTCTTCCTTGTCCAGACAACAGAGGCAGCCTGTCTGGCCCTGCAATTGCTAAGAGACCAAAACTAAAAAGCAAGTTGCACAAAAGAATGTTGCCCCCCCCCCCCCCACACACACACACACCCCTGTGTGGTGGCAAACAGCACCACCCAGCAGCTCCAGAGACTGAGGCAGGAGGGGGATCTTGAGTTCAAGGTCAGCCTTAGCAATCTAATGTGGCCCTGAGCAACTCAGCAAGGCCCTGTCTCTAAATGAAATAGAAAGGGTTGGGCCCAGTGATTAGCACCCCTGGGTTCAATCCCCAGTAGGGGGTGGGGGGGTGCTGGGGGGTTGGAATTCCTGGTAAGTGCCACGCAGGTGAGTGGAGCAGGGCAGGCTCCTGTCATAGCACCTGCTATTCCTAGTGTACTGAGATTCCCACAGATGAGTCATACCTCACAGAAATGGCAGTGTCCTTTGGAGCTGGCTGCTCTGGGTGTTGCAGAAGGGAGTGGGTAAAATTCCAAGAAATCAGTGCTCCCACAGGCTGGTTCGGGATGGCATAGGAGGGGTCCTGGTGGGCCTGAATCCAGGCCCCCCTGGGTGTAGGCTTGAGGTCTCCCTTGTGGTCAGGATGCCTCTGAAGCCATATTTATCCCTGTGTTGTGGTCAGATGCCTCTTTTTCAAGCTCTTGTCCATTGAGTGTCTTCCAGGCCTGGTGAAGTGTCAGACATGAGTTCTCAGAGCCTTTCTGGTCTTGTCTCTGTTCCTGGATTATTCCAAGACCCAGGAGGTCAGCTGTTCCTAGGGACTGCCTGCCTGAGGTATCCTGGCTATGGAGAGGCTAACACAGCACCTGAGGGAGGCTTGGTACACCCCGCCCCCCCAGAGAGGTGATTTCATTGGCTTGGGGGGTACAACCTGGATGTCAGGCATATGAAAACTCCCATGAGATCAGGCACTGTGTCACCTGCCTATAATCCTAGCAACTCAGGAGGCTGAAGCAAAAGGAGCACAAGTTCATGATCAGCCTGGGCAACTTAGCAAGACCCTGTCTCAAAAAAAAATAAAAAGGCTGGGGATATAGTTCAGTGGCAGAGCACCCCAGTATGGGGGCAGTGGGGAACCAAAAGCAAAAATCCTGTGAGTTCCTTGGTAGTTTCCTGAAGCCTCTTTCCAAATGAATGTTGCTGGTTCTCCTCCTTCTGAATCCTGCGGGGGGTGGTCTCAGGACATGGAACTTGGTGGTCCTAAGTGTGAGCAGAGGGGAGAGTCACCGCTGCCTTCCTGTTCATAGCCTGGGTCCCACTGCTTTTCCCCAAGCCCCCACCCATCCTTGGCCAGGTGTTCTGTGAGTTTCACCTTTCTCTACCTTTCAAGGCAAGAAGCTCACCTCTAGACCCTGTAGCCTCAGGGCCTGCAGGAATGGGCAGTCACATGGCTGTGGATGAGCTGCATTTAGAAATGGTGTCCTCTACTCCTGGCACGCGACAGGCACTTAGAAGATATTGCCAAGTAAACTGGTGGAAATCTGAACTCTTTTTGTGGTTTCTGGGGGTTAAACCCAGGGGCACTTCACCACTAAGTCCCATTTCCAACCCTTTTATTGTCATTTTGGTTTGTTTTTGAGACAGGTTCTTGCTAAGTTGCTGAGGGTCTCAGTAAATTGCTGAGGCAGACCTTGGATTTGGGATCCTCCTGCCTCAGACTCCAGAGTTGCTGGGATTACAGATAGGTGCCACCCTGCCAGCCAAATCTCACTGAGGTGATAGGATCACAAGTTCAAGGCCAGCCTTGGCAGCTGAGTGAGGCCCTACGCAACTTAGTGAGACCTTGTCTCAAAAGTAAAAAAGGCTGGAGATGTGATTCTGTGGTAGAACACCCCTGGGTTCAATCCCCAGAACAATAATGACAATAAGAATCTCCAGTGCTCTGACAGCTTTGCCTAGTCTCCAGTCAGGGCTTTTGCTCTCAGGAAGCAGAGAGCCTTTTCTCTGCTGGTCTCAGACGCTTCCCAGCACAGGACGTGGCACAGATGACAATGCGGAACGCAGGAGCACAGCCAAGTTTGGGGCAACTCCACTCATTCAAACAAATGCCTTCTGTCTGCCCATCAGGTGCCGGGCACAGAGGGAGCACAGCCAGCACTCGCACCCACTGTAGCAGGGAAGGCACAAACGATGCCCACAGGGCCACCACACAGGCCACATCTGATTGAGAAGTCTGGGAGGTTCCTGGCAGACAGTGGGCCACTGCGCAAAGTGCAGGGCTACTCCTTGCAGAAGGACATCCCCAAGTCCATTGCAGTGCAGTCAAGACGAAATTCACACACATCCCTGAGGTGTTGATAAGGGCACCTCCTGCCTCTGGGGCGGCTGTGGCAGTGTGTCCATGACCAAGGGCCCAACCCAGCAGGGGCAGCGGGTGGTACAGTAAGGCTGCTACCAGAGTGCTGTGTGGTATGGGTGCTTGGGGACCAGGAAGGGGGAGCCAGCACCGAGAGCTGCCAGGGCAGGGGGAAGGCCAGGCCCAGAGATCAGAGGGACAGAAAGCAGGTTCCTCACTGGGCTGAGGGGAGGGAGGGAAGATGGAGTGAGGAATAGGTTTGAGAGCCTGGGGACAGAGTGGGCTGAACTCTAGCTGTGAGGACAGGGCAGCCATCAGTGGGTTTACCCCAGGGAGTGAAGGGGTCACATTGCCCTTGGGACCAGAGAGCATCAACAATGCCCCCAACTGGCCTCATCCCAGTCCCCACCCACTGCTCCCAAATGATAGCAGCCAGACCAGCAGGGGACACTCCACCCCTTGAGCCTTGCTGCAGGTGCCAGCTTCAGGTGACACGGGAGCCCCAACCCCCAAAGGACTGCCCCCACTGCTGGTCCCACAGGCCTGGGGCTGACAGCTGGCCCTGGTGTGACAATCCAGGTGGATGGGCTCTTGTCCTCAGGAGTCCTGACTCCACCCACAGCTGCAGAGAGCTGAGCTCAGCCGCCTACGTGTGTGCGCTGCCTTGGGGGAGGCTGGAGGTGGCTGTCACAGATGCTGGAGCTTCCACTGGGAGGGGCGAGCACATGTCTTACCCAGAACCCTCCTGCAAGTGGGAGGGAGAAAGGCTGTGAGCTCTGTGGACAGGCTCCTGAGAACCCAGACTGAGCAGAGAGCCAGCAGCAAGCTGAGCACCTACTGTATGAGGATGTGGCCTCAGACAGGTGCCCCCCCCAGGCCCCACCCTCTGGAACCCACTGCTGCCCTTCTCCTTCCCTCAGAGCCCACCAGGCCTCACACTGTCTCTGCCACTGGGCTTTCCTCCTAGAAGGCCTGGGGTCTGCCTGTCCCCTCTTTTGGTGTCAGCCTGAGGACTCCAGGCTGAGAACTGGACAGAGGGGCTGTGGTGGCTCTGTGTGTCCCCATAGGCCTGGAGGGAGGGAGGGAGTGTGTCTGTCTCAGGAGTCCAGTGGCTTGACAGTGTTAACGGTCAGAGACCGCCCATCCCTATGTGGCAGTGTGACCTTATGCTTTGAAGGTAGCCCTTGCTCCTCTGCTACTGCAACTTATTTTAAAGTGGACATGTTTCCTTCTCTTCCTCTCTGCCTGCTCCTCCCTAATCTCCCCTCCCTCATCTCAGGATTATCTTTCTTCCCCATCCTAGGCAGAGCTATCTGTCCCTGAGCACACACCCACCGTAGGAACAAGTTCTCCTGACTTTGGGGATGGTACCAGAAGATCTCTGAAATGACTCTCCCAAATAAAAAGTGAATCACAACTCCAGACTGAGCACGTGGAATGAAGCATCTGTTAAAACCCTTGTTCCTGCTGATGGGCAGAATTGCAGTCTGTGAGACAGGAGTCCCCTGTGGTTTTCCTTTACTAACAAAGCAATAAACCTTTTTCCTTTTTCTCAAAACCATGTCTTCATTATTGGATTTGCATCAGGGACAAGGATCGAGCTTTTGGCAACACCTAGGTGCTGGCAGATTTCTCTGACCCTGACTTTCCCAGCCAGCCTGGTGAGAGAAGGAAGCATCTCTATTTAATTTAGGAAAAGAAGACATTTTCACAACCAAGTTCATGAAAAGTTTACACACTCTGCACCTGCCATGTGCTCGGCTCCCTGCTCCCAAATCCACCTCCATCATTTCCCCCACCCATTGAGCATGTGCCTGTCAGAGAAGCCCTGCGTCTCCAGTGCCCACACCTCAGGGCACCTGGCATACCCCACTGTGCTGCCTGCGCCCACTCTAGAACCACCTCAGAGCTGTGCTTACTGAGGCTCCAGGTGGCCAGGGTGAGACAGAGAGGCCTTTGTCTCACTGTGGCCAGACAGGAGGACAGGAGGCTGAGCTGTCTTCCTTGCCACGCCCTGTGGGTTCCTCCACCCCTTGCAGCAGGTAGGACCCAGCGCACCTGTCTGGAGGTGGGGGCAGTGCACAAGGGCTGCTGAATGAGTAGTCAGTTTTCTAGGTGCTGGAGAAACCAGCTGCCCATCCTCTCCTCCAGGAGTGCAGGACACCAGCCCCCGGGTCCCCTTGCTCTGTTTCCGCAGCACTGGCCTGGGCCTGCCATTCCCTGTGTGAGCTTCATGCCCTGGCTCAGGGCTGCCTTCCCAGCTCCTTCCCCATAGGAACACAGCTGGGGGTAGGCCAGGTTCACCCCATGCTGCTGCCACATGGGCACCCACACCCTGCTCAGTTGAGCTTGGTGGACAAATGGGTGGGACACACAGGAGGCCACTGCTGAGCTGGAGGGGGAGATAGATCTGAGGCGAGGCAGGTTCAGGTAGGTCCAAGCCACCAGGGCCAAGGAGGGGTCAGGAAGTCTCCGGAGGGAGCAGGAGCTAAGGAGGCCTGTGTTCTGACAGGATGGAGGCTCCAGTCAACCCTGTTCCCACAGAGGCTGTGCTGGGGAAAGAGGCCAGCAGAGCTGGAGCTGACTCTGGGGCTAGGCAAGGTCAGGGGGGTCAGGCCAGGTGAGAAGGGAAGGAGCCCTGGGATGCACACTATGACCTTCTCTGTCACCTCGTCTTTCCAGACAAGCCCGAGGTAGGGAAGGTGCCCAGCAAGGTCTCCGTGGTCTAGATGGCAAGTGGCAGAGGCCAAGTGGGGCCGGCTAAAAGCAAGGACAGGGAGGCACCTGTCCCCACTGCTCCTTGCATGGCCTTTCCCCAGTTCTGCAGGCTGCACTGTGAGGGCCCCATGCTCCCACTCACTGGGTGGAGGCTGGTATGAAGGGCCAGCAAAGGTCCCTGAGGCCACTCTCACGACTGCTGTATCCAGACACTCTGGTCACCAATGGAGGGTGAAAATGGCACAGCTGGTGCTTGGTTCTGGCCGACACACCCTGAAAGGGGCAGCTCCTGAGTTGGGGCTTCAGAGTAACTGCCCAGAGGCCAAGCAAGCCACTGCAGCTGGCCTCAGATAGCAGAGCCCTGCACCCCACCCCACTGCATCCTCGGCTTCAGCTAGTCGCCTCGGCTAATCACTTCAGCTAGTCACTTCAGCTAGTCATTAACTGAAGCTGAGGATGCAGCTGGGGTGGAGTGTGGGGCTTTGCTGACTAGGTCACCTCATGACCCTGAGGACATGAAACTGCTTTGTTTCTGTCTGCACCCCTAGCACCTGACTCAATAAATACCTGTTGAATGAACCCATGACTGCACACAGGAAGTGCTGTGGGACAGGGCAGGAGCTGGGTGACCACCAGAGGCCTCCTGCATTCATTCAGCAAACCCCCACAGACCTCGGTCCTGTGGAGATATCAGGGGCTAGCAGGAATGGCAGCCTCAGACCTGGAGACAAGGCAGGCATGGTCCTGACCACACAGGGAGGTGCAGCAAGTGCTGTGCAGAGGAGAGGATAAGGTGTGCCCTGCAGTGAGCCACAGACTACCAAAGAGGCCACCTGCCCAGGGGAGTCAGAGAAGGCCCCTCCTGGGGCAGACCCTCTACAGAGGCCAGCAGGGTGGGAGGCCTTCTAGTTGGGGTAGCTGCCATGCAAAGGCCAAGAGCCAGGCCAGCACACTGGAGGGCCTGGAAGAACCAGGGCAGGGACATACTGAAGCTGGCAGAGCCCCCAGGGTGCTGCCCCCGGTGAGCAGCAGAGATTTGGGAAGGACTGGTCACTATGTCCACAGTTCCTCCCACAGCAGTAGACCAGGGGATCAGGGTGGCAAGAGGCAGGACAGAGATCCAAGGGAGAGGATTTGGGGATCATTGGGACAGAACCTTGGGACGGGCCTCCCAAGGTCTGGCCTTCCAGACAGGGTCTAGTCATGGGGACAGGGTCACCTTAGCAGGTGAAGGGTGCCAGGTGTGGTGGCACATATTTGTGATCACAGCTACTTGGGAGAGACTTAGGTAGGAAAATCACAAATTTGAGGTCAGCATCAGCAACTTAGTGAGACTCTATCTAAAAATAAAATTAAAAATAGCTTGGGGCTGGGGATGTGGCTCAAGCGGTAACACACTCGCCTGGCATGCGCGGGGCACTGGGTTCAATCCTCAGCACCACATAAAAATAAAAAAATAAAGATGTTGTGTCCACTGAAAACTGAAACATGAATATTTTAAAAATTCTCTCTCTTAAAACAAAAAAATAGCCAGGCGTGCGGCCCACGCCTGTAATCCTAGCAGCTCTGGAGGCTGAGGTAGGAGAATCCTGAGTTCAAAGCCAGCCTCAGCAAAAGTGGGGAACTAAGTGAGGCCCTGTCTCTAAATAAAATACAAAATAGGGCTGGGGATGTGGCTCAGTGGTTGAGTGCCCCTGAGTTCAGTAGCCACACCCCAAAATAAAAAAATAAAATAAAATAAAGAGCTGGGGATGTAGCTCAGTGATAGAACCCTTGCCTGGCATGTGTGAGGCCCTGGGTTTCCACCCAAGTACCCCACCCCATGCACACAAAAGTTGCAAAGAATCTCAAGGCACAGATCCAGGTGTAGCCCTTGGTCCTGGGACGGCGAGCTGCCTGGCTGCCTTCTCCTGGGCTGGGGTCTGCTCTCAGCACTGTGTATGGGTCACTCAGAGCAGTGGCCCTCAGGCCCTGGGTGCATGTACCTCACTTCCTCTGAGGATTCCAGTTTCCACCTTCATGGGGAAGGGCATCTTCCAGCACTCACTCCTGATTAGGTCACCCCAAAGAAGGGCAGGGACCATATAAGGGCCAGCGGAAGTGGGTTAGAAGAAACTGTAAAGATCCTGAGACCAGAGCCAGGTGGACAGTCAGGTGAGTCTGTAGGGAGGGGTCCCTGGGGCCTCTGCATGGGGGAACAGTGTGGGCAGGGTCACCTCCCAGGCCAGAGGCTCCCTACCAAGAACAGCCAGGCACAGGCACCCCTTTGGCACTGGGTACTCTCTGGCCTCACCCTTAGTAGCCGCTCCAAGTCTGACCCAGTGACTTTTGCCATGGATATTTATACAGGTGCTGCCTGTAGAGGGGGTCCTTCTAGGTGACAGTGCAAGGACCGGGGCCTGTAAGGGGTAGGGCCCGCAGCCCAGGCTCTTCTGTCTGCCTGAGCCCCACTGCCCACTGGCACCTGCAGTGACAAGTGTCAGCTCTGGCCAGGCCAGTGGGAGAGAGAGGACTCCAGACAGAGCTAGCCACACCCCACCCTCCACCAGCCTGCCCTGCAGGATAGCTCACCGGCACAGAATTTGGGGCCCTTTGACCTTGGAACGCCCCCAATAAGGCACACATGCCCCTCTGAGCCCCTACCTGCCTACCTCATTCTTTCATGGAAGCCACCAGGTGGCGCCTGAGGCCATGCTTTGCTAAGGCCAGGGCACTGGAAGTGGTCTAGGGCCAGACGGCTGGTGCAGCTGTCATGCCTGGGCCACCGCCAGGTGCACCTGTCCTAGCTAGTGGAGGACAGGTGGCCATGGTACCACCTGTGCTGCAGCTTCTGTGTCTGGAGGTGGATCGCACTTGAGCTGGGCTTCTGGTGACCATCTGCTGCACTCATGTTGGCATGGAGCCCCTACAGACCTCGCAGTTCTGACCCTTTGAACTACCTTCACTTGGCCACAGGGTACCACTTCAGGCCTGCCACGCCAGCTTCCAGAAGGCCCACGTGGTACCACTGCTATAGATGGCAGTGGCCTGAAGCCTGGGAGGCAAGAATACATCCTTCCCCAGGTGGGGCCTATCTGCCCCACGTCTCTGCACAGGCTGGACCCTTGTCTGGCTTCTGACTTTTCTTCCTGGGTAATTTGTGCTCTTTGCCCAAACCAAATGCCACCTCTGAAAGAAGACTTCAATGACCTCCCCAGCCCTGGCCCTGTGTGATGTGGCTGTGTGATGCTCTGCCTCTGACAGATGCCCCAAAGCTGGACTAGCCTATCCAATCCTGGGTCCTCGGGGCAGGGAGCCCGTCATGCACCGTGGGTTGGGGGTTGAGACTGGAGGGTTGAGAGGGTCCATGAAACTGGAGGGAAGAAAGGGGCTGAAGACCTGGGGCACAGGGACTGGGAACTGGTCTAGCCTGGCATCAGAAAGGCTGCCTGAGGTGACAGGGAAAGGAAGGGATGGTCTCCACCCTGCACAAGCCTCTCCCCGCGCTACTGGGTCTCCAGGGGCCCTAGAGAGCCCTGTTGTACGGCAGGCCTCAGTTCCCCTGCAGCAGATGTGGAACAATCAGGCCTTGAAGGACCTGTTGTGTGCAGGCATGGTCCCCATATGACACAGTGGGCTTGGCAGCTCAGGGGAGAGTGCACAGGCAAGGAGTCATGTCCACAGCATGCCTGTGAGGCCAACTCTACACTGCCCAAGGCAACTGGATGCTGCAGGGTGTATAGGACAAAAGCATTGCCCCAGCAGCCTCACTTTCTCCCGTGGGGCCTGGTGGGTGTCCCAAGGCACAGTGATGGAGACTGACCTGTCCCCCAACCCAGCCTTGCAGAGCAGACACTACTGCCAAAAATAAGGCTTAGTGCCGGGCACTGCAGCTGCAAAAGCAGGCCAGGCCCTCCTCTGGCCATCTCCCATCCCCAAGTCTGGCCACCTCCTGCCTTGCCCTTTCTCCCTAGTCACCCAGGAACCCAAGTCCAGTTCTGGCTGACCCACTCACCACAAGGTAGCATGGGCTGTCCATGAAGCCTCTCCTGCTTCTCACTCCTAAGTGGTTTCCCTGCCCAAAGAACCCACTGGGCCTCTCAGCCCCTCCCTTCCCTGCCCAGGGGCAGCATGCCTTGCAAGAGCTCCTCTGCCTGCCCCCTGTGTTGCGGTAGACCACGCTGAGGCCCTGCCTGAAAGCCTGGGCACTGCAGCCTTGCTCAGGTCTCTCCACAGGATTGACAGGTCTGGGAATCCCATACTTTTCCAGGGCCTGGGGTCTAGCAGACCTGTGTTGACCCTGAAGACTATGCCGGACAGGTTCATGGGGAGAGGTGCAGGTGGGAACCACACTGCCCACTGTTGGTGGGGGCTGTCTGTCCCTCCTCTTCCCACCAGTTCTGCTAAGCATTCCTGCTCCTCAGATCCACCCTCTCTGTGTGGTCAGACAGGGAGGCTGAGGCAGCAGACCAAAGGTTCCAGACATGGTCTTCAAAGAGGACCTGGGTGTGTTCTCCCCCTAGGAAAGGGCCCTAGCCTTCCCAGCTTGCCCCTTCCAGGGCACCAACCACAGGGAAGCCACCCTCTCCTCACCCACCTTTAGTGAGGGCCTCATTAGCAGGGATTTGGGGAGGCCAGGAACACTTAGAGCCAATTCCCTCCACAGTGGCTCAAACCAGCCACTGATGTCAGCTGACAACGAAGTTGGGTTGGGCCATCCAGGGCCTCTGTGTGCCTCAGCTCCAGTACTCTGCCAGGCCCAGAGACCACCCTCCCTCACACTTAGACAGAGTCTAGCCACCCTGCCACCAATGCTCTCTGGGCCACTGTGTCCTGCTTATAAAGGGGCCACAACACCCACTGCATTGTGGGGTTGAGGATCAAATGAGGTGACTCATGTCTAGTGCCAGGTGTGACACACAACATTGTGCAAGGGGTGCCTACATGTGTCCCTTCAGCCCAGCAGGTCCCATGCCTCTCAGTATGGGTCCCTGAGTCTCCCATGGGTTCCTGAGGCTGGTGGTGGCAATGCCCTGCCACTCACACTCCCACTTAGGCTGGATTTTCACTTGAATTCAAGGCCCCTCCCCAGATTCAACCATGACCTCTGAGTCTCAGCAAACCGACAGAGGTGGTGAGGTGGTCTGGGCCAAGGTCTCTGGGCTTCTGGGTTGGGCTGTCCCTTGGGCCCTGGGGGTCTTTGGAGGCTCAGCTCTGTGGAGGGCCACCTGAAGAGCCCAAGCTCTTAGGGACTTGTGGTCCCCACAGCTTCAGTGTGTGCTATGTAGCTGTATGCAGGTATGCAGTGTGGATGTGTGAGTGTGTGTGTGTGTGCTGTGCGGCATGTGTGCGCATGCATGGGTGCATGGGAGGTATACAAATGTCTGCAAGTATGTGGCACCAGTGTGGACAGCATTGTGTGCGTGACAGAGGTGGGGGTGTGTGTGTGCTTGGTGGCTCAGACACTGCCCCTGAAGCTCCGGGACAGCCAAGGGCTCCAAGCCTGTGAGCAGCCCCTGACTGGATGGGGCCTTGGCAGGGGCTGGGAGGGCCTGCGGCTGGCTCGGGGTGTCCTGGGAACAGGTCCAAAAGGAAGCTCGCACAGGCTGCAGTGGCACCATGGCAACGCAGGCTGCACAAAGCACTGGCCTACTTACGCCCCGCCCCCCGCCAGCTTGCTCGGCTGGGGAGGGGGCAGAGGGCTGTTCTGTCTCCTGGTGGGGCTGCACACCCCAGTCTTTGGTGGCTTCGTGCCCTGGGAGCCTTGGCCTGGGTCAGATCTGCAGAGACTCACTCTGTTAATCCAGGAATGGGGGTAAAGATGGGGTGTGGGGTGGTCCAGTGCCCAGTAGGTGCACCCTGCCTCTGGGTGGTTGTAGACCCAGCAGGGCTTTGGAAGTCTCCCAGCCCCAGAAACCTCAGGGTCTCTGTGCTGCTGGTGACTGCAGTGCCTCTGCCATGCCAGTCTGAGACCACAGGCCCAGAACCCCCAGGTCAGGACTGAGAAAGCCCAGAGCCACCAGCTTTCCTCTTTTGCAAGCAGGACCTTTCATGCCCCTGGGCACCCAATTGACTCTCTGTCCTCAGTGTGGCCAGGACACCAGGGCTGAACTTGGCTTAGGGCAGTGGAGAGACCTCCTGGGCATCAGCTGATGGCCCAGCACACCAGGGCCTGCCTCTCAGCTTGGCCTGACCCAGGGCCCACTGCCTCCTCCTGCTGAGTCATCAGCACTCAGAGCTTCAGGGTTGGGACAAGGGTCCAGTGCCTGGGGAGGCTGAGGAGAGAGGCTTGGGGATCCTGGGCAGTGAGCCTCCCACTAGACACTGAACAGAGAAGTGGGCACTTGTGAGGCAGCCTGAGGGTTCAGCATGACCCCAGCCAGTCAGCCTTCTAGGCCACCTGTCTGTTCTGTCCACTGCTGGCCACCTTGATGCCCATTCCTCCAGGGGTGGGGACAGTGCCCTGCAGAGGCCACAGAGGCCAGGAAAGGCTGAGGGCCACCAGGACTGTGAGGCGGCTTTGTGAAGCACCCTGGGGACAGGAAGCTCTCCTTGGCCCCCCATGAGAGGTGAAGGTGTCACTTGACACCACACACAGAAAAGCAAATATTTTCTTGGCCTCTCTGAAGCCCCTCAGAGGCCTTTCTGTGACCTCAGGCTGGGTGGCTGTGACATCCCCCCCTCCCCGCTGGTGACAGTGCTTGCTAGGGCTACAGGGTCTCTCCAACTGGCCCAAGTACTGGGGCAGTGAGAAGCTGTGATCCACTTGTCCCCAAACCCCTCTGGACTGAAAGCCCCCCACTTATCATCTCTACTGCATCTCCTTGTGCTGGGGCCAGTGCCTGGCATCCATCTATGGAATGAAGGAAGGAAAAGCCGTGAATGAATGAGCCTGGAGAGGCCAGCCCCTTGCACCCCACGTGAATTGAGGGGTGTCTTCTCAGGCACAATCATGCATAATTCCCCCAGGCGCCAGCTGTACCGGCCTTCCCCTCCCCCACCCCTAATTTATGCCATGAGTGGGGCGGCCACTCACTGGTTCCCCGCCTGGCAGCGGCTTTGTCCCCAGGCGGATTCCCAACTGCCGCCTTTGGGAAGAAAGGGCCCTTTTCTGGCCGGTGGTGAGGTCACCAAGAGGGGCTGGGCACATACAAAGACTGTGGGCCCCCACCCTGCCTGAATGGCAGCTGCCTCTTTGTCCCCAGCTCCTGGCCTAGGAGAGACCCTGAGGGGCCCCAGCTCAACAGTAGAGGGCCTGGACTTCCTCCCTGGGAAGCAGAGTGGCACTAGAGCTGCTACCTCCCCCTAAGTGACAGCACCTGCTGCGAGCAGACCCCCATCACAAAAGGCCTGGCAGAGGGCTGGGCCAGCTGTCTGCCTGGGTCCCCAAGGCAGGCAGGCAAGTTCCCAGGACACAGTAGGGTCCAGTAGAGGGGGACTGAAGCATTAGGACGTGGGCTGGGCAGCTTGTGTCCCCTGGCCCGGGTGGGCGCTGGGTGACCATCCCAACAGTGCTGATCAGCTGTCAAAGCCATGTCTCCAAGGCCCTTGGTGCCCATGTGCATCAGGGGTAGAGTGAAGAGCAGTGGGCCTGGGATGTTCCTGGGCACTTCTCTGGGCAGCTCCTGGGCACTGAGGGGGACTAAGGCTCCCGGAGGGTGAGCACTTGGCTCAAAGCTCCCAGCCCCACCTTCTTCAGCCTTGCTGCTCCCACATTGTCTGCAGTGGAGGAGCAAACGTCACCTCTCTGCCCTGGGCTGCACTGACACCCCTGAGGGGGGCCCGAGCCCAGCCAGCAGGTCAGTGAGGACCAGGACAGGCACTGGTGGCAGAGATCAGGTAGCAAAAACTGTGCAAACAGTAGCAGGGACTCCAACTGCATGTGCATGTGAGGATGGAATGTGGCCTCGAATGCGCCACAGTGTATCTACCGAGCGCCAACCTGCAGGACCTAGAATTGGACAGGATCCTGGACCACCAGGAACATGCAGCTCAGCTGGGACCCAGCACCTCCCTACCATGCCAAGATGGGTGTCGTGGGGAAGGATCGGGATTTCTGAAGGCCCAACCCCCAGTGCAGGAGGTCCCCAGGGGCACTGGAGGATGTTCATCAGAACACCATGAGGGCAAAGGCCTGGGGGTGGGACCTAGGAACTCAGGAAGCGACTGTGGTGGGCCAGTAGGAGGCTACAGGCCCTCAATGACTGCCCCCAGGGCCAGCTGGCAGCACCAAAGCCTTGGAGCTTCCTTAGCAGTCTCTCCACGGAGGGAGGAAGTGGAGCCCTACCAGAGCAAAACAAACCCAGTCTCTGTCCCAGACCAGCGGTGGCCAGCAGGACACTGGGACAGCCCTGGGGCCTCAGGTGGGCACTGAATCCAGAGTTGGGGATGGGGACTGGAGTTCCACTACAACTCCAAGCCCTGCCCTGAGGGGCTACATGCTGCAGGTGGGAGGTTCAGTTGTCAAAGGAAGGGAGGAGGGGCAGAGGACAGGCCTCCTTGTCAGGGTAGGAGTGAGAGAGCAGGCTGGATAGAAGGGCCAGCTGGTGGGTCTGGGTCAAAGACCCACTAGAGGCAGACCACATTTCACCTGAGGGGACAGGCAGCCAGTGCCTGGACCTCCTGGGGACACCAGTGGCCTGAGTTATCAAGCTTTCCCCCACCAAGAAATGCCTCCTTCCCTGTGGCCTGGTGCTCTGAGTGACCACTGTGCCTGTAGCTTAGCAACATACCTCTGTTGCCCCCACTGTCCCCGCCCCTCAGCTGCCCCCACCCACAGTTGGGCTGCATTCCTCAGCAGGCCAGGTCTTCACAGGCCCCAGGCCTCTGGGCAGAAGCCAGGCTAGGGACCTAGCTCATCCTGCATGTCCAGCAGCCCACACTGTCCAGTTCTCTTGGGGATCATGGAGACCAGTGCAGGCAGCTGGGCACTGCTGACTACCAGGAGCCAGTTCCTTGCCACAGAGGGGCTTTCTGGGCAGGCCAGTCTGTTCAGAAACCGCACATTTCCGTCTCTTGCCCCAGTGTGCCAATCCAGTCGCTGCGCAAGTGTGATTGATGTAACAGGAAGCAGGACTGGGAGAGGGTTGGCAGGGCTGAGGTGGTCTCGTGGGTGTATATGCTGGTCAAGACTCTTGGATTGTTAAATGGGCATATCCTACTGTCCACAGATTAGGGTGCAAGGAAACATGGTTCTGAGCTATCTTCTGGGGTGACAGCAGGGCTGGGGAAGGCAGAGCAGAACTGCCAGGAGGGTCTGGAAGGAGGACACAGGCGGTCCCTGGCATTGGAGAAATCAGAAGAAGCCAGCACCTCCTGAGGGGCAAAAGTGGGGGCAGCTCAGCCTCTAGCTTCTGCTCTCCTCCTGCCCCAGTGCTGGGCCATGCTGGGGACACATCCTAACCCACAGTGAACTTGTTCCTGACTGACAGCCACGCCTGGAAGAACAGAGGATGGACACACAGTGACCCTTGCTAGGGACAGAGCCACCCCCTCTCGCCCCACCTGCCCTACAGTACATGACCCACTGCTCTCTCCTCCCCAGGCTCTGATGCCATCCCAATACTGGAAAACCTGAGAAGCCCCACAGTTCACCTATGTGGAGGGACCCTGGTGAAGGCAAGGCTGAGAGCAGTGGTGCTGGGCACATCTGATTATGGAAGAGGTCAACGAAACACAAGAGACAGGCCTGGGGAGCCCAGCACCCATCTCCCAGGAGCATAAGGGCCCACCTCCCTTCATCGAACCAACTCTGCTCTTCCCCTGTATCCACCCACCTGAGTTATCTATAAAAGTTGTTTGTGGTGCTGGGGATTGAACTCTGCCACTGAGCCACACTCCCAGCCCTTTTTATTTTACTTTGATATGATGGAAGAGGGTTTTGGGTTCAATTCCCAGTTACCTCATTTTTTAAAATGAAACATTCAGTTTGCCGATGAGACTCCATGAGGTCCTTGCACAGCACTGTGCTGGGCCTCCAGTTTCTGCCTTTGGGGGTCCCAGGGCAGCTGTGGGGTGGAATCACCTGGAGAGACAGCAATCCCAAATGTGGTGCAGGGACCACATTTGAGAACCTCGGGTTCATGGATGTTTCCTGAACATGAAATGGCTGAAGCTTAGGAATGGTTCAGACACCTGGAACATGAGAACTGCTTTGTGGTCAGTAAAGAATCAAAACACATGTGCCTGACATGTAGCAGGAACATTTACCTAGGAAATGTTCACAAGGATGTGCCTGGCACCCTAATATACTACTCACTGTCATGCACCCAAGTGGCAGCACGGACATGGGCTCTGAAGGCCTGTGACATCACCTATCTCATCTTCTCAAGGATACTCTGGGAGGAGGAGGGCAAGACTCAGGCAAAACTAGGTGAGAAGAAATGATAAAATTCTGTACATTTTTGTTAGATGGGCAGCAAATTTGGCTGAGCTTCCTAGTTGCTACAGCAAAGAGAAGACAAAGATTAGCTAAACTAGTGTTTCTCAAACTTCAATGCTATTCCAGTCCCTCAGAACCCTGTCTAAAATGTGCCTTTTTAGTTATTTTTTGGGGGTACCAGGCATTGACCCCAGGTTAACTACTAAACCATACCCCCTGTCCTTTTATATATATATATATTTTTTTAATTTAATATTTTATTTTTTAGTTTTCGGCAGACACAACATCTTTGTTTGTATGTGGTGCTGAGGATCGAACCCGGGGCGCACGCATGCCAGGCGAGCGCACTACCGCTTGAGCCACATTCCCAGCCCCTTTTTTATATTTTATTTAGAGACAGGGTCTTGCTGAGTTGCTTAGGGCCTCACTAAGTTGCTGAGGCTGGATATTTTTTTTTAAAAGATAGATGAGAGAGAGAGAGAGAGAGAGAGAGAGAGAGAGAATTTTTTTTTTAAAGAGAGAGTGGGAGAGAGAGAGAGAGAATTTTTTTTAAAGAGAGAGTGAGAGAGAGAGTGAGAGAGAGAGAGAGAGAGAATTTTTAATATTTATTTTTTAGTTATCGGCGGACACAACAACATCTTTGTTTGTACGTGGTGCTGAGGATCAAACCCGGGCCGCACGCATGCCAGGCGAGCGCGCTACCGCTTGAGCCACATCCCCAGCCCCGAGAGAGAATTTTTTAATATTTATTTTTTAGTTCTCGGCGGACACAACATCTTTGTTTGTATGTGGTGCTGAGGATTGAACCCGGGCTGCACGCATGCCAGCCGAGCACATTACCGCTTGAGCCACATCCCCAGCCCCTGAGGCTGGATTTGAACACACAATCCTCCTGCCTTAGCCTCCAGAGCCACTGGGATTATAGGTGTGTACCACCAAGCCTGGCTGAAATGCACCTTCAGATGAAGAGGTCTGGGGTGGACCTGAAGTCGTCTCTTCAGAGCTCCCAGGAGATGCAGATGCTGCCTAGGTACACCTGCACTCAGTCACATCTAGAGAGAAATCTAGAGTCCCCTCCTCTGCAGGAGCCCAGCCTGGGTGGCTGGGTGGCCACCGATGGAGGGTTGAAAACCTGGGCATGACATACCTCATTAGTGCCAAAGGCGGAAGGAACTGAGCTCTTAAGAAGTGTCACTCCTCCCCCAAACACTCACCTGTGTCCAGACAGGGAGGGACACATGGGTTCATCCCTAGGGCCAGGGATTGAAGGACAACTGGAAACCAAGGTTCAAGTTGGGCTGCTTGGGGCAGACTGGGAGGCAGGGGAGGGGCACAGGGTTTGGAACCAGAATAGGCTGGTGAGGGCCCTGGCCCCTGGAGGACCCAAGGTGGGGACGAAGGCTGCCTTTGCTTGCTGCTGCAGGGTAGCATGTTCAGCTGGAGCCTTTGTGGAAATGTGCTTAGGGAGCTTGGGTTGAGTGGGCTGGCAAGGTGCCACCTTGCATAAGGACCCTGGGCCTGAGGAACTTGAGCCCCTAGAGTCTGAGGAGGGTGTCTGCTTAAGGTCTTCTTTATCCATAGTAGAGGGGAGAGCCCAGGATGGGTCAGCAGGGCTCAGAGGATAGGGGACTTTGGGCGGCAGCATGTGGCCACCCAACCCTCAGAAGACAGGACCAGGCCAACCAGGGCACAGGAGGGGTGGCCCAGGTTCCAGCCTCTTGGCTGACCCCACCTGACATCCTCAGGGCACCCATAGGTGCTTTGCTCTCACCACCTGGCTCACATGGGAGGTTGCTGATCCTGGAAGTGGAGGGAGGCACAGGGTAGGCAGGAGCGGGAGGCTGCTGGCCTCTGGGATGGAGGGTGTGGGACCAGCCACTGGGGTGCAGGTGAGGCAAGATTCCCCGTTAAAAATAGCCTCCTCTCCCCACCACTTTCTTCAGCAAATATGCCAGCTCTTGCCTCCCCCTGGAAGGGACAGATGTCGGGAGAAAGCTGATTATTGTCAAAGGCTGGAGGCTGTGACCGGAGCTCTCGGTGAGCGTGACCCAATTCTGAGCTATTCTCAGCCTGGTGGGAGCTGAGTTATTCCCTCCCGCCTCAGAGGCAGCCTGACTTTGAAACGCCCTCGTCCTGGGCTGAAACCCACAGGCCCCTGGGCACAGAGACTCTATGTAGGCTGTCCAGGTAAACGCTAGGGCTGGGCCAGCAGCAACACCACGGTCCCTGCTTGCTGATGACCCTCTGTACAGAGCCTGCTTCCCAGACTGGCCAGGCCAGCTGTACTGACAGAGGCTCTGGGGCCAACACACCCTGCTCCAAGTCATCTCTTGAAGCTCAGCTCTTGGGTCAGCAAAGGCAGAAGGGTCCTGTTCCTTCACCTTCCAGCCCTCCTGCCTAGCTGTGATCCTGCAGCTCCTCCTCCTAGCAACACAGGGTCTCTCCAACCTTTGGGCTTGGGTTCAGCATGAGATGTGCATGACCAGCACAGGGGAGTGAGCAAAGGCTTGCGAAGACCTGTGTATCTGGGCTGGCCCCTGCCGTGCCTGAACATGAGATGCTGGCTGCCAGTCCCAGCAGGAGGAGAGCAGAGCACAACACAAGAGTGAGTCCTGCTGAGGCTGCCCAGAGCACAACTCAACACCATGCAGAGTTCTGGGGGTTGTATGCAGGATGTGTGTGGTGGCCACTAACCCATACATCTGCCTGGAAGGTTGTAGAGGTCAAATGTGGTGCCATCTGCCTGTGCCCAGCCCAGGCAGTATTGCTTCCAGATCCAGTCCACAGCACCCATAAGCAGATGACCTGGATTTTCCATAAGTCTCCATTGCAAATCTCTCCTGTAATCCTGATAACCACGCAAACGCCCTGAGGTGCAAAAGATATGCAAGTGTCTAAAGACCTCACATGGACCCAAATTCTGGCCTTGAATTCTGAAGCAGATGGAAAAAGGAGGGCTTCTCAGCAGCAGCAGTGTGGTCTCACTAGGGCAGGAGCAACCGTGGCAAGCTGTGAGCTGTGCTCCCACTGCTGATAAGACTCACTCAGGAGCCCACTGAGAAGGCACTGTCTCATCCATAGGATGCCACCCACCTTGAGCCCAAGTGGCTCTCCCAGGGAGGCCAAAGGCTGAGCCCCCCAGTGCCCACATTCTCCAGAGGCCTGCCTATCCCTGATAAGAGCAGCTATCCATGTGAGCTACACTGCCCACAAGATCAAGTACAGATTTCTGCCCCTTCTTTGTGGGGACTCCTTGGACCCTCCTGTTCCCAACCTCCACTGGCCCACTGGCCACATTTCACCTGAACCATGTGCCCACCTGTGCCTAGTTCTTGGGAGTCCCTGGAGGCAGATCCAGGCTACCCTGAGCATATTTAGGAGGCCTGGTACAGGGCAGGTGCCCAAGGCACACCTGCTGGATGAAGGCCCCCCAGGTTTGTGAAGACAGTCTCGAGAGCCACACATAAGCAGCTCTCCTGCATGCTGTCCTGGGGCACTGCAGACCCAGACCTGGAGCCAGGCCCCTTCCAGAGGACCCTCCACTCTACCTACCAAGAGGCAGGGCACCCCCAGGCTGGCCTGCAGCCCATAGCCCCCAGCCTGTGCTTGAAGCAGTTCTCCAGACCGGGCAGGATGTGGGTCAGCCCAACCCCTTGAGCCCCTAATGAGGTGGGGTGGGCAGAGGCAGGTGAGACTCTGGGCCTGTCCCTTCACCTGTGTAGCAGGCCATGCTGGGGTGACAGTGGCATCGTCTCCCTGGCCTGGCAAGCTCTCCAGCACACAGGAAAGGATGAGGCCTCTGCAGAGTGCCAGGCAGAGGGGGAGGAGGGTAGGTTGATAGGCTGGCAGACAGGGTGGCAGCATGACCTCCCTCAGTGACCTAGTGTCCCTCATGCCACCCATGACCCATCAAGACCCGGCCCTGGTTCCTGGTTGAGGGGTGGAACATCTTGAGGCCCTACTATGAGTCTCGGAACAGGTGAGCCAGGGTCTGACTTGGGGACATGCTCAGGGCCTTGAGGGACTTGGAGCTGGGAGTCAGGCTGGCAGGAAGCCGAGTCAGGCTGGCAGGAAGCCAAGTGTGTCATTTCCTTGGTCACACAGTGGGAGATAGATGTTCATCAAGGAAAAACTGAGGCCTTGAGGCAAGCAAGTGTCAGGCTGGGCAGGGAGTTTCCAACACTGGCCCCCATGACAAACCCTGTGTTATTGACTCAGGTGACATCAGGGACCTGCTGACTGGTCACTCACTGGTTGTGAGCCTGTCACTGCCCCCTGGGAGTCAGGCTCCAGGTCTACAGTCCTGGGCATCACTTGGTCTCTGCTCCCCTGCTATGCAGACAGCCCTGCAGGGTGATCAGGATGAGATGGGGATGGCTGTATGGGGTGCTCCAGCTGGGTGTGACCAAGTCTAGAAAAGCAATACCAAGGGCTGGGGATGTGGCTCAAGCAGTAGCGCGCTTGCCTGACATGTGTGTGGCCTGGGTTCGATCCTCAGCACCACACACAAACAGATGTTGTGTTCGCCGAAAACTAAAAAAAAATAAATATTAAAAATTCTCTTTCTCCCTCTCTTAAAAAAAGAAAAGAAAAGAAAAGCAATAGCAAGAAGGGACATTTATGTGGGTCTTGAAGGACCCACAAGTTTGACACTGGACAAGGTGGAGCTCCAGACAAGAAATGGCAGGATTCATGGTTGGTCAGGGCAGGAAGGCTACAAGCAGCCCAGATCCAAACAGCAGCTGTCCTATGGGGCACCATGGGTGGCCTTGGCTTTCCTGCTGCTCGTCCCCTCAAAGGTACTGAGTTTTTTTACCTGAGGGCAGGCTTGGTGACTTAACCAGGGCAGCAGTTTGGGCTGCCAGCCTCAGTCACCTGGGCCCTGCAGTCCTTGAGATCTGTGTGCTTGTGACTGTGTAGTACTGTGCCCTGAGGGTCACCACAGGCTCTTCCTCAAGGCCAGCAAGCCAGTTCAGGCAGAATGGAGCAGGTTTGAGACAGCATGAAATCTTCAGGGTGCCCTCAAGCAGTTCATGACCCTCTGGAACACCTGGCCTGTTCCCTAGGCTGGACATGAGGTTAGAGGTCAGGCCAGGTCCCAGAGAGGGATAAAATCCCTAGAGCAGGACCAGTCATGCTAGGGACCCTGAACAATTCTGAGGGGACACAGGCTTCTTGGGCTACGTCAGCTCCACCCAGAGGCGACTTGCAGTGAGAGACTTCAGGGACTAGGGGGCCAGGACACCACTACCAGGAAGGTCAGTGGGTTCTTAAGGGAGGGAGGGCACACAGGCCATGGGCCATGGAGGACTAGCACTCTTGGACCCTCACACTCCCCCCAGGTCTAGAAATGAGGGGCCCCCTCTGCAGCTAGAGAGGGGTGGCCACACACTTGCCCATTTGTCCACTGAATCCCAGGATGCCACTGTCCCGGAGTTTGGAGCCCCTACAGTGCCTACCTTGGGACAGAGGCAGAAGCAGGGGGCGGGGGCCAGGAGGGCCAAGTGCAGGGCAGATTGCCCTGGAAACCAGCTAAGGGTGGACCAGTAGGCAGTGAGAGGCCAGTCAGCATAGCAGGAGAGCACATTTATTGTTTAGGCATACATGGGAGCCAGCCGTGCTGGCTTGGCACCTGAGGCTCTGACGGCTAGCTCTGCGCCAGTGGCCTCAGTGCTGGACACAGGCCCAAGGCCATGCACTGGGTTGACCATCAGGGACTAAAGCCCTGGTGACTCACCTTCCATGTCCCCCCCTCCTTGAGAAACATGCCCTAAGTCTTCCAGAGGTGGTGATAAAGGTGCCCTCTTTGGAGATTCCTCCCCACTGGAACTACTGTCCCCATGGAGGACCTCCTCCACAAGCCAAGGAAGGCCCAGGGTCGGTCACCAGAGGTTTGGGGTTGCACCAGCTCCTACATGGAGGCACCAGGTCACCAGAAGCAAATAACCATCATACTGGGCAATTCCTCTGCAGGTCAGGCTGCGGCATGACCCCAAAGATAATTCATAAAGGGCTCTGGCTGGGCCAGGGCTGCAGAATGAACCTCCTGGGGGTTGGTGGCAGGAGATCCTGCCCCTAGGTGTGAGAACACCTGAGGCCTGGGTACCTGGAGGCCAGACAGCAGGGTCACCTCCCCAGCATCCTGGGTAAGCACGGTCCTCACAGCAACTGGAAAGGCAGAGATGGGCAGGGTAGGGCAGCATTCTTCAGGTCAGCTCCACCATGGCTTCCGGCCAAGCCCCAGGACCACCAGTGACTCAGGGATGGGATGGTCCCCAGCCCTATGAGACACTGCAAGCTCTGACCCTCCTCCACCCCTTTCTCCCATAGGTCCACCTGAGAAAGGAGTTAGACCCTGTCACTCCTTAGCCTCAACACCCAGGAGAACCTATGGCAGTGAGGTTTCACACTGACTACAAAGAGCAGTCAGACCAGATCCTGGGCTCGGCAGGGAGGCGGGCAGAAGTACTCCTTCACAGATGATGATAATGGCCATCCCTCCTTGCCTGCCCCTTTGGCCACCCAGGAGGCCCCAGCCCCGCCCCACCATCTGTTTCTAAACACAAACCCCAGCAGGCATCCACTGCCATAAAAGGTGGCCCCTGGCATTCCTGCTTGCCCCAGGATGCTCCCAGCTCCTTGATGCTCCCCCCAGGACCTGTTAGCCTGGGGTCTTGGTGGCGAAAGTCAGGTAGCCTGTGTGGCCGACAGCCTCCTTCATGGGTGTGCCGCTGCGGAAGGGGCTGGCGTCAGGGTTGGCAGGAGTGCCTGTGCTGGCCTGTGGGTCGTTGGCTCCTAGGTCAGGCAGGGGCAGGCTGACAGTGCGCACATTGTAGACCTGTGGCAGCACCTCCAGGGTGCTCAGCTCCGTGAAGCCGCGGGCTGCCAGCGCCTGGCATGTGCGTTGCACCTGCTCAATGCACGGTGAGAAGGAGCAGAAACGCCCACCTGCAGGGAGCAGGAGGTGGGTCAGAGATTGGCCTAAGGCAGTCCGCAGAGCCTCTGAGCTCTCAGGCCACAGAGAATAGGGATCTCCTGGGTAGAGGGCTGTGCGTGGACCTTGCAGAAGTCTAGCCCCCATCTGCTGGCCTGCCTTATGGCAGGAGCTATCCTGGAGCCTGGGAGCATGTGGAAGAAGCTACAGTCCACTGGTCCAGCTTGGCCACCACTCCAACCCCTCCTGTGCCTAGAAGCCAGGCCAAATCCACTGTCTGGATCTCACTGGCCTCCAGTGGGACTGCTTATTCTGCCTTCTAGGAGGCAGCCAAGGGCCAAGGCTGGGGTTGGGGTGGGGCCAGGCCAGCACAGCTGTCAGAGCTGGGCCAGGAATAGCTCCAACAATACGGCAGCACTGGGGCGGTATGTGGGCTGCTGCTGTCACAGGAAATTAGAGGCTGTCACTGGCTCCTGGGAATAGGAGGTGCTTACCCTGAGGATAGATAGTCTAAGCTCTCCACTGCTTCCCACCAGGGCAGCCCATGGGGTGTTGCCCAGCCCACCTGAAGTACGTGAGAGTCCATCCATCCCAGGTCCCCATCCTGGCAGGGGGTCATGGGGAAGCTGAGGCAGGGAAGAGGTGTGTCAAGCCCAGGCAGGTCTACAAACATCCTATGGCTGGGTTCCCTCAGCCATACCCCTGCCACTGGGGGATCTGGGTTGACACCAACCCACAGACAATGTCACCTCTGAGGCAGAATAGACCATATGCTTCCCTGTCTGGCACCACAAACAAGCCTGCCACTGAAATGGGGCTGGCAGTGCAGCTCAGTGGTGGAGGCTTCCTTAGCACATGAGGCCCTGGCTTCCATCCGAGCATTACAACAAAACAAAATAAACAAAACATACACCAGATCCATGAAAAAGTGAGCAGTTTCAGGACCCAGAACCCACAGATCTAGGGCAGGGGCCAGGAGCTCAACAGGACATGGGAAGGGGTAACATACAGGCACCAGTGCCTCAGTGCTCCTCCTGAGAAAGGCCTCCCTGGGCCCGGGCCCTCCAGGGACCCCAAAGCAGAGGACCCCTATGTAGGCAGGGCCACACCATAGGGGGCAGGTGTGGGGATGCCAGGAGCCTGTGTACTCCCACAGGCTGCCCCTTCCTGAGGCCCAGGCCAGCTCAGCAGAGACCAGGGACACAGGGGTCCTAGGCCAAGCCTGAGCCAGCAGGAGGACCTTGGCCTGTGTCTTGGAGGCAGTGGCTGTCCAGCCCCCACCTTCTGCACTGCAGCCCTTAGTTGGGGGTGTGGGGGGAGTGGCCCTGGCTCCTGGCTAGCTCCTTTTCCAGAAAAGGCAAAATCCCTGGGACTCACCAGCCGCCTCCCTGGCTTGGGGCCCGACCTTCCTTCCCTAGCCTCCTGCAGGGCTCCGCCTCCACACCAGCATCTTCCCTAAAAGGGGCCAGCTGCCTGGCTCTGTCTCATGGGGGAGGGTAGACTACAGGAAACAGCCGGACTGCCCCATGAGCCAGGCCCATCCTGTCATGCAGAGCCTGCCTGCACTCAGATGAGCTGAGGTCTGTCATGTCCATTGCAAGAGTGGAGAGGGGCCTATCCTCCCCAACCTGATTCCTTAGCCAGGTCAAAAAGGAGCCCTTGCCTAGCCACTGCCACTACATGGCCTGGAGGTGTCTCCATTTTCCTGGACGCCAGTTGACTCAGAGCTGAGGTGGCCCCAGCACTCTACCCCAAACTCTCAGCCCCACAGGCTGCAGCCCTCCCAGAATCTCTTACACACCTTCAACCTTGAGGGCATCCCAGGCATGGCCCACAGCCTCCCAGGGTGATGGGATGTCCAAGAAGACAGCATCAGCCACATGGCTCACACCAAAGCCACTGCGGCACACATCCTGGGTGCGCACTGTCACCCAGTGGCCCACTCGATGCTCCTGGAACTCCTCCCTGGCTTTGTCTGCCCGCTGCTGGTGAAACTCCACTGTGTGCAGGTGGCCTGTGGGGGCAATGCTGCGGATGATGGCATGGGACACGGAACCACTACCAGTGCCTGGCAAGACAAGACCAGACAGGTGTCAGGGGGTTGCTCAAAGCCCACAGCCACCCAGGAAACAGCTTCATGCTCACCTGGAGGGATCTACAGAGGGCCCAAGAGGTCAGCTGACCCCAGGGCCACTGAGGCTACAATAGATGGGCTATGTCTGTTTCAGGTACAGGTGAGGGCAGTGACACCGCTACCCTGTCCCAGCAAGGTGTAGGCCCAGGGTCTGGGTTCAGCAGGACTGACAGAAAAAGGGTTCAGATACCATGGTGGCACCCTCAACCCACTGGCCTGTCCCATCTTCAGCCTTGGCACCTTCCACAAGTCGAGGATTCTGTTAATAGCTGCCCACCTCCTTTCCACCTCCCTCCCGTGGGCTCTTTGGCCCATTCAGGTCCATCCGACCCCAACCCTGCCCAAATCCATCCCATGTGGCTCTGCCCGAGCCTGCCCTGACCCCATGGTACAGCACTCAACCTACCCCGCAGCTCCGTTTTCCCCACAAATCACCCATCTCCCCAACTCCTCTCCAGCCTCCTTCATAGCTGCCCTCTGCTCAACTCTGTCCTGCAGGGCCTGTGCTGGCCTTCGGCCCACCACAGCTTCAAGTGCCTACTTGATGGCAACACATCAATTCCTGGTGTAGCACCCACTGCACTTGCTACCTCCCCCTCAACACACAGCCACATCAGCACTGACATGCAAAGCTGGACCCCATCCAACCGCAGATCTATTCCCTGTGAGGCTTCTCAGACCCAGGCAACAACACCCACTGCTAGGGCCAGATGCCATGGTGGCACCATCAACCCACTTCTCCCATCCCACATGCAAGTCACCAGGGACTCCTGCCACCTCCTTCCAAATATCTCCAGAAGCTAGTCCCAACTTGCCATCCACATGTCTCACCTATGCCCCACTGCCCTCAGCTCTCTGCAATAGCTACCTTCAGTCCTATGTTGACACAGCCAGCAGCGTTTTCTACAGTCATCCAGTTACCTCCCGTCTGCACAGTCAGTTGGGGTCCCCTCCCACTAAGGTGAAAGCCAGACTCCTGAAAATCCTCCAAGAGGTACCCCATTACCTCCCTAAGCTCACTCCCTGCTCCAACCATACTAGCCTCCTTGCCAACTATCGCCTCAGGGGCATCTCCCACCTCAGGGCCTTTGCACAATTCTCACTTGGCTCTTGGTAGTATCTCCTCATCATTTTTTTTTTCCTGGGTACTGGGCACTGAACTCAGGGGCACTGGACCACTGTGCCACATCCCCAGCCCTGTTTTGTATTTAGAGGCAGGGTCTCACTGAGATGCTTAGCGTCTTGCTTTTGCTGAGGCTGGCTTGGAACTTGTGATCCTCCTGTCTCAGCCTCCGGAGCCTCTGGGATTACAGGCGTGTACCACCGTGCCTGGTCTCATCATTTTTGACTCACTTATCCCCTCCTCAGAGAAATCTTCCAGGACTACTCTAGCCTGAGGGTTCCTCTAAGTTACCCTCAAACATGAGACCCTGTCTTACAAGCTTCCCTGCAATCAACAGCTCTGAAGTGGTCATACAGGCTCAATTTCCACCTTCTTATTTAAGGACAGGAAGCTGCAACCTCACAGAAGAGCAAAAGTATGTAGACTGACAAAATGGGATGAGCATCTGAGAGGCTGATGCCTGGCTCAGGAAGCACAGGGAGAGCTGACAGAGTTGGCTCTGAATCCTGCTCCCCACGCCCCAGGCACCCCAGAGAGGTGCCTCAAAACACCAGCAGCAGAGATTCTTCCAGACCCTGAGTAGCATACCACCAGGAATCCAGCTGCTTCTGGGCCCAGGGTTGTTCTTGGCACATCTTGATCACCACCCCAGGTGGTTCCAACATGCATATGCACACATACATAACAGCTCTCAATCACTCTATCACCCCCAGGCCCTGGCTCAGGACAGTGGTGCCAGCCTTCACTGGAGGTAGGTAAATTCCTGGCTATAAATGAACACAGGGCAAGATCCCCACTACAATGAGATCCTGGAGTAGCCCCCATCTCCCTCCAAGAAGGGGCAACACTGTCTCTCTGGCAGCAAAAGGACAGAGATGGGCAGTCAGCACCTTGGTCAGCGCCAAGTAACACCAGCCCTGCCCCACCAAGACAAGCAGGACCCTCAAGGACACCAACTCCTCCTGATCTTCCAGGTCCAGACCCCACCACTTCTCAATCCGATGGCAACACAACCAAATAGGCTTCCCTGCTTCTACCCTCACTCCCTGCAGTCACGCCCTAAAGGGGCTGCTAAAATAAAATGATTAGCCATGCCTGTCCACACGGAGGGCAGGCTGCAGAATGTCCGGACCTTGGCTCTGACCTCTACCTCCCCATCAGTTTCTCAGAACTGAGGTAGCTTGAGGCACTCACCAGACTCGCAGACCACAGAGCCAGGCCGCAGCTCCAGCATCATAGTGAGCAGGGCGATGTCAGTGGAGTAGAGGATTTGTGTGCGATGTGGTAAGTTCAGCGTCCAGAGCTCAGGTGTGGGGTGAAGCACATACACCCAGCCACCTCGGCTGCAGATCACCTTGGAGCCAAAGGGACGGCCAATGAGGTCGACTGAATGCCGCAAGACACCGTGCCGGGTCTGGGTCTGTGCCCCACGCTGCACACGCACTGCCACCATTGAGCCATGACCCAGTGACAGGATGGCTGTGTCACCCTCTTTGATCAGCTCTTCATAGGCCACGAAGCTCATTGTGTTGATGTCTGCAAGTGCTAGACCTGGAGAGGGGAGTATGGGCATGAACAAAGGGCCAAGAGGCAGGATATGGACAAGCGGTCCGGACATAAGGCCTGTGAGACCCAAGTTCTGAGCAGTGAGATATGGGGGTGGTAAGTGGCTGGCTCAAGAGGGATGCACTGAGATCTGAGGCCCTTCTTGGTCTGGGGCACGAGAAGGGCCAAAAAGCGAGAGAAACTGAGGCTCAGCCATGGCCGGGACCCCAGGATTCCCAGAAGAAGGACCTGCCCTTCTCATCACCCTTCCCCGGGAGGAACCTGGCTCCACTCCCCCGCCGTGAGATGAGCTGGCGGCTTTTGCAAGGCATCCACCAGCCGGAGAGCGGAAAGCGACCAGTGGGATAAAGCCTGGCCTGACTCCGAGCACCCCCTCCCCACACCCAGCACCCACAAGGCGGCTCGGGGCGCGATGGGGAGGGCTCGCCAACCAGGCGCCGGAGGGATGCGGGACGCGAGGAAGGAGTCTCACGTGGCGCGGAGCTCACCCGCCGCACCAGGTACCGGGCTCCACACGTGCGCCTGCGGCGCCCAGCTGCCGACACCGCACTTCCGGGGCCCGCGCGCACGGATGACGTCGCGCCGCGTCCCCGCGCGCGCGGGATGCTGGGAGCGCCCGCTGCCCTTCTCGCCCTCCCAGAGGACGTTTGCTGTGGCGTCTCCCCGGCGGCGGTCGCCCGTGCATACTTGCCCGTTGCCTAAGAGATCCGAGCACAGGACTAAATAAGTCCCCCTCCCCGCCAGCCGCCACCGCCGCGAGGCCTTTAGACTCGCCGCTTACCCGCGGCCCCTACAGGGGGACCTCCTGGCTCTGGAGCGTCCTTGCGCAGCCCGTCATCCCCGGCGGCCCCACCCGGGCATGCCAGGAAACTGCCGCAGACATCTTGTCATGGCCAACGACTCGGGAACACGTTGCCTGGGCCCCAAAGGCCTCCCAGCATGTGAATTTGCAGGGCAGAGAGGGTCCACAAAGGCTTTGGCTAGGATCAGCCCGAAGTGCCTTATTAGGAGTCCGGTGGCTCCCGGCCAGACCCTGCAGACGCACATTCCTTTGAGGGGAAAGCTGCTCCAAGGAGGAAAAAGGGGTCCGAGTCCCCTCGTTAGACCCCAGACACCGTGAAGCTGGATGAACTGGGTTCCTTTGGGGGCCTGAGCAGGGGGCTAGGGGAGGGATGGCTGGAGGGCTGGGCAGAAAAGGGAAATGGGAGTGGTGTTCTGTCTCAGAAGTCAGAGCCGGTTCCTCTGGAGCAGGGGCGCCTGGGAGGGTAGGCATGGAGTGTTTTCCTCCAGCCCCGCCTCCCAGGACCAGGCCTTATCCTGTTAGCCCCGGGAACTGGAGACCTCCCAGCCTACCCAGCTATGCTATGAACCCAGACCAGCTGACTCTGGGCTACACTCCTCAGCCCACCGTCTACTTTATCCTGGCAAAAAGTGGATGGGTAGCCCCTATAGAGCGGGATGTTCCCTTCCCCAGAGTCCTGCCAGCCTGTGGAGGACCGCTGAACTCTCCTGAGGATGCACTAGGCCAAAGTGTGTGTGACCTTTGCCATGACCCCTCAGATTTGATGATAGAAGCACAGGTGCTGTCATACCTCCACACCTCTGCCTTGGCTGGGCCTGGGTCTGAGGGCCCTGAGAGGTTAGATGGTAAGGGGTTTTCGGTAACTTCCCACTGTGGGCCCATGTCCCTCTGTGACAACCCAGCTCCATCAACTCTGCAACCTCTGTTCCAAAGGACTGTCTCCCTCCCTTGAGGGAGGAACCACCCACTAATTGTTCCCCTGGGGGATTTAGACTTTCCACTTCTCCTGGGGGTTCCTCTTCCCCAGCCTCTCAGCTTGGAGAGAGGCCTGGTATAAAGCTGAATTAGGACTCTGACTCAGCGGTGGTTTCCCTCAGTCCCAACTTCCCACTTTCCTTTCTGTCCAGTACTGACTGGCCAGCTTCTCCAGTGCCCCCTCCTCTAGGTAACCTCCCCATAGGTGCCCATCTGTTCCATCAGGCTGCCCAGTCCTCAGCCTGAGCCCTTAAGTAAAACCAGCTTTCCATAGGCCTCAGCAGATTGATTGCCAGGATTGGCCCCTTTCTCAGGGCAGAGTTTGTACACTGGAACTCGCCTAACAAGAACAGATGCTTATCTGTGCCCAGCTAAGTGTCAGTGCATCGAATCCTCCCCACAATCCTAGGCAGGGGGCACTTTACAGGTGGGGAAATAGACTTAGAGGTTAGATAATTTGGTTAAGGTCACATAGCCAAAGTGGTCAAAGTGAAATTGGGATTAAAGCCAGTATACCTAGCTTCAGATAACCAATGGCCCATTGGAAGAAATGGAGGAACAAGCAGAGGAGTCCCTTAGGAAACTAAGGACGCCTTTGGGGAAAGTTGCTTGACCTGTACCCCAGGCAGGGACTGGGTGCTGGAGGTTGGAACCCTTTCCCCTAATCAGGATAACATCCTTCTGCTGCGTGTCCTGTCCTGTGGCCCCAGGGCAGCCCCTCCCTATCTCCTGGACCTAACCAACTTCCCCTTTGGGTTCTGCAGAGTTCATGGGCAAGAGCAATAGGAGGAAGCTGCCTGCTGCCATTACACCCTGGGTGCAGACTTAAGGGTAGCCTCAGTTCTGGCCTGGAGCCTGACCCTTCCTGCCTCGCCTAGACCTGTCTGCAACTGCGCTTGCCCAGGACTCCTTTGAGGCCCCTTCCAGGCCCTGTGGTTAATGTGTAACCAGGTGTGATTTCTGAGGAACTTGAACCATAAACTGGCAGAGTGATGTCACCCAAATTCTTGCCCAGACGCTGCCAAACCAGATTCTGTGGGCTCCAGGGATGGCAGAGGGTCTACATTGGAAGACTAGCCTGGATCAACAGAGTAGAGTTTTTCTGTCAAGGGGAAGGTCTAGGACCCTCCCCTTGCCCTCAGGCAGAGATCCCCACCAGGCAGGGTCTTCTTGGGAGGCCCATCCTGGCAATCAGCTGAGGCCTAAGGGAAGCAGGTTTTGCTTAAGGATTCTGGGTTGGGCAGCCTGGTGGAACAGATGGGCACCTCTGGGAGGTTGCCAGGAGGACAGGGCACTGAAGCAGGTTGTCAAGGCTCTAAGCAGCTCCTGCCTGGTGGGGGCCTCAGCTGGACACTTGGGTCTGAGGGCCTCCAAAGGCCCTGCCCCCTTTCCTCCCTGGTGCTGCTTATGCCCCAACATAGCTTTCTGACACCCTGCCCAGGGAGTATGCCTGCATCCCAAGGGCAGGTGCCTCAGGATCATTGAGGAATGGCTGGACCTCTGACCCAGCACCTCTGTCACCAGACTGCCAGACTTCCTTTGTGTATCTGGAGAAAGGGGCCCCAAACACCCGTCTTTGAAGGCTGAGGCCTGCCCAGGCCCTGGGCAGGAGCACCATCCTGGAGTGCTCTAAGGGTAGGTAACCCTGCAGCCCTACCCTCTGGACCTTGCCTCTGCCATCCTGACCTTGCCAGTGGAGAGAGGGGGAGAGGAGTCCTTTCCCTCCGGGAGCCTGGGGGAGGGGTGACTCTGAGAAGCTGCAAGGGCTAGGGACAAAGAGCAAGCCCACTCCCCCACCCCCACACCTGCCCCCGAAATGCCCCCCACCCCCAGATGCCAAATCTGTCTTCTCTATGTTTCTACAGAAACTTGAGCACTTCAAGCCTTTGGGGCTAGAGACTGGGGCAGTTGCAGATATTCTAAATTCGGGGGAAGGGGCTGTAGGGAGTGCAAAATGCAGTGATTCCAGGATTAAGGGACACCTGCCGTCTGGCCAGCTGGATGAGGCATTTGTTTTTTTACATTGGTTTGTTTTATAGGTCTAAGACATGCTGACTTGGAGGTTGAAGTAGGCCAAGGTGAGTGAGGAAAGAGGCAGAGTCCCCTTGGCAGTACCCTCAGGGACAGGACGCTGGGCAGCGCATACCCTTCCATGCTAACACAGCAGAGGGTAACATGCTTCTTATCCTTTGGGTCTTTGCCCTAGTGCCCTCTTCTTAGAGGCACCAGCACAGTGTTCCCTAAGCTAGGATTCCTGTCCCCTTAGGGCCCTGCCCACTAGAGGCAATGTCCTACCATTATTTAGTTCACTTGGACACTTGCTCATGCCGTCTCCCTCCAGCAGCTGGGCTGGGGTCCTTTTCCCCCTTGATTTCCTTCATGTCCCTAGAGCCTGGTGCCTGGGAGGAACACCCTGTATAATGGCTGGAGGGATTCTTTAGAATATTAGCAGGGATGAAGGTTCTCTTCTCCTTGCTTTGTTCACCCACACTTGAGAGGCTGTGGATGAAGTTAACCACTAGCTTCATTCTCTCTTTTAAATGGCTGCATAATGTTCCACAACAGGGAGATAGCTTTCTATTCATGGCCAGACCCCTAGTGATTGGCAAGTGACCTTTCCTTTCTGGATTTGCCTGCTGTTGTTTTTTCCAGTACACATCTCTTTGTCTATTTGCAGAGAGAATGGACACTGTTCTTTCTATAGGCTGGATTCCTAGAAGTGGGATTGCTGGGTCAAGGAGTTTGAACATTTTTAATTTTAATAGATACTGCCAAATTACTTTCCAAAAAAGGATGTAGCAACTCAGCTGCAGGCAGGGTGTGAATGCCTGTCTCCACACATTCCAACTCTGCTCTACTGGCAGGGGTCAGTCTTTTAAATTCTTGCCAATCTGAGTGTGTGGGATGGGGGAAGATATAGTCATCTCAGTTTTAATTTGCATGAGTCTGATTAGTGAGATAATTTTTTAAATGTCACATGTACTTATTGATGACTTTTTTTCCTATCTTTGCCTAGTGTCTCAGGGCTACCTTTGAGGCTGAGGTTGTAGGAATCTACCCCTCGATGAAGAAGGTCCTGGGGTTCAGTTCTGGAAACTCACCAGCATTCTCTCAAGACATAGTGTCCTTTATCTATCAGAAGGAGTTTGGCCCAAGGGTCTGCAGCTCGATTCTCTGGGAGCCCTGAGACATGCCCAAGGTCAGGGCATCGCTTGTGCAGCTCAGCTGGGCCACAGCCAGACTGCAACTCCCTCTGCACCAAGAACACCCAGATGCCTAGGGCACCTTGAGGAAGGTCGGAGGCTCCTGGCCAGCTCTGGGTTGGGGTAGGGGATCTGCTGCAGGCCCCTGGCCACAGCCACCCACTGGGGGATTGGCAGGACAATGGAAGACAGGAACCCGGGTGAGCGTGAGCCCGAGCGTCCTCAAGTGCCTGGTGGCTTTCCAGACTCAGTTTCCCACCCGCAGGCACTGTGTAGGAGATGTGGGGTGTGTTTCAGAATGTCCAAGGGCCTGTGGTTCCAGTTTCGGTGTCCTGGGAGGGCGCTTGGCCGGGTGGCCTGGCTGCGCGGGGTCCCCGCGACTTCGTGCTGTGGTGGGAGGCTTGGGGACTTCGGGGGCTACCCGGCGACGGACAAAGCGGAGGCACCACCCCGAAGCACGGGCCAATGGAATGAATGGGCTATAAATAGCGGCCAATGGGCAGCCCGCAACGCGCCCCTTAAGAGCCCCGGGAGCGCCGAGCGGCCGCTGTTCGCCTGCGCCGCACTCGGAGCTGCTGACTGACTGAGCGCTCCCGCCCCTCCAGGCCGCCCGGTGAGCGGGCCCGAGGGCTGGGGGTGGCCGCACTGGGTGTGGGGCGGGGACGCTACAAGGAGGGGTGCGGGACCGCGGCGTCACGCGCGGGGCGCGCCTCCTGGAGCGCGCACTGGACCAACCGGGGTCCCGGGCTACGCGGGCGTCCCCTCCCCCGAGCGCCGCAGACCCCTCTGACCTTGGCTGCGTCCCCTGAGCACCGTGGAGCCCTGAGCGGTCTGCTTGACCCTGGAAGTCGGCTGCACCGGGCCCCGCTGACCCGCGCTTCCCCGCAGCCCGCCGCCGCCGCCGTCATGCCCTTCTCCAATGGCCACAACGCGTTGAAGCTGCGTTTCCCTGCCGAGGATGAGTTCCCCGACCTGAGCGTCCACAATAACCACATGGCCAAAGTGCTGACCCCCGAGCTGTACGCAGAGCTGCGCGCCAAGAGCACGCCAAGCGGCTTCACGCTGGACGACGTCATTCAGACTGGCGTGGACAACCCGGGTACGCGCATCTCTTATCGTGGTCAGACTTCCAGAGTCCCCCCCCCGCCGAAAGACCCCCTTGTGGTCAGGGCTCTCCGCCCTTTCCCTACCTTCTCCCGGGCCGGGGTCCCGGCGCCCCCTGCCCGCGTACAGCCACAGGGTCCTCAGCAGCCCTCTCCAGCCTGGCGGTGACGTCACTGTCCCCCGCACCCCTCCCCCAGGCCACCCGTACATCATGACCGTGGGCTGCGTGGCGGGCGACGAGGAGTCGTACGAGGTATTCAAGGCCCTTTTCGACCCCATCATCGAGGACCGGCACGGCGGCTACCAGCCCAGCGATGAACACAAGACCGACCTAAACCCGGACAACCTGCAGGTGTGGGGCGGCCGGGGGCCGGGAGGCCTGGGGAGGGTCTCCCGCCGCTCACTCCCTTCCCATTCTGCCGCGTGCCCAGGGCGGCGATGACCTGGATCCCAACTACGTGCTGAGCTCGCGGGTGCGCACGGGCCGCAGCATCCGCGGCTTCTGCCTTCCCCCGCACTGCAGCCGCGGGGAGCGCCGGGCCATCGAGAAGCTCGCGGTGGAAGGTAGCGGTCGGGGCGGGCCGGAGCGCGGGTCCCGGTCCGGGTCTCCGCTGGGCTTGTTTACCAGCCAGCCGAGCTGCTGCGCTCTTATCTGCGCGCGCCTGGGTCCAGTTTCCCCAAGAGACCCAGGGACCAAGGCCCAGACCAGCGCCCCAGCGGCCTGAGGCCCAGGGAGGGCGGGTCCTGGCCCTCCGGACCGCTGCCTGCAACGCTCTGGCGCCCCCTCAGGGGCGGGCTCGGAGACGGGGGAGGGGCATGCAGCACGGGGCTGGGGGCCCAGAGGGGTGGGGCTGTCAAGCCCCCGGATGTCCAGAGCGCGCCCCTCCGCAGCCCTGTCGAGCCTAGATGGCGACCTGGCGGGCAGGTACTACGCGCTCAAGAGCATGACCGAGGCGGAGCAGCAGCAACTCATCGACGACCACTTCCTCTTCGACAAGCCGGTGTCGCCCCTGCTGCTGGCCTCGGGCATGGCCCGCGACTGGCCAGACGCCCGCGGCATCTGGTACGAGACCCCTTCCTCCTCCCGCGGATTCCCTCCCTCCCCCCGCCACCCCCCCGCGGATTCCCTCCCCTCCCCTCCCCTCCCCCTCCCCCGCAGAGGTGGGGCCCTCTGGGCAAAGTAGGAAGAGGGAGGGGCGGAGCTCCTGGTCTGTGTGGTGCCGCCCCAGACCTGAGCGCAGGTGACCTTGGCCACGCAGGTGTGTGAAGGGCCCAGGCTGCTAGAGGCCTCAGTCTCCGGAGATTTTCAGGGTGGGGACGGGTCTCGTTGGCGTCTCTCCTCCACCCTCTTGGGAGCCAGAGCTTCTTGTTTTCTTCTTTCTCACCCTCTCCCCCGCCGGGATTCTGCCAGGTGCTTGTGACGCAGAAGCCTCCTCATGAGTCTTGGCAGGGCTCCTACCCCGTTGTCTGCGCGATGTCTGCGCAGGGCGGGCGCTGGGGGCGCTGCGTGAAGCTGGCTTACCCCTGGTGGGCTGGCCTGGCAGCCCCTGCCCCTTGCTTCTTAGGTGGGGAACTGTCCTCATAAGAAGGGATCAGCACTTGACTGACAGGTTGGGGCACACTCTGTGGGATGTCCTGTGGCCCTGCCATCCTCTAGTGTTGTTGGGGCTGGGGTCTGGGCAGTCCACATTCCCCGGCATAGCTGGAAAGAGCACCTAAAGACTTTGAAGTTCTTTTTGTCTGAGGACGCCAGGAAGGTTTTTCTGGTTGTCTTGAGACCACCAGCCTTGGCCTGACTGCCTTCTCCCAGGCACAATGACAATAAGACTTTCCTGGTGTGGATCAATGAGGAGGACCACCTGAGGGTCATCTCCATGCAGAAGGGGGGCAACATGAAGGAGGTGTTCACTCGCTTCTGCACTGGCCTCACCCAGGTCAGGCCTGGCTGCCTCCACCCTGGGCCTGCATGCTGGGTGGGGGCTTGGGGCTTGGTGCCAGGGAGGAGGCAGGCTGGGATGTGACTCCCCCCGGAAAACCCAGGTCTCCTAGGGTTCCAGCCCCACCTGCGCTGGTCCCTTGGGGCTCTCTGGCCTCCCTCCCATGACCCCTTCCTTCTCCATCTCAGATTGAAACTCTCTTCAAGTCCAAGAACTACGAGTTCATGTGGAACCCTCACCTGGGCTACATCCTTACCTGCCCTTCCAACCTGGGCACAGGGCTGAGGGCAGGTGTGCACATCAAGCTGCCCCACCTGGGCAAGCACGAGAAGTTCTCTGAGGTGCTCAAGCGGCTGCGGCTTCAGAAGCGGGGCACAGGTGAGGGGCAGGTGTCACAGGCATCCATCCCTCCTAGTCAGACATCTTTTTCTGCCTTGCTGACCTGGCTGTCTCCCCATCCCCAGGTGGTGTGGACACGGCTGCTGTGGGCGGGGTTTTTGACGTCTCCAATGCAGACCGCCTGGGCTTCTCCGAGGTAGAGCTGGTGCAGATGGTGGTGGATGGAGTGAAGCTGCTCATCGAGATGGAGCAGCGGCTGGAGCAGGGCCAGGCCATTGACGACCTCATGCCTGCCCAGAAGTGAAGCCTGGCCCACGCCACCACCAGCCTGCTGCTTCCTAACTTATTGCCCCTGGCAGTGCCCACCATGCACCCCTGATGTTCACCGCCTGGCGGCTGAGCCCTTAGCCTCTCTGTAGAGACTTTTCTGTCGCCCTGGGTAGAGTTTATTTTTTTGATGGCTGAGCTGTTGCTGATGCTGAAATAAACTAGGGTTTTGGCCTGCCCTGCCTGAGTCCTGCCTCTTATTTCCCTGGGAAGCCAGTGGTTGGGATCTGAGGCCCAGTTGCCTTTTCTGCTTCATCTTCTGAAGGCAGGACTGGAGCTTGCTCCTCCCTGGTCCCTCTTTGCCCTCCCCTTGGCTTCTGGGGAAGGGTGGGGGTGGAGTGGGGGAGAAGAAGGGAGGAGCTGCCAGGCCAGAGCCTCAGACTGAGCATCTAAGGGCATGTGGGCCTGGGGGTGGAGCCTGGCACTTCCCTCATCCCCATTCTGGGAGGGGGGTAGGGGTATGATGACTGGCAGGAGTCCAGAAACTTGATACATTTCCAGTCCCTCCCTGTTCCATCTCTTCTCCTAGTAGTCTTGGGATCCAGGCATCTCCTTGCCTCTACCCCCAACACCTACTCTATTTCCTAAATAAACTTCCATCCTGCTTCCTTCCCTCTCAGCCTTCCCCCTCAGGCTGGACTGCCCCCTTCCTGCAGGCAGGTCTAGTTCTCTGGCCCCTTCCCAGCACTATGTCCCTTGGGTTCTGTGCCTTCACTTGCACCTCCACTGTAGGGCCCTCCTGGTAAGCACTCAGTCCCTTGGCCTCTATGGCAGGTCCCATAATGCAATAGGACACTGGAGCAAGAAGGCCCTGGGCTATGTTTTCACAATCTCTGGTTCTGGTGACTTGTGGTTGGACGCCCTGAGGGCTTGGTTAGGGTCTGGGGCTTAGAGGCTGCCAATGGCAGCCAGGGCTGGGACCCCTGACCCTATCCCCTCCAGTGCCTCCTTTCTGACTAGTCTGTGATGCCACCTGCTGGCCAGGGCCTCCTCACACCCAGGGAGCAGGGATTGGGGGCACCCCTACCTCATGTTCTTGAGCTTTGTGGGCTCACAAGCCCCATGTCCACCTTTCCTGGCCCACTGGACTGTGGGTTAAGCCTGCCTCTCATCTCCTGGGGCACAGGGGCATGTAGACCCAGAACTTGGGCTGACCATCAGGTTTGTGGTTGGTGGGCAGTAGTAGGGTATATACACTGCAGGGGACATCCTGGCACCCATCTCCACCACCAGTGTCCAGTGAGAGGTCCCTTCAGGTGGTGTTGGGCTGAGGAGGAAAGGGGCATGGGCCCAGATAATGGACTTTGTGTCTGGGGGGCCCTCAGGGCTAGACTTAGAGGGGCATCCCTTCACTGAGAGAACACCTGGGGGGGGGGACGCTGGGCACCTGGGGGATCTCTGCATCCATCTTTAGACCCTAGACTGGCACCCCCACCCTCCCTGGGAGTCCAGGCCTGTTCCCAGCTTGCCCTTTTGCTAGGAAGTCCCTGGACCAGACCTGGATGGAGGCTGCCTCTCTTCTTCTGGCCAGGGGACTGCTGGGCTAGGCCACATTGTGGACTTCTGTCTGGTGACTCAGGGAAAAAGGGTTGTGACAAGAGTTAGCCCCAAGAGCCAACCCAGGTGAGCATAGTCTCTCTGGAGGGGAGCTGTGGGCAGGGAGGGTGGAAAGCTGGCACAGTGGGAATATGGCTCTCCTGTCTTGCTGTCCCTGCCACACAAGACTACCTGTGAACCACAATGGGTGGCACTGTCAGGAGGACAGAAGGGGTGGGGGTGTGGGCTGGGGTGGGGGGGTGGCGCCTCTGCATTGAGATGAAGGCTTCCTGGCTGCCTGTCACAGGAGGCCCACACTGCCCTCCCACCTGCGACCACCCTTCCCCACACCCTGGACTTTGGGATCCAGTGGAGAGTGAAAGGCCCTCCTGCTGCCTCAGCACTGGGGTGGTGCAGACCCCACCCTGACCAAGGTGGGCACAGCACCAAGGGGCCTGGCCAGGCAGGCCTGGCACTTCATGGCAGATGCTGTCAGGCAGGGAGTCCTGGGAACACCAGGTGCAGGAGCTGTATCCTCCAGCCCCCATCCCCCCAGCGGCCTTGGCCATTCCCAGGCAGTGAGTGCAGGAGGCCCAGCCTGCATTCCCTGACTGGTTGGGCAGGTGCAGAGCCCCGGCTTGCTGGGGAGCCAGGGCGGGGCCTGGGGAGACTGCCACTCTGGGCACAAGGGAGGTGTTTTCTCTGGAAGTTCTCCTTTGCCTCCCTTTTGTTTCTTTATTTTACTTTGTTGCGTTAATGTTTGGGACAAGCCCCAACACACCCGTCAGGGAGCTTCAGTCCCACCGCCAGTGCTCCAGGGGACTCCCTCACACCATCCAGGAAGTCCCCTTCCTTCCTCTATTCCAGAGGGCTGAGTGGGTATGGTCAAGTCTCCCTCAGATCATGATCAAGGCCCTGAGGGGCGGCTGCCACCACAGCACCCGCACCTGCAACGCCGGTTTGGAGTGATCCCACACAGGTTCTGTGGTGAGGTGTCCTACATGAGCACGACAGGCCAGAAGTCTTACCCATACCTGGGGACCCTCTGGATGTTTGTAGACATTGACATTTGAGTACCGTGGCCAAAGAAATAATAGGAAATGCGATTACTAAGAACAGGGAAGAATGGGTCAGCATTCTGTGTCAACAACAAGGGTGGCAACTCTGCTGTCCAGGGGGCCCAGGTAGACATCGCACCCGAAGTCAGGGAGGTGTTGGCAGACCGGGACAGAGGCCAGTGAAAGCAGGTTATAAAACAGCTCGTGCCCTGAGATCCCACACAGAGTATGTGGAAAAACCCCGCGACAGTTGTCAGCTGTGGGTGGTGGGGTAACAGGTGATTTCCTTCTTTATACTTCATTTTCCAAATTTTCTACAGTGAACATGTATTCCTTATATAAGCCAAGATAAAATTTTCTTTGGCAGTGCTGGGGACTGAACCCAGGGCCTTGTGCATGCTAACCAAGTGCTCTGCCACTGAGCTCCACCCCCAGCCCTCAAAATAGATTCTAAAATGGTATTTTAAAAAAAAAATAGTTGCCATGTGTCACAGCCCATGGGAGCTTACTGAGGCAGCAGCCACAGGACTTCACTATGCCCCCCAGCCAGGGAGACTGAAGCTCAGAGAGGAGAAAAGACTGGCTCTGAGTCCTCAGTGAGACATCTGGCTCCAAGTCCTGGGCTCATTTTGCTGCTCTATGACTTTTGAACATTCCAGACTTCTCATGGGTGGGACCGCTTCTCCTAACAGCAGCTTGGAAGGCTGCAATTGCCTGGTCTGCTACTCATTCTGCTCTTCTATTTCTGGGCCAGCCTGGTACTTACCATGTCTCCTAGAGTGCCCTGAGGGGGTGGGTGTGTACTCACACGCACTCCAACTGCATTTCCATCCACAGGTAAAAAGGAAACAATCTTCTGATGGATAGCAAGTCCTCCTCAGGCTGTGGGGTTTCTAACTCCCGGGAGGGCATTTCAGCTTAGAGAACAGGGCTTTTTGCCTGTGGTCCAGACACCAAAGTACTGGTTTGCAAGTGTGGCTCTATGGTCACAGTGACTGGCCTGTGCACCTCCTCCCCACGTCTTGGCTCTGCATACCCGGCTCTGCCTTGCTGAAGGGAGGAGAAGAGGAGGAGGAGGAGGTCTTGCCTGGGTCCAGACGTGCTGACCACCACCCAAAACTTAACCCTAAGACCCAGCCAGACAGGGTCAAATTATGACTATCAGCAACTCACTCTTCTGGCACTGTTGGCTGATGTTCTGTGGTCACTCTGCCCTCTGCATCAGTCACAAAGCCCTAGTGCTTAACCACCCTCGTTCCCAACACCTGGCCAGGTGGTGAAACCTCCAACAACCTGAGAATTAGGATGAGGGGGTATTATGAGCAGCAGGGTGCCCTGCCTGGTGGAACTCACAAGATGCCTGCACCACTCCTGGGGGGGTGAGGGACTGGGGCTGTGATCCTGCTCTGCCACTGGGAAGAGTGGGGCCTAGTTCTGGATCCTGTAGGGCAGGGAGGGGAATCTGTCAGGAATTTAGGTGGAGCAGAGACCCGTGGCTCCAGAAGCACAGGATGCTCAGCATGGCTCTGGAGTCCCAGCCTAGCCCATCCCCTTGCAGGATGGCTTGGATGGCTGATGGCTCCAAGGTCAGGCTTGGTTTCCTTGGCCTTGTGTCTAACCTGGGCAGGACTCCATGTCAGCTCTCTCTTTCCCACAATCTGTCCAAAAGCCCTCCGGGAAAGACTGCCCTGTTTGCCCCAAGTTCGCTGTCCTTGAGCTGTGTGCACTGTCAATTCTTCCTGCTTTTGAGACACTCTTACACTGCTGACCTCAGTTGGGCAGAAATTAGGTCCTCCTTCACTGCCCTGGCCTACCAAACTAAACTGCACCCAACATTGGTACAGGTGGTTGGTGTCAGCACTGCCAAGGTTTGTCCGCAAAATATGACTTACAGCAAATCCAAACCAACCCTTGCACACCTGCAGCCCTGGCTACTTAGGAGGCTGAGGCAGGAGACTGCAAATTCCAGGCAAGAATGGGCAACACAGGGAGACTGTCCCAAAACAAAAAAATAAAAAGGGTCAGGGATGTAGCTCAAGGGTAAAGGACTTGCCTAGCATGCGTAAGGTACTGGGTTCCATCCCCAGCACCACAAAAACTAACAAAAGTGAAGTCTAAAGTCTAGTTTTTTTCATACTTTTTTTTTTTGTACTGGGAACTGAACTCGGGGGTATTCGACCACTGAGCCACAGCCCCAGTCTTATTTTTGTGTTTTATTTAGAGACAGGGTCTCACTGAGTTCCTTAGTGCCTCACTTTTTGCTGAGGCGGGCTTTGAACTCGAGATCCTCCTGCCTCAGCCTCCTGAGCTACTGGGATTACAGGTGTGAGCCTGGCAGCTCCTTAGTACTCATCAACTGTCCCAAACATTGAATAACACTTCAGATGCTTGACTCTCTCAGGAAGAAAGAATGTGGGGTCTTATCAAGACCTGAAGCGCTGGCTTGACAGGGACCAGCTAAGCAACTGCCCCAAAGTCACAGCAACAAGGGTCCATCTTGGAGCAGCAGGAGGGGCCAGAGGTTAGCCCCTCTCCTGGAGACCAGAAGGAGGAACAAGGCACTAACTGCTTTCCTTTGTTCCCCTGGACTAGTGGAGGATTGACTATATACAGGACTTTGTTTTTTCACCAAAGTCGCAGTTTGGTTCACCTGCAAGACACACCCTCCATAAACACTGGGACAAAGGATGGGCAGTGTGGCTGTCCTGGACCACAGGAACTCCCAGCACTCTGACAGGCGTGCACCTCCTCCCCATGTCTTGGTCCTCCAAAGTGCACAGAACGAGCGAGGACTCAGGTACACAGGGCAGTGGGCAGCAGGCTGGGGCTGAGGCCTGGGCCACGGGAGCTCTGTATAAAGAGCCTGGCTCAAGGAGGGAGGGGAGCAGGGTGAGGGAGCCCGGAGTGCACAGCCCAGGACACGATGCTGTGTCTGCAGGCATGACTGCACATGCTCTTTCCCAGCTCAGTTCCATGCAGAACTTGGCTGCTGGGAGAATGAGCTCGCACCACCCACATGGGCAGCGGCTCCCTTGAGGAGGAGGGGATGAGGCACGCCCCTGCAGCCCCTGCTCCAGGAGGTGCTATGGTACAGGTGAGACCCAGGACCCACCTATTCCATGCTGCGGGGTCTGTCCTGTACTGGCAGGGCCAAAGCCCTGCTCCCTAGACATTGGGTCGCTTCCTGGTGAGGTAATGGGGACTGAAGCCCCCAGCAGAAGTGCACTGTCTCGAACATGCTCTGTTGGGATGGCGACAAGATGGAGCTGCCTGGGAACTCAAGGTGTCACTGCCCACACAGCCCAAGTGGGACATGAGACAGGCCCTTGGCACTGCCTTCCACCTGCTGTTCCTGCCCTACCCACTGTGCACCTGTCTCCTCTCCCCTGTCCCCACCTAGCAGGCCTCCCCCACAGCCCCCTGATGCCCATGGCGCTCTGTGTTCCTCTGCCTTGGGTGACTGGGTGTCTCAATGACAGGGTTTTATACTTTGTTTATTTTTGTACTCCTAGCCAGCACAGGGTCCTCCAGAGTAGCAGTTAGCTTGGAGAAACTAAATTTCAGGGAGGGGATGAGCATCTTATTTTGGATCCTGGGATCAAATGCAGAGCCTCCTGCATATTGGGCAAGCACTTCCCACTGAGCCCCGCCCCAGCCTCAAGGAGCACAATTTAACCTTCAAATACCTGAACCTCGACCATTTAAAGCCCCCAAGAACAGAAGACCCCCAGGGTAGTCCAGGAAGTGCAGTGCTTCAGGAAATGCAGAAGCAGCCCAACTTCCCAGGTCCCTGGGGTGCTGCTGAGTACCAAATAAGCTAAAGAGGGGCAGCTGGAGACTTCCCTTCTGCTTGGGGGTGGGTCTGGAAGGCTGACTTAAAAACTCCTGGGTGGGTTCAGAGGATAGGGTATGAAGAAACAGGAAGTTGCAAAAGGCAGGGATTTCTCACGGTCAAGGATCATGTGACTTTCCTTTTCCATAAGTCTCAATCTGGTTCACTGACACCCCCGATTCTTCTACTCACTGGGTAAGAAGACATTTATTTCCCCACAGCTGGGATCCATTGGTATGAACACCCAGGCTGCTGGAAGCCTTGCCAACCAAGCACTTAAGGTAGGCCACAGTCAGTCAGCAGAGCATCCAGCCAGGCTGACATCCACGTCCCAAGGTGAACCTCAGGACCACCTTTCTGGTCTCTGGCAGGTGGTGGGAGGCATGCACAGGCTCCCCGGCATAGCTTGGTTTATCCGAGAAAGCACTCAGAAGTAAGGCCACTGCGGGAGACCGTGGCCGATTGGGCTCAAAGAGGCTGGCTGCTATTCTGTTCTTGGGTTGAAATCCAAACCCCACATGACAGTGACCCTCTGGAGCATGGGGCATAGACTAAAGTGCTAAGCCAAATGTTCTTAACCCCCAGAGGACTGCTGATGGTAAATGTCATCCCAAGGCAGGATCAACTACTCTATATCCACAGAAGTCACCATTGGGACTTGGGTGGTGTGACTGACCTGGGCGGAAGGACTGTGGGCATCAGCGATACTGGCAGCTGGATGTACCCTGCTTAGTTCCTGTCCCGGTCTCAAGGCCTCAGCCAGTTGCCAGACAGGAAGGGCTGGTGGAGATGGTGGCTGGGCCAGAAGCCAGACCTAATCCCCCACAGCTGCTGCCTGTTGGTGGCAGGGGCAGCTCTGACTGCCAGTCACCAAAGCTGTCCTGTGCTCTCCAGAGATCTCCTGGGCCTCGTGAAGACTTCTGCAAACACAGTTGCTCATTCTGCACTCAGGGCCAGGGTGCTACTCAAGGTACTCAGGATACAGAAGAGCTGAAGACCTGCCTCCCAGGGCTTCCTGACCCTGTGTTAGCCAGGGCTGGGGAGGGCGGTAGGCAGTCTCTAAGTTTACAAAGGTGACTGCTTGTGGAAGCAAAGCAGCAGACAGCCCAGGAATCCTTGCCTGTCTTCACTCCTGCCCAGGCTCACTCTTTAACTGACCTGGGGCAGGGAGGGCAGCACAGTCCTGTTAGCATGCTGATTCAGACAGCAGGACTGTCCACTTTAGACACAGGAACATTCCTCATCAAGACTCCTCTCTGGCAGTCTTCCCCTGAAAGTCATGAGTGTGCCGCCCAAGACCTCAGTGCCTTGGCTGGGCTAGGAGGGAAGAGGTTGGCATGGGTCCCTGTTTCATGATCCATGCAGTAGGAGATACTGTGGGAGCCTACTACCATCTGCCAGGAGCTCTGCACAGCACATGCCACCTGCCTGGTGGACTGCCCAGCGGCCCTGGGTCAAATGTGATTAGTATTATCCTGACTTTTAGAGCTGTACCTAGGGGGTTTCAGTCATGTAGGTGGTCTCCAAGTGGGTATCAGGAAACCAGGCTACCAAGGCCCATGGCACACACCCCAATCACTAGGCCATTCTAATTCATTTGACTTTTGTGGTGCCTGGGACTGAACCCAGGGGCCTTAAACCCATTCACTTTAACAGGGTGAAGCATGTTAGTGGTCCTGCTGCAGAATGGAATCACTGTCTGTGGCTTTCCTGCCACCCAGACCTAGCCACAGCAGCTGAGCAGAGAGGCATGGTGCCTCTGCTGGGCTGGGTCTCACCTCCTGCCAAGAGTGCCTTCCTGCTTCGAATTCACAGTGGCATCTGTGCAACATCCACTTTGCTGTCTCTCTTTTTTTTAAATTGATATCTTTTTTTATAGCAGATGGACACTATACCTTTATTTTATTTTTATGTGGTACTGAGGATCGAACCTAGTACCTCATGCGCTTTAGGCAAGCGCTCCACCAACTATGCTACAGCCCTAGCCCCTCTGGTTTCCCTTCTGCCTCAAGCCGTCCTGAACACCTGCCTCCTCCTAGTAGTCCTCTGCATACTCCCAGGATGCTCGACAACTTCCCCTACTTAAAGGTGGGCCCCGTGGTCTAAGGGACTCTGGCTTGTCAAACTGTAAAACCGACAACTGACAGACAAAAAACACTAAAAAAAATGACAAGAGCAGCATATTGCGAGCCCTTCCTCCAGTCTGAAATGCGAGCTTGTGGGCTGCCAAGGGTCACTGTGTGGCCATTCACCAGGCAGCAACAGCCCAGGGCGAATTCCACAGCCATGGTCACTGTTCACACATTCCCCATGGAGACTTCACGCTGCTATCCACACCTTCTGGGCTTCTAGGCTTAGGCTTTGAATGCTCACAGCAAGGGCCCCTCAGGTTTGCCTCAGGGTTCTGCCATCACCCCTAGTGGTGAGAGGAAGAGGCCCTAGAGCCCCACTTTACCCCCTTGCAGGAAAGCCATTTTGGCTCCTCTGGCTCACCTCACCTGGAGAGGAAGTCTGCATTCACTGGCCAGTGAGCACTGTTCTCAGGACTAGGACAGCACTCTGCTTGCTGGGTCATCAGAATCAGGACTATGGCTTGCTAGCTGAGATTTCCAGGGGAGAGGTCAACAAAGAAAAGTGGCATTGTCTAAGTCTCAAATGACTTTTAATTTATTCAAGAATATTCTCTTGAAGCTGGGGTTGTGCCAGTGGTGGGAGCCACTGGGTTCAATCCTTAGTACCACATAAAAAATAAAGTTATTGTGTCCATCTACAACTAAAAATATATTTTAAAAAATAAAATGTCATATTCTGATGTGCAATCTTAAGGCAAGCCTGGGCTCCTCAGTGATACCGAAGGTGGAGGCCATAACCACCCTTAAAATCACACCAACACCAACTGGTAACAGACTTCAAGCAAGCTACAGACAGCCGAGGACTCCTCATGTGAGCAGCAACATACTGAAATGCAGCCACAAGGACAAGCAACCAAAGACCGTGGAATATCTGCGTGCATGTGAGGAGGGGACACTTCACCAGGGCACATGGTGAGCACACTTCCTTCAAGTCTAGCTTCCAGTGTTCCACTGGCCCTGTGAATGGTAAGATGAAAACCATTCTAAACAAGCCCATTTGCACAAGTGTCCGTAGGGTGACTGCAGTGTTTTTTGGGGCCAGCCCCACAGTGCTGGATTTCAGAGTGGCTCAGAAGCCTCTGCCCTGAGGAAATGATTTATGGCTGCCTGCCCAGAGGAAGGATAGTGACCAAGAAAGACTGCAGGGGGTGCACACTGCACATGGACCTCCCAAAGAGGCCCTGTGTACCTGGACAGCACCCTGCCCTCTTGTCCAGTAAGTCAGTAGAATATAAACACAGCACCAGGGGCTTGGCATTCTCCATTAAGCAGGCTAGATAGTTCTGGAGACATGACACATTTGACCACTAGGTCATGGGTGAGTGGCTGGCCGGTTCAGCTTCTTCTTCCCATCGACCTGCAGAGGCCCTGGGTGGTCCTGGCTGGTTCACACAACTGCCTGCTTGATGTCTCTGAAGGCTCCTCAAACTCCAGTGTGCAGACCTGCTGTCCTGAGACTCTTCCCTTCCGCCAGGCTCCCTCCAGTCACCTTCCCCCTTTAAACTCACAGCAGCACTCTTCTTTCCTCCAGCTACTCAGACCAAAACCCACACCGGCACCCTTGTTCTTCCCTCTCACTGACCTCAGATCCAATCCAAGAGAAATGCAGTTGTCTCTTATTTCAAAGCACATACAGAGCCCAGTGAGCATCTGCAGCGGGCCCACGCTTGCCTGGACCAGCATGACCTCCCGCCCATTACTGCCAACAACCTCCGCAGGGCTTTCCTGGCTCTTCCTCGCTTGCCCAAGATGAATTCCAAACATAGCTCCAGAGCAGTCCCTGGACACTGAAGGCATGCCACTCTGGCTAGAATCCCCAGCAGCTCCCATGTAAGAGCATCTACAATAGCCCACAAAGCCCACTGACATCCTGGTGCTGTCCCAACATCTCTGCTCCAGGCCATGAGGGTTCTGGCTATTGGGCTCTGCAGTGCTCTCTGCCTCAGCCTGGACAAGCTGCTATTCAAGGAGCCCTGCACCTACCCTTGGAGCTACTCATGACACGACAGCCTGAATGCGGGGCCCTCAGGAGCCTCCAGCCTGCTCTGTGGTGTCCTTTTTTGAGTTTTTATTCGGCACTAAGTAGCTCATTACTTCTTGTTTGTTGACCAGCTGTTGGAATGTATGTTGCAGTCCGACAGAGGTCTGTGTTTTCTGTTCACAGATGGGTCCAGCACAAGAGTGCCCTGTCTGTGGCAGACAGTTAAGTACCTGTGACCGAAGGGCCGTCCAGACTTTCATACTCCTGGCAACAACCAACCCAGGATCTGAAACAACACCCTGATTAAAGTGACAATTTCCCCAAGACACTAAAGCATTAAACTAAGTGACAAGTTCATTACCTCCTCTCCATGACCATGTAGGTGTTATAAAAAAAGCTGTAGGACTGATGTGTGATCCATGAGGAAGGAAAGAGGGACATCATACACTGTACGAAAATCAACTCAGGGCTGCCTGAGCCAGCCTCTCTCCACTGCAGGGTGTGCTCAAGTACCCTCCCTCTCAGCGCATAGGGAAGGCTGGGGAGAAAAGGGATTCAATGCCAGGATCTACGATGAGGACAAAGTGGCCCTGAGCCTGCAGATCTGTTCCTTGGCTTTTACCCACCTTGGTGATGGGGGCAAGGAATGTGCTTTAGGGGCTACCTTAATCTAAGTCTTAAATACAGTATTAGGAGACAATGCAAGTTTTACTGAGAAAAAGTGAATTTTTAATTATCTTGTGAATCTACTTAGAAAAACACACACAAGCAATGTTCACAACTATAAATTGAAACCTTTTTGCACTAAAAAAAAACAAAAAAACAAAAACAAAAACAAAAAACCACAAAACAACAAACACAAAACCACAGGCATGAACTGTAAACCTGTATTAATATCAACTAGTCTTAAGGTTAACTCTTAGCAGTAATTCAGTATTTTCCTCCTTGGCAATTGTAATGTTTTAGCACCAAATGATCTCCCACAGAGGTACTAGTAACAACACTGGCTGCTAGTGTAAGGAGATGTTTCCACATACACTCCTTGCACACACACCTTCCACTCACACCAACAAGGAGACATGTGCAGATGGTGTCACACGCTGACTCCAGGGCAATGGAAACAAGACAGAGGCACGGGTCACACGACTTTAATGTAGTGCATTTGTAGAAAAGGCCAGCCTCCGCTCCCAGGCGTGCGCTTGTCCTCAGACTTTAATGTCATGATTTAGAAGATGCAGACGTTATTGCCTAAATATTATTCTATACATTTCCATCAGTGTTCAGGAAAACACTTTAAATTGCTACTTAATTTACACCATAGTGACTGGGTTACAGCTTTAGCTCATTGGCAATTTTGGAAGCAATATTTTTGAAAGCTATGGATGTCCCTGATATCCGCTTGAACCGGACCCCATTCAGAGACAGTCTCGGCAGCTTACACACCTCCATCTCCCACTGCACCATGTTCTCTGCGTGCCCGTCACCCTGGACGCAGAAGAGCAGGAAGCGCTCCCTCTGCTCATAGTCGCAGTTATTGGCGTCCAGCACTTTGCGGATTTCCCGCATCATATCACTGGGATCCATGGAACTAGTGGTTTTCATGCTCCAGGTGAAGCGCAGGGAGCGAGGCTTTGCTTCTTTGTTCTCATCCTTCGGCTCAGCATGGACGTTGCGACTGGAATGCACAGGGGCAGGGTCATTCTCTACTGTACAGGACAGCGAGCCCTTTCTACCATCAACACAAAATGACAATGACCTCCACCCTTTGCCTGTGCAGACTTGCATTTGCTAGGAAGTATTCATCTGTTCCCACCATCCCAACCAGAAGCCACATGCACAAGAATCTACCTGGCTGAAAAGTCTTCACCAGCCCCTCTACTGACTAAAACTAAGAGAGTGATTTACTCAGCAGAGTCCTTGGAATCAGCACAGTGAAGACAAGGCCCAGGCCTGTGCCTGGGAAGTACTGGTGGCCTGCCTCCCACTCTGCCTAACCCACCACTGTTGCGCTGCTAATCTAGTCCTGCTCACCATGACTGTGGCAGAAACTATACTCAGGATTACCAGGGGACTCCACGCCTACAGCTCACAATCACTCTTCCCTGTCAACAGCCCCAGATGCTGAGTGCACGGCCAGGTTGGCCATCCTTATGGTCACTTCCATTCCAATGTTTTTCCTTTTCTCCATTTTGCTAAATTTCCAATTTCATAGTTAAAAACAAAAACAACATCTGGTGGCATGTGCCTGCAAGTCCCAGCTACTTGGAAGCCTGAGGCAGGAGAGTCACCTGAGCTCTGAGTTCTAGACCAGCCTGGGCAATACAGAGAGATCTCATCTCCTTATTCCCAAAGAAGAAAAAAGGAAGAATTCTTAGATGTCACAATCTTATTAGTGGAAAAGATGGAAAAATGACAAATTTCAGCTCAATCTGTGCCACACAGGAATGATCTACCCAGTGAGTGGATTATTCAGATCACATGCTAAAATTCTGTTTTGAGATATTTGAAAGGTCATAAAAGAGAGCCCTAGCTCTCACAATTTGGGACTGTGATTGAGGAAACAGCATCAGCTCAGGAGAGGGAGGGCAAGATGCTGGAGGGTCACAGGAGGGGAATCCAGCCTGGCAAGACAGTGAGACCAGGCAGGACAAGAAGAAAGGGCCTGCTGGGGGCAGCCTGAGCGCTCTGAAGAGCCCCTAAATGGGATTTCAACAAAATACCATTCAGCCAAGGATGAGTTTTGTTTTGAGCAGAAAAACCCAAGGTATGGAGGCAGGAAGTATAGGATGTGTTCCTGGGGCAGAGTGCACAGGTTGCCTGCAACAGGCACAGTAGTACCCCAGGACAGCCCGAGGCCCTTGCTCAGCAGTTGCCATGGTGGGCCTCATCTTGCTTGGCATAGGAGGCTGGTCCCATCATCCCCTTCCTATAGAGGATAGGCAATGAATTTGTACAGCAAGAATCTGATCCAGTCTGGGACAGCAGGCCCGGGGGAGGCTGTCTGGTGCTCACCCTAACTCTGCTTCAACAGGATAGCTGCACCAGCACTCAGGGCCTTGAATTCTGTCACCAGAGCTCACCCTGGAAAGACCAGGAGGAGCAAAGGGGTTAAGGAGGTCCTGACATAGCATGGTGGTGACAGGTGTGAAGCAGGCCAAGTGGAGGAGACCTACAACTACAGAGACAGTCCTAGGCCCATCTGTGACTCCATATCCACGTAATGATAGCCACATAAAACCAAAAAGCAAAATATGACTTCTATAATCATCTTAGAAGAGGCAAATATATCTGGAAAAATGAAAATTCTACTCAGTGTTCTATATTTGTTCCTTGAGAAGAGAACCATGTGAGGAGCCAGGGAGAAGTCCAGGGCCACCCCCACACTCCCCACCAGGCGCAGGGCCTGAACACAGCCATGCACTCAATACACAAGCAAATTCAAAAGTGGCTGGGAAGGCTTCTGCAGCACGCCAGCGCCCTCGTGTGGCTCTGTACCAGGCCCACCTCACAAGTCCTCTCCAAGGACCAGCAGGATTAGGCTGCAAAGCATTCAGAAAAGGTCACCTTTGCCACAGAAATGAGGCAAACACTAGAAAAAGTTTTAAGTAGATAGAAATCATTTCCCTCACCTTGAGCCCTCATATCGCCCGTTCCTCTCATACTCAGTTGGAAGCCTCAACGAACAGAGTGTGGAAGCAAAGAGAAGTGGAGAAGAGAAGAGAGATCTTACACAGCAGCACAACACTGTCCTGAACACACACATCATGCAGCGAACACATCTGAGTACTTTCTAGTCACCAGTGAGCCTGCGCCAGTGCTGTGTGCTTCTCTGGGAGGACATGGGCATGCACAGGGCTGGGCAGCATGCCACATTGTCCTCCCACCTCTTCACCTGGGCACCTCCATGCCTTGGACCAGAGTGGCTCTGGGTTTTGTACCTCACCCACAGAAGAATGGGTTTCCAATTGAAAGGAAATAAGGCTATCAGTTGAACTCTGCATTAAATTACAACATTTTCTGTCCAAGGGAAAATTTGACAACGAGGAAGATCAACTGAGAAATAGTCAAGGAGTGGAATTCCCAGCAGGAAGAAAGCACTTTTCTCACAGTTAAAAGAGCCTTCCAGTGACCAATCAGTTTTGTAAACACAAAAACTGGCAGCCTGGCCTTCCTGCTCCCAATAAGCACAAGCACACTGTGGTCCTTAAAGGCAGACTTCCTGCCTCATAAGTGTGGATTCCAAAGGCAGCAGTATTTTTGGCCTCTTGATTGTCAACACCAAAAACATTAATGAAATCAGAATGCCTCTTATTGCAGTGCTCTAGGGAAAACAGTGAGAGGTGCTTCTTCAGTGCTAGTAGGAAGTGGCTTTAGATAGAACACTGTTTACTCTTCAATTCTCCAAAAATATTAAAACACTTCTGTTCTGCAGCTGCTCACATCTTAATATCTGAAAAATTCAAACGTAATGAGGCTGTAGGTTTGGATTATACGCTTGTCTCCTATATTGGAGTATTAGCCAATTTCTGTCATTTTTAAAGCCTTTCGCCAATCCAATCCTCAGTAAAATAAAAATGATGACTAACTCAATTACCACTTACCTTTTTGCATGCTTGTGGCTAATCATTAATTGTACATTCATGTTACTGAACATCCCGTTCTTCAAACAGGAGCATGCTAAGTGTTATTAGTATAAAGACAGAATTATTTGGATGCTAAATAATTCTACCAAAGACAGGAAATGCAGAGCATGCACAGGCCTTTCGCTGCAGGGGTGCCACAATTCTTTTAAAATGTCTGACAGAGTTAATCTATTTCTTTCCAGTTTCCCCTTGAGGAAATAAGTATTTAGTTCTCAGCAGAAAGTTTAGTTTTTAAGGAAAAAACAGGGCCAGAAAGCCAAACCTGATGTTAATTGCAGGAGCCATTTGGTGGGATGAGGATTGAAAAATAAGTGTGCATATATAAATCCTACCTTTTGATAAACCTGAATGACATGTTTCTAAAAGAAATTAAGCCAAAAAAAAATTAATAGAAAGGACTCGCACAATTTATATAGAAAATCTAATCAATTGTAGAGAAAAAAGAAAACAAAAACCAAAAACCCTAAACAAATAGGGCTCCTCTTCCAGCCAATAATCAATGAGACAATGACATTCATTGAAAAAGTAAAATGTATTACAGGTAATTAAAGGAGTATGTTATCATTTAATTAGAAATATATTAAAAAAAAACTACTTGTAAGAAGAAGTTTAGAAGTAAATATTGACATTGGCTGTAATTAAATTTACTTAAAGTTGTTTAGATGGATAAACTTTTAAGAAAGAATTCAATGTCTTAGGTTCAAGAAATGATATGTCACTTGTAACGTACTCGTAATAACATTTCTAAATTTTCTTCGGAACGTTATGAACAAAAATCTTGCTTTCTCATACATAAACACAAAAATCTCACTACAAAAGATTTAACTATGAAGAGCATCATTAATTATTTCAGGTAGATGACTTAACAGAAAGTTTGTTACAGTGGTATGATATAAATTGCTTTTTAGGCTACTGAGAGATTTAGATCTCAAAATGAAAATAAACTACCAAGATAAAACAGTATGGATTTATCTAATAAAATGGAAGAACTATATTTAAGAGGGGTCACACTAAGGTCAGTGAAAGAAATTTAAGGAGATACTCAGGTTATGCTGAATAGATTCTGACAATACATTTTTCAAGCTATGGATCAGGTTCTCCTAGTCATATGATCAGCTGCCTTAGGCTCAGCTCAGATCCAACAGGACACAGGGGCACTCAGATGTATCTGCTAGAGACTGAAGTAATGAAATCCCTGGATTTTTTTTTTTTTTTTGGTACCAGGGACTGAATTGACCACTGAGTCACATCCCCGGTCCTATTTTGTATTTTATTTAGAGACAGGGTCTCACTGAGTTGCTAAGTGCCCCGCTTTTGCTGAGACTGGCTTTTTTTTTTTTTTTTTTTAAGAGAGAGAGAGAGAGAGAGAGAGAGAGAGAGAGAATTTTTTAATATTCGGCAGACACAACATCTTTCTTTGTATGTGGTGCTGAGGTGAGGCTGGCTTTGAACTTGTGATCCTCTTGCCTCAGCCTCCCGAGCCACCATGCCCAGCAAATCCCTTGATTTTTTTTCCCCTTCTAATTTGGATTTAATGCTGGCATTGCTTCAAAGATTAACTGACAAAAACAGACAACTGCAAACCACCATCAAATGTGGCACACTGTAGGCTGTCTACTTTAAAGAAACACATTCGTGAAATATTTTAAAAATAACACTACATAACTATTAAGGTGGCATTACCTGAAAGATTATTTTAGTTGAAAAAAAAAAAGAGCTTTTAAATTACATTTTCATATCTAAGTCTTCTGTCTGGGAAGTCAGAATTATTTTTCTGACCCGTGAGAAAGGTGGAAGGTGCTGGCAGAGGGGAGCCTTGTACCCTGAGGGGGAACAATTTTGTTCTGGACCACTGTAAATGGTCCCCAGCTCTCCAAAGCCATGCACTGTTCACACCTGACCAGTGTGTTAAAGTGCCAGGGTCCACTGTTTTAGCTCTCCAGGCACTGCAATTTGAATCCTAGCAATTTTTGCCAAGGAGAGAAGCAGCTTCAACTGCAGCAGCAAGGATTTTGACTATTTTTAAGAACAAGCTGTCTGTAACCAAAGTATAGTATTAAAGAAGATGATAGCCCTCAATTTGTGAACTTTCACACATTAGGATAAAGAACTTTCTGCAAAAATTTTGGGGGGAAAATAGCCTGGAAATTCTAAAATAAGAAGATTACTTAGTTTGTCTTTTTTTTTTTTTTTTTTTTAAATAAGAAACTTTGATCTTTAATTTCAATTCAAATACTGTATCATATGAAATAAATGTAATTAGGGGGCTGAGGTTGTGGCTCATTGGCAGAGTGCTCACCTAGCACATATGAGGCCCTGGGTTCGATTCTCAGCACCAAATAAAAATAAATAAATAAAAATAAAAGGTATTGTGTCCAACTACAACTAAAAAAAAAAAAGAAGAAAGAAAAAGAAATAAATGTAATTAGAAAATAAGCAAGCACCAAGAATTCATGCCCCCAGTGGCCTTTTACTGAATTCTCCCAGGGGAGTGCAGGGCAGGGCAGCAAGCTCTGCTCCAGAGCCAGACAGAACTAGTTCAGCTGTGTTTTTGCTATAGGATATGTGCTCCGCCTTAACCTTCCGAACCTTGGCTTCAATTTCTTCTACAAAATTGGGAATATCACCGGGTGCTCTGGCGCACACCTGTAATCCCAGCGACTTGGAAGGCTGAGGCAGAATTGTGAGTTCAAAGCCAGCCTCAGCAATGGTGAGGCACTAAGCAACTCAGTGAGACCCTGTCTCCCAATAAAATACAAAACAGGGGTGGGGATGTGATTCAGTGGTCAAGTGCCCCTGAGTTCAATCCCCCGTACCAAAAAAAAAAAAAAAAAAAAAAAAGAAAGAAATGTGTGTATATATTATTTTATAGAGAAAATACTCATACATAAAAAATCTGTGCACACTACACACACATCTCTGGATAAAATGAGTATATTTACATATCCATCTGAGCTCACAGTAGGCATTCAAATAATGGTAGTTCATTAACCAATGATAGTCTCAAGGTAACTACAAAATAAATTTAAGGGTTCAAATAGTGTGCAAGGTCTTATTTAAAAAGCCCATTACAGTCAGGCACAATGGTGCACACCTGGGCTAGGGATATAGCTCAGTTCGTAGAGTGCTTGCCATATATGGACAATCTCTAGCACCACACACACAGACAAAAGGTGCATGCCTGTAATTCCAGCAGCTTGGGAGGCTGAGACAGGAGGACACAAGTACGAGGCCAGCCTCAGCAATTTAGCAAGACTGTGCCTCAAAGTAAAAACCAAAAAGGCCTGGAGATGTAGCTCAATGGTAAATTGTTGTGAGTTAAATCCACAGTATCAATCAATATAAAAAGCCCATTATAAAAACCAGGTGTGGTAGCGCACATCTGGATTCTCAGTGACTCTGGAAGCCAAGGCAGGAGAATCACAAGTTTGAGATCAACCTCGGGGCTGGGGATGTGGCTCAAGCGGTAGCACGCTCGACTGGCATGCGTGCGGCCCGGGTTCGATCCTCAGCACCACATACAAAGAAAGATGTTGTGTCTGCCGAAAACTAAATAATAAATATTAGAATTCTCTTTCTCTCTCTCAAAAAAAAAAAAAAAAAAAAAAAAGAAAGAAAAAAAAAAGAGATCAACCTGGTCTCAAAAATAAAAAGGGCATAAAGGTAGCTCAGTGGTAGAGGTAGAGCATGAAGTCCTGGGTTCAGTTCCAGTACCAAAAAAAAAAAAAAAAAAAAAAAAAAGTCTATTACAGAACAAAGTGTGTGGGCACCTTTTCTGAATTTTGACAGACTTTACTGCTATATATTCCTTTGGCCCAGAGGAGACAACACCTGCTCATATTATGCAGGAATGGGGAGGTAAACTGCCAGAAAATTATAGTATCTCCTCCATCTTGTGTCACTCAAGCTTTAGAGGCAGATTACATTTCAGCCTAGTCCTGAGGAAGGAGCTGAGGGACATACAGGTCTGAGACAGGCTGATCCTTTCAGGGTGACCCCAGAGAAAGAAGCTATCCTGGAGCCTCCTGACTGTGCTTGGACTGAACTCCCTAGTTGGTCACTGAAGTGTACCCTTTCAACCATTCTCTTCTGCCTACTATGGAACAGGGTGTCTTAGTAAAGGGGCTGTGAGAAGAGAGAGTCAACTAAAGCCTCCAGCTCATTTGACTTGTAGTTAGAGCCAGCAGGCTTGGAAGCCCTCCCTCATCAAGTGACTGAAGTCCTGACAACAGACTTGACTGTTGAGCACAACTCACTGAAGTTCTAGGTGACTGATCTTAGATGAAATAAAATGACTGGAGGGATTAAGGAGACTGAAAAGTGACATCTGGCTCAAGTGTAAATAATAGAGATGGTATGAAACTGTGCAGGGAGCTAAGGGACCAGAGGAGGAAGGGCTCTGACCACTTAGGCCCCTGAGAAGATCCTGTTGTTGCTCCCTAGGACACAGGCGGTAAGCAAGAGTGTCTGCACGGGAACACTTGCAAGAGACCCTGGTCACACTGATCACAGAGAGGATGACTTCAAAGAATTTCCTCAGGGGACTGCAACTTGAGTTTCAGGGCACACTGCTGCCTGATGGTGCATTTCACTGCCTGCTTGTGGTGCAAGCAGCAGCCTTTATTTTTCTCTTTTATCAGCCAATGTCACTATGTTTTCTGCATATTCTACGCTAGATTAGAAATAAAACCACCTCTAGAGACCTTAGTTTCCCAAGCTCAAGGCCTACTGAACAAATAAGCATTGAATATGCAATTAGATATTATTGAGAATAAGCTGGGGTTTTATCTAGAAAATTATCGCATTTAAGAAAGTTATCTTGGGCTGGGGATGTGGCTCAAGCGGTAAAGCGCTTGCTTGGCATGTGCGTGGCGCTGGGTTCAATCTTCAGCCCCACATACAAATAAAATAAAGATGTTGTGTTCGCCGAAAACTAAACAATAAATATTAAAAAAATCTCTCTCTCTCTCTCAAAAAAAGAAAGTTATCTTGCTTTCAATGTTAACTTCCTGAGACCAAGAGAGAGAACAATTTCCTGATTTAGCCTCTGAAAAACTTAGTGCTCATTACTCAATGATGATGAAGTCAGAGAAGATAAAATGTCTTGCTTCTCTGTGTCTTGGGATGATCACAATGGATCTGTCTTCTGTCCTGGTGACTGCTACAGAGTGCCAACCGCTTGCCCACCTGCCCTGAACGTGCCACATGGACAGATAAGTAATCAGAAAGAATAATAATTAAAGAACTATAACAAAACCTTCCAAGTGCCAGGCAACTTGTAGGGCTATGAAAACCTAAAAGCTTGGAGCTCCATACTTGCCACATAGAAAACACATTCCTCTTTTGCTCTGTTTGCTTGAACACCCCCAGCACCACCTGGCACTTACCTTCTTGTGAGTTTTGAAGTTAATTTACTAAAAAGATTTGTGGAGCCTCTGCTTCGAGTCTGAGACAGTGGTGTGGCTTCATGGGACAGGCTGGGAGAGGCAGGAGGGCCATTGTATGTTGCAGTTCGCCGTTCCCGGGGCTGGCCATGGAAAGTGCTACGAATGGCAGTGCCTCTTGGGAAGCGGATTCGGTCTGGGGTGGTGGCACTGCTAATACTGTGGGTTGAAGCAACCGGAGTTCTCTGATCAGGAATGGTGCTAGGAGACCAGAAAACAAGAGACTCTGACATCTTTGTTCACAAAATCATGGCACATGAAAATTTATAATCACTATGCGGAGAAAGTCAGGTATAGAGAAATCAGTGGAAAAAATCAGGTATAATGTATCCAGATCCAAGGGGAATTTTATAGAACTTAGAAGCAAAAGGTAAGTTCAGTGGGAAAGGGTATCAAAGGAACAGGACAGAATGGACAAGGCCTCAAAGAGATTAAGGGAAAAGTTTGAACACATATTCAAGGACAAAATTAAAGCAGAGGAATTCCAGGACAGAGAACAGCTAACTCACACTCTTCTCCCCCTTCACTTCCCTCTCAAATTGCTCACACACAGAGAACCATGCCAAAACGAAAGGAAGGACTGCAGGTCCTGAAGAACTGAAGAACAGGCAACTAAAAAGTTTGGAAGCACACAAATGGCATAAAGTTCCACATGCTGAAAGCAACTTGGGGAGGAGAGGGAATGTCTCACACCCTCTGTAATATGGAGAGACACACAGATGACCAAGGACACCATGAGCAGGATGCGCTTAACTAAAACCAGACAGAGGAGGACATCTTGTGGACAACTGCAACAAAATCTTAACTATAGAATCCACGGCACAGAATTAAGCAGCAGCGGGTGACACTGGTTTCACGAGGAATGTGAGTTTTCTTACGTAGCCTTGAAGTTATCTCCTTCACTGTCTATTGGAGGTAACATCATCTTGGGGTGCCCAGAGGCTGACATGGACATCGACTTCTGATGTCTCAGCCGACAGGTAGAAGATGTGGCACAGACTGAGGCAGGGCTAGCTGCATAAGCGAACACTTCCGTCAGGCTGGGGGGTGGGTCAGGCAGAGGCAGAAACAACAGCGTGCTGAAGCAGTGGCCTGCTAAGCACACGCCGCCCTCCCCAGGCCCCTTCCAGACACATTCTGGAGATTTTGGGGCGATTGCTGACCTGTTAGCTGCTTTTTTTCAAACAGTAATTTTAAAAGTTTATTACCTTAGAGAAAATAAGAGCTCTAGATATTCATGTGAGAGGAATGGTGTCTTTTGAGATTTGCATAAAATAATGTCTACTCTAAAAGAGATGTTTCAATACAAATCCAGATGGTAAAGTGAATAAGTGATAAGAATACATGCTCTCAACCTAATCCCCAAATGTAATGACTATTTTTTAAAAAAAAATTTTTAGTGTATATATATATATATATTTTTAGTGGTAGATGGACATAATACCTTTATTTTTATTTTTACGTGGTGCCGAGGATTGAACCCAGTGCCTCCCAAGTGCAAGTGCTCTACCACTGAGCTACAACCCCAGCCCACTGTAATGACCATTTATTTATGCAGTCCTAGGGGTTGAAATCAGAAGTGCTCTACCACTGAGATATACCCCAGCCCTTTTTGAGACAGAATCTCAGTGAAAGACATGGCTGGCCCTGAACTTGCAATCCTCCTGCCTTGACCACCCAAGTCACTGGGATTATAGGTGTGTGCCACCATGTCCGGCTACAATGATATTTTTTGGTACTGGGGATTGAACACAGGGGTGACTGACCACTGAGTCATACCCCCCAGTCCTTTTTTATATTTTGTTTAGAGACAGGGTCTCGTTGAGTTGCTTAGGGCCTTGCTAAGTTGCTGAGGCTGGCTTTGAACTCACAATCCTCCTGTCTCAGCCTCCCAGGCCACTGGGATCATAGGCATGAGCCACTGTGCCCAGATACAATGACATATTTTCAATGGACGAATGAAGTCATGGGTATAGGGAGCAGCTGTTATATAGCAAAATATTCTATTGCATTATGAACAACAGCTTAGACCCTCCTTTATAAGGAATAGTTGAAAAAATGAAGGAACTGTGATTGGGCAAAGGGGAGGGAAGGAAAGGGTGGGGGTATGGATGCAGGAAAGATGGTGGAATGAGATGGACTTCATTACTCTAGGTACATGTGTGAATGCACATATGGTGTGACACTATATCATGTACAACCAGAGAAACGAAAAGTTGTGTTGCAATTGTGTACAATGAATCAAAATGTTTTCTGCTATTATGCCTAATTAGAATGAATGAATGAATAAATAAATAAATAGTTGACATTCCTAATAAGTCAACAGTCCAGGGGCACTTAGCCACTAAGCCACATCCCTATCCCCTTTTTATTTTTGAGACAAGGTCTCGCTAAGTTGCCTAGGGCTTGCTAAGGTGCTGAGGTTGGTCTTAAATCCGCCTGTCTCAGCCTTCCAAAGCACTGGGATTATATGTGTATGCCACCATGCCAGCCAGAGCCTCATTTTTCAAGATGGTTTTTACCATCTTGACCAGAGCAAATTAATCATTTGCAGGAAGAGTGAAAGAGTGGCTGGTAGCCAGCAGTTTCATGGCTCTAGACATAACTACCTACGGGAGCGACACAAGAATCACACAATTCCTCAATTTCAGCTCTGCCTCCATGTCCTAGGGTTCTAAAGGGACACAGTTTCTTTCCTTAAGAATGGCAGGACTAGGATTCTGACACTATTCTTAGTGTCTTCCTCCTGGCACCCTTCCCATGTCTGAGCCCTAGCACCTAATGGTGCTCCCCTTCTGCCCCCGTATCTTAGCCACTATGGTATCTTCCTGGTGTTGACACGGAGGATTCAGGGGGTCCTCCTCTCCACATCTACTTCTGTGGTTAGTGTGGGGCTGCTCCCTCTCACTCCCCCCTGGTCTCCATGGCTTTGTCCCCAAATCTCCAGTTTAGCTACCAGAGCTGAGACCTTCCTAAAACATAAACCCAACCTTGCAGTTTATCTGCTCATGACCTTTCTCAGGGGTCTTCAGGAAGTTCAGATCCTCACTTGGCAGAGCTGTCATGGCCCTGTCAACTGCTCTAGCCCCTGACATCTCTCCAAGTTCCACCTCCTAGAACTGGACTTCCAGGTCATCAGAACTTTCACTCTCTGTCTGGTGAGCTGCCATCTTTCTATTCCTGCTTCAAAGTTCAGCCAGAGGCGGTCTCCTCTGTGAAGATAAAGCTGACACTCCCCACATGAGCTGAACTATTTCTCCTTCATCCTTAGCTCAGGCTTGCACCTGTACTGTGGTAATTCCTTTCCTGGAAGAAGCGCCTGCAGGTGCATTTCATCACTGTCTCGAGTGCACCAGAAAGCCCTAACTGCAGCAAATCTCCCCCTAACAGGTTGGCCCATTAGCCACTGGAATTGTGATGGTCCCAACAGGAGTGAGACAGAGGTCTTTGAGATGAATGGCTCAGAAGAGCTGCTTGTCCCTGTGTTTTGCTTGAGAATTTTTCTCTGTGCCTTGGGAGAGAGGCTCAGTTAGCTAAGAAAAAAATGAAAACAAATGCATTATAAATAGAAGAACCTATTCTGTTTTGCTTTTTTCCATTCAACATCTCTTCTCCTGTAACAGTACTTACAGTTTGTTCTGGGGGAAGCAACTCTAGATGCCTGGGTTGCAGGTGATACTGATCTCACCCAGACCTCCCAGCTACCTTGGCCCGTAGAGGCAGATCTACACAGCTGAAGGAGACAAACTCAGGGCTCTTGTCTGAGTAGAGCTGTGTGGGGGTGATGTCAGATCTGCAGCAAGCCCCATCATGGAACTGCTACAGGAGGCACAACTAGGAGCTGGACCTGACTAGCCGAGAACATTTTTTTGATTATTTTTTGGGGTACATTATAATTATATATGTAATAGTGGGATTCACTGTGACATATTCATACATGCACACAACAATAATTTAAATAATTTCATTCCCCCACTACCCCCAATTCCCTTGGTCTCCCTTCTAATTTCATAAGAACCCCTCTTTTCTTTTTTTTTTCTCTTTAGTTTCCACATATGAGAGAAAACAAAATCTTTCATTTCCGAGTCTGGCTCATTAACATAATGCTTGGATGTTCCAATCATTATCCTAAACTTTTTTTTTTTTTTTTTTGTACCAGGGATTGAATCCAGAGGTGTTTAACCACTGAGCCACATCCCCAGGCCTGTTTATATTTTATTTTGCTTAGGTGCTCGCTAAATTGCTGAGGCTGGCTTTTAACTTGTGATCCTCCTGCCTTAGCCTTTTGAACTGCTGGGATCATAGGCGCACAGCACCCAGAACTTAATTTTTTTTTTTTAATTTTAAATATTTTTAGTTGTAGATGGACACAATACGTTAGTTTTATTTATTTATTTTTATGTGGTGCTAAGGATAGAACCTAGTGCCTCACACATGCTAGGCAAATGCTCCACCACTGACTTACAACCCCAGTTCTACCCAGAACTTTTAAAGATACATGAACCACTATATGAACTTTTTTGTCTTTATTAACCCAGTTTGGACTGTCACACACAAAAGAGCCTCTAAACTTGGTTTAAGTATTTGACAAAATGATTGGCTATTACCTATACATGATTTATAGGCATACACTCTCTCTCTCTCTCTCTCATTATTTTTCTAAGAAGTCACAGATGAGCATCATTGTCTCTTGTTCTCTGATCTGTTCCAAGCAGGTCAGTGGTCAGGCAATACATTTGGGTGCCCTAGCCAGCTGCTAACATTTTTTGCCAAACTGGGAACTAGGATCAATGACTGCACTGAGGAAAGCAGGAAAGGAGAGGCAGGAGTTGTCTGGCATTTCCCCTGGAGAATATAAACAGCTCAAAGTTTCTGGAAAAGGATAGGCCTTTCAGGCAGTGTCTGGCCCAGGAAGCATACTACAGATGCCTGGCTGAGGTGTAGGCAAAACCTAGAGGGCATGTAAGACAGTGAGAGTAGATGCACAGGTGCCTTGCAGTGGAGACCTGATCCTCCCCGAAGGGAGAGGACTTTCTAAAATGGAAGTGTAACTTCTATTTTAATTTTGAATTATTATTATTTGTGGTTATTAGGGATTGAACTCACAGGTGCTCTACCGCTGAGCCACATCCCTGGTCCTTTTTATTTTGAATCAGGGTCTTGCCAAATTGCCCAGGCTGGTCTCTGACTTGTGATCCTCCTACTTCAATCTCTGAGTAGCTAGGATCACAGGTGTGTGCTACTATACCCAGCTCTAATAATATTTTTATTTAGAAATTTAATTCATGTTACACCATGAATTCCACAAAGCAAGCAATGAAACAGGATATGTATTGCTGACTTCTGTAGCAGGCTTAGCATTCTGCTTTGGAAACGGTAAATTTTTGCTGCATTTCAAGCTCGTATAACCAAACTCACAAAACACTATCTTCAATGTATAGACCCTATACAATAATGGGCTAATATATATTCTACAAGCTCATTAAGTTGGTTGTTGTGAGAGTTTAAACAATATTTCCCTTACGAAGAGGACTGAAAATGATGTTACGTTTCATAGTTTAGCCCATAATAATCCTCAACTGCAAAACAGTATATTGCATTTGCTTTAATAGATAATGGGTCCAAAGAGGAATTGTTTTTTAAATTGCATGAAGCCAAATTTCTATGAGCCTTCCCAACTGTTTTATATTTGTGACTGATAATTTCTTCTTTTTGAAACTCTAATCCACTTACAGCTGCTAAGGGACAGGCACTTTGAATTGTTTGCTATTCAGACTCCTCTCCCACATCAGAACATTTTGATGTGACATGTGCTCACTAAAAGCATACTCAGGTCAGGCAAAAGCAGAATTAAAACTATTCCTGTATAAAAGACACATGTGTTCACTGTCATTAGTCCTTTTCCCTGTGGCCCGATGCTAACCAAGCAGATAAAATAGTAAAATCACTTTACAATGAAAAATTTTAACCAATGATACCTAGTTCCCAAACTTCTTTTAGGACTCTGTTGTGTTTTACCTTAAGGGTACAATATTACTTCCTTAAATGACCACATCCTTTTGCAGTCTTATGTAGCACAGGGGCTGATGAGCAGAGTGCCAGGGTAGGTTGCTCAGCAGCATGATTAACTTGCAAGGTTAGGCACAGTCTATGGAAACCAGGAAAAGTCTTCACATTTTTTCTGAGCAATTTATGATTCATAACAAGAGCTAAGATTTATTGAGCAAGATGTGTTAGTGTTAGTGTTTTGCTTAGTGGTCAGGAGCAACACAGCAGAAAGCAGGCTGGCCATCAGCATGCCTGGCTCCAACATTAGTCCCACACAGAAAACCACGCACAGGAGCTTGTGCCAAAGCAAGAACCTGCCAAGACCTGTGCTTCCCGCAGACACCAATGACAAGCTCCATGTTTTCTCTCACAGAGGTAAGCTGACAATCAAAGAAAGATTGCACTAGAATCAGTACATAAAGCTGATTTTAAAAAGAAAAGAAAAAAAAAAAACTATATATATAAAAACCCACTTATGCTGTCTTGTGGCAAAAGGAAAAATAATCTGTATTTGGTGAGCCTTTGAAATAACATCCTATTTTCAGAGTAGAATTTTGAAGGTGGTAAGGGCTTGTTAAGACAGGCATAGTCCTTGGTTTTGTCAGCCCCAATCACTTATGTTGGAATTCTGTATGAACAGCTGCATACAGAATAAAGTCCAACATATTTAAGGTTGAAAGTGGAACAATGTGCTTGTTCCAGAAGTTAACAGGCCCAGGCATCCTGAAGCTCACTTGCATTTTCAAGTAGTGAAGTCATAAGATGTGAGGTGGGAGAGGACAGGACAAAGCAGAGAGCTTTGAGTCAATGATACAGAGGGAAGCCTCAACCATCAATGTTAAGGGAGGGAAAATTGTCACATTCATGTCTTCACAAAATGAAAAACATGACCACTAGTTAGCCCCCAAACTCAATACTTGTACAGTTTTTCAATTATAAAATAGAAAGAATAAAATGCAGATATTTTGAAAACTACAAGCCCTGTTTTGTAGGGTGTGGTGCTGAGGTTCTGTTTGGCTGAAGACAACATCTTCCAAAGCAAAGTATTTCAATGACTGATGCTGAGAGAAGCAAGAAGGCCCAGGTGACAGTCAACCTCATCTGGCCCAGGTGATAGATACAGGGCAGTCAACCTAATAAGGAAGGTGTCTGTAGGGGATGCAGAAAGGAAATGACTCAAAGGAATTAAAGAAGTCTTCAAAGTACTTCCATGAATAAATGGAGTAATTTTTAAAAAGGTGAACTGGAGAAGGGCACGTGTGCACTTGGCCTGAGTGTGCAATGTGCACACACTCAGTCACAAGGGTGGAAGCAATGAAAGACTTGCTCTAAACACTCTCCCGCAGCCCCCATTTTGGTAGTAGGGACTGAACCCAGGACTGCTTAACCACTATGCCACATTCCCAGCCCTTTTCTAAATTTTTTTAATTTTTGATACAGGGTCTCATTAAGTCACCTAGGGCTTTGCTAAGTTGCTGAGGCTGAGGTGACTTAGATTTGCCTACCTCAGCTTCTGGAATCACTCAGATTATAGATGTATGCCACCATGCCTGACTCTTTAATTTTTTTTTTTTTTTTTAAGAGAAAGAGGGAGAGGGAGAGAGGGAGAGGGAGAGGGAGAGGGAGAGGGAGAGAAGGAGAGGGAGAGGGGGAGAAGGAGAGGGAGAGGGGGAGGGGGGGAGAGAGAGAGACAGAGAGCGATAGAGAGAGAATAATTTTTAATATTTATTTTTCAGTTTTCAGTGGACACAACATCTTTATTTTATTTTATGTGGTGCTGAGGATCGAACCCAGCACCCCGCGAATGCCAGGCGAGCACGTTACTGCTTGAGCCACATCCCCAGCCCTAAATAGTCTTTTGTCATAAGGAAAAAGACAATGTTAAGACATACACACAGAAGTCAGAAAATAGGACACCATAATGTAAATATTTCTTAAAATTCACTGACTGATTAATAATCTTACATAACAAACAACCTCTTATCAGTTCAAGCCTAAATTACCTATGAAACAGGGACATGATGGACAATTAGGGTTTAAGCAGGGGGTCTTTCTCAGGGGTCACAGAATTTATGGGTCACATGTCATCTGACTAATAGAAACAGAAACCATCAGTGCCATTTTAGAGAGTTAGTGTCAGAAGAAAAAAAAAAAAAAAACAAAAAACTTTGATGTTAGATATGACCAGATGATGTTCATGTCCCTGGGAGGCCAAGAGACAATAAAAGATGTGAACTTATTTCATGGATCTTCACTCCAGAACTCACTTTTATCTTTTCACTTGGAATTTAGTTGATACACTACTTTTCCAAAAATAAAGAAGGAAAATCCATACCAGTCTCTGGGAAAACTATTCTATATAGAACATACATTTAATTACACTCTATCAACTCAAGTTTCTTTTTTTTCTCTCTCCCTAAACTAGTCCTACCTCATGGTCTCTGGACCTACTTAATCCTACTTTTCTGTTTACTTATTTTATTTCATAACCCAAGACAGTTGTTTGCAGTTGTCTGATGCTCCTCTTCTGCCTTACTGTCTTTTAAACCATTCAGAATATCAGACTCCCTTTCTTCTGGATGCTCCAATATGTCTGAAGGAGGGACTCTGCTGCTACCATGGCCATTGGTGTCTTTGTGGCACTGGTACCCTTTCTTGAATACTCACTGCCCTACCTTGTACTCCCTGCCTCAGGCCCCCAGCCTCCCACTTTCAACCCTGCTTAAGTAACTGACATGTACAAAATCTGACCTCCCTCACCCCATTCACTGTTCTGTAACAAGCCAACAGCCAGCCACGCTCTATCTCATGGGGAGAACTAACCTAATCCTCTTCTCATCAGACCCTACCAGCCAGGAGGGTATACTTGGGACAGTAAGAATTTGGAAACCTAGCATCTTGCAATCAAATTTACTTACCTTCCAAGAATACTTACTATTATTTGAATTTTGATTATAAAAACTGAGAAATAAACAACATACTTCCATTTCTCTTAGGAAAAAGAAATTTTTGTGCCAACAGGTCACTGTCATACCTGTTCTCCTTGCCATTCTGGATGACTGAATGCCTGTCCGCTGTGGTTCTCTCACTGCAAACGTAAGTATTCCTCCGTGTCATCCCTCCAGATGCTGTGCTACTCTGTAAGAAAAGGGCGTTTCTCTGTTAAACTATTAAGTTAAGTACAGACCAATAAGGAAAAAAAGAACATTTATGTAAGCACAAATACTCAGTCTTTAAAAACATGCTAAATTATCAACAGCAATGGCCAAAAGACAAAAAAAAAAAGGAGACGCCAACTTGTATAACTCTCATCTGGCAGACCCAGTGAAAAGTAGCTATGACAGAGTGACTTTGAAAAGCTGGTCTATTAATAACAAATAAAATAATCATCCACAGATTACTTAAAATCAGGACAATAAGGTGACCCACTATTTTTTAAAAGCAAATACTTTCAAAATAAAAAATATATATATATATATATATATATATATATATATATATATATATATAAAAATTATAAAGTAAAAAACTCTTGACATAAAACATCTGCATGATATTGGATTTGATAACAGATTCATAGACAGGACACCAAAAACATGAACAACTTAAATAAAAAATAAGGCAGATTTTAGCAAGTGGATAAAGTTATGGGTGCAGTGGTGCACACCAGTAATTTCAGCAACCCAGGAGGCTGAGGCAGAAGGATCAAATTTGAGGCCAGCTTTAGCAATTTTGCAACTTAGTGAGACCCTGTCTCAAAAAAAAAGACTGGGGATGTGGCACAGTGCTTAAGTGTTACCAATTTGATGCCAGGTACCAATCTCCACCCCCAAAAATGGAATTGTGTGTATCAATGAACATTATCAAGAAAATAAAGAGAAACTCCTGGGCTCAAGTGATCTTCCTGCCTCAGCCTTCCAAGCAGTTGGGACTGTACAGGCACATCACCACACCTGGCTTCAAACAACTTAATTAAAAACGGGCAATATGCTGTGCGGGGGGATTAAATGAACTCTAGATGGGGCAAAGAGGAAAAGGGGAGAGAGGGAAAGAGAGCGGGTACAGGGGTAGGAAAGATGGTGAAATGTGATGATTATCATTATCCTAAGTATATGTATGAAGACACAAAGGATGTGACTCTACTTTGTGTATAACCAGAGATATGAAAAATTGTGTTCTATATGTGGAATGTGAATTGTGGGGCATCCTGTTGTCATATATAACAAATTAAAATTAAAAGAAAAAATGAATAATGAACAATTTAAAAAAATTACAGATTGAAGAAAAAAACAACAACAACAACAAAAAACACCCCCAAAACGGGCACTTGAAGGGCTGGGGGATATGCTAAGTTGGTAGAGTGCTTGCTTTGCATCATGCACAAGGCCCTCGGTTTAATCCCTAGCATCACCACCAAAAAAAAAAAAAAAAAAGCAACTTGAGCTGGATTCACACCTGCAATCACAGTGACTCAGGAGGCTGAGAGGCAGGAGAATCTCAAATTTGAGGTCAGCTTCAGCAACTTAGTGAGACCCTGTCTTAAAATAAATAAAAAGGGCTGGGGGTGTAGCTTAGCCCCTCTGGGTAGCAAATCCCCGGTAACAAAAATAAAAATAAAATAAAAAGTAAAAAGGGCAACTTGAATAGAAATTTCTCCAAAGAAGTTATACAAATGGCCAAAAAGCACAGAAAAAGATGTTTGATTATCATTGGTCATTAAGGAAATATAAATCAAAACCCTGAAATACTACTTCATACTCACTAGGATGGTTATAATAAAAATGAAAATAGTGTTGGCAAGGATGTGGAGAAACAGGAACTCTCATATATTGCTGGGAGGAATGTAAAATGATGCAGATGTTATGGACAGTTTGGTAGCTCCTCAAAAAGTTAAACAGAATGACATGACCCAGGAATTTTATCCTTTGGTATTATGTCCAAGATAAATGAAAAGCTAAATAATCTACATGGAAATTTGCACACAAATGTTTATAACACTTTATTTGGGGCTGAGGTTATGGCTCAGTGGTAGAGTGCTTGCCTAGCATGCATGAGGCACTGGGTTCCATCCTCGGCACCACATAAAAATAAAATAAAAATGCAGTATCCACCTAAAAAACTAAAAAATAAATATTAACAAAAGAATGTTTATAACACTTTATTGAACATAATCAAAAGGTGGAAATAACCTAAATTCCTATCGACAGATATTCAGACAAATTGTGGTCTGCATGTACCCAAAGGCATATTAGTTAGCTGTAAAAAGGAATAGAGTACTAATACATGTTACAACTCAGATGAATTCTGAAAACACGCTGAGTTAAAGAAGGCAGGCACAAAAGAACACACTTTACATGGCTCCACTTATATAAAATGTTTGGAACAGGCAAGCCTGGAGAGAGAAAACATACTGGTGATTGCCAGGGGAGGAGGAATGGGATGATATTTAATGGGTAGAGGGTACTCTTTGGGATTGTTGAAACTGGAGAGAAATGGTGGTTGCACAACACTGAGAACAGTAAATGCCACCGAGCTGCATACTTTAAAATGGGTAACTATATGTCATGTGAATAGCATATCAATCTAGCTCTTGAAATAAAAACTTTTTAAAAAGGAACTAAAGTCAAAATGATGAATTTTATCATTTCCTTCCCTCTTCCCTGTCTGTATAGGGGACTGAACACTCAGCGGGTGTTTGTCATTGAGCTACATTCCCGGAGGCTTTTTTTTTTTTTTTAAATCACGAGACAGCGTTTCCCTAAGTGGTTAGGTCCTTGCGAAGTTGCTGAGGCTGGCCCTGAACTTTCAATCCTTCTGCCTCATCCTCCAGAGTCATTGGAATCGCAGGCAAGTGCTGGCTTCGTATAATTCATTATTATTATTATTATTACTTTTTGCAGCACTGGAGATGGAACCCAGAGGTGTGCACAATTGGCAAGTGCTTTACCAGTTCTTTTTTATTTTTGAATTAGGGTCTCGCCAACTTGCTAAGTCTGGCTTCAAACTTGGCAACAGTCTGCCCTAGTCCCCTGAGCCACTGGGATTACAGGTGTGCAACATGATGCCCCTTCCTTCCTTCCTTCCTCCCTCCTTCCTTCCTTCCTTCCTTTCTTTTTTATACCTTTAGTTTATTGATTTATATGTAGTTCTGAGGATCGAACCCAGGGCTCCGCACATGCCAGACAAGTGCTCTACTGCTGAGCCACAACCCCCGCCCCCATTTTTTTCTTTTTTAAATATTCTTTTAGTTGGGCTGGGGCTGTAGCTCGGTGGTAGAGCACCACCTTGCATGTGTGAGGCACTGGGTTCGATCCTCAGCACCACATAAAAATAAAGATATTAAAAAAAAATATTCTAGGGCTGGGGATGTGGCTCAAGCGGTAGCGCGCTCGCCTGGCATGTGTGCGGCCTGGGTTCGATCCTCAGCACCACATACAAACAAAGATGTTGTGTCTGGCGAAAACTAGAAAATAAATATTAAAAAATTCTCTCTCTCTAAAAAAAAATATTCTTTTAGTTGTAGATGGACATGATATCTTTACTTATTTATTTTTATGTGGTGCTGAGGATCGAACCGAGTGCCTCACATGTTCAAGGCAAGTGCTCTGCCACTGAGCCACAACCTCAGCCCTATAATCTTTTTTCTAATCATATAATTTCTTTTTCTTTTTTTTTTTTAAAGAGAGAGTGAGAGAGGGGGGGAGAGGGGGAGGGAGGGAGGGAGGGAGGGAGAGAGAGAGAGAGAGAGAGAGAGAGAGAGAGAATTTTTTTTTAATATTTATTTTTTAGTTTTCCGCGGACACAACATCTTTGTTTGTATGTGGTGTTGAGGATCGAACCCGGGCCGCACACATGCCAGGAGAGCGCGCTACCGCTTGAGCCACATCCCCAGCCCTCATATAATTTCTGAACAAAGATAAAGCACTCACCCTTAATACAGCTTGAGTGGACCATGTGCAGTAAAACATTGGAAACTAATGGGACAAATTATGATAATGTTGTTGCTATCATCTGGATGACTGTTCCCCAAGGTCCAGACGTTAAAAGACTAGGCTCTAGTGTGGCAATATTGGAGGTGGGGCTTGGTGGGAGGTACTTAGGTCATCAGGGTTGTGGCCCTGGACCATCCACTCTCTGTTTCCTGGCTAATGAAGTGAGTGGTGTGTTCCACCACATGTTCCTGCCATGATGTGCTGCCCTCACTGGAGGCCCAAAGCCACAAAGCTGCCCCGTCCTGGACTGAAACTGCTAGAACTGTGAGCCAAAACAAACCCTTTCTTTTTGTAAGTTAGTTGCTTCAGGTATTATTATTCTAGCAATGCTAACTAATACATGGCTAATTACTCTTCTATTTTATTTTTCATCAAAATCTCTTTTTCGTTCTTCAAGGTGTCAAGTACAGACACAAAGCCAGGATCTGATATCAGTCAGACTTGGTGCTTCTGATAATGCCACAGGTGACTTCTGCCCTTTATCTCCTGTCCTTTCCCTCCCTGCCGATTGGTCCTTACGATACAGACAGGTTTACCAGTACTGCCTTTCCTGCTTTCTCTCTATCTCCTCCACTGCCCTGAACCTCAGGAAGGGCAAGCAATGGCCCAGAAACCCTTGGCACAGTCTGGCATGGAGAAGCCCCAGAAACATTTACCATCAATCCTCTCAGGACCCAGTCCTTAGGTTTTAGGCATTGATATTTCAAACATGTCAGGTTGTTATGCTGATGTTTCTTTAGAAATATCACAATGCAGCAATGTCAGTCTTCAACTGTGGTGCTTCTGGTCTCCACGTGAAGTTTCCTTACTCTTCCAGGAAGAAGGAAACATTCAGTAAGATATCTTGTACAAGATCTTGGTGCTCATCTGCTGAAATTTGGTCCCAGGCCTTGGGCAATGCTTGGATACCTGCCAAGTCTCCCCACTGGATGGAGGAAAAGAGATACTTTCTCTTCAGATACGAAACTTCGATAATGTCTCTCAATATCTTGCAACCATTCCAACATGTCAGCTACAGAAGGGCTCTCAGCTGAGGGCTACAGAACAGCATCAAGGCCGACCACATCTGCATGTTGCTCATAGATCCGAAACACTTGCTGCACATGGCTGCTGACCGTGTCGCGGAGGAGGGTGGCTAGCCTCTCCCCTAGCTTGTCCAGGACAATGTCCCCAGCCGCCAGCTGCTTGCGCCTCAGTCGCTCCTGTAAGTTCGGGAAGGCCCGGAGCGCCGGCACATCTTGGAACCGCACGCTTTGCATGGCCTGCAAATGCTCTGCCAGGTTGCTGAGGGAGACCAGGAGCGGTGAGCAGTCCCCACAGGTTGCTCTCCCACAGGCCCTGCTGCTCCTCCACCCCCAGGAAGCACTTCTTCAGGGCCTCCTGCACAGCAAGTAAAGGCCGGTCTTGAGCCATCTTCTTCCAGAAAGCACAGCGGCTCCCATTATTTTATTTTTGGGTAGCCCAAGGCAACTTCTCTTTTATGAACAAATATAGGCAGCTGATAATGCTCAAGATGTCCTTTCACAACAGTAGCATGCAGAAAGGTAAGAGCAATGACAATGGAAAAGGCATGAAAGCAGAGAATGAAGTCCTTCCTTGTCTTTTCTGCTATCAACAAAAGTCGAAGAATGAATTTAAACCAAAGGGCCATGGAATGACAATTCCATTTTATGGCATTCAGAAGGCAAAATACAGCCAGGCATGGTGGTGCATGCCTGTAATCCCAGTAACTTGAGTGGCTGAGGCAAGAGGATTGCAAGTTCAAAGCCAGCCTCAGCAACTTAGCAAGGCCTTGTCTCTGAATAAAATATAGAAAATGAATAGGGATGTGGTTCAGTGGTTAAGTGCTCCTGGGTTCAATCCCTGGTTACCCCAAAAAGAATCAAAAACAAAAAAGAAGCAGCAAAATACAAATATTTTTTACACAGGGTTTACTATGACTAAACACAATGTTGGAGGATGAAGATGAAAACCCTGGAGCTGGGGCTGGGGATGTGGCTCAAGGGGTAGCGCGCTCGCCTGGCATGCGTGCGGCCTGGGTTCGATCCTCAGCACCACATACAAAGATGTTGTGTCTGCCGAAAACTAAAAAATAAAAATTCTCTCTCTCTCTCTCTAAAAAAAAAAAACAAACAAAAAACCTGGAGCTCCTTTATGCACCTCTGTCCCATTCAGGATTTGATGAAAAGCTTCCAAGGGAGCAGAAGCCTGCCTGGGGCTCCTCTCTCAGGTTTTTCTGGGGCAGAAGAAGGGCTGCCTCACAGTTACCTTTGTAAATAAGATATGCTTGGGCTGGGGATGTGGCTCAAGTGGTAGCACGCTCGCCTGGCATGCGTGCGGCCCGGGTTCGATTCTCAGCACCACGTACAAAGATGTTGTGTCCGCCGATAACCAAAAAATACATATCAAAAAATTCTCTCTCTCTCTCTCTCCTCTCTCACTCTCTCTTTAAAAAAAAAAATAAGATATGCTTGCTGAATAATCTTAACTTCACTCACTTCTCTGTAAATTATTTCCAAATAATACTTCTAGCAATGCTAAAAACAATTACTGTTAGCTCAGAGAAAAACACTTCAATTCACAGTAAAGTGTTCTGAATCAGAATGGATTCAATTTAATTGAACAAAAACTACCTACTCACTGGAGATATTTTTATTAAGGGCAGAGATTAAGGTCAGCAATGTAACTTCAGGCAATTACCAACTGCCTTGCATTTTCTTTACGTTATAGTCTAGCTAAGTCATGGTCCCTGGCATAAGGCACACATGCCCTGCTAGAGCACAGCCTCCAGGTGCCATGCCCACCAGGCTTCTGATCACTGTCACCTATCCGCACTGCTATTTTACTGACTTCCTCCATTAGACTGTGTGGTCACTCCATGTCTTAGTACCAGACACAATCTAAAGCTCAGATGTCTGTACAGTTAATTGCAAAGAGCCTTTACACACAGGACCTGATCACTCACCCAGTGTGTGGGACATGTGTTATGGTTTAAATGTTCGCATCCCTCCAAAATTCATGTTGAAGCGTTATCTCCAATGTAATGACACTAATTGGGGCTTCAGAAGGTCATCAGTGTTTTATGAATGGGCTTGTCAGTGGCAAATTTGCCTCTTGTGCTGTGTGTGCACAATGTTCTTCTCTGGAGGATACAGCAACAGGGTACCACCTTGGAAGCAAATGCCAATGAACCTGGTAATGCTTTGCTTTGCCCTGGGATTTTCTGGCCTCTAGAACAATAAGAATGAATTTCTGTTCCTTATACTCAGCCAGGTATTGTGTCATAGCAGCAGGAATGAAGTAGAACAGGGGTTATATCAAGCAGAAATACCTACAATGTAGCAAGTGGAATTTCTGTAAGTGGAGATAGTATACAGCCTAGTGGATGGATGTTCCAGGCAGAGGACAGCACAGGAGTAAAACAGGCAGACTCAGAATAGTGGTGTCTAGCTGGTTCTAGCCCAACAATCCTAGGGACTACTCCTCAGGCCAGCAATACTTACACTGGGGACAGCGGGGCTTTTCTTGCGTTCAGGAATATCCGCCTTGTTGGGATTACTTGCATTCCCAAGCATGGGACTGGCTGGAGCAATTCCCTTTCCTCCCCCAGCACTGCCACCTGATTTCCGGGAAGGAATTCCATCTTCTTTGAGGTCACTATCTGCAGTGCTGGTCTGACTCCTCTTTGGATATGCCACAACTGAAGGAATAGCTGGTCCAGCTAAAAAAAAAAAAAAGTTCATGCTTTAAAAGACAGAAAGTAGCTGATGCAGTGGCACAGGCTTGTAATCCCAGTGACTCAGGAAGCAGGAATTGCTACTTAATGAGTCCAGTCTCAAAATAAAATAACAATAATAATAAAAAGAGCTGGAGCTGTAGTTCAGTGGTAGAATGCCCTTGAGTTTAAAAAAAAAAAAAAAAGGCAGTTTCACATATTATTCTGTGAAAAAATTTGTAAGATAATCTAAGATTCATCTAAAAAGTGTAAAATCCTTAAAATGGTTCCCATTTACATATCATATTGTCCCTGCCCTATAAAATGAATCTGATTGCCAGTCACGGTGGCACATGTCTGTAATCTCAGTGACTCAGGAGGCTGAGACAGGAAGATTTCGAGTTAAAACTCAGCCTCAGCAACTCAGGGAGGCCCTGAGCAACTTGGCAAGACTCTGTTGCTAAGAAAATATTTTTTAAAAGAGGTGGGGATGTGGCTTGGTGGTAAGCACCCCTGTGTTCAATCCCTAGTACCAAAAAAACAAAAATAAAAACAAAAAAAAACCCACAAACAGAATTTTATTTTAAATTTCGCTTACTAGGGGTTGGGGTTGTGGCTCAGTGGTAGTGCATCTGCCTGTGACAGGCACTGGGTTTGATTCTCAGCACTGTGTATAAATAAATAAAGGTCTATCAACAACTAAATATATATATATAAAAAAAAGAAGTACAAAAACCTTTTTTAAAATATGAGATTCTGAATGGAGATAGACACCAATCTACTCTACAGCCTCATTCAAATTTCCCATTTTACGGCTGGGGATGTGGCTCAAGCGGTAGCGCACTCGCCTGGCATGCATGCGGCCTGGGTTCGATCCTCAGCACCACATACAAATAAGGATGTTGTGTCTGCTGAGAACTAAAGAGTAAATATTAAAATTCTCTCTCTCCCTCTCACTTAAAAAAAAAAATTATAAAAAAATCAAAAAAACAAACAAAAAAACAAATTTCCCATTTTATTTGCAATTGTGTGTCTAATACTACACACTTTATCATATGTGTACATTCCTATGAGCACCACCAGTCAATGTACACAACAGTTCTATTTCAAAGACCTTGTGGGGCACCACCCTTTCATGGCCTCAGCGACCTTCCACCCCAATTCCCTGTTCTTTAGCTCTGACAACCAATAACCTGTGCTCCATATCTATCATTCTGTCATTTCAAGAATGTTATATGAATATAATCAATAGCATGTGACTTGAGACTGTTCTTCCCACTCAGTATCCATCCACATCACTGTAGGTTCCTTCCTATTTACTGTGCACCAGTTGGTGGTATAGAGGTAGCACACAGTCACATATATAAGTCTTTTCCTCATGAATTTATTGTTTGGTTATCATATTTAAGAAGACTTTTCCAGTCCAAGTTACAAAACTTTTTTTTGACTTTTTTTTGTGGTGTTGGGGATTGAACCCAGGGCTTTATATATGCTAGACAAACACTAACACTGAGCTATACTTATAGCTAAGGAATTTCTTTTTTTTATATTTTCATATCATGATGCCCGGATGGAATTTATCCTTAGATAAGACGTGAGAAAGGGATCCAATTATTTTTTTCTGATTATTTCCAAATTGCTCATTATCAAATTTATTAATTAATAAATCAATTTCTTTTAAAACAAGACAAAGAACCCTTTGAAAGTCTGATTGAGATCACCCTTCTCAGGAAAGTGCATATATACACACTGGGGTTTACACCTGGGCCCCACATTAGGAAGCACTGGGGGTCAGAGTGGTCCTTGGTCCTGTGGCTTGTGGTACAGAGGCAGAAGGACCTCAGTGCTTTTCAGAGGGCCTGCTTCACTGGGAGGCTCACTGGGGCCTGTCCTGCTCAGAGCACTTGAAAGACAGTGCTGGGGGCATTGTCAGAGCTTTCTTTTGCCAATTACTTCATCTCCAAAAACAGTAAAAAAAAAAAAATGCCGGGGACATGGTCAGTGATTTTTCTCTATAAATCAATTTCTGGAAATAGTCCTGCATGAACTTCCTTTTAATATTAGAAGGCACAAGAAAGGATTCTGAAATCCTTTGAAAATTATTATAAAAAGACCACTCCAATGAGGTGGTTTAGTGGACAAGCCACAGGACCAGGGACCAAGTGTTTTGGGTTTTGCCTGGGTGTTCTTCACTTGCTCTGTGACCTCAGGAGACCTAGTGACCTTCCTTGACCTACTTCTTTATTGAAAAAATGGGGACTGGTGAGTATATGGCATCAGGTCCAAAGCTCTTTTTATTTCTAGCATTTTATGAACAGGGGGAAAGGCATTAATACAGATAGAACCTATGGGCCTAAGGAAGAACAAACTTATTACGGCAATGCCTAGAGAAATGAGAAAATTGAATTACTAGGTTTCTTTCAGCATTTAGGAACAATTCCCTTTAAATTGAATGATTTTAGGAAAAAAATGTGGGCATCTGCTAGCTTATTTCATCGGAAACTAACAAGAACACACAAGGCAACAGACCTGAATCCCCACTTCATTCATAGATGCTACAAAGCCTGGTGTCAGAATGGGTTCTGAGCTCTGTTCTACCCTGGCAGAGCAGACACTGCAACAGCTTCAGTCCAGCCAGGCATGGGCATGCACTGGCAGGAAGAGCAGTGGAAACCAAAGCAAAGCAGCCTCACTTTAAGCAAGCTCTCTGCCACTGATCTACAACCCCAGCCAGCATCATTTTTAATGCAAAACCAAAGCATGTCTAGAATGCTTTGTGTAGCTCAGTTTCAAATCTCAAGATCAAAGAATGGAGGTAAAAAATGTCCAGAGAAGGGAAATGAAATGAACAAGGGATTAATGGGGAGTCCCACAGGAGGTCATTCTTTTAAATAGGACCAGGTCAGCCTGGGAAAGATGGAGCACGCCCGTAATCCCAGGGGCTTGGGAGGCTAAGGCAGGAGGATCACAAGTTCAAAGCCAGCCTCAGCAAAAGCAAGGCGCTAAGCAACTCAGTGAGACTCCGTCTCTAAATAAAATACAAATAAGTGCTGGGCATGTGGCTCATTGGTTGAGAGCCCCTTAATTCAATCCCTGGTACCCAAAAAAAAGAAAGAAAAAAAAATTAGGACTAGGTCAATATAGATTTACTTTCTGAATCCTAGAATACTGGAGTTAAAGGAATACCCACAATTTTTACATTTACAGCTACACATATGCTAGCCATCTCAGGAACCCAAAAGAGCTGCCTTAAAGGTAGAATAACCACAGGGGTAGGTAAGCCTACCCATCGGGGCCTTCAGCTTCTAGCTTCCAGTGAAGTTTAAGAGTGAGGGTGGCTTAACCAAACCAACAACAAGAGTGAGGATGAGAATGACACCATAACAATTAAAGCCAATTAAGACAAAACTGAGGTACCATGGACTCCCTAGGGTTGCTTTAACCAACATGGTGGCTACTGGCCACATGTGGTTCTATGTATTTACTTTAAGTGAGATTTAAAAACATTGTTAAGTCCACTTGATTGGGCTGCACAGATATAGAACATTGTTAGCAGTACAGAGAATTCTACCAGAGAATGCTGTCCTGCAAAGTAAAAACAAGGAAGGGGTGGAGAAGAGATGGATAGAACTCCAGACTACTAAGCCAGGGGTCTCAGAGGGTGAAAAGCCTTGGGGAGCTTCTGCCCAGCTGAGCCTTACCCAGCCAGGTCCACCAAATCTGTCAAGGAGATAAGAGCCTTGATTGTGCCAGAACCTGAGAAAAGGCAGTCAGGCAATGCCACAAAGGAACATCACACCAATTTCCACCCTGGCAGACCACAAGCAAAAAAAGGGTGCAGCCAGAACTGCTGAACAGCCTCAGACTTACCATGGTCACTGTACCGTCTCTGCTTCTGGCTGGAAGAAACACTTCTCTGCACTTTGTGGTGAGGAGACTGGCCAGTGCTGTTGCTGAGGTCACTGCTTGGCCGCACCTTAGCAAGTGAAAGGTTGCTGCTAGAACTGGAGTCGCTAGCGTCCAGCTACGGGAGAATGAGAAGAGCGGCAACCATACACGGACACCAGTGGCTTGTCAGGAAGATCAACTTCTCATGACCACACAGCTCTCATGAACATTCACTTAGAGAGGGGGCACAGCGATGTACAAGGTGACAACCCTAAACTCAGGCAAAAGCATTTTTCTGACTGCTGGGAAAACTCACAAAAGGTTATATATTAATGATCTTTCTAAGCTTTTTCAAACTAATGATGCTTTGTTTGGTTGATTTGACACATCATTTCTAAACTATTAATTACTATAGGTTAATTTATGAATACTCCTATATATTTTAAGGCATTGTTATTTTAAAGTTAAAACAGTAGCTCATAATGGTCACAGGAGTTAAGATTTGTTATTTGTAGGTAAATTTAAAAAATATTGCATCAAATGTTTTATATATTAAAAAAATAACCAAAGAAAATAGTTTATATAAACTGATCATTCATATAAAGGATATTTTAGCTCTTCCTCTTTGATTACTCTTACCTCTGAAGATTTTCTCCCCAACAACAAGTATGTAGCTGTGATTTCATCATATTTCATTTTACTGAGAGATTCTTGAATTTCTTCTTGTGAATATCCCATTCCTACCATAATATCTAAAAGAAGGGTATAATATGGTTTATGTGTTTTGTTTTCATAAGAAATCATCTGTTACAGAGTAAAATAATTTTCCTTATTTGACCTAAAAAAAATCATACACTTCCTAACATAAACAAATGGTTGAATGTGTTTCTGTTTCTGGGTACTGACGCAGGAAACTACAGGTGGTGATTCATGAATAGGGCAGAACAGAGAAGCCAGACAGTATATCTTGTACACATTTCTCATTCTTCATACTTGAGGTGCGCATATAGGAGTGAAGACAACAAGTCATGTAAGTAGACATACACAAACACGTAGGCACAGAGGAATTACCTATTCTCTTCTGGTCTGAGATGTCTAGTTCTGGTTCAACAAAGGGTTTAAGCTCATCTTCCTCATGCCCTGCATTGATCCACCTGTCCTTCATGATTTGCTGTAAAGGTAAACGATTCATTAGCAGCATAAAATAAAATATCCCAATGACCACAATTTAGAAAAATTTATTTTCAACATTTTATTAATTACAGTTCAAAAGGTAACTTAAGCCAGGCATGGTGGCGTGCACCTGTAATCTGAGCTATACAGGAGAAAGGTTGAGGCAGGAGGATGGCAGGATCTAAGCTAGACAGGCAATTTTGTAAGATTTGCCTCAAAATAAAATAAAAAGGGCTGGGGATGTATCTCAGTGGCAGACTGCTTATCTAGGATGTGTGAGGCCCTGGGTTTGATCTCAGGTACCACCCTCCCCTCACCAAAAAAAGGTAACTTAAAAAAATATATTTTTTTTGGGCTGGGGATGTGGCTCAAGTGGTAGCGCGCTCGTCTGGCATGCGTGCGGCCCGGGGTTCGATCCTCAGCACCACATACAAAAAAAAAAAAAAAAAAAAAGATGCTGTGTCTGCCGATAACTAAAAAAAATAAAATATTAAAATTCTCTCTCTCTCCCTCCCCCCCATCTTTAAAAAAAATATATATATACACACACACACACACACACACACACACATATATATATATATATATATATATATTTTTTTTTTTTATTTCACTTCATGCTTAAAAAAAGTCCAGGAGAGATTTTAGTATGTATACAAACCAAGCAAGTTCTGAAAATACTCATGACTCTCCAAATCACTTGTATTATTACCTCTAGAGTGCCTCGCTTAATTGGGTTTAGCACCAGGAAGCGTTTGAGAAGGTTTTCACAGTCTGTGGACATGTAGAAAGGGATTCTGTATTTCCCTCGTAACACTCTCTCTCTAAGTTCCTTTGGGGATGTAGAGGAAAGAAAATAAGTCAACTTTAAGGTTAAAAAAAGAAAAAGAAAAAAGAAAACCCACTAAAGCCCCCATACCAATATAACATAAAAACATCAATTCATACAACTTCATAAAAATCCTCTTAGTTTGGAGAAGAACATGGCTATACCAAATTCTTATACCTTCAGATTTTGCCCGTCAAAGGGAAGTGACCCGCTGACTAGGGTGTACAGAATCACGCCAAGACTCCATACGTCGACTTCCGGCCCGTCGTACTTCTTGCCCTGGAAAAGCTCTGGGGCTGCGTATGGAGGACTACCACAGAATGTGTCTAGCTTACTGCCAAGAGTGAACTCGTTGCTGAAACCAAAATCTGCTATTTTAATGTTCATATCTGCATCTAACAACAGATTTTCAGCCTAGAGGGAAAACACCAAGATAAACATGAAAGTTAACCAAAAAACAATTACAATTCTGACTCATTATGAGTCAGCATTCTCTCATGAAAACTTTTGTAATGACATGAGATCAGTATCTCCCAATAATAAAAATGAGAAAACACTGCTTCTAGAGAAAAAGCAGGAGACAAATTAGAACTCGTAATTTTATAACAAGAATAATCCAAAACACACATCAAATAAAGATTAATTACAGCAGTAATTTAAACATTCAATATACCCCCAAGATCAAGAAAAACATAATAACCTTTATGATTAACAATAAGGCTTTTAAAAAATATAGGCTCTTGCTTTAAGTAGACAGCTGTATTTCATAAAAACTGCTAGAGTTGAGAAATGGCTAATATTGGGAAGGGAGAAATCTCACTCAAGAGAAAAACCAGCCCCTTTCATTTAATTCAACCAACATGTACGAAGCAGTTACCACACAGCAGGCGTTAGACTGGTGATGGAAGTGTAAGGATGAGCCAGACAGGGCCCTGCCTCAGTTCAGAAGGGGAGAGAAGAAGGGCTGTGGTTGTAGCTCAGTGGTACAGTGCTTGCCTAGTGTGTGTAAAGCATTGGGTTTGATCCTCAGCACCACATAACAATAAATAAAATAAAGGTACTGTGTCCATCTACAACTAAAAAAAGTGGGGAAGGAGGAAGATAAGCAGCTGCTAGCTGCTGGAGACCCATGCACTGTGGCAGAGGTTCTACACACCAGGAGCTGAGCACTGGTGGGCAGGCAGCTTCCCAGAAGTAAAATCAAGCCTAAGACAACTGATCGCAAAGGGTGGGTTTGCAGGTAGAACAGTCTGAAACCTATTCTTTCTAGAACCTGAAATCCTATGTGAGATGCACAGGTGGCCAGGCTGAAATGCAAAGGGCTGCCAAGTGACCTGTGCTTGAGAAGTATGGGTTTTCATTCTGAGGGAAAGAGGAAGCTACTGTGGAGTTGTTAAGCAGAGATGTGACAATCTTATTTATGTTTTCTAAAGACTACTCTGGATGCAATGTAGAAATCATACTGGTGAGGAAGGGGCAAAATCAGAAACAGAAGATGTTAGGAAGGAAGAGCTCAGGCTTTGGATATGCTGAGATGCCAAGGGGTGCTCAGGTAAAGAGGCCTTCATGCCACCTGCATCCTGGGAAGAGACCAAAGGCCACTGGTACATAGGCAGCCACTGGAGCTCCTAGAATAAAATCAAATGCTCTGAGGGTGGGCAGCAATAGGAGCAAGTAAGAGGACAGCTTGCATGAGAAGGGCACAGAGAAGAGTACAAAGTCAAGACTGAGTATCTAGTAAATGACCGGAGAATGTGCTGTGAAGGTGGAAAGAGAGGGGTATTATATCTGGAAGGTACCTAACGGAGAAACTGGGATGAACTGCAATATGGGGTAAACTCCAGCATGTGGAATGCTCTTGGTGAGAAGGTGGAAGAGAAAGAGAGTAAAGGAAGAAACAGAGCGATGAGGCAGCAGACTGCACAGCCCTGAAGGATACCACATTCCTGTAAAAAGGAGGGAAGTGAAGGCTGTCTGTGGGTGTGTTGGGCAGATGGGCCTGGTGGGAAAGTGCTCTGCCAGCCACACAACCTCTTCCTTCTCTGAGTAAGGGCAGAGGTGCAGGCCCACAGGAGGCCTCTAGCAGGACTGCTGTTGGCAGGGGAGAATGCTCACTTGGGCAGAAAGAGTACAACACAGCACTGGAGATACTGTCCAGGGGCACCTGTGCACTTCTCGGGTTTTTTTCTCTTTGGTTTTGACCACTGTGCTCCAGAGATCAACTACTAGCTGTCACTAAAACAGGAAATACTTTTAATAAACTTCACTTTTATTTTAATACTCCTTACTATTTGATGAATAGGATTCAGTTGTCATAGGATTTATTTTTTCCTCTTTAATAACACATCTAATACATGTCTCATTTGTGAAATAGCCACTGAGTGAGCTGAACATCCACTGAGCAAGGGCACTTGGACGTACCTTGAGGTCTCTGTGAACAATCCGCTTTTGGTGGCAATACTGTACTGCAGATACGATCTAGGTGGGTAAGAGGAGAAGATTAGTTACTCTTGGTACAAATGTGTAATTAAGAGGAAAGCTTCATGGCCTGGGGTTGTAGCAGTAGCGTGCTTGCCTAGCATGTGTGAGGCACTGGGTTCAATTCTCAGCACCACATATAAACAAATAAAGTAAAGGCCCATTGACAACTAATAAATAGCACTGGGGATGTGGCTCAGTGGTTAAGTGTCCCTAGTATCAATCCCTAGTATCAAAAATAAAACAAAAGATGAAAGCTTCATCAATGTTCCCATGTTAAAAAAAAAAAAAAAAAATCTAAGCACTTGAATTGTGTGAATTTTTGAAAACAATCTTTAAAAATATTTTTCAGCTATAGATGAACTTTTTATTTATATTTATTTTATGTGGTGCTGAGGATGGAACCCAGTGCCTTACATGTGCGAGGCAAGTGCTCTGCCACTGAGCCACAACCCCAGTCCCCTGAAAACAATTTCTTCTATTTTAAACTTTTCAATTTTGAGAACGTAAGGATGAAAGCAGGAAGGTAAATGTAAGGATTTTTTTTCCAGTCTTCTCCAGTTTTCACTGAAGTCTTTTCTTGGACTCTATCTGTTATTATTCCACTTATTTTTCAGAGAGGACAGGCCCAGTGCTTCTGGGCACTTATCATGACCTGTGAGCTAACCCACCACCAACCAGCAGTGTGGCATACCCTTTATCCGGGTGTCTGCTCACCACCCCTCTTCCCTGATTCTCCCCATAACACTCCCTGCTCCTGTCAGCTAACGTTACTTACCTCTCCATTGTTAGTTTCCTCTTTCTTAAAATGGAAGAATGGATGCTGATCATATGTGAACTATGAAATGTGAAAATTACTACATGCTTCAACAAGGGCTCCACTCACTTTCAGAAATGATGTGTTTTTCTTTAGCCAACTTGCAATTATTACTACAATTAACACTGTTAATTAAACAACTGTTTACTGACAATTACTGGTAACTTTATTTTATTTTTTTTAAAGAGAGAGTGAGAGAGGGAGAGACAGAGAGAGAGAGAGAATTTTTAATATTTATTTTTTTAGTTATCGGTGGACACAACATCTTTGTTTGTATGTGGTGCTGAGGATCGAACCTGGGCCGCACGCACGCCAGGCGAGCGCGCTACCGCTTGAGCCACATCCCCAGCCCTACTGGTAACTTTAAATAGTTGGAAGCTTTATATGCTCATTAAGGAAATTTTTAAAAATATAAAAAAATACATGTAAATGTATGCCTACACTACCATCAAATATTGAATACCTCCTGTTATTTTGTTGTATTTGCTTCTAGTCTTTTTTTTTTTTTTGGTACTTTGCATATGCATTTAGATGTACATGATTTTGTATATACAAAACTGGGATTACAATGAAAATACTGTTTGTTTTTCCAAATCATCATCATTCCAAAAATATAAACCAAATGGACACACTTATGCTGAACATAAAAGCATAGAGAGGACTGTTGTATATTTTGGTTCAAAATAAGCAGAAAGGAGAAACTGGGTTGGGGTCAGAATGGGATAAATACCAAAATCAGGGCTTCATTAAGAAGCTTTACTACTTTATTTTCTAAAATTTTTTCTTAATACTTGCCAAGCCCTGGGTTTGATCCTCAGCACCACATAAAAATAAATAAATAAAATAAAGGTATTGTGTCAACTACAACTAAAAAATATTTATTAAAAAAAAATTTCAGACTATGAGACCCACTCATAATCAACTAAAGGTACAAAAATTCCAATGCCAAAACATGGGTTTCAGAGCATGTATTAGTCTGGATTAACACTACTGCTACTGAATTCTATCAATATGAAAACAGGGAGATGAAACAACTTTGCTCTCCCAAACAAAATCTACCTATGACACAGGTAAATTTTAACCTTACTACTGCCTAGTCCCATTCAGCATTTATATTAGTTTTCCCTCCCTCATATTGAGATTTCTTTTTGTAGGTTATTTTTAAATTCTGCTTTTGAATCACATTTGATAATTTTCTGTCCATTCTCAGTTCATTTCTCTTCCTTTAGCACTAAACATCTCAAAGCTAATCTGTTGACACAATCCCTAAAAATATGCAACTTAAACCCACTGTTTTCTTGTGTTCTGTTATTAGCTAGAGGCAGGCTGAGATTCTAGATGTTTTCTAGGTTAAAATAAGAATGTTAGCCTAATTCACTTTTGCTCACTCAAGAAAGGACAGAAACATCAACATTACCAGCCCACCAAGAAATAGATAAGGAAAGAAGATGTAGCCAGAAGTCTATTCCTTGTCTTGGAGAAGAGCAAGAGTGCAACCAAGCAACTGAGATGGCAGATGCAGTGAGGAGAACGGAAATGGTGAGCAGCGAGACGAGGGATCCTTTGAGGAGGAAGGTGGAACCAAGGGCCTCTGCATGGCACAAAAAAGATCACACCCAGCACCCTGTGCATGTAGCACACCCTCTTTATCATAAACAGAAAAACTTTTTTTTTTAGTCAAAGTTGTGATGATTTGTAGAAGGCATAGCAATTGGAAAGTAAAAACACAGATTGCGCCTGGTGCTGCCAGGTCTGAAGGAGCTGTCTAAGGCCAGTAGCCACCAGAAGGGAGGACAGTCTTTCTATGTATACAAACCAACTAAAGGCACAAACAAATAAGCCATTTTTACTGGTCCAACTAATAAGAGGTTCCTCAAACAGGCTTCACAATTTCTGCAGGGAATTTCAAATAAAAATCCGAGTAATTTTCGCAACATAAATGTCCAAGTCTCTCTGACAAATCTGAGGGCTGGAGGTGGGGTGGTAGAGATGGGGGGTTATGGTGTAGGTCCTCAACTGCTGCCTGCTCTGGCTACCTGGACATGCCCTTTCCCTATAATCAGACTACCCGTGCAAATCAGATTCTCTTAGATGGAAAGAAATTTAAGTTGAAGGAGGGCAAATCTCTTGGCTTAATTTAGGTGGCCAGTTTCTATTAAGAATACAGTTATGGGGGCTGGGGTTGTGGCTCAGTGGTAGAGCGCTCGCCTTGCACTGTGTGAGACCCTGGGTTCGATCCTCAGCACCACATACAAAAATAAACAAGTGAAATAAAAGTTTAGTTGTGTCCAACTACAACTAAAAATAAATATTTTTTTTTAAAAAAAGAATACAGTTATGAAAAGGAACAGACTGGTTTTGTTTTCTAATAAAAATTTGAGTTTCCTTTCATACACAACAGAATGAAACAATATTAGAAACAGAAAAACTACAGAATTCATCAAGTGTAATTTTATCTTTTATGGCTAAAAAAAGGATCAGAGAAGTTAAATGATAACCATAACCACAGATGGTTGATTTCTTTCTTTTTTTTTTTTTTTTCTTGGTGGTGACAGAGATAGAACACAGGGGTGCTCTGTAAGTGAGTATCCCCAGGCCTTTCTGTTTTTTATTTTGAGACAGGGTCTTGCTAAGTTGTCCAGGCTGTTCTCTAACTTGTGATCCTCCTGCCTCAGTCTCCTGAGCAGCTGGGATTATAGGTACACACCACTATGCCCAGCTCAACTTTGATATTTAAAAGATTTTTAATTCAAAGTACTATTAGTAGCACTTTGAATTTAAACTTTTAAATTAAATTTAAGCAACAGCAAAAGTTAAGAAACTTATAGATGAACCCTTAACTATAAACACGAGACTAGCAAATCAAAGGAGACACTGTTAAGAGAAAACTAGAAAACCAGCTAAAATCACCTTTCCAAACATGTGAAACTTTAAATAAAATCTCCTATTCATCCTGACAAACTTATAAGTGAATAAAACAAAAATTTAAAGGTTCTAAGAGAAATGAGGCCATACTGCCTTTTAAATATAGAACTTTACCTGTGAGAGCACTGAGTTAATTAATTGATTTATTTTTGATGCTAGAGATTGAGCCCAGGGCTGTGTCCCTGCTATAAGCACATGCTTTACCTCAGAGTTACATCCCCAGCCCAGAATTAATTTAAAAGTAATAAAGCACCTGTGCCCTTTTATTTAAGTCTGCAAATTATGGCCTATGTGCTCAATCGGCCCAGCCCTGGTTTTGCAAATAAACTTTCACTGGAATACAGTCACACTCGTTTAAGCCATGACTGCTCCTGTGCAACAGAGCAGAGTTCAGTTGCAACAGAAACCACATGGCCTTGAGACTGGAATATGCATTGTCTGGTCTTTTCACAAAGAGCCTGCTGATCCCTGATCTTCACATTAGGACAATGCACTGATGAACACATTGTGTCACATCATCCCCTTAATGGGACACCTAAAAACTTAAACTATCCAACAAATATACCACTTTTCATAACTTTAAATAAATGCCTATGTTTTTAGAGTTCTATTCTTTTGAGAATATTAACAGGTGAATAATTACTGAAAATATTCATTGATATTAGTAATGACAATATGTTAGATTATGATTTCCAACCTATTTTAATGCAACTGTGTCAATTTCATCGAAATATTCTCAATATTGAAAACTTAGAATTTAAAGAGTTAACACTAGGTTTTGAAGTGAGAGAGCATGGGTCTGAATCTATATCAGGTCTGCCACATGACAGACATGAAAATACAGGGTAAACTGTTAAATCTTTACATGTCTTAAGTTTTTTATCTTTAGCAAATGAGTATTATGCTAATCCTTAATCCACAAGGCTGCTGCATGATTTACATTAATTTATACAAGTGTCTGGGAGGTGATGGTCAATTGATAAATGATTTTTAATGGAGAGTTATGTCACCTTTATACTTAAAATCAGCTAATTAAAATTAGAGACTCTTTAAAGAGTTGGGTAAAGAAAAAACTAAGTGAATTTTGGGACTGTGATATTCTTCTTGCTAAAAACTGAAATAGGGAGCTGGGGATGTGGCTCAAGTGGTAACGCACTTGCCTGGCATGCGCAGGGCGCTGGGTTCGGATCCTCAGCACCACATACAAATAAAATAAAGATGTTGTGTCCAATGAAAACTGAAGAAAAAAAAAAACTGAAATAGTTTGCTTTTAAAAAATTTTAAAAGGAGCACCCTACTATGCTTGGCTAAAATGGTTTTAATTAATGTAATCATAGGCATCTTCGAAAGAGTCTAGATTTTGTTTTTGTTTTTTGTGGTACTAGGGATTTAACCATGTGTGTGTGTGTGTGTGTATTTACAAATTTGTTATTTTTAAAATCTAATTTATAATATTTATTTATTTATTTTAAAATTAACCCAGGGGTGCTTAACTACTGAGCCATAACTCCACAGCCTTTTAAAATATTTTACTTAGAGACAGGGTCTTGATGAGTTGATTAAGGCCTCACTAGTTGCTGAGGGTGAATTTGAATTCACACTCCTTCACAGCCTCACGAGATGCTGGGATTACACAGGTGTGTAAGCACAGTGCCTGGCTTTATTTTTTATTTTATTTTATTTTATTTTATTTTATGTTTTTTTATGGTGCTGGGGATTGAACCTGGGGCCTTGTGGATGCGAAGCGAACACTCTATCAATTGAGCTATATCTCCAGCCCTTATTTTTTATTTTTGAGACAGGGTCTCGCCAAGTTATCGAGGCTGGTCTTGACTTTCGATCCTCCTGTTTTAGCCTCATAAGCTGCTGGAATTACAGGCATGGTCCATTGCACCTGGCAAAGCTCTAGATTTTTAAAGTTAAACTGCCAAAGGTCAATGTTTAGAGACTGATGTCTCAATTACAAAGCTCTGGGGAAACACATGGCTACCACTAACACCTGTCTCAGGCATGAAAGGTACTTAATATATTTTTATGGTGCTGGGGTTCAACCCATGGCCTTGTGCATGAGAAGCAAGCACTCTCCCAACTGAGATATATCCCCAGCCACTTAATAATTTTTTTTAATATTTATTTTTTAGTTTTTGGCAGACACAACATCTTTTTTTTTTTTTTTTTAATATTTATTCTTTAGTATTTGGCGGACACAACATCTTTGTCTGTATGTGGTGCTGAGGATCGAACCTGGGCCGCATGCATGCCAGACGAGCATGCTACCGCTTGAGCCACATCCCCAGCCCCTGGACACAACATCTTTTGTTTGTATGTGGTGCTGAGGACCGAACCCATGCCTCACACATGCTAGGCGAGCATGCTACCGCTTGAGCCACATCCCCAGCCCCATTAATAAATTTTTGTTGAACAAAATGATCATCCTCTGCTCCACCCAATGGGTGTCATGAGCACTAACAGAGGCAAACACTTGTTTGTTTCAGGGTTTGTCAATATAAATTAAGTAAATTAATCAGCTAAAGACATGTGAATTCATACCTGTCTAAATTTAGCTCTTGCTTCTTTTTCCTTCATTCTTCCATGTGCAACCAAATAGTCAAATACTTCACCTATAATTGAGAGAAATAAAAGAAGTTTTACTTCTGAGCATTAATTTTCCCAGAAATTGTTAATGTTTCACTTTTAGCACTACTCTAAATTTTGGTGGTGGCAGGGGGTAATTGGAGACTGTATCCGGGAGTACTTTACCACTGAGTTACATCCCCAGCCCTTTTTATTTTTGAGACAGGGTCTCACTAAGTTGCTCAAGGCCTCACCAAGTTGCTGAGGCTGGCCTAGAACTTGTGATCTTCCTGACTCAGTCTCCTGAGTTGTTCTGATTATAGGTGTGTGTTACCATCCACAAATAATTTTTATTTTTTTATACCAGTATGAAGTTAGCCAGAAATATGTGGAATGTGAATTAAGCTAGGATAAAGTTTCACTGGGTATTTAAGTTCACCAGTAAAATCTTTAAGCTGGAGAAAAGCCTTAAAATTAAATTCTCATATGCTTAAATTATACAACTTCCACTTAATAGTTTTTTTTTTTCATTTTACATGTTTTCAATATGCTTTAATAAAAACTGAGCAATGAAAATGGAAAGTTAAAATGAATTAAATTATTTGGGTTAAAAGAAGCCGCTCTCCTTGTTGGATGATGGCCACAAAGTATTTCCTGAGTGTGTTAATTCATTAAACAAACAACTGCCAGGCACTGTCCCAGGTTCTGGAAAAATGCAACAGTGACTTTGGCAAAGCCCCTTGCCCCATGGAGTTTGCCTTTTAGTAGGGAGACAGTGAACAAGCATGCACCTAGTACATGAGAGGAACTGAAAGTGTGATGTAGAAAAGGTGTGAATAAACAGGAAGAATGTGAGCTTCCTCGCACTCTGCTGGGGACCTTAGAGAGTGAATAATGAATGTAGTTCTCTGAAAGGAAGAGTCTATGGTAAGTAGGAGAAAGAAGCAAGGCAGCCATGTGGCTAGTGAGGCATAAGCAACGAAGAGAGGGCAATTGTGGAGGACCCAAGAGGCTTTGGAAAAAACTCTGGCTTTACTGCAGATGAGATGAGAAGCAGAGATGAGAAAATGACTGACCTCTTAAAAAGATCAATGGATATAACAAGGGGAAGGAGTAAGCCAAGAGGAAGGACAGAGAACCAATTGGAAGACCTGTGCAAAAATCAAGCCAGGCATGACAGTAACGGTCCAGAGTGGGATGTGCAGTGGATGAGCAATAGGGCTCAGGACATAATGCAGATGACACTGTCAGAGCTCGCTATCCAACAGCCAAGTGCATTTCCACACAGTGTTAACTCCTTGGGGAAGAGGAGGCACCTCAGAGAACACAGTATTAGTGCTAAGTGCTCATCAATTTAGAATGAGGAAACACCACCCCTGCAATCCACAGAAACAATCCTTATTTTAAAAATTTAAAGGAAGATGCTTTTGGGAACCATGTCTACCTAATAAGTGAAAGTCATTCTAAATTATACATGAGTATCTTTGGCTTTAAAACTATTTACCCTAACTCTGAATAAATACATTTTAAATAATGGATGAGTAAAAATATTTCCATTTATCACTCGACTGCATGATCTTTTAAAAGACTTTCCGTGTTAATTTACATTCACAATGCATTTAATTATAATGAATTGTGAGCTAAATGTCAATTCAGTAAAGTGTCAGCATTTTCTAAGTAAATGATCTTTCTATTTATAGAGAAGCATACATCATCAAACAAGTGGTTAGCAAGTAAAAAAAAAAAAAACTAAAGATGTGAAGATGTGTTATTATTATATATACAGAAGGCAGTCTGACTTAAAACAACAGCTCATTTGCTGTCATAGAGAAACAAAGACAAAGTCCAAATATGTCAATATAATTTTTAAAAATTATATTATTTTTATAAATTCCAAATGAATGGAACATAAACCTCTTATGAGATTTTTAGAATCACAAAGCACACTTACAATTACTAAGTTATAAGTAAGGAATCCAACTTATAAGCTAGGAATGCAACCAAGATCTTTTTTTATCCTTATTAAAAATGTATTAACACTCAGATTAAGCAGCTGAACTGAAAACATCTAAAGGCTGTTTACTAGAAAAAAAAAGCAGAGTGGCACTCCTGCCCAGGCTAGGGAACACACAATTGGTAAGACACTGGAGAGAGCAGTTCAGAACGCCCTTAGCTCTAGTTCACATCCTGCAACCAACAAGCTATGGACCCTTGGCACAGCACAACCTTTTGGAGACTAGACTCTATAAAAATTTCGATAGCTACCCTGAGTTATTATTTCTTTTCTTTTGCCTTGGATGATTTCTAAGATTCTTTGCAGTTCTAAAACTTTACGAGTCCACCAAATCAAAAGGTACCAAGCTGGAGGGGAAAGGGCAGTCAATTTATTTTTTAAAATAAAAAAAAAATAATTTTTTTTGTGTGTGTGTGCGTGTGTTGTGTGTGTGTGGGGGGGTGGGGGCACCTCGAAAAAGCCAAGCACTCTACCACTGAGCTACACCCCAGCTCAAGGGTAATCAATTTAATGAAGTGTTTGTGGTATGTCCTAGAGATTGGCAGTGTTTGCTGAGGTGGTTACAAGAACTCCGTCAATGAAGTGCTGTTATAAATGCTGAGGGCTGTCAGCATGCCCACTGTGAAGCTCCCAGACGGATTACTCCTCTGGTCACAGAGCCAATGAGGGTCACTGGCTCGACTCACAATTCTTTTCCAAAGTCCATCCTCTTTCTACTAAACATGGATGCTTCTCAAGACATGTTTGTCTTGATTATAGAGCAATCTGTGGCCTGGGCACCTAAAATAGCTGGGAACAGAAAGCCATGACCAACAAACTGGAGAGACTATATGCTGTCATGACATGTTTGCTCCAGGTGTGGGGGTGTGACTCTAGAGCCGACCCAGTTTCCATTCCTCATTGGTAAAAGCCATGGCTTATAGCTTGGTCACATCATGGAACTGCTGTGAAAGTCAAAGAGGCCAGAGAGAATAAGCCCCTTGAACAAGACCACACAAACAAGGAAGTTATAAGGGTTATTCTGTATCGTTTGCCTGTGGGATGAGCAACTGCTGGTACACAATAATTCTTTCTTTCCCAAAACAGGTTTAGAATCTTTTAACTTAATGGTTAACTTGGTACAATGAGGCTGTGATTCAACCTTCCATCCCCAGATTTTGCAACCTTGATCAAAGAACAAACAATAAAATAAAACTATGATCCTATAGAGTAAAACTGGATTTATCTCCAGGAGTTTATAATTTCACAATTACAGCATAATTCTTATTTTTTAGTATCTGCTATGTGCTCAGCACAGTGCTAGAAGTAGGGAACACAAGAAAAGATGAATGGGAAAGCTTCTGCACTACATGGACAGAGCAGCCCCATCAACCTCAACCCTGAAACCAGAGTCCTTATAAAAGACATCAGCTGTATTCATGCACTGCTGATAGATACAATATCTAGTTTTTACAACCTTGTAGGCAAATAATTACTTGCCCTTAATCTTCATTTTAAAGAAAATCTGTCATTTGTACTGTAACCATCATTTCTAGTCTTTGCAAAGATGGACATCAATGATTTGAAAATCTGATAAAGAAAAGGATCTAACATGTAGTACACATTTTTTCCCAACACACTAATGTGTTCATATATTAAAAAATTCAAAACACCTGTGATAAAAGAGGTATGATGAGTGCGTGTGTGCGTGCACACACGCGCGCGCGCGCGCACACACACACACACATACACACACACACAAGAACATTACTTGACCTTAAGGAGGAAGGAAACTCTGACACATGCCATGATGCAGATAACCTTGAGGACATTATGCTAAGTGAAGCAAGCCAGGCACAAAGGACAAACACTGCATGATCCTATCATACTGCTACCTACAGTGTTAAACTCACAGAATCAGGAAGTAGAAGGCTGGCTTCCAGGGACTGAGGAAGAGGGAAATGAGCTGTTAGGGTTTAGTGGGAAGGGGTATGGCTTTAGTTTAGGAAAACGGAAAATTTCTGGAGATGGATATTCATGAGGGATGAACAGTAATGAGAATATGCCGAATGGCACTGAATCATACAGTCGAAAATGGTAAGACGTTATGTGTTGTATATTTTACAACAATGCAAAAACCCAAGAACTTGGATATCATTATTGCTAATAGTGAAACACTTACTGCAATCCACAGAACTGCTAAGGGTCAGCTTTCTGACCCTATCCTAGAGTATTATAACTCTGGATGTTAAATAAAACCTTAACAATTACCTGCCTATGGGCAGTGTGCTGTGCATTCTTTTGAAAGAGAAGAAAAGCAACCCTGATTCACACAGATGTGCTTACCTCCACTTGCATACTCCATGATTAAGTAGAGTGTTTTTTCAGTTTCAATGACTTCAAACAACTTCACTGAGGAAGGGGAGAGGATGCAAGAGAAAAATAAAAACAAAAACAAAAACAGAAGCAAAAGTCTTTAAGCATAAACCATGCACATACAAACTCCAACTATGAGAAGCAATTTTTCCCTGTTAAAGATTTTAACAGCTGGCCTCTAAAATAATGTTCTCAGGAATTTTTACCATACTAAAAGTTTTTATTAAAATAAAGAATTCTATAAAAATAAAGACCACTTCTGGATGATCTGATGCTGTCAGGGTGCTGCCAAGTGTATGTGCTCTATTTCTTCTATCCCTGTTCCTATGTCTGTGGGCCGGCTGCACTCTCAGAAGCCTACCTTTCATACCTACTTCTCTCAGCTGGCAGGGGTGGCCCAGATCTACTCTGCACTGCAAGTGTGAGTCTGCTCACTTGTCACCACAGCCTTACAGAGGTGATTCCAACTGAGACTTGCTGCTTAGGGAGCTTAACTCTCAAAGAACAGGGGTTTCTTCGTCACTATGCTGAGGCCAGTAATGGAAAAAGGTAGAAGGGATTATGAGGCAATTAACTGAAAAAAACTTTTTTTATAAGAATGATTTTCAGGGCTGGGGTTGTGGCTCAGTGGCAGAACGCTCACCTAGCATGTGTGAGGCCCTGGGTTCAATCCTCAGCACCACATATAAATAAAGGTATTGAGTGCAACTACCACTAAAAAAATGAATTAAAAAAGATTGATTTTCAAGGGGATAGTATAATATTGTTCATTGTCACAGATTAAAATATACCTCTAAAGCTATCAAGTCATCATTTTACATATCTGCTTTGTTATACTGTCTTTAAAATTAAATTAATCCAAAAGAGGAGAGGTATGCTCATCTGTTATAGAGCAGGTGATCTTTCTGATGCCTCAGTAGAGTACTAGGTCAAAGGTCACAATGGATAATCAATAAATGTCAGATGAACTGAAGAACAAAACCATCAGACCATTTCTTAGACTGGAATATGTTCAGATTTTAAGAAAAACCATTTGGGAAAGTTAAGGTATATGTGTTGATAAACCAACAAAAAAATGAAATCCCTTTAATATTCTAATGTAAATTTTGGCTCTTATGGAGAAGGATTTTTATATTTTGGGTGCTGGGGATCAAACCAAGGGCCTCACACATGCCGGGCAAGCATTCTACCACTGAGCTACATCCCCAGCCCTGGAAAAATTATTGTAATACAACAGAAATTATAAAAAATTTTAATATCAAAGATATTTATCATTTAATAAGTAGGAAATTCTATAACCAGGATACAATTTTAACTAATTAAAGGATAAATTAATATGTTAAAGTTAGTTCTAGGTAATAGTTTTGTTTTCTTGGTGAAAAATTGAAATGTGAAGCTCAGAACTAGCTGGCTAACCTCAAAGGGTTGAAATGAAAAGGGAATAAAGGCAGTTTTCTTCCTGTTGTTACACTGCTTGCGATCTTTCTTCTCTTCAAGTATATATGTCATTGATTTCTGAGCTGTGCATTTGTTTCACATTTTAATTACTATCCCCTGACATAAGGATGATGGCTTGGTAGCATTTTTTGTTCTTTGTATATACAAAACAACGATGCCCTTAAGTGATGGTAGCTGACTGGACGACACAGGGTATACTCCCTTTTTCAAGTTCACAGTCGAGTCCAGCTCTGAGGAAGGATTCTGTGGTTCCACATTGTCCTTCTGTCCTTATGCCTAGCTGTGCACAGCCTGTCCTCAACACTACACACCAGCCCTCTCACTTACTGTAGTTGCTACTACTATATAAAATGAAGTAATATTATTTAAAAAGCCCTATTATGATATATATGACAACAAAATTTTCATTGGGATACATGTAAGTGTTAGATAATTTGCATATTTAATCTTGTTCCAACAATTACTACAAGGGCAACAAAACCATATTACTTCATTTTTAAACACCTGGCAATGTTGTGTACACAGAGGACACATAAAATAAATCTCTTTTTAAATAAAATTCCTATAAAAATGTCATTAGATAACAATATCTCCCCTGCACCACCCCACTTTTTGGCAGTATTGGGAATTTGACCCAGCAGCACTCAACCACTGAGCTACATCCCCATTTTTTAAAAAATTTGAGTCAGGGATTCACTAAATTGCTGAGGCTAGCCTTAAACTTGTGGTCCCCAGCCTCATGAGTTGCTGGGATCATAGGCATGCACTACAGTCCCTGGCTTCTAGTACCCCATCTTTTTTTTTTTTTTTTTTTTTTGGTTGTGCTGGGAATTGGACCCAGGGCCTTGTAATGCAAGACAAGCACTCTACCAGCTGAGGTATACCCCCAGCAAGTATCCCATCTTTTAAATGTGATTCAGCACACAAGTATTTTGTAGTAACACAATCACAGCAAAAAAATATTATATCTTTGAAAATATTATTCCTTCTAAAATCCCATTCTACTAATGAAATACAATTATATTTTCTAATACATTAAAAAATTAGAAAATTATAGACTTGACTATGGATGTTTCCACTACATTAAAACTTTAAATTCAGATGCTTATTTAATGCCTGAGCTTTTAACCTGTTTTCAGTAATTTTGAAAGGCTAATACAAATGATCAACTTGTATACATAATTTATTAAAAGTGTACCTGGGCTGGGGATTGGGAAGGAGTGTCCTATCATGTCCTATCACTTTGGGAATACCTGTTTAGTTTTATGACATACTTTTCAAGAATGCATTTAGACCCAAAAATATTTAAGAAAGCAGAAAGTACCTATGTTTGGATGATTTAAAATCTTCATTATTCTTACTTCTCTGAAGAGCTAAAAAAAAAAAAAAAGAAAAAGAAAAAAAGAAAAGAAAAAGAAAGACAACCCCCCACGTTATTAAGCATACTTCACTGTTGCAACAGAAATTTAAATTTTCTCTTAGATGCTAATTTGTAGCTAATATTTATTGTCCCATACCTAAGACTAACATGAAAGTCTGGAGTAACTCTGAAGTAGGTTTGTAACCTATTACCAAACATTATTTCCAAATGCTTTCATTTATGGACAACAGCAGTGATTCCAAAGGGGAGAGTACCACACTCTTAAATTCTTTTTGTGATCTTGAAAACAGCTAGGACTTAAGTTTAATCACAGGCTAAATCACAGGTTAAAGTTTAATTGCTAAGTTGCTGAGGCTGGCCTATGATTAAACTTAGTTTGATTCAGCATCTATTCAGGAATTTCACTTCTGTGAATCAAACTCATGCAGTCCCAGGAACTACATCGTCAGCATATGAGATTAACAATTCCAAGAGTTATATGACAATATTCTGAACAAAACCAACATGGGAAATCCTCACTGGAGATGATGAGTAATGCAGCATGGAGGCTGCTGTAGAGTGCAGTATTAGAAACTCTTGTGAGCCAGGCGCCTCCAGGGACACGCAGTTGTAGAGTACCCGTTTCATGCTGACTTAAGACTTGGCTCTATTACCTGCTGTGGCCAATGCAACATTAGCAGATTTGAAGCAAGCAGAGGGTGGATAAAATGCATGGGCATTAGGAACTGCTCTCTTGCGATGATGTGAAGAAGCGGGTCTAGCCTCTTTGATGATGAAAGGTAGTACATACAAAGAAGGACCCAATGTCCTGAGTCCAACCCCTGCCAGCTGAACAAAGCCATACCAGTGAACCCAGGTGAGACCTCCAATTTGGATACCATATGGGGACAGCATGGGATGCTGCATTCAGAACTAAGCCCTGTCCATGGCCTGACAGCCCTATACTTTGCAGCTTCTGTCCTTCATTATTATCCTTCATTATGTCCTTCCAGCATCCACACCAGGCACCCTGACTCTTTTTAGTTGCTAGAACATGCTAAGTTAAAGTCTCTTCTTTTCACTGTTCAAGTCTCAGGCAGATTCTCAGAAGCTCTCTGGGTAAATCTCCTTTGTTTTATAACAGAACCATCCATTCACTTTTTCCTTAGAATGACTTTTTAGGTTGTGATTATGCATTTTTGTATACCTGTTTATTATAATCTTTTCATCCACAGAAGCCTGAAACCAAGCCTGGCACATAACAGAACACAATTTGTTTGATAAAAGCCTGCAAGTAAGCACTAAATACCAAGAAGTGTGGTGTGAGCCTGCCTCCATGGCATTCTAATGGCCACAGGGCTTCAATCCTGTTAGAAGAATGGATGCTATTGCTACTCTGCTTGCTGGCAGGACAGCAGGTCAAATGAAGGCAATTATTTTTTAATTCCTAACAAGTGAATCAAAGTGAATCAAAGTCAAGACCAGGGGAAAGATGAAATATTATAGAAATTCAAGGAAGGAGGGTCTTACTTCTGTCTAAGGATTTATGCAGACTTAAAAAGGATGTCTACCTCCGAATAAGGGGTTCATGTAAGTGAAGATGGAGAGATGTGGCCAGTTCAGGCATTTAAGGAAGACCAAGCGATCCCATTCTGGTCAGAGCAGTGTTTCCACGTGGGAACTCCCGGCTACCCACACCAGTCAACAGGGTGTTTGGGGCAAAGATTCCTGGTCCTACTTACTATTCCATGTGAAATGGGGTATGAGAATCTTACTGTGTGTGTGTGTGTGTGTGTGTGTGTGTGTGTGTGGTGTGTCCTAGTGATTAAACCCAGGGCTTCGTGCATGCAAGTGCCTTACCACTGAACAACATACCCTGCACCTTTTTTGTTTCATTTTGAGACAGGGTCTCACTAAATTGCACAGGCAGGCCTTGAATTTGTGATGCTCCTGCCTCAGCCTCCCAAGTAGCCACCATACTAGATAGAATAATACTTTTCAACAACCACTTCATTTCAAAATGTCCACAATTCCTCCCCTTATTTTTTTTTTATTTATTTTTTTTTTGTAGGAAAAAGCATTTAATTTTATATTTGGAGTGTCACAAACATAAGCAGGAATGCAGGAAGAGTGGGTGTGGAATCAACCCAGAAGGCAGGAGACAGCTTTCAGGTCTGTTCTGCAAACCTTTAACATTTAACCAACAGAGCACAACAGTCCAACCTCTATTATAAAAATAGTTTGCTCATTAAAGTATGTTAATGTCCCCTTTGGAGCCTAAACATCTGACGGTTCAGAGACTGTTAAGTCATTTTTAATATGTGAGACAGTCTGGGTTTCTGCAGCCAGCAGAGAAGGTGAAAGTCAGAACTCACTGGGACCCAAGAGAAGGGGAAGCCCTAGCATGTTTCAAGCAGGAAGACAGATCGATGGACTATTCTCCATATTCCGGGTTCCGGTCAGTCCGCTCCCTTTGCAGGCAAACACCTGTTCACCACACCGGCTTTTCATTTCAAAGGCGAAACCGTGCTACAACGTGCCTGCGGCCCACCGACATGGCTGAGCCGGCAGCTACCCCGCGGGCCCTCCAGGGGTCCGGACGCGGCGCTTCCGGAGTTCCAATTCCTCCCCTTAAAAGGTAGGGCTACCGGGGATGGCAGTGCATGCCTATAATCTCCTCTAATCTAGAGGCTGAGGTAGAAGGATCAAAAGTTCAAAGCCAGCCTGGGCAATTTGACAAGATCCTATATCAAAAGAAAAGAAAAAGGGCTGGAGATGTAGCTCAATGGTAGAGTGCTTGCTAGTATGCACAGGCCCTTGATTCAATCCCCAATAGGGGGTAGATGGCGGGGGTGGGGGGTGCTAAGCTTAGTTACTTGCTTCTAACCAACAGAAGGTGGCAGAAGCAAAGAAAGGGGGGCCCTTTGAAGGCCAATAAGGTCCCAGACAGTACTCCCTTCTTGCTCTCAGATTACTTGCTTGAGCATCATGAGAACATTCAAGCACCACTGTGGATAGGCCCATATGGCAAAGCAGTAAGTCCACATGCCCACAATCAGTGGTGAACTCAAGTCCCAGCAACAGCCATGTGAAAGCACCCTCTGCCGGCTCCAAGCAAGCCTTCAGATGATGGCAGCTGGGCTGACGTCCAACCAAAACCTCTTGAGACAGCTGAGTCTTGAGTCTGAGTTATTAGACAACACATAAAAGTTTGAGAACCTCTACGTTAAAGCAGGAGCCAAGGATTTGTGCTGTAAAACACATCAGGAAGGGACCAGAGTTCCTAGCAGGGTAGAGTCAGGACATTACCACACTAACGTCACATATTTCTCTATCAGAATTATGTACTAGGTAGAAACTGGCAAGCGGCAAATGAGTTAATAAACTCTATACCAAATTACACAAGGACAGTCAGGGGCAGAAGCTAACAGTCACCCAGTCCCTCCAGTGTGTGAAGTAGTTAGATACTTCACATCTATGATCTCACCTAAATTCTACAAGTTGAAGGGGGATATAATCATCCCTACTTCACAGAGAAGACAGACAAGAAAGGCTAAGCATCTGTCTAGAGACTGAGTTGTTGGGACTCAAAGATCCACACTCTAAGGCTGTTGTCCTGGAAACTGACAACCAGAATAATTAAACAACTTACAATATATGCTGCTGACACAGAAGATCGAGAGCAACTTGTGGTCTCTGGCACAGAAGCTTTTTAGAAGTTGATAATTTGCATACAAGTGAGATAAAAAGATGCCAGCTATTTCACAATCTGTGAACTTGATAGATCATTAAACGTGAGCAGGAATAATTTATTAAAAGGAAAACATGCACTTTAAGAAGAGTTCCTATATAAGGGACTGTACAACATATTTTTAAGTTCTGTTATCTTATTTTTCTACACTTAAAGAGACACTAGTTGTAAAAAAAAAAAAAATCAAAAGCAGAGAAATAGATAACATTAAGAATTCTTCCCTCACTGATTAATCTGCGTCCTCAACACATTTTCACATACCTTTGAAGAGAGGTACAGGATCCTGGTGAAGAGAGTATCAAGCACCCTAAGCCTATTGCATCAGAGGAGTAAAGAAATGTCCCCACAGTCAGGACTTGATATGCACAGGTGTTATCTTTGGAAAAAGACAGTTTTAACCAACAATATGAAAATAAAATGGAATATAAAAGAATGAGGGAATTACAGATACAACATTGGTCTAATTACCATGCCATGTATTTAGGTTCCCTTCTCTGGGTATACAGGTATGGGACAGAACAGAGGGCTGCTGAGTGGCAGGCTGAATGACACCTCGGGTGCTAGAAATCATGGCAGGAGACACAATGACAACAAACCTCTTCTTTGGAAGAGGAGATACCCAGAAGTAAAGGGAGGAGGAGGTGGCCCAAGCACACACCCTGTTCTGCACCTCAACTCCTGCAGCCTGCCCACTAAAGTGCCTTCCCCTCTTCTGCCCTGGTGGAAGCTGGCAGCCTATTTTTCCTAGAAAGCTGAATCAGAGCATCTAGGCATAGGGACCTTGTCCTGAAAACAGGAGCTCATGAGTGGTGACATATCCTCTTTACCCATTTTCTTTGCTTGCCTCTCGGACTCCTCCAACCCTTCTCACATTGTATTGAAAAAGAGATTGGAGTGTCTCTTTACCCTTATTTTTTTCTGGGAAAAATCAGCTTAGGTGAAAGATATCTAGATATGGACATTCTAGTATCTTCTAGTGGAATGACCTAATCTCTACCTAGTCACCTATGATCCAGTTCTTACGTACACAACACTCAGTTCTGTGCTTCTGTCTTGACAGCCAAGAGTCTAGGGATACTTGTGGACAACCAGAGATTTAAAAAAAGGGAAGCCTGGTACAATGGCGCATGCATGTAGTCCCAGCAATGTGGGAGGCTGGGGCAAGAGGACTGCAATTTTAAGCTCAGCATGGGGAACTTAGTGAGACCCGGTCTCAAAATAAAAAATTAAAAGGGCTGGGGGTATAGCTCAGTGGTAGAATGTCCCTGGATTCAATCCATAGTATTCCCCTCCCCAAACAAACAAGCAAACAAATAAATAAATGAAGAGAAAAAGGAAAACCAGAAGATTACTTTAAATAAAAACAAATTACAGTTGATGTTTTAAATATTTAGAAATGAGAAAGAAAAAATAACAGCAACCACCACATTCGCAAAAAAAGAACATGATTGCACTAAAGAAAGATCACTGGCTTGGGGATGAATTATGGTATCAGAAAGAAATTCAAAAAAAGGGTTGGAAAGCAGTCAGTGAAATCTTTCAGAAAGCAGTACAAATTCAGATATGAAAATTAAAACCTGAGAATTTCTATGTAGAAGGTGCAATTTATGATACATAGGACTAGAGCAGTAAATGAATAGAGGACAGGAGGGAACTACGAGGGACTAACCAGAGATTCACAGAACTGCACCATGTTAATTTCCAACTGTGAGGCTTCAGAGTGCTCAGTATAGTAAGTGTGTCTGAACCTGCTGTCTCTTCATCTCTTCCCTGACTTACTAGGTCACTCATGGCCTGAAGAGTAAGTCATAAAGTCGTCTGTGTTTCTAATGTAGCTCAAGATTTATACCTGTATGTATTTTTTTTAAGAGAGAGAAAATTTTTTTAATATTTATTTATTTATTTTTAGTTTTTCACAGACACAACATCTTTGTTTGTATGTGGTGCTGAGGATTGAACCCGGCCGCACGCATGCCAGGCGAGCGCCCTACCACTTGAGCCACATCCCCAGCCCCCTATATGTATTTTTAAAATATGAACATAAAATATAAAAATGGTCATTGTGAAGTGAACCAGAATAATCACTTCTGATGAACAAATGTGTGTAGGTGCTGTGGGAGAGAGTGTGTACAGATGGAAACTCCACATTGCAGAGCAGAGGAAAGGAGTGACAGGTCACAATGAGTACACAAGAAAACCCATGCAACTGGATCCCTACCTCTTAACACACACGACTGTCATAAAACTTTGAAGACAACAGACAAGGATCTTTATGATGCAGGTTGGGAAGAACTTCTTAAAGAAGACACAAAAAGTACAAACCATAAGAGAAAATCAATTGCATGGAAACTAGGAACTTTTTTGAAAGTTTTCACCATAAAGAAATGATAAATGTCTGAGGTGACAGATATGTTTAGCCTTATCTAAACACTACAAAATGCAGACATGCATCAAAATATCCTATTAACATGTAACATTTTTGTTTTATTTATCAGTTTAAAAATTAAATTTTTAAATGGTTAGCCTGGCATGATGGAGCACAACTATAATTCCAGTGACTCAGGAGGCTGAGGCAAGAGAATTGCAAGTTCAAGGCCAGCTTCAGCAACTTAGCAAGGCTCTAAGCAACTCGGTGAGTCCATGTCTCAAAATTAAAATAAAAAAGAGCTGTGGTTGTAGCTCAGTGATTAAGCACCCGAGTTCAATTTTTAATTATCCACCCACCCCTGCCACAAAAGAAAAGGTTAAAAAAAGATAACAAACAAAACAAAAATAGGAACCTTTGCTTCATTGAAAATACCATCAAGAAAGTGAGAAGATAAACCGTCAAGTGGCAGATATTTGCCACACACAACAGTATCCAGAATATAAAATGACCTAAAAGGAGTTAGGGGGAAAAAAAAAATGCACTAGAAATTGAAAAAACAGTTGGGAAAAGTAGCGCATATCTGTAATTGCTGGGACTACATGCGCCACTGCACTAGGCTCCCCTTTCGTTTTGGGTGTTTTGTTTTGTTTTTTTTTCTTTGAGATGCTGAGGATTGAACCCAGGGTCTTGTGCATGCAAGACAAGCACTCTACCAACTGAGCTATAGCCCATCCCTCCCTTTCATTGTAATCTCTGGTTATCAACAAATATCCTAAGTCTCTTGGCTGTCCAAGGGCAAGGTACAGATACTCAGGAGGCTGAGACAAGAGGATCTCAAGTTTCAGTTGAGAACTTCGTTGGGGGAAAGTAGAATGGGCTGGGGGTGCAGCTCAGTGGTAGAGCACCCCTGGGTTCAACCCCTAGTACCACACACACCCCTGAACAAAAGACTTGAGCAGGCACTCACAGAAGAAACAAAGGCATACACAGATGTACTCTAACTAGTAATGCTGAATTAAAGTTAGAATCAGTTTTATACTCACCAGAATGGTGGCAAGAATTCAGAAATCAGAGAAAATCAAACTGACGAGGATGCAATATTACTCACACCCTCTCTTCTATGCTTCTAGTGGGACTATAAATTAGCACAACAATTCTAGAAATAATTCTGTCCTTTAATGAATAAGGATGTGTACACTCTGTAAGCTAAGACTCAACTCCTGAGTCAGTGTCCTTAAGAAACTCTAGCACAATTGTGCCAAGGCACATAAAGAATGGCTGGCAGCATGTTTGTGATACAGACAGCTGTCAGCAATCCAAAGGCCCCTGAACCACAGTGTGAATAACACGTATGGCTCATTCACATGCAATCTTTTGTATTTTAAAATTTTTTTCTTTTTAGTTATAGATGGACACAATACCTTTATTTTATTTGTTTATTTTTAATGTGGTGCTGAGGATGAAATCTAGTGCTTTATGCATGCTAGGCAAGTGCTCTACAGTCCCATCCCCACATGTAATCTTGAGCATGGACACAGCAATGAAAGGAGATTACAGAGTACAGTGCAGAAGGGCAGAGGAAAAAGCTAAAGCAAACAGGAAGAGAATACATGTAGCATGAATCCATTTATACACCACAGGTACACTTAGAAATGTATTTGCCTAGGAAGATTCCAAAGAATTCTCCTATATTCACTGTATTGATGAGAGAACCACGTGGTAAAACTGAAGAAAAGCAAAGAAAACAGTAACTCAAAATCCTTGTTAGTGGTTACCTAGCAGACAGGAAATGAAGAAGAGGCTCGGGTTGGGGAGGGCTCAATATGGGACTGATTTAAGACAATGCTGAAGGTCTGTTTCTTTTTTTTTTCTTTTTTTTTTTTTTTTAAGAGCGAGAGGTAGAGAGAGAGAGAGAGAGAGAGAGAGAGAGAGAGAGAGAGAGAGAGAGAATATTTTAATATTTATTTTTTTTTAGTTATCGGCGGGCACAATATCTTTGTATGTGGTGCTGAGGATCGAACCCGGGCCGCACGCATGCCAGGCGAGCTCGCTACCGCTTGAGCCACATCCCCAGCCCCTGAAGGTCTGTTTCTTGAGTCAGGTGGTATGTGGTTGGTTCATTCAGTATATATGTAAATGAACACATCTACATCCTAAACATGGACTATTCTTTTGTGCAGTACTTAATAAAAAATAAAAACTCAATTTTAAAAAGTTGCTTAGATTTATCTGATTAATATAATGAAGCTTTTTTTTATTTAGAGAGAGAGAGAGAGAGAGAGAGAGAGAGAATTTTTTTTTAATATTTATTTTTTAGTTTTCGGCGGACACAACATCTTTGTTTGTATGTGTTGCTGAGGATCAAACCCGGGCCGCACGCATGCCAGGTGAGCGCACTACTGCTTGAGCCACATCCCCAGCTCATGAAGCATGTTTTTTGAACATTAAGAGTAGCAGTGCCTGGGCTTGGTGGCACAAGCCTGTAATCCCAGCAACTCAGGAGGCTAAGGCAGGAGAATCCCAAGTTGAAGATATCAGCCTAGCAATTTAGTGAGGTCTTAAACAACTTAGTGAGACCCTGTCTCAAAATAAAAGGACTGGGGGTGTGGCCCAGTGGTAAAGCACCCCTGGGGTTCAATCCCCAGTACCAAAAAAAGAATAGCAGCAAAGTTTTGTTTTGTTTTTTTTTAATGATCAAATAGTTCAAAGACAAACTATGCAATTCTATCCCTCAAACCCGATGTTCTGGTGGTCAAGCTTCCTACAATCAGTGCAACACCAGGAGAATTAATTTAGTATGAAAATAAATTTGGTACTAACAAAACAAACAGATTTCAGTGGACATCTATCACATGTGAGCTGCATGTCAATACAGCTCTGCCATAGGGAAGATGATCATGGCAAAGGAAGCTATGTGGAGTTAGGATTAGGGTCTGATTCTGCTCAATCATGTACTCACTGGGTACTGAACAAGCTTCAAAACTGTAGAGCTTCAATCTACCCATCTTCAAAACAGATTAATAAAATAACTATTTCACAGGACTACTGTGAAAAGGACATTCAGAGGGGCAGGTTAAATGTATAGTTATGAAGAAGTTTACCTCTGGACCCATAGTAGCTGGTCCCAGCCTGGTTGCCACCACTCTCTGAATCTAGGAGACTGGACTCCATGGTTCTGTCACCTGGCAGTGGAGGAATACACCATGCAGAGGGCATGGAACAGCATCTGCACACAACGAGCCCTAGATACAGGATGGGGATTCTAGCTGCTATAATCTCCTGGTTCCAAAGTCTTACTCTGTGCCTATTTTTTTTTTTTTTTGGGGTAGGGGCAGGTTGCAAATGGGTCCATGCTATGCTGTTTAACTCACTTAAAATAATTTGTTCTTTGATGACCTTTCTAAAATAATAAAGAATTTATACTATCTATAAAACAAATTTTAATAATTTAAATTTCATAAACTATTTTAAATAGCAAGCTATATTATTTCTTGCCAAAAGAAAATAAGTCTGGCAACCAATTTAACAGTTCCCTATAAAGAAGGGGCAACACTGAAGATGATTTTCTTCCATTTCTAATACCTCTTGAGAAATCCAAAAGTAATAAACCACACATTTTTATACTCAGTACTTTAAGGATATACATTTAAGGAGTGTATCTTAGCATCCCCTATTTGTATTACTTTGTCAGATTCACCGCAATGACCCAAAGGCAGATATTGGATTGAAAATAATAGGCAGGGACTATTTTAACTACTTCAGTTAACAATCTGAATTGTTGGCTTGCTAAAAATCAACATAAGAAAAGGAAAGAGGGAGGTAAGAAGAAAGACTGAGATTCCCCAAATGACCCGAGCTTCAGCTGATGGGAAAAGGCATCTAGGAGCCAGGTGTCACAGTGTTCCTGAGAGTTCCAGGAGGTAGGGAATATTTAGCAGTGGAGTAGAGGCAGTCTGTGAGGCTCGGGTCCCTTGGCTGCCTAGTGGAAGAAGTGAGGTGTTCAGATCTGGGGACTGTGGGCAGTCCAGGGGCCACTTTCACCTGGCTGTGCACTGGTATCACCACACCCCTCCCAACTACCCAGCCTGGACCTCTAGGGAGGAAAGTACCAGAGTTGTGAGGGAAACACTTCTTTTTGCCCCCCCCCCCCCCAATGAATTCCACAAATGATTCCAATGCACAGCAAGGGCTAAAAACTACTGGTTTAAGAAAACTGAAGCAACAGTGTCCTAAATACCCCAGAGAAGGCAGCAGTACAAGTAATTATACTGAAGACCCCAGAAAAAGCATGAACTGGTTCTCTTTGCCTTTAAATCAGACAATTCCCTGACTATACTACAAATAAGATCCCCTAGAGTTGGGCACAAGAATCATAAGTTCAAAGCCAACCTTAGCAACTTAGCAAAACCCTGTCTCTAAATAAAAAGGGCTGGAGATGTGGCTCAGTGGTTATGTGCCCCTGGATTCAATCTCCAGTTTAAAAAAAAAAAACCTAGAATGTCAAAAAAGGCCACTAAAGCTACAGAGCTCCAAACACCAACAGTGGCTCTAAAATATCAGCCTTAAAAAGAAGAGTTAAGTGAGTATAAGTAGGCTCTCCCCACAGAAGACCCTAATGGGAAAAGATCTATGGTCGATAATGCTTAAAAAAAAAAAAAATATGGCACCCTACTGTGTATCCTGCATATCCTCATGCTTAATTATCATTTTTTTCTTTAGTAAATTTGGTAAAATCCTAAAAACATAGGGATTTTTTCTTTCTTTCTCACTAGAAGTTTAGATTTAAGAATAGTGGCTAAGGCCAGACATGGTGGCACATGCTTGTAATACCAACTACCTGGGAGGCCAAAGCAAAAAAATCTCACATTTGAGGCCAGCCTGGGCAATTTAGGGAGATCCTGTCTCAAAATAAAATTTATAAAGGTATGGGGTTATAGTTCAGTGCTTGCCTATCATGTAAGAGGCCCTGGGTTCAATCTCCAGCTTCGTTAAAAAAAAAAAGAAAGAAAAAAGAATAGTGGTTCAATCCTACTCAAATATACTCAAACATACAACATATTTCATTACTGGGTCAGCAGCCTTAATTTGAAAGGATAGAATCTCCACTGTCATGTCTTTGTTCCTGCCTTGTTCCTTATTTAAGTTATATTTAAATAATTCAATTTAGACAGGATCAAACTGTGATAGCTAATATAAAAGATTCATCAGGGTACTTGCCCTAATGTGTGAGGACATCCCCAGCACTGTCTCCGCCAATTAATCTTAGCAAGAATCATCAAACTCAGGCCGGGCACAGTGACACATGCCTATAATCCCAGTGACTCAGGAGGCTGAGGCAAGAAGATCTCAAGTTTAAAGCCAGACTCAGCAACTGAGTGAGGCCCTAAGCATCTTAGCAAGACCCTGTCTCAAAAAATAAAAAGGGCTGGGGATATGGCTCAGTGGTTAAGTGCCCCTAGGTTCAATTCCTAGTTATGGCCCCCCCCCAAAAAAAAAATTAAAAAAATCATCAAACTCAGGTTAAAAAAAAAAAAAGTATAAATATGGAATAAACTAGGCCTATGTTGAGGGCAACTCCTTTGTTGGCCAAAAGGCTAAAGCTATTTATCTATCTGGGAGAAGGGAAAATCAAGAAAACCAAAATAGCAACCTCAACGGGCTGGCCATGTAGGGATAATAAATTTAGCCTCGGGGCTGGGGATATGGCTCAAGCAGTAGCGCACTCGCCTGGCGTGAGTGCGGCCCGGGTTCGATCCTCAGCACCACATACAAACAAAGATGTTGTGTCCGCTGAAAACTAAATAAATAAATAAATATTTAAAAAAAAATTTTAGCCTGTATACCTCCAAATGGCAAAAGAGAGAACAGTGTTACAGAAGTTTCTAGAAGACAGATACTGGTCTCAAACAAGGGAGGAACTGTCCAATAACAAAGCTACAAAATGCTGTGGGAAGGACCATCCCTGGATGTGCATAAGGCTGGCCAATAAACCAGCCATCAATAGAAATATTTCTTTAAAATCAATTATTTTATTAACATTACAGATTTCTTTTTTATTAGAGAGAGAGAGAGAGAGAGAGAGAGAGAGAGAGAGAGAGAGAGAATGAATTTTAATATTTATTTTTTTTTAGTTATCGGCGGGCACAACATTTTTGTTTGTATGTGGTGCTGAGGATCAAACCCGGGCCGTACGCATGCCAGGCGAGGGCACTACCGCTTGAGCCACATCCCCAGCCCCAAGATTTCTTGCTGTTAATTAGGTGATTCCAGTTTTTTAAAAAAGCTGGGCCAGGCATGGTGGTGCACGTCTGTAATCCTAGCAACTCAGAGGTTGAGGCAGGCAGATAGCAAGTTTGAGGCCAGCCTCAGCAACTCAGTGAAGCCCCGTCTCAAAATAAAGAAAAGGGGCTGGTAAAGAACCTGAGGTTCAGTCCCTGCACCCCCCATACTGTTTAAACTGGCTGTATCATAGGGTAGTGATAATTAAGTTTCTGTACTAGAAGACAGAATCAGGACCTCTATGTCCTGTGGTTAGTGCTCTTCAGGCTATGTGCAATCCTTCACTGCACCTTACCAAAACTCCTGTGCCAAGCCCTGCAGTGAGGTCTGCAGGGTCTTTTTCCTCTCCTGTTCACCTGATGAAAACTCTTTGGGTCTCTCAGGACCTAGTAGAGTCTTACTGTACATCACATGGGCTGACTCTGAGCCAGCTGCACTTATCTGACTCATCGGAGTCTCGCTCAACTTGGTTCGGGAAGACAAGGGCGCTTCCTAAATGGGTTTCTAAGAGGATGCCCCTACTTTTCATCTGAGGCTGATAGATCAGGGCAAAACTGTCATTGGAAAGACAGTTTCTTATAGTTTCCAGAGGGTGGGGACCCACCATATCATGTAAGGAGCAAAAAAGCACCAAGGTAAGTCGGGAGGCAGAAGGTACCAGGGAAAAGCAAGGACAAGAAAGGGTCTTGCTGTGAATGGAACCCAGGGTCTCAGGCATGCTAGGCAAGTCTCTGGACAGGGCCACATCTCCCACTTAGAAGGCCTTGATTACAATTTCTGTGGGAAAGGCAAGGCAGAGTAAAACTCTAAGCAGGCTCTGGGGTGCAGGAACTGTCTTTGGTTACCTGGTGCCCGGCCTGGGGTGATTAGGGCAAAGGAATACTGCCTTTTGGAGTGCACTAGCCAGATAGAGGACTGGTGCTTTGAAGCACAGGCTCTGAATCAGCTGGTTTACATCTGAAAAGCACACCCAGGGCAATAGTTTGTTATCTCTAGGAATTAGTTCTCCCTGGGAAGGGCCAGCAAGGCCACAGACGTGGAAACATTTAGACTACAGAAAAAAATTATATAGTTAATGCACCCTACTAAATTCTTCTTCATACCACTAACATGACATTGTATGTGTGTTTACTGCTGCTCCCTGTTGATATGTCTATTTCACGAAAGCAGGTACTTCATTTTGTTCAATGTTATATCCATAGCACACGGAACAGTACAGGGCACAACAGCAGGGGCTTACTGTCTAAATGAATGAGTGAATAAACAAACTTGGATAAAAACATGCTTTTTGCAGTGTTTAGAAGGGGAAGGGGACAAGCCCCTGTTAAATGCTTGAAATATTCCCCAAATTTGATGTTTCTGTTCTTTTTATTAATGTTTTTGTTCTTCTTTTTTTAATAATACCTTTATTAATTTATTTATTTTGGTACTAGGGATTGAACCCCAGGGTGGTGAATCACTAAGTCACAACCCCAGCCCTTTTTATATTTTATTTAAAGACAGGGTCTCGCTGAGTTGTTTAGGGCCTCACTAAGTTGCTGAGGCTGGCTTTGAACTCACGATCCTCCTGCCTCTGCTTCCCAAGCTGCTGGGATTACAGGCTTGCACCACCACACCTGGCCTACAATACTTTTATTCATTTATTTTTATGTCATGTTGAGGATTAAACACATTTGAGGGAAGCACTCTACCACTGAGGTAAAATCACAGCCCCTTAATGAACTTCTTTGTAGCTACTCAATAGGAAGCTTCAAGTCATTTCCCATCAAACTTTCTGTAAATCCTGAATTACAGAAATTTAATTAATTATGGTAAGGCAGCATAAGGGAGTGGAAAAAGTCCACATTTTGGAGTCAGTCCAAGATTTCTATTTTTGCTCCATCATTTACTAGCTAGAGGACTTGACTACATCAACTCCTTTGTCTGTTTCCCCAGTGGAAAATGAAAATGGCAATGATATCTACCTAACAAAGGTAGAGATGAAAGATGTCTATCAGACTAATTAACGTGAAAAATCCAGGGCTTGTAAGAGTAAGGACAGGGGAGGGGCACATTATCTGACAGCAATGAGCTCCTATGCTAATGATCCAGCATGTCACTGTCAGTTCTCTAACATCTCAACTGAACAAACCTGCTTGACTCAATGCCAACTTCACCTATCACAGGTGAAGTTCTATTTCAGAGAGGTTACTTCATCTCCCTGGCTCCCTTTACTGAAGAACAGAATTGACCTCATGAAGTTATAAATGAGTAATACAAGTAAAATAACAGTGCTCAGTCTGTACACAGACTAAATGTGCAAATGTTAACAATTGTTATTATTAGTACAGATAATTCCTACAAAAGAGACCTAGCTAGAATCTACCATTCAATGATTAAGCTTTATTACTTTCTATGAGGGGGAAATTTTTAAACAAACAAAAAAGATTCTCCATCCTGCAGAAACCAAGCAATGAAAACCAATTATTTAGTTGAGCACATGATAGTGTCAAACACTCAGAGTCCTTATCATGTGCCAGGACTTATCACAGCTCTACTATGGGCTTAATATATTAACTTGCTTCTCACTACAACCCTCTAAGGCATAAAGACAAAGGGAGGTCAGTGGCTTAACACACAGCTAGGCAGGCTGAAGCCTGGGTTTGTATTGATGCTTTGCATGCTCCATGCTTTGCATGCTCCTAAGCATCACTCTTGTGTTAACAGTCAGTCTACTCCCAAGACTGAAAGACATTATTAGGAACTTCAGATGGGCTACCCTAACTGTTCTGACATGTCTTAATAAAGTCTAGCATTTTTGAATAGGTACATACATTTTCTTGAAATGAGCCATGATTTGCTTTTTTTTAAAAAAATAAATATTTATTTTTTAGTTGTAGTTGGACGCAATACCTTCTTTTATTTATTTTATGTGGTGCTGAGGATAAAACCCAGGGCCTCGCATATGCTAGGAGAGTGCTCTACCGCTGAGCGCCAAAACCCCAGCCCCCATGATTTGCTTTTTAATGAAACTTGGATTTAATAAGGTAATACCCAGCAAAAATATCTAGTATAATTAAATTGAAGCTAAAAATAACTTAGACTAATGTTTTTGTTATTCCTGATGTTTCCAAAACCATTGCAGGTATACAACATTACAGAGTTCTTTAAAAGATGTTTATGAACAGGATAGTATCCCAGTAATAGTAGTCAGAAGTTGAAAAGTACAAAAACAGTGGGGAAAAAGAAATCACATGTAGAATCTACTGTTTATTAAGTCAATAGCTGGAAAAATGGGAAAAATGAAAAGACTCAAGTGTGGGACAACATCAAACTACAAATACGCTTCAACTCAGGTTTATTTATATGCTTTGAATAAAGGCACATGGTTCAATGTAACAGCCTAATATTGTGAACTTGATATTATTTTAACATGTATGTTCAAATATTGCCTGTCTCAACCCGTGCACATCCTCTAGTAGTAGTAGTGCAAATGAACTGCATGCTGTTGCTAGCAGAATGTTCCTTAAAGTCAATATATCTTCTAGGGCTGCTCCAGGGCTTTAAATCACTATCTAGAGGGAGAAATGTTCCTGGTGTGAGTGAGATACAATTGTGAATGGTGCCAAGAAAAGAAAATAAATTGTCAGAACACCTGTGTATACTACCCTATTACTATTTTCCTATGGAAAAGAAATTAATGAAAAAGAATTTGAGACAGGAGCAGGGGTGCATGCCTGTAATCCCAGCGGCTCAGGAGGCTGAGTCAGGAGAATAGTAATTTCAAAGCCAGCCTCAGCAACAGCAAGGTTTTAAGCAACTCAGTGAGATCCTGTCTCTCAATAAAATACAAAAGAGGGCTGGGATATGGCTCAGTGGTCAAATGCCCCTAAGTTCAATCCCCAGGATAAAAAAAAAAAAAAAAAAAAAGAAGGAAAAGAATTTGAAGTCAACGTGTAAGTAATTTACAAGAGAAGAATGTACACATATGATTTAAAATAATGCCTTATAAACTGAATATATTTTACTTATCAAGTTTATGACTTGAATAGATCAAGCTCTGGGATAAGTCTTCTATGGATAGTTTGTACTTCAACTATACCACAAACTAATCTTAAAAGTTTTAATTACTAGATTATCATAAGCCAAAATTAATGTTGTACAAATATGCATAAACACACTATTGGGCTAACAAGATAACCTCCCACATACTAAAAATAATAATGGTGTGATCTTAGAGTAATTTGCAATAATAAAGAATAACTGCAATTAAATTAGGAGCAAAAATAATGAAAAAAGCAAGCAAGTAAAGCATGAGAAAGGAAAGACCACAGCCAACCTGACACAACCATAGGATAGAACTTCTTGGAAAATTGCTATAGAGGTCCAGGTCTCTCTCCAGGCACACATGAGTTGGGGAAGATTTCTAACACCACAGAATACTGAGTTGAGTCCCCACTAAACCTGGTAATTTGAGTTCTGAATACTACATTTTAGTAACCCTTAAATGACTTATTAATATTAAATTCTTAAATATATGAAGAAATTAAAGTTTGAGAAAACAGGTAAAATTTACTCTCCAAAACAAAGGACTAGGGCTAGGTTGTAGCTCAACAGTAGAGCACTTGCCTAGCATGCATGAAGCGCTGGGTTTAATCTTCAGCACTGGGTTTGATTTAAATTAAAGGTTTGTGTCCATTTACAACTTAAAAGAAAAAAAGAAAAAAAAAAAAACACCTAGAAAAACCCACAAAGGATTAGAATTTCAGAATCTGTCCCAGGGCTATCTTAAGAAACCTTAATGCCCACTCTGGGCTGCAGACCACAAAGAACTACTTGTTTTAACACTGTTTTTGTTTTTATTTCTATGTTCTGCTGTGCTGGGAATTGAATATAGGGTCTCATATGTGCCAAGCAAATGTCCACCTACTGAGCCACAGCCCAGGCGCCAGTACCATTTTTAGTGTAAGATCAAGTCTATGTCCTTCCCCACCTTCTACACACTAAGAGCAACACAGCTTTAAAATTACCAGAATATAAGTAACCATCTAGAAATCCATTAGTAATATATAGTGGGCATTACACTTAACAAAATACCTTACAATAGAATGTTTGCAGTTTACAAAGCTCTTTTATATGCATTATGTCATTAAAACATCCATCTTGAGAAGACAAAATTATCACTTCTTAAATTTTTTTTTCCCCCCTAAGAAACAGGTTCTACCTATGTTGCTCAGGCTGGCCTCAAACTCCTGGGCTCAAGCAACCTTCCTGTCTCAGTCTCCTGAGTAGCTGGGACTACTGGTGCATGCCCGGTGCCTGGTGATATTTGCTGGCTTTAAAGATTTCAGTATTAGTTATAAAAGTATACAAAATCTGCATAATAGATGAAAATATATTTGTATGCTATTTTTAAAAAACTCTAAATTCGAATCAATATTTAGAATATTCTCTTTTAATCTGAGCCTTCAGTTTGTTATTCAGCACATTTAAAATCATTATTTTCAAATGAAGATAACACTAACATTTTTATAAAACACTCTACTTAAACTGTATTCATTTGAAGAACAGAAGTTTTACTGCACTAACATAATAAACAACAATTGAGACTTAAGGAGCAAATTAGATGGCAATTAACACCAAAAATCATTTTTAAAAACCTCAATACTTTTCTTACCTTTTGTAGACTTGTTGGATTCAACTGAGTTTTGTCAATTATTTTTATTGCAACCTAGAAAAAAATACATATTTATGGATTTTAAGAATTGGTAAGCACAGACTACCTGGTAACAGTTTTATAAATACCCACATATATGGCACTGTTAAAAAGCAAGACAAACCTTGGCTGGTTACATCAAACAATCAAAAATTTATAAAACTATATAACTGAAGACAGGGGCTTTAGGCAAGTAATGCTATTACTATAACATTTTATATTTAAGTTACTTATACAAACTAGGGAAAAAAAATTGTTTGACGCCCTCCCCAAAACAGAAGAGTGACAGATTATACAATGAAAATACTTCTAAAATATATGCAATGTAGGAAATCTCTTGAGTATTTGTTGGGGGAAAAAGGGGCGTGGGTTGGACAATGCTGGGGATAGAACCCAAGGCCTTGTGTATACCAGGCAAGTGCTCTACCACTGAATCCCAGCCCCAGCCCTTTTCACTTTACTGACACTAATTTCAGTTTACTCTGTGATCTGGGGACAGGAACTGTACTTTGACAGGTATGTATAACTCAACATACCTCACAAAGCATCTTGCATACAATGAGGGCTTAATAAATAAATATACAAATAGGTTGGTGTTGAATCCAAAACTTTAAAAACATTACAAAAATAATAATAAAAGGCCTGGCATGGTGGTGGCTGTGCCAGTAATCCCAGCACTCAGAATGTTGAAGCAGGAGGATCACTTAAACCCAGGAGTCAGAGACCAGTCTGGCAACCCAGTGGAGACTGGTATCAAAACAAAACAAAATCCCTTTAGGTAGTTAAAGAAAGACTAGTTCTAGACCAATCTGTGAGCTAACCATGTGCAGAGGCAACAAATATGTCACCTGGTAACCTTTGTCCAGAAAGGGGTGAGCACACCCCTAGGTGATACAAAAAGAGCCAGTAGGACACGTGAATAAAGAACCCCAGCTTCTATTTATGTACATTTCTTAACTTTAAAAAAGGAAATCAGTTTTACCAGTTCTACTAAGCGAACCTGCATAGGCATCCTCACCTGGTAGCTCATTACTTGTTGCATAAAAATGATCTCTCCAGGTGACAGAGGGGAGGATAGATAGCTTAGTGGTAGAGCAGTGCTTAGCATGCACAAGGCCCTAGGTTCAATCCCAGAGTGTGCACACACACACACACACAAATTACAGACAATGAAAGGGAACATAAGTGGAGAGAGGCTTTGCCACCACCTGGGAGGATAAATTAACTCAGCTGGCACCTGAGGTCCAGAACAGTCCATGGGACTACCCCACTAGATGAGGAGGCCCTGCTTGCACATCCTGTAGAATATAGACCCAGTAGGACACAACACTTAAGAAAATGCCTAGAGCTAAAGTCTGGGGACAAGGGCTTAAAGATTTTCTATGCTGGGTTGGGGTTGTAGCTCAGTGGTAGAATGCTGGCCTAGCACATGTGAGGCCCTGGGTTCACTCCTCAGCACCATGAAAAACTGAAATAAAGATAGTGTCCACCTACAACTAAAAAATAAATATTAAAAAGAAAAAAAAGGGGCTGGGGATGTGGCTCAAGTGGTAGCGTGCTCGACTGGCATGCGTGCGGCCCGGGTTCCATCCTCAGCACCACATACAAACAAAGATGTTGTGTCCGCCGATAACTAAAAAATAAAATATTAAAAAAAAAAAAAAAGAAAAAAAAAAGATTTTCTATGTCAATGGTTCTCATGCTTTTTGGACCCCTTTACTCTCTTAAAGATTATTGATAACCCCAAATGTGGTTTATATATACATTGATATTTGTAATATTACATACAAAAACTGAAAAATTGTAAAAAAAATAAGCACTTATCTATTCATTACTTTTTTTGTAGTGTTGTGGATAGAACCCAGGGCCTCCTGAATGCTAGGCATTCTACCACTAAACTATATCCTCAGACCGTTTTATTCTTAGAGTCTAAGTTGCTCATGCTGGCCTCAAAGTTGTAATTCTCTTGCCCTAGCCTTCTAAATCACTGGGATTATAGGCATGTACCACTATGCCCAGCAATAGAACACATCTTAATGATTTTTATTTTTCCTTCAGTGGTACTTGGGATTGAATCCGATGGTACTCTATCACTCAGCTACATCCCTAATCCCCAATCCCTTTTTTAAAATTTTGAGATAGAATCTAAATTGTCCACACTGTCCTCAAACTTGCAATCTTCCTGCTTCAGCCTCCCAAATGGCTGGGAGATGGTGTGTGCCACTGCACCCAGGTTAATATATGTTTCTGCATTCAATCTGTTGCGATAATATAGATCATATGGCCTCTGGAAAATTCCACTCCTCACTTGTGAGACAGACTGAAAAAGTGAATGATTTAATAGTCTTAGAATATAAAAATAGTTTTGGTTTTGCAGCCTCCAACAGGGTCTCGGTAAGTCTTCAGTGCCCCACTCCCGGCCATGCTTTGAGAATGGCTGCACTATATATGTTAATGCAATGTTATTTCCCCACCTCTGGGAAAGGCAAATCAGAACTGGAGGAGCAGAGAGTGAATGTGTATGACCTTGGGGAAAAAAGTAAAGTCAGAATTCTAGTTCTGTATTTGGAATAAGAAAATATTGGCTGCTAAAATATGTGAAAACTGACTACCAGTGTACATCTCAAATGGAAAGAAGGCATCTTTTCATCTTTACAGCACTGGCATAACGCATGGGCACAGTGCTCAATAAATGTTTGCTGAGTTGATCTGAGGGCCTGAACACTCATAATCAGTAACCAAACACACCTGAGAGAGACAGAACAGTGAAGAAGGAGGGCTTCTAGTGTTTTAACAGATAAGAAGATGGTTTTTAAAAGTTTACATTATTTCAAAGTCAAATGAATTAATTTTTTTCAAACTTTCTTTTTTCTAAGTAATTTTATAAGGTGTACTTGGATCTTCCAATTTCTAAGAAACTCTTTACCTATGCTGCTCTTTTTTTTTTTTTTTAGTGGGGTGGGAGGGTTATGGGGTATTCACACCAAACAACTTAACCACTGAGCCACATCCCCAGACCTACATTTTTATATTATATTTAGAGACAGTGTCTCACTGAGTTGCTTAGCACCTCGCTATTGCTGAGGCTGGCTTTGAACTCATGATCCTCCTGCCTCAGCCTCCCGAACTGCTAGGAATATAGGCGTGTGCCACGGCGCCCGACTACACTGTTCTTTTCTGACCACCATTCTGTTTTCATCTTCCTTCCTGGGACCAAATACTGCTGCCCTTCCCATTCCTCTTTCCTCTGATCTTCTGAGAGCCAGTTTCTAGTGCATGACTGGACTCAAGATCACTAGCTTCTTCTGATTCTATGCCATGTCCTCTTCCTATTCTAAAGATCCTACTCTGCTTCAGTTCTTATACATTTCTTCTTCAGGAAGCTTCTTCAAAAAGAAACTCAAAGCATTTGGCTTCTCCAAACTATAGAAAATCATTCTATCAAGGTCATGGTATTCCCAGAGTAAAACACGATCACTTAGTGTATGTGCAACAATGAAGCCTGAGGGGGACATTTCTAATCCCTTCTTCCTCCCAACTCCCTGCTATGATGACTCAATCATCAAATTAACTTGGTCCAGACCTGGAGATCTCAGACAGAGGTGAGACCTTAATGTCACCTAAAGAGAAGGCGACTGTGGGAGCATCACTGAGGCAGTGCCTCAGAAAGGGAGATAAAAGAGAAGACCACTCATTTCCATGGTAATGGACAAGCTAGAGTATAGGGACAAAGGGACACAGCGAAAGCCAAGGGGGTTCACTAGGTAAGGAAAGAGGAGAAAACGTCTCTGCTGTGGGAAATTCCATTTATTCACCCTGATGCCAGGAGCAAGGTGGAAAATTACAAAATAGGGATAAAGATAGTTCATGCATGAGAAGGGAATCCCCAACCCGCTTCAACAGTTAGGATCTACTGGAGAAAAATCCTTATTTTCCATTTCTTGTCAATTCACTGCTAGTCAAAAGATCCCGACTCCTACCCTTGAAAGGTGTTAAAGCTTCCATAACTCCTAAAAGAGCAGGTAAAAAAAGATCTCAAGTCCCTTGAAGGCACATGGTAGCCTGAAGAATGCTGTATTGGTCTGCATGGGCTGCCATAATAAAATACCATAGATTGGGAAAATAAGCAGAAATTTATTTCTCACAATTTTGGAGACTAGAAGTCCAAGATACAGGTGCCAGCCGGATTGGTTCTTGTGAGGGCCACTTCCTGGCTTGCAGACAATTGCCTTCTCACTGTGTCCTCACATGGTGGGAGAGTCAGTTCTCTGATGTCTCTTTTTATAATAAGGACACAAATCTTATTGATCAGGGCACACCCATGTAGCCTCATTTAACCGTCTATAAAGACTCTATTACCAAACATAGTCACATTTCACCATATATAAGGTCATGGCTTTACCATATGAATTTGAAGGATTACAACTTAGTTCATAATGGTTAGAGATCACACCAAACAACTGTAACAGTTGGTTGCAAAATAAAATTTCAAATTAAAACCTAATAAAACCCAACATGGGAGAAGGTTATAAGCAGGAAGTATAAGTAGCAGACAAAAGGTAACATACTGTATGATTGCATTAGTATATTTAAAAAGCCAAAGAGACAAAACTAACCTATAGTGTTAGAAAAGTACTCCCTTGTACATGAGGGACTGTGAAGTGATCTGCAGGAGGCAAAGTGAGGCTTCTGGACATGGGTCATAGAATGTTTCTGCCCTGGGTCAGGGTTACGTATAAATAGGCACTTTTTCTATGGTTACATTTCAAAAATAAAAGGTCTGTTTATTTTTTAAGTCAATGACTTTAAAAGTCAATAGCTTATGCCTAAACTGGAAAATGAACATGAATACAATGGGCATATTATTAAAGACCAGAAAGTAAAACCTGAAGAATCAGTTTAAAATACGAAAAGTGGCTGTCTTGCATGGGGATATCCAGGACAACACTATTTTTTATATCAAGCCTGGACTCTCTAAACAGAACTTAAGTAATTAAATGCAAAGTTTTCCATAACCATATGAGGACATTCAGTTAAACATGGCATACTGAATGATCACATGCATCTCTCTCTTCTCCCACCTGATAGGTCAAATGAAGCCCTGACAGAATGACAAAGAGAATGGAAGAGGTGCCATTATTAGACAAGTGACTTCCAACAATTTCTATAGTGACCCAAGTAGCAGACCCAGGAAGACAAGTGTACAGTAAGTTTAAAGAAGGAAAAGAGTAATAGTCCAGGGCTGGGGTTATGGCTCAGTGGTAGAGCACTTGCTGTGCCTGTGTGAGGCACTGGGTTCGATCCTCAGCACCGCATAAATAAATAAAGTTGTTGTGTCCACCTACAACTAAAAATTATATTCATACACACATACACACACACACACACACACACACACACATATTATTTTTAAAGTAACAGTCCAAGAAAAATAACTCTGGGTCATGCAGAATGAGGAAGATCCCAGTAGAAAGGCCAACATTCCTCCCAGCTACCATGAGGCTATCTGGGCACTCACTAACTCTTCATACATCCCACCTGTGTTCAGAGTTTCCTCAATTTGCTTCTTAGGACTCCAGTTTTGGAAACATAAACAGAATCAAAACTCTTCAGATAAATGAGGAAAGCCTATAATGTTTCCTAACACTTTCCTCCGTGTGTGGGATACTAAAGGAAACTATCAGAAATCATTAAGTCTCCTTTTTCAAAACAATACAGACAATTCATATTATTCACAGAAATGTTTTATGAAGTTGCTGTGAACACCAATTTAGTGAATGCTGAACCACTTGCTGCCAGGAACAACACAGGGTCCTAGGTGACAGTGCTAGCCTGTCAGTGCTGTCAGTGCTAGCCTGTGACAGTGCTGGTCACATTTTCATCAATAGTGAGCACACAAACCTCCCCAGGGACCTTCTATGCTACACAGATGGTTAATGTTGAGCTCACACCTGAGTGAAGCTCATCTAACACAAACATTTCCTCTTCGAGGAACATCACAGACTTGCACTTAGGCAACCGGACAGCACTTCAAGCACTATGACTGGGAACCACATTCAACAACAAAATCACCACCAAACAAACATACAAACAAACAAATAAATAAATGTGTCCCAGAGTAGAAACTCTACTGCCTCAGATCCATACTGGTAGATGGAGAGACACACAAACAACATGAAAAAGCAAGGGAACAAATTGCTCCAATCGAATCAAGATATTCCAATAACAGAATCCATCAACACCACAGTGGAAGAAATGTCAGAGAAGGAGTTTAGAATGGACATAATTAAACTGATCTGTGAATCAAAGGAAGGTATAAGAAATGAAATCAGGGCTGGGGATGTGGCTCAAGCGGTAGCGCGCTCGCCTGGCATGCGTGCGGCCCGGGTTCGATCCTCAGCACCACATACAAACAAAGATGTTGTGTCCGCCAATAACAAAAAATAAATATTAAACTTCTCTCTCTCTCTCTCACTCTCTCTCTTAAAAAAAAAAAAAAGAAATGAAATCAGAGAGGAAATACAGGAAGTGAAAGATCAATTTGATAAAGAGGCAGAGATTATGTTAAAAAAAAAAGCAGAAATCCTCTAAATGAAGGAAACAATAAATCAAATTAAAAATTCAACCGAAGGGCTGGGGATATAGATTAGTTGATAGAATGCTTGCTTTGCATGTACAAGGCCCTGAGTTCAATCCCCAGTACCACACACCCAAAAAAAATTCAATAGAAAGCATCACCAACAAATTTGACCACTTGGTAGACAAAACCTCAGGCAATGAAGACAAAATATATAATCTTGAAAATAAAGTTGACCACAGAGAGATGTTACAAAACCATGAACAGAACTCCCAACTACGGGGATAACATGAAAAGACCAAATTTAAGGTTTATCAGGATAGATGAAGGTACAGAGATACAAACCAAAAGAATGCACAATCTTTTCAATGAAATAATGCCAGAAAATTTCCCAAACCTAAAGAATAAAATGAAAAATCAAATACAAGAAGCTTACAAGTCGCCAAATGTACAAAATTACAACAGACCCACACCAAGGCATATTATAATGAAAGTGTCTAACATACAGAATAAGGATAGAATTTTAAAGGCTTCAAGAGAAAAATATCAGATTATGTACAGAGAGAAACCAATACAGATCTCAGCTGATTTCTCCATCTAGACCCTCAAAGCTAGGAGGTCCTGGACTAACATATACCAAGCTCTGAAAGAAAATGTGGATGCCAACCAAGAATCCTATTATCCAGCAAAATTAAGCTTCAGATTGGAAGATGAATAAAAACCTTCCATGATAAACGAAAGTTAAAAGAATCTGCAACTAGAAAGTCTGCACTACAGTACATTCTCAACAAAATATTTCATGAAGGTGAAATGAAGGGGAAAAAAAAGTGAAAACCAGCAAAGGGAGGAACTACACTAAAGGAATATTAATCAAAGGAGAAACTAATTCAAATTAAAAGCTAGAAATAAACCTAAATGACTGGGAATACAAATATAACTTAATAATAACCAACTCATCAATCAAAAGACACAGGCTGGCAGAATGGATTAAAGCACAAGACCCAACAACATGCTGTCTCCAAAAGACTCACCTCATAGGCAAAAACATCCACAGACTGAAGGTGAATGGATGGGAAAAAATATATCACATGGAACGCGTAAACAAGCAGGGGTTTCTATCCTCATATTAGATAAAGAAGACTTTAAGCCAAAGTTAATCAGAAGGAACAAAATGGACATTTCATACTGCTTAAGGGAACTATACATCAACAAGAAGTAACAATTGTAAATATTTATGCCCCAAACAACAGAGCATCTATGTACATCAAACAAACCCTGCTCAATTTCAAGAATCAAATAGACCACAACACAATAATACTGGGTAACTTTAACATACCCCTGTCACCACCAGCTAGATCCTCCAAACAAAAACTAAATAAGGGGACTGGGATATAGCTCAGTTGGTAGAGTGCTTGCCTTGCCTGCACAAGGCCCTGGTTTCAATCCCCAGCACCATTTAAAAACAAATTTAATAAAGAAGCTATAGAAGGAAAAAAATACGATTGATAATTTAGACTTAATAGACATATATAGAGTATGTTATCCATCAATGACTAAATACACTTTCTTCTCATAAGCACACGGATCTTTCTCTAATATGGACCATGTTATACAAGCTATCACATATGTTGGCAAACAATTGTAATATGACCTTAATATATTTTTAGCATCTATAGGGTTATTTTGATAGCTTCCTTTCCATTGATATCTTTGTGTTCTTGCTTTTTTCTTGATTAGACTGGTTTTCTTATTATCAAATTTTAGTTACATTATTTCTTCTCTGTTTCATCTATTTCTGCTCCTACTCCTATTTATACCTTCCTACTACACAATTTGAAAATAATTTGTTATTCTAGCTTCTTTATGATATAAATACTTTAAGTTATAAATGTTCATCTGAGTACTGTTTCATCCCAGAGATCCTGATAATTTTAGTTGTAGATGGACACAACACCTTCATTTATTTAGTTATTTGGTGCTGAAGATCAACCCAGTGCTTTACACATGCTCAGCAACCACTCTACCACTGAGCTATAACCTCAGCCCCTCCTTTTTTTTTTTTTTTTTTTTTAGTACTGGGGATGAACTCAGGGGTACTCAACCACTGAGCCACATCCCAGCCCTATTTTTTTTTATATTTTATTTAGAGACAGGGTCTCACAAGTTGCTTAGTGCCTTGTCATTGCTGAGGCTGGCTTTGAACTCGCAATCCTCCTGCCTCAGCCTCCTGAGCCCCTGGGATTTACATGCGTGCACACCACCACTCCTGGCAAGGTGATTAATTTCTAATGTAATAAATCATGCAGGAAACAATCTGTATGATTTCAAATTTAAAAAAATAAATGGAAATGCTTTTTATATTGATTATATTGGTTACATACATGTCAAAACTGATCAAATTGCATACTTCAAATATGTGCATTTTATTGTACTTCAATTTTACCTCAATAAAGCTTTTTGGGGAAAAGTGTCATTAAACAGTCTACCAAAAAGGATATCTGTTTACAGTATAATGGCTGAAACAAGACACGAGAGCACCACCTCACTGGACATCAACTTGAGGATGTGCATTACTCACCACTCTGTGTATGTCCAAGAATTATTGCCAAAGCCCTGTGAGGACTGACTTTGGGTATAACTTCTATCAGATACATAAATTTGCAAATATGAAATGTGGAAAAAATGAGAACTGATTACCTGTTCTGGAGAGGATGGTGGAGATGGTTATTCAACAACTTCAAGTATTTAATGCCACTGAACTGTACACTATAAAATGGACACTATTGGGACTGCTATGCTACGTATATTTTGCCACAATTAAAACAGTGTTTCCCATGATTGTTAATTTGTAGGTTTATATGTTCATTTTTCCCTGTACTGATAAAGTTTAATGCTTTTTAGTTGTATCTGTTATGAGAATATAAAGCTTTCTTTCACTGTTTGATTACTCCCAAATCTGCTACTACTAATTTTGAGCTAAAACAAACTGCTGTATTAATTTTTTTGGTCTATTGATTAATAAGTGTCCACCACTGCAGAAAGAAACTACTATTTGCTGAGATTTAATATAGTATTAAAGACAACACCCACAATGACCTGAAAGAGTATTAAGACCCTCCTCTATGCTTATCACAATAGTACACACTTATAATCGCAGCAATTGGAGGCTGAGGCAGGAGGATTGCAAATTCAAGGTCAGCCTCAACAACCTAGTAAGACCTTCAACAATTTAGCAAGATCCTATCTCAAAACAAAACAACAATAACAAAAAATAATTGGGATGTAGTTCACTGGTAAAAGCACTCCTGGGCTCTATCCCCAGTACCAAAAATGGGGAAGACACTCCTCCCTTTTCTTGCTACATATTTTTTTATACATTTCAATAAAAACAACATATCCAAAGAGTTCACATGCAGAGCAGATACAAAAATCCAGAAAATCCTTCTGTTAAGCCAGACAATAAAGTGATTTGCAAAAAACTTAAACAATGTTACTCTTCTCATAATCTGTTTTGGTAAAGTTGTTTTTCATTAAAATATATTATACATTAACATATGAAAGAATTGTTACCATATTTTAAGTTTCTTAGTGTTAACTTCTAATATAGTAAATATTAATAGGATTTTGAGGAGTTCTCAATTTTGGGTTTGCAGGAGTTCTGAGAAAGCCTGAGAACAGATGTTCTAATCAATGGCATTCTGCACATAAACAGAGTAGAACACTAGGACAATTATGCAGCAGCACAGAAAACTACTAGGATAAAACAGGATCCAAGAGTATGACCAAAAGGATACAGAAGAAAACCTGCATATGAATAAGGAATATATAAAAAAAATGAAAATAGTATTCAAAATATTATGACTCTGGGATTCCCTTCCCCTCTATTCTCCAAACTTTCTATCAAGCTGTTAACATATTCTTCAACAAAAATTTTGTGACTAAAAGATATAACCAGGGACGGGGCTGTGGCTCAGTGACAGAGCGCTTGCTTAGCATGCGTGGCGCAGAGTTCGATCCCCCACACCACATAAAAAAACCTAAACAAATAAAATAAAGGTATTGTGTCCATCTACAACTAAAAAAAAAAAAAAAATTAATGATATAACCACTTATATTAAATCTCAAGACACTTAATATATCCCAGAATCATGGTTTTATCATTTTTTTAGTTGTTTATGCACCTTTATTTATTTATATGCAGTGCTGAGAATCGAACCCACTATCTCACACATGCCAGGCAGACACTCTACCACTTAGCCACAACTCCAGCCCAGCTTTATCATTTTTATAACTGAATTTAAGGCACAGAGTAAACAAGGTTCAAGACATAACCCCACCCCTCTTCTCTTTCCACAACAGGACAGAAAAGTGGGAATAGGACACTTCCCCTGAAATGCTGAGGGCTGACAGCAATGGAACATAGCTGTGGAAGCACAAGAGAAGGTGGGAAGACAACAGTGAGAAAGCTGTGTCTATATTTTCTTAACAGAGAGAGAGAATGAGGAAAGGGCACATGGAGACAGTGTGGTCTGCCCAGCATTATTGGACGGGGCTCCAAACCTGGAGATTCAGGTGCAGAGAAAGTGTGAGACCACTGGGCTAACCACAAGGTCAAGAGTCATACACAGTGACTGGGCTCATTAAACCACCAATAACCTCTAGCTCTTAGAAAGCTGGAAACTGCTTCTGTGGAAATGGAAAAGGCTCTGGGACTCACAATCACTGGCCAAGCAGCGGCCAGGAATGAGGCATGGAGACAGAAAAGGAGCCTGACAGAATGCCACCAAGGGCTGGGACAACCAGATGCCCCACTCAGCCCCTGCTATGGAGAATAAAGGAGTCTAGAGAAACTGAACATTCCCAGAGAAGAGACCTAAAGACACAGGTATCTGGAGTCCCCCAATGAAAGTGGACAACCCTGAACAGGTGAGCACATCTCCTGTGCTGCAAACAGCTTCTGGGCAGTTTCTCAGGTCTGGCTTTAACACAGGCAGACAACTAGAGATACCAGACTTCCAAAGAAAGTCTCTATGAAGAGAAAACAATGGAGGGAGCAAAAAATCTACTTCATAAAACAAACAAACAAAAAACCTTTTCCTATCCTCAGGAAGTCAACAGAAGAAATAGCATTCAGAGGGGCTGGGAATGTGGCTCAAGTGGTAGCGCGCTCGCATGGCATGCGTGTGGCCCAGGTTCGATCCTTAGCACCACATACAAACAAAAGATGTTGTGTCCGCTGAAAAACTAAAAAATAAATATTAAAAAAAAAATTCTCTCACTCTTAAAAAAAAAAATAGCATTCAGAGACCAGAATGGACAACAGAAAGAGAGAAACAATAAACAAATGAAAATAAGAAGAGAAATAGGAAAACACACACATACACACCAGAAAGTTTGGAAGATAAAATTAAAGTCATCTCCCAGAAAGCAAAAATAGAGACAGAAAAAAGCTTTTTTTTTTTCTTTTTAAAGTTCAAGAGTCTCCATCTCATTGGCTGGGTCCAGTGGCACACACCTGTAATCCCAGCCACTCAGAAGGCTGAGGAAGGAGGAGTGCAAGCTCAAGGCCAGCCTGGACAACTAACCAAGACCTCTGTCTCAAAATACAAAATAAAAAAGGCTGGGGATGTGGCTCAGTGGTAGAGCACCCATGGTTTAACCCCCACTACCACCAGAAAAGAAAACAGACGATCCCTAAAACTGAAAAGACAAAATCTCCACATCGAAAGGGTCTAATGAGCACTAAAACAATGAATGAAGACCAACGCCACGGCACTTCACTGTGAAAATTCTATGAACCAGAGATAAACTTCCAGAAAATAAAAATAAGTTACATCTCTTAAGCCACTTACATGGCTATACCCAATCTTTGCCTTCGCTAATCTCTGAAGACCCTGTGAGCTCACTGTGGAACTGCCCAGCTCTCCAAACAAGCCCACCTACCTCTCCCACTTGCTCAGTGCAGTCACTCCTTCCACCCAGTCTGAGCTCACTGAATTTGTGGTCCATTGACCCCAACAACTTCTTGTGGTCTGCCTCTCCCTTCCAGTTCCTACCTCTTCCTGAATCCTTCCAGTGTTCCCTAACAATTCCCAGCTCCTTCCTCCATTCCTCACTTCTGTGTGACACAGCCCCAACTCTGTAAATGTCCTGCCTGCAGCTGGGTAACTGACTGGCTGGAGAGTGAGTGCAGCTGTGCCCATCTTCCCACTTTAGTACTTTGTCACCAACCCCAGGGAAGCCTGAGGGCTGCCTGGCAATTTATAGCATTTCTCTACTCCATTTACTCCCCTGCTTATCTGGTAATTATTTTAGCCTTCTCAGATCTACGTCCTCAATACTCAAACTCTTAGCTGATGATTTGGCTTTCCAGTTTACTAAAAAAATAGCTTAGCTCAGAAAAGAATTTGTAGAAACTACCACAAGGAGCCCTTCACCTGCACCATAGCCAGTACACCTGCCTTCCTCTGGTATCTACAGAAGGACAGCTCTGTTGCCCAAAGCTAATGACTCTACTGTCTCTTCACCCACTCCAGTGTCTTTCCCACAGCAATTTCCCCTTTCTGTTAGATTATTCCCATTATCAGACAAACATGTTGACATTTTGCCCATTTTCTAAAAAGTACCTTGACCTAACATCTTCCTATAGCCACCAGCCCATCTGTCTATGCCTTGGAAAGAACTATCTCGCTGTCTCTGATTTCTACCCATTAGTTCTCTATTGAACTAAAATATTACATGATATGCAAGGGTATATTTGAAAAATATGCTAGAACATTTGGACCAATCAACAGTAAACTTATAGAAACTAAAGAAGTTTTTTTAAAAAGCAACTAATTCTAGAAAAAATAAGAAATTATGTTAAAAAAACTAATTGATCAAAGCTGACACAAGTATTTAACATAGTCTTAAGCAGATAATCTAAATTTAACCAAATATATAATACTGCAGTACAGAATAAACCTTAAAACTGTGAAAAGTTGGCTAAAATCAAAACAGCAGATAGATATGATAGATGCTTTCATTACAAGGATAACAGGCAGCACTTTCATCTAAGGGCTAAATGAGATGAACTAAAAATTAAGAATTAAGGATTACGGGGGGGGGGGGGGTGTCTCCAAACAACCATTTTATCTAAAGGCCTCATTTAAAACAGTTTTAACATACATATTAGAATCTTTGTTATAATACATTTTTAATAGTTTTCCACAAGTATCTTTTTTTGTTGACAACATTCTTGTGACTTAAATACATGATATAAATTATCCCCACTGTCTCCTTTCAGGGAATTCCTTCTACTATGTAACTCTATTGTATTTCTTTTTCCCCCCAAGCACAGCATTAAAACTGTTTCAGTGTAATATCCTTTTTCTTCTACTGACTCCAAGTCCTGGAATCACCAACATCATTTCCTGCAACTCTTTAGAGATCTTTGTTACTTCAAAATAGGTAAGATACGTGACATTCCCATCAAAGGGCTAGAAGTTTTAGGTCTCTTTCTATTTATTAGAACCAATGTTCTAATAACAATTCACTTAATTTTTAGCCATATAACCCAGCAATGTCATTAATGGATAACTACCCAAGAGAAATTAAAACTCATATTCACACAGAAACTTAACCAGGAATGTCCAGAGTGGCTTGACTCATAATTGCCAATGCTGGAAACAACTCAAATGTACCTCAGTGGGGGAACAGATATAAACTGTGGTCCCATCACACAATGGAATTCTCGGTAAAGAAAGAACTATCAATATATGCAGTAATTTGTATGAATCTCAAAAGCATGATGCTGAGAATCTGTATAATCTCCTCTTCCTTCTCACTCCTGACTATTTTCGTTTGTTTGTTCTTTGAGGTACTGGGGATTGAATCTAGGGCTCTGCACATGCTAGACAAGTGTTCTACTATTGCGCTACATCCCCTTACTTTACATTCTTTAAAAAAAAAAAAAAAGCCACACTTGGAATTGTGAACACACAGGTGGTTACAGGAGGTGATGGTAGGGGAAAGAGACAGTGGGAGACCAACCTTGCAAGTGACTGAGTCACACTCCCTGGCTGGGTGCTGAGGCGCTCAGTCACAGAAATGTGGCAGAGCTTTCCCCACCCTTCTTGGGTTCGTGGGTCAGTGTCTCTGTGCATGGATGTGACTTGTACAGCCCCAGGGGTGAAGCTACACTCACCTGTTTCTTTGTAATATAACCCCTTGCCCTATTTAGGACAGAACCTTCCATGGAAGTGCCTTGTGTGTGTCCCCTTCTCTTACAGTGCCTTTGGGTGTGGCCTACCTAGATGTCAGTCAACCAGCTGACAGGGGATGTCATGAAGATAGACTCAGCCCCCTGAAACCTGACCCCTTGCCTCATTTGAATAGCTTCTCCTCAATAAAAGGGGTCAGGGCTTGCTCTCTCTCTCTCTCTCTCTCTCTCTCTCTCTCTCTCTCTCTCCCTGCGGACCCTTAAGGTATTTGTGTCTCTAGTGTGGTTATTTTGCGCAGCCCAGTTAACCCAGTTCAATTGGAGTGACCCCTGAGCCTTTTATCTGCGAGATCTGAAGCCCAGCAAGAGACCATAAAGGGAGAGTTTGAGAAGTTTTTTTGAGTAATGGGGATTGTTCCACATCCTGACTGTGGTAGTGGAACATGAATCTAAAATTCAAAGAACTGAAAACAAAAAAAAAAATTTTTTTTTAAACAAAGTTGGTGTTATTTTATTTGGATCTTTATTTTGTTAATTTATATGAGGTGCTGAGAATTGAACCCAGTGCCTCAGACATGCTACGCAAGTGTTTTACCATTGAGCCACAACCCCAGCCCTGAAAAACAAAATTTTAAAAGTTATATAATTTTTAAAAATAGGGGCTGAGGATTGTAGCTCAGTGAGAGTTCTCATTTAGCATGTGTGAGGCACTGGGCTCAATCCTTAGCACCATATAAAAATAAATAAATAAAATAAAAGTACTGTATCCACCTACAACTAAATAATAAAAATAAAAAAAGAGAATGGTTGTTTAAAAAAAATAATATAAGCTTGCTTTATTTTGATGTTCCAGATGAATGTGAGTTCAAAAGATGCCCAAATACAAGATGTTATATAACTATTGCAGTCTTCCCACATATTCACAATAGCTAGAAGACAACATCCTATTTGTAAGAACAACAAAAATTACAAAATAGCCAGATGCAGTTACAAAAGCCTGTAATCCCAGCAGTTCTGGAGGCTAAGGAAGGAGGAATGGAAGTTCAAGGCCAACCTCGTTAACTTAGCAAGATCCTGTCTCAACACAAAAGATTAAAAAAAGGTGGGGATATAGCTCAGTGGCAGACCACTCAGGGTTCAGTCCCTAGAACCCCAAACAAAATAAAAAACACTGGAACAAACTTAACAAGAATTATATAAAACCTAAAGAAAAAAAGATATGACAACAAAATCAAGACACACTTGATATTTCTGGATAAAAAATCTGGTATCATTAAAATATCAATTTTGAGCTGGGGGTGTAGCTCAGTGGTAGAATGCTGGCCTAGCATGCACAGAGCCCTGAGTCTGACTGCAAAAACAAACAAAATATCATATTTCCCCCCCAAAATTTTAAATCTAACTTAATTCCATCCAAAGTAATCTGATCAAAATTCTGGCAAGTCCATTTTTAGAACGTGGCAACAAGATTCTAAAATTCATCTAGTAGTGTAAATAACAAAAAGAAAATTTTGAGAAATAATAATAATCAACAGGGGACTTGATCTACTCCAAAACATCAAAATATACTTTCAAAGCTGCAGTAATAAAAACACCATGGTATGTTAGAAAACTAATACCTAGACTCTGATGTTCTGTTATAGCAGAAAAAATGGACCAAGACAACCAGACAAAAGTGATTTACAAGAGCTCTTAACAAAAGTACACAGTTATGTTAAAGAATGTTTACTGCAGTTGTGTTTATGGCAAAAACATGAGAAATAACCCCCAGCTCACTGTGTTTCACCCACATGGTGGAAGACTATGCAGCCTTTAACCAAGTGTGAGATCTGTAAGTAACATACCTTGGACCTGTGTCTGGTCCAGATAATGTAAAAATATTATTATTATGTCCCATATGACTGCTTTTTTATTAAAATAAAAAAAGAATTAATGGAGAAGTATATATATATATATATATATATATATAAAACTATGGGAATATACACCAAACCTCTGTCTATAAGTGATCCTCTTGGAAATTTCAAAGAACTTTTACTTTCTATATAATGAATTTCTACAATGTTTACATATTATATGATTCTGGCTCAACAACAGGGGTAAGGAAAATGACTTTGTTCAAAGATTAAAAAAAAAAACAAGGATATTTTAAAATTAAACCATCATGGTAGTAATATTCAATTATTTTTGGAGAGAGACCCTTCTAAAAGTAAATATGGGGCATGGGGCAGCGGTGGTGGAGGGGGTGTCTGTCTGTCTCAGTACTCTCCTGGTTTACCATCTGTGCCACACAGAAAAACTGGAGTAATCATTTGCGATTGGTGGGAACTAAACCAGAAGTTTTGTCCCTTATCGCAAGAAAGCTTTGATCAAGGAGAGCAGGGACAGCTCCAGTCCACTCATTTTTTTTTTTTTTTTACAGATTCCAAAAGCAGTCCAGGAAGCTTAACAAGGAATATTAACCAAAAATCCAAATGAGACAACTTACTGACAGAATGACTGGCCCTGGGTTCCTGCTCTAACAGCCCCAGGCCTGGTACACAGCAGACATTAGAGTCAGGACATTTTTGTCACATGGTCAGCCAATGGGAGATCATTTCTCTTAGAAGCTTCCTTCAGTAGTATTACAGTAAATTAACAATATTTATTAAGTACATAACTGGCACCAAGCACTCTGTTATATACTATAATCTACCCTTACAGACTCTAGTGGAGACAAGTAAGCCAATTTCAATACAATATAAACTGTGTCATATAAGGGAAGTGTCAGTATCTTTAATAATCCCATGGATTCAATTTCCAGTACCAAAACCAAAAAACCCCAGATATTAAGTAGACAGTTTCTTCTATGATTCAACTTTATTATGGTACAAAGTGACAAACATTCACTAGAAACTGTACTTGGGATTTTGAGTTGCCTGCGGGAAAGAAGACTGCCAACGAATATTTCACAGAAGTGATCACCACACAGAAGGGTGAAGAGTACTTCAGACACCAACATCAGGTGCAAAGATGCAAGGAGTGTGCTGAAGCAGTAAAAATAGGCTCTGATCACAAAAGACTATGGAGTTAATTCCATAGTTTTAATGGATGTACTTTTGATAAGAAACACAGCTGAGTAGAAAGCCAATATAACAAAAGCTAGAAAAGTGTGTGTCTTCCTAAACAGAAACTTATCAGTCATGGGCTACCAGAAATACTCAGCTAAGAAAACCTATGGGAATAAATCTGTAAATAAAAACAATTCTATTGATTAGCTCACATTTAAATGCATGCATAAAGTTTTGTCCAATTTTTGTGGTAGCAGACATTTCTATTGAAAAAGACCAAAACACTACTCTTTTTAAAAATGTATTTCTTTTAGTTATTGATTTACATTCAGTGCTGAGAACTGAACCCAGTGCCTCATACATGCTGGGCAAGCACTCTACCACTGAGCCACAACCCCAGTCCCAACACTACTCATTTTTAAAGGTAAAGATTATTCACTCGATATTAATATTTACAACCTTAAATAAATGTAAATAGAAACAGGAAAGTAAAAAGACTCCTAGACAATTAACACATTTTATGTTCTTTTAAAAGAAGTTTAATTAACTTAGAAATAATCGTAAATACGTACGTTCTCTTCCTTTTTCTCCCGAGTGGAAATAAACAAAATAAGTGGTCATAACAGAAATAGGCACAATTCATATTTATTTACCTCTCTGCCTGTAAGGATGTGTCGTGCCAATTTCACTTTAGCAAAGTTCCCCTTGCCGATCGTTTTCAACAGTCTGTAGTTTCCGATGTGAGGCTGCTCATCCGCACAGGAAGCTATGGAGTTTCTACACCGAGCTCCAGAGCGCCCAGTGCGGGAGGTGACTTCTTGTCGCCCATCTCCATGTGAGGTGTGCTACAATGCAACATACACAAAGACAAGGAAATGAGGGAACACTTAGTGCCTGCCAAGTTTTAAGGGCTCCTAGCTGAATAAACAAAACATTACTGCTTTAATTTTAATCCTAAGGTATCTAGCACTTCAAAGAAATTTAACCACATAATATATACATTTATGAAAAACCAAGAAAATATTATAAGAAAAATACAGTGTTGCAATTCAATTGGGGGTTCCAAAAAGATATTACAGCCTGGGGTGGTGGTACATGCCTGTAATCCCAGTGGTTTGAGAGAGTGAGACAGGAGAATCATAAATTCAAGGCCAGCCTCAGCAATTTATTGAGGTTTTAAGCACCTTACTGAGATCCTATCTCAAAATAACAAATAAAAAGGGATGGGGATGTGACTCAGTGATTAAGTACCCCGAGTTCAATCCCTGGTACCAAAAAATATGTATATACATTACACACACACACACACACACACACACACACACACACACATACAGTTTCTGATCTATGATTCAACTTTACCATGGTACAAAGTGATACACATTCAGTAGAACCTATACTTGGAATTTTGAATTGAGAGCTTTCCCTAGTATAGTGCAAGCAGCATGAACTCTCCCAAGAGTGCTCCCCAGTCCCCCTTGCAATCATGGGAATAAACAAGACTGCAGTGTACTATACTATCAGCATTTTGGGAATGCAGGTATTCAATAAATTACATGATATATTCAACACTTTATTATAGAACAGTCTTGTGTTAGATGATTTTGGCAAACTATAGAATAATATAAATATACTGAGGACATTTACGGTAAACTAAACTAAGCGATGACATTTGCTAGGTTAGGAGTATTAAGGGCACTTCTGACTTAATGGTATTTTCAGTATTAATTCTTAATGGTATTAAGATGGACTTATTAGGATATTAACACCACTATATATTGAAGAGCATCTGTATTTTGAATATGTGGCCATCACACAAAATAGGAGTAACAGGACTGCCTTCTGGTCACCCAGAGTTTAACTCTTCTACATGCTAGCAATAGCACTTGCACATCTGATACTCACACCACAGCCCATATAAAGCAGCAAAAGCTAATGCCACCATTCACCATTCATCAGATGAGATTAAGGCCATATAACAGTTCAGTGAATAATTCAAGGGGAGTCTAGATTCCCATTTTCTTTCTACACGATGCTAACAATAATTTATTCCATATTCTGTTTTAATATTAGTTCTTTAAAACTTTGCTCATTACAATGTACCAATAAAAATAGGAAGAAAAACTTTGTTCATATTTAGAAGAGCCACAGATCATAATCATTAAATAATCAGGAAACAAATTAAAATTTTACTTGAGTATATCTATTTTAAAAATCTTTTTAAAATAATCAATATGGTCCCCAAATTGTTTTACCTTTGTTCATATGGGACAGAGAACCAACTTGAATTTGAAAAGACTAAGTACTTCCTACATGAGAAGAAATCAGGTCTCCAAATTTAAAACAACTTTATATTTCAATCCTTCCTTAGTCTCTTCCCTAAAACAGAACATATGTGCCCATATATATGTCCTTTCTATAATCTTTAAAATAACAAGCCATCTCCTTAATACATTTAAGTATTTTTTTTTTAGTTGTAGATGGACACAACTAATTTATTTTTGTGTGGTACTGAGGATCGAACTCAGTGCTTCACACAAGCAAGGCAAGCACTCTACCATTGAGCTACAGCCCCAGCCAAGGACAGATTTTTTGAATGTGATAAAACCAAACTATAACAAGTGGACCTCCTCCAAGTATTTCATACTTCAGAGATATTAAAAAAGTTAAATTTCACTTTTGAAAGAGCCAGGCAATTATTCCATGCACTTATAGACTAAATGATGTGATTAAAAAAATAAAACTCTTATCCACCTAGGGGTAGAATGGAATTTCCTTAATTTGATAAAAATCATAGACCAAAGACACTTTGAACAAATTTACACTAAATGGAAAATTTCATAATCATTTCTTTTAAGAAACAAGATAAGGGGGATGGGGCTGTACTCAGTGATAGCGTACTTAACCTCACACGTTTGAGGCACTGGGTTTGATCCTCAGCACCACTTTAAAAAAATAGACATAAAAAGATATTGTGTCCATTTATAACTGAAAAAAATATTTTAAAAAAGAAAGAAACAAGATCAGGTTGCCCATTATCATTACAGGTTAAGCATCTCAAATCCAAAAATTAAAGTCTGAGAAATGGGTTACTCAGAAAATTTCAGATTTCTGAGTATTTTGGATTTAGTATATTTGGGTTGGGGAATATTTAGTTGGTAAAGTCTATGCAAATATTTCAAAAGCTTAAAAACTCTGAAATGCATTTCAGATAAGGGTTACTCAATCCATATTACTACTATTTAACATAATATTAGAGGTCAAGGCCAATGCTTTAAGGTAAGAAAAAAATTGTAATGAGACATGAGAATTGCCATGGAAGAACTATAACTATAATTTCTGTCCTCTTTTATAGTTTTTCTGTAAATTTAAAATTATTTCAAAGTCAAAAGTTCAACAGAAGCAGGGTGTGGTGGTACACATCTGTAATCCCAAGGACTAGGTAGGCTGAGGCAGAAGAAATCAAAAGTTGAAGGCTAGACTCAACAATTTAGCAAGCCCTGTCTCAAAATAAAAAATAAAAAGGGCTGGGGATGTAGTTCAGTGGTAGAGTGCTTGCCTAGCAGATGTGAAGCACATAAGGTTGGATCCTTATCACATATATAAATAAATATAATAAAGATTAATTGGCAACTAAAAAAAAATTTGTTTTAAAAAGATACAACAAAGGGGAAGCCCTATTAAAAATAAAAGCCTCTAAGAATATGACTAAGAAATGGGACCTGTCCCAGAAGTTCAGTCAAATCACTTTCTTTCTTCTTTGGTGCTAGGGACCCAAATCCTTTACATGTGCTAAGCAAGCACTCTGCCACTGAGCTATAACCACCAGTTTCACTTTTTTTTTTTAATTTTTTATTTAAAAAAAATTTAAGCTGTAGATGGACACAATGCCTTTATTTTATTTATTTGTTTATTTTTTTATGTGGTACTGAGGATTGAATCCAGTGCCTCACACAAATGAGGCAAGTGCTCTACCACTGAGCCACAACCCCAGGCCCAGTTTCACTTTTAAAAGAATAATTGTTACTGATATAGCAGGTGAACTAAAGTGTAAAGAAAAATAATTTACTTGTCTAATCCTCAGAAGAACTATAAGGCACAATGAATTGACCATATGTTAGGGACCTATTAAGTGCCAGGCACTACCAGAAGAAAAGCACTACCATACAGAAAAGTATGATGCCAAGGCTTCAAGGCACTGGCAGTCACAGTGGGGCACTAACAAGGGGAATGTAACCGAAGGTGGGGCAGACTCTGCCCCATGAGAAAATCTGAGTAAATATATTAAAGCTGTCCAATAGGCATATAAAGTGAATCAAACACATATAATTTTTAATTTTGTATTTGGCCACATTAAAAAAAACAAAAAACAGGTTAAATATATTTTTCCCAACCCAATACATCCCCAAATATTTCAACACATAATATAAAAAGGTAAAAATTATACGTAAGTTTTACATACACAAACACATATTTTTAAAAATAACACTGTCTTTGAAATCTGTGTTTCATGCTTACAGAATGTCATAATTCAGACTGGCCACAGTTCAAGTGCTCAATAGTCATATGTGACTAAGGGTTACTGTGTTGAATAAAGTAGCTTTAAGCACGGAGAGGAATGATCACATATAGAAGAGGACTGATCTCATGTAGGTGAGATGGAAAAAATAAAGTATCCTAGAAGTGAAGGGATGAAGTCTTGGAATGACAAGCAGAAGAGATCTAACAGGAGATGAGTAGTTCCAGGCCAGACACCAGTACAAGAAAAGGTAAGAGACAGTTTGAAGAGAAGAGGGCAAGACTTCCCCAGCATGACTCCCACCATGAACCAAATTTACCATCAACTTCTCAAGAAGCCTATCAATGTCACTTTTTATTTATAACAATTGACAGTAAAAATTCAAAGACAAGAATTGACATATATAAATATCTAAACCACTTATGGTTAAAGATCATGGTCACATGTAGTTCTTCTCTTTCTCCAACTTTATTAAAATGACAGTTCTAAAAAATTAAGGCCTAAGACAAAGAACAGAATGACAAAATATTCTTTTAGAAACTAGAAAACAGAAAGAAAATGCCTTAACACATAAAATAAAGGTGAATTCTTAACCAGTTGTGGAAGTAAGGGGAAATGCTGCTCTGTACCACACAACCCCCAAGACCCTAAGGAATTGGCAGCACCTACTGCCTCTGCTAGTGAGAGGGAAGGCAAGGCAGAAATAGGACAGGGTGCCACTCTTGAATGACATCCCTAGATCTCCTCTCCTACTCTGGAAACAAAACTGGAGGTTCCCCAGAAAGGGCAAAATGGAAGGTCTAATGTACTTGGTCACAAGCACAAGTGAGGACAAAGGTACTAAAAACAGAAAAGAAATCAGAAAGCCAGAGACCTTTCCTCTTGCCTTCTTCCATGGCTCAGCTCCTTGGAACATGGTTAGCTAGGCATAAATCTATAGTGGAATCTGAGATAGGACAAAATATATATATATGGAGAACAGGAGTTCCCCAGAGGAACTCCTCTTTAAGGCCCAGCTTGTAAAACCTACTAAATGCACAGAACCTTCAATCAGTCGTTTAATGTCTCAGCCTTAAATATGGGCAGAAAAATAAGACTCAAAATGGCACTAGACCACTTAAAGCTCAAAGACTAAGCTGTAAGACAAAATTCTGAGAAAAAAGGCTACTCAGACTAGAATTCTATAGGTAACCACATTATCAATCAAAAGTGAAAACAGAATAAAGATGTTTTCAGAAATGCAAGGATTTTAAAAATGTATTTCCCAGCAACTTCCTCAAGAAATCTCTGGAGGAGCTGGGTGTAGTGGTGCATGCCTGTAATCCTAGCATCTCAGGAGGCAGAGGCAGGAGTTCCAGACCAGCCTCAGCAATTTAGTAAGGCCCTAAGCAATTTAACAAGACTCTGTCTCAGAATACAAATAAAGTGCTGGGGATGTGGCTCAAGCGGTAACGTGCTCGCCTGGAATGCGCGGGGCGCTGGGTTCGATCCTCAGCACCACATTAAAATAAAATAAAGATGTTTTTAACTAAAAAACAAATATTAAAAAACTCTCTCTCTCTTTAAAAAATATACAAATAAAAAGGACTAGGAATGTGATTTACTGGTAAAGCACCTCTGGATTCAATCCCCAGTATTTAAAAAAAAAAAAAAATCAATCTCTGGAGGAACTGCTCCATTGAGACTTGACAATGAACCAAAAAAAGAGGAGGATAGGAGGTCAAGGAAACAGGGTCTAACAGGAAAGGAAAAGGGAGTCCAGGAAAAAAAGGGTGAGGGGAGATTCCGGGATGACCACTATGCAGCAGGCCTAGTGAGCACAACTAAGAATTCCTGACACCTCTAATACAGAGGAGGAGGTGCAGAAAGGAACAAGTCACAAAAACCTAAGCAAATCATTAACTCTGGGAAGGAGAGAAAGTGAAAAGAGGTCATCATGGCATACTACACACCTCAGCTGTGAACAGCTCCATACGGCCCCAATAATGTGCAGACTGGACAATGATCTAACTAAAACAGTGACACAACTAGAGGTGGAGGCTAAAGACAGATGGATGGAAGGACAGGAAGGAAAGGGACAGTGGGTTAACTGGCAAACTCTCCTCTTCTTTAGTGGGAAGTCAACAGAATATGCCTAAAACTGGCAGGTGGTGGTGGAGAGGAGCTAGTAGTAGCAGTATATTTAGTTGTTTAAAATTAAAAACATATATGTCAAACAACCGAAAGAATTTTTCTTCCAACTATGTCTGTCTGCATTTTATAAATTCTCACAATCACCTTGGACAGACATCTTTCTTGCACTTAAGCACACTTGGGGTCCTCATCCATTAAGCTGAGGCTGGACAAACTGATAAAAGGATGCATCTATATCCAGAAAAGAATATTATAATGGATAATATTATGAACACAATGCATGTATTATACACATCACCCATACATATGAATTCATGAAAAAATAAACAGTAAACTGATAAAAAACAAAAACCACTAAAAGATAGGTAAAGTTAGAAAATGAAAGGGCAAGGGCTAGAGTTGTAGCTCAGTGGTAGAGCACTTGGCTGGCATGTGGGTTTGATCCTCAGCACCACATAAAATAAAAAAATAAAGGCATTGTGTCCTTTTTTTAAAAAAAGGGGGTGGGGGCAAGTAATAGTCCCAAAGATAATGAGACAAGGAGGAAGAAAAAAGGGAGGATTAGAAAGGCATCAATATAAACTAAAAAAGACTGTCCAAAGGAAATGCCAACAGATGGGTTGTAGCTCAGTGGAATAGTGCTTGCCTAGCATGTGTGAGGCACTAGGTTCAGACTTCAGCACCACATAAAATAAAATAAAGGTCCATCAACAACTAAAAAATACTTTAAAAAGAAAATGACAAAATACTGGTTACTAATAATGAAAATATTTTTCTGAATAATGAATATATTCATAAGCTCCTTAATTTTCTCATGACCCTTAACTTTCAACAAATTTAACATTACTCTTAATGAAAACAAATCAACTAGAGGGGCTGAGGAAGTGGCTCAGGTGTTAGCGCGTTCACCTAGCATGCGTGAGGCACTGGGTTCGATTCTCAGAACCACATAAAAACAAAATAAAGATATTGTGTCCACCTAAAACTAAAAAATAAATATATTTAAAAAGAAAATAAATCAACTAGAACAGCATAAATCTTTAAAATCTGTTAAAAGTCTCATTTAATACCAACTGTTGGAAACTTTCTAAGTAGTTGGTAAATCAATAAAATTTGATTAATCAATTGTTTGAACTGGTCATCAGTATACTGGTTTTGAATGAACTGACTTTTTGGCAAATCAACTTTCAACAAATTGACCTACATGAAGGCTTTAGGATAGTGGGTCTCAATCAGGGACAGGATGACTTTGCTCCCACAGGGGACATTCGACAATAAATGAAGACATTTTTGGTGATCATGACTGAGGGGATACAGCCAGGTACAGCAGTCCATACCTGTAATCCCAGCAAAGCAACTCTGGAGACTAAGGCAGGAGGATCCTAAGTTCAGGGCCAGCCTCACAAACTTAGAGTAAAACCCTCAGTAACTTAGTGAGACCCTGTCTCAAAAAATAAAAAGGACTGAGGATGAAGCTCAGTGGTAAAGTCCTGCTGCTGTGGGACTAAAAAATAAAAATGTAAAACAACTGAGGGGATGTTACCGGCATCTGGTAAGTAGAGGCCAGGGATGCCATTAAAATCCTCCGATGCATAGGACAACGATCCACAACAAAGAATTGTCTGTCCCAAAGGCCAAGGTTCAGATAACCTGCTGTAGGGAAATAAAACCGATTATCCTCACCTCCAAGCCTGAACCTCCTATAGTCTGTTGTTGTTTTTTCTGTTAATGAAATCATGATCTATCTTGTGCAAATGAGAAACTTAAGGGTTCATCTCTCATTCCTCCCTTACCCTCTCCCCTCACTTCTAAATCACATTTGTGGTTTTATCCCCTAAATCTCTCAAATATCACTTCTCCATTTCTACCACCACCAGGCATATCTTCCATAACTCAGCCCCTGCCTCCACTGTGGCCTCTTCAGACTACTTTCCAACAACAAGGCTCTCCCTAACCCACACAGCAAAGCCATTTCACCTTTCTCAATTCTCGTTTCACGTGCCACTAACAAGGCAGGGGGGCCTTGATATCATGATTGATGGCAATTTCTTATCATTATGTTTTTTCCCTTGGCATCCCTTTTGCCTCGCTCCTCCTTTTTCCATCACTTCTTGCTTAGTTAATTCATAGCAGCACAGCACACAACTTCAGATTTTGGATTATTCTGTTAGCACACTATAAAAGCTATCCTATGAAGGAAGGAACAGTTACAGAATCCCCTACCATAACAGGGTCAAAGCACTGTTATTTTTTTTCCTTTTTTTTTTAAGCTATTGCCATCTTTTAATCATTTTTTTAATTGTAGATAAACCTTTACTTTATTTTTTATTTTTATATGAACTGAGGTTTGAACCCAGTACGCCTCACCCATGCTAAGCAAGCGCTCCACCACTGAGCCACATCCCCAGTTCCCTTTTTCCCCTCTTTTTTTTGAGATGGGAATCTGACTATGTTGCCCAAGCCGGTCTCAAACTACCAGGCTCAAGGGATCCTCCCACCTTAGTCTACTGAATAGGAGGGACTCAGGCCTGGGTCACCATGCCTGGCTTATTTTATTTAATCACAATGATGCTAAGGGATAGATGAGACTTTTTTCTTTTCTTTTTTTTTAATAAATACGAAAGATGAGGCAGGGCTTGGGATATGGCTCAGTGGTAAAGCACTTGTGTAGCATGCACAGGATCCTGGGTTGAATCCCTAGAACTGCAAAAATGAATAAATAAATAATATGAGGCATAGTATAAATCTGAAGATCTGTTTCAAAACCAGGTCTGCCACTCCTCTATCTATACCCAAAGGACTTAAAATCACCATGCTACAGTGATACAGCCATGTCAATGTTTACTGCAGCTCAATTCACAATAGCTAAACTATGGAACCAACCTAGGTGTCCTTCAACAGATGAATAGATAAAGAAAATGTGATATATATATATTTTTTTCAATGGAATATTACTCAGCTTTAAAGAAAAATGAAATTATGGCATTTGCAGTAAATGGATAGAGTTGGAGAATATCATGCTAAGCAAAATAAGCCAATCCCCCTCCCAAAACAAAAGCCAAATGTTTTCTCTGATATGCAGATGCTAATTCACAATAAAGGGCACACCGGGTGGGGGTGGGGGGAGGGGGCACGCGCGCTCACCCGCTCGCACGCGCAAACGCGCGCGCACACACACACACAAAGAAAAAAGAGAGTTAACATAGATTAGGTAGAGGGGAGTGAAGGAAGGGGAGAGGAGGAAAACGGGAATAGGACAGATAGTGGAATGAAACAGACATTATTATCTCTCTCTCTCTCTCTCTCTCTCTCTCTCTCTCTATATATATATATATATGACTGCATGACTGATGTGATTCTACAACATGTACAATCAGAAAATATTATAAATGGGCTGGAGATTTGGCTCAAGCGGTAGCGCGCTTGCCTGGCATGCGTGCAGCCCGGGTTCAATCCTCAGCACCACATACAAAGATGTTGTGTCTGTCGAAAACTAAAAAATAAATATTAAAAACAAATTAAAAAAAAAAAAGAAAATATTATAAATTATATCCTATCTATGTATATCAAAGTGCATAAGTGCATTCTACTGTCATGTATAACTAATTAAAACAAATTTTAAAAAAAAGACAAAAACAGTACTATAACTCCAAATCCCAATTTTTCCCTTCTGTGTTGTTGCTCCTTCTTTTTGCCCCACCTCTTGTCCACTCCACCTAACAAGTGTTTTCAGATTTTCCCTCAACTACAGTCCCAGGTTCTCACCCCTCTCAGCTCCAGCCCAAACTCTTTCTATCAACGTGGCCTCTTAAGAAAGCAGACCAAGGTTTTAAGAAAAGAGAAAAAAGCCATGTCAATGGAGTGAACTGTGGAGACCTTGACACTAGGGGCAACCAACATTTACATATTACTATGTGTCCAGCACTGCTCTGAATGTTTGCCCATTTGTTTCAATCACTCAATTCAACCAATATTTACTGATCACACACAGTAAATGAATGGCAAGTTCTAGGTATTTGGAATAATATCAGTAAACAAAACAATCATGCTTTTATGGAGCTTTTGGTATGCCAGGGGAAAATGACAGAACATAATAAACATAAGAAATATATAAATCACGTGATATGTTAGAAGGTAATAATGCAATGGAGAAAAGATCAGAGTTGGGGAGCTGGGAAGGCAATGAGTACTCAGAGTAAGCCTTAGCAAGATGGCAGTGGAGGAGCTAAGAGCATCTGGACATCTGAAGAAAGATATTCCAGGCAATCAGCAGACCCAGAAGCTGGAGTGACCCTGGTGTGTTCAAAGAACAGCAAGGAGATTCCTGGGACTTCCCATGCAGTAAACATGAAAGACAGAGATGTGGACAAAAAGGTAAAGGAGACCAAATCATGGAAAGCTTCATTCCAGGGCTACTATTTCCAACTGTTTCATAGACTGAGTAACTAGGGCACAAGGAAGTTAATAATTTGCCTAAGGCCACATAATAAAATACTAGGTCAGATATAAATGCAAACAGTCATTATTGTGGTGGTTTAAAAGCCTGACACCAAAGTCTGTGACACACCTCCCACAAACAAAGTCCATGCCCCTTCCCCTTAAATCTGAGTAGGAGTGCTTCAACCAAAACAGAATGGCAAAAGTAACACTGTGACTTAAAGCTATTTTAACAGGCAGCAGTATAGCTGGGCACCGCCGTACGCCTGTAATTCCAGCAACTCAGGAGGCTAAGACAGGAGAATCACAAATACTACACCAGCCTCTGCAACTTAGGGAGGCCCTGAGCAACTCTGTGAGACCGTTTCAAAATAAAAAAATAAACAGGACTGGGGAATGGAGTTCAATGGTGAAACACCCCTGGTTTAAAAAAAGTGCATCCCAGCACTTAAAAAAAAAAAAAAGAGAGAGAGAGAGAGAAAAAAAAGAAGAAGAAAAGGCAAGCAGCTTCTGCCTTGTTTGCTGGACACTGAGCCCACAAAGCAGCAGCCAACATCATAAGAGAAGTATGGCCAAACCAAGGCCTCCTGTGCAGCTAGCTCTGGCAAGAGTTCCGGCTGAGCCAGTTTTCTAACCATACCTGCTGAGGTGCCAGATTAGTGAGCAAAGAAAAGTCTAGAATGTGTTCAATCCCCCTAGCCTTTCAAGATCCTTGCAACTGAGGCCTCAAACATAGTATAGGAGAGGTAAGCTAACTCAGTCTGAATTCCTTCCACACAATCTGTGAGCAGAATAAAATGGTTGTTGTTTTACACTACCAAGTTGTGAGGTGGTTTGTTCCACAGCAATAAATAAAACTATGTGAGCAGCAAAAAATAAATGTTAAGAACCTGAAGTTAATAAAAATGAAAAAAGAAATTGGAATACATTACCATGATATGTGCAAGTTTTTTTTTCATTGAATATCTTCAATATCTTTTGATGATTTAACAGAAGAGAAAATGAACTCCTAAATCTACAACTAGTAAAGCTAATAAATAAATGCCTGTGGGTACCACTGGCAGGCAGGCTTAGGATAGGTAAGAACAAACAAGGAAAGAGTTGATGACAGAACGTGAAAAGAATGTTATAAAAAATAGCCTCAAATGTCTTCTATAACAAAAGATGCTTGCCCAGCTTAAAATTATCCTTCTAGATTAAGTCTAAGAGCAGAAAGTAAATGAGGAGTGGTTCTAGATCTACTCATTTTCAGGATTCTCATTCTAGAATCTGCTACAGTCAATGCAGTCATAAAAATACTGACTGCATAAAGGATGGTTATATACAATGCTGGGATCAAAACTCCTGGATTCAGGTACAAAACTTCACATCAAGTTCTTCAAGATTTTCATGTCAAATGTCCATAACACAAACCCCACAATATTTAGACTCCACTCAAAACAACAGCTTCGTTATTAACAAGAAATACAGACAAAACATCTCCTGCTTTGTTTGAGCTTCAACTTTGAATACCAAGATCCCACATAACCCACAGAAACAATACCTTAACTAGTCTACATAAGATTAAATAAGACTGAGCAGTTATATAAGGCTGAGCAGTTTAGTGGCTAGAGGGCAATGCTAAAGAACACTACGCTGAAGAAATAATTGGATTCTATTAGTTAGCTGTTGCTTAATGAAATACCTGAAATAACTAACTTATAAGAGAAAGGGTTTGGGCTGGGGTTGTGGCTCTGTGGTAGAGCATTTGCCTAGCATGTATGAGGCACTGGGTTCAGATCCTCAGCATCACATAAAAAAGTAAATGAATAAAATAAAGTTTTAAAAATGCACAAAACCAACATAATTAGAGAGAGAGAGAGAGAGAGAGAGAGAGAGAGAGAGAGAGAGAGAGAGATAGGTTTATTTAGCTCACAGTCCTGGAGTTTCCAGTCCAAGACTGGATAATCCCATTGCTTTGGGCCTCTGGTGCGGGTGTGGGATGGCAATATCAGAGCAAACTAATCACCTCATAAGCCAGAAAGCAAGAGAGAATGAGAAAGAGGGGCAGGGTTCCACAATCACCTTAGAGGGTATGCCCTGAGACCTAAGTAAAGATCTCCCAATAGTGCCACCCTGGGGACCAAGCTTTAATAAGTGGATCTTTGGGGGGGCATTCAATACCTAAACTACAATTCCAAAAGAGAAGTCCTTTCTTTTTTCATGAGAAATATCCTCCCATGCCAACATCCACTGTCCCCATTACTTCACACAGGAGGGTGCATATGGACCAGTAGATCAAGTCCATGCATATTCTTTAACTAAAAAACAAGACATTAAAGATTTTTAGTTAAGAAATTTATTTTCTCCTTCGAGTTTAATTTGAAATTGTAAAATGGATGAGAGAAAAGCTATGTCTATGTAGTCTTCCCCATGGTGATGGGAAAGGGCTGCATCCCTTGGCTCTTATCCTGCCTGGGGATAAAACTCAGGGTTAAATTTGACTGTATCTTAGAATGTTAAAATTTTGAAATAAAGCTAACAGGCACTACTAGTTTATAGGACACTTTGCATATCTCTTTAAGTAGTTACAATGTAAATCAGGTGCTATGTAAGTCCAGTGTAAATAACTACAATGTACATCATGAGGTACATAAATAATCCAGAAGACCAATAGTTACTTACTATAAATTTCAATATTCACCTGATTTACATAAAGATGAAAATAACCCTCAAGTGAAAATCCACAAAATCTTCCCTAAATTCTCTGATCCAATGTAAAATATGAATTCTTCTAAGGTAAACTTTCTTTTTAAAGGCCCAAACAGCTTGATTCAATAAATAGTGTGCTCAGAAATTAAAATGCATATTAAATGAAACTATTATTACTGTTTTAAATGAGATAGTATATAATTAGTACTCTTGCTATGTACATATTAAGTGATCAACAGTTATTTTCTATAACTACACTTTTGGCTTTTTAAATAAACATTTTTTTTTTTTTTAAACCCATGGAACCTGAAAACTCCATTAAGTTTACTGGAAATCTCTCTAACTAGAGTTATAGTACAGTTGGGTGCAACAGTGCTACCTGTAATCCCAGCAAACTGGGGAGGTACAGGCAAGAGGATAACAAGTTTGAAGGCAGCTTCAGCAACTTAGCAAGGCCCTAAGCAACTTACTGAGATCCTGTCTCAAAACAGAAAACAAAATAAAAAGAGCTGGGAATGTGGTAGAGTACCCTGTGTTTAATCCCCAGTACAGCATGGGTGCACACACACGATCTAATTAGCAAGCTTCACTGAATAATAAGGCAGTGATTTTCCCCCCCTTTGGGGGAACCTTGGATCAAACCCAGGACCTCATGTACATGAGGCACCATCTCTACCACTGATCTATATCCCCAGCCCAGTAATGATTCTTAATCATAGATCATGGACCTGCAGCATCAACATCACCTGGGAATTTATTAGAAATGCAGTATAGAGCGCCAACTGTAGAGTCCAAGGTCTGGGAGTGAGGCCCAGACATCAGCACTTTAACAACCCTCTAGGTTATTCAAATGTTTGCTCACGTTTGAGAGTTTACAAACTAGTTTCACAGAGCTCTAGGAGGTTTGTTCTGCAGGGACTAACAGGAATGATCTGGTTCCCAGATAAATAGGATATCCTATGAAGTACCTAGCCCAGTGTCATACACATAGTGGGTACTCTATTTGCTCAACAGGTTAATTCAGCCACACCCAAGTAACAAATGGCTATAGAATATCTTCATCAGTTTGTCTATTTCACAGAAGAAATTTTGAAGACTCTTTGCATTAACTAATAATAAGTACATAATGCATTCATATCCAGAGCTGTTAAAGAAATAACTGGAAAAGCTGTGGGGCCTCTGGTCCTTTAGCAAATAACCGAGGCATACAAAGTGTTATATGCTTTGAAATTTAAGTGAAAAATATGTTTCTAATTTTGCCAGTACAGAAACAGATACACCCATGGCTCTCTATACAAGCCAAATGTAGGACATAAACTAAAACACAAACTTTCTTGTTGCATTTTAAAAGCATCCTATTTCCAATAGTAATAAATGAGTTCAAGGTGGATTCTAATTTGAACAATTTAAAACTCAGAAAACTAAGGAAACTTTAACACTGACTATATATATGATAAAGGTACTAATTATATTTTTAAAAGAGGTTTTATTCTAAAAGCTTGAGAAATGAAATGATATAATGTACTAAATTTACTTCTTGGAAGAGGAAGTAAATAAGACTGGACACTGAACTGCTGAATATATGGAGCTCACTACACACCAATACAAGGGTTTCTTAACTTTGGCACTAGTGACATTTTGGGCCAGATAATTCTTAGAGGGGTAAGGTGCTTTCCATGTATTCTAAAATGTTCAGCAGAATTCTTGATGAGCGGCAACCTCCCCTTTAGCTATGACAAACAAAAATGTCTCTAGACATGTCCAAATGTGTCCACTGAAGGGCAAAACTCACCCCAGTTGAGGATCATTATTAAATATCCCCATTGTCTCTACTTACTTGTTTAAATTTTTCCAAAGTAGGGCTGTGGTTGTGGCTTAGTGGGAGAGTGCTTGCTTGGTATGTGTAAGGCACTGGGTTCGATCCTCAGTACCACATAACAAAAAAAAAAAAAAAAAAAAGCAAGTCATGCTGTCTGTCCATCTACAACTACAAAATTTTTTTTTAATTTTTTTCCAGACTTAAAAAAAAAGTTTACTTTATTTATATTCTTGGAATTGGTACATCTACATCCCCTTTTTTAATAATCTGCATATGAGGTCTTGAGAAATAGCCTAGTACAGCAAAAAATCAACAGACTGAGTCAGAGATCTGGAGTCTAGTGGAGGATTTCCTTTTAAACAGCCCATAGTCTCAAGCAGATCCTGTAACCTCTCTTAGTTTCAGCATCCTTACTAGATTATTTGACTAGTTCTTTGGGCTATAAAATGTGATGACAGTGAATTTGTGTATACCCACCTACTAAAAGTGGATATTGACATTTAAAAGTCAAATAAAAACAATTGTATACAAGGATGAAAATAATATTCTTGTTACAAATTACCTATTAAATTCTTTTTTTTTTTTAAACTGTACTGGGGAATGAACCTAGGGACTCTTGTGTGGCAAGCACTATACCACTGAACCACACCCTCAGCCCTCTTTATTATTCTTGATCTAATAAGCAATATTATTATCATAAGTGTATATAATCATTTAAAATTTTAATGAGATTCCCAGGATAAGCAAAAGGGAATGTATTTCTATAAAATAAAAGCTCTAATAATCATAATAGCTACAATGTCCATCAACTGGTGAATGGATAAAACATTGTGGTATGCTACTTAGCAATAAAAAGGAATGAACCAGCTGGGTTAGATGGCCCACACCTGTAATCTCGCAATTCAAGAAAGGCTGGACAGGAGGATGGCAATGGCAAGTTCAAGGTCAGACTGGGAAACTGGGTGAAACAAAACAAAAACAAAAACAAAAAATGGCTGGGGATGTGCAGTAGTAGAGCACTCCTGGGTTCAATTTCTGGCATAGCAAAAACAAAAAAAGTATTATGATAAATGAAAGAACTCAGTCTCAAAAGATTATACACTACATAACTCCATTTATAAACATTCCAGAAAAGGTAAAATTAGAGAGACAGAAAACAGATCAGTGGTTGCCAGGGGCTGAAGAAGAGAGGGAAGTGACTGGAAAGGGTCACAAGGGACCTTTTGGGGTGATGGAAAAGTTCTATATCTTGTTTGTAGTGGTGGTTACATGACTATACATTTGCCCAACTCATCATACTGTGCACTTAAAAGTGTGGACTTCAAATCTCGATAAACCTAACTTTAACAAAAGAACTTCTCAATAGACAGAGCTCCCATTCATTCTTGTACACTCACCACTTAACTGGCAGGAAGTATAATACTAGTTGTCCATGGGCTATGACGAATGTGAACCTGAGGTGTAACACTGACACATGCATCACAGCTACTTCCAGAAAATGCCAACACAAGAGTTAAAAATGGAACATGGCACCAAACATGGAGGCACATGCCTGTAATCCCAGAGATTTATGAGGCTGAAGCAGGAGGTTCACAAGTTCAAGACCAGACTCAGAAACTCAGTGAGGCCCCCCACCAACCTAGCAAGATCCTGTCTTAATATAAAAAGAGCAGGGGATGTGGCTCAATGGTAGAGCACCCCTGGGTTGAATTCCCAGTACCAAAAATATAGAAATGGCACACGCCTATAATCCCAGCTGTTCAGGAGGCTGAGGCTAGAGGATCTTAAATTCAAAGTCAGCTTTGGCAACTAAGCAAGGCTCCAAGCAACTGAACAAGACCTGGTCTTTAAATATTTTTTTAAAAAAGGGGAAGGAGGGCTGGGGTTGTGGCTCATGGGTAGAGCGCTCGCCTAACATGTGCGGAGCCCTGGGTTCCTCAGCACCACATAAAAATAAATAAAGGTATTGTGTCCAATTAGAACTAAAAAATAAATATTTTTTAAAAAGGGGGACGGGAGGCTGCTGAGGATGTCTCAGTGGTTAAGCACCCTGAGTTCAATCTTCAGTACCAAAAAAAAAAAAAAAGAGAAAGAAAGAAAAGGGCAAGGTGAATGAATGTAATGATTGTAATGATGTACTATGAACCTCTTGATTTTAACAGTATCAATACTCCAATTGTAAATACATTACATGATATTAAAGAAAGATACACACTGGGGCTGGGGTTGTGGCTCAGCAGCAGAGTGCTCGCCTAGCGCCCTGGGTTCAATCCTCAGCACCACATAACAATAAATAAACAAAGGTTGTAGTTGGACACAATACTGAAAAATAAATATTAAAAAAAAAAGAAAGATACACACACACCCTAGGTTGTTTTTAAAGAACAGAGAGAGTAATTCTAACAACTTATGCAAAAATTACAAAATAATTGAACAAAATAACCAAAGAATAGAGGAAGAATGAACCAAGTCTGTCAATAATAATCACAAATACCAGCTAGCCATGTATTCCTAACTGAAAATAGCACATATCTTCTCCTACTATCCTTCACTGAAATGCATACTGAAAGAAGACCTAACTGAAAATCTTTATCAGAAACCTGCTTTTATTGACGCTGGCTTCAGTTGAGCAAGTATGGAGCTCCTGCTCTGATTCAATGTAAGGTTTTTGACTAAGTGAAGATCAAAACTCAAAGCCAACCAAAACATCTTTTTGTTTGTTCCATTCATCAGGGTAGTTAAAGAACAGGAAAATGCTCAGGTCAGAAATGGGTTTCTTCAAAAAGGCCATATACAAAAGCCACATAAAGCCAGGCGTGTCAATTCTCTTGAGCCCAGGAGTGTGCCACCAGCCTGTACTACACAGCAGGACCCCCCCACCATCAGAAAAAAAAGAAAAAAGAACAAGGTCACAGACTGATCTAGTCTATTACTTTTTATGTAATTTTTCTAATCCATGTGGAGTAGGAACCTAGACCACTGCCAGATTAAAGAGCATTAAATACTATACATTATTATACTGAGGGGATGCTTTAGACTACAGTTTACATAAACAGATTAAGTTACCCAATAGCTATCAACCAACCAAGAGATATTTTGAAGATTAAAATGAAGGCATTTGATGCCACTCTGCCAAAACATCTCAGAACACCACTGAAAGCATGAAATCACCATAAGCAAGGAAGCCTTTCCTAAGAGATGGCATTCTCCTGTCAGCAACTACCTCGTAACACTTATAATGAAAGGCCAGTGCAATTTCTTTAAGAGTTAATATGCTAGATATTTTTATTTAAGATAACCAACACTTCTGAACCTGATGCTGGAGAAAGAGTTCAGAAAACACTGGGACAGAGCCAAACATTTCAATGTAATTTCTACTTCAAGCTGTCACTCCTTAACAATGCTATTCCTGGCAGTTTTTAAAGGTCCACATGAATAAAATCAAAGAGACCTTTTATAGACGCACGGGATGTGAGCGCTGGAAGGGACCTGAGAGCTCTTCTAAGCCAAACTTTCTAGGATGTAGGAAAACGGGAAGCCCCGGGAGGGCCGTGCCTCAGCTGGGCAGCAAGCGCAGGCAGAGCTTCACTACACATCCGCCTTTCAAAACGCTTAGCCAACTTCTCGCCGCCGGACTGGTGAGGACCTCTCTCCGGGGACAACTCTCCGAGCAGAGTCGTCGAGCAACTAAGGGAGCAACAAAGATCCCACCTTGGGCATCTGGTTCCAGCGACTGTCATTAAACTTATTTCCGAACCATTTTAAAGGAGCTGAAAGGCCAGTCCACAATCCATCAACCAGATGGATTCCCATTAACCTGCACGGAGGACACATGCTTTTAACCTGGGTTCAAACGTGCACGGCCCGCGGCGGTGATCCCACACACACCGGGACAACCCGCGGGCGGCGACGCCACTCCAGAGCGCAGGGCACCCGCGACCCGCCCGCCGCGTCCGCACCGGCAGCGCGGGCCACTCACGTTTTCAGTGTCTCGTTCATTCACGGTTGGCAAGGGGGTCCTAGTGGACATCTTACTGCGCTTCGACTCTGCACCACGCGAGGGCGAAAACAAAACCGCCCAGCCCTGGGCGGCCAGCGAGCAGCGGCCGCGAGTCGCCCGCCCCGCGGCCTCGGTCTAGATCCAGGGCCTGGCCCGGGCCGTGCCCCCGCGGGCCCCGGGGCTCATTCTCCCCCGGCCCCGGCGGCCGCGGCCAGGAGCCCTGCGGGGCGGGGCGCGGCGGCCGGCCGGCCGGCGTCCCCGCGCCTCAGGGCGTCCCGCGGACCCCGGCCCGCTCGCCTCTTCCGCCGCTCCCGCCCGTCGCGCCGCGGAGCTCAGCGCCGGGGCCTCCACACAGCGCCGCGGGCAGCCCCGAGACAGGAGGAGCAGCAAGAGGATGTGAAGAAGGTGGAGCGCAAGACAGGCCGCCGCGAGCTGCGAGCGCCGACCATGGAGGGGGCCGTGGGGGAGGCGCCTGCGCCCGGCTGCTTTCCCTTATCCCGTTCGCTTTCCACTCCGCCCCCACCCTGCCGGCAGCCGCCGCCGCCGCCGCCGCCGCCTCCGCCGCTCCCCGGCACAGCCGAGCCTCACGGACCCAAGATGGCCGCCTCTCGGCTTCCTCCGCTGCATCCGGGTACCGGAAGTGACGACATCGGCGCCTCCAGAGTTCGCCAATCAGCGGGGCCCGAGACCGCCGCCCTGTTGCTGTTGCTAGGGGCGACTCGGTGCTGTTGGACTGGAGGGGGTGGGGCCGAAGGCTGGGACCGCGGGTTCCCACAATCCGGGAGCGTTCGGCATCCCAGACAGAGCCGGGAAACGGCGCTGGGCGGCAGCCTGAGCCCAGCTACTTGGGGTGGCATTTACAGATTACAGATCCGGATTGAATGGATTACAGAGCGCCTACTGTGTGCAAAAGTTGCGGTCGCATCCCCAGGGCCCCGCTGCACCGGATGGAGCCACAGCAGCAATTGTAGGGTCGGGGCTTCGGGAAGGAGGTGGGCTCCTGCATCATTAACTGTGATCCAGGCATTAAGCTTTCAACCAACGAACTTTCTTGCCTCCAGCCCTGGGACACCAAGGGTTGCGGGCGCATCTTTCCTGAAAGAACTGTCCGTCAGGAGGGACACAGACCCCGACGCAGCTAAATGTCATCCAGAGGGAAGAGTGTAATGAGAAGGGTGGCACACAGGGGATTGGGAAAGGGCCGGTTCCTAAATTTCCGTAGATGGTTTATAACCAGGTTCTTATAGCCAGTGTGCAGCTACTGGAGAGCTTGAGGCAGCCAGGTTCAGAGGACAACTTCAGCTGGAACCTTGGAGATACTACATCGCCTGAAAATTTTCCTTACCCTGATACTCTTCCTGTCCTCGCTCGATGGAATCCAATGGTTCAGGGTTCCTGGAGGAAGGGCTGGGTGGGCTGGGGTAATACGAACTGTTACTGAACTGGTATTTGTGGGCACATTACATTTATTACTCATTGAAGCCTCAGGGTGACCATAAAAGATGGGCGGACACACCAGGTGATCTGAAGTATAGACAAGTTAGTGATTTGGCCAAAACACCTGGTTGGTTAGCAACAGAATTGGGATCTGAACCCCAGTTTCTACAGCTTTGATAATAGATATGTCTTGTTTGCCTTTTCTTCTTGTCTTCCTGCTTTTTCTTTTGTTCCTCAGCATCCCAACATTTTGCTATGCCTGGAACATTTCCTGCTCTGTGAAGCATGTATCTTTAAAACACCAGAAGCATTCCCAGAGAGGCCAGATGCTCCGGAATCAAAAATAAAAACTAAGGAGGGAGATGCAGTCAGATATCCCGCTGCTTGCTCACAGAGGAGTGTTGAATGGATCCACATGGCCCTATTTAAACTGTTACTTTCTTTCTCCCTGTTTGACCAAGCAGAGATAGTGGAATTCCTTTAAGTTAAGTGTGTGCTCCATGCAGCAGTACAACTGAAATGTAGGTTATGGTAAGTGGGGTTGAGCACATCTGTTGTGGGAGACCGTGAAAGGGCACGTAGCCCACCTACACCAAGGGAAACTCCCAGAGGAAAACATATTTATGCTGAGTCTACGTGAGTAGACAGCTAGGTAAGGGTGGATGGCAAGAGCAATGCAAGAAGAAATATGGCTGCACAGGGACACAGAAGTGAGAAAGAACGGGGTGGGTTTGGATAAATGTCAAAAGTGAGAGAGGCAGGAGCCAGGCATGTTTGGACATAGCATGGCACCCATTCTGCTCCTGACTCTGATGAGTTAGGAAAACACCCCCAAAAGAGTATCAGCTGCAGGTAGGAACTAAAAGAAAGCATATGGACAATTCAGAGCATTCCACATTAGCTAGAGAAGTAACTAGGGTATGAAGTTTCCACCCAGGAGCTTTTCTCACCAAAGCCATACATTAGTGAGTCAGTAAATGGCCAAGTTAGGAAATGAATATGACAGTACTTAACTCAAGATGCTTCTGGTGTTCATAGTGGTTAGAACTGAAGAAGAACATTGGACTTTTAATTGCACTTACATCAAATGACATCATGGTCCCACAGAAAGCTGGGAATGGGAGGCAAGGTATGCTGTGTATGCCATGCAGAAAAGGAAGGAGGAAGTGGGAGGAGGAAGAAAGCATTGTTCTGCCCAAAGACCTTATGTAGTACTGAATCATGTGCATCTATGATGTGGAAGGAAGAGTAAAAGCTGGAAGTACCCTTCGATTGCCTTCTTCCATTCCCTTTTCATATTCCTTATGTCCTGCCTTTATGTTAGAATAGTTTCTGTCTGGAGCATCTTAAACTGAAAAGATGTAACTAAAAGTACCAAGCTGCAGACGTACACAGACCTTACAGATGCTCCTTGTCTTACAGTGGGGCTAAGTTCCTTCCAACAAACCCATCACAAGTAAAAAATGCATTCAATAAACCAGGAATTAGGGCTGTGGGTGTAGCTCAGTGGTAAAGTGCTTGTCCATTGTGTTGGAGGCCCTGAGTTCAATTCCCAGCACTGTGAAAAGAAAAAATAAATAAATAATCCAAGGGTACTGGTGCATTCCTGCAATCCCAACAACTTGGGAGCCTGAGGCAGGAGGATGCAAGCTCAAGGCCAGCCTCAGCAACTTATTGAAACCATGTCTAAATAAATAAATGGGAGTGGGCTCTATCTCAGTGATAGAGCACCCATTGGGTTCAATCCTCAGTGCAAAAACATACATTCAATATAGCTAACCTTCTGAACATCAAAAATTAGGCCAGCATACCTTAAACTTGTTCAGAACACTCACATAACAACTACAGTTGAAATTTTCCTTAAAATATGAATAAAAATTAAACTGATCATTTTGACACATTAATCCGTTCTGAAATTCTTACATTTCTCAACTGATACTATTGCCATCATCTCCTCATCATTTCCTTGGCTTCTTTCTCCCTTACTTTCTACATCTACTTGTTTGCCAGGTACCATGGTTATACATCACATTTCCCATGAGCCACCTCAGTGCCATTGCTGCTCTTTCTAGTGTAGATACTCCCCAATTCGTCACTGGGTTATTGCACAATCATGTTCCACATCTAATCTCTTCTCATGTCAATCATTATTCTAGTCTTCCAAAAACGCAGGTCCTATTGCTTCTGTGATCAAAGTAATTTTATGTTCCCATCTATGTCATACAGTAGCCACCATTTACTTCTGTATCATCTTGACTCAATGAACATTTTCCCAATTATCTCTAAACATCCTCCTTTTCACATTTTATATTCCTGTCAAAATGAAATACTTTGTGTAACCAATGCAGTATACATTTACCTCTTGTAGGAGTTTCTTTGTAATTCCTTATAGTTTGTTGTCTTTCAAGCACAAAGTCTACTTCTTTTGTGGTCATTTCAGATTTTTCCAAACAGGCATATCTCCCTCATTTGAACCACTACAAAAATTTTACCTTCTAGCTACCTAAATTTATGTCTTACTTCCTTTACTAGACTATGTCTTTGCAGACCAGGACTGTTTCTTATTTATCATTGTATAAACTACAGTGTTTAACACCAGTGCTTTGAACACAAATATGTTCAACGCAAAGCTATATTTGCCTCATTTCTTTATTTTTACTGTCTCTTTAGTCTATGAAAGTTATATGTATTTCTTTTGTATTTTATATTTTATTTCAATTTTTTAATCTTTTCTTGAAAACACAGTTAAATAAATAAAGTTTTATGAAATCTGTTTCCTTTGCCTTTTAAGAATACTTAATTATTTTTTCCCAAAACAAATGAAATGGTAATAGTACAATTTTTAAAATTATGATCTGAGACTGATGAAGATAAACATTTGCTTAAAATGTGAAACTTTTATGTCCTTAAAGATCAATTTATAAGGAACCGATGTGAATTTGCAACATGTATACGGGGTAAAAATGGGAGTTCATAATCTGCTTGAATCAAATGTATGAAATATGATATGTCAAGAGGTTTGTAATGTTTTGAACAACTAATAATAAAAATAAATTAATTAAATAAATAAAAAATAAACTGATCAAAGACTAGGAAAAAAAAAACAACTACAGTTGAGCAAAAACATCTAACACAAAGCCTTTTTTTAAATATTTTTTTTTAGTTGTAGTTGGACACAATAACTATTTTATTTATTTCTTTTTTACGTGGTGCTGGGGATCGAACCCAGTGCTAGGCGAGTACCTTCTACTGCTGAGCCACAACCCCAGCCCACAAAGCCTTTTTTATAACAAAGTGTTGACTGTCTCATGTATTGTACAGCATTGGTGGTTGCCCTTGATTAACTGGAAGTGTGGCTCACTGTAACTGCCCATCATCACAAGAAAGAGTATCATACTACATACAGCGGGTCCAAAAAAAAAGATCAAAATTCGAAATATAGTTTCTACTGAATGTGTATGGTTTTTTCACCATTGTAAAGTTTTGGTTTTTTTTTAAGAGTGAGAGAGAGTGAGAAAGAGGGAGAGAGAGAGAGAATTTTAATATTTATTTTTTAGTATTTGGCGGACACAACATCTTTGTCTGTATGTGGTGCTGAGGATCGAACCTGGGCCGCACGCACGCCAGGCGGGCGCGCTACCGCTTGAGCCACATCCCCAGCCCTCACTGTTGTAAAGTTAAACCATCATAAACCAGGGACCATCTGTACTGACTTTCATGGCATCAGCTGACATAATTGAGTTCTATTCTATTTCTGAAGGACAAATGAGAGATTGATTCTCAGAGAGAGGTGCTACCTCACAACCATTAGGATGGCAACTATGAAAAAATGACAAAAGAACAATCCCTGGCAAGAGCATGGAGGGATTGGAACCTTAGTGCATGGTTAGTGGAAACATGAACTGGAGCGGGCGCTGCAGAAAACAGTATGGTGGCTCCTCAAAAAATAAAAAGTAGAAACCAGATGCATGCCAGCAACCCCAGAGACACGGGAGGCTCAAGCAGGAGGATTGCAAGTTTCAGCAAGCCTGAGCAACTTTTTTTTTTTTTTTTAAGAGAGAGAGAGAATTTTAATATTTATTTTTTAGTTCTCGGCAGACACAACATCTTTGTTTGTATGTGGTGCTGAGGATCGAACCTGGGCCACACTCATGCCAGGCAAGCACGCTACCGCTTGAGCCACATCCCCAGCACCAGCCTGAGCAACTTAAGGAGACCCTGTCTCACAAACTAAAAAGGGCTGGGGCTGGGAGTCAGTGGTTAAGCACCCCTGGGTTCAATCCCAAGGACAGAAATAATTTTAAATTTTATCAAAAATAGAATTATTATATGATCCAGCAATTCACTTCTGGGTAAATATTCAAAAACATTGAAAACAGGATCTTGGCAGCCAGTTGTGATGGCACACACTACTCAGGAAGCTGAGGCCGGAGGAGGATCACTTGATCCCAGGACTTGGGGCCAGCCTGGGCAACACAGGGAGGCTTCTCATAGCTGCCCTTCTCCTCTATTTCTAGTTCCTTCTTTCCTTGCACAATGTTCATTTAGGAACTACTTCATGCCAAGCAGTATTTGAAGTACTGGGGATGTAGCTGTGGATAGAGAAGGTGCTTCTCTCGCTCACAGGACATACATGAGAGAATTCATGAATGATGTAACTTTAGTATGAAAGAACTGTAAAGAAAAATTAACCAGGATAAAGTGATAGAGATGAATCTCTTGTTTTAATTTAAATTTCATTATTTTTTGATAATAGATGCACATAGTACAAAATAAGGTGCAAAGGGATATATAGTTTTTAAAATGCTCCTGTGCCCCTTCAGCAATTTGTTTTTCAAAAACATCATTAGAAGCCTCAGACTGGGAGGAGTTATAAATCACAAAGCTTCAAGTCCATACTGTATAAAGGTTGTCTCCATTTAATCAACAACCTAATAGAAATATGGGGAAAAAGATAAGAACTGGCACTTGACAGTTGTTGATAAGCAGAAGGAAAATACTTAAACCCATCTGTTATAGCAAACCCAAGGTGTCTTGGTCCCTCCAGCCTGCTGTAATAGACGTCTATAGACTGAGTGGTTTGTGAACAACAGGAATGCATTTTTCACAACTCTGGAACCTGGGAAATCCAAGATCCAGGCATCTGAAGATTTGTTGTTTGGTGAGAACCCCTGTAGTTCCTAGATGTCTTTCTTGCTGTGTCCTCAGGTCAAGGAATGAAGGAGTCAAAGGAGGTCTCCAGTCCCTTTTACAAGGGCACTAATCCCATTCCTGAGGGCTCTACCCTTGTGAATTGATCACTTCCCAGGGTCCCACCTCCCAATATCATCCCATTGGGGTTTAGGTTTCAACATAAGAGGACATTCTGACTATAGCACAAAATAAGACCACCATGAGTTACCATGTAACATCACCAGATGGACAAAAATGAAAAAAATCTGACAATGCCTAGTGCTATCAAGAAAGTAATGCAATGAAAACTGGACTGCTGGGACTAGCAGAAACCGATGATAAAGGTAAGGGCAGAAAATAATGAAACCTAGCACAAACACTATAGAAAAGATCAACAAAGTCAACCACTGGTAAAAAACAATAAAACTGACATCTTGGGAAATAATCTGAAATTAGCAAGTAAAATTGAAGGTATGCATTCTCTAAAACCCCACAGTTTATCCAAAATATTTTTTCTAAAGAAAAATCTGAACATGTACAGAGGGAACATGTATAACAACATTCTTAACCTTGCAGTTCCTTATAGAGACAAGTAAGACAGCACCCAAATGTCCATTTTCTGTGTCAATAAAGAAGATGGCATTCCCAAACAAGGGAAGCAGCCAAAAAAATGTCTTTATCAGAGCTTTACACAAGGCACATGAACCTCAGGATGTCCTTGGTGGAAAACAGGAGACTCATGGAATCCACACAGCAAGACCCGTGCCATACACGAACTTCAGAAGCAACATGGGGGCTGGCATGTGGCTCATGGGAGAGCTCTTGTTCAGCTCGCACAAAGCCCTGGTCCCATCCTCAGCACTGCTAAAATGAAGAAAAGGAAACAACATAAAGCCAAAGCACATAATGTTCCAGGGGGCAAACACAGGGGGTGAAACTACTGAAAAAAATCCAAGAGGATGAAAATCACAGCAGTGCAGTGGGTGAGATGACAAGGGCCACCGAAGGGAGGTCCATGTGAGCGTTGGTGCATCCCCACCCCTGCAGATATGGTAGATATTTTGCATGTGCTTAATTAAAAAACATTTATTGAAGTAAAATTCACATAATAGCAGGCAACAGAGGCACACAACTATAGTCCCAGCTACTCTGAAGGCTGAGGAGAGAGGATCACTTGAACTCAGGAGTTCAAGACAAGCCTGGGCAACATAGCGTGACACTGTCTTAAATAAAGGAAAAAGAAAGTAATTCACAAAACTAAATACCTTTTTCTTTCTTTCCTTTGTGTGTGTGTGTGTGTGCGCGCGCGCGCGTGTGCGCGCGCTCACACTGGGGATTGAACCCAAGGGCATTTTACCACTGAGCTACATCCCCAATCCTTTTTAGTTTTGGGGACAGGGTCTTGCTAAGTTGCTGAAGCTGCATCAAACTTGTTATGATCCTCCTGTCTCAGTCTTCCCAGTGTCTGGGATTGCAGGTGTGTGCCATGGCACTTGGTAAAATAAGCATTTTAAAGTGAACAACTCCGTGTTATTTAATACATACAATGTTATGTCTGGTACTACATCCATCTCAAAGCTATCTCCCCAAAAGCTGTTTTTCCACCTTAACCAACATCTCCTCCTTCCCTGCCTACCCTCCACCCAGCATCTGGTAACCAGCATTTCTCTCTCTACCTAAACAAGTTCCACTTCTTTATTTTCCCCTATGTAAGCGAGATCATGGCTTGTCACTTCGCATAATGTCCTCTAGGTTTATCAATATTATTGAAAATGACAGAAGTTCTTTCTTTTCATAGGCTGAAAAGTATTATGTTGTATTATGTACTGCATTTTTTCTATATCCATTATCTGCCTGTGGATACTTAGGTTGATTCCGTATCTTGTGCAACATGATTCCATAAATTGTGCAACAACAACAACAAAAAAAGAGTATTCATTTCTTTGGCTTATTGACTTAAATTCCTTTGGATATATGGATAGAAATGAGACTGCTTGGTCATATGGCAATTCTTTTTTGTTCTGGTGCTAGGAATTGAACCCAGGCCTTGTGTAAGCATGCTCTACCTCTGAGATACATCCCCAGTCCCTAAATGCTAATTCTATTTTTAGTTTTTTTGTAGAATCTGCATATGGTTTTCTTTTTTTTTTTTTAATATTTATTTTTTAGTTATCGGCAGGCACAACATCTTTGTTTGTATGTGGTGCTGAGGATCGAACCCGGGCCGCACGCATGCCAGGCGAGCGCGCTACTGCTTGAGCCACATCCCCAACCCCGAGCATATGGTTTTCTAAAATGGTTGCACTAATTTACATTCTCACCAGTAGTGTGCAAGAATTTCTCCACATCCTCACCAACACTTCTTACGTTTCATCTTTGTTTTATGTTTTTTTTGTTTGTTTGTTTGTTTTTTTGTACCAGGGATTGAACCCAGGAGCACTTAACCACGGAGCCACAACCCCAGCCCTTTTTATATTTTATTTAGAGACAGGGTCTGGCTGATTTGCTTTAGGTCCTTGCTAAATTGCTGAGGCTAGCTTTGAACTTGCGATCCTCCTGCCTCAGCTTTGGAAGCCACTAGGATTATAGGTATGTGCCACTGTGCCCTGTGACCTTTCTTTTTTTTTTAACTTTATTTAATTAATTAATTTATTTTTATGTGGTGCTGAGGATCAAACCCAGGACCTTGCATGTGCAAGGTGAGTGTTCTACCGCTAAGCCATAACCCCAGCCCCCTTTCATGTTTTTATAATAGTCATTAAACAGATATGAGGTGATATCTCACTTTGGTCTTAATTTGCACCTTGCTGATGATTAGTGAGTGATGTTGAACATTTTCGTTTATGTGGCCATTTGTGTTGCCGAGTAGTGTGAGTTCCATATACATTTCTGGTATTAGCCCCTAATCTAATTTGCGATTCACAAACATTTTCTTCTAATCTGTGTGTTGTCTCTTCACTCTGTTGTTTCCTTTGCTGTGCTGAAGCTTTTGAGTTTGATGCCATCCCATTGCCTATTTTTGTTTTCCTTGAGAGTGTTTTTGGGGTCTTATTCAAGAAGTCACAGGCTGATATCATAGAGCTTTCCTCCTGTTTTCTTCTAATAGTTTTATAGTTTCAGGCCTTATGCTTATGTTTTTAATCCATTTTGCACTGTTTTTTGTGTAAAGGGTGAGATAGATTGGATTTTTAAAAATATTTTTACTTGTAGAAGGACACAATACCTTTGTTTTATTTATTTATTTGTGGTGCTGAGGATTGAATCTAGTGCCTCACACATACTAGCCAAGTGCTCTACCACTAACTCACAGCCCCAGCCTTAAAGGTTGGATTTTTTTTCCTGCATGTGGATATTCAGTTTTCCCAACACAATTTATTGAAGAAACTGTCCTCTCCCAATTGTGTGCTCTTGGTATCTTTGTCAAAAACCAACTGATCACAAATGTGTGCATTTGTTGAGAGCCACAGCCCAGTAGGGATGTCGGGATGGCGGGATGGCGCCTGGCATTTTGCCAGAAGGAATGGTTGAGAGGTGACGCCAGCAAGCCATTAATTAAGTTAAGCTGTGTGTAATTGCTGTGACTGGATGGTGCTGGATTGAAACAGGCTGTGTATTCAGTTGTATATAGACCCCTGCTGTCTGGCAATAGGGTGGCTCCTGCTGCCTCAGGCGCCCGCTACTTTTGAGTTCTCGTGGAGTTCCCATTGAGTTCTCACGGAGCCCGGTGGAGAGCTGGGAGAGTTCCTGGGGAGTGTGGTGGAGTGCCAGTGGAGTTCAGACAATAAAGGACTTCCTGTTTGAACCTACAAGTGCCACGTGGCGGCTCGGTTATTTTGTGCCCAGCCAGACTGCAGCATGCGTTTATTTTTGGGCTCTATCTCCTATTTCAGTGGTTTATATTTCTGTTTTTATGCATGCTGTTTTGATTACTATAGCTTTGTAGCAATATTTTTAAATCAAGTAGAGTGATGTCTCCAGCTTCATTCTTTTTGCTAGATTCTTTGTGTTCAATAGTGTTCTGTTGAATCTTTTTTTTTTTTTTTTTTTTTTTTTACAGAGAGAGAATTTTGATATTTATTTTTTAGTTTTCGGTGGACACAACATCTTTGTTTGTATGTGGTGCTGAGGATCGAACCCGGGCCGCACGCATGCCAGGCGAGTGCGCTACCGCTTGAGCCACATCCCCAGCCCCTCTGTTGAATCTTATTTAGGTTAATACTTAACTTTTTGGACATTTACAGTTATTAAAAGTCCTGTCCAGCTGGGTGTAGTGGCATGCCTATAATCCCAGCAATTTCCAGAGGCTGAGGCAGGAAGATCTCAAATGCAAGGCCAGCTTCAGCAATTTAGCTGAGGCCTAGCAAGACCCTGCTCAAAATAAAAAAATTAAAAGGGCTGTGGATGTAGCTCAGTGATTAAGCAGCATCGGGTTCAATACCTAGTACCAAAGGGGAAAAAAAATCTCATCTAGTTTAAAACTGACAGATCAAACTCCACCTACCACTGGCATCCCACCTTTCCCCTTCCCACCCCATGTAAGCCCCAACAGAGGCAGGGGGTGCTCTCTGGTCTTGACTCATCTTCTCTCCCTTCTGGGCTAGAGCTCCTTAGGGTGGTGGAGAGGGAAAAATGCTAGGGGAGTTGCATTGGCCCCAGAGGACACTGAGAGTCAGAGAAGCAGCAGCAATCCACCCCAGGGAGCTAGCAAGGCACCCTGTCCAATGCCCTATGACTTGGGAGACTCTCTTTCTTCCCCGGTTGCCACATACACCCAAGTGCCCCCTTGAGGGTCACAGTGTTCTCCCTCTTCCCCTGCTATAACCAAGGAAGTGCCCTAGAAAGGCTTTAGCCTTCCTTCCCCGGGGCCTCCTCCAATCTTCCCTGGATCCTCAGCTGCAACCTCATTTGCACCTCTCACTCCCTCCAGACTCTTCCCCAGTCACCAACCATGCCTTTGTGTTTTTAAAAGAGGGAACTCTCAACTCCGTGTTCTTGGCCTTTGTTTTCTCTTCCTGTCCCTTCTCTGCTCAGCTGAACCCCCTAGTCCTCGAAGTCCCTTTGACTGCGCCCAGGCCCCCAGAGCTGCCTATCCGGGACGCCCTGGTGCCCACTGCATCAGGCGTGCAGCTCGGTCCTCCTCACTTGTCCGTGGTATCTGGGAAGACTCTTGGGCCTGGCTGGCTTCTTCTCATCTTCCTGGCCTCTCCTGGAGAATGAGTCCATTTTACAGGTGAGAAAACTGATTCTCTAAGATGAAATCTTGCCGGGCTCATCAGCTGCTAAGTGTAGTTACCAGGCCAGCTGCAAACCTGGCTTCCACCTGCCATGCTGGGCCGGATGGCCAGGGTGCCCCAGGGAGCCCTGGGGGCCGGGTGGGGTTGGCGTCGGGGCTGCCCGCAAGCTGCGTTGCTGACCACATCACACTCTGCCAGGCTGCAGCCCTGGGCGCGGGCTGGAAGGCCTGGCGTCCTGAACGGCGGTCAGCGATAAAAGGAGAATGAACAGATGAGTGACTGATCATAAGGTGTCAGAGCTAGGCTGAGGTGCACGCGGCTCCTGAGGTGAGACCGCAGCTGAGCCGGGAGGACGCTGAGCCCGGACTTGCCTGGGCGGAGGCTGGCGGGGCGCGGGCATCTCCTCCGCCAAGCTTCAAACACCTGCCTGGGGCCGCAGTGCTGGTGAGGCGTGGAAGGCTCCCTCTGGCCGGGGGCGGGGCATCACCTAGCTGACGCGGACAGCGGCCACCGGAGCCGTCCTCAGCGGCGATGCGCTGGTTGATGCACCCTGGGCTTCCCCAGCATCAGCCCTGCACTTCGCACCAGCACTTGCCAGGGATCTAACAGACAGAGGTCTTGGCATCTCCGTACACTGGGCACTGTAATAAATGACCACAGACTGTATGACCTAAAACAATGAGAGGGTAACAATGAGAGAGAGCCCTAGAGGCCAGAAGTCTGAAATCAAAGTGTCCGCAGGTCACACTCTCTGGGAGCTTTAGAGAAAATGGAATACTTGCCTCTTAAGCTTCCAGAGGCTGCTGGACGCATCACTTTCATCCGTGGTCACATTTCCGCCTCCTCTTTGTGTCTGTATATTCTCCTTTTGCATTTCTCTTATAAGGACACCTGTGATGGCTGTGAGGCCCACCCCTCCCCTTTAAGATCTCTAAGGTAGTCACATCCTGCAGCTTCTTCACCATACAACCCTCCCAGGTTTCAGGCATTGGGACCCAATATCTTTGTGGGCTATTATTCAGCCTATTACACTCAAGCTGAAAGGAGCTAATAACCTGCCCAAGGTTGCCAACCTTAGGTGATAACAAGAACAAGAAAGTGTGGCTAAACTATGTAGGCCATTTGTGTGTGTGTGTGTGTGTGTGTGTGTGTGTGTGTGTTTTAAGAAAGGCAGGCGATTCTTCACCTGCTGGTAAAGAGTTAGATGGAAGCTTGATGTCAGCGCACTACCGAGGGGCCAACAGCAGGCAGACCCCCTTTCCCTACGATTGCACACAGGAAACTGATGGGAAAGGGTGTCAGCGACAAAGCTGCCACTTGTCTTTGCATCTGACTGGCTCAGTGGCCTTGCCTAAGCCCCTTCCTGCCCTCCTTGAACTTCAGCTTCCCCATGTGCTGGTCCTGACCATTCGTGTTTCTCCCTGCACACATCAGCTGTCATCTGGACAATGTTTGCTGCCTTCAGGGACAAGGGTGAGCTGAAAGAGCAGACCCAGAGGTCTAGCCTTCCATGGGGATGAAACCTCACATGGACAACTCAGGAGTGGGAAGTTGTTAGAACAGGACTCTGTTCACCAGGCTCTAGTACCTCCTCTCCGGAGGTGTGATCTCAGACATGAGCTGTCCAGGGCTAGTCCGCTGAGTCAGCTCTGAGTCCCACCTACACACCTTCCCTGTGGGGTGGCCACACTCAAAGCCTCCTTTCACAAAGAGGGCAAGAGAATGATGACTCGGAGTGTGTAATGTGCCCAAGTGAAGAATGAATAATTGATGTATTTGAATATTAATAAACAGGAATTGGCTTTTGTAGCCAGCAAAGCCCAAAAGAGCTTCTGATAAAGTGAACTCTCCAATCTAGACCTAAGACAAACAGACAAAAATGAAACATACTAAGAGCAACAACAAAATTCCCGAACTTCCTAAATCTACCCTAAGAACAGAAATCTACTTAGAAGAGGTCCTATTTTTGTAAGCATGTTATTTTTGAAAATTACAGTTTCAGGGTTGAAATAGAAAAAGGCTTACTGTATGGGCACGTGTGTGCACACACACCCATTGTATGTGTAAGATGGCATCGCTGGCTTCCCACACCTTGGGCTGGGACCTGAACGGCATCCTTGTCTCCTCCTCTTGCCCTTCTTTTCCAATCATACTCTTCCCCACCAAGAAGACCAGATGGAACCTGGCATGGTAGCACACACCTGAAATCCCAGTGACTCTAGAGGCTGAAGCTGGAGGATTGCAAGTTCAAGGTCAGCCTCAGCAACTTGATAAGATCCTAAAATAAAAATAAAAATGGCTGGGTATGTGTCTCAGTGGTTAAGTAATTCTGGGTTCAATCTCCAGTACAAAACAAAAACAAAAATATCAGGGCTGGGCTTGTGGCTCAGTGGTAGAGCACTTGCCTAGCATGAGGCACTGGGTTCAATTCTCAGCACCACATAAAAATAAGTAAATAAAAGTATTGTGTCCAACTACAACTAAAAATATTTTTTAAAATACTGGATGATGCTGTCTGAGGTGGCCTCCAGGAGCCAGTGTGCCTTTTGACCTGCCACAGCCACACTTCTGGATGTCTGCAACTTCTGCACCAATGTTCAGCCCTCAATAAGACTTCATGCCCCCAGAGTAAGCTAATTCTTCCTCCTTTGGTTCCTGCAATTGAACCCAGTGGTGCTAATCTCTGAGCCACATCCCAGCCCTTGGAGACAGTCTGGCTAAATTGTCCAGGCTTGCCTACTATTGCTATAGTCCTCTGGGGATTACAGCCTTGAGCATGTCCGCCCTGGCCTCAGCTAATTGTTCACATGAAGGTAAGACTAGCATATTGAGTCACCAGGGGGGGTAGAGACCCTGGTCTCATGGACCTATTAGGCTACTAGGACGCCCACTAAAGAGGACATGCAGGGGTGAATTAGAAATGTGGTTTCCCCTAGAGGCATTATTACTGGGTACCCCTAAGTCTAGTCTATTTTCAATATGCCTAATTTCTAGTGGCCACTAGGTTTGACATTCATGTTTCAATTGGGGAAGTGTCCAATCCTAACCCTCAGCTACTGAGGGAATTCAGAGATTTACAGACTTTTCAGTGTTGCCTGGATTCCCTGTGCCTTTTGATTTCCCCCTTTCCAAAGGGCCCCCAAGGGAGACTGGGAGTGTGGGGAGCTGCCAGAGGCTTAGCCATTGCTGAGATCTGCTTGGGAAGGTGGCTCCCTGCACTGGACATCCTCCAACCTGGGCCAACTAGTTGGCATTGCAGGCAGGAGCTACAACCCAGCTGAACATTGTCTTTAATAATCTGTTTATGGGGGCTGGGGATGTGGCTCAAGTGGTAGCGCGCTCGCCTGGCATGCGTGCGGCCCGGGTTCGATCCTCAGCACCACATACAAACAAGGATGTTGTATCTGCCGATAACTAAAAAATAAATATTAAAAATTCTCTCTCTCTCTCTCTCTCTCTCCTCTCTCACTCTCTCTTTAAAAAAAAAATAATCTGTTTAACTGAAAAAAAAAATACCAGATGGATTCACTAACAAGTTTATTCAAACATTTAAAGAAGAATTAAAACCAATTATTCACAAATTCTTCCAAAATTTCGAAGGGGAGGCTGCATTTCCTTATTTTTCATATTTTTATTGGTGCATTATAATCATACATAATGGTAGGAGGCTACATTTCTCAACTTATTCTACAAGGAAAGTATTACCAAAAGAAAGCAAAGACCAGAAAACTGAAAACCAATAACTCTTTTAAATATAAATGTAAAGATTCTCATCAAAATAGTGTAAAGAATTCAGCAATTTCCAAGAAAACATGTACTATCACCAAATGGTATTTATGTCAGGAATGCAAAGATGGATTCATATCTGAAAGTGAATTAATATATCAATAGAATATAAGACAAAACCATATCATCATATTAATAGGCACAGAAAGAGCATTTAACCAAATTCAACACCCTTTCATGTTAAAAAAAAAGTTAACAAACTAGGAATAGAAATGAACTTAGTCAGCATTGTAAAGGGCACCTACAAAAAAAACCCCACGCTTAATAGTAAAAAATTGGATGCTTTCTCCCTAAAGTCATGAGCAAGACAAGGATGTCTGCTTTGGGCACTTTTATTCAGCATTATACTTGAGGTTTTAGCTAGCACAATTAGGCAAGAATACAAAATAAAAGGCACCTAGATTGAAGAGGGAAAAAGGGAGACTATTTCCATTTTCCAATCTCATGATCTTGTATACAGAAAATACTAAGGAATCCATGAAAAACTAACAGAGTTAATGATCAAGTTAAGCAAATTTGTTGAACTTGTTTAATATACGATATACCAAAATTAACATTTTTGTATAACATACAAAATCAATTGTATTTCTATTGAGTAGCAAAGGGAAAATTGATTAAAGAAATTAGGAAAAAATTTATTTACAATATAATCAAAAATAATAAAGTAATAGAATAAATTTATCAAAAGAAGTGCAACCCATAATTTAAATTACAGAAAATTGTTGAAAGAAATTAAAGAAGACTTAAATAAATGAAAACATTTCAGGTCCACAGATTGGAAGACATAGAGATAAGATGACAATATTCCCTAAACTGATCTACGGATTCAATGCAATTCTTTTTTTTTTTTTTTAATTTTTATTGTTGGTTGTTCAAAACATTACATAGTTCTTTTTTTTTTTGCATTTATTTTTTGTTGAATTTATTCCCGTGCCATAAGTTTTTGTTTCTTTAGCTTCTTCTGGGATATCTTTTTCTTCTGTGCAACTTCCTCTTCTGGTTTAGGAACAATTTGTTCCTTTTCAGTGAGGATCATCTCAACGTGGCAGGGGGAACTCATGTATGGGTTAATCCGACCATGAGCTCTGTAAGTACGACGACGCATCTTGGGTGCTTTGTTCACCTGGATATGTTCAATGACCAGAGAATCTACGTCTAAACCCTTAAGTTCAGCATTACTCTCTGCATTTTTAAGCATGTGCAGCAAAAATTCAGCACTCTTTTTGGGCCACCAGCCCTCTGTCCAGCCCCACTGTTTGGCCTGGGCACACCTCCCAACTCCACCATTGTAACGCCGGAATGGCACACATTGCTTCTTTAATGTGACATCTTTCAGGTACTTGGTGGCTTTTCGGATATGCATACCCTTGATGGCTTGGGCAGTTTCACGGGTGTTCTTAAAGTGAACACGAAGATTTGAGCCTCTTGATTTGCATGATTTTGTGGGGTTTTCGGGGTCAAGAGAGTAGCGGACCATTTTCACAGATCACCTCAGGCCGCTTACAGGAAGAGGAAGGATTATTACATAGTTCTTGACATATCATATTTCACACATTTGATTCAAGTGGGTTATGAACTCCCATTTTTACCCTGTATACAGATTGCAGAATCACATCGGTTACACATCCACTCTTTTACATATTGCCAAACTAGTGTCTATTTCAATGCAATTCTTATCAAATTCCCAGTTGATGGGAAGCTGATGCAGGAGGATCAGAAGTTCAAGATTCACCTGAGCAAACTGCAAGATCCTCAGCAACTTAGTGAGAACCTGTCTCAAAAAAACTCTCAGACTATTGGGGATGTAGCTCAGTGGTAAAGTGCCTCTCAGTTCAATCTCCAGTGCCCACCCCCCAAGAAAAGGAAAATCTCAATTAACTTCTTTTTGTGAAAATTGACAAGATGATTCTAAAGTTCATATGATAATCCAAGGAACTCAGAATAGCCAAGGGAAACATAAAAAGAGAAACACAACAATAGCAACAAAAAAACAGAGTTAGAAGACTTATACTTTCTGATTTCAAGAATTAATATAAAGCTACAGTAATTGAGACAATGCATCATTGGCATGAAGGAAGATATACTTGTAAGTCAGTGGAGGAGACTTAACCTCCTTTACAGTCAACTGATTTTCAATGAATATTTGAAGGTAATGCAACAGGAAATAAAGATGCTGAGACACAGGTCAAAGAATGAAGGTGGATCTCTTCCTCAAACCACAGGCAAAATTCAACTCAACATGGGCCAACTATATAAATGTCAGACACACTCTAGCCTTGCTGACCTAGAACAAAACACAGAAAGTATGACTAAGAATTAGAAAATGTAAACAGTAACTACAAATGTTCAGAGATTTAAAAAGAATATGAAAATGCTATAAGCAACTTTGTATCAATAGATTTGAAAGCTTTTACAAAACCAATTAATTGCTGGAAAACTATATCATAACAATCCAGGAGGATAGAGAATAGTTCTATAACTATTAAAGAAATCAAAGGAAGCCTAAACAATTTTACAGGTGAGTTCTACCAGATTGTCAAAGATGACATTATTTCAGGTTTACACAAATGCTTTTAGCCAAGAACAGAGGCTAGAAATCCATGAACTAAGCAAATATTTTAGAAAGCTAGAAAAGGAACAGCCTATAGCATAGAAAATCATAATGAGAACAAAATAGTGAAATAGGAAACAAACATATAATAGAATCAACAAAGCTAAAAATCTCAGCCCTAGTGAGACTGATCAAAGAGAAAGAAAAAAGCACAAAGGACAATGTCAAGGGTGAGAAGACAGTACTACTAGAGATTCCTAGATGTCACAGTCTTGAACAGGTAGAAGAAAGAATTGAAAAAAACCGAAGATAAGGGGCAATTGAAATTATTGAATTGGAAGAACAGAAAGAAAAAAAGACTAAAGCAGAATAAACAGAGTCTAATGCACCTGTCATATTGATCAGGTAAACCAATATTTGCATTATTGGAGTTACAGAAAGAGAAGGGAGACAGGAAAAGAGATTTTTGCCATTAAAAAAAAAACAGAAAAAGAGATCACAAAAAAAAAATATGGCTGAAAAAATGTCTCAGATTTGATGAAAGACATGAATACAAATATTCAAGAAGCTCCATGAACTCCAAGTAGTGCAAACTCAAAAAGACCTTCACTGGAACACATCATAATCAAATGCCCTAAATCAAACAGAATAGAAACTTGAAATTAGCAAGAGTGAGTTGTTATATACAAGCGGTCTCCAATCATATCATCAACAGATTTCTCATCAAAAATTTGGAGGTAAAAAGGCTGTGGGTCAAGATATAAAAATACTGAAAAAAAATTTTTCCAATCAACTGTCCCATATCTGATAAAACTGTCCCTCATAAAAGAAGCACAAGTTAAGACACTCCCAGAAAAACAAGAGCTGAGAGAGCTCATTACCATTAGATCTGTCCTATGAAATATGCTAGAGGGACTCCTTCAGGTTGAAAATAAAGGGCAGTAAACAATAACTCAAAAGTCATGTGAAGAGCTGAAGATCTCCTATAAAGGTGAATACCTGAACAATTATAAAGCTAGTAGTATTGTAACTTTGCTTTGTAACATTACTTTTTATTTTTTATATGATTTAAAAGACTAATGAATTTAAGAAAAAAACCATTACTCTATGTTTTTTGGACATGCAATGCTTATAGATACGATTTCTGACAACAGTAACTAAAATAGATACCGACAGAACGATATAGGAGCATAATGTGCTATCAAAGTTAAACTGGAAAAAAAATCAAACTAGAGCTGGGTGTGGAAGGGTGAGACAGCAGTTAGTTAGGGCATTAGAACTTTGACATATGAATTGGAGGGGACACAATTCAGTCCAAGACCCCACCAAGACGGACTCTTTTTTTTAATATTACTTATTTATTTATTTATAGTTGGACACAATATTTTTATTTTATTTATTTATTTTTATGTGGTGCTGAGGGTTGAACCCAGGGTCTCACACGTGCTAGATGAGTGCTCTACCACTGAGCCACAACCCCGGTCCCAAGACTGACTCTTGAAGAAACAGAATATGTGAATAGACACATTACTTGTAAGAAGATGGAATCAGTCAAGAAAAGCTTCCAGACAAAGGAAACCCCTAGGCTTTAGAATGGCTTTACTGGTGAATTCTACCACACATTTAAAGAAGAGCTAACATTAATCCTTCTCAAACTCTTTCAAAATGTGGAAGAAGGCACACTTTCCAACTCATTCTAAGAGATCAGCATTACCCTGACACCAAAGCCAGACACAGACATTACAAGAAAAAAAAATTTACAGACCAATATTCCTTATGAACAATGATGTAAAAATTCTCAAAAAAAAAAAAAAACCTAGCAAACTGAATTCAGCAGCATATTGAACGAATTATACTCTATAACCACATAGAATTTGCTCCTTTTGGAAAGCAAGGCTGGTTTAATAGATTAAAAATGAACATAATACAGCACATTAACAGAATGAAGAAAGAAAACATGATCATCTCAACCATGCTGAAAGAGCATTTGAAAAAATTCAATACCCTTTCCTGACAAAAACACTTAATTAGGAATAAAAGAAACCTACTTCCACATAATTATAATAAAGATCTTAAAAATCATTTATGGCATCATGCTCACCAATGAAGGACTGGAAGCTTAAAAAAAAAGAAAAAAAAAAAAAAACAAGAACAAGACGAAGGGGCCTACTTTCACCATTATAGTCAATATGGCTTTGGAAATTCTCATAAGCGTGACTAGACAGGAAATGAAAGGCAACAACAGTAAAACCAAAAATGAAATAATCTCTGTTCACAGAAGAGCTGAACCTATAGATGGACAATTGTAGAGATTCCACAAAAACCTGTGAGAACTAATAGATGAGTTAGGCAAAATAGCAAGATTGAAAAATTAATATTCCCGAGTATGGTGGTGTACACCTGTGGTCTCAGGTAGCTTTGGGAAACTTAGGAGGTTGGATCACTTGAGCCCGTAGTTTGAGGCCAGCCTGAGAAACACAGCAAGATTCCATCTCAAATAAATAAATAAAAATAACATGAAAAGTCATTTATGTTTCTATACACAATGAATAATCTGAAAAGTAAATTACAAAAACAAGGTAATTAGCATAAAAAAGAATAACATACTTAGGAATTAACTAAGGAGGCTAAAACCACAAAATATTACTAAAAGAAATTAAGATGACAAATAAATGGGAAAATATCTCATGTTGATAGATTAGAAGACAACAATGTTAAGATGTCAGTATTACCCAAAGCACTCTTCATCTTGACTGTAATCTCTATAAAAATCTCAAGTGGTATTTTTTGCAGAAATAGCAAAATTCATGCTAAATTCACATAAAATCTCAAGGGATGAAGAATAGCCAAGATGGGGGCTGGGGATATAGCTCAGTTGGTAGAGTGTTTGCCCTGCATGCACAAGGCCCTGGATTTGGTCCCCAACACACACACACACAAAAAAAAAAAAAAAAAAAAAAAAAAGAATAGCCAAGAAAGTCTTGAAAAGAACAAAGATGCTTCCTGATTTCAAGACTTACTATAAAGTCAGAGTAATCAAACTAATGTGGTATTGGCACAAAAATAGACATAATAGACCAATGGAATAGAACAGAGGACCCAGAAATAAACTGCCCCCATGTATGATTCAATGAGGATGGAAGGATTATTCAGTGGGGACAGGACAATGGTTTCATTAAATGGTACTGGGAAAACTGGATATCCATATGCACAACAATGAAGTTGGTCCCATACTTTACACCACATACAAGGCTAACTCAGAATGGGCCAAGAGCTTAAACATCAGCACCAAAACTATAAGACTCTCAGAAGAGAACAGAGAGAGACCTTCCTGAGACTGGATTTGGTAATGATTTCTTGTACATGATGCCCAAGGAACTAACCAAAAAGGAAAAACAGACAAATTGAATATGAAATGTTCAAATTCAAACATTTGTGAATCAAAGGACACTGTCAACAGAGTGAAAAAGTATCCACAAAATGGGAAAAGATATTTACAACTTGCCTATCTGATAAAGAGTTGCTCTCCAGAATATATAAAGAACTCTTTCAACTCAACACAAATGAGTGAAATATAAATAAAAAATGGGCAAAGACAGGGTGTGTAGTAGAGAGTGTGCTTAGCGTGCTCAAGGTCCAAAGAGGGCAAAAGACTTGAATAAGCAAGTTAAGTTTGGATACAAGGTGTCCCATAAAACTTCTGTGTGAATGCAAGAATATTCAGAGGTAAAATGACTGAGCTCTGAGCGTTGTAACCTAATCAGTCCATCCCAGTTGAATGGACTGCCAGTGGTAACTGTAGGTAGGTGGGCATGGCTGGAGGAGGTGGATCACTGGGAGCATGTCCTGGAAGGATGCATCCTCTCTATGTCCCCTTCCCCTTGTTCTCTGCCTTGCTGCCTGGTTGCCAGGAGGTAAGCAGCCTTCCTCCACCATGATGTTCTGCCTCTCCTTGGCCCAGAACAATGGCCTCTGCTTACCACAGACTGAACTTCTGAAACCATGAGCCAAAATAAACTTTTCCTCCTCTAAATTATTATTATTTTTTAAAAAAATATTTTTTAGGGCTGGAGATATGGCTCAAGCGGTAGCACGCTTGCCTGGCGTGCGTGCGGCCCGGGTTCGATCCTCAGCACCACATACAAAGATGTTGTGTCCGCCAAAAACTAAATATATATATATATATATATATATATATATTTTTTTTAGGTTTTTTTTTTTTTCCTGATGGACCTTTATTTTATTTATTTGTATATGGTGCTGAGAATCGAACCCAGTGCGTCATACATGCTAGGCAAGCACTCTACCACTGAGCCACAACCTCAGCTCCAATAATAATAATAATAATAATAATTATTATTATTATTATTATTATTATTATTGTAGTATGCTCTTTTAAGGTCTTCAGGGAATAGTCCGAGAAGGGCAATAGCTGGGTCAAATGGTGGTTCCATTCCCAGCTTTCCCAGGAATCTCCATACTGCTTTCCATATTGGCCGCACCAATTTGCAGTCCCACCAGCAATGTACAAGTGTACCCTTTTCCCCACATCCTCGCCAGCACTTGTTGTTGTTTGACTTCATAATGGCTGCCAATCTTACTGGAGTGAAATGGTATCTTAGGGTGGTTTTGATTTGCATTTCTCTGACTGCTAGAGATGATGAGCATTTTTTCATGTACTTGTTGATTGACTGTATGTCCTCCTCTGAGAAGTGTCTGTTCAGGTCTTTGGCCCATTTGTTGATTGGGTTATTTGTTTTCTTATTGTTTAATTTTTTGAGTTCTTTGTATACTCTGGATATTAGGGCGTACTACAAGGATACTGCCACATCGATGTTCATAGCAGCACAATTCACAATAGCTAGACTGTGGAACCAACCCCAATGCCCCTCAATAGATGAATGGATAAAAAAAATGTGGCATTTATACACAATGGAGTACTACACAGCACTAAGAAATGACAAAATCATGGAATTTGCAGGGAAATGGATGGCATTAGAGCAGATTATGCTAAGTGAAGCTAGCCAATCCCTAAAAAACAAATGCCAAATGTCTTCTTTGATATAATGAGAGCAACTAAGAACAGAGCAGGGAGGAAGAGCAGGAGGAAAAGATTAACATTAAACAGAGTCATGAGGTGGGAGGGAAAGGGAGAGAAAAGGGAAATTGCATGGAAATGGAAGGAGACCCTCATTGTTTTACAAAATTACATATAAGAGGTTATGAGGGGAATGGGAAAAAAATAAGGAGAGAAATGAATTACAGTAGATGGGGTACAGAGAGAAGATGGGAGGGGAGGGGAGGGGGGATAGTAGAGGATAGGAAAGGTGGCAGAATACAACAGTTACTATTATGGCATTATGTAAAAATGTGGATGTGTAACCGATGTGATTCTGCAATCTTGGTAATGTTTTGAATAACCAATAAAAAATAAATTTAAAAAAAGAGAAAAATAAATAAATAAAATAAATAAATTTTAAAAATAATAATTATTATTATTATTTTGGTACTGAGGATTGAACCCCAGGGTGATTGACCACTGAGCCACATTCCCAGCCCCTTTTACTTATTATTTTGAGTCAGGTCTGGCTAAGTTAGTTACTTAGGGTCTCTCTAAGTTGCTAAGGCTGGCCTTGAATTTGTCATCCTCCTGCTTCAGCCACCTAGGTGCTGGGAAGACAGGCATGTGCCTCCACGCTCAGCCTCTAAATTGTTCTTGTTGTATATTTTGGTCATAGCAACACATGGTATTTCTCCATAGGGGTATACAAATGGCAAATATGTATGTGAAATAATGAAAGCTGCCCACCATCATTAGTTGTTAGGAAAATGCAAATTAAATCCAACAGGAGATAACATTACACATTCATTAGTGAAGCTATTATTAATAAAATCAACTACAACAAAGGCAAATAAGTGTTAAAGAGAATATGGAGACACTTGAGTAAGTACTTGTGCACTGCTGATGGGAATCTAAAACGGTGCAGCCACTGTGAAAAATGGATGGTGGCTTCTGGGGGAAAAAAAACAGATAAAAAATTGCCATATGATCATCAATTCCATTTCTAGGTAGATACCCCAAAGAAACAAAAATGAGGTTTTAAAGAGACATTAGCACACCCTTGTTCATAGCTGCATTATACAAAATAGCTAAAATGTAGAAGCAATGCAGGTGTCCATCAGTGGATGAATGGATTAGCAAAATGTGGTATTGCCATATGTTAAATTCCTTAGAAAGTAAGGAAATTCTGACACATGCTGCAACATGGGTGAGCCTTGCCGACTTCATGCTGAGCAAAGGAGTCGATCACAAAAGTACAGATACCACAGGACTCAGCTGACACGGGATGCCTACAGTGGTTAAGTTCATGGAGATGGAAAGTGGAATGGTGGTTTCCAGGGTCTGGTGGAAAGGGAGAATGGAGAGTTAGTACTTAATGGGTATGAAATTTGGGGTTGGAAAGATGAAAAACATCCTGGAAATGGATGGTGCTGATGGTCCAGTGCATGGTGAATGTGCTTAATTCCACCACACACTTAAAAATGATTGAAATAATAAAGTTTGTTATATATATTTTACATAAATCTAAATATTTCTTTAAACTGAAAATATTTATGAAATTTTTTATATATTTTTATTTGTTCTAATTAGTTATTCATGATAGTAGAATGCATTTTGTCATATTGTACACAAATGGAGCACAACTTCTCATTCTTCTGGCTGTACATGGTACAAAAATCACTCCAGTAGTGTAATCATACATGTATATAGGGTAATAATGTCTGTATCTTTCTTTTTTTAAAAAATAATTCAGTAGTGTAATCATACATGTATATAGGGTAATAATGGCTGAATCTTTCTTTTTTAAAAAAATATTTTGTGTTGTAGTTGGACAAAATATGTTTATTTTATTTACTTCTATGCAGTGTTGAGGATCAAACCCAGGGCCTCACATGTGCCAGGTGTATGCTTTACTGCTAAGCCACAACCCCAGCCCCTTTCTGTATCTTTCTACCTTCCCATCTCCACAACTCCACCTTTCCTTTCAACTCCTTCTTTCCCCTTTACACGAACCAAAGTTTCTCCATTCTTCCCTATTCTCCAGTTCCACTACGGATCAGCATCCACTTATCAGAGAACACATTTGACTTTGGTTTGGGGCGGTTGGCTTATTTCACTTTGCATGATATTTTCTGGTTCCATCCATTTACCTGCAAATTCCATAATTTCATTCTTATTTAAGGCTGAGTAATATACCATTGTGTATATGTACCACATTTAGTTTATCCACTCATATATTGAAGGGCATCTAGGTTGGTTCCATAGTTCAGCTATTGTGAATTGAACTGCTAGAATATTATTTTTTAAATTTTTATTTTAATTTTTTAGTTGTTGATAGACCTTTATTTATTTATCTTTTTTTATTTATATGTGGTGCTGAGAACCGAACACAGTGCCTCAAACATGATAGGCAAGTACGCTACCACTGAGCCGCAGCTCCAGCCCCTAGAATATTTATTTATTTATTTTTGAGAATTTTTAATATTTATTTTTAGTTATCGTCGGACACAACATCTTCATTTGTATGTGGTGCTGAGGATCGAACCCGGGCCGCACGCATGCCAGGCGGGCACTCTACCGCTTGAGCCACATCCCCAGCCCCAAATATTTATTTTTAATAAAGGAGTTCTTTCATATTCCAGATAAAAAGTACTTATCAGATACATGTTTTGCAAAAAGTTCTCCTACTCTGGATTTCCACTTCTCATTCATTTTATTTTATGCTTCATAGTTTATATATGCATTCTATGTATCTTCTCTAGCATATATCAAATAATATATTTCAAAGGAAAGCAAAAAGAAACTTAAACAGCAAAACAATTGCAGAAGCTCTTAGGAAGAAAAACAATGAACCTAGATGGGAACCTGAGCCCAGCTGCATCATACTTTCATCATTGGCTCTGAACATTTGAAGACCCTGAAGCAAGGTCTTCAGTGTTGTGAGTAAAAGTGAATTTCAACTCAGAACTCCTCATCCAACTTATTTATCCATAAAACGAGGGGGCAGGATAGAAACATTTTCGGACCCACATACTGTGGAAGAACAGATAATGTCTAGCAAATACTTATTCCCTTCCCCTGACCTCCCAGGGAGGACCGTGCTTCCTTGCCCATTGGCACTGGGCTTAGTCATGTGACTTGCATTGGCTAATAAAATGTAAGCAAATGTGACAGCTAGCAGAGGCTTGAGCTAAGCCTGATGGGGACTTAGGCTGACTCTCACCAGAAGAGGTATCTATCGGGGCTGGGGATGTGACCAGTGGTGTGGGTCCTTGGTAGAGCACTTCCCCAGCATGCCTGAGTCCAGGGAAGGCAACGCAGGGGCAGAGAGGAGGAGAGGAGAGGTGAGGAGAAGGGGAGTGGAGGGGAGGGGAGAGAAGGGGGTGGGAGGGGAGAGGAGAGATGTTCCTCAGGTAGTCGCTGGTTCAAGCTGAATAAGGGACCAATGGAACAGGGCTTGTGTCCATCAAGCTGAGAGTCAAGTCCAGCCCAAATCAGATGTGTCATCCGAACCTCCCCCAAACTGCAGATATGTGAGGGAAAACTAAACAGTCATTTCACCACTGAGTTTTGTGATGGTTTGTCATATAGCAAAACCAAAGAAATGCGGACTCAGAATTTTAGCTCCCACAGACCCTTTCTTTGAAAGTTACTTGGGGATTTGAAATGACAAAAAGAGGGACACAGGGCATGTAGGCAACCGAAGACTCAATTGTCAAGAGAAGATCCAGATGATGGTGGCCTGGGGTTTCACCAGGAGCAGTGAGAGGATGGTGTGAGAGGGAGGCATCCAGAAAAGGGACCCGGCAGGCTTCAGTGTAACCTTCAGATTTTGGAAGTGCTGAGAGGTGTAATAAAGGAAGAGAATGCAACAGACAAGGAAAAGTAATTTGAAACTCTAAGGGGAAAAAATAAAAACTGAATAAAGAAAAATGTGGTGCTTCCCAAATTGACTCTACGGTGGTAAGAATTTTATAATCTTTATAAAGAAAAGTATTGATGGAGCTTCATCTTTAGAATCAGGCTATAGATAAAGGACTGAAAGCTTTCTTCTAATTGCAGATGATTAGAAACACTGCCAACCTTGACCAGGTAAAAGCTGGGAGGCAGAGCCAGAAGGCAAGGTGAGAGGAATGAAGGTTTTCACCTTCCCTCTGGGCAGAAGCTTCTGGGATAGAAGGACAAATAATACAATTGTAAGTACTATTTTTACACCTACAAAAGTGACCAACAGAGGTTCTGAAAATAGTAACTGGGAGTGAGAAAGGATGTAGAAGGATGGGGTGGTGAGTCAGCTTCTCAGATCATGGACAGGCAACAGTCGTGCAATGCATAAGGACCTGTAGGTCAATGACATACCACATGTATGACAGTGCTGAAAAATTCCTATCTCCTTGTAACATCACAAGAATGAATTTCTCAAGTGTTTGTGATGCTGGTATAAACAAACTTGTGCTACAGTCATATAAAAGTACAGCTCTTACAATCACATAGAGTGTTGGCTATGATGATAAATTACATGTATTTTTATACTACTTTTTTTTGGTACTGGGGATTGAACCCAGGGACACTTTATCACTTAGCTATCTCCACAGTCCTTTTTATTTTTATTTTATGTTTTTATTTAGAAATAGGGTCTCACTAAGTTGTTGAGGCTGGCTCAAACTTATGATCCTCTTGTCTCAGCCTCCCAAATCACTAGAGCACTTGGGATTACAGGTGTGCACTGCTATGCCTAGCTTAAACTATGCTTTTAATCAGTATTTTAGATGCAAACCCCTACTATTTAAAAAAAATGCTGAAGAACATTTCACTGTAAAAGAATATGCTATCTGCTGGCACAGTGGCACATGCCTTTAATACCAGGGGCTCATGAGGCTGAGGCAGAAGGATTGCAAGTTCAAAGCCAGCCTCAGGCATTAAGCAACTCAGTGAGACCCTATCTCTAAATAAAATACAAAATTGGGCTGGGGATGTAGCTCAGTGTTTCAGTGCCCCAAGTTCAGACCCTGGTATCCCACCTCCAAAAAAAAAAAAGAATATGCTATTTTAGGAAAGTAACACACACCTATAATCCCAGTGACTTATGGGTAAGTCAGGATTATTGAGAGTTTAAGGCCAGACTCAGCAACTCAGGGAGGCCATTAACAACTTAGCAGAAACCTGTCTGAAAACAAAAATAAAAGTAAAAAGTGCTGGGGATGTGGCTCAGTGATAGAGCACACCTGAGTTCAATCTTGGTACCAAAATCATCATCATCATCATCTTCATCATATCATCATCACCTAAGTCTTCCAGGGCCTGGACCTCATGTATCTAGTGCTCAGAGCATTTTAGATGGCATAGTTTTCTCCTGTGTTTGATTTTGTGGGTTTTGTTCATCATAGCCCTAGGAAGAACAGAAGGTACACACACACCATGTAGCCAAGACGTGTGGGCCAACTATACTGAGGTTTCTGTAATTCTACTCTATGAATTTACACAAGGATGAAACCCTCTGAGGACACATTTCTCAGAAGGGGACTCATCACGAAGAACAGCGTGATTGTGGTCAGATGCCACTCACCAGCAAACCTCCAACAGAAAGATGAGTTTCTACCGGGAGCTCTAAGGTGGGGGCAGGGCTCAGTTGCTTTTCAATACAAGTTTGGGGCTCTATTTGGGTTTTTAAACGCGTCTCCACATGATTTACACAAAAGAAAAGGAAAAGAAAAATATCCAGGCTATTTGATTCAAAAGTTTTTAACCTCTGTGCTTAAAGACAGATGGAGACACACACAGACACACACACACACACACACACACACACACACAAAAGAACAAAGAAACAGGAGGTGGCGAGAAGGCGCAGCAGTGGACTCCTCTAGAGGCTGGGAGCCTGGGGCAGGGGGTGGAAGGTGGAGGGCGAAGGGGACGCAGCTGGTGGACCCGTGCTGGCAGCGCTCCCTGTGGACCTCTGGGTGGTTCAGGCCCCTCTAGAGCCCTGGGCAGGGAGGCCCGGAGCAGCCCACAGCCCTGCCAGCCCTGGGGACCTGGTCAGCCCGCCCCTCGGTTCGGCAGTGGTGCCACCAGGCCCACCGGCCCCAAGGATGCGGCTGCACCAGCCCCACGCGGAGCTTCGCCTGCCCTCCAGCCTGGGCTCCGTCCAGGGACCCACAGAAAGAGACAGAGATAGATAGATAGATAGATAGAGAGAGACAGAGAGAGAGAGAGAGAGCACATGCCAGCCCACCCCATACAAACTGGAAGCCTGGAAGTGGCAGTGAGGAGCCCAGTGACATCAAGAGGTCTCCGTGGCCCTGATTTGTCAGACTGGCTTGAGTTTGGACCATCTTGACTAGTCCACTTGAGGCAGTACTGAAGGCCCTTGGTCCTTCTCTGAGCTTTCCTCACATATTAACTACTGACAACACCCCAAGGCCCTGACTGTCCCCTCTTACAGGTTAGATGGTGAGACACAGAGGGGTGCTAGGACTTGCTGCAAAGCTGGAATCTGGGGGTGCCACCGAGGGCTCCCTCCCTGGTTCTACCCTATAGGGCTCTCAGCTCTGGGGCTGAGCCCACCTCCCCCAGGAGTTGACCAGGAAGGGTCTCAGGTCTATCATAGGTAAATATAAAGGCATCTTGCCATCTTCCCGCACATCTTCCTGCCTGAGGTCCCTCCTCCAGAGCTGCTGCTCTCCACAGTGTGGGAGCTACACCTGGTTCTCAAGGGGGAATCACCTTCATAATAGTGTCAAGGTGTCTGCCTTGTTTTCTTTCCTCTCATGTGCAGAGTCTGAAAAGCTCCTTGAGGGCTGTGGATATAGCTCAGGGGTTCCATTGCCAGTACCACTAATAGATAAATAAACAAATAAAGGAAAGGAAAGGAAAAAGGAAGACATTTCTGTTGATCTGGTAAATGGCCCACGCCTGTAATTCTAGCTTGGGAGGCTGAGGCAGGAGGATTTCGAGTTCAAGTCCAGACTGGGCAATTTTAGAGAGACTTGTCTTAAAATCAATCAGCTAAAGAATATCTAGGTGCTAATCAGTGCATTTCTAGAGAGGTAAAATATTGTGCCTTTTACTGCTCCATCATGTCCTGCTTTAAAGTCTAACCACTTCAAAAACCAAGTAAAATACATGTAGTCTCCTCACTAGAAAAATTAAGAAAGGGGAGTGTGGTGGCACACACCTATAATCCCAGCAGCTCATGAGGCTGGAACAGGAGGATCATGAATTCAAAACAGCCTCAGCAATAGCGAGGTACTAAGGAACTCAGTGAGACCTTGTCTCTAAATAAAATACAAAATAGGGCTGGGGATGTGGCTTGAGTGCCCCTGCATTCGATTCCTGGTACAAGAATAAATAAATAAATAAGAAAAGGGCTAGAATAATACAAGATCAACACCCATAAATCAATAGATTTCCTGTATTCCAAAACTGATTCAGTTGAGGAAGAAAGCAGGAAAACGATCCCATTCAAAAAAATCTTAAAAATAAAATACTTGGGAATTCATTTAACCAAGGAGGTAAAAGAGCTCTACAATTAAAATTGAAGAACATTGAAGAAAGAAATTGAAGAAGACCTTAGAAGATGGAAAGATATCCCATGTTCTTGGGTAGATAGAATTAATATTGTCAAAATGTATACCAGAAACAGTATACAGATTCAGTGCAATGCCTATCAAAATACCAATGATATTCTTCACAGAATTAGAAAAAAAAAAACAATTTTTAAATTTATTTGGAAGACTAAGAGACGCAGAATATCCAAAGCAATACTAAGCAAGGAAAGAGAACCAGGAGGTTGTCACAATACCTGCTCTGAAATTATACTACACAGCTATCGTAACAAAAGCAGTATGGTCCTGACACCAAGACAGACATGAAGACCAACGGAATAGGACAGAAAACACAGAGACAGACCCACAAACCTGTAGCTGTCTGATATTTGAGAAAGATGCCAAAAAATATCTGGGAGAAAAGACAAATAGTACTGGAAAAACTGATAGATAAATAGTACTGGAAAAACTGATAGATAAATACAGAAAAATAAAATTAGCCCCCTATTTCACCCTGCACAAAAGTCAAATGGAAATGGATCAAAGGCTGGGCTGAGGCTGTGGCTCAGCGGTACAGCGCTTGCCTAGCACATGTGAGGTGCTGGGTTAGATCCTCAGCACCACATAAAAATAAAAACAAGTAAAAATAAAGGAACTGTGTCCAACTACAATTTTAAAAAATTTTAAAAATCACGTAACTCATCATATTAAAAAAAAGTGGATCAAAGACTTAGGAATTGGTCTAGAAACCCTTCAACTGCTGTAAGAAAACATAGGATCAACCCTCCATCACAAAGGTGCTGGCACAGCCTGTCTTAACAAGAGCCCCAAAGCACAAGAAATGAAGCAAACCATCAATAAGTGGGATGCTATTAAACTAAAAAGCTTCTGCACAGATAATAAAATGATTAAGAATGTGAAAAGAGACTACAAAATAGGAGAAAACCTTGGCCAGCTACTCTTTCGATAGGGGAGTAATATCCAGAGTATACAAAGAGCTCAAAAAGCTTAGCCCCAAGAAACAAATAACCCAATCAATAAATGGTTGAAAGAACTAAAGAAAAATTTCTCAGTAGAGGAATCACAAAAGGCCAACAAATATATGAAAAAAATGATCAACATCTCTAGCAATCAGGGAAATGCAAATCAAAACTGCATTAAGGGGCTGGGATTGTAGCTCAGTGGTAGAGCCTAGCATGTGTGAGGCACTGAATATAAACAAATAAAATAAAGGTCTATTGACAATCAACAGTATATTTTAAAAAACTACGTTAAGATTTCATTTCACTCCAGTCAGAATGGCAATGATCAAGAATACAAACAACAATAAATGCCGGCAAGGTTGTGGGGAGAAAGGAACACTTACACGCTGTTGGTGGGACTGCAGACTAGTACAACCACTCTAGAAAGCAGTGTGGAAATTCCTCAAAAAACTAGGACTGGAATCACTGTATGACCTAGCTATTTCACTCCTGGTATTTTCCCAAAAGATCTAAAATCAGCACACTACAATGACATAGTCTCATCACTGTTTATAGCAGCACAATTCACAATACCTAAATCATGGAATTGACCCAGATACTCATTAATCGAGAAATGGATTAAGAAATTGGGTGATATATGTACTCTGGAGTTCTATTTAGCCATTAAAAAGAATGGAATTGTGGCATTTTCCGGTAAATGAATGGAAATGGAGAATGTGCTAAGTGAAATTAGCCAAACTCAGCAACTCAAAGGTCAAATGTTTTCTCTCATATGGGGAAGCTAGAGAAAAATAAAGGAAAGGGGGAGGGTGGGATAATGAATCAATCAAATACAAATTAATAGATGAGAAAAAGGAAGTCTAATCAAGTAGAGGAAGGAGAAGGAGAGGGGAGAAGGAGGATAGGAGGGAAAAAGGGGATCATAAACTGAAATAGATTTCCACGTGTGTTTGAGTTTGTCAGGATGAACCCAACTACTGTGTACAATCATAAAGATCTAATAAAAAATCATAACAAAAAAGACATACAGATTCATGTTTGTATAAGTCCATATGTTGGGATAATACTGGTAACTTTCTTCTTTATAGTTTTTACACTCAATTCTTAATATTCACAAAAGCAATAAGGGGTGCAAAGAGGTGAAAGTAGGAGGATGTCCAGGGAAGGCCTTTCCAAAGAGACATCGAGGTAAAGACCACGTAAGGAAGAGATGTTGGAGGGAGAGTAAAATGGGCTTGAGAAAAACTGCACACTGTAGATTCCCATGAGTTAAAATACAAGTAAAATTGTTTTTAAACATAGAAAGAAAGAAAGGAAGAAAAGAAGGAAGGAAGGAAGGAAGGAAGGAAGGAAGGAAGGAAGGAAGGAAGGAAGGAAGGAAGGAAAGAAAGAAAGAAAGAAAAGAAAGAAAAGCAAAGAGAAGGGCTGGGGATGCAGCTCAGTGACAGAGCACCCCCTGTGTTCACTCCCCAGTGCCACACACACAAAAGTATATTATTTGATAATATGTAATGAGTTTCTTGTCCCTTTAAAATGAGTCAATGAATGTTTTTGTCATCTCTCAGTCCCTATTCTAAAACAGTAAGTATCGATGTAACCCATATAGGCAAAAGCTCCCGGGAGTCCTCCATGGTCTTGAGAGCTCGGGGAGCTCTGAGGGCTGACAGCTTGTGAAGTGCTGTGTGATCAAGAGCAAATACTGGGCTGGGGATGTGGCTCAAGCAGTAGTGCGCCCGCCTAGCATGCGTGCGGGCGGGGTTCGATCCTCAGCACCACATACAAACAAAGATGTTATGTCCGCTGAAAACTACGAAATAAATATTAAAAATTCTCTCTCTCTCTCTCTCTCTCCCCTCCCCCTCTCTTTCTAAAAAAAAAAAAAAAAAAAAAGAGCAAATACCTCTCCCCAAGTGGGAGTTTCAATTCAGATAATACCAATTTGGGATGGTGCCACCTTTTTGCCAAAGGTGGGGTGTCCTACCCTTCTGTTGACCCAGAACTTTAACTTGCAGCCTGTTTCAGCGCTGGGCAGCAGGGGCTTCTCAAGGCCTGGGACATGGCATCTTGATGCATGGAGAGAGGGTTTTTCTTCCTCCACAGAAGGCCTCAGGATCCAAGGCCAGCAGGCCACATGGATTTTCCTTCCTGCCTCTCTTTCTCAGCTTCTTCTGGGGATCACGGAACAAACCCCATGTTTACTCTTTCCACCATCTCCTTCACACTCTGCAGCAGCTTGCATTCCTTCTCAAATCAGCAGGGCCATCTGAGTCAAGGCCATCCCACGTTCTGTGGGTCATAGTTACTGTGGAGGTAACCTGCTGCCTCCAGCTGTGAGGGCAGGCAAGCACTCCTGGTTTTATGATTAGGATCTTATCAGCTCTCCAAGAAGCCCCCTGATCCCCCTCCCTGTGCACACAATTTGACTCCCCTGGATTGGCCATTTTGTTCTGTTCAATCGTAATTCTTCCAGATGTTTACCTGTGATTCAATATTTAAGTGGATGGACTCAGTGCTCAGGGCTATACCCTCACCCTTCTGGAGTGGATTATGTTGATTAATCTCTTGGTTGACTCCATTCCATCATCAAGCTGCTCTTCCCAGAAAGCTGGTGGCTGCTGTATTCCTTGAGACAATTTATATTTGGGAAGGTCTCTCTGTCACCTTTGTGCTTGAATGATGGCTTCTGGGTCAAATAGTTTGGGGGCACATTTCTCCTTAGAACTATGTGAACACTCACTGGTTCATATCTTCTGCATGAAATGCAACTGTGGAGGAGTCTCAACCAGCCTGGCATCTATGGGCTACTTGGCTTCTTAAAAAAGTCTTTCTTTATCCTTGATGTTCATGAATGTAGAGTGGGTCTCAATACCTATGGTCAAAAAAATTTTTTTTGTAGTTTTTCTTCTTTCTTTCTTTTTTTCTTTTTTTTTTTAAAGAGAGAGAGAGAGAGAAGATAATTTTTTTAATATTTATTTTTCAGTTTTCGGTGGACACGACATCTTTATTTATATTATGTGGTATTGATGATCGAACCCAGCGCCCTGCGAATGCTAGGTTAGCGCGTTACCGCTTGAGCCACATCCCCAGCACAATTTTTCTTCTTTCTTTCTTCTTATTGTTTTTAAAATATGACATTTTAAACAGTCTATTAGGGTTAATTTTCCTCAATTTCAAAGAAATTATCCAGTGTTTTATTTTTTATTTTTCCTTTCATTCCTTGTTGGATTCCTGGTTTGAAGAACATTCTCATGTCATGGTCCCCTCTCCCTGTACTTCTTTGCCCTTTATTTCACATGCCTGGTGATCATCTCACACGGTCAGATTCTCTTTCAGCGGTATCTATTCTGTTTCTTGCTGTTTGGGAGTCCATTCGATATGTAGTGTCCGTGGCTTGGTCCTGGGGGTCCTGTCTTGAGCTCCCATGCTGCCCAGGTCTCTCGGTTCTGTCACACAGAAGTGCAGTTGGGCAAGTTCCTTTCTGCCATCAGTTGAGTTTCCTCCATTCTTGTTCCTATGCTTGTCTTTTTGTTTTAACATTGCTGAATTTTCCTTTGCAGACTAAAAAACAAACTGCAGAATGCAGCCCAGGATGCCAGCTTGCATTTGGTAGGAAGTGCTCTTTGGTCTTTTCCAGCTGCCACAACAGAACAGCACTATAAACAACAGAGGATTGCTTTCTGACTACTCCAGAGGCTGGGAAGTCCAAGATGAGGTGCCTGTCCTCCTGCCTCAGCAGGTGTGTTCTGGTGAGGCTCCCTTCCTGGCTGTGGATGACTGCCTCCTTGCTGGGTCCTCACTGGCAGGCAGAAACTGAGCTCTCTGGTGTCTGCTTAACAGGGCACTGATACCTTTGTGAGGCCCCACCTCTGACCTCATCTAAGCTTAACTACCCCCAAAGGTCCTGTCTCCAAATCCTCTCACACTGGGGGTTAGGACTTCCACACAGGGATTTTAGGGGGACACACTGTTCTGGTCATAGCAGCTACCTCTGAGCAGCAGTCTTCCTCAGCCTTTCTTCTTCTTTTCATCCTTCATGGTGCTCAGCTTCTGGCTTCGTTTCGGTGGCCCTGCACTGTGCTTGCGCATCAGCCGAGTTCTTTCTTTCCATCTGGTTCAGGGTAAGCCAGGCCCTGGCTTAGGCCTTCTGTCTGCTCTGACATTGGGTGGAGAAATCTTCCATATTCCTCCCATCTTGTAGGGGACTGTTTATCTTCCCCTCTGTATCAGTTAGGACTAAGTTCAGCTGCATATATCAGAAAAAAAATATAATAGTGGCTTAAACAAGAAAGATTTATGTCTACTTGCATGCTCTGGAAGAAGTCTGGGCATCTGGGCAGAAGCAGAGCAGAGTGGGCATGGTGGTTTTGTGCCAGCACTGAGCAGGCTCCTAATAGGCTCAGACCCACTTGCTTCTCACTGCAAGGCCACCCTGACCAGGCACGACTTCTCCAGTATTCTGGAGTGAGGACACTTACAGAAAGAGGATTAGGGAGAAGAATCCCACCTGGCTGCTGCCTTAGTCCTGAGGCTGTAGCGCCCCTCTCCCTTTCCTGTCCTCCCCTCATTCTTCTCTCTCTGCCTTCTGCCCATCCCACCTTCTCCACTGGGTTCTTCCCGGTTCCAGCCAGCTCCCTTAGGAGGCCTTCCTGCCTATGGACTCTAAGACCAGGATTGCCCAGCATGGTTGTCTGTGGGGCTCTGCTGCTGTGCTCACAGAGCTGGCTGAGCCCTCCTTGCTCTGCCTCCCTATGTAGCACCATCAACAGTCCCGAGGAGGAGCCCTAAGTGACTGGGTAGCAGCCACAACTTTAGGACCAACAAAACTTGTACTGTCTCCCATGGCATAAGACCCATTCTAACCCCTGGACCTCAACCACAGAACCTGGAGGTGGTTGACAGTGAGCTGCTTTCATGTCTTGTTCTCCAGACCCGGGACGTGTTTACCCATCAGTTCTCTGGGTAGCTCTGACTTCAGTGTTGGGGGATATTTTGTTTAATGATGAAAACAACAGTAAGACAATGACCAAGAAGCACATTAGAACTTCACTTGCATGTCCAGGATGCAGGTGACCCCTTTGCTCAATCTGACACAGTTTTAGAATACTGGAAAAATATTTCCTCAGGGGCTGGGGTTGTGGCTCAGCAGTGGAATGCTTGCCTCGCATGTGTGAGGCACTGGGTTTGGTCCTCAGCACAGCATAAAAATAAATAAGCAAATTAAAGGTGTTGTGTCCATCTATAACTAAAAAATTTAAAAAGAGTTTTAAAAAAACTTCCTCATTTTTTGGGTGCAGTTAACAAAATAATGGCTATAGGCAATCCATCACTTTCTTAATTCAGGCAATCCACACAGAAGAAACAAATCAGGCCCTGATTTGCAGTGTTTGCCAGTTTTCCTAGTAAATATCGATTTAAACTACCAATTTGCTATACTGAGTGCAGCGGAAACATATGGGGAGCTTTTCCCCAGTTCAAATATATTCCCCACTGTCCACAAATTCACACATGGTCTCACTTGACCATTTTTCTCCCTATTCAAAGTGAATGACAAATTACATGGCTGGAAGCTCTGCCTTTGGGAGAATGTCCTCCATCCCTGTCTTTCAGGAACACCTGACTGAGGCTGTTGTGTATTTTCTTCTGCCCCCAAATACTGAGGTGATCCATCTGGAATCAAGTGGTACTTTCCCCAATCAGCTGGTCACTGTGAAATCTCCTGAGGCCATAGGTATGAGTTGAGGAATGGTGTTGGTGTGATTGTAGAAGGTGACCTGGGAGTGGCCTGTTTGTGTCCTTTGGGCCTGCTGTGCCATGCCCCAGATGTGTCACTTCAATCAGATGGTGGGTTGCTGTTGGGCCCACCTGAGTGAAAACTCTGTAGGTCTGGCAGAGGCAGCTCATTTTGGGAAGTTCTGACCATTGCACATTCAATGTCTCATAGGAAACCTGTTTTTTTTTTTTTTTTTAAACCGGGGTCCAGATAAGCCAAGGCTACTTTTTGCATGGCCTATAGTTCTCTGCTGCATAATACACAGACTTTCCCAAGAACCCTAGGGGGCTACACTGTGACTCTCCTACGGGGGGCTCACCAGAGACTCACATAGCATCTTCTTCAACCACAGATATCTCGTCTTTTCTGTTGCTATAATAAAGTGCCAGATTAATTGTAAAGTACCTGGTTAACTATAAAGAATAAAAGTTTCTCTCACTCACGGTTCTGGAGGCAGGGAGTCTAAAAGCCTGGTACCGACTTCTGGTGTGGGCCATGCTGCTTCATGAGAAGTCACAGGGCATCATGTGGTGAGACAGGGTTAACTGCTAGCTCAGGTTTCTCTTCCTCTTCTTATAAAGCCACTGTTGCAATCACAAGGCCCCACCCTTGAGATCTTGCCTAATCCTCATTATCTTCCAAAGGCCCCACCTCCAAACACCATCAGCATATGAATTTTAGGTTGAGTTTCCAACACATAAAACTCGGGGGACATATTCAAACTGTCTTACCTCTGGTTGTACTGTATCTGCTGCGCAGCTCTGGTGCTTGTGTGGCCCCTGGAACAAGCCCTGTTTGCTCTTGACCCAATTCTAAACACCCCCCCTATCCTTGGCCAGTCCTAATAAAGGGTGGATCCACATTCACAAGTGAGAACAGTGCTCCCCCAAGATCCTGGAGAGCCGGAGCAGACCCTGTGGTTCCTCCTAGTGGTGGGAGATGCCAGGTACAGTGCCTCACCTTTCATGGGATGTGGGGGGAGGCATTTCCTGGCAGGCCTCTAACTTGGGGAGGCTCTTGACTCTGTCCTTGAAGCTCAGCATCTCACGGTGTCTTTCGCCCCAGCCCATCTGTGTTAAAGTCAGTGAAGCGGATCAATGTCCATTTTGCAGGTGGTTTAGGTCTCTTTGTCTTTGACAGAAAGCAGAAGTAGAACCCTTGGGCTGACCATGAGTGGATGTCGCTGTCCACCCGGGAACACGGGTGAGCCTTTCGGCTATTGCCCTTCCACAGCACCTTGGGGACTGCTAGTAGCCTGCCTACCACCACGTCACAGGGCCATCTCTGGCTCTAACTACTTTCACTCAGGTTCCAGAAGCGCAGCTTGCAACAGGGACTCCTCTCAGTGATGTTCTGTCCTGTTCCTGATTTAAATGAAAAAGGTTTTAATATTTTCCATTTAATATTGCCTGCTGATGGTTTTTGTTAAATGGGCTTAATCATATTATAGTTTCCTTCTATTTCTATTTTATATAGTGACTAAACTTTCTTCACATGTTAATATTCATCTGTTTGGTGCACTGTCTTATGAATTTCAAGGAACGCTTGCAATCTGAGAACAATTTCATCCCCCTCTGAAGTCACCAGCTGCCGATGTTCCTTTGTAACCGCTGCTGCCTGGGTCTGGCACTCACCTGTCTGTCCTGACCTTTCCCACAGCTTTGCCTTCCTAGAGCATCAGGGAAGTGGAATCACAGGCAAGAGGCTGCTGTGTTTTGAACATGGCTTGTGTCCCCCGAGGGTCTACTGGGATTAAAGGCTTATTCTCTGTGCATGCTGTTGGGAGTGGCGAAACCTTCTGCAGGGGGCTGGTGGCAGGTCCTTGGGTCACTGGGGCATGAGATACTCTAGGCATCCCTTTGGTAATTCTCATGAGAAGACTGTAATGAGTTTGGGTTTGGTCCTTCCCAGACTTCTCTGTTCTTGATTCGAGATGTAGTTGCTTGCTTGCACCTGCCCCAACTCCGGCCATTGATGTCACCATGATGTAACCCAGCTGGGAACTGACCCAATACCAGTGCCCTACCCTTGAGTCTTCAAAACTGTGAGCTATGGGCTGGGGCTGTAGCTAAGTGGTAGAGCGTTTGCCTAGCATGGGTGAGGCACTGGGTTTAATCCTTAGCACTGCATAAAAATAAACATAAAATAAAGGCATGCTGTCCATACACAACTAGCAAAAAAATGTTATTTTAAAAACTGTGAGCTAAATAATCCTCCTTTACTACATGAGTAGCTCGTCTGAGTTATTATTTCATTGTAATACTGCAAGCTAGTGCCTTCTAATCCTGAATTTTATACTTGGCATATCTGAGATCTGAGATGCATCCACGTTATGGCATACAGCAATAGTCTGTTTCTTATAATGTGCTGCAGTTTGCTTACTCAGCCATCAGTTCAAGGCTACTTGCATTGTTTCCAGTGTTTGGCAAATATGAATAAGGCTGCTATACATACGCATGTGTGGTTTTTGTGTGCTGTGTGTGAATGTGTGTCTTTTTTTTTTAAAGAGAGAGAGAGAATTTTTCAATATTTATTTTCTAGTTATCAGCGGACACAACATCTTTGGGTTTTTTTGTATGTGGTGCTGAGGATCGAACCCGGGCCGCACGCATGCCAGGCGAGCGTGCTACCTCTTGAGCCATATCCTCAGCCCCGTGAATGTGTTTTTTAAAATATTTATTTTTTGGTTTTAGGTGGACACAATATCTTTTATGTGGTGCTGAGAATCGAACCCAGTGCCTCACGCATGCTAGGCAAGCGCGCTACCACTTGAGCCACATCCCCAGCCCGGTGAATGTATTTTCATTACCCATGAGTAAAGACCTGGGAGGGGGATTGATGGGTCACAGGGCAAGTATATGTTTGACTTCATAAGAAACCACTCACACAAGTAGTCTGCATTGGAGAAGTGAAAGGACGTGTGTTCCTCAGTTGTTGTGGGGCATGTTCTGTAGCTAAGCTGCTTTGATTTCTGAACTTTTGGGTCTGGTTCTGGAGACTAATTCCATCAATTTTTGTCTCATGTATTTTGAAGATGTCAATTATTTCCCCTTTCTGTGAATTGATCTTCTATCTTTAGAAAGTGTCTTTTGTATCTCTGACAATATATTCATTGCGGTGCTGGGAATTGAACCCAGGGCCTTGTGCATGCTGGGCAAATCCACAACTATTGAGCTATTCTTCCCAGCCCCTTTATCACAGTATTACTGGTTATCTAATTCATTGGTATTCCTTTTTCTTTCATTTTATTTTCAACTGTTGTTGTTAAATGTGTTCCTTAAACAGCATATAATGTGTACGTATTTTTAAATCTAGTCATAATTATTTCTTTTGACTGTAACTTAGTTCAGTTAATGGTATGCCTAGGTTTAGATCTACCTTATTACTTCACACCTTCTGTTCAACACGTCTGCTGTGCATCGTTTTTTTCCTTCCTTGACTGCTGTCCTCTCCCTCCCACTTTTACTATAATTTAGGTGGTTGTTCTGGGGGTCATGTGCATCCTCCACTCCTGCCACCTGGGATCTGCCTCTTTCTGCAAGAAGCAGGTCTTCAGCATTTCCTTTAGTGCTGGTCCACTTGCTGGTGGACAGCTCTCAGTTGCTGCAGGTATGACTATGCCTTATCTCTCCCTCATTCCTGAAAGATGGGAATATCCTTTTTTCTCCCTCAGCACATTTGAAGGCATCCTTGCGTCTTTTTTTTTTTTTTTTGGGGGGGGGGGTACGGGAGATTTTGAATTCAGGGGACTCGACCACTGAACCATATCACCAGCTCTATTTTGTTTTTTATTTAGAGACAGGGTCTCTCTGAGTTGCTTAGCATCTTGCTTTTGCTGAGGCTGGCTTTGAACTCGAAATCCTCCTGCCTCAGCCTCCTGAGCCACTGGGATTACAAGCATTTGCCACCGTGTCTGGATTACTTATTTATTTATATGTCGTGCTGAGGATCAAACCCAGTGCCTCACACATGCTAGGCAAGTGCTCTACCACTGAGTTACAACCCTACTCCATGTTTTCCAATGTTTTATTATGAGAAATTAAAAAGCATGAAACTGTTGAAAGAATTGTAAAGCGATTATGAATGTTATATAGTTAACATTGTACTGTATTTGCTCTATCATATATCCATCAATCTATCCCTCCCTCTATCCATCAATCAATCCATCTCTATTGAATGCACTTCAAATATAGTTGCACATATCAATATATTTCATTCATAAACATTTTTACATATATATCATTAACTGAGTTCAATATTTTCTTTTTTAAAGGTAAAATTGACATGCAATGAAACAAAAAAAAAATTGGAGGTTCTAAGAATTGAACCCAGAAATGCTTTACCACTGAAGTACATCCTCAGTCCTTTTTATTTTTTTTGAGACAGGTCCTGCCGAGGCTGGCATCAAACTTGAGACTCTCATGCCTTAGCCTCCCAAATTCCTGGGATCACAGGCATGGCCACTAGGTCTCACTTGAAAAAAACAAATTTTTGACCTGCACACACTCTTATGTAACTCCAACTCCTATCAACATAGAGAATACTGCTGTCACCATGGGATTTTTCCCTGCCCTGTCCATTAACCCTCACCCCATTCATCTGTAGAAGCAATCTTTTCTCATCACAGATTAGTGTAGGCTGTTCTAGCACGTCACATACATGGGATCCTATGTATTTTTGGTAAGGTCCGTTTTTGTGATTCATGTATTTGTGTGAACATCCGTAGTCCATTTCTTTTTATTGGCAATGTCCCAATTTATCAATGTGATATAGTTTGTTTATCCACTTTCCTGGTGATGGGTCTTGGATGTTCAAGGTTTGGGATACTATAAAAAAGGCTGATCTGACTGACCATTCCCATACAGTGTTTCCATGAACATATGTTTTCATTTTTCTTGATTGTGGAATTCTCTAGGAGTGGGATCACTGGTTCATGAAGCAGGTGTTCCCTTTTTGTGAGAAACTGTCAGATGTTGTCAGACTTTAGAGCTTAGCTCTTCCGATGGGTGTGTTATTTCACTGTGGTGCTTCCATGTACTTTTGCTTTACATTTTGAAGGTATGTCATCAGGTGCATCATAGGACAGCACTGCCATTTCCTTTTCTTTTCATAGAGATGGGGATTGAGTCCAGGGCCTTGTACACACTAAGTGTACACTCTACCACTGAGCTACACCCAGCTGGAACTGCCATTCCTGATGTATTGTGTCTTTCATCACTTCATAAGGATCCTCTTTCTTCCCAATTTCTTTTCATTAAAATCTATTTTTTTCTGAGATTCAGTTTGTGCATTTCTACTATATGGTAAGCATTTTCTAATCCCTTACTTTCAAACTTTATCCTTTTAAGTAATGCTTTTATAAATAGTATATTGCTACACCTAAAAATCCAAGTTTACAAAGGCAGGTGCAATATAGTGAGACATGATCTCATAAAAAAAGCAAGTTTATTCTCTCACAGATTCACTCCATTATGGGCACTTAACCACTGAGCCACATCCCCAGCCCTTTTCACTTTTTTTTTTTAATTATTTTTTTTTAAGAGAGAGAGAGAGAGAATTTTTTTTAATATTTTTTTTTAGTTTTCAGCAGACACATCTTTGTTTGTATGTGGTGCTGAGGCTCGAACCCGAGCTGCACACATGCCAGGCGAGCGCGCTATCACTTGAGCCACATCCCCAGCCCCCCTTTTCACTTTTTTGAGAAAGGGTCTCAACAAGTTGCCCAGGGCCTTGCTAAATCGCTGAAGCTGGCTTTGAACTTGTGATCCTCCTGCTTCAGCCACCAAGTTGGGATTATAGGCATGAGCCACCACACCCAGCTCATCTTTCAAAGTATTTTGGTTATGGTGTACATCAAAGTCACTCTTGTACATTGTATGGAATTGGACAAATGTGTAATGACATGTCCATTATGGTATCTCATGGAGAAGTGCTACTGCCTTCAAAATGTGTGTTCCACTTGTTCACCCCTGATCTTTTCACTATCTTCAGAGTTTCACCTTTTCCAAAGTGCTTTGGAATTGAAACCACAGTCCACATCCACAAGGCTGGACCTGCTGGTGCCTCTGGCCAGATTTGTGCAGTGAGGTTCCTCAATGATCCCATTATCGAGTGAATCTTTGGAAAGCTGTTCCCTTCTCCCAAATTACTTAGCAATTCAGGATTACTTTGCACTATCATCAAAAGAACTTGTTTAACAGAGGACCGAATCTGAGGACTCCAAACCTGCAACTTTGTTGGGTTGTCCCAACCTGGAGACAATAACAAAAAAATCCTGTGGCTACTTAAGACTGTGAACTTCTGGGGACCCCTCCTGGTTGCTGGTCTCTAGGCAGGTTCTCAATAGGAGACCCTGTCCCCAGAAAGGGAAGGTCTATTGCTCTGGGCGTTTGGAAATGTCTTGCCTGTGGGACAGGGGTTGAACCTGTTCACCTCTCCATCCTGACACTGCCTTGGGTAGACATGGCTGCCTAGGACCCAACCTGTCCAGGCTCAAGTACACATTCATCTGTCCTCTCTGTCTCTCTCCGTGGCTGCTACTGGGTCAGTCACACAGCACCCCTGTTCTTGTTCCCATAGCAATTTCATCTCCTGGGTAGCAGGGGATACAAATTCTTTCTTGCCTATGAGTGCCTGTCATCTTCCCCAAGCCACATTCCCATCTTATACATGGGAATTGCTTTCATTTTTCAGAAATTAAGTCAGTTTTCCATTGCTGTGACAAAATACCTGTGGTACATCCCAGTGGGGATCCCATGGCCAAAGCTGCTCACTCTTCATGAGAATAATTCCTCTATAGTAATCATGCCCACATCACAGCACATGCTTTGGTGTTCAATTTTTTCACCATGATTCATGGAGATTTAGCTCCCCAAAGGCCCTCAGCTGGGTCAGGACCCTGTTGCAGGTGGATATAAACCCCAAGCTTCCAACATGTTAACAATGACTCAGGGTGGGACTCAGGCACACAAGGCAGCGTGTCACTTTTGGCAAGTAATTTACCTATGTCACTCTATAGTCTTTTTTTAAAAATCAAGCTCTGCACAGTACTAGAAATAACAAGACTGTACTACCATTGAGCTACATTCCCAGTCCTTTTTAATTTTTGAGACAGGGTCTTGCTAAATTGCCCAGGCTGGTCTCAAAAGTTGCATTCTTGGTACTGAAACTTCTTGGGAACTTTGGAGCAGGGAGAAAGGCTATTATTTTCATGGTGCCAGGGATTGAACAATCCTAGAAGCTGGGACATGGCAAGTGCTCTACCACTGATCTACACTGAATCTACATCCTGCCTTATCTACATTCCCAGTCCTTTTGTTTCAAGACAAGGTCTTGCTAAATTGCCCAGACTGGTCTCAAAAACTTGCAATCCTGCCTGACTCCTCAATAGCTGGGATTACAGGTTACATACCACTACACTAGTGGGAATTTAAGAAATGTCAAGACAATAGACAGGCCAACTTTGCATTTTGGGGTTACTATATAGAATATTAAACACGTAGAACTTGATAAGCAAGGATTATCTGCAAAGCTGTCAGCAAACGTTTTTTTTTGTGTGTGTGTACGGGGTGGAGCATACTGGGGACTGACTTCAGAGGTACTCAACCACTGAGCAACATGCCCATAATCTCAATATGGTTTGCTTTGTTTAAAAAAAAAAAAAGTCATAAGTGAACTGCACGCAGAACAAATTTATTTGGTTTTAAACCTCATCTCATTTGGGTGCAGTGGCATATGCCTCTGTAATTCCAGTGACTCAGGAGGCTGAGACAGGAGGATCACAAGTTGGAGAAGCAGTTGTGAGACTAAAGGGCTGGGGTGTAACTCAGTGATTAAACACTCTGGGCTCAATTCCCAGTATCAAATAAACATAACTCAGCACTAGGTGTGATCGGATGTAGGAATCAAGACTAGCAGCAGCTCAAGACCCAATCTCCATATCCCCTAAGAGGAAGCACTGGATAAGGAAACACCTTCCCACCCATTCTCAAACCAGTCTCCAGTTTATCAACTTCAGAAGGGCCTGTTTGAAAAGTAGTCATTCCCCATCCCTTCATTCTTGGAGATTCATGCTGTGTCCCAGTTATATAGGTATTTGGAATCTGAATTCCCTAGAAAGCACCAGATTTCAAGAATTAACTGGCGTGGCACATGCAATAAACCTTCCTTTTTCTCATAAGTGTGTCCTTGTTATTGGATTGGCATTGGGGATAAGGACTAAACTTTCAGCAACAGAACGTTTGCCCTGGGTTTGATTCCATACCACACAATACAAAACACTGAGGTGGGGTGGGGGGGCAGACTTGCAGTTCATAGCCAACTCATGCTACTACAGTTAGAACTTAAGAGGAATCAATAACCAATGAAATTTGCAACACTTTGTATGTAGGACTGATATATATCCCTACAGAAAGAACAAACTACAGCCGCTACAGGGATTTCAAGGTTTTGAACTTATAAAATTATAACAAAAACTTGGGCTGGGGTTGTGGTTGAGTGGCAGAATGCTTGCCTAGCATGTGTGAAGCACATCAATATCCTAAAACAAACAAACAAAAAAACCCCAAAACTTAGGTTGACTTTAACATTAAAGCAGAGACAAAACAGAATTTTAACATTGTTTTAATCAAGTAATGCAGCTGTTTGAAACAGGAAATTTTAAGACAATTCAATAGAGCAAAGTGGATTACTCTATTAGGTTAACCTGTGAATTAAATCCAGATCATGTGAATTTGAATTCCACTAAAGTTTGGCACCAGACTTAACACTGGTCTAAGCCCTAACCCTCTCCCTTAGTGTTGAGAAGCCCTGACACATTTCCCTTAGAGTAAAAGCCACACAGCTCTACAACAACCACTTCATCAGCTTGACACGTGTAGTAAGTACACTCTACATGGGTCACCAGCACCTCTGATAGAATCTAGTTAATGACAGCAAATGGGCCTTGCCCAAAGAATCTGACCTAGGTTACAGGAGTTTGCAAAAGTCTCCTCTTTGGTGTGACACAGCATGTTCCCTTCAGGTATATAGCTCCTGCTCTTCACTCACTAGAATCTATCGAAAGGCAGAGGGAGATCTATGTTCTGTCCATGTTAAGATTGTTAGGTTTTTATTTCTGTAAAGTGTCAAGCTAACAAGGTTTTATTTTCAAATATTTGTATACTTTCAATGTGAAAAACTTTTATATACATGTCATTAAAGTCTCATAATCTGTGAGATGGGTCACAAACAAGAGCTGAATAATGTGAGCCAGTGCTCCACACAAAATTAACCACATGGACTTTGCAATGCCTGGAATGCACTTTTTGTGGAAAGGAATAAATGCAGTTTTTATAAACTCAAAGTCAGAACCCCAATCAAAAGTTTTCATCAGCTAACTGCATAAGAAATTCACCTGTGTCAGTCCAAATCCAAGGCCCTGGATGGGCTGTCAGACTCATCACCTACACCCAATGGCCATCATCCAAACTTCTTGGGAGCCCAGCTATATTCAATGTGAAGTAAAAAATATCCCTCCCAAGTCTTACACCAAAATATAGGCTCTGACTTAGAAATATGCCTTTAACTTGTTTCTTTTTTAAATAAGACTTTTTTTGGGGGAAAAAAAATCCAGTTTGAAATATAGCAACACTTTTTTGGCAAGGCAATAACCAAAATCTAAAACAGCATAAGCTACATGTCCAAATGTAAAAGGCATTGAATAAACCACAATATTTTTTTTCTTTTTTTGGGGGGTGCACGACATACTGAACACAAGATAGAATGTCTCAACATTTTGAAATTATAATTTAAATCTTAAGGGTAAAAGCTGAAAAACTGCTGAGTTCTTGTTAGAGATTAAATGCACCTTTCCCTGTTTCCCCCAAATAAAATCAGAATTTATTATTTAATCACACCTCAAAGTTTGAGTTTTCTCTTGGTACAAAGCAACTACTACATACACATTAAAATACTTATTTGTTAATTTAATAATTTTTCCCTGGCTCATCCAACGTGCAATGCACATGACTCCAAAGACTAAAATTTGGGGCTAGTGTACATGAACTGAAAAATCACAACTCCAAACTTCAAAACTAGTTCTTAAAATTATTTATAGGACACTCAGATTATTTTTATTTCTCAACAAGATGTTGCACTGTCATTTGATTATCAGTCTACCTCAGCACAAAAAAATTACAGATGCCAATTTGAGGGACTAAAAAAATTCAAAAGTACTAGATTTAACAGCTCAGTAAGATCATTACAAACAAGTCTGTTTACATTCTGCTGAAAACCCCTGAATGGTCTCAGCACCTAACAAAATCTACCAGGCTCCAAGGACCATGTCAGGTTAAATGATGGCACCACTTTTTAAAAGGAGCCAATTACTTTAGCTAAGTCATTCAGAGCCCAAAATCTGAAGAATGACCAAAATCAAATCTTTATTTTTATAACTGTATAAATGTGATCCAAATGTGTCCACCACTAGTTTTTCCAAAAGAAACATGCTATAAATAAGCAAACTACATCTGCTCACTGATGTGTGTATGGACTTCCTAGATGTCTCATTGGGCTAATTACAGACCACTCACAGTAATAGATTTTTAGTATTAAAGTGTAGCATGATGTTAAGCCATTTTAGCTTTTACACATACATGTTGCACTTCTGGCTGATAATGGAGAAAAATTTGCAGCATTACACTGTTAAGCTAGGTTGCATCCATTCTTTTAAATGGCGTCAATATCAATGTCATCATCCTTGTTGTCAGACTTCACAGTTTCAACTTTCGGTACACTGGCAGTCTTTGAGTACACCACCTGATAAAATAAATGATTTTACCAATTACATACCTTGCCCCAATAAATTTACCATTAAAATATAAATCAAGTGGTAACAAAGGAGAACTGCTTCAATGTAGCTAGAGTTTTATCAAATAAAACCCAAGTTACCTAACATGCTATCCATCACTCTTCCTATTGAAAGAGTGTATTTTATCTCATCTTTTATCTTAAATTTGGAATCACCCCTAATTTTTACCACCACTCTCAGACACGCACCATCAACACTGCACTAACCAACTTCCCCAGGGTTTACCTCAATGTTCTCATCTTCATCTTCTTCTTCACCACCAGAAGATTCTTCCTCTGCTTCCTTCAACCACTTTATAAATGGTTCTGCTTTGACACGAATCTCTTTGGCAAGTTCTTTTGATACATATTTCTTAGAGGCCTAAAAAAAGTCCAGTACAATTTTCTTAGGAAAGACTAACTTTTTACTACTGAGCTACATTCCCAGCCATTTTTATTTAGACAAGTTTTTGCTAAATTGCTGAGATTGACCTCAGATTTGCTATTCTCCTGCTTTAGCCTCCCAGGTTACTGGGAGATTCCAGGCTATTTTACCTGGCATCATGATACAATTTTGAATCCTCCATGGAATGTCTATTATGTATCTGGCAAACGCACAAAGTCTAAGCAATTTCTGCTGTTGCAATCGTCAAGATGACATCAGATAAGTTACATCAGATAAGCACAGGGGATTATACTTTAATGCAGACAGATTATGTAGTAATTATTAACTCGGACAAAAGAGCCACAGTGATCTTTTTCAATAGTTTTGAACTGGAAGAGCCCACCTTTTACATTACCCACCTTTTCCGACCAGCTGATGATGACCTCCTCTTCTAAAAGGTCTGCGTCATACATTTCCTTCAAGATATGTGGAATCTTAGAGAGGAGCTGAGCTTGATGCATTGCCACCACACACTCCAAACCATGAAGAAGGTATCGTTGAGCTTTTTTGTTATTGTGACAAAACTGCAAACAGATACTTGGCATTAACAAACTTTTTTTACATGGTGTAACTTGACAATTCTAATACCCAAATATATTCATTTCCTTAAGACTGCTTTTTTAAAAGTATGGCTCATAGTATGTCAAAAAAGTCAAAACACAAAATATCCCTATATTACTTACTCTCTACATCAAAGGTCAAGTACACATTTGCAGATGCTCAAAGGTTATAAAATACCTCCTCTTTCAGGATGACAAAAAATGAACAAAAGTGATTAAAAACAGTACCAAGGACACACACCATAATCTCACGAGTCTAAAACAATTTGCTTACTCTTAAGAAATGGCGCCTGTATTTCTTAATCTGTTCTCTAATTTTCTCATTAAAAAGAACTTCAGTTAGCACAAGAGGGCCCATGGCTTTTACATCCAGCCTTTCTGCTTCTGCGACAATTTCTTTGTCTGATGAGTCAATGATACCCTCTTCTTTCTTTTTCTGCAAATAAAAAGAAAACAATTCAGTGAAATGTTGGCATGTTTTCACTAGGCTCAAGATACCAGTTAAGGGACTGGGGTTTTTGCTCAGTGGTAGATCACTTGCCTAGCACCTTTGAGGCCCTGAGTTAGATCCTCAGCACCACATGAATATAAATAAAATAAAGGTATTGTGCACAACGGAATATAAATAAATAAATGAAAGATATCAGGCTGGGGGCTGGGGTTGTGGCTCAGGAGCAGAGTGCTTGTCTAGCACATATGAAGCTCTGGGTTCGATCTTCAGCACCACATATAAAAATAAATAAAATAAAGGTACTGTGTTCAATTACTTAAAAAAAAAAAAAAAGCTATCAGGTTAGTCTCCTTATTTCTTCTACCCAATTTGCATTTCTAAATGATACAAAATTGCAAGTGACACAACTCTTATAATGACCTTCCAAAAACTTTACTTGGATAAAGAAAAAGAAATGTGAAAACAAGAGTATTTGAAAGTAACAGAAGTTACTTTTCAATTATTGGGCTGGGGTTGTGGCTCAATGATAGAGCGCTTGCCTAGCCTGAGTGAGGCACTTAGGTTCGATTCTCAGTGCTGCATATATATATATAAATAAAAACAGAGGTCCGTCAACAACTAAAAAAAGTAAGAAATATCTAAAAAGCACAAAAGCTGGGCTGAAGCTCAATGGTAGATCAAGCAAATGTTTTACCTTAACAAAATCAAACAGAATATTGACACGCTCTTCTACAGTTCTTTCCAAATCATCACTGAGTGTCAGAACTTTTGCGTGGTCACTAATTTCATCCATTCTACGCCTCTGAGCTTCTTCAGTTGTATCCTCTCCCCAATCATCATCCTCCTCTTCTTCCTGTTTACAAAACCAAAATGTTTGACCAAAGGCACACTTTTTTTAAATATAAAAAATACTTCAGATTTACAAAGATTATTTTCCCACCAAAACTCAAGCAACTGGCAACACTTGGAATCCAAAATACTGTTCTAAATATTTAACTGAAGGCTAGTTTCATCATTTCTGCCCACTTCAACAAAGTGCCAGCTACTTTATACAACTGAGTGCCCACTAGGCTCTCAAGCCTACACTCACCACAGCATGTGGAGGAGGACTGATTTCATTTGGTGGTGGTGGTGGTGGTGTCTCACTGCTGGATACAGAACCATTTTCCTTGTCTTTGCCCTTTCTATTTTTCTTTTCCTTTTCTTTCTTTCCTGTACCACTGTCACTATTCTCTGTAAGGAAAAATGAAGGAAATAAAAGTTTAGTTCTGCCAGGCATAGTGATACATGCCTATAATCTCAGCAAATCAGGAGACTAACCCTCTCTCTCAAAAAATGATAAATAAGTAAAAAATAAAAAGGGCTGAGGGCATAGCTCAGTGGTAAAGTGTCCAAGTTTAATCACCAGTATTTGGGATGAGGTACATTCCTACAGTTCATATCACCTTACTGCTCATCAGAACACTTAAACATCATGCCCCCCTATTGATCTCAGAAAATATCACAAGACACCACTGTAATTTTTAAGGGCTTTCCATCTACTGTATTTCATAGGTAACAAAGCCACACGGTGAATGGAGATACATAAAATATTAGGCGTATTACAGTAAGACCAAGATTACAGTGATGTCTGACCAGATTAGTCAAAAGTTGGACCTCCTGCTAGGTGCAATGGCACACACACGCAATTCCAGCAAGGAAATATGAAGGAAATAAATGTTTAGTTCTGCCAGGCATGGTGATACATGCCTATAATCAACGTGGAAAGCCGAGGTAGCAGGATCACAAATTCAAGGCCAGCCTCAGCAATTCAGCAAGCCCTCGTCACCTGAATTCAATCCCAGCACCAATAAATAAATAAGTTGGGCCTAACCAACTTGAACAAGGCCTATCTCAATCTGGCTTTTACCTAACACTTTTCAGAACACTGTTTAAGCCCATATAACGGCTTGTCTCACAGAAAAGAGAACACCGGAATAGGTTAGACTTTCTTGCTATAGCAAGCTCAAATTGTGTCAGACAGTTTCAATAATCTGCCACAGAGTGTTGCTTGCAAAGTTCTAAGGTCATTTAAGCCTAACAAAGGAAGCCTCATTTACAAACAGTACCAAAGTAGATGATGCAATCCCATCATACTGTTTTACAACTTGAACTATGTTTTCCATTCTAACGTGTCTTAAAAACTGATGGCAGATTCGTCTCACCTTTAGTAGTGTAAAAACAAGAGTACAATTTCCAAGGAAGTCTCACAGTCAATAAAATGCAACCCAAGGACTGAAAACTCCTTACACTCTGGCTTTATAACAACAAATACTTTCCACTTTTGTTACCAATGACCATTGCTTTAAGCTTTTCATGAAGACTTACCAGGTGGGTTTTTGAGAATAAATGTGCAGAGTTTATGATGTGTGTCAAGCATGCCTCGGTAGCCACAGGCTTTACAAGAATTACCTATTGTTTGCTTCTTTGGATTGACATGCTGCCAAAATAATAAAAATAGGTATGTTACCCATAATGTAAGATGAAAATTCTAAGTGAATTTTTGGAACAAAGTGTGAAAATATCTAGACATCTAAAACACTACCTTTACGTACATTTTTTTTTAAGGTGACCTACTTGAAAGCATAAAAAAAAAAATCCCCCAAAATGTGAGGTGTTTTACTTACAATTAAGTCTTCTGTGTCTTCTCAGGAACGTGTTTTAGCTTTAATACAGAACTGATCACAAAAGCAGGTATTGTCTCACCACTCCCTAGCCCCCCATTTTTTGACAAAACCCTCAATGGCACTCACCAGTTCTGTTTCAGGATTCTCACACTCAGGACAGAGAACAAATTTTTTAATGAATCCATCCAACATGTCTTGCAGCTTATTCGCCTCATGAGATCCATTGACAATGTAACGGTCATTCTTAACATCAAACTGGGTCTGTGCTCCCAGCTCACAACCAAAATATTTGGTGGGATCTATGTTAAGAAAAGAAAGGCTTGATTATATTAAGGAACTAAATAAACCAATCTCTAGCTGCTTATTCACCTTTATTCAAGAACCACCACTGTTTTAAAATGATGTGGGTTCATGAAATGTTGGCTAGGCAGTGAACTTATGGCAACCCTTAAAGTCCGAGGCTCCACAATTAGCATATAACCTAATTAGCATATAACTCAGGAAGTTTTACAATTCAAAGACTGTCCTAGACCCTCTAGTGTACAGGCTTCTGGGAAAGCTTTACTTACACGTTGGAGGCCGATTAAGCGCCTTTGCAACGTCAACCATGTTGACTATAACTGTCTTGATTCCATTTCCTTTGCCCTCAACCTAGAGGAAATAAGAATTTCAGTTTTGCGCTGTCTTCCCTGAAACCCCACGGAGAGCTGCGGCTGCCTCCCTGCCACCATGGCGACCGGTACTACCTTGGCAATCAGACGGGGCATCTTGTAGCGATAGAACTGGTCTGACACGCTGCGGTTGACGTTGACAGACATTTTGGCTTATTAGTGGCTTTATCAATAAGATGAAGAGATCTTTGATTGCAACTTTTTGGTATCTTCTGTCTGGAGAAGAAGGGATGACATAAACGACTGCAAGAGTTCTCGGTCTCTGACATGAAAAATTTTTCGCCGCTGAGGCTGTAAGCTCCTTGCTTGTACGCTATGTTTCCCCAATACAGGTACCAATGGCTGCGCAACAGCTCTGCAAGAGAAGAGGGGCGACACGCCCCGCGGTTCAGCATCGCCGGGGCCGCCCGCAGCGCGGCCTCCGGGCGGCGGGGACGAGGCGGCCGCGGCCCCGCCGCCCGCGCGCGCTGACTCACCGCGCCGGCGCGCGCGCCCCCGAGCGGCCCCCCCCAAACTGCGCCACACGCGCGCGGGTCACGCGGCCGCGCCGCCATCTTGCCGCCGCCATGGCCCGCCGCCCGCGACTCACCGTTTTCGTCAAATAAAGACATAAACCCAACGCGGCTCGCCCGGGACTGGGAGGAAGAGGCGCTGGAAACCGGGTCCGGAGCGGCGGGGCGGGCGAGCGGAGGGCGGCCGGGCAGGTGCCGCCGCCGAGCAGCGGGAAGGGCTGTCCCAGCGACGTCCGCGTCCACACCGGCAGCGCCGAGCCTGGCGACCTGGTGGGGACACGGCCGTGAGCCGCGGGCGGCCGGGCGGCGCCAGCCCCGCCGGCGGCCCGCGGGTGGAGGGGTGGGAGCGCTGGGCAGGGGCGCGGGCCGCCGCCCCCCGTAGACTCACCTCTGGAATGTTCTCGCTCTGACTGAACAACGCCGCCGCCGCGCTCAAGCTACCCTCGGCCCCGGCGCCCGCCCCCCGCGGCGGGCTGCACTGCCCATTGGCCGGAGGCCCGCCCGAGCTCGCTCGTCATTGGTCTGCAGGCCGCGTCAATCGCATCCTTCCCCGCCCCCCGCTTCCTGGGGCTCCACTCGCGGCCGCGGCCCGCCCCCGGCTCCGGGCCCGGCTTCCTTCCCCTCCCCTCCCCCGCCCTTCCCATAGGTCTTCGCGGTCTCGCGAGAACGGGGCCGCGCGCTGTGGGTTCTGGAGCTCCGGGAAGATGGCGGTTGCCCCCTCCCCCTGCCGGGCGGGGCTCCACGGCGGCATCGCGATGACCCTCGGCCGCGCGAGGCTGGCGAGCTGGTAGCCGCCCCCGAGGCAGTGTTCTTCTCGGGCTGGCGCCCGCCGGAGCACATAGATTATCCCTGCTTCCGGGGCCCCGGCTCGCTTGCCCTCCTCGACCCTGCTGTCCTGGTGCTGCGGCTGCCCCAGGCGCAGGTGGCGTGGACTAGGGAGCCGGCCGCCTACTGCCCCGACCAGGACTCGGTGTGTCCCGGCACTCCCCGCGTTCGGGGCTCCCGGCTCTCTCCCGGGGAAACGCCGACTTAGCGGGGGGGTCTGCGCCCTGCCTAGCCCGCTAGGTGCTTCGCTGTCACTGGCCCCAAGTGACCGCCACGTCGGGCCTCCTAGAGCCCGGCCCAGCCTGCTTTATCGGCTGGGTTCCTGGCTTGGAGCCGTGGCCAGGGCAGGTGCTGGCGATGAGATTCCATACTGCGTTTGACAATGATTCTATTTGGAAAGAGCCTCTAAAGTTTCAGCTCGTAGAAACCCTCACATTCTTCAAAAACTTGGGTTTTGGGTGAAAGTTTCGGTCTAGACTTGAAATCGTACCCTCGTCCACCCTGAACCTCGCAAACCCACGGGGGGGGGGGGGACGGGGTTCCCGCCTCGGTGCCTCGGGGTCCGCGCGGTGCGTGGTCTCCCAGAGGGGTGGAACAACAGGGCTGCCCTTTGTTCTAGACCAGTCGAGTTTGCAGGAAGCTTAGAATTCAAAGATTTGTTGATTTCTATCAAAATTATTCTTGTATGATTTGAAAGCTTTATAAGCCGTTTAAAAATAGACAGTGTCAGAATAAATCAAAGATTGAGAAGTGATTTGTGTCCTTTCCTGCAGGGCCTTTTGTTACAATCACGCTTTGCGCATCAGTCTGTAATCGTTATATCGAATGCATAGTGCTTTATGGGTACCAGGGCTCCCCTCAGACAAACTCAGAGGTAGAGCCCAGACTCGCTGCTTCCGTTCCACTGTGGAGCATGACTTAGCAGTATTGAGACAGATTTAAGTTTATGCTTGACTGCACACGAATGACATTATTTTAGAAACTGTTAGAAAATATGGGTTGAAAGTAGTCTGGAGCAGAGGCTTGTTTCAGAAAAGGTTTTAAATAACAATTCGAAGTGATTAACTTTTTATACGTTTAATTTATTAAGTTTTGGGTTTGGTTTTGTTTTGGTACTGGGCATTGAACCCAGAGGTGCTTAATCACTGAGCCACATCCCCAGCCTTTTTTATTTTTTATTTTTTGAGATATGATCCCCCTAAATTGTTCAGTGCCTCCCTGATTTACTGACACTGGCCCAGAACCTCTGATCCTCCGACCTCAGCCTTCCCAGAGTCATTGGAATTACAGGCATGTGCCACCATATCTGCAGAAGTTTGTACTAATTTATAATGCGTAAAGTCTTGGACAGCTTTTAAAAATTACTCTTACATGTAATTTGTTGAATGCTTATCATACCCTGGAAATTTGCTAAGCCCTTTGAATACATTATCTTGTTTACTTCTTGGTCTCTCTCAGGAATTTATATTCCCATTTCACAAATGAACAAACTGAGACTTGGAAATAATTGAGCCACTTGCCCAAGATCATATTCCTAGTAAGTGGCAGAGCTAGGATTAAACCCAGATCTCCCTGATTCCAAAGCCTCTTCCCTTAACCATTAGGTGGCATACCCTCTCCAGATAAATATAAGCATAAGTACAGCTAGGCAGTTTAAATACGTAATCTCACATAATTTATTAATGGTCCTGTGAGAGGGTGTTGCTGTGCCCATATTTTACAGATGAGGACAGAGACTCAGGAAGGTTAAGCAATTTTACCTAGTTGTCTATGTAATAAATGGTGCACAGTGTTTGAACTCCAGCTTGTTTGACGCCAAGCTCATTGCACAATTCCACCTCCCTTTTCTATCCCTGCCTCATTTGGCTTCTGTATTTCCTTAATCAGATGCTTACAGGTTAAATAATGGACACTTATGAAATCCTTGTCAAATGCTTGCATGAACAGTGCATTTCAGCACATGCCCTGGACAGCGGGTGTGAATAACTGCCAGAAAGGTAAATTAATCAGCTAGCCCTCTGGTTTTTCCAAGTTGGTGTCTGCTGAATGTGGATTAGTCCTCTTAAGCAAGGTCCATTATTCCTGGACTGAGAACCTTGTATTTCTGAGTGGTGAGCCATTGAATTGACTAAGGTAGTGTCCACTGTGAGGGGTCATCTGGTTGGTCAGCTGGCTCCCCTCTGTGACATCCCTCTCAGCACATGGCTGGTTACTTAAGTTCCTGTCTCCCTTGTTTGTGGACAAGCTACAGAACATAGCCGCATTTTCCTTCTGGTCCTAGCCAGTTACCCTAGTGTGCATAGAGCAAACCTTCTGAGCTGCTGGAAGGGAAGAGATTGTCTGGTGAGTATAGAACTTTGGGTGACCTCGGGGTTAGTGTCCTAGACTGTGATCATCTAATGCTCTCTCATCAATAAACATGTCTGTGCTATGTAACAAGGACACAGGCCCCCCTGCCCAGTCCCTTCCAGAAGTTCACTTTTCAACTAGTGGAGGCTGGTGCTTGCCCTCCTCCAAGAAGGCTATGACCCCCTGGGCAGGATGCCTCCAGGCCTCTGTGACTGCCTAGCCTACACCACCCACACACCACAGCCCTATTGGGGGTACTTTTTGTTGTTGCCTATTTACTTGTTTGTCTTCTTTACAAGGCCAAGCAGCTTGAGGACAGGGAACTTATCCTCAGGAGAACAAAGGAATCCGAACTTTTGCCAAGGAATGCAGGCCTCCAGAGATAAGAAGCAGAGGCATGTGGGGAAAAGATTAAGGTGTTTAGGTGAGGAATCACTAGGGGCTGATGTGTGTTCCTCCTCCCAGGTATAGTGCTGTGATCCTTCAGGAGTCTATCTTGTTGCCATTCCTGGAAAAAAAAATACAAAATTGTGTGGCATCTGCCTGCATGCACTGCAGCCCCAGTAGGTGATGGGGGCTGGATGGTGGGAGGTTGTCTCTGCTCCTGAGTTGGTTTGGTTGCTGGCACCTGGAAACCACTCAGAGCACCCAGCACAGGGCAGCCTTTCCACTCTGGTGCTTCTTGCTCGCCTCTGGTGAGTATTGACTTAGCTGGACCCCTTCCCGTGTGATTTCGGTGGCCAATCTTGGCCTGAGTGCTGCGGGCACTGGCCACAACCAGGGGCTCTCCTGCCTGAAACCTAGGCACACCTCTGCAAGGGAGCATCACACCTACCCTCCTCTCAGACACTGTCCTCATAAGTTGTGAATCTGGCAGTTTGTCCACCCAGGTGAATCCTGCACTGCCAGCCAGTAAGTGAGCCCTGATCCCTGGTAGTATGTGGGGAGTGGACCCTGTCTGGTTAGTTTCTCAGTGCTGAGTCCCTTGCTGCCTGGGTGAGGTGTCATCTAGGTCAGTTCTTACATGTACAGATATTGGTGGCTGCATTTAGGCTCTGCATCCCTTAAAGGAATACCCTACTTACCTGTGTGACCTGGTTCCCCTGGGGCAGAGGTTCTTAAATATGAACATCTGAACCCTGGATTGTTAAGACAGAGATTGTGGGGCCCCCACCCAGAGGGTCTAAGTCTGGGGCCAAGCACTTAGATTTCTAACAAATTCCCAGGCGTTTAGGTTGTGGACCCTAGAGCTACATCCTGTTCAAAAGCCAGGGGTCTGTAACTTTGGAACCTAGGTGGCCTCTGACCCTCAGCATGGATGCTGTCAGCAGTTCCTTTTGTGATTCAGGACATCTGTCTGCGAATGGAAATGAAGAGCAAGATCTTAGCCCTAGGTGAGGGGTGCGGAGGTGGGGTGGGGGGACTGGAATTAATGCTGATTAGAGAACTTTCCTTCTGTGTGAGGCTACTATGTCCTGACTTCCAGCTTTTAAATCTTTCCCACCGCTTAGGGACGTATTATCCTGCTTGGTGCCTGCAGGTTCTTAAAGTTCACTTCTCTTGTCTTAGTTGGCTCAACTGCTGTAAGGCTCTTTTTCAGTCAGGTCAGAGGGGAGGCAGGCTCCAGGTATCAGCACAGGGTGTCCATGTGGCCTGGAGGTGCACTAGCGTCTCCAGAGCTGGGAGGATACATTTTCCCCTCTGCTGCTGATTTGCATCCATTGGCCACCATGAGTCCTGCCCAGGGCTGCACTACATGTTAGAGACGCAGTAGGCCTTCCAGGGTGCAGCTTCTGCTAGTAGGTTTATTTTGATTGTAAGCCAACACTTAAAAATTTAGGAGATTTTCCACAAAAACCCAAATTTATGACTTCTTAGGAAATTGGAAGCCTTGGCACGCTGGGATGTATCTCATAAGAATGAGATAATGAGATAATGTCTAGAAGTCTAGTCTTGGCCAGCCATTCAGAGCCTAAGATGGATCCCAAGTGCTCATGGAGCACCCATCCAGGGGTATAAATACACCCACACTTGCCCCTTCACTCAGTCATCACTGTTTCTTACTTCTGTGTTCACCTTCACTCATTCATTCATTAATTCAGCCAAAACATATCACACATCCTCTGTCTACGCTAGAGAATTTGAACATTTAACATGTTGTGTGTTAGTCTGTTTTTCATTAGGTAGTCTACCTTAGGTAGGCTAACTTTATAAAGAGGAAAAGTCTGTTTAACTCATAGTGTTGGAGACTCCATTGGTTGGGCCTCTGGAGAGGGTCTCAGCATGGCAGAAGCCTGTGTGAGAGCTGCCATGTGATGGGAGTAAGTGACTTCTTGAGACAGGAGCCTGGGGCCCCACAACCCCTCTTGCAGGCATGGCTCCAGTTGACCTTAGGACCTGCCGCTAGGCTTTCCTCTGAAAAGTTCACCACTTCTAACTGCTACATGAGGACCAGACCTCCAACACATGAATCTTCTTCAAGGGACATATTTAAACCACATCCAAACCATGGCACATAGTTTTAGTTTCAAGAGCTGCTGTAACAGCATGGCTTCAAACAACAGAATTATTTTCTCATAGTTCTGGGGCCAGAACTCTAAAATCCAGGGGTCCCAGGCCAGGCAGTCTCCCTCAGCTTCTGTTTGCTTCTGGCAGCTAGAGAGCTGTGCCTTGGATGGCATGGGATGCTTCCCTTCCTGTGTCATCTTCAAGTGGCATGCTCCTCTCTCTGTTGCCTGTCTTTGTGTTTCTTGTCTTACAAAGAAACTGGATAGCCAGGCACGGTGGTACACACCTGTAAACCCAACGGCTCAGGAGGCTGAGCTGAGGATCAGGAGGCTGAGCTGAGGATCATGAGTTCAAAGCCAGCTTAGCAAGGTCCTAAGCAACTCTGTGAGATCCTGTCTTTAAATAAAATACAAAAATGGGCTGGGGATGTGGCTCAGTGTCTCAGCACCCCTGGGTTCAAATCCTGGCACCAAAAAAAAAAAAAAAAAGACACTGTACATACTGGATTAAAGGCCTGTGGTGTTTGCTATGACTGTCTAAATTACATCAAATTAGAAACCCTTGCTTGTTATCACTCAAAGAGAGGTCAGCACCTGCCTCAGGGGCAGCTTGTGTTTGTCAGCATTCACAAGTCTGACCTGTGACCTCAGGTCCCCTTTTTAGGTTGGCTCATGAAGGCTACTTATGTGTTTGGGTGTTTCATGCAGAAGGAAGTCTTTGGGCTGGGTCACTCACATTCCATACTCTCTTGCTAGATATTTACAGAGCTTATGGCTATTTTTAACACTTACCTTTGCTGCCTTAAAATCACAGCCATGACTGGCTTCACCTACATAAATGTGTTCAACCCCCAAAGCAAGTCCTCTGGGGTGGATTCCATTATAACTGCAACTGAGGCACAGAGAGGTTGTGCAACTTGATCGAGGGCACAGCATGGGGGATGCAGAGCTGGTGGAGTGTGGAAGGCAGTGGGGTCTGAAGGAGCCAGAACAACTGTGCCAGGTTTGTGGGTGAAGGTTGGCAGCCACGTTCTCTTTCCCATCATACTCCTCCCTAGTGACAGGGATGGCAAGAAACCTTTGCCCTGACCACATTCTTGAAGCCCAATCCCAATCTCCTTATTCCCTGTGAGCCAGAGCAGGCTGTCCCTGTGGCCCTGCCCACTTCCCAGGGCGTGGGCAGGGCTTTGGGTGGTGCACAAGCACTACCTGGATGTCTGTCTTCCTGACTCCAGGGCGAAGTTCCTAAACTTCTACTTACCAAGATTATGTCCACATTTGGGGTCACTTTCTGCTGTATTCTCTAGTATTTGGAAGACCCATCCAGAAACCATGACTATGTGCTCTAAATAACCTTTATTTTGTGCTACTGATCTCTCTAAGCAAATATAGCTAGTACCAGATGGGACTGTTGCAGTATAGAATTCTTAAGGAAAGAATGGATTCATTTTGAGTTTTCTTAAATTAGGTGAGAGAGTTTCCCCCCCAGGCGATGAACTCCCACGTTCGACACTCTCAGTGTGACATTTTGTGCTGTTAAACTTGGTAAGTAAAGCTCAGCTATTCTGAGCTTTATGTGCCAGAAGCCCAGTGCTAAGATTCCTTTTTTAGGTTAGTTCATGAAGGCTGCTTGTGTGTTTGGGTGTTTCATGCAGAAGGAAGTCTTTGGGCTGGGTCATTCACATTCCATACTCTCTTGCTAGATATTTACAAAGTTCATGGCTATTTTTAATACTTACCTTTACTGCCTTAAGATCACAGTCATGACTGGCTTATTTCCCTTAGCACGATCTCTTCAAGGTTTGTTCCTTATGCTGAAGAAAACAAGTCACAAAAGGACAAGTACTGAGGAATTCTACTTACATGAGGCAAATTCATTTGGACTTGTGTTTGTGTTTGTGTTTATCAGCATTGACAAGACGGTGGCCAGGGGCTGAGGAGGGGAACGGGGATTTGTCCTTTGTTTCAGAGGGTCAGTTTTGCAAAATGAAAAAGGTTTTCTGGGATGGGCGGTGGTGGCAGCTGCACAATGTCAGTGCAGTTAATGCCATGTAACTGTACACTTAAAAATGGTCAACTTGGCAAATTCAATGTTTTACATGTGTATCACCAGCATAAAAAACCCCACAGCTTTACAGTAGCCCAAGTGACTATATCGAAGTAGGTACACAGTGATGGTGGCTATAGAAACATATTCCTGAAATTAAAATATGATGTACATTATAAATATTACTAATAGCTGCTGATATACTTACATATTTTTTGGTTTTGTTTTTGTTTGTATTTTTCAAGTTTGCTCCTTGGCAAGTGGCAATCCATTTTAGCACTTTGAGCTGTTATTGTCCTGTGCAGGAGGGAAAGTAATATTCTACAGCATTATCAAAAAGTTTTTTTAAAGCCATGAAACTCCCTCAGCAACACAGGCAGAAATCCTCAGTAGGGTCTAGATGAGAGCCGGAGTAGAGAGCAAAGATATAAATCTCAGGCCCTGAGGCCCAGTGCTGAGACCAGATCTCCTGCTGATTCCCTATTTAACCTCATTGACTCCCTCTCTTCTACAATTATCAGGTTAGTGTGTTTTCTTTTTTTTGCCTGACTTTTGTGATCTGGAGGAGGGCCTTGGGCAGTTATCCTCTCTAGCTTATCCATAGTCAAAGGAAATATTGATCATTGTTCATAATTCTTATAGAACTGAAAAAAACTTGGGTCTAGGCACTTAGGATCAGGTGTGTGCCATTTGACCATGAACCTTCACCTGTGAGAAGGTGCCTGCCAGTCTGTAATCACTCATATAAATGGGCTCTAAGCCAGCCTCCAGGGAAGACAGCCTTTGGGGTGAAGCAGTCCTTCATCTTTTCCATCAGGTGGTTTATCCTCATGGATCCTCTACGACCACTTAGCCTGGCCTCTTGGTTACTCAGCTGGTTTCTATCCTGCAGCCATCAGAGCCAGCCTTTTGTGAGGTAATAGGCCCATAAGAGCAGGACTTTTATCCCAGGCTGAGGTAGGAGGATCATAATTTGAGGCCAGCCTTGGCAATTTAATGAGACTTTGTCTCAAAAAAAAAAAAAAAAAAAAAAAAGGGCTGGCTTTATGTAGAGGCACATGTTTATAATTCCAGCATGATGATTGGGAGTTCAAAGCTAGTCCCAGCAACTTAGTGAGGCCCTAAGCAATTTAGCAAGACTGTGTCTCAAAATAAAAATAAAAAAGGCTGGGAATGTGGCTCAGACATGAAACACCCCTGGGTTCAATTCCTGGTAACAAAATAAATAAAAAGTATTGGGGACATAACTGGTAGAGCATCCCTGGTTCCAATCTCCAGTGCCCCAAAACAAAACAGCAGGAGCTATAAGCCCAGGTCCTCCAGGGGCTTGGCAGGTGATAGCAGAGTGAAGAAGGCAGTGAGGATGGCAGGGAGGACAGACCCTAGAGGGAGCAGGGAGAGAGATTGAGAGTTAAAGGCATAGGAAACAAAAACAAAAACTGTGCAGGCCAAACAAAACATCAAGGTGAGGTCTGGCTAGGGAGCCCCAATGGGGAGTCTATGTGCCTTCCAGTCCCGCCCGCCCATTGACCCATGTCCAGGAGCACTGTGGGTCCTACTGACTGAGGGTATACTGCTGCAGAAGGGCTGGCCTGGAGCCCACATGTCGGACAGTGACTTCAGGGCTCTCTTCCACCTCACTGCCAGCTAAGGCATTCCCTAGATAACACATTCTTCCACGTTTGAGTTGTCTTTTTAAACATAAATATATGGATTTAATTTCATCTTACGCTATCGTCAGCTTTGGTACTTTTCTATTTTAATAATAGTCACCACTTTCCAAAAACTCTCAAGACTCAAAGTTTGGCAGAAATCTCGATGTGCATACTATGTGCCTTTAAAAATTACAATTATTTTCTCTTGGTTCTTTGGATTAAAAAATCAAAGAAATTGCTTGCGAACATTATTATAGCATGATTCTGTTGGCCTTCTCTGAAATTTAACATGTCTTAAGATAGAATTTTTTTCTTTGGCTTTTAGGTTAACATCTACGGTGAGAAACTGAGATGATTTCAGTAGAATTCTAATCTAGGACACAACTTGGTAGACCTAGGGTAAATGCGGCCCCTGCAGATGTGTCATATTTGGCCAACACTGTTTCAAATGCCTTTTTTTTTTTTTTTTTTTAATGAAATGCCTTCAGGGCATGTGTGCTGGTGGGCCTGAAGTAACCCCTACCCCCATACAATAGCTTCCTCTTCTGAATTCAGTCTCTCCCTGGCCTGTGAAGCCACATGTGGTTGTGATTGGTGTTACCCTGGGGAAGCACAGCTGTCAGAGTGAAGTTTGGAGTCGAGAGTAGGTGCAGGAGCTCACCCTGCCATATACTGCAGGGGCTAGACCAGTTCAGCTGCTTGAACTTTATAGAGCTGCCTCCTGGCCCTGTCGTAGGAGTGCCACGTGGCCTCTCAGTCTAGAGCCCTGAGAGGACCAGTGAGCAGCAAAGGATACCCCGCTTCAGCCCCGTGCCACCCAGTTGACACCTGTGGCAAGCAGGCACCCTTGCAGTGCAGCCCTTGGGGCATCACACGGGAGTGACAGTGCAGCAGCTGCCAGGGAACAAGTGCTGAGCCAAGTTCTTTCTGTCTGTGGAATGGTGGACTCCATGTTATAAACACAGGGTCCCTTCTTTGTTTTTAATATTTATTTTTTAGGTGTAGTTGAACACAATACCTTTATTCAATTTATTTATTTTTATGTGGTGCTGAGGATCGAACCCAAGGCCTCGCATGTGCTAGGTGAGAGCTCTACCACTGAGATACAACCCCAGCTCCACACACAGTGTCCCTTCTGATGAGGGACCTGCTCGTCCAAGTTTGCTTGGGGCTTTCCCATTTTAGCACCAAAAATCCCCCCACCTGGGAAGCCCCTCAGTCCCAGGCAAAGGAGAATGGTTAGTCATCCTTGGCAGGGTGTGGGTTTTACCTACATTACTTGTATAGTATAAAGTAGAATTAAAAAAAAAAAAACACAAAACAACAACAACAACAAAAAAACTAGATCAAAGAAACAATCACGTTCTATAGCAGTGCAGGAGGCGGGTGGGGGGGGGGGTGTAGAGTAGAGTGGGGCCAGAAGAGCACTTAACATTCTCTCTCTTCTTTCCTTCCTGCTTTCTTCTGTTCTTCCCTTTCTTTCCTTTCTCAGTACAGGGAATGGAACCCCAGGCCTTGCACATGCTAAACAAGTGCTCTATCACTGAGACATCCCCAGCCTGCACTTAACACTATTTATTTATTTATTTATTTATTTGAGAGAGAGAATTTTTTTTTTTTTTTTGGTACTGGGGATTGAATCCAAGGGTACTTCACCACTGTTACATCCCCAGTTTTTTTTTTAATATTTATTTATTTTTTTAGTTCTCGGCGGACACAACATCTTTGTTTGTATGTGGTGCTGAGGATCGAACCCGGGCCGCATGCATGCCAGGCGAGCACACTACCGCTTGAGCCACATCCCAGCCCCTGAGAGAGAATTTTTTAATATTTATTTTTCAGTTTTGGGTGGACACAATATCTTTATTTTTTATTTTTATGTGGTGCTGAGGATCAAACCCAGCGCCCCGTGCATGCCAGGCGAGCGCGTTACCGCTTGAGCCACATCCCCAGCCCTATTTTTTATTTTTTTAGAGTAACTTTATGTTCAAGCAAAACTGAAGTGAAGGTGCAGAGATCCTGAGTATCCCTGCCGCCCTTCACAGCGCTTCACTGCCCCCACTGCCTCCTTTCTCACTCAACACCCCTTCCAGAGTATGGCATCTGCTGCTGTCAGTGACCCGTGCTGACACTTCATCACCAGAATCAGCAGTTTACATTAGGGCTCACATTCAGGGTGACAAGTTCTATGCAGAAGAGCATTTTTAAAAAGTGAAATAGGCTAGACCCACTCAGAGAGATCTGCAGGAGGTGACAGTATTCTTCTTTGAATACTTGATCTCAGTCATACATTGGCATGTGTGTCCGGGCAGTAACATAAAACTCTTCCCTCACTGTGGGTTGTGGTGACAAAAGTTTGAGAAGCTGCATGGTGTTCAAGCTGCATGGGAGGCATGTCAGGTTAGGGAGACCCCAGAGGAACTTTATGGGGGCCTGGAAGGTGGGGAAGAGGGAGGAAATCTGAGAGAGACCCAGAAGTGTGGAGGAGAGATTGCAGGGCAGACAGGAGGTAAGGGGCTGCTCAGGAGGGATGGCGGCAGTGGGGGTAGAGTGGGGCATGGTGAAGGACAGCCAGGCCTTGGACTTGCTGGATCCTAGGGAGCAAGAGGGACTGGGGTTTGAATTTCCGGCTTAATCTCCTGGAGCCTCTGCTGCTCAGCAGTGAGGTGGAGAAGCAAGGGAATGGGGCAGCCTGGGGCCTGAAGGATGGGAGGGTCGTTTAAGTATTAGGGTCAGGCTTTGTTGAGGAATGTTTGTGGACAGCTATCTCTAGGATAGCTCAGGGAGGGCAGAGATGGCATGAACCAGGTGGAAGGTCAGCATGGGATGCAGGGGGGAGACTGATGGCTGTTCTTCAGTGTCTCACCCCCAGGTAATGACATCACCATGCTTAGCTGTTGACTTGCTTCACAGTGTAGAGGCTTTATTTGCAGCACAGCAGGAGGCAGAAAGTGAACAGGACTCCAGAGACTTCTGCAGGCCCCTGGCTTCCTCCTGAGGAACACCAACCTGGCTGAAGGTGGTAGTTCTGCCCTGCCAGCTTTCCCAGGGGTCCTACCGCCAAGGCAGGATGTCCTTAGGTGTCTGCCTACACCTGGGGAGAGCCTTGGCCATTTTGCCTCTTAAACTATTGGAATGCAGATTTTCCTCTTTCCCTCATTAAGGATACCCTACTCACTGGTCCCTATTTTTGTTTCTTGCCTTTAGGGACCCCACACCCCCCACCTGCCTGGCAGCTACGTGATATTCCTTTTTTTTTTTTTTTTTGGTGAATAAATATATGTGGTACTGAGAATCGAACCCAGTGCCTCACACATGCTAGGCAAGTGCTCTGAGCCACAACCACAGCTCCTGATATTCCTTTTGAAAACACAACACCAAGAACCCTCCCAACCTGAACCATAGAATTTGCTGATTTTAGAGACCGGACCTTTGAAACAAAAATGCCTGATCATCACACTCGTGCCACCTAGGGTAAGATGGGGACTCTGCATATCTCTTTCAGGCCAAAGGAAACTGGGCACCACTTCATCCAGAGCAGGTCCCTCCACCCTGCCCACACACCCCTTTGCCCTCAGATTGTTGGCTCTTTGTGACCAGACGCTGTACATGGTTATAGGCCCAGGGAAGGTTCCTGTCCTTGTTGGCGGCTAAGTAATGAGTGTTGGAGCCAGCAGTTTTAGGATGTGGCCCATAGATAGGCTTCCTGCTCACACAGCTGCACAGGGTCACTGCTGGCTGCTTGGCACGTTAGGAAAGTTGGTGTCGGGGATGGGCCTGAGGAGGCATCTGCTGAGGAGGGGTTTGCAGTCGAGGGATGTGATGCTGGTGCTGCTGGCAACTGGTGTTGGCTTTTCATCCATCCGTCCACACACCTGCAGTGCCAGAACCTGCACTTCAAAGAAGACCCGGGACCAGGATGCAGTGTGATGCTTGGTCAATAGAAACACTCAGGGGTCCCAGAGCAGTGGCCCTGTCTGGCTGGCTCAGGGAGACACCCGTGCCTCCCTCAGGTGCAGTGGATGGTGTGAATGTGGAGGCGAACAGTGGGAAAACAAACCGTGAGTGGCTCCAGCCAGCTATAGGCAGGTCCTAGGGGGCACATATGGGGATAAGGGAGAAGTCTATGCCTATGATCGCTGGTGATTAGCATTCATTGACCTTTGCTGGGCACCCCAGAGTATGGTATGAGCTAGACAGGTAATTCCAGGTAAACTGGCTACTGTACCTGTTCTCCTCACCCTGTGATCAGTATATCGGGGGTCTGCAGAGTCCTGTGGCTACTGGGAGCTCATACAGGGTGTAGCTGGGGGAGGTGGAAGACCCACAATAGTATATTTAATATTACCCTGAAACCTGGAGAGATATCAAAGACAGAAGTGAGGCAACAGCTTCTTCTGTTCCAACCCAGACCAAGGAGGAAAGTCTGGGGTCTGTGAAGATTCCCTGTGCAGACAGCCTGGTGGTATGGGAATGCCCAGGAGCTCAGGTGGGCAGAGAACAGGGGCCCTACAGTCCTCCCCAGAGGCCTGACTCTCCTGTATGTGTTGAGTCAGGATTATGTCCAAGCAGAAGGCCAGGAAGGAGAGGGCCTGGTCTCTGTCCAGGGCACAAAGATGAGAGCCATGGTCAAGCTGGGCTAGGGAAGAAGGCAGGAGCTAGGCACACAAAGGGTAGGAACTCATGGGCAGTAAAAGCCCAGTTCTCGTGTCATGACGGCTTTATCATATCTCATAAGAGCATTTCCACCCAGGGCCTCACTTCATACCACAGGTGCCTTCTGATAGATGGGATTTGGGTTGAGGGCAGGGGAAGCCAGGACCAGTCCACCTCACAGATAGTGCCTGGGATTTCCTTCTGCAGTCGGATGATTCTCTGTTTTGCACATGTAAAATAAGATGGGGCAATTACTTATTTTAATTGTGTGGTTAGAAAGATGTGGGGGTCCTGGGTGACTTCCCATGATGTGCTGGGCTGGGACTTGAAGGGACCAGTGATTCTGTTCTGAGCTTTGGCCCAGGTCCTCTCCAGGCTGTGGGTTGTGTGCACCATAGGGAGCCTGGGTGCTTATCTTTTCATGACAAACACGACTGACAGCCTTCGACCAACCAGGAAAATCATCATATCAGGGCCACACATGCCAGAGAAGGGGGCAGTTCCTTGGTGCTGGGTGTGTATGAGCATTCTACCTTCCTGGCTGCCTGGACACCAACCCCACCACCTCCACACATCATGCCCACCTAGACCCTACACTTGGTGGTTCCATTTCTAGCCCCACTTCCCTGCCTCAGGTGCTTTGCACTTCTGCCTGGAGCGTAGTGTCTGTCCCCGTTCCCAGAGGGCAAGGGCTGGGCTTTCTGAGTCTGGGTGTTAGTGTCATTTCTCAATTCTGGAAAATTTAGTGATTGCCACTTTTCTTCTTGAATTCAGCTGTATCTTTTCACTTAGCATTTAGGTGTTTTTAACTTTCCAGATGGATGTGCAAGTGTTTTCAAATTCATCTTTTTGAAAAATGATTTAGGAACATCTCATCTTAGAGGCATGTGATCCAAGCTGGTGGTCAGGTTGAGATCTGGTATTCCCAGCATGCTGAGGCCTGGGTAGTATAGGGCAAAATTTTGTTCTTTTTATATCTTGGTTTCCAGATCTAATTTTTTTTGGTCAGTCTTTGAATAATTCATATTTGAAGGATGGGGCTGGGCTATAGTTCAATGGTAGAGCACTTGGGTAACATGCCTAAGACTCTAGGTTTGATCCCCAGCAGTAAAAAATAAAAATACCCCTGCTCAGGAGGCTGAGGCAGGAGAAACGTGAGTTGTAAATCAGCCTCAGCAATTTAGCAAGGCCCTAAGCAACTCAGTGAGACCCTGTCTCAAAATAAAAATACAAAAAAGGGCTGGGGATGAGCCTTGGTGGTTAAGTACCCCTGAGTTCAATCCCAAGTACCATAAATAAACAAATAACCCCCAAACATTTGAAGGCTGTATTGAAAACTTCCACTAATATAGTAGTCCTGTTGTTCTTTTCTCTGTTGTTTGTAAATTTCAAGACCACTTTATGAGGTGCATATGTGTTTAAAATGGCTTTATCGACTTTGCAAGTTGAATCTTTTGTTTATTTAATAACATCTCTGTCCCTAATAAAGCTTGCTCTTAAAGTCTCTTTCAGCTGATGTTAATTTCTTTTTAGTAGTAACTCACCTGCTTTGTTGGTTTCCATCTTTCATATCTGAACTCTGGGTGCCCTTAGACTTTGTTTATATCTTTGGCAAGCAGCTTATACTATATGTGCATTTTTAAAATCATGTGTGTGTGTGTGTGTGTGTGTGTCTGTCTGTCTGTCTTTGATGAGTTTAATCCATTTTTTATTGTAATTATAGATGTATTTAAGACAGTTTCTACCACACTAATCTGCTATTTCAGTCCCACCTTGTCTATATTTCTTTTGAATCCTCTTTGGTGTTTGAATTAATTGTGGCCCCCTGAGCAGACAAGATTGTGCCAACTGCTTACATCCTGTGGCTTTGTCAGACGCCTCGACTTCTCCTGCATTGATAACACCCGGCTTCTGGTTTCTGGCTTGCTGTAGATGTATGTTTCTTCTGGACTTGGATAGTTTTCTTTTCATCTTAGTCTCTGTGTGTGGATTTTCTTGAGATTTCAGTCTTGGGTCCTTCCTTTAATTTGGTTCTTACTTCTGAGAACTGTCTTCACTATTCATTCCCTTAGATGTATAGCTCTGACTCCTCTTGAATCTGCATCCAGATTCTGTACCTAGCCACCATCTCTATTGGCATTTGTTTCTCTCTCTCTTTCTTTTAATATTTTTTAGTTATCAGTGGACCTTTATTTAATTTTTTTAATGCAGTGCTGAGGATCAAACCCAGGGCTTCACCCATGCTAGGCAGGTGCTCTACCAATGAGTCACAGCCCAGCCCCGGCATTTGTTTTCTATTTCTTTGTCCTACTCTTCTTCAAGGAAATTTCCTCCATTGGATCTTCCAATTTTGCTGATCTGCTCCTCAGCTGTGTCCAATCTGCTTTTTATTTCATTTATTGTGTTCTTAACTTCCAGCCATGCTTTTCATTGTTGAACTTTCTGCTTGGTTTTTTCATCTTAATGCTTTCCTATTATTATTTTATATTTCTAATATTTCCTTTATCTCATTAGCTATGTTTAGTAGGCTAACTTCAAACTGTTGGTCATTTGTTCTAATATTTCTGTGTCTGGTGGGATCCATAACACAGATTGTCACTTTTTTTTTAAAGTATTGTATTATTTAAATTTTTTTTGTTATTTTTTTTAAAGAGAGAGTGAGAGAGAGAGAATTTTTAAATATTTATTTTTAGTTTTTTTTCGGCGGACACAACATCTTTGTTTGTATGTGGTGCTGAGGATTGAACCCGGGCCGCACGCATGCCAGGCGAGCGCGCTACCGCTTGAGCCACATCCCCAGCCCTTTTTTGTTATTTTTAAATTGTAGGTGGACAAAATATCTTTATTTTTATTTATTTATTTTTATGTGGTGCTGAGGATCCAACCCAGGGCCTCTCACATGTGAGGCAAGCGCTCTACCACTGAGCTACAACTCCAGCCCTTATATGATTTTTTTTTAAAAAAAATATTTATTTTTTAGTTGTAGTTGGACATAATACCCCTATTTATTTATTTATTTATTTTTATGTGGTACTGAGGATCGAACCCAAAGCTTCGCATGTGGTAGGCGAACGCTCTACTGCTGAGCCACAATCCCAGCCCTTTGTATGATTTTTAAATATCTTTAATTTTTGATGTGGTGCTGAGGATCAAACCCAGTGCCTCACATATGCCAGGCAAGCACTGTACCACTGAGCCCCAGCCCCAGCCCAGGTTGTCACTTTTGTTTTGGAACACTCCTACTCTGCAGTGTCTGGATAATTGTCCTCTCTTTTCTCTGCAGGTATCAGCAACTCTCTCAGGGTGTGCACATGTGTGGAGGGCTTAGAGTGTGTGTGTCTGAATGAACTTCCTGGGTGGATGAACTCTAGACAGAAACCCCTGGACATGAGAAAACCTGAAGCAACTCTGCAGGACAGGGCCTGTTGCTCCCAGGGAGACCAGGTCTGGTTCCAAGAGAAGAGAAAAGGTTGGCAGGGTCAACAGGGTCACACAGCCTGATGAATGTCTGGCAAGGCCATTAGTGAATCCTTGAGCCAGAACAGATCTAGAATCCTCCAACCAATGTTTCTTTGGAATGGCCTGAGTAAGTAACCTTGGTGCTCTAGGTCACTGGCTGGGGGCAGCTCCCAGGAAGCATGAATGTCAGTGCTCAGTAGCTGGGACCCTCCCTAGAGAGGCGGGTAGAGGAAGTACATTCTTATGGCCACCACATATTCCCAGGCATTACTGGCCTTGGCTTGTCCACCCCCTGCTACCTTCAAGGCAACTGATGAAAGATTCAGGGGAACAGCTATCTCTGTCTCTAGTTCCTTCATGCTTTCTGTCTTTTACTTTGAGAGTTAAGCCCCCATTTGATGGGTGCTGGGGTCAAAAATGGGAAGTGATTCTTTTGCTACATTCAAGTCTCCTGAGGGGAGAGGATGGAAAATCAGGTCATGAGGTCTGGGAAAGAACATAGAATGATTAAAGTCATATCTTTCTGTAGCAGTTCTATGACAGCCTGGAGCTCAGAGAGGCGGTGTTGCTCCAGTGTCCTACCTGCCGCAGGCTGTGGTCTTTGATGGCACCAGCACCAATATCCCTGCGGAAGAGCAGCCTGATTTGCCATCAAGCTCTTTTGCTTCTGAACAGCATTTAAATTCATCCCAGTACTTCCTCAACTGCCTGGGAAACATCCTAGTTCAAGCTGAGAATCTGGGTCAGCTGTTTATGAGCCGAGTGTTTGCTCAATGGAGCAGGCAGCCTGGGCAATGGGTGACCCCTGGGGGCCAGGAGTCTGGGTAGGGATCAAGACATGAGCTCATGTTTGACATCTGCTTTCTGCCACACTGTTGCTTTGGTTGTGGGAGTGGCATGGCCGGAGCATTGCACCTCTGTGGGGAATAGCAGCAGGGTGTGTAAGGAGGCTTCTCCCAAGGATCACTGAGGTTTGCAGGGTGGGAGCTGCAGCTACCTGTAGCACAGGTGAGCTGGTCACCGTATGCAGCTTTGTCTTCTACCTTGAGCTTGCTCAGGACCTGAGGCCTCCTTTCCCTGATTGAAGCCTTTTCCTCCTGGCGTGCCTTCCTGGGCGAGGAATGGAGGCTGACCCTTGACTCTGGCTTTCTACATTTTCCCACTGACCTTAGGGGAGGAGGCCTGCCAATCTCTGGAAGTGGGGGTCTTCATGGACCCCTGACACCTTCCTTCCAGAAAAGCAGCCCCATTCATGAGAAAGCCACCAGTCTGTACCTTTGGCTCCTGGTGATAGGATCTCTGCTGTGATTATCTTTAAATTGTGTGTGTGTTGGCTTTTTTTAAAAATTTATTTTTTAGGTGTAGATGGACACAACACAATGACTTTATTTTTATGTGGTGCTGAGGATCGAACCGGGTCCCACCTGTGCTAGGGAGCGCTCTACCGTTGAGCCACAATCCCAACCCTGTTTCTTAGTATTTTTAAGTTGTCAATGGACCCGTATTTTATTTATTTATATGTGGTGCTGCGAATTGAACCCAGTGCCTCACATATGCTATGCAAGTGCTCTGCTACTGAGCTACAATCCTAGACCCAAATAGTGTTTTGATACCCAAGCATGTGTGTGTGTGTGTGTGTGTGTGTGTGTGTGTACACGCGCATGCGCAGCTCAATAGTGTAAAACACATTCTTCAAACGAGTCATTCAAGAGTTTGAGAAACCTTCATTGGAGCTCTGCCTGAACCTGTATCTCTGTGTGGGGGGTGCAGGTGTCTTCCCCACCTGTCTTAGATCTTTGAGTTGGGAAGAATCTCTTGGTCAAGCCCCCTTGCTTATTTGAGCGAAGGGCAAATGAGCCTTCAGGCAGACTGCTGCTTTGCCTGGGATGCAGTCTCCATTGCTAAAATTGGACTAGCTGGTCCCTCTAGAAAGCCTGTTGTACTCAGAGACCTTTCAGCTTCAAAAGCATTTACACACTTGAGGGACATTCTGGGGGAGAGTTGAACAAGGAGACAGCCTGGTTTTGGCCAATTAGTCCCCCAGCATCCTGGCCAGAGCTGGGTATCTACATGCAGGGACTGACCATTAGTCTCTTGGACCCTGAATGTGGAGCTCGGTTGTGGATCCCATTTGTGGGGACTTCCAGCATGGCCTGGCAGAGCAGGCAGAGTGGGGGCTGAACTTTACCCCTGCCACCAGGACCCCCTCAGCACTGACTCCCCTGGCCTGCATGGTAGTCCATGCCCTTGGTCTTCCAAGCACACACCAGCCTTGGTCCCTTCAACCTTCTCTGCTGCCTCTACCTGGGGAGGGGAGGTGTCTGGGTGGAGCTCTAACTTCAAGGATCCTGGCCATTTTTGCTGGGAGCCCCTTCCTTGGCTGCCACCCTAGGAGTGAATGCCCACTCCCAGGAGTCCTGAGGTCAGGGCCAGTAGCTGGAGTTCTATCTGCCCTCAGATTGACTTTGTCAAGGCCAGTGCAATGAGACCCCCTTTGAGACTGCACATGAGACCAAGCTCCTTACACATGGGTGCTTCTGCCATTCCCAAGGTGGGGGTGAACTGTTCTGCACTGGGACCTGACTTGGGGTGCTATTTGCCCTCCAGGTTGTATAGCGTGATACTCCCATTGTTGAAAATTATCCTGCTTTTTTTTTTTCTTGGGGGATGTAACTGGAGATTGAACTCAGGGGCATTCAACTACTGAGCCACATCCCCAGCCCTTTTTTAAAATTTTATTTAGAGGGGGCTGGGGATGTGGCTCAAGCGGTAGCACGCTCGCCTGGCATGCATGCGGCCCGGGTTCGATCCTCAGCACCACATACAAACAAAGATGTTGTGTCCGCCGAAAACTAAAAAAATAAAATGTTAAAAATTAAAAAAATAAAATTTTATTTAGAGACAGGGTTTTGCTAAGTTGCTTAGGGCCTTGCTAAATTGCTGAGGCTGGTTTTGAAGTTGTGATCCTCCTGTCTCAGCCTCCCAAGCTGCTGGCATTGCCAGGCTTGTGCCACTCAAGCCCTGCTGTTTGTTTTTTAAAAGGAAACTTCTTATTATGGAAATGTGTGACATTCACAGGAGCATAGCAAAAGGAGCCCTCCCATTGAGTCATTTAGTTTCCACAGCCATCCTCACTTGGCCTGGCTTGTGCCATTGAGCTGCCCTCCAACACTTTGGTTTTGGAGTGTAAGCCAACTTCAGACATCTCAAAAAAGAGAGCAGTTCTTTATAAGTAGCTGCAGTGCTGTTGTTAGGCCTTGCAGCATGAATGGTAGAACATCCCAACTCAGCACCACCCAGGCCACCTGGGTGTGAAGGACCCTTTATGTTTTCTTATGTTTAAGTCATTTTAGAAATAATTGCATAAGAATAAAGGAACTACAACAACCAACTCCATCAGACATCTTTCTCTTTCACATTTATGACTTTGAAAGGTATGTATGCCTACATCCTTAGAATGCCAGCAGCCACTCGCCACTCGCCTGTCTTGCAACACCTTGTAAGTGCTGATTCCAGGTCTCCAATGCACCCCTTGTGGGCTCCAGAATGCTATTGCTTCTCTTCCTCTTTGCATTGGCATTGTCAAGATGTAATATTTGAAGGAAACTGTAAAAACAAACAAAATATTTTACATTACTGAGGATTGAACCCAGGATGCTTATACTACTGAGCTGCCTCCTCAGCCTCATTTTAAATTTTATTTTCAGACAGGATCCTGCTTAGTTGTTGAGGTTGGCCTCAAATTTGTGATCCTCCTGCCTCAGCCTCCCAAGTTGCTGTGAGTGTAGGTATGTGCTATTATGCCTGGCCCCTTTTGGAATTGTTGATGTGATTTTTTTTTTTTTTTTTTTTGAAGAAAGCAGTTATTTTCTTTACTGCATGGTTGCAGAACATTTTCCTTTTTTTGATTTATAACACCCATTACAATGATCCACTCATCTTTAAAATGCTGCATCATCTATTCCCTCCTGTATCTGTTTATACACTTGCCTTCAGCATTTGTCCACTGAGCAAAAGCATTGCATTTTGTTCACAAATGTAAAAAAAAAAAAAAATGTGAAAGAATGCTGTCACCTTCCTTTTAGAAAAATGGATCATTCAAATTCTTATTATAAAACACTGAAGTCTTTCCTGTTTACTGGAAACAGATGATATTTCCCTTTTGTCCTTGGAAATAAGCTTGGAGAAAATGTATTTAGACCTGGTCATCTTAAGGATGCACAGAGATTTCTCTCATTCAATGGACTTCCCCATCATGGCTGGTGTCTGGCTAGAAAGCCACTCTATCCTCCCTTATTTCTGATTACCTGATGTTAGAAATATTGGGGTGCCTCAATAAATCAGGCACATGCTCAAAAGTTACTCAGCAAGGTGTTAGAGTCTGTAAACAAGTCTGGATGGCGCCTGGCAAAATGCCAGAAGGAGTGGTTTGTAAAGTAACAAAAGGGAGCGATTAAGTGTGGAGATTCCTGATTGGTTGACTGCTGTATCTAGTTTATGCTAATTAAGATAAGCTGTGCAAAATGTATAAATACCTCTGTTATCCTACAATAAACGGCTTCCATTCCTGCTGCATCAACGTACACAAGTTATTCGTCACCCCCTGGATATTTTGCCCAGCCAGCCTGGCTGCGGCAGCAAGGCAAACTTTACTTCTGCAGAGGGTGCGCTACCAAACAAAGTCTGGCAAGCAAGCACACTTGGGTGGTGTGCCTGCTTTTATCCCTAATGCAGCACTGCCCCTTGCTCTGACAGGAGGAGTTTGGTGTTACAATCTATGCAATTGGCTACTTTTAAAATTGGGGAAGGTCTATAGTTAAAATGACCCTTCTATGATTAGATACAGGTTGGGAAGCTCAAAATGGCTATTGGATCTTACAACCCAATTTTACATTTAAGATTAAATACTCTATTCTGAAAATGGACGACCAGGCTTTCTATTTCTCACAAGCACTCCTCCTTTTCTTTTTATACCTTGGGGTGTAGCCTTTGGTATTGCCCTCCATCCTAGACATATTAACTTTGGGGGATGAAACCGCCCATGGAAATGAGTTCTTCCCTTTTTAGCAATTTGGATAGCCATCCTGGTAATCAGGAACACCTGATAAGGTCCTTTGCAGCTGGGTTGAAGCTTGTCTTCTTTCCAGGTCTTTTTTTTTTTTTTTTTTTTTTTTTAATATTTTATTTACATTTTAGTTTTGGGCAGACACAACATCTTTGTTTGTATGTGGTGGTGAGGATTGAACCCGGGCCACACCCATGCCAGGGGAGGGCGCTACCGCTTGAGCCACATCCCCAGCCCCTCTTTCCAGGTCTTGAATAAAATCAAGTTATCAGCCTGAAAGTGATGAATTGTGAACTCCAGAGGAGGAGTGTAAACAAGAAGTCCCTTTAACCTGAGGGATGATAAACTGGAGGATATGGCTGGTATATATTTTCTCAGAAATTGGCCTTTAGTTCCCATAGTAGGGAAGTCTGCAATTTTTTTTGAGGCAAGGGAGCCCATATTGCAGCACATAATAATCATACCAGAAACAAACAAACAAACAACAGATAAAGTTCACCTATGTAAGAGGTTAGAAAGATTTGTAGTCTCAGATTGACTCAGAACAAACTTGTGACTCTGACAACTCTTTGGGATTTTATCAGGCATTCCTGTCTAAAAACCCTTCCTTTATAACCTTCTAGTTTTACTTACTTTAGGGAATACTTTCACAAGTGTACATCTCAAGTTACACTAAAGGAAGATTGTCTTTTTTTTTTTTTTTTTTTTTTAATATCTATGTATGGCTGTGCTTTGGTTATATTCTCCTGCCAGGTATTTAAAACCAAGTTAGTCAAAATTGACCTTTTTCTTATCTACTTTAAGGATCAGCTGAGATTCCTCAGGGTTCACTCTTGGGAACCTGTGAGGCTCTTGGTTCCTTTAGCTTTTCCTGTATAAGTTATGCCATCTGCCAGAATGGGTCACAGTCTTGCTGACCACATGTTGCTTCCCTTGGAAGTATCAGGGAGATTTCCTTCTCTAGTGACCCTCCACTTTGCAGAATGTGCAAAAACCAAACAAGAGGAGCTTATCGACTTCTCCTTGTGTGCCTTTAAAAGGAGGAGGGAGCTCTGTAAGACTCAAATGGCACTCTCGCCTTTCTCAGATGCACTGCAATGAGAGTTGTGAATCTTCCTTCTCACCTTCCTTTTTTGATAAAATTCCTGCTTTCTTACCTTGGTGGCAATCATGATGTTCATTCTTTGACTCTCTAGAACATGAACCTGATCCCGGCTCCTGTCAGTAACACTTATAACTTTCTTATATCTCTTTTCTAATTTCAGACCCTTTCTTAAATTTACATTCTGAAACAATCCTTATGAAATTTCTGAATTTAGACAAATTATTCCTTTTTAATAAGATGAAATACTTTGTTTCACAATATTTAAAAACATACCTGACACTTTTGTACTGTTTGCATATAGAATTATACCTGTTAGAATTTTAACTTAGTAACCTTGCTTTCAGTGAAGACCCAGAAACAAAGTAGTCTTAAATTGTTTTCCCATTTTTTCAGCAACTTATAAAAACACATTTAATAGGCCCAAATATATTGTCATATAGCCCTCAAGAAGCCAAGAGTACTTGAATTTATATTTAGCAGTTATTATTTTAGTATTTTAACTTTGAAAATTAATCAGATGTCTCCTCTAATGAACACATTTATAAATGTTTATCCCAATTATGTTAAAACTTATTTACACATTTTTAATTTAGGTTACCCATGAAAACCAAGGTATCTGAAAAGTCTAGCTAACACTTTTTTTTTTTTTTTTTGGTGGGGGTGGTACCGGGGTTTGAACTCAGAGGCACTCAACTACTGAGGCACATCCCCAGTCCTATTTTTGTATTTTGTTTAGAGACAGGGTCTCACTGAGTTGTTTTGTGTCTTGCTTTTTGCTAAGGCTGGCTTTGAATTTGTGAACCTCCTGTCTTAGCTTCCTAAGCGTTTGCTGCCAAAGAAAAATCCTTAAAAGTAATGGACATTGCACTTTTATAACATTTATAGAAACTAATATTTTCTTGATTGGCTGTCCACCTAGAAAAACATGTGAGTTAGTAATTTAAAAACCATCTTTATTTTTATGTATTTACATAATTTAAATTGAATTTTTTCTTAAAGGTTTAAGTCATGTGAACTAAGAGACATTTAGATCCATTTTTAAAAAAATTATCTCTCTTTTATCTATATTTTGATACCATGTAAATGATATGCAGACAAAAACATGTAAACACAATATATGATACAGAGGTGTGCAGAAATATACATAAAACCGGGGCTGGGGATGTGGCTCAAGCGGTAGCATGCTTGCCTGGCATGCGCATCGGGACGCTGGGTTCAAACCTCAGTACCACGTAAAAATAAAATAAAGATGTTGTGTCCACCGAAAACTATAAAATAAAGATATTTAAAAAAGGAAATATATATAAAACCAACAGGAAACAGACTTTATAGCTTTTCATTGAATAATTGACATTTGAATAAGGACAGCAGGAAAAACAGATAAAGGACTAAAAACTCCAGTCAGACAAAACAAGACTATTTATAACAAAACATATTAATTTTGGCACATAGGACTGAACATGGACTCACCATAAAAACTGCGAGCTCAAATAAGTTGGAGACTTTGAAGAATTAAAAAAAAAAAAAGAAAAAAAAAAAGACAGCCATAGTTCTTCTAGTAAAAGAGAACATGGAACCTCTCTATCAGACCAGAGTGCACTTGTGGGTCAAATTAGAGACAGTTCAGGTATTTAAAGAATGTGGGAGTTCACAAGTTCTTCAGGAAAAGAAGACTTGAAGATATGGGATTTTCCCATTTTCATTCTCACTCCTAGGCCTGGAATGGTTATTCCCCAGATAAGCATTTATTTCCTCCTTTTCCTTATCTCCTAGGCTGTATTGAGTGGGGTCTCTTTTGCCCCTGGTTTTTAGGGCCTGCTTTTCTTTGAGTTACTTGTTCTGGTAGCCAGCATAATTTTAGCCTCTGGTTTCTGTTTTTCTTCATCCCTCTTTACATACACCTTTTGGGTTTCCTCAAACAATTCCTCTAAACTTGTATCCTTACAAATTTCTAGTAATTTTCTAGCACTGTCAGGCCAGCCATTAGTCACAAAGTATAGTCTTAACATTTCTTGCCCTAAGAGGTCACCAACATCTAATCCAGAATATTTTCTCTTCTGTTTATTTGATCTGTGCAAAAATTCTGCTGGTCCTTTCTTTTCCTTGTTGTGAATAAAGCCTTGGCTGTATTTTGGGATCAAGGGACTGTCTTCTTATTTCCTTTACAATTAAGTCTCTCAGATCTCTCAGATGGCCCTTGTATTATTTTGTTATTATTATCTCATTGGGGCTCTTTTTTTGGAAATTTTTGCACCATCAGGTAGAACTTCAGGTCCAGCTGGATGCTCACATTCCTGAGCTACTGTCTCTGCTCTCCAAATCATTCCCTGTTCCTCTCCCAGAAATAAAATACTCAAGATGAACATAAGCTTGGTCCAGGTGTAACGCTGGGGGCCACAGAGTTGGTCTAATTGGTCTGCAACCTCATGTGGGTCTTCTAACAGAGACATCAGTTCCCATTTAAAATTTTTCACCTCTATGCTAGTAAAGGAGCACTTATAAATCCAATTTCTCCCCCTCCCAGAGGAACCTACTTGAAAGATAAAGGATGGGTTGGGAATGGAAAGGAACCAGATTTCTTTTCTATCTGGAGAAAGGGGAAACTTGGACTATTCTGTTTGCACTAATCTAATTATTCTCTTAGTCTAGGCTGGGAAGGGTGCAAAGCTGGGGGATGGGCAGAAGCTACTGCAGCCAGGTCTGGTTCCTCTCCACCCTCTTCTGAAACATTCCTGGGGAAAGACAAGGGATCCCATTCGTTTGATTCTGCCTTCTGAGTCTTAGCAGTTTTATCCTCATTTTTAATAATTTTAAGAGGAGAGAGGACTACAGGCCCCATTCTAAAAAAAAAAAAAAAAAAACATAATCTATCCCTTCCTGACTACCAGGACTTTTATCCTTTACATATTCCATCCATAATTGACATATCTAATCTTCAACTGCCCCAAACTTTGGCCAAAATACTGAAGGCTTTAAGATTAGCTCCTGAGTCCAAGAAAAATGATAGTTTTTTATTATCTTTTTTTTCTTTTTCCCTTTAATTCTAAGATTATATTTCCAATATTTTAATGTGAGACCCAGAGGACTGTCTGGGGGAATTTTGGTGTCTTTTCCCCTGTTGGTGTCATCTTTCTCCAGACTGGAGTCTTTTTATTTAGAGGCTAATCCCCCCACTGGAGGTTTCTCATACCTCCCATCCCACTCTTCTGGGTGTGATCTTGTGTGTCTGAGTCGAGCCTCAATCCCCCACTAGAGGTTTCCTGAACTCACATCTCGGTCACACACTGGCAACAAGTGAAAGAGAATACAAAAAGAAAAAGCAAGGGAGACAGACCTCAATGGATCAGCGATGCTTGATTAAGCAGCAGAGGGGCATATTTTCAAGAGGAAAATGGTGACGGGCTATAACAAGGGTCTGAGTTTTATAGGGTTTAGCAGGGCCACATCATGGGAGGAGTTTGTCAGATACTTTTGGCAGGGAGGGAAGCTAACAGAAGGAAAATTGTGGAAGGTCAGAGACCTTGGTTTCCTTTTTCCCCCAGGGGTTGTAAGTTTTCACCTCCTTCATTCCAGACTCTAAAAGGGGTATAATGAGTTGGGGCAAAGTTATAATATATGGCTACTTTCTGTTGAAGAGGGATGGAGTAGGGTATCCCTTGTCAGAGATCTGGAAGAGGTTAAGGAGGTGGGGGTATTTCAGACTCCAATACAGCCCTGGTGATTGTGGCTTGAGGTGGTGTAGAGGGAGGGAAATCGTGGGTGATTTCTTCCTTATGGGGCTCAGGAGAGTCACATTGTGAGTGAAGGAGGAGAATGGCTTTTCCTAGTTCTTGGGAGGTGGTCTGGGCCAGGTGGGTCACCTTGTCAAGAAGTTGCTTCTGTATAAAGTTAAGAAGGCAGGGAAAAAATGATTACTACGAGAAAAAAAGAGTATTAAAGGGGTTGAAAGAGGGAGAAACCAGGAAGTTTTAGGTCTTCCAACGAGGCTCACCAGGAATTGGCTAGTTCTTGTCTCTGCTATTCCAATCAGTCCTGTAGTTGTTTAACCTTATTCCTTATCAGTCTTGACTGATTGAAGTAGTAGCAACATCCTTCCCTGAGGAAAAGAACAGAGGCCACCTCATTCAGCAGGAAGAGATCTAGGACCTGATGATTTTGCAGGATGACCAATTGATTCTGTAAAGTCAGTACTGAATTGGTGACCTGCTGGATATCTTCAAAACCCTGTTCTGACAACTATTTATAGTAGTGAATAGAGGTTCTTAATCCTGCTGCTCCTGTGCCAATCTCAGTGGATATCTCTAGCCCTATGAGTAAGGAAATAAACTGAAGGGCTCTCTTATGTCTGATGTGCACTATTATCAGGATAGGCAAACTTTGCTTTTTTGGTAAAACATCAATTTGAGAAATTAAGGAAGACCAAGATACAGAGGTCTAATTTTTTGGTAGATAGTGGTAAATATGAGCCTCTCAAAGGAAAAATGCCTCCGAATTTGGGAGGCACCAGCGATGTAGGACTGACATAAGTATATGTCTTAAGTTCCATTAAAATAAATATTGTCTTTCTTTTAAATGCCCAGTTACTTTGGTTATAACTGTTTTTGCTAGATGTGTAAGACCAAGCTGGTCACATTGATCTTGTATCTATCTATTGTTAAGAGTCAGCTGAGTTCCCTCAGCAGGTCACTCTTGGGAACTTGAGGGAAGCCTCCTCGCTCCTTTAGTGCCATCTTCCAGGATGGGTCAGGGTCTTCTTAACCATGTGGCTCCCCTTGGAAGCATCAAGGACATCTCCCTCTTCAAGGACACTCCTGTTTGCAGAACGTGCACTTGTTCTGTTCTCCAGGGTCTCATTGGTCCCCCTGATTAGGAGATTATGTGGTCCAGAGTTGCAAAGCCCTTAGAGAAGTCCAGGCATTCCCTGAGTCTGAGCTGGTCTTAGAGGTCAAGAACCAAACATTGTCTTATTTTTTCTCTCTTGGCCCTTTTATTTACTTAACTTTAGTCTCTAAACTTTGGTCTTAAACATCCAGCAAGCCAGTTTCACCAGTCTTAAAGTAAGAGTACTGGGTTTTACCTTTAATGTCTATACTTATGGTTATTTTACCCCTTCCATTTAATTGGGGTCAGCATCAATACTGGAATTCAGCCTTACATCTTGTCTGTCCTATAGCTGATAGCCTATTATCTCAAATTAATTCAGGTTGTTATATTAGAAATTATATTACTATAAGGCACCAACAGATAATAGTTATAAAGTTTATAAGGAAAATACAAAATGAAATTAACAAGAGTAAAAACATATTAAGTTTATGTAATAGCTATGAACCAAAAAACAATTTTTATAATCCCAAATCTTTATTTCAAAATTAATTTGAAGAACACCAGCTTGGTAAATGCTCTTTTAATCTTATATTTTGAAGGCTTGCATACTTGGAAGATATGAATACATAAAGAAAAATTCAGAATCTGTAGTGAAGTGTAATACTCTAAAATAACAATTGTTTTTTTTCTTTCTTTTTTTAGAGAGAGAGAGAGAGAGAGAGAGAATATTTTTTAATATTTATTTTTCAGTTTTCGGTGGACATAACATCTTTATTTTATCTTTTATTTTATGTGGTGCTGAGGATTGAACCCAGCACCCCGCGCATGCCAGGCGAGCACATTACCACTTGAGCCACATCTCCAGCCCTAAATAACAATTGTTTAATCAGAGTTATACAAACCCTAATTTGTTTAAGACTAGTTTCTATAAATAATAAAACCTAACAGACACAAAAAATTATCTTGATAGATAAGAGCAGGTTAATGTTTTAAGAAATCCTTGTTACTTTACCTTTAGAAGATTAAACTTTGGGTTATATTAGTACATTAATATTTAACCTCAGGAAAAAGCCTTAAATAACTTGAACTGATTGTGCTAATCATACACAATCAATTTAGTTACACACAAACTTTTTGAAATTTTCCCTCCACAAACCTTCTGCAACTTACTTAACACATTCTATAACTTTTTACTTTACCACACAAAAGACTTTCTCACCTGGAAATGTTTATTTTTCCTTCTATTTTCATTCTAAAATATATTTCCATACATAGAAACTTCTTATATCTATTTCCAAGCTGTTAATCCCTTTTTAAATTCACATTCTGAAAAATCCTTATGAAATTTCTATTCTTTTCCCCCAATTAGTCCTTTTTTTGGGGGTGGCATACCAGGGATTGAACTTGGGACACTCAACTACTGAGCCACATCCCCAGCCCTATTTTGATTTTATTTCAAGTCAGAGTCTCAATGAGTTGCTAAGCACCTCACCATTGGTGAGGCTGACTTTGAATCTGAGATCCTCCTGCCTCAGCCTCCTGAGCTGCTGGGATTACAGTCATGTGCCAGAGCACCTGACTCCAATTACTACTCTTAATAAGATGAAATACTTTTGCTCTCTACAGTACTTTAATTGAAATATTTAGCTGAAACTTTTTGTACTTTTACACCTTTTAGAACTTTAACTCTTAGTAACCTCACTTTAGTAAAGACCCAGATACAAAGCAAGCTTAAACTATTTTTTTATTTACCAATTTATAAAAATACATTTAATGTTTAAATATATTACTTTAAGGAATTTAAGAAGTCAAGAGTACTTGATTTTATATCTAACAGTTGATGTTTTAGCACTTTAATTTTATAAATTAATCAGGTGTCTCCTCTAACAAACACATTTATGATTAATACCATTGATGTTGATGTCAAATCTAATTTACTCATTTCTAACTGTAAAAATCAAGATATCAGATAAGCATAGTTAATGGTACTAGCTCTCTCTTTCCTGTTGAAAACAATCCTAGAAACAATGGATATTACATTCTAGACATTATATAAAAGCCAAAAATCTTTAATTGTCTGACCACCTAGAAAAACTTGTGAGTTAGTAATTTTAAAGAAATCTTTACTCTCATCTGTTTACAAAATTTAAATTGAACTTTTTAAGTCACATGAACTAAAATGTATTTGGATCCATTTAAAATTTTTTTTATTTATGAGCATTCATTTATCTATGCCAATATTGGTACCATGTATATGATATATGGACACAAGCACATATGTAGACACAACAATACAATATGCAGGATGCACACATATATAAAATAGAGTAAACAAAGATCTTGTAGTTTTTTGTAGGTAGATCTCCACAAGTAGGAGACAGTGCTACAGATGTTTATTAAAGCCTCTATTAGATTTAAACTGTTAGAAATTAAAATAGAGCCTATAAGAATTTTATATTATGACTTAAATGTAGGGAAGTCCTATATAGTTGAAAATGCTAGATGTGAAGTCCAACAGCCATGGTGGACACTGAAATCAAAGGTTTCAGGTGGCTACTTGTCCTCGATGACTATCAGATTATCAGATTTATTCTCAACATTACCGTGTCTATGTCCTTCTTAGGACTTTGTAAAAGGAGAGTTTTCAAATGTATTTGAGAACTAACCCTTGAAAATTGATCTCTGAACAAAAACAGGGTGTAAAAACTTCTATAGTTAGATAAAATAAGTTGGATCAATAAAAGATATTAATTTAGGTGTGCAGGATCAAATTTGAATTCACCATAAAACCATGAGATCAAATTATTTATATATATATATATTTAAGCAGAAGTCCTAAAAATAATGACATGGCAGAATTACTCCAGTAATGGAGCATGCAGAGCATCTTTATCAGGTCACAGTGCACTTTAGGCTCAGATTAGAGTCAGTTCAAATAGCAAAAGAGTGTCCTGAAATCTTCAGGTAAAGATTCTCAAAGAAAAGAAGACTTGTATATGAGATCATTTCATTTTCCCCTTCCTGTGCTGTAGCAATTATGGAGGAACTTGTTAAGAAAGGATTGTAGAGTGCAAGAGAAGATAAGATAACCAGCCATTTAGGTCCTTGAATTTAAAAGTTACACTTTTTTTTTTTTTCTTTTTGGTCTCAAACCGGTTCTGGGCAGTCACCACTGCAAGCCTTATAAGTCTTGAAATTTCTGAAAGCTCCGTAAGCCTTGGGGAGACAGAGATCTGGCAGAAGTTAAGAGTAAGGGAAACTGCTGTTTTGAGCTTGAGAGGCAAAACCTCATATATAGGGCATTTTAACCATTTTTTTTCTTTTGTAAAATCAATCTCTTAAGATGTGGTCCTATAGTTTATGTTTTCTCCAGAGACTCTTTTCCATTTCATACTAGCAAAGCAGAAACACATATCAAGACCACCTATGTAGGAGGTTAGGAAGATTTGTAGTTCTCAAATTGACTCAGAAAAAAGCTTGTGACTCTGACAGTCTCTTTTGATAGATGTCAGGCACTCCTGTCTGAAAATATTTTTATAGCCTGCAGCTTTATTTACCTTTGGTGGGGGTTCATCTGCAGTTTCAGGGGCAGTAAATGAAGAAGAAGACTGGGGGTCAGGACCTGATATAGGGGGCTTATGCAGTGGGGAGTCAGCAAGAATTAACTGTAGAACAGAACAAAGTTGGCATAATGAGGGCCTTGAGCGAAGGTAAAAGAAAGCTTGAAGGTAAGGAACCTCAGGCTATTGGCCATTTTGTTGGAGGAAATTGTCTAAGTCTTGAAAGATTTTTGGATCAAAGGTCCAGAATTCTGAATTTGGGCAATTGACTTAGGTTTTTTAATTTACATCGCAGGCAGATCTGAGTACTCAGCCTAATAAGACATTTACTCTTGAGATTGGATTGGAAGTGGATTTTAAAAATTTTTAGAGACAACCTAAGGGAAAGTCCCCTAGGGTGGACTGATTAGCCCCCATGTTCAGAGTTTTGACCAGGGTGGCAGTTGAGATCAGAGCGTCCTTGATGTCTCCCATCACCCAACCAAACAGTTCCACCAGAGAATGAAAGGGCATCCCTTCAGCAATCCCAGTGGTGAACGACCCCTGGGGTTCAGACAAGCTGAAAGGTGGAAGGTCTAGGGCAGGGTGCCTCTGAATGAGACAAAAGAGATATTGCTTCTCTGAAGATTGAGGAGGTTGGTGTTATATGTGGGTACAAAATGGCAGAAAGTGGCTTCTGATCCAGAGGTCTGAGTGTGTAGCAAAGAAAGGAATTGGAAGGGATAAAGTTAGGAGGAGTTTGCCTTCAAGACCAATATAGGACCCAATACAGGTCCTTGCTCCATCCACACGGCAGTGAGGCAGCCAAAATCTAGCCCAGGAATGGGGTCGATTTCAGGTCGAGTACTGGCCTCTGTTTAGCTATAGTGAACCCGAAGGGTTGGAAGGGTCTCTCTCTATTAGGAGAAAAGAAGGAAAGAAACAGAGAGGAGAGAGGAAGATTAAAAGGCAATAGAGGGTTGTTAGGACAAGGAGAGGTAGGGAACCCCAAATCCTGTCCTGGGTTTCAGCCAAATGAAAGCAAATAAGAGAAAACAAAGAAAAAGAAGTGGAGACAGATCTCAACAGATCATCGATGCTTTATTAAGCAGTGGAGGGGCACATTTTCAAGAGGAAAATGGCAACTGGTTTCAAAAAGGGTCTGAGCTTTTTTTTTTTTTTTTTTTAAATAACTTCATTTTATTTATTTATTTATTTTAAAGAGAGAGAGAGAATTTTAATATTTATTTATTTATTTTTTAGTTTTCGGCGGACACAACATCTTTGTTTGTCTGTAGTGCTGAGGATCCAACCCGGGCCGCATGCATGCCAGGCGAGCGCCCTACCGCTTGAGCCACATCCCCAGCCCTTATTTATTTATTTTTATGTGGTGCTGAGGATGGAACCCAGGGCCTTGCACATTCGAAGCAAGTGCTCTACCATTGATCTACGACCCCAGCCCCGGGTCTGAGTTTTATAGGATGTAGCAGGGCCACATCATGAGAGGAATTTGTCAGATACTTTTGGTGGACTTGTTTTTAGGCAGGGGAACTTTAGCAAATAAGGGAAATTGTGAAAGGTCAGAGTCCCTGGTTTCCTTTTCCCCAGAGGGGTTGTAAGTTTCCACCTCCTTCATATACAACCTCAGAGAGGTCCTGACCACCAAGGAAGCACTTCTTCCTCGAGCTTGAGAATAGATTTCCCTACCTTGGTCCATGCATAGCTACCTGGTTGTTGCGGTGCTTGCTTGGCCCTTTTCCCATGTTGTTGACCAACCTTTGGTTTAGAGTCCATTGTCAGCCTGAGGGGTCATAGGTGCCCCTCCCACTCAAGGTTGCCACAACACAGTACTGGGACACCTCCCCTCTAAGGAAGAGGTCTCCCCCACCCCTGGGTGACATAATTTCCCCCAAATGAGCCCCAAGATTGCTATAAATATTGGGGTGCAGCAAGAAATCAGGCATATGCTCCAAAGTTACTCTGCAAGTCAAACTTTACTTCTGCAAAAGAATGTGCTATGGTAGAAAGTGGGTGGAGTGAGCAAGCACACCTGGGTGGGCAGTCCGCCTGTATTTGTCCCTTAACACAGCACTGCCCCTTGCTCTGACAGGAAGAGCTCAGGGCTACAATCTAGCAATTGGCTACTTCTAAAATTGGGGAGGGCAAAGGCAGGGCTATAGTTAGAATGGCTATGATTGGATGTGGGTTGGGAAGCTCAAAATGGGTACAACTGCATCTTTCATCCCAATTTTACATTTAAGGCTAAATAATAGTATATGGTGAAAATGGACCACGGGACTTTCTATTTCTCACACTGATGAAAGGGAAATGTTTCCCTGGGCCACTTAGTTGTGTGACTCGACAGGTAGAACAACGAAAGCCTCTCCCCAGACCTCCTCCGTTCCTTCTTAGAGTTGGAGCAGCTGGAGGGCAGCAGGATGATGCGGCCATGGGATTGACGTCACCATCGTGTTGTCTCTTCAGGATGACGTGCTGTCATCCATCTTTGTTTTCTTGTTATCCTTGTCTTCTAGCATACCTGGGAAGTATTCGGTAAGTAGTGTTAAAATAATACTCAGGATGCTGAAAGCAAAATATTTCAAGATACAAGAAAAATAAAATCTCTAAGTATCCCGAAATGTAAGTTTGGCTTCAACAAACCCATAGGTAATTGCAGAATTGAATGAGTTTTGTTCTTTTTTCATTTATTTATTTATTTATTTATTTACTGGAGATTGAACCCAGGAGAACTTAACCAATGAGTCACACCCCCAGCCCTTTTTATTTTTAGACAGGATCTCACTAATTTGCTTAGGGACTCACTAAATTGCTAAGGCTGGCTTTGAACTTGCAACCCTGTTGCCTTGAGTTGCTGGGATTACAGGTGTGTTCTACCACTCTGGGCTTATCCACTTGTTCTTTTTTTTTTTTTTTTCCACTGGGGCTGTGGCTTAGTAGCAGAGGCTTGCCTAGCATGTGTGAGGCATTGAGTTCCATCTTCAGCACCACATAAAAAATAAATAAATAAAGTAAAGGCATTGTGTCCATCTACAATTAAAAAAAATTAAAAATAAGCAAATTTTATTTTTTATTCTTTGGAAAGTCTCTAACAGAGAGCAAAAGTCATGAACTTTATCATTCCTTATAAACTGAACTGCTCAACAAAAACTAACAACAGGACTAACAAAAACTAACAACAGTTGGATTCACTGGACCTTGATGGCAAACTGAGGGTTAATGTCATTGAATATCCACTGCCACATTTAAATTGCTCTGTCCAGGGCTGGGGTTGTGGCTCAGCCGCAAAGCACTTGCCTAGCATGTGCAAGGCCCTGGATTGGATTCTCAGCACCACATAAAAATAAATAAACAAAATAAAGGTATTGTGTACAACTAAAAATTAAATATTAAAAGAAATAAAAATAAGTTGCTCTGTCCATAAAATGTCTTTTTACAGTTGGTTTATTTAAATGGGATCTCCTATTATGAGTGTTGATGTCTCTCAGGTCTCTTAGAAGTGTCTCTAATCTAGAACTGTCCCCCTCCCTGGTTAATACCATGTCTCATTTAGGAAACTGGGCCAGTTGTCTTGTAGGACATCTCACATTTTGGTTCTGCCTGATTACTTCCCCGTGGGGTCAAGACCTTGCCCCACATTGCCTGGAGTCTGCATGGGAACAAGGCTCAGTTTTGCCTTTGAGAGCATGGCCAGGGGAGGCCACCTCACTCCTGAAGGGCTAGCTGACTGGCATGTGCAGAGGTTTATCCTTTGACCTTCAGAGAGGCCAACAGTGCCTCTTCTGCTGTGTTCATGTGTGTGTGCAGGTGTGTGTGTGGGTGTGCAGGTGTGAGTGGGTGTGCATGCAGCATCCTACTACCAGTTCCTACTGTAGCATCTTCAATCTCAGTCAGTGGTTGGGCAGGAAAGGGCTCTTCTGTCCAGGTATCAGGGTCAGCTGCCTGAGATCTCGAGGTGTCTTTAAAGTCACCCTCCCTCTCAAGGACGCATCTGATTTCCTTCACTTGGGTTCCCCTGTGGAAGGAAAGGCTCAGTGTTCTGTCACCTCTCGCAGTATTATCAAACTGCAGGTTGCCACTGTTAGGGGCTGTGACACTGAGTTAGGGAATCACAGCAGTTTTGGAAAACTAGAGGAGAATTAGGGTTCCCAAGGGGAAACATGGGATTAGATTGAATTTCAGATAAATAACAAATAATTTTTAGCATAAGTATACCCCAAATATGGGATATACAATATTTTTAAAAAATTTGTCATTTGTCTAGAATTCAAATTTAACAGGATGGGCTGTATGTGTATTGCTAAGTCTGCCACTTAATTGGCACAGAATACAATGCGGGAAGGGACTGTGGGGCAGTGCCACCTCCCGTGCACTGTGGATGTCCATGGGGTCCCATGTGAAATGACATTCTTACTGGGGGTCAGAGAAAACACAGAGAAAGCCTCTGTCCTGGGTGGCTGTGGGGGTTAGTGTGCGACTGCTGCGGAGGTTCTGACAGCACCTGGCGTGGAACAGGGGCTGGGGGCTACAGTCATCGCGGTGCCACTCACTGCTTCCATTGGTTCTATGGAGGATTTTCTTGGAACCCGGCCTTGACACATTCACTGGCAAATTCCTCAGAACCCTTCCCCAGGTTGATCTCTCACTTCTAAGGGGAAAGACCTCATTCAGAACCATGCAGACGCCACCTGGTGGGCAATGAACCAACCCCAACAGACATTTGCACCCACAGCCACTAGGTGGCAGGGCACACCTGTGACTCCACAGAGCCACCAGGGTCACACCTAACCACTGCTGAGTGCAGCAGGGAGGTGGACCCAGGAGCAACTCCTTTATTGAAGGACTCATCCCCTTGTCAGCTCTGTTCCCGGCTGGGGACAGCAAAGCCACAGGTGAAGGGGGCTGCAGTGTGGGACCAGGGCAGCTTCTGGGGGAGCAGGCGTTTCCCCCTAGGTGGGGTGATTTCCTTTTAGGGTGAGGTGGCCCAGCAAGGGTGTGTGCTGATTTGGGTATCTGGCAGAGGGATGGATTTTAGTGCTTTGTCCTTGGCTTTGAGACCAGTTGGAGCCCCTACATCAGAGGAAGTAATATCCTGGTGGTGCTTGTGGGGTGGCGGAGCCTGCCTTTCACAAAAGGGACATGCAGACGCTCCCTTCCTGGCCCCCAGTGCAACTAGAGTGAGCTCATGTGACCCAGCCTGGGGGCTGATGTGGAGACCGAGGGTTTGACTGCACGGTGGAAGACAGGGACGGGAATCAAGTGAGTGGGAATGTGCAGGCAAGGCCCACCTGGGCTCCAGCTGGAGGGAGACAGCCCTGGGGAGGACCAGCTGCTCCTGGTACAGAGGGAGATGCACGCTTTGTTGATGCTGTGGGTGGGCTGAAGTCTGGAAACTTCCCATTGGCCAGGGGCAGAGTTCCAAAAGGTGTTTTTGCTTGGGCGACTTCAGCAGTGGAGGAAAGTCTCAGCCCTCATTCCTGGTACAGTTGTATCCCAAAGCTACTCTCTGTACACTGTTCCATGTGACTCCTTCCCCCAAAGGCTCATCACTACTCACAGGCAACCACCTGCTTGCCTGAGACAGTTTCTTCCACGCCCACTGTTGGTGGCCTCCGTGCAGATGCACTGCTCGGCGATGTGTTGCGTGGCCTGTAAGTGCCAATGCACTGGCTGCTGCAAACAATTTATTTGACCTGTTTTCTGTTGGTGCACTTTGGGCTTCTGCTTTTGTAAACACGCTGTGATCTTCTGTGACTGGAGTGAATCCATCTTCTTGTGTCAGGATATCGGAAGGATACGTTTTTGTACTAGAATGGCAAGGTCAAAATTCCTCAGGAATCCAAACAGAGTCACTGGTGTCAAACCCTAATCAAAATAAAATAAAGCCAGGACGTGATGATGAAGGGGACCTCACACATATGCCTGATGACAAGAGCTGTCACACAAGACCACCAGAACCACACCCTGAATCTAAGGCCTCATAGCCGCACTCAGAGTTACATCAAGAGGACATCTGCCTGGCCACTGCCTGGCCAGGCTTGGACTGTTGCCAGCCCTGTTATTGATCCCTGCAGTCAAGGGTTATTATTTCAAAACCACTTATGTAATCCCCCTTACTTTGCCTTTAGAAATTTCCCTGCCCCAGCTCCCTGGAATACGCACACAGATGGCAGGGCCTGTGCATCCTGAGTAGACTGATGCTGGGAGGGTCTCTCTGCTATTGGGTTGATAGAAAGTAAGTCCATGTACAGGTCTGGATGGATTTTGCCAAATTGCCCATTTCTAGTGATCGCCTCGACCTCTGCCCCCCACCCCCACCATGAGGAGAGCTCTTTGTTCCATGCATGGGAACCACTGGCTGGACGTTGAGAACATTCTATAGTCTGCCCATCTGGTGAAAAGAGGGTGCATTTTTTGCCAGTTGGGTGAACCTGGTTGACAAGGCCTCCAAATTAGTACCTGTGGGAGAACACAGGCCTGGGGAGGGTACAGTTGGAGTGGGAGATGCTGGATTCCTGGGCAGTGACTACTGGTGTCCAGTTTTCATCTTAAACTTACCCTTGAAAAGTGACACTGGTCCAGGCTCTACGTAGCTGACTTGGGTGAGGCTTTGTCAGGGAGCCTGCAGGGGTGGCACCCGGCAGCCTGGGATGCAGGGAGACCCCAGGAAGAAGCCTGAGGAAGAAGCTAGGCTTTTGTGCCAGCTTGGAAGATGAGCTCATGTCAAGTAGCGGCCTGTGTAGCTTACCTGCTCCTGTGAGCCCCACACGGGGCTCCTCCAGGGCATACAGACAGGGTCTCTGTCTTGGGGGGCCTGGGAGGAGACAGGGCAATTGTATTAGTCAAGACTCTCCAGAGGAGAGTGCTCTTCGCACAGCTCTAGGGTAACAGTGGGAGGAATGGAAGGTGGACCTTTCCCTCCTGGCTTTCCTTAGGTGTTCATTTCCCAGCCCTGTCTCCTGGAGCTCTGTGGAGCCTTGACCCTGAGTTGTTTGGCAAAGCTGGAGTTTATGGTGCATGATGCTGTTACTGCTGGGATTAGGGACGTCCAGGGACGGGGCTGCCTGGCGGGTCTCAAGCAAGCTGGGGTTTAGTTTTATGTTTGCTGTGCACCCCTGCTCCTCCCCATGTCCTTGCCAAGGCTGTATGTGATTGTGTTGTTTCTGTGGACGTGAGGCACCCTGGGGTTTCATGGGTGGGGACTCACTTGCTTATTGGTGCTGCAGAGGGGGCCCCAGAGGTGATGGGTCCCAAGCTTCAGATCCAGACTTGACACATTAGAAACAGGCATCATATGCATCCTTGGACACTTAGAGGATCTTGTTGGACTGCATATTCCGGAGCCATCCAGCTGGACACACTCTATCCCAGCTCTGCAGGGCTGCCAGCCCCGTCTGGTCAAATGGATGGTTTGCTGAGCCCACGTAGTCAGGCACAGCTTGGGGAAGCACATCTGTGTATACTTCTACTCCAGATGTTGGAGCATGTATTTGTTCCAGGATCTGGATGCAGTGAGTGTATTATTCACAGCCCCGGTATCTTTGAATCATGACAAAAGGAGTACAGTGAACTTCCTTTTAGTTCAGGAACTGTGGGGGAATCACCTCATTTCACCTGGTCTCATTTTCCCCATCTGTAAATAGTGCCTACCTTATAGGGTTGCCCAGGGATGAGCAGAGGTCATCGAAGAAACTCATTCATCACAATGCCAGAAACACTGCTTTGCAAACAAAACTTGGGGGGGAATGGTGGTATGAGTTCAGGATTTGTTATTGACTGGCGCTTAGCGCAACACCAAAGTCTACCTGCCCATGGTATATGCTGTGAGGCTTCCTGACACCAGGAACAGGAAGCAACAAACATGGGCAACTGTGAATAAAACAAAACCACGGGAAACCTGGTTTGGATGTGAGGTGTCCCCCGCAAACTCCTCCAATGCAAAAACATTCAGAAGTAAATTGTTTGAATTATGAAAGCTGTAACCCAGTGAGTTCATCCTAGTTTGAACAGACTGAGGTAACTGTAGGCAAGGGGCGGGGGGGTGGGGCATGGCTGGAGGAGGCAGGTCACTGGGGGCTTCCCTGGAAGGATTGTTCTCCCTGTATCCCCCTCTGCTTACTGACCCCACCACAAACTGAGCGACTTTCCACAGCTGGGCCCTTCCCCCATGATATACTGCCTCACTTGGGCCCCAGCAATGGAATCAGCCATCTATGGACTGAGATCCTTGTGGGGTGTGAGGCCTGCTGCAGAGCTGAGACAGCCATCAAGGACCCCCCTCAAACACCAATTCTTGTGATCATGTCAAATTTCAGACATGCTGCTCAGAGTATCAGGCATGAGTTTATTAGTCAAGATAGGAAAAAGGGAAAGAGGACCCTTTCAGGGGAAAGAGTGGGAGCTCTTAGGAAAAGGATAGTGTATCATACCCTCCAGTTTTATTGGGGTTCCAGGGAAGTTTCTATGGACTCTCACTCAGGTCTGCCTCTTTTTTTTTTTTTTTTTTTTTTTTGGTACCAGGGATTGAACCCAATGGCCATTAACCACTGAGTCACACCCTCATCCCTTTTTTATATTTTATTAGAGACAGGGTCTCCTGAGTTGCTTAGGGCCTTGCTAAGTTGCTGAGGCTGGCTTTGAACTCGCAATCCTCCTTCCTCAGCCTCCTGAGCCACTAGGATTACAGGCATGCACCACCGTGTCCTGTGCTACTAGTTCTAATTGAAATATGTTCTTAACAGATTTTATGGTTGGGGACTTTATCTCCCTGAATTCTAGGATCTGGTCTGTGGAAGGGTCACAGAAGTCCCCCACCTCTCAGATTAATTTGTGTTCTTTCCATCACATTTTGGGCCTGCCTTTCTCCTGAAGATAACAGGTTATTTGCTGAGGAATGTAACATATTCTGTCTGTAAGGTCAGGCACTGGTGACCCAAAGGAGGCAGATTAAAAGCAGCTGAACAGGCTTTATTGAGATTTGCTCCCAGGTGAGACCCTCCAGTCCAACAGAGCGGGTCCCTGGGGGAATCGCACCCAGGCTCAGCTGGACTGGAATTTTATTGGGCTTAGAGCAGAAAGGGAGGGCTTGGAACAGGAAAGGGAGGTTTTTAGAGTCCCTTGTCCTTCTGGGGTTGGTCAGGGGATCTTGCTGAGATCCGAGTCCTTCCAGAATTGGTCAGGAGACCCCACTGATTGACAGGTGGTGCAGGTTGCCTGGTGCTTTGTTCCCTTAGCCACCTTAAACCGACCTAACATCCCGGCCTTTTTGATGATATAAGACACTGAATTCCATCCGGCTACTTCCTGCTGGCTAGGGGCGCTGGGGCAAAGGGGATGGCTTGAGTGTTGGTTCAGTAGGGGGGGCGACTGTAGGGGTGTAGGAGCATCTGGTTGTAGGTCACTCTGGCAATTTCACCCATGTGCTTTCAAGCAAACCTGAGGAACCAGGGAGCAATCATTAATAGAAGTCCTATTACTAACATAGGAGTGAGAATGGGAATCAGCCACGTAATGAGAGTGGAGTTTAGCCAGCCTGGCCAAGGGTCATTTGATTGTTGTTTAAGCCTTTCACCCAAATGACAGAGGGTGTTGACATTCTTTTCAACCAATCTAGGGGAGTCAGTAGGGATGAGGAGTCATTGAGCAAGTAACCAGTCTATGATGGGTTTAAGTCCCTTCCTGTGGATTTTGGAGATGGGAAATTGGGGACACGAGGAAATTTAGTTTGAGGTTTCAGCTGGATACAGACTGGCTTGTGGTGGGAGGCTATGACCAGCTTGGAGGTGTCCCAGACCTGGGGATCAACTAGGTCAGGGGGCATCAGCACGGTAGATACTATCGGGTTATTAGAGTAAGAATTAGAGGTGGAAGAAGATGGGTGGTAGTATTCTTGGGGTGTAGTTGAAGGGTGGCTCTACCCTGGGCTTGGCAAGGGTGATAGGGGTCCTCAAGTCCAGGTTCTGCAAACCTCAATAGTTCAAGAGAAGGGGCCACCTGACTGGTCAGACCTATTGTAGAGGCACAGAGGAAGGGCCAGCCATGGGACAGTCACTCTTCCAATGTCCTGTCTACTTACAGGTATGGTCTGGCCTGGCGTGGGGAGCCATGGGTTTGGGCATTGGTGAGGCAAGTGACCTTCGCATCCACATTTGAAGCAAGCCCCTGGTGGAGAGGAATGCTGGGTCCCCCGTGAAGCTTTCTCTGGAGCCGTGGGCCTCAGGGCCACTACCAAGGCCTGGGTTTGAAGTGTTACCTTTTTCTGCAATTGAGCCTGCCTGGCTAGTTCAGCCAATTCCTCCTGGGCATTATAGACTTTAAAGGCCATTTTCACCAGATCTCAGATAGGGGTCTGAGGGCCCTCTTCAGCTCATTAAATTTTTTTCTAATATCATGGGCTGACTGAGTAAGAAATGGGTTGCTAGCACTGTAGCCCTGGAGGGAGACTCAGGATCCAGCTTGGTATATTTGGTGAGGGCCTCTGTCAGGCTGTGGATAAATAAGGCTGGATTCTTATCTGGATCCTGGGTGATTTCTCTCAGCTTATCAAAGTTAACCACCTTATTGGAAACTACCTGCAATGCCCACTATAAGATATGGGACCATGCAAGCACAGTGATGGTGACTTGTTGGCCATCTTGGTAGTCACATTTGGGGTTGGTTAGGGGAATAGCTGCTTCACCTGTGGGGAGAGTTATATCTGTTAAACGAATTTGATCAGTATGATCTCATGTGGCCTGGTGGATGCGGGTTCCTCATCCAGGGTCAGGGTGGAGGAGAGAAATACATCATGCCAGGTAAGATCGTAAGTCTGAGAGAGGTATTGGAATTCTTTAATATAAGTAAAAGAGTCCAATCTGGAAAAGATATTGAAGGGAGAATGGGACGTGTACTCGGACAATCCCTTCAGTGCCAGCCGCTTTCCTGATAGGACAAGAAGCTTTGGGTTAGCTGGTAAGAGGGCCTGGGGGGACCAGGTGTGGGCACTGACAGAAGAGAGGAGTGAGTGGGTGGGGGGATCCATTGAGGTGGGCGGGGAAGGAGTTGTATCAGTAGAAGAGGTGGGCAGAGGAGTCTTGGCTGCAGGAGAGGAGGGAGAAGAGGGGGAGGGTCCTGGAGCAGGGGAGGAGGAGCTGTGGTAGCAGGAAGAGGGGGAGGTGCAGGTGTGGGAGGAGAGGAGGGAGGGGGAAAATGGGAAGGAGGGGCTGAGAGCAGCTCTGGTGGATCTGGAAGGAGGAAGAAGATACAGAAGAACAACAGGAAGGGGGTTTGGGATTTTCCCTAGCAGGGAAGACTTGAGCAGTAGAACAGGTAGAGCAGAGGGTAGGATGGGAGCGAATCCCAAAAAGCCTAAGGAACTTCTGCCCAATTCCCTGTCCAGTGACAGAAATTGTCCAAATCAGTGAGGATTTGAAAATCAAAAGTTTGCTTCCGGACGAGACCCTCCAGTTCAACAGAGCGGGACTGGGGGAATCACACCCAGGCTCAGCTGGATTGGAATTTTATTGGGTTTAGGGTAGGAAGGGAGAGCTTGGAGCAGGAAAGGGAGGTTTTTAGAGTCCCTTGTCCTCCTGGGGTTGGCCGGGGGATCTTGCTGAGATCCGTGTCCTTCCAGGATTGGTCAGGAGACCCCACTGATTGACAGGTGGTGCAGGTTGCCTGGTGCTTTGTTCCCTTAGCCACCTCAAACTGACCTAACATTGTCAACTTATGCCATGAAGGGCTGCAGGTAAATTGCTTTCTCAAGAAGGAAGCTGGTGGGGGTCAGCACAGTGGTCTAGGTTGCAGAATTATTCCCTTAGCTTCAAGATACCACTCTTCAGGTCTGTCTGTTCCCTATCAAGACCTCTGAAACAATGAGTCCCAAGTAAACTATCCCCCTTCTAGGTTGCTCTTATTAGATATTTTGGTCATAGTAACACAAAAACTGACTAAAACAGAAATTGGTACTAAGAAATTAGAATCATTGCTGTGACTAACCTGATGATGTGGTTCAGGAAGCCTTTGAACATGGTTTACAGGAGGAATTTTGAAAAGTTTAGAGATGCAGGTTGGAAAAACTTTAGAATGTTGTTAAGCAGAGCTTCATGGGTAATTCTGATGAGCACTCAGAAGACCAGAATGCCAGAAACGTGCTCCTGAGGTTTCAGAAGGATGAGGACTCCATTGGGAATAGGACTAGAGGCTCCTCATCTTACTCTGGTAAAGAAGTTGGCTACATTTTCCCCTGAGACTTTGTGATGCTGAATTTCAAGGTGATGGACTAATTAATATGGCAGAAGAAATTTCAAGGCAGCACAGCATTCATTCAGTGGCGTGGATATTGCTGGCAGCTTTTAGCTAGTTTTATTATGAAAATTTGAAGCAGGAAGCAGAGCTAAAGAATTTTAAAAACTTGCAATTTGGTAGATGTAAAAGTGGATGTAAAGTTGGGGTTGAGGAAGTTGTGCTTGTTGAAAATATTACAGCCTCTAAAGAAATACAAAGTACTTTGCACAGAGACAATAGGAAAGATGCCTTGAGGCATCCCAAGAATTTTCAGGACCAAACCCATTGCAGGCTCCAGAGTGCAGAACAGAAAATCCCTTTGAGAAAATAGAGCGTTGGTCTTGCACATGCAAGACCCTGGGTTCCATCCTCAACACCACATAAAAAATATGTGAATAAAATAAAGGTATTGTGTCCAACTACAACTAAAAAGTAAATATTTAAAAAAAAAAAATAGCATGGGGGCTCCCTGCTCACACAGTAGGGCCTAGGAAGTTGTTTCACTCTGTTGAGTCGCACAGGCACTCCGAGGTCTCTGCAGCCATGAGTTCAGGAGTTCCAGGTGTTGCATAAGCTACCAGCAGATCTTGGCTTCATCTTTGTGGGGCTGGTGCTGCAGGAATGCAGGATGCTGGAGTCCAGGGGTCATGGAGGCTTTCATCAAGATTTCAAAGGAAGGCCTGGGAGGCCAGGCAAAATGTGACAGGGTCAGAGTCTCTGCAGGCTGCCTGAGAGGGCAAAGAGTGAAGCTGTAAAGGTGAAGCCAAAGCTGGATAGGAGCCCCACAAGATTAAGAGATGCCAGTATGTGGAATGTCTGCCGAGAACAGTCGATGGCTGTGGAGAGAGCCCGGCTAAAAGGGAGCTCCTGTGTGCAACAGCTGACAAGGCAAAGGGGCAGAGCTGTCCAAGCCCTTTGGAGAGCCCCTCTCACCACCGTGCTGTGTGTGGAGCTACTGGACTTGCCCATCTGGGTTTCAGTCTTGCTTTGGTCCTATCCCTTCTTTCCACGCCCCTATCCTTCCTTTGGTGACGGGAGGGTTCACCTGTGTCACTGTATATTGGATATATGTAACTTGCTTTTGATTTTTACAGGGGCTCAGAGTTGAGTTTGCCTTGAGTCTCAGAGGAGACTTTGGACCTGGACTTTTGAAAATTGCTGGAACTCTAAAGACTATGGGAATCTTGCAGATGGACCAAATACATTTTTCATTGTGAGATGGACTTAATCAGCCCATCCTGGTTTGAATGGACTCATTGGTGGTAACTGTAGGCAGGTGGGGCATGGCTGGAGGAGGTGGGTCACTGGGGATGTGTCCTGGAAGGGTGATTCTTTCTCCAGCTCCTTTCTCTCTCCCCCTTCTATTTCTGCTTCCTGACCCCGCCATGAGCTGAGTAGCTTTCCTCCACTGGGCCCTTGCCCCATGATGTGCTCCTCACCTTGGGCCCAGGGATGGAGTTGGCAGTGGCGATCTATGGACCGAGACTTCTGAAATGGTGAGCCCCAAATAGACTTTCCTCCTTAAAGTTGTTCAGGTTGGTATTTCGGTCACAACAATGCAAAAGCTGTCTAAAATGGGACTGTGCTAGAAACAGCCCAGCCCCAGGCCCGGGACAATGACAGCCAGGTGGGAAGCACAAAGGCACGGAGGAGAGAAGAGAAGGATCCTGTGGGATAGGACCTGCTCAAGGTGAGTGCTGGGAGGAGACAGGGAACAAAGGCCCCTGCTGAGCACGTGCACTGTTCCCACCCTAATCCCCAGGACTTGGAACACACTGGGCTGCAAGGTAAAGGGAATTCAGGCTGTAGACAGAATTAAGTTGCTAATCACTCAACCAGGAGAAAGGACAATTCAAGACTCCATGGACCGGGCAGGGGATGTGGCTCAAGCGGTAGTGTGCTCGCCTGGCATGCATGCAGCCCGGGTTCGATCCTCAGCACCACATACAAACAAAGATGTTGTGTATGCCGATAACTAAAAAATAAAATATTAAAAAAAAAAAGATTCCACGGACCATCTGGCGGCCTTGTCAGTGGACAGGGGAGGCAGAGCTGAGGCTGAAGGGCTGGACCGAGGCAGCTGGCTTTGAAGGTGTGGCAAGGGGTGTGAGCCGCAGGCAAGGAGCAGGTCCTCTGCCAACTTGCAGAAAGGAGCGCGGCCCTGCCCACACCCTGATTCTGGCCCAGGTGACTCATGTAGACTTCCAACGTGCAGAACTGCAGGACGATACAGTGACGTTTTAAACAAGTCACTAGGTTTGCAGTAATTTGCTACAGCAGCAATAGGACCCAATACAGGATATGTGGGACCCAGGTAGGAGACTCCTGAGCCATTTCAGAGGCCCTCTTGGTTAGTGGTGAATCACGGGAGCTCAGGATCATGGCAGGTCTAAATTTAAACAGGGGACACATATGAGAAATGTGGCAGGTCAAATGGTGCAGAGAGGAGGCACTGTTTGGGAGCCACAGAAGGACACTTGGGGCTCCACATAGGAAAGCAGGAGATTGGGTCCGACCTCACTCCACAAGGATATGGAATCTTCTCCAGAGTTCGGCTGAGGTTGCTGGTGGCACTGTCTCCTGAAACCTTTCAGGAAGTTTTCTCCCAGCCTCGGAGTTGGGTTCAATTTCTCCTGATGTAGCCACTGGCTCCTGGCCCTGGGCTGGCAAGAGCTTTCAAGGTGAGTGAAGTTTCCAAAACCATAATGCCATTATCACTGAAGAAGAAACTACAGCTGCTGGGGGCGGGGGTGGGGGGGGGTGGGGGGGTGGGGGGGGTGGGGGGGTGGGGGGGGTGGGCGGGTGCCCGCCTATATCCCAGCGGCTCCAGGGCTGAGGCAGGAGGTTTACAAGTTCAAGGCAGCCTCAGCACTTAGTGAGGCCCTAAGCAATTTAGCAAGACCCTGTCTCAAAATAAAAAAAACGAAAAGGGCTGGGGGTGTAGCTCGGTGGTAAGGTGCCCTGTACCAAAAAAAGAAAAAGAAAAGAAAAAAGCCTGGAGATGTAGCTCAGTGATGGAATGCTTACCTACCAAGTGGGAGGCTCTGGGTTCCATTCCCAACACTGAAAAATTAAAAGAAAGAAACACGTCTGAGAATCAACAGCGGGGACTTCACATAGGGACGTTCACGGCGGCTGTTACGGTTTGGATGTGAGGAGTCCCCCAAACGCTCGTGTGTGAGACAATGTAAGAAGGCTTAGAGGAGAAACGATTGGATCATAAGAGCCTTAAGCCAATCATTGAGTTGATCCCTGATGGGGATGGACTGAGTGGTAACTGGAGGCAGGTGGGGTGTGGCTGGAGGAGGTGGGCACGGGGCATGGCTGTGGGTATATATTTGGATCTGCCAAGTGGAGTCTCTGCTGCCTGATCATCATGTGAGCTGCTGCCCTCTGCCACAGTTTTCCTCTCTGACGTCCTGCCTCACCTCGAGCCCCAAGAATGGAGCCTGCTGTCTGTGGATTGAGACCTGTGAAACCGTGAGCTCCTCCTCCTCTACAGCTGTTCTGGTGGGTCAGTGAAAAGGCCGACTGGACCAGCAGCACTCTTCATAGCAACCGAACTGTGGAAGCAAGCAAGTCCCTCGCTGATGAAGGAGTTGCAGCACCTGTTGGGGTAGCGTTTGGTCAATGAAAGGAAGGACGCTCTGACATGTGCTACCCCAGGACGCGATGCTGAGGGACATGAGCCAGTCACAAAAACACAGATGCTTCTGGTTCCACTTACAGGATGGCCCTGGGAGAGTTGAATTACAGAGACAGAAAATCAAACAGAGGACACCCGGGCTAAGGGGCAGGAAGGTCAAACTACTGGTTGATGGGGACAGAGCTTTAGATATGCAATAGGGAAGAGTTCTGGAGATGAGGGTTGGTAATGGCTGTGTAGCGATACAAATGGACTTAATACCATTAACCTGTACGCTTAAAAATAGAATGCCAATTTTTATGTTGTGTATATTTTACCATAATAAAGAAAAGAAAAAACAGAACTACGGGAATTTTTTTTAATTTAATGACAATTTTATTTTAACCTGAACAACCGCAGAGACAGAGGAAGGTGATGGTGGTGTTCCACTGTGACCACAGGCTCCTTGCACAGTCTTCCTGATTGCAGAGCTCTGTGCTGGCCACATTGCCAGGGCAACCTTCCTGGGCTAAATAATGAGCCTGCCACTGCCAGTCTTTGCTGGGGGAAGGGGTGTGGGAAGGGAGGCATGTGCCCCTATATTTTCAGTTTCAAAGCTTGCTCTGGTAGTCACCCAACTTCCTCCTGCTGGTGACTTGTTCTGTAGAGAGGAGAACACAGCCCAGTGGCCCAGAAGCCTGGGAGAGGGTGTCTGCAGAGGCAGGGAAAGGGACCCGGTCACAGTGCCTGGCAGGGAAGGGGAAGGTGCGGGGGCTTGCACTAGTCCTGCCCACCAAGGCTCAAGAGTGCCTGTCGACGACCCGCTGCGGGAGGCCAAGGAACTCCTGAAGGGGAATAAAGAAGCCCAAACCGCTGTGACGTGAAGAAAATGTCCGGAGGCTGCACCTCCTTCCACGGCTGGCAGGAAGTCCTGTCCTGCTCCTCTGCTCCTGTTCCTCTGCTCAGTTCCCCTCCCTCCACTTCGGACCTTAACTGCAAGTCAGCTTGAGGGTGTCACTCTGAGAGGCCTGGAGGGGGCCAGGCAGGGCCCTGGAGGATCCAGAGGGTGGGGGCCCCTTGCAACACCAGCACCCCCGTGCTACTGGCCGGGATGGGGCTGGGTGGAGGCTGAGCCTGTGGGGTTCAGAGCCCCATGGTGGGAGCAAGAGTTGTCCCAGGGCAGGACCAACGGGCCACAATCGTCACCTTTGCCCCTTGCTAAGCAGTACCACCAGGGGCTCATTTTTCTTTCCTTTTAAGTTTTTTTCAGTTTGGAGAATGAAACCCAGGCCCTTTGAGCATGCCCTTTCTTATTTTTTATTTTGAGATGGGGTCTTGCTAAATTCCCCAGGCTGAATCTGAACTTGAGATCTTCTTGCCTCGTCTCCCGAGTCATTGGGATTACTGGTGTGTGCCACCATGCCCAGCTAAAATGTTCATTTCAAAGCTGACAAAACAAAGATTCAGAAAGGTTGAGCCATTTTTCCAGGGACACACAGCCAAGAGGAGAGGTCATGGTCCAAATCCAGGCAGCCAAAGCCAGGTGCTGGGCTGTGTTCCTGGGCTCTGGGGACACAGGGGTGGGAGAAGAGGACCTGAGTGGGGTGAAGACTGGCTGAATTCATCTGTGCAGGATCCCTATGTGTGTCCCTGTGGCCCAGCCCCAGACACCCTGCTGAACAGAGCAGGTAGAGCAGGGGCTCCAGGCTCTGGAACATAGGCAGGCTTTCCTGAGTGCATTTTGGATTGTCTACAAAGTCAGTGGGAAGTTCCAGAATTACAGTGGGAGCCCAGAGTCCTGGGGACACAGTGGCCTTCATGCCTCTGGCACCTGGATGGTGACAGAGACAGTTTATTTGCAGGGGAGAGGACTTTGAGGGGACCCTCCAGTGCTCCATTTCTGTGCCCAGTGGACAGGGGCATTTGCACCAGGACGGTGACCCCTACAGGGCAGTCTCATTTCCTCTCCCATCCCAGCCATTGCTGTCCCTAAGGGTTGATGACCCCTACACAGGGAGAGGGCCAGAGGGTTGGGAGCAGGCCCAAGGGGCCCGGCAGGCACTAGCTGGTCCCGTGTGTTATCACCAATCTGAGGGGGCACGTGTGGGTATGGCAGTGGACACTCCACCTCTGGCCTTTGCCTGGTCCCTCCCCCAATGTCCTTCTGGAGAAATGCTATAGGCCTATCCCTGTTTGGCCATGCCTGGGAGACTTCAGTGTCCCTTAGCAAGGTAGTAAGGCCTGTCTACTTTGGAGTAGGGTGATAACACCCCTGTCCAGAGGAGAGCTGGGGGTGTGGGGAGAAGGGACGATGCACATCAGCCATGGGAAATGCTACCCGAGTCACACTGTAGCCACATGAGTGATTGCACATTTTTAGCAGTCATGTCAAAATAATGTGAAAAGAAATAGGTAGAGTTTTGGTAGTGTGTTTTATTAACCAGCTGTAGCTGAAACAGGAGCGTTTCCACATGTGTCCACATTCACTGACTACGAGATTGTGACTGGGATATTTCACACTTGCTTTTCCCCCTCTGGGTCTTAGGGAGCTGGTTTTTGTTCTGCACGAACCTCACAGCTCAGTGTAGGCATTTCTTTTTCTTTTTTCTTTTGTTTTCCCAGGACTGAGGGGTGAACCCAGGGGAACTCTACCACTGAGCTACATCCCCAGCCCTTTTTATTGTTTGTTTTGAGACAGGGTCCCTCTAAATTGCTCAGGCTGATCTTGAACTTGTGATCCTCCTGCCTCAGCCTCCCAAGTAGCTGGGATTACAGGTGTGGGCCACCGCACCTGGCTGACATGGGCATTTTAAGTGCTTAAAGCCACGTGGCTCATGGATGCTGTGTTGGGTACTGCAGCCTAGGGGTGGGAGAAAGGTGCCTGGGGACCCAGGCTGGCAACATCACAGAGGTTCCCTGGGTTCAGGTCCTATCTTCAAATCTTAACATAATCAACTGTGGCCAACAGGAGCTGTCTAATGGAAGGGGACAGGGAGACTTCACCTGCCAAATAGCTAAATGCTATTGGAGGCTGCCTTGCTTTGATCACAACACTTTCTGTCCCTTATCAGATCCCTGACCCACCAATATCTGTGACATTATGGTACCCAAGCAAGCAGTGGCCCAGGCATAAACTGTGCCTCTTTCATGGAAAACCCCTGAGTCGGCAACACCATGCTCCATTTCCTTGGCTACCCCTAAAAAGCTGCTGAAGTTGGGGGCAGAAGGGAGTTGGATCAACCAGCAAACTCAGACATCTGGAAGGTGCAGAGTCCTCCCCAGGCAGGCTCTGGGGGTAGTGGGGACTCCACCTGGGAAGGAAGTCCAGGGTGCCCTGAGCACCGGCCTGAGGATGTATGGGAGAGGCGGCCAGAGTCACTTTGGAATGCTTTAAGTGGATTCTCTGTTCCTAACAGGGGTCATTCAACACTGGAATCTGTCGTTAGCTAATCCATTATGACACCTTTTCATTTGGAAACAGTTTTCAACACAGGTAGTTGCATACCTGGTAGAGCCTGTCCTGCCCCAGACTCCCAGAGGTGACACCTTACAAGGGTCAAGTCTGGGAATCCTTGTCCCTTTTTAAAAAACAGCTTCATGGAGACTGAAGTCACTTTTATAAAATATACAATTCAGGGCTGGGATTTTGGCTCAGTGGTAGAGCTCTTGCCTCGCATGTATGAGGCCCTGGGTTCGATCTCAGCACCACACAAAAATAAAGGTATTGTGTCCATCTACAACTAAAAATATGTATATGAAAGAAGTGGATGATCTTGTGATTGGGTATCTCAATACATCTCACCTGCAGGAGGGCAGACTCACATGAGGATGATGCTGCAGTAGGTGAAGTAGTAGCCTCCATGAATTTCAGCCAAGTCAGGGCTACCGGGCATTTTAAGACTGGCCCTGTGACAGGTTTGTGTCTATGCTTGGACGGAGGTGGTCGGGAGACTTGTTTTGTCTCACTGTCTCCTCTCAGAGGCACCTGGTGCCTCATGTCCCACAGGAGAGTCACTGTGCTCAGAGGGACGATCAGTCCAGTGTACAGGGGAGGGGCTGCTCCTGTCTCTTTCCCCAAAGTGCGGGGAGGTAAGATAACAGTAAAATGAAAACCTGCGTTTTCAAAGGCACTAATGTCAAAAGGCAGTCCTGTGTGCAGGGCCACTCCCAGCTCAGCCCTTCTTTCTGCCTGATGGTGAGCCAGGGACCATCTTAGGGACAAAGGACAGATGTACTTATGGCCTTGGCTCGAGGCTTGACAGCTGACCCCAGGAGGCTCCGTGTATGCCACCTCAACCAAGGTCAGCCTGTGGCGCTCGGGTCTCTGTGAATGCTCTTGAATGCTCGCTCATGGTATCTGGAGGGCTGGTCGAGGGCTGGAGTTGAGCACTCCGAGGCCAGTTTCTCCGCCTGCCCTGCAATGTCCAGCGGAACCAGCAGCCTTCTTTCATTTGGGGCTAGTCTGACTTCCTGTCAGAGCCGTGTCTTCTTCCTCATTGGAAGTCCCAGCAAAAGTCTTGCCTGTGTGTTCTTGCCTGAGTCGATTCCCTTCCTGCCTGTTGGGTCAAAAGATCCTTGTGTCCAGCACCAGTGAGGTTCAGGTCCGGCCTGCCCTGCTGGGGGCAGACTTATGGTCCAGAACGAGGTCCTTGCATCAAACCTCCCCACTTGGCTCTCCCTGCCAGGCAGTGGCCCCTGTGACCAGGAGTCTGGGCTCTGATGGTCAGCCCCTCTGATTCTAGAGCCCTTTCAGAGCACTCCATGAAGCAGGCGCTGCCCTGAGTTCACCTGAGGGGGCTACCCAGCAGAGGAGGAGCAGGTGGGGGCGCTAGAGCCCTGGGGAGCCAGCCTGAGTGTGGCCAGAGGCCCCAGCTGTGCCTAAGTTGAGGTCAATGGTGGGCCCTAGAGGGCCCGGGGCTGCAGCAGGGCATTTCTAGGGGCGAGTTGGGTGGGGGAAGGCTTCCTCCCCACAGGGGCCCAGGATTCCTGAAGGACACGTGCTGCCCTGAGTTTTCCTTCAGGCAGGCCACAAACTCTGTCTCACCAGGTACAAACGTGCCACAGACACAGCCCTGCTGGAACCCAGGTGAGCCTGCACCTCCTGCCTCCCAAGGGAGGCTTCAGGCTGGAGCAGAGCAGCCTTGCGTGGGATGTAGGGCCTGCTGGGGAGTGTGGACACCAGGCTGTCTCCTCTGCTCCCTGTTTTGGAGTCAGGGGAAGCTGGCCTCTGCCAGGTGACATGGAGCTGGGACTGTGGATGGTGGGGGAGGGGCCCACCTTTAAGACTGCTCCTTAGATGCCTGGCCCACTTAGGAATATAAAACCCTACACCACGAACCGGCACCACACTCCTGCCTCTGCATATATGAAAGAGTGGACATGGGTTCCAAACCTCAAAGGATGTTCTGTCATCTTCTAAGATAAATTTTGAAAGCATGAAAAAATGTGACTGCGATGCTTACACAAGATAAACAACATGCTTTATACAAAGTCAAGCTGTCTTCCAGGCTGTGCCTGAGAAAAAAAGCAAAAGCAGGCGGAACAAACTGGAAGATCTCAGAAACAGACTCTGAGAGAGAACACCTGTAAACTCTGGACAAAAATGAACAACTGTTTGGAGGCCCTGGAGCTCAGCCAATAGCTGCAGATACCCACGGGGACACCATCCTGAGGGGAGCAGACAAAGGTGAGCCACAATCAGCTTTTCCCGAGGACACTCCAAAAGGCATCACTATGTTAGAGGAGACAGTTCCATCAGGAGGCCAGGTCCAGCCACATTGAGGAGCCAGAGGTCAGAGGTGGCCCCAGGAGCTACTTATGGAGGGGAGATTCTGAAATGGAGCGAGCCACAGAGGGAGGCCTCCCTCCCAACTCTGCACACATCTCCTGAAACCCAGGGCTGACTTCCAAACTGCACACAGCCACAGCAGGACCCAGGAGCCCCTGGGACAGCTGAGCCTGCACAGAAGAGGCACCAAGGCCTGTGCAGCACAGCACCAAGTGCTCACCCCTCTCCTGTGCACCTGCCCAGCACCTTCCGTCACCAGGGTCGCGCAAACCAAAACCCACCGAGGTGGCCCTGCCCAAAGCTGGGAGGGTTAAGACGCAGTCCCCCAGGCTGTCAGGGACTATCCCAGGCCGACCCCTCTCCTGCCCCCTCCTCCTGTGTGGCCCCCGTGGGACTCTGGGACCAGTGGGGACAAAGGAGAATGGGAGCCAGAGTCCTGCCTCTGGTCCCCTGGCCCTCTGCAGCTGGGTTTTCCCAGAACAGGGCAGGGCAGGAAAAGCCTCCCAGGGCCTCCCGGCCTTGGCTTTGAACAGGTCGCTCATGTGGCTACAGCTTCAGGGCTGCCCATGTCCTCGCCTGAGTGGAGGGAACGCCCACTCCTGAGGCAGCCACCAGGGGGGACAGGGAGGGCTTCAGGGAGAAGCAGGAGGGGCTCTGCTCAGTCCAGGGGGCTCCCTGGAGGCCAGGACCGCCCTTTCCAGGTCCTCTTCTGAGCAGAACATAGGGAGATGGTGCTCATGGGTCACTTGAAGTCCCCAGGTCAGATGTTGGAGCTCCGTGTCCACAGGACAGTGGTCAGGAAGGGTCCTTCAAGAGCAGCCACAACCCTGAGCAGGAGCTGGGAACCAGGAGGGCAAACCGACACCTGTCAGTTCCTGTTGCCTCTGAACGTGATGGTCAGTGTGTCTGAAGCTGAGGGTCCTCTCCCACAGAGCTGACCACTCACACCTGACCTCCCAGTCGATAAGATGAAGGATGACCTAGGAAAGGGTATGGGCACAGGCCAGTGGCCCTCATGTGGTTGGGTGAGGTGTTCAGCCAGTCTCAGGTACAGGTGGGGCCGCTTCCCTCAGCCCTCTGGACGGCCTCAGAGTGCACTGTTACCCAGTGACAGAGTCACACTGGGCTGGTTAGTTATGCCCATTGCACACAAACCTGTTTTCTTGCTTTTAACCCTTACATGTCTTTTATTTTAAATATGTTAACAACAGTAGTTTTGATTTTTAAAAAAATCTGTCCTGACAATTCTTGTTTTGTAAGTTGGAAATTTAATTGCATTTTTAGTTAATGTCTTTAAAATATAATAGTTTCAACGTAACTCTTTTGGTTTCTCTTTTTCCTATTATTCTTTTATTTCTTCTTATTCTTATTAGTGGTAGATGGACACAGTATCTGTATTTTTATGTGGTGCTGAGAATTGAATCCAGGGCCTCACATGTACAAGGCAGGCGCACCACCCCTGAGCTGTGGCCCAGCCCCTATTTTCTTTTTCTCATCTTTCTGGTAGATATTTTTTTCCTTTTTGTTTCTTCTATTCATTCTATTTAAAGTATTTAGTTCTGTAATGGTTACACTAAAACTTTGTTTTACTTTATTTTATTATATTTATTTATTTTCTGGTCCTGGGAATTGAATTGTGATGCTCTACCACTGAACTAAATCCTCAAATGTTTTTAAATTTTTAAATTTTGAGACAGGGTCTCACTAAGTTGCTGAGGCTAGCCTTGAACTTGGGATTCTCCTGCCTCCGCCTAAAATCTCAAATATTCACAATTAACTTACCAAAGTTCAAAGTTACTCAAGACCTTTTTAGCTTCCTGAACATAAGGGACTTGATGGTGTTATTGTGTTTGATTTCCATCTTGTTTTGAACCCCACCCACCAGTGCCATCACCAGCCCGGCCGGCCACCTTCTCTGAGCTCTGCCCCTGAGTCATGCGCTGTTTCCAATTTCTTCTCGTGTCCCTTTCCATTTGTTTGAAGCTCACCCTTTAGAGCTTGCTTCAGTGTGAATGCTGGTGACAACCTCTTTCCTGCTGAAAATGTCTTTTTTAGTCTTCATTCTTGAAAGATGATTTGATAATCCGGTTGCGAAGGTTCTTTCCGAGCGTTGAAGTTGTCCTTCCCATGACCTCTGAACTTCATTGTTCTTGTTAAAACTTTCATCATCAGTCACCTCGGGCTCCCTCTTTCTCCCTTTGGCCCCGGGTGTTGGGGGCGTTCTAGAACTGCACTGAGATATCCCTGGGGCAGACTTCTTTTTATTTATCTGCGGCCTCTGTCTCTTGTATCTGTTGTCGTTGCTCCATTTACAACAGCTTCAGCCATGGCTCCTGAAGGGCACTGGTCCACTTCCCCTTTCTTCCCAGGACTCAGCCCTTGCGACTTCCTTGGGGCCCTGCCTCTCACCTTCCTCTCTATTTGTTACTTTTTGGTCTATTCTGAATAATTTATTCTGGTCCTTCTGGGTTTGTTAATGTTCTCTTCACCTGTGTCTGACCCATAGTTAACTTGTCAATTAGTGTAAGTTATTACACTTCTCAGTTCTAGGATTCCTATTTGATTACTTTTTATTTATTCCATGTGCTTTCTTGTGCTTTTTCAACCTCTGTTGGAACTTTCTAGCCTGGGTCCCCGGGGGTAGGACAATCTTAGCAGTTTTCAAGTTTGTGTCTGATAAGCCACCACCTCGGACTCTGCGGGGCTGCTCCTGCTTCCGTCTGGTCACTTTTCCCTGTGGCCTGTTTCTCTTCCTTTACATCATGGATAAATCCTTTGCAGAAAGAACCTGAAGCTTAGGTTATTTTCATCCTCCAGAAAAATCCGTGGTTCTTCCAGTTGTCTGGCAGCACCATCAATAAAACCACATAAAAACAATAAAACACATAAACACAATAAAAACATCTAATTTCAGAGCTGGAGACTTTCCTGAAAATTCTTTCTAAAAATGGGGCGTTGGTCTCTCTGAAGACTGCTTTACTCCCAATTGACCCTCTACTGCAGGAGCAACCTTGGAGACCCCAGCCTGAAGCCCCCTTGGATTGACCTGGGTACCCACCCAGGTGGGCTAAGGGCGCTGGTCTGATCCTACTTCCCACCCCCAGGATCTTGAGCTTAACTTTAAACGATTAACTATTTGTTTTGACCCTGCATGTTAGCGCTGGTGACTGTTCTGGGGGACGCAGCTTGGGGTTGTCCACGCCTGCAGCACTGCTCAGCAGGGGCTCAGCTGGCGGTGGACTGTCCCAGCGTTCCCTCCCACAGCCAGACCCCCTCTGCTGGCTGTGAGGGCTGGTGGTCACTTGCTCATGTGGTGGCACAACCCAGGAGGACGGTTGAGGAGGCCGCTGGTCCTCTCGCAGCTTCAGCCTGGACTGACACGACATCCCAAGTCCCACTTTGGTCCCAGGACGTCTCAGCTGCATCAGACAAAAAGGCAGGAAAGGTCCCCAGCTCCCAGGGGACAGCGGTGTGTGCAGGAGCCGCTGGGCACGTCTGCAGGCTCTCACAGGCCGGGCTTCTCACCGCAGAGTCGGGGTTTTGGAAGGTGCAGCTCAGCTCTCCATCTGTCCTGGGTTCCTCCCCAGGAGAAAACTGTCCTCAGTGCCAGGCTCCCTCTTCCAGATCCGCCCACCCTGTCCTGATATTGCCCTGGTTGTTTCCTGTCTACCTTACCTGCAGCACTTCGGTTGTCCTCTGGAGGGAGTCCTTCTGTCATCTGCTGCACCCCCACCAGCACCTGCTTCCCACCAGGCTGGGGAGAGTCGTCCCAGGCGCTCTGGGCGCTGGGGAGAGTCTGGCTCTTTTCCTTTTCTTAACTACAAAGCAACAGGTCCATCCAGGCTCGGGTGGAGTGACCGTGTCCTTTCCACCTCTGTTTTCACCATTCTTGTTTCTCAAAACTTCTTTCTGGGTTCTCGTCCTGTTTCCTGAAGTGCATCCTCTAGTCATAGACTCTTACCTGTTACTAAAACTCTTGATGTTTGTTTCTCTGGGAATAGCTTCATTGTCTTCTCATTCTTGATGTCCTGGGGAAGAGCCCTGGTCACAACTGAGAGCAAGGCACAGGTGGACCAGGTGCATGCGCAGGCATGGCAGGAGGCAGAGACTCAGCTGTCACCTGAGGCCCAGGTGGAAGTTGCTGTGTGGTCCTGTGCCAGCATTTGAGTGTCCCTTTTGATGGGGCCTTGGTGTGAACAGGGAGCTGACCTCCAAGATGTGTGGACAGAGAATAGCCTGCTCACCCATGCTTTAGTGGGTACTAAATCTGTTCTTATCAATTGGCCTTTTATCTCTAAAGTTCCTAATAATGGCCTAAAGGCAAGAGGTAGTTTTTTTAAAAATATTTTTAGTTGTAGATGGACACAATACATTTATTTTATTTATTTTTATGTGGTGCCAAGGATCGAACCCAGTGCCTCATACATGCCAGGCAAGCGCTCTGCCACTGAGCCATAATCCCAGCCCGAGGTGGTTCTTCCAGTGATATTTTGTTGGTTTTTTAACCATGTTCATACTTCACAATGATGAAGCACTTGAGCTTAAAATTTCCTAGTTAGTGTCTTTTAAAGGAAGTGAAAAAGGAAAGGGAGCCTCCATCCAGCGGCAACTGGACTCCTCCCAGCGGCACATTGATGCTCTGGGGTTCCAACACAGGAAGCCCCCTCTCCCTGCACAGATGGGACGTGGCCCCCAACAGGTTGTGACCCTTGCACCTAATGTTTTTACAGACCAGTTAGCTGAAGAGCAGCCTCGTAATTCTAAGAGGGTTCACACATGGTAAAGTGTATCTGCAGCCCTGACCTGCGCTGGGGCACCTTCGGCTTGGAGAGGACACTTGGGAAAGCCAGGGGGCGCCAGCCCTGGGTGACCCGTGCTCCAGATCCAGGCTCGGATCTGCTGCTTTTTGACTTTTAGGTTTTTTTTGACATCTGCATCGGTACATTCAGTGCAAGCAAAACGATTTTCCATTTGTCTTGTGAATTTTATTCGGAAGTGTTAACTATAGTCTTCTCTCATTGGGATAATTGCTCTTTATCGTCTTTCTCAAAAGTCAGTTCAGAGTAGGGGCAATGTCAGCCTGGGGAGGAAGACAGGACCTACTGTGACAAGTGAATTTTTTTTTTCTTCCTTTTTTAAAAATTTGTTGTTTTTAGATATACATGACAGTGCAGTGTATTTTGACATATCCATACATCCATGGAGTATAACTTCCCATTCTTGTGTTTGTACATGATGTGGAGTTTCACTGTTGTGTATTCATATACAAACACAGGAAAGTTATATCTGATTATTCCACTGTCTTTCCTATTCCCGTCTCCTCTCCTTTCCCTTCATTCCCCTCTTTCTAATCCAGTGAACTTCTATTCTTCCCTCCTACCCCTCTGAGTGTGTTAGCATCCACATATGAGAGAGAACATTTGGCTTTTGGTTTTTTTTTTAGGATTGGCTTATTTCACGTAGCAGGATAGTTTCCAGTTACATCCACTTACTGGCAAAAGCTGTAGTTTCATTCTTCTTTATGGCTGAGTAATATTAGATTGTGTATAAATACCAAATTTTCTTTGTCCATTCATCTGTTGAAGGGCACCTAGGTTCCATAACTTGGCTATTGTGAATTGAGCTGCTATAAACATTGATGTGATTGCATCACTATAGTATGCTGGTTTAAATCCTTTGGATATATGCCAAGTAATGGGATTATTGGGTAAAATGGTGGTTCCTTTCCAAGTTTTCTGAGGAATCTCCATACTGCTTTCCAAAATTATTATACCAATTTTCAGTCCCACCAGCAATGTATAAGTGTACCTTTTCCACTACATCCTCACCAACATTTATTGTTATCTGTATTCTTGATAATTACCATTCCGGCTGGAGAGAGATGAAATCTCAATGTTGTTTTAATTTGCATTTCTCTAATTGCTATAGATGTTGAAAATATTTTTATATATTTGCTGACCATTTGTATTTTTTTTTCCTGTGAAGTGTCTGTTCAGTTCCTTTGTCAATTTATTGATTGTGTGTGTGTGTGTGTGTGTGTGTGTGTGTGTGTGTGTGTGGTGTGTTAGGGTTTTTGATTTTGCAAATACATTTTTTAAAAAAATGAATATATTTTAAAATTCTTTTAAAATAGATAGATAGATTGATTGATATTTTTTTTTTTTTTTGGTTCCAGGGATTGAACTCAGGAACCTTTGACCACTGAGCCACATCCCCAGCCCTATTTTGTATTTTATTTAGAGACAGGGTCTCACTGAGTGGCTTAGCGCCTCCCAATTGCTGAGGCTGGCTTTGAACTTGCGATTCTCCTGTCTCCGCCTCCCAAACTGCTGGGATTACAGGCGTGTGCCACTACTGCCTGGCCAGATTTATTTATTTTTTGTGTGGTGCTGAGGATGGAACCCAGTGCCTCACTCCTGCTACACCAGCGCTCACCACTGGGCCACACCCTGGCCCCTGCAAGTGCATTTTAAAGGCCTTCTGAGGCCCCCAGTGTTTACCCATCCACCTGCTTTGTCTGAGTTCTTGGATATTTTAAAATAACACCAGCATTAAAGCAGAAGGATGACTTCTGAAGGATGCACGCTTCTCACAGCCTGTTTCCAGAGGGGCCTACGAGAACACCTCCTGAAAGACTTCTCTCTGTAACTCTAGGGAGGATTTCCTTTTAGCTCATTTTTAAAATGAGCTGGATTCTGTACTGATTCCCCCTCCACCAGTCCTAGGCATCTGAACATGCTCCAAGGTGAAATGAGCCCCCAAAGCCTCATCCTCGTTCTGACCTGTCCCCACTGAAGGACCACATCACGGAAAGCTTTGCTGATGTCGATGTGACACTAAGAATGTGACAGTTCCATCTTCCTACCCCTCCGACGCCCAGGCAGAAGCCGAGGCCCAGCTCTCCTCCACAGCAGCAGCGTGGGCTCAACCCTCTCCTCCCTCTCTGGTGGGCCCCCAGAGAGCCCCTCACCCCCTGGTGGCATCCCCTCCCCGGTGTGAGGACCTCCCTGGGTCAGAAGTGGACAGAAAAGCCCTTGGCCCCGTGTCCTGCAGCTCTCCTTCCCCAGGCGGCCTGCTGCCCTTGGGGAGTCAGGGACACCTCCCAGCCTCAAGGGTGAGGCTTTGCCCCCAAGTTGACGCCCCGCCACTCTCTGATAGGGCACTGGACAGTGTCCTGGGGCTCCTGGCTAGCTGGTGCCATACCACAGCCACCCTAGGTCCCAGGACACCAGCCTCTCTGAACCTGAGAAAGCCCACCACCTGGCACATGCTGTATTTGCAGCCCACAGACAACCATGGGTCACTCCTGGCCATAGGACAGTGAAGCAAGAGTGACATCACACCATGCAGAGTACCAGGGTGTCAGGATGCAGCGGCTAGAGAGGCTGAGCCCAGAGGTCTCTGCCCAGGAGCTCTTTATTTGCCCCGTTGTCCTGAAACTGCCCTGCACCTTCCCCAGCACCCAATTTCCCCAGGGGCTCCTGCCCCTCTTGGCTCTCAGTGCAGTCAGGACCATCTGCCCCATATCACCCGAAGCCCCATAATGCCCACCCAAGATACCCCTCCACAGGTGCATGTTTGCAGGGCACCCTGAGCCTGGGCATCAGCCTTCAGTCTCTGACGTCAGAGTCTCAGAGGTGGCCCTGGAAGTGGCCCCACAGGGGCAGAGCCTCCACCCGGGGTTGAGTAGAAGACAGTCTCCTCCAGCTCTGCGAGGCTCCCTGCTCCTCCTGCCGGTCACACAGTGTACATCTGTGGGGTTGAATGCAGAGGTTTGTTTTTCTAGAAAAAAAGAAAGGAAGAGAAGAATCTTGAGGCGGGCAGCACATCTGCTCAAGGCTGCCTTGGGGAAGAGCTGCCAGCCGTCTGCCCTTGCTCCCTGTGCCTGGGTCTGGCTTGGAATCTGTCGCCTGCCCTCTCTTCTGCAGGTGCTTGGAGGCCATGCCTCTGTAGCTCTTTGCTCTTTTCTGCAAAAGGCAGGGTCATGAAAGTTGAGGACCCTCTGAGCAATGTGCCAAGGACTCCTCCCAGTCCCCAGGTGCAGGAGGCAGACTTGGGAGCACAGCTCTGCTTCTCCCCGACACTTGGACACCGTGGCTCTGGTGGCAGCCCTGGAGGCACGTCCCCACCCACCACGGGCAAGGCTTTATTATTCTGCAGCATCCTCAGAGGCCACGCCCAGACCTTCTCCAGTCCCTCCAGTACTGCTTATTTTCCTAAACATTTGGTTATGGCTATTAAATCAGCACCTGCTAAATTACCTAGGGAGGGTTCTGCTGCCAGCACCTTGACTGCCACGCAATTGTCACCAGAAGTAGTGTGACCTCAGCACCATGAAGCTGCCTGTGCCAAGTGAACACCCCAGCTGAGGACTCCAGGGACACACCTGTCCATGGACAGCGACTCTCTCTACACCACAGCCCGCTGCAGTGAGGGAGAGCGCACAGCGCGGGGCCACAGGGCTCCAGAGAGGGTGTTAGAAGGGCTGGATGTGAGGAGAGGAAGGTCAGTGGTTCATTTTCAGAATGTTTTTTAGCCTTAAATACAAAACTGGGATGTTAGAAAGGCAGCAGGAGGGGAATAAGCAGAATGGAAATGTACACGCAGTTAACATCAAAACGTGAAAACCCACAGGCTCTGACCAACAGGAGGGGAGGGGAAGGGGCCTGCCTCACCCCAAAGGCACTCATTCCAAGAAGACTTTCCTGCCACAGGAGAACAAAGGGAGGTGGTGACAACTGGAGGTGCATTTCTTTAAACAACCCAGGAGGAGACAGTAAACCTAGGTGATGTTCTGGAAGGCAGTGCACCCCACACGACTCAGCCAATGAGGAACCAGGGAGGGTCCTGTGGCTCTAGGGGGCAGATGTGAATGCACCCACTCTGGGTGTGCCTGACCACCAGGCGCCCGATCTCGCAGGACCGTGTCGAGGGCCTCGCTTCTCTGTTCCTGTGTCCATTCTTGGACAGGTTTGGGTGGGAGTGGAAGGAATCGAGTGCTCTGCAGGGGCAGCTGCACTCCTGAGTGCCCTAAGGATCTTGCCTAGAAGGAGGACGGAGGAGGTGAGGCTGGGACTGCAAAGACACGAGTTGGCTGGGTGTGGTGGTTTCCGTGGAGTGGATGTATTCCTACCTGCGGTGTCTGGACAGGACAGGGGCTCCTGCTTGCCTTTTCCTGTCAGTCGAGTGGCCTCGGGTGATGTCAGTGTTCCTTGCCACTTTCTGTGCTCACCAGAACACCAGGGGGAGCCCGGCCAGCTCCCTGATGCCAGCCACTGCTCTCTGCCTGGCAGGCAGACGTGTGTGCGCCTGTGAGGCAGGTGAGCCCACCCTACCTGGCCACACACGTGGGAAGACGTGTCCCCAGCGCTGGACGGTGACAGGAGGAGCCTTGGCTGATGAATAGGCCATGGTGTGTTGGTGGCTGTGTCTCCTGCTTCTGCCCCAGTTCAAGCCCCCAGAGAGCCTTTGGTCAGCTGATGAGGATGGACAACAGCTGGCCCAGGAGGGCACAGCACAGCACTGCGGTCCTACTCAGCTGTGATGGACTGCCTAGAGTATCCCTCACACGCTCATGGCTGCACTGCTGGAGGCCCCTGGTGGGCAGACCCCAGCGGTCAGACCTCAGGGCCGCTCAGCGCAGCACCACACCCCTTCCCTGGGCCCATCACATCCTGCTGGTCCTGGCCATGTTGACCTAGCTCAGGACAGCTCTGAAGGGCCATCCTAGTTCCAGGGTCCCTCTCCAGGGGGCTGGCTGAGGCTGTCAACAGGGTGCCCTACAACTCAGCCTCCCCTTTGCCCTCCTGCCCCCCTTCCATCCACAGGCGCTTCCCCCAATGTTCTGCTTCTGCCTTTTTTCCTTCTTCTTCATGGTACTCGTGCTAAGCCAGCGCTCTACCACTGGCCACATCCCAGTCTTTTAAAAATTTTATTGTGAGACAGTGCCCAGGCTGGCCTCAAACTTGTGATCTTCCTGCCTCAGCCTCCTGTGGAGGGAGGTGTTTGCCATTTGCACCTGTGCCTGATTTCCTCTAAACTCTCTCTCTCTCTCTCTCTCTCTCTCTCTCTCTCTCTCTCTCTCTCTCAACAGGGATTGAACCCAGGGGTACCACATCCCCAGCCCTTTTTTATTTTTCGTTTTGATACAGGGTCTCACTAAGTTGCTTAGTGTCTCCCTAAGTTGCTGAGGCTGGTCTCAAACTTGTAAACCTCCTGCCTCAGCCTCCCGAGCTGCTGAAAGGAGCCAGCATGCCTGGCTAAACAGCTCTAATAAATATCCTGCATGCTAAACCCAGAGTGTCCTCCTGAGAACTTAGCAGCCTTTTCTTCTATGAATTTTAGGTTAAAGAGACAGAGAAAAAGAAAGAGCTAAAGGGTAAAAATAAACAATATTGGGAAAAAACTAGAAACCTATTCAGAGGGTCTACAATTATTAAAAATGTAGTAAGAGGTTGATACGAATGTTTTGTTCAATACATTTGAAAGGACATTGGATAGGTAGTTTCCTAGAAAATATAAATTAGGAAACTGAGAAGAGAATTTAAAACCTATGACAATTATGGGTTGAAGATATAGCTCAGTGGCAGTGCATTTTCCTCGCACATACAATCTGTGGCACCACAACAAAACAAAAACCCCAAAACTTCTAACAATTAAAGAAATATTAAATTTTCTCCAAATGATGCATTTGAAAGTAATTTGTACAAAATATTGGAAGAGTAGATCATTTCACATCTTTAACAGAACCTACCAGAGAAAAGAAAAAGACTATTAGATTGTGCCTACGTGTTGTGTGTGTGGGTATGTGGTTTAATGTTGATGACGAACACAAACAAAGAAAAAAATCACAAGCACATCTCATTGATGGACACAGATGGAAAACTATAAACCACGTCTTAGCAAAGCCAAGTCATCACTATATAAAGGTTTTTTTCAAATAACAACCAATTGAGGGCTGGGGCTGTAGCTCAGTGGTAGAGCGCCTGCCTTGCACGTGGGTTCGATCCTCAGCACCATATAAAAATAAGTAAAGCTATTGTGTCCATCCACTACTAGAAAAAATTTTTTTTTTTTTAAATAATAGTCTATTGAAGTTAACCTCAGGAACGCAACGTGCTGAGTATACGGAACGCTGCTCTAACGTTACCAAATGGATTGATCTCACCTCCCAGGTGCCATCAGCTTTCAGTTGACAATCTTGTCATCTAAATCAAGTCCTGTCTATACAGCTCCTCCAGTGTGGCTTCTCGAGGCCGGCACACCCACGACTCCAAGAGGCGGCTTTCCTCCCTCTGCCTCCCGCCGGCTCTGCAGCTATCCTGTACCATGCGACTGGTAGAGGAGCTCAGGTCCTCGCCAACTCTGAAAGCCAGCTGGGCAAATACTGGCAATTCTTTGACAGGTCTTCAGGTCTGCGACTGACTCTCCATGGCTTGGGTCCCACCCTCTGAGCTCTTGGCTCTGTTCCCTGAATTCTTTTTTTTTTTTTTTTTTTTTTTTTTGAGACAGGGTCTCACTAAGTTGCTGAGACTGGCCTGGAATCTGTGTCCACTGGATCACAGATGTACATCACCGTACCTGGCCCCCGAATCTCTTTTTTAAAAAAATTCTGTTTATTTTTTTATGGAAGAGAGCACACTTTGTGATCTCACAGTTTCTCAGGCTACTTCCTTCCAACATCTCCTTTCATTTTGTACTGCCCTGCCCTGCTTTTTTTTTTTTTTTAAGTGTATATTTTTAAAGTTGTTGATAGACCTTTATTTTATTTACTTATAGGTGGTGCTGAGAATTGAACCCAGTGCCTTACACATGCCAGGCAAGTGTGCTACTGCTGAGCCCCAGCCCCAATCCCCTGCTTTGCTTTTTAAGTCCACACTGGTGGTATCTGTGCTGATATAATTCTTTCAAAACCTCTGTGGGCCAGACCATGGTGACCCACCACTGTAATCCCAGCCTCCAAATGGCTGAGGTGGTAGGACTGCAAGTTTGAACCGGACTCAGCATTAGAGAGACTGGGTTCAAACCCCAGTCCTGGGGGCAAAGTCTGTGGCCTCCCTGTGATTTCCATTGAGCATTAGAGAAAAGAAACACAGGAAGCCTTTGGGATAAGTCCTTCTCTACCTTGGGCTCCTGCTGGCCCTGCTGATTGGGGCACACCGTCTTTTTAGAGGAACTTTGGTGTGACTGAGGATTACTGTGGGCATCACTTTTGATCTTTCTGATGTCTCAACAGGAGGTTTTACAGTCATACCCCTAGCTACACAGTGGGCCAATTCTCCTGGGTTCAGAATTTGTTGGGAAGCCACTTTTTAAATGTAGAGTCTTTCATCATATGGAGACACTGAGAAATTCCCACCAAGTACTGGTCCCTTTTCAGCAACCTTCTTTTTTTATTATTAATTTTTAAAAATTTATATATGACAGCAGAATGCATTACAATTCATATTACACATATAGAGCACAATTTTTCATATCTCTGGTTGTGTACAAATATATTCACATCAATTTGTGTCTTCATACATGAACTTTGGTGATGATGTCCATCACATTCCACCATCATTTCTAACCCCATGCCTCTCCCTTCCCCTCCCACCCCTCTGCCCTATCTAGAGTTCATCTATTCCTCCCACACTCCTCCTCCCTATGAATCAGCCTCCTTATATCAGAGAAAACATTGTTTTTTTTGGGATTGGCTAACTTCACTTAGCATTATCTCCTCTAATTCCATCCATTTACCTGCAAATGCCATGATTTTATTGCCCTTCATAGATGAATGGATAAAAAAAAATGTGGCATTTATACACAATGGAATATTACTTAGCAGCCTTGTTGTTCCTTTCTCTTTTGCATGTTTACTGTAAGCAGTGAGAGGGAGCCAAGTGGCGCCTTCAGCATCTTGCTGGGAGACCTAGAGGGTCGCCCATCTCCAAGGGACTTTGCACAGGTCCAGAGGCAGCTGGGCTGTGCTTTCTGCCCTCATGTACAGAATCCCTTCCCCTCCAGTTTCCAGTAACACATCCCCAGCTTCTTTGTTGCTCCAGGACAACAAGGTCCCTCCAGGGCACTTCAGCCTTCAGCTTCCACACTGCCCAGAAGCAGGTCCCGCCGTCGTGGCTGGTATAAAACATAAGCGGGTCAGGAGCCTCTGCAGAGCCGCTGAGCTGGGTGGCCTTCTTGTCAGCGACATCCCACCTTTTTGCCCATGTATTAAAAGAGGGCCACTAGGTCCAGCCCTCTCTCGAGGGAAAGGGTTAAACAGGCGGGGGGACCAGCAGGCAGGAATCCCTGTGGACCTCTCAGGGCCTGCCCTACACACAGACAGGGAGACCTCCAGCAGCAGAGAAGAGGCAGATCACACAACTGACGGTGCTGGGAAGAAGCAGGAAGCAAGTGTTTTAGACCCACCCAAAGAATCCTCAGCATCTTGTCGGCCTGAACCCACTCCCTGCGGCCTGGGCCCCTGGCGAGGAACAGCCCGCCCCTGGACAGAGTGGAACTTCAGCCACTTGACACATCCCTGTGGGACCCCAGCGCCAAGAACTGGGAGGTCCTGGCACTCCCCCACCCGGGGCAACCGGGGTGCCTGCAGGAGGGAAGCAGCCCCTGGCAAATTCACCCTGGAGTCACTTAGGCCCATCTCTGAAGGGACTGAGGCGACTGGTGCCTGACACAAGGAAGTTAGAAATTAGAAATACAGGAGGAGAAGGGAAATCCCGACTGCAGGTCTTTAATTTTATGTGGATCTGTACATGTGTGCGCACGCCCAGAAAGCTGCTCCCAACGCAGTCCTGAGGGTGGAGGAGCTGGCCACGTGGCCCCCTCGTTCATCCAGTTGACTGCTCAGCCAGAAACAGACCTCAGTCGGAAACTTGGAAACTTGGATCCGGAGTGGGAGTGTCTGAGGTCATCCCAGGGATCCAAAGGCAGAAATGGCCTCTGGGAATATTTCCCTGGATGGAGCCCTTATATCCATGGGAACTGGGATGCAGGGACACAAACCCTCCCTGAAGGCCTCAGCACAGGCAGATGAAGAGTCAGAAAGTGGGGTGTGTGTATGTGTGAAGGGCGGGAACCCACTCAGCCACCCTGCTTCCAGTCATGGATGGGGCCAGCTCTCAGGGCTGGGAACAAAATGCTGTCCACTCCCCTGCCAGCTTTCCCTGACCCCTCCCCTCAGCAGGAGGGGCAGCTTTGACAGTGGCAGTGACTCTGAGGCCTGAAAGTGCTCCCCTCACTGATGACTCACCCTCCCTCTCCTCTGAAACAACCCCTCAGAGAGGTGATTGACTGCACGGCCAGGAGGTGGCCAGGCATGATCTAGGGTGCAGGAGGGGAGCAGCGGGTCAGCAGCTTCTGCCTACCCCATCTCAGGAAGGGGGGGGGGAGAACTGCCGTCCTGGACAGCACTCCCAGGAGTGGATCTGCACTAAAGCTCTGACACATAACCTTTACAGTAAGAAAAAGTCTATCTTCTATTAAAATACCACATATCAGGGCTGGGGGTGTGGCTCAGTGGTAGAGTGCTTGCCTGGCATGCAAGTAACCCTGGGTTAGATTCCTAGCACCTCCCAAAAGTAAAATAACAAGAAGAACTGGGGATGTAGCTCAGTGGTAAAGCACTCCTAGGTTCAATCTCCAGTACCACCCCCAAATCACATATCATACAAATAAACAGAGCCTCAAAACTACTTTACAAATAACTTCCCTTTAACAAATTATTTCAGATCATAGGCATAGTTTTGAGCTTCCTTGTTTATTTATTTTTTTAGGAGATTGCTCAAGATGGCTTCCTAAGTTAAAAAATATATATATATATGTTGCAGCTAGGGAGGTAAAATTGTTAATTTGTGCAAATTTACATAAAGTACTCATTTCAAAGGTCAGTTTTTAACATTTATCAAATAATAGAAAAATCTCCTGTTATTATGTGAAAACTATACAAAGACATCCTTAGTGGTTTGCTTGTGTTTCAGGAGCTCTGTCACCGCTCAGCTAAGCAGGTATTCAGACAAAACATCTCAACCTGGCCGACACTGGCTCCCCAAAGCACTTCTGCCAAAACACTCCCTACCAGCTGGACACCCTTCCCTCTAGTCACCAGCTTGTTTCCTGGAGAATAACTGGAAGCAGTGTGTGAAAACCTTAGGAATTACAGATTTACAGGTAAGTCAGACAGACACTCTAAAAACCATCAACTTCTAAAGCCATTTTTTTTTTTTATTTCCAATTTACAGTGGCAGAAATCGATTAGATGCCAGTTACAAACAGGCAGCTCTGAGCTCTTTGTGTGGGCAGTTGTCCCCCTCCAACAATATCTCCTTTCAAACCAACGCTGTGTATGTCATAACTATATTTAGAACAACGCCGAGGAAAATCTTACTGCTGCAATTCCAGGCTGTGAAGGAGAGGGAAACCTTCGGCCACGGCACATGTAAAAGTTCAGGTGGCCGTCCTCAATCAAAGCAAACATCAACCGGGTGCTAATCACAACAACACAAGTCCATAACAAATTCCAACGAAAGAAAAGAAGGGTATTTTCTCCACACAGGGGGAAATGAGCTTTTTTTGGTTTCTTCTTGTAGCGCAGTCAGAGGTAAACAAAGTGGCACAGTTTGGGCCAGGGTTGGGCAGGCAGGCGGCCTGAGCGCAGTCTGAGCTGGTACGCAGAAGCACACACTTGTCCAGGCGTGGGAGCTTTCTTTTAAAAGGCACTGAGCACCGACACTGAGCTTCCGAAGTCACGAAGCGCGACCGACACGGTAGATCACGGTGGCACACTAGCCGATGAACCTCTCGGAGGGCCACGTATTATGGGCGTTGACGGGGACGCGGGGCGCCTCCTCCGGCGGGGCCAGGGCCTCCATCTCGCGCACCACCTGCGTGAACACGCGGTCCACCATCATCTTGCTCTTGGCCGTGACCTCCAGGAACGGGCAGCGCCACTCTCGGGCCAGCGCGCGGCCCTGCGCCGTCAGTACCTGGCGCTCGGCGTCCAGGTCGGCCTTGGTGCCCACCAGCACCAGCGGCACGGCCTTGGGCCCCCGCAGCCGGCCCATGCGCTCGCGCAGCGGCCGCACCGCCTCGAAGGAGGCCTCGCTGCACACGCTGTAGAGCACCACGAAGCCGTCGCTGTTCCTGATGTATAGGTCCTTGAGGGTGACCAGGTGGTCCGCGCCCACGGTGTCCACGATCTCCAGAAGCGCGGGCGCCGCGTTCACCTCGATCACCTTGCTGAACAGCTCTTCCACCGACGACTCGCAGCGCTCGGGGAAGCGGCCGCACGCGAACTGTGTGGCCAGCGCGGTCTTGCCCACGTCCATGCTGCCGAGCAGCACTACCCGGTAGCCCTTGGCTGGGCGCAGCACCAGGCCCGCCATGGCCAGGAGCGAGGGGACGCGCAGCCTTAGGGCGCGGGCAATGGCGCGCGGATGCGAGGGCGGGCAGGGGGCGGGGTGGGTTTGGGGGCGGGCAGGGGGCGGGGAGGGCGGACACGGGGCGGGGTTGGAGGGCTCCCCCGGAGGCCCCGCGAACCTCTTCTGGGGCCCAGCAGGGGTGGGCGCCTTCACTGGCGCCTGGACCTGCTCCCGCCCGGCCTGGATCTGCCCCTGCGGGTCGAGGTGCACCCACCCACCCCAGCCACCGAGACCGGGGGCCTGGCTCTCCGCCTCTTGCCTCCCGCGTTCCTCTCAAGTCTCGCTCCGCCCCGGCCCGGCGTCCGGGCGGCGGCCAGCCCCACCAGTCCCTTCTCCTGGCCTCCCCTCTTCCCCCAGCCTCCGGTCTTGGGTAGATCCCCCCGGAGCTGTCAGGCCCTTCTCGGCCTTCCCCTCATATGCCGCCCACAGGTCTGCTGGGGCCCCTAAGTCAGCCCCTGGCCCTGCTCTGCTTACTGGGGAAGCCCCTCTGTCTGCGGATCAGAAGGTAACCTGATTCCTTCCAGGCCAACCCAGGAAATTCAGGGATTTCTCCAGCCTTCCAGATGCAGCCTGGTGGACCGAGCCAGGCTGCCGCTCAAGGTCAGGCCTGGCTGGGCCTGTAGCTGAGGCCCTCCGAGCAGGGAGGACCCCAGGCTGAAGGGCAGGTGAAGGAGGAGCCAGCCAGGGAGCTTCACACTGAGGGTCCCTAATACCTTGTACCCTTGAAGTCCCTGAACAGGGACCTGGGATCTTCATAAACTGTCAATCACAACCTCCCCAATTAAACCCTCTCAGGTTTTCCACTGTGCCCTCCTGATAAAATCAAGAATTTTCACTAGGGCCTAAGAGTAGGATGACCAAACCCAGGTCATTTTTGGAAGTGCAAAGAGTGTGTTCAACAGTGGCTGTGGTCACCACCCACCTCCTTAGGTCCCTTCTACTCCAGTTGGATAACTTACTAGTCCTTGATTTCCTAGCACCCTGAGGGCAGGGCCCCAACTGCTAGGATTGTCTTCCTAAGCTCCTCTGCCCTGGCCTGGAGCAGAAGCGGCAGCCTTAGGACCTTAAGAGCCCCAGGGTGCCCTAGTTGAGAAAGGCTAAGCCTGCACAGCCCTTTCTCCAGTGTGGAATATCCCTCAAGCTACCCTGGCTTCCTCCTGTGCAGCCTTGTCTAGGAAGGGCCCCAGCAGGGGTTGAGGCGACTGTCCTGACTCCTGGGTGACAGAGGCTCAGGGGCAAAATTTTAAGTGCCCCCAGAATACATCCTGCATAGCGGTGTTTGTGGTGAGCCACAGAATGTGCTTTCCTGTGAACACTGCAGAGAAGGTGTTGGTGTACAATCAATCCGTCATACATTGGCGATTACAGATAATGTGGTTTCTTAAAAAAAAAAAAAAAAAAAAGTAATCTTAAAGACTTTCTCAGATTGCCAGGTAACAAAACTGGGGCTCAATCTGATAAATGAATCACCGCAAATGTTCCCTGGAGAAACACAAGTTTGGTTTCAGCTACTTCCCACAAATGCTTTGAAAGAACACAGAGAACCCACAGCCCAAAATGTCACAGAGCACAAGAAAATTGCTGAGAACCACTGGGCTGTGCAGCCACAGCATAGCTGGAAAACTGCAGCACTGGTATTATCAGGCTCGAAATAGTTACATCTTATGTGTTTAAAGAAATAAAAAAGAAACAAAGTAACAACGACCAGAGAGCAAGAGACTGTGGGGGGAGGCAAGTAATTTGAAAGAGACCCCTCCCCTCAAAAAAATCCTTCTAGGAATGAACGCTATGAAAATTTTCTATTTTAATTCATGTAATATGTCCATTGCTATGTATGATGTTGTGGTATAATAAGGAATCTACATTTGAGGCATAAATTATCCAGGGGCCTGTGCCTGGGAGGGGTCTGGGAGCTGGAACTTGGGAGGCCCAGAGCAACGTCTTTTAAGAAGCCAGAATTCCCAGTAGTCACCTCCAGCACCAGATGATGTGTCTTCCCAGCAGCAGAGCTGCCCATTGTCACTGGAGAGAGGTCCAAGAAGTCCCCCAGAAGGGAGAAGGGGATCTCACCTTACCCTGGAAGGAATTTCAGGAAGTGTCAAAGAGGCATTAAAAAGGATTTTTTAAAAAAGGAAAGCAGATTTCTTCAGGAAAGCATCAGTAGAGCAGGACACACACTCAGAAGGAGTGAACTGTGCTTTGGGGTCTTGGGCTCTTTCTTTTAGAGGAAATATGGTAAACAATGCCATGAGAAGTATGTGGGAGTGACATCCTCCAGCCAGCTCAGCTCTCCTATTGATGGACTGGGGTCTGGTCTTTCAGGGAGTCTGGGTTAGGTCATCTAGTTAATAGATGATGTTTGGCATACACCTGTATCATAAGTCTTTAACAGCATTTTCCCTTAGCTTTATTTAGTCTGAAAAAAGTGCTTGTGTAAGCCAGCAATGTACGTAAGCATGAATCATCTAGACTCAATACTCTTAAGATGCTTGGCTTTTTAAGAATTTAGGAATTTATGTTAAGGAAAACAGGCATGGAAAGTAAAGGTGAGGGTGTTTATGGAGCTTCTTAGAGTAAAAGTTGCAGTTTCATGGTTTGGTCCTGTGAGCAGCTGGGACACTTTTCCAGGTCCATGGTGGCTTCCAGATTGCACTGTCCTGACATCCAACACCAGAGGCCAGCTCTGCCTGCTCACCTACCGAGCAGGACTTAAGATGAATGTGTAGCTCGCCAATTAAGCAGGACTCCATGAATGTGCTGCTTTGATGCTTTAGGGTGTCTGATTACACTATAATTGCAAACATTGGTCCTAAAGATGAGTCTGAATTCTACAAGCCCCAAGAGAGTGCACTTTCCTATCTCACAAGCCAAGATAGATAAGTAATTCAGCTTTGTCTTTTAGCCCATGTTCAACACTTCGCTGCTCTTCACACAGTGTGAGCTGAAGTTGTGCACCAACAAGGAGAAGGACCTCCAGAAGCCACCAGGTCTGTGTCTCCCAACAAAGCCTGTACCTCAACGGATGCCTTCATGATTTGGGCCATGACGCAGAATAAAAAGATGTTCATGCCAGGTGTGGTGGTGCCCGCCTGTAATCCCAGCTGAGGCAGGAGGATGGTGAATTCAAAGCCAGCCTCAGCAATTTAGCAGAACCCTGTCTCAAAATAAAACACAAAAACTGGCTGGGGATATGGCTCAGTGGTTATTCAGCACCCTGGGTTCCATCCCTGGTATAAAAGAAAGGAAGGAAGGGAGGGGGGAGGGGAGGAAGGGGGAGGGAGGAAGGGGACGTTTGCCAGGCTCTGGCTGTGATCCACCAAGCAGAATTTAAAGAAAAATTTCCAAGCATTAAGGCAAAATCTGGTTCCCCCACAGTTTTTCCATGGTTGGGACACCCTAACTGTGATGGGTACTTGTGATTGGAGCACCCCTGCTGGGGATCTTGTGGTCCATCTCTTCCTACATGTGGGGACAGCAGGAAGGCAGCACTGGCCTCTGAAGTCAGCTGTGCACTTAGTGTGTGCCCTGCTCCAGGGCAGGCCCCAAAGGTGACCTTCTCCGCCAGCCCCTCACAGGCTGGGGATTTCTATGTGAAACACATGCCAGTAAGTGCTTCTTTGTCCAGGTGACCATAATTTGGAACCCTGAGTTTTCACCAGGCTCAAGGAGATGGTAAAAGGACAATAGTAGTCAGCAGAACCAATGAGATGTGGCCAAAGATTCTTTTATTCCTGAACCAAGACATAAAAGAAATGCTTTAAGTTTTTCTAAGTGCTCCCCTGTGGCTAATCTGCACCTTTGTCTGATGCACACTCTGACCTGCCACGCCCTGCGAATCCCACGCGTGGCTGGCTGGGTGCTGCCCTTGGGGATTGCATCCTGCCACGTGTGAAGGCAACATTCCTTTCTTGTGCCCTGGGCCAAACCCAGTGTCGATTACCTTGTCGGCTTCCTGTTTCTCCCCACAGTCACACACACCAATTGCGAAAATGTCTTCATGCCAGAGTTATATTTCCTTAGGCATAGAGAAATTGAAAATGGCCAAAATCTGGAACGATAGATTTATGTCCACATCTGACATTTTTTCTGATAAATTAATGTCTAAATTGGGGCAAGAATCAGTTATTGAGAAGGAATATGTGAGAGAATATATGTGTATGCGCTTGTAAGTATAAGTCTGCAATATGTTGTTTGTCACATATATTTTCTTAGCTGCTGAAGAGAAAACATCCATACCCCTTTTGAAAATATTTCTATTTCCAGAGTTGGAACTTATTCTTAAGTTATACTTGGTAGAAAGAGCATTTTTATTCAAAACACATCAACCGTTCTAATAAGCCCTTTTGTAAAAACCAAACTCTACGAGACACAAGTGCCTGGTGGATCCTGTTGGAGTCCTCTAGGGCATCTGAATAGTGTCACCAATTCTGCCCACACAGGACTGATACAGGAAAAAGGGCACTCATCTGGATTGCTTTAGTTCTCCTGCCTTATATAAATCCCAAACTCAAAAAGCATTTGAGGTGAATGTCATTAAATGGATTGGAATGTGCCTCTTTACAGCTAAAAAAACAAACCTCATAGATACCTTTATGTTAAAAAAAGAATGCTGAGGAGTATATCCACGCAGATTTATTTCTGAAGATAGCTTCAATGCAAATTAATCAGTATACTTTTTCCAAAGTTCCCCCAAATGGCTTAGGATTCCATAAATAGAACAAATTAGATTCTACCCGCAAATATTCATAAGTAAATCCCACTGCTCTTAAAATAAGACAATTGTTCCTGGTCCTCTGTAAATGGAATCTTACCTAGTAAATGCTGATGAAACTCCAATTTTTAGGGGCTATCTCCATGCATACGAGTAAGTGGAGATGGAAATCACTACCATCCAGTCATTGCATAGTAGGGATTGATTGGATAGGTGTAGACAGTCAATCAAGATATTTTTCACCAAAGCAGATTACTTTAGCATTGAAATTCCCAGGCTATGTGTGTTGATAAATTTTAAAATTTTTAATTTTCTGTGTACATATGAAGACAACATGAGATTAGAGAAATATTTTCCTTCAGTTAATTTTTTTAACACAAGGGTATCACAGTGGAGAACCTAGACTATGCTACCTGTGTTTCAAAATAACGCAGTTCACCTAACCTTCAGCAGAATGTAAGTTTTGCATATTCTAGGTATAAAAAAGTTTAAAGATGTCTTAAAGAAGACTAGTGTCTTTGGGGGCACTTATAGCTATATTTTACTGCAAAAAAAAAAAAAGTGGGAAAAGATATATTTAAGTGTTTTAGACAAACTTAGGTCAACCCAGATGAAATGTTTAATTTCAATTACTGTGAATTCTTTTGATTAGTTCTTTGCTTTTTAAAGAAACAGTTTTCATCTTGTTAAAAAATTAGCCAGGAGGAGTTATCTAAAAATCCACAGAGAGGGCTGGGGTTGTGGCTCAGCGGTAGAGCACTCACCTAGCACATGCAAAGCCCTGGGTTCAATCCTCAGCACCACATAAAAATAAATAAATAAAATAAAGGTATTGCATCCAACTACAACAAAAATTTTAAAAAAAATCCATGGACAGGGTTAAAATTTTCTATAATATATTTTAATGTATATTTTTGGGAAAGATGCTATGTTGCCAATTATTATGTAAGAAATCTTAAATCTACAAATTTGTAGATGCAAAACAAAAGATTTTTTAAGAGAGAGAGAAGAGGAAAAAAATCACCTTTTATTCGTTTGGATCTCACTGTCAAAAGTATTATTTAGACCAAGAAATCCTGTGCTGATGAAAACTGATCCCATAGAGTGAAGGTCCTTAAGTATTTTGAAAGTGTTTCGAAAAAATCACCATTAGCAGGGCCAGGTGGCACACACCTGTAATCCCAGCGACTCAGCAGGAGGATCGAAACTTCAAAGCCAGCCTCAGCAACTTAGGGAGGCCCAGTCTCTAAATTAAAAATAATAAACAAACAAACAGATAAATAAATAAATAAATAAATACGGCTGGGATGAGGCTCGATGGTCAAGTCTCAGGGTTCAGTCTTGGGTACCAAAAATGAATAAACAAGTAAAGGGCATTTTCTCCCTTAAAAAAAAACGTTGCACTTTCCCCCCCTCCCTGTTAGTATTCTTTCCATCCAGGCTTTTTTCTTCTGTACTCCCTGAGCACCCCCCCATCCCCCACACACTGTCCCTGTCCCCAGGTTTCTGTCCCTGAAGCCTGCAGGGCAGTGACAGTTTGGCCTGCTCCCCTGCAAACTTCAGCCTCTCCTGGGCCTGATCTGGCCCGGCCCCAGGGCTGCCCCGTCCTGCCCTCCCCCATGGCCCATAGCTTCCACCACCCACAGTCCACGTGGCCCCCAAGGACAACGGGACTCTGGACAGCAAGCCATGGCAGGGGTGGGTGGCCAGCAGTGACACTGGATGCCATGAGACAGGGCTGGAGCTGGGGACACTCAAAGGTTGTGGGGACCTAGGAGTGGAGAAGGGGGGCGCTTCCTGAAGATTGTTCTGGGGGATTTTGTAGAAGAACTGGGTGGCAGTAAACTTCTGGAGCCATTTGGGTACTTCAGGAATTTCTCTTTGGGCAAGGTTTTGTTCTTGTTTTTTTGTTTTTTTGCAGAGGATGGAACCCAGGAGCAGTAACCATGGAGCCACATCCCCAGCCCTTCTTAATTTTTATTTTTCATTTGAGACAGTGTCTTGCTAAGTTGCTTAGGGCCTTGCCAAGTTGCTCTGGCTGGCCTGGAACTTGTGATCCTCCTGGCTCAGCCTTCCCAGTTACTGGGATTACAGGCATGCGTCACCAGGCCTGGCTGTTCTTCTTCAAGTATACAGTTGGCCCTTCATATCTGCAACACAGATTCTACCAACCTCAGATAGAAAATATTCAGGAAAAGCCCCTCTGTTAGAACTGAACATGTATGGGCTTTTTATTCTTTTCCTCATTCCCTAAACAATATGGTGTAACAACTGGTTACGCAGCATTTATGTCATATCAGGTCTTCTCAGAAAGCCAGAGATGAGCACACCAGAGAACACACCTAGGCTTCCTGCAGATGCTGCACCCATGGAACAAGCAAATGCAGCATCCAAGGAGCCCGTCCCCTGGGGACACCAAGGACGATTGCATAACCGCAACATCTATGTGAAAAGTTTCAAAAATATGTGTATGTATGTGAGTGTATGTGTGTGTGTGTGTGTGTGTGAAACTTACACTTGATCTTTGCCATGGTTTCTGACACAAGAGCACACAAAACCTTTGGGGTTTCCAACTGGTGCCTGAGAGGAGCTGCCCACCTTATCCAGAGCCCCACCCTGGGCCTCAAGTCCTGGAGGACTGAGCTCATCACCCAGACAAAGGGCCCCATAGTCCCGCCTGTGTCCCTCCATGGAAACCTGCTCAAAGGGATTTGGAGAACTCTTGGGTTGGAGCAGATGGTCCCACGACAGGGACCCTCCAGATGTGCCCTGAGAGCTGCCTCAGGGACTAGGTCTCCTTTATACAAGGAAAGTGCGTCCCCATCTGTCCTTGAGCCTGTACAGCAGATCATGGAACCAGAAGGGGACTAATGCAGTGGGTCAGAACTGTGGGTCTAGAACTCACCCTGATCCGCAGTAGGGAAGTGTGGGGTCTGCGCCACTCAAACTTGAGTGGCAGGTGGCTGGGAATGGGAGCTGGAGCAAGGCTGTGGTCAGAGTTGTGAGAACAGCTGGTGCTTTTGAACGGAAGCTTGAGGCAGCTGGAGATTACCCAGAGCTGCAGTAACCCGGGGCCGGTCCTCACTGGAGCCAAAGGCCCTCCTGTGGTCAAGAAGGCTTTAGGCGTCCACAGAGCATCTGAAGTTGAGAGTGGGCTGATTTGAGCCTGTTTACCGTTTTTTGGTTTGGGTTTTGGTTGTTTTCGAAGATTTTTAAACCATAGATAAAAGCCAGTCGATCCCCAGGCCTTCTTACCACTCTTGCCACAATGTGATTAAAGTGTCAGCCCTACCACAGAGCCCAGGCCTTGCCTTCCACACCCACTGCACCCAGGAAAGGCACTGTGACTGCACGGTGTGCTGAGGTTCACGGTCCACCCCCTCCCCAGCAATGAGGTCCTCACAGTAGGTTAGAAGGGCGTGTGACCTCTCCAGAAATCCTGCCCCATGTTCTGCTATCTGGGGTCACTTCTAGTGCCAACTCTCTGCATTAGACTGGGACATGCTCTTGTGTGCAAGTTGTGTTTGGACGTGGTCTCAGGGGTCAGGAAAGGGGACCCTGGGAAAAGAAGCACAGAGAATCCATCGCCAGGGTGCATTATAAGTTGGGCACTGGGTAGGATGTGCCCCAGAATTGCCCACTGGACACCCAGAAGATGGGAGCTTTCGTCCACTGGCATCCAGGCCAACGCCACCTGTGTCTGGCATGCAAAGATGCAGCTGGCCGAGGGAGCTTCGGAAGCCCTGGGAGCATGCAGACCCAGAGCAGAGGGCGGGGGCTGACAGGCCACTCCTGCACTCCAGTTGTCTCTGCAGCCATGGCCAGAGCACAGGGTGGATCCAGGGCAGAGATGACAAGGGCACCGGAGACACAGGGCTCACAGTTTATAGATGCATATTATCTGCAAGCCGTGGCAGACGCACTCCTGCTTCTGCTTGCTGTTCTGCTAGACTGAGAAGCAAAGGAAACACAAGGGGCGTCTGACCTGCTGAAGTGCCTGGCGTGGCTCCCTTGGGCGTGGCTCCCTTGGGTGACCCGAGGCAGTGGTAGCCCAACCAAGCTGCCTGATCCCACGGTACATGAGGGTCAGTCGACTTTTGCCTTTTTATTGGAAATGCCCATTGATTTTCTCCATCTCTGATAAACCCCTGGGATCTCTCTCCCTTCTCGTTGTTCCTCTTATAATTGGGGGTGATGGGTTTCCTATGGATGAGCTGCTTTGTGTTTCTGGCCTCGTCCCTTATCACTCTTCTCCTCGCCACCTTCTAGACACCATGACTGTCTGAAAGCTTGTCTGGCTGGGATCTGGAATGTCCCCCAGAAGGCTCAGTGTTGAAAACGTGGTCCCCATGCAGCAGGGTTCAGAGGTGGGGCTGGCAGGCAATGATTGGGTCAGGAGGGCTCTAACCGAGAGGTGGGTGGACTTGTGGGAGGTGGGGCCTAGTTGGAGGAAGTGGGTCCTCTGTGCCCTGGAAGGGTGTACCTCATCCCCAGTCCCTTCCTCTCTCTGCTTCAGGCTGCCATGAGCTGAGCGGCTTTCCTCGGCCACAGCTTTCCACCAGGGTGCAGCGGGCCAGCCACAGACGGAGCCCTCTGAAACCATGAGGGAAAATGGGTCTTTCCTCCTCTGAGTTGTTCTTGTCAGGTGTTGTGGTCACAGCAACTCAAAGACGACTAGCACTGTTTCATTACCGTGCCTGGCTGTGACCATCTCAGAAGCCTGGCCGGTCCTCCTCCTGGGCTGCTTTCCCTGGGGTCTGCCTGGCTCACCCCTCACTGCAGTCAGGTCTCTTGCTCAAACTTACACAAAGGAATCTCCCCTTCACTGAGTGTACAGGAAGAATAGTGTCCCTCTAAAATCCACATGCTGAAATCCTAGCCCTCACTACTCCAGAAGGTGAGCAGATTTGGATGTAGAATCATTGCAGATGCAATTAGTTAATACTTGAACAGGGTGGATCCACACTCCAAAATAACCCGTGTTCTTACAAATGGGGAGATTTGGAGACAGACGGAGGACACCTGTGAAGGTGGAGGCAGAGATCAGGGTGATGCTCCTACAAGCCAAGGCAAGGTGGCTGGCCCACGCCCAGAAGCAGGAGAGAGGCCTGGGGCAGGTCCTCCCTCCCAGCCTCAGCCTCAGACCCTGCACACATCTCCACCTCAGCGTTCAGCCTCTGGAACCTCGAGACAGTCCATTTCTGCGTCAAACCGTGGGGTTCAGTTGAGGCAGCTCAGGACATCAACATGTGGACCCGTAAGAGGGTCACCACAAACCAGCCCTTTCTGTCCTGTCCTGCTCTTCTTCTCGGACTTCTTCTCACAGCCTGTGACTTTATTGTTCAGCTCGATGGTGTCTTCACTGCAGCGTGGCTCCTGGGAGGTGGTCCCCAGTGCACCTGCAGCATCTGGCACAGTGAGAACTTGGAGCAGGTCCTCGGAATTGCAGCTCTGTGGGATCTCTTGGTTGGAAAACCTGAATTTGTCCCCACACAGATAAACAATTAGGGAGCAGTTGGAGCAGAATGTGGATTTTGCACTTGCTCACGTCATTTGGTTTTTGAGAATAGCCAGAAAACGTCACCAGCAAAACCAAGGCACATGGGAACAAGAAACATGCACACCCGCCACCTGCCTGCTGTTCCAGACTACCCTGGGCTGTGACCCACACCCACACACTCGGGGTCATCTTCCTCCCACGGTACAGTCTCACAGCCGTGGCCTTCCTATGTCTACTCCAGCAGCAAATTCCTGGTCTTTTCATGCTCAGCATAATACTTTACTTTTTTGTTTTTGGTACCAGAGATTGAACCCAGGGGTGCTTAACCACTGACTGCATCCCTAACCCTTATTATTTTTTATTTTGGGCAGAGTCTTGCTAAGTTGCTGAGGCTGCCCTCAAACTTGCAATCCTCCAGCCTCAGTCTCCTGAGTCGCTCTGATTACAGGCATGTGCCACAGCACCTGGCTTTATTGTAATATTTAAGAATTTATTTTTTTTTCAGTATTGGGAACCCAGGGCCTTGTGAATGCTAGGCAAGTACTCTACCACTGAGCTATATCCTCAGCAAATTTCTTTAAAATATAACATATAAAACAGTTCTACCATTTAAAAAAATTAACTTGTAGATAGATGCAGTATCTTTATTTATTTTTATGTGGTGCTGAGGATCGAACCCAGTGCCCCACACATGAAAGGCAAGCGCTCTACCACTGAGCTACAACCCCAGCCTCTATTTATACCTTTTTTTTTTTTTTTTTTCAGTACTGGAGATTGAACCCAGGGGCTCTCGACCACTGAGCCATATCCCCAGCCCTATTTTGTACTTTATTTAGAGACAGGGTCTCACTGAGTTGCTTAGCACCCCACCATTGCTGAGGCTAGCTTTGAACTTGTGATCCTCCAGTCTAAGTCTCCTAAACTGCTGGGATTACAGGCATTTGCCACTGCACCCCACTCAGATCTTTTTATTAGGTTCCTCTTTTTTTTTTTTAAAAAAAAAGTATCACTGAGGAAGTGTTTTGAGCATCCTGCCCCAGCTGCATTTTCCCCTGTAATTGCTGTGGTTTTACTGGTACAATTTTGCATTGTATGGTAAATTTTAGGAACACACACATTGTATCATAGGTAAACTGGCTGTTTGTTGAGTGACTCAATAAATGCTTGCCTTCATGAATTAAACCCCAATTTATCTGGTAGATCATTTTTATGGTATACTAATGAAATACATTTGCTAATTGCAAGTTGAAGCCACTCATACCTGAAGGGCTGTGTATATAGCACAAGGTGGGGATAACATGGGGTAGAAGGAGTGAGTAAGTGACAGTTTCGTCCTTCTTGCTTGTGCAATGCAGACCCTCATGTTGGAGACCATCAGGAGACTGGGTCTTTCCACCCACAAGGCTGCTGCCTGGGAAAGTGAACTCTCCCATGGGGGTCGAGAAAACCACACAGGAGTGCCAGCCTTTGAGCCGCCCAGACCTGCCAGCCATCAACGTCTCTTATTATAATAAGTCAGCAATGACCCACAATCTCTGTGCCCTGGGTTGATCCCAGCAGTCCCTTGTAGGTGACCAAGGAGGCACTGCTGCCTTCTTTCATGTGACTTGAGGGGCTTTCTTGGCCTCAGCCTCCCTCTTTCAAAGCCGAGCGCAATCTGAGGTCTGTAGAGCTCCAGAACCGTAGGACCCCACGTCTGTGGGAACTGCAGCCCGAGGCCCCAGGCTGCCTTCTCTTGAATTGACCAATGTGCCCCACACCCAACCTGAGAGGTGAAACGGGGTGGCAGGGAGTCGAGGCTGTGTATGGGAACGGGTGGCTTTGTCAGAGATGATGTTGGAACCAGCGGTCTGCACCTTCCTGCTCCTGCCCAGGGATAGACAGCCCAGTAGGAGCTGCTTCTTGCCATCAAGGTCAGCTCACACGCTTTCAGCAGGTGGCCAATGACACACCATAGCACAGGTGTGTCCTTCCTGTTCTCTTGACCTGGTCTCCTTCTAAAGGCCTCCAACTCCTTCCTGAGCCTTGGGCAAAGGAAGACTCTCTGCCCCCAGCTCTCTTCCCAGCTGGGAGGAGCTGGGACCCTGTCCCTCCAGGCACAGAGAGGGCGTGGCCAGCCTGGGGAACAGCTGCCACCGGCATCCAGAGAGCAGCTGCTCCAGCCTCTAGGGAGCAGCACACAGAGGGCCACTCTGTTGACCACTGGAAACACCCCAAACAGGCCTAAGCCGCGAGGACAAATGGGGACGTGACAACCGCGGGCCCCAGATTGTTTCCTCTCTGGCAGTGAAGTAGGCTGGGGAGTGTAGAAACTACTAGAAACTCTGGATGAAGCTGCTAGAAATTCTATTCTGCAGCAGCTGCAGCTGTGAAGAAAGGAAGTCCCCAGAACAAGGGAGTCACTGAAAGCCCGGGAGGTCACTGAGGCTGAGCCTCAGCCTTCAGAGGCAGAAGGAAGACCAGCACACAGGGCGGTGTCCTGCGGAGGACTCGTGTTTAGGGCACACGGAGGTGTGCAAAGGCCCTTCCACGGAGGTCCATCTCCCAGCAGCTGCTCTTGGCTCCCGCCTGCCCTATCTCTCCTGGACTGCTGCACACTGACTGTCAACTAGGACGCACAAACCCTCCCTTCCCGCATTCCCTGGTCCCCTTATGAAGGAAGGTCGCAGCCAGGAGGGTGCCTGCAGGAAACACTGCCCACAGCAAAGACCAGACTCCAGTCGCTTCCATCAACACAGGAACTTTGGTCACTGGTGTCTTCTTTAGACCCACTGATGGCAATTCGTACTGCCCCCCCGCCCCCCAGGGAGATGAGGGTCCACTCTCCAGAGGGGCTGCTTTTCTGAAACACTGGGCACTGAAGCACCCACCTGTTGGGGACCCACATACTTGCACTGAAGGCAGGAGCTGCTGGCAAAGGTGCTTCTCCCTCACTCTGCCTCTGACTCCCAGGCAGCAGTGGAACAGCCTCCTCCCCTATACAGGAAGGAGTTTGCCCTCATTGCACTCCAGAGTGGCCACCGTCCAGAAAGCAAATGGCATGGCTGGGCTGGGGCTCAGTGGTAGAGCGCTCGTCTACCACGTGTGAGGCACTGGGTTCCATCCTCAGCACCGCATAAAAATAAATAATAGATAAAGTAAAAGTATTTAAAAAGATAGAGAGCAAATGGCAACAAGCACTGGAGACAGTGTCAGGAAATAGGGACACTTTTGCACTGTTGGTGGGACTGTAAATCAGTGCAGCCACCATGGAGGTCAGCATGGAGGTTCCCCAGGAGACGAGGCAGGGAACCACCCAGGGCCCAGCCATGCCACCCCTCGGTGTTGATCCTAGAGACGCAAAGTCAGCAGGAGCAGTGACACACGCAGACCCATGTTTACAGCACACATTCACAGGAGCCCAGCCGGGGGCCAGCCTGCGTGTCCATCAGCAGGTGAGTGGATTAAGAAAATGTGCTGCATACAGACAATGGAATTTCACTCAGCCATGAAGAAAAATGAAATTGTCATTTGCAGGACACTGGATGAAACTAGAGGTGATTAGGTTGAGAGAAATATGTCCAACTCAGAAGGTCATATGTGGGTCTTCTCTCATACGTGGAAGATAGGGAGAAATTGACCAAAACGGTTGCGTTGTGTGCATGCACAAGTATGTAACAATGAATTCCACTGTTGTGTATGATTGCAAACACCAATAAAAAGGGGGGAAAAAGTAAATTTGAAAAATTTCAACCATCAGCAAAGGAGATGAGATGGAAATTTTCCTATCTAAGGCCCCACTAAGACAAGCAACCAAAGAGACCCCTAAGACTGTGATGAGGGCCCTGTCCTCCTGCAGAATAGGGTTTAAAATGAGTGTCACTCTCCGAGCTGAGTACTGGACACTGCGGAGCTCAGGCTGGTCCTCACAGGTCCCGGCAGCACTGAAAGCCAACGTCTCCGAAGAGACGCATCTTCAGTTTAGATTGCCATGGTCCTCTCCAGTGACACTCAGGGTCTAAAGTCACCAAACATGTGCGGGGGCAGGTCACCAGAAGCAGGAGCCAGCAAAACAGTCTAGCTAGCAACAGTGGAGTTATCAGATTAAAGACAAAGATAAATATGATCAAAAAATGTAGAGATTGGAGAAACAAACGAGATGCTCTATAAAAACTCTACTTTTTGCAGAATTCTCTGTCACCACGTTCAGAGGCAACAGGAACTGACAGGTGTTGGTTTGCCCTCCTGGTTCCCAGCTCCTGCTCAGGATTGTGGCTACTCTTGAAGGACCCTTCCTGACCACTGTCCTGTGGACACGGAACTCCAACATCTGACCTGGGGACTTCAAGTGACCCATGAGCACCATCTCCCTGTGTTCTGCTCAGAAGAGGACCTGGAAAGGGCGGTCCTGGCCTCCAGGGAGCCCCCTGGACGGAGCAGACCCTCTCCTGCTTCTCCCTGAAGCCCTCCCTGTCCCCCCTGGTGGCTGCCTCAGGAGTGGGCGTTCCCTCCACTCAGGCGAGGACATGGGCAGCCCTGAAGCTGTAGCCACATGAGCGACCTGTTCAAAGCCAAGGCCGGGAGGCCCTGGGAGGCTTTTCCTGCCCTGTTCTGGGAAAACCCAGCTGCAGAGGGCCAGGGGACCAGAGGCAGGACTCTGGCTCCCATTCTCCTTTGTCCCCACTGGTCCCAGAGTCCCACGGGGGCCACATAGGAGGAGGGGGCAGGAGAGGGGCCGGCCTGGGATAGTCCCTCTGTTGGCCATCTCCTCAGTCTCATCCACAAGACTCTGAGCCAACACCAGAGGGATCTCCTGTCTCCATCCTATCCCAGAATCTTTCCAACCCCCTTCCTTGTCACTCTGGTCCCAGGGGATGGTCTAGGGGCTGTGTTCAAGCCTGGGTGTGGGGTCTCCCATGGTGGAACAACCAGATAACAGAGCCCCTGGGACCCAGGAAGAAGAGGGGCAAGGCCTGGGTCTGGGGACCCCAGGTGGATGGACCTGGACACCTGCAGCCCCTGGCACCAGGGAGGGGCACAACAAGGTAGGGTCCACAGGGGCAGGCCAGGGAGGATTGGGGACCCCTGCATCCATCTCCCACCTCCCCTGCCAGGGTCACTGCTCCAGTGGGTCCTCCCTCTGCCCACCTGGAGGGAGGAGGCTCTGCCACATCCCTGGATGCATATTCTGGTGAGACCACCTTCAGTGGGGCCTGACCAGGTCCCTGCACAGTGGCCTGGACCACCAGCTGGGCACTGCAGAGCCCCTGACAGCCTGGGGGACTACAGCCACCAACCTGTGTGCCAGTCAGCACACTTTCTGTCCAGGGACTCTGTAATGCCTCAGGCTTCATGGGCACTCAGTTCCTGGTCAGAGCATGAGAACTGCCAGGCCACACCCAGGGGAGCAGGCAGCGCTGCAGTAGAACTGTATCTGCACAGCAGGCCGAGGGCCAGGCCGGGCCAGGCTAGAGTTCTCTGGGCCCTGAACAGTCTCATGCAAAGGTCTTCATGGACAGGGTCTCCATGTCCTTGGACAGATACCTAGGACTCCGGCTGCTCTGTAGAGAGCAGGTGTACTGTGACTTTCTGGACCTCTGGACATTTCCCACAGGCGTGGCACCCTGGGACGGTCCCCATGCCAAGAGCTCAGGCTGCTGCTCTCTTGCTCGTCTTAACCCTTCCAGCTTTGGGCAGGGCCACCTCGGTGGGTTTTGGTTTGCGCAATCCTGGTGACGGAAGAGGCTGGGCAGGTGCACAGGAGAGGGTTGAGTGCTTGGTGTTGTGCTGCACAGGCCTTGGTGCCTCTTCTGTGCAGGCTCAGCTGTCTCAGGGGCTCCTGGGTCCTGCTCTGGCTGTGTGCAGTTTGGAAGTCAGCCCTGGGTTTCAGGAGATGTGTGCAGAGTTGGGAGGGAGGCCTCCCTCTGGCTCGCTCCATTTCAGAACCTCCCCTCCATAAGTAGCTGCTGGAGCCACCTCTGACCTCTGGCTCCTCATCGTGGCTGGACCTGGCCTCCTGATGGAACTGTCTCCTCTAACATAGTGATGCCTTTTGGAGTGTCCTCAGGAAAAGCTGATTGTGGCTCACCTTTGTCTGCTCCCCTCAGGATGGTGTCCCCATGGGCATCTGCAGGATGTTGCTGAGCTCAAGGACCTCCAAACAGTTGTTTTTATTTGTCTAGAGTTTACAGATATTATTGCACAATCCCCCCCACCCCCGCCCACAGTACTGGGGATGGAACCCTAGGCCTCACACATGCTAGGCAAGTCTCTACCGTGGAGCTACATCCCTAGCCCTTTTTTGGGGGGGAGGCGGGGAGTGTCTCATTGAGTTGCCCAGGTGGCTTTGGACTTGCTGTCCTCCTGTTCAGCCTCTTGCGTCTCTGGGATCACAGATGTGCACTGCTACTCTAGGCTTCACAGATTCTTTCTTCTGATAAGACCTATTCTGCCATTACCCAACTAAATGAATCTCCTTTATCTTGGTACCGGGGATTGAGCCCGGGGCTCTTCACCACTGAACCACATTCCCAGACAAGTCTTTGTAGAAATCCCATATTAAAAATTGTTTCTTGAGGTTTTATTTAATTGATTTTCTATATGGAAAGGACATTGCAATTAGATGAATTAAAGATAGTGTTCAATTCACATTTTTGGCAAGAGACTCTTGGGTGATGGATGCTTCATTGTGGAACAGATCAGGACATCCATGCCCAGACATCCTGCCTCCCAGCCACAGTGCTATACATCACCGAGTTGATCTTAAAGCAGATGGAACCATCTTTATTCACCAGCTGGTCATCTGGATCTACCAGCTGGTGGGCCAAGGAGCAAGCTGCAAGTCTACTCCCTTTGACCTCCTCCCAGGGTTAGAGTACACCTTTTTTTAGCTCAAAATCATATTAATCATAAGTGGCTGTTGCTATGATTCAAAACCATAAACAAACATTATGACATCTAAAATCATAAGCAGAATGGGAAGTGGATCTAAATGACCCTAATTGAGCACAAGTTGAAGAATGGTTATCAATGTCTAGACAATCATTCTCTGACAGGGTACATTGTCCAAGAAAAATAGGAACCAAAAAGAGAACAATTTTACATTGTATAAGAACAGAAACATTTGCGTTTCTAAGCAGGGTGTACTGAGAGGCTCACAATGGCAGAGGTGGAGTTCTCCCACGGGAGAAGCATTTCTTATACCACATGGAGTCTCAGGGCAAAATGGAGCCTGTTTGGTCCTTGTCCATAGAGCCAGGCCTATAACAACAGGTTAGCTGATGGTTTTAGCAGCTGTCAGTGATCCTTGTCTGAATCAATTATTGCTTTGAAGCATTTAAATTATAATTTTCTTTTTTTTTAAAGAGAGAGTGAGAGTGAGAGAGAGAGAGAGAGAGAGAGAGAGAGAGAATTTTTTAATATTTATTTTATTTTAGTTCTCGGTGGACACAACATCTTTGTTTGTATGTGGTGCTGAGGATCCAACCGGGGCTGCACGCATGCCAGGCGAGCACGCTGCCGCTTGAGCCACATCCCCAGCTCTAAATTATAATTTTCTAAATCTGTCATTCTGTCAAATGTCAAAGTTTAACTTTCCCTACAAACTACAATTCTTCTTCTTCCTCTTCTTCTTCTTCCTCCTCTTCTTCTCCTTCTCCTTCTTCTTCTTCTTATTTTAAATGGGCTCACTGTGTTGACTCCCATGTGTCACTTTTATTCATTTTTTATTTTTATATTTAGTTTATTTGTTTTGCTACTGGGAATTGAACCCAGGGATGTGTTAACACTGAGATACATACCCAGCCTTTTTTTTTTTTTTTTTTTTTTTTTGAGACAGGGTCTCACTAAATTGCTGAGGGCTTATTAAGTTGCTGAGACTGGGACTTTTGACCCTCCTGCCTCAGGCTCCTGAAAGGTTGGATTGCAGCTGTGCGCCACGCGCCCTGCATATGACGCTTCTTTTTTTTTTAATTAATTTTTATTGTTGGTTGTTCAAAACATTACATAGTTCTTGATATATCATATTTCACACTTTGATTCAAGTGGGATATGAACTCCCATTTTTACCCCGGATACAAATTGCAGAATCACATCAGTTGCACATCCATTGATTTACATAATGCCATACTAGTGTCTGTTGTATTCTGCTGCCTTTCCTATCCTCTACTATCCCCCCCTCCCCTCCCCTCTTCTCTCTCTACCCCCTCTACTGTAATTCATTTCTCCCCCTTATATTTTTCCCCCTTTCCCCTCACTTCCTCTTGTATGTAATTTTGTATACCCCTGAGGGTCTCCTTCCATTTCCATGCAATTTCCCTTCTCTCTCCCTTTCCCTCCCACCTCTCATCCCTGTTTAATGTTAATCTTCTTCTCATGCTCTTCGTCCCTACTCTGTTCTTAGTTACTCTCCTTATATCAAAGAAGACATTTGGCATTTGTTTTTAAGGGATTGGCTAGCTTCACTTAGCATAATCTGCTCTAATGCCATCCATTTCCCTCCAAATTCTATGATTTTGTCATTTCTTAATGCAGAGTAATACTCCATTGTGTATAACTGCCACATTTTTTTATCCATTCGTCTATTGAAGGGCATCTGGGTTGGTTCCACAGTCTTGCTATTGTGAATTATGCTGCTATGAACATGGATGTAGCAGTGTATGACGCTTCTTTTTAAAAAGGTGGAGAGATTGCTCACCTCTTTCCCTGCCGCTGCCAGTTTCCAACAACTGGCAACAGCAGTCATCCCTCACAGTGGGGTTTCCTGTCTTTTCTGTGTGGAAATCGATGGGGACCCCTGGGGAGACCCATAGAGGCCCCATCAGCGCCTGTTCTGGCGGCAAGTCAGCTTCCTCTGGGGCTCACAGAGACTCTGCAGGCAGGGGAGGGGAAGCTCTGCCATGATGAGGGGAGCTTGGGGGTCTCCTGAGCACAGGCCCTTAGCCTGGGGGGCCTGGAGGCAGCTGAGTAGGAGTGGAGCCTCCTGTTAGTGTTCCTATCTGCCCTGGAGAAGGGACTGAGCTGAGTGGGCACAGAGAGACTTATGGATGGCCAGGGGAGGGTCGGCAGTGGGTGGGAAGAGGATCCCTGGCATCCTGAGCTCAGAGCCTGTTGGAGAGCCCTGGACTTCTGACCCCACCCCATCTGCCAGGCTCTGGGCCTTCTGGGGGCCTCAGGGCAGCAGAAGTCCAAGTGGACTTCACTGACTTGGAAGAGCAGCGCCCAGGACTGGGGCTCTCCAGGGCTTCCTGGCCCACCGAGGTGTGGTGAGGGAGCCCAGCAAGCCCCTGGGGATTCTGGCACCCAGCCTCGGGCCTCTCGTTCCTGCACTGGCCAGGAATGAGCACAGGCAGGGGCAGCATACTGCCTGGCCTGAGTGAGTCCAGCTGTGCACAGAGCGGGCAGGAGAGTGGACAGTTTGGTGCTCCAGGAGAAGAGTTCCAGAACCTGTACCAGCACCGCCCCCTCTTGCCAGAGCCTGGGAGGCTCAGGGTAGGAGGGGCAGTTCTGGGACAGGCTGGCACCAGGCCTCCTGAGCCCCAAGGCTCCCTCAGCCCCTGTCCCTCAAAGCTTGTCCCCTGTTGCCCGCCTCAGAGACTCCAGAACTCCTTCTCTGGGTCACCGGAACTGGACACTGACACCTGGGATGGTGTCCTGGGACAGGAGTAAAGAGGCCCGGAGGGTGGGCAGGCCCCTCTGAGACCCCTCCTGTCCTCATCACAGCCAGGCGGGCCTCTCCCAATGCTCCTGAAGGTCTCCTCTCTCTTTATCACAGTCTCAGACTCAGTAAAAGCCAGCGGTTTCCATAGTCCCTTAACTGGCCTCTGCTGCTCACTGGCCCAGCTGGATGGGAAGCCAGGGTGGGGTGGGATGGGGGACACGGTGTTCTCTAAGGCTGTCCAGCACAGTGTCTCCTGGATGCAGAGATCCTGGAGACCCTGGTGACCCAGGAGTGGGCTGTGGTTGTTACCAAGTACAAGCAGCTCCAGCCAAGGATGAGCTCCCTGCAGCCCTGGCCCTGCCCTCTCTCCTTTTTCTCCTCCGCAATTACATTTTATAATGACTTTTTTTTTTTTTTTTTTTTTTTTTGGTAGATGGACAGCATGCCTTTATTTTATTTGTTTATTTTTATGTGGTGCTAAGGATCAAACCCAGCGCCTCACATGTGCTAGCCAAGCGCTCTGCCCCTGAGCTACAATCCAGTGCCTTATAATGACTCCTTAAACCATTTTTCTTTAAAGTTAGAGCACTCAGTTCCGACACAGGCTCACCCACGTGGGCAGGTTGTTTTCCTCCCTGAGCTCAGTGGCTTTGTTTCTGCTGTGACAGTCTGAGTGGACCTTCCAAGGTGAGAAACCATCTTGCCTGGACTCATGAGACCCAAGACGCGGGTCAGTCCCTCTGGCCTCCTTAGAAACCGAGTGAGCACAGGACACAGCAATCAACCACAGGAAACAGGTGGGCAGAGTGACCAATCCTTCCCCCCTGCCCCCACAGGACCCCCAGAACCTAGACCTTCCTCAGGGTCTCCTCCTGTCTGTGGGTTCGGGAATCATTGGAAAGCTTCACTGTGTCCCAGAAATCTTGCTCAACATCCACAGAACTGCTCAATTGACTGCTCGATATGCCATTTTACAGATCTACTATGATTTCTGTTAGGATCCCCTCTCAATGGACACATCAGGTCCCAAGGAGTGATCTTAAACACATGTGTACCATCCTTAAAGAAAAGGAGTTCAGGAAAGGAACTGAAGGAGCTGAATGCCCCCTTTCTGTTCCCCAAGTTAATGGAGCAACGAGAACCAGCTTGGGCAGGAAAGTCCAGACACACCCTGTCCTGAAGGACACTGGCTTTCTGTCACGCACACGGGGTCAGGGTCGGGGTAAGCTAAGGTTAATTGTAGATGGTTGCTTTTTGCAGGGACACCAGGATTCTTGTGACACCTCAGAGAGCAAGAATCCTGGTGTCCCTGCAAAAAGCCACTGGGGTGACACTGAGGGCTCTATGGAATGAACACATGCCATTCATGCAGCCAGCTGCCACCACCCAAAACACAATGAAGGACAGAGGCGCAGCTTGGCCTATCATGGTCCATCATGTTTGAGCAGTTGGCCCCCAAGGCCCCTGACCTGACACACTTGTGGCCCAGCCAGAACCTGCTGAGGGGGCCTCTTCTGCCTGCTCCAGCCACACAGCTGGGACCTTGGCCTCTGGGAGGCAGAGGTGAATCTGACATTGTCTTAAGCCTCCATCTAAAGCTCTTGGTGGCATGGGCACCTCTGATCCTTGAATCATACCTTGAACAGTGAGTCTCTGCCACCCCCAGTGACATGTGACCCAGGTCATGCCACCTCAATCTTTTTCACACAGTAGAATTGGAGTGGTCTCGAACACAAAGGAACACAGCGCTAATAGTAACGGCGGACCATGGGGGATGAGGCGTGTGTAAGCTCAGTGTCAACAGGAGCATAGAGGCTGGGAGGAGAGGCACAGTGGGGTCCGTGGGAGAGAAGGCTGCATACTACAGACCCCAAAGCCACTGCTCCACTCGCGTGAGCAGCCGATGAGCCAACAGAGCGATGACAGGGATGCCGGTCGGTCAACCCCAAAAGGCGGGAAACGAGGACAAGGGCCAAAGACTATTGAGGAAAATCAGTATGGTCAGTCCTGACAACGGAATGCTACTTGGCCTTGAGAGGGAAGGAAATCTTGTCCTCTGCTGCCCGACCACGGGGTGCACTTGTCAAGTGAAGAGGGCAGATCTCAGGGACAGTGTTGGTCCCACAGTGAAAAGTTTAAATCATGCTAATCCTAGAAAGCCGACATACAATTCTGAGTTTCACAGGTGGCCCTCAGTCTGTGAGACATTAGCACGGAGAGGCTGGACACTGGCTGTGTCTGCGGCTTCTCTGCATATCTTAAATGACTCCAGAATTAAAAGTTAATCAAACCAACAAAGGAAAAGGTTGGGAGAAGATATGTCACGTCAAATTAAATGAAAGCTGGATGGCTCCAACAACATCAGATTTCAGGTGACAGAATCTTATCAGAGAGGGCAAAGGGGCCATTAACTGAGAGGACAACCCTCCTAACTGCTGCTGTTGAGGTGAGACCTTTAAAGGGAGTTGAGGCTCCAGGGTGGACCCCTTATAGGGCCAGAGGTCCTACTGCTCTTGGCCCTTCCGCTTCCCACCATGTGAGGACAAAGCCTCCGGATCCCATCCATGCCATCGTCTTTCTGTGGCCAATCGCCCGGCCCCTCCATCACCACCCGCCTGTGACATAACACCAAAGCACAGAGACCATTGGCTGAGGCACAGAGAACCACCCTGTGTCAGCGCAGGATGTTCAACCTCAGGAAGCTGGATCGTCACCTGTGTTGCAGAGTTTAATTCAGCACTGGAGGAGGGGCTGAGGGTGCTGGTAAAGCCCTTGTCTTCCGATGCCACCGAGCATTGCCTGGCTCCCAAGGTGGCCTTTGAGTATCTTCAGGAAATACCAAGGGCAGCAGATTTCTTTCCATCCAGGCCAGTGCAGAAGATCAGAAGAAGTTAACAGCTTTACTCACAATTGCCCTAAATTGGAAACAACGAAATGTCCACCAGTAGAATCAGTAAATAAACCATGGTCCAGTCATAGAATGTGCAGCTATGAACTCACACCTGCACACAAAAATGGCTAACTCTCACAGATATGGTGCGAGGTGCAGGAAGTCAGGTGTGAAAGAGAACAAAATGTACAATTCTCTCTGGGTGCAACGCAAAGCCAAGCGGCACTAATTGAGGGTCATAGAACTCCCAGGAAGAACTGCCCTTGGGGTGTATTGCCCTGGAAGGGGACACCAAGGTGAAGTGGGTTCAGGGGACTGCCCAATGCCTTGGTCTGGCTTTACTAGTTATACAGATCTAGAAGTTAATTTGCATGCTCTATCTTGACTTCAAAAATTTAAAATCACTATGGTATTTAGATTCAATTAGATACATTTACAAGAGTCCTAAAATCATATCCTGAGCAACAATTTAAACATAAGTTGTTTTTTTTTTTTTTTTAAGTTAAACATGGACATAAAAACTGTGAGACCACTCACAGATTTCAAAATTGTTTCAGAGAGTTTTTTAGCAGGTCTGAGCTTTCCTTGGACTGCAATTTTGCATGGGGTGGGGCATTTGACTGCTATCCCAGGTCCTCTGCAGTGAGAAGGGGTTGGTGAAGCCCTGCAGGCCAAGGGCTGGGAAGGGGTGTACCCAGGAGAGAGCCAGTTGCCACCACTAGGGGGCGAACCCAGCAGTGAAAGAGAAGCTCGCCCAGTTCTATCTCAGGACTGGGGAACCTCCTGCAGCAGACCAAGGCCTGGCTTCTTCTCTCCAGGGCCACCCTTCTCCTCCCGGTGCCTCTGGGGTCTGTGCTGCCCCACAGTGGCCCACAGCTGCTCCTGTGAGGCCAAAGTTCCCACAGTCCTAGGCAATCCCTGGGCCACTGCCTGACCGGTGATGCACAGGTTGGCCACGCCCTGCCCTGGAACTGCCTGACCCAGGACGTGGGTGGGATCTGGGGCCTCTGGAGGAACCTGGGCAGTACATGGGCATGCAGGAGACTGGAATAATCCAGACCTTGTCCCTTGGTCCCCAAGGTCAGGGATCTGAGGAAAAGTCTTGTGTATAGATAGGGTGGACCTAGGGTGGGTCACCAGGAGAACATCCAGAAGAGGGACCCAGAGGAATGACAACATGGATTTGCAGGACAATGCCACTAGCCATGGAGGAGGGGTGGGTCGTTCTATTCTCTCCATAGGGATCTTACAAAATCCCATTTTACAGCTGAGAGAGCAGCTGTAGCCAGCCCAGCCAAGAGCAATGGGAGTTTTATTTTAAAATGTCAATGTTTACAGTGTCCTAAAACTTACATCCTTAGCAACAATTTAAACGGACTGTTTTAAAATCCATGGGTGATCCAGCTTCTGCCTTCCCCTTGCCCTTGCCTAGTTGACCCCAGGACTGGATTCCCTTCCTCCAAGTGCAAAGGGGAAGGGGCTGGGGCCAGGCCCCCTTCCTATCCTCCCCACCCCCTGCCCAGCAGGGCCCTCTGTCATGTCTTGCAGCCTAACCCTTGGCCACCCACCTGCTCTGCACGGGACAGAAGGGTTCTAGGGCAGACTCCCTCTTTTTCGTCTGGATTATGGAACCCAGGGCCTCGAACCCCACATGGGTTCTGAGCCATACTCCAGCCCGAGAGTCTCATTTCTAAGCCAAATCCCAGGTGTTCTTACTTCAGTGAAGTTGTAGGAGTCTATTAGAGAGACTTATTCAAAATTACTTTCAGGTTTCAAAAGCACTTCATTGTGGAAAAATGCCCAGACTAAATAAATTAGTAAGTAACTTTGGATTGCTCTTGCACTGAAGATTTGAGTGCGTCTTAAACACACCACCATGTTGGTTCTTTTTTTTTTTTTTTTAATATTTTTTAGGGGCTGGGGATGTGGCTCAAGTGGTAGCGCACCCGTCTGGCATGCGTGCGGCCTGGGTTCGATCCTCAGCATCACATACAAACAAAGATGTTGTGTCTGCCAAAAACTAAGAAATAAAATATTTAAAAATATATATATTTTTTAGTTGTCAATGGACCTTATTATTTTTACTTATTTATATGCCGTCCTCAGAATTGAACCCAGGGCCTCACACATGCTAGGCAAGTGCTCTGCCACTGAGCCACCAGCCCAGCCCACCATGTTTGTTCTAAACATTGTTTTGTTTCCACAAATTTGAACACAGAGGAGCCCCCTGTCCAGAGAGAGCTCTCCTGTTCAGCCACCCCCTTAGCTGCCCAGCCCTTGGCCCCACCCCAGCACTCTCCAGGGGAACACGTGGAGCAGAGCAATCGTGCCGCAAACATCGTTCCACACATTTATGTTTTTTACTTAATGTTGTGTCATGGACATTTTTCCACTTTAGGAAAAAATTTTCCACTTTCTGCCTCACTTTTGAAAGGCCACATTGTATTGTGTGTTGTAATTTTATAATTGTTTGCCTTGTTGCCTCCTATTGGATGTTTTGGGAGTTCCCGATTTTCCTTAAATGGGAATCCTTATGTTTATGATGACAAATGTCTGTCTTTTTCTTTTCTTTTTCAGAACTGGGGATTGAACGCAGGGCCTCCATACCTGTGCTCCACCACTGAGCTACATCCCCACCCCTGTCCTAGCATTCCTTTCCTTTCTTTTTTTTTTGGGGGGGGGCAGTAGGTGGGTACTGGGGATTAAACACAGAGGCACTTTTACCACTGAGCTACACCCCAAGCCCTTTTATTCTTTATTTTGAGGCAGAGTCTTGCTAAGTTGCTCAGGACCTCACTAAGCTCCTCAGTCTGGCCTTGAACTTGCAATCCTTCTGCCTGAGCCTCCAGAGTCACTGGGATTGCAGGGTGGGTCACTGTGACTGGCGTGTTTATTATTTCTGATAAATACATTACCTAGAAGTAAAATTATGACCTCACAGACCCTGTTCAAGGTGAGATAAGACTCTCAATCTTTCTACTAAGACATTTGGCCGAGGGGCGAGCTGTCTTCTGTTTGAGAAACCTTCCTGTGTGTGCTGGTTAGTTACACAAAAGCGTGGCTACACCACCATCAGGGCCACGCGCTCACGTAAGGCAACCCAGCTGAATTCCAGGTTAAAGTGATTCTCGAAAGTCACACAATAACTGGGCACGGTGGCACACGCCTATGATCCCAGCAGCTTGGGAGGCTGAGGCAGGATGATTGTGAATGCAAAGCCAGCCTCAGCAACTTAGCAAGGCCCTAAGCAACTCAGTGAGACCCTCTCTAAATAAAATACAAAAACGGACTGGGGATGTGGCTCATTGGTTGAGTGCCCCTGAGTTCAATCCCCTGTACCAAAAAAAAAAAAAAAAAAAAAAGTCACAACAAATTGTAAACCCTTAGAAACATTGTAAGGCTCTCCTGTTTAAATAGCAGATTTGCTTTCATTAAAAAAAAAAAAAAAAAAAAAACAAGTTGCGAACAGTTATGAATTTTCACGAGTTCAGTTTTGCATAAGAAAATGAGACTTATGCTCTTGTAAATGGCCATAATTAAATTATCAAATATATAAAAATATTATCAAAATATACCAAAAATATTATCCAATTGAATTCTTTCATCAAGTTTTATGATTCAGGATGACATCACCCCCTCCATATCTTGGGGGAAGGCAGCATCTTTAACACTGTCTTAGATTCCTTTTGTTAATTATGTACATTTTCGTTTTAAGACCAATCTCTGGAAATTGATCACTTGAACTTAGAAGCATAATAAAGGACCCAAGAGGTTTGATTTTACTGGTACAAAAAAGAAATAAATTAAGAGGCTCTTAATTAATTGCAGCTGAGTAAAGAGTACATGTAATTTTTGTCACAGTGAGTAGAAGCACTTTTTAGGGACTACAGTGGCCCTTACCCATGGTTTCCTCCTCACTACTTCACTTTCTCTTGGTCACCTGTGGCCTGAAAATATCAAATGGCAAATTCAAGAAATAAGCAGTTCATAAGATTGAAATAACTTTCAGGGTAGTACGTTATCATCATTGCTCTTGGTATTACTAGTGACTGTGGTCAACGTCTCGCTGTGCCTGATTCATCAATGACACTGAAAGCAAAGTGTGTCTTCAGGCGTTGGATCATCCCCCCCACCCCCACCCGGGAACGGGATCAGAGCCTCCGTGACTGGGGGATTTCAGTTCTGCCGATTCACTCTTCTACCACAGGGGGTCAGTTTTCTTATAACTTTGCAAAATAGAGACAAATATCTTATTCTCTTTTTTTTTAATATTTGTTTTTTAGTTGGACACAATATCTTTATTTATTTTTATGTGGTGCTGAGGATCGAACCCAGGGCCTCACATGTGCTAGGCAAACGCTCTACCACTGAGCCCCAGCCCCAGCCCCTTATTCTTTTGACAATACGATGGGACAAGATTTACAGTCTTCATGGGGTTTTAAAACAACTTTGGTGAGGTATGATTGATCAGCAAGAAGCTGTTCACATGTGAAGTGCACAGTTCAGTCACATTCAATGTGCACCTATCACAACAATGAAGACTGACATTGCTCCCTCCGTGATTCCAGGGGAAAGGAGGCGTCCTTAATATGGGTGACTCAGCATCACCACCAGTTTCACGGTGCTCCCCGTCCTCAGGGGCCACCTAATCTGATTTCTTTTTTTTTTTTTTTTAATATTTTTTTTTTTTAGTTGTAGATGAACGCAATATCTTTATTTATTTATTTATTTATTTGTATGTGATGTTGAGGATTGAACCCAGGGCCTCACACGTGCTAGGCAGGTGCTCTACCACTGAGCCACAGCCACAGCCCGCTAAACTGATTTCTTAGTAGACTAATTAGCATTTTTGGAGGTGAGGCTGTTGGCCTCCAGCTCTCTCCTGCTACTCTGGGAGAATAGTTTTGCACAGTCCTATGGAAGGGATTGGGCAGCGTGGACCAAGCAGGCAAATGCACACACCTGTGAGCCAGCCAGTCCCCTTCTAGAAGTTATTTCATCCATACTGTATCATCCATGCAAAATGACACAGGTACCAGAACAGTCATGCACACACCTGTGAGCCGGCCAGTCCCCTTCTAGAAGTTATTTCATCCATACTGTATCATCCATGTAAAATGACGCAGGTACCAGGACAGTCACCTCAATTGTAGCATCAAAGTACTGGAAACTCCCTAAATATCCACCAGACACCAGGGAAGTGATGGAAGGGCACCTGGACAAGGGAGGGCTGTACCACCGTAAAGAGGGTAAAGAGGAACAAGGAACCTCTGTGTTCTGAGGCAGGGGTTGTTCCAAGATACCAGGTAAAGGAGGAAGCACATGCTTAGATGTCCTGCCCCTGCTCTATGTAGGGGCATCCCCAAGAGCCATGACCCTGCCCTACCCTACCGCCAGCCAGGGAGGAGGGGCTCAGCCCACAGGCCCTTGGGCGAAGGTTTGATAAGCCTCTTTCTCTGTGCTTTTATTTGTTACATGCATTCTGCTGTTTTTTTCATGGCTCCAAGGGGGGAATCTACCTGAGGAATGCACTTCTGCCCTGGTGTACCGGGCATGCCTGTCCAATGCTGGTGCTCAGGTTGGGCGCCCAGGTCTGCTGATGAAGGCCACATTCTTCATGTTGACTTTTTCAGGAGTGATAATGATATTTTTTTAATATTTTTATTTTTAGTTATAGGTGGACACAACATCTTTATTTTACTTTATGTGGTGCTGCGGATCAAACCCAGTGCCTCATGCATGCTAGGCGAGCACTCTATTCCTCAGCCACAACCCCAGCCCCAAAATGATATTTTGATCTTCATCTGCTTACTACCCTCAGGTTGTGCCCTGGTGGCTGATTTTTTTGTCCCTCCCAATAAACAATGTGATTGTGTGCCAACGGTTTACACTTGGTGTCACATCTATGCACCATGCTAGTGTCTGAACTTCATACAGGTTATATGATACACAGGGATTCCTAATCCCCTCCAAATGATAGCGTTGATCACTCAGAAGATCAAAAAGACTCAACTAAAACCTCTTAGAACAGATAATGCAACCTAGTAAGGTTACTGGTTATAAGACAAACACACAAAACTTATTGTGCTTTTATTTTATGTCCAGAAGCTAATAAGATAATTATTGTGGGAAAAAGATCTGATCTACAATATTGACTAAAATTCTGAAAAGCCTAATAAGTTGACAAAGAATTCTTCAAGGTAGTTAACTCCGCTCGGATCCACCCTTCGCAATGCATCCCTTGATGCGTGGTCTGCTCCTGATCTTTCTGGGCTTGCTGCTTGCCGGCCCTGCGGCCCGGGCGCACACAGTCCTAAATCGCCCCCCCCCCCCCAGCTTGGTAGCTTTTCCTGGGATAACTGTGATGAAGGGAAGGACCCTGCTGTGATCAAAAGCCTGATGTTGGAACCTGACCCCATTGTCGTTCCTGGGAATGTGACTGTCAGTGTGGAGGGCAAGACCAGTGTCCCCCTCACTACACCTCAGAAGGTAGAATTAACGGTGGAGAAGGAAGTGGCTGGCTTCTGGGTCAAGATTCCATGTGTGGAGCAGCTTGGCAGCTGTACCTATGAAGACTTCTGTGATGTGCTTAACACTGTAATTCCCCCTGGGGAACCCTGCCCAGAGCCCCTGCACACCTATGGACTTCCCTGTCACTGTCCCTTCAAGGAAGGCACCTACTTGCTGCCCAAGAGTGATTTCACAGTGCCTGACCTGGAGCTTCCCAGCTGGCTCAGCACCGGGAACTACCGCATCAAGAGCGTCCTGAGCAGTGGTGGGAAGCGTTTGGGCTGTGTCAAGATCTCTGCATCTCTAAAGGGCAAATAAAGTGGCAGCAGCCACAGCAGAATGAAGGGATAGAAGGAAGGCCTTTGTCTTCCTTCGTCTTGTTTGCCAAGGCCCAATTCTGACTCTCTGCCGTGTCTTCAAGCTCTTTTCTGTGATGATTCTTCTGCCCTCACTGAATATCCTTATGTGCCACTTACATTTCAAGCTGGGACAAGCAGCTCTGAACTAAGGGAGGGTGAGTGTGGCAGTTCCCAAGAGCCCAGGATGTCTGTGGGCTAGCCACATCATTCTCCTCCCCATCTAGATAACTTTCCAAGAGCTTCTTTTATTTCCAAGGAAAGGAAACCAACATGTTTGGGGACTTTTAAGTTCAGACTGACCCAGTCTTGGCCTCCAGAAGTACCTTTTTAACTTTCTCTTTTCTTTTTGTCACTAACTGAAAAGCAGAGTTCAGGGTATTAACATTTTTCATCCTACTCCAAGCCCCTCCTATAGGAAAGGGGCTGAAGTAGTTGATCTCCATCTGTTCCTCCATTAACTTCTATAATTAATTTTGCATTCTTTTCTAGGTTTGCCTGACACTGGGGCACAGTGTATCCTGGAGAGGCAGGGTGTATGTGGTTGAGGTTTCCTTGCAGGAGTTATTTTAGGAATGCTGAGTTTTTTACAATCAGTCACCAATTCTGGTGGGTTCAGGGCCAAGCAAGAGACATCCATGAGCAAGAAGGAGCACTAGAAACATGCTGCTTCTAGGTGTGACCTTTGGATAAAGATAATACATGCCATGGATGCAATAAGCATTCCTCATACTATACAAAATAAACAAACAAATAATAAATAACTACACTGATACAAGGCAGCTGAGCTCCAGTCTGCAGTTGGAGATATGATATAATGGAGGATGTACTTCAGTCCATAAGGGGCAATTGCATTCTAGCTGATGAGTGCCATATAAAAATGTTCTGGGTCCAGAAATGCCAGATAGTCACATTTTTTCCCCCTAGAGAGGCCAAAAATGCAGATTTTTAAATATGAAATTTTACAGTTTTTATGTATTGGCAACTACTTGTTCTTTTTTATACACTGTTGGGGCCAAAGGGGCCAAATGTACTTGTCTGGGGAAATCTGGCCCATGGAGGGCCAGTTTGCAACCTCAAAGATAAGACTGTCAAGACAACTCTACTAGCACCATTTCTCCCTCCATAGGGCCAAATCCATAGTGGCTGGCCCCAAGGAAATCTGCCAGTGCTGGAAGAGGTCTAGGTGGCCTCTCAGCAGTGACCTGCATGGATCTTGAGCCTTCAAGTGAGGGACTGATGCTGAAGAATTGAGCACTCTGGCAGCTGCCTTGTGCAGCAGAGATCTGATGAAGAGAAGGTGGATTCTAGATCAGGCTGCCTGGATTTGTCCACTACCCTGTTGTGCTGTGATAGCTTTCTGAACCATGGACAGCCCCACATGCCAGGCTTATTTGAAGCCTGAATTGGCAATAAATGTTTTTTAACTTGCAAAAAAAAAGAATTCTTCAAGACCTGAATGGTAACAACTTGATGGAGGATGTCAAGACTCAAACTTAAGAAAGACCAGAGGATTCTCAGGGACTGGGAAGGGGCTGCCCATGGATTCACAGGGTTCAGGACTGACATCTGACCTCTAAGTTACGGGTTTCATTTGACCTTCTAAACTGTGTTCATGTGTTACTCTAGTAAAAATAAAATCAAACTTTTAAAAATTCACAAGAAAGAATAAATTCATGAAAAGTAATGAGATAGTTTCTGAAACCTTGGAATTAATTTTTTTAAATAACCAAATACCCCTCAGAAAGTTTGTGATAAATTACAATCTCACCAGTGGTAGATGAATGTGTTAATTTCCAACACTGCTCTGGTGTCCCCTTAAGAGTGAAATCTAAGTGCAGACTTGGTCCTGCAAGTGAGTACCTCCTTCCTTCAGTTTTGCACCCTGATGCCTCCCTAGTTCCCCTCTGTTCCTGGCCCTGGCCCTGACCACATCCCTGGATGAATTCGTCTTCAAAAGATGTGAAAGAAAAGGGATGGGAATCCGTCACATTTCCTCACACCTACCTGTGCAGATGTTGGACAGACCTTGAAGGATATGAACCATCATAAACAAGATCATGTGGCAGCTACAGTTGTGGCTGCTATCCTGGATGTAGCACCTTGTGAAAGCCCTTGGTATGCAGCTGAAATGGCCTAGCTTTGTTTCCCCCCCACCCCCATGTTAAATTTCAATGTCCACAGAAACAGTTTGCTTTTACCTGACAGGGCCAACAGTATACCTTCCCCATATTGCTGCATGACGGTAAATTCTCCTACTTCTGCTATAACATAATCCACGGAGGTTTTTTTTGCTTTAGTAAACTTGTTTCATATATATATAAATGATGATAAAAGCAAATGAAGTGAAGAGAGAGCCTACATTTTGGGAGCAAATTTTTGCCACATGCACATAAGATAGAGCATTAAGCAGGATATATAAAGAACTCAAAAAAAACTAACACCAAAAAACCCCCCAAACAATAAATGGGCAAAGGAGTTGAACAGACACTTTTCATAAGAAGAAATACAACTGATCAACAAATATATGAAAAAAAAATGTTTAACTTCTCTAGTAATTAGAGATACGCAAATCAAAACTACACTGAGATTTCATCTCACACCAGTCAGAATGGCAGTTATCAAGAATACAACAACAGGGGCTGGGGTTGTGGCTCAGGGATACCGTGCTTGCCTAGCATGCATGAGGCTCTGGGTTCAATCTTCAGCACCACATAAAAATAAAGACAATAAAGTTCATCAACGACTAAAAAAATATTTAAAAAAAAACTTAACAATAATAAGTATTGGCGAGGATGTGGGGGGAAAGGTTCACTCATACATTGCTGGTGGGACTGCAAATTGGTGCAACCAATCTGGAAAGCAGTATGGAGATTCCTTTGAAAACTTGGAATGAAGCCACCATTTGACCCAGCTATCCCCCGCCTCAATCTATACCCAAAGGATTAAAATCAGCATACTATAATAAAGCAGCCTCATCAATGTTTATAGCAGCCCAATTCACAACAGATAAACTGTGGAACCAACCTAGATGCCCCTCAATAGATGAATGGATAAAGAAACTGTGGTATATATACACAATGGAATATTATTCTGTCACCACACACAACTAAACCCGTCAGGAATACTCCGAGTGAATTTGGACTGACTAAATAAATACACAGACACAGAAAGTAACTTTCCTTTGGGTTCAGTGACAGCTCCTCAGCCACAGCTCCCACAAGTAGGGCAAGGCAGGCAAGAAAGAGAAGGAGCACGCATGGAACCCGGGTTTTTTGGGGAGAAGTCATTCAAATGAGGCAAAAGGTAGGGTTACAACAAACAAGTGGTGTAATCCAACCCCATTGGGTGATGCCCACTCTTGGGGCTGCACCTCTCTTATCCAAGCAGAGGTAAGGTCCAAATGCATTGCAATGGGTGCAATACCTGTTCAGTACCTCTTTACTCAGGACTTACAGGTGTGCACATAGCTCCTGTCCAGGGCAGCCCCTGATATTACTCAGCATTTAAGGAGAATAAAATTATGACATTTGCAGGTAAATGGATGGAGTTGGAGAATATAATGCTAAATGAAGCAAGCCAATCCCAAAAAACCAAAGGCAGAATGTTCTCTGATAAGTGGATGCTGATCCATAATGGCGGGGGGTGGGAAATGGAGGAACTTTGACAGGGCAAAGGGGAGAGAGAAGAGGGAAGGGGGTATGGGGGCAGGAAAGATGGTGGAATGAGATGGACATCATTACCCTAGGTACATGTACGATTACACATATGGTGTGACAGTACATCATGCACAACCAGAGAAATTAAAAGTTGTGCTGCAATTGTGTACAATGAATCAAAATGCATTCTAATGTCATTAGACCTAATAAGTAAATAAATATTTTAAAAAGCTGATAAAAATATTTAGATTTCATATGAGTCACTGGGATTGTTTAACTGCAGATCCTGATCCAGTAGGTCAGAGGCAGGCATTCTGCATTTCTAAAACTCTCCCAGGTGAGGACAGTACTGCATTCAGGACATTCACACGGTTGTGCAAACCCTGACAGTCATCTGGCTCCAGAACTTCTTTCTTTTGACAAAATTCTATACACATTAATCAAGAGCTCCCCATTTTCCTCTCCCTGCAGCCCCCCAAACACCATTCTTCTTTCCATCTCTGTGAGCTTTATCATCCTCACATTCTGCAAAACATCACACAGACCCACCACACTGGACAGCAGGCTGATCGAGTTGATGAACAGGAAGCAGCACCACTGTAGATTCTGAAATGAAGCGTGTCAATTCAGGAGGACCCCATCCCCATGGAGGGGCCGGTGATTTCTAGGCTTCTGAAGGGTCATTTGCTTGGAGAATTTTTCAAGATCCCCTCCAAGGTGAGAGGTAAGCTGCCTCACCACTTACCACCCACCTTGAAGGAAATAGCAAGGCGTGGAGGGCCCTTCAGGTTTCAGGAGCAGCACACTTCAGTGAGCTACCGTGGCCCACCTAGAGTCCCCCATAAGGAGCAGTTTCCAGAGGAGACCAAGCAACGCAAGCCCCACAGATGCCATCTGTTCTGCACATCAAGTAGCTCTACCATCCAGGCCCTGGCACCCGGCAGCCCCCATGGCCCTCAGGTAGTCCATGGCGAGCCAGACCACCGGCCTTGGGGGCAGTTCCAAGCCACCTTCTGAAGATGCCGATCTGCCTTCTGAGACACTGCCTCTGACTTTCCACTGGGACGTGGTGGGGACCAAATGCCCCGACACAGGTTGCCATGTGGCCATCCCCCTGGGTTCATGTCATGAGCTAAGTGTGGGCCGGCTGGCCCGCCATATGTCTGGAGCGTGCAGCAGTGACCTGCCACCATGTGGAGCAGTGTGTGAGAGGACGGGCAGGTCCAGGAGGCTCTGGAGCTCCTCCACACGCCCCCTCCCTTGGCCAGGCTGCAGCTTCCTGGGTTTCCTACAACCCCGAGACTGAGGAAGAAAATCTCAAGCCTGGTCAACAGGGGGGCCTGCAGGGTTTGGCAGTCCCACCTAGAAGAGGAGGCTGCAGCACTGCAGGCCCACTTAGGGGGCACCCTGAGGACAGAGGGAAGGAAAATGCCCTTGGGGGCAGGACCTGGACCAGTACACTCGGCCGTCCACTATGGCTGGAGCAAGTGATGGCCAGAGTTCAGGCCCATGCCCTTTATGCACAGTTGCTAGCAGCTTGGCTGGACAGTCAAGGACTTAGAGAAACAGGACTGGAAGTCTGGTGGTCTGGAAGGCTGGGGAAGAGCAGGCACAGAGAGATGGTGTGTGCTGAGTGGAAGCTAGCCAAGAGCCACCTCAGAAGGCTCCTCCCAATCAGGTAGAGGGACAGAGGGCGCACTAGAGAGGTAAGTCAGCCCCCCTAACAGAGGGCCACAGACAGGGCAGCTTAAGTGACAGAAATTTCCTGTCTCCAAGTTCTGAAGGTTTGAATCTGATAAGGCAGTTCCCCCTGAGGCTGTGAGGAAGACCCCAGGCCAAGCTCCCTCCTGGCCCTTGGTGGGTAGCTGCGACCTTTGGCCTCCATCGACTTGTAGAAGCACCACTCTGACCTCTGCCTCCACCTTCCCCCAACCTCCTCCTGTGTGCCACTGTGTCCACATTTCCACTTTTTACAGGACACCGGTCACTAAGTGAGGGACCACCCCACAGACCCAGTTCTGACCTGATAACTGGTAACATGCTATCGATGAGGAAGGTCATATTCTGGGGCACTGGGGGTCTGGACTTCAGGGTGAGTTTTGGAGGACACAGTGCCCCAGCTACTCCAGGGGCTTCTCAGAGGACCCGGGATCCAGGTAGCTATGGTGCCTGGGATGGAGGCTAAGCTTGGGCTAGGTAATGTGGACTTGTCATTCCAGGCCGATGCCAGTGCCTGTGCTGAGGTCCTCAACACTGGCAGAGACCAGCACATGGCCCCTGGGGGCACCAGGCCCAGGCGAGAGAAGGCAGCCACTTGCCTAGTGGCAGGATTACACTGAACCACTTCCATCATGGAGGGATTCACTTTCCGTGAAAGAGCGGTTTTGGACATGGATGTGCCTTCCCTTCCCTGAGGCTTCAGCGGCAGCACTACTCGCAGACTCAGGGCGCCTCGCCCACCCGAGGTGTTCCGTGCAGCACAGCTTTTCACCAAGGACCTCATTCCACAGCAAGGAAACGCAGCAGTGGGCTCATGGCCGTGGAATCCACTGGTCTTACCACCTACGCCATCACCCAGAATGCTGACCTCACTGGAAGTCTGAGTGACTCCAAAGATTTCATTAAGGTGCAGTCAACAGACAGCACCAAGGACAGGACTGAGTTGCAGGATTCCATATACGCTTCAAACCAGAGATCACTGTTTGGTTCTATTTCCCCCATACCCAAAATACATGGTCCTTGAGCCAAGTGAGGTGGGTCCACACACTGTTACACCCAATAACCCAACAGCAGGACCTTACTTCCTGTCCAGCAGCTTGGAGTTCTGCCAATTTGACAGCTTAGTCTCCAGGAGGAGCATACTTCAACCAGGGCACCCAACAATGGACGATACTGCCTCCTGGCCATTTGGGGATCGTGAAGTCACTGGGCAGGGGTGGGGTGGGGGAGAAATTCTAAAATGAGATTGCTTCACTGGCCAGAGTTTCATTCTGAATGTTATGAAAGTTGTCAAAATCAAAATGGAGTTGCTTATGTCAACCCCAACAAAATAAATAAAGCCAAGAGGTTATGCAGGAAGGGTTCTTACACAAGACTACCCGGAAGTAACTCTGGCAATAGACTGCCAGGCATCCTTACACAGATGCCACCGGAACCTTAAAGAACAAGCACTTCCACAAGGACATCTGCTAAAGATCATTGGCTCAAAATTTAGTAGCCCCTCTTTCATTTTTGCTTTAACCCCCCCCACCACCTGCCTCTGTCTGTGAATATGCCCGTGTCCTATGGCCAAGCTCGGCTCCTTGGGTTGCAATGCTATTTCCAGGTAAAGCTTACTTTGCTTCGATGTTAGCCTCTTATGTTTCCTTCAGTCAACAGGTTTTGGCAAACCAGCCAGTAGACATGGCTCAGGGGAGATGGTGGCCGCTGCTCGAGCAGCACGAGGAGGACTGTGCCTAGGAAGGAGTCTTTGCTCAGTGTTACTGTTGGCCTCGGAAGAGTAAGTGCTGAGCAAAGACTACTGCAGCCATGCGGAACAGGACAGCTGAGGACTCAGGGCTTCTGGGATATAGGCTTGGGTTGTTTCATCAGGTAAATATCGCAAAGAGCTGAGGTCCAAGCTGAGGGTGGGAAACGTCTGGGGTGAATTACCCAAGCGGGAAGCTAATAGGTAATGGAGAAGGAAGCGTGCCTGTCCAGCCTGGGCTGCAGACCTCTCGCAGACACAGGCCAAGTGGCTTGGCTTGGCTTTCTTCACCTGCTCTACGCATGCCCTGTGAGCACAAGCCAACAATTTCCCTCTCCCTCTCCTTGGGGTGGGCACTATGTGTATGTAAATTACTGTAGCTATATACTTAGGAGAGCACACACATTGTATCGTTAGTTGGAGTCAACATTACAGTTCTGTCTTGGGGCAACAGAGTATTGCAGGGACTGTGCCCAGCTTGAGGAGGAATACACTCAGCCAGCGATGGGCACAGCAGATCTAGGACCGTGTCTCCTCACTTTGGAGGAAAGGTGAACCTGACTTCCCTTGTAGGAAGGACAGACATGCTGTCCGTGGCGTGGATTTCTACAAAAGGTTAAAAATGTGCAGGATGGTGCATGCGGAAGCACCTGCAGCTCTGGGCTCCAAACCCAGCTTTGGGGCCCTGCCTGGGATTCCCAGCGCCTCCCCGGGAGCTTCGCCAGCAGATGCCGCTAGAAGGACTAGTTGCAGCGGCTAGGTATCTTCCCTGGACTACTTTTCTAGGATTCCCCCTAGGTGGCTTTACAGGAAGTTCTGTGGCACAGCACCTGCCTGGGCAGGGGTTACCTGGTATCGCAGAGGGCCACCTTCCAGCGTGTTCTGCTGTCCAAGCACCCATGAGCTTTGCCCCAGCTGCACCCTTTCCAAGGAGGCTGAGCTCCTGGGTCAGGGGGCTGATTGCTCTGGATCTGTTCCCCCCCTGGAGCTCCACCTCAGCCCTCAGGGTGTCGGCTGGGCTTCACAGCTTCGATCCCTGTGCTTTTAGATGTCTTTTGTTCCTGGTAAGCCAGTCCCTTGCTTCTCTAATGGCCCAAGGTGGTCAATAACTCCTTATATTAAACACTCCTGCATTGCCAACTCTTGACTGGCACCTGGCTGCCATAAAGATCAAGTAAGTCACTCAGCTACAAGCTTGGGCTACTTGTGATGACAAAGGAGGTAGCCCGTAGCAGGCAGAGCCAAGGGCGCAGAGGAGAGACAGGGTGTCACAGCTGTTGAAGTGGCAGATGGTTAGATTGCATCCCAGCGGGAGTTGGGGGGCCAGAACCAGACCCCCTAGAGAGGATGAGGTCAGCATAAGAACTGTTGGCCTTCAGGAGGCCCGTTCCTTCCCTTTGGATGGCATTTCTGTCCCTGTCCCACCACTCCATGTCAAGTATGTCCAGGCATCCAACTTGCGCTTTTAGTTCACAGGTCCCCAAAGCAAGGGTTGCTGCTTCCACGGAGCCACCCTGAGCAGCCTCACCAACACTCTGGCCGGCTGGGCTCACAGGACCATCTACTGCAGCCATGATCCACAGTGGGTGCTTTGGGGGAGCTCAGGAGGGAGGGAATAGAGAGGAGTGCAAATTATTGTAGTCAGAGGCAGATGGTGATAAGTGCTGTGGCTACATAGAAAGGGACCTCTTTCTCTAACTCTGTTGGTGGGGGAAGAGTACTGGGGTTGAACCCAGGGACACTCTACCTCTGAGCTACATCCCCAGACTTTTTATTTTTATTTTAAGACAGAGACTCTCTAAGCTGCTTACAGCCTCGATAAATTGCTGGAGCTGGCCTCAAACTTGCAATCCTCCTGCTTCAGCCTCCTGAGTCACTGGGATTACAGGCATGTGCCACTGCATCCAGTTATTTCTCCAACTCTGAAACCTAGACTTGGCCTTAAGACAGACTTTGACCATGAAATATCAATACAAGTAACACAAGCAAGACAGAAAAGCACTTGTATTGTGGGCTTGCCCTCTCTTGCCACCTGTGAAACTTTCTGCCTTCATGTGTGCTAGCTCAGGTCAGCCACCCCAGAGACAAGGCAGCCCAGCTGTTCCAGGCTCCTCCCTTGGATCTCACCAGACCCACGTGTACTGGAGACACCAGCCCCAGGGGAGCTGGCTGAGGCAGGCTGCGGGTTCAGCTCCGGGGGACAACCTCAAGCCATCAGGCCACACTCACTCCACCCCAGGGAAGTGGTGGTGTCCCACTAGTGAAGGTCCTGGCTGAATGTCCCTGCATCTTTTCACACCAGACTGTCCAGGAACTTAGGTGCCTCTGCAGTGATAACTACAGTCCATACAGCTGTCTGGCCACCGGATCCACCCAGTCCTCACTGCAGGCTCAGCGTCTGCACCATGCTCCTGAAAGACTCAGGGAATCAGGACACCTGGGGTTCCTTCCCTCATGGGGTCACTACCCACAGCCTTCCCAGTTGAGCTTCAGCGGGGCCACTGGCAAGCCTGACCCAGCACTGAATCCAAGGACCACCTACCTCCACAGGCCAGGGAAGGAGCAGCAGTTGAGGGGAGGCCTTTCTGACTCAGCGTCCCCCACACTCCTGTCTCCCCTTTCCCTCCTCCCTGCTGTCTGTCATGTGCTTCCTCTGGTCTCTCCTTACTTCTCGGAGGCCATCAGCCCCGCCTACTGTCTACAGCACTCCACCAGCACCTACCTGCTTCTCCCTGGGTCTTGCTTCTCAGCTCCCCAGCCGTACTCTGGGGTCACCCTCAATTGCCCGAGCTTCCTGTCCCAGCCCTCGCTCACTCATTCCTGTGACTGTACCCAGCAGTCTTCTGCCACCTGAGTCCTGTCCTCACACCTCATGCTCTTTCACTGCCTACCCTCCTTGCCAGCTGACACCCCATGGTCCACTGCAAGACACCCCTATTCTGCCCATCCTCTGTGGCCATCAGCTCACAAAAACCAGATCCTGGTTAAACCCAGCTCTGTGCTCCTGGATGTGCCCTAGCCTGCACCTGAGCACTGAACTTGGCTGTAGAAATCCCAGGCCTCTGCCGCACCCACTCCAGACACACCGCCAAGCTGGATGGTTCTGCACCCAGAATGCCCGAAACTCCTCTCTCCCCCTCCCCAAATCTCCTGCTCTCATGTAACATTACAAAATGTTACTATAGCCAGGCACAGTGGTGCATACCTGTAACCCCAACAGCTCCAGATGATGTTTGTATGTGTGATACACACACACACACACACACACACACACACACACACACATTTATGTATTTATTTTTGTACCAGAGATTGAACCCAGGAGCATTTAACCACTGACCCACATCCCCAGCCCTAATTTATATTTTATTTAGAAACAAGTTCTCTTGTATATATGTATACATATATATTGTTTTCATTTACTAAGTTGCTGAGGCTGCTTTGAAATTTTAATCCTCCTGTCCCAGTCTCCCAAGCTGTTGGGATTACAGTTGTGTACCATCCCACCCAGCCTTCCTGGTATATTCTTTTAGATTGCCTTAAAGCACACACAGGCAAGTACAATGTGTGTGTGTGTGTGTGTGTGTGTGTGTGTGTGTGTGTGATACACATATACATACATTCTATTTCATCATTTCATTTATACATATGCATATATATGTATACATATATATTGTTTTCATTTACTTAAAGACAGAAATTCACAAAGTCTGATCTTTAGAGTTTCTACCCCCCCAACATTATATGTTCTGAATTCTCAAATCAAAACAGAAGTTCTGTTTCCTCATTTTTTTATGACTGCACAGCCCTCCCTTGTCCACCTTCCCTCTGTCATTCTCTTGGTGTCTACTGATGGGTATTTAGGGAGTTTCCAATACTTTGCTGCTACAATTGAGGTGACTGTCCTGGTACCTCCATCATTTTGCATGGATGTTAAAGTATGGATAAGATAACTTCTAAAAGGGGAATGGCCACCTCACCGGTGTGTGCATTTGCCTGCTTGGCCCATGTTGCCCACCTCTTCCACAGGGCTGTGAAAAACTATTCTCCCAGAGCAGCGTGAGAGAGCTGGAGGCCAATTCAGGGTGTCACTTGGTCTTGCTCAATCTGAGAGCCACACTCACTTCTCTGCAAGCTTATCAAACTCCGCTCAGCCCTCTTCCTCTCCCAGGCCTCCCCCCAATCCCAGGCCTTCCTCCTCTCTGGAAGATGCACCACTGACCCCAGGCACAGCAAGGCTCTCTGGACAGCATGATGACTTGTTCTGCTGCAGAGCCCACTCATCCTCACTCCACTGTCACACCCTCACTAATGCCATCATCTCTCCCCAGGAATGCAGTGCCCCTTATGGTATTTCCAGGCCTCTCCTCGGATCTGTTCTCAATGCAGCAGCCTGAAGGTCTTTCGAAGTTCCACATCAGCACCAAACTCCTCTTCAAGCCCCTCTAATGCCTCTCTTTACACCTGGGGTGACTCCACTCCCTGATCCACCCACCCATCATTCATCGTCCAGCCAGCCATTCCTCCTTCCACCTGCCCATGCACTCCCTTATCCACCCACTTATCCATCCATCCTTCCCTCTGTCCTTCCACCTGCCCACACACTCCCTTACCCACCCACCCATCCATCCTCCCATCCACCCACCTGCCCATCTACCTATCCTCCTTTTGCTCATCCCCCCAACAATTCTTCAGCAGTCTGCTGGGCGCCAGGCTCTGTTCTAGGCACTCTGAGGGCAGAGAAAGTGGCTAAGGATGACCCCATCCCCACCCCAACTGTGCAGCTCCCCAAATAAGCCACTATCCACAGCCACTTTGAAATCAGTTTAATATCAAGCTATAAAAACATCCTGTCCAGAGTATAGATATACAAAAGAAGTACTATCAAAAATAATAATAATATCAACAATATCAAACAAACTAATTCCTAAGATTTTTGTGCATGATTCACACCCGCCAGTTGGCGGCCAGTTCAGTAAGGCAGTACCTGTGAGGAGGGGACAAACCCAGAGAGCTGGCTCCCCCCAGCTGGGTCAGAGCTGGGTCTGAACGGGCCCCTCTTGTGCTGAGAGGGAACTTTCAGGCACAAAGAGGGGCAGGGCCTTTGGGGCAGCAGAGACCTCCAAGGGAAGCTGGATTCCTGTTTCCCTGGGGGAGAAGAGGTGCCCCTACATGGCGGGGGAGGGGTGGAGGCCGTCTGGGCAGAATAATGGCCCCAAAGGCAGCCATGTCCTAATGTCCAGAACTGTGGCTGTTAGGTGACATGGCAAACGGGAACTAAAACTGCAGATGCAGTTGAGGTTGTTATTTAGCTAGCCTTAAAATAGGGAGGTGATCTCGGATCCTCTAGCTGGGCTCCATGTAATCACAAGGGTCCTTAAAAGTGAAGAAGGCGGCAGAAGAGGTCACAGTGTGTGGATGTGAAAAGGACCCAACCAGCCATCGCTGGTTCTGAAGGTGGAGAAACCAAAAGGCAAGAAATGTGGGTGGCCTCTAAAAGCAGGAAAGGGCCAGCAGCTGACTCTCCCCAGAGTCCCCGAGTGAAGGTGGCAGCTCGATTCTGCCCTGCATCAGACTTCTGATTTACAGAACTTGAGCTCTGGTTCTGCTCCACTCAGTGCAGGAACTCGTTACCACAGCAACAGGAGACCAAAAGAGCTCGGTTGCTGGCTCCTCGGCCGGTTTCCAGATGGGAGGGTGCACAGACTGCCCTGGGGCCTGGCCTTGCACAGGGCAAGGAGGACCTGAGAGGACCCAGGAGGTCCTTGGCCCTGCTGCAGGACACACCAGCCTCCTGGGACCCTCTCAGGAGAAACCCTTGGGGACTGCAGGGCGCTCTGGAAGTGGGCTCTCATGCTACCTCTACCCCAACTCACCAGGGAACCCCTTGGGCCCCATCAGGGGCACCATGTAAAAATGCATCTTTCTCTTCCAGTTCCATCTTCAATTTCAGTCTTGCTTAGCCCAGCTCATGGCAGCCGTGGGCAAAGGAAGCAGGTCGAGTAAGGCTCTGCCCCTGGCCCTAGGGAACTGGAAGAGGCACTCAGGCCCACCATGTGGAGGAATGTTAGGAGACAGGCTGTAGGAGGACCCTGGCTGGGGATGCCCCAGGATCCCTGGCCCTGGCCACACCATCACCGGCCTCCCTTGGCACACACACATTCAACCATCATTTACAAAGAGTTTCTTAGGTGCTGCCATCATCTCCCACAGTGGATGCTCCTGCAACACTGGACATGTCAACAAAGTGGGGTCCATCTAATTCCAGCTGCCCATGTCCTATTCAAAGTCAGGACCAGGCAAATGCAGCAGCAGCATGTGAGAGGCACAGGAGGGTCATGGAGCCAGTGCTGGTCTGAACAGCCCCCAGTGGGGCAGCTTTCACCAAATGGGGTGGTGCCTGGTGCTCCCTGGGTGGACACAAGCAGGTCAGGAAAAGCTAACCAACCTTTATAAGTGAAAATAGGGACCTAGAGGGCTGCTGTGCCCCCGTGTTGATGTCCAGGATGTTCCGGATGCTCTTGACTTCACTGTTTGTTAGGTTCCCCTTGATGGCCAGAATGGCATTCAGGTGGCCTTTGCTGGCAAGGAGAACATCCCATCAGTCTAACCTATCTCCAACACCCCTGTTCACACCCTCCTGGCCCCACAGACTCTAGGCCCTGCCACAGAGCCCTGCAGCCAACCCTCTGCCCACCAGAGGGCCTCACTCTCCCTCCCCACTGCCCTCCAGCCAGGCCTCTGTACTAGCTCTTCCTCACCCTCTGGAGGTGACCAGCTCCTTCCCACTCTCTAGGTCTCAGCTGAAACCTCACTTCCTCCAAGTTTCCTCATCTCTGAAGTCAGCACCCCCTATTTCTTATGCTCTTGGTTAAACTCTACAACTCAGGGCTGTCATAGTTATTTGCCTCTTCATTGCCCCTGGCTCAACAGTGCACAAGCAACCTTTGGTAGGACTGAGGCAGCCCGTCTTATACTTCCCTGCACCCCAGTGCCTTAACAGTTTGAACAGTCCTTAATGGGGTCAACCTAGCTTAGCCTAGTCTAGCCCATGGCTGATTCACTGTACGCATCCAGAGCCTGGCACCCAGCAGACTGCTGAAGAATTTTGGGGAGGATGAGCAAAAGGATGGATAGGTAGATGGGAAAGTGGGTGGATGGGAGCACGGATTGGTGGGTGGGTAAGGGAGTGCATGGGCAGATGGAAGGATGAATGAAGGGATGGATGGATGAGTGGGTAGGTGGGTGGGTGGGTAAGGGAGTGCATGAGCAGATGGAAGGATGAATGAATGAAGGGATGGATGGATGAGTGGGTAGGTGGGTGGGTGGGTAGATAATGGAATGAATGGGCAGGTGGAAGGATAGATGGAAGGATGGATGGATGGATGGATGGGTGGGTGGATGGGCGGATGAGTGAGTAGATGAGTGGGTGGGTAGATAAGGGAGTAGATGGACAGGTGAAAGGATAGTTAGATGGATGAATGGATGGATGAGTGGGTGGGTAAGTGAGTGGGTAGATAATGGAATGAATGGGCAGGTGGAAGGATAGATGGAAGGATGGATGGATGGATGGATGGGTGGGTGGATGGGTGGATGAGTGGGTAGATGAGTGGGTGGGTAGATAAGGGAGTAGATGGACAGGTGAAAGGATAGTTGGATGGATGAATGGATGGATATGGATAGATGGATGGCTAGAAGGATAGATGGATAGGTAAACAGGTGGCTAGGCAGGCAGATGAGTAGATGGTTGGATGGGTTCTCATATGGTAGACAGATGAATGGATGAGTACTGCGGATCAGCCATGGGCTAGACTAGGCTAAGCTAGGTTGATCCCAGTTAAAGCCTATTCAAACTTTCCCCACTGTGTCAGAGGACCCAGCCCAGAAAGCACAACGTCCATGGCTCATTGGCCCTCAGGAAGCCAGGGACTAAGCCTCCGTCCTGACAAGAGCCCCGGAGCCCAGGCATAGGTCCAAGCCCCCAGGGACTTGTGGGCCAAGTGGTAAAATCTGATCTCTCTGGTCTGCTTCCCCTCTGTGTGGCAGTCTCAAGCAAAGCTAAAAGCATGGGCAGTGGAGCTCCTGTCTGGCTTTGTCATCTTAGCTCTGCCTCTAACCAGCCATGTCACCCTGGACACATTCCTTTGCTCTCCAGGCCCCAGCTGTATAATGGAGATAAGCAGTGCCACCCTGTAGGGTTGCAGTGAGGACCAAACACGAGCCCCCAGCCTAGTCTGTGCCCGCACAGGCTGGACACCACCACGTGCATTCAGTGAAGCCTCGGCAATTGTGCTGCACAGGTCCTGGAGAGGTGGACTCCACAGTAGGACCAGACAGGGCCACACGCTCTGCTTAGATCCTGAGGGTCCCTTGTTCTCACCTGAAGTCAGGGTACCAGGTAGCATATGTTGCCACCTCAATCTTGATGGCACTAGGGTCTTGCAGGCGAATGATTTCAGCGAGCGTGGGGAGGGCAGGATTCAGCCACGTTGCAGTGGAGCCCTGTGGGCACAGGCCTGGTTGAGTGCCCCTGTCCTCACAGGCATTTGGTACCCAGCGCTCAGGCAATAACTATCAGGTTCAGAGAGGCTCCCAAGTGCTACCCTGGACCTGAGGGGCTGGGGCCCATCCCTTGGGGCCTGGGGAGAGTGGGCAGGGGCTCACGTTCTTAGTGCAGAAGTCCTGGATGACACTGGCGTTGGCTAGGATGTGCCTTGCCAGCTGCTGCTGCTGCTCGGCAGTCTTGAGGACCAGGCGCCGCTTGCTGAGGCGGATGATGTACTCTTTCACCAAGTGCAGGTGCACAGCCTCCAGGAGCTCCTGGGTGGGCAAGCAGCCACGGCGGTGTGAGCCAACGGCCAACGGGGAGCTCACTACCTCCCTTGAAGCTCAGGAATCCAGAGGGCAGATGCCAGAGCAAAGGTGTGCACATGTGTGCCCCTGTTCCCGTGTGTGTGTGTGTGTGTGTGTGTGTGTGTGTGTGTGAGCATGTGTGGATGTCCACGCATGTGTTAGCTTGAGTGTCCAGGCTGCTACCAGCCCAGGGCCTCCTCACCTCCCGGAAACAGTCATGCAGCTCTGAGAACTCAGGCAGCCTTCCCTCCACGGTGCCAACAATTTCCTCTAGGGTTTCCTCAGGCGCTGCCCAGCGGGTCTGTGTGAACCTCTTGAACAGCGGCTGACAAGGAGAGAGGCAGGATGTCTGGTCACGCCCTGTAAAGGAAGGGCTCAGACGCCCTCACACAGACTGGTCGGAGGGCAAGGGACTCAGGGACTTCCAGGGACGACCCGTGCAGAGCTCAGGTCCCAGACAGGAAGTGGAGGCAGGGTCTGTGTGCCCTCCTCCAAGGTCACCCAGCTGCAGCTCAGGACCTGGACAGCCTGTCTGCTGGCCCTGGGACTTTTCCACTGTCTCCTTCTTATATAAATAAATTCCTGTGTAAACAATACCTTGTGTTTGGCTGGGCCTGTGAGACCTGTGCCAAGTCACTCAGGGTCACCACTCACAACTTTTATCACCCACAGCTGCCCCAGCCTCCAGTCCCAGACTCTGGGCAGGGAACCCCTCCCTCTGTCTCTCAAGCAACCCCACGGCTTTCCCCCTCTGCAGACTTCTTGGCCTCCAGGAATCGGGGTCTTGGCTGCCAAAGACCCTGAGCATCAGAAGTTGGAAGGTAGGTGTGGGGGTTGGGAGGGAAAAACCTGGAGGAGATTAAGGGAAAGTATGTAGTAACTTGGGGACAGCGGAGGCCACGTAAGGAGGGACACTGAGGCTTCTTCAGGCACCCCCAGCCCTAGGGCCCCACTCTCAGGACAAGCACCAGGACCACCAGGTGGGTGAGTCCAAGAGCCCTCTGGGGCCCCACCCCCTGGGCACCCCCTGCCCCACTGCAGCTTCCCTACACGTTCCCCCCAGAGATCTGGGGCAGGTGCCACACCTGGGGTGCTTCTGCCATTCCTCCCAAGCCCCTCCCAGGCCGGCCCGCCCTCCCAGCACTGGGCTTAGGAGGCTCCACAGGGAAAAAAGCTCCCACTACCTTCAAGTCCACAAATAGGTTTTGAAGCAGGGCGTCAAAGCCGTGAGCCTTGAGTTCACTCAGGGGGTCCAGCAGGTAGCTTCGGGGATCCTGTAGTATCTGCCACTTCTGCTCCATGGATGTCCTGGATGGTGGAGACAGGAAGTCACACCAGACTACCCAGCCTACAGCCCCACACCCAGTAAGCCTAGATGAATCTCCCTAAACCTTCCTTTCACTTTCAAACCCTCAATGGCTTCCCATTTCCTGAGGGACCAAGTCCAAATCCTCCCATCCACGTGCCCATATCCCAGCACACACCTGCAGCTCATCCCTTTTCACCTGAGGGCAAGTTACTCAGCCTCTCCTCCCCTGGGTTTGCTACCTGCTTAGCAGGCATGATCCCTGTGCCCCTCCATAGCATCACGAGAATAAAGCAGCCAGTAAAACATCTGAATGATGCCAAACACTGAGGCTGCTCCACACCCCAGTCCCCAAGGCCTTGCTAACTTTAATTCCACACATTTGCTTAAGCAGTTCCTACTCCCTCTGAATCTCACTACCCTGTTTCTGTGCCACATAACCCTCCCAGCATCCTCACCGGAAGGACAGGCAGTTGTTGATGTTGGCAATGATGTTGGCCCTGTAATTCCTCAGTTGTTTGCCTCTTTCCAGAAATTCATCAAAGGCACGCTGGTAGCTGTCAGGAACAGAGGGGCATCTTTAGGACCAGCATGAACACCAGGACCACAGCAGCCTCCAGCCCCGCTACAGTCTCCCTGGTTCACACAGCACTTTTCTGTGTGATTGTCTCTCTGTGACCCAGGGAGGGGCCGCTAGCCCCTAAGCATCCTATCACTGGCTGTATAAGCTAAGGCCAGAGGGGCCAGAGAGGTTGCCCCAGGGCTCTGCTGTCCCAACTCCTCCCCAGGCCCCCTCTACAGCTGGGTGACCAGAAGATACTCTGGTTGGCTCCTCAGAGGTGGGGAGCACCCAAGTTAATCCTGGGAGTGGAAGAGGTGGCAGGGGCCTAGGCTCCTCATGATCGTGCCCTTGGAAGCTGGAGACTGCTCTGCTTTGAGTTTGTGGGCAGAGATAAGAAGCACCACAGTGAATCCTGGTTGAGGTCACACCACCTGAGGCTCAGTGCCTAGAGGATAGAGCAGAGGTCAGAGGATTCCCAGCTCCGAGTGACAGGGGTGGGGAGCAGGGCTGATCTTGCCTGGATTCCAACAGGAGCACAGGGAGGGACATGATTCTGAGAGAGACAGCTACAGGGACACCCCTGCCCTATTCCCATGCCAGCTGGGGCACACCCACCTCCTTAGGAGCACGGACAGTTCCACCAGCAGGACCTGCTTCATCTGTGTGCCCAAGTCAGGAGTGATGTTTTCGGCCTTAGCCTGGCCCTGGGAGACAATCTGTGGGGTGACAGTAGGTGAGCAGAGCAGGGGCCACCTGTGGGAGCATGCTAGAGCAAGGGGGGTACTCAGACATGGGCCCATGCCTGCACTAGGAACAAGGGGACGTGGTTCTGCTGGCACAGGCACAGGCTGGCTGTGTGCAGTGTGCACCGTATACCCGAAGGACAGACCATGGTACCTGGATAATGTCGATGGCCAGCTCACTATGGCAGTGACCATCCAGCCTAAGGGGAGCCACATCCTGGGCCCAGTGCTGTGACTCCATCTCTAATGCTCGGGCCATCAGCTCCTTCACATTAGCCTGGAGGAAAAAGGGGCAGGTCACTGTAGCACTGACCTGGCTCACCTGGAAGTATCTGTCATGCTCGCTGCCCGTGTTGTCTATCTCTGAGCCTCCCCTCATTTTTTGACCCCACCCCACCCTGGCTTAGACAAAGGACTTACAGCCTCGCTGGACAGGAACGTGGCCTCCAGCAGCCGAATCTGCTTTGGGGGCAGAAGGCTCCCAAGACTGACATCCTGAAGCTCCTCTGCCAGCTTGGGGCTATTGAGGATGTCACTGTGGGCAGAACAAGGCTGGCATGAGAACTGCACCCACTCAGCAGTGCCCACCCAGCAAAAGCCCACCAGGTGCCACCCCTCGGCACTCCCCACCACCGTGCCTTCTCTTACTACCCTCCCACATTCCTGCTTTGAAACAGTCTCCAGAGTCTGTCAGCCTGAAACATTGCCCCAGCCCCTGCCAGTTACCACCATCTCTCCTCTAGCTAACGGAGTCTCCTCCCATCTCCCTGCTTCCCCTCAGGGGCCCAGCAATGCCTCCCCACCCAGAGCCGCCTTTCAAATCTGATCTTCCCCCTTTCCAAGGCTTCCTCTCTTGCACAGATACAACCCAGCCCCTTACTTTAGTGCCTCTGAGACATACCCCTCCCTCTCACTGTGACCCAGCCCTGCCACCCCTGCTGCCCCCAGACAAGGGCCAATCCACATGGGAGGACTGCCTCAGAACTGCTCCATGGAGACATGTGGCTACCTCTCTTGGCACTTCTGCAGGATCCCAGAGCTCCTGGGGGACCTGTGCAGCCCTGGCACTTCCTAAGGGCCCCAAAAGCTTAAGAATGACCCTCCCTATGCCCCCTGCCCAGTCTGGATGCATCTGTGTCCCTCTCTTCCCCACATGTCTGGCTACACAGGCCTCAACAGTGCCCCTCTGGACTCAATGCCCACACTGGTCCCAGTTCCTGTTTTGCTAACCCCATAGGGGCCCTCATGCTAGGAGATCTCAGGGTCACTGGGACAGGAAAGCTGACCGGCAGAGGTGTGAGTGCCCAACATTTCCTGATGAGTCAGGACAAGCCAGCAGGAACTGGCTCAGGCAGGGCTGGGTGCTCTGTTGCAAACCTGCCCTGTGCCCATTTCTTTTTTTTTTTTTTAATTTTAATATTTAGTTTTTAGTTTTTAGGCAGACACAACATCTTTGTTTGTATGTAGTGCTGAGGATCGAACCCGGGCCGCACGCATGCCAGGTGAGCGCGCTACCACTTGAGCCACATCCCCAGCCCAGCCCTGTGCCCATTTCCCCATGCCCTGCTGGCTCCTCACCTGCCACTCCACTGTGCCTTTCCTCTGGCCCTCCCCCCAGGTGGACCATCAACACTATCAGAGCCTACTGGCCACTTGGCAGTCCACAAGATCCTCAGACACTGTCCACACTGTCTACACCCCAGCCTTCCCTCAGGACAGGGGACAGCAGGAGCTGAGTCCCTTAGTAAGAACCCCTGGTTTCCGTTGCCTGGGTATTTTCATGCTGCAATATGAGGCTCTCCTCAGAAGCTTGGGTGAATGACAGGCACACTCAGGAATCCAGAGTCTGAGCCATTCAGAGGATGCCCAAGGCTACATCTAGCTGGGTACCAGCTGCCCTTGTTGGCATAGCCAGCCTCCCACTGAAGAGCTGAAGCCCTTGGTGACCAGAACCTGGACCTGTTGTGGGCTCACAGGCAAACCTGCACAACAGGGATCTCTTCCACAGGGCACCTGGTCCTACCTGACCCCTGCTAGCTCTCTTGCCCAGGGTTGCCCCTACAGCATGCTAGATAAATCTACACAGGAGCTCTGCTTAGCTCCCAGGGTGACCCTGCCTTTGGCAGGAACGGCATCATCCCTCCTCCCTTCTTCACCACCTGTATCCTCCCTATCCTCTGTGGCCTGACTCTACATTTGGCTGTGAGCTGCCTTAGAGCAGCTGGAAGTGCTGCCTTAGAGACCTGGAGGTCCCTTGCTCCTCCAGGCCTGGCTTCCCCTGTGCCTGGTCACCCCTGCCACAGCCCTTCCTGCTCTGCTTTACCCCTCTCCAGACTGGGACCTCATGAATGAATGACAAATCGCTACCATTCTCTGTGCCTCAGTTTCCTCAACTGAGAATGTGACTGGGGCCCAGGAAATTTTAAGATTTCAAGTGCAAAGCAGACTCAGGCCTAGAGCCTGCCTAGTCACTGTGCCCAGTCCCTGGAGGCGCAGCCTCAGCCCTTTGCGCACAAACCCACTATGCTTTTCCAGCCCAGCAACTCTGCGACTGGCAGGCGCTCCTCCAAACCCTTCCTGCACAGGGACCCCCGCCCAGCCACCCGTGCCTGCTCACTTGGGGTAGAGGTTCTGCACCCAGAGCAGCAGCAAGTAGGTGTCACGCTCGCAGAGCTCGAACTGAGCCATGGAGGCCAGATGGGCCGCGAAGTGCTGGTGGTAGCTCTCAGCATAGGTGGCCACCACGCCGAACTCGGCGGGGAACAGCGGCTTCAGCCGCTCCACCACGGCCTCCAGGTCTTCCTTCACGGTGCAGCCCAAGTGCTGGAAGATGCTCTCGGCCTCTGAGCGGCCCTCGGCGCCCGCGGCCGGCCGTGTGTCTAGGCGCTCTGCCGCCACCTCCGCCACGACGCTCCGCCACAGCTGCAGCCAGCGCCGTGGGCGAGTGGCCGCCAGCGCTGCCGCTCCAGGCGCCTCCGCCGCCGCCGCCGCCGCCACCACTGCCTGGCGGTCCTCGCGCTCCTGCTCCGCCACTACTGCCAGCGCCTGGCGCAACCGCTCGGGCGCCGCCTCCAGCGGCCGCCGCAGCACACCCAGCACCTGGTCCCGCAGCAGCACGTACAGCGCCTCCACCTTGCTCTGGCGCCGCACCAGCTCCTCCTCGCTCGCGCCCCCCGCCGCCGCCGCCGCTGCCAGCTCCTGCTCCAGCACCAGCAACGGCCGCGCTGCCTCCAGCCGCCCTTGCTCCAGGGCCGCCTTGAGCTCCTCCACTGCAGAGGGGACCCGCGTGAGGCAGGGCCCGGGGCTTCAAGCCGATTGGGGCAAGGGGCGGCTGAGTCCCCAGGGGTAAGGCCAGTGCCCAGACAGGATTCCTCCCCACTCGGGGCCCCAAGACCAGGGGCACAGGTGAAGGAGGAAGATGGACACCTCCCTGCCCGCTCTGTCCTGGGTGAGGGCCCCTTCGCTCCCATGCCCCATCCATGCCCAGGCCTGGACCAGCGCTAGGCAGGCCCCCAGCCCCAGCGGTAGTTCCAACCTACCTGTGGGGATAGGGCCATCCAGCCCCGGCTTGGACTCAGGTACCAGCGGGGGCTCAACCAAGCTGGGCTGACCTCTCTTCTTCTTGCCTTTGGTGAAGATGCTGAACATATTGGACAGTACTGTGGGCTTCTTCTTCTTTGCAGCCTCTTGCTGCTCCTGATCTGGAGCTACCACAGCCTCGGGAGGTGGCACCAGATCCTCGGAGGAGGCCTCTGACATGGAGGCCTCTGACTCACTCTCTGATACGGAGGGCAACTTTTGTGGACTTCCAGGAAAGTTGAGAGTCCCTGGCACAGACTGCTGGCCAGGAAGGCCTTGGAAGAAGGTCATCATCTTCAGCATCACCCTGGCTCAGTCCTGCAGGTTACGGGTAGGGGATGAGGGGCCAGTGGTCACAGTGGGCTGGCCCCCAGGCATGAGCACACAGCCCAATGGCAGCACTGAGTGCCTCCTCTGTTCTCACCTGTACAAGCAACAGGGCCCTGGAAACCTCTTGGCCCAGAAGAGCACCAACAAGGCCCCCTCCCTAGCCACAAGAGCTTCAGCTTGCATCTCTCCTAATACCCACAGGCCCTCCCAGAATCGCTGCAGAGGCAGGAAAGAGGCTGGGGACAACAAGTCTCCCAGATGAAGGGGCTGTTCCTGCATTTTACAGTCCACCCTCTTGGGAAAAATGGATGGCAGCTAGAGAGTACCTCTGTGAATCCCACAGAGAGGAGGCAGGGCACAGGCTGCTGTCCCTTTGGACAGAGCAAAAACACAGGTCAGAATGGCCAGGGCCATGTCAGGGTCAGAGAATACCCAGAAGCCAGCCTGAAGCCAGGCCTCCCCCTACCTAGCCCCAGCTGCTCATTCTTCTTGCCCAGTTTTTATGTGGCTGTGGGGTCACAGAAAGATGCTATGGACAGAAGCACAGTTGGCTGAAGGAGAGCGAATCCTGATTCTGTACATACACTGACCCCAGGGCCCAGGTCTGCAGAAGACATAAGGCCCCTTAAACTTCAGAAGGGAAGCACCTTCCACAGGGGAAAGGGGCTGATCCAGGCACAGATTTCCCTGAAGTCACACAGCAACTCTGTCTGGAACCCAGGCATCCTGTCTCCTTCCCCACCCTGCCTGCTCCCAAATGGATTGACATCATCATCAAAAAATTTCCAGTTTCTGTGCCCTTCCTGGGTGCCCATCCCATCTTTTCCTCTCTCATCCAGAAACCATGCTATTTAATCTTAAAATAGCCCTGTGGGTTTGGAACTCAGGTCATCTGTTCCAGAGTCTGGCTTTTCCTCTACCTCTGCATCCCCCAGTGCCCTAAAAGCTGCACCCAGAGAGGCAGGACCCTCAGCATTGTTAGAGCAAGGCTGGTACCACCAGAGGGATCTATGGTTGACCCTGAGGGCAGGAGCAGAGGCTGGGCCTCTGTGGTAACTGTGTAACCCATACACAGTGCCACCTCCTGCCCTACCCTCAAGAATAAATACATTGAGTCATATCTCACATTCATCAGGATGACTCTGGGTAGCCTGCAACAGCAAATAGCCTGATCCACGCTTCTGAAAAAGCCATTGCGGCTACACACGCGAGGGACTTGCCCAAAGCATAGCCTATGTGGAACACTGGAGCAGTCCTCTCGCCTCAGCCCTCTGCCTTCACCAGCCCAGCTACCCTATTTCCTGAGGGCTTGTCCTACACTTTGGAGCTTGACCAGAGCCATCTGGTTGACCAGGAAGCCTGCGTTCCCCCTTCCCAGCCCCTACCATCCTCACCTACTGCTCTTGGTAGAGTTCCTCAGTCTGGACCTCAGCTGTCCTCCTGGAACCCTGTCAGCCTGAGAGTTCCAGAACCAAGCAGAGAGTACTATGGGGGATCCCAAGCCAACCAAACTCCCCAGGCTCAAAGCCACCAGGCATTCTGCCCCTCCTAATCCATCCCATTTTCATGCCAAGCACCCAGAGGAGGTAATCTGACAGGCAGGGCTACTCAGCCCCACTCTGGGGGCCTAGGCACCCTTGCCCTCCTCCTGGGGTAAGGGAGAGGTGACCTGTCCTACACCTTCCAATTGTACACAGCTTCTCACTATTTGGCTCTATGTGACCTCCAAGCTTGGTTCCTGCAAGTCCCCACAGAGTGTCCAGGCCTTCTCTGCTATTTATGGCAGAGATCCAGCAGCAGCAGCACCTGGACCTTGATTCTCAAAGGCAGCTGATGCAGTAGAAAAAGAACTGGCTGTGGGCTCAGCTTCACCTCTCACTGGTGTGTGGACTGGACACCCCTCTTCTCAGAGACCTTAATTTCTCCATCTGTGCAATGGGGAAGAGACCCTCACACCTCACAGTGCTGCTGAGAGGATGTGGTAAAAAACCACAAGCCAAGTGCTAGCACTTGGTTTGGCCTGGTGAGAGTGAGTTTCCTGTGTCCTGTGTGTGTAGTGCCACACCGTGCGGCCTAGGAGGGGAGGAGACCTTCTTTACACCAGGCTCCTGGCTGCACCCACTGAGGCACAAAGGTGCCTGTTTAAAGGCACATGGTGTTAACCACAGCCTGTGGTTCAGCAGTGGTACCCGGAATCCCAGACACCATACCCCTTCTTGGGTCAGGGCTGAGGGCCATACAAAGCCTCCCCTGGTCTCTGGCCTGCCACCTTCTGTCCTGGGGTGATAGGACAAGCGGCACACCCACCCCCAGATGAAGATGCCCAGACACAGTCAGGGAGGGTCTTAACCTATAGCCCTGGAGTCCGGTGGGGACACTGGCCTTCAACTGCAAATGGGAGACTTTGTATCTTTGTCCCCAGTCCGGACCCGTCTTCCCAGGGTCCGAGCTCTGGGTCTAGCGCCCCAACCTCAGCCCCAAACCTCTGTGCCCTGGTGCGCAGACGCTCAGCGAGCGCACAGGTCTTGGTTTCCCCAGCAGAAGCCCTCATAGCGTTCCCGCCCGTGTCCCCTCAGCCACTCCAGGCCATTCCTTCGGGGAATCTTGCCGCGGTCTCGGGGTCAAAGAGAACGGGACGCCGGCGGAGCAGGGAGGACAGACGCCAGGCGGCGGAGGTCACTTACCGTGTCGGGGCCAGGCCGCGGCTGTACTGGCCCGGGCGCCGCGCAGCCTGAAATAGTCGCCGACTCCGCCCCGGCCCCGCCCTCCGCGACCGCGGAAAACCCGCGGGCCGAGGCCAAGACCCCGCGCGGCGAGGGCTCGTCCCTGCGCGGGCCTGCGGAGGGGAGCGAGGGCGGGGTCACTGCTCCAGCAGCCAGGACGGGCTGGCGACGCTGCAGAGCGTGGCGGGGTAAGTGGGGGGCGCGGAACGGCTCCCCGGGGCCCCGACCCACCGGGCGCCGGTCCATTGTCCGACGACGGCCTCTGATTGGCTCTCTGGGAGGGGCCTGCGCCCAGGGCCGCGCCCCCGCGTCCCAGCCAGCCACAGCCCTGCCTGGCCTGCGCCCCCTCTCACCCCAACGCCCAGCCTCGCCAGGTCGCCCCTCTGGGCACCCTTTGGCGAGTAGAGTCTTGGGAGAGGGCTTCCTGGAGGAGGCGCGAAGGGAAGAGGGGCCGCTCTCCACAAGGCCCCGTGCTGGGAGCGTCTCCTGGCCTGTTATTGTCACGCCTTGCTTTAAGTGATGATGTCCCCTGTCCCCGGAAAGGTGAATACATGAGAGGCAGGAATACATGACAGTGGCAGTCTGATTTCACCTCTAGACCTGCAGGACACCGTCTGAAGCACTTTCCCTTTCTGGGGCTAAGACTGGGCCAGGACAGGCTCCTGAGACCAGGCAGGATCAGGAGCACAAGGCCCAGGCAGCAGGCTCAGCGTGGTCTCGGGCAGGTCATACCTCTTTCTAGGTGTCAGTTTCCCTGTCTGCTCGCTGGTTCTCAGGGTGTGTTTTGGGGGAGGGGGAGGTGAGGAGAATGGGTGGGCTGGGATAAAGAGTTGACCCCTGGGCACCTCCCTCCCCTTCCTATTTCACATCCCAGGGAGTCCTGCTCTCTGGGAAGGATCCTGTCATTCAGGAATTTCCTGCTGGGCACCAGCTTCCCTTTTGCTTAGAGTGGAGCCTGGGCTCCTCCCTGCCTTTTGTTGCCCCACCCCCCACACCCCCCACACTCCACACCATCCCCATACCCCACCCCCCACCCCCCCCACACACACCCACACCCACTGCCTGCTAGCCTGGCACTGGTCTTTGAGGGCCAGGAGGGGTGACTAAGTGGGGGAGACTGGGTTTTGAAGGTGTTCCTTGGGGCTGAGAACTTTTTCCTCAGGAGTGGTGGCCAAGTGCCAGGTTTGGGCTTGGACTGTCATCCATCCTTCCCTAGGGTGTCTCAGAGGTGGGTGCAAGAGGCTGCCAGGAGGAAGCTTTAAGACAGAGAGAGTCCACCCCCTCTCACAGAGGCCTCCAGGGATGACATTTTTCAGAGGAGCTCACAGAGCCACAGTGCTCAGGCTGGGGGTCATCCCATCCCTGCTATAGTACACAGATGGGGAGACTAAAGCCAACCAGACAGGGGACAAAAAGGATGAGAACCAAGGGTCCCTGGCCATTGCCTCCCTGCAGCCTGTGGCTCACTCATTGTGCAATCCCCTCGTGACTCACCCGGCCCCCCTGCTCCATCCACCCCTCTTCTAATCCTAAATAGATTGGGAAATTGCTGGGGAACTCTGCAGCTCAGCAGGGAGGGTTTCTCTTCAAGCCATCTGCTCAGAGCCCCTGGTCAGTGTGGACTTCACAGGACAGTCACCAGCCTGTGCTGGCTGCCCACAGTGGCTCACCCAAGCAAGGGCTGGAACTGAAGAAACAGAGCCTGCCTGCAGGCCATCCCTAGAATGTGCAGCTGCCCCAGATATTTCCCTTTTCTGAGTGCAAATCTGGAGGTCAAAGGTCCTGTCCCCAACACAAGGGAAATCTTTCGAAAATGGGGCTCAAGGGAGGGCAGAAGGATAATATCCAGTGGGGCAGGCCCACAGGACAGGAGCTATTTTAATCCCTTCTTGACAGTCCCCAAGAGTCCAGGCTCTTCCCGAGGGAGCCAAGGCAGCCAGGATCTCCAGCACCCACCCCACCCCGCGCAGGAAATGAGCATCATGTATAGGACCATCTGCTGTCTTGGTCCCCACCTCCCCCAGAGAGAACTGGCAAGGACTAGCTAGGGAGCCCAGGACAGAAGTTATAGAGGCCAGCACCTACATAGAAGCCCAGTGCACTCCTTGCGTGAAACCCAAGGGCTCATTGGACACATGGGGCTTCCCCTCTTTTCCCTCTGCTCAAGTAGCAATTACTGTTTTTTAATTTGTAGTACAATATGTATAACATAAAATGTACCATTTAAGTGTACAGTTCAGCGGAATTAAGTACATCGGCACTGTTGTGTGCCCATCACCACTGGCCATACACAGCACTCTCTTCATCTTGCACAACTAGAACTCAGCCAGGTGCAGTGGCACACGCCTGTAACCCCAGACACTCAGGAGGCTGAGTCAGGAGGATCATGAATTCGAGGCCAGCTTGAGCAACTTAGAGAGACACTCAGCAACTCAGTGAGACCCTATCTCAAAACAAAAAGAAATAAAAATAAAAAAGGCCTGAGATGTGGCTTAGTGGCAGAGCACCCTTGGTTTCAATCCCTAGTACAAGACAGAAGTGGAACTCTGTCCCCATTATACAATAACTCCCCATTCCCTTCTCCCCTCAGTCCCTGGCAACCACCATTCTCCTCTGTGGCTTTGACAACTCCAAACATCTCATAGAAGTGCAGTGATACCGCACTTGTCCTTCTGGGACAGGCTTACTTCTGTCAGCATCACGTCCTCACGATTCCTGCATGTTGCAGCAGGTGTCAGAATTGCCTTCCCTTTAGAGTCTGAATCGTGGTCCATCCTATAGATGGACTACATTTTGATTCTCCATTCATCCCTCAGTGGACGTTTGGGTTGCTGCCACCTTTTGGCTACTGTGAATAGTGACACTGTGAGCATGGGCCCTGCACATTTCTGTTCATGTCCCTGCTTTCAGTTCATCTGGGTATACTAGTTGACGTTGATCCTCAGGGGCCAAGCTCTATTCTAAGTTCTTTGCAAGCGTAATTGACTTCATCAGACGACTGAATGAAGTGGGTACTGGTGAGGAAACTGAGACACAGATAGGTCCAGTCGTGTGCCAGTCGGTGATAGAGCTGCAATATGCCATACTGCTTCTCCTCCAATGCTGCTCAATTTCTGAAATGCAGCTTGATTAAATAAGACACAAGCCAGGCGCGGTGGCACACACCTGTAATCCCAGCTACTCAGGAGGTTGAAGCAGGAGGATCAAACCCAGCCCAGGCAACTTAGCAAGACCTTGTCTCAAAATTAAAAATAATGATAATAATAATCAAGGCTGGGGATGCAGTTCAGTGATGGAGTGCCTACCTAGCATGTGTGAAAACATGGGTTCCACCCCAGTGGGGAGGGGGAGGGGAATCAGACACAAGGAAGGACTTCCAAGCCTGTGATGCAGAAATAGGAGACATTGTCCTCTACTTCTTTCAGGAAAAATCCCAATATTTTTCATTACCTTGTTCAGTCAACTAATTAAACCTCCACCCCTGCCCTGTGGTGCAGGGGGGCTGACCCAGCTCTGGCAGCCTCTGGCGAGAGGACACTACAGGGTGGTGTATTATTTGCCCTCCCTAAATTCATTCTCTGACTCTCTGGAAACGTCGCTGGAGGGAAGCTGTCCAGCAGAGGGGGAAGTTGAAGGCAGAACAGACAGCATTCTGGGCTGGGCTTGGTGGCTGCAAAGGCCAGGTGGGCTGATCAGGCAGCTGCTGTAGGAGCTCTTGAGTTGCTGGGCCTGACTCCAGGCAAAGGACTGGCCAGAAGGCTTGGCTGGCAGCCTCAGTCATGGGGTGGTGCTGGCTGTGGAGTGGGCTGCCCAGAGGAGCAGACCAGGGCATTCACAGATGTCCCCAGTCCTCCCACCGTGGCCAGACCCACTTCCCTCTGTGTGATGACTTGCATTTCCCACGGCTCTTGTCTTGGCTCTCAGGACACAGCCTCTTCCTTTCACTTCTCAGGCCATCCCTAGACCTGGGACCCTTCCTGGCGCCTCTTATTCCCTGGGGGCCCACTCACTAAATGCACTGGGCTGACCTTGTATCTTCTGTTGACAGAAGAGGAAACTGAGTCTCAGAGAACCTAGGCGTACACAAAGCTTGAAGTTTTGAGGCTGGTACTCCTGCCACCACCCAGTTATCCTAAGAGAGGAAGTGACTTGTTCAGGGTCATTTATAGCTGCACAGGGCTTTGGCTGGAGTCTGATGACCTCCCTGGGATCATGGGATGACCAGGACAGCTGACCAGGAGCCACCCTCAGGCATACCCTCCTGTCCGAGGGCATTCACCAGAGGAGACACACAGGATAGGCGGTCCTTCCCCCAGGAAGCTGTTCATCCACTTTAGCCCCTCTCTCCCATGAGAAAGCCAGGCCAAGGACTCCTTTTGGTACTTGGCAGAAAGGGGAACTGAGGCCTGAGGAGGCCTGGCCTCTGAGGGGCTCAGTGAGCCCAGCTCTGTAAGACAGAGCCACATGGTAGAAGGCCAGGCCCAAGGAGCAATGGGACCCTAACCCCAATGGCCTCCCAAGGGCCTTCTGGAGGTGCCAGCCCTGACAAAACTCACGGGGGTGAGGGATGAGATGGTCCTCCCCAAGCTGGGCTGTCTCGCCCCTAGGTTCCCCCATGCAGTCCCCCATCTTTTCAAAAGGGCTCTGGTAGTGATACAAGATGCCACAGTCAGCTTCCCTCCCTTCAGCTCCTGGGGCTGCCGGGGGCTGCCTGGGGCTGCCCAGGGCCAGCTGCACATGAGCTCTTCCCCCAGTCGATGTGATTTCCAGGAAAACAACCCATGAGCTCAGTTCACTAGGGCGTCCTCCCAATGACACAGGCTCATCACTGGACAGGAGCTCTCCCGGGAATCCCAGCGCTTCATGGGGCTGGGCAAAGACGGGAGGGGAGGGAGGCTGTCCCAGACTCCCACCAGGGAGGGTTGAAGGAATGGATTAAAAGAGACAGAAATAGCAACCACTGGGCATAAAGGGCACAGCCTTCAGCACCAGGCCCTCCTCCAGAATGTGGTACTTCTGGGTTCAGCAGCTGGGCTGGAATCCTAGCTGTACCACATCATCACTGAGCACAGCTGCAGATGGCAGGCACCCCAGAAAGAAGAACAGCTCTTGAAATTTCTCCTTGCCAACATCCAGAGGTCCTATTGTTGGGGATTCTATCCACCTCAGAGCCTTAGGCTCACTGGCTGATTTTACAGGGACCAGGAAGAACTGTCCCATATTCCCACTCCAACCCCCTTCAGGAAGCCAGGTTCTCCAATGGTGCCAGTAACTTCACTTTTCATATATATTCCTTGGGTAAGAATTGCTTTTACGAAGGTGAAAGGATGGGAAGGAGACTTTCACCTTATGTCTTTGAAGAAAGTTTTTGATTTTGATCTATGTAAATGCATTACTATCCAAAACATTATTAAAGGTGAGAAATGAAAACACAACAAGTAATTTTAAAACAGCTAATAAGTGGGTGATCTATGTGCAGATATATAGAAGGGTGTCCCTGCAAGGAGGAAGGGCCTCTGCAGTGACTAATCCAGGCCCCACAGGCCCCAGCAGAAGGAAAGACTGATGGGGAGGTGTGACGTGTCCAAGTTTCACTTCCCTTCAAATGTTTTCGGACAGCAGGAGACCCAAGAGACCAAGCCGCTGGCCAGGGGCTCCTGGCTCCCAGCATAGCCCCTCTACTAGACAAGGTCGATCCCCAAGACCAAGAGCTCCGCGAAATCGCCCTCGGCAACAGCATTATCTATCACAGCAGGCCCTGCCCACCTTCCACAGAGGCTGGCGGAGGAGAGGCCTGTCCCTGTACAGCCTGTCCTCCCCGGGGCCTGGTGGTGGATGGTGAGTGGCCCCTGTGGCCTGCTGCCATTCCCAAAGGGGATTTTTGTGGTAGCAAAGGGAGGAAGTGAGATTGGTGATGCAAGGTAGTCTTGAGGACCCTGTAGCCTCCTGTCCCAACCTGGGCAGTGGTGAGGGGCTCTGTAGGAACCCCTGCCTAGCTGCTGAGGGTGCTGCCCCCACATACAGGGGACTGCTGAGGACTGAGGTCAGGAAGGAAGGAGCCAGGTCACCAGGCAAGGAAGGAAGAGGGAGAGGCTGTGTGGTCACAAGTGACATGCTGACTGCCACCTGAAGCACGCCATATGTGGATAGTCTCACTCACCCCCGAGCTCCCTCCCTACTGGGTACTCTCTCCTTTGTTATAGACAAGGAGTCTGAGCCCCAGAGTGAAGGGACCGCAGGTCACCAGTGAGGGGAGAGCAGAGCTGAGACTCCATCACAGTCCCCAGACCCCAGCCTCCTAGGCTTTTGCAGTTGGCACACTCAAGCCTGGGCTGAGCCTGAGCCCAGGGACCAGGAGGGGCAGAGGGTCACAGAGGCTACTAGGTCCTAGTCTGAGCTGGTGTGAATGTTCAAGTCCCCTGCTCCCACCATACCCAATGTCCTTAAGCCAGCAGCACACACAGTGTACCAACCTACAGACCTGAGCTCCTGTCCTGTGCATGGCGACGTGGGGTCCCTGCAACTTCTCACTTCTCTCCCAGCCTGGCCTGGCTTGGAGCTCAGAAAACTCAGAATAGGTTTGGTCTCAAGGACCTGGGACTCAGTGACGGAGACCAGAGGCAATCCCCAATGCATGAAGGACTCCAGGAAATGGGTGTCCATGGTGGAAGCCAGGCTGGGCCCTGAAGAGAGACGAGCCATAGGCCACACTGTGGGGAAGTAGGGCCAGGTAGAGGCGGGAGACCAGGGAACAGCTGGCAGAGCCTGGGATTTGAGCCTAAAGGCAAAGTGGATGGTCTCAGGCTGTCCTATTCCATGACAGAAGCAAGGAAGCAGGACAAGAGCCTTCTGTCCCAGGGGGCCCAGCCAGACAAGTAGCCAAAAAGTCCAGAAGCAGCTTTCAGAGCCAGCACCCCCGCCCTCCTCTCCTCTCTGGACAACAGAATGGCCAAGGGAACACCCTAGACTCTTCTCAAGGCCTCATGAGACCTAGAAGGCAAAGGGAATAGGAGGATCCCAAGTAGCCCCCACCTTCTAGGCAGAAAGGCCAGTGGCCAGAGCCCTGGACCTGAACCAGTCTAGGCTCCCCCAACCCACGGATCCAGCCCCACTGACTGCACCCTTGTGGAAACTGCCATCGGCCTGCTTCTGGCTGGGCCTAGAGGAGCTGAGCCCCAGCCCCTGGTCACTGCCAGACTCATGAGAGCATGCACATGGATGGCGAGTGGGGATCACTCTGATGTTCTGAACACAGAGGGGCAAACCCCTGACTTCCTATCTCTAGATCTAGAAATCCTCAGGAAGAGGACCCTGAGGTTCTGAGAGGGTCTATGCCTAAATCCGTGCCTGCATTACAAAGCTCTGGTCAGGCAGAACCTGCTCAGCCCTGGAAGCCTCTTCTGAGTCACCTTCAGGGGCCTCCCCAACTTCATGCCTTGCTTGACACTAAGGGTCCCCCACTCCCACATCCAGGGACCTTTTGACTTTTGTAGGCCCTCACCTGGTGGGGCTCCTGGGACATGAGTCAGAGGGAGGCCAGGGGCCTGTCTTTGTGCTGGTTCTTCATCCTCCCCAGCCCTTTTCACAGCTGGAAAAACTGGGCACAGAGAGGGAAAGGAACTTGCCTAGGGACTGGGGTGCCACTCAGTGGTGGATCCTGTACTTAGCATGGGCAAGGGCCTTGGTTCAATCCCCAGCATCAAAACAAACAATCAAACAGGAAGTTGCCAACTCCTCACCACTGAGAATTAGCAGTCAAGACCAAGCCCTCCCACATCTTCATAGCCTGGGTTGGAAGCCTGGTCAGGCCCTGGAACATCACCTTCAGCCAAAGGCTCAGGCAGGGTCAAGCCAGTTAGAGTCAGGGTCAGAGTCAGGGGCTCAGTGAATAGCTTGGGCTTCAAAGGTAGGCTGGGGTAGCAGGACCTCTTTGGGGAGAACCTGGTCAGATAAGGCTTCCTCTCCCACCCCCACGCCCACACTGGGGATTGAACCCAGGGGTGCTCAACCACTGAGCTATACCCCCAGCACTTTTCATTTTATCTTGAGATGGGGGTTTCATTAAGTTGCTCAGGAGGACCTTGAACTTCCAATCCTCCTGCCTTAGCCTCTCCAGTCGCTGGGATTATAGGAGTGTGCCACTGCACTGGGCCAGATTGCCTATTACCCTCCTCTGAACCCTATCGGCCACTCTCCCAGCAGGACACTGGTGGCTGCTGGGGGTACATGCGGGGTCAGGCAGGGGGAAAAACTGGCCAGTATTCTTCCCTTAGAGCCCTCCATTAGGGCAGTTGCCCTTCTCACATTGTGAACCCTGGGTTATGCAGACCCAAGACCACTTGCCCCAGTGCCAGCCTGTTTCTCTACCAGCTCAGGCACTGCCTGACATGTGAGCACTGGCAGTCCCTGCCCCCACCCAGACCTGAAGCCTGGGAACCCCAACAATACCTTACTTCCTCATTCCTGCCCTGCCTGATCCCACCCCACCCTACCCAGGGAGGTCTGGATAGTCCCTTGCCTGCTCTGCCTCTGGCTTCAAGCCCTGGTGCATCCATGGGGGAGCAGGGACTGCTTCTGGCAACTGCTCCCAGAGGTGGCCAAAAGCTGAAGGCACTCAGCCCACTTGCCCCAGGTCCCCAGCTGACTCAGACCTGGCTCTGTGTCCCAGTGCGAATCTGCCTGGGTACTGCCCCCCTGGCTGTCCAGAGAGCAGGGAGGGGCCAGGGGGAGCTGGGAGAGATGCATCCCCCACTCACCTAGTACCTAAGCCCTCAGGAGATAAAAATTCATTGTTGGGATGTTGGCCCACCCTCAGTTACTTGGCCCAACTCCAGCCAGGGTCTAGATCAGGTTCTGGCTCTGAGCTGTGAGAAGGGGCATCTAAGGTAGCTTGTCTCAGCTTCCTCTTAGCTCTCAGCCTTCCCGGAAAGCCTCAACTGCTAATGCCAGCAGGTTCTCTGGCAGCCTGGCTCTCAGAGTACAGGCAAATTCCAGAGAGAAGGGGCATGCACAAGGGCACACTGCAGCTTCTCCTGGAAGCTCTCCCGCTGCTGACACCTGCAGATCACGCCCCCAGACACACACTCAAGGGGCAGCACTCCCCCTAGAGTAACCTGACAACTTTCATTACTGGAAAGTCCCTGCCACATGTAACCCAAATATTTCAAGCCACAAGCCTTGGCCTGTTCCTGTCCCCCAGGAGCCTAGGCCTGCCTAGGATGAGGCAGAACAGTGCCCATCCCCACAGGGCAAGGCCAACTTAGCGAGACAAATGGACCCAGAGTCCCATAGTCGAGGCCTGTTTTTCCTGTAGCACAGGCAGGCGCCTTCCCAGTTCTGGGCCTGCCTCAGTCTCTCTGTTGATATGATAGGTAGCAAAGGGTCACCCACCAAAAGGAGCCTTCCAGCATGGCCCTGAGAGCATGGGTCTAGGTCTCCCACTCCCAACCAGCTTGGCCCTGCCCCCTCAGTAGAGAGGCACCATTTTAATTCACATTTATTTTTAGAATAAATACTCCATTCTACACTTTCAGACTTGGGTGGTGATGGTGCTGGATAGTTACCAGAGCAGCTCTCCCTGGTCAGCTGCAGTAAAGAGATCTTCTGCCACTCCAATATTCTCCCCCACAAATGTCTGAAATATCTTCATCTTTGCCTCCCTGCTGAGCAGCCAAGCTTGGCTGAGGACAAAGATTCCAGGACTCTGGGCCTCAGAGTTGGAGGCAGGGCCTAATGACCGCCTGGAATACTAGCCTGGAGCTAAGTGCCACAGCCTGACGACCCCCTCAGGCCAGGGAGCCCTGGATGCAAGTGATCAGCTGGATCCTGAAAGTAGACAACTCGATCTCCGCGAAGAGCACGCGGTCCTGAGTGGTCCCTGAGCCCCCAGCCTCAGCTGTAGCCCTCAGCAGGTCCTGGGCACGCTGCAGGAGGCTCTGGTTCCGACGGCGGCGCAGTCTGCGCAGTGCCAGAATGGCCAGTATGTGGTTTTGCCTGCAGAAACACAAGGGCCCTCATTGCAGAGTTGCACCCCTTGACACTCCAACAACCTGGAATTGACGGAACCCCTGGGCTGGGGAGGAAGCATGAATCACTCAGCATTCCTGAAGCTCATCAGAGAGGCCAGGACTGACCCAGGACAGGAGGAGGGGGCTCCGGAGGGAAGTGGAAACATGGGACTGGGGGCAGGAGCAGGGTACCTGGGCCTGGAGGGGCCAGGAACAGGCGCGCTGGGGAGGGGTCATGCCCACAAGGAAAGGCCCTGCGCAAAGCGAGGGAGTCGGGAGACCAGTCCAAGAAACGGTGCTGGTGGTGAGGGAGGGAGGGGGCGATGGGCTGCAATGTGGGAGGTAGGGTTCAGGCCAGGAGACCTCGGGGTCTGGGAAAGGTGTCCACGCTGCCAGCAGCAAGGAGCGAGGCGCCGTGGAGGCAGAAGACTCCTGCCCAAAGACATGGTGAGTTGCCCCTTCCCACGAGATCACAGTGAGGGGCTCTCAGAACTGCCCCCAGCAGGTAAGGAGGATGCAGCGAGAAGGGGCTGGAGGGAAACCCCGGATCGATGTAATGTGGCAGTCACTCCAACCGTGAACAGCAGCCAAGACCCAGGAACGAGGCTGGGCCAGGGACTTTCAGCAGCCTCCCCATCCTGGAATCTCCAAAGCCACTGAACCGGGATTTCCATAGGCTCCGATGACTCACAGTTCCCCACCCCCACCCCTGCATCAAAGCCTTCCTCCTCTGGCCCATGGAAGTCTGGGGCATTCAGAGGGGGCTTGTTCCGGGCTGGGGATCGCGGGAGGCGAGGCATGACCCCCGCCCCTGAGACTGATGGTGCCCTGAGACTGACCGGAACTCGGGTCGAGAATAAGTGGAAGGGCTCGCCTTGGTTCCAGGGCCAGGGGTCAGAGGCGCCTCCCTGGATGCGGTCCTCACACAAAGGCGCATGCAGGTCCGCAGATCCAGCTGGGTTCAAGTTCCCCCCTCCGCTGGTTACCAGCCCACCCACTGCCACCTAGACCCGTGTGTGTGTGTGTGTGTGTGTGTGTGTGTGTGTTTTTCTGGGGATTGAACCCAGGGCTTTGTGCGTGCAAGGCAGGCACTCCACTAACTGAGCTATATACCCAGCCCTGCCACCTAGACTCTTGAGAGGGAGCAGATGTCAAGCTTCAGAGTTCCCGGCTCTAGTTTGGAACCTGGTTGGGGCGCAGGTGGGCTACGAACCTGATGTCAGGGTAGCTCTGGATGAGTGTCTCCAGGTGCCGTTGGATGTCGTCTTTGTAACTCTCACCCAGGATCTCCGCCAGGCAAGGGATGGCTTGGTTAAGCCATGTGGCTTCAGAGCCCTTTGCAGACAGGAAAATATGTGTGGGCCCGGCCACCGCTCCCAGGAGCCCCTGCCTGCAGCCTCTCCTTTAGTGCACCGCTAGCCCTGCAACCGCCTGGCAGCAGTCCCCCATATGACTGCCTCATGTCCCTTCCCACAGCTGGAAGGGACACAGGGCTGGGCACTGAAGTCGCATCTGCAACACAGTATTCACCTTCCTGCCTACCTCCGGCACAAGTGTTTTCCCGTCTCTGCCCAGATGGGAAGACTGAGGCCCCTACCGGGAAGGGCTGCCGGGAACCATTGTGAGTGAGGGGTCAGCAACCCAGATAAAGGGTGCGTGGGGAGCAGGGACTGCCTGGGCTCCCAGGGCTCGGGGTCTGTAGTGCTTAGGGGCCTCCAGGAGGCTTTGCCCATCAGATAGGGCTGCAACCCTTGCTCCTTCCCTTAAAGTCCAGGTAACTGCACATGTATGCAAAGTGTCCCCTTCAGCTGCCCCACTGATCCCAAACACCCAGCCACCCTCCCTCCTGATAGAGCATGCAGAGGAGAACTTTTGCTGCCCAAGGCCAGCTGAGTGCTAGGCCCCTTCTCCCAATCCCAACCTGATTCTCTGTAGTGCAGAATAGAAATAATAGGAGGCGCTAGTGGAGGGCCTGGTGGCTGAATACTGCTCCTACCAGGCCCTGGAAGGTGTCACTGATTGCCTGGGCATCCAGATTCATCTTCTGGGAGCCATTCACACGCTCCACGCCCCGAAACCGCTCACGGGGCCTCAATGCCTGTGCCAGGTACTCCCGGACAATGTAACGGTGCACCTCCTGCAGAGTCTCCTGGGCAGGCATGGACAGGGTCAGGGTCAACAACCCCAGCCCCTGGACACCCTGCAGGGCCCTCCCCCTCCAAGTACCTTTGCCAGTGTTGGGGTTACATGCTTGAGGTGGTGGGCAAAGGCCACCACCTTGTCCATGATGGGATGCAGTGTGTCCTGTGTCAGCCAGCTCTTGGTGCTTAGGGCCCTGAAGAGTGGCTGGGAACAGAGGGGAATGGGAGTGAGCCCAATGCACCATCCCTGACCTCCTTTTCTGCTGGATTCCCTGTGCCATCCGTCTCCTAGCCACCCATTGTGTCACTGGGCCTTTCCCAGAATGCCTCCTCCAGGCAGAAGCTCTAGTGGCAGGGTTTGAATTTTAGTGACCATCCTGCTTAGGGTGTGCCTGGGGACAACTTGAGGGTCAGGGTGAAGGGTCCAGGCCTGATTCCTTGGACCCACTATCCTGACCTCTTAGAGGTCAACAGAAGGGGCGAGTTTCCCAAATATCCCTGCTCAATTGGAAGCTCATCAGGGCCCTGCCCATCCCCAAAACACAGGGCCCTGAAACTGCATTCAAATGAATGCTGGGACATGGACCCAGACTCCATGGAATAGGTGGCACCTACTGGCTACGGCAAGTAGGAAGGAAAGGGCTGTCCCATTCACCTGCACATCATGCTGCAAGCCCTGGAGCAAGTGCTTCTGGAAGTTACAGGTAGAAGACACTAGCGGCTTCTCCAGCTCCTCTCGAGTTCCTGGGAACCTGGCCAGAAGACTGGTCCTGGGAAGGTCCAAGACAAGTGAAGAGATGGCCATGGGGGAGTGGCTGGGAAACAAGACCCAGCACACACCCCTGTATGCTGGGAACTGTACAAGCTCCATTCATTTAGACTATAGTGTGAAGGATGGTCCCTGGAGCTGCATAGTGCAAGCCCTAGGAGCCAATCATAGAAGGGATAGACCAGCTTCCCTCTGGCAGCTCTGGGACTTGGGCCCCAGACTCCAGGGAATAGATCACACCTGCTGGGAAGCAGGAAGAGAAACTCCCCTATCCCTTGGTGATGGGACAGTGCAACACAACCATGCTGGGTAGAGACCCTCCACTGAACTTCATGATTTCCTGCTGAAGGAAACTGAGGGTCAGGCTACACCCAGGCCCCACAGACTAGGAACAGCATGTCAGGCTGAAGTTCTGTCACTGCCTACCAAGGGGTGGAGACTGCTCCCTGGCCATGAGCCCCCAGGGTCTCAGTACTGAGGAGCAGCCTGGTAGTGTGAGGCCCTGGGTTCCACCCTCAGCAACAAGACAGAGACAGACAGACAGATACACTCTGTCTTGGAGAAGTAGTGTCTCATCACCATCATGGACTCAGCTAGGCCTGGTTCATGTCCTGGCTTCACCACCCACTGGTTACAACAGTGGACAAGGGTCATTTCCAGAGCCTCCACTTCCCCACTGGTAGGTGGGTTCAAGACCCTCTGGAAGAATGGCATTAGGTGGGTAGAGCACACACATGACTGGCACATCTCAAGTGTCCACAAGAAGACGGAGTTCCCACAGCTCTAGAGAGCAGATGCTCTGGTCCCACCCTAGATGAGGAAAGAGGTGCACAGCTAGCCAGCGACAGACTGGGATCCGACGGGTGGCCCAGAGTCTGCCCTCTGCAGTGGGAAGACACCAAGGCACAGTGGAATTGGAGGCACAGAAGCAGTCCGTCCATCCCTCAGGGAGGGCTTTCCCTGCGCTGGGAATAGAGGGGCCCAGACCCCAGACAGCACAGCCTAGGGCGGAGTGTCAGGGAGGGCTTCTCTGAGGATGGGGTGCACCCCCAAAGGAAGAAGTCTGGCTGGGACGAAGGGAGAAAAAACAGCCCTGCGACTAGGGCAGTGGGCCTCCTTGGCCACTGATCATCGCTAAGCCCTCCGGCATCCCTCTCAGGGCCCCAGCTCGGCCGGGCTGAATGAGGTCAGCATGGCAGGAGCCGGGGCTCCTTCAGGTCTTAAGAGCCTCCGGAATTCACACTCCGGGAGCGCCCTCCACGCCCGGGTCCCAGCTCCTCTCTCCATCACTGGCGGCCTCCCGGAGGGTTTCCAAAGCTCGCGCGCCTTCTGCTGGCCAAGCTGGGCAGTGCTCCTGCGGAAGAGCTAGAGAGACCTACCTCAGCTCCTCGCAGGCGTTAATGTAGGCGCCCAGGTGCGGCTCGCTCACCGCCTCCGACTCCAGAAAAGACTTTTCAAACCTGGGGGGCAGGGTACGCAGACGCCTTGGGGATCACTCCCGGCTGCTCTATGACCTCGGGCCCCCGCCCAAACTTCAAGAACTGAGATGAAGGTCTCTCCCTCCCACTGGACTCTTGCATCCTGAGTCCACAGGGTGGACGCCGCCCACTCCTGGCCCCACCATTCCATCCACCTGACTCTGGCCGAGGACGCGCACGCACCTGGGCAGGAACAGGCGCAGCGCCCGCGCGCAGATCCGCAGGGTGGTGGCTTCCAGCTCCGCGGAGATAGCGCCGGCTGCTTTCACATGCTCCGCCACCAGCTGCGAGCCACGCTGAGTTAAGCGCGGTCGGGGCCCCAACCCGGATGCCCGGATGCCCGGATGCTTCTGGCCCTATGATGTCTCCAGCCCACCCCGCTCTGCCTCACAGTCACGGTTCCAGCTTTTTTTTTTTTTTTTTTTTTGTACCGGAGGTTAAACCCAGGGGTCCTTAACCACTGAGCCACATCCCAGGCCTTTTTATTTTTTATTTTGAAACGGTCTCACTAAGTTGCTTATGTCCTCGTTAAATTGCTGAGTCTGGCCTTGAACTTGCAATCCTCCTGCTTCAGCTCTTGAGCCACTGGGATTACAGGACGGCTCCAGCTTTAATGAGGGCCCAACCTGAAGGTCAACTCCCCACGCGTGGTCCACCAGTCAATCAGGAGCTGTACCCCAGCCTAGCCATGTGCCCCAGGGGTCCCTGGTCCCACCCCACCGGGGCCTCAGGCTCCCGTTTAATAGGCAGGAATGGTTAGCACTGGATATGATAGCTCTGGGGTCCCACCTCGGGCCTAAGGTCTGAACACAAGCCCCTCTCCACGACTCCCCCCGACACTGCCCGCCTCCCCCCACCCCCGTCTCCTCCCAGGCCCACCATGTGGACATCAATGGACAGGGATGCATGGTAGAGGCCCTGAAGCACCTCAGGGGCTTCCCCGGCTGCCCAGCGATTCTGCTCCAGCTGCAGGATACTCTCGAAGCAGCTTGCGATCTTGGTCTTTGGGGAGAAGGATAAGGCTACGGTGAGACCCTTCCGGGAGGGGGTTCTGTCCCCCACCCCCCCACCCGCCTCCAGAACCCCTCTTGCGCCCTCCTGGGACCACCCTCCCCCAGGATCCTGCCCCTGGATCCAGGCCCGACTGGCATTACCTCCAAGAAACTGGTGTAGTCGCTCTCCAGTCGAGCCCACACGTCAGGCGCTAGGAGTGGGGGCAGCGGTTCCGTGAGCAGTGCCAGGTCCGGGGCGCCCAGGAAGTCAGGGCTGGAAAAACATCAAGTGGGGGTGCTGGCCTGGGTTGGGCTCCAATGCTGCAGGGAGTCCCCCCTTACAATAGGCTCACAGTATAAAGGTATTGCGCAGGGCCCTGAGCTTGGATTTCTGTTCACACATTCCATCCCCATCCACCACCCCTGCCCTCTAGGGGTGCATGCCACTACCTCCCTCCCCCGGAAGCTTCTGACCGCTGGATTTCCTGGCATTCCAGCAGCTGTGCCTGCTCTGAATGCTTAAAGAGATGTCCAAATGGACCTCTGCCAGGCTGCCTCAGTGGTGACCTCTACCCTCATGGTTGGCCTACACCCAAGACTAGGCTCTAAGCAACACACACACAGAGTACAGCTCAGGGACCCATCTCCATCCAACCCACACCAGAGAGGGGCTGGTACCAGCCTGAGGTCAATACAGCAATTTAAGGAACCCAGGATTTTCAGGCAGCCTTCTTCCCCAGGCATCCCTGCCTCTGATGCTGGGAACCATTGGTTCTGAGAGGTAATCCGCCCCCATCACATCTCAGAGCTAGAGGTGGAACCCTCAACAGGCTGTACCCTGCACTTGGGTTCCCATCTGATGGGGAAAGTGGGGGTCAGCCTACACTGAGCGCTGTGAACCCATAGGGGTGTCCTGCCTGGAGAAGTGCCTTTCTCTATGGTACACACAGGCACCTTGTGCACTAGCATAAGTCCTCTAACTGGGCTCCCTGCCCCCATGGGAATCTCTCCACGGAGACTTTCCAGCTTCAGGAAGCTGCTCAGGAGTGGGAACCTAGGAAAGGCTGGGGTGGGAGTCACAGCGCAGCCTAACAGGAAGGAAAGAATGCCAAAGTCCCTGTGAGGGGCAGGGAGGGTTTCACCAGCTCTCTCCCAGGGAGGGAATGAAGAAGAAAGGAACCCGGGGCAAGTTTCCCAAGGCCTCCACGTTGGGCAGTTGAGTCCTTTCTCGCCCTGTGGCGCAGTGGCTCTGGCCTCACCTGCCATAGACATTGGCTGCCCAGTCCAGCAGAAGGTAGAGCTGCTCACAGCCGCGGGCGGCTTGCGCGAGCTCCTGCAGGCGTTGGGCCACTGCGCTGTGGAAGGCGCGGAGGTAGGTTTCCCACGCTGGGAAGCCGGCGGCTGCGTAAGCCGGTTGCACCACCAGCCGCACCTTCTGCAGATCGCGTCGAACCAAGCCACCAAGCTCTGCCAGAAGCTGGGCTAGGTCGGAAGCGTCCTTGTCAGGCTCAGAAGTCAGCCCGGCGTCTGACTGCTGCACTCGCTCCTGCGCGCTGCGCCGCACCGCGTCCTCCCAGTGCTGGCGCCAGTGGCGGGGTGTGCGCAGGAAGTCGCCGTCGGCTGGGAGCGCCGGGTGGGCCTCCTCTTCAGCGCGCACCAGCCGGGCCACTTCAACAAGCGCGGCCTGGTCTATGCCTTCGGGACCCAATGTCTCGCGCACGATGGCGCCAATCTCCGCCGCCAGCCCATCGTAATGTAGGCACACGTCCATGGCACGCCGCGCAAAGGCGGTGGGGTCCTGCTCAAAGGTGCGAGAGGCTTTCTCTGCTACCAGCTTTGTCTCCAGGTACCGGAGCTGTTCGAAAGCTGCTACCAGCTGCCGCTCAGTGATGAGGTCAGCCACAGATTTGCCTTCTGTAAGGGCAGATGACAAGAGGGGTAGTGAGATGGGCCACCCCAGGACCCTGGGCTGAACAGAGACCTGGAGGTCCCTGTCAAATCCTGCCCAGGGCAGCCCAGTCCCTCTCTCCAACCCCCTGGGCCCAGCTGAAAACCTTCACAGGCAGCCTCCCCTGCCAGGAGCCCTTGCTCATAATCACATTGGTAGAAATAGGACCGGAGACCCTGACTGGAAAGAGCAATTTGGACCAGTCTCTGCCCTCCCCACTTGCAGTTCATACCTTCCTCCTTGCTCCCACCCCACCCCAGCTCTGTGGAGCTAGCCCTAGTGGCCTCATGTGCAGCCCAGATGGCAAGTATAATAGGTCAGATCTCTGGCCGCATGTGTCCTGTGATGCCCAGGCTTCTGCCCCAGCATCTAGAGTCAATGTTTCTGGCTGCTTGGCTCCCGCCAGCCCCACACCCAGGAGCCCTCTTCTACCTGGATCCTTCCTTCAGGGTCCAATTTGTCCTCCTCTGGGCAGTCCCAGAGCCTCCTCTACACCCTCTGTGACTCCCTAATCAGAAAGGGTGGGTGCCTTGAGAACGGCCCTGGTTTGACCAGGAACCAGGCTGTGAACATCTGTGCAGAGGCTTCTGTAGTCATGCAAATCCTGGTTCAAATCTCATTTCTCTGCTTCTCCAGCTGTGTGGCTGGAAGGAAGCCACTTAAAGTGAGCCTCACTTTTCTCATTTGCCTAGTGGGAGCTTCACCTAAGACACTGTTAAGAACCTGAAGTGAGGTTGTGCAGAAGGCAGGGTTTGAGGGAGCTGGGCCTCAAGGAGAGGCTGTTGGAAGCCCTGGCTCAGCAGCTGCCTCCTCTGGTTCATTTTCCTCTCTTGCTCAGTGTTGTCAGTGAGACCCTCACCTGCCTCAGGTTCCAGGTCCCCAGGCCCCACCCGGGTGGATGCCTGCTGGCTGACACCATCTGTGAACACACAGGGCTCCTCTGCCATAGCAGCCCCCTGGGAGTGGCCAGCAGCTCGACCTTCATCTGGAGTACGCCGGAAAGACCGGAACAGGGAGCTTCGCCTGAGCCGGCCTTGGTCCTCCTTGGAGGCCTGAGAGGCCTTCTGGCTTGCCCAGGAGAAGGCCCGCTTCAGGGTGTCCAGGCCTGGCCTTGTGGTATCCTCATGGTGGGCGTTGGGCTCCTTTCCACTGCTGATCTGCCCAGTACCCTGAGCTGGGGTCTGGGTTTTCAGCTCAGGCTCCTTGGGGCTCTGCAGCTCTGGCCCAGGGGTCACTGTCCGTGGTGATAGCATCTTGGCAGCAGGAGAACTGGGGATGAGAAGGAGATTCAGGAGGCCCGCAGGGTTCCCAGCCTCAGGGAACAGACACAGAACCCTTGGGAGCCCCATGGGACTTGACCAGACCCAGGGCCCCTGTCAACCTTCCTGGAAGCAGCAACCCTCAGTCTGTCCAAAAGGAAATGTCAGCAGGCAACTACCTGGGCTACTAGCAGGCCACTAGGAAGCTTTCCCTGCCACCACCCCACAGAATGCCTACCCCCATGCCCAACAGCAATTCAGCCTTCCAGACCAGCCCTTCCCACCAGAATTGGGGGGGTGGGGGGGTGGAACATGCAGATTCTGGGGCCTAGTCCATTCCACAGCCCACAGAAGGGCAGGGCCCAGCAACCACATCTGGGACTTTGGTACTGTAGGTTCTGAGACCCCAAATCCCCCTCTCCCTCCCTCCACCAGCCCCTTTACTGCCTAACCCCTTCCACCTGAAAATCCAGACTTCTTCTGCTTAAAGATGAGGTAGGGACCCCCACGGGAGTCTATGCCTTTTACTTCTGAGCTGGAGAGAGGTGCTGTGAGGCTTGAGGGCACTGGCTTAAGCCACCCTGCTGCTTATCGAGACCACACAGCCTAAAGGGAAGGATGGTGGGAGGGGCCTCGGGTTTATATTTAACAGGGGGTGGAAAGGGTTTCCATGTTGTTTCCCACCCACTGTATGGCCCACTCCCCTCCCCCATCTCCACCACAGAGAGTGAGGTGGGGGTCCCAATGGTATGGGGCACACATACCACCCTCTGCAAGGCTCTACCACATCCCCTTTCAGCCTGAACCTAGCCAGGATGTTTGCTTTTCTGGCTTTAGGCTAAGTTAGGGGTGGGAGAGTAGAGGGAGCTAGCTCTCCAGCAGGCAGGCTGCAGGCTGGGACCTTCCACCTACCCTGTTGTGCAACCGGGCAGGGTGGGGGAGGGTTTGGGCTAGTAAGGTATCACTTTATCCTTGGAGAAACTGAGGTCAAAAGAAGGGCTGGATGGATGTACTGAAGTTACAGCCCACAGCAGAGCCCACAGCTGCTCCCAAGGGCTACCCATCACCCCAGGCACCAAGCAAAGCCCCGGCTGGAGCCAGCACAAGACCTCTGAGTGGCACCAGGCTAGAACTGCCCCTCCTTGGGCCTCAGTTCGCCCTGACCCTCACCCACCCCTATGTCCTACAGCAAGGTTTCTGTTCAGGGCCAGCTGACACCTACCTTCCTCCAGGATCCAGAGGGCCAATGGGCAGCTGGAAGAAGGCCCAGTTGAGGGAAACAGACACAGGTGATTGATGGGGACCTTATCGCCCCACCCCGGCCACAGGTCACCATCCTCCTCTGGAGCCAGGGTTCAGGGACCCTGCCCCACTCAGACTTCATCCATGCATGGCAAGGATCTAACCAACCTCCCCTCTCCTCTTCCTGGGTCCCCTCAGTACCTGGCTTGGGGGGTGTGGTGCCCACAGAGCAAAAGCACAAAAGAGCCAGTTACAGCTCAAACTGACACAGCCCAATGCCTGACACAGATCAGGTCCCCTAGACAACAAGGCTGCTGGATTCATTTGCCTCACATCACAAGAGAGGAGCCTGAGGCCCACGGCTGGCTCTTGCCTCAAGCCATAGGCTCAGGGGTGGGAGAGCCAGGGCTGAGCCAGGTCTGCCTGGAAACAGGGAGCAGTCCTCATCCTGCAGCACCAGGACCTCAGGGTTCTGCCCGCGGAGCTCTCTGGCAGAGGACCCCATAGAGGACAAGGGTGTCCTGAGAGAGGTCAGACTTAGCAGTTCTCTCCCAGGGAGCCCAGGGATGGATTTTAGGGTAAGGTGGGACAGCTGAGCAGGTGGATCTCAAGGAAGGTCAACAGGCAGAGGCTTGGGGCTCCCTGAGCCTCCTCAAGCACTCCTGTCCCAAACCAGAGCCCAGAGGGCCCCTCAGCCTGCAACAACAGCACCAGGGACCCTGAAACTCCCAGCAGCTTCCCCCAAAATTCTTGACCTTCCTGGTCCAAAGGGATCATTCCTTGCTTTAAGCCATTCCATGGCTCCCTAGTGCCCTCAAGCCAACCCTGAGACTTTTCTGGACTGAACCTTCTCTGGCTCCAGCCCATCCAGTCTTATAGGCCTCCCTTCTGTCTCCCTGAATGTCAGCCTCCAGGCTGTCCCTCAGGGTCGTCCCCCTAACCTCCTTTCCTCTGTCCACCAATTCTGACCTGAGTTTCAGGAGCTGAGGGCACCCTCACCTCCAAGACTCCTCCAATGGTGCTGTGTGATGTGCCCTCACCATCTGACTGTCCAGTGGGCACTCAGGACTATCCCTGCAGTGACGTGGCCCTCCTTCCTGACCTGCACTCTCTGTCCATCTCCCCTTCCCTACCACCCCAGAGCACAGTCTAGAAAAAGAGTGAACCATTCAGTGTAAGGGGTGCCCCCTCAACCCTAGGCTGGTCTGGCCAGGTGCCACCCTGGTGCCCTCTGGGCTGACCTGTGGGCCCCCACCCCTACTCTAGCTGGGCCTCTCCCCTGAGCCTGCCCAACATGGCCATGGGGCCTCTCTCTGACTCTCCTTCTGTTTCCCTGTCCGTACTGTGCTGAGCATCCAGGGAGGCCCAACTTCTGTGCCCTAGCTCCCTGACGGATCCACACTGGCTGAGCTCTAAGGTCCTTCAGACCCAGGCCAGCCTGAGCCCTGGGCCCTGAACCACACACTCTCTAGGTCAGGCTGCCACATCTGTTGCAGGGCCAGTGGCAGGGGACTAAAGTCACACAGAAGACACAATCATGGGAACTCCCACCCTGGTCGCCGGGTTGTAACTGAGAATTCAAGTCTGTGCTTTCCCTCCCTCCCCAACCCCAGCCTCTCTTCTAGACCTTCCCTCTACAGCAGCTCTGGTCCTCAGTCAACCCTCAGTGCTCACTGCGCCCTCTTTTCCCCACCCACCCTGGGAAGGGCCAATACATCTTTTAAAGCTCAGAAGTGGCCACTGTGACCTGGCCCCGAAGTGCCCCCCAATTCCCACCTGCCATCCCCCTCCACCTCATCACAGCCTCCTAATCACTCTCCGTCCTGAACTCCTTGGGTTCCTGGAGCAGAAGGGAGGCCTTGCTGAAACCCCAACCTGCCTAGAAAGCTTTCCTTGCAAGAGGGAAGTCTGAGAACATGGGAAAGAACAAGGATGTCTGTTCTCGTTACTATTCTAAATTGTTTGCCTAGAAGAACTAATTCGGGCAAAAAGGCAAGAAAAAATAAATAATAACTATAAATATTAGGGAGAAACAGATAAAACTGTCATTCACTGGTGATATGATTATCGGCTTAGAAAATCTGAGACTGAAAATAATGAGAGCTAACAGAAGAGTTTGGTGGGTAAGTTTCATGGATTGATTTTGGAAATACAATCAGTAGCTCTCCTACACCCAGCAAAGCCTATTAGAAAAACACACTTTAAGAAAGTCATTTGAGCCAAGTGCAGTGGCACACACCTGTAATCCGAGGGACTCAGGAGGCTGAGGCTAGAGGATCACAAATTCAAAGCCAGCCTCAGTAATCTAGCCAGGCCCTCAGCAATTTAGCAAGACCCTATCTCAAAATAAAAAATAAAAAGGGCTAGGGATGTGGCTCAGTGATAAAATGCCCCTAGGTACAATCCTTAGTACTCCCCAAAAAAGTCACTTAAAGCCAGGCACAGTGGCATACATCTATAATCCCAGGGACTCAAGGAGGCTGAGGCAAAAGGGTTTGCAAGATGGAGGCCAGCCTCAGTAGTTTAATGAGACCCTAAACAACTTGGTGAGACCCTGACTCAAAATAAAAAATATAAAGGACCAGGAATGTAGCTCAATGGTAGAGCACCCTTGAGTTCAATCCCCAGTATCAAAAGAAAAAGAAAAAAAAAGCACTTAAAAGTCTTTTTTTCCAGGCTGGGGTTATAGCTCGGTGGTAGAGCACTTTTCTCACACATGTGAGGCACTGGGTTCAATTCTCAGAACTAAATTAAAAAAAAAAAAAAAAAAAGTCTGTTTTTCCAGTGACTTGAGGAAGGATCACAAGTTTGAGGCCGCCCTGGGAAACTTGGTTTAACTCTGTCTCAAAATTTAAAATAAATAAATAAATAAATAAAATAAAAAGGGCTGGGGGTATAGCTCAGTGGCAGAATGCCAGGGTTTAATCTCCAGTACCGGGCTGGGGGTGAGGACAAAAAGGCCCCCTTCACGGTAGCCAAAAACCAGAACGCTCCCAGGCTGCCATCACCCTGAAGAACAACCTCCCCCTTAGCTTGGCATCGAGGCCCTTCCTAACTGCCCCTCCTGCTCCGCCCCACCCTGTTACCACTCTGACCCCAGAAGCACTCACCACTCCTCCACACCTTTGCACAGACTTGTGACCTCGGCCACACTTTCTCCAGCTGCCTGCTCCTTCAGGCTTAGCAGAAGAGGCTCCTCCTCTGAGGAACCCCAGGACACAGTCAGCACCTCCTGTTGTGGGTCCAGTCCCAGCCCTGGCCACACCATCTCCATGACTAAGGGGCAGGTACATAGTCTGGGATGTCTCTGCCTGTGACCAGGAGCCTGCGGAGCAGGGAATAGACCTGACCCAGCCCCCAGCCAGGGCCGGTACAGGGCAGGTGCCCAGGGAAAATGGATAAGTGGATCTAAGGTATGGTGTGAGTCTGGGGATATGTCCACACTTAGTGTATGTGAGCTTTGCATGTCTGCACGTGGGCCTGTCTCCTGTGTGTGACTGTTCAGTAGGTGTGTGCCTCAGGGGGCTCCAGGAGGCTTTCTCCAGGGTCCACCTGTGTCTGTCTGCATTTCATGAACACCTTCATGTCTTGTGCATGTGTCTCTGTGCTTTCTGCTTGTGTGTGTGACTGCCTGGGTATGAGGGCGGATGAGTCCCTGTGGCTGAGCGGGCACTGTGGCCCAGCCAGCCTGGGCTGGAAGGCCACTAGCAGAGCTGCAGTGGTTTCAGTCCCTTGAGTTCCTGCCAGCTATCTGCAGCTCCTGTCCGCCCTTCTGCCCCACCTAACCAGGACATACCTGAGGGAGCAGACACTGAGCCCAGGCAGACGGTGCCCTGGAAAAGCCGACCGAGTGAGACCCTGAGAGACAGGTCCAGGCCTGGGACCTCCAAAACAGCCCGAATGACCAACAGCTGGGACTTCCCAGCCACGCGGTCAGCACCGCCCAGGCCCACTGGGCCCCACCCCCACCCCATCCTCAACCCAGACCCCATACTTTCACTTTCAAAAGAGTCCCGCCCTTTTTCAGAGGCAATCACTCCAACCTTTGATCCCCCTGGCAAGCTGAGACAGAGGCAGCGGGCCAGGGGCCTCTGGAGGGAAGGGAGAGAGGGCCATTCTTGGGACCTGGACTGAGGCAGTGGGGGTGAATGCTAGCAGGGACAGCTACCAACCCCTCCTGTGTCCAGAGGCCAGGGGCACAGGCCTTGACTCGGGACACCTACCTTGAGGGAAGGGGCTCCAGCACCAGGCCTATCCATCAAATTCATCCCAAGGCCCCTTGCACCCTGCTGTGGCCGAAAGCCAGAGCAGAAACTTTTGCCCGGCTAGGTTAGGGAGTCCCTGGGTTCTATTCCCAGCCCAGGACGAGAGAAAAAATTGCACTCACAGGGACACCCATGGAGTAGTTGTCCCCTCCATTCCTGAGGAGTGAGGAGGGGCAGTGTCTGGGCCGGGGGCAGTACAACTGCAGAGGTATGGCTGAGCCTGATGCCAAGGGACAAGGGCCCCACTCTTCCACATCAAGTCAGATCGAAGGCATTTTGTGGGGAGGGTCACAGAGCCCTCCTGGAGGAGGAAGCCCCCACCCCTTCCCAGGGGGATTCCAAGCAAGCGTCCTAAGAAAGAAAATCAGGGAAAATCCAAGGAGGACAGATTCTGGCCTGTCCCACCCTGGACTGGAACCAGCTAGCTGTCCCAGGCAGGATGCTGAGTGTGTTAGTGTCCCAGGGTCACCATGCAAAAGCACCACAGACTGGGGGACTTAAACAGTTTATTCTCTCACAGCTCTGCAGACCAGGGATAAGGCCAAGATGCAGCAGGGCCGGTTTCTCTCCTCGAAGGTCTGTAGGTGGCCGCCTTCTCCCAGCACCTTTACCTGGTTTTCACTCTGTGCATGTCTGTGTCAATTTCCTTTTTCTATTGGATAAGGGCCCAATCTAATGACCTCATTTTAATTATTTACTTTCTTAAAGAGCCCATCTCCAAATAAGGTCACCTTTTGATGTTCTGGGGTTAAGATTTCAACATATGAAATTGGGGGGACAATGCTGAGAGCCATAGCCAAGTAGGAATGACGCATGGCAATTTCCTTGTCAGCCTACCCAATGTTGCTTATAGGGAGGACTCTCCATTGTGGAAATGGGCTTGCCTTGGACCCAGGTCATTTGCAGTGACATTGCATGAATGTTAGAGAGTTTTGGTTTGAAAGGTGACACTGCTCAGGGATTAGGGTGGCTCCAGGTTTAGGGTGGATCCTGCTGGATTAGGGTGGCTCTGGGTTTAGGGTGGATCCTGCTGGATTAGGGTGGTTCCAGGTTTAGGGTGGACCCTGCTGGGAATAGGGCATATCCTGCTGCCTCAGGCGCCTGCTCCTGGAGTTCCCGTGGAGTTCTCGAGGGATTCTGAGAGAATTAGCGCAGAGCCCAGTGGAGGCAGTGTATTTTTCCCAGAACGTGCTTGTAGAGGGCCAGTGAGAGTTCAGGAATAATGAATTGCTGTTGGAATCTATAAGTTTTTGTGGTGGCTCGGTTATTTTGTGCCCAGCCAGACTGCGGCAGGACAATATTCAGTCCATAGCAAACTGGAAGGTACCCAGGATGCTGCCCTGGCATCTGCAGACAGGCCATTTCAGATCCAAAGATACCAGCACTCCTCCAGATAGGCCTCTTGCTATCCTAGCTCCTGAGCCCTGGGTCCCCTCTATGGAGTGGGAAGAGTCGCAGTTCCAGCCTCCAAGGAACACAGCAGGCTTGTGGTCCTGTGCTCCCAGCTCTGCCTGGCTTGCCCTCTGGTCCCCAACAGTTAGAGGAAATGAGAGATGAGAGGGAATTAGCACAACTCAAGACACAGGGCAAGAGCCGGGGGGCAGTGACTCACACCTGTAATCCTAGCAACTCAGGAGGCTGAGGCAGGAGGATCTCAAGTTCAAAGCCAGCCTAAGCAACTTATTGAGACCGTGAACAACTCAGAGAGACCCTGTTTCTAAATAAAATATAAAAAAGAGCTGGGGATGTGAATCAGTGGTTAATGCCCCTGGGTTCAATCCCCTGTACCAAAAGAGAGGGGTGGGGGTAGGGGCCCAAGATGAGTGCAGCCAGGTTATATCAGGGCCCCTGGACCTCTTGTTATGGGTCATTTTCACTCAAGTCCTAGGGGCCTGAACAGCTGGTGGTGCCCAGGACCTGGGGCCTGCTCTCAAGCTCCCAGTGACACCCCAGGCCTGGGTCCACTTTCCAACTTATGGTTGTTCTTTTATTCTGTTTCCATGTTGTTTCCCCCTAACTTTCCCAGTAAAATCCCTGTAGAAAAGTCCCTGCCTTGTCTCAGGGGAGGCTGGGGCACAGGACTGGCCTGGCAGGGGTCAGAAGGCAGAGCAGGGAGCAACTGAGAGGGAGAAGCATGGCTGGGGCCATGCACAGAACACAATTCCAGTTCCCTGCCTCTCCGGCAGGGGCACTTCCTGAGTCTCGGTTTACTGCTCCATAAAGTGGAGTTATTGGGGGGACCAAAGGGACTCACCTCAGTTGAGGACCTGGCTCCTAGGTAGGGGAGGGTGGGGAGAAGGACCCTCACCACCAGCTGCCTGCCTGTCCTAGGGTTCTTTTGGAGTCAGGCAGTGACAGCAGAATTCAGATGCCAGAGGCGTCAAACCACCTACACTGTTCTGGGTCCAGAGTGGAGCCCGATCTGAGGTCAGGAGCCCCTGATTTTATCTTCCACTCCTCCACCGGCTGCAGGGCATGGCAGGGATAGTGCCCGCTCTGAGTCTCCATCCGTCCTGCGAATATTGCAGAGCATTGGGCGCCCACCTCAGAACGCACGGTACAGTGGCCCTGGTGACCGCCAGGGGGAGCCGCAGAATGATACTGCGTGGCCTCGCGCTGGGGACGGGACCACGGGAGGGGCGGGGCAGCCTCTGGCTCCGCCCCGCCCATGTCCGCTGCGCTCCGCGCGAGGGCAGTGGTCAGTCTGGGGCCTCGTGTGCTGGGACCCCGCACCCTGACTCGAGCGGCGCGTGCTGGGGCCTCGGAGTGCCCTGATAGACGGTGAGCTGCAGAGTGATGTCGTGGGGGCCTCTCGGTCGACCTGGCATTCCGTCGGAGCCCCACTGTCTGACCGCTGTGGGGACGTAGCCAGGTCGTGTTTACACGGCTGCAACAGTCCCTGCCTCCGAGCCGACCGGTGCGGGTTCAAGCTTAGTAAACGGCACAGGCGCTCTGCCTGCCGGGCTTCCTCACCCCACAGCCCGGGTGTCGCAATACTTCCCGCGAAATGTCTGCCCCCTTTCCCGCTCCACCGCCCCCACCAGGTCCAGGCTCTCGCTCCCCCGTCTCTGTCCCGGGCTCCTGACCCCACGGAGAGGGCGGGGGACAGGGAGGATCCCGAAGGACGTGAGAAGGGCACATGGGGACATCCTGGGCCCAAATTGGCCCCACGTGTTTAATATCAGAGCATTTAATATCAGAGCAGGCTCACGGGAGAACGCTGCCTCCTCCCCCCAACCCCGCCCCGCACACCTCTCCCCTTTTGGGGGTGGGCTATTTTTAGAAGGAAGGCTGTGGAGGAAGTGCGCCTTGGTCCTGGAAGTCAGCACTGGGACTAGGAGAGAACAGAGGGCCCTGGGTGTCCACCTACCCTGCAGCTGGAAACTTTGGCACTGACCCACCCACTGGCGCCTGTAGAGCTAACATTCAAGGAGGCTCCCCTCTGCCTGGCCCTGAACTTCCTCAGATCTGGCTCAGGCCCGCCAAGGGCAGGAGGCCAGACTGGGAGCCTGGGAGGACAGCCTACGGTGGTGGGGACAAGGGAGTTGGCCCTGGGCAGGGCAGCTCTCTGCCATACCAGCCTGCCCTGACCAGGCAGCAGTCCCCCTGCACACCCCAGCGATGGCACAGTGCCCAGAGACCTTGTCATGGACCTGCTGGAGGGAAGAGACACTCACATGGAGCAGAAAAAGGTGCCTGCCCGTGTAACCTCCTATGTGGGCTCTGTTACCAGCTCGGTGGCTTCCTAGCCTAAAAGGTCCCTTCAAAGACCCAAAACTGGCATTGAGCATCTCACTTTGCATCTTAGTTTCCTCATTTGTAAAATGGGACTTTTCAAGGAGTTAATAAGACCCAACTTGGTATAGGACACTTGACCCTGTGCCCTACTGCACCCAGATTAAGGGGGGGCGGGTGACAGGTTCAGGAATCATGCCATTAAGGCCCAAGGAGGAGTGTAGAAGAGGAAGGCCATGTAGAAGAGGCTGATCCTTCCTTAAGTAGCCTAGGCTGAGGCACAGTAGGGAGGGGGTCCCTAGGCAGGGGCAGCAGAAGGGTAAACACTACAGCACCGGACAGCCCCATCCTGCAGTGTTCCCACCCCACCCAGTCAGTCACTCTCCATCCCTACCCGAGTGCCAAACCTTGAAGTGGCCACCCACCTGGCACTCTGGGCTTGGTCAGCCTGGGTTCTAAGGACAGTCTGGAAGGCTACAAGTAGAACCAAAATTGTCCTCAGTCCCTTGAATCTCCACCAAGTGTGCCCACTGGTGACCAGGAAGTGCCTTTATTTCTGATCCAAACCACTGAACAAGGAGGATGTGGTCCAGACCGGGCCTTGGAGGGAAAAGGCAGGGGCTGAGGTCCTGGCCAGACCTGGTGAGACAGGAAGCTCTGCCAACTGGGTGTCTGGGCAGGACAAGCCCTCTCTGTGCAGTAGCCCAGCCACCCTGGGACTGAGGCCCTTTCAGCAGTCAGAGAGCAGAGCCCCTCCATGTCTTTCTCTGTCACTGGGCCAGAGGTGCCTGGTCCATGGAGCTGGCACACTCACTGCCAACATCATCCGCCGACTTCCCTGATGCTCCTTGTAGACTTGGGGAGGGGGCTGCAAAAATAGAAGGGCCTTCATGTTGGTGGAGGGCTCCAGCCTGGGTGGATCCCACAGGTCTGAGGCCAGCCTTTGGCAGGCACCTGGGCCAGGGCAAGCCACTTCTTCCCCAGGGATGAGAAGGAGGGATATGCTAGTTAAGGAGGGAGGAAAACTTGCTCTAAGAGCAGGAGCACTCCTCCCCTCTCCTATGTATCAGAGAAAAGGGGTGGCAGTGAAGTGTAGTCCAGGGCACACCTGGGACCTTTCCAGGACCTTAATCCCAGTGACTACCCAAGAGACAGTCCCTGATGCTGTCCTGGGTCCTGGGCAGAAACTGACAAAGGGTGAGAAGCTTTGAGCAGGGGAGATTATAGGCATGGATGCCTTCTGGGCCTAAGCTACAGGGTTGCTGACCACAAGGACTCCTGCCCAGGGGCTAAGGTCTGCAGATAGACAGAGGGCAGGCAGGAGGCCCAGCATCCCTGGCTGGGGCTGAGTTCATTTTCTCACTAGGGGCTAGACCCTAGGGGGTTTCAGGCACAAAAGTTCTGAGGACACAGCTCAGTCTTCGTGTCCCCTCCCCAACCCCAGTAGCTTCAGAGCCATCCCCAGAGACCTTCCACTGCCCAGCCTGCTGCCATCCTTTGCCCCGGGCCTGGTCCTGGTGATCCTCCTGCCCCAGGGTCCTCCAGAAGCTCCAGCCTTTGCACAGGGCATCTGCTGCCAGGACAGGAACTGGCTGTTGGGCGGCCCATGTCCCCAACTGTGCTCTTGTATTTACCCTGACTCCTCTAGACTCCAGTGGGCAATGTGCAGTGTTCCAAAGGTCTTGAATCAATGAGGGAGGGAAGAAAAAGAGAGGGAGAGTTGGTGGGGAGGGGTGAGAATGTGCAGTCATTCACTCACCAAATGCTGTGTACCTTCCAGGTGCCAGGCCTGGGGCCACAAGGGTGGGTGAGGGGACCTTAGTTGCAGGTGGGAGAGAGGAGGGTGATAAGGAGGAGACAAGGCTAGGTGGCACCTTGGAACCTGGATGGACACAGGCTGGAGGCAGGTCAGGTGGACGTAAGCAAGCTCAAGGGATCCAGCACCTCTTTCAAGAATGGGCAGGAATGAGGCCCTGCTTTGGACTTGGGAGACAGTGGCCATCTTTTCCTCTCAGCACCCCAACAGGTAGCCTCACTCACCAGCAGCAACAACCTGGCTCGGAAGGGCACCCCTCTGGGTGCCCTCTGGGGGCCAGCGCAGCTCCCCACTTTCCACAGCACCTGCCTCACTGGGCTCCACCACGATTGAGGGCAGCCGTGGGCCCAGCCGAGGGCCCTTCTCCCGGGCACTCCCCACTGCCTGCAGAGAAAGTTGACAGGGGTCAGGGCAATACCAAGCCCTGGGCTCCCTGCCCCCTCACTCCTCCCCTCTGCCCTCTGCCCCATTAGGAGTTCCAGGCAGGCGTAAGCATGAGTGTGCATGCACACACATGGGTATCCCCAAGATGGGTCTGCCCCCCTATCCCACTACCAGGGAGGGGGGCACTTGGCTGCTGGGGTCACAGCTCTCCCTGAGCCACCATAGAACATACATGACTCATTCTCAGAAGCTTATTTCACAGACAGGAGCCTGAGGCTGGAGAAGCCAGGGTTACTCCAGGAGTGATATGTACCCCCAGCTGCTCCTGTACCTGGAAGTCTGCACAACCCCTTCCTGGGGTCTTCCCTGCTGGGACATTGGCCTCCTTCCATTCAGAGGAGCTGGGAAGATGTTGCCATGACAACCTGAGCTCTGGCTCTCAGCTCATTGTTCAGTGCCCACACCAGCCCTTTGGGTGCCCTCAGCTTCTCCGCCTCCCATTCAAGACCTTGCAAGGTGGAGGCCACAGTACTACCTCACACACCTCCATCTCTCAGCACCCCAGTGGCCTGGACCTGCCTGTGCTGTCCCACTTCTTGCCCTGGCTTAGGCAGGTTCCCTCTTTCTGGAGCTCCCCACCTCCCATCTTTTCCATCCAAGAGGACAGCTCCTTGGTGCAGGTCCTCTGACCCACAATGGTACATGTGCCCTAAGGAAGGGCAGGAACACAGCAGGTGGAACTTTGCTAAACAGTCCTTGAACAACTGCAGAATCACCTGGCAGTGGACTTCAATGCACATTGGACCCTCTATTATTTTTCCCTCTATGGTATATTTAGCATAATTTGGTCAATTTCATTCCACCCAAAGAGAGGAATGACTTGATTTTTTTTTAGGACCCTCTCTTAACCAAGTACTTCAGGTGACCCTGAGTTTTGAGAACAGGCATCACCAGGTTGGGCCTTCTGTGGAATGAAAGAGCAGATAGACTTCAAAGGACAGCAGAGAAGGGCCCCCGCCCTGCCTCTTGCACTATCAGTTCAGGGCTCCTTTCCCAACCTGTCTCTCTCCCCACATGCCATTTTCCTTCCTGCCCCACCCCCAGCCAGGGGACTACTCTGCTCAGTGTCCTCACTCTGTTGAAGAGGGCCCAGACTGGCAGAGTTTGCAGGGCAGCTGGGCGGTGGCCCCAGATTCCAGGATGGCCCTGTGCAACTCTGGGCTGCTCTCTGCTGGCTCCATGGCACCCGGCCCAGCACTGGAACCCAAAGCACCCAGGCTGCTTCCTCTGTGCAGAGACCTCAGTCAGGTCTTTGCTGCCTCTATGGTCCACTCCCAGAAAACAAGTTGAAGGCAGGCCCCTGGTATTGCATCACCCAACAGTGAATAGAGTATGCTCTTAATCTTGGGGAACAAGTCCTGGTGTCCCCAAATCCATAGGGGTGCTAAGTAAGTCAGGATGGCTCACCTTCAATTGCTTTCTGCACCAGACTTTGATAAAAAAAAAAAAAAGCAACGACCTCCCCCACCTGGTAGGTAAACTGAGGCCAGCAGTGAAGAGAGGCCTGTCCCAAGTCATGAGCCAGTGCTTGAGGCTGGCTATCTTCTGTCCCCTCACCCCACACCTCAACCACTTACCTTCCCTTCTGGGCCGCCGGTTCCCTCAACAGGGCTTAGCTCTGACAAGGTGGGCTGGGAGGTGCTCATGCTGCTGCCTTGACAGGCTGCACAAAGAGGGGCAGGAATGAGGTGTCCACTGTGGCTGAAGCTGGATACCCCCTCCTCCCAAAAGCCTTTAGACTGCCCTCCCCCCACCCACCCTACCCTGCCTGGCACAGTGACTCTTATAGGATCTTTATCATGCTTCTCCCTGCTGAGCCCCCACCCAGGGGGGCGCTGTTCAGCTGCCACACAGTGCCTAAGGCTGCAGAGAGGCACAAGTAGGAAGGGAAGAGACTGAACTAGCCTCAAGGCCCAGGAAGGTCCCCTGGAAGAAGGTCTGCTGGCCTGAAGGATGAGTAGGAGACAACCAGGTCAGCTGGGAGGAGAGACCTGTGTTCTGAAGCAGAGAACAGCCAGGGGAGGGCACAGAGGACCTGGGGGACGCAAGTGGTTTTCTGAGCCAGGGACCTGGAGTAGCAAAGGATGGGCCTCATGTCTTTTTATTATTATTATTATTATTATTATTATTATTATTATTATTTTAGTTTTAGATGGACACAATATCTTTATTTTATTTTTATGTGGTGCTGAGAATCGAACCCAGTGCCTCACGAATGCTAGGTGAACCACTTGAGCCACATTCCCCAGCCCCCCAGTTTCTTCTTACACTTCACATATCCAGTTAGGCCCTTAGCTCCCACCATCAGAGAGGAAATGATATCCTGTCTACACGTGGCCATGCCCACCCAGGTGGGGCATAGGGCAAGTGAGCTCCAAGGGCTCTGGAAAGAGAAGACCAACTGCCTCTTCACCAGCAGTGTGGCCAGGTGGGCTCTAGGGGATATGTCCAGGGGGTGGGTTTGGCAGTTAGAGGCCTGATTCTGGATGGCAGCAGGGGGCCACAGGCAAGGGGCATAAGAACTGGAAGAAGACTGGACCCAGGGAGAGCAGTGACCAGCAGAATAGAATGCCTGTGACATCCTGCTGGCTGAGAAGGAGGCTTTGTGGGCACCCAGCAAGGGCAGGGGCTGCTATTCTGGAAAGTGAGGTTTCCTTCACCAAACACGCAGTTCAGGTCAGCTCAGGTCCCACAGATGCCCAGGAAGGAGAGGGGCACACACTGTTGCGGGACATCCCCAAGCAATGAGCAGCCAGTCCATGTCTACTGGAGAAGCTCCCCAGTCCCAGAGCCCATGGCATCCTCCATGACCCATGGTCCCAGGTCTGGCCCTCCACTGATCCCCTTCCAAGATCTCATCCCAGGGCCTGGGAATCTCTAATGGAGTCCACAGAAGCCAGGACAGAGCCCAGAGAAGGGCAAGGCAGGGAAACTACTGGCCACAGAGACCAAGGCAAGGAGAAGGAGCTGGAGAGAGACCAGAGGGCATCAGCTAGGAATGAGAAGGGAGAGACGGTAGAGCTGTCGCAGTGAACAAGTCAGTGTGGGCCGGGGCCCAAGGGCTGCTCCTCTCCTGCTAGGGTCCAGTACCAACGTGGGCAGGCGGCACTGAGAGCACCGGTCCACATCTCCAGGGCTCCCAGGTGTAGAGGGCCAGGTACCCACCTGCACAACCGCCAGAGGTTCTGCTCTTGCCCAGATCCCAGCGTCCCATCTCCAAGGATGATCCAGAGACCCCAGCCTACCTTTCCACCCGAGCTCCTGCTCAACCCCCTTCTCCTCTCCCACTCACCCGCGCCGGCCGCCAGGGCTCACTTGGGCGCACTCCAGAAAAGGTGGGGAGGGGGCGCCCCTGCGCTCACGCACACTCACCGCCTGCGCTGGGTGCTCGCGCCCGGACCTCCGCTCGCCAGGCGCTGCGCTCTGCAGCCTGGGGCTTTCCTCCCCGCGTCCCGCCCTCCCCCGCACTCTCCGCCCACACGCGCCAGTTCTCCTGGCCTCTAGTTCACACTCCCGCCTTCTGCTGGTGGGGCGTGGCCGCCCCTCAGGGCTCCTTTCCTGCCCCTTCTAACCTCAGCCTCATTCTCCCCAATCCTTTCCCTGAGAACCTGACCCTGGCCACTTGGGTGCACAATTAGGTGGCACCAGAAATAGGAAGAGGACTCCCTTCCTTTGGAACAACAGAAGAGAGAAGTGAAAAGGACACTGAAAACCCAAGGTGGGGAGATCAATCCACAGTCCCTCTCACCTTAATTCCGTCTTGTTTCCTCCAAAAGGAGCAAAGCAACCCTGGAGCAAAGCAACTATCAATTATCTACTATCATTCACTATCAATAAATAACCCATCATCCTTCCTACCCACTGTCCACCATCTGCTTTCCACCCTCCAACTACCATCCATCCATTCACCATTCACCATTCAGTCATCATCCAGGATCCAGTATCCATCCACTATCTACCACCAGCTATCATCCAACAACCAATATCCATTAACCATCAATCTCTGTCACTACATGCTGTCCAACCAGAATCCATCCACTATTCATTCATCCACACAACACCCACACCCACAATTTGCCAAGTACCAGTACACCAGGAAAATACTCATCAATCCAACAACATTCCTTTACCAAGCTTCATCCACTGTTTATCCAGTCATCACCCACTGTGTAGCAGCTTTCCATCAAATGTTTAACAATTGTCTTTCCATCCACATTTTGTGGGTCCATCTACCATTTATCTATCAATCATCAATCTACTCTCTAGTTATTATTCATATATCCCGAGTCATCCATTGGCTTTCATCCAATCAGCCACAATTCATCCATCAATAATGCAGTCTTCAATCATTTAGCATCTGCCATCTATTAATATTTCTATGAACTATACAATCCACCATCCATCCATCCACCAATGACACACCCTGCACCATCTCTTATTGCCATCCAACTCATATATGCCTATTCAATGTCTGTCACTAGATATCCTCCCTCCATCCATTATAAAACTACAATTCACTATTCATTCAAAATCCATCCAAGGGCTAGGGTTGTAGCTCAGTGATAGAGCACTTGCCTAGCATATGTGAGGCACTGGATTCAATTTTTAGCAACACATATAAATAAATAAAAGTCCATCAAAAACAAAAAAATTAAAAATTGGTGAGTTAAAAAAAACACCTTCCAAGTATCATCTACCATCAATTTTATATGCACCCATCCTAAAAAAAAGTACTGAGTGTCTGTCGTCTATGTGACAGGCATTGTTGTAGGTGTTGGTTACAGTCAAGAAACAGCAGTGAGCATTCCTTGACCATCATCCATCCACCATATAATCCATTCACCATCCATCCATGTAATGTCCCCCATCTATTATTCACTATCCATTCAGTATTCATCATTGTTGGTCATCCATTCACTAACCATTTGCTATCTGTCTATCTGTCCATTAAACCATTCATTTACCATATACCATTCACCACCTTTCATTCATTCAACATCTCTCCACTATCTAACCACCCACCATTCACCTTTCATGCATCCATTTTCTAAGATGTAACCATTTACTATTTTAAAACCATCTACCTTTTCAGCATCCAATTATCATCTGCCTCGTCAGAGTCTATCCATTCATTACATATCCATCATCCATCTTCCATTTACACCTCCAAGGACAATGATACACAATCCAGTATCATCTAAGTGGCAATCATTCATTTATTTATTTGGTGCTTTTTTAGTTAGCTTTTCATCACCATGACCAAAACACCTGAGAGGAACAACTTAGTAGGGGAAAAATTTATTTGGGACTCTTGGTTTTAGAGGTCTCAGTTTATAGGTGGCTGTCTATAATGTTCTGGGCTCAAGGTGAGACAGCACACCAGTGGAGGAAAACTGCTCAGCTCATGGTAGGAAGGGATCCCAGAAAGAACAACTCTTCCAGGGCACACACCAGTGACCCACCTCTTCCAGCCACACCCCACCTGCCTACAGTTACCACTCAATCAGTTCATTCAAACTAGGGTGGAATAATTAGGTTATAGCTTTCACTATCCAATCATTTGACCTCTGAATATTCCTGCTTTAACAAGAGTTTTGAGGGGACACTAACCAAACCATAACAGTGCTTCATTTATATGTTGCATGTATTCTCTGTTCAGGCACCATACAGCCATCATCCCACCTCCATCTGACATCTATCACTCATGATCCAGCCATCAATTCTACATCCATTAACATTGATCTACCATCCATCCATTCTCTATGGAGAAATTCATCACTGTTGTCCACTTACCATTATCCACCACCCATTATCTGTGTATACTTTCATGATTAATCCATCCAGTAAGCATCTACCACCATCTATTATCTGCAATACATCCACAGTCTATAGATTCATTCAGTACTCATCAATCCATTCAGTCAGCACCCATATCACTCTATCCTCCATCTGTCAATCTACAGTTGACCTATTCATCATCACTTAATCAACCACCACTACATAGATGCATTCACCACTTCCATCCATCCACCAACTAGCATCACCATCTGCCATGTTTCCAGTACCTATCCAACCATTATCCACGCATCCATCTACATACACACTCATTCTACCATTATGTCCATTATTCATCTGCTAGTCCACTTGTTCATCTAGTCATTCATCCCCCACCAATCATCCAACCACCTAGTAATTCACCCATCCATCATCCTTCCACGTATTTTTCTATTATCCTTATGTTATATTCTCACATTAATTATATATACATAAGCGTCTGTCAACTATTTTCACTTCTATCTCTCCACTACACATTTCCATCATTCATCCTTTCCTCACCATTCTTTTGCCCATTAATCTGTAAGTGAAACACTCACTTATTAATAACTATTAATATTAAATATAAATAATAGGGCTGGGGGCTGGGGTTGTGGCTCAGTGGTAGAATGCTCACCTAGCATGGGCAAGGCCCTGGGTTCAATCCCCAGCACCACATAAAAACAAATAAGGGCTGGGGATGTGGCTCAAGTGGTAGCTGCTCGCCTGGCATGCGTGCGGCCTGGGTTCGATCCTCAGCACCACATACAAACAAAGATGTTGTGTCTGCCAAAAACTAAAAAATAAATATTGGAATTCTCTCTCTCTCTCTCTCTCTCTCTCTCTCTCTCTTTCTCTCTCTCTCTCCCCCCTCTCCCTCTCTCTTTAAAAATAAAAAATAAGACTCTCTTACTCTCGCTCTCTCTCCTCTCTTTCTCTCTCCCCCTCTCCTCTCTCTCTCTTTCCCCTCTCCTCTCTCTCTTCTCTCTCTCTCTCTCTCTCTCTCTCTCTCTCTCCTCCCTTATCTTCTGTGACTGGCCACTATGGTCCTGCTAATAAAATCTCAGACAGGTAAATGGTTGTTTTGGCTTGATGAATTTAGGGAGCTTTTTCCACTGTTCCTTACATTGGTGCCGAAACTCAGGAAGGGAATCCCCGTCACTCAAGGTGGAACCCCATTCCCAAACTCTGAGCCCAACCGTTCCTGTTGTAGTCCACTCCTCTGATTGCCCGCCTGACATCCACCACCGGCCTGCAGATTGTTGCAGGGCACATTCATGGACTTCTCCAGGGAGGAAATCCATACCTTCAGTGCATGGATATGGGGCTTCCTGGTCCTTCTTCTCCAACCAACTAACCTCCCTCCCTTCCTCTAAACGAAGCCCCCAAACCAAAACAAAAAAGGAAGGAATGTTGGTAAAGATGGCACTCAGAGCGCTTCTCTTCAGGGAGCTCAGGTCCATGACGTACTGAATGGCGCACGAACCATCACCTCCAATCACTGTGAATGGCGTGAACTTTGAATGACATACCTCCAATCCCTGAAGTGGCGCAAACTCTCGGTCAATGAAGTAACAGCCCACTCGCCTTGCTCCTCCTCATCCTGTGTTAAGCCCATAAATATCAACACCCTGTTCGTGCTCACTCTCTTACTCTCTTACTCTCCCCCTCTCCCCTCTCTCTCTCCCCCCTCTCCTCTCTCTCTCTTCCCCCTCTCCTCTCTGTCTTCTCTCTCTCTCTCTCTCTCTCTCTCTCTCTCTCTCTCGCCTTCTCTTCTGTGACTGGCTGCTACGGTTCTGCTAATAAAATCTCGGACAGGTAAAAAAATAAATAAAAATTTAAAAAAAAAAATAAAAAATAAAAAAAATTTTAAAAATGAAGACATAAAAAAAATAATAATAGGGATGGGGTTGTGGCTCAGTAGTAGAGCACTTGCCTGGCATGCATGAGGCACTGGCTTTGATTCTCAGTACCACATATAAATAAATAAAATAAAAGTCCATCAACAACTAAAAAGAATAATTAAAAAAAATAATAAATAGTAAACATTTGTTACTCAGTACCAGTGCTGGATTCTGGGATCACTGAGATGAATAATGCCCAATTCAAATTCATGGCCTGATGTCCAGAAAGAGCGAACAGGTCAGAGAGAATTGACAGTGTAAAATGTATATTGTGCTGAAATTTCAGTGCCTCTCTCTCCCAGACATGGGGTGAATGAAGTTCTTTTGAATAAGTTTCCATGGAGGAAGATGGGGAAGGGGCAGGAGAGGCCCGATCAGGTACTGTGACTACAGCTTGGAGACCTGATGAGGCAAGACTGAAAGGCGAGAGCACCTGGTGGAGGAATCAGTCCCCCGTGTGGGACAGGAGGGAGGTCTGGAATACATTTAGGCAGGCAAATGCCCCAGTTAGCTAAGGTCTTAGAAGAGCCCCCCATTCATTGTCTACAGTGTAGATGTGCTGCTGCACTCTGGAGAACAGGAACCAGAAAAAGAGGGCTTGCCTTAGGGCCATGCAGCAAAGCAAATGTGTCAGACTCCTGGCACCGGGGTCACTGTGGCTACAACTGCACCACCTCCACACCTAGATGACCAGAAAATTCTTTATGCAGACACACTCTCCCTCCCACCACCTCACCCCCAAAGGCACTTGCCACTTGAGCAGGAATTGCTCTCCCAATTTTTAATTTGGGTGTTAACTGTCACCTAGGGTGTTAGTTGTCATCCCAGGTGTTAGCTGCCAGAGGGCCTCACAGCTCCTGGAGATTGCTCCTATTAGAGCTCTCCAGAAAGGCCCTTAAGTATATGCTGTGATGACTAGGAGGGTAGGGACACCTACAAGGACAGGCCTGAAGCCTAGAGCTGAGCTTTCAAGGCCATTAGGGGCTGTCTCTGCTCTAGTCTCAGATTCTGGGTCTCCCCTCTCCCTCCTGCCTCCACCAGGGGACTTCACAAGAAACAAGCAGAGCTGAAGGCAGGAGCTCTGTGTCCTGTTGCACCTCCGCTTTGCTGTGTGTCTAAGGAGTCCCTGCCCCTCTCTGGGCCTCCCTTTTCCTTCCAGTGCAGCAGGGGAAGGTTAAGAACCAATCATCTCTTTCTTGGCTTGCTGATAACGCTGTCGCAAACATGGTGAACGTTCCTAAGACCCGCCAGACGTTCTGTAAGAAATGTGGCAAACACCAACCCCATAAAGTGACACAGTACAAGAAGGGCAAGGATTCTCTGTATGCACAGGGAAAGCGGCGGTATGACAGGAAACAGAGTGGCTATGGTGGGCAGACTAAGCCAATTTTCAGGAAAAAGGCTAAAACTACAAAGAAGATTGTGCTGAGGCTTGAGTGTGTTGAGCCTAACTGCAGATCTAAAAGAATGCTGGCTATTAAGAGATGCAAACATTTTGAACTGGGAGGAGATAAGAAGAGAAAGGGCCAAGTGATCCAGTTCTAAGCTTCATCGTTTGTTTTGTTATGAAGATAATAAAATGTTGAGGTTATCTTCGCTTAAAAAAAAAAAAAAAAAGAACCAATCATCTCTGGGGTCCTCTGGAGGTGCTGAGACTGCCGCTTCCCCAGCACCCCCCAACACACACAAACAACCTTCCAAAGCTTGGTGGAGAGGATAGCATCAGCATGTTTGGTTCTGGGCCAGGAAGGTTGGCGCTTGTCGTCCTCTGGTGGTCATTCTCGGGTAAAGCACCCCAGACTTCCCGGGAACGGTACAAGGCAGTGACAATACGTTTGCATCTCTTTGCAACCTTCTATACTGGAAGGGTGCGGTGCCATGGGCATCATCTTCCTGCATTTTGTCCTCAGGTGCTGATCTTTGAGGCAGAGCCGGGACTGACCCCCCCAGTCTTGGATGGGCCGGTGGGTAGCTGGTCCTAAGTAAACAGCCAAAGGGGAGAAGGAGAAGGGTGGAAAGCCTGGCACCGGCTGATTCAGTGAGGTTCCACTGGAGGAAACCTGGACCCCTCCTACTGTCTCCCCACACTACAAAGAAGGGTCCGGGCAAGGATTTTCAGCTGTCTTGCTCCAACACTAAATCCCAGGCTCCTAAATATTCGCTGACCGCACAGAATTTGTGGATGTAAATAACAAGGTTTCAGGGTTTTAAAGATACCTTAATAAAAATCCAGACAGCAGGGAGTGCAGGCGTGCGCGGCACAGTGCCCTGGGCCATTCCCAGGACCTGTGGGACCCTGAGAGCCGCCGGCATCTCCCGCCCCGGCTTCAGCCTCCCCTGAAGCCTGCGCTGAGCCCCGGAACAAGTCCGGGGGACAGATGCAGCCTGAGCCACACCCGGGGAGGGGCAATCTGCCCTCCCTGTGAGGGTGGAGCGGGGGCAGGAGGAGGAACCTGGTCTCCAACTGCCGCAGGACTTCGCCCAAGCCCGCAGGTCCAGTGGGGAGCTGCGGGCCGGCGGCCGAGCTCCGGGCCAGCGCGGCGGGTCTCCAGCGCCCCCTTCCGGCCTGGGCGGCTCCCGCCGCGCGAGCGCTCCGATTCCAAGGGGAGGCGACCCTGCGCGGGTGCGCGGGCCTGGGTGGCCTGGCCTGTAGGTCTCTGGCCCTCGATCTCGCCCCACACCAGAGCGAGCGGGAAGCGGGAAGAGCAGGGGAAAGGGGCCGGATTGACACTCTTGTCCCAGCCTGCACGCCGCCTCCAGTCCCTACCCCTGGTACTGCAGGGAAACTGAGGCTCTGTGGGTGCTGGCCCGAGAAGCCGAAGCACAGCCGGACGAAGCTAGGGCCCGGTGCCCCGCGCGGCACCGACGCCCTGCCCGCCAGTGCACGGATGAGGAAGTCGAGCCCCAGGACGCTTGAGCGGAGGGCTTGACCCGGCGGGGCGGGGAAGGGAGATCTGGTTCCCGGGCGCCATCCATCCAGGGTATAGATCCGCCCAGGATTGCAGCCGGGTGGCTGGGGTTTGGGTGAGCTCCATTTCCGGCTTGAGGGACAAGTGACTTTGGACTGGTAGCCAGGTTGTGAGGACAGCGCGGCAAGAGCCCAAAGGCCAAGTTGGAGCTGGCCACTGCAGAGGTGACCAGGTCGGCCGGCAAAACGGAAGGGAGTTGTCCACTGCTACGCCCGCTGAGGTCACCCTGGAAGAGGTCATCATCCCGCCCACCCTCGCCTTGCCTGTCACAGGGGACAGTGCTTGTCTTTGTGGTTCTCGCCGTCCCCACCCCAACCCATCGGGCTACGAATAAAGACGGCTTGGCTCATGGTGTCTGTGTGGACGGTGAGGGTCCAGGTCAGAGCCTTCTGAGACTCACTGGCAGTGGTAGCTGGCCAGCCTCACACATACTCTAGTCCCACCCACTAAGCAGCAGCTCCTGTTCACAAAAGTGGGGACAGATGCTTCTCCAGGATAATTGGTAAATGAGCAGCAATGTCTATGCCACCCTGGGTAACAAACAGTTTAAAGTTGGTGCCCTGTTTGTCTGCATAGCATGGGGACGTGGGAGCCTAGCTGGCTGACAGCACTTCCTGTAGGACAGGCACTGTGCAGGCGCTTTGCCTACAACTGGATCATTTCCTTTAACATGACCTCTGTGAGAATGACATATTATCCCATTTTACAGAGAAAGAATCAAATCCAGGGGCTAAGGCAGCTGTGCAGTGTCAGAGCTGAGTGAGTTGTCACTCTGATTTGGAGTGGGAACCTGCACCAGACTTAAGTCACTGGGTTTCTGCCGGGTCTTGTGACACCAGGGAAACTGGGCTAACTGGGCTGCAAGAAATAACCACACAAGAGACACAATACCTTTTTCTTTGGGGTCGATGTGATGGCTCCTCTGACCTTAAGGGTCCGCAGAAAGAGTGAGAGAGCACACTCTGACCCCTTTTATGGAGCAGAAACTATTCAAATGAGGCAAGAGGTCAGGTTTCAGGGGGCTGAGTATCTTCATGATGTCCACTGTCAGCAGGTGAACTAACATCTAGGTAGGCCACACCCAAGGGCACAGTAGGAGAAGGGGACACACACCAGGCACTTCCATGGAAGATTCTATCCTAAACAGGGCAAGGGGTTATATTAAAAAGAACAGGTGAGTGTAGCTCCACCCATGGGGCTGTAGCAAGACACACTCATGCAGGAGACACCGACCCTCGGACCCAAGAAGGGTGGGGAAAGTCTAGCAGAATGCTGCCTTACCCCTCAGCACCCAGTCGGGAGTGTGACTCAGTCGCGTACAAGGTTGGTCTCCCACAGGTTGCCTGCCACCTCTGCGGCCAGAATACTGAGTGGTGGTAGAGGCACATCTTTCTCAGCACCCCTTTGAAACTGGCCACACTCCAGTGGAGAGCCAGGACCTCTACTCCTCACCTCAGCACTAGGGACAGAGGCTGTTAACCTCCAGTTCCCTGGTGCAGAAGCAGACATTGAGACTCAGAGGGGGCAAGTGTCTCCCAGGGCGCACAGCTAGAAAAGGGCAGAACTGAGGTTGGACTCTAGTTTCCCCTGGCCCTTCCTGCCTGCTGGCTTTCTGCCATCCAAGACCAGCTGGCCACAAGGGAACTCTGGCATCCTTCCTCCCTTACCTACCAGAGCCCCTGCCGGGTGTTAGGCCCCTGGATTCATGCTCCCCCTTCCCCCAGTGTCTTCACCTTCATGAATTCCTGCTGTCCCCACTTTAGCCCCACCTACAGGTAGGAGCAGGGCAGGATTCAAAGCTAGTTTGAAGGGCCCATAGTGGCACTCCCAAGGGTGTGCCTGCCACCTCGGGTCCTGCCCAGCTTCTGCAACAGGAGCAGCCAGGAAGAGCAGGTTGGATGCCGGAGGCATGGCCCTCCTGGTGCTCCAACACATCCGTCCAGCAGCCCGACTCTCCACCCTCACTGGCCCCCCTGCCACCCGTGCAGCGGTTCAGCCTGGTAGAGCATTTCCTTCTAGTGACTGTTCAACAAAGGCACCAACGCGGGGCATGCGCCTGGCATGAGTTACCATACCACCACAGGGCAAACCAACAGGCAGCAGCAGCAGCTCTAGAGCAGGTCCCCCAGCTCTGCATCTGCCTATCCTTAGGAGGTGTGTGTGGGGTGTGTTCAGCAACAGGCCCTATATCAACAGGCCTGGTGTCAACTCAGGCTCCAGGACTCTGGAGGGTTCAAAAGTGCCAGGCCTGGCTCAGGGCTTTGAAGGCCGCTTTGAGGGGTGGTCCTCTGAGCATGGGTGTGGAGGGCAGGGCCAGAGCCAGCATAACCAGCACTGACGATCCTCAAGAGCTGGGTTCTGGGGTACCCTCTGCACTCACCCTGTGCTTTGTCTATTCCATCCTAAGGCCCTGTGAGGCAGGGCTGTTATCATACTCTTTAGCAGATGAGGGATCACTAGTAACATAGGGTGCGGTGGAGCATGCCTACGATCACAGCAACACAGGAGATGCAGGCAGGAGGACTGTAAACCTCAGGTCAGCCTCAGCAACTTAGTGAGGCCCTGTCCCAAAGTAAACCAAATGGGCTGGGGACTTACCTCGCATACACAAAGCCCATCCCCAAAATAAAATAAGTAAATAAAAAATCTGATAAAGGGTGTGTAATCCTTTACCCAAGTTCAAGCAAGGTCTCAACTAGATGTCACTCTGAAGGTCCCTGAATCTCCTCCCTTCATTCTACTCAATGCTGGCAGGGATGGGTGGCTCCTATAGTTTGGATCTTGATTGTCCCCCCAAAGGCCTATATGTTGAAGACTTAGTCTCCAGTCTGTGATGGAACCTTTAGGTGGGGCCTAGTGGAAGGAAGTTAGGTCATCATCACATTTAAAATATCTGTGCCCTTGAAGGGGATATTAGAGTCCTAGCCCCTTCCTGTTGCTCTCTTTGTCATGCGCCCTGGCATGAGGTACCATACCACCACAGGGCAAAGCAACAGGCCAAGCAACCATGGATTGAAAACTCTGAAACCATGAACCATCTTATAAATTGATTATAGCAGGTATTTTGTCACAAAATACCTGACAAACATAGGTGAGCAATAGGAGAAACGTGAATGACCAGGAGGTCAAGAGCAGAGACCCTGAAGGAAGGCTGCACCAGAGCAAATCAGCCCAAAGATTCTCAGTCCTGAGCCTGTGGCAGGAGCCCCTGCCCTGCCTTTGCAGCTCTAGACGAGTGGGACTGGGTATATTTATAACAAGTTCATAAGTGCTGCTGCTGGTCCCATCTGAAGACCACACGGTAAGAACCACAGGAGCAAGGGGTGGCCAGAGGCAACATCCTACCCCTCCCAGGCTTCATCTGTCCACACCCCAAGCAGGATGGGCCAGCCTTACAAGCCTCTGCCGTCATCTGTGTCAAGATCAATGTCCAGGCTCTGCTAGCCACCCAGCTAAGAGGAAGTTCCAGCTCCTCCCTCAACTTGCTGTGTGCCTTGGGTGGGTCTCTTGCCCATGCCGAGGCTCCATCTTCTTGCCTGTACATTGCACTGGGGAACAGGAGCTGTGTGTGGATAGAGAGAGGCTGTGAGGAAGTCATGCACAGGGAGGAGTGCTCCTTACAGTGCTCATCTTTCCTCCCAGAGACATGGACACGGGCTACATCTGGAAGGAGACATGGGCTGCTTGGGGAAAGGCCGAGGAGTGTGCAGGCCAAGCTTGCTGGGCTCAGAACCAGGCCCTGCCATTTATCAGCAGTTACTCAACCCCCCAAGCCCCAGTTTGCTCCTCTGTGAAGTGAGGTCAATTCCGGCCCCCACCTCTCCAGGTTCTCATCTGGGTTGGAGTCCAGTCTACAAAGTGCTGATAACAGAGCATTTAAAATATCTGTGGCTATTGCTGGGAATCCTCCTGACTTCCTGGCCCAGCCTCCACACCTACCTCACCCCTTTCTGAACTGTGTGCTCAGGGAGGGGAATCTTTCAAGGGTCCCAAAGGACCCTGAATGCCGGCCTAGGACTCCCCTTCATCCCTAAGGCCGTGGGAAGTCATGGAAGGCTTCTGAGCAAGGGAGGGAGGTGGTCAGCGCTAACCTGTGGGAAGTCGCCTCTAGCAGCTAGGAGATGGGTGAGGCAGCTGGGGAAGGGAGCCACACAGGGCCAGTGTTTGCACAGGCCATTGATCAGTGTGCCTCGGGCTCTGCCCTTTCATCCTTGTTGTTATCAGCTGCTCTCTGGGACTACAACTCTAGGACAGTTTGTGTGTACCTTAGCCCCGGTGACTTTCCTGAAGCCTCACACAGTGGGCACCCTTCCCCTTTCCGATGGGGTTCTGGAGGTCTCAGAGTCAGCGTCTCACTCCCAAGCCCTCTCGCCCAGCTCACAGAGTGCCCAAGTATGCAGCTGACAGGCACTGCTGGGTTTGGTGCTCCTGGACGCAATGGGCGTTTCCCAGAGGACGAGCTTGAGGGATTAGAAGGCAGGGCTCGCGGGCAACCGAAACAAGAGGCAGTGTGCTCAAAGGGGAGGTGCAGGTTGGGTGGTGCTGCCTGCCCTGGGCTGGGAGTCAGACAGAAAGACACCCCTCTCCTCTGGAAGGAAGAAGAGAGAGCTGAGACTAGAACTCAGAAGGGACAGTCACCTGCACTTGGCTCTCTGGAGAGGAGAGTGACCTTTAGTCAGGACACTGCCAGGGGCCATGTATCAGGGCCAGAGCCTGGGGAGAAGCCCAACTTTGTCTCCTCCCTCCCTGCCAGATATTCAGCAGGGTCCCCCTTGTCTGCAAGTGTCCATGTGCTCTCCCAGATGCAGCAGCTAGAGAGGGTGGAGAGGGCTTCAAGGGCCATCAGAAGACCTGGAGCATGTAGGGGACAGCTGAGCTGCCGGCTCTTTCCTATACCATCCCTGTGGTCCCCACCTCCTCCCATCTGTCACTCTGCTCTTTGCAAACAGCCCCTGCTGAGATGACCCTGTCTGAGGGTGCAGCTGATTCCCACAGGCCTGGCACACCCAGACCTTGAAGCCCACACACAGGCTGCTGTCTGACTCTGCTCTGAGGTTGTCACCAGCCTGGCTCCCCTGACCTGGGGGCTGGTGGACCTCCCAGGTTGTCTTTCTGGCTTTCCAAGATTACACATTTGGCCCTTGCTACTTGACTTCTGTGATAACAGCTCCTTTGGTTCTGATCCTGAGGAGTAGGAGAGGTCTCCAACCCTCAGCCTGACACTCCAGTCACACGTTACATGTAGGCCCCCAGGGGCCCTCTATCTCCTCTGGCCTCCCTTATTGCCGGCTCTCTGCCTTTCCTTTGCACAAACATTACACGGGCACTTCCTTTGAGTCTGATCCGGCAGGGTAGCAGCCTATGCCCTTGACTTTCAAAGTCCTTGATGTGGTCAGCTGAGATGTTGAGAATGAGGAGAACAAACACCTTCAGGAAGAACCGAGACCTAAGGAGTCTGATGGCAGGAAACCTCAAGAGCCACTGCCAGGGTCACAGCGGTGGCAGGACCAGGCAGGCAATGGCAGGGAGGTAGGGTCTGCTCAGACACTCTCATCCCGCCTGCCACCACCCACCTAGATGAATCTGGGCCTGTGGGGTCTGGCCTGGCTCACCTCTCCGCCCACCCATGCACCCTGGCCACCTTGTGCTTGCTGTGCCTGGGGTTTCCTCTGCCCAGAAGCCTCGCAGGACTGCCTCCTTCTTGCTTGGATCTCCTTTGACTAAAGAGAGGAGAGGAAGAGAGGCCTGCATAGCTCTGCTGGGGTCTGTAGGTAAGCCCACATCACATCACTAGCTACCCTATCCACTTTCCTCAAAATTCTGCTTATCCCTCCTCTGTGGTCTGTCCCTAGGACTGGATGCTCCTGCATCCTCACACCAACAGGCTTCGGAGTGGCTGCTCCATGCTCCTCCTGGTTGGAACAAACAATTCTATATACTCCCCGGCTCGGGACTGAACCCAGGGGCTCGACCAGGGAGTCACACCTCAACCCTTTTTATTTTTTATTTGAGACAGGGCCTCAATAAGTTGCTGAGGCTGGCCTGGCACTTGGGATCCTCCTGCCTTAGCTTCCCGAGTCACTGGGATCACAGGCATGTGCCACCATGCCAGGCTGTCAGCTTTCGTTTTTAAGTGAGAAATAACGTTGCAATGAATAGCTCTTCACTTGTGACCATATAAGCCAGGGGCCCTGCAGGGGTCACCCGGTGCAGGGAAACTGAAAAGACCGTGTGAGTGGCCTGCTCTCTGTGTGGGCAGGGTCCAGGCAGGTCAGGAAGATGTGCTGCTGTTACCAATTCTGTTCCTCTAGGGGTGACCAGAGGAAAGAGTGACCTGAGACAGGAGACCCCAGGAGAGGGGCCCTATACAGGAGCTGTGCTGTCAGCTGCCTGGGGAGGAAACACCCCCTCACTCTCATCTGGCTCTCTCTGCATGCCAGAGATGTCCAGGAGTCAGAGGGCAAGGTGGCCCGTGGGGACAACCCTCTTGGGCTACAGAGCTGGGTGGCAGGCTCTGGAAGGGGAAAGCAAACTACCCACCCCTTGAATCCTTCAGCGTCCACTTCATCTTTGGAGGAAAATGTGTCCTCAACCGTGAGGGCACACAATATCCTTAGCCTCTTGTGGCCATCAGACCACTGGGCTGGATGCCTATGTGAAGCTGAAGACAGCACCAGGGGCACTCCCAGCATGGTGGACAGGAGAAGAGCACAGAAGGAAGCAGGGCCCTAGCACACCCCCAGGTCCCTCCTCCACTCCTCGGCCGCACTATTTTCTTAGCCTTGATGGGATGACCCAAACTTTTATTTGTTCAAGATCTGGGTCCTCTCTGGGCCTGTCCCTAATGACCTCCCTTCCCTTCCCCAGTGTTAAGAATTATTAGCAAGAAACAGTCAGAAGTGCCTCAGCAAAGCCCCTGGGCTTCACATCCGGCAGAACCAATTCACGTCCCCCTGATGGTGGGGACCGAGGGTCCCTTTCCTGTTGGCTTGAGGGAGGACCAACATAGCTGGTAAGGGGAGGGGCAGCCTCAGCTGGGATCTGTCTGTTGAAACCATGACTGTGTTTCCTGAGGGAAGCATTCCTTTCTTGGACTTGAGGCCAAGGTCACAGGAAGGAAAGCAGAATTCCTGTGTGCTATTTAGCGTAAAGAGGGAGGGCTCCTTGCCTCCACTGCGTGCTTCCTGGACTCACTCGTGCACTGGGCTCTTGGGGGATGGCACCATGTACTTCCTTTGGTGGGGAGGCATACCCACACCCTACAGACTGACATTTCACCTTCACAGGGAGTTGGTTCTCATACGGGACCATAGGCTCGGTCCTTCAGCCTCTACCTTGTTCTCATTCTCTCAAGCCTGCTGCTTTGGGGTGACAGACAAGTGGTAAGTCAGAGAATTTCATGGGTATGAACTCTCTGCTATACTTCTTTCTCCATAAAATGAGTCCTATAGTCCCAGGCAATGTTGTCTGAGTTGCTATGGTGACAGATAAGTTAAAGCATTCTCCAAGTCTGCAAATGGTGGTGCTGGTAGGAGTGATGTGGTTGAACACAGAAGTCCTTGCCTGAAATATATGGAGGCAAATCACTGTGATAGAAGGAGTCTAACATTGTCACCCTGGCCACCGAGCAGCTGCTTGGTACCCCTTGGAATGGCTCAGTATGAGTCCCTACTGCTGGCAGTTTCAGCTGTCAGTCATGTAGAAGGCAAGTCCACCCAGGTGAGGCTCCACCCCTGCCTGCTGGTCACTTGAACATGGGTTCTTTGAATGACCACTGAGGTGGGGGAGGAAAGAGACCAGAATGAATAATCTTACCCTTTGGCATACTGAGAGCTTCCTCCACAGTAAATGCTATTTTGGTGAGCATTCATTCCCATGGGCAGGCATTCTGTTCCCATTCGGAGAAATTCATCCATTTGGTTCCTCCCCAGCAAAAGAAAAGAAAAACACTTTTTTTTTTTTTTCCTTGGTACTGGGAATTGAACCCAGGGGTGCTTAACCACTGAGCCACATCCCCAGCCCTTTTTATTTTTTATTTTGAGACAAAGTCTCTGCTAAGTTGCTAGGGCCTAAATTGCTGAGGCTGGCCTTGAACTTGCAATCCTCCTGCCTCAGTCCCCTGAGTCACTGAGATTACAGGTGTGTGCCACTATGTCTGCCTTCTACTTTTTGATGGAAAGATAGCTTGGGTTGCACAGCTCCTTGGTATCCATGGTCAGACATTCAACTTCTACTAAGAACCAGTTACAAGCAAGTACTGATTTGAAATGGAGAAGAGTTGTTGGCAGAAGGCGGCATGAACTTACTCCAAAACCTTGGGGATCTATGCTGTAATTCTCCCATCATAACTTTCTCCACAGAGCATCTTTGTCTGACCCTAACACTTTCTTTTTTTTTTTCTAAAGAGAGAGGTGAGAGAGAGAGAGAGACAGAGAGAATTTTTTTTTAATATTTATTTCTTAAGTTTTTGGCGGACACAACATCTTTGTTTGTATGTGGTGCTGAGGATCCAACCCGGGCCGCACGCATGCCAGGCGAGCGCGCTACCGCTTGAGCCACATCCCCAGCCCTGACCCTCACACTTTCAAAACCATAGGATTTGCTGGATCATAGGTTAAGTGTCAGGGAAGCTTACACCAAAGCCTGAATTTGCCAACTTTCCCATTTTCCCCTGGGTGTCACCCAAAATTGGTTGTCTTGGAGAATGTACAGTAAATGAATCCAAGAAGCTCATCCAACGTAGTACATGTTATCTAGAAAAGATACCTATTAAGCATTCTTCCTTTTTCTTCATGGTGGGTTTTTGTATGTCTAAAAATATCTTTATTTCCACTTTTTGTTTGTTTGAAGAATATTTTTGCTGGGTATAGAATTTTAGGTCAGCGAGTTGTTATTTCTATTTTTTCAGTGTTGAGGATGGAACCCAAGGGCACTGTACTAGCCAGCTACATTCTCAGCCCCTTTCATGCTTTATTTTTCAGATAGGGTCTCACTAAGTTATTGAGGCTGGCCTCAGACTTGTGATCCTCCACCTCAGCCTCAAGAATGGCTGGATAATAGGCATGGGCTAGTGCCCCTAGCTTTTTTTGGTACTTTAAAGGTATTGCTCCAAATCTTCTCATTTATGTTGTTTCCAATGAGAAAATTGGTATCATCCTTATTTTTGTTTCTCCATACATGATGTGTCTTTTTTTTTGTTTTGTTTTCTTTTTTACCATCGGTTTTGAGCAATTTATGAGGAGCATAGGTGTAGTTGTAGTTATTGTTTCCATGTTTCCTGCTCTTGAGTTGAACTTCTTGAATTTTTTGTTTTCATTTTCATGGAATTTGGAAAATTCTCAGTTTTTATTTCTTCAAATATTTTTTTCCTGATCCTCTTTCTTATATACCTCCTTCAGGATCTCAAGTATTCGTATGTTAGGTCACTTGAAATTAACTCACAGTTTACTAGTACTCTGTTCATTTCTTTGGATTCTTTTTTCTTGGATATTATTTTGGATAGTCTCTTTCAAGACTTTGACCTGACTAATCTTTTCTTAATTAATGTCTAATCTGCCATTAATCCCAAACAGCATAATGTACACCTCATAAATTGTAATTTTGAAACTCTGGGGGATGTAGTTCAGTGGTACTGAACTTACCTAGTATACAAGACCCTGGGTTTGATCCCCAGATTGGGGGGGGGGAGGAAATAACTGGGTTTGGTGGGAGGTACCTGTAATCCCAGGCTAAGGCAGGAGGATTGTTAATTCAAGGTCAGCCTCAGTAATTTATGGAGTAGTTAAGCAACTTAACAAAACCCTGTTTCAAAATAAAACATTTAATAGGTCTGGGGATGGATGTAGTTCAGTAGTAAAGTGCCCTTGAATTCAATCCCCAGTGCAAAAGAAAAAAAGTAAACAGAAATTGTAGTTTTCATTTCTAAAAGTTGTCATACTTTTCTAAAAAATCGATTTTCATGGTTCTACTAACTTTTTGAGCAGAGGAATACAGTTATCCTGTTTTGGTGTCCTTCTCTGCTAATTTTGACATCTGTGTAAACTCTAGGTTGGTTTGATGTGATTATTCTCATTATGAGTTGTGTTTTCTTGCTTGTTGGAAAGTCTGGCAATCTTTGGATGCCACACATTGTGCCTTAATCTTTTTAGGCGCTGGATATGTTGCCTCCTGTAAATGTTCTGTAGCTTTATTCTGGAATGCAGCTGAATTACTCAGAATTTGAGGTTTCTGTGTCTTCATTTTATGATTTGTTAGACAAATATAGAAGAATGCTCAGTCTAGAGATTTTTCTAGGACGTCTGGGGGAAGATGATTAGATGAACTCCTAGTAGTAATAACCCCATTACTAAGGCACAATATATTTTTTTAGAATTCTACCCAAAGCCTGTGAATTCCAGTTTGGCTGGTGGAAAACAGATTTCCACTGTCTCCTCTTAAGTCTTTTGGATGGTTCTTCCCGGGACTCTGGGTAGTTTTCTCCCACAGGAGCAGTTCTCAGTATGTTGCTGGGGGCTTGAAAGAACTCTGCAGATTTCCAGGATCTTCTTGGCACAGTGCTCTCCTTTATGAGGTCCTGTCCTAAGAGTTCTGGCTCTCTTTTTCCCTCCATTCTTTTTTTTTTTTTTTTTGTAAAGTTCTAATCAGTTTTACATGACAGTAGAAAGTTCTTCAATTCATTGTTCACAAATTAAGCAGAATTTTTCTCTTCTCTGGTTGTGCATGAAGTAGAGACACCATTCGTGCAATCACACATGTTCCTAGGGTAATGATGTCCATCACATTCCACGTCTTTCCTACCCCTTTGCCCCAGCCAAAGTTCCTCCACTTATCCCATGCCCCCACCCCCTGTATGGATTAGCATCCACTTATCAGAGAAAACATTCAGTCCCTGTTTTTTCGAGATTGACTTATTTCACTTAGCATGATATTCTCCAACTCCACCCATTTACCTGAAAATGCCATAATTTTAGTCTCTTTTAATGCTGAGTAATAAATTCACTGTGTATATGTACCACATTATCTTTATCCATTCATCTATTGAAGGGCATATAGGTTGCTTCCATAGTTTAGCAGTTGTGAATTGTGCTGCTATAAACATTGAAGTGGTTGAGTTACTGTAGTATGCTGTTTTTAAGTCTTTAGGAGGAGTGGGATAGCTGGGTCAAATGGTGGTTCTATTTCAAGTTTTCTAAGGAATATTCATCTGCTTTCCAGATTGGTTGCACCAATTTGCAGTCCCATTAGCAATGTATAAGTGAATCTTTTCCCTCACATCCTCGCCAACACTTATTGTTGCCTGTATTCTTTTTTTTTTTTTTTTTTTAAAGAGAGAGTGAGAGAGGGAGAGAGCGAGAGAGAGAAAATTTTTTTTAATATTTATTTTTTAGTTCTCGGCAGACACAACATCTTTGTTTGTATGTGGTGCTGAAGATCCAACCCGGGCCGCACGCATGCCAGGCGAGCACACTACCGCTTGAGCCACATCCCCAGCCCCTGCCTGTATTCTTAATGATTGCCATTCTGACTGGAGTGAGATGAAATCTTAGTTTTGATTTGCATTTCTCTAATTATTAGAGATGTTGAACATTTTTTATATATTTGTTGATCAATTGTATTTCTTCTTCTGAGAAGTGTTCATCTCCTTAGCCCATGTGTTGATTAGGTTGTTTGTTTTTTGGTGTTAATTTTTTGAGTTCTTTATATATCCTGGAGATTAGTGCTCTGATGAGCATGTACAAAAATTTGCTCCCAAAATGTAGGTTCTCTCTTCACCTCATTGATTTGTTTCTTCTGCTGAGAAGAAGCTTTTTAGTTTGAATCTATCTCATTTATTAATTCTTCATTTTATCTCTTGTGCTCTAGGAGTCTTGTTAAGGAAGTTGGGCCTAATCCGACATAATGAAGATTTGGGTCTACTTTTTCTTCTATTAGGTGTAGGGTCTCTGGTCTAATTCCTAGGTCCTTGATTCACTTTGAGTTTTGTGCGTGGTGAGAGATAGGGGTTTATTTTCATTCTGCTGCATATAGGTTTACAGTTTTCCCAGCACTGTTTGTTGAAGAGGTTATCTTTTCTCCAATGTATGTTTTTGGTGCCTTTGTCTAGGATGAGATTACTGTGTTTATGTGGGTTTGTCTCTGTGTCTTCTATTCTGTACCATTGGTCTACATGTCTATTTTGGTGCCAATACCATGTCATTTTTGTTACTATAGCTTTGTAGTATAGTTTGAGGTCTGGTATTGTGATGCCTCCTGCTTCACTCTTCTTGCTAAGAATTGCTTTGGCTATTCTGGGCCTCTTATTTTTCCAAATGAATTTCATGATTGCTTTTCCTATTTCTGTAAGGATTATCTTTATCCATTGCTTTTTGGGATTTTAATTGGAATCACATTGAATCTGTATAGCACTTTGGGTAGTATGGCCATTTTGACAATATTGATTCTGTCTATCTAAGAGCATGGGCGATCTTTCCATCTTCTAAGGTATTCTTCATTTTCTTTCTATAGTGTTCTGTAGTTTTCATTGTAGAGGTCTTTCACCTCTTTTATTAAATTGATTACCAAATATTTTATTTTTTGAAGCCATTGTGAATTGGGTAGCTTTCCTAATTTCTCTTTTAAAGAATTCATCACTGATATATAGAAATGCATCTCCTTATCTCAGGGAGCCAATGGGCTTTATCCCTCTATCTCTACCCTTGCTTTTTTTTTTTTTTTTAATTTTAATATTTATTTTTTTTAGTTCTCGGCGGACACAACATCTTTGTTTGTATGTGGTGCTGAGGATCGAACCCCCGGCCACACGCATGCCAGGCGAGCGCGCTACCGCTTGAGCCACATCCCCAGCCCCCCCTTGCCTTTTTTTTAACCAAGACTGTGATGGCTAACCTGAAGTCTTACCTTCACAGCTTGTGCCATGAAGTAAGAATCAGTAAACTACAGCCTTGCAAGCCACTTGTTTCTGTAAATAAAGTTTTATGGTCACTCAGTCACATTTATTTACGTATCACTTATGGCAGCTTTCATGTGATAGCAATAGAGGCAGAGACTGTATGTCTCACGAAACCTAAAATATTTACTCTCTGACTCCTTATAGTTTACTAACCTTGGCTTAAAGGGGAAAAAAAAAATTCTCTTCAAATTTTAGCATACAATATCCTAAAGAAGATCTTCTCTGATTAGTCTGGCATGAGTCACATGAATACCCACCATGGAAAATCGGCAGCTGACCAGCTGGTCCTGGGTGACATATCCACCTCTGTGGCACCTGCTCTAGAATCTCCTGCTCAGAGTGGAGCTGGAGCAAAGATTCACTGGGAATGGGGTTCAGGGAGAGGGCAGTCAGACACAAGGACTGTCCACTAAAGGGACAATAACTTTTGTCCGATATTAATGTTGTAAACATACTTGAATACTAAACTGAAGTTTTGAGGAATGAAGGAGAAACCGCTGATATGGAATTCTCAAGAAGTGAGTTTTCAAGATTGCCACATGTAGATCGTCAAGGGGAAGATTTTGAAACTGTCCACACCCTGGAATAAAAGGTGAGGTGGAAGACAGAGGAAGTGGTCCTGCTAGGGGGCACAGAGCATGGGTGAGTGAGGAAGTTTCCAAAGGATTTCTCAGAGAACAAAAGACTATTCACAATTGGACCTATAAGGACCCCTATAAATACTCACTCCCCAAAGTGATACATTTGGGCTGGGGATGTTGCTTAGTGGTAGAGCACTTGTCTAGCATGTGTAAGGCCCTGGGTTCAATAACCACCACGGGGCAGGGCGGGGGAACCACTGGGGGGCGGGGAGTGACACATCTGTTTGGGTTAAAGGGATTCAGGAGAAGCCCACTAATGTCCCCAGAAGAGGGTCAGCTTTATTCTCTGCTAAAGTCCAGAGATAGAACCATAGTTCTTCCCAAACTTCCCCATTCCCTCTCCCTGACAGTTTCAGACCAGCAGGAGCGGGTTGAGCATACCTGAGACTGGGGGAAACAAAAACAAGGAGGGTGCCAGGCACTGTGTCCTCTTGCCATTGCTCAGCTTAGGCTCTAAGGGGCCCAAGGATAGAGCTAAAGTCAAATAAACTTCAGAGGCTTAACTCTAGGACTGAACATTCTAATTTCTGAACAAAGTCATTGATTGTGGCTTAAAGTAACTAGGTTGTGTGTACATTCTGGAGTGCTGAGGATAGGCTAGCTTAGTCCTGGGGTTGGTGTTTTGATTGCAAAGATCAGAAATTCACTAGAGCCAGCCCAAATAAAAGTTTATTGTTAAACATACAGCAGACCCTCATGGGTGCCTGAGAACACAACAGCTGGGCTTCCCTGGTCAGGGGACCAAGAGCCAGCAATCTCCAAAGGTGACCACTACTCTGACCTCCAATACCCGATTATTTTGTTCTGCATTTAACCAATCAAGGTTATATACAGATGCATTCACAGTGACATACATTGATCTTAGGAGGGCAGCTGGTTCATACGCTCGCCTGTGTAACCCACATCCGGTCAGGGCACGTTCCCAGCAGTCCGGAAGGCTCCCTAGCCCCTCCACGCAATACCGCTCCTAAACGGAGGCCGTTATTCGACATCTTCTCCATAGGGTCCCCTGGCTGCCGGCTCACCTGCCCGCCGCACGGCCGTGGTGGCCTCCACAGCTCCAGGATGTCCCCTCCCTGACCCACGGTTCGTTCGGGTGGACCTCCCTTAAGCCCCTCCCGCAACAACGATCGGCCTCAGTAAAGTGGTGACGGCCTGAAAACAAGAACCTGCTTCCTACCAGAGTGTCATACTAGGAGTCTAGGGAGTGGAACCCGAAATGGCCACCGCGGACGTCGCGAATTTCAGGGGCGGGCGCCCGCAGGCCGCGCCTCTCGGGCAGTCCCACCGCCGCCGACCGTGCCAGAGCTAGGCCGCTCCGGAGCGACCCGCCGAGGCCACCATACTGCACCTGCTGGGGTCCGTGAAGCCCGCCCAGCCTTGCGAGGCAGCAAGAGGCCCCAAAGCTTTGCCCCGTCCCAGGCCCCGCCCGCGCCGGGCAAGCCAGGGACCCTCGGCCGCCGGAAGCGCGCACGCGCAGCGCGGCCCCCCGCCCCGCCCGGGAGCTTCTGCGCACGCGCAGGGCCTCAATCTCGGCGGCGCACTCAGTGCCCCACCCCCGGCCCGGCTCCTACGGCGAGCCGCGAGGCCCGATCCGCCGGGAGTCGCCGCGGGGCGAGGGCGGGGCAGCGCGCTGAGGTCAGCGCGGCGGCGGCCGGCCCCGCAGTGGTTGGCTGCGCCGCGCTGGCCGCACCCTGGTTGGCTGCGGGCCGCGGGCTGGGCGGCCGGCGGGGCTGGGGTCGGGGCTCGGGCGCCGGCCGGGCTTGCGCAGCGCTCGGCTCCGCAGCGCTCCAGGTCGGCGGCGGCCCGCGGGAGGGCGCGGCCGGGCGCTGAGGGCGGGGACGGCGGGCGGGCTGAGGGGAGGAGACCGGCTCATGGACCCGTGGGGCCCGGCGCCCCAGACTCCGCGCCGCCGGGACGGAGCCCAAGATGTCGGCCTAGGCCGGGGCGAACCGACGAGGACGGGGCGGCGACCGGGCGCCGCTGCTGCCGGGGCTCGCGGCCGGGCCCCCCAGGGCTGGCCCTGACGTCGGGCCGCGCGGGCGGCCGAGGCCGGCGTGTGGGGAGCGGGCCGCGCGGAACCATGTCGGCCAAGGTGCGGCTCAAGAAGCTGGAGCAGCTGCTCCTGGACGGGCCCTGGCGCAACGAGAGCGCCCTGAGCGTGGAGACGCTGCTCGACGTGCTCGTGTGCCTCTACACCGAGTGCAGTCACTCGGCGCTGCGCCGCGACAAGTACGTGGCCGAGTTCCTCGAGTGGGGTGAGTGACCTCGGCCCGTGGCCCTCCGCGCCCCCTCGCCCTGCGCTTCGGGCCACATCCCCGCTCCACCCCCACCCCGCCGGGCCATCGCCCTGGCGGCTTCCGAGACCCACCCTCCGGGTCTGGAGATCATTTCCTGCTGCGCTCCCCGGGACATCCGCCCTGCCCCCGCCCCGCACCTCGCCCGCGGGTCCCACTTAGCGGCCGCGCTCTGCGGGATGTGAGGGCAGCAGCCTGTGCCTTTTGTACCTAGGCGCCTGTCCCCACGCCCCGCCCGAGCATCCCCCGGGAGATGGCCCCTCCCAAGTGACAGCTTGCTCACATCCCCTTGGTATCCAAATCCTGAACACCCACTTTCCTGTACCACCGCAAGGGAATTTTAAGGTTAAAAGCTTTAAATACGCCAGCAAAGAATAAATGAATTATTTTCATCCTTCATTGTGCCAGACCCTTGTGATGTTTGGGTAGGTGGGACTGTTACTTAAAAACTTCTGTTCACCTGATCTTTGCGTGTTGTCTTTAGTTCATTCAGAGATCTTTAATGCTGTAATCATCAATTAGGTAACTTATTATGCTTTGTTAGGACAAAAAATTTGGTTAAGCCATTAAGTAAGGTTAGAATCCACAGACAGGTAAAAATGTAAGGTGAAACCCTTCTGCATCATCTCCTGAACACCTTCATCCCTGCAAGACCCTCAGATTTCTCATCTACTACAACTGAATAGGAGGAAGCAAGGATTTGGTCCAGGCCAAACCCTGTGAAAATTTTACCCTTGTGTCCTTTGTGTCATCAGGCTACTGGGACCGTTCAGTTTGAACCAGTAATTTCTAATCTTTGGGACTGCTGATAAAGCCAGTATTTACATGAGGAAACAAATGAATGTGTTCCACACTGAGGTCTCCACTCTGCCACAGTGGTGACTGGAATTTGGAATTTTGTTTACAAAGTACAATTTAAGTTGCAATATGTAGACGGTTGCTGTTGATTGCTCTTCAGTGAGATGTTACTCTATGCCTGTGAGAATAGCAGGAGGAGGCCTGAGCCCCAGGACAGCTTTTAGTGCTTTGTTGCATGGGGCCACCATTCTTGGTTACATAGAGGATCTGTCAGTTCAGAGTTCTGCTTTCCAGGGGTCCTTTATCTGTGACATAATTTTCAACTGGATAATTAACTTCACAGTTGCTTTGAAAGTGAGGTCATAAAACCATAGCCTCTTTAATACTGTGTTTGCCTTTCCTTTCTTAGCATTGGATCTTGAAATCTGTGAGATTTCACAGCCAGGCTCAGCTGAGTGCACAGAGGTGGGTAAAACTCTACTTAGGGGAGGAAGCAGAGGAAGGAGGATTTAGGTAGTGAGGTGTGATCCAGCTGACCTCTGACCTGGAACCTGGGTGAGGCCTGGAGACTGAGCACTCTTACCACTAGGATACTCTGGGCTTCACTGGAGGATTTCTCAGCATGCAGAGAAGTCAGATTTTATAATCTGAACTTTCTAATTAAGTAGAAGCTGTGACCTATATCATAGACATTTTTTCAAAATTGTATTATGGAATTGAAAATCACAACAAATAAATCACATTTTTTTAAAGAACTCTGTTTAACAGAGTAAGCTTTAAACTTCAAAGCATAGGGGCTAGGGCTGTAGTTCAGTGTTAGAGCTCTTGTCTTGCATGCGTGAGGCACTAGGTTAGATCCCCAGCATCACATAAATATAAACAGATAAAATAAAGGTATAAAAAATACAATAGCATTATTAAAAAAGGTTAAGAATAAATTACAGAGCAGACAGAATGGACTTAAATATAATGACATTTAATCAATCAATTAATTAATTAATTATGGAGGGGGGTACCAGGGATTGAAATCAGGGGCACTCGACCACTGAGCCACATCCCAGCCCTGTTTTGCATTTTATTTAAAGATAGGATCTCACTGAGTTGCTTAGCTCCTCGCTTTTGCAGGTTAGATTTGAACTCCTGTCTCAGCCTCTGGAGCCTCTGGGATTACAGGCGATTAGGTGGCATTTTAATGAATATTAACATATTTTAGAAGTACTATACACATTTGTGTATACACTGGTGTAACACCACAGTGGTGTATTACTGGTTAAGATAAGTGGGCAGTCATTGGTGTACTTGTAACTGCCTAGTTGTTCTTTATGAAAACAAAGAATGGCCTTTTTAATAAAACTGTTTGTAGAGCATGGCTAGGTACTCTAACTCCAAAGGAGTGACTTTTGCTTAGGAAGCTGTCCTGAGTCTGGATTTCCTGGAGTCAGAGTCAGGCTCTCTCCACCTTTCAGATAGCTAATGATAGTTACGTAGAATTCTTAGGGATGAAAGCAGCCAATTCAGCCTAGATTTTAAGATTTATCAGGATATCTTTGAGGTAATATGGAAAATGTAAGTAATAAGTTTTTTTTTTTTTTTTTTTTTACTTTTTGGGACGAGGGATTGAAACCAGGGGTGTTTAACCACTGAGCTACATCCCCAGCATTCCCCGCCCCATCACTTTTTAAAAAAATATTTTGAGATAGGGCCTCATGAAGTTGCTATGGCTGGCCTTGAATTTGTGATCCTCCTGCCTTAGCCTCCCTAGCCTTTGGGATTAAGGTATATGCCACCACATCCAGTAAGTTTTTAAGTCTTAAAAGTTAAGATTATTCTGGGGCTGGAGTTGTAACTCAGTGGTAGAACACTTGCCTAGCATGTGTGAGGCACTGGGTTCGATCCTCACCACTATGTAAAAATAAATAAAATAAAGGTATTCTGTCCATCTACAACTAAAAATATATTTTTATATAAAAAAAGAGATTATTCTGGCTCCTATTTTCTTATTGCCACAGTGGCTGCACGGGACAAATCATCTAGCTTTCATTGTAGAGTTTTGTCTTTAATTTTCCTTTGATTATGTTTATGGCTTGATTGGTTTCCTTTATGAAGTTCTGGACCTTAATTAAAAGTTGGAAATACCCTGCTTTGCATGAGTCTTTCTTTAAGCTATTTTTTAAAATGTAAATGATTCCATTTGAAGTAAGCACATGAAACACTTTAAATTTTCCACTAGTAAATAGCAACAAATATAAGCAACCAAATGTGCTTTCATCTTTGTTATATGTCTTTTCATGTGTTAAGTGTTTTTTTTCACAGCTTGAGTATTATAAATGGTGTCACATTTAGATGGAGCTGATGTTTGAAACCCCAGCCTTTTGGCACTGGACAGATCACAGTGGTCCTTGCTGTGGCTCCTGTGTGGCCTTCAGACTTGGAGGCAGTCCTGAGTGGTGTGGATATGCATCATGGAGCATGCCTTCCCAGTGCCCAGTCCTGGGCCTCTTCTCTGCCATGTGCTTCCTCTTAATGAGTAGAATTGATGTTGCCAGCCTTGTGGTTAATTTCCTCATTTGTGGTTCTTCTTATCTTGAATGTGACAGCACCTTCTGAGTTCTTCATGAATGTGACTGTGTGGAGCTCTCTGGAGATGCCCAGCCCTCCATATGTGTGGGTGGGGCTACCAGGTTTAATGAGAAAGGCTTAACTGGTGGTGCCAAGCATCTCATTGTCCATTTTAAGCTTAATGGTTTCTTTGGATAAAATTTCTTGTAACAAGGTTATATTTAAAAAAAAAAAAAAAGATTTAGGAGCTGGAGCTGGGTGTGCTGGTGCATTCCGGTAATCTGGGCAACTCCTGAGGCTAAGGCAGGAGGATCTCAAGTTTAAGGCCAGCCTCAGCAACTTAATAAGACCCTATCTCAAAAAAGAGAAAAAGGCTGGGGATGTATTTCAGTGGTAAAGCATCCTTGTGTTCAATTCCTAGCAGAGGGAAAAAATATATAAAACTTAAAAAAAAAATAGATTTAGGAAATGGGGTCCTGGGTGAGTATTGCATGACACCCTCTAATCCCAAGCTAGGGATTGAACTCAGGGCCTCTACATGCTAGGCAAAGAGCTCTACCACTGCGTACATACCCCAGCCCAAACAGGTCTTTTGATAAGATCCAAATTATAGAGAAATGTTGGGGTTTCATGATAAAAATTAAGTTAACATAATTTAGATTGTATAAATAAATCTTTGAAATGCATATTGATATTGACTGCATGGCTTGAGATAGGACAGTTAAAGCCATTAAAAATTGACAAGCCAGTCTTTTTCTCTCCTCAAATATCTTCATGGCTAGTTGGGCTTTAAGGTGAATAGCAGTGTCTGTGTTACATCTCTAAATAAACAGAATTGGAGTTGAAGGGATTGTTCTTACTTCAGGACACCACTGTGTGGGCTGCCTGAAGGAGTACACACTGCAGTGAATCACTCTCCAGGCTGAGGACTCCAGTGTGAGTTAAAGAACTCAAAGTGCCACAGGATTGGCAGGCAGCTCCTCTCTGGCCCCATGCCTTGACCCTTCCTCCTGTCTGTGCCAGATGCCCTAAAGTCTCCTGTCCGTGCTGTGACATCAGTGATGTGGGATCAGCAGGCAAGAGGGTGGGACTGTTAACTCTAAACCATACTGAATCCACTAGGAGAAGATTAAATGTGTTTCTTGGTAAAGAGGCAGAAAGTATTTCTTAAGACTGATAAAGTAAAAGACTTGTTGGATGAAACCAAAAACAGTTTTCACTTTTTGTAATCAAAAAGTTTGACATTGTGGCACATGCTTGTAATCCTAGCAATTCAGGAGTTTTGGAAGTTCAAGGCCATCTTGGGCAATTTAGTGAGTCTCTGTCTCAAAATAAAAAATAAAAATGGCCGGGGATGCCTCTGGGTTCAATCCCCTGTACCAAAAAGGAGAAAAAGGAAAAAGAAAGAAATTTGGAAAGAATTAAAAAGCAAGCACAGGGGCTGGGGATGTGGCTCAAGTGGTAGCGCGCTTGCCTGGCATGCGTGCGGCCTGGGTTCGATTCTCAGCACCACGTACAAACAAAGATGTTGTGTCCGCCGATAACTAAAAAATAAATATTAAAAAATTCTCTCTCTCTCTCTCTCCTCTCTCTTTAAAAAAAAAAAAAAAGCAAGCACAAACAAACAAACACCTAGCCAGGCCGGTGGTTCACATCTGTAATTCCAGCAACTCAGGAGGCTAAATAAACCAGGAGGATCTCAAGTTCTAGGCCAGCCCAGGGAACTTACTTAGACCCTGTGCAGTAAATTGCCACATATAGTATTTTGAAGCCTTTATTTGGATTTTTAAATCTACCAGAAAAACTGTTTTTTTTTTTTTTGGTTTGCAAACAACATTAATACTGCCTATGAGGTAAAAGGTTATCTGGTCATCCTCCCCAGTTTGATTTTTAGATGATGTGTGGGGAATTAGGTTTATTTGGTTAGTTTTATTGATTGGTAATCAACTGTGGCAACAAAATTGTTTTTAGGTTAAACTTTTCCAAAATGTTTGATTATATGATAGGAAACTTTGGATTTTTTTGTTATTCTTAGGAATACATGAGGAATTTAAAGAGAAATTTAAATTGAATTTTATTCATTCAGATTCTGTCCTTTGATTGGAATCTTTTTAGAGAACATGTGAAACAACTTCTAAGGTCATTCTTTACTTTTTTAAGGCAGTGATTTCTGGCCTCAGTCATGGATTGGAAAACAGGAATTTTGAGAACTCATGTGGTCTGCGCTGTCCCTATTCTCCTGTGGTTACACCTATTCCTGAACGTTTTCCTAATTACTTCTGAGGAAGCAGCCCTAGATCTCAAGTGATTTTAGCCTTTTCTTTCTATTCCTATTAGCAATGGCCTACCTGAGGCTCTTAAGTCCTCAACCTAAGTGAATCCTTTTCCCCAGGAAGTTCTAGAAGCCTTTCCAGCTCAGCATCCCACCCTGCTCTTTTTTTTTTTTTTTAATTTTTTTTTAGTTGTTTTTATTTATTTATATGTGGTGCTAAGGATTGAACCCAATGCCTCCCGTATGCTAGGCAAGTGCTTTTCCACTGAGCTACAACCCCAGCCCCCTGCTCTTCATTTTATCACTCTCCTTTTCAAGAACTTCTACAGTGGTGGCTTCGTATTGTTGCCTTTGAAAAAAATCAGATCTGAATCCACAGTAGAATGTTTGAATTTAAAATCCACCTAAAAAGACACATGTAATCTTAACTTCAGAAGTGAAGGTAGGGCTGAGGTTGTAGCTCAGTGGTATAGAGCCCTTGCTTAGCATGTGTGAGGTTCAGTTCTCAGCACTGCATATAAATAAAAAGAAAATAAAGGTCCCTATATATATATTTTTAAATTAATTAATTAATTAATTTATTTATTTATTTATTTTTGGTACTGGGAATTGAACTCAGGGGCACTTGACCACTGAGCCATTATCCCCAGCCCTATTTTGTATTTTATACAAAAATACAAAAACTCACTGAGTTGTTTAGTGCCTCACTATTGCTGAGGCTGGCTTTGAACTCAATCCTCCTGCCTTAGCCTCCCTAGCTGCTGGGATTACAGACGTGTGCCACTGTGCCTGGCCAATAACTGAAAGAATAATAAAAAAAAAAAAAAGAAAGAAAGAAAAGAAAAGAAAAAAGAAGCGAAGGTTAGCTAGGCATGGTGACGCACATTTATAATCCCAGAAGTTCTAGGCCAGCCTGGGCAATTTGGTGAGCCCCTGCCTCAAAATAAAAACTAAAAAGGGCCAGGATGCAACTAAGTGGTAAAGTGAAAGTTCAAGGTCCCCCATCCCCACCCCAGTTCAATCCTCTGTACCAAAAAAACCCCAAAGGATGTGAAGAAGTGGGAGGTGCATGTGGGTGTCATGGAGTTGAGGGTAGTGGGGGAGGGAGCAGGATGCTGTTTACCACTGGGAACCAAATGTATAAACTGTACCTGGAAATAAGATAGAGCTGAATCTGTTCAATGCAAAGCCTTTGGTCTATAGGAAGAAATCACCAACTGGAAAGAAGGAATGGGACAAGAAACATTCTTGCCACCCATCATATTCTGAAAAAGTTAATATCAGAAGTGAAATTCAAAGGCACATGGACCTCCCTTAACAGAACACCCACAACCACATTTTTAAGACATTTATATGGTCACCTTTGTTGTGAAAAAGGGAGTTGAAATAATTGAATTTCTTTGTCATTTTGTTTGAAAGTTTACATCAGTGGTCTGAATTTGTTTTTGAATTTGACATAACTATTTATATTGATTCGTCATTATTGAAAAATATATTGATTTTATGGTTTATGAGAATGCAGCAATTCTTAAAAATCGGGCAGCTGGCACAGTGGTGCACACATATAATCTCAACAATTTGGGAGGCTGAGGCAGGAGGATCGGCAGTTTAAAGCCAGTCTCAGCAAGTTAGCAAGACCCTAAGCAATTTAGCAAGATCCCAGTAAAAATCTCAGTAAAAATAAAAAGGACTGGGGATGTTAAGTATCCCTAGGTTCAATCTTGCTAACAAAGAAAAATGAAAAAATTAATTTTACAGTTCTGTTGCACGTGGATTTTTTTTATACCAAAGTATTTGAATCATATTGTTGAAGAGTCTTTATGTATATCAACAATAGCTTTCTGGTATACATTTAAAATTAATCAGGGAAGCAGGCAGGGTATAATCCTAGCAGTTCTAGGCCAGCCTATAATCCCAACAACTGGGAAGGCTGAGGCAGGAGGATTGCAAGTTCAAAGCCAGCCTCAGTAATTTAGTCCCTAAGCAATTTAGTGCCACCCTGTCTCAAAACAGCACAAAAAAATGCAATGGAATATAGCTCCTTAGTTCAATTCCTGGTACTAGGAAACAAAGGGGAAAATGTCAGGAGAACATTGCTTTCAAATCTGTAGAAAATAATCATCTAGCAGCAAATTGGAAAGTTCTGAGAAAGCCCAATTTCCAATTTCACCAGTTAGTTAAGGTGTGGGGGACAGTATTTATATTATAAATGATGTTTGAAATATTCCTCAAAACATCAGGCTTTGCTGGGTGTGTTGGCATAGCCTATAATTCTAGTGGCTTGGGAGGCTTGAGGCAGGAGGGTCACAAGTTCAAAGACAGCCTCAGCAACTTATTGAGGCCCTAAGCATCTTGACGAGACCCTGTCTCTAAATAAAATATATATTAAAAAAGGGCTTGTAATGTGGTTCAGGGGTTAAGTGCCCGTGGGTTCAATCCCTGGTATCACACACAAAAAAAAAAAGGGCATCATCTTGGTTCATGTAACCAAAGTAATAAACCTGGATGTTTCCTCCTACAAATATTTCATTATTTTAAAAATTGGACTATGAAGTTTAGATAATCCTTGTGAAACAATATGAATAAAAACTGGAGATGTCTATCCGCAATACAAGAGAAATTAAATTGAATTATACAACTAATTTTAGTAAAAAATAGGTTTCTCTGCTTTTTGCAATTACCACATGATTTCTTAAATTTTTTTTGTTTTTGGCAATAGCAATATGGAGAACAATTCATGTCCATTTTGTCTCTTTACAGTGTATAATTTAGTGGTTTTTAGTATATTCATAGATGTAGAGCCATCTCCCTTGACTAATTCCAAAATATTTTCACTACCTCAAAAAGAAACCCTGTACCCTTTAGCTCCCAACTCCCCTATCTCTAAGCAACAACTAATCTTCCATTGTCTATTTGCCTGTTCTGGACATTTCCTATAAAAGGAATCCCTTCATGTGTGGCCTCTTGTGCCTGCCTGGCTGCTTCCACTCAGCGTGGTGTTGTCTGGCTTAACCCTGTGTTGCTTGCATCAGTACTTCATTCCTCTTTGTTGCTGAGTGATGTTCTGTGGTATGGGGGATCCACATTTGGTTCGTTCATTTGTCAGCTGATGGACATTTGGGTTGTGTCTATCTTTTGACTGTTGTAACATTGCTGTCAAAATTCATGTAAGAATTTCATGTGGACATAGGTTTTTGGTTCTCTTGGGTGTGTCCTGGGAGTAGAATTGCTAGTCATGCAGTGGCTCTGTGCTTAGCATTTTGAGGAAATGCCAGATCATTTTCCATAGCAGTTATGCCATCCTACAACAGCACGTGAGGGTCCCAGTTCTCCAGGTGCTCTCTACCACTTATTATCTGACTTTTTAATTCTAGCCATCCTGGTGGGTATGAAGTGACTTCTCGTTATGGTTTTTTTTTTTTTTTTTTTTTGGTATAGGGGTTGAACTCAGGGGCACTCGACCACTGAGGCACATCCCCAGCTCTATTTTATATTTTACTTAAAGAGACAGGGTCTCACAGTTGCTTACCGCCTCGCCATTGCTGAGGCTGGCTTTGAACTTGTGCTCCTCCTGTATCTCAGCCTCCTGAGCTGCTGGGATTACAGGTGTGCGCCGCTGTGCCCAGCTCATTATGGTTTTGATTTTCTTTTCTCTAGTAGCTAATGATGTTGAACATCTTTTTCTCCATTTATTGGTCATTTGGATTTTTGGAAATATGTATTCAAATTCTTTGCCTGCCCCACCCCCCACCTTTTTAAAAAATTTATTTTCAATTTATTTTTTTAATTGGTTGTTCAAAACATTACAAAGCTCTTGACATATCATATTTCATACATTTGATTCAAGTGGGTTATGAACTCCCATTTTTAACCCGAATACAGATTGCAGAATCACATTGGTTACACATCCACGTTTTTACATACTGCCATACTAGTGTATGTTGTATTCTGCTGCCCTTCCTATCCTCTACTATCCCCCCTCCCCTCCCCTCCCATCCCCTCCCATCTTCTCTCTCTACCCCATCTACTGTAATTCATTTCTCTCTCGTTCTACTGTAATTCATTTCTCTATCTCGTTCTTTTTTCCCTTTCCCCTCATTTCCTCTTATATGTAATTTTGTATAACAGTGAGGGTCTCCTTCCATTTCCATGCAATTTCCCTTCTCCCTTTCCCTCCCACCTCTCGTCCCTGTTTAATGGTGATCTTCTTCTCATGCTCTTCCTCCCTGTTCTGTTCTTAGTTGCCCTCCTTATATCAAAGAAGACATTTGGCATTTGTTTTTAGGGATTGGCTAGCTTCACTTAGCATAATCTGCTCTGATGCCATCCATTTCCCTGAAAATGCCATGATTTTGTCATTTTTTAGTGCTGAGTAATACTCCATTGTGTATAAGTGCCACATTTTTTTTTTTTTATCCATTCATCTATTGAAGGGCATCTAGGTTGGTTCCACAGTCTAGCTAATGTGAATTGTGCTGCTATGAACATCGATGTAGCTGTATCCCTATAATATAATCTTTTAAGGTCTTTGGGGAGTAGACCGAGAAGGGGGATAGCTGGGTCAAATGGTGGTTCCATTCCCAGCTTTCCCAGGTATCTCCAAACTGCTTTCCAAATTGGCCGAACCAATTTGCAGTCCCACCAGCAATGTATAAGTGTACCCTTTTCCCCACATCCTCGCCAGCACTTATTGTTGTTTGACTTCATAATGGCTGCCAATCTTACTGGAATGAGGTGGTATCTTAGGGTGGTTTTAATTTGTATTTCTCTGACTGCTAGAGATGGTGAGCATTTTTTGGTGTACTTGTTGATTGATTGTATGTCCTCCTCTGAGAAGTGTCTGTTCAGGTCCTTGGCCCTTTTATTGATTGGGTTGTTTGTTTTCTTATTGTTTAATTTTTTGAGTTCTTTGTATACTCTGGATATTAGGGCTCTATCTGAAGTGTGAGGCGTAAAAATTTGTTCCCAGGATGTAGGCTCCCTATTTATCTCTCTTATTGTTTCTCTTGCTGAGAAAAAACTTTTTAGTTTGAGTAAGTCCCATTTGTTTATTCTTGTTTTTAACTCTTGTGCTATGGGTGTCCTATTAAGGAATTTGGAGCCCACAATATGTAGATTAGAGCCAACTTTTTCTTCTATCAGACGCAGAGTCTCTGTTTTGATATCAAGCTCCTTGATCCATTTTGAGTTAACTTTTGTGCATGGCGAGAGAAAGGGATTCAGATTCATTTTGTTGCATATGGATTTCCAGTTTTCCCAGCACCATTTGTTGAAGATGCTATCTTTTCTCCATTGCATGCTTTTAGTACCTTTGTCAAATATAAGATAGTTGTAATTTTGTGGATTGGTCTCTGTGTCCTCTATTCTGTACCATTGGTCCACCCGCTTGTTTTGGTACCAGTACCATGCTGTTTTTGTTACTATTGCTCTGTAGTATAGTTTGAAGTCTGGTATCACTATACTGCCTGTTTCACTCTTCCTGCTTAGAATTGCTTTTGCTATTCTGGGTCTTTTATTTTTTCCAGATGAATTTCATGATTGCTTTATCTATTTCTATAAGAAATGCCTTTGGGATTTTGATTGGCATTGTATTAAACCTATAGAGAACTTTTGGTAATATCGCCAATTTGATGATGTTAGTTCTGCCTATCCATGAACAGGGTATATTTTTCCATCTTCTAAGATCTTCTTCTATTTCTCTCTTTAGGATTTTGTAGTTTTCATTGTTTAAATTTTTCACCTCTTTTGTTAGGTTGATTCCCAAGTATTTTATTTTATTTTTTTGACAGTGCTGGGGATTGAACCCAGGGACTTGTGTGTGTGAGGCAAGCACTCTACCAACTGAGCTATATCCCCAACCCCTTTGCTCACTTTTAAATTAAAATTTTTTGGGGGGGGCACTGGAGATTTTTTTAGTTATAGGTAATATTCTTGAGTATTGCTAGGTCCACAGTTGATCCAATTTTTTTTTCCCTGAGGTGTTGGGGATGGAACCCCCGGCCTCCTGTATGCTTGGCAAGTGCTCTACCACTGAGCTATACCCAGCCCTTAATTGTTTTTGAGACAGAAGATCACTATGTTGTCAAGCCTCATCTCCAGCTCTTGGGCTCAAGGGATCCTCCTCTCTCAGCCTCCCAAGTAGCTGGGAGTATGGGTGTGCAGAATTTTATAATTTTTCTTCTCCAGCATCATTTTGATTAAAAAAAAAAAAAAAAAAAGGTAGCTCCACCACTGTTGAGAGCCACAACCAAGTCAGGATGGCACCTGGCATTTTGCCAGAAGGAGTGATTGAGGGGTAACACCAGCGAGCTATTAGGATGATGATGGTTAAGTTAAGCTGTGTATAATTATTGGGATGGGGGCTGGGGATATGGCTCAAGCGGTAGTGCGCTCGCCTGGCATGCGTGCGGCCCGGGTTCGATCCTCAGCACCACATACAAACACAAAGATGTTGTGTCCGCCGAAAAAACTAGAATAAATAAATAAATATTAAAGTTAAAAAAATAAAATAAAAAAAATAATTATTGGGATGATGGCTGATTGCTGTAACTGGATGATGCTGGATTGGGGCAGGCTGTGTATTCAGTTGTGTATATGGACCTCTGCTGTCCAGCAATAGGGCGGCTCCTGCTACCTTGGGTGCCCACTACTTTTGAGTTCTCGCGGAGTTCCCGTTGAGTTCCCGTGGAGTTCCCGTGGAGTCCTTGTGGAGTTCCCGTTGAGTTCATGTGGGTTCTGGAATAAAGTTAGTTCCTGCTTGAATCTGCAAGTGGCTCTTGACCTCCCGGTTATTTGTGCCCAGCCAGACTGCGGCACACCACTGAGCTACCAAAAAGGATTATTTTCAGGAACTCCCAGACATCTGTCATCTCATTTATAACTATTTCAGTATATACTCCAGGAAGATGAAAAAATGATTTTGATCTAAAAATGATGCTGGAGAAGAAAAATTATAAAATCGATTTAATACTAAGGAAAAAAGCAAAAACCCATACTGATTTGAGTTAGATTCCACTTCATACCCCACCCATGCTCCTTGGGTTTATTTTTTCCCTGCTATATTATTTCTTGTTGATGGTATGCAATGATGCTTAAAGTATTAAATTTATAATCTTATGAGAAATAATTCTCAGTAAAAATGAACTTTACATTTTTTTTAAGAGAGAATTTTTTAATATTTATTTTTCAGTTTTCAGTGGACACAACATCTTTATTTTATTTTTTGTGGTGCTGAGGATCGAAGCCAGCGCCCTGCGCATGCCAGGCGAGTGTGTTACCGTTTGAGCCACATCCCCAGCCCGAACTTTACATGTTTTTTAAAGTAAAATTTGTTGTGGGGGATTATGAATGTAGTTTCTCAGTTTTCCTGAATTGTCCTTCACTGCATTTGAAGGGAAGCCTGTGGCAAAGATCCAGGAGTACCAATTAAAAAAAAAAAAAGGTTCAACAGTAAGACCACCTCTACAGACCCTTTGGGACTTAAGTCCAGAGTGTGGCGGGGCCATTGTTGACCAGGTCCTAAGGTGTAGATAGTTTAAACTGGATACAGAAGCCATTAGTCACGGCAGCTTTGCAGAGGTTGCACAGAAGTTTTACCAGGTCATAAAACTTTTATGACCCAGAAGGACTGCCAGCAATAAACAAACGACCTCACAGCAAATACACTGGGCATGAAGCTGATTTTCTGCTGTGATAATGCTTCTGTGAGGGAACTGCCGTGTAGCTCTCAACAAGAGCTTTCCCTCATCTGGAATCCAGCCTTCCTGTTTTGAGCACTTGAAAAAGGAAACTCATTGTTCAATATTTTTTTTTTCTTTCTGTGGTTCTGGCAATTATACTCAGGGCCAGGGGCATCTACCACTGAACTATATCCCATCCCCTTTTATTTTGAGACAGGGTCTCGCTTAGTTGCTCAGGACCTTGCTAAGCTGCTGAGTCTGCCTTGAATTTGTAATCCTCCTGCCTCAGACTCCGGGTTGCTAGAATTACAGGTGTGCACCATTGCACCTGGCTTCACTATGCAGGCCTTTTAATTATTATTATTATTATTATTCTTTTTTTTTTGGTTGTAGATGCACACAATACCTTTATTTATTTATTTTTATGTGGTGCTGAGGCCCGAACCCAGTGCCTTACACATGCAAGGCATGTGCTCTACCATTGAGCCACAACCCCAGCCCACTATGCAGCCTTTTATTTTATTTTAATTTTTTAAATATTTTTTTTTATTTATCGGCGGACACGACAATCTTTGTTTTTGTTTTTTTTTTTTTTTTTGTATGTGGTGCTGAGGATCGAACCTGGGCCGCACGCATGCCAGGCGAGCGTGCTACCGCTTGAGCCACATCCCCAGCCCCACTATGCAGCCTTTTAATCTTTTTTTTTTTTTTTTTTTTTGTGCTGGGGATTGAACCAAGGACCTTGTGCATGCAAGGCAAGCACTCTAGCAAATGAGCTATATCCTCAGTCCTTATAATCATTTTTAATAAAAGTGGTAATAATAGGTTATATTCCCTATTCAAATTTAAATAATTTGTTATGGAAAATTTTAAACACGTTAAAAAGTGGATACTGTAGGATAATTGTTGAAACTGAACCCCCAGTTTCAACAATTTTTAACTCATGATCCCTTGTATTTCATTTTAATCCCCCCATTTCCAAAGAGAATTGTTTTGTTTGTTTGCAGTGTTGGGTTGAATGAACCCAAGGCCTCAACCATGCTAGGCAAGTGTTCTACCACTGAGCTACCGAAAAGGATTATTTTCAGGAAATCCCAGACATCTGTCATCTCATTTGTAATTATTTCAATGTATACTTCAGGAAGATGAAACTTTTTAAAAAATCATAGTCGTCATAATATTATGACATTGAAATAACCATTTCCTTAGTATCATTCAATATTGTTTGTTGTTTGAATTTCCTTCTATTAAAATTCTGTAGGAGCCAAACAGAGTCTGCACATGGCATCTGGATTGTGTGCCTCCCACATTTCCTTTACTCCCCTTTGCTGCTTTTTCACCTGTTTGCAGTTTTTAAGGAATGCAGATCATTTGTCTTGTCTTGCTCACATTGTAACTGCTAGTGTTTTCTGAGCTGGACAGACTGAGCCTTTGACAAGTCATTTCTGTACTATTGGCCTAGTATACCTTGTGGGTATTTAGGATTAAGTTGAATTAAAACAGGCAGGGTAGATTCTCTATGAGTACCTGTGGGGCTCCATAGCCTGAGTGGTATCCATGTGGGTCCTTTGGGACTGAGGGTTGGGTAAATCTGTTATCACCTCTCTTCTGTCTCCTGTGTTGGGTCAGGGCTCCTGAGCTTAACCATGGAGCCACCTCCTCCTTGGCCCACACATCCAACTGGCATTTTTTTTTTTTTTTAATGGTCCTGGGATTTGAACCCAGAGTTTTGAGCACGATGGCAAGCACTCTATCACTGAGCCACCCCACCTACCCTTGCAATGAATCTGAAGGGTAGGTTCATGTTGGTTGAACCTGGATAAGGACCAGTGTGGTATGCACGTAGGGACATTCTGTACAGTATGGGGATTGTAATTAAGGTACACTTGTACTAGAAGTCTTATTTTTCTTGAAGCCTTTGTTTAAGGAGTAGCACTTTTGACAGCTCTTTTTGGTGTGTAGAAGCAAATGCAGTCTTCATAAAGAGCCTTATCACATTATCACAGCAGAAAATCAGCTTCATGTTCTTTCCTTTTCCTCAAGCCACATGTGTCTCATTCTGCTTTTGCTCTTAGTAGCATTGTATTTGGGGAGCCCGCCCCTTTTCTGATTGTTTTCCCCATTGTGTTGTCTAGGAGTGTCTCCTCACCCTGTGGTATGTATCCTCGGTATAGGGCACTGGGGCAATGGACGTTGGGCCCTCGGGGTGTCCAAGCAGGTCCTTCATCTTCTGGAGAGGCCTGTGAGCTACAGGGAATAGAAATAAAAAGCCACCCACCCAGGGTTCAGCATGCTTCTCTCACTAGGGGAATAAAAAGGTGACCTCCCTCAGGTGACATTTGACTGAATTAGTGGATGAAGGGCAGGCGTAGAGCAGGCTGCAGGGTCCACCACTGGAGAGTGGTGCATGGTGGTGGGGGTTCTGGCTGGGTTCCAGGGACCTGAGCATGGGAAGGGTAAGAGGTGAGAGCACGTCTCAGAAGGCATGGACAGGGCCAGGCATGGGCAGCATGCCTGTAATCCCAGCAGCTCAGGAGGCTGAGGCAGAAGGATCGTGAATTCAAAGCCAGCCTCAGCAAAAATGAGGTGCTAAGCAACTCAGTGAGACCCCTGTCTATAAATAAAATACAAAATGGGGCTGGGGATGTGGCTCAGTGGTCGAGTACCCCTGTGTTCAATCCCTGATCCACTCCCCCTCCAAAAAAAAAAAAAAAAAAAGACATGGAGAAGACCCAGGAAATAGAAGGAGGGGCAGACAGCTGGGCTCTATGCCTTGCTCCAGATTCCATTAGACCAGGCTTTTCTGAAAGGGTCTAGTACTGGGAAAGGAGCATGCACTATGCATTATTCTGCAGAACTTCAGAAAAATCCCACAGCCAGTTCTGTGTTCTCCAAGGTATGTTCCTGGAGTTGCTTCCCTCTCTCCATCTCTAGACCATGTATCCCAGTCTGGCTCCCCAGATACCTCCCCTTGTCTAGCTGGGACCATCCAAGGCAGGCATATCCCACAGGATGCCTGGAGACGTGTACTCAGGTATCTTGCTCTGAGTGGTATCACTCTGCCTCTTGGAATTTTGGAGAACTGTATGTGCAATGTGGAGGTCTGGGATCTTGGCTGGGTCAGCTCATTGGCGCCAGGTAAACCCAGGGTGTATTGGAGGAACCAGTGGACAGGCCCTAGAGGGGTGGGATGGGAACTGCCTGCAGAGCCTTTCCTCTTCTTCCAGCCCTCAGTCTCTTGGTGTTGGCCAGGTGCTCACTGATAGGGTGTTAGGGCAGCATGCTGGGATCCTCCTGTCTCATGGAGTCATCACAGACACTGAAGAGTGTTTGGCAGGCCTTTATTCTATAGCATGTTCAGCTTTGTGAGACTATTCCAAGGGACAGTCCTCTAGGGTTTGCATCTGTGGGGATGGGAGGAGATTGTAGCCAGGTGGATGTGGGACTGCCAACTGCATTGGGGGATGATTGGCCAAACCTCATCCCCTTTCTGAGGCAGCAGAGGGAACTTGGGTAATGAGAGAAACGTGTGTAGTACTGTCTAGTCCTGGCTATAGCAGCACTGCTGCTGCCCTGTGGATACTGAGAGACATTACACTCCTTGCGTGGAGCTCCAGCAGCCTGGTCTGTGGCATGTGTCTTAGAAACTTCCTGGCTCTGCAGGTTGTGTATACAATATAATAGCTGTTCCTTGGAGACTCTTTTTTTTTTTTTTTTTTAAAGAGAGAGTGAGAGAGGGGAGAGAGAGAATTTTTAATATTTATTTTTTAGTAATCGGCGGATACAACATCTTTGTATGTGGTGCTGAGGATCGAACCTGGGCCGCACGCATGCCAGGCGAGCACACTACTACTTGAGCCACATCCCCAGCCCCCCTTGGCGACTCTTTGAGGTCCACATTAGCAAGGGCTTAGCTATTTAAATGTGCTCTTGAACTTTGTGGTTTTTATTTGAACTTAAGGAACAAATTGATACTCATCTGTGTGTGTGAGCTCACGTACATCCAGCTCTGATGTTTTTCCTTGCTAGCTCTTGGAGAGGTTAGAGGTCTACAGGCAAATGAGGCCATGCAGATGCTGTGCTCCTGAAGGCCCCACCCCACCCAAAGCTGCTTCCTGCTGGGCACCTGGGGAAGGACCAGTGTGCAATGCACATAGGGACATTCTGTACAGTACTGGGATTGTAATCAAGGTACACTTGTACTAGAAGTCTTATTTTTCTTGAGGCCTTTGTTTAAGTAGTAACACTTTTGACAGCTATTTTTGGTGTATAGAAGCAAATGCAGTCTTCATAAAGCTAGATGTCCTTTAAAATATGTTAAGCAGGGACTGGGGCTGTAGTTCAGTGGCAGAGCACTTGCCTAGCATGTGTGAGGCACTTAGCACATATAAAAAGAAAGGCATGCTGTCCATCTACAACTACCAAAATAAATAAATAAATGAAGATTTAAAAAAATATGTTAAATATTGGCCAAGCTTTCACTAAAATTGTGTTCGTTATTTGGAAAGCTCTTTTCATTTGCCTGGTTTTCAGTGTCTCATTTCCAGGCATCTGGTAGGGAGAGATAGCTCTCAGTTCATTAAGTGCTATATGAAATCAAAATAACACTTTGAAAGGTCTGACATAAAAACATCCTTCTTTTTTCCTGTTTGTGCATGTGTTTATTTGGGGGATGGCAGACTAAGAGAAAAAGACAGCAGGACATTTACTCTATTTGTCTGCTTAGTGTCTGGATAATTTTCCCTTTTAGTTTCATTTCCTTTATGCTGACATTTTTATATTACTGAGAAAATATCAAGCACGAGGGTTTTACTTATTTAAGAAAGGTATCCTAGAAATGCATAGGTTCAGTTGGATAATGTGACATAGCATTTAATGTGGTAGAGACTGGCGCACAGTCTGGGCAAATTAAATTTTAATTTTTTTAAGTTGAGGCTAAAACAAATAGCATTTAAAAAGTGTTTCAGGATTACTGAAACACTGTTATATGCCTCTTTCTCAAAAAAGGTAGATTCTTCTGTAGGTTAAGTGCTTTGAAAATGACTTTTTTCTTGGCCAGGTATGGTGGTGCACAACTTGAATCCCAACTACTTTGATAGTCTGAGGCAGAAGGATCAAGAGTTTGAGGCTAGCTAGGACAACTTAGTGAGACCCTGTCTTCAATAACAAGGTTGGGTATTTAGCTCAGTGGTAGAAAACTGTGCTAGGGGTTCAGTCCCCAGTATTACCAAAAAAAAAAAAAAAGGAACAAGAAAAAAAAAAGGACATTTTTCCACCTTAAATTTTATTATGCTGGGAGACCCTAGAGGTCTGCCCCCAGGGGCTGACCTGGTGACAGCAGTCAAGGTAACAGTGGCCTGGGTGGGCATATGAAGGGAGACAGGGCGGGGCTGCTCCTTATTTCTGCTCTTGGAAAGAAGCTTAGTCTTCCCTCCGAGCTGTATGCTTGGTGATTGGTTAAGAAGAATCACCTGGATGCCCGTTAGATATGGGGCTGTGAATCACTGATTTTATTCTTACCTCCCTGTCTGGCCACTGCTGTTCCCTGTAGTTTCAGGTGTCTGGCAGTGGATTAGATTCTAGCAGGTTCATACAATTTTGGAAGAAAAATTTTTTTCCCCTCCATGCACTTATTTCTTATGCAGAAACACAGAGCTAGTCACTAAACACAGTAAAAGCTTGGAGTTTTTGGTTAAGAGAAGAATTTCTATTAAAATGATTGCTTTTATATACTATAGTATATTAGCTGTCCAGTTCAGAAAGTTTGTCAGGCAGACATAGATAATTCACTGTTGGGCTCTGGGCACTTACTAAGAACATTGGTGAAGATTGGTACATGCAGGTTTAGCAGCTTAGACTTTCTGTTGATCTCCAGGATATAAGCTAGAATTTTTAAAAATAACCAGCATAAACTTGTTTTTCTTTTTATTAGTGTTTTCTAGTTGAATGGATTTTTTTTAAAGTCATGTTAAGCGAGAATTCACATTTATATTCAGATTGAAGCTTCTGCCCCATATGTGTGGGTCACAAGCCCCAACCATGAGGTAGAGGGGAGGAGGTTGGAGAAGCATCTTGGGAGTACAGGGTCTCTCTTCATTCAAGTGAGGTCCGTGTTTGAGTGATTGCAGGAGGCAGCCCCTGAGCTCTGAGGATAGGAGTCCTGAATTCCTGAAAGGCAAAAGTGAATCCTGAGAGGCTGAGAGAATCCTGAGAGGCAAAAGTGGAAGGAAGATGGGAGATGTAGGCATGCCTGGAGGCATGTTGGCTCAGCTCATAGCTGCGTGGGGCCGAGCGGAGGCCATGCACCTGCTGAGTGTCCTGTAGACGGATGTGTGTCCCCAGAGCAGCTTCTCCAGTGGTCTTTGAGCAAGCAGCAGCACAGAGAGTCCCCTGGGATGATGGCAGCATCACAGTGGTCCCACCTTGTTGCCTTGCTTTCCTCTACTTCCTCAGGTGATCTCTCAGTGGCCCTTTATCCTAGGACTGGTCCTGATAGTTCTACACCCAGAGCTTGCTCTTAGCCCTTATGTCTGTTTCTTCATTTCAGTGAGATCTTTTAAATGTCTTTAATATATTTTGAATAAATGACTGAAAGAATTATGTATCCAAGCAGGTCCCATTGTGACACCTACCTTCTCCCCCGGTGGTAAGATCTTCTGTGTCCCATACCACTTGTGTCTGGGTTGTTGTTTTGGGAGTTTTTGGGGTGTGTGTGTGTGTGTGTGTGTGTGTGTTAGTATGTTGGTAGTAGGGGTTGAACTTAGGGGTGCCTGGCTTCTAGGATTATATGTGTGTGCCACTGTGCCTAGTAGATGTCTGGGTTTTTGTTGTTGATGTTGTCTTTTCACTTTCTTAATGGTGTTTTTTGGACTTTTTTTTCCACATTTAGTAATTTTAGTTCAAAAACAAATGTTTTTGGTTTTGATGCAGCCTGACTTGTCTGTTATTTTTTTGTTCATGCTTTTGGATTTGTATGTTTTCTTCTGAGTGTCTACAGTTTTAGGTCTTTATTTTATGTCAATGTTTCTAGTTGGACATGAAGCAGGGTCCATGACTCTAGCATATGGCTGCCCTTGTGTCCTCATGCCCTTGTTGAGGAGACAGCTCTTCACTGTGGAATTACCTTTGGACCATGTCTGGTTTTTGTGCTTTGAGCACTGGAATCGTGCAGTGCTGTGTTTCTGATTTCCTTGGTTTCATACCACACTCCCAGACATGGCCGGCCCTGTTATGCATGACTTGAGTTTGTTCTTGCTTTCTCAGGTGTGCTGATAGTGGTCGTCGTGAGAGCACCACAGAGCATCTGTTCTTCTGTTGGTGAACTTCTGGGTTCTTTGTAGTTTCTGACCACAGGTGCAGAGCTGTTGTGGACAGTCCTGTGTATATCTTTTTTGGAGACACATTCACGCCTCCTCTTGGTGTTGCCTGGGACAGAGCTCCTAGGTCCTAGGCACACTTGTGGTAGCCCACAAGCTGTCTCCGCAGATGTGGAATGGAAGGCTGTCAGGCGTCATGTTTAGAGGAGAAACTGGATTTCCAGTTTTCAAAGGACATGAACCATGCGGTTCATCTAAACTGAAAGGACACTGACTGCCACTGTCAGGTCCTCAGAAGATTGGCTCAAAATGAGAAGTGGCCATTACTGTGTAGAAAACACTGTGCTTCTCTGAATTAATAACAATGGCATAAAAACATCTTTGATAATAGACTATCTAGTAGGAGGTTAAGAACAACATGAAAAATAGTTAATTTTGGGGGGCAGGTACTAGGGATTGAATCCAGGATCACTCAACCACTGAACCATATCCCCAGCCCTTTTTTGAATTTTGAGCCTGTGTTTCACTGAGTTGCTTAGGGCCTTGTTAAGTGGCTAAGGCTGGCTTGAACTCTTGGTCCTCCTGCCTTAGCCTCTCAAACTGCTGGGATTACAGTGTGTGCTACTGTGCCCGGTTGTAAAATTCTTGATATTACAATAAAAATCATACATGTATATGAAACAAATAACAAAAGGGTAAAAATACTATGTGTTATGAACTTGGGCCTGTGTTCCTCAGCTGGCTTAATTTTCAGTAAGGGATAGTATCTGTCCTACATGTTTTGGAGATTGTACATGACATCCTTGGCATAGTGTAGGTGTTCAGAAAGTGGTAGCTGCCATCAGCAAAGGGGTGGGTTTGATGCTTATTGAATGTGTGGGACATAAAAGAGTAAAAAGCAGATTTTATTAAGTCAAGGTCCTACTTTCTCATGCCTGTCAGACAGGAAGGGCCATGTTATAAATTTGGATTAACCCTAACTAGTGGGTATACATTTTTGATTATCAAAGTTTCACTGGATTACTGAAATGAAGATTGCCCTGGAATCATATTAATTTGCTGATGCTTTGAGAACTGGTACTTTACTGTTATACTTGGTTGAGTGACTTTAGTAAATGCCATGTTATCAGTGATTTGTCCTAAGTCCTGTGACTACTGTCCACTAGAAACATGTTAGCAAGTCTCCAGTCCCAGAGTGAGAAACAGGAAGAGAGGCAGTCTTATTCTGTCATGGATCTCCAGTGGCCAAAGCCCAGAGCTCGTCTATCCTCCATCTAGCAGCAGAGACCTCTCTACGCAAGGCACTGTGGGAGGAAGAGGTGCAAATGGTTCTCTTCCTTTTGGTCCCAGCCTTCCGATGCGGGGGACTTCTCTATGTATATTTGGATGGCCCAGCCTCTTGCTGGGAGGCAGGGAGGAGGTCATTCTTCATTTCTTATCCATTCCCTCGCAGAGGCCAACCTCCTTTCCCACATTGCCCTTCTAGAGATGGGGCCTGTCCCCCATTGGTGCTGCCTGCTGTTTTGGGGAACAGTCTGTAATGATGCTTTATGCCTTTAAAAGAACTGTGTAGAATGTGGGGGAAGCTGGTCAGTCACCACAATTCCAGTTATCTAGTTCCCAAACAAGATTTGGAATTATAGAGAGTCATCTCTTTAGCGTGGTTGCCATCCTATTTTGCTGAACTGGTGAGAGTCCCGACTCCACTATAAGATCCAGAATGCCTCCATTTAGTGTTCTGTGAAATCTGTGTATTACCAAAATATGTACATATCATCCTAGTAGTTGGCTTAATAACATTGTGTGTTTATAAATATATATATATTTTAATCAGAATTAACTTTTTTGGGCTGGGGTTGTGGCTCAGTGGTAGAGCACTTGCCTAGCATGTGTGAGGCACTTGGTTTGAGACTCAGCACCACATATAAGTAAATAAACCCATTGACAACTAATTAAAAAAATGTTTATTAAAAAAATTAACTTTTATTCAAAGTAATGAAAGTTAAGAAAATGGGAGAAAAAATAGTAGAATCATTGATTTATACCAAATAAAAAATTGGCTGTATCTGTGTGTGTAGTTCCTGTTCTACTGGTGTCCGGAAACCGGCTACTCACTAAAGAACTTCCTGCTGTGGGAGCCGGAACCCCGGCAGGTGAGCTGTGCCTAGAGAGGCACCACCTGCTCACATGCCCTCACAGGCAGATTGAGGGCCATCAGGGTTCCCCTTAAGGAGGTGGCTATGTTCTGCTGATGGCCTTTTGAAGTTTGTTTGAAACCCTAGAATTTGATGTGATGGTTTATCGTTGGCATCTAGGTACATGGAAATGAGCTGCTTGTTACTGTGATCTGCGCAACCCATGCTTGGTTGGGTGAGTTGGCCAGTCTGATGTTGTCTGAGTTGGCCAGGTTAGGAATGAACTGACTTTGCCTCCATTCTAAGACTAATGCCTTGGTTTTTTTTAAAACAAACATTTGGTGAAAATGCTTGCAAGCCTCTCATCTGTACTTTGTGGGTCTTGCCTTCTCAGTATTGGAGATTGAACTCAGGCCTCTCACTTGCTAGGCAAGCCTTCTACCGCTAAGCTACATCCCGATCAACACCCCTACCCTTTTTTAAATTTTATTTTGAGACAATCTTGCTAAATTGCCCATGCTGTCCTCTAACTTGGTGATGATCTTCCTGCCTCAGCCTCCTTGGTAGCTGAGATTATAGGTGTGTGCCGTTGCAAAAACACTTTGTGTTTTTTGCAGTAAACTTTATAGTTGTCTGCCCTTGCTGCCCTCCCTCCATCCTGTCAGTCTCAAATTCAGTCTAATCAGACTTTTGTCTCCCCACATCCTTCAAAACTGCTGCTTTTGTCAAGTCTCCATGGCAGAAACCAGTAGGTAGTTCTCAGTCCCTACGTGCCTTCAAGATGGAGCCCCCCACCTTCCTGGTTCCTTCTTCTCTCTGGTGTCAGGCACCCCAGGTTTCAGTCCTTGGTCTCTCCTATCTCTACTGACTCCCTGGGTGACTCTGGCTCCTGACCGCAGCCCTACTGTACACCCTGTACCTAGGCTTCTTTTGGGAATCCACACTTGCAGATTCCCTCCCCATCTCAGCTGTGGCTAACTCCACATTCCTGGTCACTCAGACCAGTGCACTGGGTAGTTGTCACATTGCATAGCCTATTGTGCAGCATACCTAGGGGTTCTACCTTTCAAATACAGGTGGTCTGCCCATTCTCACCACCTCCATAGCTTTTGTCCCTACAGGCAACTGGCAGTATGTGTCCCACTCTGCCCACCATCCCCCCCGCCCCGCTTCATCCCACGTCCCCACCTTTTCTGTTAGCTGCAAGGCTAACTCCTTCCTATGCAATCTATGTGTTCCTTCCATTTAAAGTTTCTTCTCCGTCTTTACTGAAATGTGAACTCTTTGCAGGTGTTTGCTCACAGGTCTATCCCCACTACCTGGAACAGTTCCTGGCAAAACTAAACACTGGTTTAGTTGATTCATGAATATTCAACCTCTGTAAGTGAGGCTTTCTGGCTGGCACCTTTTGATTAGGTAGGTAGTAAGTAGTTATTGTATCAGTGACACCTATCATCTTAATGCTGTACTGCAGTTTGCAAAGTGTTTTTATTTATTATCGCATTGGTCATGTGTTCACCCAACACAGACTTCAGTCAGTATACCACATCCCATGTCAGCTCCCTGAGAGGTACAGATGAGCTCCCTGAGAGGTACAGATGCTCTCCCTGTATCTGCCATGTGGCTGCCTGATTGGCTTCTTCAGACTCTGTGGTTCCCTTCTTCCTACCTTCGCTTGTGCTGCTCTTTCATGAGCCATCCCCTTAGAAACACATCCCCCCCGCACCACCCCAATGCAGTAAAAAGACTTCAAGCCTGGTTTGAAAAACTGTGTCCTCACAAAGCTTTTCCTCCTCTCTCTCTCCTCCGCATTCCCCTTTTAAAAAAAATATAATCTCTCCTCCTGCTTATTTCTTTTCTATCTTTGGAAAAGGGGATAAAATTCCCATGCCATAAAATGCACCCCTGTGGCTGACTCCTTAGAGATGCTCTGGTATTTGTCTGGCTCCCGATCTGCTCTACTTCTGCCCTCTGCTAACCTGGGTGGGCCTGGTATGGGAGCCCTGTGAGCTTTCCTCAGTGACTGTGGGCTAAACTGACTCGGCACAGGAGCCTGCTCCTCAGCTCCAGTGTTGGAGAACAAGAAAGCAGGGCCTGGGTCCTTGGGTCATTATTGAGTGACGCTTCCTGGAAGAAGGCGACTGTAGGCAGCTCCAGGTTCATCCCCAGAGCCTGACCTACTGGACTGTGATTCCAGATGATACATTTCTTCATTATTGTTGAATTTGAAGGGTGATGTAGGTGAAGAGGGCTAGGGAGATTTGTGGTTTGGAGAAAAACTAGAAAGATTATTGAAAGGCCTTAGAAAGTTAAACAGTGTTGGAAAAAACAAGGACTTCATCCTAAAAATTTTAGTGAAAGAAACAGTCAAGATGCCATATTAAATTATGATGTTTCTTGCTGAGTTATATTTTAGCATGGCCTACATTAGAGGGTACAGAAACCTAGGACTTTTTTCCTTGTATCTGTTCTGGCTGGTGTAATCCTGTTATCCCCAAAGCAGAATGTAGCTTAGAAGATTCAGGGAGGCTGGAAATGACTTTTCTGGCGAGGCTTAGTACCCTCTCTGTAGGTAGTGGGCACTGTGTTCCCTGCCACTCCTGCCAAGTGCCTGTCTAGGAGCATCCTGATCGCCCACGGTGCTAGGAGAAGGGCCCAGGGCCCACATTATTCACATCCTCCTGGGGCCAAGCAGCTCTTTTGCAATGGGGTCTCAGGGCCTTACTTGTCTTACTGGAAGATGGGGAGCATATTCAGTGCACACCCTGATTCCTGGCTTCATTTGCTGGCAGCCCAGCGGCTCTGGGTCTTTCGGAACACATGTGTGGGAAATGTTCCACATCCAGGTGTCACTTTCTTTTACGTGCAGTGCTGAGGCTTGTTTTGGACCTGTCTCATTAAAATGAGGTCAAACAAACAATAGATAATTAAAACTCTTAAATCTAAAATTCTACTTATTATAGGGGAAAATGTGCATTTTTTCAAAAGTTTTTGTTACCCCATTTTCCCCCAAACAGTGGGGTAACAGACCCTTCTGTGTTCTTCCACCCATGGCTTCAGTGACTGCACTTTACTTCTGCCCAACCATGAGGAGAAGCCTGTGAGCAAGGCTAGGAAGTAGGCAGCAGTGGCAGAGATGTGACTTTCAGTGACCTTTCATGTTCCAGATTTATAAAGAACAAGGAAAGTAGCCACCTGTGTGGAAATGTGATGGTGGGTGGAATGATCAGATGCTCTTGCCACTACCTTAGAACCCTCACCCCAGATGCAGGTCACCTTCACACTCTGAGCCTGTGGGAAGGCAGTAGAAATGCTGATTTAGGTAGGGATCAGAGACAGCCTGCCCCTGACCTAGCCCACTGGAGGTGCCATGCTCACTGTAGCCCTGCTGCCCAAGGGCTGCTCTTCAACAATGGCCACCCCTAGGGCCCACCCACATAGGGCCCTTTCAGGGTATGGCGTGTCAGTTCTTACGTGGTGCTTACGTGTCTACTGTGTTGTGACCTGCCTGGAGGTGGTTGTTTATAACCAGGGCACCTTCTTTGGTGAATTGGCTGGATTCTGTGGTATGTTTGTTTACTTATTGTTAAATGTGACATATTTACTAACATAACTAATCAGACAAAATGTGACCTAGTAATCCTCGAGAGCTTACTCTATTGGACAGAGCTGAACACTTTGTGGGGATCACCTAGCTGAGTACACCCAGTGAGATCCTTGAGGTGCAGGCTGTTTGTTGCTCCAGCTTGCAGGTGAGGAGACAACCTCAGAGAGGCCAGGTAAGTATTCTGCATGCTCAATGATGGAGTGGCTCCAGCCCCTGCTGCACAGGATGAACCTTCCACTAAGTAGTGGTGATCTTGGGTAGCTCTGTTCCTCACCCAGAATTTCTCAGATGTGAGTGTGTGTCCGGCTGACACTGAGGGTCTGTTAAACACAGCCTTCCTGGGGTCCAGTGCCATAGATCCCAAGAAGGATAAGGAGATTCACCTTCTCCCAAGTTCCCAGGTGTCGCTGCCTCCACTGCTCTGAATTTGGGCATTCCATTTCTAAAACCACCCCCTTATACTCAGGGTAGTTGTACCTGCCTGACTTTTGGCAGCATATCATGTGGCTGGCTGACAGGGAGATGCTGCCAGTGGAGCAGCCTGACTTCTAAGTTCAGGTGCCCTGCTGAGTGGGATACACTGTAGGTCTGCCACATTTGGTCTGGGGAACCCAGAGTGAAATAGATGTTATAAAAACACCATAATAATAATTATTTAAACCTTCTCTAAGCTCTTCAGCCACTGGCTAACTTGCACTTATTCTTTACTTCTGATTTTCCTTTTTCTTACATTTAGGATGTAGATAGACAGGATGCTCCTAGTGGCTCACAAAAGAAGTGGCCTGGAAGCTGGCCACATTATTGTGTAGCAACAAGAAGAGTGGGGTCCTTGTGATAAAGCCTTTGCAGCATTTCTGTGACTTGAATGATGCCATTGGCTCTGTCCTTCAAGTCACTGTCATACACTTGGAATGTGTTTGTGTGTGAATACACATACATAATACATGTACATATTTTTTAAATTTTTTTGTGGTGTTGGGGGGTTAAACCCAGGGCCTTACACATGCTAGGCAAGTGCTCTACCCTCAGCCCTGCAATAAATTTTAAACTAAAACGTGTTTCTGTTCACAGCAGCAGGGGACCTGGCTTTATGTTGTGAAGGTTAGGTTGCTTTGCATAGGCTCTTTGCTTTGCCAAAGGACTTCCAGAGGGCAGTGCTGCATATGGTTTCCAGGAGTACTGGGGACTGCTTCCTCTTTGACTGGGGGCTTCAAGTGGGGACAGACCACCTTCCAACAGGATGACAGAACACCTCAGAGTGATAGGCAGAGGTGAGGCCGTAGGATTTTATTCTGGTAATGACAGAGCAAGCCCACAAATGGGAAAGAATGGAGAAACATTCAGTCTGTCTGGTTTGAGAGAAGGCAAAGAGGAAATCAGGCATTCCCAGCCCCCATAGTCTTGAGACAAGTGTAAGTGAGGCTCGCGGTACCCCCATCCTCCCGCCATGGCCTCAGCTTGGAATGAAGGTTTCCTAGTCTGGCATTGGCCTCCCTTCCCTGGCTGTTGGACTTTCACTGCCTGATCTGAACCCCACTTGGCTTCTGTCTCAGAGTATTATTAAAGGGCTTTCTTTTCAGTCCTCTAAAATCTCATGTTGTATTCAGTTAAAATTTAATGTCTGTCCTTATAAGTATTTTAGTTCTGCCATCCGCCTGAGTGGGAGAGTCTGAACTTGAGAGCTTTGCTGGATGCTTCTGGAAGAGTACGTTTTCTCCAACTTGTGGTTCCTGATGACACATTCGTGACTGCCTGGCTGCTTGTGATGGAGAGTGCTGTCAATTCGTAAAACATCTTAGTAATTGAAACAAGAGAACTTGTTTTTTTAATTTGAGCACATTTTCCAGAAACTTTATGTAGGTTATCAGCAGCCAGAACTGGATGTGTTTTGGAACTATAAATTCGTTCTAAAATGGGTCTGTGGAGTGCTTGCTTTTCCTTCTCAGGCTGGCCAAGAACTTGACCCTCAGCCTGTGCTCATAGGAGCCTTAGCTGTACATTCAGCAAGGTGAACCTGTCCACTTCATTTTACTGCCGGCTGTGTTCCCTGGCCAGCCCCTGGTGCTGTTCTGGCCTTAATCTCTCTGCAGGAGGATCCAGCACAGGACCAGGCAAGTGTGGGTCCTTGCTGCCTACTGCCAGTTGAGGCCTGACTACGTCCTCTCTAGGTGTCCCCTGGAGTTGCCCTATGCTCTAGTCAACCCTGCGGTTACTGCTTTGAGCAGTTTTCAACATGCTCTCTTAAAGGGACCAGAGCAGGAGTGACTGTTGAAAGGGGAAGTATTCTCAGGGGTGGGAGCCATTAATTGAAGTTTACTTTTGTCCCTCTTGCCCTCTGCATGACAGTGGCCTTTAGGGCCCCTGGTTCTTTTTTTAAATTCTTTAAAATTTTTTTTAGTTGAGATGGACACAATACTTTTATGTTGTTTGTTGATTTTTATGTGGTGCTGAGGATCGAACCCAGTGCCTCACACGTGCTAGGCGAGCACTGTGTCACTGAGCCCCAGCCCAGCTCCTAGGGCTCCTGATCTTCATGGTAAATGTGTTATTTATACCAGATAATCTTTAAGACTGTTTCCAAGTCTAAATGTATTGATGTGACTACAAAGCTGCTGAGGCAAGGACTGAAGAGACAGGGGTGGGAGGAACAGTCCAGCCAAATCCAGAGGGAGGCGAACAGCTGGAGCTGGAGAGAGGGAAGTGGGACATCTCTCCTGCCTTCCTGTGGGCTGCTGCCCTGGGACCCAGCCCCAGCCCTCCTTCCTCTGACTATCCTGCCCCCATCCAGCTAATCTACTCTTATTTCCTTTCTTGGTAAACAAGAAGGAGATAAAGGGGTCATCAGTTTCTCATTTCACAATGATGATTTTCATCAAAAGGTCCTCCTTCCACCTTCACTTCCTGGCAAAGCCTTTCCTGTTTGAAGAGAGTACTGGGTTCTAATTTTCCTTGCAGTTTGGACATTATGTTTGACAGTGGTAACCTTTGAGTGTTGAATTCATTAGATTTTAGGTCATTAAGAGAAGTTCAGTGGCGTCTGCATCATGAAGGAATGGGTTAGGGTTAGGTTTAGGGTCAGGGCTACGGTTGAGTTTTTATTCAACTTTTTGGGGTGAAAACTGTCCCAAGATGTTCAATATATTCTTATAGGAAAAAAGCAAGCCCTCCTTGAGGGGAAGGTAGCCTCTTTGTGACAGTTGGTCACTATGAGCGTTACAGATAGCATACACAGGGGACTGTATTTACTGAGCTCCACCTTCACGCCAGGTGCCTGGGGAGTGATGGACAACCAGGTGCAGTAGACCTGCCCTCCTGGGACTTATGTCAGTGAGGAAGACAGCCAGAAAAAGGTGAGGAAGGTGGTATCTGGGTGTTTCAGAAGGCACCAGATGCTTAGGTAAAGGTTAGTGTCGCAGCCCCACCTACCCCTGCCTGCCTGTGACTGTAGCTGCAAGGTGCCAGCTGACCAGTTTGGCTGTGTTCTGAGCTGAAGAGGGGCCTTGTCTGTCTGGATCCTTAGCATGTTGCCTGGTAGATATTTACTAACCCAGTATCATTTCATATTTGTTGATAGAATGTGAAAGAGAGTTCATTTTATTCTTTGTAAAATTTAAAATAGTTATGTTTGGTCTTACTTCATAATCTATAAGTTCATTATCACCATGAGAGTCCAGTTCATGTATTGTAGCTGGTCAGTTTTCTTCAAGCTACCCATAATATTTGTAGTCTTCTTTACCTACCTGCCCCCCAACACAGTGGGGATTAAATTCAAGGTCTCCTGCATATTAGGCAGGTAATGCACCACAGAGCATAGCTTTTTAAAATTTAACTTTATTTTTGAAACAGGGTCTCACTGAATTGCAGAGGTTGGCCTCAGCCTCCTGGCCATCTTCCTGCCCCAGCCTTCTAAGTAGCTGGTATTATAGGCACGAGCCACCACATCCAGCCAAATTGTCTGTATTTTAAGAGAATCTCTGTATAAATGGTATTTAAAATGAGCCCTTAATGATTTTCAATTGTTTGGATTGTTGTGGTTTGCTTTGCATCTGAATGTTTTTAAGAATATGTGCATGACAAGCGATGTTGCACCCTGTGGGTGTAATTCATAAAATTTTGTAGCATTTGTATTCTGAAGAGCATCCCAGATTCTAGATTTAGGTGATGAAAAGTCAGCAGACTGAAAAATGGCTTTAGAGAAGATGGACCCTGTGTTTCCTTCTTGCATGCCCTTCGGTTGCTCTATAATGCCTCTCCCTTTCCAGCCCTCACCTCTTCCCCACCATGTAAGCTGGTGGTTCAAAAGTGATCTTTTTGTGAAAATACAAGACAGCAGTTCACTATAAAAATAAACAAAAACCCCACTGTGGTCTCTACCTTCTCAGGCACCATAGCAATACCTGTGATGTTTTTACTCCATTACCGCCACCATTACTTGCCATCTCTCTGGGTCTTTCCCAGTTCAGTAAACTGAGTCTCCTTCATCAAAGTGCCTGGGCTGAAAACCCCCCTAGCATCCATCCTGGAGCCAGGGGCATCTGGGCTCAGCCTGGCCCTCAGCCACCTGGTTCTCTGTATGCACTTGGCTAGCTTGGCTCTTTCCCCTCCCACCTTTAACCTCTACTGCTTGTTTTACAGTTTGCAACAAATGACTTCTTTAAAAAAAAAAAAATCCCCCCCCCCAATGCTTTGAAACAGTTTCAAACTTAAAGAAAAGTTGCAAATAAGGGAACAAAGAGTTCTCATCTCCAGACTTCTGGAGAATGAATTCTGACATTATACCTGCTTGTCCTTGAGGCTTCAGAGTGTTTCCTACAAACAGGGATATTCACATAACCACAATGTGACCACAAAACCAGGAATTTCATATTGATGCTTGTTACTGTGTAGTCTTTAGAGGTGTCAGGCTGGCACTGATTCCTCACACCATCTTGTGTGATCCAAGGATCGGTGCAGGGCCCCTCCTGTGTGACCTTGTCTGTGTCCTGAATTCCATTCTGCATGAACAGCTCCTTAGTCTTTCCTTGGCTTTCATGACCTTGGCACTTGGAAATTGCTGACCAGTCATTTTAGAGCATATTCCTCCTACGTGGAGTTACCTGACAGGTAAGAAAGTCACAGAAGTGAAGCTGCATTTTCTTTATTGTGTTCTGTCAGATGGTGTCAGTTTCGCTTTGTCATGTTACTGATGATGGCTGCTCGGTCAATCAGTTTAGGTGGTATCTGTCAGCTTTCGATGTAGTCACCCTTTTGACTTGTGATTGACAGGTGTTTTGATGAGGTCTACTTTGTGCTATCAGTACAGACTCCTTTGGGTTGCCAGTGTCCTTTGCTGGGTTGTGATCTATCAGTCAGTGTTTGTTTTGATTTGCCACCACTGAGCTGGTCTGCACAGCAGGGTGCCTCAGGCTCACCTTGTACTTTGCTGACTGGGCTCTGGACTTGCCAGAGGAGCTCTGTTTCCTTCCAAGGAGAAACCAAGACCTGGCACTGGCTGTGCTTGTTGTTGGGATGTTGCTCCTACCAGGCTCTCGACAGATGAGCTAGGGCCATGTGTGTGTACATACCAGTTTATGCTTGAGTGTATTTTTCCTTGTACCTATATATTGCCAACAGTGAGGACACACTCAACCATGCAAATCCCATACTGAATGGCTGGTTTCAGTTTTCTCCCTTATTCGTAGCACTGTTCTCTGACAGTGAGGAGTCTGGCTTTTATCACCTATGTGTTTATCTGATCAGGCCTCTATATACACCAGTCTCTCCTCCCTCACCTGGCTTGCTCACCCCCACTTGGCTCTCTGACCCTTGCTCCCTGTTAAACTTGGCCTAGAGAGGATGCTAGAAGGCGCCTGCAAGTCCAGGAGGAGGCAGGTCACAGCTCCCCATTTCTTCTCTCTGACACCTGGCAGCTCCTCATCCTCTCAGCCAAGTTCCTTCTAGTGTTAGGCAGCTGGTTTCGCTTTGAAAGTTTCCCCACACTTGTTGAACAGTGTTGTTATAGCCCCCTCTGGAACCCAGGGTCTGCGCTCCTTCTTGATACCTGAGTCCCATCCTTTGCACTTAGAGATTCTAGGACTGGCCAGTATTGCCCTATCCTCAGGGGCTGAGTTCAGCTTTATAGGGCCTTTGCCAAGTGTGTATGACCACTTCCTTCACCTCCTCATCCTGAGGGCAGTGGGTCCTGCGTCATTTAGTGTGCCCCTTTTCATTTCTTTCAAGAACTTAGAGTTCTTCATGTTTTCTTTGTTCAGATGTCTGATGTGGTTTCTGTCTGCTGGCTTTTTCCAGCCCAGAGGGCAGGGTCACCTTATATCATGTCAACACTAATCAACGGCCTCATTGGAAGCATCCCTATTTGTCCTTTCCACCTGCTGCACCCCATCCATCTTTCTTGGCCAGGCTTATCACCTTTCCTAGTTAGACCTTACGCCCAGTCCCTGTGTGGGTTGGTCTGCCATTGTCACTGTCTCTTCTGGCTTTAGCTACTACAGTCTTAGTAATACTTACATGTCAGCACAATGTTGTCACTGTGGCATCAGAAATGTTTGAAAATATCAAGTGTTCTTTAAAAATGATGTTTTTTCCTTAGACTTTTCCTTCTGGGTTCTTCTTTTAGTGCCTCCATTTTTAGAAGTTAGCTATCATCCATGTGGATTTCCTTTTGCTTGATTTTGTAGTTTATCTTTTTATCTTTGTTATTGAGATTGTTTCTGCTGTTCTTCTCTTTATCAGACTGGCCCTGATAAATCCACTTCTCCCAGTTTCAGGGACACTTGTTCAGGACTGTTACAGTGTATAAGCAACAAAAAGTGTTTTGTCAGAAGTATAGGAGAAAAGCTTGACATGGAAGACCAAGTAACTTCAGGGCAATTAATGTGAAAAGGGGAGAGATGCAAAGAAGGACATCACAGCCCAGGTGCAAGCTACTTTCTGTTGTAACTTCCCTAATCTATACTGCTGATGAGTCCCTGGAAAGAGCTTTTGCCATTTTGTGGAGGAGGAAGCCTAGTCCCAGAGGGGCAAGTGACTTTTTTCTAAGATGGCACAGCTACCAAGTGTTACACTTAGGACTCTCTTTTGTCTCCTAATGGAAGCCAGGGTTTTTCTCTGGACCCCACAGTGAGTGTGTCCCCCACCTCCTGCCCAAGTAGGGATGAATAGTCAGACCACTTTCCTAAGACCACTCAGATACGTGCAGATGGTTTAAAGGAAGAATCAAGGCCAGCACTTCTTATCCCACTACAGAGTGCTTTAAACAACAGGTGGCCTAAAGGGTTAGGTATTATAAAAAGCCATGCAGCAGAAAATAGTATTGAATTTGAGATCTTCAAAGGGTTGATAACTTTCTAAGCCTTAATAAAGTGAGAAAGGAACCAACTTAATTTTATTAAAAATAATAATTTCTATAAAGTGAAAACTAGCATAGTTGAGGTGAAAAGAGGCTACAACATGGAAGAATAGCATTTTTAGCTATTATATCTGACAGCTGAAATAAAACGGTCATACAACCAATGAGAAGGTCCAGATGTGATCAGTGAGCAGGTGACGTGGTTTGATGACTGACACAATGGGACCTACAGCTGGACCTGAGAGGGTGTTAGCCTCTAGGTGTCAAGGAGCTGTATTAGTGGAGGGTGGACAGTGTCAGTGCATGGCATTGAAGTATGTTTTGGAAGGCAGTTTAGGGACCATAAAATATGTCAGTGCCTTTTGGAGACTCCTAGAGCTTCATTCTAACAATTAGTTAAAATAGTAAAAGATCAGTATGAATGAAAATGTTCATTGCAAATATGTCACCTAAAAAAATATACACACAAATACAAGAGGTTCTTTTGGTAGGGAGAGGGTGTGTACTGGGGATGGAACCCAGGACCTCTCACATACTAGGCAAGTGCTTTATCACTGAGCAATATCCCCAGACCTTATACTTTATTCTGAGACAGGGTTTTGCTAAGTTGCCCAACTGGCTTTGAACTTGAAATCTTCCTGCCTTCTGCCTCCTAAGAAGCTGAGATTATAGGTGTGTGCCAGCTAGAAAAACTAACCAGTTCAGTAGACACATGATTTAAAATTTTTGGTGTGTCGATTCAGCTCTTGGATCTGTTAAAGTGATTACTGAGAAGTATAAAACATGAAAATCAGGAAAAATAAAAGCAAAATACACACACACACACACACACACAAATAACCAAAACAACCCATGTAAGCGAAGTTCTAGGAGCAAGAACTAGAATGGGAACATGGGCCAGTTAAATTGGTTCATGGCACAGAGATAGATGAATTTTCTTTGATTACTGGATGTCGCTGCCTGGTTTGCATTGTTTAAGCCATAGCTAATAACAAATGCTGTGAGTCTTGGGGGTTTTGTAGGAAAGTCAGGGTGCTTGCTGGTGGTACCGCTGCCACAGGGAGCTTTTCTGCTCCATGTACCACATGTGGCTTGTGACATATTTGATTGGCATCCTTCTCTTCCCAGGCTCTCTTCTGGTAGAAATACAAAACAAGTCAGATTTGTTGTGACTATTTTTCTCCACAATGAAATGAAAGGTACGATTGGTTAAAAGACTTATTTCTTTTAGGAATTTTGGGAATGATTATTTTGGGTAATATTTGAAAGAAATAGGGAGAAACTATGGATGACCTTTTAAGTTGTAGCCACTTTTTTTTTTTTTTAATAATCCAGGCCTTATGTGTTCTGTTTTCCTGAGCTCTGTGCCAGTAGACATTCATGGCAATGGTGGGCCCTGAATTGGTAATTCACCACCAGACAGGCACCAAAAACCTTCCCTTGCTCCTGCTGTTGTTGCTGGGGACAGTGAAAGTGGTGATGGAGTCTGAGTGGTACTTAGTAATTGTTTAAGGAGAAAAAGATACAGAATTAAATTAATAATGTGGAGCTCAATTAAAAGCCCTGAAAATGTCAGATTGCACATTTTTTGAGTGATAATTTTAGAGACACATGCAATACTAAGAAATAATATTGTGTGTGTCTCCATGTACCACACACATTGGCACCCTTCTCAGGCTCTCTTCTGGTAGAAAAACAAAATAAGTTTGATTTGTTGTGACTAATTCTATGTGACTTGTCCAGTTTTGCTCAATGGTAATATTTTGCAAAACTGAAGTAATGGATAATTTGAAAAAGAAATATATAGAACAAATAGAAATTAACATAAAATGTGGATATGAAACCTGAAGGTGAAAATAAAGACAGGTGTAAAAGATGAGGGACAGTGATCAAGACAGTGCTGCCTCCAAACCTGGACTGCATGGATTTAGACCTGGCTCTGCCACATACCCTGTTCCTGACCTCTCCATAGGAGTTTCTAGAAACCGTTGAAACAAATTACCACAAACTACTACAGGGCTTAAAAGGACAGAGATTTTTTTCTTTTCACAGGTCTAGAGGCAGGCAGGCCAATGTTAAGGTGTGGGTAGGCCGTGCTCCCCCTAAAGACTGTAGGGAAGAATCCTGCCCTGTATTGTCCCAGCGGTCCTGGACATGAACTATCTTGAGGCTGCCTGCTCTATACTCTGCCTCCATCTTCACGTGGCTTTTCCCCTCCTCTGCCTCTGTGTCCACATTCTCTCTTATGTTTTGGACTTAATGGCCATTCTCTTTGAACATGTGACCCTACCTTAACCTGGCTGTATCTGAAAAGGCCTTATTTTCCCATAAAGTCACAGTTTAGTAGACACTGTTCAACCTAGCACACTGCCACAGACACCTGACTCAGTGTCCTCATTTGTAAAAAATGGATAGTAACAGAACTACTTTCAAGGGGTCAGGGTAAAGAGTACATGGCCAGTGTAGTAAAGTGCCCAAGCAGTAGACTTGGCTATTAGAGACCCTGCGTGGTTTATTGGGAGCCTTTATAGATACAGGGGATGCTGCTGGCACTTTCAGGCCTGCCATCATCCTGGCGGTGCCTCCTGTTTCCCAGCTGCTCTGTGGCTTGTGCAATACAGATATGGGGCACTCAGAGCTGCCTCACCTCATGCTCTGTGGCCAGCAGCTGAGTTGTCTCTCAGGACAGACAGGCACACCTGACACACCTGTCAGTTGCTCTCTCAGTGTAAATCCTGGCTTTGACCAGGAAGAAGAACAGATCTTTATAGTGATGGTATTTGTTACAGCAGACTTTGCAGGGTGGTTGCTAATAAATGTTTACATTAATTAGCAAAAACAGACTTTCTAAAACCTTTCACTTACTGAATATTTCAAAAGTAAACACTTTTTGCACTTTTTAAAGTATAACTTGGTATGCTTCAATTAAGTTTTCAGGTTGCCAAATTGTTGACTAAATTATTAATATTATTATTATTATTTTTTTTTTCTGTTTACAGCCAAACCATTCACGCAGCTGGTGAAGGACATGCAGCTTCATCGAGAGGACTTTGAAATAATCAAAGTAATTGGGAGAGGTGCTTTTGGAGAGGTAAGAGAAGCCTCACTAGACAGTTTGCCTCTGTGGCCAAGGCAGCAGAGCTCCACTAATATTCTTGGGGACCTATGCATTGATATTTTCTGGAGAGTTCTGGATGGGTAAAATCTGAAAGACAGAATTAAGAAGAGAACAAAGAGGACTGGGTGTGCAGCTCATTATAGAGTGCTTGCCTAGCATATGAGGCCCTGGGTTCCATCCCTAGCACTGCAAAAAAAAGAAGAAAGCTTATGATTGGCAAATGACTCTCAATTGTGTTGGGACCATAGTTTCTCTCTTTTTGGGGGGAGAGGGATACCAGGGATTGAACTCATGGGCACTGCACCACTGAGCTACATCCCCAGCCCTATTTTTTGTTTTATTTAGAAACAGGGTCTCACTGAGTTGCTTAGTGCCTTGCCATTACTAGGGCTGGCTTTGAACTCGAGATCCTCTTGCCTCAGCCTCCTGAGCCATGGGGATTACAGTTGTGCGCCTCCATGCAACTATGGCAAGGGACCATAGTTTCTTACAGACGTAAATAAGTTTTTAAAAAATCAGTTTGTTAATTGAGAAATGACTTGGAATTTTCTTTAAAAAACAAAGAGAGGGAAGTGAGGGCGTCTCTCTGCATCCAGCCTTGCCGAGCAGCTTCCCCTGGTCCCTCCAGGCTTCAGTGCATCTGCACCTGTTCTGACCTTAGGCTCTACCTGCTTGGGAGCCGCCTGGTGTTTACTGAGGGAACTCCAAACAGGAAAACGATCTGTCTGCTGTCCTGGTGGCAAGAGCACTGACGCCAGGCCCTCTGACACTACCAGGAAGTGTGCTGAGTGGGCAGTGGCAGTTGTGCAGGACTGGATAGTTTCTCGTGTGCAGACATGGAAGAAAGCAAAGCAGTACATAGCATGGTTGCTGCTTTGCTCTGCATTATCTCCTATGGCTACAGGGGCTGAATAGGCTTGTTGTGTCTCAGCACCTTAATATTTCTGATGAATATTTTCTGCTGTTAAAGTCACCTCATTACACCCTTACATCATCTGCAGGTCTTTAGTAGAATATACAAAAAGAATGCTCTCCCCTGCACTTGTCTTCCCACCTCACCATCCCACCCCATCCCTCTGCACCATCCCTCTGAGGGGTGGGGGCAGGGAAATCACCAGTCTCCAGAGGACAGCTTCTTTGTATCCTGCCCCACCTGATGTGTAGCTTGGGGTTTTTCTCAGTACTAGGACTGCCAGCCAAATTCAGTTTATTGGGACAGAAAGCCTTTTAATTTTTAAAAAAAGATTGAAATATAATTCCATAGAAAATGCACAGATCTAAGTATGCAGTTTGCATTCTGACTCATCTTTGCCAGTGTAATCAGTACCAAGTGGATGCATAGTACCGTGGGTTCCATCCCCACTTTCCTCCCTAGAAAGTGCCTTTCTGTCTCCACAGCAGCTCACTCCACTCCATTCCGCCCGACAGGGACTTTGATTGCCACCAACAGGGAAATTTTCATTTAAAGGAGCCACAGGAAAATCTTTTGAACTCTACATAAAATAAAAAATCTCTAGGTGATAAGTAGCTTGCTGATGCTATAAGGTATGAGTTTTATTGTGCAGTAAGAAGGCAGAAAAAGCCTTTTAAAATTAATACCAGCTTCCATCTGTGGCACACTTCGATGCCTATCTGCCTGGTGCCAAGACTTAGGAGGTGGCCAGGCCCATCCAGAGCACTGCAGCTGCACTGGCCAGAGGATGTTCTGAAGAGGGAAGACAGGAGACACATAAGGGCATGGATGACCTTCATTGTCACTCGGGAAGGTGATACTGCATTATGACCACTGTTAGAGGGTGGTTGTAGAAGCATGCTCCTAAGAGTGAGGCTGCCACTTCTTGACAAGTATGTAAGCCTCTGAACTTCAAATTCCACATCTGGAAAATGTGGCTGTTAAATGTCCTACCATTGAGGATTGTTGTGAGGACTAGGTAAGAGTGCAAGTAGACTGCTTAGAGCCCAGCCTGGATAGGGAGAGTGCTCAGGGAGTGTGAGCTCTCACGAGTCCCTTGATGGCATTCTTATGTGGTTTGTGACATGTAGAAGGGTCAGGAAGTAGATGATTCCATTTAATAACTCTTTGTCCGTGCCTGCTGTGTGCATGGAGGCATGTTGACTGCCAGAGGCCCTTAGCCAGTGGGTGGTTGACTGGTGTAGGTGGAATGTGCCCTGTCATGTGCAGCATTGCAGTGGGCACTGGTACTGGTGGAAGGCTCATTCACGAGCTGGCAGGGACTAAAAGACTAGGAGGACTTCCTAGAAGAGGTGATGATGGAGTTGTGCTGGGAAGGACCTGGCTGACAGCTAGCATGCTGATAGCCAGCTGTGTGCCCCTGCAATAACTCAGCTGATCATCCCAGCAGTGCAGGAGGCCAGTCCTGTTCTTATCCCTTGTATAGTTATAAAAACCAAGGCCCAGGGCTGGGGTTGTGGCTCAGTGGTAGAACACTTGCTTAGAATGTATGAGGCTCTGAGTTCGATTCTCAGCACTGCTTATAAATAAATGAATAAAATAAAGGTCCGGGCTGGGGTTGTGGCTCAGCAGTAGAGCACTCATCTAGCACGTGCGAGGCCCTGGGTTCGATCCTCAGCACCACATAAAAATAAATAAACAAAATAAAGGTATTGTGTACAACTAATAAATAAATTTTAAAAAATTAAAAAATAAAGGTCCTTCAACAACCATATATATATGTATGTATGTATGTATATGTGTATGTGTATAATATACACACGTGTGTATAAATGTGAATGTGTGTGTGTGTATGTGTGTGTGTGTGTAACCCAAGGCCCAAAGAAGGGAATTTGCCAAGTTATTTCAGGCCCTCACTAGCCCTGTAAAGCAAGAATAGATGAACAACTGGTACTTGCAGAGGCTGATGGGATAGAGGTTTCTGGGAGAAACCTCTAGAAACTCCTCTAGAGAGGAGTGGGGAGAAAGGAGCACACAGATGGGCCCTGTGCAGGGAGAACCTGTGGCCTTGATCAAAATTTAAAAAGGTGTTTGTTTTTAATGTGAGAGGAAAAACGCCAGGCATAGCCCTATATTAGAGGACTGAAATTCCTTGTACCCATTGCTCAGTATGAAAGTTTTTGAACAGAGCCAGATGGTACTAGGTAAGTTGTGGTGTGGGTAAAAGCTAATTTTGGATGCATGAAAGGGCAATGTTTATTTACATAGGAAACTTTACTTTCTTTGACAGTTTATTTTCCAGGTCTCTTGGGCAGTTGGGATTTCACTGTAACCATAGATGTGATTTTTGTTCCATTAACAAATTTTGTTAAACTCAAATTTGTATTATAGGTTGCTGTTGTTAAAATGAAGAACACTGAACGAATTTACGCCATGAAAATCCTCAACAAGTGGGAGATGCTTAAAAGAGCAGAGGTGAGTGTGCAGTATAGAATAACTAAGTAAGCCAGGGCAAGGGCTCACCTGGGACCCCAGCTACTCAGGAGGCTGGGGCAGGAGGATTGCATGTTCCAGGCCAGCCTGGGCAGCTTAATAAGGCGCCTCACAAGTCTGAGCCTCCTTGCATCTTCTACTCCTGCTGCTCTCCTCCTCCTATCTAGTGTCCTTCAGACACTCTGCCTGAGGGCACACCCTTGAATCCTTCAACCAGGTTTTGTCTGCAAACAGAAACACATGGAGGTTTAGGCATTTAGTGCAGTCCTGCTCCACATGCAAAAGAAATTGCATAGTCTAGAGCCCACTTACCTGCAGAAGTGTTTTGAATTCCTCTGTGGAAGGCAGAACTTCTAAACAAACGTGGATAGCTGGTGGTTAGCCATCTTTGTGGGTTTTTTGTTTTGTTTTGTTTTTGTTTTTTTAGTTGTAGATGGATGCAATACCTTTATTTTATTTATTTACTTTTATGTGGTATCGAGGATCAAACCTAGCACCTAAATGTGTGCCAGGCGAGCGATCTACCACTGAGCTACAACCCTAGTACCACATCTTTGTTTTTGTTTTTATTTTTTTTAAGATGTTGATGGAACTTTATTTAATTCATTTATTCGTATGTGGTGCTGAGATTTATATTTATACTCAGTGCCTCGCAGGTGCTTTACCAGTGACCCACGACTCCAGCCCCTACTTGGCCATCTTGATGTGCTTTTTCCTTGTTCCCACTGTGCTCAGCCCTGATCTTGCCTCCTACCAATAGCAGCCACCATGGCTGCTCTGTTCTGACTCTCTACTTCTCTCATGACTGGTGCCCCTCCTTGAAGGTGCTGCCTGTGACAATGACTCTGTCACCTGAGCCTCTGACCTGCTTCCAGTGCTGTCTGGACTTGGTTTTGTCCTGCCAGTCACTCACCTGCTCAGCAGTGGGAGTGAGACAGGGTTGCTAGGTGGTGGTACCATCCCAGTCCCTGTGGAGGGGGTAAGGCCGTGTTTTGGAGAATCCAGTTTAGGGAGGTCCTGCTGACTCCCCCTTGAGGATGGCAGGACCCTCATGTGGGCCACAGGCAAGGCCCTGGGGAGGCAGGGCAGGCTTCCAGCAGCCCTTGCTGCGCTGGGGCTGGGGGGGGGGGGGACAAGAGCAGAGGCTGCTCGGGGTAATAGGCCAGGGGCCAGGCATTGTCTCCAGAGGGACCCCCTGCTGGGAACTTGCCCTGTGGGGTGTTTTCCCAGGTGGACATAGACTGACTGTCCTAATCCCTGCAGACCGCCTGTTTCCGGGAGGAGCGTGATGTGCTAGTGAAGGGCGACTGCCAGTGGATCACCGCGCTGCACTACGCCTTCCAGGACGAGAACTACCTGGTGCGTCTGTCCCCGGCCACCTCGGCCTCTGCTCCACCTTCACTGTGCCCTTGCCACACCCAAAACTGAGACAGATATTTGGAACTCTGTTTTCTCAAATGTGAAATGTTTGACTTGATAAAACTGAGGACAGTGTTCTAGTGTAATGATAGGTGCAAATGTTAATAACGGGCTGGGGGAATTTGGTGTATCGTTTTCCTGCAGTCCCTAGATTACTGGACTCCTTTGTTCTCTGGGTGTATCACATTCAAATAAACTGAAGATTTGAAACATTTTCTAATTTGAATTATGTGTAAGAAACTGCTGTGGGGATTTAGAATGGCCAGGGCTGGCCTCACAGCTGTTTTCTCCTCCTCCATCCCTTGGGCAGTCTGTCAGAGAATGCCTTCTGCTCTATAGTCTGGTACAACCGCTGTTGTCACCACAGTCTCCAGGCAGGAGCCAGAGGCCCTTTCCTTTCCTCAGTGGCTAACTTATCTCTTCACCCTGAAGCTCATTGGTCACGAGGTGGTTGGCTCATGAGAAGCCCAGTAAGATAGGATTTCTTTTATTTAACTCCCTCAGGCATCAAAAGAATCCCTTAGTTCTGAACACCTAGGATTAGGTTAAATGTTGTATTACGCTCTTTATTTGGAATTAAAGCTACGCAGAATGGCAGCTGATGTCTGCTGGCCAAGTGTGGTACCTCAGGCTGTGCTTGTCTCAGCCAGTCTTCCTAGAATCCTGGGAATTAGTTCTTTGTGATTTTTACTATTTTATAAATAGGTGTCACATGCCTACAGACATCAGATAACAGAAACCTTCCCAGTGTCCCTTCCTAAGCCTGCCTGTAGGGGCAGGTGGCAGATGCTTCTGGGCTGTATCCATAAAAGCCATGTCATTTTCTGGGTCAGTGTGCCCATCCTGAGGACTCAAGGTTCTCAGTACCTTTGAAAGTATTATTCCCCTGACTTAGTAAACCTGGTACTAGTTTTCCTTTCTTGTTGGTCAGTTAAAGTTAACCGTCCCTATCTTCAAAGGAAATTGGCATAGAGGTTGGTTCCTAAAGGGCTGGGACCTCTACTCTTATCCAGCTGTGGTAGTCTTGCCTATCCTGGGCCCTGTGACCCTGTGAGGCACCCCCCACCGGGGCCTCCACAGCTTTGGCCCCTGCAGCCTGAGCCTCCTGAGTGCTGCACAGGAGATGGTGTCCTCAGGCGGAAGCTCTTCCTGGTGCATATCCAGGTCTCCAGCACCAGTGCTGGCTGGTGGAGAGAGAGAGACAGGCTCAGCCCCACCGGCAGGAGATGTCTCCTCACATTGCTCTGGTTGCTGCTGTGGCAGCAGCTCCTCTTATGTGTCTGTGGTGTGACCCGCTCTTTGATAACCCCATCTTTCCAATAAGAGCTGCTGTTGTAGATAGCCTTTCCCTGGTCCAGTGTCCTCCTGTGACTCAAGGCCTGGAGAACTGAACCCCACGGGTCTTGCCAGCTGCTGAACTATGCTCCTGCTCTGGCTCACTAGCTCTTGGGAGGGTTTTCTCTAGCAGCAGGCCTCCCATCACTAGTGATCAGTGTGTTCTCTGTAGGAGTCTGTTCTCTGCCACGTGTGTAACCTACATTACAGCATCATCACAGTACATCTGGGACTTTCCAAGAGGGACAATCCAGCTAGCAAAGGAGCAGCTAAGAAGTCAGTGCTCAGACTTGAAGAGTCCACGGGCTTCTGAAGGGGAAGTTTGGTCTTTAGCTGTCAAGTTCCCTGGGGACTCAGCATTGTGTTCTTTGATCTGTAGTACCTGGTCATGGATTACTACGTGGGTGGTGATTTGCTGACACTACTTAGTAAATTTGAAGACAAGCTTCCAGAAGACATGGCAAGATTCTATATTGGTGAGATGGTGCTGGCCATTGACTCCATCCACCAGCTTCATTATGTGCACAGGTAAGTACCTTCTCATGTACTTCATGGGCACCACATTTAAGGTGTTAAAACATCCCTTTAACATGTTTAAGGTCCCTGAGTCACAGATTTCAGGTTCCAGTCCATCCAGGGAGTCATGCAAGTAGCAAGTCCTTGTGGTGAGCAGCCAGGCACAGAATGGTTTGCCCACAGCACGTCTTACACCAGGCCTGGCATGTGTCTCTGGTTGTGATGGTCTCACCCAAGCCTGCTGAGCCATCTTGCCCTCTGGTAGTCTTACATGCCTGCCCTTACTGACACTCGTGCATGTTCCATCCCATGGCATCTCCACCCTCTCCTCAGCTTTACCCCTCTTTCTGTCCCAGGAACCTCATAAGGGAAGATTGGCCAAAGGAGGTTGGTTGTCCATCACGGTAGTGAAGAGGAGTGGAGGGATCGGTGGTTGTGCTTCAGAGGCTCCCTGCAGGATGGGACCGGGCAGCAGCCCCTCTGCTCTCCCTGTCCCTTCATTGCAGGCAGGCCACTCCCTGAAGACCATCTTTGCACCCCAGTCATTCAGAGACACATGTATACAGTCCTGTAGTTTGTTTTGTTTAATAGAAACTGGTTTAATTTATGTCTTTATTAAAGTAATTTCATAATAACAGTTTTTAAAAGTTGAAAAGTTCTATAGGACTTTGCCCCCCAAATTAGTCCCAGCACCACCCTCCCTGTAAGATCGCCAGCTGTGCTTCCCAGACATCGACCTTATTGTTTCTAGTGATTGAAACCCTCCTGAAGACACTAGTGTGTTGCTAATCTCTCTACATGTAATCAGCATCTGGTTGGCACCCATGTTTGTGATCTGCCCTCAGCTGTTTTTGAGGGCAGCCTTATGTTCTGGCCCATCTCGAACTTCTGTGCCTTCTTGGACATTTCCCAGAGTGGCCCTGGCTGCTTTAGCAGGGAGTGGGTTGAGGATGCAGGTCAGTATGCCTGGTATACTCATTTCATCAGGTATCGCCTGCTTCTGGGCTCCTCAGAGAACAGAGGGACTGAAGTGCAGGTGTGTAAGCAGCGCCCCAGGACCATGCGTCAACCCGTGTAGTGTGGGATTCTTGAGTTAACTCACTGGTTTTTACCCATTCCACATGGCAGCCTTCCTCCTCCCAACCCTTCTGGCTCCTGGAAGGCATAGCACAGTGAGTCATTGGCTCAGTCCTCTAACTGTCTGGAACAGCTCAGTATTGCCCTGCCTACACTGCTACCTAAAACAGAGCTCCCAAAAAGAGTCCAGGGTATGTCGCAGTTCTCCCCCCTCACTAATGCCCCACCTCTCACCTGCACAAAGGTCAAGTGTTCTTGAAAACCTTTGAATTTTTGCCACCTGATGGATGAGAGATGCTGGACAATTGTGGTTCCTTCCTCCCTGCCACCTCCTTTCTGTGGTGCCGGGTTTTGAACTCAGGGCTGTTCTACTACTGAGCCACATCCCCTGCCCTTTTTATTTATTTTGAGACAGGGTCTTATTAAGTTGTTGAGGCAGGCCTCAAACTTGTGATTCTCCTGCCACAGCCACCTGAGTTGCTGGGATTACAGGGAGACATGGCCTCAGTTGTAGTTTTTTTTTTTTTTAACCTTTCTTATGAAGTTGAATATCATTTTCCTATCTTTGTTGTGATTGCCTCTATGAGTTATTTCATGTGATTTTACTTTTTATAGAGTATCTGCTTATTTCCTTCAATTGTTAAAGAATTGTCTTTTATCTCCAATATATGTTGCAAATATTTTTTCCCAGTTTGCCATTTGTTTTTGACTTTGCTAGTTGTTTTTTTTTTTTTGCCATGCAGATTAAAAATGATGTTTTATATAATCAATTTTGTTGGTCTTTTCTTTGATTACATCTGGATTTTAAGTCATAATTGGAAGTCTTTTCTTTTTTTTAATCCCCAGAAAGAAAATACATGTTTTCTTCTGATAGTTTTATTTTCTTCATTAATGTAGTTTCATTTTTTTATTTATGGACCTTTAATACATTTGGAATTTATTCTTAAATCTGGCACAAGGAATGGGTCACAAATATGTGATCTTTTTTTTTAGTTATAGGTGGATACAATATCTTTATTTTATGTGATGCTGAAGATCAAACTCAGTGCCTCACGCATGGTAGCGAGCGCTCTACTTCTGAGCCACAACCCCAGCCCCAAATGTGTGATCTTTAAGTCTGTGTTTCCCAGTGACTTGAGATGCCACCATGGTCACAGACTCCATTCCTTTGTGTCTGTGTTGTGTTCCTGGGCACCTCTGGCCGTTGCCTTTCCTGTTCTCATGCAGTACCTGCCCAAGACTGGGAGGAGGCTGTGGCTGGATCACCCCCCAGCCCTCCTCACTGGCGCCTCTTGTGGGTTACTTCTTCTGTGTGAACCTCAGTTTCAGCTTCTCTTGCTCCCTGAAATAGGACACTGATTTGAAGTCCGTGGATTCAGGGCTTTTCTCTTGCTCTGGGATGTGGGCTCAGCTCAGCTGGACATCTGTTGTGCGCCTCAGGCTCTGCCTGCCCCCTCTGTCTCTAGCTGTTTCCACTCCGCAATTCCCTCCTTTCTTTCCATGTTCTTACATTTCTGATCTTTTCCTCCCTTTCCTTGGTGTTTTTCAATAGATTTTGATTAGAATTCTTCTTTGGATTCTCATTTCTGGTAAGATTTTCTTTTTCTTCTCTTCTTCCTCAAGTTAAATCTACTCATTTCTTCCATTTTTGTTCACTTCTTTTTCTTAGGTTTTTAAAAATTATTCGCTGTGGGATTTTTTTTTTTTTTCCATATTCCTGAATGCTTGCTGTCACGGTTATTTCAGTTTGGAGTGTTATGTTGAAGTATTCTTTTGCTTTGTGCTTTTATTATTTAGTCAGGATTGTCACCATCTGCTCACCTGTGCTTTTGAAAGTCCTCCCTGTTGTGCCCTCACTCTCTTCCTTCATCAAACTGCTCTTCTCCTTGGAGGCTGCCCCGACTCCCTCCATGCTGCCCTGCCCCTTGGCCTCAGTTTCTACTTCTTCATAGCACTTCCCACAGGCAGCGCTGGATGGCATTGTCAAGATGACAAAGCATGCTTGTGTCCTTGGACATTTATTTTCTGACCTTACAGCACTGGGTAGGCCTCATAAAAACAGGGCATCCTTGTCTCAATTCCAAGGGAGACTCTACCTGGAGGGGTGATAGATGGACAGGAATGACAGTGTGCTTTTGGAGTCATTTGGGGATTCAGTGAGTGGCACCTGCTGCTGTTCCTGATGGGTGTCAAGCAGAGGTGCTCTGTCTCAGAGGCTCTTTGAGTTGGTGGTTACAACTATTCCCAGATGATGGTAGCATTTCCTCAGCTGACCTACCAACCCACTGCTAGTTCAGAGCTTTGATCTACCTAATGTATTTCACAGAGATGGTTAATTTCATGTTTATTTTAATAACAGAGACATTAAACCTGACAATGTCCTTTTGGATGTGAATGGTCATATCCGCCTGGCTGACTTTGGATCCTGTTTGAAGATGAACGATGATGGAACTGTAGGTATTTTTGTTGGAGATTTTCAATTTGGGTGGATTTGGCTTGTAGTTAGGAGGGATTTAAGTGTTCAATTTTAGGTACAATTAAGAAACCAAATTTTTTTGTTTGTTTTCTTTTGTTTTTGTTTTTGTGCTAGGCATTGAACCCAGGGTTTCATGCAGTCTAAGCGTGCATCTTACCACTGAACTACATCCCTAGCTCCCTTTCATTTTATTTTTGTGGTGCTAGGAATGGAACCAGGGATTTGCACCTGCTAGGCAAATGCCCTACCACTGAGCTACATCCAGCCCCCAAGTTCATTAATGTAAATTAAGAAAATCATTTAGAACATAATTGAACATTTTCTATTTGGGCAATTGGAAAAAAAAAACTTTATTGTTTTACATTGAGGAAAGTCATGTGTGTGCCACCAGAGAAGTTGTCAATCCCTCAGACTTCTGGGCTACTGCCAGCCTGCCAACCCTGCAGCAAGCAAGACAGCTCCTGGTCCTGCCTTGAAGAACCTGGCCTGGTGGGCAGACCCCACCATGTTACTGCCTTCCCCCTTTGTTTGGGCAGGTCTTCCTGCCCATCAGGGGCTTTCTCTCATGGGTGCTGCAGACCTAGAAACAGGGCTGTTGCTGTGAAGAATGCCAAGAGGGCCAGTACCACTTCTGCCCCAGAGAAGGCTGTTTCCTGGCTTGGCCTCATCTCAGGTCAGGCCAGAATCACAGCTGGTGACTACTTTACTCCAGTTCCGCTCTCACCACAGCAGGGCTCAAATGTGCCCTCTCCTATGGCCATGGTTGCAGCTTTATGTGTATGTTTGGAAGTCTTTTCTCCTTGAAAACCTACACTTATAAGTGTCATATGAAATATTCTCAAAAGCCAGCAGTCTGGTCCTTTTCTATGAGTTGGTTTTCATGCAGCAACAAGACCTCACCAGCAGGTCATGCTTTACTTGCAGTGCACTCTTTCTTTTGGTACTGGGGATTAAACCCAGGGACATTTAACCACTGAGCCACATCTCCAGCTCTTTTTTGTGTTTTATTTAGCGACAGGGTCTTGGTGAATCATTTAGGGCCTCACTAAGTTGCTGGAGCTGGCTTTGAGCTTGCAATCCTCCTGCCTCAGCCTCCCAGGCCACTGGGATTACAGGCGTGCACCTCTATGCCTGGCCTCGAATTATCTCTCTTTCCCAAAAGCCAGTCTCTCTTGTTTTTAAGTATTGACCACAAATCAATCAGGTGGTAGGTAAGAATTGTCCTCGAACTCAGTCTCAGTGACTGTAGCACTGGCCTTGGTTGCCCTTCTTGTCTACCCATCTCCTCATCACAGTGGGTGTTTGACCTTGGGTTACCACCAACATACTCAGCAGTCCACTACTCACATTTGGGATTCCTATGGCCTGGGAAAGGCATTATGCAGAAAAGTGACTAGTGACATGACATGCAGAATCCTTGCTGTTCCTGCAGACTAGCAGGCTCTTCACTGCCAACCCTGGCCCTGCTTGTGCCCGAGCTGTTGTTTCCAGGGAGCCCCGGTTCCTGTCTGAGCCTCAGTTATAGAGACCTGCAGTCTCTAGTGGTCTTTTCTCCCTGTACCCAGCCACCTCTTGCTTTCCTGTGATTATTGGTCTTTGCTGATCAATGCATTTGGGAGACATGGCACTATATTCAATCACAACCTTCTAATGTTGACAGCAGGGAATTGTTCTCTTCCTTTTGGGGGAGTGTTTACCTCCCAGTTCCCTGAGCAGGGAATGCCTGAGCACCCAGCTAATGCCTGGACCAACTTGTCTTCCATCTAGGAGACCACAGGTGGTCTGCAGATGGGCATTCTTGGCACCCTGAGGGCTTGTTAGGAATACAGCATCCAGGCGAATCCTCGCCTGACTCCCTGTTATAACAAGAGCCCCCTTAACAAGTCTATTGATGGAAAGTCAGAGTCCAGCCCTGGGACAAGGATGGAGAGTGTAGGGACTCTACCCATGGGGACTTGGAGAGGTTCTCACTTGGGGCTGGGGAGGGTGTTCAGCCTTGGGAAACCATGCATGCAGGGCCTCATCACTCTGGGAACTGCTCAGTGTTCAGTACTACAAGAGAGTATTTATTGAATTTTGAATCATTAGCCTTGTATATCCTGATCACTCCCTGCTTTTCTTCCATGATTATTTTGTTTCCTGTTGGGCTAGATGTTAGAGAGTGGTTAGAAACAGGCCATCGGAGCACTCTAGGTTTTCCTTCACTCTTCCCCACAGGTTCAGTCCTCTGTGGCCGTGGGCACACCTGACTACATTTCACCCGAGATCCTGCAGGCCATGGAGGATGGCATGGGCAAATACGGGCCTGAATGTGACTGGTGGTCCCTGGGCGTCTGCATGTACGAGATGCTTTATGGAGAAACACCATTTTATGCAGAGTCACTTGTAGAGACCTATGGGAAAATCATGAACCATGAGGTAAGACTCCATTCCCGTGCCCTGTATTTTCTTAGCATATGGTATAGGCCTAGAGGGAGGTAGGACCACACCCTTGGGGCAGGAGGGGACGGAGAGGGTTGCTAGATGGATCTGGTGGGCAGAGGAAGGGAAGCCTCAAAAGCACTGCCCAGATATGTGGGTGGCTTCTGTGGAAACCTGCAGTGTCTGTGTGGCGGTATCAGAAGTGTGGGTGGCTTCTGTGGAAACCTGCAGTGTCTGTGTGGCGGTATCAGAAGTGAGGAGCCTGGCGCTGCTGGGGAGGCTGTGGGAGCACATGGACCCGGCCTTACAAATGGCCACTCATCTCCCTGGGGAAGGCAGGTCCATGGTCCTTTCTTATCCCGTTTTTTCCCTTTTCTTCTTTTCCCTCTCCCAGAGACTAATTTTTCTGTTCAGTGTTGCCTTCCTTGGTCTTTCTTGTTTTCTCTTGTGTTATTTCCTTTTCTGCCATTTTCTCTTGTTTTCTCTTAGCCATATGTCGTTGCAGTGTCATGTGTGTCCTTTCCGCCAGCATGCTGGTAGCATTCTGCATTCCTGCCTGCTGTCCACACACACTTGCACACGTGTTCTGCACACAAGTCCCAGAACCTCCAGTTGTATGCTGACCTGTCCTGTAGTTGAGGTCTCCCACTAACTGCCCATGTGGGGAGCAAATTATCAGGACAGCAGTAAATGATTTTATATTTAACTCTAAATTAAAGCGAAAGCTGTACTTATAAAAAATTTTTCCCCAGAGTAGAATCATGTCTTTCATTTAAGAGTTACCAATCACCACTTTCCTGCAGACTTCACTTGTGTATAGAAGGTGAAAGCCCTCCACCCGCTCCTACCTGACAGCTGCTGTTACTAGTGGTGACGCCTGCAGGGCCAGGCCAGGCACTCCCTGTACACTCGTTGGCTTGATCCTCACTGCCACCCGTGAAGTCAGTGATGGTGGTCCTTCTGTGTAGACAGCAGAAGGGAGACGCAGACAGCCTGTGGGGGCTCTGCATCCAGGCCTGCTCTGTCCCATGGGGTATGTGGCCTGGTGAGTGTGTCTGAACAGACAATCAGGTGTCCTCTTCACGTGTCTGGTTCTCCGTTGGCCTTCTTGTGGGGTGTGTGTACTGTATTTTTTTAACGAGTCCTTTGGGTGGGCATTTTGCCATTTTCTTGGTCTAGCGCAAATGTAGTCAGGGTTGTGTTGTTTCCTCTTTGTGACTGTTCATAGAATAACTTTTTGGACGTGGACTTACATTAGATGCCAGCAGATACCCTCTAAGAAAGCTGTGCGTGTTTACATTCCACACAGCATTCTTTGCTGCTTTGATAGGCAAAAATTTATCACTGTTGTAATTTATTTGCAGTGTAGAATCAAACCAAGTATAAATAAAACCAGAGGGACTAAAGTTTTCTCTTTCCATTTGCCTTTCTAGAATTAAAATTCTCTGACTTTGGTTTATGGTTAGTTACCATGAAATCACAAGGACGTGGTTTCGGAGCTGCTTCGTCTTCATACTGTCTGTACAGCTTGGATGTTTCTGACGGTGTCCATTTGTCAGCTGTTTTTTTGTCTCCACCCAGGAGCGATTTCAGTTCCCTTCCCACGTCACGGATGTCTCTGAAGAAGCGAAAGACCTCATTCAGAGATTGATCTGCAGCAGAGAGCGTCGGCTAGGGCAGAATGGAATAGAGGACTTTAAGAAACATGCGTTTTTTGAAGGTCTAAACTGGGAAAATATACGAAACCTAGAAGCACCTTACATTCCTGATGTGAGCAGCCCTTCTGACACATCCAACTTCGACGTGGATGACGATGTGCTGAGAAACGCTGTAAGTGTCAAGGTGATTACACCTCAGCATTAGGCCAAGGTGCTGCTTTTTGTTATTCCTTGAGCATTCCTCATACTAAAATAGTATCATTTGCTGCATGTCTGATCCTTCTTGACCTCTTGCAATTGGTGATCTTGACCCGAGGGAACTGCTGTAGCAAGATAGTACATTGAAGAACCACATGGATTGTTTTTTAAATATTTGGCAATGTCCAAAGAAAGGGTGCCTTTTACTCCAGCCTTTGGCTTGGCTCTCAGTGTCCCTGTTAAAAGATGATGATGAATCACTCAGTTTGAGTAGGATCCAGCTCTTTTGTTTGGAACTCTTCAGAAACCCCTGCTTTTATTTTCATCATACTTTGTACCTTTTCAGAGCAGTCACATGCACTGCTGTGCTCATGCCTCAGTGCAGCCCAGTTTCTACTTTGTAGGTCTGAAGACTTAAGACTCACCAGGAGCACAACCCACGGCCCACCAGCGGTGAGCCAGCCTGGCTTCTGGCCGAGAGCACACTTAAGTCTTTCAGGGTTTGCATTTACATTCGTTGTACCAAGGATTCAGAGTGATGGCAACGGAAATAGGTTCTGAGTCTTTGCACTGAGAGCTAAGTTGTGGTTTCCACTGTGGTTCTGGCTGTGGGCTCACTCGTACTCTGGTCTGGTCTGGCAGAGCCACTTTGACACACAGTCCAATACTTCCACCCTGGGAGATTTTCTCATGTCTTATAATATTATTTTTGTCTCATAGACCTTTTTATATGTGACTTATTTGATGGTAGAGGAAACCAAGTGAAGGAAAAATTTTTGTTATTCTTTGAGAATTCCTCATACTAAAATAGTATTATTTGCTACATATGTCTCATCCTTCTTGACCTCTTAACGATTAGTGATCTTGACTCTAGGGAACTGCTGAGCAGGAGCAGCCAGGGAAGATTGTTGAAGTACCCCTTGTGGCCTCAGGAGGAATTCTGTGCTTGTGCTCAGCACTGGCTCAGATGGTGCCACATTCAAAGAGGGGCTGAACTTCAGACCCCATGGAGGCTGCAAAGAGTGACACCATTGATCAGAGACTTGTTCCTAGACTGCAGAAACCTCTTTGCACACTGAATTCCCCAGATACTTTAATTAAAGAAAGAGCCTCTATCTGAAAAATAGAGTTGTCGTAAACCCATTGAAAATAGTCTGCCTTTGAATTATAGAACTCCTTTCTGTTTGAGACCAAAATCTTGAGAATCCCAGCCATTCCTCATGTCCCCAGAGGGCTGACGTGTCCACTGCTGTTCTCTGCACACAGTCATGCTCAGTAGTGGATTCTGTGACTTTAGAAGCTTTGGCAGTTACTGGCTGATCCAAGCTGGCGTCATGTGGGTGCGTTTATCCTCTTAACTGTGCTGTGCATTCAGTGGATAGAGCCAGAAGTGAGAAGTGCGAGTGGCCTGCAGGCGGCACCATGGGTGGGCATTCTGTAAGCTACTTGTGGCCTGGCGCCTCTAGCTCACAGTAGCATCACATCTTTTCCTCTGGGTGTTTGGATATAGATTTCATTCCTATTGTTTGTGTTCTTATGCAGGAAATATTACCTCCCGGCTCTCACACCGGCTTCTCTGGATTGCATTTGCCCTTCATTGGCTTCACATTCACAACAGAAAGGTGTGTCTGGGTTTGCCTTTCCCCTGCAGCACCTTCCCTGGAGAGGCACATGGTCTGGGGGTGCTTCTGTGCTGGGCATGGTTGTGCTGAGAGGGCTGGGGGGCCGTGATCAAGGGAGACATAGGGCTCTTTGTCCTTTAGAGATGCATGCTTGGTCACTGCAGGTGTATGTCAAAGTTGGCTGAATTTCTCTGAAGGGCAAGACAGTAAATAGTCAAGTGCCACATAAAGACTTTTTGGTTAGTGCCAGATCCCCATAAGCTGTGCTGTTGCTGTAAGATTACAATGAGTGGAACACTTCTTTCCCTTGTGATGTTACAGCCTGCTAAGGTCACCTATTTTGTAGTGACACCATCTATGCTACTAGTCATGTAAAGTACAGCACATCACTGCTCAGAGTCCCGCAGTTGTTGAGACATGCTGTTTCCTGTACCACGCTGGGACCTATTGTGGCGTGCTTTCCTGCTCATGAAAAAGAAACTCACTGTAAAACAGTCTGTTGCTGCCCTGTAGCAGCCTTGCCCAGCTGTGTCCATTGCACCTCTTAGCTGCCTCTCTTCTTGAGCCCTGGTTTTTTTTTTTTTTTTTTTTTTTTTTTTAATGGTACTGGGGATAGAACTCAGGGGCACTCAACCATTGAGCCACATCCCCATCCCTATTTTGTATTTTATTTAGAGGCAGGGTCTCACTGAGATGCTTAGTGCCTTGCTTTTGCTGAAGCTGGTTGAACTCACAATCCTCCTGGCTCAGCCTCCCGAGCCACTGTGATTTCAGGTGTGCGCCACTGCACCTGGCTGCCATGTACTCTTGTGCTTGAGTGAGCTCACTCTGATGTTTGCGTAGTAATGGAGTAGCCTAATATTGCAGTTCTCAGAATGTGTCCCATCATTAGTCAACACAGGACTATAATTTAAGTTTTGAGGGTCTCTGTTGTGTGTATTCTTTTACAATCCTTTAAAAAATGTGAATGCCATTTTGGCTCATGGACAGCACAAGAACAAACTGTGGGTGAGATTGGGTCCACAGGTGGTAGTCGGGTGACCCCTGCCCAATCAGCCCTCAGTGCTGGCAGAGTGTGTTCAGATGTCAAAATCAGTGGCTACAGTTGAATTTGCACTTCTGCCCAACTGAGAGTCATCTTCTTTTAGAACACTCTGCTTGCTTTTATAAGGATTGAAGCCCAGCTCCATAGTTTCCTTCCATCAGTGGGGCTAAAATACATTCCATGTCTCAAGGTAAAATCTACAGTGCCAGATGCACCCACCCATGTGCAGTGCCACAGCTGCCAAGGCTGGTGTCTTTGTCCGTTGGCACCCATGAAATTGTGTTGCCTGAGGTTTTCCACCAGATTTTAAAGGAAGTAGGCAGGGGGTCGCAGGCCCTAAGCAACTCAGTGAGACCCTGTCTCTAATAAAACACAAAAAAGGGGCTGGGGATGTGGCTCAGTGGCTAAGTGCCCCTGCATTCAATTCCTGGTTCTAAAAGATGGAAAGGAAAGAAAAGAAACTGGGGCCATGAAGAAAGGAAGGTGAGATGAGACGAATGAACTCCCCTTCCAGAAGGAAGCTCCCAGACCTGGATTTCTGGCATTTTCTGGGAGCTGGCAGCTGAGATGATGAGGGTCCTCAGGAAAGAGACCACTGCCCAAGCTCATGGACAATCTTTTTTTTTTTTTTGGAGAGAGAGAGAGAGAATTTTTTTAATATTTATTTCTTAGTTTTCAGCGAATACAACATCTTTGTTTGTATGTGGTGCTGAGGATCGAACCCAGGCCGCACGCATGCCAGGCGAGCGCGCTACTGCTTGAGCCACATCCCCAGCCCTCATGGACAATCTTGAGGTGTGAAGGGCCAGAGCGAGAACCAGAGTAACAGCTGCTACCGCTATGCAAGGGAATGCATTTAGTGGCCCAAGCCAAAGACTCTTGGCCTGTCCAGTGCGTCCCAGGTCACTAAGTTCTTGTCACACTTGCAGGTCCCAGGTCTATATGCCAATACTCAATTTAGTGGCATGGACCCAGGACTTTCCTCCCTGGAGAGACACCCGCAGGCCTGGCATGCCCAGCTCTATCAGAGCCCTCTGCAGAAACACTCATCAGTTTTACATTCTGTAATACATGTGTGTTCCCTTGTGCCTTTATCAGACTCAGCATAGGAACTCAAACAAGTTTTTTGTGTGATATGGTGTCTCCTAATGAGCTAGTTAGAACTAAATAACGTGTACACCAGTCCAAGAATTGGACTGGGTGAGAGAACCATCTACAGCCTCCATCTGGGCAGGGGATGGTGCTTGCATGAATATCCAGTGTGTCCACCAGTTGGCTGGTCCTCAGTGAGTGGCTCAGCCATGCCAGCCAGAGCTCCACAAAGGCCATTTAGTTTGCCAGGTCAAGAATGTGAACCCTGAAGGGTTGGATAGCTATCCCAGATGGCTCAGTTGTGGCAACCTGTCAGAAACCAGGGAGCCCTGCCACCTCTAGTCCTGCTCCTTAGGCAGAATGCTGTGTTGGTGCTCTGGGTGAGAGTGAGGTGGGTGTGCAGAGGCTTCTCAGGTTCCCTCCCACCACCCAGTCCTCTGCAGGAAAGAGGGCTCTTGCCTAACTTTCGCTCCATACACAATAAAAATCTTTTCACAGGTATTTTGTGTGCCACTTCTAAAAGACTTTCACCCTAGTAAGTGTTTAAGTGCCAGTGTAGTCACTTCAGCTCTCAGTAGATGAGAAGGCCTGTGCTCAATTTCACAGCTGCTTTTCTGACCGTGGCTCTCTGAAGAGCGTGATGCAATCTAACACATTAACCAAAGATGAGGATGTGCAGCGGGACTTGGAGAACAGCTTGCAAGTTGAAGCTTATGAGAGGAGGATACGAAGACTGGAACAGGAAAAGCTGGAGCTGAGCCGGAAGCTGCAGGGTGAGTGGCAGGGCGGCCTTTGGGCTGCAGCGCTGCCTCCCGTATCCTATTGCACTTACACCGTGTCTCCCTCAGAGTCCACACAGACCGTGCAGTCCCTTCATGCTGCCACACGGGCCCTGGGCAACTCCAACCGAGACAAGGAAATCAAAAGGCTAAATGAAGAAATTGAGCATCTGAGGAACAAAATGGCAGGTAAATGTTCCCAGAAGCAGCTGCTCAGCCTCTGTTCTTAAGTGTTAATCTGTCTTCTGTACGGATCTATTTCTTTAGTGGTGCTGGTGACAGAACCCAGGACTCACTCATGTAGTCAAGTGCTCTACCACAGAACCATACCCAGCCCTGTCATTAATCTTTTAAAAGGAAAATTTCTGAATCCTTTAAATAAGGTGGAAAGGCAGGAAGAAAGTTCTCTATTTAGAGTTCTAGCATTTTGTCAGTATTAAAATTGTCAGTTTTAAAATTATTTTCCACCTTGTTTGGTTCTGATAATAGAGTAGTAGTTCTGATAATAGTGTAGTAGCATGTGTTTTCTCCATAAACTCTTGCTTTTCCTCTGTGTAGCTCTGACAATTATGTGGCCTCTCACATTGGTGGCCCTGCCTTGAATTTTATTTAGAGACAGGGTCTCACTGAGTTGCTTAGCACCTCACTGTTGCTGAGGCTGGCTTTGAACTTGCGATCCTCCTGCCTCAGCACACCCCTCCCTTCCCGAGCTGCTGGGAATACAGGCGTGAACCACTGCACCCAGATTCAGATGACTTTTAAGCTTTGACTCTTAACTCCACATGGACAAGCTCTGTTGGCCACTTACAACTCCAGGTCATGTCAATCTCCTGTCAACCCTACCATCCTGATCCAGAAAAAGGCTTGGGTTGAGTTAATTAGTCACTGAAACCTTTACGCTCCCTGAAAAAATAAGGTGTTGTGCTGAGTTACATGGTTTATAGGGACAGGTGGGCGTATGGGTCCAAGGCTTACAGTCCCTGGAGAGAGAGTGGTTGGAATGAAATGTAGTGAGCCTGTTCCCTACAGCTCAGATCACTTATGATACACGTAAAAGGAAAAGAAGTCTGAATGAGAGAGATGTTTTGAGTTGTTAATAAGTCAGCTGACAGGGCTGGGGATGTGGCTCAAGCGGTAGCGTGCTCGCCTGGCATGCGTGCGGCCCGGGTTCGATCCTCAGCACCACATACAAACAAAGATGTGGTGGCCGCCGAGAACTAAAAAAAAATAAATATTTAAAAATTCTCTCTCTCTCTTTCTCCCTCCCCCACTCTCTCTTTCTCCCACTCTCTCTTTAAAAAAAAAAAAAAAGTCAGCTGACAAATCACTTCATACAAAGACACACAATTTATTTCTTTTCTGCTCAGATTCAAATAGGCTCGAACGGCAGCTGGAGGACACAGTGACACTTCGCCAAGAGCACGAGGACTCCACACACCGGCTAAAGGGTCTAGAAAAGCAGTACCGACTGGCGAGGCAGGAGAAGGAGGACTTCCACAAGGTAGCATGGTGTGCTTCTGTGTGAGAGGTCTTGATGATTTTGCACTTTCCTAAGGGTGAGCCTCCCCGAGACAGTTGAAGACCTCCTGGGGTCCCTGGTGTGTGGGCTGTCCTGTGCCAGGTATCGTTCTGTTGGTCTGCTTGCGACTCAGTGCTAGATCGAGTGCACAGGTCCTGCTGCATCCTTCTGTGTGACTGTAGATGAGTCAGAGAGGTGGGTTAATGGGACCAGGTGCCCCCAGCAGGCTGCTCCATACAGTGCAGGGTCTTTCCTGGTCTGGAATTGGTGCTCAGCCCCCAAGCCAGGGGACTTCAAGGCTGCATGTGAGGAAGAAAGTCTTTTTCCAAGAAGGTGGGTTCTTGGATCTATGACCAGCATCTGCAGTCACTCTCTTTAACACAGTAGAAACTGAATTTCAGCCTTCCAAATCTTTACTAAGCTGACATAAAACATCTGTCATTCTTTCTGATCAGCAATTGATTGAAGCTTCAGAAAGATTGAAATCCCAGACCAAAGAACTCAAAGATGCCCATCAGCAGCGAAAGCGGGCCCTACAGGAGTTCTCAGACCTCAATGAGCGCATGGCAGAGCTCCGCTCCCAGAAACAGAAGGTGTCTCGGCAGCTCCGGGACAAAGAGGAGGAGATGGATGGGGCCATGCAGAAGATCGACTCCCTGAGGCAGGAGATCCGCAAATCTGAGAAGTTCAGGAAAGAGGTAATTTCTTAGATTTCAAGAGACAGTATTGATTGATTGGATTTTAGATTGATCTTAAAACATCTTTGAAAGCCTAGGCCATATTACATAAATCACACTAAAATGGGTCTTAAGATTTGTGTGAAGTTGATTTGCCAAATATTTATTTTCAAAGTTTTTTTGTGTGTGTGTTTTGTGGTACTGGGAATTGGACCTAGAGGGTGCTCTACCACTGAACTACACCTCCAACCCTTTTTATTTTGAGACAGGGTCTGCTAAGTTTCACAGGCTGACCTCAAATTTGTAATCCTCCTGCCTCGGCCTCCTGAGTCACTGGGACTGCAGGCATGTGCTACCACACCCAGCTGTTTTGTGGTTCTTATCTCTCAACATTTGCTTGTAAAATTATTATTTTCTTTTCGAGGTGTTAGGGGTGAAATCCAGGGGCTCATACATGTAGGCCAAACACTCTACTACTGAGCTACAACCCTAGCCCACGTTTGTGAAATTATTACAAGAAATTCCTGTAGTGCTAATTTTTAAAAATTCCATATCGAAGTAAAATAATATTCATGTTGTGGTTTGGCTTGGCATGACTTCAGTGACTCTGTGCCTGAGGCCCATTGAAGACGGGAAACAAATTAGTCTCGCTTCCTCCAGTCAGTTGCCTAAGGTCCACAGTGCAAGGTCCTCTATACCCCTTAAAAATTAAAGTAGGCTCCAGCCCTTCTTATGCATATGTTAGAAATTGAAATGAATTTTTTCAATGCAACAATAAGCCTATTTTACTTGTTAATATAAATAACATTTTAATGAAAAGTTTCTTTTTTGTATGCCTTTTTAGCATCTGGCTGGCATATTAGTAAACACCTAGGTTCTCACACCTATTTCAAGGGACAGGCACTTAGAAAAGGAAGAGCCCTGGGACCTCCAAAGGTCTCTCTATTTGAACCTTCTGAGTGTTCTGCTCCTGTCAGGTAGCATGTTTGAAACAATGCTTATGGTTTTGAATTCTGCTGAAGTCTGCTTGAGGAACCCATGAACTTGGAAAGCCTGAAAGTACATGCTCTTATTCCTTTAGAGTTCAAATTCTGCCATTTAGCCTCAAAATATCTACTTTTTTTTCCTTCTTAGTTTATTTTCCAACCCAAATATATTTGTAGTTATAATCAGCTATAAGTCAGGTTTGTGAAACCCCTATTTAAGAATTATGGGTGAGCCAGTCATGGTGGTGAGTATCTGTAATTTCAGTGACTTGGGAGGCTGAGGCAGGAGGATCCCAAGTTCAAGGCCAGACTGGGCAACTTAGACCCTGTCTCAAAAATTGAAAGTGGTAGGGGTGTAGTTCAGTGGTCCATTGCTCCTGGGTTCAATCACCAGTTTGGGGGGCAGGAGGGTGTGAAGAATTATGGGTGAAATGACACTATGGGTGTCTGGGCTTTGCTCTAAAATAACCTAAGGCACACAGGCTAGACTTATAAGATGAAGCAAATTGGTCTTTATAAGGCACCACTGTCAGAACTGGTTCTCACTACTCTCTTTGAGGATGTTTGAAACTTTCCGTTAAAAATTAAGCCAGGTGTGGTGGCACATGCCTATAATCCCAGTGGCTCAGGAGGCTGAGGCAGGAGGATCATGAGTTCCAAGCCAGCCTCAGCAACTTAGTAAGGCCCTAAGCAACTCAGCAAGACTCTGTCTCTTAATAAAATGTCAAAAAAAAAAAAAAAAAAAAAAAAAACGGCTAGAAATGTGATTTGGTGGTTAATTATCCCTGGGTTTAATCCCTAGCGTGTGCATACACACACACACACACACACATGCACACACACACAAAATTGGATCATTGTTCTCCACATATCAGAAATATTCTTTCCTAAAACTCAATCTCAAGTTTGCCATCTAGACTACATTTAAACTTGCTTCTTACCAGTGGCTTACAGCTAGCATTGCAGTGAAGCCCTGGAGGTGCTTCTCAACCTGACTTGGGGTGGATTTGGTGGTGGGGAGATGGGTACAGGTCCTACCAAATCTGTCCTGAGTCCTCAGGTGAGAGCTTACCACGGCAGCAGGGCTTGTTCTGTGTTCATGAAAAGCCGACCTTGCTTTCTCATAGCTGGAAGTGCAGCTGGAAGACGCCCTAGCCGAGGCCTCCAAGGAGCGCAAGCTTCGAGAGCACAGTGAGAGTTTCTGCAAGCAGATGGAGAGCGAGCTCGAGGCCCTCAAGGTAGCACTCAGCCAAGAGAGCTCCTCACCCAGGCGCCTGGGGACACTGTCACACAGGGCAGGACATGGGTGGGAACGAGGGCAACGCTGCACCTTAGGGTCACTTTCACTTGTAAACACCCATTGTATCTCTTTTCCTTTTGGACAAGTTTTAGGTGGCATATATTAAGTTGTGGTGAATTGACACCTGAGAGCTTCACATGCTCGTTTTATAATTAGCCAAGTATGGTTCTGCAAAAGCCCTTAATGTGCTGTGTGCTGTGTGCACTGTACCAACTTACTGTGCCTTTGTCAGCCCTCCGTAGGGGGTGGCACATAGCAGCCACAGTGAGCTCACTCAGAACACCTCACTCCTTGCAGGCTATTGCCAGCAGTTCCCTGCAGGACTCCCTCAGCCCGGCCTGCCCTCCTGTGCCCAGCAGGCCCTGCTCCATTCCCCTACTCCCACCTTCCTCCAGAGCCCATTAGCTATCCTCCTCTATCACCAATTCAAAGGTGTCCTCCCTTGTCGTTCCTGCTGTGCCCCATTCTTTGTCACATTACTTTGTGCTGTCATCTTGTGCTGGTCTATTGTCAATACCCCCAACCCTTGCTGACAGTGGAAACCTCAGCATCACCCAGTCACCAGAAGGGTGCGTGAGCCACATGAGATCACAGCAGTGTAGGACGGAGTTGCAGAGCTCAGGTAGAGCTGGGCAGGTGCCTCTGCAAGGCAGACTGCCCCTAGACTACCCATGCTCATAAGAAGAACCCAAGACCATGCCCGGCATGCCAGCTGCCCCGGGGGATGGGGCAGGGGGCTGTTTGCAAGTGCTGTCCATGATGGGGATGAAGGACTGCACCATCCTCAAGGGAGGACCGGCATTTGTCAGTTTATTTAACCTCCATCTACAGGTAAAGCAAGGAGGCCGAGGGTCAGGGGCCACTTTGGAACACCAGCAAGAGATTTCCAAAATCAAATCAGAGCTGGAGAAGAAGGTCTTGTTTTATGAGGAGGAGCTGGTCCGCCGGGAGGCCTCCCACGTGCTGGAAGTGAAGACTGTAAAGAAGGAGGTGCATGACTCTGAAAGTCACCAGCTGGCTCTGCAGAAAGAAATTTTAATGTTGAAAGACAAATTGGAAAAATCAAAACGAGAACGGTAAGTTTTGTCAGCGCCTCAACCCAGAAAAGGGGTGTGAGCATGAGCGAAGCTGGTAACATCTGAAACCGCTTCTCTGCCTCTTCAGGCACAGTGAGATGGAGGAGGCGATAGGCACTGTGAAAGACAAGTACGAGCGAGAACGGGCGATACTGTCGGAGGAGAACAAGAAGCTGACTGCTGAGAACGAAAGGGTAACTAGTGGTACCGCTTGTCAGTCTGTTGGGCCATGCTGGGGTCTTCTGGAAGTGTAGTGTCTCTCTCAGATACTTTGATTTTTAAATGAAGTAATAGGTTTGTGGGGGATGGGGTTGTGGCTCAATGGTAGAACACCTGCCTACCATGTGCGAGGCTCTGGGTTCGATCCTCAGCACCACATAAAAATAAATAAATAAAATAAAGGTATTGTGTCCAACTACAACTAAAAAATATATATATATATTTTTTTAAATTTGTAAGTTTGGTCTTTTAAATGGGCTGCTTTTGCTCGTTAAAGGTAGTTACCTCAGATCACCAGCTCAGTCACTTTTAGGGCCAGATTTTAATAGAAAAAAATTAAAAACTGTCAGAAAGGCTCTATCCTGAACTTACTTTGGAAAAATCTCCTAAAGAAAAAAAGTGTTCAAAACCTCCAGAAGGACCTCTAGTCTCAGTCATGCTGCCATAGTAACAGGTGCACCTTAACAAGTGATGGGGTGGGTTGTTTGATTGCAGCTCTGTGCCTTTGTGGATAAGCTCACAGCCCAGAACAGACAGCTGGAGGATGAGCTGCAGGATCTGGCAGCCAAGAAGGAGTCAGTGGCACACTGGGAAGCTCAGATCGCAGAGATCATTCAGTGGTACGTGCCAGACACAGAGACATGCAGCCCACAGAACACCTGTGAGACCCCCGAGCTGACTTGCCTGTCTGCTTCTATCTTGAACTGCACTGTTCCCCAGGGTCAAAGTTCAGGCCTCGCTGTGTTGCCGGTCTAGGGCTAGGCCAGCAGTTCTGTCCAGTGATCTTCTCAGTTGGACTAAGGGTGGGAAACACCAGCCTTCTGGAGGGCTTGGGTCAGGCTGTGCATGCTCTCTCATTCTGGATAAAACAGGCATGAGCTTTCATGGCAGCCCACACACTGACTGGGCAGAACCTGAGAGAGAGTGTGGCATGGGCCTCTGCTCACAGAGGGCACTAGCTGGCCCTGGGTCTTTGGTGCTCTGGCTGGTGTGAGACCATGTCTCAGGAAGGTGGGAAATGCTTGTCTTGTTTAGCTCCTTGCACCAGTGGTCTTGCCTTCCAAGATGCCACATCTGCTTGTCCCTCCAGGGTTAGTGACGAGAAAGATGCCCGGGGTTATCTTCAAGCCCTGGCCTCTAAGATGACTGAAGAGCTCGAGACTTTGAGGAGTTCTAGTCTGGGATCAAGAACACTGGTAGGATTTTTTCTAAAACCTGTATTCTTATTGCTGAAGAACTCACAGATTGCTTTATTATAAGTAGGACTGTGGTGCAGAAGTGCTATTGGGTAATTCCAATGCAGAGACTTGTGTGACCAGCATACACTAGCCTGCTTGGTGTCATCAGCTTCCTTCCTTCATGTAGCAAGTGATGATTGAGGCTCTGTGGAGTGATCTTTAGGCAGCAGCTTTGTCACTGACTCAATCCTCTGTTCACTCACTCGGTGTTTTGAGCCCTGCAGTGCAGTTGGCTTTGGGCTACCTGGGGGTACAATGCAGCCTGACCTGTCCCTGGGGCAGGTGCTTCTCATGGCCATCTGAGTTCAGTTTGAAAAATATGTCTGTGTAGTTACTTTATGAATGATCTTTCTCACACTCATCTAGCTAGAGTGCTGCCATCTGTCCCTCCTCACCCACTTCTGGCTGGTACTTTTCTTGTCATTACTGCTTTGAGTGGAAAACGAAAACTTTTCATCTGTTTCTGATAAAAACTTTTAAAAAGTCACCAAGACAGCATGTCTTTTGTGGCTCTTGAAGGTAGTAGTACGTTGGGCAGCTCAGTAAGAACACAGAAGAGTGACGGTACCCAGATGGCTGGCTCCCCTTTGCTTGGTGCTTCCAGGCCACTGTCCTCCTTCCCTCACCATTGAACCCTTTGTTGTAGGCAGGAGTGGTAACCACACGGTCCCGAGTAACAGGGTAGAGAAGGTCCCAGCTGCAGGGAAAGGTACCAAGACCCTGCTGGGCACCTGGGTTTGTGCAGGTGTTGCCTGGACCCACAGGTTGCACCACAGAATCAGTTTTTTGTCCTCCTTCTAAAAATCATCTAAGTCCTGGTTTTTAGGAGACTTCTAAGAAATGAATTAAAGTTAGAAAACATCAAAACTAAAAGTGGGTCTGATGGACCTTGATAACATCTGAGGATTAAATTTAAATATACTAGTAAAGTTTAGAAAAAGTTGAATTACTTGTTTGCATTCATTTTGTTTACCAAATAAATAACTTAAGATGAGTTTTTAATCTCTTCACCAATGTCAAAGGACCCACTTTGGAAAGTTCGCCGTAGCCAGAAACTGGACATGTCTGCACGGCTAGAACTGCAATCTGCCCTTGAGGCGGAGATCCGTGCCAAGCAGCTCATCCAGGAAGAACTGAGGAAGGTCAAAGACGCCAATCTCTCCTTTGAAAGGTACTTTGTGCATGGTGCTCCTCTCAGCAAGAGCAGGGGTCCTGTGTGACTCCTGAGCCAGGCAGGCCCTTGTTCTCCCCATCTCGGGGGCAGGAGCCCTAGAGCTTGCCATTGTTCGGGAGCACATGAGGGCTGTCTACCAGGCCAATTTGGGAGAGTTTCAAGGAGTCTAAAGGTCTCTGGCACTTAGTGGGTGCTCAGTAAGAACCTGTTGGGTGAATGTGCATATGTACCCATGCTGCAGCAGGTATACTCAAGTGTTCTCAAGGAATAGAGGGCAGCATCAGTAAGGGGTCCCTGTCTCCCCGTACTGGTGACAAGACTCATGGCCACGTGTCTAAGGGGCACTAGGCTCTGTTTATTTTGTCAGCTCAGAGCCTTTCTTTTCAAGCTAAAGCTACTGTGCTAACAGGTTGAAGATGGCTCACCTGTGTGAGGTCTTCCCCACTTGGAAGTAGTCTGCCACTCACATGGCAGGTGTGCATGTGCTTGCCGAGAGCCCATGGCAGGAGAGCTGTTTCACCATGTGGGATGCCTTAGGCTGCAGCACCATGAATGCTAGGGTGGACGGCCAGGGCCAGCTCTGCCACAAGGAGGTGTGAGTTGCTGGCAGGATTCCAGGCCCCAAATCCTGTCTGCCTGGGGCTGAAGAAATGTGGCCATGGCTGCCAAGTAAATGTACTTCTTTTATTCCAGGAGCTGGTTTGATAACTTTGCCTATTAAATCACGTGACCCTTGCATGCCCTGAGGCACAGGTGCACTAGGTGAAGTGTCTGCCAGTGTCTCCCACTAACAAGTATAGATCCCCGCTCTGACCCGCTTGCCTCCTAGCCAGATGCTGCGTTGTGGCAACCTTCCTCTGTTCCCTCCATGAAAGCGCGAACTCCCAGGGCCCCAGCATATCCCCACTCCCCTGCAATCCACCATCTAGCTGATCATGGGAAAGGCCTCTGTAGGTCTGGCAGCCAAGGGGTCTAGGTTCTATGTCCTCAGGGGATGTATGGCTCATCTGGAAACAGATTTGGATGTCAAAAAATCACCTAGGGCTTCCTGAGCCCTCACTTTTAAAGTTCATGTTTGGATGTTAACAATTTGAATTATTTGTACCTTCTCTAATGTACTAAGTAGAAAGACCCAGAGTGTGCTGGGCACACTGTCTCCCCCAAATACACCGTGAACTGGCATGGATAGCCTCTTTCCAGTGCACTTAAAGCCATTTGTGTTTTATTTTAGTAAACTAAAGGATTCTGAAGCCAAAAACAGAGAATTACTAGAAGAAATGGAAATTCTGAAGAAAAAGATGGAAGAAAAATTTAGAGCAGATACTGGTAAATTAAAATCACAAAAGTTTTGTTGAACTATTTAGATATCAGCCTTTTCTTAGGAATGGTATTGTTTTCCTTTGCTTCCTTTTTAAATGATTTTTAGTTATACAAAGAACTTGAATCATTCTGAAGTCAAAATTTTGAAATGAACTATTAAACACATCTTCACCAGAGGGGACCAAATTTGGTTTGTTCTTCCTTTGCCTCTTCTTGAAAACTGCCGCAGTCTGGCTGGGCACAAATAACTGAGCCTCCACAAAGCCTTGTAGGTTCAAACAGCAACTCTTTATTCCCCAACTCTCACCGGCACTCTACACACACTTCCCGGGAACACACGGCCTCCATGGCCTCCACGGGGCTCCACGCGCCAATTCTCCCGGGAACACCCCCACCCACCCCCACCCCCCCACCCCCCCCACACACCCCCCCACCCCCCACACCCCCCACACACCCCCCCCCAAAGAACTCAATGGGAACTCCAAAGTAGCAGGCAGCAGGATCCACCCTAATCCTGGAGCCGCCCTAATCCCAGAGCAAGGTCACCTTTCAACCATTCACTCTGGTAAAAATGCCAAGCGTCATTCTGACTAAACTGTGGCTCTCAACATCTCCCCCCTTCTGTTTAATTAAACAACAAGCATGTGGCAAATACCAATGTGCATAGTCAGGTATTAGTACCCACTGGCCACCTGAGAGACAGCATGCTTCTCACTTTTCTGTGCTGGGCAGCTGCTAGGCCACAGCCACTAGGCCACAGACACTGAGACTATCCTAAGCCCTTTTAGGACTACCCACTGTGAGCTGTACCAGCAGGTGCTGATGGGCACTGGGCCATTTCCTAGCTTTTGCTATCATAAATAGTGCTTCAGTGAGAGCTGCATGCACAGAACCTTGTGTATGTATTATATGCATGGACATATGTTATATGTGTACGTACGTGTATATATACACACCTTTTTCTATTTTTCTTTCTTCTTTTTTTGTTACTGGGGATTGAACCACAAGTACTTTACGTCTGAGCTATATCCTTAGTCCTTTTTTACTTTGACACAGGGTCTGGCTAAATTGCCCAAGCTGGCCTTGAACTTTTGATCCTTCTGCCTTGGCCTCCTGGCTGGGATTATAGTTGTGCAATTCCACAGCCCCCTGAACATTACATATTTTTGTCAGTATGTTTTAAGGATAGATTTCTAGAAATGGGGCTAAGAGATCAAAGCGAAAATGTGCATACACTGTGCTAGATGTTGACAAATCATGAAGGGTCTCTGTCCCACAGCCAAGCTCAAAGTCGACTTTATACTTGGGGATTTTTGCCACCCTGAATATGTGAGAGCAAGCTTTTTGAAGGTCTGATTTGCATTATCCTGGCCATTTTTAAAATTCAGGTTGTTATATTTAAGCTGCAGAAACTTTTCATGCCTTGGGGATGAAATTTTTTTATTTATGATGTGACTTGCAGGTATTTTTCCTACTGTGACTTTACTTAAAGATTTTTTTTGCCAAGAAAAGTCTTTTCTTATTTTTTTATGTTTTAAGTTATCATTCTTGTTCCTTTTTGAGTCATGGTTAGGACTATTCAAGGGATCCACACACTTTCTAAAACTAAGCTGCCAAGGCTGGCTTCCAACTCAGAATCCTCCCACCTCAGCTCCCAAATTCCTGGGATTGCAAGTGTGGCCACCGCACCCACCAGGTCTCACTCTTAAATTCATCTGACTGGCTCATTTGAGTTCACACTGAAGCAGTTTTCTCTCTCTCCTTAAGCCCCTTTCCCTCCTGATGACACCCATGGCTTTGATCACACATGACGCACTGTGGGCACCGGGTGTTTTTCCGATTCTCTGCCTTGTCCTCACTCAGTGGCAAGAACCACTTAATTCCAGTCTGAGTTGCAGTGTGGCACGGGATCTGGTGGCTCTTCTGAGAGTGTCCTCACAAAGGTGCTGATCCTCTTGCTCACTCGGAGGAAAGCTCTCTGGTGCTTTTACTATTACATCACAGTTATCAGTTAATTTAGGGAGACCTGACTTCTGGTCAGTGTTGAATGTTTTTATTTAACAGTATAATCAGTCTTTCAAGTTTTTTACCTGGACTATTTTTTCTTTCTTACAGGGCTCAAGCTTCCAGATTTTCAGGATTCCATTTTCGAGTATTTCAACACTGCACCTCTTGCACATGACCTGACATTTAGAGTGAGTAATTGCTGCTGAATTTAAGATTGCTTGTGTGAATTTGCAGGGACACCAAATAAAACACAGACACAATTTACCTTCATACGAGCTTCAGGAAAGCTTCCCTGCTCTCAGCCTCAGGCTCCCCAAAAGGGAGAGCAAGAGAAATTCATGAGAGGCTGACGAGAGAGAGCACGTTCGGAAGTCAGCTTTTATTGGGGGAACTCTTGTTCTTAAAAAGTTCTATCCAAAAAAGGGCAGAAGGTGCAGGACTACAAGGGACATGTGGGTGTAACTCAACCCTAGGGGCACATCCCTCAAAGAAGACCCCTTGCTATCCAAGCTAAACCCCGCCCAAGCCACAGTGAATGCAGTGGTTGGTCAGAATCTGAGGCATTAGGGCTGGAAGGGTGTGGTCATTCATTGTGGCTCCCCACAAGTACTTTTTTTAAGTGAATTTAGATAAATTTATGGCAAATCAGAAATAATGGACTATGATTTGACTACTGGTGGGGGCCATGAGCATACCAGTAAATTAAGATATGATGACGCTGTAGGTTAGAGGCACTTACAGTAGTAGAGCTGCTCCCTAGAGAGCTTTCCCACCTCACACCTAGTGCAAGCTGATGAGGAAGTGCTCACGCTTTCAGGGCAGACATCTGCACTAGCCTCTGACTGCGTAGTCTTTTTGGGTAACTTTTTGAAAGATAAATTCTCATACTGCAGAATATAATAATCAATTGTGTTACCATTTGTGTGACTTCCATGTGGCTGTACTCATAAGAACAAATTGGTACTGGTCATGGAGGCGCACGTCTGTGATCCCAGTGGCTTGGGAGGCTAAGGCAGGAGGACTGTGAATTCAAACCCAGCCTCAGCAACTTAGTGAGGCCCTAAGTAGCTCAGTGAGACCCTGTCTCTAAATAAAATACAAAAAACGGGCTGGGGATGTGTCTCAGGGGTCAAGTGCCCCAGGGTTTAATCTCCAGTACCAGAGGAAAACAAGAACAAATTGGCACCTAGCAGCTTGGCTGGTGACCAGTGAGCCAGCCTGCCATGGGGCCAGCTCCAGCAGAAGTCCAGTCATGTAACCACTCTTCTACTTGGGAAGCAGCCGCAGAGCACAGAATGAGTCTGTCCTCCACCCTCTTGTGCCAAGTTCCTGGTGGCACTCCAGGAAGGCAGGAAGGTTGTTCACTCTATTTCTGAAGCACTAAGGTGGACCCTTTCTAGCAGCCACTTGAAACAAACCAAAATGCTGGAATAATGAAAGCAGCTCTCATTGAAGGACTCGAGATGAGGTGCCTTTAGGTAGTGGCTTTCCAACTTTTTATTTACACTTTTATATGTATTTTATGTGTGTGTATATATATATAGTTGTTGATGGACTTTTATTTTATTCATTTATGTATATGTGGTGCTGAGACTTGAACCCAGTGCCTCACACAAGCAAGGCAAGAGCTCTACCACTAAGCCCATATTTCACTACTTTGATCAAGAAAATGGAAAAAATGGTATATCATGAGTGTGTGCCAACCCCAAAGACATTCTGCTGGGTTCTCCCCTCCCTCCCTTTGCCATTACACACAGACTTTCTCCCCCTGAACTGTGTGAAAGTGGCCCCTAAAATACTTCAGCATTTCCCATTCCGTGTTATCAGTGTCATCATTCAGAAACATTTTGCCCAGTGTGAAACTGCATGGCAAATTCCCCTATGGTCCCAGCAGCATCCTTGATAGTTGGTTTCCTTCCCAGTTCAGAATCCACCAGAGGGCATGGGTCACCCTGAGACGCAGCTCTCCTATGTCTGTCAACCTTGGACAGAGTCGCTGTCTCGCCCCCCACTCCTGCCCCTGTGATGTCCTGCACTCTGGAATGACGTGGGCTGGACATCTTGGCAGAATCCTGCACAGGGGGTGCTGCGCCTCCCACTTACTCTGCCCATTTCATCACTAGGCTGAGGTGTCTGCTGGAGTGGCTCCTGTCCTGAGCAACAGCCTCCTGGGACTGCGCGTCACCACCATGGCACACTCCTGACCCCTTGGCCTGTCAGCATGTTGTGCTTTTATCAAATTTCATCCATGTCTTTTCCCTGGAGTTCTCCTCAGTTTTTAAGAAGCGAACACATTTGGCTATTACTTGCTCACTGGGTCTTGACAGGCCTGATGCTGTGTGAGCCCCTTTCTAGTCACTGTGGTGCCAGACCCCATCATGGTGAGGAAGGGGCAAAGTTTCCAGAACCCAAGGCATTGGCCAGCGGTAACAGGATGTGGTGAGGAAAGAAGTGCTTTTTCATAAAGTTAGTGAACAGAATACAGATCTCAGTGGCAGGTTTCCAGCCAGTCCCGCCAGCCAGTGCCGTCCATCAGAAGCCACAGCCATGGACAGCACGGTCCAAGAGGAGGCAGGTCGTTCCTGTTGCCCCATCCTGTAGTCAGCACCCTCTTAATGCCTCTGTGATGTGAGAGGAAGAGTGCTCACCGTAAAGGAAAAGGCTTAGTTGGGCTGAGACAGCCGGACTGGGAGCGGTCCCACTCTGGGACTAGCCTTTGGGAGCTGCTGCCCTCCCCGTGTTGGGCACATTGCTGTGGCCAGAAGCCTCTCCAGCCACGGCTCTCTGGAGGTATTTTCTCACCAGCATTTGCTGGATGAGGAGCAATGGTTTTGTTCCCCTATCCATTACACCAGGATGCCCTCCTCTGCCCCTTACCCCTAGTTGTGGAAGTGTGTGCCTGTGGCTGTCCCCAGAGCAGGCTGCCTCCTCATGCTCCCTTCCTGCGCTTGCATCCATCTGACTGCTTGAGCACTGAGACCAGTGGAGTTCTACAAGCTGATGAAATTGGATTACTGGGTGTTCCTGCTCCTCATTCATCAGATGGGTCTCTGGCTTGTGTGATGTGCCTTACTTTTGGGTTGTTTGCTTACACTTTTTTTTTTTTTTTTTTTTTGCTTACACTGATAATTAATTGATCCGGTCTTTCCCTTGTGGATTCATTCACAAATTTAAATGCTACAACACAGTTGCGGTGCCACCGCTGCCTTCCCAGCTGAGTGTAGCTTCACGCTCAGCAGCCCAGTTGACTGCAGCTGTTGGAAATGCACAGGGGATGTGGGCCTAACACAGCTGTGGGCTGTGCTCTCAGGCATGGGCCAGTGCTGCTGCACTTTTGCACACAATTGGTGTGGGCAGTGTCAGCAGTGACAGCATTGATGCCTGTTCCAGGGATACTCATCACCACAGGGCTGCTCTGAGTGACTTCGGAGAGAAGCCTGTGGGCCGCCTTGGGACTCTTGTGGTACTGGATTGATGGACTGCTTTCAGGGAAGGTTGTGCTCCTGCTCGCAGGCCCATGGGCCTCTGTTGGTTGCTTCTTTTTTGTTTGTTTGCCTGTTTTTTTAGTACTAGGGATTGAACCCAGAGACACACTATTGAAGACAGAGTCTCACTGAGTTGTTTAGGACCTTGCTAAGTTGCTGAAGCTGGCTTTGAACTTTCAGTCCTCCTACTTCTGCCTCCCAAGCCGCTGGGATTACAGGCATGCGCCACTGTACCTGGCCTGTTTATTGTTTCTTGATCCCTGAAAAGAGGTTTAGAACCATCTGTCTAGTTGGTCAGTTCTACAGAAAATTGCTTACAGCTAATTCAAAAGATTGACATTTCCCGGTTTCCTACCCTTAAGTGGCTGGGGATGGGAGGTGGAGGTGGGGAGTGGATGGAGGGGAGGCCAGATGCTCTCACCTTTGGTAATAATAGTGGCTTACCAGACTCCACCTCCCCATGTGGTCACCATTGCAGCCTCAAAAGGCCAAGGGCAGCAGTCCTCAGGGAAGGCAGGACAGCTATAAATGAAGTGGAGACTCCTGATAAGCCAGGAGGCCCCGGGATACAGGAATAAGGACTGGATTCTGGGCCCCAGTAGGTTTTGCTTTATATTAAGAATGTTTTCTTTATCTTTCCTTCCATAGACTAGTTCAGCCAGTGAGCAAGAAGCACAGGCTCCAAAGACAGAAGTATCCCCATCAGTTTCTGTGGCCGCAGGCACAGAGCAGCAAGAGGTGAGGCCGTGTTGCCCTGTCCATATCTGGGAGCCCTTGGCTCCGCCCCATGTTCACATGATGCGGCTGATGCCATCGTGAGCAGCAGCCACCCTAACAGCAAGGCCAACTCTCCTGGCCCCTGCCTGCAGCCCTCTCCCTGGCTCCTGGCCCACCTTTACCTTCTGAGCTCTTGCTAGTCCATCAGCTGGATGAGCAAGGCTTCACTAGGTATCTCAACAACATAATGAATTAAAAATGTAGAATGTTAATTACTAACAAGTTCTAGAAAAAAATAAACCCCTGACAGGTTCTGGCATCTGAGCACAGTGCTGCCAAAGGACAGTGCTCACATTTTCCACCTGTCTCCCAGGACATGACTCGGCCCCCACAGAGGCCACCTGCTGTGTCGCTGCCCACCACACAGGCCCTCGCCCTGGCTGGACCAAAGGTAGGGCATTTCTTCTCAGGCACCCTCTTGTTTTTAGAAAACAGTGTTTGTGTAAATAAAATGGGTGTATTAAGTTTGTGTACACAAAGTAAGGCCCTGGTGTTCTAGTGGTGATTGTTTAGAACAGTGAGCCAACTGGTCCTGTCATACTGAAGCTGCACAACGCAGGTTAGCTAGAAACTGCCAGAGTTCAGTCTCCCAGCCCTGTTCCTCTCTCAATGGGAACCTCTTTTATATCCAGTTCCTTCTCCAAAATTATTTGTATTTATCTGGCTACACTTAGAGATGTAGTTGTGGATGAGAATTTCTCCCCACCATAAATGGAACTATACTTGAATGTCCCCACCTTGAGTGCACCCCTGTGCCTGAGTGTGTGTGTGGCTCCATCCTCTTCCTATGCTGGCCTAGGGCCTCTGCAGGGTGGTCCTCTTCCTCTCATATGTAAACGTCGGTACAGATGATAAGTTACCCTGGGTCAAGCCTAGCAAGCGCCCAGCCTTATGCCTGGGGTGGAGCTTCTGTTCTGTTTAACGTAGACCAGTGTCTGCAGTTCTAGCTAGAGATGAAAAGCTTGATCTTGTTTGAGAGTGATTGAAGCTTGGACTCTGAGACATTAGTCCTTGCAGGATTGTGGACCAAGGCCTTGAGAGGCCCTTTGTCTTGTGAGCACCTGATACCCAGAAGCAGCTCCATAAGGGTGCTGTGTGTCTTGGTTTTGCCCCCCTCCTCTAGCCTCTCCCTGGGGTGCTCTGCCTGGGGTTGGCACTCACCACTCCCCACTTCTCCACAAGGTCTTGCCACAAAAGAGTAGCGTGGCACTTTTGTCGCTGTCTAGGCTTCATAAACATGCTGTCCCAGCTGGCACAGTAGGTCTTTCTAGGATTTTGCTGTGGGGACAGGGCTGCTGTAGATGTCTGTTACATTCATCTTGATCACACACCCAAGACACCTGAGCAACAGCCCAACCAAGATGTGTCCCTCAACTGGCCCCCAAAAGCCAGTTGGTGCTAATCACTGGGGGATATGCTAGCACCAGAGAGAAGGTCAGCTGTGCTGTGTGGGCCACTGGCTCGGCTCCTTGGGTCCTCTGATGAGCCATCAAGGATACATGTCTAGAGAAAAATGGCACGCTGCCACCTTTTCGAGACAAAAAAGCAGAATGACCCACCTTGTCTTGACTCCTGGGCTGCCTGACCTTCTTCTTGGTGTTCTTCTTCAGCCCAAAGCCCATCAGTTCAGCATCAAGTCCTTCTCCAGCCCCACTCAGTGCAGCCACTGCACCTCGCTGATGGTTGGACTGATCCGCCAGGGATACGCCTGTGAGGGTGAGTGCTGGCCATTGTCCAGAGGCCACATTGTCCACATGTGACCTTGACATACTCTGGGCCCTGGCTTCCTTCTTACAAGCACTAGTAAGGGCCTGGCCATCTGCACTTGCTGTATCCACAGAAGGCTGCAGCAGGCAACTATCGCCTGTCAACCATCATAGCTTATAACACCCACAGCTAGTCCCCTGTGCGTTTCCCTTGGAGGCTCTGTGGAGGTCAGGTCCTGCATGTCACCTTCCCTCTTTGGGTTGGGTGCCAGGGGCCATTGTGCTCCTCCTTGGAGTTGCATGGTGCAAGAACCAGACTCTTCTCTTACAGTGTGTGCGTTTGCCTGCCATGCGTCCTGCAGAGACAGTGCTCCCCAGGTGTGCCCCATCCCACCTGAGCAGTCAAAGAGGCCTCTCGGCGTGGATGTACAGAGAGGCATAGGAACGGCCTACAAGGGTTGTGTCAAGGTAGGAAGGGGGTCTGCAGCTTCTGTCCACGCCCTGGCTGGCTCACTCTCTTTGGTCAGCTCACCATGTCTTTGAAGTGTGGTAACAACTAAACACAGCTCCTTCTGAAGCAGTGCTTCCACTGAATGAGTGACCCAAGCACTGGTCCTGGGAGGCTTCCCTCCCTGGAAACAATGCAGCAAGGCCTTTGAGTAGGCTGAGGGCCCACCGAAGCCCTGCTCTCCCCACGTTTCCTTCCTCATATGCTGAGCACGGCCAGTGAAAGGCATGGTTCCAAAGCTCAGAGTTGGCGAAGCTCCGAGTCCTTTCCCACGCAGCCGTGGGTGCTGTGTTTGGTGTGAGCCTGGCTGTTTGCTGCATAGTCACTGCTCCTGCATCACCTGGGTCACGTGTGGAATTCTCCTCCGCAGCCCCTTGAGCTTCCTTGGCAAGGGCCACTCCACCCTTAATTCAGACTCAGCCCTCACTACCAGCCTGGGGGGCCTTGCAGCATCCACCTGCTGCCCAGACATGTCCTGACTGGCCTCCCTGGCCCAGAGGAACATGGTCACTGTTCATCTGTAGGTCCCAAAGCCCACAGGGGTGAAGAAGGGATGGCAGCGGGCCTATGCGGTGGTCTGTGACTGCAAGCTCTTTCTGTACGACCTGCCTGAGGGAAAGTCCACCCAGCCAGGCGTCGTCGCGAGCCAAGTCCTGGACCTCAGGTTTGTTGCCTACAACACCACTCATGTTCTGTGAATCTTGTTCCACATTTGTCTTTGCTAAAATAAGTTTGTGGCTGGGTAACCATTAATGTTGCTTATACTTCTATCTTCCTAAGTGTACTGTTTCAAAGAGTGAAAAACTGAGTTGTTACTTAAGTACATGCTATAACTTTCCTGCTTTGAATATTTGTAAATTTCAAATCTGCCAGATGGAAATTTAACACAAAACTATACCCCAGGAACGAGCAGAAAATCCCAGAGAAAAATGGTACCGACTCTGGCAGTCTGTGCCTTGTGTACCACTGGGAGTTCTCTGAGCCAGGGCTCTGTGTGGCTATAGCTGTGACACTCTGACCTCATCTCTTCTGTCAGGTGGTACCTACCACCCTGGCTGGCATCAGATGCATGCAGAGTGCAGGCCAGGGGGCTTTGCCTGCCGTCCTCCCCATTTTCTCCGACTTCATGCCTCTGGTCCTCGGGCTCCCTGTCTATAGAGTGAGGACAGGATTGCACTATTGATGCAGAGGCTGCTGTGCAGGTCAAGCCAGTGACTAGAGGGAGGCACTCTCCAGAGCTTGGACGCAGGCCTGTGCATGGGTGCACTGCTGTTGTCTTGCCCTGTGCCGCCTGAGATGGCAGGTGCTGGCTGCAGGATTGACTCCTGCACTGGCTGGATTTAGGGTCTGGCCTGGAGATTCGGGTTGCAGCATTGGTTCTTAGGGGGCAAGAGATGTGCAGCAGTACCCTCCCTACTGTCCTTTGCCATGCAGAGGTGTGCCCTAGGCTGGCATGAGCCTAAGTCACAGGCACTGCCTGAAGGCAGTTGGTGGCCAGCATGCAGACCCTATGTCCAGGGTATGCTGGAGCTATGCCTCCATGCTGGCTTCAGCCTTCCTTTTCACACATGGCTGAGAAATGGCCACCTGATGATGCCAAGTGACTGATGTAGAGTTGTAGCTGTGGGACAGTGACAGTGCAAGTCAGGGCGCAGCCTGTGCTCTCAGCCATTCTAACCATTGAAGCTCCTGCAGGAGTCTGGAGCAGTTGTGGGTTTGGTCACTGTAAGTGTCTCCTGGTCCAAGAGGTGACAAGGGCCTGCTGTGTCGGGGGAGGTAGCTTGGCATGGGTATCCTCTTCATAGAGTGGCTTGCTGAAGGGTGGCAACCAGGTGTGTTTTTTCTTACCAGGGATGACGAGTTTTCAGTAAGCTCAGTTCTGGCCTCAGATGTCATCCACGCAACACGCCGAGACATTCCCTGTATATTCCGGGTATGATTTTTTTTTCTATATTTCATTAATTATTTTAAAAATCACATGGTTACTGGGTGCAGTGGCACAGTCCTGTAATCTCGGTGGCTCAGGAGGTTGAGGCAGGAAGATGGCAGCCTCAGCAATTTCACGAGGCAAAATAAAACATGAAAAGGGCTGGAGATGTGGCTTGGTAGTAGAGCTCCCCTGGGTTCAATCTCCAGTACTCAAAAATAAGAAAGTAAAAAGTCCTGGGAATTTAGCTCAGAGGTAGAACACCACTGGGTTCCATCCCCAGTACTGGGAAGATGGTTAAATTACATTGATTCCTCTGAGCATTTCGTGCTGCAGCAGGTACTTGTGAACATCCAGAGCAGACCCTTTCCCTGCTTCTTCTCTTACCCAGGTCCTCATGCACATCTGCCCACCCCCTAACCCCTAACTGAGCAGCACCCCCCATCGCCATCAGCCTGCGACCTTCTGGTGGGACACTTCCTGGCAGCCACTCCTGAGGTCCCACACACTTCACTGGCCTTCCCTTTTCACCTCCTAAAGCGCCTTTCCCTCTTGGTCTGCAGCTCTTGCCTGGGCCATGGTGACTCCTGGTTCCAGAAGGGTTCTGCTCTAGCATGCCACTCCCAGCATTTTCTCATCACTAACAGCAGAACTGGGGTCATTTTTTTTTTTAATTAAGTTGACCTGGCTTGTGAGCCCCTCTGTGGCTGAGCCTACCCCTCCCCTCCCTTCCCCTCCCTGAATTAGAGTTAGTTGCTATGGCATTAGGAAACTTCTGTGAAGACTGGATCAGAGAAAGAACCCACACACTTCCCTTCATGAGTCAAATCTTGATTGACCGTTTACGTCTGTGAGTCATCTCTTCACTGAATCAGTGCTCTGTTCAGTAATAGCCTCTTACAATACAAACGTCACCACTGTCACATGCTTACACAACCATCATCATTGTATGGCTAGTAAAAATCTCCAAGCTTCCTTGTAAGTTCCTGGTGAATGCTCAGAGGAAGGAGGATTTTAGACTCTTCGTCTTTCCTGGACACGTTTTTTCTTTTGCTTTTCTTTTCTTCTCTTTTCCTTTTTTTTTTTAATACTGTTTTTTGTTTGTTTGTTTGTTTTGTTTTGTTTTTTAGTTGTAGTTGGACCAATATCTTTATTTTATTTATTTATTTTTATGTGGTGCTAAGGATTGAACCCAGGTCCTGCCCGTGCTAGACAAGCACTCTATCGCTGAGCTACAACCCCAGCCCCTTTCCTGGACACTTTCTAAGAGTATACTTTTAAATTATAATAAAATTACCCAAGAAAGCAAAAATGGATGGTTACACCATAGTTTTGGCAAGAGCAGAATTAACTGAAATCTGACCAGGAAGAAACTTTGTGGGACTGTGTTTATAGCCTCACCCCTTCCTGCTTACTGCTGCTGAGAGTTGCGGGGCCAGCAGCTAAAGAGCCCCTGGTGACCCTTGCCAGGAAGCCCACAGGGACAGAAGCAGAAGCTCTAGGAAGCCTGACCTTCCTTCGTTGACTTGCAGGGCGAGTAGCTCCTAGGCAGGCCTGGCTCTGACTCCTGTTGTCTGTGTTTTGTTCTCCCTCGTGAAGGTGACAGCCTCTCTCTTAGGTTCACCTGCTAAGAACAGCTCGCTGCTCATTCTGACAGAGAATGAGAACGAGAAGAGGAAGTGGGTAGGGATCCTGGAAGGACTCCAGTCCATCCTCCATAAAAACCGGCTCAGGAACCAGGTCGTGCACGTCCCCCAGGAAGCCTATGACAGCACGCTGCCACTCATCAAGGCCATCCTCACTGCCGCCATCGTGGGTAAGTCCTCGTGGGCTTCAGAGGCAGAAGTTGGAATGGCTGTGACTCCAGGCCAGAGTTCAGTCAGGACCGCCCTGCCCCAGTGTGCAGTTCCCAGGTGTCTGCAGAGGCAGATGGCTGGCTAACAGGACATGTGTTGTTCCCCCAGATGGAGACAGGATTGCCATTGGCCTGGAAGAAGGGCTCTATGTCATCGAGGTCACCCGGGATGGTATGTGAGCAGGGGCCCCCACCCGTCATCTCAGGTCCAGCCTGGGTGCCTACAGCACGCAGCCCGAAGGGCTCAAACGAGTTGGCCCCACGTATGAGTCCAGTCCCCACGTGGAGCATCATGTAAGCAAGAGAAAGGCCAGTGGGAAGCAGCCGTGATAGCTGCCTCTGCCAAGCGCCCCCAGTGTGTTAGCATGCCAGGCGACAGACAGCAGGATGGTACCACATGCCTGGTGATGCGAGTGTATCCTCCCTACGTCAGAGTCCCCAGAGTCGGGGCTAGAGTGCCTCGCAGGGGGACCTGGTGGCAGCAGGCACTGAAGCACTGGTCCCTTAGTTCTGTGCTGTATGTGTCACTCTTGCCAGAGGGCTGTGGCCAGCAGGCCCTTCTGCACAGTGAGGGTGAGCCCAGAAGCCTTGTGTGGCCGTAGCAGCCTGACCAGTGGTTCAGATTGTAGAGCAGAGTGAGGATGGAGATTCTGAGCCCCTGCAGGTCCAGGGTTAGTGTGGGGCCGGTGAGGGGTGGGCACTTTCAGAGTTTGTTGGAGGATCTGGGGAGGCTGAAGATAGCATTTGTTCTCTGTATTCAAACCAAGGTTTCTTTGGTTAGGACATGAACTGGAATGAGGTCCATGTCTACCCCACAGGGCCTCACTGCCCTCAGGAGTGGTGCTCAGTGAGGGCCCTGGCACACTGGGGGCTTGTGGGGTCAGGGGTGTTAGGACCATAGTAGGCAGTGGGCAGATGCTCCCGGGCGTTTGTGCCTCTGGCCCCGTGCTGAGGATGGCTAGGACTGGCCACAATAGGGGGCTGCAAGGACCTTGACACAGGTCCCTAGTAGAGCTGGGGATCTGTGAGACGTCGATGGCTTCCCCTCACCCTTGTCCTCCTCACCACAGTGATCGTCCGTGCTGCTGATTGTAAGAAGGTGTACCAGATTGAGCTTGCACCCAAGGAGAAAATTGTCATCCTCCTCTGTGGGCGAAACCACCACGTGCACCTCTGTCCATGGTCTTCCTTTGACGGAGCAGAAGGCAACTTTGACATCAAGCTTCCGGAAACCAAGGGCTGCCAGCTTATAGCCACTGCGACGCTAAGAAAGAGCTCCTCCACCTTTTTGTTTGTTGCGGTGAAGCGGCTGGTCCTCTGCTACGAGATCCAGAGAACTAAGCCTTTCCACAGGAAGTTCAGTGAGCTGGTGGCTCCGGGACATGTGCAGTGGATGGCCGTGTTCAAGGACAGGCTCTGTGTCGGCTACCCTTCTGGGTTCTCTCTGTTGAGCATCCAGGGGGACGGGCCGTCTCTAGACCTGGTAAATCCCACTGACCCCTCGCTTGCGTTCCTCTCACAGCAGTCTTTCGATGCCCTTTGTGCTGTGGAGCTCAAAAGTGAGGAGTACCTGCTTTGCTTCAGCCACATGGGACTGTACGTGGACCCTCAAGGCCGGAGGTCACGCATGCAGGAGCTCATGTGGCCTGCGGCTCCTGTCGCCTGTAGTATGTATATGTTTTCTGTTGCCATACCCCGTTGCCGCTTCTCACGTCCACGGTCGGCATGTGCTCCTTTGCTGTGGTTTGTCTCCCAGTCCGTAGCTGAGCGGTTGCAGGAGCAGGAGGGGCCTAGGCTCCGAGCACTGGCCAGATGCCACACCGCAGCAGTACAGGGACCCTGCAGGTCGCCCCGGCCTGCCTGCTACCCTGAGCATGCTGCCTCATTGCTCCTGGGGCTTTGCAGGTGCCCCACAGAAGAGCCCCATGGGGGGCCTGTGGGCAGAGGGCACAGTGAATCAAAGAAGGACCTTGTGTTTAACGCTTTCTAAAAAGGCATTCCTCGGGCCGTGTAAACTTATACAGCAATACAGTAAACTAAAGGGTTTTGGTGGCCAGGAAAAAGTCAACCCTGATGTCTAGGTCATAGGGGCCAGTGTTTCCTGGGAGTGGTAGGAGCCATTCTGTTTTCAAACAGCCGAGTTAGTAGTTTGTTCAGTGTTAGTGACTTCTGTATGGACACCTGTGGCACTGGGCATAGCTGGGATGACTTGGGCACCTCCGGGGCCTAAGCCTGACAGATGACCACTTCAGCCAGCCTGCAGCCTAGTTCTTTGAAGGGTCTTCAGCCTGGAAGTTCTCCGTCTGGCTGTCATGGGATTATCAGGGTAGTAGCAGGTAGCCAGCAAGCAGGGCAGCCAGCAGGACACACAGCCCGCAGTGGGGGCACTGGAGCAGGAGGTGGGTATCATGTTTGCCCTTAATCACCTGAAACTGAAGCCTTCGTCTTCCTTACCTGTAGCCTTGCCAACTGGCAGTGTGCCCAGGGCACTGGGGCTAACACCCAGGCCTGGGGTGGGCTGCAGTGTCGCACACTATCCTGTACACTGGGACAGCAGGGTTGGGGTGGGGGTGGCTGCAGGCCAGACCTGGAGTATGGTGCCATGCTCCTGGTCTCTGTCCTCAAGTGCACTCAGTGCAGGGCTCCTGCCCACACACAACTCCTGCTTCCCAGGGTCCTTTGATTGTTTGGCACAGTTGAGGTTGAAAGGGATTCGGGTCACTAGTGCAGTGTTTCTGTAGGTGGCCACGTATAACCATGGACACCTGAGGTCATTGTGTCTCTGCCTTCATGGTCTCCTGTCTTCTCTGCCCTGTGCGTAACAGATGCCAAATCAATTTCAGAGCTGGTAAAAAATAATTTAACATTTAGGGTGAAGAGGTGCTTCTGCAGATCTGTATGCTGAGTACTGTGTACCTGGCCATCTCTTAGTGATGCCAGTAAGGTCTTGCAGAGGAGACTGAGAACCACAGCGGTTCTGTAACTTGCTAATCTTCAAACTCCAAAGCCCATATTCTCTCTGCTGTATTAATTTTTTAGGTTATTTGTTTCTTTAGACATCTCAATTTTTTCATTTATCAGAAACGAAACCCCCACAGCAAGTAAGAGTTCTTCTCCCAGAATTCCCCTGTGAAGATTGCACACCTGAAAGTCAATTCAGGGTCAGCTTTTGCATGTGGCCTTTAAAAAGTGGGCCAGCCTCGTGTCTGGAATGTCACTTGTGAGAAGCTGGTGACTAGGCCCAGCACCCTGTCTACCTCCCCGGCCCTGCTGTCCTTCCTTTCCCCTGCACAGGGGCAGGAGAGGCTGGCGGTGCGGGCTGGCTGCAGGACGAGCCGGAAGTGGAGCCGAGGTGCTCATGCGCACTCCAGCTGGACAGCATGAGGTCAACTGACCTGGGATTTGGAAGACTGGGCACAGCTTTCTCTTAACTTCATGCCCTGCTGGCTTTTAGCTTTGCCTGTCCATGAGGGGCCACCTGGGAACTGTGCCAGGGGGAGGTTGAATAGCAGCAGTTAGGGTGCCTAGAGGGTGGCCCCCTGTGGGAAGTGGTCACCCACTGCTCCTAGTCCATCAGGTCATGCAGGTGGCCTTCACTGCCATCCTCAAAAATGGGGGCATCCTCTCAACCTCCCATGCCCACTGTCAACCTAACGGCTGGCCAGCTGCTGTCAGTCAATGGGAAGATACACCAGCCATAAGTGACCATTCTCATGTGTTTTCAGAGCAGGCTGCTAGAGGGTTCCCCCACATCCTGAGGGATCTGTTTGACAGAACCATGCTGTGGCGAGGTCTCACACACTCACCCAGAACCTGCCTGCCTTGGTGGTGTCTGGACGAGGGACCACCCCACTGCATGGTGCTGAATAGTTGGCCCCACCTGAACTCTACACCTGTGGACCTAGATAGGCTTCTATAACCATCAATTCTTATAGGAGAACTAGATGAAAAAACAAGCTTTTAAAATCATTCTAAGTATCTATACTGTGGTGTTTAAGCTGTCATATACAGACAAGTCCGTGGCACACACCTTCAATCCCAGATACCCTAGAAGCTTAGGCAGGAGGACCACAAGTTCAAGACCAGCCTAAGCCACTTAGCAAAGCCCTCAGCAACTTAGTGAGACCCTGTCTCAAAAATAAAAAAAGGCTGGGGATGTGGCTCAGTGGTTGAGCATGTGAGTTCCATCCCCAGCACCAAAAATTTATGTAGTTACGCTGGGGGTGGGGGGGGTGACACGTTAAACGTGTGTATCACCCTGTAATGAACACGACTGGTAAGGTGGGAACATGAAGCCCAGGGAGCAGGCAGTGCTGCCCCCTTCTCTGCACTTTGTCAGGCCGAGGTGGCCTTAGGAGGTAGCAGGCAGGGCCCAGTGCTGCTACTCACCCATTGGCTCCATCTGTGTCAGGCTGCAGCGGCTCCCACGTTACCGTGTACAGTGAGTACGGCGTGGACGTCTTCGACGTGTGCACCATGGAGTGGGTACAGACCATCGGCCTGCGGAGGGTGAGGCAGCCTCGTGGTCTTGTGTGGGTGGGCTTCCCCTGCCCACCTGTGGCCAAACGTGACTGTCACTCTCTGATTTCCAACACAGATAAGGCCCCTGAACTCTGATGGCAGCCTCAACCTCCTTGGCTGTGAGCCTCCGCGCCTTATCTACTTCAAGAGCAAGTCCTCAGGTGAGCCTCCCATCATAGGGGGCAGAAGCCTGGCCCCAAGCACCCAGCAGTTGCTCTCAGGCCTGGGGGATACTTGCCACTCAGCAGCAGCCATGGTGACTGCATGCTCTCTGCTGCAGGAACGGTCCTCAATGTGCCAGACACCTCAGACAGCAGCAAGAAGCAGATGCTCCGGACTCGAAGCAAACGGCGCTTTGTCTTCAAGGTGCCGGAGGAGGAGAGGCTGCAGCAGAGGCGGTAAGGGCCAGGGCCCTGGCTGGCCAGGCCTTGCCTGAGAAAGGACTGGCTCGGAGCTGAGAGGATTTTTACATATTCCTGAATCTCAGAACGTTTCCTTTCCCCAGAGAGATGCTCAGAGACCCAGAATTGAGGTCCAAGATGATATCCAACCCCACCAACTTCAACCATGTGGCCCACATGGGCCCAGGCGACGGGATGCAGGTGCTCATGGACCTGCCTCTGGTGCGTTCAGGGCTGGGGGGTGGGGGGCGTCCTGTGCAGGCAGCTGGCTCTGAAACTCGAAGCAGGGCCCACCTAGGACCTTGCTCCCCAGCCTCTCACTGTCACATTGACCTGGAGCACCTATCATGTGGCCACCTGCTTAAGCTCCCTTCTCTAGCATTTTTCTTGTCCTGGGCATCCGTGTGCCACCTTGAGCCACTTGCTACACCATGGGTGGGCATCTTGGCTGGTGGCAGGCCCTGCTGTTTTCACCTCATTGTCCCTTAGGAAACCAGCCCTAAGAGAATGGTTTCTAACTTCTTAGTATAAACACAGTGACATGCTTTTTAAAAATCCTAAATGTGCAAGTTGGGCCCAGTGAGGCACACCTGAAACCAAGCTGAGGCTGAGGCAGGAGAATCACAGTTTAAGACTAGCCTCTGCAATTTAACAAGACCCCATCTCCAAAAATAAGGGTTGGGTGTATAGCTCAGTGGTAGAGCACCCCTGGCTCAGTCCCTAGAAACTCCCCCCACAAAAAAAAAAAAAAGAAGAAAGAAATTGTAGGATTTGACTTGTGAAATTGTCATGACTGGTTCTTATCTCAAACCTAGTGGAGGCTATGTCCAGAGATCTGCAACCCATTTGCCCACTAAAGTCCCATTGTGCAGACCTTGTTGTGGGCCTGGGTGCTGGTGCAGTCTGTGGTCACTGTCCCCTGCTCATGCAATGCTCTCTCTCCCAGAGTGCTGCACCGCTCACCCAGGAGGAGAGGCCTGGCCCTGCCCCTGCCAGCCTGGCCCGGCAGCCTCCCTGCAGGAGCAAGCCCTACGTCTCCTGGCCCTCCTCAGGTACCAGAAAGGGGTGGGGCTGAGCAGGAATTGAGCTCCATCAGCTCACAGCTGTTCCCTAAGGTGACGGCTGTTCTTGCTTTGCAGGTGGGCCAGAGCCTGGAGGGACCGTACCTCTGAGGAGCATGTCCGACCCCGACCAGGACTTTGACAAAGAGGTAGGGCTTTGCCCCAGCAACACAAAGTGGCATATCCACCTGTAGGTCCACTGGTAGAGAGGACCAAAGTGGCTTTTGAGAAGGACTCTGCACTACCTCTAGGACAGCACCCAGGTCAAGCATGCTGAGGGCTGGGAGGAGGAGGCTCGCGCAGCTGTGGCCCGCAGGGGAGCAGTCCAAGGCCTGGAGGCCTGGGCAGTGTTGCCAGCCCCTCCAGAGGTCTATATGTCCTGAGGGAGGTGTGCATGTCTCCTCCTTGGTCCTGAGTCCTGGTCTCCTGCATAGCCCCTCTCTGCCCCAGTGCTAGCCCAGCCCCTCCAGCAGAGCTGCTGAGGATGTGACAGGCACATCCTGATGAAAACTTCCCTGGAAATTTATTTTCTCCCAGAAGCTTCACACCTTCCAGAATTTTCTATACAATATTTACATGTGCATGTGACATTCCAGCAGCTGCCCTGGTCCTGGAGGAACTTCCTTTCTGGGCTCTGCTCTCCTTCCTTTCCTGAGCCACTTGGTGCTGGGAGTGGGCAGCAGCACCCTCCTCTGCTTTGAGGCCATACTGCCCCATGCCTCAGTCTCCCCTGTGTGTAGTGTGGCCAAGATACAGAGAAGTGAATTGGAACTCATCTGGCACTGCAGGTGGCCTGGAAATGAGGGCCTTGGTATTGCTGCCCATAGGCAAGGGTGGAGGTGCTGGCTCCGCCCACAGCCTCAGCCCAGCACAGAGTGCTGTCCAGCATTTGCTGCCAACCAGAGGCCCACTGAGGCTGTCTCCCCAGAACAGATCAGCCGGCCCTTCCATATCTTCCCATTCTTCCCCCTCGCCAGCTCCCCATGGTCCACTGGATGCTGCAGGAATGTGTTTTCCAGCTGCTGACAGATGCTGTTTTCCATGGAGTCTACTCAAACGCTTTTCAGGAGACCAGCTTGGGCAAATTAGCAGGACCTTGTCTAAAAATAAAATGAAAAGCCAGGCATAGTGGCACCCACCTGCAATCCCAGCAATTCAGGAAGCTAAGGGTACTTAATGAGGTTCTACCTCTAAATAAAGTTTTTAAGAAGGGCTGGGGATGTGGCTCAGTGGTTGAGTGACCTTGGGGTTCACTCTCTGGTACCAAAAACAAATCTGGAGATGTAGTTCTTGGGGAGCAGGTGCCCAGCACATGTGAAGCCCCAGGTTCTACTCCAACACCAAAAAAAAAACCTTTGCAGAGTACTGTTTGTCATGGCATCTTGAAAGAATGTGACATGAGCACATATGTGTGCCTTCAGGTAGTTGCCAACGCAGCTGTGCATGTGATCAGTGCAGTGCCTGTGCCCTTGCCCTGGGGCCTCAGAGCACCACTAGGAGAGTCCTGTAGAACAGGTCTGGATCCACAGGCCCCTCACCTGGCCAGGGTGCTCTTCTTGACTGGCAGCATTCTCAGGGCTGTCCAGGTTCTTATCTAGCCTTCCCAAGTGGCCTCTGGGCTTTTGATGCCTGCAGATGTTATACATCATTATGGCATATTCCCTTGTGTCCCTGATCATGCCTGCTGTCTTACCAGCGTGCTCCTAGCGTCTGTCTGTGAGCGTTTTGCTCCATAGTTCATCCATACGGCCTCACGTTCCGGGGGGAATCATCCGTGTCACACAGTTGTCTTAATGTGGGGCTTTCTTTCCTGGAAGGTTTCAACAGGCCTCCTACTGCCTGAAACTGCTGCCTTGTAAAGGAAGGTCTTCCCCCTCCTGTTTTTATCCCCTTGACTATTTTAAAACTCTTTAAACTTCCAGTAAAGTCGCAAGAGCAGTAGCATGAGCAGACCACACGAGGACTGAGCCAAATTTGTCCTCCCGTTTCCCTTTATTCTTTTGGAAGAGCCAGTTGAAGGCACCTGCAGCATTGCAGCCCTCTGTGAGCGTCTGAGTGAGGGTGCCCCACAGCCGTGGCCACTTGCCACTCTCAGGCACTTGCCCTGGTCCTGGGCCATTCATCCTCAAACCCCCTTCTAAATCCAGAATGCAGTCATGGGGTGTGCACACTATTACCTGCCAGGTCTTTTCAGTCTTATGTGTCTGGCCTTTTGAATTTTTTATTTATTTTATTTTTTTATCTGTCTTACTTTACTTATGGTTTTGAGAGTTGAACCCAGGGGTGCTCTCCCACTAAGCTACATCTCTACCCTTTTTTAGTTTTGAGATAAGTCTCACTAACTTGCAGAGGCTGACTTTGAACTTGGAATTCTCCTGCTTCAGCCTCCTGAGGCCCTGGCCCTGGCTGGGTTTGGCTTTTCTTTCTTTTTTCTTTAAATCTTTTATGGCATTAAACTGGTTTTAGAAAGTACAGTTCTTTTGGAGAATACCCCTCAGTCAGGGCTTGTCTGATTCTCTGAATGAGGTTAAGAGTGGCAAACCCCTAGCCACCCAGGTCTCAGAGAGTCACATGAGTTTCTCCTGAAATTTCCCCGCTGGTTGCTTGTATCATGCCCTTTGACCTAAGGCAGGGACGCTCCCTTAGGTGACCATGGTGCACACCTGTCAAGTTGACAGTCTGCGTGTTCCAGTTTTCTCCGTGTCCCAGCAACATCCTTCATCACATTTCCTCTGGGGCAAGACCGAGTACACCAGGCACCACCTGTCACTGCCTGTCTCTCTAGTCCCTTTGCACTGGAACAGGCCATGGCCCTCCTTTGCTGGCTAACAGTATGTAGTTGGCCCAGGTTCCTCCCGGGCCGAGGGAGTCCTGTAGGGCCCAGCTGTCCCCGGGTAGGCACCCTGTTTATTCTACATGCACCCTGTTTGTTCTTTTAAACTCATGTGAGATCATGACACATAAAAGTGGCTTTTTATTTCTTTATTTTTTTGTGGTGCTGGGGATTGAACCCAGGGCCTTGTGTATGCGAGGCAAGTGTTCTACCAATGAGCTATGTCCCCAACCCCCCATGTCTGTTTTTAATTGGGATATTTTCTTATATGTATTCTAAATGCTAGACCCTAATCATATATGTCTTTTGCAGACATTTTCTCCTGCATGTCATCATATCACGTTCTTAATAATGTGCTTTGATATATAAAAGGTTCGAATTTTGGTGAAGTCCAATTTATTTTTTACTTTTTATTTTTTTCCTTCTGTTGCTTGGATTTTAGAAGTCTTAACCTAATAATCCACTATTGCCAAGTCCAGGGTGATGAAGATTTACTCCTGTTTTCATCTATGAGCTCTATGGTTTTAGCTATCATGTTTAGGCTGCTGGTCTGTTGGAGTAATTTTGCTTGTGATGTGAGGTAGAGCTCTGACTTCCTTCTTCTGCATGTAAATACTCAGCACATTTGTTTAAGGTTTGTTTTTCCCACTGGATGGTCTCGGCACCTATATTGAAAAATCAGTTGACCACAGGTATTATTTCTGGTCTCTCCATTCTATTCCATTATCTGTATATCTGCCTTTACATTGGTACCACGGTGTTGTAGTGTATTTTGAAGTAGTAAGTTTGGGAAGTGTGAATCCTTAAGCTTTCTTTCTGTTTAATATTGCTTTGACTATTCTGGGACCCTTGTACTTGTATATGAAACTGAGGAAAGCTTTTCTATTTCTGCAAAAAAGCCATTGGAATTTCAGTAGAGATTGTGTCGAATCTGTAGACCACTTTGGGGAGTAATACCATCTTAAGTCTTTCAATCCATGAACATGGGATATCTTTCCATTGATTGACTGACTGATTTTTAAAAGTGATTTGCGATTTATAACATACAAATCTTTTGCCTCCTTGGTTAAATTTATTTTTTATATTTACTCTTTTGAAATACTATTGTAAATGGACTTGTTTTTCTCAGTTTCCTTTTCAAGTTATTCATGGCTGGTGGGTAGAAGCACAGCTGATTTCCCTTGTGTTGATCTTGTACTTGCAGCTGTGCTGAATTCACTTGGTTTTTGTGAGTTCTTTGGGATTTCCCATGGATGGAGTCACGTATTCTACAAATGGAGATCATTGGGCTTCTTTTCCAACCTGGGCGCCTCTGTGGCCTTTTCTGGCCCAGTGTTGCTGGCTGGAACTTCCAGTGCAGTGTCGAGCTGTGGCGTTAAAAGCACACCCTTGGCTTTTTCCTGATACAGGAGAAAGCTGTCTCCACTGAATGGTATCAGCTGTGGATTTTTCATAAAGGTCCTTTCACCGTGTTGAGTGCATACTCCCAAGAGAGTGTCATTTATGACTTTTGGCCCTTTGGTTGCAGGTCATCTGGCTGCTTCACCGTCGAGTCTCTATTCTGTAATTGTCAGTACCAGGTCCTTTCTGAGTGCCTTTACAGGCTGACACCAGCAAGCTTAAGGACCTCGTGAATAGCTTATGTAGTGTTTTTCCTAACAGGAAAAGAGCAGCCACTGTGCCTGTCCCTCCAGGGCCGTATATGGCCTCCCAGCCCTGTGACAGCTGGTTCTCACGTGTTCTTTTTGCATTGACAGCCTGACTCGGATTCCACCAAACACTCAACTCCCTCAAACAGCTCCAACCCCAGCGGCCCGCCGAGCCCCAACTCGCCCCACAGGAGCCAGCTCCCCCTCGAAGGCCTGGAGCAGCCAACCTGTGATGCCTGAGACCACCAGAGCACCACCGTGGGGTCAGGGAGCGGGGATGGCCCCAGCATCAGTGCCAAGACTGAGCTGACCCTCCAGTGTTGTCCAAGGAAATGTAGATCCGTTTGTAGATATGGAGATGGAGAAAAGTCTTTATTAGAGTAATGGTCAGTTTTACACCACGTCATGCGTGGCATAGACCAGATCTATTTGTCTGCACAGCCGTGAGGCGACTCTTCTGTTTGCACATGAAGGACCACCACACACTTCCCTCCCACCCAAAGCCAGCCGGGAAGGCTGTGGGGCGCTGCTGGCTGCCTCAGCAGAGCCCCGTGAGAACCGCCACTGGGGACAGCAGGCGGCTCGGGACGCAGCCTCAGGGCCTAGGCTCTACCCTGGCTCCCGAGGCTGCGTCTGAGACCAGAGGGCAAGAGTAGGAGCCCTGAGTCGTTCCCAGCGTCACTAACGTTTGAGGACAGGAACGTGGAGGTCAGCTGTGGAAGTCCTGGTGGTGACCGTGTCCCTGTGAGCCAGAGTACTCTAGGTCACAGCCGTGTGGTGCCAGCAGCACCAGCACCACGAAGGCAGCTGCACTTCCACTTGCCACCAGGCGCCTGCCTCCTGCCACAGCCAGCGTCACCTACAGGCACACCCTGTGGCCTTCCCTTTCCGCCCCGCATGGAGCCCCGTGATTAGTAGCCCGTGTGAATCACGTAGACTCGCCCGACACTCCTGCACATCAGCCCAGCTCATGGCGCGTGATGCCTGCGCGTTTAACCTCACCCCTCTGTGTCCCATATTGAGTGACCAGGTCTGTGGCCCTGTCTCACTGAGGCTTGTGATTCACTGTGGTAGCAGATGCAGCTTGTCACAGCTGGAGACTGGGCTCCCATCTCCCACAAGGTGCGCTTGGCTGGGTGGGCACTGAGGGATGTGGCACTGCTGGCTGTCACACCCAACACCTGCCTGCCCTCTCCGCCCTCCCGGGCCTCACGCTGGGCGGGCACCTGCTGGGGGTTCTGGTTTTTACTTTTTTAATGTAAGTCTGAGTCTTTGTAATTATTGAATTGTGAGAACATTTTTGAATAATTTACCTGTCAATAAAGCAGGAGATGGCAATTTTAATGTTCCCAGTGGTTGGTTTGGGTTTGATGTTGCCCTAATTGCCTGCGCTGCCAGGAGAACCCATACAGGAAGTGCCTCCCAGAAGGTCCATGGTGTGTTGCCCTGCCCACAGAAGCTGTGCTGTGGTCAGTGTAGAAGTCACATGAAAGGCCACTGGGCTAAGCAGAAGAGCATAACCTGGAGGGGCTGCCTGTCCACGGATACATCTCAGTTCCCCAGCAGAGGGCGTCCTGGAGCAGGTGACCGACCCCCTGGCCAGGGATCAGGAGCAGCCTACAGTGAATCAGGTGATGCTTGCCACTCACTGGGACTTCCAGCTAGTCCATCCTTAGTAAGATGAACGCAGCAAAGGCACCTGCCCAGGCGTGTGGCCTGAGGATGAGTTCAGAGAGCAGCCAGCTGGGTGGCGGGCAGGGCCGGGGACCTGGGAAGTGCCCACTCTACTGTGATGGCAGCAGCTACCCCTAGCTCTGTGCTGTTCTGCAATCCACGTTGGCCAGTGGCCTGTCCTGAGCCAGGGGAGCGACAGGGCAAATTTCAGGCAAATCAGCCCTCAGGGTCCTGCCCACAAGAGGTCGGCATTGATCTGTCCCCGTTTCCTTGGCAAGCTGAACACCACACCATGTGGGGGGCATGCAGCCTTCTTCCTGTCCCACTGCAGACCTGGTGGGAGCAGTAGTGGCCACACAGGCAAAAAGGGACCTATGAAGACAGAGAAGCAGAGCCCTCAAGGGTCCACAGGGCGGGCTGTCAGCTCCACCCCACATGCCTGTCCTCAGGCCTCAAACTGCCTCAGGTTTCTGCCACTGTTTGGAAATGCTGTGGTAGACTGTGGCATCCACATAGGGGAATGGCATGTGGCCAGAGTGACAGACTGCAGCCCAGCCAGCAGGCCACTACCCAAGGGAGGCCAGGCTATGCCAGGGCCACTCAGCTCCTGCACAAGCTGCACGTGGCAGGTCCGCGCCCTTGGCCGTGTCTGCATGCCCTTGCACATGTGCACAGCTGTGGTCTGTCTTCCCACGCTGCAGTCCCAGGGCGCCTGGCTCCAGCTCTGGCAGCAGCCTACTGGTCGGCCATCCTCGGGGGAGGCGCGGCCTCACTCTGCGGTGATGCACTTGAAAGCTGTGGACTCAGAATGCAGCCAATCTTGTCAAGTCCCAACCAATGGAAAAATGAAGTTGGAGGCTGTGAAGCAGGGGACTCAAGTGCAGCCTGCCTGAGGAACAAGACCACTGGGCCAGAGCCGCACGGAGGCCGAGGCTGCCCCGCCTCACACCAAGTGCCCATGCAAGGGGGTGGCCCTGTCACTTGGTAGAGTGCTTACCTTGCATGTGCGAGGCCAGGATTTCAATCCCCAGGGAATAAAAGAAAAAAAAAATACTGTCCACCCAGCAGTTGTCCCTCCAGCTCCAGCCTGGAGCCACCCATGTCAACCCTCCCAGCCAAGGGTCCCTGTCTCACAGTCTGACATGATGGCCACTCAGAAGTCATTTGCTCTAAAACCTCCCCCTTCCTAAAGCCTCTGAACACATCTATAGCTTGCTACGGCACCGTGTCCCCACTGCAGCATTCTGTCGTCCAAAACATTCCTTAGAGACTCTCTGGTGGGTATTTAGGTGGACACACCTGGTGTCAGCAGTGGACCTGAAGCCAGGAGCGGGCGGATGGCTCCAGGAAGCAGGTGTGCTGTCCACACTGGACCTTTGTGCAGTTCTGGGGCTGGCCTTTTTTTGCCCTGCTGAATCCTCTTGGGCTGGACCCCCCTTTTTGGTAGAGGCTCTCTGCTGGCTTTAGGATAAGCCCTTTTGGGTACGCAAGCCTGCTCAGCCAGTCCCTGCCCATGCTTATTCACATTTCCTCAGAACTCTGCCAGGACTTGATGTGTCCTCTGGTGAACTGCTTCCAGTTTGTGTGCCCAGTGGAATACTTCGTGTGACCTGCGTGTCTAATTGAAGACTTGTGAGCACCTTTATTTTGGTTTCACTTTGGTTACAGGTGTCTATAAATGATTCAGCTTCTTTACTTTTCTCGCTACTTGTTTCTGAAAATCTTCCAAGAGCAAAATAAACATTGTAAAACAGGTGGACATGGGGACAGGGTGGCCACTCAAAAGCCATTAGCAGGTCCCACCAGCCGTGAGAGAGTAATGTCTAGGTGCAGCATGGTGATTGCCTGGTCATAGGCAGGTGAGGTGCCCGCTGGGTGCCTGTCAGACACAAGAAAATTCCCATGCAGCCTGGACAGTGTGGTCACAGACAAGACTGGCTGTCTGCAAGTAGAGACTCCTGTGCCGGGTGTGCTCAGCAAAACAAGGGTTTCTGCCCACACCCGCAGCTCCCGGCAGCGCTCAGGTTTTCCATGCTGTGGGAGACACTTTGGGAGATGGAAACAAAGTGGGACCCCAAGGTTTCAGAACACAACCTCACCCTCCAGGGACTCCAGCCACCACAGAGTGGTCCATTCCTGGGCATCTTCTGGCTGCACATCACTGGAAGACAATTCTTAAATGTGCAGTTATACTGCTAATGTAAAGGCTCTCTTCCTGTGCCTATTTTGAATCTGACTTTTCCATTTTATTAAGAAAAAGACGGGCTGGGGTTGTGGCTCAGTGGTAAAGTGCTTGCCAAGCATGTGTAAGGCCCTGGGTTTGATCCTCAGCACCACATAAAAATAACTAAAACAGGGCTGGGGATGTGGCTCAAGCGGTAGCGCGCTCGCCTGGCATGCGTGCGGCCCGGGTTCGATCCTCAGCACCACATACAAACAAAGATGTTGTGTCCACTGAAAACTAAAATAAATATTAAAAATTCTCTCTCTTTAAAATAAATAAATAAATAAAAATAACCAAAATAAAAGTGCTGTGTCCTACTACAACTAAAAACTAAATTAAAAAAAAAAAAAGAAAAGGGCTGGGACTGGGGCTGGGGCTCAGCAGTTAGAGGGCTCGCCTCGCACACGCGAGGCCCTGGGTTTGATCCTCAACACCACATAAAAATAAATAAATAAAATAAAGGTATTGTGTCCAACTACAACGAAAAAATAAATATTTTTTATAAAAAAGAAAAAAAGGGTAAACCCCAGCTTTAAAGTTTTTTTTTATGGCATTTCAGTCAAGATGGGAAAACCTTTCCAAATTAATGGTGTTGTAATTTACCATAGCTCCGAAGTAATCTAGACACCAGAGAGTTACCCCCTTTTAGAAATAAGAATTTTGGTTTGCCTGCAAACACTGGCTTAGGGTGATGAAAGAGTTAATTAAATGATTAATAATCTAAAAGGAAACAGTATTTTTTCATATAGCGAGCCATAAGAAAATATCTTTCTGCCCAAAGAGCTGGTTCTTTAAAAATATAAACAAAATTGACAAACCTTCAGCTCTATAATCTAACCATAAAGAGAGAGCGGACCCAAATAAATAAAATTAGAAATGAGAAAGAGACATTATAACTAATAACAAATTCAAAGGATCTTTTGAGACTATTTTGAAAAATTATGTTACCAACTTAAAGTCTACATGTGGACAAATTTCTGGACACATGACCTACCGAAATCAAACCAAGAGTGTATAAAAAACCTGAATAGGCTGGGTGTGTGCTGTGCACCTGCAATTCCAGTGAGTCTGGAGGCTGAGGGAGGAGGATTGCAAGTTCAAGGCTAGCCTCAGCAACTTAGCTAGACCATGTCTCAAAGCCAGTCAGGGATGTGGCTCAGTGCTTAAGTGTAAGTGCCCTGGGTTCAATCATTGGTACCAAAAAAAGGGAAAAAAGCTCAGTGGTAAAACACCCCTGGGCTGAATCCCCAACTAAAAAAAAAAAGAGAGAGAGAGAGCTGGGTACAGTAGGACCTGTAATCCCAGCAGCTCTGGAGGCTGAGGCAGGAGGAACTTGAATTCATTCAAAGCCAGTCTCAGCAAAAGTGAGGTGCTAAACAACTCAGTGAGACCCTGTCTTAAAATAAAATACAAATAAGGGCTGGGGATGTGCCCTGAATTTAATCTCTGTACCAAATAGAACAAAAGAGCCGCAACCATAAGCTGCCAGGGGCAGTGGAGCTCACTACAGTGACACACACCTATAGTCCCAGCTACTAGGGAGGCTGAGGCAGGAGGATTTCTGAGTCCAGAAGTTCAAAGCCAGCCTTGGCAACAGAGACCCCATCTCAAACAGAACTGAACTATAAGATAATTGATGGGTGATGCTTTCAGAAGAAGACATTGATTAAAAGGTAATATGAAAGTTGTGAGAACCAAAGTGAGGTCACTTCTGTCAGGCTTTAACCAAAATAAAAATAAAACCAGGAGATGGGGAGGGAGGGGATTTGGTGCACATGCCTGTTCTCTGAGACTGCCAGGGCCCCACTGCACAGCAGGTGCCTCTGCAAAGAGGACTGCAGGCCACAGGCTGGGGCCAGTCCTCCCAGGTGGCCGGCTCAGAATATTTTATATGATCCTCCTCACCCAAAAAATGTCTTTCCTCACCCAGGCATGGTGGCCCATGCTGTAGGATGTGGAGGAAGGTCCCAAGTTCAAGGCCAGCCTGGACAATTTGGTGAGACCCTCAGCAATTTAGCAAGAAGACCCTATCTCAGAATAAAAAAGGGTTGGGAGTCTAGCTCAGTGGCAGAGCGCCCCTGGGTTCAATGCTCAGGGCCATGAACAAAAAACCCTTCTTCTTAGGGCTGGAATGTAGCTCGGTGGCACAGCACTTGCCTAGCACCTGTAGGTACCGGGTTTGATCCTCAGCACCAAATAAAAATAAATAAACAAAATGAAGGTATTACGTCCATCTACAACTAAAAATGAAAAAAAAAAAAAAGAGGCTTTTGCTTTCCTCAACCTTCTGAACAGTTTGCCAGAGCACGCGTGTCCCTCTGCCAACGCTCTGCCTGCCTCCAGAACGCTTCTGTGGATGGAGAATCTCTCATTCAGGCTGACCCCTGAAGAACGCCCAGGGCTGAGACCGTGCTGCCTCCCAGTGCTCCACATGCTCCACAGGCCCAGCAGAGGGGGCGACTAGCCCCTCCTGACTCTCCAGGACAGCATCCCCAGAGTGTCCATGTCCACCTGAAGGCCCTCTCCTAGGCCAACTGGCCAGGGCCCTGGGCCTGAGCTGCTTGCGGTAAGGATGGGAGCTACCGGCAGCCCCTCCACCCCAGTATATCCTGGGTCTATCCCTCTGGTCTCCTCCTCCACCTCTATAGGTGACATGGGTTCTCTCCACACTGCTTTTTTTTTTTGGGGGGGGGGGCTGGAGGTACCCATGATTGAATTCAGGGGCACTTGACCCCAGAGCTACATCCCCAGCCTTATTTTGTATTTTATTTAGAGACAGGTTTAGCACCTCGCTTTTGCTGCGGCTGGCTTTGAACTGGGGATCCTCCTGCCTCAGCCTCCTCAGCTGCTGGCGAGCACCACACTGCTTCTTTAGCACCAGGCACCAGTACCTTTAAATTCTGAGCCTGGATTGGTGCAGACTGAAGCCACTGGCCACCCTGGGCCCCTTGGCTTAGTAGCCATTCCCCCTGCCCCACTGCCACCTGGCAAGGGAGGACCCCTCCCACTACCCAGCTGTGTGAACCAGCAGGGGCAAAACCAGCCCAGCTCCTCACCAGGTAGGGGCAGAAGGGTGGGCAGGGCAGGAGGTGTTCACTCTGATGGCAAGAGCAAGAAAAAACCCTTTATTGGGCAAGACCAGCCTATCCTTGGCCTTCATGGAAGACAGGAAAAGACTAAGGTCTCAGGGATGAGGAGGCCACAGGTCAGAGACCCAGCACCCCCACAGGAGGGGGCAACAGGGTAGGAGGTGGGCGCCAGCAGTGGTCAGGCCTCAGCCTCAGCAGCGAAGAGCGGGTTGTCAAAGTAGCTGTGGCTTGTGCTGCTGTCCCACTTCAGGGCCGGACTGCAAGGTCGCACTGGGGGCTGCAAAGGGACACAGGTCAGGACACGTTGGTCCCAGTGCCAGGCCCTGGAGAGCACCCCCCAGACCTTCCCGCCCTCTCACCGGCTCCTCCGAGGTCGCCACGAAGAATACCGGGTTGCTGAAGCCCGAGGGCGTCCCCGCAGGGGCGGGCTCGGCCTCCTCCTGCCTCCTCCACCTGGGGAGCGGGACACAGATGAGCCCCTCGGATGGCGCTGCTCCCGCTTCCCGCCAGTTGCAAACCTGAGCTGCCGCACACCTGAGCCTCCCGGTGCGGCGCAGCAGCACGATCCCCAGCAGCGCCAGCAGCACCAGCAGCACCGCGGCCACCACGCCGCCTGCGAGCCCCGCGCGGGACCCGGGCGCGTTCTGCTCAGCCGCGGAGTCGCCCCCGACTGGCGCGCCCGACTCCCGCAGGGCGGCCGATAGGACCCCGAGGGCCTCGCCTGCAAGGGAGTTGGGCTCAGGGGCCGGCGGCCACGCGGAGCCAGAGGAAGGGGCGGGGCGCTTACCGTGCTCCGCCACGTCCGCCACGAGGGCCCGGGCCAGCCGCCCCGCGCCGCCGATCTCGGGTCCAGTGTCCGCCAGCACCACCTGGATCTCCGTGTCGGCCTCCCGCAGCCGGGACCAGCGCGGCACCCTGGACACGGCCACTTGCAGCCCTTGGTACTGGGGCTGGGGAGGGGCAGGGTTAGCCTGGGACCCCGCCCCTCGAGCCCTCGGGGGACTTTAGGGGCGCCGCATAAGGGGACAGGTGGACAGAGAGGTCCGTCCCGGCAGGGCCTTCAGAGGCCGCTAGAGTCAGGAGGCCCCTTCTCGCCGCCCGCGCGGCCATACCAGTGACAGGAAGGCGTCCAGCAGCCGCGCCCGGTACCGCTGCAGATCAAATGCGGAGCTGTGGGTCAACGACACGATGGCTCCTGCAGCAGGAGGGCAAGGGTCATGCCGTGGACCCGGGCCCGATGGGGAAACTAAGGCGGGAGCGAGGCAGCGCCGTCAAGACGCCGCAGCAAGCAGGGCCCCGGGGGACGCTCACCGCAGAGGTCGCAGCACTGCCCCTCAGGCCGGAGGGCGTCGTGGCAGGAGACCTGGGGGCAGCGGCCGCCCAGGGGCTGCAGGAGCGCCGCGCAGACCCAGGGCAGAACCTGCGGGGGGAGGCGCAGTGGTCAGCGCCGGGATGACCGCAGCTAGAAAGGGTCCAGTGCCCCGAAGCGGGCCAGCCGCCCAGGCCCAGTACCGACCCTCGCACGGTGCCCGGCAGGCCCTGCAGCCGCGCTCACCTCGGCGGTGCCGCACACGCAGCCCGACGGGTCGGCGCAGGCCTCGGAGCCCAGGCTCAGCGCGCCTGGCCCGTGGAAGTGCAGGCGGCCCGATCGCGACGCCAAGAAAGCGGCCAGGTCCTCGTCGCGCGTGAACGTCTGCGGAAGGCAGGGTAACCCACGGAGCCAGCCACCCGACGAGATCCTCTGGGTGCTCAGAGCCACGTGCGCAGACCAGGAGGGGCGCGAGGGCGCCCCGACCCCTCCTCCGGCCCGCTCACCTGGCCCAGAGCCGAGATGCTGCGGACGCGCACGGGGCCGCCGGGGCCCAGCCCCACGCGGAAGGAGCCGTCGGGCGGGAAGACGACGTCGTCGTGACTGCAGGGCACGCGCTCGGCGTCCACGGAGAAGAATCCGCGCGCCTCCTCCGAGCGCCACAGGCGTGGGTCGACCCAGGAGAAGCGGTCGGGGTTGCGGAAGAGCGCCGGGGGGTCTGGGGGCGCGCGTCCCGGGGTCGGTCACCGCGCGGAGACCGGAACGCGCCTTTCCCACAGTCCCCGGAGACGCCCCGCCCGCGGGCGCCTCACCTGAGCCGCAGTCCGGGTCTGAGCCCGGGGCTGCCGCGCTGAATCCCGCTCCCGAGGCCAGCAAGAGTTCCCCGTCCAGCGGCAGCAGCTGTGGGAGGCAGGAGCTGAGGCGGCGCCGCGAGGCCCAGGGCCCGCTCCGCGCCCACCTGCGTCCCTAGGGTCCGCGGGGAGGAGAAACCAGACCAGGACCGTGGAGCAGGGTGAGGTCAGGGCCAGGGGCACCGCGCTCTGGCTTAGACTAGCAGGGTCAGCAGGATCTCGCCAGGGAAAGGAGAAGGACATTCTGCGCGGAATGGAGCTGGGGAACAGCCTGTACCAAGGCTGTGCGGTGAGAGCAGCCCAGTGTCCCGAACTCTGGGCTGGAGTGGGGCTACAGGACCACGTAGGCCGAGGTGGCAGAGCCGCAGGCTGAGGAGCAGGAACGAGCGAGCTGAGACCTGGGCCCCCGTGCAGACTTTCCCCATCACCTCCCCCCACCCCTGGGAAGTTACAAGCAAAGGGTTTCTGGGTCCCAGGAACTATATTTTAGAACAGTGACAAGCCTCTGGGGAGGGGGCTTTAGTTTGCAGGAGAGGAGTTCCAGAGAGGGCCGGGAGCATAGGGGGCTTTGAAGTGGTCCTGCTCTATTCCCAGATCATGGCTCCATCATTGCAACCCCTTCACCACAAAAGCCAGGCCATACCCAGGCCTCAGGTGCTAGGAAACATGGCAGTAGGAGGGAGAGAATAGAGCAACCCACTCTTCATTTCCCCTCCCCCTCACCCTTTCCATCCTTTTTTCTCTGAGGAGCTGCTCATGAGGGGTCAGCATCTCAGGGCCCAGCCCCTTGTCCCAAACTGAGGGGCAGGGCTTGCTCCTCAGCCCTTCCTGGAGCACAGTACCAATAAGATCACAGGCCAACAGCACGGTGGCTGTCTAGCAGAGACCAGACCGCCGGGAATGACCCTGCGCACCACTGATTGCACCTCAGTGCAGGAATCAGAAAAGACAGGTGAAACAGAGTGGTTGTCAAAAAGCGGTGGTCACTGTTTTAAAATTTAGTTCCTGGGACCCAGAAACCCTTTGCTTGTAATTTCTCCGGGGTGGGGGGTCCAAGTGCAGGGTGAGGCAGAGTTTGTCTAGCATGAACACAGCCTGGGTTCAACCCCAGAACCACACAAAAAATAATAAAACATAAAAGAAATAAAAAGAATCAAAAAATATGAATAAAATGTGAAAATCACAATGATTAGAAGGACGAGCACAAGCAGGTGAGATCCACAAGAGGACTAAGCCAACTGTGGATGCCCGGTGATGCTGGTGGTCACGCCCAGGCTCCCCAGAAGACAGCAGAGAGAGAGAGGACCAGGGGCACAGAGGCAGACCCAAGCACTGAGACTCACAGGCGGGGGTGGGACAGAAAGAAAAAGAAATTTTTGTGTGTGGGGGGGGGCACCTGGAATTAAACGCAGAGGGGCTTACCACCAGGCCACATTCCCAGTCCTTTTAATTTTTTTAAAAATTTTATTTTGAGACAGTCTTAGTAAGTTGGCTTTGAACTTGTGATTCTCCTGCCGCAGCCTCCAGAGTTGCTAGGATTATGGCATACACCACCTCACCCAGCTAGAAGAGCAAATATTTGAAGAAATAACAAAGGTGATCTTTCTGAATTTGAAGAAAGATGCAAAATCTCAAATTGAGTGCCCAAAGGAAAATTGGAAAATCCACACGTGTGACACATGACAGTATGATTATATTAAAGAGAACATTCTAGAAGCCTCAAAGAGAACACATTACCCAGGAAGGGGGAAAACAAATCAGATTCCTATTTCCCAGCAAAATACAACAGAGCAATAATTTTATATTTTAAAGAAAAATAACTTTCCATCTGGAGGTTTTTTTTTTTTTTTTTTTTTTTTTTAATCAAGCTAAACTGGGTCAAGTGTGAAGGTACAATTAAATTGCCTTCAACATAAAAGGCTTCAGAAGAATGCTTCCCAAAGATCCATCCTGCCATCATGCTCAGAAGAATCAAGAAGGAAAAGAAATCCAGATCCTTCAAGAGCTACAGGCAGCAAGAGTGATGAAATAACACTAGTAAGCCAATTCTGTGTGTGTGTGTGTGTGTGTGTGTTGCTTGGGATTGAACCAGGGCCTTGCTCTTGCTAAGCAAGTGCTCTCCCACTGAGCCACACCAGCCAGTCTCTTGTCTTCTTAAACAATTTAAAAACTGGGACTAAATATGATGGAGAAGGGAGGGGGGAGACAAAGGGTGAGGGGTCTGTGCTAAGGAGCTTCCTTGTCTAAGGGAAGATACAGACCCCGAGCAGTTTAAGAAATCAATAGGCTACCCAACTGCAAAACTGAGGAGCTACATCCTTTGCTGAACGTTTTATTTTATTTATTTTTTTTTAACTTTGTTTATTCAACAAGAAATGTTTGCTTTCCATTTGCCAGACATTTTTGTGGGCAGTTGAGGTACATCAGTGAACAAAGCAGACCTGCCATCAGGGAGCTGACTCAACCCAAGTGAAGACAGTCAAACTAGGAATAGGAAATTGGAAAATCTGAAGCTCATTAGAAGGTGATCAGTGCTGGGAGGGCAATTACACAGGCATACAGGGACTGGACATTCTGATGAGGTGGAAGAGTTTCAGTTTCTTATAGAGACTTGAAGAAGATGGGGACAACTGGGATAATTACATTTCAGGCAGAGAGACCAGTTTCCCAGCAGTCCTAAAATGGGGCATTCCTGGATATTGGGGGAATGACCGAGTCCTTGGAGCAGAATGAGTGGAGGGAGACGTTGGGGACGGGGTGAGAACATAGGGCAGGGAGCCAGATGATAGAGGGCTTTGTAGGAATTCTAGGAATTTCCTCTCTTACTCTGAGGAAAATAGGTAGCTACTGGAAGGTTTTGCTGGAAGTTTGATCACTGTCATTGCTGTGTCTCAAAGCAAAAATGAAACCAAGGAAACCAACTGGGTGGATGTTTGAGCAATCTGAATAGGAGATAGTGTACTTTGCACCAGTATGGATAAAAAAAGGAGGGGAAACTGTTAAGATTTTTGGATTTTTTAAAAAGTAGAGTTCACAAAATTTCCTGCAAATTGGGTTAGAATTTGAAGAAAAGAGAGAAAGAAGAGCATGACTTCAAAGTTTCTGTTCTGGATAATCAGAAGAACGGAGTTACTTTGTTATCAGTGTCCCTGGGTAGTCTGTAAGTGGAGCACCCCTGTTTTCAAGTGTCATTATAGTCTTTCATACACCCAAATTAATCAGCAGCCTCCACCATGGCTACAACTCCCTAAAACCTTCCTGGAATTCAAAGGGACTTCCCCAGGCTCTCCTTGCACTGATTCCAAACCATCTTAAGTCCTACCTATTTGTTTCCTGTACCTCTATTCTATCCTTTCTCCCTCTCTTTTTTATGCTTTTCCTGTTCCTCTCACTTTCCAGAAAAGTCTTTCAGGATTCAGAAATGGTCCTGGAAAGTCCTTCCCTGTGCTAAAGAACTTCTTTTATTGTGCGTTTATATAACCTTCCCAAATCTGTGTTGATGTCATTCCTCCATGCTGCCACCGGGTCTTTGCTGAACGTTTTAAATGTCAAAAATTTATGCAAAGGGCTGGAGACTTAGTTTAGCGATAGAGTACTTGCCTAGCATGCATGAGGTCCAGGGTTGACCCCCAGCACCACACACAAACACACAGAAGCCAGGCTGGTGGTGCATGCCTATAGTTGCAGCGATTCAGGGGGCTGAGGGAGGAGGATCAGGAGTTGGAAGCCAGCCTGGGCAACACAGTGAAAGCCTGTCTCAAAAACAGCAAACAAAAGATCACACACAGAGAGCAATCCAGAACGTGTATAGACTAGTAAGCATTAAAGACATCAAATCAGTATTAGTCAAAATCTGATACCCAAAAATCCCAACCCAGGGCTGGGGATGTGGCTCAAGTGGTAGCGCACTCGTCTGGCATGCGTGCGGCCTGGGTTCCATCCTCAGCACCACATACAAACAAAGATGTTGTGTCTGCCGAAAACTAAAATGTAAATAAAATATTTTTAAAAAAAAAATCCCAGCCCAAATAAATTTACAGGGCGGTTTAGTAAACCTTGCAAGAAACGATTCATTTGTTTTCACCAGAAGTTTTCCTGGAGAACAGAAAAAGGAGTGAAAATTGTCATGTTTCTCTATGAGGCCAGTGTGGTCTTGATTACAAAGCCAAATGAAGGACAGAAAAAGAAAAAAATGATAGACCCATGTCACTTACAAATGCAGAGGTTAAAATTCTAAGAAAAACATTACCTCATTGGAGGCAATAATGTTTTTTAAGAATCCTGTGCAAGAGCAAGAGTAAGCCCTTATGTGCACTGTGGGATCTGGATGGTGTGCCAATGTGGGTGGCCCAAAGTGACAAACATGCTGCTCTGGGGCAGGATATTGGTGATGCAGGAGGCTCTGCATAGGTGGAGACAGGAGGCATATGGAAACTTATGGTACCTTCCTCTCAATTTTACTGCAAACCTAAAACTGCTCTAAGAAATTAAGTTTTAAATGTTTTTAATTTAATTTAATTTAAAAAATAGACAGTCACAGGGCATGGTGGTGCAGGCCTGTGATCCCAGTAGCTCAGGAGCCTAAGGCAGGAGGATCTCAAGTTCCAGGCCAGCTTCAGTAACTTAACAAGATCTGTCTCGAAAAACAAAGAGGGCTGTGGATGTAGTTCAGTGATAGAGCGCCCCTGGGTTCAATCTCCAGTAAAACACACACACACACACACAGGTAACCAAATAGGGTTCATGTCCCAACCATGCAGGAATGGAGAGCAATGGGGACAATTTTCATCTCATCACCCACAGCAGAATTGATATGTCATGACAGACAAGTCCAGGGTCTTAAGGAAACTGCAGTTTGGAGCCCTGCTGCAGGTGTGTGCCAGAAGAACATCTTGAGAGCTGAACCGCAGAAAACCTCAGTAATGGAGCTGGGGTTGTAGTGGTGGAGCGCTTGCCTAGCAAGTGTGAGGCACTGGGTTCAATTCTCAGCACCACATATAAACAAATAAACAAAGATCCACCAACAACTAAAAAATATTAAAAAACAAAAAACTCAGTAATGGGCTAAAAGAAGGAGAAGCGTAACTCAATCCAAGTAGAAAATGATGGTGCTGGCCCAGGTGCTATGCCTAGGATAGCAGCCACTCCAGAGGCGAGGCAGGAAGTCACAAGTTCAAGACCAGTCTCGGCAACTTAGCAAGGCACTGAACAACTTAATGAGATCCTGTTTTAAACTTTTTAAAAAGACTGGGGTGTAACTCAGTGGTAAAGCTTCCCTGGGTTCAATCCCCAGTACCCAAACTAAAAACAAAGAACAAAATAACCAACTGGAGAATATAGTTTTTAAGTATAGGGCACTATTCATGATCAAAACCCAGCCTAGGACTGGGGTTGTGGCTCAGTGGTGGAGCGCTTGCCTAGCATGTGTGATGCGCTGGGTTTGATTCTCAGCACCACATATAAATAGATAAATAAATAAATAAATAAAATAAAGGTCCATTGACAGCTAAAATTAAAAAAAAAAAAAAAAAACAACAAAAAACTCCAAGCCTATCAATACTAGGCAAGAAGTGGCTGGGGATGCAGCTCAGTGGTAGAGTGCAAGCAGGGTTCAATTCCCAGCACCCCCCCCACACAACACATTATGTAAGACTTCTAAGATCCTGTAAAAAGATATGAATGAACTGAATATTCAGAGAGACAGCCCAGACTCTAGAATAGACCATGGATGGTACAGCTATTCCAATCAATATTTCAGGGTTTGGGGTTTGGGGGAGGGCAGTGGGTGCTGCCTGGGGAACCTGTTCTACAGTTTCTCTGCAACAATCAGAAGAGGGAAGGAGCAAGTTGCCCCAGAAGACACAAAGATCTGCCACAGGGCACACACAGAGCCAGGACAGCCCTGGGTTGGGACTGAGAGTGCTGAGACCCACACCCTGGACAGGCAGTGAAGCACAGCGGGCTATGCCGGAGGTTAAAGGGCAAGGCTGGCTGTTTGGGGGAGGATGGGGAAATTGGGCTCACTATAAGGAGGAAACTAAAACTGGGTCCCTAGCTGGTGCCACACTCCCCCATGCACCCCAGGTGGCAAACTGCCACTTGACAGACATACTAGAGTGCTTGCCATTGTGACTGAGAGCAGGTAAGGGATTCTTAAGCAAAGCACCAAACATAGTTATGAGGCAACAGACTTTGCATTTGGTAGATTAGAACGAGGGTTTTCGTTTGGCGTGGGACACTGCAGGCCAAGTTCACCGTGAGAAGATACTGGCAGCATCTCTCATCCCCCGCAACAACCCACCGCTGGACCGAGGCTGACAGAGGCTGGAGAAGGTGGCCCAGGTAAGGAAGAGAAGCACCAGCGAGGCAGACAGCTGACGCTGGGAGCGGTCGCCCGCCCAGGCGCTGGGTCCATTTGGTTTCTGTGGCGACCGCTGCCCTTGACCCTGCCCTGGGCAGTTCCGCGGGTCCTGGGACGTTGAGGGTGGGGCGGGGCTGGCCCGGGAGAGCCATGAGTGGGTGAATGAGCGAAGGATCCTTAAAATCGCCACGCTCCCCAAATAGGTGCCCGAAGTAACGAGGTCGCGCGGCGCTTCACCTCCTCCGGGCGCCCCTCCAGCCCGGGGAGCCGCCGCGGGGCCGCCAAGGTTACGCGAGGCCGCGGAACCGGGCCTGGGTCTCACGCCCCGCACCCTCCCCGGCAGTTGAGGCGCGGGGCCGCGGGGCCGCGATGTGCCCGTCCCGCCCAGCACCCAGCGCGGCCCGGCGCCGGCGCAGACCTGAGTCAGTAACCGAGGCTAAGGGTGCAGCTGGGCCAGCGCCAGGCCCGGATCGTCCCGGCACCGCGGAAACAGAAACGAACTGTCAACGTCGACCACAGGGCCACCCTCGGGGCGATCTGCATCTGGGCAGGGGCTGGGCCAGGCACTGCCCCCGCCAGTGGCCTCCCGGGGAGAACTCAGGAGCGAGCTCGTCCCCCTAGCTCCAGCTGCCCTCGCGAGCGGGTGCTGATGAGGGCAGGTCCCATGGCGACTGCAAAAGAACCCCGGCGGGCGGCTGGGAAATGACGCTTTAAATCAGACGCGGGGTGCCCTTTCTGTTAAGGGGTGGACAGTAAATGGTCTCGGTCGCTGTCGCCTGTGAATCTGCCTGACACCGCTCAGGATGGCGGGGCTGCGTGCAGGCGATTCCCTGGGGTCTTGCCTCGTGGGAAGTCCAGACAAGAGCAGAAGTGGAGATCCCAGTCGTGGGAGGCCACGAGAGCCCTGTTTTCCCGATCCCTTAGAACACTAGTGTTCTGTACTGTTTGAGGGGAAGCCCCAGGATTTTAGGGAGGGTGTTCCCCTGGAACAGGGAAAGGCAGGTGGAGCAGCTTCCCCAGAGCAAACCTGACGGAAGACTGACTCTTAGGAGCCGAGGTCAGAGGCAGAAGGGCAGTGGGCACTGAGATGCTCTCCCAAGGCACAGCCTGGCTGAGGCCGAGTGCCTCTCGGCATCTCTAGAGGCCAAAAGGCTGGGGCTGGTCTCCAGACACAGCGACCTGCAGAGGCTCGCGGGCCTCTGCTACCGGCCAGTCTCCTTCCAACCTGGGGTCAGCCCTGCACCTTACCATATCCGAGACGGTGTGACTTTTTTGCACCAGGACTGACACCATCTGCAGGAAGAAAGGGTGTCAGCAGGGGTAGGTGGAGACCCACCCCCTGCGGGATATGCAGGTGTGAGGGTCCAAGGTCCCATCCATGATCCAGTAGGGGCTTGGAGGCACCTGGTCTGCAGGGAAGTGGACAGCGCCCCCGGCGCACGGTGTCCGGTTCTGGTTCCAGTTGGTGGCGGTATCGAAGTTGGTGTTGGGGACCCAGAATTTGTAGGCGGCCCGGGTCAGCGCTGGGGAGAGGGTGGCTGAGTGCCGCCGCTCTCAGGGAAGGCGACCCCCAGAGACGAGCCGCAGGCCGGCGTGGGTCCCACACCTGGGTGCCCAGGCGGCCCTGCCCCAGGCCTTGGGCCCCCGCGCAGCCGGCCGGACCTCGTGGGAACGCCGTCTCGGCGCTGCGACCCACTCCCGGATCTGAGAGGCGGCTCAAGCTGCTCAGCCCCAGAACGCCGCCCCGCTCGCCTCCCCGCGCTGCCCCGCTCGCCTCCCCGCGCTGCCCCGCTCGCCTCCCCGCGCTGCCCCGCTCGCCTCCCCGCGCTGCCCCGCTCGCCTCCCCGCGCTGCCCCGCTCGCCTGGCGCTGGAGCAGGGGGCAGCAGGGGGTGGGGCCGGCAGGGCTCAGCCCCCGCCTAGGGGTCAGGCGCGCTGCCTGGAGGCCCTTCCCGGAGGAGTCGCACCACTCAGGGGCAGAGCTCTGGCTGGAGGCGGATCCCCGCGGGCGAAGGAGGAGGCTGGGCGGCAGGGCCGAGGGCGGAGGGCCAGGGGGGGCCTGGGAGGGACCGGGCTGGGCCGCGGCTCTGAAAGCTCCCGGGCGGGCGTCGAGGCGAGCACTAGGGACACTCGCCGGCCAGGGCGCGGGGGTGGGTGGGGAAACTGAGGCAGGCGCCGCGCTGCGGACGCGCACGGTGGCTCTGGGCCCGGCGGGCAGGGCGCGAGCGGCACCGAGGCGGGTCTGCGGCGCTGCCGCCTCCAGCACCGCCCGCCCCGCCGCGTCCTCGCTGACCAGGGGCCGGGCGGATTCCGCCTCCCAACCTCCCCCAGGATCTCGACCCTCGCGGCGTGGAGGGTCCCGCGGGCCCCCTGCGCGCCCAGCCTACCGCACAGCTGCAGCCCCAGCAGGAGCCGGCCCAGCGCGCCCATCGCGTCTCGCGGCCCCAGGGGACTTTGCCCCCACCGGCCCACGTGAGCGGGGTGGGGGCCACCGACGCACTCGTTCACCTTCGGACTCTCGCCCCTCCGGAAGTGACTTCTCAGCCTCCCACGCCTGCCCTTCAGGCCTTGAGGAGCTCGGGTGCCTAGGAAGAGGGGCGGCAGGACTGCCCTGCCCACTGATGAGGCCGAATGTCCACCTGAGGCAGCTCCCCCTCCTGCCTCCTGGCCTGAATGGACTGTGGACGCCGGGACATGATGATTGACGGGAGTGGATGGGAGGGTTGTGGGTGATCTTCATGGAGGATCATGAAGGTGAATGGTTAATGGAGGAATGATGGAGGAGGAGAGATGGGGTGCAGTGGACAAGAGTCGCTAGGTGGTGGACAGACGGCTGGTGTGTGGTGCAGAGTGGATGCTGAATGGTGGGTGAGCAGCCAGTGGTGGGATAGGCAGAGCTGGAGGGTGGACGGAAGCTGAGTGGGTGGGATGGGAGTGAACAACTAAATTGGTGTGATGCGGGGAGGGTGGGTGCAGAATGGGGTACAGGTGGTCATGTGGCTGGGAGGGTCTTGGATGGCAGATGTTAGAGGTGGTTGTACTGGTGTATGATAGATGGCAGCTGGAGACAGGTGGGTGGAGGACGCGGGATACAGTGGGTGTAGGAGATTGATTGATAGGGTAGCTGGTGATGTGTTCATGTGTGGATGGCAAATCACAGATGGGAGATGGCACTGGCAGAGGGGATTGGGGATGATGGGTGGCAGATGGTAGTTGGATGAAAAATGATGGAATGGGGGATCAATGGATGGTTGTGAACGAAAGAAACACTACAGCTTCTGCATGGATGTGCAGGTGTGGATGGTGGGTGGGAAAAAGTTGTATATTTTGGATGCAAATGGATGGAAGCAGATGGCGATGAGGTGGAATGGTGGCTGAATGGACCAAGGATAGATGGATGGCTGAATGGTGGCTAGGTTTTATTCTATTATTATTATTAGTAGTAGTAGTAGTATTAGTACTGGGGATTGAACCCCAGGGAACATTACCGCCGAGCCACATTGCCAGCCCATTTTTAAATTTTGAGGCAGGGTCTTGCTAAGTTACCTAGGGCCTCGCTAAGTCGATGAGCTGCTTTTGAACTTGCAATTCTCCTCCAACCCAAGTCTCTGGATTACAGATATGTGCCACCACGCCCAACATGGTAAATAGGTTTTAGGTGAACTGTGAGTGGATAGCTGGTAGACAGGAGGGACATGGATGAGACTGCCGGAGGTGACTGAATATAAATGAATGGGTGCATGGATGGAGGATGGTGGACAGGTTGTGCGTGTATATGGTAGGTGGAGAAAGGACAGGGGACATAGGTGGGTGGCGTGGGGGAGGTGTTTTAATCAAGTGAATGATGCTTGGATATCTGCATCACGCACACTGGGCCTGGGTGGTGAGTGAATGGAGGATGGGTTTGTGGGCGATGAGAGGCAGAGGTGACGTGGTGGATGAACGGTGGCTAGACTGTACATGGCAATTAGATGTATAGAGTGCTGACGACAGGGAGCTACCCAGGCCTGGGACTTCCCGGGGCCTTCCTCCCTTGGTCATCCTGCCCTTTTCTGCACCCCACGTCTCATCTGTGGACCTGCTTCTCCTCCCTGTCCTTTGCTCTGTCTTTTGTTTCTCCCATGCACAAGGAATTTTATCCAACGAGGAAGCTTCTTGCCACCAGAGAATGCTCTGGCTCTTTTTGCGTCTGGGTGGTGGCATGACCTCTCTGCCTGGGGAGGGAGCCCGGCTCTATCCCCTCTGTGTGCTGGTGGGGACACCTTCAAGCACAGCAATGCTGCAGGGAGGGGGCTTGACCCCTGCCAGCCAAGACTCAGGTCCTGAGAATGGGTCAAGGGTGGTTCTGGAGCTTGACCTTGGCCCATGTTGGCCTGCAGGAGGCTCATCCTCTGTAGCCTCAACCAGGAGCAAAGGGGATGTTTTGGGGTCACGTCCACCTTGCCCTGCCTCCTGTTTCTCCTTGGGCCTCCACTTCAGTGTCTGGCTCTGTCCTGGCCTCACTGTAGAGTAGCTGGGGCTGAGCAAATGTCACCTCTGGGGTCCAAGCCTGAAAGTCCAATTGGGCCACCAGACCACAGTTTCTCCTGACCCAGGAAGAGAACGGTATGGCGGGCAGAGCCTGCAGGCTCCAAAGGGGTGGATGGCCAAGCCCTGGGGAAAGGAACCTCTGTGTCCTGCTGTTCTATCCAAACAGGCCATTCTCAGAGTCTGCAGTGTGCAGAGGGCAGGGAGGGCATCTGGACAGTCCAGAGGCTTCCTGAAGAGACAGAGATGAAGGCCCATTGCGGCCAGTGCAGAGACTGTGCCCAAGTTAGCGGCAAAGAGGAGGAGCTGGTCTGGCTGGTCCTGGTCATCCATAAACATCCCTGGGCCCCCGTGAAAGGGACGTGCCTGAGCAGAAGCTGGAGGTGGGGCCTGGTGCTGGAAGGTGGCCCTGAGAGTAGCTCATGAGGATGAGGCCTCACTCCTGGCCCCAGAAGCCAAGGGTACTGCAAGCCACCGAGGAGCAAAGGTGTGGGGGGAACAGTTAGGCCAGCTGCAGGTGCCGTGCTCACAGCAGGACCCGAAGCCCTCAGGCCCACGTGTGGGTAGGTCTTGCCGACTGGTTAGGGCCTCAGGGGGAAGGAAGCAGGAGAAAGGCCAAGCCCTGGGGAGTTTCCTCCACTAACTAGGAAATCTGAAGGAATGGCTACTTCAGGTGAGGCTGGACCCAAGGACTAGTTCGTTAATTGGGGGGCTGTGTCTTGCTGCTCTGGCTTAACTGTCCCCCACCCACCGTGGTGGTTTCCCTGTGTATAGCCTTTTTCCTCCAGGCAAGGAAGTTGACTTAAGAATGGGACTCCCCATCTCCCTGAGCCGGCCATGGCCATGACACGAGGTCTCGGTTCCGTTTCCAACTCTGCACCAACTCCATAGCACAGGCTTCTGCCTCAACGGGCTATTCTAGTTCTGGCCCTCCCTGAGGTGTGGGCAGCCTGAGCGACACACAGTGGGTGGGGAAAAGAGGGGAGCCCACCAAGGCCCGGAGGCAGAACATGAGAGGCTTGGAAAAGGTGAGGTGGCCATGGCAGGACAGAGGGAAGGGACGGTAGGAGGTGAGGCCGGGGTTGCAGAGGGCACAGGGTTGCTGGGGCTGCATTTGATACAACTCAAGGGAGCCCAGGAGGAGAGTGAGGCTTGGATAGGGCTGGAGAGTCCTGGGTCCAAAAGCTGTGAGGCTGTTCCATTCGCTCATCCTGTTCTGTTCCTTCACCTGCAAAATGGGCAGCAGCGCCCGCCTCACAGGGCCCAGGGCAGGGCAGGAGCACTGGAGCCTCGACCGAGCACAGTGGGTGCTGCCTTCACCTGTGGGCACTGGAGAGGCCAAGGCCTCTGGAGCACTAGACTGGGAGCCACTCTGAGCAAGTCTGCTCCTGAGAGGGAGGTGGTCCAAGGCAGTGGACCCCTGGTTCCCTCCCCACCTTCTCAGGGTTGGTCAGCTGCCCTGTCCTTGAGTAGAAGGGGAGAACACAGGCTTCCGGGTGGAAGAACATACTTGCTGTTCCTCCTCTGGCAGGGTCCCAGCAAGGCTGGGCCAGGATGTGGGAGCAGATGGGACAGGGGCACTTAGCTAAGGGCAGAGTTTGGGGAGCCAACGTGTGGTAGGTGGAGGCAGCTTCCCCGGCTGGGACAGCCCGGGAGACGCTGCTCTTCGCAAGGCCAGCCAGAACACACAAGCCGCCTTGACCCCAGAGAGCTGGGTGGACTCAGCTCCACAGGGAGAGGTCGGGAGGTGGGAAGAGGCCCCGGAGCCCAGAGCCATGGCCACTGCCTGGCCCCCACTCTCAGGTATCCTTCAGTGGCCAGAGTTCTCTGAACTTAACACTTCAGGTCAGTGGCCCTGGGAGGGCCTGGCCATATCACTGGCATTCCAAGGTCACCACAGGGCGTGTCTGGCCTGGTGTGGCCTCTGCTGGCTGTGTGCCTGTCCTGCAAGAGGGCTCCCCACACAAGGCCTCCTGAGAGCCACACCAAGACCCCTGCAGATGGACTGGAGGAGCCAGAGCGCACGGCCTCCAGGGGCCAAGCCTCCCCGCTGCGCATCCCACCACCAGCAGGGCAGCCCCTGGCCTTCAGCTCCCCAGGGCCCCATAGCTCATCTCCAAGACAGACCCTGGGGTAGAGGGTCACCAGGCACAAGTCCACTCAGTTGCTGCTTGGGTGAAGGGGTGAGGAAGCCTGGGTGGTGTCTTTCCCCTCAGGCCTGATCAAGCAAGGTCAACCCCTGCCCCAGGGCACTGGAGGACCCTGCCTGGGTGACCTGCTCCTGGGAGCCAGAGCAGGGCAGTGACGGGGCCCTTCCACTCAGCCCCGGTTCTTCAGGTGTTTAAAAATAAGACATAGCCGATGGGGTGGCACACATCTGTAATCCCTGTGGCTCAGGAGGCTGAGGCAGGAGAATGGCAAGTTCAAAGCCAACCTCAACAAAAACGAGGCACTAAGCAACTCAGTGAGACCCTGTCTCTAAAAATAGGGCTGGGGATGTGGCTCAGTGGCCGAGTGCCCCTTAGTTCAATTCCTGGTGCCCACCCCACCAAAAAAAAAAATGAGACAAAGATAACTCAAGATTTGACCATGCCAAGGTCCATTTTCAGAAAACGGACAGCGCCCGCCCAGACTTGGCCATGGGGACCCAGTCTGTGACACTTTCTCTCATCTGCCTCCAGCAAGGTCTCACAGGGCGGGCGGGCAGAGGCGGTGGGTACCGGCTGCGGGCCAGGCCCTGTGCCCCTCTCCAGGCCTCCATGTCTATTGAAAATGGATCCTTCCCAGCACCAGCACCTCCGACTGAGCGCTGTTTGCCTTCCAGTAGGGGCACTCTGCTGGGTCTGGCTCCCAGCTGTGCTGGGTGTGTGGGGGACATATCCACACGCGGAAGCTGAGGCCCAGCCAGCACTGCAGCTCCCTGAGTGCGTGCTTCCTGCTCTGCAGCCCTGTGCCCATCCTCCGGCCCTCACCCCACTCCTGTCCCTGAGCTGAAGAAGGCAGTTGAGGGTCCCTCCCCAGGCCTGCACCATGACACCTGGTTCCCTTCCTGTCCCCCGAGGCCTGGGGGCAGGCGGTGCAGGGTGAAGGGGGGTGGCTCATCTGGCCTCACCTTGCTGCTGCAGACCCCGCAGTTTGTTCAGGGCCAGATCTGACAGCTGCTCCGCAGGGTCCGCACAGGCACCCTCAGCCTGGGGAGCCAGTGCAGGCCCAGGGGGCCAGGCTGATGGCATCTCCTCCGAATCTGGCCCTAAGCAGGGCCTGAGAGCACCTGAGACGAGCAGGGTGCTGTGCTGGCTGCGGGTGGCCCCAGGAGGGGGCAGGACAGTCGGGTGGGGGCTGAGGGCCCCCCGCCTTGTCAGGTGGGGCCTCAAGGGAGATGCAGGGCTTCCTGCTGCCAGCCTGACCCAAAGGACTACCTGGGAAAAGGGGGGTAGCCAGACTGGAGGGAGCAGCAGCCTGAAGAAGTCCCAGGCCCGCCACCAGCAGTGCTTTCAGGTGACCACTGTGTTTCAGAAAGGAGGCGGAGGCTGTTCTCCCCCGTCACAGATAAGATGGAGATGTGTCCCAGGCCAAGGGGCCACACTAGAAGCCACAGCCTCGAGAGATGACCTGGGTCAGGCTCACATGACTGGCAGGACCCAGTGCAGGACGGGCAGGCAGCCTGTGCTCAGAACCACTGTGGAGGCCACGGTGCAGCCTCTGTGGAGCACAGCCCTGGCTGCAGCAGGGGCCTCGGAGGCCCACGTGTGCAAAAGATTGGCAGGAAACCAGGACTCTGAATCAGATTTATTTTCCTCTAATAAGACAGTTTAACATGTCAAAGTTTTGCATTCTACAGTCTTACAAACTTTAGTTATTAGCATCGGAAACACAAAAACATTGCAAGACCTCAAAACACAAATAAATACCAAATAAAACCACACAAAATATACAGTAAACAAAAATATAGAACATAATAATGCTATCGGGAAACCAGACATGTTGCTAACTCCTAACAACAGGATTATTGCTGAGCAATAACTCATACCGTTTCTTAGAAGAGCAGAGGACACGGGAGTGATCACTGGTCACAATCACTTGGACTGTCAAGAGGGTCCTCACAGTGAGCGCACTACAGACGGCGAGTTTTAAAACAGGCAGATTAAAAATACGGAGTCAAATGAGAGACTGGCCTTCTTTGGTCTTTGTTTCTGGGTAAGAACTGAACACAAGAGGTGGACCACCAGGAACTGACGCATCCTACCAACAGTCCAGCTGTCTCCGTCGGCTTCCACGCTCTCTCGCCGCGGAGGTTCTCCTAGAGAGACTGCTTACGGAAATCCTTGGAAATAAGGCCGGATTTTATGTTTTTCCAATTAAGTCATTTAGTTTGCTGCTGAAGGTCATCTTACTTGTCTAAGGGGACTAAGTCATAAAACCACTCACCACTGTTGACAAGAGTGGCACAGCGCTCCTGGACTTGAACCTTTTTCACACGAGCTCACAAGACAGAAATCGACTCAGGGGAAATGAGACACAGCTCTGCTGGCCACTCGGGCCTCCTCAACCACACAACCACCAGCCACAATGTGGGGTGCTGTCTTGCCCGTCTGCCCGGCAGTGGTGTCTGGGCACACCTCTGCAAGTGGAAGACACCCCTGACCTGTTTCCTGGCCTCTGGGACGGGCTGCTGGCCTGGCCTATCCGGGTCCCTGCTGGCCCGGCTCTCCACTGACTCAGTGCCTGCTGATAACCAGCACCAGCCATGCCAAACCAGGAATGCTGACCAGGTCACCCACTGACACCAACTGCACCTGAGCAGGCCCTTGTGGGCTCACGACACCAACTTCAGAGAAAACAGAGCGGATGAAATTTGCAAACAGAAGACAGGACTGTGGTCTTGGGCCAAGAGAGAGACCTGGGTGACAGACCCTCCTCATTTCACACACCCAGATGCACAGGTGCACTGAGAACTCCCGAGCACACCTTCTGAGCCTGGTCAGGGAAGATCTGGACTCAAGAGAAAAGAATGGCATTTCAACCTCCACGCAGGCCCTTTCCAAAGAGCAAGTGACCCAAGCAGAGGGATGTCTGGGAGGGTGGGGACTGGGCAAGGGGCACCCAGGGGAGTCTGTGCTCCTAGATAGCATGCTGCCACCCTGCCTGGCCGGAAGCGTCTTGGCTGGGCACACTATGACGGTCCCGTGCCACTTCACGAGGCATGGGGGAGAGAGGAGGTGTGGCCTGGCTGTGGGTCTGTGGGCCACCTTCTTTCCCCAGGGCACTGCTGTGGTGGGCCTCCAGCACCCTCTCCTTTGCTGGGGACTGTTCAGTGCTGTGGGGCTGCCGGGCCTGACTGGGCAACGATTTCACAGAGGATGCTGAACAAAGGGGGTGACATCAGTGACGACCCCAAGGTAGCAGCCTTTACCAGGATGCGTGGTCCAGCCCTGGGGATCTGGGGAGGTGGCTGGCTTCCCCGTGGACTGTGCCTGACGTTCATGTCCTCACCAAGCCTGGCCACATGTGGTCAAGGGGAAGCCAAATCAGCAGGGATCCAGATGGGCAGTGGATCTGCAGGCCCTGGTAGAGGCTGCACAGAGAGCGGAGGCTCCCTGGGGCAACAGGCCAAGGCAGAAACAGGGGCTGGGCAGAGCCACAGAGAAGGGAGGAAAGGAGACACCCCGAACAACTGCCCCTGTTGGCTGGCGGGAGGTGTTGGGATGTAGTATAAAGAGGGTTCCATGCTGTCTGCTCGGGGGCTCCAGGAGGGACAGGGGTCAGAACTCAGATGGGCCCCCTCTACAGCCCTCTGCCCACCTCTGCTTTTGCATTGGGAGCACATCCAGGTCCTAACCCAGGGCTCCCGGGACGTGTGTGGGGGTAGGATAGGGAGCTGCCTTCTTGCGGGGACCCACTGCCCTTCCTAGGAGCCCAGACACTGGAAAGCCCGGCTCTCTGGGGCCAGTCCAGCCCACGCAGGGCTGGGTCTGTTAGTCCTAACCCCCACACCCCGGCTCCCTGACCCACCCACCTTGCTGCCAAGGCCTCCACTAGCCAGCCTCAGCCTGGCCCTGCACCGTCTCGGGCATTCTGACTCTCGGGCTGCTCACGTTCCTGACTACCAGAGGGCCCAGGCCCATGCGTGTCTAACTAGCTCAGCCCCAGCAGCCCCTGTGGCAGGAGTGGTGGGAGCAACATGCTGAATCATGGGGAGCAGAAACAGGAAGGCGCATACATGTCCCTCACAGAGGTGACAGCAGAAAAGACTCAGTGCTGCTTCAGAGGGCTGGATGGCTCTGTCCTGTGGGGAGTTTTGTTACTTTTGGTAAATGGGAAGAGCACACCCAGACACAGTGTATGGACCACCCTTTGTTTCTTGTGGCTGGGACCCTGTGAAGCAGAGAGAACAGGACAGGGCCCGATGGACAGCCAGGTCTCAGGCACGGGGACCACAGCCCGAGGATGGCCCGAGCGGCAGCACCGACTGGGGCACCAAGGAGCGCGATGGAGCAGCGCCCGGGGACAGCATGACAGCGGGTCCAGTGCCCAAGGGCATGGCTCCCCACACTTCCACCCTGCATCACCAAACCACAAGCAGGAGACCAACTTGCCACGCCCTCACCCCAAAGGACCCTGCAGTCACTCCAGTCACATTCTGTAGGTGCCTGGGGGAAGAGGGAGGGACCTGGGACACATCCTACCAATAAGCTCCCAAGAGTCCCTGCAGGGTCTCACCCAAACCAGGGTTTCTAAGGAGGGAAGAGGCTTCTCACCTGGCCACGCTGCTCACCCTGATCTGCGGTGGTGCGCATGCTTCCCGGGAACGGGAAGGAGGCCACAGGGACGTCCCTGCACTGCCACCTGGCTGTGGGAAAGCCACTGAGGGCTGGCGGGGCCTGCCAGATGCTCCTCTCCCCTCCAGACCCAGTGGACAGGCCTGGAGGAGGTCAGGGACACCTTCGAGGGAACAGCAGGCTCCACAGTTCCTGCAAGAAGTCCTTCTGCTGAGCAGGGATGGTGGCTCCTCCCTAGGGCACAACCAAGGACACCGATCTACCCAGAGCATCCCAGGAGTGGAGCAAGGAGTGGCAGAGGAGGAACCAGTGTCTTAGCCGTGGAAGGGCATGGCAGGCGCTTGGAACCAAGCAGGTGGCTTGTGGGAGCACAGGGACGGGCGTGCGGGAGGGCACTTCCAGCAGGCACTGGGGCAAAGGCACACCCAGGACAGATGGCAGCACCAGAGACGAGGTGGGCGCCAGGCACCAACCAGCCGTCCCTGCACGACCGTTGGGAGAGCCCAGAGGCAGGCAGTCTAAGTGCGCGGCCCAGCTGGCCAATTGTGGGCGCGTCTTTTGGGCGAGTGGCACAGATGTGGTGGCCCGCACACATTGGTTCTGCCTAAGAAGCACCCGTCGCATGTAGCACCCATCAGTGTAAGAGCACCGTGAAGCGTGGTGCATAGCAAAGGGGCACGGGGCGGGGCTCCAGGCTCTAATCACAGTTGGTAAACAGTGAGCTGGGAGTGCTGCTCAGGCAGGGGCAGGCTGGGGAAGCAGCCCGGGCGACCTTCCCATCAGGGTGGCGGCTTGGCGCCGCTGGCAGTCGGCCTGGGCAGACCCCAGAGCAGCGGTCTCTGGAAAGCCCAGAGGGCTCTGCTCTGAGCTGTGCGGGCCCCAGGCCTGGGGGGGGGGGTGTACAGGGAGAGGCGCAGCTTCTGCTCCAGCCTGCCTGCTCAGGGAGGGCAGGGCAGGCTGTGGCCTGGAGTCTGGAATCTGGGACAGCTAAGCAGTGGAAGTTCCGGAAGCCACTGATGAGCCTGGCTTCCCTGGCAAGCACAGGGGGTTGAGAGCCTGTAGACAGAGACCTAGCGGTGGAGAGATACGTCTGGTCAGACCATCACGTTCTAGAACCATGCCGGACACAACCCAGGGTGGAGAAGCAGCACGTCACATCTAAGGCACATGTACCGTATGCCACCATCTCTGAGCAAAGGCGTTGCTTTCGGAGATCACTCACCGAGCGCAGCAGTGTGACAAGACGAAGGACACCTGCGAGGGCCTCCTGCAGCACAGCCACCTGCCCACCCCCGACGCGACGCTGGAGACAAGGCGGCGCTGTCAGCAATGGAGAGCTTGTCTGAACCGGGGCAGAATCTCAAAAGCCTACAGGATTTTGTTTAGAACTCCAAAGTTCAACTAATGCCCTATTTTAGGGTGAAAACAATTATAAATCTGAAAATGATGCACAGCATCCATGAGCAATGTTCCTTTCATAGTAATTTTGAAGTAGTGTCATTAACTACGACAGATATTGAAGGTTTACATTTCTAACGAGAAATAGCAACAGATTGAATGTTCTCTTTCCTATCACAAGTGATAACCAGTGTTAGTTTACATTTTCTTCCAAGAAATATCAGTCTATCCACGTTTTAAAATAAAAGGTTTGCAGTAACAATTATTTGTAGAACTTTAAATTAAAAAATGATTTCGGAATTTAGAGACTTTAAAAAAAAGACCTAGCACTTCAGGGTCTTCTGACAAACAAATTATTAGAACAGAGACCAGATGAGGCCTTAAAAATAGACAATATACTATATTTGAAACAAGATTGCACTCTTGACTTTTAGGGTGAATATATCAGAACTGCATTATTATTTCATAAATTTTCCTTTTGCTGTTCATGCCGACAGGTCCAGCTGTCCCCACGTGCGTTTCCTCTTTTGGGTGTTCAAGTTTACGGAAGAAAAATGTTTCTTTTATTAGCATATGTTTTCCACCTTACTTAACTAGATCTTTAAAAATGAAAATGAAACCCTCCTCTGACAGCAATATTTATCTCATTGAAGGATAAATAACTCTTCAGAGTGGAGTGTGGCTAGTCTGTTAGAAAACGCTGGAGTGTGTTCACGTGTGGTTCCTCCCGCCAGCCGTGCGTCCGCCTCCTGCTGCTTCCTGCGTCCCACCAGGTCCTTTTCTGAGTGCGAGGACCTCAGTGAGGACAGACTGGTTCAAAGCCCCCAGAGGAGTTACCTTCTGCTAAATCCACCTCCCCAGGTACTCATCAGGGGTCAGGCAGATCCGAAGTATCCACTATGACTTTAATAAAAATTGTATCATCTTTAATATACGTCCCGTTTTCTAGAACAGTTTGGGCCACGAAGACAGGGCAGCCAGAGGCAATATTCATCTCTCCGGTGGGCTTCTTGAAGCTGCTGCTGTTGGGGTCGGGCTTGAACGCATCTCCTAGATGGCGCCGAGAGGACCCCTGATCCATCAACATGAGCGTCACTTTCTGCTTAAATGGCCACGGCAGCAAAGCATCGTACTCTCCACGCATAATGACAAAAAACAGCGACAAGTGCGTCCCCTTCCCCATCCCATCTCCGTTCAGGTAGACCCTGGCACACATCTTATAGCCAAAATAGCCGGTGTAGAAGGGCTGGCTGTAGAGAGACAGGGTCTTCCCCATGACAGCCTCCTGCTTCCGGCGCTTGTAGTCCCGGATCTTCCAGATGAGCACGCCATTATAGCTGGCGGTCTCCAGGACCTGGAACCGCAGGTCCATGTCAGCCAGGCGGATGTCATGCACGCTCAGCATCTGGTCATGCCGGCTCAGCTGGGACTCCAGCAAGCCTGCTTGGGCCACGTGGGGATGAGACAGAGTATCAGGGGTCAGAGGCAACATCTAACCAACAACGGCTACATAAAAAAGGGGCACACACAGGGGCTGTCCCAGGACGTCTGGAAGGGCCCCACCCACCCATCGTCCCAGCAGATGAACTGTCAGACGGAAGTGGGAGTGAAGATGGGAGCCCAGGAAGGTGGCAGCCCCCAGGAGATGACCTAGGGCCTGCATGTCACAGGCACCTCGCTGCAGATCAATGGTGAAGCCATCTTACTCGGACACTGCCTCCTTGCAGAAAGGCGCCCATGAAGGCAGGTGATGGCCACCTACCTGCCCATTAGCCAGAGGCCAACAGGGTCTGCACTCTTTCTGGATCTGAGCTGCTCCCTCCACTCCAATCCTGTATACACCATGATAACCCCATTCCTTCCCACCATTAATCTTCATGCAAACAGTCACAGTCCTCATTCAGGCCCAAGGCCACAGGCCACACATTTACTCAAGAGTGTCAGAAATGTTCGGGCTGGGTGTGCTGAGCCTCCTGTGTGTGGCTTCCGCTCCTGTCCCAGGCTTTTAGGAATGCAAGGTAGGCACACAAATGGCCTGGAGCACCCTGCCCAGCAGGCCTGGGCCTCCCTGTGGTGCCAGCCTCTCAGGGAGAGCTCTGCACTCTGTCACACTGGGCCTGGCACAGAGGGACAGGTCTAAGTGGGAAGTACCTGTCTCTACTAGAGGAATCTCCACAATCTCTTGCCTCCACACATGCGTCCTCTGTAACCAGAGGAGCTGGGGGCAGCAGGTGCCAGCCAGACCCAGCCCTCACCCCAAGCAGCTCAGGCCCTGGCCCAGCCCCTCACCTGTGTTCCGAGCTGCCTGCCCCGCACTCTTGTCCACACTCTCCAGCTCGGTCACACGGTTCTGAAGGGACTCCACGCTGCTCTTCATGCTGTCGGCCTCCTCCCAGTTCTGTCGGAAGGGCCGGATCTCCTTGTCCAGCTCCTTCAGTTTCTCCGCCTGGCTGTCTATCACTCGCTTCCAGACCAAGGATGGGAAAAGGCAAACAACAGTCACCACTCACAGGACGCGCCTTGTGACAGCAGACGCGCACAGTGTCCTCGGCGTGCAGCACGCACCACCAGGGGAAGCCAGGAAGAGTGGTGAGTGCAGGTGGTCGGTGAATGGGGATTCTTCCCAGAGGCTGTGTACTCTGGCCTGCCTTGCCCACAGTGGCCACTGTCCCCTCCCAGGCCAGGCCTCAGTGGTCCCCCAGCTCTATGCTGAGACCTCCGGATATGAGCCTGCCTGTATTCTCACCCGCTTCCCACTGGCTTCCCACAGGCCAGCAGCACCTCCATGTGCTGGCCAGGCCGCCAGGGTCACTCACCTGCACCCACACGTAGCCAGGGTCTCATGTGCCTAGAGGCCCTGCTCCCAAGAGGCCTCAGATTTGGGAGAGTGGAGTCATGCCTGTGTGGCCCCATCTTTCATTTGTGTGTCTATTCTGCTACCTGGTCCAGGACACAAGTGCCACCCTGTTTCTGTGGCTACAGATGCAGCTTTAGAACTGCATGTGGGTCCTGGGAGGGAGGACCACCCAGGACCCCTAGGACCTCCCCCAGAGAGCTAGCCGCTCTGCTCAGGGCTGGCAACAGAACAGGCCAGCAGTGGGCCTCAGATCCAGGGTGAAGCCAAGTGGGCAACGCCTATGAGAGGTCTCCTCCTCCACCTGCTTCACACTGGGGACGGGGCGGGGTGCAGAGCCTGCCTACAGACACCAGCTGCCAGGGCCTGAGCTCATGCTGTCTTAAGTACCTCGGAAAACCTTGCTCCAGAAGCAGACGGATCTACAGTGGTCATGGGAGGGATAGGAATCCTGGTCCAGCTGTGGTGGCCCAGGGTTTTAAAGGAGTGTTTGCTTGTTAATTGGAGCCAGAGACTGAAAGGTTCCACTTTTAAAAAGCACTTGCATTTTGAAGCCAGCTCAGGGAGGCTGGGCCCTGGCCCACAACTTCACTTCTCCTTTTGGAAGTCTATTTCTGAAACTCCAGGTTTCAGCACCTTTGACAGCCATGTCACCAGTCTTTAAGGAACAAGAGTAGCAAATCTGGGGTACCTTTCTGGGGTACTGTTCTTCCTGCTCCTTCCAAGAAACCTGGAATTAGCTGACATTTATAATAGTGAGAATGGCGTCTCTAAAAAACACCCCTTGTTAGGTCGATGTCACTTTAAACAAGTACCTATGGCCAAAGTAACAGTTGATTAGTTCAGGAGGTCTGTTTCTCTGGGACCAATCTATTGACATTAACGAATGGCCACACACTTGGGATGAATGGTTCACACACTTGGGATGGATGAGAGCTCTTGTGCGTTCTTCCTACTGCTAATAAACTAAGCTAGTGTGGATACTGATGAGACACAGACCTAACACAGACTGAGTGACAGGATGGCCTGGGACAAGTCACTTGTCACTTTAAGCCTCATGCTTCTAAGCTGCTTCAACCTCAAACTGGTGCCCTTCAGGGGGTAGTGGCAGGAGGGTCCCTGATACTGTCCAATGCCAGGCCTGATCTCAAGAAGGGGACTGTGGGGTTTGACTGTGGGACATCCTGTCAGCAGTGAGGCTCCCCACACAGCAGGGGACACTGATCCAGAGCGTGGGGCGCCCATGTTGGGGCAGAAGGGCACCCGTGCTGTGCACACACATGGTCCACACGAGCAAGGCTCAACTAAGTAACCTAGGCATTTCCACATCCAAAGGGAAAACGTTCTGTTTTTAAGTCAGAACTTTCCTTTTTTAATTGGCACAGTCTCAAAGCAGAACACAGATCTAAATCAAGTTTTCTCTACAGAACACAGCAAAGCAAAGAGACTTCGCTCTTTAAGCGCCATGGTCCACAATCAGCTACTGCAGTGTTTTTATAAATATAAATCTTAAATGCATATGTGAAATTTCATTGGAGGAAGAGTACAGAGCTGGCACAGTGGCACACGCCTATAATCCCAGCGGCTCATGAGGCTGAGGCAGGAGGATCACAAGTTCAAAGCCAGTTTCAGCAACAGCAAGGTGCTAAGCAACTCAGTGAGACCCTGTCTCTAAATAAAACACAAAATAGGGCTGGGGATGTGGTTCAGGTCAGTGCCCCTTAGTTCAATCCCTGGTGCCCTGCCCCCCCAACAAAAAAAAGAACAAGACCGCAGAAGCTGAGATAAGTAGTATGGCTGCACAATCCATGGACAAGCTTTCAAAGACTTGCTGACCAGCTCCATGCACACACATTTTGGGGCTGCAGCCACCGTTCCTGGCTGTCCTTCTTATTCTAGGTCACTGGGACCTGAGAACATGACCCTGCACAGAGACACAGCACTGTGATGCCCAAGTGCTCAACTGAGCTGTGGACTGGGCATGGTCAGTGCTGGCTTGGGCCCTGCTGATCCACTGGCTTCAAGAACCACAAGCTGAGTGCCACTGGCAGCCAGAGGGCATGGTCAGGCTCACATGTCCATGGTCATCTCTTCTGAAGACAGGGTTGCTCACTATGTTGCTCAGGTTGGCTTCGAACTCCTGGGATGAAGCAACCCATCTGTCTCAGCCTCCCAAGTAGATGGGATTTAAGAAAAACAGTCTCTAGGGCTGGGGCTATAGCTCAGGGGCAGAGCTCTTACCTAGCATGTGTGAGGCCCTGGGTTCGATCCTTAGCACCACATAAAAATACATAAAATAGGGTTGGGGATATAGCTCAGTTGGTAGACTGCTTGCCTTGCATGCACAAAGCCCTTTGTTCACCCTCCAGCACCACCCCCAAAATAAATAAATAAAAACATGCTGTCCCTATAACTACAAAAAAATTTTTAAAAAGAAAAATGGCTCTTTACATTCCTGTTAAGAAACACCTTCTTGGTATACCCAAAGGACCAAAAAACAGCATACTATAGGGACACAGTCACATCAATGTTTATAGCAGTACAATTCACAATAGCTAAACCTAGATGTCCTTCAGTGGATGAATGGATAAAATAATGTGGCATTTATACATAATGGAATATTACTCAGCAATAAAAAAGAACAAAATCATGGCATTTGTAGGTAAATGGATGGCGTTAGAGAAGATTATGCTAAGTGAGGTTAGCCAATCCCCAAAAAACAAATGCCAAAAGTTTTCTCTGATATAAGGGGGGTGACTCAAAGTGGGGTAGGGAGGGAGAGCATGGGAAAAAGATTATTTCTTGATAGGGAAGAGGGGGAGAGGGAAAAGGAGGGAGAAGGGAAATAGCAAGGATGGGGGAATTTGATGGTCATCATTATACAAAATACATGTACTAAGATGTGAATTTGGTGTCAACATACCTTATATACAAACAGAGATATGAAAAATTGTGGTATATGAGTGTATTAAGAATTTTAAGGCCAAAAAAAAAAAGAGTATGTGTATAATGGCATAATTTTGGCATGGACATACTTTATATACAGTTACCAAAAAAAAAAAAAAAAAAAAAGAGCTAGTGTGTGACTGTGGAGACAGATAGGTTTAGATTTAAATTTCAAATTTCAGTTCTTCTACTTTCTGACTGTGTGACCTTGGTAAAGTCTCCTAACATCTTATGATGTAATTACTTCACCCATAAATAAAAGAATAATAGTACAAAAAAAAAAGATTTGTGTGTGTTAAATGTGCACTCTTTCTATGCATAGAATCTTTCATTTGAAAAATGTTACTTTCATTTGACCAACACTGAAGAAAATCCATACTCATATAATTTTTTATATGCAATAAATCATATGTTTCTATCTAAAAAGTCTATGAGATTAAGAAGACAATTTTCCAATAAAGTAATAACCAAAAATAAACAAAGAAATAAAAGAAACACCTTCTTGGCACCAGGCATAGTGGTTGGTGCACACCTGTAATCCCAGCAGGTCAGGAGGCTGAGGCAGGAAGAGTCAAGTTCAAAGCCAGCCTCAGCAAGTTAGCGAGACCTTGCCTTAAAACAAGAAAAAAGGTGGGGGGGTGGCTGGGGACTTAGTGGTAGAGCACTCCTTGGTTCAATACCTAGTACCAATAAAACAAAACCAAACCTGTCATACCTTCCTGGACCAGCAAAAGCACACACACTCTTCACCTCCACTCTGTAACACCTCAGCCTGCGTCCCTGTCCCCACAGCCTAGAAATGAGGCCCTGGACTCGATCTGTACACCTACCGTCTTTGGATAATCAGGCAAGAAAAGTGATGATACAGAGTGAGGGGGACCATGTGCAGGGCTGAGGAACCCTGAGGAAGGCAGGGGAGAGGTGGAATTGACACTGGCATGGGAGGTGTTGGAGGGAGTGCTGGAGTAGACCAGGGAAGGCAGGTGGGCAGAGTGGCTCCCCCAGGTGGGTGTGGAGCCTCTCAAGGTGCAACCAGAAGGCCACTTGCACTAATAAGCGTCGGACAAAGTTGGAGGTGGTCAGTCACGTGAGTGCAGGGCCCAGCGAAGAGCTTAAGGTAACTGTGCTGGGGCAGCCAGAGGGTGGGGGGTCTAGAGATGCGGGCGACTCAGCTGTGTCCATGCCCCTGGGCACTTAGGGTCATGTGTGTCTTGGAGGCAGGCAGAGGCCAGAGCAGCCCTCCCATCACCAGACAGAGCTGCCGAACCCACAGGGATTCTGCAGGCAGGACTTCACCTTGCACAGCGCTGGTGGCTGCTGACTTGGGTGATGCTGGCTAATGGCAGTCACCTCTGGGAACCTGTGCCTTCTTGCCCCTTGTTCCTGTGTCTGAGGAATTATGGGTACTGGGTCTACTCAGAGTCCTTTCTTCAAATATGATCTTGCCTCCCTGTGCTTCTCTCTCCATGGAGAAGAGAGAGGGCCCACTCACTAAAGGTCCAGACAACGCAGACAGCTGCTGTCCCACCATCTTCACTTCTGGGTGCCACCCACCCCCATCTTTTTGACCTACAACCTGTTGATTTATTCAATTACAAAAATTTTAAAACAGAGTGGTAAAACAGCACTAAAAGTACAGTAAGTAGAAACCTCTCCAGTTGGAAGAGGCAGACATGAACAAAGAGGCCCGAGGCCGCGGGCAGGGCAGACTTGCTGCAGGTGGTGAAGTCCTGCGTGACCTCTCTCTCTGCCTGGACACTGCCTCAAGTCACTCTGCAGCGTAACATCCCAGACCAAGTACGACAACCACACTGCCAACGGCGGGGCCTGCTCCCCAGGCAGTGCAGGTGAGGGTGGCCAAGTCCCTGTGGCTGGGGCTCCACCAGCCACTTGGACAGTCCTGCCAACAGCCCACATTAGTGGGCGCTTGGCAAAGTGCAGGCCCACCCAGGGTTTTGCCAGTCTGGTCAGACGCTGCCCTGTTCTGCTCAACTCAGCACTCACACCTGGCACCTCTGTGAAGGCCACCTAGTATTCCATTGTGCCTTGACCTTGTCTCCCTGGGCAACCTCAAAGTTCAATACAATTATAATAAATTTAATAAATCCCCAAATCATTCATGGGACTATGATTAATCTCCAGCGTCAAATGGGAGGATAGTCATTCCCAGCAATGCCATGACTTGGTATTCTTAGAAATATTTCCTTTTCCTTGAATTTAAGGAAATACATTTTCCTACAAGCACTAAAACTACTGCAGCATCACGAGCCATTCCTCTGGGCCCGTGTGATACCACGAGTCTTACTACAGCACATGGATGCTACAAGTGGTGTGCAGAGCTAAGTGCAGCGGCTCAGTCTGGGATCCCAGTGGCTCAGGAGGCTGAGGTAGGAAGATCCCAAGTTTGAGTCCAGCTTGGCAACTTAGAGAGGGCCTAAGCAACTTAGATTCTGTCTCAAAATAAAAAACACAAAAGGCTGTGGACATGGGGTCAGTGGTAGAGCATTCCTGATTCAATCTCCAGTCCAATTTAAAAAAAAAAAAAAAAAGTCATGCGCAGAGAATATCTAAAGGGCCATCTGTTTACGAGTGAGTACCTAGCATTTTCATCAGGCTCGTTTATACAGTCACTTGGTTCAGAGCGCAAAGGGTTATCTGTTGTTTTGGGGGTACCTCAGGATTACTGTGATGAAATAAAGTAAGATAAGTATATGTTGCTAGAAAACTTGGAACAAAGGTGTTTGGCTCGTTTCACTCTAGGAAGTGAAAATGCATGCAGGACTCATAAATGATATGAAATCTTAATAGTAATAAAAACGGCTAATTTTTTAAATGTGTAGTGTTAGGATCAAATCCAAGGCCTTGCCCAGGGTGGGTGGGCACTCCACCCCTGAGCTACACCCAAGCCAAAACATTGAAAACACAGGTGGTTAAGTCTTGCTTTACCCGGAGTGGATTAAAGGCACAGAAGAGAAGCATCAGGCCAGCTCCCAGGGCTGGACCCTAAGCTGAGGCAGGAGCCCTCCCTGAGTCTTTACCTGAGCAAGAGAAACTTGGCATTTTTGTTTTGTCTCACTTCACTTAAGCAGAGGCTTCAGGCTGGGATCTCAGCCCACACTGAGAAACCCAAAGAAAACACAGACGGCTCCCCTGCCCTCTTGTCTAGTCAATCTAGTCACTTACCTGTAAATGAAGTATTTTGGATTCATTATTCCGAAGCATTTCCTTTTGTCTCTCAATTTCAATTTCAAAGCTACATATCTGATTGTGCAAACTTTGTATGCTCTTGTTTTTTTCTACGCTTTCATTCTGCAGCAAGGAAACCTGGAAAAGAATTTCTTCAATTAATGTAACAAAAAGTGGTTTGGACACTAATTAACAACAGTGATAATGAAGGTAATTAACTTTTCACGGTACAGGCCTTCTACTGGTGTACTGAAAGGAGTTCCAGGAGAACAAACCCCTCCACACAAAAGACGTGAGTGCAGGGAGCTGTGTGGGGACCCTTCCCCAGCAGTAAGGGTGGGGCGCAGCGCGGCAGAGCGCTGGATCCAGAGTTAATAGGGTGGCTTTTGAGGGTCTGCCGGAAACCACTAGCCTTTCACCAGAGCAGCTTTTAAAATTGGACCAGGAAACACAGTAAGAAACAGTCTTACATTTTGCCCATTTGCACCAATACTATGTGTGCACACGTGAAAAACGGGTTTCACAAAACCAGCCTTTCCTGAACAATCTATAATGCGGGGCTGGGGCTATAGCCCAGCGGTACAGCACTCCCCTAGCACGTGTGAGGCTCTGAGTCTGAATCGCAGCACCACATAAAAAAATAAAGGTATTGATAACTACAACTAAAAAATAAATATTAAAATAAATAAGTAAAACAAAGGTATTGTGTCCAACTACAATTAAAAAAACAAAGGATCTATAATGCACCTTGGCATTTTCTGTTCTGTCTCACTTCACTTAAGACTGCCCCCAAGGGCATCATGCTGAGTGAGACCCACTGCCATGTGGAGCCTGGAAGACTGAAAGGGCAGGAGGTGCTGGTCACAGGCTCAGTTCCAGTAGGAAGAGCACCTGAGATGCTGACCGTGGGACCAGGACACACACACTCCAGGACAGCTAGCAGAGCAGACTCCACGTTCATTCCACAAGAATCCAGGGACATGATGGACGTGCTGACTGGCTGGTGTGGCCGTCCCTAGGTACACACTGCACCCCACAGCAGTATCTTAGAGGTACCCATGGGCCACTCCTGCACTCTGGACGCCCCAACTCGATGAGAATGAAAAGCCACACAGGGCGTCAGCTCACCACAGACCAACTCACTAACCCAACAGAGAGCAGGCACAGAACCATCAGTCACCCACCACAGTCACAGGAGGGGCAGCAGGGCCAGCATCTCCAAGTCTACCTGTGACCTCTTCAAAACCTCTCTAAAGAACAATTAGAACTGCCCAAAGGCAAAGTTTATACCTGGTCTCAATAGGCCCTGAGATGAGGGGTTCTATGAGGACAGCTCCCACAGGTTTCTCCACAAAGGGCACCCTGGCCCCCAGGAAAAAGCTCCTGGTCACTGCCTGTCACAAGGCATCTCCAGCCAGCCCAGCAGGGTGCTGTCACCCAGCAACCCTTGGGCTCCAGGAGGGGTCTGAATCCCACAACTCATGCATGACTGAACTGCAGTGAAGAGCTCCCTGCAGCCCCCCAGGCCTGGCCCGAGCTCAGCTTAGGACAAATGGGGTACGACAAGAACCGACTCCTGATACTATCCACTTAAAGTGTAGTAGGCCTACAAAACTGAGGGTCCTTTAAGGAAAGAAGCACCTTTGTAGATAACCACAGCCTATTTAATGTTAAAGCAAACTTGCAATGTCCATAAGCAAAACATGACTTCACTTTCCTAGGATCTTACTCAGCAAAAATCAACTTTCCTTCCTAAACACACAGGGTCTCAGACGTCATAGACACCAGCAGTGATCAGGGTGCGAACTGCAGATGGGGGCACACGTGGGGCCACAGAGCAGGCTGGCCTCTTCTGAAGTTATGACGCACTCTTTCCCATCTGGTGGAGACAAACTGAATTCCAGACTGTTTATTCTCACCAAAGAGACATTATGTATGCCAACTTTTGACAAAAATTTCAGTGATATCTCCAAAAATAATGACATTTTTTTTTTTTTTTTTTTTTGCAAAAAGTCAAGTACTTGAATAGGAGTAGAAGTAACTTACAGCGGTGAACACATGTCATGCTACACTAAGCTCTCGATTTCTCCCACGTAGGGACTTCCCTCATGTGCCTGCAGATCACTGTTTCTGCCCATCTCTGAGGCAGCTGTTGTCTGTAGGAGGTGAGGGGCCAGTGTTTCCAGGAAGCACCATGGGTACACCACTCAGTGAGAATCACGTGCCCTCCCCTGAATTGAGCTGCAGTGGGGTGCTCTCCACTTCCCTTTCATTTCAGCTTTCTTGAGATACAACATGGATACTTAATAAGGTCCAGATTTTACAACGTTTGCTTTAGTTTGACCATGAATGTGAAGACCCACCCCCCATTTGAACCAACTCAAACATTTTCTGTTATCTATTGCAACAAAATAAACCTAAGAGTTCCAAAAGAATAATTCTATAATAACAAATAACTCCTATTTTAGGAAAATGCAAATATCTTTATTCTAGTCCATCCTTTCCTTTCAGATCTAGGGAAGGGCAAGCATGAACAAGGCTCAGCCACTCCAAATGCCAGGGCAGAAAGAGACAAATCCTTGAGCAACACCCAAGGGGGTGGCATGTCAAGCATCTCAGCAGCAATGCACTCTATGCATCCTGTGCCCTTAGGACTGTCACCGTGCCTTGGCAAGCAGTGGTTTAAACATGAGGCCTTTACAGAGTAAGGCTGCTGCATGGTGGGTATAAGCAGTGGGAGTTGTGTCCTGGGGTTCCCAATGGTGCAAAATCATCACTCTGGGTAGGAGGCAGTGGTGCACGCTATAACCCCAGCAGCTTGGGAGTCTGAGCCAGGAGGAACGCAAGTTCAAGGCCAGCCTGCAGCTGGGGAGATGCTATCTCAAGCCATTCACTTCAAATGAAGAAAGGTAAGGTGGAGTGAAGGGCGGGGCCGGCACACCCTGCGTACAGCCTGGAAAGTGATGGGGTGATACCTCCCATAGTATCCTGGATAAACCACAGGCCCAGACCCGCTCAGCACAACAGTAACGAATGAATTCTTAAAATGAAAGGAAGAGCCTCTGAGATGAGAAGTAGCAACTATGAGACAAGCTTTCGTGACTTATGCCTGTGAGTTTTTTGTTGTGTGTGGTGCTGGGGACTGAACCAGTGCCTCATGCATGCCTGGTAAGTGCGCTACCCTTGAGCCATATCTCCAGCCCCTGTGCCTACAATTTTAAGATAGCATAAACACAAAGGATTTTTTCAAAAAGGTAAACCATCCACGAACTTGAAGCAAATCCTGTGCTGATGGGAAGATGGCCTCCAGCTCAGCTACCACGAGCTTCCTGTTACTATTCCGTGGGCTTTCCTCCTCCCCTCACAAGTGACTGCACGCCACCGCTTACCGCCTCTGAGGTTCATGAGCATTCACATTAGCCAACCTGTTTTATGCCAGAATTCATGAAAATCTTCTGCTTTAGAATTTTAGACTCTTTGAAGTACATGTATATTAACACTGGAAACAAGATGTTCAATTCTTTATCAACCTTTAGAACACTCAAATGTCAACTCCACTGGCTATTCCAACTAATTTTGGTACCTTCCTACTGCAAGTTCTCCACAGATGTGTGACAAACACTGAATTAATCTTTTATTTTGGGGATTATTATTTTTTTTTTAATTTGGCAGTGCTGGGAATCAAATCCAGGGTCTCAGGCATACTAGGCAAATGCTCCACAATAGAGCCCCATCCCCAGCTTTGATTTTTGTAAGTAAGCCACAATGGGAGATCCCATAACAACATCTTCTTCATCAGTTCTTGAAGATTTAATCATCTTCTCCTGAAAATACAGCCCCCAAGAGAACACCACAGAGCAGACTCCACTAGGAAGGAGTGGCCTCAGGCCCCAGCCAAGACCAGCCTCTTGCAGACCGCATGGGAGGGTCTGTCAGCAGAGTGCTATGTGTAGCTGGAGCACCGGAGTTCAGGGTCAGCTGAGAAGGCCAACTGTAGAACTAGGAATGTAGCAATGCTTTTTACCTGTCGCTTAAAAAGACCCCGTTATTGTTAGAGTCTGTAAACAAGTCAGGATGGCGCCTGGTTTGTAACACATTTAACCTTGTAACATCCACATCAGGGCTGACAAACTGTTCTGCAGGGGCCAGGTACCAAGTGTCCTGGATGACTGGGTCCACAAGGCTCAGCCTCATGGATCCACTTTGCATGCTCAGTGCCACAGCAGCCCCAGGCAACTGCTATGCTCCAGGTTGGCCACCTTTTGCCAAACCAGGGGGAGGGGGTGTTGGAAGTCCTACCTTTCTGTTCTAGATCAAGCACAGACAATCACAATGTGATATGAAATAAAGGCATCACATACTTGCTTCACCAGAAAAACAACAACCAAAAGACTCTGTAAGCTCAGGATCACCAAAGAGAATTCACTGGCAATCTCTTGATGCTGCTTCTTTTAACCAAAAACTATTAGTAACTCTGAAAAAGTTTAAATAATTTAAGGAAACCCTACCACCCAACAGAAGATGGGACCAGGGCCTACCTTCTTCTCCAGGGAGTTGCTCCACTCCTTCAGCAAGTTGACATGCTGCACGGCGGAGCTGGCCTCGTGCACCTTGATCTGCTGGTTTGTCCCCTGTGAGAGCAAAGGCATGTTGTGTGAAGTAATCACCCCACTGCGAAAGGCAGATGACTGACATATGACTCCAGGAGCAGCATCACACACAGGGGGCTATTCATGTACAGCTGCCACAGAATCTGAGCCCCACAAGAGCCACGCCCAGGGCAGCCAGGCGAGCACGTGCAGCCAGGAGGCCGCGGCAGAGAGTGCCAGAACACACCGCACGCAGTGCTGCAGGGCTGACTGCAAGCCCAGGCTCCTTCCTCAACCTCATCTGAGTGGCTTCTTATCAACAGTTCACACTGGTAATGTCAAAAAATTAAATTTTAAACTCATTCTTATTCCTTTATAAATTGCCTTTCTCATAAAAAATAAAAATAACATGGAAAATGTTCAGACACCTGAAGCTGCAGCGAGATGCTGTGGTGGCGATCCTGCAAAATGCAGCAAAGTGGGGTTCTGAACAACTTCCCTGGGTTCACTGATCAGCTCAAACACACTGCATCCAAAAAGGCACTGCTCCTCACCAGTCCAAGTCTAACTGGAAATTACATACAAAACATGAACAATCTACAGAGTACATAAGATGCAGACCATCTGAGAGTCAAGAAGAGGCACACTGAATAGTTCTTTATATATTTAAGAAAATAATTGGCATGAAAATAGAATTTGTTTTGATATTGGAAAATCAAGAAGCCAGGGAAAACATTTTCATGATCTCCAAAACATATACTCTGTACATAGAATATCCATATATATATATTGATATAAGTTCTTCTCCATATCAACATATATATACACATACACAGAGAATGGATGGTACTACGTACGACATACAGGGGTCTCTCCTCAGAGCCTGAAGCAAGGGGCAGCTAGCCATTCTCACTCTCAGCTTCCTACTTCCTCAGATAATACCCCGAGGCCAGTGTCTCTGTACCGACTTCATCATAATGTACTGGTGATACATAAGAGTAAATGTACAAAACTTCCACTGTGATATATTTTGCCTTTTGACATTTTCATGAATATCATTTAAATGAAAACTTAGTCTTAATTCACTAGCAATCTCAGACATGTTTAAAAAAAAGAACCAGAAGCCCGCTGTGGGTTTCTTGCAGTGCACGTGTGGCAGCAATACTGTTTTCTGGGAGGCGTTTCCTACGGACTGTGCTCAGTTTGGATCTGTCCTGGTGGGGGTCAGAGTCAGTACAGGTGTGTACTTGAATGCATCTAGGGACTTGTGTGTGATCCGTACAGCCGACTAATGGTACATGTGATGTGGAAACCACATCCATTTGATACTCGTTTATGTTCAACTGACTGCTAAAACTTCCACAGAACCCACCAAATGCCATTCCCATCTGTCCCGTCACTGGCTGGTTTCAGATGTGGTTCTCCTAATGCACTGACGCCCCCCTCAGCAGTGTCCACCTGAGGTCTCAGAACACCACCGACCAGGCAAGAGAGTACCCACGCCTGCTGCATGTGGCTTTTGTCACCCATGCAACAGGGCGTTTTTGTTTCATGACAAGGACCAAGAGTCCAGAACTTGCATGTTAAAATGTTAATTTAAGAACTTTCTCTCACGGCAGAATGTCAGTGACTGGAAGGACAAAATGTCGGATACTGACCTGAAAAACGCAGCCATAGCGCTTAAAGCTACAGGTGCTGGGGGCATTGACACACTCTGACAAGTGTGCACTCAACTGTAACGGGAAAGAGACGTGAGTTGTGGCACAAACGTTTGCATGAAAATGCTTAAACACATTAGGGCCCAGAGAATCTCTGGGCCATATTAAGAAGGCTGTTTTATCAGCTAAGGTGTGGACGCACCGTCTGTGCGCTACACTCCAGGCAGCAGATATATAGCATTGTCACGTGTATGCACATATACACACCAATATACAGAAATACATTCACTGTAACATTTCTTAAACTTGCAGTTTCTTTAGAACAAAATTGTTCAAAATGTGATATGCTGTCTGAAGTGCCAGAATTTAAAAAGGAAAGGAAAAAAAAAGTAAACTGAAATGCACATTTAAAGACTATAAACAAAAATTGCATGAAACACAAAAAAAAAAAAAAAGAAAGAAAAAAGAAAGAAGGCATTCAGGATGCAACTGGGTCACACATTTAATATACAGTACACAAAATAAACCCATTCCAATGAAGCTCACACTGCACCATTACTGCAAGACTCGGGTAACTAGAGACGAGCTTCCCCACTGCCTGCAGACTGCTCCCTGACAGGGCCAGAAACTCACCAACTTTTCAAAAACCTCTAAGGCCATCTGAACAACATGAATCTTATGTTGTCATCTCTAAGCAAAGGAAGGAAAATTAGGAGGGGTTGAAAGCTAATCCTGAAAGAAAAAAAAACTCCCATTCAGCCCTAGTATTGGTGAGGCAGCTATTAAAAAGAACGTATTTGAAACTGTCTTATTTGTAAGACATAGACTCATGCACTTGGCCAATGCGACCAGGCCTGGAACATGCTTTTCTGTATGCTGGCACCCCATGTTGTTATGTCAGGGGGTGCGAGTAGGGCCCAGGGCTCCTCGGTCCACCAGGACAAAGGCACACCAGGTAGATATTTTGACAGAGGGGAAAATGGATCTCCACCTGCCATGTTCTCTGATGAGAGCTATAGAGGAAGGCCCCAGGAATGCTGGGAGGCCCATGTGGCTCCTGTTACCAACAAACATGGAGAATGGTCTATGAGGTAGGCAGAGTCCTTGTGGTTAAGGATCATACCCTTGCCCTGAACCCAGCAGGAAGCCCTGGACTGGACTTGGAGGGAAGCATCCAAAAGCACCTGCACGTGGTGGGCATGGAGACACGCATGCATAGGAGGCTGCTCTGGCAATGTTAGTTCAAACCTTAAAAGGTTCTTTCTGGGCCACTGATAGAATCAGGAACATACCTAGCTAGCGCTTCTAATGCTGACATCAGGGACACACTGCATCTGACAGGCTATCTTCAATGTACTACTATAAATTCAGTGTTGTATCTTTTCCTAAATTGGTTTTATTCATAGTATTCTGAGTCTCAGAGTCCTACAGACTTTACAGAAACTTTGAAACAGAGGCAAGAATAACAGCCCAACAGCTCTTTTCACCAGAAACCAAGAGAAATCCAAGTTCAAAGATTTTTTAGAAAAATAACTTAGAGGCAAAAGAGGCAATTTTTGACCCTTATTCAGAGAGCCCTGGGTGAAATTCAGAGAGTGCTCATAAAACCCTGGTAACTGTTTCAGCAGCACAGACTTTTCTCTATTAGTCTTAACAGAACTGTCCCATTGTGTATGTGATGCAAATGCACTTTACAGCTCCTCCCACAGGCACATTGGGAGGCCCAGAGACTTCTGTCACCAGGCAAGACCTTCACCCATCAAGGTCCTGGGAAAATGCAGCTTGGTTGAGTGTGGCTCTTGGGGTCTTCCCCACACTCTGTTCCCAGCCTGGGCCCACACAAGTCTTGCTTGGTAGGGACATATGCAGCTGCTCTCTCCTCCAGATCCAGTGGTAGGATTTCAGGCTGCTGGAAAAGGCTGCGTGAGCAGGCTGCTCAGATCAGAGACAGGGAGCCCAGGGAGGGGTCATCTCTGAGGCTGCCAAGAGCAACCACCGGGACAGATCAGTCACATGCAAAAAATATTCACAATCCATGGAATCCTTCCATCTGGATATATCCTGATCAGATGAAGTTAACACAAAATCTACCTGTCTCAAAGAAGGCGCCATGGGCAGTGTGAGACGCACAGCCTGTGGGCAAGCTTCCACCCCACACTTTGTACCCAGGGCTTTGCCTCTGCCCAGTAGGGTGGTCAAAATGGCTCTGGAATGTCTCTCAGCTAATTTACTTTCTAGGGATAATGTAATGATTCCCTATTTTGTAGTTTTAAAACACAGTGCTTTTTGAAACTTAAAGTGCCACCTTTGCTTCCTTGTAGATGAAACTTCCCATTCTCTCAATTCTTAACAAAACATTAACCCTGAATTTACTTTCTGGGCTTTTCTTTCCTTGCTTTTCTGCCACATGTTCATTGAAGAGCAAAGACCTAACAAACCCCAGACCGGGCGGCACAGCTGTACCTTACCTCGCTCCTCAGAAGAGTCTGGACACTGCACTTGTGAGGACAGGAGACCACCACGCAGGGACACTCAGTGTCTTCATGTTTCTACAGAGTAGAACAAAGCACATCAGCCTTGAGACACACAGCCAGTCCTCCTTTAGGCCCCACCTCGAGTCCTAGGTGGACACAAAGCACTTGTTCTGCTCAGTCCTCAGCTCTACAAGTTACCTCCCTGGTGTGAGGTCTCAGGTCCCCAGGCACGGAGCAGACTCTGACAAGGAAAGGAAGCTTGTGGAAAACAACTACACAGGTGTTTTCCTACTGACAGCTCCCGTAGCAGTGTCCCCATGTCACACTGCTCCAGGCTCATGCAGCTCCACAAGTGGTGCCTGCTCATGCACCCTATTCAGCACCCGCCCCAGGCCTCAGCTTGGGGTCTGGACATGATGTTTCTCAGACATGTGGACATGGCATCACATCCTGGGTTCTAAGCTACTGTTCTGAAATATCACACAGATTTCCCTCAGTGTGTGGGAGAGATGGTCAATTCCAGCTTTGCCTTTCTCTGACTGGTGCACACTGCAGCTCTGCAGAGACTGAATGACGGTGCTTGTTAAATCTGATGCCAGGATACTTGCTGGACGCCTGCCAGAGCACCTGCCCTAGGCACAGGAAGGGCAGGACTCTGCTGAGGATACCAAACCCAATGCACAACAAAAGCAGAGCCAGAGATGGAAGTGTCCTCTAAACAACACTGTTGAGCAAGGAGCCCAGGCAGAGTTTCCGCAGCAGCCCTGGGCTCTGTGGTCCTCACAGGTCTGTGGGAGGCCTCCTTTGGCCTCAAAGTGCTGCTGTTATTTAGGTGCATGAATGGGGAGGGCACCTGACCCAGCCTCAGTGTGTCAGAGCCAAGGAAGTGGCCCACACAAGGGAAGTATGTGCCTGGACCTAGGAGGCTCTGCTCCTCTGAGGAAGGCCTGGGCCAAGCACCAGACTCAGATGTGTTTCTAAGGCTCTTGGCCCTCTGAGCATGCATGGTGGGCCTACAGTGCAGAGGGGGAAAACCCATGAGGTATAGGCTATTCTGCTCCTGATCCTGGGCCTTGAAGCCTGCAGAGTGTTTGACTGTTTTTGAATCTTATTAAAATGGAACTCTGGACAGGAGTCCCATGTGGTGGGCTGTGTCCTGCTTCTGTGACTGACCCACAAACTGCACAGAGTTTGCAGGTCCCTTATGTCCACTATCTCGTCGCATGCTGCACGGCTCTATGATGAAGCTGTGACACGTTTTCACTGCCTTGTCACACACTGCAGGGATCCCACACTGAGGTGCTCTCATCCTCTAGCGGGGGCTCAGGCTGCTACCGGATTCTGCTGCTCTGGTCACAGCTGGCCACACTTCCTGGTGTGCGTATGCAACAATCCTGTCTGTGTACCGAGGAAGGGCACTGCCAGCTGCTTTCCAAAGTGGCCTTGCACAAACTGCCACCAGAATATATTTATTTTTCCACACAACGAGGTCTTTACAATCCTGACTTTCCACATATTATATTAATTGAGCTGTTTAAAGACACATAATAATTTCTAGAATAAGAGAAAACAATTTTTCTGACACTTTAAATCGTGCTGATTAAATATGGCAAATAAAGGGCTGAGGATATAGCTTAGTTGGTACAATGCCTGCCTCGCATGCACAAAGCCCTGGGTTCGATCCCCAGTACCACACACACACATAAAAAGGCAAATAAAACTTGGAAATAGGGGGCTGAGGTTGTGGCTCAGTAGTAGTGCGCTCGCCTAGCATGTTCAAGGCACTGGGTTCAATCCTCAGCACCACATAAAAATAAAAACAAATAAAAATAAAGGTACTGTATCCAACTACAACTAAAAAAAAATAATAAAAAAAAAACCTTGGAAATAGCTGATACCCTATCCCAGAACAGAAAACCTCAGAACACTGCAATGATCCAGAGCTTCAATGCTTTACTGCTGCATACTGGGCCAACATTTGATATATGTTACACACCACAAAAAGGAAACAGAGCCAGGTGTGGTGGCACGTGCCTGTAATCTTAGTGACTCAGGAGGCCGAGGCAGGAGGACTATAAATTTAAGGCAATTTAGCAAGACCCTATCTCAAAATAAAGGGCTGAGGTTACTTCTCAGTGACAGAGTGCCCCTGGGTTCAGTCTCTAGGATTACTTCAAAACAAACAAAAACAGGAAATAGGATGGCCGAGGCTTTCTGTCTGCATACATTAGATGGCTGCTCTTTTTAAAAATAGACTTAAGGCCTGAGAGGATGAGATTAAATGTGTTAGAGGATGAGATTAAGAGTGTTAGAGTGGAAAGACCAAAGGATCTAGGAATCCAGTCAGGCCACTGAAGGGAGAGGAGGCCCAGGGCAAGTCCCAGCACCTTCCTAGGCGTGTGAAAAAGTTCCTGTGCACAGTATTGCCCAAGTGCAGGAAGGGCGGGCACCGGTAGTGACCTTGAACACATGGGCTCCTCAGAACCTTTACTGGCTCGGGGGAAGCATGGCAGACTTGGAGATGGACTCTAGGACCCATGCTGCTGAAACAGCACGCCCAGACCTTCCATCACAAGAGAGTACTAAGACCTTTGTCACCTCTTCACATAATTCAGGCCCCAATCATGCTAACAATCGCTCCACGCCTGAGCACCCTGTCTGTGGCTGATGAATTCAAGTGCCAGGTCAAAACACATGCCGCTGCTCACTGAAGCCCTCCCTCCCTGTCAATTATAGTCATGGTGCTACCCTCGCTAGGGGAACCAAAGAGTGTCCTTGGCCATCTCCCTCCCAGAGCGCATCCAGGAGAAAGACTACCAATTATTCTCACTTATGACCCGAGGGAGGAACACAAGGTGTGGGCCCGACAGGCCCTCCATGGAATCGGGGATTGAGCCCAGGGGCACTTACCACTGAGCCACATCTCACCCCCACCTATTTCTGTATTTATATTTACAGACAGGGTCTTGTTGAGTTGCTTAGGGCCTCACTAAGTTACTGAGGCTGGCTTTGATCGTGTGATCCTCCTGCCTCTGCCTCTTGAGCCACTGGAATTACAGGCATGGGCCACTGTGCCCGGATGCCATGCCAGATCTTAGCAGCTGACTTCGCCTTGTCTATGCCCACTCAGTAACATATTTGGTGTTTAACTGACAGGCTCTACAATTCCTTCTCAAACAAAAATTAATTGCTGGATTCTATGTTCCAAATAATTGATTTTTGCAAGAAGCCAAGTGTAACTTCAATAGCAATATATTAACAAGTGTAAGGCCTGAGGTGCTATTCATTAGGTACGTCTCACTCACTGGAAGGTCACTCTTGGAGGAACTGCTCGCTTACAAGTAATACTGCTATTTCCCAACTTGCCTAAACATTCTCAGTAACTGGGAAATCTATGGTATCCCATAAGAGAAAAAGAATTCCCAGTGCAGGAGAGGCCAAGGCCCAGGATGGTGACAGGAGGTAAATTACACACAGATCGTAAAGCAGGACACATTTCATTTTATAGGGAAAAATCTAGGGCAAGAAAGCTTTCTCTACATTATAGTTATTGAGTGCTCCAGAATATTCACACAACAAGCTCTCTGGGGGCCCTCATGCCCTGGCCACGGCTTCCTCTGCCTTGGGGATGCCACTCTATCCTTCTTTAAGTCTACTCCTCTGCTGATGACCACCCCTCGTTGACAATCTGGAAGGTGTGCCCAGGCCTCTGTGAACTTTGGCCCTACTCTCTACTCACAGTGCCACAGCCGCAAGGAGCACCAATCACAAATCTGCAGCCTGGATCACTTCCCTCCACTGCTCTGCCCCCAAGCCTATTACCTCTATTGCACGGCAGTCAAGGGACACCCCAGTCCACTAGCTGATCCTGCCACAAGGGCTGGCCTCATCCTTGCCCCAAACTCAGCTAAGCCATTGGCTGATCCTACTGCCCCACCTTCAAGACATACTGCAGTACCACTGTGCCCCTACTGCCTGCACACCTGCCTCCCCAGCTCAAGGCAACCCTGTGCCTTTCCCTCATCCTGGTGTTCCATGCAGTTCCTGAAACCCACATGCCATCTCAGATTCAGACCCCAGTCCTCCCAAGCAGGCCTCTCTACACAAACCACCCAACTGCCTGGGAAGCCATCCCTCGCCATCCCTGGCCTTACTCCAGGTAAGCTGCCTTCACAGTTGTGTATTATTATCTCTTCAAACAAGAGGGTGAGCTGCCTGAGGATGCACTGTCTCTTGGAAGGGCCCTGGCAAACCATGGGCACACAGCAAGCCTTTGCTCAGTGAATGGACAGATTTAAAGTCTATCCTCCCCACTCAACAGCTCTCCTTTCTCTTTAATTTATACAGAAGTGACATGATGCCAGCACACAGTACAGAATCATGCCAAAAAGAACCAGAGCAGGAAAACATTTTAAATTCTCCTCTCTCCAAAGCAGACAGCTGAGCTTCAGCACTGCAGGACAAACCAGCCTGCCGTGAGGAATGGTTAATGTCATGCAGCTGTGAAAAGATGAGCACCCCATCACAATTTTGAGGCCTTTCTCTAAGACACGTTACAAATTCTATTGTTTTTGAACAATCATTCTTCATATTTTTGACACCCCAATGATATTCAATCAAGGCAATAAAAATGTTAAATATATAAATCAAAATAGGCAAAACAAATATAGCTTTACTCTGAAATAAAGTTAGATGAAAAGTGCTATCTAGTCCTCCTCGCTCTCTAAGGCCATCAGAATCGTCATTTAGAAAGCATTCTGCAGGGGGTGAGTCTGAACGTACAGCAGGGAGAAAGCAGCAATGCTGGGCTGTGAATGAATCATTTTGTCCCAAGTTTTAAGCTGGGTAACACTCTTTACAGTCTTCACGCACCTGCAGTGTGACCATTGGGACTTGGCTTTTGCAGTGATTACACGTGGCCTCACGGTATTTACATGCCTTTTCCACGTGATCGCGCAGGTCTTTTCTCAAGACTTTTTCTTTACAGTCGGCACGGACACAGGGAAGTTCCTCAAACTGGCAGTCATTTTTTAGATGCACCTGTAGGACAAACCACTCAAAAATTCTTAACTGGCAAAAAAAAAAAAAAAAAAAATCAGTCTGAAATGCAGATTCTAACCTCTATGCAATGAAAACCCACAGAAAGCACCTTCGGCTCTTCAGGGTTAGTGGAGGCACTCACTGTGCTCAGGGTTCCTCCACATGCTGTGGAAGAGAGTTGACGCTTCCTCCCAGACAGAGATGGTTGGGTACCAGCTAAGAACTTCCCTTTATTTCAATTCAAACATCCTCCCAGGATGAAACAGGATACTAATTTTAAAAAGAACATGGAGGGCTGGTGTTGTAGCTCAATGATAGAGCACTTGCCTAGCACGTGTGAGGCATTGGGCTGGATCCTCAGCATTACATAAAATAAACAAACAAAATAAAGGTATTGTGTCCACCTACAACTTAAAAAAAGTAAAAAAAAAAAAAAAAAATCCATGTGGAATTTCATTATGAAAAAAGGTTTCATGTGCCTTGCAAAATTAAAATCCAACCTAAATCATCCTGCTAGGGCAGGAGGATTCCAAGTTTGAGGCCAGCCTTACCATCTTTAGAAAGACTCAGTCTCAAAATAAAAAATAAAAGGGAGAGGACAGAGCTCAGTGGTAGAGCACCCATGGGTTTAATTTCTGGTACCATCAAAAAAAAAAAAAAAAAAAATCCAACTCAGGCTTTCAGGTTTCTCTCTATTCTAATTAAGGTAGGCATGCCAACAACTCTACCAATGGTATCATAAAAATAACACTGTATGCCCCAGAGGTCAGACCATTTTCCTAGAGACTGTGTGTTTTAATACATGTTTACGGTACAAAGTATTGGAACATTTTCATCCACGCATATATTATGCTTTTTTTTAAAAAATATTTTTTAGTTGCCAGTAAATCTTCTCACATATGCCAGGCAAGTGCTCTACCACTGAACCACAGCTCCAGTCCGCCCATATCACTCCTGATCATCATCATCCACCTTTCTTCTATCCTCCCCAAGACAGTGATTTACAACTTTTATTTATTTATTTTTTGCTACTGGCAACTGAACCCGGGGAGCTCTACCACTGAACCACATTCCCACCCCTTTTTATATTTTATTTAGAGACAGGGTCTTGCTAAGTTACTTAGGGTCTCAATAAGTCCCTGAGGCTGGCTTTGAAACTGGATCCTCCTGCCTCAGCTTCTTGAGTCACTGGGATTGCAGAGAGGGACCTGAATTCCTCAGCAGGAAACTGTCTGGTGCCACAGGCACCTACCAGCAGCTGACCCAGGGTTAACTGCTCTGCACATCCTCTGCTCTCGTTCCGACAGTAGATCTGAAGGGCTAGGATCTCTCTCTTGCAGCAATTGTCTTTAAACACCTAAAAATGAAAGATGGTTATTTTAGAGGATTAATATTTCTGAATCTCCACATGCTACTGTTTTGGACAAGGCAAACCACTCTTAAAAACTCATGAGAGGGGCTGGGGTTGTGGCTCAGTGGTAGAGCACTTGCCTCACATGTGTGAGGCACTGGGTTCAATTCTCAGCACCGCATATAAATAAATGAGTAAAATAAAGATCCGTCACACTAAAAATATTTTAAAGAAACCTCATGACAGCAACTCTGAAAGTAGACCTCAGAAAGTACAAAGGACGCTCTTAATTTCTAAAAGTGGAATGAAAGAGCTGTACCAGCAAGAAACAGGGTTCAAGTCCCACGCCCATGACAACTATCTTCTAATAGATGAGCCCAAAGAAAAGGAATTACATTGAACTGTTCAAGGTCACTCTGAAGCACCCACCATTCTCCCTTTCATCTTTTATTTTCAGACAGTTGAGAACTTTTGACATAACTTTAGTTGTGGAGGGCTGGGCAGGCCCAAGCGCAGGCCGCGATCTGTGGGGTGCACCTCCTAACAAAGGACCCCGTGCACAGGCTAGCGCATAGGTTGCTTGCTAGGAAACCAGGCCAATTACTGCATGGGACCATATTTTAGAATGATTTGTAAAACATTTATTTTGGTTTCTTTTCCTGGGTTTATGCTGCTTATAATTCATATTTATCCCAAAATGAAGCTTTTAAATACATAGCACAAAGGTCCATTAATAATGGAATATTTCTTTGAAAATAAAAACCTGCTTGGCTTTAATTTTATTTTCCCCTAGAAAACAAATGCTCTCCCTCTAACAGTCCACAGTGTCTCATCCTCAGAAAGACCCTGAGAAACTCCCCTCTGTCGATCCCAGGTTTGAAGGAGGGAAACAGGCACTCAACAGACCTTTCCCAGCCCCCAGGCCAAGAGCAGATTTAGCAGCTTGAAAAAACTGATTTGGAGACAATCTAATCCCTCATAAACATGATTTTTAAAAAGGTCACGAATTAAGGTACAAAAGTCATCAAAACAGCTATTTTTCTATGCCACTAAGTTCCCTAAGTTGTTGGAGTCTAAGCTATTAACAAAAAAGTACTGATTGAAAACAACCAGAGTAGCCAAGTCAGAGTCTGCGCGCTAAAAAGGTCTGAGATCACTGACTCCAAGGTCCCTTTTCCAGGTAAGAAGCCTGAAGGCCCATACCATGTGGGGACTGCTGGGTGCTCCAGGTCCCCCGGGGCCCCACTGGCTCTGCTCTGACCATGAGGACTTATGGCTTTACTCTGTCTTATTAATGATTCTTCAGCAAAACTAGTAATCTGTCCTTAGCTATCAATGTCACTGAAAAATAAAGATCATCATTCTGAATAACAAAAGAGACCAACAGCCCCCTTAACCTGTGATTCCAATTGTCAGGGGTGTGTGAGCACCTTCACGGTTACCAGGTCGAGCAACTGCCGTTCTTGTGATCACTGACCTAAGTCTTTAGCAGGGCAATGCTAAGAAAGGGCATGGGGTGGTGGTGAGCCAGTTTCTTTTCCAAGCCTTCCAGAGCAGGTTCCAATGAGTGCCCTGTCCCCAGCAGACCAGAGGCATCTGCTGCCAGTAGCCTCACACTTTACATTTACCTAGACTGCCCTGACTGACAAGTTCAACTTCTGCAAGTGCTTAAGACAGCAAAACCCAGAGCAGGAATCTTACTGTACAATTTAATGACTTACATTAAAAACCTGTTAGGTTCATTAATCAAAATATTGGAACCACATACATTTTTATTGATCTTTAAGTGCTTTAAGAATGAGTCCTTTTAAACCACAAGTGTGCCCGGCAGGGCTTGGCAGGGCTTGGCAGGGCTTAGCAGGGCGTGGATGACTGCCTTAGGCCCCAGCGGGAAGCCGGTGGGTGAGCCAGTAGGTGAGCTAGGTGGCCCCTTGCACCCTAAGTGGGCAGGGACATCCATGGGCTCTGGCTGGCATGGACACTGCCTGGGAAGAGGACAGAGAATAAATTCAAAGGAACCCCTCACACTAGTGCACATCTGAAGGTACCATCTAGCCTAAGGGCTGAGCATCAACTGACGACTGCAGGGGCAGACCACAGATGGCCCTCGACAGCACTCACTCACACCAACTCCCTGACTACTCATAAACCTCTGGGGTCTTAGCAGGTGACACTTTGCTGTTACAGCAAGATGGGCGCAGAGGTCAAAGTGCCTCACAGGGGACACCCAGGGATCTGATCCCCCTCCTCTGCCCAGGTGCTTACATGGTGCTGGGCCTCAAAGCCTGCTGCACCACCTGTTCAACCCGGGATGCAACTGAGCTCCAGAGCCTCCAGCGTACCAAATGCAGACCATGTGGAGAGGTACCCAGCTTAAAACTCCTGACAAAACAGTTCATTCACAGCCCAAGAATACCTTGTCTTTAATGATGCTTTCTTGACACGCTGTACATTTTGGACTCGAGGAACTGGAGGAAACACAATAGTGACGTTAGAGCAGAGTCCCTTTCTCACTGGGCTCCCTGGACACCAGGACCCACCCCCTTTCTGGTCAGGTGCCAGCTTGGGCAATAGGCAGAGCATCAGGATGCCACGGGCAATCTGGTTTAAACATGAAGCCTCTGGAGAGAAGGGCGGAATTATTTTTTAAATGGTAATTTTTCAAAAGGAAGCTATTAAGTACAACAGCTTAGTTCAATTCCCTTGGAAAGCCCCTCTTGAAGCACATAAAAGCGCCATGTCCTACGGGAAGGCAAACGTGCTGCTGCGGGAGGCTGGGTGCTCCTGCCCCGACACCAGCCAGTTCTTGCTCCACAGTGAACCTTCTCTGCTGCATGTTGAAAGGCCAGTGCCAGCTGGAGGGGAGCTGCCCTCCCTGTTTGCTACAGGCCTCTTCTGGGCCTGAGGTGCAATTGGGCCCTGGGCCCCCGGCTGGTGGACATCAGTGCTGAGCCTGTGGTGCCATTGCTTTTGCCTTGCCCCCAGGTTGGACAAAGCCAGGCTGGCTACCTAGGTTAGGTGGGCAAGACCACAGGAGTAAGACAGGACGGGTGACAGCTGGTGGTGGGGAGATAGTCTGGCTGCTGGGCTCCCTGGGGCTGGGAGCAAGCACATCTGGGCAAGGCTCTGCCTGTACCGAATGCTGACTCTACCTCCCTCCAGCATGCACAGTAGAGCACCTGTACACACACTTGCTGGTGCCTGTCTGCCCACAGAACACTGAGTGCCTCAAACACAACTGCCACAGAGGTGAGGACACCATGGTTTTGTGGACAGAGTGGCCAACATCACCAAGGGAGGCTTCACAGGATGGAACTGGGGAGGATGCAGGGCAGGTGGGGCAGGTACAGGGTGACCTCAGAGACTCAGGCATGGGATCCCACGGACTTTCCCCAAAGGACTCACAAGCTGGGCAGAGACTCTCATTCACTGCCTCTGGGCTTGAAGCCGTCAAGGTTGACTTTTACTTTCGAGAGAAATGAAATGGAAGGAAGGAGAGGTGGAAGAGCAGGGACAGGCACAGCAGGCTGCTGGCAAGGCGTGGTACTTGGGGACCCACCTCAGCAGGGTGGCCATGCAGCTTTCGCAGAACCGGTGCCCACACTCGGTCTGCCTGGGGTTGCACAGCACCAGGCGGCACTTCTCACACTTGTACTTGTCCTCCACGGCCTTCACAAACTTCTCCTTATAGCCTCCTTGCTCGGGGACCAGCACAGACCCACTGCGGTCGGGCTGCAGCTTCAGTGGGGGGTTGGTCTGCAGTGCGCCCACAGAGTCCATCTTTTTACTCGACTCCATTTTAGGAAAGAGAAATTCTGCCAGGAAAAGACAATAGATCAGGAGAGCGCCACCCTGTCACCCCAGGCAGGGAAGGAGCAAACAGCTCTGGAAAAGCAAAAGTGCCCGAGAGACCCCTGCGATCCCTTCTGCCTGTCCCTACAGGCTGCGAATGGGACGCGACTAAATGGCTTCTTTCTGTGATGGTATTTCTATCTGAATACCACCAGTACTACCACCAAAAATACTCCCTAGGGGTGTACCGGGGAAACTATATTTTCAAGGTACTTTAAAATGTACACAGTACTCTGTTATGTCATATTTCAAATCCTATGCATTTTTCCAATATTTAGGTCAAAGCAGTAGCCACTGTCAGTCATGGTTAACTTTACAGCATGATTCCAGGTGTCTCTGTCACACCATGATGACACTGCAGTCAAGCCCAGGCCAGAACAGTATGACGCATCTCCACGCACTGCTGGCCAGGACTGATGTGCTTCCAGAAGTCCAGCAACACTCCTTATAAAGTGAAGCCCCACCTCGTGCCCACTAGCCCTCAAGCTCTGCTTCTGCCCCCAACTGTGGCTTTACCAAGTCCTGAATCACCCTAAGCACGCTGCATTGCTGAGCGCTGGGTAGGCCCCTCTGCGGGGCTCTTCCTTTTTCTTTTCTTTTTTGTGGTACTAAGTACTGAACTCTAGGGTGCTTTACTACAGCTCCATCCCCAGATCTTTCTATTTTTTTTATATTTGGGGACAGGGTCTAAGTTGAAGATGCTGGCCTTGAACTTGCACACTTGCTTCAGCTCCTCCTGCTTCAGCCCGCTTAACTGCTGGGTGTGCTTGCTGTGCTCTGCCCCCAGGTTGCAAGGCATTTTCACACCAAGGCTGAGAGGTGTACATGGCAGGGGGCCCTTTGCACATGAGGCCAAGGGTCTGGCAGATACTAAGATGTCTAGCAACAGGGCTGGCAGATGGGACGCTGAATTGGATGGGGTCTCCTGTGACTCTGGGCAGGCTCTCCTACTGCACCTGGCTCAAAGTTTCTCGGCAAGGATGACTGCCTCCCACCTGCAAGTCCATGCACTGGTAAAGTAAGCACTACTAAAAATGAGGCACAAAGTCTCTGTCCACTGAAACTGTGAGGTCAAGTAAACAAAAATTATCACAAAGCAGCTGCATAAAGTTCCTAAGGAAACATTAGCTTAAATGACAATTATACTATGCATTAATGAATATGAGCCTAGCTGGGTGTGATGGCAGCGGTATGGGAGGCTGAGGCAGGAGGATCGAAAGTTCAAAGCCAGACTCAGCAAAAGTGAAGTGCTAAGCAACTCAGTAAGACTCTGTCTAAATAAAATACAAAATAGGGCTGGGGGTGTGGCTCAGTGGCGCCTGAGTTTAATCCCTGGTACCCACCCCCCCCCAAAAAGAATAAATATGAATAAACTAATCATTCTGAATATTTGCTGATACATTTATCTAAAGCACATTTTAAATGTTTCCAGATGGTGGTATAAAGGCTGTTTTTTCTAATTTTCTGGATATTATACAATGAGTGTAGATAACAGTGTTGAGATAGATCTGTGCTTCACAAACTTTCTGAGGGAAGTTTCTGCCCAGATTCTTGCAACATTTGTTTACCGGGCTTCTGTTGGGCAGCTCTAGCTCATGGGCATATGTGTCCTTCCTGCCTCTGGGCCCAGCCAGCCCTACTCATCCACATGCCTCAGTAAGGAAGGGAGGCCACAAGGGGACTGGCGATCACATGTGGACTAGGCATGCAGGCCCCAGGGGGAGATCCAGACCCAGATGCCTGATGGAGCCTTTGCACTGAGATTCACTCTCCCAGCCCAATCCTCCTCCATCCTTTTCCATAACAGGGTAACGTAGCTGTTGACCAATGAAGTGTCTTTCAAAATGAATCGGTTCCCTGGCAGGTGAGGTGGTGCATACCTGTAATCCCAGTGGCTTGGGAGGCTGAGGCAGGAGGATTCCAAGTTCAAGGTCAGCCTCAGCAATTTATCAAGGACCTCAGCAAATTAAGGAAACCCTGTCTCAAAATAAAAAGGACAGGGAATGCAGGTCAGTGGTAGAGCACCCCGGGGCTCAATCCCCAGTGTGTGTTTGTGTGTGTGTGTGTACACCAAACACCAAATTCTTTTTTGTTTGTTTTGGTACTAGAGAGTGCACCCAGGAGTGCTACTAAGCTACATCCCTAGTATTGACTTTTGAGACAGGGTCTTACTAAGCTGCTGACACTGGCTTCAAACTTGTGATCCTCCTGCTCAGCCTATAGGCACTGGGATTACAGATGTGTGCCACAGTACCACACATGTGACAAATTTTCCTCACAAGATCCTGGGCGTCCACCCCAGGCCCAAACCTCCTCTCTTCAGGGAGAGACTCAGAGGGGCCACTGTACCCCTCGGACCAGCAGGGCAGACACAGGGATTCGAAAGGGAGCAGAGCCAGCTCCTCCCGCTCCTCTGAGCTCTGTTCTTGCACTGCTTCTTGCTGCCTCTTTCTGAGGCTCAGAGAATGAATGTTTTATGGCTGGGGAGGGATCAAACCACTGCCAACAGCACAACACCTGACAGATTCATGATGTGGTGGTGAGGCCACACCTAGGTTAGCTTTAATAAAATACAATGTGGTTATGGAAAAGTGAGGGCACCAGTGTGAAATCTGGGGACTTGTGAAAACAAAAGAAGTTTTCGAGATGACCTCAAAGGGTCAGTGACTCTGCTTGCAACCAGAATCCCGTCCATTTGGATGCCTGCTAATCTTTCCTAACTAAGTGAAGAAAGAATCCAGGGCTAACTGCATCCAATGAAAGGGTTGGCCGGGCCCAACCTGCTTCCCACTCCCTGCCCCTCAGATACTTCAGCTTCCCAGCCCTGGCCTCTGACAGGGCATTGATGAATCGCCCAGGCTTGGGCTGGGTTTGGCTCAGTGGTAGGGCACCTGTCTAGCATGTGTGAGACACTGGGTTCGATTTTCAGCACTGCATATAAATAAATAAAATAAAGGTCCATTGACAGGTAAAAAATATTTATTTAAAAAATAAAAATTGCCCAGGCTGGCCTGGACTTGTGATTCTCTTGGCTCAGTCTTCTGAACAGTGGGGATTACAGGTGTGTGACCTGCACCTGGCTTATAAATTGCTTTTTGTTGAAATCACATTGCACTCATGATGGTTGTCTTCTGGGTTTTGCTACATATTTCAATGTTATTTTTCACATGCAAATAGTGTAAGAGATTTTCCTACATGAGAAAATACTGGTTATACAAGATGACACACCACGTGAATTAACAGCTTTTGTAATTGAGAAGCTAACAACTGCCTAGCTACATTTCTCCCCCAAAACACAAACTGAGTCTCCAGTGGCAATATATTCAAAGCTAAGGAGACAAAAACAAATAAAAGCCTGAGTCCACACCATATCAAGGGAGCCCTGCCCCACTCAGCACCAGCGCCACTTTTGGAGCCGGACAACATCCTGACTGTGTTCCTCAGAATGCCGACTTTAAGAGCCATGGTTCAGGCTCCAGCTCCCTGAGCCAAGGTGAGCTACTAGGGGCAGGGTGGAGAGGGTGAGAAGCAGGGGAGGCCGAGTGAGGAGAGGTGCTCCAACTGCTGAGGTACGGCTCACCATGATGGACGCCCAGCTCTGCTCAGGCCAAGCTGGCTGTTCCTGGTGTGGTCTGGGGAGGACCGTCCTGAGGTAAGCCTTCCTGAACACAGGTCTGCTCATTTGGGTAAGCACACAGCAACAGAGCTGCCGGAGACACGCTGACGTGTGTTTTAAGATACCAGATTCACTGCTAACCTGTCTTTGAACAGGATGGGCCAAAGGGTATTTATTTCCTCCACCAGCCAGGGAATGACTGAACACTAGTTGGAGCCCCCACTTGACCTTGGCCTCACCACATTTCTGGGAAGTGCTGTGCTCCACACTGCTAAGCACAGGGTCCTCGGGTGCATGCTCACCCAAAAAGCCCTGGGAGCAGGACAGTGCTCCAGGGCACCCACAAGCAGGCCCTCGTCAGGTCAGGACTCTGCAGAGGTTGGCCACAACCACTGCCCTCATTTCAATGCCTACTATGGGGGCAGCAATGTATACACCTCTGTGCCTGCTGTGTCGGGGGACACAGGGAGGAAGGAAACTGAACCTGTCCTCAGAGAGCTTCGAGGGGATGGGGAGGGTGGGTGGAGAGGAGGGGCCCTCCAAGGTCAACAACTGAGTGCGAGCACTGTACCAGACACACAGGGTGTCTCTTCAAAAGAGGAAGCCCCCACCTCTGCTTTGGAGCATCCTGGGAGTTCCCAAGTTGGGCTGATGGCCTAATTCCAATTTTCCAATTCCAGCAGAGGAAGAGGAAGATGTCAGCAACACCCACCAGCAGGTGGCTATGGATGGGACCTGGGGTTTACTTTGGTACTGGGGATTGAACCCAGGCGAGCTCTCCCACTGAGCTTTCATCCCAGGCCCTTTTCACTTTGAGATAGAGCTTTGCTAAGTTGCCAAGTCTGGCCTGGAAGTAGCAATCCTCCTGACACAGCCTTCTGAGTTGCTGGGTTTACGGGTGTGCACCACCTCCCGTGGCTTGGGATTGGGGTTTCTTGGGAAGATGACATGATTGCAGATAAGACCCAGGTGGGTTGAGTGGTGCCAGGGCAGGATTTGGTCCACATTGGGGAGCCAGCCAGACAGGGCAGCTGGCTATGAGCAGGTCTGGGTGGGAAGGTGGCCTACTGTCACTTCTGTCTGGCACAGCACTTATCCTCTGAGCCTCACTTTTTCACTACCCTCACAGAATTATCAGACATCACTAGGATAACACATGCAGAATCCCCTCAAACTCTTCCGCACCATACAAGTAAAAGATGGCTCTCCCTATGAACTGGGGTTAGGAGTCTGTCACAGTTGGGGCTGGCTCCTCATCTCAAAGTCTTTTTTCACTACGTTTTTCATCACTTAGGCAAGAAGAAACAAAAAGCATCCACACTGGAAAGGAAGAAATAAAACAATTCCTAGTTTCAGATGATATGATCTTATATGAAACAGAAAATCCTAAGGAACTGACCAAAACCTAGAACAAACTTATTTAGCAAGAATATAGAATACAACAATATATAAAAATTAATAGCAATTATATAATAGCAACGGACAACGTGAAAATGAAATCAAGCAAACAATCCATTTTAAATACTATCCAAAAGAATAAAATATCCAGGAATGGATAGAGAAGAAGACATATATACTGAAATTATAATCATACATCAAGGAGCTGATATTATAGGTGTATACCACTTCCTGACTTTAAAATTTACAACAAAGCTAAGCATCAGGACACTGTGGTATTGGCACAAAGAGACACACACGTGTAGACCATCGAACAAACTCCAAGTTCAGAAATTAATCCTGACATTTATAGCCACAATCAACTTTTGACAAGGATTCCAAAACCAATCAATGGGAAGGAACAGCATGCACTCAAGGGGAGCCCCAGGTGCTAATGGGCTGAGCTGCTGGTCACTGCCAGAGCTGCTTAGACACCTGCCTCATCTTTCTCTGGGGTGTGGGGCTCTGAGGAGCTCCACTACACAACAATGCATACTGCCTCTCTCTGGGAGGACGGGAATATGGTTCTCTTGCCTTTCAAGAAAAATGTGTTAGGAGCTATGTATAAAATAAACTGTGTGCAATACATGTGAAGTACATGTAGTGTGAGGACAAAATGAGCCCAGAGCCCAGCGCCCACTTGAGTCGGCACCTGCCACATGCTGCTTCCTCAGCCCCCCACCAATCTTACTGAAGGCAGACAAACACCCCAACTTTATGTTCTCAGCTCTCCTGCTAGCAGACTTAAATAACCAACTTCCGCCTATTCTCCTGCCCTTCACAAGAACATGCCCCCTGTCCTGGGCTGTGTCTACATCTTGGGAGGTAGAGGGATACTGGTGGCCAGGTCGTGCAATTGGCTAGTTTCAGAAGCAAGTTCCAAAATGCTCTCCTAGGGCAAAGGCAGCAACACATGTCCGTCAGCAGAAGGTGAGTGTCTGCTAACCCACACCCTCACCCACATTTGAGCTCCAAATCTCTGACAGCCTACCTGTGGAGAATAAAACCAATCTTTTCTCCTCTGCTCTCACACTACAATAATCAATATGGACAACTTCTGTGACTCCCAAAGATGTGGGGATGGAGATGTGGCTTAGTGGTAGAATGCATGGTGAGGCCCAGGGTCTGAACCCTAGTCCTACAAAAATACATAAAATTCAAAGGTGGGGGGCTTCTGCACACCAGCAAGTAGGCCATCATCTCTGTAGCCAACACCAGCAAGGTACCCTCGACTCCAACTCCACTCTGATACTTCTACCTGGGGACAGCATCGAATCCCACAGGTGCAGGACCAATGGCCACAACTGCCCTACCTTTGGATGCTAGGCACAAGCCCAAGTGGTTTTAACCCTGCTTCTGACTGACTGCTATAAACAGAGTCCCACAACCCTCTCTTTAGGTTCAATTAATTGGCTAGAAGAATTCAAAAACCCAGGGAAACACTTACTTACATTTACTAGCTTATTATAAAAGATAGGAGTTATGTATGGGAGTGGGGGTGCACCCCTGTAATCCTAGCTACTCCAGAGGCTGCGGGGATTGCAAGTTCCAGGCCAGCCTCAGCAACTTAGTGAGACCCTAAGCAATTTAGTGAGACCCTGTCTCAACATAAAAAATAAAAAGGCTGGGGGTGTGGCTCACTGGTGAAGCACCCTGGGTTTAATCCTGGGGTGAGGAAGGAGGAAGAGGAGGAGGAAGAGGAAGAAGAGGAGGAAGAGGACGAGGAGGAGGAGGAGGAGTTGCTGGTTGTGGTGGTGCATGCCTGTAATTACAGCCACTCCAGAGGCAGAGGCAGGAAGATCGAAAGTTCCAGGCCAGTCTCAGCAACTTAGTGAGACCCTATGTCAAAAAAACTTTTTTTTAAAAAACATTCCATTAGTTGTTGTTGTTTTTTTTTTTTTTAAAGAGAGAGAAAGGGGGAGGGAGAGAGAGAGAGAGAGAGAGAGAGAGAGAGAGAGAGAGAGAATTTTAATATTTATTTTTTAGTTATCGGCGGACACAACATCTTTGTTTGTATGTGGTGCTGAGGATCGAACCCGGGCCGCACTCATGCCAAGCGAGCGCGCTACCGCTTGAGCCACATCCCCAGCTCCTCCATTAGTTGTTGATAGACCTTTATTTATTTATATATGGTGCTGAAAATTGAACCCAGTGCCTCACATATGCTAGGCAAGCAGTTTACCACTGAGCCACAACCCTAGCCCCAAAATAAAAATTTTAAAAAGGGCTGCAGACCTAGTTAAGTGGTAGAGCAATTGCCTACCATGTGTGTGGCCCTGGGTTTGATCCCCAGTATTAGGGTAGGAGTGGGGGAAGACTGAGTAGAAGAAACGCAGAATGCACAAGCTGTGTGCAGGGAAAAGGAGCCCCTGCAGCCTCCCTGGGCGGATGACCCTCTAGGAGCCCCCACATAATCTGCAACCCAGACGCTTTCTGAGACCCACTCCACTTCCTCCATGGAGGCTGCACTACATGTGCATGACTGACTAGATTCTCTGGCCACTGGCGTCTGCCCTCCTGGAAGATGGGGTAGAGCTGAACGACCAATTCTCTAATTCTACCTGGGCTTTCTAGTGACCAGTCCCAGTACCGCCAGCCATCAGTCAACTCATTAGCAAATAAAAAGTCACTGTCACTTCAAAGATTCCAAGAATCTCAGGAGTGGTAATCCAGGAAACAAAGGTGAAGACTAAATATATATATTAATTAAAAATAATTTTTTAGTTGATGGACCTTTATTTTATTTATTTCTATGCAGTGCTGAGGATCAACTCCAGTGCCTCACACATGCGAGGCAAGTGCTCTACCGCTGTGCTATAGTCCCAGCCCCCAAATATATATTTTATAATACCAAACTCACAGGTACCACTTCTAAAGTATATACCCAACAGAACTTTTAAGAAAAAGGTACTCAAAAAAACAAAACAAAACAAAAAAAAACTTGTGGACAACCCTATCCACAGCAGCACTACTGACAAGAGCCACAAGGTGCAACCAGAGTACCATCCACGGATGAGTGGATAAACAAGACATGGCCCACCCACAAGAAGGGATGTCATGCAGCCTCACAAAGGAACAAAAGCTCCGGTTCATGTAACTGACGTGGGTAAACTTTGAAAACATAATTATTTTATTTAGGCCAAATAAAAGAAGCAGACACCAAAGGTCACATATTTTATGTTTCTATTTATAAGAAACATATATAGAAAAAGCAGTGATCATGAAATTCATTTGGAAAAAGAAGAGGCCCAGAATAGCCAAAGCAATTCTGAGTGAGAAAAGTGATACAGGAGGCTTCACAATACCACACCTTCAATGACATCTCAGAGCTGTAGTGACCAAAACAGCCTGGTAGGGCACGGAAACAGACAGGAAGACCAATGGTTCAGAAGAGAAGACACAGAGACAGGCCCACACACACAGTTATCTCAACCAGACAAAGGCTCCGTGAACATACACTGGAACAAAGAGAGCCTCTCCAACAAATGGTGCTGGGGAAACTGGAAATCCATAAAAGCAGAATGATATTGAATCCTTATCTCACCCTGCACAAAACTCATCTTAGGGCTGGGGTTGTGGCTCAGTGGTAGAGCGCTTGTCTAGCAAGTGTGAGGCACTAGATCCTCAGCACCACATAAAAATAAATAAAATAAAATAAAGATATGGTATCCATGTATAACTAAAAAATATTAAAAAAAAAAAAAAAGAATGTGAACAGAGCCCAAGAACAGGGGAAAATCTTTACCACAGATAGAGCATTCATCTCTAAGGTTACACAAATAACTCAAAAACTTAACACCCAAAACACAAATAACCCAATCAATTAATGGGCAATGGAACTCAACAGACACTTCATAGAAGAAATATGAATGGTAAAAAATATAGGAAAAAATGTTTGACATTCCTAGCAATTAGAGAAATGCAAATTAAAACTACACTGAGATTTTATCTCACTCCAGTCAGAATGGCAATGATAAAGAATACAAGTAACAGGCTGGGGCTGTGGCCCAGCAGTAGAGCGCTCATCTAGCACAAGTGAGGCGCTGGGTTCAATCCTCAGCACCACATAAAAATAAATAAATACAATAAAAGTATTGTGTCCAACTACAACTAAAAAAAAAGAATACAAGTAACAATAAATGTTGGTGAGAATGTAGGGAAAAAGGCACACCCATACATTGCTGGTGGCACTGCAAATTGGTGGAACCACTATGGAAAGCAGTAGGGAGATTCCTTAGAAAATTTGGAATGGAACCACCATTTGACCCAGGCATCCCACTCCTAGGTTTATACCCAAAGGACTTGAAATCTGTATAGTATAGTGACACAGCCACATCAATGTTGATATCAGCTCAATTCATAATAGCCAAGCTATGGAACCAACCGAGGTGCCCTTCAACAGATGACTGGATAAAGCAAATGTGGCATATATACACGATGGAATATTACTCAGCCATAAAGAAGAAAGAAATTATTGCATTTCCTAGTAAATGGATGGCATGGGAGAATATCATGCTAAGTGAAATAAGCCAATCCCCCAAAATTAAACACCAAATGTTCTCTCTGATATGTGGATTCTAACACACAACTCAAGAGGGTGGGGAGGGGAAGAATAGATAGTCTGCTGAATTAGACAGAGGGAAGGAAAGGAAGGAGGTGGGAATGGGAAGGACAGTAAAATTAATTGAACATAACTTTCCTAGCCTTGTATTTGAATACATGACCAGGGTCATTCTACATCATATACAACCACAAGAACAGGATCCTGATAGTTACACTCCATGTACGTATAATATGCCAAAATACATCCTACTGTCATGTACATCTAAAAAGAACAAATAATTAAAAAAAAAAAGAAACATAGAACAGGTACATCTGTTAGCACAGGTGATTACCTAGAAAAGAGCAGAAATGGGAGAAAGTAGCAATAAGAAAGGGAGTCAGCAGACAAAGGAGCCCTTGACCAGCAACTGACCCACAGAACTCAACGCCCATCATGCCACACCAGAGGACACATGTCCACCCCGCTTGTGTGGGTAGGCTATAGAAGAAACCCACCTCAGGAAGGCGGGCAGACTTCCCAGGGCCCCTGAGTGGACCCCCAGTCTCCTCTCCCTCTCCACACTCACAGGGGCGCTTCCCACTCCTTGCAGAGGGCAGGCACACCGTGTTCCCAAGGTCGCTCCACCCTGCTGTGCTGCGCTGTGCTCTTGGGCCAGGGCAGCTGCCCAGCTCTTGGGCATTACACACAAGGACTGAGGATCACTCCACGGCTGACTCTCCCATTTGGTACAAATCCATGAAGGTAGAAAGCAGACTTGAGGGAACAGCCAAGTGACCAACTGTTTAATGGGGACAGGATTTCCTTTTGGGGTAATGAAGACATTTTAAAAGTGAGCCCTGAGAGCCAGTGAACTGTTAACTTTAAAATGGCTGATTTTATATTATGTGAATTTCACCTCAATTTAAAATTCTATTGTTGGCTGGGCGCGGTGGCACACTCCTGTAATCCCAGCGGTTCAGGAGGATCGTGAGTTCAAAGCCAGCCTCATCAATGGTGAGGCACTAAGCAACTCAGTGAGACCGTCTCTAAATAAAAATTTTTAAAAAGGGGGGCTGGGGGTGTGGCTCAGTGGTGGAGTACCCCTCAGTTCAATCCCTGGTATCCCACCCCCCCAAAATAACTATTGTTACGAAAACTCACCATAAATACTTTAGTACCAGCAGAATGACTAAACTTTACAACAATGGAAAATGGCAGGTTTGAGCAAGGATAATGAATGGAGCAATGGGAACTTTCTACACTGTTGGAGGGAACATAAAATAGTGTGTCCATTAGGGAAAACAGACAGGTCCTCAAAAAGTTAGTTACCCCAGGATCCAGCAATCCCTCTCCTCCATGTACCTGCAACAGAACTGAAAATAGCTCACACAAAACCCTGCACACCAATATTCATGGCAGCGCCACTCATGACAGCCGAAAAGTAGACTCAGCCCCAAGGCCCACCGACGGTGAGTGGAAAACAGAACGTGGTCCATCCAGGCATCAGAACAGCACCCAGCCACAAGAAGGAATAAAGTTTTGACGCGTGCTGCCACACGGACGAACCCTGAACCTACTATGCCAAGTGACAGAGGTCAGACGAAGGTCGCGTGCCAGCTGACTCCACCAGCATGGGAAGTCCACAACAGGCAACTCCACAGAGACAGAGTCCCCGGGTGCAGGTGCAGGGCCTGAGGGGATGGGAGCGACCAGTGAGTGTTCTGGACTTGGAGAGTAGCGATGGGTGCAGAATACTGAGGACACAAAGCCACTGAACTATGTGTTTTAAGCAGTTTAAATGGTAAATTTTATGTGATTTTTAATTTCAATTTTTAGAATGTAAAAATGTTCATATGGAAAGAGTCAGAAGGATGAGACATAAAACCCTCTCCATCCCGCACCGCCTGGTAACCACCCCTCCCTATGGCAAAGGAAAGGGTCGCATACTAGACCTCCTGCCGTTCTGCTGGTCCTGTTAGGATAGGCCCTCTGGATTTCTTCTCATGTTTTTCTTTCTTTTTTTTTTTTTTTTTGCTAGAGATGGAATCTAGGTACCTGCCCCTGTTAGGCCAGCTACATCCCCAGTTCTTCCTTTTAAGTACTTAAATAGGAAAGATGAAGCTAGAGAGGAATGAAGACGTACAAGTCATGAAAAGCTAAGACCGAGGGGATAATGCTTTAAAGCAAATGCAGAAACAAGCACGAGGACAGCTGCCCTGATGATGTGGGCTCTGCCGACCGGTGGTGCAGAGGCTGGCCAGGACCATGGGCAGCAGTCATCTCTAATTTTCTGAGGAAGGTTTCATGAAGTTCAGTCTCCAGCTCACACTCCTCACAATGCCGAGAAGTAGAGTTCCAGGAGGAAAACTGCGCTCAAAGGTCTCCAAACCAAAATCACCATAAAGATAAAGTTCCTAAAATTAAAAGGCTCAATTTTTCTAAAATATCTGTGCTGGTAATTTCTAAACTGCGATTAGCATCTGGTTGTTCACACCCAGCTGTGAAGGGCTGGGAATCCCATGTGTGTTACACCTGCAGGCCAGTAACCAGAAGCAGCACAAAGAAGTTGAGTAGAGAGGCTGGGGCTGGGGCTGGGGCTCGGTGGAAAGCACTTGCCCAGCATGTGTGAGGCACTAGGTTCGATCCTTAGCGGTGCTAAACAACTAACGTAAAGGCATTTGGTCCATCTACAACTAGAAAATATTTTTTTTAAAAAAGGGCTGGGGTTGTGGCTCAGTGGTAGAGCGCTCGCCTAGCACAGGCGAGGTGCTGGGTTCAATCCTCAGCACCACATAAAAATAAATTTTTTTTTTTAAAAAAGGTATTGTGTCCAACTACAACTAAACAAATATATATTTTTAAAAAAGGAAGTAGTCAAGTTGAATCTTTGGAACCTCTCAAAACAGAGATTGTGGAAACCTCTGATTAGATTTCTTGATTTAAACACAAATGCCTTTATTTCACTTGCTTATACTTGAGTTCAGAAACAGTTAAATTGTACTTTTAGCCTAAAGTAATCATAAGTTAGTTAAATTCTACAATATTTATAATTATTGTGTTAATGAAGAAAACTTAATGCAAATTCAGTCAAATGCATTAAAGATGGTGTTCGAGGCAACTTTTAGTGATACATCAACTAACATTGGACAGCATGCTTTAGGGAAGCAACTTGAAGGTTACAATGCCCAGTGACTGAACACAACCACCTCTGAGAAGTGTGTCACGACACATGCACGACAGGCATCCAAGCCACTGCCACGTAGTCTCACCTTCTTGTCCTTACTGGGGATAAAGTAGGAGATCAATGTTTGTTCCCATACATTTACAGAAGAGCAACAATAGATCCACTAAGCAAGGAGCGTGAGAGGAAGTTACACACGGGCACCGTACTACACTGTACTACGGCTAGAGCTCCCCCCAACACCTGGAGAGCAGCCCCGTGGGGGTCCCCAGGGCGGGTCTGCTGCTTAGTGCTGGAACTGACTCTGCAGCTCCCTGAGCACCAGCACTGCTCCATTGATGATTTACTGTATGCAGCATTTTCAGGCATGAATTTATTTTATTCTGAAGCTTTTTTTTTTTTTTTTTTTAATTTAAATGAAAGCTCTAATTTTCTGAGGAAGGTTTCATGAAGTTCAGTCTCCAGGTCACACTTGGAAACGCAGCAGTAGATGGGGTTCGGCCTCCTTCCTTGCCACTCCTTTACTCTAATGGCTTGCCTCATGCTCCCTGCTTCTGTGATTGAAGTTGCGCCATATTTTAATTGGAGCTCAGAAACTGGAAACAAAAGTACATCTGCTGACAAGGATGTTCCAAGAACTGGAAAGCCCGGGGAAAACCAAAAAAGGGAAGCATCAGATAAACAAAGGAAATGGCTCCTGCCAGCAAGCAAGGGTGAGAAACACACATGTCAAAACAAGCTCCACGTGAAGCGCAGTGGGGGCTCAGAAGTGTCCAGCGAAGCCGAGGCTGCAGGGGGCAGGATGCAGGCGAGCATTTCAGCGCACCGACTCCTTTCACCATACCTGGTGCCAACTGCTTGCTCCACTGTGGGAGAGGGCACCCAGCAAAGGCACTGGGAACACAGAGGAGACGAGACTCATCCAAACAAACAGCATGACTGCTTATCCAAAGACCTGAGAGAAGAGGGGCAAGGGAGAGGGCAGAACAGCCTGCCCGGCTGACACGAGAAGAACCAGGCACATGAGGGACTGAGGCCTTCTGTGGCCAATACCCCTTGGTTTGTGTGACTCAGAGCTTTTTAAAAAGCTTCCACTCGACTAGTGCAGACACCCGGGGCCAGAGTCTTGCCCTCTGGACAGGAAGGAGGAGCAGGGTGAGGGCAAACTCCGTGTACAGCCTCCAGGAGCAGGTAGCCTCTCCAGGCCAGGCTAGGCCTGTCCCAGGGCTGGAGCCTAAGGTCTGTGAGTGGAAGCTGAGGGCGTAACAATGCTCACTTCGGGAGCGTCAGCTTTACTAGAAGGTGGAAGTGGAAAGCATAAAACATGGCGTAGTAGAGTGGCTTCCAGTGTCTAAGTTGTTTAGAAGATTTAGAAGGCACGAAATTTCAGAAAACACTGCCTTGTCTCTGTTCTTCAATCTCTTTTGCAGACTGCCCTGTTTCTAACTGCGTTTACACACAGGAGCTGTTAAGGGTCTGATGCAAACCCTTTTCTCTTCTCTGAGCAGTCTTGCTGGACAGTCTTTTGCCCTCCTCAGGACATGCGTTCCTAAGAACGGGAACCACACACTCAGAACACGGAAAGGTAAAAACTAAAAAGTTACCTAAGGAGGGGGAGGAAACAGGGTCCAAAGGTCAGGAATGGAAAATAAAATAAAATGAAAATTTTATTTTGACTTGGAATCATAAAACATGTTTTGTGAACCTGTAACAAAATTAAAAAGCTCTTCCTTAAAATTAAGATTAAAATGAAATAAATGTATCGGTGTAACCAGCTGATGACATAGTGAAGAAGTGGTTCAAGTGATTAAAAAAGCAACACTTTGGCAGCACATCCCTAAGGATCTACTCCAAGAACAAGAACAACTGCAGAGAAACCTTAGGCTATTTTCAGTGATCCAATTGCTGGTGATATATTGGTACTGCTGCTATAAAATAATCACAAATACTTTACAGGTTAAACAAATGAGTAAGGGTGCCAAAATCATCAGGAACCATGACTTCTAGCATAAGAGAAACAAGACAAATATAAAATCCAAGAAGCAAAAAATACTCTTAAATTTGAAATAAAAATAGTATGAACACATGCCATATTTTCACTTAAAAAGTGTTGTCTGCTGGTTGTTCACCAAAGAGTCTGGAGACAATCACCAGCATCACAGCAATGGGCATCATTGGGCCCAGACTGTGGTCTCAGCAACCCAGGAGCCTGAAGCAGGAAGATCCCAAGTTTGAGGCCAGCCCCAGCCAATTAGTGAGCCCCTGTCTCAAGGTTTTTTTTTTGTTTGTTTGTTTGTTTGTTTGTTGTTGTTTTGTTTTTTTGTGGTGCTAGGATGGAACCCAGGGCCTTGTGCATGCAAGGCAAGCACCCCACCAACTAAGCTATATCCCCAGCCCTAGGCCCCGTCTCAAACTAAATATAAAAAGGGTCAGGGTCAGTGGCAAGGTACTGGAATTCAATCCTCAGTATCCAAAAAAAAAAAAAAAAGACATTGACTCCTACATACAGCACTGCTTAGAGACACTGGGATCCTAGGTCTGGGGCAGAAAAGTTACATGAGTCTAGGACATCTTCCCAAACCAGGAAGCAAGGAGGGCAGACCAGGAGGTATGTTAAAGGACAAAGTCCAGGGAGTTCCTCCGGCCAGAGCAGCACAATGAGCATCTGTAAGAATCACTGCAATGGACTGACACACTCACGGCTGCTTTAGTTCTTAGATTTGCATGGTGCTCGGCACAAAGACTATTTACTCTGGGGTTTTTTGTTTTTTTTTAAATGGTACCAGGGATTGAACCCAACGGCACATATCCCTGAGCCTCATCCCCAGCCCTTTTCATTTTTTATTTTGAAACAGAGACTCACCAAGCTGCTTAGGGTTTCACTAAGTCACTGAGGCAGGCCTTGGATTTGTGATTCTCCTGCCTCAACCTCCAGAGCTGCTGGGATTACAACAGGCGTGCACCACCATGCCCAGCGATTACTGCTTACTCTTACAGTGGCTGCAGAATAGACATTTGGGAATGGACAGAGGCAGAATGAGGCATTTATTTATCCTGCCTTTCCCATCTGAACTATCCCAAATATTTAATGATGAATTGTTGACAATTCATCAAGGAGAAGAAAAAGACAAACAGCATATCACCATTCTGCAACCTCTGATGGCTGCCCAGGCACAGCACTGGCCTCCACGCCACCAGCAGACCCATGTGCTAACCACAGCACAGCCACCACCACAGTGCCTGTTCTGAAAGGCCGAGCCACAGTGACCGAACCTCCAGATCCCAGACGGTTCACAGCAAGTACAGAGGCACATGTTCGTGTTCAGTAGAAATGGCCAGAGCCAGATAGGGAAAACTGAGCACCAGAAGAAAGACCCTGGATTCCAACCATCAAAATGTAAGGAAACTTGCAGACAGAACTCTAATGATTTCAAGAGACTATCAGCTAACTATTCGGACTCTGCCTCAAACTCAAAAAAACTGAGACTTCTCAGGAAAATGGAATGGTACTGTAACAACAATATAAATACGAATAAAATCTAAATAGTTTTCTTGATACTTATCAATTTATCAAAAAGAGCTATGTATTAAATCTCACTTTGGATGTAAATATTTCAAACTCTTTTTATCTTCATTTTAATGTTCTAATACGTTAAAGTTTTTAATTTCAAGTGTAAAATGCCACTCAATCACATATTAGAGGTTAAACACAGGGTATTTTGCTTTCTTTAAAATTCCTAAAGACAACTAAAGAGCAAACAGTTCCCAAGTCAAAGGATACACTACTGGGAGAAGCAGGCCTGCAACCTTGGCTGCCAGCACCGCTCCTGCAGTGGGTAACCCTCTAGGCAAGGGGAGAATTGGGGGCTCTCAGAGGACAGGCCTTTGAGGCAGAGTGCAGGCCACTACTCCTGGTTTTCAAACTTTAAATCTTTCCTGAGCCATTAGGGATCCTATCTGTTATTCTCAGAATTTAGTGCTACCTTTAAAAAATTGAAAAATAAAAGTAAGGAGATAAAAACCAAAACACCGTACCATATATAAAGAAGACTCTTAAACACATCTGCTGGAAGGAAATTGCTAAAGCCCAAGATGAGTAAGTTCAGGGTGTTTTTCAATTAGGTTGTTTTACACAAAACAAAAAAGTAATAGCTAAAGAAACACACTAAAAATTTAGACAATGCACGCTGTGGCATGCACCTATGGTCCCAGTACTTGGAAGAATGACAAAGGAGGATCCCAGCAGACTCTGTCTTCCATTGCAAACAAAACCAAAAACAAACAAGAAGTCACATTTTCTAGTAGCATACCTGTGTGTCATATGTTGTAAGAAGATCTATCGAAGCTTGACCGAGGAGGAAGAAGCTTCAGCAAAGCAAGAAGTGAAGCAGTGTCAACCTTAGCTTCTTCCACAGAATGGAGTTTCGGCCCTCACCTAGGAGTAAGAGCAACACTTGATCAACTCTCATCTGGAAAGCATCAAAGCTTCAAAAAAGGGCTGGGGTTGTGGTTCTGCGGTAGAGCGCTCGCCTCACACATGCAAGGCCCTGGGTTCGATCCTCAGCACCACATACAAATAATAAATAAATAAACAAGCAAACTAATTAATTTAAAAAAAAAAAGGCTTTAAAAAAACAAAACCAAACAGGCTTCTTATAGGTGCATGCCTGTGATCCCAGCTACTCGAGAGGCCCAGGCAAGGGGATTGCAAGTTCTAGGCAGCCTGGGTAACTTAGTCAGATCCTGCCTCAAAATAAAAAAGACCGGGGGTAGCTCAGTAGTACAGCACTTGCCTAACATGCTAGTACTGCAAAATAAATAAATAAATAAACTAAAAAATACAATTTTAAAAACTTTACATTTCTATAGAATGTAAAGATAAACATTTTTAACACTATATGCATATTTGGTGTAGACTGCATTTTTTCCCTAACATTCATGGGCTTTATTATTTTGTTAATAAATTTATTGGTACATTATAATTATATACAATAGAGGAATTTGTTGTTACGTGTTTATACGTGCACCCAATATAACCCGGTCAGTTCCACTCCCCAGTGTCGCCCTTCTCTCCCCCTCACCCTTTCCCCTATTTCACTCACTCTGTGGATCTCCCACATTTTTTTGAGCAAAGTATACATTATAAAGTCTGCTTCTTTTTACTTTTAAATCACTTTTATCATCGAGTGCTACACACCCACAGGAAATACAGTTTCACTAGCTTACTACAGACCCCAGTCCACTGCCATGCTGGCCAGGGAGATGGCCTCACTAGAACTCCAGAAAGGTTGGGGCCTCTCTGGTCCCAAACCTTGCCCCATGCAAAAACAACTACCTTAACTCTCATGGTTATCACTGCCTCCCTTTTCTTTCTTTTTTTTTTTTTTAACTTTATTTTATTTATTTATATGTGGTGCTGAGGATCGAACCCAGGGCCTTGCAGTTTTGAGAAGAGTGCTTTACCGCTGAGCCATAACCCCAGCCCCTGCCTCCCTTTTCTTTATGAATTTATCATTTGACTGAGTGGCCCTAATATAGACTGTTTATTTATTTATTAAATATTTATTTTTTAGTTGTAATTGAACACAATACCTTTGTTTTTATTTATTTATTTTTATGTAGTGCTGAGATTCGAACCCAGGCCCTTGCACATGCAAGGCAGTGCTCTACCACTGAGCCACAATCCCAGCTCCTAAACTGTTTATTTATTTTTGCTTGCTTCTGTGTTTTACATAAATAGAATCATGGATGAAAGAGTATGTTGTTAGTCAACACTGTTGTGGTTAAGGAAAAAAAAAAAAAAAGAATGGTACAGGGGGAAAAAATGCTGCTTTTGCAGCTACAGCTTATTTTCCTTACTTTGTAATACTCCATGTGTCCACATTCCATAACTTACTCACTTCTCTGATCCCTGGTATTTTCTGCTTTGGAGTGAATATAGACACTACTGAGATCTTTCTGCATGGCTAGACCAAGCTCACAGGTATACATGCCTAAAAGAACAACTGCTTATCTACAGGGCAGGTGCATATTCAACTTTTGCTACAAACTATTTCCCAGAGCAGTTATAACAATTTGTATTGACTAGAGAAGGGTATGAGAGAATTTCTGTTGCTCAAATTTTCAACAAAACTAGTAAGGCAATTCTTGCTAACTGAATAGTTGTGTAGTGGTAGCCTAAGAATTACCTTTTATGTAGAATTTTACGGTTAGTTATTTTGAATAAAGAACTTGGGAGGTCCTACATCTGACAATCGCTGCAGAGGAGATATACATTTTCCAACCAGCATTTCACTTTTCCCATGGCTCCTGCATCCAATTTTTTGCTAGGCATAAGCCCTCCTCTGAGCCCATCAGCTTCTAGAGTCGGGGCCTGTCCAGGCAGACTCACAGCTGCCCTGGCCAGAGCTGGTTCCCCCTCTGAATACACAACCCAGGTCAGAATCAGTGAAGTTTTCCTTTTTCCCTTCAGAGACTCACAATGACTCTCACTCTTTCCCAAAGAACCCAAACATGTGCACAAACAAGTCTGCAACTGATGCTGCCCAGGTCAGCTCTGAGGCAAGAGTCTGCTTGAGCTTAGAGCATCGCGGGAGGGCATGGGGCTAGAGCCTGACCCAGGCAGAGCATGCCAGCCAGCCCCTCACAGGCCTTCCATTCCACAGGGACATAACACCTGTGCTTTCAGGTAGCACTTATCTGGTGGTCAAAAACTGTTCAACCAGTTGAGGCCATAGGGCTGCACACACGCATGCATGCCCAGTGTTCCTCCACTCACATCTTTGCAAATCTAAACAACACAGCTGATCTTAGTAAGTACACATTTCATGAAATGTGTCTATTTCATCTAAGTTTTCAAATTAATTGGCATGTTGCAACTTCTAATATCCTAATTTTTTTTTAAATATTTATTTTTTAGTATTTGGCGGACACAACATCTTTGTTTGTATGTGGTGCTGAGGATCGAACCCGGGCTGCACGCATGCCAGGCGAGCGCGCTACTGCTTGAGCCACATCTCCAGCCTCTCCTAATATTTTTATAGGTACTGAATCCACAGTGGCTTCTTTTTCATTTCATGGATTGTCTTTTTTGCCACTTATCAGTTTCACCAGAGGTTTGTCAACTTTTACTAGGTGTTTCAAAGAACCAATTACCAATTTTTACCTTTGTCCATCTTTACTTTTTTTTTTTTTTTTTTTGGTGCAGGAGCAGTGGCTGGGGGTGCTGGGGATGGAATCCAGGATCAGGCACATGCTAGGCAAGTCCTCCACCCTTGAACTATATCCCCAGCCCTGTACTAATCTTTCCTACTATAACCTTTCCATTTGATTTATTCCACTCCTGTCTTTATTAGTTTCTTCCTTCTGTTTCCCTTGGGCTTTTCTTTCTCTCTCTCTCTCTCTCTCTGCTAATTATGATATTTATCTTGATTTTTGGTCTTTCAACTTTTCTAAAACTATAAATCTCCCTCTGAGAGCAGCTTTGACTACATTCTAAAAGTTCTGATATATAGTATTTTTAAAATAATTCTGTTGAAAATATTTTTTAACTCCTCTTTATATCATCTTCTTTGACCATGAGTTATATAAAAGAATTTATTTTGAAACTCTACCATTTTGTTCCTGATTTATAGCTTCAATCTATAGAGGTCATATACTATGATCTGAGAGACTTTTTTTTTTTTTTTTTTTTGAGAGAGAGAGAGAGAGAATTTTTTTTAATATTTATTTTTTAGTTTTCAGTGGACACAACATCTTTATTTTATTTTTATGTGGTGCTGAGGATCGAACCCAGAGCCCCACGCATGCCAGGCGAGCGCGCTAATGCTTGAGCCACACCCCCAGCTCCTGTGGCTATCATTTGATGAGATGTTCTATGTGTGTATATGAGACCAAGGCGATTGATCCTACTTAAAACATCTGTGTTTATAGATTTGTTTTGTTCATCTGCTTGTTCTATCAATTACTGAGATGTGTTGAAATTTCCACTATAGTTATACTTTTCTTAGAAGATATGTCAATTTCTACTTTGTATAATTTGAAGTCATATTATCAGGCTACAAATTTGTAATTGCTATGATTTCCCTGTGAGTTGAAAATTTTATCATTACAAACTGTGGTAGAGTTTGTCTGCCAAAACCATTTCCTCTGCCTCCTGGGCACACTGCTCGATTCTGCTGCCAGCCTTCCTTGCAGTTCAGCTTGGTGATATGAACTGAGCTCCCTACCTCAAGGCCTGGCCAGACCACCCGCATGATGCTCCACACTCTCCCCCAAATGCAGAGGACCCTGCAGAGTGTGCCAGGTCCTAAAGACAGTGGAGCCACAGGGCAAAGAAACCTGAGTCCCGGAATGGTCTTATGGAAAGGAAGCTGACAGTCTGGGCCGCCTGCGCTGACTCTGCTATGCAGGGCTCTGTTACAACAGAGTTGCTCCCCCAGGACACAGAATACCCCTGGTCTATAAGCTGATCTGCCCTGAAGTATGATTTGCTTGACAATGCTCAACCTTGCCTTGGTTAGAGACTGCAGGTTTATTTTTCTTCACTATTTTACTGTCAACATTTCTGAAACTTTATGGTCTGGATGGACCTCTTGTACAGAGCATATCACTAGAATTGTGCAAACTACAATTTGACATCTTTTTTTTTTTTAAATCCAGAGTTTATTTTCATTTTATTTATTGTGGACACTTAAGGGGTGCAGTACAATGATTTTCTATTCCTTTTTTTTTTTTTTTTGAGAGAGAGAGAGAGAGAGAGAGAATTTTAATATTTATTTTTTAGTTTTTTTGGCGGACACAACATCGTTGTTTGTATGTGGTGCTGAGGATCGAACCCGGGCCGCATGCATGCCAGGCGAGCACGTTACCGCTTGAGCCACATCCCCAGCCCACATTTTGACATCTTTGTCTTTTAATTGGAACACTTATCCATTTACATTGGAAGTAATCATTCACATATAGACTTAAACACTTCCATAATGCCAAGGTCTTTCTATTTGTCTTCTTTTGTATTATTTATCATCCCAGTTCCTGCTTTTCAGTTACCCAGACGTTATATAGTTTGCTTCTAATCTTTTAGTTATTTAGAAATTAAAATGTGCAGTCATGTATAAAAGTCCAATATTAATACTCAATATTTTAGCTGGGCACAGTGACACATGCCTGTAACCCTAGTGATTCAGGAGGCTAAAGCAGGGGGATCAGGAATTTGAAGCCAGTCTCAGCAATTTAGCAAGACCTGCCTCCAAAGGAAAAAAAAAAAAAAAGTAAAAAGCAGGGGAAAAAAATCCTACATCTTTATCCTTCTCTTGGATGACAAGGACCAAACCCATTAATTCTGTTTACTATGTTCTATGTGTGTATATGACTTGTATGACCTGCATCCTACCGATGTGACCATGCACGGATGTATTTAAAACCTGTGCGTCATTATTGTCACATGACATTCAATTTGGTGAGAGATGGAATTCTCTCCCCTTCAGTACATGGAACCATCATTCCATGGTCTTTCTGGCATTCACTGCTACAGCTGTGAAGCCAGCTGACCATTTTGTAGGTGTTTTTTTTCCCCCTGTGAATGTATTTAAGATTTTCTCCTCTTTGGTTTTCTGCAGATTCACCATCACCTGTTTGTGTTTGGATTTCTTTTTATTTATACCAGTCATTTTGTGGGTGTCCTGAATCTGTAGTTTGGTATCTGTCTTTTCAAATATTGCTTCTGCACACCCTCCATCCAGTTATAAACTTGTTAGGCTCCTGCTTTCTCGGTTTCCATCTCTGCATATCACTATCACTGGCTTTCCTTTCTTTCGTCTATCACTATAGCAGACTACACTGCTGGATTTTCCAGTGTTGAGCCAACCCGTCACTCCTGAGAGGACTCTCAATTGGTCATTATGTAACATCTTCTTTATATGTTGCTGTGTGCGCTGGGTTTGCTAAACTCACCAAAGGCTTCTGTGAGCATTACAAATATTGCCTTTATTATAACATCTTTTGTCTGGTCTTCCTATAGGGCTGGTCCTCAAAAATAATTAGAAAAATTTCCTCCCCATCTATTTTCTGAAAAAGATTTTTGTCAGATTAGTATTCTTTTCTTCTTAAATATTTAGTACAATTTTCCAACAAAACCATTTGGACCTAAAATTTTGTTTGATATATTTTATTAACAAATTCAATTTTTTAAAAAATACAGAAACTTATAGGTTGTATATCTCTTCTTGAGTGAGCTTTGACAACTGTGTTCATTAAAGTTGTTAAGATTTTATCAACATGAAAGTATTCACAATATTCTCTCTCTTTTTTTGGCGGGCGGCGGGGGGGGGGGGGGCGCGTGGGGTACAGGGATTGAACCTAGGATAAGCCACATCCCCAGCCCTTTTTATTTTTTGAGACAGGTCTCTGTAAGCTGCTCAGGGACTTGTTAATTTGCAGAGTTTGGCCTTGACCTTAGGATCCTCTTGCCTCCGCGTCCTGTGTCACGGGGATTACAGGTGTGTACCACCACAGCTGCTGGTTTTCTATTCACTCTAGGTTTTTTTTTTTAACATTTATTTTTTAGTTGTAGTTGGACATAATACCTTTATTTTATTTTTTTATTTTCATGTGGTGCTGAAGATGGCCTTGCACGTGCTAGGTAAGCACTCTATCACTGAGCCACAACCCCAGCCCCCAACTCTAAGGTTTTTAAGCTTCATAATTGACAGTTTTCAGGAACTATGGACATTTTCAGCCATTATTTCTTAAAATATTATCTCTATTCTCTCCTCCTCTCCCTCTGGGCATTCAGTTACCCTAATTTTTTTTGGGAGGGGGCAGCAGAGGGAGTACTGGTGATTGAACTCAGGGGCACTCAACCACTGAGCCACATCCCCAGCTCTTCTTTGTATTTTATTTAGAGGCAGGGTTTCACTGAGTTGCTAAGTGCTTTGCCGTTGCTGAGGTTGGCTTTGAACTCTCAATCCTCCTGTCTCAGCCACCTGAGCCGCTGGGATTACAGGTGTGCACCTGGACGGTTATCCTATCTTAGACTAACTGATTTTGTCCCACAGGTCAAAGCTCAATATTTCACACAGTCTTCTCTATGCTTTGTTTTGGGTAGTTTCTATTGCTATGTCTTGATGTTCACTCACTAATTTTTTCTTCTTTAGTACTAATCTGCTGTCCATCTCTCTATTGCATTTTTCCTTTCATATACTGCATTTTCACATCTAGAAATTCTATTTCAGTATTTCTACAGCTTTTGTTTCATTCATTATTATGTTCATATTTTTCTCTACATTCTAAACATCTGCAACATAGTTATCTTGGTTCAATTCCATGCCTGAACACTGAATCTTACTTTTTTTTTTTTAGTTGAAGATAGACACAAACCTTTATTTTATTTGTTTTTATTTTTATGTGGTGCCAGGGATTGAACCCAGTGCTTCATGCATGCTAGGCAAGTGCTCTACCACTGAACCACAATCCTGGCCCAATCTTACTGTTTTTGTTGTTGTTGTTGTTGTTTTGTGGAGCTGGGGTTGGAATCTGGGGCCTGCACATGTTAGGCAAAGGCTCTACTACTGAGCTCCAACTGTACCTCCAGCTCTAGTGTCATGAGAGCTTATTAGGGTACTTTGGGCACAATAAGCTATTCTGTTTTTGTTTTGCATTTTACAGTGTTAAGCACTGAACCCAGGCCTCCCGCACAGTGAGCATGCACTCTGCCACAGCCCTTTTTGTACCTTTTATGTATAGCTTGGGCTTTGTTCTGGGAATGTAGATATGTCAGTTGGATTCAGGACAAACTGTACTGACTCCAGACTATTAGTTTAGGGCTGATTCTGCCCTATTACTGAGGTCATACCCTCTGAGCAATCTACTTAATGCCCTCAATGAAAAGTTATCCTGAACCCTCCCAAATTAAAATGAAGATAAATCTTAGAAGGATCTAACTGATTACCGCCCTGGACACTGAATATTTTTAGTGCAAACTTTTGGGCAGTAGAGCACAATTACTCCCAGCCCTGTCTGATGTTCTAGAGTTATTCAGTCTATTCCTTTCTGACAGTACTGTTCCTGATTTGAAGTGTGTTCTTTGTATATACATTAATACATTCCCAAACCTCAGGGAGTCCTGCAGACCTCTGAGCAGCTTCCTCTTCTCCTATACTTTGCGCTACGAATTCTAGCTATCTTGGGTTCCCCAAACTCTGCTTGGTTTCATCAGGTCAGTGGACCTGCCCTGAAATGCCCTGAATTATCAGGTCACAACAACCTTCCCCTCAGCCAGGGTTGGCAAGCACCATCTGAGGGTCAGACCCAACCGGTACCACTGTTGTAACAAAGTTCTGCAGGACAGATCTACCCCGTTCACTTGCATACATGGTGTGAAAGGAGCCACAGATGATGCAGAACAGCTGTGACAGAGACCCAAGGCCTACAGGTCTAAAGTGCTAACCTTGTGGCCCTGTGCAGACAAGTGTGCAGATTCCTGCTCTGGGAAGAACATGGAACACGACAGGCTCATTCACTGCTTCCTCTACTTCAGGGAACATGGCCCTGACCTGCCTGCTGTTTAGGGTCTGGAATCACTTGCTGTACATTATTCTGTCTGGTTTCCAAGTCACTCAAGATGGGAATCAGGTTGGAGATTAGGGTGTGACTTACCTCAGGAACAAAGTGTAAGAGAGTGCCAAAAATTCAGTAACAGAGATAAAATAAAAATTAATGAAAAAAACCCAGGAGAAACAAAACACCAAAATTATATATAAAGATAGTACCAGAGGGGCTGGGGGTGTGGCTCAGTGGTAGAGCGCTCGTCTAGCACGTGCGAAGCCCTGGGTTCAATCCTCAGCACCACATAAAAATAAATAAATAAAATAAAGGTATTGTGTCCAACTACAACTAAAAAATAAAAATATTTTTAAAAAATTTGTTTTGTTTTTAGTTGTTGGATGAACACAGTATATTTATTTTTATGTGGTAATGAGGATTAAACCAGTGCTTTAAAGTGCCAGGCCAGGCAAGCGCTCTATCATGAGCCACAACCCCACCCCATCCTGTTTTTATTTAAAATTTGTTTTTGTTTTGTTTGTCATAGATCTCTGCATTAAGCTTAGCTGTTTTAAAATAGTGCATTAAAATATTGCTGATCTCAATTACCGAGATTTTGGCACTCCCTAAATTCTTCACTATTTGCTTCACGCTAGTCCTGGTGGGACACAAATCTGGCCTGTTATTCTGCAATCCTTAATGTATGTCAGATGGATTTAAATTAGTAAACAAAAGCACTCTGCAGACAGGAAAGTACTAAAAGGACAAAAATCTTGTAATTGTAAATAAAGATATGCAAAGACTGTGACAGAGGGGCAGCGTAGTCACCAAGCCCTTGGTGGTGCACGCACACTTCCAGCACCTGGTGGGCCAGCAAGAGCCCGCTGCAACAGCACCAGGTCAGCTCAGCGACCATCAAAGCAGGCGTCCCACCGCCAACACAGTCAGCAAACTTCCTCTAAGTTTTACAGGACAGCCATCCTTCTGAAATCACCTGCTCATTTCCAATCCTATCTAATAAATGTGACAGAAAAGCACTTGGCAGACAAAAGCACGTTGTCATCTATCTGAGAATCAAAAAACTTTTACATAAAAGCCAATTTCTGTATATTCTCTACATCATTTATTTCATTTTCTAAGGCATGGTTGCAAGAAAATGTTTTTAAGGGACTGAGGCTGTACCTCAGTGGTAGAGCGCTTACTTAACAAGTGTGAGGCACTGGGTTCGATCCTCAGTACCAAATAAAAATAAATAAAACAAGAAGTTCCCAAGGCAGAGCTGGTCCACCCGACGGCCCCACACCACTGCAGCCTAGAGTTCCAGAGACAAAGCCGCCCCACACCAACACGGAGAGCCACCCCGCACTGGGATTATTATTCACCAAAGCCTGGCTCCACGGCCTAACATCAGGAAACATATAGGCTTGAGGCTGCCACCACCAAGAAACTGGGATATCGCCACTTCTATCAAGAGACAACAATGAGGACCTGGTAAGATGTCACCAGTCCCTGTGGCCTGGCTGCACCAGAGGTTTCTCTACTAGGGGTACTAACAGTTATCCTGTTGCTAAGGTAACAGGGAGTCTTGCATGGGGTTGCCTCTCTCTTGTTTCTCCTACTAACAGTCAACTTCCTATGATTATCCCCTCACTAGTCATATAATATAATACATGGATATTCCCACATCCTACCTTATAAACATCTCAGCCAACCCTCCAGTCCCTCCTTCAATCATCAGAAACTGTAAACTATTACACAAACCTATTGATTATATGGTTGAAGATAATCAAACTCATCACTTCTGTTTATAGTGACAAAACTGTAAATGTAAAAATAGAAGCTAACTGATGTATGGCTGCACGTTGGGCACACTGAGTGCTATAATATTGATCTCTCCCTTAAAAGTGAGGTATTGGTAACCTATAGACACACTATAAGACAATAGGGCAAATCTATACTGCAAGAGAGGAAGACACATAGACATCATGAAAAAACAAGAGAGGAGACTGCCCCAAACAACCAAGACATTACAACAATAGATCCAAAAATAGTGAAGTAGGTGAAATGTCAGAGAAGGAGTTCAGAACATACATAACTAAAGGATTGGGAATTTTAAAAATGACCTAAGTGAGCAGATACAGATAAAAATTGATCACTCCAACAAGAGTGATAAGAGAACAAATACAGGTTGCAAGAAATTATTTCAAGAAAGAAATACAGATACTGAAACAAACAAATCAGAAATCCTTGAAATGAAAGAAACAATAAGCCAATTAAAAAACTCAATAGATAGCATCACCAATAGACTGGATCACTTGGAAGACAGAACCTCAGACAATGAAGACAAAATATACAGTCTTGAAAATAAAGTTGACCTCACAGTGAAGATGGTAAGAAATCACAAACAGAACATCCAAGAACCATGGAATACCATCAAAAGACCAAATTTAAGATTTATTGGGATAGAAGGTTCAGAGATTCAAACCACAGGAATGCATACTCTCCTCAATGAAATAATAACAGAAAATTTCCCAGGCTTGAAAAACAAATTGGAAAATCAAATACAAGAGGCCTATAGGACACCAAAAGTACAAAATTACAACAGACCTACACCAAGACACATTATAATGAAAATGTTTAGCATGCAGAATAAGGATAGAGTTTAAAAGGCCACAAGAGAGAAAAATCAGATTACCTATAAGGGAAGACCTATTCAAATCTCAGCAGATTTTTCAACCCAGACTCTCAAAGCTAAGAGATCCTGGAACAACATACACCAAGCTCTAAAAGATAATGCCAACCAAGAATCTTATATGCAGCAAAATTAAGCTTCAAATTTAATGATGAAATAAAAACCTTCCATGATTAAAAAAAAAGATAAAAGAATTTAGAGCAAGAAAACCTGCACTACAGAATATTCTTGGCAAAATATTCCATGAGGAGGAAATGAAAAACAACAATGATAATCTACAAAGGGAAGAACTATAATAAAAAAAGAAAAAAGCCAAACAAAGGAGAAACCAAGTCAAGCTAAATACAAAAAAAAAAAAAAAAAAACCCACCTGTAATTAAAATCATATCTTAATAATAACCCTAAATGTTAATGGCTTAAACTCACCAATCAAAAGACACAGACTGGTAGACTGGATTTGGGGAAAAAAAAAAAAAAAAGGACCCAACAATATGCTGCTTTCAAAAGACTCATAGGAAAAGACACCCACAGACTGAAGGTGAAAGGTTGGGATAAAATATACCAATTCACATGACCTATGTGAATAGCAAGCAGGGGTTTCCATCCTCATATCAAATAAAGTAGACTTCAAGCCAAAGTTAATCAAAAAAGATAAAGATGGCCATTTCATACTGCTTAAGGGAACCATACATCAACAAGACATAACAGTTACAAAGAAACTATAGAACTCAATAATTCAATCAATAACTTAGACTTAACTGACATACAGAGAGTATATCAACCATCACCGAGTGAATATACTTTCTTCTCAGCAGCACATGGTTCCTTCTCTAAAATAGACCATATTATGCCACAAAGCAACTCTTAGTAAATAAAGAAAAGCAGAGACACTACTCTGCATTCTATCAGACCACATGGAATTAAATTAGAAATCATGATAAAATTAAAAAAAAAAAACAAGGCTACTTTAACACCTGGAGACTAAATAATATGTTACTGAATGAACAATGGGTTGCAAAAGATATCAAATTTTAAAATTCCTGGAAGTAAAGGAGAACAATGATACAACATATCAAAATCTCTGGGACACTATGTAGGCAGTGCTAAGAGGAGAGTTCATTGCATTGAGTTCATTCCTTCAAAGATGAAAAAGTCAACAAATAAACAACCTAACATTACATCTCAAAGCCCTAGAAAGAGAATAACAGATCAACTCAAAAGCAGTAGGAGACAGGAAATAATTAAAATTAGAGGTGAAATAAATGAAACTAAAACAAAAGAAACAATTGAAAAAACCGACAAAATAAAAAGTTGGTTCTTTGAAAAACTAATATAATTGATAAACCATTAGCCATGCTAATGAAAAGAAGGAGAGAGAAAACTCAAATTACTAACATCTGTGATGAAAAAGGAAATATTACAACGGACACTACAAAAATACAGAAGATAATTAGAAATTATTTTTGAAAATTTGTACTTCAATAAAACAGAAAATATCAAAGACATCGACAAATTTCTAGAGGCATATCATATGCCTAAACTAAATCAAGATGATATACACAATTTCAAGCAAGGAAATAGAGGATGCCATCAGAAGTCTACCAACCAAGAAAAGCCCAGAACCAGATGGATACATAAATGAGTTCTACAAGTCCTTTAAAGAACTACCACCAAGGGGCTGGGGTTGTGGCTCAGTGGTAGAGCACACGCCTAGCATGTATAAGGACCTGGGTTTATCTTCAGTACCATGTAAAAATCAGTAAATAAAATAAAGGTATTGTGTTCAACTACAACTAAAAAATAAATATTAAAAAAAACAAGTATGGAACTTAAAAAAAAAAAAACTAACACCAATACTTCTCAAACTATTTCATGAAATAGGAAAAAAAAGGGAACACTTCTAACACATTCTATGAGGCCAATATCACCCTGATTCCAAAACCAAAGACACATCAAAGAAAGAAAACTTCAGACCAATATATTTAATGAATATAAAAATAAAAATTCTCAATAAAATTCTGGCAAATTGAATACAAAAGCATATCAAAAAGATAGTACATCACGATCAAGTAGGTTTCATCCCAGGAATGCAAGGTTGGTTCAACATACAGAAATCAATAAATGTAATTCATCACATCAACAGACTCAAAGATAAAAAACATATGATCATCTCAACAGACGCTGAGAAAGCATCTGATAAAATACAGCATCCGATCATTTTAACCTCTAATCCATTCTCTCTTTACCTAGAAAGAGACATTTATTTAAGGGAAAGCAGAGTTGCATCCTTTGCTTTGGACTTGGAGCACCTTGAAGAGCTGTGGCCAGGGCCCAGCGACCCGCCGGCAGGGTAATCACGTCATCCCAATTGGAGTAGGGGCAGAGCAGAGCCGCCGGCAGTGCCCGCAAGGTAGGCAGACCTGCGACCTACCGGTGGAACAGGCCCAGCGGCCTGCTGGCAGGGTAGACACATCACCCCAATTGGAGTAGGGGCAGAGCAGAGGCGCTGCCCGTGCCCGGAACAGGCCCAGTGACCCACCGGCGTGGTAGTCACGTCACCCCAATTGGAGTAGGGGCAGAGCAGAGCAGCCGCCCGTGCCCGGAACAGGCCCAGTGACCCGCCGGCGTGGTAGTCACGTCACCCCAATTGGAGTAGGGGCAGAGCAGAGCCGCCACCCGCGCCTGCAAGGTAGGCAGACCTGCGACCGACCGGCAGAACAGGCCGAGCGGCCCGTCAGCGTGGTAGACAGATCACCCCAATTGGAGGAGGAGCACAGCCGCCGCCCACCCCTGCAAGGGAGACTTTTCAACTACACAAGAGCAATATAAATATATAGGGGGAAAATTCAATAACACAACAGTTTCACCAAGCAGAAAGAAACGTGAGCAGTATGAAAAGACAAGGAAAGAAAGGACCACAGGCAATGCAGGTCAACTCAACTTTAGAAGAGGTAATAGCTGCAGCAGATGGAATGTCAGATAAAGAATTCAGGATATACATGCTTCAAAAGATCTGGAGTCTCAAGGAAGACATTAGACAGCAAAATTAGACAATGAAAGACCACTTCAACAATGAATTACATAAACAAATCCAAGAAGCAAAAGATCAACTATACAGGGAGATAGAGGTTATAAAAAACAAACAAACAGAAATCCTAGAAATGGAGGAAGCAATAAACCAACTTAAAAACTCAATTGAGAATACTACCAGCAGAGTAGAACACTTAGAAGATAGAACATCAGACAATGAAGACAAAGTATTTCAACTTGAAAAGAACATAGACAGCTCAGCAAGACTGTTAAGAAACCATGAGCAGAACATCCAAGAAATATGGGATAACATAAAGAGACCAAACTTAAGAGTCATTGGGATACAGGAAGGTATAGAGGTCCAAACCAAAGGAATGAGCAATCTACTCAATGAAATAATACGAGAAAACTTCCCAGACTTGAAGAATGAAACAGAATCCCAAATCCTAGAAGCCTACAGGACGCCGAATGTGCAAAATCATAAGAGATCCACACCTAGACACATTATAATGAAGATGCCCAATATACAGAATAAGGAGAGAATTTTAAAAGCTACAAGAGAAAGGAAGCAGATTACATTTAGGGGTAAACCAACCAGGATAACAGTTGATCTTTCAACACAGACTCTGAAAGCTAGAAGATCCTGGAATAACATATTTCAAACACTGAAAGAAAATGGGTTCCAACCAAGAATTGTGTATCCAGCGAAATTAGGCTTCAGGATGGAAGATGAAATTAAAACCTTCCACGATAAACAAAAGTTAAAAGAATTTGCAGCTAGAAAACCATCTCTTCAAAACATCCTCGGCAAAATATTACAGGAAGAGGAAATAGAAAATATCAATGAAAACCAACAGCGGGAGGTAGTACAGTAAAGGGGGGGAAATAATCAAAGAGGAAAACAAACCATGTTTAGTAACATAAATCAACAAATATGGCTGGAAGAACAACCTATATCTCAATAATAACCCTAAATGTTAATGGCTTAAACTCACCAATTAAGAGACACAGGCTAGTAGAACGGATCACAAAACAAGACCCAACAACATGCTGCCTTCAAGAGACGCATTTGATAGGAAAAGACATACATAGACTGAAGGTGAAAGGTTGGGAAAAATCATGTCACTCATATGGACTTCGGAAACAAGCAGGAGTGTCCATACTCATATCAAATAAAATAGATTTCAAGCCAAAGTTAATCAAAAGGGATGAAGAGGGACACTACATACTGCTCAAGGGAACCACACACCAACAAGACATAACAATCATAAATATATATGCCCCAAACAATGGTGCAGCTATGTTCATCAAACAAACTCTTCTCAAGTTCAAGAGTCTAATAGACTACCATACAATAATCATGGGAGACTTCAACACACCTCTCTCACCACTGGACAGATCTTCCAAACAAAAGTTGAATAAGGAAACTATAGAACTCAATAACACAATTAATAACCTAGACTTAATTGACATATATAGAATATACCACCCGACATCAAGCAGTTACACTTTTTTCTCAGCAGCACATGGATCCTTCTCAAAAATAGATCATATATTATGTCACAGGGCAACTCTTAGACAATATAAAGGAGTAGAGATAATACCATGCATCTTATCTGATCATAATGGAATGAAACTGAAAATCAACGATAAAAGAAGGAAAAATCATGCATCACTTGGAGAATGAACAATAGGTTACTGAATGATCAATGGGTTATAGAAGACATCAAGGAGGAAATTTAAAAATTCTTAGAGATAAATGAAAACACAGACACAACATATCGGAATCTATGGGACACATTGAAAGCAGTTCTAAGAGGAAAATTCATTGCTTGGAGTTCATTCCTTAAAAAAAGAAAAAAACAACAAATAAATGATCTAAAACTTCATCTCAAAATCCTAGAAAAAGAAGAGCAAAACAACAGCAAAAGAAGTAGAAGGCAAGAAATAATTAAAATCAGAGCTGAAATTAATGAAATCAAAACAAAAGAAACAATTGAAAAAATTGACAAAACTAAAAGTTGGTTCCTTGAAAAAATAAATAAAATCGACAGACTCTTAGCCATGCTAACGAAGAGAAGAAGAGAGACAACTCAAATTACTAGCATACGGGATGAAAAAGGCCATATCACAACAGACACTTCAGAAATACAGAAGATAATCAGAAATTATTTTGAATCCTTATACTCCAATAAAATAGAAGATAGTGAAGGCATCGATAAATTTCTTAAGTCATATGATCTGCCCAGATTGAGTCAGGAGGATATAGACAACCTAAACAGACCAATATCAATTGAGGAAATAGAAGAAACCATCAAAAGACTACCAACTAAGAAAAGCCCAGGACCGGATGGGTATACAGCAGAATTTTACAAAACCTTTAAAGAGGAACTAATACCAACACTTTTCAAGCTATTTCGGGAAATAGAAAAAGAGGGAGAACTTTCAAATTCATTCTATGAGGCCAACATCACCCTGATTCCTAAACCAGACAAAGATACTTCAAAGAAAACTACAGACCAATATCTCTAATGAACCTAGATGCAAAAATCCTCAATAAAATTCTGGCGAATCGGATACAAAAACATATCAAAAAAATTGTGCACCATGATCAGGTAGGATTCATCCCTGGGATGCAAGGCTGGTTCAATATACAGAAATCAATAAATGTTATTCACCACATCAATAGGCTTAAAAATAAGAACCATATGATCATCTCGATAGATGCAGAAAAAGCATTCGACAAAGTACAGCATCCCTTTATGTTCAAAACTCTAGAAAAACTAGGGATAACAGGAACATACCTCAGTATTGTAAAAGCAATCTATGCTAAGCCTCAGGCTAGCATCATTCTGAACAGAGAAAAATTGAAGGCATTCCCTCTAAAATCTGGAACAAGACAGGGATGCCCTCTCTCACCACTTCTATTCAACATAGTTCTCGAAACACTGGCCAGAGCAATTAGACAGACGAAAGAAATTAAAGGCATAAAAATAGGAAAAGAAGAACTCAAATTATCACTATTTGCAGATGACATGATTCTATACCTAGCAGACCCAAAAGGGTCTACAAAGAAACTATTAGAGCTAATAAATGAATTCAGTAAAGTGGTAGGATATAAAATCAACAAGCATAAATCAAAGGCATTCCTGTATATCAGCGACAAATCCTCTGAAATGGAAATGAGGACAACCACTCCATTCACAAAATCCTCAAAAAAAAAATAAAATACTTGGGAATCAACCTAACAAAAGAGGTGAAAGACTTATACAATGAAAACTACAGAACCCTAAAGAGAGAAATAGAAGAAGATCTTGGAAGATGGAAAAATATACCCTGTTCCTGGATAGGCAGAACTAACATCATCAAAATGGCGATATTACCAAAAGTTCTCTATAGGTTTAATGCAATGCCAATCAAAATCCCAACGGCATTTCTTGTAGAAATAGAGAAAGCAATCATGAAATTCATATGGAAAAATAAAAGACCCAGAATAGCAAAAACAATGCTAAGCAGGAAGTGTGAATCAGGTGGTATAGCGATACCAGACTTCAAACTATACTACAGAGCAACAGTAACAAAAACAGCATGGTACTGGTACCAAAACAGGCGGGTGGACCAATGGTACAGAATAGAGGACACAGAAACCAATCCACAAAACTACAACTATCTTATATTTGATAAAGGGGCTAAAAGCATGCAATGGAGGAAGGATAGCATCTTCAACAAATGGTGCTGGGAAAACTGGAAATCCATATGCAACAAAATGAAACTGAATCCCTTTCTCTCGCCATGCACAAAAGTTAACTCAAAATGGATCAAGGAGCTTGATATCAAATCAGAGACACGGCGTCTGATAGAAGAAAAAGTTGGCTATGATCTACATACTGTGGGGTCGGGCTCCAAATTCCTCAATAGGACACCCATAGCACAAGAGTTAATAACTAGAATCAACAAATGGGACTTATTCAAACTAAAAAGTTTTTTCTCAGCAAAAGAAACAATAAGAGAGGTAAATAGGGAGCCTACATCCTGGGAACAAATTTTTACTCCTCACACTTCAGACAGAGCCCTAATATCCAGAGTATACCAAGAACTCAAAAAATTAGACAATAAGATAACAAATAACCCAATCAACAAATGGGCCAAGGACCTGAACAGACATTTCTCAGAGGAGAACATACAATCAATCAACAAGTACATGAAAAAATGCTCACCATCTGTAGCAGTCAGAGAAATGCAAATCAAAACCACCCTAAGATACCATCTCACTCCAGTAAGATTGGCATCCATTAGGAAGTCAAACAACAACAAGTGCTGGCGAGGATGTGGGGAAAAGGGTACACTTGTACATTGCTGGTGGGACTGCAAATTGGTGCAGCCAATTTGGAAAGCAGTATGGAGATTTCTTGGAAAGCTGGGAATGGAACCACCATTTGACCCAGCTATTCCCCTTCTCGGTCTATTCCCTAAAGACCTAAAAAGAGCACACTACAGGGACACTGCTACATCGATGTTCATAGCAGCACAATTCACAATAGCAAGACTGTGGAACCAACCTAGATGCCCTTCAATAGACGAATGGATTAAAAAAAAATGTGGCATTTATACACAATGGAGTATTACTCTGCATTAAAAAATGACAAAATCATAGAATTTGCAGGGAAATGGATGGCATTAGAGCAGATTATGCTAAGTGAAGCTAGCCAATCCCTTAAAAACAAATGCCAAATGTCTTCTTTGATATAAGGAGAGTAACTAAGAACAGAGTAGGGAGCAAGAGCATGAGAAGAAGATTAACATTAAACAGGGATGAGAGGTGGGAGGGAAAGGGAGAGAGAAGGGAAATTGCATGGAAATGGAAGGAGACCCTCAGGGGTATACAAAATTACATACAAGAGGAAGTGAGGGGAAAGGGAAAAAAAATACAAGGGGGAGAAATGAATTACAGTAGAGGGGGTAGAGAGAGAAGAGGGGAGGGGGAGAGGGGGGATAGTAAAGGATAGGAAAGGTAGCAGAATACAACAGACACTAGTATGGCAATATGTAAATCAATGGATGTGTAACCGATGTGATTCTGCAATCTGTATACGGGGTAAAAATGGGAGTTCATGACCCACTTGAATCAAAGTGTGAAATATGATATATCAAGAACTATGTAATGTTTTGAACAACCAACAATAAAATTTTTTTTTAAAAAAAAAGGGCAAAAAATAAAAATAAAATAAAATACAGCATCCCTTCACGTTCAAAATGCTTGAAAAACTACAGATAGGGCTGGGGATGTGGCTCAAGCGGTAGTGCGGTCGCCTGGCATGTGGCCCGGGTTCGATCCTCAGCACCACATATAAACAAAAATGTTGTGTCCGCCAAAAACTAAAAAATAAAAATTAAAAATTCTCTCTCTCTCTCTCTCTTAAAAAAAAAAAAAGAAAAAGAAAAACTATGGGTAACAGGAACATAACTCAACATTGTAAAGGTTATCTATGCTAAGTCCTAGGCCAACATCATTCTAAATGGAGAAAAATTGAAATCATTCCCTCTGAAAACTGGAACAAGACAGGGATGCCCTCTGTCACCACTTCGATTTAACATAGTTCTTGAAACTCTAGCCAGAGCAATCAAACAGACAAAAGAAATTAAAGGGATATGGAAAGGAAAAGAAGAACTCAAATTATCACTATTTGCAGACAATATGATTCTATACCTAGAAGACCCAAACATTCCACCAAAAATCTCCTAGAACTAATAAATGAATTCAGCAAAGTAGTTGGATATAAAATCAAAAGGCTTCTTCTCAGCAAACAAACAAACAAAAAACAATCAGTGAGGTGAATAGAGAGCCTACAGAATGGGAGCAAATCTTTACCACAAGCACATCAGATAGAGCACTAATCTCTAGGATATATAAAGCACTCAAAAACCTTAACACCAGAAAAACAAACAACCTGATCAATAAATGGGTCAAGGAACTGAACACAGACACTTCTCAGAAGAGGATCTACAATCAAGCAACAAACATATGAAAAAATGTTCAACATCTCTAGCAATTAGAGAAATGAAAATCAAAACTACTCTAAGATTTCATCTCATTCCAGTCAGAATGGCAGCTATTAAGAATACAAACAACAATAGTGTTGGTAAGAATGCAGGGGAAAAGGCACACTCATACATTGCTGGTGGAACTGCAAATTGGTGCAACCAATTCGGAAAGCAGTATGGAGATTCCTTGGAAAACTGGGAATGGAACCACCATTTGACCCAGCTATCCCACGCCTCAGTTTATACCCAAAGGACTTAAAAACAGCATACTACAGGGACACAGCCATATCAACGTCTATAGCAGCACAATTCACAATAGCTAAATTATGGAACCAACCTAGATGCCCTTCAGTAGATGGATAGGGAAACTTTGGTATATATACACAATGGAACATTACTCAGCATTAAAAGAGAATAAAATCATGGCATTTGCAGGTAAATGGATTAAGTTGGAGAATATAATGCTAAGTGAAACAAGTCAATCCCCCAAAACCAAGAGCCAAATGTTTTCTTTGCTATGAGGACGCAGATGCATAATGGCAATTGAGTATGGGGGGAATGGAGGAACTTTAGATAGGGCAAAGGGGAGGGAGGAGAAAGGAAGGAGGCAAGGGGATAGGAATGTAAGTACATGTATAAGACTCAAATGGTGTGAAAATATTCTGTGTACAATCAGTGTCTTGACAAATTGTGCTCTATGTGTATAATATGAAAGGAATTGCATTCTGCCATCATGTATAACAAATCAAAAATTTTAAAAAATATATCAATAAATAAATAAGTAAAATAAAGGTATCATGTCCATCTACAACCAAAAAAAATTTAAAAAGAAAATGTTTTTAAATGTATTAATAAAAATTTTCTTCATAATTAAAGATCTATGGTATTAAATTTAGTGGGGAAATGAAGACTGAAATTTAGTTATACTTTGTGTGTGTGTGTGTACGTGTGGGGGGGGCGGGAATTGAACTCAGGGTGCTTAACCACTGGGCAACATCCCCAGCCAGCCCTTTCTATGTTTTGAGACAGGGTCTCACAAAGTTGTTCAGGGACTTGCTAAATTGCTGAAGCTGGCTTTGAACTTGGAATCCTCCTGCTTTAGCCCCCTAAGTCGCTGGGATTATAGGCCTGCATTACCGTGACCAGCTTCAAGTTATAAATTTTATGACAAAACTGTCTAAAATTCATGGAAGTTAGTATAACCATCATATATCATTCCAAATCACAAAGCAGTTGGGCAAGGTGACACATGCCTGAAATACCAGCGGCTTGGGAGGCTGAAGCAGGAGGAGTGCAAGTCGGCGGCCAGCCTGGGCAACTTGATGAGACCCTGTCTCAAAATAAAAAATAAAAAAGGGTTGAAGATGTAGCTCAGGGGTAGAGCATCCCTGGGTTCGATCCCCAGTACCACAAAAAAAAAAAAAAAAATTAGGCATCACACACTTTCCATGAGCTTTGTTCTGCCTGCTCTGCTTGGCCTCTGGGTATGAGTCTAGACCACCAGGCTTGGCCCCACCCACGATGTTCTCAGTCTGTACTTGCCCTTGGGCTGTCAAAGCTGCATCCTCTAGGTTTGGTTCAGGTGTGCTAGCATCTACCACTTGCTACTCAGCTCTGGGTTTTTACACAGTGCACGCTATCGTAGAGCAGGTGCCATAATCAAGTTGAAGGGGCCCCAAACCCAGCGAAGTGCCAGGCACCCAGCAGGTAATTCTTTCTGGAATTGATTTTTTTTTCTTAGTACAAGGAATTGAACCCTGAAGTGATTTACCATTGAAATACATCCCCAAAACTTTTTATTTTGAGTCAAGGTCTCCCTAAATTGCCCAGGTTAGCTATGACCTTGCAATCCTCCTGCCTCAACCTCCTGAGGAGCCGAGATTACAGGTGTGTGTCATGGTGTCCAGCTGGAATCAAACTTTTGTAAGAATCTTTATAAAACCCTCCCTCCCCAAACCTGTGAGGACCCCATCAGTACACTGCCAAACAGCCCCTGCTCACTCTGCTGCCTCCTCACTCCACCTGACTGACTGAGCTTTCGGAGGTCAGAAATGCATTTTATTCAGCTGCTTCCTTAGCACTTACCATAGAAACCAACACTCAGCAAGCATTCGACACCACATATTAACTGCAGTTATTAAACTATCCCTCACAACCATAACTACCATAACATAAAACCATAACATTTTCTCCTTTTTTTTTGCCCCATTCTAGAGAGGAGAAAAATGGAGCCCAGAGTTGTTGCCCTTCTCAACTTTATACACCTGTAAGTGGCAGAGTGGTCAGCATCTAGATACGCCCGCTATCAGAAACTGACTGCAGCACCACAGGCATGTTCAATGACCTGTGCTCTAAGAATCAAAAAAGATTTATGCTGTAAAATCAACTTTCCTGTGTGGACTAAATTACCTTAAAAAGATTCTTCAAATGCCCTTGATGCTAAGTAACTAGAATAACACATTTAGCAATTTGCTCAAAGCAAAAGTCACCATGACTAAAACCTGGTTTCACTGGGCCCTCCTTGACCACAGTTTCTCCATGGCTCTGCAACCTGTACATTCAAACCCTTCACAACAGACTAATTCCACGGCAAGAAACAAAATAACACCTTAAAGTCCCCAAATATCAATAGTGCATGATGGATGAGTTTGCCCCTTTTAAAAACCTTTTCTCATTGTTTTGAACTTCAGCACATTTTTTAGGACCAGCATGTGACATTCTCAACCAGATGCACCAGACACAGCATACCATTAGCAGAACCCAGGCCATTCTGACTTCAAGGAAGACGCTACAATTGAAGTTGGACGAAAACAAATTTTCCCACAACGTGTAAATAACTATTTGCTTAATTTCTACTACTTAGATATAAAAATTGAGGAGATTAACTGTCGGGCGCCATTCTCACACGTGACTGGGTGACTCCCGGTTAGGGTCTGAGGCGCTCTGGCTGTGTCGGAGCTTTCCCGGCCCTCTCCTGTTGAGAGAACCTGTCCGTGTGGGGGTGTAACTGACCACTGACCCCAGAGGCCCAATCACTGACCCTGACCTTGGAGTGCGGCCCCCCCCCCTCAACCTTCATTGGATGGAATTCTCCCCTGAATTTCTTGTTCCCCAATAAAAGGCTACTCCCTGACGTGCTCACTCTCTCTCTCTCTCTCTCTCCTGAGTAATCCTTGCTGCCCTGCTGGGCGGTTAGAGGAGGGAACCAGAGAGGGGAGCCGTCTCGGACCTGGTCATAGAAAAAGGTAACTGAGTCTGTGTGTTTATTTCGATCTCACTAGCTAACTTTTATGCCAAGAACCTCATTAATGAAACCATTGCGCTGGCCGCATGGTAGAATTAACTTAGCTTATTTTGGGAAAGCATTATCCAAGTAGACTTGAATAAGCCAGAGAGAAAGAATCAAGTCAGAGGGGTTGGCTGCCCTGTGCTGCCCAGTAACGTTTAAAACTGTTCTTGGGCAGTGGTGCGTGCATGCCTGTAATCTTACCAGCTCGGGAGGCTGAGACAGGAGGATCCTGAGTTCAAAGCCAGTCTCAGCAATGGCAAGGCACTAAGCAACTCAATGAGACCCCTGTCTCTAAATAAAATACGAAACAGGGCTGGGGATATGGCTCAGTGCTTGAGTACCCTTGAGTTGGCTCAGTGCTCAGAGTACCCCCAAGTTCAATCCCTGATATTCCCCACCCCCCCTCAAAAAAAAAAAAAAAAAAGGAAAGAAAAAACTGTCTTGGGGGGAACAGATATTTTTTAGTTAAAAAGGAGTAACGCTGAAAATTTAAGGTATTACTGTAGCACTTCTCTGAATTTAATATTCCTCACACTTTATAAACCCTCTGGAGTAAGTTTACTTCATACCCAAATAAGATACCCCCACTAGTACATGTTTCTCTACATGGAACCCATCTGATCAGTTACTGCAACTTAGAGATGTACCAAAGAGTGAAAATTTCCCAAGCCATTCTGAAATTTTCATCTAATTGGCCTTTCTAATAAATTATTCTGCACTGTTGGCTTTTGTTTGGTATAATTAAGATTCCCTGCAGTTTCCTAAGTAAATAGATTTGTTACACAGCATCAAATCTCTTAAGGTACCCCCAAATTGATCAATATTTTGAATAGAAAACATTTTGCCAATATTCTATACAAATAAAATGGCTAAATTGATAAATTTTGTTAGAAAAGCATGAAAATTAAATCCTTGAACACAGGTTAGACAGTGCTGTTGAGAACTTCAGTACTCAGGGAACCAGGCATATGGAGGGGCCCGGCGCAAAGGGGCCTAGTTCCCAGCGTGCACAGCATGACTAGCTCCTCCTTCCTATGCATGGCCAGCAGCAAGCCCTGCTCAAGGCACCTGGCTCTGTCCCAGGCATCAATCAGGACGAAAGCACCCACCAAATATTATCGAATGGTGCTGTCCTGTCCTCAGTCTGGCACTTGTGCAGAATAAACTAAAACTTAAAAAGACCTGCTAAAAATTAAAACAGTCACAGCTCAGGATGGGTTGACTATAGTTTTTTTAAACTACCTCATTCTCCTCAATCTCTATACTTGAATGTGAAAAAATCCCCTTAAGTTTGTTATCCTTCAAAATACATTTGTTTCTTTGCCTGAAAAAAAAAGGTTGAAAGAAGAGACAAGCAAGGAATTAACCACTGGACGACACAAAAAGTCATGCACTTGCCTGTGTGAGGCACTGGGTTCAATTCTCAGAACCGCATATAAATAAATAAAATAAAGGTCTATCAACAACAACAACAACAATGGAAAAAATATATTTATATGTGTTATAATTTTTTTTAAGTCATCTGAAAGTAGTTGTCACCTCCCAGGAGGATGCAGGAAGTAGAAGCAGTGGAGGAAGAATGCAGTCAGTCCCGGAGCAAGACTTCTTGGTAGATGTTGAAAACCCTGACGAGGCCTGCAGGCTTGACACAGACCACCTGCCTACACTGCAGGAAAGCTCCGTGACAGCATCCATTCATCCATCAGCAAGCCCTCAAGTGTCCTAGTGGGTGGCACTGAGAAGGAGCGGCCAAGATCACCACCCAGGACTGAGGACACCTGTGCTGTGTCTGAGATGAAGACCACCACGAGAGGCATGCAGTGCACACAGCAGCAACGCCATGTCCCTGGGCACAGGAAAGACCTCTCAAGGAAGGGCACTTCACTATGAGCCAAAGGACAGGTGGACATCAACTATTTTCTATACTTCTTAGATTTAAAAATGCAAACACAGATAAATGCAATAAGGAAAATCAAATGTTTAAAAAGCAGCTCAGTATGAGACATCGATTTAGCATCTGAGTTTATAGATTATGTAGGAAAAAATCCTGATATAATCCTAGGGCACAAAACCTTTGCACTTCTGAGTGATCTATACAGGTGTAAGTGTGTGTGTGTGTGTGTACACACAGGCATGATGAGCATTAAATGGACTGGCGGGTTTGCTAAAAAATGTGTCTGTTTAAAAAATCTTTCTCAGCTGGGGATGTGGCTCCCAGAGTGCATGCCTAGCATGCATGAGGCACTGGGGATCCTCAGCACCACATAAAAAATAAAAAATAAAGATACTGTATCCACCTAAAACTAAATAAATATTTTTTAAAAAATCTTTCTTCTCATGCTTCCTTTCTTTCTTTTTTTTTTTTTTTTTTTTTTTTTTTTTGTGGTGCTGGGGATTGAACCCAGGGCCTTGTGCACTCTACCAGCTGAGCTATATCCCTAGTCCTCATGCTTCCTTTCCAAGCACAAAATTAATCTTCCAAACAAATGACTACCGGGCTTTAAATGACATTTCAAAATTATTTTATTAAAGGTGATACAAAAACTGTTTTAAACAACTCATGTGTTAGAAACCTTGTTCTGTTAATATGATAAACAGAATTTGAAAGCAGGAAATCACTTGTTTGACAATATTTGAAGCTGCAAGCCATAATGGGTCGTACCAGCCATGAAGGATCATAATGCCACTATCAGACCCTTTTGAAACCTAGGCAGAAGGAAAAGGGAGCAAGAACTGTGGGCTCTCCTGAACAGCCCCAGCAGAGCAGTCAGCAGCTCCTGTGCCCTCCAAAGGGAGCTGTGTCCCCCCTGGGTAGCTGCTGCACCTGCCTTCCAGAGAGGAGGAGACCACCAAGGTGTGCAGCTTAGTCCACCTCTGAAAGAGGAAGTTTGGTTTCTTGTATTTCACAAACTGCCCACAGTGGACATGTAGTAGATATAGAAAAAGTAGAAAAAAATGAAACATTATTGACTAACATTAAAAATTGTTGGGCTGGGGACATAGCTCAGGAGCAACTGGTGAATGAGTCCCTGGGCTCCAGCAAAAAAAAAAAAAAAAAAGAACTGTGGGCTCTGAGACAGGTGAGATGTCTGCATCCTGGGCAGGTGGAACCACCACTGGAATGGAAGGAAGCAGCCCACCAAAGTGCAGAAGGCAGCTGGGGCCAGGGTGAGGCTGGAGAGGAACACCACAAGGGCCTGGGCTCCAACTGAGGTTCTAAGGTTCCATGGCTAGCAATCGAGAACATCGAAGAGACGTTTTTCACAGCATGGCAAGCTTGAGCCCTGTTCTAACGCCTTCTCTGAAAATGTTTCAACTCAATTCACAGACCCTGTTTCAATACTACAGCTAAAGTTACTCAGAAGTGTTGGAGCCTGCAGCTGGGCGCAGTTGTGAGGACAGCCTAGGCAACTTAGAAAAACCCCTGTCTCAAAATAATAAAAGAAATGGAGTTCAGAAAACAATATTCCAAAATCTGGAACCCTGGCATGCTGAGTATTTTGAACTGAAGGTCATCAGACGGATCACAGAAGCAGCCCTAAGGTCTCACCACCTCCTGTCCTCCTGACTCTCCACTTCTTTCTCCCCCTGAAATGATTAATTGAAACCAGAATTCCTTTTCCCCAAAGCAGGTCACAGGAACTAGAAATATTACTTCTCTGACTCTGACCATAAAAGCCTCATTCTGGGGGGGAGTCCTGCCATGTGCTCTAGAGGCAGGAATGATGCACAGAGGCCAAGAAGCATCTGGGCAGACAGGCTCACTTGGGCTGTTAGGTCAGATCGCAGCCTTGTGTCCAATCTCATGTCTACACAGTTGTCCATGTGCATTAAACCCAAGGGCTAATCAGTTCCACACCTTTCCACACTAAAGAAACACTGTCCCACAGGTGAACAAAAGCTGCCAGGAAGATGCTAAAAGGATGCTTACCCCAATGGTGGGTGTGAGGACCTTTACAAAGATCTCTAATTGATGAATTTGCCTGTTAAATGCCATTGTGTAACACACACAGGGCTTATCTAAATGGAAAATGCTATTTTTAATTGAATATCATCTCTTTGTTTAACAAGTCAAGATTCTGTGCTCCTACTAATGTAATTTTTCTTCCTCTAAACCAAGAACAATTTTAATGAGATTATGCTACTGAATTCATTTTCAGTATATCACAGGCTTCTAATACCAGAATCTGTTTTGCAATGGCAGAGACACAGAACTGGCCCCCAAATATTTACGACCCTCTGCAGAAAGAGTATGATGACTGGACTAGGCCAGCAGCAGCCCCTTCCTCTTTGGGCCATGCCTAGCTTCTGCCTGTGATGTTACCTTCACATGCGCATGTGTGAGGGGGCAGGAGGGAGTGCAAGCACATGTGATGCCCAGGGTAGCGAGTGTGGATGCCTCAAGCACCTAATTGAGCCAATGCTCACCTACAACCCTGCACTCCACCTCCATCCAAAAGGGAGGCCTGCCAGAGACGGACTTCCTGTCCAATGTGTAGCCTCTGACCCCCACACTCACGACCTGCCTCTCCATGAGAGCCCCGCTGGAGCTCACCTCTCCCTAGATCCTCAACTGAACTCCAACTCAGAGCAGAGGTTTCAGAAGGCCGCGGCTAACACCAGCTCCAACCTTCAGGCTGTCAACCTCATTCTTCCCTTCAAACACTCGCCTGCTGGGCCTCACACACTGCACCACAGCTGCACCTGCTGCACAGAAATCTCATTTTTATCCATTTGTCAGCTGAGTAAATTAAGAGCCTATCATTTCAGGGTGATGAAAGGGCTCTATACTTAAATAATAGTGATACTGCACAACTGTGAATATGCTAAGGTCCACTATAATAGGGTAGAGTTTATGGCATGCAAATTATCTCCAAAAAATTAAAACAAACTTTTAAAATGTATGATTATCAAAAAGTACTAACTTCTTATACTTTCTTTATTAAAAAAAAAAAAAACAATCAAATACTGATGAACGAAAACACTAAGGACTGGGGCTGGGGTTGTAACTCAGCGGTAGAGCACTCACTTAGCACGTGCAAGGCCCTGGGTTTGATCCTCAGCACCACATAAAAACAAATAAATAAAATAAAGGTATTGTGTCCAACTAAAAAATAAATATTTTCAAAAACAAAAGAGGCTGGGGTTATGGCTCAGTGGTACAGTGCTCACCTACCAAGCACTGGGTTCGATCCTCAGCACCACATAAAAATAAAGATATTGTGTCCACCTATAACTAAAAAATAAATATTAAAAAAAGAAAGCACTAAGGAGTTTAATAATGAGGCTACATAATAAATTTCCCAAAACCTTAAGCATGAATCACCATGTGTTGTGCACCCTGGTTTTGTGAGTCGGGGATCTGGACAGGGCACAGAGGGTGATGAGTCTCTGCTCCTCGGCATCCAAGGCCTTAGCTAAAGGAGAGAAAGCTAGACGCACTCGCATGCCAAGTAGCTGCTGACTATGGGTCTCACTGAGCAGTCTTTCTGCATGGGCCAGATGGGCTTCCTCCAGCTTGGCACATGGCTTTCCCCAGAGCAAGTAACCCAAACAGAGAAGCCAGGCAAAAACTGTACCCTGTTTAAGACCTGGCTCAGAAGTCACACAGAGTCACTCTGCCAGGTTGTAAGGTGAGGCAGGTCACAAGCCCAGCCCAGGTTCACAGCAAAGGACCAGAGACTCCACCTCTTCATAAAAATACCACATAAGAAGGGAATGTCACTGAAGCCATTTAAGAAAATGCAGCCTGCCACCCTGAGTTCTAGGTTAAATCTCAACCTGGTTCAAAAGCTGAAGGGTTACTCAGAATCTGGCTAGAAAATCAATGTGCATCTCACCCTTGTAAGCTAACCTCTTCTTCCTTATAGTAAGTATGTGTAAGGTGAACCTCCTGTCTCCATGTCACCCTGCCTGAGGAAGTCCAGCATCATGGTCTTAACTCAGCAGGTGATGCCTCTGGTGCTCCAGGTGACTTCTGGGTCCTGTAGCCCCTGTTTAGAAAGCAGAAATGCCAGAGGCAGAAGGTGGCAGTTGAGCTAGAGCTTGCCTGGACAATCCAGTGTGCACAGTTCTCACCAGCATATGGCTCAAGGGGCAGAGGTCATGCCCTCCATCCCCTCCTGTGGGTATCTCCAGCATCCTCAGCAGACATTCAATAAGTGACCCAAGAAAGAAGGAAGGGAAGGCAGGAAATATCCCTGTTCTAGGTTAAAGAGCTCCAAGCAGAGCCCTGCTGCTGTGACAGGTTCCCTCAGGAAGCAAGCTCCTGCCAGGACAGCAGCCCTCGGGAGCAGGTTTCTGCACCTAATTTGGTTCTGACTTGCTCTGGAACCTTCACCACATGGCATAACTTCTTTGGACCTCAGTTTCTTCATCTGCAAAACAGGGATAAAACTGGACAGACTCTTCACCAAGGCCCACAGGTGAGCCCCAGCAATCTGCCAACTAACACATGCCAGAAAGACCAGTAGCCTTCAGTCCTCAAGTTTAAGCTGCATGAACAGAATGCTGAGTGACAAGAGGATGATCCTAGGGGAGGAAGATCCTGCTGCCAGACCCTGCAGAAACACTGTCCCTGGGCTTCAACCCTCTCACCTCAGACCCCCTCAATGTGTACTCAAGAGTTCCATAGAGTTTAGATGCATGAATTGTTTTCAAAGAAACAGCTACAGATAATTCCAACAATCACCAAATAATCCACTAGAAAGACAAAAGGCCCTTGTTTTTACCCTCTCAAATTTGACATTTTGAACACCGCTGCCCTCCAATTCAACCACCACCCCTCTGGAAACAAGTAGCAGGGCTGCATCCCAGGCGTCAGGGTCTCCACAACCTGGGGTGTGCTACAGAAAGAAGCTCTCCATATAAACAGAGCTCCCTCAGGAGCTGGCCACAGCAGCCCATGCCTGTGACTCCAGCAACTCGAGGGCTGAGGCAGGAGGATCACAAGTTCAAGGCCAGCCTCAGCAACTTAGCACAACCCTGTCTCAAAATTAAAAAAATAAAAAAGGCTGGAGGTGAGTTCAGCAGTAGAACACCTCTAGGTTCAATCCCCAGTACCTCAAAAAATAAATAAAAGGAAAAAAGCAAGCACCAGGACCCCACCAGCATGTGAGGCGGCAACTACACTGTTAGGGATGCTAAACTATCACCCACCCTCAGGAGGCACAGCCAACCAGCCCACAGACTAAGGCAGTAAGACACCACACAAACACTAGTTCCTCAACCTGAAGCTAAAAGACCACATTTCAGCCATGGTCTGTTGCCAGTAATCAAGAGTCAAGGCAGATGTCACCAGAGAAAGAACTAAGCAGAATGGCTGAGGCTGGTAGAGGAAAGCTGAGCACATTCACTCATCACAAATGCAGGTTCTCAGCTGGAAAACCTCACTTAATAGGCCAGCAGGTTCAGAACCCATTCATAAGCTTTCCAGAATGCATGCAGTTGCCATGGTAACACTGCCATTATATTTCTTGGTGCTGGACATGTAAAATTACCACCCATAATGCATTTAATACAGTTTGAGGCCACCAATTCACAGCAAAATAAATCTGAGTTCAGATACTGGCTTCCCTCTTACATAAACAAAGAGGACCAGCCAGAGGGGTATCCACCTCGCCCCATGCATGAGCACAGAGCTCACAATTGAGAAAATGTTCATCCAAAGACAAAATAAGAACTGAGGGAATCTGACTTCCTCACTTACTGGCATATGGTAGAGATGGTAACAATGAAATGTTCCCTGACACATTAATGAAACGTCATCATTTCAAAGCAAATATATTCTAATCTATACCTACATCTCTGAAATTTAACTGTTTAGAAAGCCAAAGAAAAAACATTTCTCTTCAAAGAACATCTTCAGTAATTCACTAAGAAAGCATGTGTCCACACTAAATAAGATAATTCTTCAGATGTCAAAACTGTCCTTAACAAGTAATAAAGTTTTATTTATTAGGTTCAAAAAGGGATCTATTCAATTGTAATTCTTTATTTTGACTCAGTATGTTCATAAACATTTAATACATACATGCATGATTTGTAAAGTCCCTTACCTTTTTACAGTCCACCGACTGGACACAAGAGGTGAAAGCAAAATGATCAGGTACGAACTGCAAAGGCATCTTCAATCTCAGCTTCCCAAGGAAGCCCACTGCACCAGCACACGGAGCTGCTGCAGGGCCAGCCTGTGCTAGCCACGGCACTCACTAAAGCACCTGCATTCTCATCACTCAACCGCAGTCCTGGGGAGTGTTAGCTCCATCATCTCCCTTTCAAACCACAGGCAGCAGGCAGCAATGTGGAGGGGCACAAAAGACTCCACCGCAGGCGGTTTCCATATTAACAGGGACTGGTAACCGCTGCATTGCAGTCTTTCTGAAAGCTACCAACCTCAGAAGCAAAGGCGCGCGAGAGAGAGACTCTGGCAGAGGAAGCTGCCTTTGGAATCACAGAGATTTTTTAAGGATCTTTAAAAAAAAAAAAAAATGTTGCAAACCCCTGGGGGTATTTCTGGACTTCAGTCTCCTAAAGGTTGACTGGTATGTGGTTTTGACTAGGGGACGGCTATGACAGACAATTGAGCTGGGTACAATGCTAAGAATAAACCATGCATTATGCCATGCCAGCCTAATGCTCAAGCACTCCCGTGAGAACCCTGCACATCTGCTGCTGAACTCCAGCTGCAAAGCCCCACTGAGGAGCTGCTGGGAACCAGCCATGACTTTCCATTTCAAAAAAAATGCATGTACAGCAAGCATATCTGGTTCCCATGTCAGCAGCAATCACTTGGACACCCAGCTACCTTTCAGTATAGTAAAAATCCTTTCATGGTCGGAGCATTTGAAATATTAAACCATCGACCATGCAGTTCGTACAGTGGCTTCCAAAATAGCAGCTTCCGCTTACAAAGTGACCTTTGATTTTCATTCATTCACTCAGTACATTCAGTGAGCCCTGGCCATGTGCTACATGTGAAAGGAGATGCAGGTAAGAAAAATGCAGCCAGTGGTTACATGTCCTCCTGTGAGAAGATGAATGGAAAACAAGTCATTCCAAGCCTAAGGACAAGCACTAGGGAGAAGGCCAGCACCACGGGAGGAGAACTATAGCTATTCTTGGGGTCCAGAAGGGATCAGGACATCGTTCTACAAGGAAGGAGTATCTGACAGGAGCTGAAGGATGTGGACTGGGCTGGGAAACGTAGAGACAGAGAAGAAGATCCTTGAGACAGTGGCACACACACTCTGCAGCGTGTAGGAGTGGGTCCTCAGCAAGAGTGCACAGGCTCTGCTGACTGACACGGCAAGAGCCATCTTACCTCACTGCACCCCTGAGCAGTCCTGCCAACCCCACAACTGACAGACATCTAAGTGTCCCACACTGGGGCACACGTTTGCCTGAGGCACATGGGGACCAACAAGAAGAGCCAGGATCTGAGCCTAAGGACGGTTCTGTGTCACTTAATGCCATGACATTGCTCCTAACAGGTAACAGCTGCCTTCCAATGACCATGGCATGATTACTGTCTACCTAGCATCTGTCCAGACATGTTTTATCCTGCCCCATGCCCAATACTGCACAGGCCCTGGGTGAAGGACTGAATAAGTGAATGAACTGAGGACACTGCTGGTCACACCCTCATTCCAAGTTTGCATGAAGACCTGTGGCACCCTACAGACATGCAGCTGTGATCTCTGGGGAGGACGCACCTTCTCTCCACTTCCCATCCTAGGTTCTGAAGTCTTCTTTTCCAGGAAGTCTTTCCTGGCTCCCCTCCCAATCCTAGCAGCAGGGCCCCTTACTCTGGGTTCCTGTTGTCCCCAAGGTCACCATACGGTGCTGAGTGACAGTCAAGTTTTGCACCTGTATGCCCACAGCACCATGCTGCAGCAACATTCAGACAGGGAGACCAAGACCCAGGGGAGACAGGACTCAAATCCAGGCCTTGGCCCTCACAGGCCACTTCCTAACCACCCTGGTTTCTGGTTTTATAGGTCCCAACGAAAGTGTGCTAACACTAACAGGACAATACTGACCTATGGATGTGCAATGGATGGGGTTCATGGAAAAACTTTTAAGAAAATCACACCATCTTTCTACTGTGAGAAATTGAAACTCCAGTGGTCCACTTTCAGAATACAGTATTTTGCCTTAAATGTAAAACTGGCATGTTACAAAGGCAGCCGGATGGGAAAAAGAGCAGAAGAGAAGTTGCAAGAAGTTAACAGTTGCAGAAGTTGCAGATCCAAAGTCCAGGCACATGAATGACCCCCAGACAGGAAGTGGGGGAAGGGTGGGCCTGACCAACAGAGATGGAGCTCTATCATAAGAAATGGTAACATAGGTAAAGAAGTAAGAGCTGTGTAGGCAGACGTCAGAATGCATTCACCCCCAAGGAGGCTTTTCCCGCAATAAGAACACGGGGAGGAGAGGACAACCAAACGTCTATTTCTTTAAGTAAACCAGCAAGAGACAGTAAAACCTAGGGACATTTAGAAAGACAAGTGCACCCCACAGTATTCAGCCAATGAGAAACCGGGGAGGGACCCTGAGGCTCTAGAGGGTAAAATGTTGACTGCACCACTCTGGGTGTGCCTGACCACCAAGGTACCCCGATCTCACAGGATGGTCAATAAAGCCTCACTTCTCTGTGCCTTTGTCTCTCAGTCCATTATTGAAGTTTGGACAGGTGAGCATGTTTCTCACACTGCCCGTCTCTCCCTTTCTAGGTGAGATATGAATGAGCAAATACAGTCACACTCCACACTGACATTCTGGCCACCAGACTGCCATACCCTATCCGCTTCAGCCTTCACAGCCAGCTTAGTATAAGCACTCCATAATGTTCACACAAGATCAACTAGTGACACATTTCTCAGAATGCACCCTGTTGCTATGTAATGTGTGACTTCACATTAGACAGACCAGACACACTTCCAGTGTGAACTCCCGACTGACTGGGAGGATCTCAGCACGGTGGTGAAGAGCAGAGCAGAGCAGGAACAGAGGCAGTGCTGGGATGCTTTTCCTTCCCATCACTGTGCGTTACAGACTCACTAGAGCAGTTTAAAAGCTTCAGAAGAAGTTCTATCAGATGCCGCTAGGCCAATTTAGGTGGCATTCTGGGCACTCCCCACAGCAGTTCCAGCAGAACTCAGCCTTTCAAGTTGACTAGGATCAAGGCTTGTCCTCTGTGGCAGTCTCACTCCCGCCAGCCCCAGGCAGCTGCAGTGGAGCAGGACAACTTCTTCACTGGATTGTCAGGCAGTGCCCCTGAGCCTGATGCAGGCAGACCCTGAACTCTGGCTTGAGTGGGCTTTGCCAGGGGACTCTGCAGAAAAGTAGGGGTCATGTGTCAAGATTCTTGTGCCTCCTGGAACAGAGGATGCCTGGAGAGATGGGGCTACCAGGGCTGTGATCTGGGGCAGTGCATGCAGGTAGAAAGAGATTGTCAGGGGGCATGAGTTGCCCCCAGGGCCAGTGGATAAAGATCAGAGAAAGAGTGCCCCATGCAAACCTCTGAACCACTTTTCAGCTTGATCCCTAAAAGCCAAGGGCAGTGACATCCAGTGCTCAGGATTTAGGGTCCCAGCAGGCCTGTGGAGATGTCTTGCTGTCATCCACTCTGCAGATCAGGCAGCAAGACTCCAAAGGAGAGGTAATTTTCCAAGTGCTCCTAGGTACTCGAGCAGCACTGAGTGGTCTCAGCTGCGATCCTCTAGGGATGGTGTAACCTCCAGGTGGCAGCAGGACCTGGTCTCCCTCTGGCACTGACCACGCCTGACCACTCACTCTCTCTCGAACTCTCCAAATCCCAGATGCCTTGTCAAGGAAGGCAGTAAGACCTATCCTACAGGGGCTGGGGATATGGTTCAAGTAGTGGCGCACTCGCCTGGCATGTGTGAGGCACTGGGTTCGATTCTCTCAGCACCACATAAAAATAAAATAAAGATATTGTATCCACCTAAAGCTAAAAAATAAATTTATATAAAAAAAGACTTATCCTACAACCTTACTTGATTTGACTTTCGACTCCTAGAATGCAAGTGAAAGGCTCCCTAAAGCACAGACTGACTCAAAATGTTAAGCACGACTTTTAAAAATAAGTCAGAGGGGGCAGGAGTTGTAGCTCATCGGTAGAGTGCTTACCTGGTATGTATGAGGCCCTGGGTTCAATCCTCAGCACTGCATATAAATTAACAAAATAAAAGATCCATTGATAACTAAAAAATATTTTTTAAAAATACAGGCACAAAACATTTGGTCATTGTTCCAAGCTTAACTCAGATTAAAAACATGTTGTGACCCCTCCAGGGCTCTCACCATTATCTAGAATGACCATGGCAAAACTTGTTCCTTTATTAATAGCAGTAATGAAATTAATACTCAAACAAATCAGCTAATATTGTTTATTCACATTTATACTCATCGACTCAAATCATGGAAATACCCCCACCATAGGTGTCACCTGGACAAGTGACAAGAGGCTAGAGAGCACCAATACCACCCTAAGGGACTTTGCTTCAAAACTGCAACCTAGGTACCCAATTCAACACAAGAGCGCCAGGGAGCAAGTACACTGCCTGAAAGGAAGCCCAGGAGCAGGGGATGAGGGATGAAAGATGTCCCCAAGAGAAAGGGAGGGAAAATAAAAAACTTGGGCAAATTTATTCAGCTTGCACATATAATTATTTGTCAAAAACTTAACTGGGTACTCATCTGATAAGACCACTCCTGCCCACTAGATGTGATCTGGCATCAGGAAAGAAGAATGTTGTAATTCTGGCTGTTTCTCTGGCTAAGAGAGGATCCAAGGGTTTCAACCATGAAATACAAAGTTGCCGTTCTGAACAAGTCCCAGTCATTATAGAAGGGTTCTTTACAAATCTAAAGGGGACCTGAGCAGCAGGCACAAGCAGCATCAGGTGCTGATGCAAAAGCCTAGGTCACCCCCAAAAGAAACGAAAGCCTGTGTCCACACAGAACACACAGAGCCTGCTCAGAGCGGCACTGCTCTTTTCTCAGTAAAAAGCAGAAACAGCCCCTCATCTGTGAAGGGACTGACATACTCATGCAGGGACCCACAATGTGCTAAATTACCAGAGGCCCAGCCGAAGACCACACACTGTGCAAGTCCACCACCATTCCTCCAAGAACAGGCCAGGGCACACAGCTCGTGCGCTTGGGGCTGGGTTGCTGCACAACACTGCTACCTAGTCAAGCTGCTACTATTTAAAAAGCAGGCACAATCAGGCCAGAGGCCCAAACACTTAACCAGGTGCAGCTCAACCCCCATTAAAAATCAGAAAAGGACATGGTAAATGGGAGATTCACTATGCCAAATGCAGTAATTCAGAGACAGACCTTCCAAAAATTTTGCTTCTCATTGGAAACAATTCACAACTGCTTTAGCAACTCCCCCCCGCCCCAGCCCCCAAATCTCAGAGTTCAACAACTTTTTAAGGGGCTGGGGATGTGGCTCAAGCGGTAGCGCACTCGCCTGGCATGCGTGCGGCCTGGGTTCGATCCTCAGCACCACATATAAGCAAAGATGTTGTATCCGCTGAAAACTAAAAAATAAATATTAAAATTCTCTCTCTCTAAAAAAAAAAAAAAAAAAAAAGACAACTTTTTAAGAAAAAAATCGGCCTTAACTTTAAAGATATAAATTATACAGGTATGCAAATGTAGCACTTCACACACAAGGGAAAAGCATCACTGTGGAACCTTTCAACATGCACCCCCCCCCCAAATACTCATTTACCTAGTTCTGCCCACTATGAAATATGTGAGTGTGCCTAATTTTTTTTAAATCCAGAAATATTTCTTAGCCCTGAAGTTAAAACAAATTAACTCAACATAAGACTCACAAAATGAAAAATAAGCCTATGCATAAAATAAACTAACCAATCACAGCAAAAGACATCCTCTGAGCCTAACAAAAGCTCCCCCAGGCCCTCTGCCATCAGTTCCTCTCAGTCCTTAATACCCTAACTCCCAGGAAGCACCCAGAGTGGGGCCCAGAGTGCTCCCGTGCCAGGCTGAGCTCCTCAGTGCCCCTCTGTTCCTCAGGAAGAGAATCACGTCTACTCACAACTCACAATGAGTCACTCTCAGTGTGTGAAGCAGTTTACATAATGGGAAAATTTATTATGACCCAAAAGTTCAGTGTGTTCTCATTAAGTTACCAGAAATTATAGATGCGAAGATACCTCCCTTTGTTAACTGAACCAAAATCAAGAAAAGAAAGTACTTTAGATATGCACATATTTTTGGTCTGGTAGATCTGATTTCTATGTGTTACTCTATTTCTAACTACTCAGGTTGGTAAACTCATAGTTTAAATACTAAATAAAGGAAATCTGCATGTTGACAACACAGGTAATTTTAAACTGTTTTGACATTATGTCACTACTTGCTACCTACATAACTAAGCAAAGCCAAAATCTTGAGAGCTTCAGTTTTTGTATATGCCTGTGTGTTGAAATGATTTTTCCAAAATTAAGATACCATCTAAAGTGTTAATGGCGCCTTCCCACTGTGCTTCACTGAAAAAAATTCGGTGGAAAATCTTACAGTGTTGCATCCATTTAGCATTTTCCCATGTTACATTCTGTTTATTTTTTAATCCCAGTGAAAGAAGATATTTAAGCAATTAAAACAAAAAAAAAAAAACTTCTCTATTAAGACCTTTAAAAAATACCCTTTGTCTTTTAAAGAGCCACACTTGAAAACTGACAAGTTTATCCATATAATACAGATAGAAACATCCTAAGGTATATAATCTAAAATATTTCCATGAACATAAGACATCTACAGCCAGGGTAAAACCACCAACTGGTCTCCAGAAAAGGGTAATTGTAAAACCCAGGTCTCTTTAGCCCTGTAAACCACCTGCTTGCAAATATAAACCAGGAAACCACGGGGCCACGCCCCCTCCTCCAGGCACTACCCCTCACTCACAACACCAGGAGGGGCCTGGAAGGAAGTCTGCTATTCCAACTCTGTTTTTAGCTCTTAAAATACACTGCAAGCAACCATGCTCCAGAGTCTTTCTAAAATCTACAGTATCTTGGTAAACTATGAAAGACTGAAAGAGTATTTCTAATTGTGTTACTACTCATTAAACCTTAAGTCAAGTACAATCTTGAATACACATTTCCTGATGTACATCATTTATCAAAGGCCACAGAAAAACTCTAGCAATAAAACAGAAATAATACAGAGTGACATCTGCTTCAGGAACAGTGTTTGGCCCCACATCCTTCTTTTTTTAAAATTAATTACTTATTTTAATTAGGTATATATGACAGCAGAATGCATTTTGATTCATTGTACACAACTGTAGCACAACCAGTTCATTTCTCTGGTTGAACACAATGTAGCGTCACACCATATGTACAGTCATATATGTACCTAGGGTAATGATGGCCATCTCATTCCACCATCTTTCCTGCCCCCATCCCCCATCCCCTTTCCTCCCTCCCCTTTGTCCAAAGTGTCTCCACTTTTCCCATCCCCCCGCCATTGTGGATCAGCATCCACTTATCAGACAGAACATTCAGCCTTTGGGTTTTTTTTGGAGTTTTGCCCCACATCCTTTTTAGAGGTTTGAAACATATTTGGGCATATTTGAATATTAGCACTTCATTTTCTTATTTAAAAAGGGTAGGCATTCCTGTAACCTGGCAATTAAATGCATTTTCAAAAGCCAGGCAACAAGGGCTTGAGTTGTGGCCCAGTGGTAGAACTTACCTAGTGTGTGAGGCACTGAGTTTGATCCTCAGCACTTCTTATAAATAAATAAATACAATAAAGGTCCATCAACATCTAAAAAAATATTTTTAAAAAAGCCAGGCAACATGTCAGAAAGTAGGTACATTTTTAAATTTTAAAGGTTATCTATCCATATTATAAAAATGTATCTTGGGCTAGGTTTGTGGCTCAGTGGTAGAGTGCTTGCCTAGCATGCATAAGATACTGGGTTCAATCCCCAGCAACACATAAAAATATAAAAATATTTATATTTAAACTAAAAAATAAATATTTTTTAAAAAATGTATCTTTTTAAGCATCAAAATAGAACTATACTCACCGTATCTAAAAAGTCAGAAAAGTGTATACTGCCTCCACTTCACTGCTTCCCCAGCTGGGCCTTAGCTCTTAGCTACTCCTCACAGGCCCGATCTTAACTCCCTCCTAGCAAAAGAGAGCAGACGTAGAGAGCCAGGACCTGGGGACAGCCAGGTGATGGACATATCAGTTATCTTAGTTTAATCTGAGCATTATCCTGAGCCTGCTCACTACTCCTTGAACCCCTTGAGTAGGCCCCAGGGACCGGGATCCAGGAGAACCCAGAACTGCTGCTCCCTGCACCCTGGCTGGCACACAGTCCACCCTGCTTCACAGTAGGGCCCCAACTGCTAGCTAGACCCTGTGGCTCACCTCAAACTGTGGTACCTGCTGGCACTGTTTTCAAAGAAAACACCCAGGGCATCCAGGAAACTGCAGCTCCCCTCAGCTGTACCTTCCCAGTGTGTGCTGTCACCCCAGAATGTGGCTGCCCATCTTCCACGAGGAAGGGCAGGTGTGATGTTCTTTCCTCAGCAGGATGCTTGACAAACACACTAAGACAGGTCCACAATCCCTCCTCCATAATTCTGAACTCCGTGTTCGTAACTCACTTGGCAGCATGCCCTGATCTGACATCAGGATATTCATCATCTGTCTGCCCCATTTGGCATGAATATTCATATGTTTTCCTGCAAAAATCAAGATGTGTTTGATGACCAGGTGCTGCCTACAATGTCCCACAACTTAGGATACACTCACTAATTCTCAGCTCTCCAAGATTCCAAACTCCAGAACACTCCTGCCCTGAGAGCTGCACATGAAAGAATGTGGTCCTATGGCAGCTGAATGACAGGGGGACAAGTACTTGCATGCCACAGTGTGCAAGGACACAGGAGGAAGAGCCCTGTGCTGGCCAGGAAGCAATGGCCCTCTGGAGGGCAAATCTGGCCTGGCACTCCAGCTTGTTCCACAAGCCTTGAGAGTACGTGTGTGCCACGTACCTGGCCAGACACTGGGTACAAGAGAAGAAACAGACCACAACCCCAATGACCAAGGAGCAGTCACGTCACTAGACAAGCAGCTGGGGCTAGGTGGTGCCGATGCTTCACTGGGCCAGAAACGGGGGAACCACCATAAGGGACAGGGACTGCTGCGAGCACCAGACGTGCAACACACCTGCTAGGGAACTACAGCATACCGCTGCAGCGCACCGGGCCAGAGAGGAATGTGAGTCTGGGAGGCACAAAAGAAGTAGTTTATTGTTTTTTTTTTTTTAATTAACTAATTTTTAATTGACAAAGAATAATTATATATATATATATATATATTTATGAGTTACAATGTAATTTTTGGTATATGCACACATGGTGGAAAGATTAAATTAAGATAACTGACATGTCCATCACCTAACTTTTTGTGTGTGTAATGAAACATTTGTGATCTCCTCTTTTTTTTTTTTTTTTTAAGAGAGAGTGAGAGAGGGAGAGAGAGAGAATTTTTAGTATTTTTATTTTTTAGTTATCGGCAGACACAACATCTTTGTTTGTATGTGGTGCTGAGGATCGAACCCGGGCCGCACACATGCCAGGCGAGTGCACTACCGCTTGAGCCACATCCCCAGCCCCATGATCTCCTCTTTTAATGATCTCAGTATACATTATTATCATGTATGGTGATGGAGGAACCTGGAGGATGTCATGCTAAGTGAACCCCACCAGCACAGAAAGACAAACACTACAAGACCTCACGTATACATGGACTCCAGAGCAAGTCAGCCTCAGAGAAACACGGGGGTAGAACAGCAGCCGGGGTAGGGGAGGGATGTTGGTCAAAGGGAACTGAGTCTCAGTTAAGGCCATGATTCCATGAAGTGCGACAGTAGCAAAGGGCTATCTGACCTAACTGTGTGCATAAACTATTAATTACCAATCAAGCTCCGGACAGACCTCAGCTGTCTATCTGTCAGCAAGGACAAGACCTCTGACTTCTCAAATGCTTCTATTCTAGGAGGTAACTTCTACACAAGAACAAACTTCACAGAACTTTCTAAGATGAAGAAAGAACTTTAATCGGAGAAGGATCTAATCATGACAAAACTGTACGGAAAGAAAAAAAGCAAGTCTGGCATGGTAGCGCCACAGGATACTGAGGTAGGAGGATTGCTGGTCGGAAGCCAACCTGGGCAACTCAGCAAGACCCTGCTCAAAATTAAAACATTTTTTAAAGGGGTTGGGCTGGCTAAATGGTACACCCCTGTAATCCCAGCAACTCAAGAGGCTAAGTAAGGCAGGAAGATCACAAATTTGATGTCAGTCTCAGCAATTTAGAGGCAGGCCCTATCTCAAAAAATAAAAATAAAAACTGGAAATGTGGCTCATTGGTAGACTGGGTTCAAGAAAGGAAGGATGAAAGGGAGAGAGGAAGGGTGGGGTGGGAAGAAAGAAGAGGAAAGAGAAGGAGAGAGTGAGGGAGAAGCATTGGTGAGGCCCTGAGTTCAAGTCCCCAGTATAGCAAAAACAAAACAAAAAGCAAAAGCAGGCAATGTGATAAACAACTTATCACTACAGACTGTTACATGATGTGAACACAGCCAACAGCACTACACTCGGCTCAACCAGACCACCCTGCCAGAACTAACGGAGAGGTAGTGCATTTGTTAAGTGTTTTGAGAACACAGGAAAAGGGGACACTCAAAGTTCCTGGGGGGTGCTATGCTTCCTGGAGGGTGCCATCACGTCCTTCCTTCAGAGACAGGTGACAACTGCCCACACCCCCCTTCTGTCTGCAGATACCCCACAGTTTTCCACACGCCTTCCCAGGATGGAGCCAAGTGGCTTGCCAAATGGCCACTGAGATGCACAAATGGAGGGCTATTTGGAGCAGCTGCAGAAGCTCTATTAGGGATAACAAAACAGGCAAGGGAATCTCAGACTCTTTAAGGTTAAACACTCGCTTGGGTGAGATTTACCAACAAAATAGGCTCCAATAATGAAGTAGCTTCTCAAACTTTTCTACTAAAGTAGTCTCAAAGGCACAGGAGAGAGAGCCCTGAGGGTAAGTACTCCGAAGCAACTCAATCTATATGAGGTCTTAGGTTTTGAATTAAAAATTCATACAAATTTCACATTTAACCCTGAAGCTACCTTTCCCCAGTCCTCCTCCATCCTGCCTACTCTCACTTTTGGAAACAGGCTCTAGGACATGTTCTCCCCTCCCACTGTGCAGTGGGAAGGTGCCTCCTCTCCCTGCTTTCTGGATCTTCTGTGCCTGCACACCCTCCCCTGCCACTGGAGGAGGTCCTCTTCTCTCACCCTCCCTCCTGGACCTCTCCCTTTCATGCCAGGGAGAGGGAAAGCGTGTCCCAGCTCCGCACCCCCACTGTTCTGTCCATTTTGGAGCAAACTTCTTTTTATAAAGACCTGACCTTTTTTAAAAAATAACTTTATTTGTTTATTTATTTATTTATTTATTATGTGGTGCTGAGGATTGAACCCCAGTGCCTCACACATGCTAGGCAAATGCACTACCGCTGAGCTACAATCACAGCCCTGGAGCAAACTTTTTCAAGTAGTATACACATCTCATCCCCACTGAAAACCTTCACCCACTATGGCTACTGACACCTCCTGCTGGGGTCCATAGAGACTCCCAAATTGCCAAATATATGACAATCCCCATCCCCCGTACTGGGGATTGAACCCAGGGCCTCTTGCATGCTCGGGCAAGTACTCTACAACTGAGCCACATCCCCAGCCCATTACTTTGCCAGATCTAATAATCAACATACTCATCCTGCCTGATGTCCAAACAGCTTTCTGTAAGTCCCCAATGTATCCAGTCCCACCTCCCGCCATTTCCAGGTGGTATACCCAGTTACCAACTACCAACTCGGTAGCTTCACTTGAACACCAAAAGGCATCCTCCAACTCAGCAGGTCCAACCCAACCCTCAGTTCCCTCTTCCCTCTGCTCTACCTGCAATGATCCCTAGCTCAATAACTGGATCATCCAACCTCTCTAGGTACCAAGGTGCCCCTCCAACCTATCAGCAGAGACTCATCAATCCATCTTCCAGACACAGTCCAAACCCAACCTTCCCACATTCCAACCTTACCGGCCTCCCCACTGTTCCTAAAACACACACAGCACTTTGAGCTTCAAGACCTTTGTACTTCCTGATCAGTCTGCCTAGAGCATTCTGCCTCCAGGTCTTCACACAGCTCCTGCATCCTTGACTCTTTCAGTAGTACTCAAATGTCACCAGTTCAGAAGGACCCTCTCTGATAAAGGCCCAGGCAGGACCAGCTCACACCCTTCCTAACACTGCCCTTCAACATCAACTGAGGTATTTACTGGTTTGTTGCCTGTCCCTTCCTCCATTGGAATGTGCTCTTCAAGAGGGCCAGAATTGGAACTCACTCACTCACCACTGTCTGTTCCCAACCCTGGGAACAGAACTCAGCCCCTCAGGGGAGGCTCCATCATCATTTGTTGCATCTATCTGTTCACAGCCTTACTTCTAAAACTTTACTTTTTATTAAATGGAAACATACATTCATTCACTCAAACACTTCATAACAAGAATTTGCACGCCTGAGTCTTAAACATAAGCAAATGTGTTTATGAAGTTTGTCCTGGCAGCAGCCACAGGAGTGCACAAAAACCCAGCTCAAATTACTCATCACACACTGAAACAGAACACTGGAAACAACCTAAGTGTCCAACAGCAGGCTGAACAAACTGACATGCCAGACAACCACAGCACAATCAGCCATGCCACGAGGAAAGGCCTCTGTCCAACAGCAATACAAGAACCACTTCAATTTTAACCTTTCTAGCAGCCATTTCAAAAAGCAAAGGAGCCGGGCTCAGGGCACACGCCTATAATCCCAGCCACTCCAGAGGCTGAGACAAGAGGATTGCAAGTTCAAAGGCAGCCTCAGCAACTCTGTGAGACCCTGACTCAAAATATTTAAAAAGCCAAAAGGGAGAAGTAATTCAATGCCTGCAGCTAACAGTAAGTGAAGTCGGTGCTGCTCACTCACGGCTCCAGGTAGTGGAGGTGCTCTGCCTGGAGAAGGGGTGAGGTGACCAGAGACACACACTGCAGGGTGCTGAGACCCCACCTGCGTGAAATTCCTAGAAGCGGTAAGTCATCAGGCACAGAAGGGACCACTGCTGCCCATGCTGTAGGGGAGTGGGGAAGAGCCAACAACTAGTGGGCTGTGGTTTGTGAAGTGAAAATGTTCTTTGATGATGTTAGATATACTAAAACCCTCTTAAAGTGGTGAACTTTATATCTGAATTATATCTCAAAAGTTATGTTTTGTTTTGATTTTTGAGGTACTGGGGACTGAACACATGAGCCACATCCCCATGGAACTTGTGATCCTCCTGCCTCAGCTTCCCAAGTCTCTGTGACTTCAGGCCTGTGCCACTGCACCCAGCTGATAATTCTGTTTTTATAAAAAGAAAACATATGTATGCCCCAAGGATGGCAATCTGGTACAGTCAGCCCTCTATATTTGCATGTACCGCATCCAAAGATTCAACCATCTATACTGAATATGTAGACCTTTTTCCTTGTCATTAGTTCATGAGCAATAAAGCGTATGTAACACCTAATTAGCAGCATTTACCCTGTATCAGGTGTCCAAATGAGCCAGGGAGTCAGGTGCACAGGATGCTGTTTGGGGAGGATGTAAGCAGGCTCTATGTACACACTGTCCCATCCCAGACCAGGGACCTGAGCATCTATGCACTCTGGTCTCTGAGAGGGTCCTGGAACCAGTCCTTCGTGGATGGTGAGGAACATCTGGGTGGGAATGACTTTAAGTACTGTTTCTATCATCTGTGGATTTGCCTATTAAAAAGCTTTTCCTATAACTGAGTGGATATTGTTTTTTTTAATTTAAAAAAGTGGTTTTAAAATTAAAAATCATTTAAGTATGTTCCCATTTTTGTAAAAATTCCTAGTACTGTGTCTCCCCAAAAGAGTCAAATGACATGACAATGGTGAGAAAAAGAAAATATCTGCATTTTCTAAATATTCAACCCTGAACATATTAGATTTTTTTCTGAAAAGACATTGGGCAGCAGTAAAGCACTCGCCTAGCAAGTGCAAGGCCCTGGGTTCGATCCTCAGCACCTCATAAAAATAAATAAATAAAGGTATTGTGTCCAACTACACTAAAAAATAAATATTTTTTAAAAAAGATAAGAAAATGAAAAGACTCTCCCTCCCTCCCTCCCCCCCCCCCCCTCTCTCTCTCTCATACACACACACACATTTCCAGGACATTTAATCCTGGGATGGGGTCTTGTGGCTTTGGGGAAGCCTCCAAGTTGCTGGGATTATAGGTGTGCACCAAAACACCCAGCAAGACGGACCTCATTACCTCTTAAAGTAAATGACTGTAAAAGTTCTGCCCTCAGGGGTGGTCACTCGGATCCAGACTGTCCACCAGAGTCAGGGTTCCCTTGAAAGAACATGCCCACACCCAGGAAGGCCAATTCTGAGATAGGCCCTACCCTGACATTCTCCAGGCAAGGGTGAGCAGCCCAAGCACAGTCACAGACTACAGCAAGAATGTCTCCTTGCTCAGCATTTTTTCAAGTCCTCAATTTGTGAGATCACTAGGACTCTAAAATTGTCTGCTGCTAATTAGAAAATGTGAACAACTAGCATAAGCACATCAGCAAATCTTTAACCCTAATCCAGGAATTCTGAATCTACAAGAGTCAAGGCCTGTTAAGCAATTCAATTGCTTTTGAAAAACTACCTTACAAACTCAGGAGAGCCTGTCTCAGAAAAAAAGAAGGGGGAAAAGAAAAAAAAACACAAAACAGCCTGAAAGCTGGCCGCATGCAGTGGCCATGCCTGTCATCCCAGCAACTTGGGAGGCTGAGGTATCACAAGTCCAAGGCCAGCCTGGTTAACTTGGTAAGACCCTAGGCAACTCAGTGAGACACTTTCTCAAAATGAAAACTAAAAGGGCTGAGGATGTGGCTCAGTGGTAGAGCATCCTGGGTTCAATCCCCAGGATCAACAGGGGTGGGGGAAAAAAAAAAAAGGTGAATCCTATTTCCTGTCCCACAATTGACTCTATTTTTGATACTGACACTCTTGTGCCACTCCAGAACTGAGTTCAAACACAGTGGCACCCAGCTGGGCCATGATAGATACCCTTCCTCCCCACTGCCACAGGCCACTCATTGCACCTCCTCTGATGAATAGTGTCTGTCCTCCCTGCCTCCCAGGCATTTTGTAGAACTCCTGATCAAACATTAGGGGCTTCGTTTTCATAGTATTCCTGACCCTTTAAGCCGAGAGTTGGCAGACTTTTTCTTTTTCTTTTTTAAAAATATTTTATTTTTTAGTTGTAGTTGGACACAATACCTTTATTTTATTTATCTTTATGTGGTGCTGAGGATCAAACCCAGGGTCTCACTGTGCTGGTGAGCGCTCTACCACTGAGCCACATCCCCAGACCCCTTGGCAGACTTTTTCTGTAAAGGGCCAGATAGTAAATACCTCAGACTTCATGAGTCACATATGGTATTTGTCACATATTTTCTTTGCTTATTTTTACAATCCTTTAAAAACATAAGAACCAGATCACCAACCCATGTTAGACACCATTACTCCCACGCAGGGCTCCACATCCCATGTGATGACATTTCTGCCTGTTACTAGCAGAATTACTAATAATGCTACTCTGCCTCCTGCCTCCTCGGCCTCGTCTAGCTGTTCACCTGCATGTCTGTCCTGCCCTGCCCCAGGGAGTATGTGTTCTTTGAAGGCAAGAAAAATTTCTACCACAATATCACCTATAAATAATACTAATACAGAGTTCTGCGTCCTTCGATCTTTTAAATGGATGGCTTTTCAATGGTGTATGTTAAATGTTAAAGTGCTTACTTAAGACCTCTGAGGTGCTTCTGGGACACCTCAAGACAGCCTGGAGTCCCCTGGAGTGAACCTACTCAGTTTAATTTCAACTAGATGAACTTCCAAGCTTTGAAACTGAGGGTTTCCTACAAAGGTCTATCTTGCTCACATGGTTTTTAAAATACTATGGTGTCAAAGATTATTTATAAAGCTTAAAAATAATCCTCATTTGGCATACATTCAGTTTCTAGATTTTTTTAAAGCCAATCTCATCAACAAGCTCAAAATGATCGAAATTAAGATTAAAATTTTTCTAGTAATACAATCAGCCATTAGATTCAGGATGTATTTTCCCTTAGAAGAAATGCATCTTCTATATTTCCAGCTCCTTGCTTCTTCTAAAATGGATCTCCACCCAGCACCCACCTCTTAGACTAATTTGGAAGTTTCTGTCACCAGCAAGTCATCTTAAATAATGTCTCAGACAGTTCTTTCCCTCAGAGGTCCCCTCTAACACCTGACTAGCTTCTCCTCCTTTCACTTTCCACTTGGGAAAATTATGGATGCTTCAGAATGAGCCAGTGGTGAACAAGAGACAAGGCCAAAGGGACCCTTGGTGCCCCCATCCTGCCCAAACAACGCAGCACTGCATGCTGGCCTGTACTCCCTTCCAACACAGACCTCGTGAGTCTCTGACACCCAGGGGCTGGCAGCTGGGCTAACAGGCACACACCCACTGCCATGATGCTAGCCAGTGCTCACCCGCTTGCTGGAGTGACGCTGCCAACACAGTGCCTGCCTCGAGTCCTCCGTTTCCTTTTCTGTAGTGCGAGGGGCCAGCTAACTCACCTTGCTCTTTTTAAAAGCTTTCTAACGGCCATGCAACACTCCTATGTTCTCTGAAGACAGGGTGCACTATGGGCCAGCTTTGGGATGAGGACCCAAAGGAGGTGCAGTCACTGCCCCACCCTTGCCACTTAGCCTCAGTTCTTTTCATACTCCAAAAGGCGAGGAAAAAATAACTGACACAAAAATCCCCTACACAAAAAACCCAGCTCTGCGGGAAGGAGGGTGGGTCCCTGTGAATCATGCACTCCCCTTCCACACCAAAGGCTGCCCAGGTGAGAGGTTTCTCCTCTGAAGAGGCTAACAGAAAGGGATACAGGACTGGGGCCTGAGGGACACCTGTAGGAAACTGGGCAGCAGGACTAGAGGGGTGAAGCTCCAGGAAGGGCAGGCAGGAATGTGGCCCTGGGTAGACCCAGCTTTCTGGGCCAAAGGGAACAAACAGGGACGGAGTAAAGTGAAGAGACTAGGTGGGCACCAACATCAGTAAGAGGGCGGGCCTGGGCTGGGGACAAGGAGGTGGAAGACACAAGGCTGAGCACCAGGGACCCACTGTGAGGCAACTGGTTGGGGGTGGGGAGAAAACAAGAGTTCTAGGGCAAGATCAAGTGGAAACCCAGGTGGCTACTCGGCCTGGTCACCTCCTTCCCCAATAGGTTGTGGTCAACCAGCTCCTCTCAGACCAGCTATGTGCAGTGTTCCACTCCTGACCTGGCCCAGCCTCACCAATCCTCTCAATTCTTCTGGAATCAGCAGGTAGTTTCCTGAGTAGCCCTGTCTTGGAACCCAAGCTTCATGACAGTGGGGAGCTACCCGAATGGCTTCCTGCATGCTCTGGCACTTAGGGTGGTGCTCGACACATACCAAGGCTCGATCAATAGTAATTAAATAAATACACAGTCCAATACCAAAGCTCAAAGAGAAGTATAGGTTAAAGACATAAACTTGGGGAATTTGGGAACCACACTTGGAAAATTATTTTATTTCTCTAATGGCACTACTCAAAAATTCCCATTCTGCTAACCAAAGTTTTGCTGTAAATACTAGAATCTTAAGAAAGTTTATTCAGATGAGTTTGATGGCCATCTGGGCTTCTGTCCCTGGCTCTCTAATCTCCAGGTCCCCCTGTTCATTTTACTGTTTAAAAATGTTTTTAATTCTAAAGATCTCAAGTTTCTTCTACCTGTCATTGTTTTCATGAATACCACTCTCTCAGAAGAGTCAATAACGTGCACACTTTAGCCAGGCATGGTGGCCCAAGCCTGCAATCCCAGCAACTCTGAAGGCTAAGGCAAGAGGATGGCAAGTTCCAGGCCAGCCTCAGCAACTCAGTGAGGCCCTAAGCAATTTACTGAGACCCTGTCTCAAAATAAAAAAAATAAAAAGAGCTGGGGATGTGGTTAAGTGCCCCTGGGTTCAACCCCCAGTACCAAAACTAAAAATAAACACAGTTTAAATCACTTCAGATTCTTTAGTATCAGATGTCCACATCAGTTTACCAGAGCATTTGGAACTTCAACTCACCTATCCTCCATCTAAGCAAGTACCTGGTGCATCTCTTGGTCTTTCAAACCCCACTCCATGGGACTGGTGATAACAGTACAGGATCAAAACTTATGCTAATGAGAGCAAAACTAGTTGCCAATTATCTAAATTATCTAAACCAAAGGGCAATAAATATGCAAGGAGAGCAAATACTTCCCTAAGGGCCAAAACGGAAAAGAAACTGAAGACAAGTAATTAAGAGATTAAAGAAGCAACAATCTTCTGTGCCCTAGGAAGGTCAGAATCTTTCTTGGTGTTTGTCAGACTGGTGGGATAGAAGGGAGCCACAGGGATAAATAGTACTTTTTCTGGTCCTGGAAGGTCAGTTTCAGTACACAAAGATTATCAGAGGTCTGTAACATTAGAATACATATTATATATCAGACTGTTAAATTCATAAGGATTTTAGATAACAGAGACCACAAAACTGTGTATCAAGAACAAAGGGCTGGGTTGTGGCTCAGAGGTATAGCACTCGCCTAGCATGTGTGAGGCACTGGGTTTGATCCTCAGCATCACATAAAAATAAAAGTATTGTAAAATAAATATTAAAAAAAGCTACCTCACAATGTTATATTCTCTGTCCTGTGAGAGTAAGATCATGTGTCTACTCCCTCTGCCACCAGGAAGGCACACAATAGAAAGTTTGGGACATATGGATGATTATTTTCTACTCAATGGAAAATTTAAATTTTTTCTTGGCCAAGATGAGACATGAAGCAAAAGGAATCTGAAGAATACACAAGAGAACTGAAGATTCCAAATCTTCATAAAGAAAAATCAGTGAATCCCAGAGGCTTGGGAGGCTGAGGCAGGAAGATCACAAGTTCAAGCAACTTAGTGAGGCCCTAAGCAACTCAGAGAGACCCTATCTCAAAATGAAAAAATAAAAAGGGCTGGTGATGTGGCTCAGTAATTAAGTGCCCCTAGGTTTAGTGCCCAATACCAAAAAAGAAAAATCAGTAAGGGGTGAGAGTGGGGAACATTGGTAAAGACATGCACAAGTAAACCCTATTCTTTCTCCAAATTTTCACTCCATTGTTTTTAGCCAACTTCTCAGGGTCACCTCCTCAAAGGCAAGAACCGTGTCACATGCAGAGATCAACAGATGCTCACAAAGGAAGGAGAGAGGCTGAGAGCCCAGAGAAGCAATTCTAGATGCCAACTACCACACCACACTGTCTTCTCTGGGCCTCCCCAGCATGCCTCATACAAATGGAAAGGAAAATGATGACAAGAAGTGAGGGCCAGCATTCCAACCACCTTTAACTCTAAGGATACTTTCATGGGCTACAAAAATCCTACCTCCTCTATCAAGCCACCTCCTCATATACTTCTGTACCTTGTTATTAAGAAGGCTTTTTCTTTCCTTCTCTTTTGGCAGTGTTGGGAATTAAACCCCAGGCCTCAGCATCATACACAACCAGGTGGGCATGCCACCATGGAGTTACAGCCCAGCCACTGGTCACTGTTTTCTTAAAAAAGGCCTCCCATGCCTATGTGCTCCCTCTGGAACCCGTTACCAGGTTCTGTGCTGGCAGAGACCATGCCATCACACACCTACACTCCTGCAACATCTTGCCCGACATCCTGCACAGGGGAATGGAAGTGGCCCATTTGTAGGTACAACTCACTTCTGATATGGAAAACACCCAATTACCTGAAGAATAAAGATAAAGCCTGGCATACCAATATATAGCCACTGGGAAGACAGAAAACTGGTGAGGGAAAGTATGGACACACAAAAGGCTGGATCCCATGTGCATACTAAAATTCTCATGATACATACCAGTCTATCTGCAAGTTGGCATCTACAGCGAGCTCCACAGCCCCTGATCCAAAACCAAGGCCACTTGTGTTTCATAATGAGAACTTTTTGGATTCTAGAAAGGAAATGTGGTACTTACTGTGTGCTGTACAACACTCCAGGTAGTCTGTAGTAACACAAGTAACTGACAGTCTGCAGTGAAACCACTTACAGTACGTGGGGGAAAGCTGTCAACAGCCTCACCCAGGTTCAGGTCAAGCCACTCTGGGCTAAGAGATGCTAGGTTTCAGGGGGCAAGGATGTAGCTAAGGGGACAAGGAGTGTAGTTCAGTGGCACAGCACTTGCCCAACATGTGAGGCACTGGGTTAAATCCTCGGCACCGCATAAAAATAAATAAATAAAATAAAGACATCGCATCCATCCATGAAGAAGAAGGAGGAGGAGGAGGAGGAGAAGGAGAAGGGGGAGGGGGAATAATAATAATTATAATAATTATTATTATTATTGCCTGGTGTTGTGAAGCACACCTATAATCCCAGCTCAAGAGGCTGAGGCAGGAGGATCACAAGTTTAAAGCCAACTTCAAAAACGGCAAGGCGCTAAGCAACTCAGTGAGACCTTGTCTCTAAATAAAATACAAAACAGGGCTGGGGATATGGCTCAGTGGCCAAGTGCCCCTGGGGTTCAATCGCTGCCCCACCCCCATGGGGGGGCAGGGGGAAGAACTGTGGCTAAAGAACTGGGTGCCTACATTTCATACTCATTTAATAAGCCAGGGCCCCAGGCTCACCAAGTCAGTGACTTCCCCAAGCTCGTGTGCAAGCTAGGAGGAAGGGACACAGGGCTTGACCTCCCGCAAAGCCTGTGCAGCACTTCCAATGCTGAGTGAATGCAGCAGTCACCTGGAAACCTCCCAGAGACAATGCTGAATCACAGGGACTGAGACTCTATACTTCCAGGCATCAAAGAAGTGTGTATCTTGCCTATATCAGAGGCTCTGGCCCAGGTCATGCATTGTTATCTTCCTGAAGCTCTTACTTAGCAAGACAGTGAGACTCTGTCTCAAAATTAAAAAAAAAAAAGCTGAGTGGCAAAGCATCACTGGGTTCACGCCCCAGTATCAAAAAGAGAGAGCGAGCACGCTATTAAATCTGCATTTCTGGGGTCTTAGCTAACAGAAATGGTCTGGGATGGCCTCCAGTTTATATGGTTATTTCTGATAATTCTAGCGTACCCAGGATTCACAATCACTGGTACAACACCATTAAATGGAGCCAGGTGGGCGTAGCACTTGTCTATAATCCTAGCAACTCTGAGGCAGGAGGATCCCAAGTTATAGGTCAGTCTCAGAAATTTAGCAAAACTCTGCCTCAGAAAAGAAAAAGAAAGGGCTGGGGATATAGCTCAGTTCTGCCAGGCCCTCTATGGTAGTCCAGTTACCGCCCTAACACTTGTTCTCTGGGGAAGCTCATTTGGTAAAATTCCTCATGTAATCTGAGCCAAACTCCTATTCTGACCTTAGTATTAGTGTACCAACTTACTCATCCTGTAATTTGCCCTTTTTATTTCTGTTCCATCATCTCCTTCATAAAGCACAATGTTCCAGACTGAAATCAGTAGTCTGGGTTTCTAGAGATCACAGTATCTCATCTAGCATAGTATGTACACACACTTCACATACATGTATGTGTACAACACTTTAACAACATGAAGTGCTGAATTTTGTCATGGCTCATTTAAATGTTGTTTTTCTTTATATACTTAGCACAAACACAAAAATATACAGAGCACCTAAGCTTAGCCAACCACATAATAACAAATACATTCTCAACTAGTAAATGTGGACACATCCAGACTTCTCTTTTCTGGGCTGAAAAACACAGGTTCCTTTACCCTTCTGTACCATTTTTCATTTCTATGGCAAATTCATTTATGGTGAGCTCATTGTTGTTTTTTTACAATCATCATGACACTGTTCTCCATATCTACCATGCAAGGAAATGAGGGTTTCAAGGAGATCAAATGATTTGTCCAAGGTCTCAAAGACAGGGGGCTAGGCCACTGGTCCCAGGCTCCTCCTCAACTCTTGTCCCTCTGCTGTCGGATGGTGGGAGGGAGGAGGCTACTGGCCCCACTGCCCCTACTCTCCAGCCTCTGCTCACGCAGATGCACATGCACCTAGCACTGCAGCATTCAGAGATGCAGGGATCTGTGGGAAGTGTCACAGCTAGAGGAAAGGAGCCCTCAGCTACCTTCTACAGAACAGAGCCGTGAGAAAGCAAGCTCAGACAGCTTCTCCCAGGGTGAACAGAGACCCTACATGTCTCACTCCAAGCAGTGACTAGGACATGAAGCAGTTCCTATGAACTGAGGACAAAATAAAAGGCAAAGGGTCACTGTCAGTTCATCCTAGGTCAAGGGAAGGCCTGGTTTATGAGAACCAGAACACAAGAGAGAGCCTAAGGGCAGGTCCTCCACTGTGAGAAAGGCTGCTGCCCTCTCCTCTATCACCCCCCTCCCCAGTCCCCAGGTCTTGTCAACCCCACACGGTCACCCCAGTCACAATATTATGGCACAGAAATTCCTGAAGGTGATAGAGAATGAGAAACCTAAGTAGCACTGAAAGAGTCATGCCCAGAGGCTGACAGAGAGCAATTAGTTTATCCGTATGATATGCTAAAAGCCAGCAAATTTAAGAAACTCCAATAAAAGGACAGAGTGAGAAACAGGCAGCCCTATTCAAAATATTCACAAAAAATATGGCAAAAGACCTCAGACCATGTGGACCCAAAGTTCCTGACCTCAGGAGTCACAGGAGAGCAGCAGAGCACCCAGGACTCCCAGCAATTCCCACTTGAGTCACAGCAGTCAACTGTTCTGCCCATTAAATACTTCAGGTAACTCATGTCCTTCATTCATGCCTATTCTGCACCCAAGACCAGGTCCAGGAGTGACTTTCCTGGGAAACACAGGGTTGGGTGGCTGTACAGCCAGGGATGCTGGGCTCTCTGCAAGTGCAGGCAAAGGGTGCCCAGCTCCTCCCTCCTTCACCCCAGCACAATGTGTTGAAGAGGCCAACTTCTTGTTTCATTATTTAAATCCATTCCCTAGTCCATGCCCCGTGACCTCATCACATTTCCTTTTGATCAAATAGTGTTGCAGCCAACAGCTGAGAGAGGCTGAGAAGACAGAGGTCACAGAAAAATGAGATCTATGTGTGAGAGCTAATGCAGACACACCTCTGCAAACACTGTCAAATACCCCACATTTTTATACAAAAACAGCCACGACTTTATTTTAATAAGTCTCTAGGGGATTTGCTCAGAGAATCTAGATCAAAAAAAGAAAATTTAGTATATGTAAGTTTACAAATATTTTCTCGATAAAACTTTTAAGACAGAAGAACAGAGAGAAATATAAGCTTAAACTCCATAATACTTCTCAAAATCAAAGTGAAGGTTTCTAGTAATTTCTTTTTTAAGAGAGAATTTTTTTAATACTTATTTTTTAGTTTTCAGCGGACACAACATCTTTGTTTGTATGTGGTGCTGAGGATCGAACCCGGGACGCACGCACGCCAGGCGAGCGTGCTACCGCTTGAGCCACATCCCCAGCCCAGCCCACACTGCAGCTCTGAGCAAATAAAAGCAGCACCTCTCCCTCCTGCCCCAGAGCAGTGTTCCCTCCCTGGTTTTCTTCTGGAGGACACAGGGGAATGGTGGTAGTGTCACCCCTGATTTGCCCCAGCTCTGAGCCATCAGGGCAGCTGAGGCCTTAGAGTTAACTGCATGCATGAATGCATGCTGGGGCATGCGGAGCTGCACAGTATCACCAGCAGCATGTCTACTCAGAAACCCTCCTAGAATTTTCTGTATGGCTCTCAGTTAGGGAAGGACAGGTAACAAAAATCTGAAGAAACATGATGTAGTCACAATGTGGTAGGTTCTTTGTTTTATATAAAAACAAATATATGGGCTAGGGATGTGGCTCAAGCGGTAGCGCGCTCGTCTGGCATGCGTGCGGCCCGGGTTCGATCCTCAGCACCACATACAAAGATGCTGTGTCCGCCGAAAACTTAAAAAATAAATAAATAAATATTAAAATTCTCTCTCTCTCTCTCTTTAAAAAAAAAAATATATATATATACCAGGGATTAAACCCAAGGTTGCTTAACTACTGAGCCCTATCTCCAGCTCTTTTTATTTTTTATTTTGAGACCAGTCTGAGGCTGGTCTTGACTTGTGATCCTCCTGCCTTAGTCTCCCAGGCCACTGGAATTACAGGCATGTGCCACCACCCCAGCCAAAATGTGGTACCTTGATGCCAAAATCAAAGATACCATAAGAAAAGAAAATTACAGACCAATATTCCCTATGAACACCAATGCAAAAATTCTCAACAAGAACAGTGCCAAACAATCCAGCAGGACAGTAAATGGATTACATACCATGACAAAGTGAAATTTATCATGTAAAGGTAATCCAACAAACAAAAATCACTATAATACAACACATTAATAGAAGGGGAAAAATATAATCTTTTTTTGGCTGGGGATATAGCTCACTTGGTAGAGTGCTTACCTTCCGTGCACAAAGCCCTGGATTCAATTTCCAGCTCCCCAGCACCACAAAAAAAAAAAAAAAAATTAAATTTAAATTTTAAAAAAATCTTTTCTTCTCAGATTGAACCCACTTTACCACTGAGCTACATCCCCAGACCTTTTCACTTTTATTTTGTTTTGAGACAGTTGCTGAGGGTCTCACTAAGTTGCTGAAGTTGGCTTTAAACTTGGAGCTCTCCTGCTTCCACTTCCTGAGTCTGGAATTACAGGTGTATGCCACTGCACCTGGATCACGTGATCATCTTAAGTCACAAAAAGGTCTTAACAAAATTAACAACCTTTTATCATTAATACAAAAACCCCCAACACTGGAAGGATTCAGTAGCACACACCTGTAATCCCAGCAACTCAAGAGGCTAAGGCAGGAGGATGACAAGTTCAAGGCCAGTCTTGGAATTTTAGCAAAATCCTAATCAAGTTAGTGAGACTGTGTCTCAAAATAAAATTAAATGGGCTGGGAAGTAGCTCAGTGATTAAGCATCCCTGGTACCCTCCCCCACCAAAACAAACAAACAAACCACCAGCAGACTAGGAATAGAAGGGAACTTCCTTAAAATGACAAAGGGCTTTTACAAAATAAAACAAACAGGGGCTGGGATGTGGCTCACTCGCCTGGCATGCATGCGGCCCGGGTTGGATCCTCAGCACCACATACAAAGATGTGTCCGCTGAAGACTAAAAAAAAAAATAAATAATAAAATTCTCTCTCTCTCTTTCTCTCTCTTAAAAAAAAAATAATAAAATAAAAAAAATAATAAAACAAACAAACAACAAAAAAAAACACAGCTAACTTCATAATCACTGATGAAACTCTGAAAGCTTCCCCAAAGACCAGGAACAACATAAAGATGCCAACTTCCACCACAGCTATTCACCACTATACTGAACATCCTACCCATAATCAGGCAAGGAAAGAAGGAAAAGGCATCCACCCACACTGGAAAAGAAGAGATAATCTCTTTATCAGATGACATGACTCTACATAAAAAATATTCCAGGGACTGGGATTATAACTCAGTGGTAGAGAACTTGCCTAGTGTATGTGAGGTACTGAGTTTAATTCTTAGCACCGCATATGAATAAATAAAATGAAGGTTCACTGACAACTAAAAAAAAAAAATTTAAAGAATATTCCATAGAATCCACAAAATAAAGATCTATAAATAAAGCTACTTATTAAAAATAAATATTTGGGGCTGGGGATGTGGCTCAAGCGGTAGCACGCTCGCCTGCCATGCATGCGGCCCGGGTTCGATCCTCAGCACCACATACAAACAGAGATGTTGTGTCCGCCGAATACTAAAAAATAAATATTAAAATTCTCTCTCTCTCTCTCTCTTTCTCCCTCTCTCTTTAAAAAAAATAATAATAAATAAATAAATAAATAAATAAATAAATATTAGAAGTAACAAATGGATTCAGCACAGTTGTAGGGCATAAGACCAACAAGCAAAAATCAGTTATATTTTTATATGCCAGCCATAAACAATCCAAAAAGAAAAGAATTCCATTTACACCCACACAAAAAACACCCACACAAATAAATATGTAGGAATAAACTTATTCAAAGAGGTGAATGTTTCACCAAAACTATAAAATATTGCTGAAAGAAATTAAAGTAAGCAGGGGTATAACTCAGCAGGTCATGGGTTTCATCTTGAGCACCACCAAAATATAAATAATAGAAATTAAACAAGACACAAATAAATGGAAAGACATCCCATGTTCATGGATTAAAAGACTTAGTAATGTTAAGATGGTAACTCCCCAAAGCAATTTATGAATTCAATGCAATCCTTATCAAAATCCCAATGACCTATTTTGCAGCTAACCCTCCAATTCATACAAAATTTAAGGGGCACCAAACAGGCAAAATACAGAAAATAAAACAACAAAGTGGAAGATTAATTTTTTTCAAATTTATGCTTCAAATCTTAACTATAGATGGGTATGGTAGTAATCCCAGCTACTTAGGAGGCTAAAACAGGAGGACTTCAAGCTCAAGGCCAGTCTGGGCAATTTAACCAGACCCTGCCTGATTCAAGATAAAAAATAAAAAGAGCTGGGATGTAGCTCAGCAGTACAGCATCCCTGGTTCAATTCCTAGTAAAAGTATTAAAAAAAAAAAAAGACTGCTACAAAGCTACAGTAATCAAAGCAGTGTGTTACTGACATAGGATAGATTCGAGTCTAAAAATAATTGCAAACATCTATAGCCAATTTATCTTCAATAAGAATGCCAATACCTTTCAATCGGAAAAGAACAGGCTCTTCAATAGATGGTACTCAGAAAACTGAATGACCACCTACAATAGAATTAAATGGGACTCCTACCTCAGTTCAAACACAAATATTAACTCAAAACCTTAGTCCAAACGTAAGTGTAAACTCAAAATGGATCAAAGACCCAAGTAAAACATAAAACTAAAAACATATTGGTAAATCTTTATGACCTAGTATTTGGCAATAGATTATTATATTTAACACCAACAGCACAAAAAAACAAAATAGGGGCTGGGGCTGTAGCTCAGTTTAGAGCGCTTGCCTGGCACATGTGAGGCACTGGGTTCAATCCTAAGCACCGCATAAAAATAAATAAATAAAGATATTGTGTTCACCTACAACTAAAAAAAAAAATTTTTTTTAAAGAAACAAAATGAGTAAACTTGACTTCATTAAAAACTTCTGTGCAAAGGAAATTATCAAGAAAATGTGTGAAAACCCCTACAAAATGGAACAAAATATTGCCAGTCATATCTAACAAAGGTTTACTATCAAGATCAAGCATGATGGCACACACCTATAATCCCAGAGACTAAGGAGGTGAAGGTAGGAGGATCAAAACTTCCAGGTCAGCCTAGGCAAGACCCTGTCTCAAAATAAAAAAGGACTGGGATATAGCTCAGTAATAAAGCACCCATGGGTTCAAATCCCAGTACAAAAAAAAAAAAATGAAAGGCTTTACTATTCAAAATAAAGAACTCTTAAAACTCAACAACAAAAAAATAAACAACACAATTAAAACATCATCAAATATATATATATTTACACACACACACATACATACATACACGAATGCATAACAAAAACATGAAAAGACATTCAGTATCACTGGTCATCAAGGAAATACAAACCAAAACCACAATGAGATACCACTGCACACCCACTAGGATAGTTTTAATCAGAAAACCCAAAATAAGTGGTAACAAAGATGTAAAGAAATTAGAAAACTGCTGGCCAAAATAAGTTAAAAGAGAATTACATATGATCAGCAATTTCACTCCTGTGTATATACTCAAGAAAAAGGAAAACATGTCTATACAGAAACTGGTACACAAATATCTATGGCAACATTATTCACAATAGCAAAAAAAGATGAAAACAATCCAAATGTCTATGAACAGAAAATGGATAAACTGTGGAATACATAATAATACACATGGATTATCAGTAGCAAAAATGCTACAACATGGATATACCTCAAAAACATTATGCTAAGTGAAGGAAGCAGATACCAAGATACTACAAAGGTTGTATGATATTCTGAAAACAGGCAAACCTATTGAGACAGACAGCAGATTAAAGGAAAAGCAAGGTAAGGGATCAGAGAATGATGGCATTGACTTTTTAATCAGTGGTGTTCAGGGGAGACCCCTCCAAAGAGGTGAAATCTGAATAGAGACCTGAATAAATTGGAGAATTATTATTCCTGCTAAATAATGAAAGAAAACAAAGGACTTAAGTCAGGTGCAGTGATACACACCTGTAATCCCAACAACTCAGTAGAATGAGGCAGGAGGATCACAAGTTCAAGGCTAGCTTAGGTAATTTAGCAAGGCCTTTTCTCAAAATAAAAATTAAAAGGGCTGGTGGGAACACAGCTCGGTGGTAGAACACCCCTGGATTCGATCCCCACTATCAAAAAGAAAAAAGAAAAAGAAAAGAAAGAAAGAATTTAATTTTTTCTTTTTTACTTATTTTTCAGTTTTAGGTGGACACAACATCTTTATTTTATTTTTTTGTGGTGCCAAGAATCGAACCCAGTGCCTCACACACGCTGGGCGAGCACACACTACCACTTGAGCCACATCCCCCAGCCCCAAATTTAATTTTTTCAAATGCAAAATTGCTTTATTTTAAAAAAATGTGATTCTACAATATATATACTCAGAAAAATAAGAAATTATATCCCATCTATGTATGATACATTAAAGTATATAAGTGCATTCTACTGTCATGTATAACTAATTTTAAAAAAGGGGGGGTATCTAGCCAGGTGTAGAAGCACATACCTGTCCTCCCAGCAACTCAGGAGTTTAAAGCAGGAGGATCACAAGTTTGAGGCCAGCCTCAGCAATTTAGTAAGACCCTGTATCTAAAAATTAGAAATCAAGGTTTGGGACTGTGGCTCAGTGGCAGAGTGCTTGCCTCACATGTGTGAGGCACTGGGCTCAATCCTCAGCACCATGTAAAAATAAATAAATAAATAAAATTATTGTGTCCATCTACAACTAAAAAAAATTTTTAATTAGAAATCAAGCAGGTTAGGGTTATAGCTCAGAAATACAGCACCCCTGGGTTCAGTTCCCAGCAACACACACACACACACACACACACACACACACACACAGGAGAAGGCATTTAGCTACAGAGGGGATGTCTAGTTTAGCTTACTCTGCATACATACTGTGAGTTTGGCTTTCAGATCTTACCCTGTGATAAGACTCTGTCCACCCACAAGATATCCTTCCAGAACCAGGCTGTTCTCCCATCAGTGTCCAGCAGTCACCTTGCTAACAAGCCATGTTCTCCCTGTGTGAAACCATGCTCAGGAAGGGGAGAGGAATGCTGGCTTATGGCAGAGCCCTCCTCTTTAAACCCAGAGCTTTTCATAGGTGCTGCAGGCCTCCACCCCCGTCCATCTTCAGAACTCCACCTTCATCCTTTCACAGCTGAGAAACTAAGATTTAAGGAAAATAAGTAACTTAAAATCACAGTCAGCTAAGAGAAGAACCAGAATTCAAACCAGGTCTCATCCCTTCTGTACATGAATTCATCTCATTTTAACTAGGCACATCTTGGGCAGAGTATGAAATATGAAGATTAAAAGTGACTCTACCCTCAAGAAGCTTGTCACCCCAACACCAGAGACCTGTCTGAGGAGCACCAGAATATCCTGTAACATGGAAATCATAGGGAGGACCTGTGACTTTACCACTGCTCCCATTCTATCAGGGGCAACCCATCAAGAACAGAGTCCACCTGTGCCACCACAGGGGCTGACTGCATCCCAGGATTCACAGCCCTTCCCGGAGCATATACAGATGAAACAAGCCCCTACACACACCTGTCGAATAGCCACTGGCCATTCCTGGCTTCACACTCAAAAGCTTTACAGTGGTTCTAGCAGAGGAGCTACATAAAGTCTCCTCCAGAGCAGCCAACAACATCATTTCCTGCTAACTGTGGCAAGGGCTTGCACTCCCTAAGCAGTCTGTAGCTGTACTTACAGTCAAGATGAAATGGGTGCTGGGCTGACCATTATGTTCTCCACAGAGTGGCCAGGCCTCAGGGACATGTTCACCACTAATGAACTAATGCTTGTAAAGACACAAGGACTAAATACTATCATTATTACTAGACTCCACTCTAAATGTAAATCAGGAGAAAGAAAGGGGAAAGAAAACACATTAGCAAATCAGTTTAGGGATCGCTCTTCAGCAAGAAGCAAGCAAAGCTGAGCCACAGGGTAAAATTTTCCTGACTTTCCTCAGTGCTTGGTGTCATAGGTCAGGCAAGCACTCACCACTTAGCTACCCAACCCCTAACTGGACTTGTTCAAGCACACTGAACACAAGGGTGCTACTATAAGAAAATAACCCAGTATGATATGTCAAGTTCATTGTATTGTCTCGAGCAACTAATAAAAAATAAAAATTAAAAAAAAATAATAACCCAAAGAGAAGGAATGTACTACTGACTAGAAAAATAAGTCAATATAGGCAAAAAAAAAAAAAAAAAAAAAAGACATGGGAAGAAAGAGAAACACTACATGAAACATGTCTGCTGGAGCAATAATCTATTTACTAAAACCATGAGAACAAAACTGAAGTCTAGCCTCAGAAAGCAAAACCAAAAGTCCTGAATCAGAACAAAAAAACTGAAACTGGTTGTAATGCAGCCTCAACTGTTCAGAGCTATGGAGAAATGTGACCCACATGCAACAGGCCTGCCCCCCACTCCACCTGGTGCATGGGGGAGGGTGGCAATTCCCATCCCAAAAGGCAGGCCAGCACAAAGACAGCACCCCAGGGGGACCAGCTCCCTGCTCCATCACTCATACCCCTGAACAACAGCCACCCATGGTCCCTAAGACCCGGAATCTGCCAGCCACACTCCCCTCCACAGGCTTGCTCAGGCTCATCCTTAATGAGTACCTATGGTCCAGACTGTGTGGCACCCTGAAACCCCACCATACCCATCCTCCTGTCATGGCACCCCCTGCACCACGCTATAATCAAATCACTTTTCTGGCTCAGTCATAACATGAAAGCACCTGGAGGAAGGATAGCATCTTCCTTGACTTTTTAGCTTTAGCAACCAATAATATAACTCCTAGTATATAGGAAGTTCTCAAAAAAAATGTTTTGATTAAATACAGGTTAAATATCCTTTCTCCAAAATGCTTAAGACCATCCGTCTTTTAAATTTCTGACATTTTTGGATTTTGGAATATTTGCATATGCATAATGAGATACCTGGGGATGGGACCTAAGTTTAATCATGAAATTCATTTATGTTTGATACACATCCTTTACACATAACTTGAAGATAATTCTACACAATATGCCTGTCTTGCCTATGACCAGTGACATCAAGTCAGGAGTGGAATTTTCCATTTGTGGAGTCATACTGATACTCAAAAAGTTTTGAATTTGGCTGGGTACAATGGCACACACCTATAATCCCAGGAACTCAGGATTGCCAAGTTTGAGGCCAGCCTGAGCTACTCAGCAAGACTCTGTCTCAAAATAAAAAAAGAGGGAAGGGGAGTTGGGCTTGGGATAAAGCTCAGTGGTAGAGCTCCCCTGGACTCAATCTCCAGTATGAAAAAAAAGTTTGGGATTTTGGAGCATTTCAGATTGTGAATTTCTGGATTAAGAACACTCAACCTATAATTCTCAATTACAGCTCTCTATAATTAGAAGTCAGCATCCTTAGGACAAATCTTGGGGACATAAAGAATGCCAGGGAAAACACACACTGCCTGGGCCACAGCTCCTGCCTTGCCCCTACCTGGGAGGGCCACATATCCAACACTTTTGAGCCCCAGCTGCCTCCCAGGAAACCTATGTCCCTTCCAGTAAGCTCTGGCACACTGTCTACACTATGACGGTGACATCCTTCCCCTGCTACATCTCAGTCGCCCATTGCTATGAAAACTAACATCTGTAGGATGCCTCGCTGGCCACCTTGTTCATAACAAATGATGTTCTTCTTAGAGATGGGGACACCAATTCAGAGGCCACGAGGCCCACCCAAGCTGCCTTCCAGTTCAGCACAGAGGTGCCATGCATGGGCTGGCACCTCCACCATGCCCATGCATGGATGCCCAGGAGGAGCACCAGGCAGCTTCTGGAAAACCAACTGTACTAACCGACTGGCAGACAGAGGTGCTTATGTTAAGAGAGTCAGAAATATTACCAAGTACAAGATAAAGTTTACATTTAAATTTTAAGATAAAACAGGCTTGTCCCCACTCCCACTAAGGGAGAAGTCACACAGAAAAGCCTTCTGAAATCTATAAACTTAATTTACCCTTTAATAAGGTTGAAAACAGCAGGCTACAGTAATACAAAAATGAGGGAACTTAATTTCTTAATTTCCAGTATAGTTATGACTTCTGGGCATTAGTGGCAAGGGCGGGCTTAAATGTGCCTGTTCTTCCAGCTTTTAAGTCATGAAAAGCACCCAGGAAAGCTAAGGGTTGCAGTGGCAAATGAGATTCCCATCATGCCTCCCCATGTAACAGAACATCAGGACAGGTTTGCCCCCCGCCAGGAAAACAGTCAAAGGAGGCCCTCAAGGTCTTCCCAACTGCAGACACAGACCCCAAGGCACAGGGAACACCCAACTTGCAGCATATAGATGCAAACACTAAAAAAGCCTTACTTACTAAGTGCCTAGCAGTCAGAAAGAGGGGAGGCCTAACAAGAACCACGGCACCTCACATGTATGCAGGCCTAAGGAACACTGACTTTATAGGCACTCGCATTTCACCTCAGACTCCACTGCTGTCCTCAAGATTCTATTACCTGCCGGGTGCAGTGGTGCATGCCTGTAATCCCAGTTATTTGGGAATTGAGGCAGGAAGATGGCAAGTTCCAGGCTAACTTGGGCAACTTAGCAAGATGCTGTCCCTAAATGAGAAAGAAAAAGAGCCAGACATGGTGGTGTACATCTGTCATCCCAGCAACTCAGGAGGCTGAATTCAAAATCAAAGCCCTCAGCAACTTAGCAAGACCCTGTCTCAAAAGACAAAAATAAATTTTGGCTCAGTAGTATAACACCCCTGGGTTCAATCCCCAGTATATTTAAAAAAAAAAAAAAAATTCTGTTATCCTATTTGGTTACTTGGTTTATCTTTTCTCTCCAATTAAAGAAATCAAGTTTCCATGGGCTGGGGTTGTAGCTCAATAGTAGAGCGCTTGCCTAGCAAGTGTGAGGCCCTGGGTTCGATCCTCAGCACCACATAAAGATAAATAAATGAATAAATAAAATACAACTTAAAAAAAAATCAAGTTTCTAATAAATATGCTTTTGAGTTTTGCCACAGAATTGTTTCAACTGAATAGCCAATTAGGATATCAAAACAGCAAATCCTAAAATCTTTCTGTATAGAATGGCTTTATAATAAATTACCAAGTAGCTGGGTACAGTGGTACATTTGCCAGCTTCAACAACTTGGCAAGGTCCTAAGCAACTCAGCAAGACCCAGTCTCTAAATAAAATATCAAAAAGGGATGGGGATGAGGCTCAGTAGTTAAGTGCCCCTGGGCTTAATCCTGGTACAAAAAAAAAAAAAAATCCCAGCTACCAAATAGCCTCTATTTAATTGTTTTAATAAAATCAATATGGAACAAATCCTAGAAAAAAGTAAACCATGAGAGAAAATGAAAGACCTGACTTCTCGTTTTTTGTGAATTAAGATTTTAGGTTGTATTAGCAAGGAAGACAGGTTTGGAAGAAGGGGCCGTGTGTGTGTGTGTGTGTGTGTGTGTGTGTGTGAGAGAGAGAGAGAGAGAGAGAGATACAGAACAGTGGTTTTCATTGGGTCAAATTCTGACCTGAACATCATTTGATCAATTTCACTCTCCAGGACTCCCTCTGTCCTCCTCTTCTCCCTCCCAATTTCCTTTCTCTACCCTAATGTTCTCACTAGAAGGGTCTTTTTGTTTTTAAACCTTTACACCCCTTAAACCACCACCACTTTTGGAGATTTTATACCTACAAAAACAGTAGGGACAGCAGTGTAATGGGACCCACTGCCCATTCCCCTCTACAGATCATGCCCTTCACAGCAACAGCCTGCCAGACCCATTTGAGCTCCTGTAGTCAAGGGCCTTGCAAGAGCCAGAGGGAAGCACAGAAAGCATCCCACATGGGAACCCAATGACCAACAGCATCCCCAGCACCACATGTACTGGCAAAGAAGAAAAGGACAAGTACTATCAGATCACATCTTACCAAAAGAAATTGGGGAGGCAAAATTCTTATTGCTATCCTCAGGGTCCTCCAAGTGAGCCCAGATGGAGCCACTGTGCCAGAGACCTCCCACCATTGGGCTCAGCTCCATGGTACTCCCAGAAGTACCACCCTATGACCACCCTAACCAGTCAAGAGATTTCCATTTTTTCTTTTCTTTTTTTTTTTCCTCTTTGGCACTGGGGATTGAACCCAGGGACACTGAGCTACATTTCCCAGTCCTTTTTTTTTTTTTTTTTTTAATTTTGAGCTAGGGTCTTGCTGAGTTCCTAAGGTTGGCCTCCAACTTGCAATCCTCCAGCCTCAGCCTCCTGAGTAATCAGAATTACAGGCGTGTGCCACCACAGCTGTCTTCTAGTTTCCTCCTGGTGGATACAGCTTCCTCCATGCAGGATGGTGAAATTTTCTTTTTCCTCACTCTTCCTACCAGGCTCCTGTCCCAGGGTCACAGTCCAGTATCTCTAGCAACTCCCATCATCATGCACAGGGGCCAAAATGCCCCACATCTCCCATGAAGGCAGACGCCATGCCTCTCTCATCCTGGCATGGTAAACATAATATCATGGGAACTTGGGCACATTAACTGAGCAATAATTAAATGAAAAAAGACTCCCAAGACCCAGCTGATCCACTTATCTCAAGGAACACAGAATGCACCAGGAATCCCACCTGACTCCTGAAAGGGCAGAAGCCAGCCGTTGCCCACATTCATGACACCACACTACCTGCCACCTTGACCCACAGACCAAGAAAAGGGGAGGGTTGACCCTGAGTGCTAGAAGTCCTGCCTTCTCCTTTCTACACTGGTTTCTCCCCTCCCACACCCTTTCCTGGAACACTGTTGTGCAGACCTTAGTCAATAAAAGCTAGCTTTCCAAAGTAAAAAAAGTCACCTTGGGTTGGGGATGTGGCTCAAGCGGTAGCACGCGTGCCTGGCATGCGTGCGGCCTGGGTTCAATCCTCAGCACCACATACAAACAAAGATGTTGTGTCCGCCAAAAACAAAAAAGAAAAATAAATATTAAAAATTCTCTCTCTCTCTCTCTCTCTCTCTCTCTTAAAAAAAAAGTCATCTTGTATTTGTTGTTCATTATAAATAACAGAAATAACACAGGCACTACTTTTTTTTTTTCTGTGTGAATCTGAATTTTCTTCTCTTTCCACTAGCTCCTTAGAGACTACACAGATGTCCCCCCGCCCCCCGCAAAAAAAAACAAAAAACCATCTTTTACCTCTCTCTACTGCCCTCTTGCCTGCTGGCCTCTGGGCATCTCTCACCCTTTGACTCCCATTCCTCCTACCCAAGCCTAAGCATCAACCCCCACATTCAGGTCTCAGCTACCTCTCCCTTGTCAGCTTCCAAATCCTCTGGCCTCTCCTCCTCCTTTCTTACTATAGCTCTCTTGCCAGTTTCTGTCTGTATCTGAAAACAGATACCTGAAAAAAAATCATTTTTCTTCCTCTATGAACACTTGCAAAGAATGCAAGGGGTCCTGATTCCATAGAATAAATGCAGAGGTCCCTGGTCATGGGATTTCTTGTTAATAGTTCCTGAACTGACCAATGACAGGAAATTCATCTATTGCATAATATTTGACAGGTTAGATCACTTGCTGTTTCAAGAATCTTGCTATACAAGATGAGAAAATAGAGATGGGTAAATCTAATGCAATTTCCTTTGTGTATGTGAGCTAGCTGCTGCTTACAACACCACAGTGACAGTTTTATCTTTCTTGAAGCAGAGCTTCAGCATCTTAAAAAAGGGTTTTAAAGAATGATAAGTCACTCTCATCGTTCAGCTCATTAGCATACATATCCTGACAATACCTGAGAAAGTCCTTCTTGATTTGCACACTCAAAAATCCAAGGAAGTCTAGCAGGGATGTTTAGAGAAGGCCCAAACGCAGGGGAAAAGCAGCAGCAGCTCAGATGTTTAGTTACAGGAAGGACTCTCTCCAAGGCACAATCAGAGAAGGGAATGGCACGATGGTATCTGCACCAACTGGCCACTGCTGCTGCCTGCTTCCAGGGGAACGTCTTTGCAGCCTTTCACTGAGGCCATCTTACTAACTACAAAAAGAACAGATAGCATCCAAAGAAAAATAACTGGTCTTCTTTCCTGTCATAGAAAAATTCATATATCTTAAAAAAAAAAAAAAAAAAACGCTGGAATTCTCCCTGGCCAGCTCTCCCTGCGTCCCTGGCTTTCTAGCTGTGACAGCTGGAACAGATGGCGTCTGGGTGAGACACCTTGCATCTTAAACCTTAGCCACCATAAGGTCTGATTCTCGCTAGTGACGCTGGAATCCGCGGCGGTCTGCGGGGTCGGTCCTGAGCCCTACTCACAGAGCTCTCCCGCCTCGCGGGCATTTTCCGGTTTTCACACTGATAAGGCTTATTTTCCTCTGGCCAAATAATTTTCACCGAATGCTAAAGTGTCCCCCTGGTGAGGTCCCAGCACCGGGGAGAAGCACTTCCTCTCGCTGGAGTCATGACGCGCACCCGGGGGCCAGACCGCCTGCCCCCGGCGCTGCAGCATCTCCCAGGCCCTGGGCAGGCGCCGGCGCCAGGGGTTCTAGCCCAGCGAGGCCCGGCTCGCCCCTCAGACGCGGCGTCCACAGACACTGGCCGGGTCACGGCAAGGGGCATTTCCGCAGCCCTCGCCGGAGGGGATTCACAGATAACGCTACGGAAAAAAGCCCTGGCTCCGGTTCAGCGGCCTGCCGTGAATGTAAATGAGGGGCCTCGCGCGGCTGCACACCGCCTCCACGACTCCACGAGCACACGCATCAACGACAGCGCACACACACGCACACACCCCTGTCTCGCTCCGAAAACCGATTCCGGGCTCAGAACGAAAAACGCGAAACGAAATCGGTTCCTCGCTCAGCGGACCATTATCCCACGGCTTCTTAAATTTCAGAGCACGTCCGCAACACTTCGTCTCCATTCCCTCGTGCTCCGGACTCGGGCAAGGCGCGGTCCACTCGGAACCCGCTCTCCGGGTCCCCACGCGAGGGCCGCGTCCGCACCGCTGGCCCGTGCGGAACGTGGCTCACCGCCCGGGGCGGGCGCCGGCAGGCTCGCCTTCCTCCCTCCCCGCCTGGGACCCGCTCTGACCTTTGGCGTTAATCGGAGGTGGAGTGTGCGCATTCTGCCCGCGCCGGATCCCAGAACCGCCCGCCGCCAGCCTCTGCAGCTCCGATTATGAATCAGTCATTCATCTGCAGAGGAATGACTCAGTATAAACTTTTCAGCAGCGGCTTAAAGGAAACCCACCTCCCTCGCCGCGGCCGGAGAGGCCTGGCGCCCGCTGCCCGGCGGCGGCGGCGGCGCGGCCGGGCCGCGGCCTCCTCACAAAGTTTCCCCAAGTTGCGGCGCCGGGACGGCGAGCGGCGGCGGCGGGCAGGGCCTGCGCCGCTCGGGACCCGCCGCCCGCCGGGGACAGCCGCCGCCGCCGCCGCCACCGCCCCTTACCCCGCGGCGCGCCGCCGTCGGCCGCTCAGGGGCGCCGGGCGCGTCCTCCGCCGCCGGCCGCAGCGTCCTGCTCCCCGGGCAGCCCCATGGCGGGGGGCGGGGAAGGGCCGGCGGCCGCCGCCGCCGCCGGCTGGAAAGTCCCTGCTGCGCTGCGACCGGCTCGCGCACGCGGCGGCCGCCGCGCCGCGCCGCCTCACGCACCCTCGCGCTGGCACTTCCTCCCGCGCGCTGGAAATCCCCGCCGCCACCGGCGCGCGCCCAGGCGCGCGCGCCCCCGCCCGTTGCCAAGGGCCCTCGCCGCCGCCCGCCTTAGCAACGGCGCCGCGCGCCCCGCCCCCGTCGCGCCCCGCCTTCCGGGTCGGGAGCCGCGCAGGCCCCGCGCGCGCCCCCTCGCCGCCCCACGCGCGAGCCTGTCCCGAGTCACGTACCCCCACGCGCGAGTTGCCCACGGAGACGCTCTCGGACGTGCTCACAGGCACGCTGCCCGCGCGCGCGCGCGCACCCTGGCTCCGAGCCACAGTCCCCGCACGCACGCCCCTCGCACTTGCGCGCGGCCCAGTGGCCCGGGATGCTGCAGCCCTCCAGCCCGTGCTCCTCAGTGCCCGGCAGGACTTGGGTCTGGCCGGAGGGCGCTCCCTGGGCTTCTCCCACACCCAGGAAGCTGGGTCTCCGTCCAGGGTGAACAGGGTGCTCCAAGCCCCTGGTGGACACCTGGCCTCCCCACCCTGCTCGCACTCCTCTCCTGGCCAGCCCGAGGGCCAGGGGCTCCCTTTCTCCACGGGCCTCCTGTCCCGAAACAGTCGAAGACCACCAAGCCCCCAGTACTGCCCCGTGGGGTTTGGCAAGATGGGATTGGGTGAGGGCCTGGCCAACTAACGAGCCAGGCTATCACTGGAATTGACCAGTGGAGGTTGAGGAAACAGCATGGACTTTCATTCTCACTTTTCTAAAAAGCTTATAAAGATGCCTAGGCCAGTGCTGCCACCAGTGTGACCAGCTTAAGCCAGTCTTCTTTTGTTTCTCCAGTGACTCACGTGCATGGAGGCAGGAAGGTCCAGCACGTCTCCACACATCTTGCCCCGTGTAATGTTCCAGAGGCCCAGATAGTCTGGACCTTGTCTCTGGCTGCCTTAGCCTGACAGGTGCTTGTTCTGCGCTACTGACAGTAAGGCCTTGCTAGCCAGGCTAAGCCACGGCAGTGGCGCCCCCATCCGGGTCTCAAGGGCACACTCTTAGTTTAAACAAGAGAGATGCTAGGTTCCCCAAGCAGCCATGCTAAGGTGACAGGCCAGCCTCGCCTATCCCACTAATGCAAATTGGACCTCTGATAAAACACAGGTCCTCGGATGGACTGTCCTTCCTCTCTCGGAAGTCCTTTCCTCCCTGCCCGAAGTTGCAATGACCTTGACATCAAAGGCTTAGGAACCCAGGCCTCGCATATTTGCCTATGCCTCCCAGGTCCCCAACCCCAGTAGGGCACAGTGCCTGCTCCCACCTATCACCTTACATTGTTTTACAAGGGAACTGCTTTTAGATTCTACCCAAATGAGTAAAGACTCTGGACTATTTTTAGTTCTTTTTAAAAAAGCCACGAGGCAGAAGTCTCAAAGACCCATCATCAGGGTTATCTACGGCTCCTTTCATTCTCTTCCGAAGCAGAGTAAGCCACATTCAGAGTGAATAGGCTCAGCTACGCCCGCGGTTGAGCCCTCTGCTGGTGAGACCGGCTCCTGCTCTTTCTCTCCCAACTCCCATCCCCCTTTTCCTTTTCTTCTGCGGTCATATGGGCAATCCTGGATCCCCTGCTTTGGGAAATTGGGGAACACCACAAAGAAGTTTTGCCCCAAGTAAGACCACTACTTTTTTTTTTTGGGGGGGGGGGGGCGGCAGGATCCTGGCTGCAGTTGGGTTGGACGGCAGTGATGGGCAGCAAGGGGAGCCAATCACAGGGCTTGCCTCCTTGCATTTCCAAGACAGAGCTCCCTGTTTCCTATGGCAACCCCCAACAACAAGCCGACATCATTTCCGAACAAAGAAATTTCTCACAGGGATTTATGTAGCATGGCATATTCTGTTTGGTTTTCAGAGAGGAGGAAACACCATTCACTATTGTAGTAGGGGCTTCTGGCCCATGAACCTGGTCCATCAAGCCTCCCCTGGAATAAGATGACCAGAGCCTTGAATGATAGCTCCCAATGCAAAACCCACCAGCCACTGCATCCACCTTGGGCTGTCACTGGCTGACAGCTTCTCTCTTGCTACAGCATTACACATCTTCCCCAAATCACAGATACAGGAATTGTTCAGACAAGTGGCTTTCAAAAGTATGGAGCATATTTCACAGGCAGATATGCCTAACAGTACTTCCCCCTAAACATGTGATATACTCTGATATCTTCTTTTTTAATGCCAGTCATGACCCTATAAACTTACTGTTGACTTATGATCTGATGTTCAAAAACACACTTTAGACTGCAAGAACTGCTGCTGGTGATAGCAGGGGCCCTGGGAGATGGATGGTTGTGGCATCAGGGCACCCCTCTCTCTCCAGCTCCACCAGGGTGTACCCAGCAGTGGCTGCCCTGAGAAGTCAAAGATTCCATCCACCCCATCCCTGCCCATGCCTGTGCTTCAAGTGGACCTGGCACAATGGAGGTGCACCAGCAGAGAAATAGCCTACTGGGACAGGACCCTTCTCTGGTCAGGAAGGTAAAGAACAATGTAGAGAAGACAGGGCACAGAGAGGCAGAGCAAGCCGAGGGTGGGTTTTGTGAGTGCTAAGGAAACAGGGAGGTAAGGTGGGAGGTTTAGGGACCCAGCCAGAGAAAACAATTCTGATTTTCTCTCATCTCTGTAGGCCATTCCAGGAGACAAAGGTGTCCTTGTTTTTGAAACCTTTTCTGGGACTTATGTGCATGCACATTCATACACACGCTCCCATCTCTGGAAATTTCCAAAATCTTCCAGAAAACACGAGTCTTGGGTGTAGCCAAGTCCCACAGGCAGTTCTGACTGAAGCCCCACACCTACCTCAACCTTTAACACTTTGAAAATTATTCAAACTCTACCATGCTCCTGAGAAAAGGGGATCTTTCACTGGAGATGTCCTTGGGGGAAGGGAAGAGGATTTGTACCAAGCCCATACAGCAAAACTCCTGAACCTCATCACGAACATCTTGTGCCTTCCTTCAGATCCCATGCTTGTCGCTGAGCTCTCCCCATCCCACAGGCCCATGGTGGCTCTTCTGTTTCCCCCTGCTCTCATCTGGCCCTCTCCACTCTGCAAACAAAAGCCAGTGTTGCCAGAGTGGCCCCCTGGAGGGCCCAGTTCACAGCATCCAGCAGCATCTAAGAAGGTGAGCACTGCTGCTCTCTGCACATGAGAAATAAGGAGGGGGAAGTTTTTGGATCCAGTTAAGTCTTGGGTTAAGAAAACAAAATGGGGTGGGGCGGTAGCTCAGAGGCAGAGTGCTTGCCTGCATGTGTGAGGCACCGAGTTCAATCCTTAGCACCACATAAAAATTAAAAAAAATAAAGGCATTCTGTCCATCTACAACTACAAAAAGATAAAAATAAAAAAAGACAAAATGTTTGAAAAAGATGAATTAGAATAATTCATTGCCTTCGGGCAGCAACTGACACACAAACACCCCAAGCCTTCAAAAAGACCAATGTCTAGGATTCCTGGAGATACGGAGAAACCGTTGGGTATCTTCACTTTCAAATCAGAGGGCAGGCAGCGAGGGAGACAGACCCTTTACCCAGTGGCTGTCACCGTTCTAAACCCCATGGAGGCTTCCTTGGCAGGCCATTGGGATCTGGTTTTTAAGTGGATACATGTTAGGTATTTTTCAATTTCAACTCCAAATATCATAGAGACAGGTACAGTAGTTGAAAGGAAGTACATTTTAGAGACAAGGAGAGAAGAGGACTCAGGGAACCATGGGTGGGGATCTCAGAACCCACGGCACATAGCCATGGGCCAAGCCAGCTCTGGCCACTGTACCACTGTCCCTGCAGATCAACCTTTGCCAAGTTTTCCTCAGTGGGCAGCTCAAGTCCTGTGATCCCCCTCACTCACCTGCTCTGCTGTCCTGGCCTTCAGGGGCCTTGCAGGCTGACCGGTCCTCAGGGCTGTTGCCCAGTCTGTTCCCTCTGCCCAGAACACCACTTGCCCAGGTGTCTGTACTCCTTGTTCCCTCTCTTCCCTCCAGGCCTGGGCCGCTGAGATTCTGGATGAAAGCTGCATTGCCAAGATCCCCCCATCCACCTCCAAATGGCCCTACCTGAGGTGGCAGCCTCATGCCTCAAGCTGCAGGATGCCACAGGACAAGGCCCAGCCCTTCTTGCTAAGGGCCCCAAAATATCATGGTGAAGATCTTCCTAGGAAAGATAAACAACAAGGAATTCTCTAGAGAAAGAGAATTTTATTTTAATTATTATTATTATTATTTTTTTTTTTGGTTGGTTTGGGTACTGCGTGCTTAACCACTGAGCCACATCTCTAGCCTTTTTTATATTTTATTTTGAGACAGGGTCTTGCTAAGTTCCTCAGGGCCTCAAAAAATTGCTGAGGCTGGCTTTGAGCTTGTGATCCTCCTGCCCCAGCCTCCTGAGCCTCTGGGATTACAGCATGTGCCACCACACCGCCTTCAAGAGGGAAAATTTAGAGACCAGGAATGGAAAAAAACAGAAGTCAAATCATGACTAACTGTGAAATCTTAGGAAGGCACCTGACCTCCCTGGGCCCGGGTTTCCCCTTTCATAGAGCGGAAATATCACTGCCTGCCCCACCCCACAGGAGCTGCACTATGAGGAGGAGCCCTTGCTGGGGAGGACCCTGCGGCAATGCTACAACTCACCCAGCAGAAGAGCACAGGTGGTCCTTCAGAGGCCATCCTGTGGTCACACAGAGGACAAGCCAACTTCCTGTGGGACCCAGGGATGGTTTCAACTCAGGCGTCCCCAGTCCGCTGCTGTGGGTAAAAATCATGTCTATCCTCAGGTGACTAAACTGATATCAGGACATGATCTAGCTCTTTCTTACCACACTTGCAGGAGGCCACCCATTGCCAGGTCACTACCCATTCATTCAAAGTCACTTTCCAAGAAACTAGTGGCCCTTGGACCCTACTTCAGATATGAAAGGGTGTCAGAACTGCACCAGCCTATCACCAGCCCCTCACCAGCCCGTCACCTAGGATGCAGCATTTTCCAAACAGCATCTCCCATCCATTAATAGATTGAAAAATCAGCTGAGCGGGTGTGTCCAGCATCTTTTTCTTTAAAAATGTAATAGAAAATAGCATTCTTCACGCCGAGTCAGGGTCAGTAGCATGGCAGGTGTGCTCTGGCCCTGTGTGAGTGTTCTCAGACGTGGACGGTGCACTACGGAAGGAGGTCACGTACCTCTAGAGCTGCCATGTGTTCCTTGCTGTGGAGAAGAAGTCTGCAGGCTCCTGTGCCCATGGCAACACAGCAGCTGTGATGCACACACAGTTTGTAAAACAAGGTGCACAAAAGTTGTTTTGCTTTAGCCTGTCCAAGCTTGGCTCCCATGTTGGGTGCAGGGTGGAGGTTCTGCATGCCCTGGGGTGAAATGTGGGATCAGGATTAATGCATTTTATCATATCCAAAAAAAATAAATGGGGTGTACAATCAGAGACTTGAGAAATGTGCTCTGTGTATGTAATATGAAATGAATTGCATTCTGCCGTCATATATAACAAATTAGAATAAATAAATAATTTAAAATAAATAAAAGAGGCTGGGGATGTGGCTTAAGCGGTAACGCGCTCGCCTGGCATGTGTGGGTCACTGGGTTCGATCCTCAGCACCACATAAAAATAAAGATGTTGTGTCCACCGAAAACTGAAAAATAAATATTAAAAAAAATTATCTCTCTTCTCTCTCTCTCTCTCTTTAAAAAAATAAAATAAAAAATAAATTAATTAAAAATAAATGGGGGTTGGGGGGACTCGCACGTGTGTTCCTGAGTGATCCCACCAGAGGACCCATTTCACTGTCAGAAGGCTTTGTTCTCACAGCCATTTTGCTGTCTCCAGGACTGCTTATGGCCTGGACAGAGTGGACACCCTGGTCAATCTCAATGAGGAAGGCCCTGGGCAGCCCCCAGATTATCTGGCTGAACGGTGTGTGCACAGCTGGATGATTGGGTGAGTGGGCCACCCACCCCAAATCGAATCTCTCCTGGCCAGGTTCACTTGGTCAAGCATCACAGGGAGCAGCTGCCGGCCAGGGCTCTGGCCTGGGCTGGGTGGGCTCCAGAATCTCCATGGAAGAGATGTCCTAGTGTGTTTTCTATTGCCAATAACATACACCACCGACTGGGCACATCTTAAAAGAGGTTCGTCTGGGCTCATGGTTCTGGAAGTATAAGGTCAAGCAGCCACATCTGTTGATGACCACCTTGCTGTCCTAAGGGGGCCCGGGGTATCAAATGGCAAGAGACAGGCAGTATGTGCCTCTTCTGGTCTCTTCTTATAGAGCCGCCAGGATTCAACTGTGGGGTCCCCTCCGACCTTACCTTACCTGTCACCTTCCAAATGCCCCACCTCTGAACACCATAGTTGGATCACTTTTCCACCCTCTGAACACCTCACAGTGGGGGTTAAATTTCAACATGTGAACTCAAACCATACCCAAAACAAAGCGCGAGGGTTAGGTAGGCAGTCCCTCTGGGAGAGGCCACAGGACTTGTCTTTCACTCTCTGTGCCATGACCATAATGACCACAGCTCCTCCATTAAATAGGTGGCTTTGGACAGCTGTTGAAGACTGGGGTCTTGGCCACCCTCAGCCTCATCACTGAGCATATACACCAAAGACACCAGAGGCCAGGTCTCTGCCCACACCCCAGGAATCACTGTGGAGCCCTATGAGCTGCCACACAGCCAGCTGCGTTCTCCCCCTGGGTGACATTCAGGGAAGTGCAGTTGTCTTCGTGTCTTAATCACTTGAAGCATGTGAATGCCAGTTAATAAACTCAGTTATAACTAGAATTCCCAAACTCCAGAGCAGCCAAAGGCCTGGTGAATAGGCAGCGGACTGAGTCCAGCCAGACCTTCAGGCTCTGGATCCGAGAAAGCCACTCCCTCCCAGGCCAGCACCTCTTTGGGTATGGTTTCTAATCTGGAGGCCTAAAGGGACTCAGCGCCCCTCCAAGTGGTGGACCCCCTCTTTTCTCTGCCTTGGGTAGAAAGAGTAAAAAGAAAATCAGCCCTGCTTGGTGGTGCACACTATAATTCCAGCAACTCGGGAACCTGAGGAGGGAAGATTGTAAACCAATCTCAGTGATTTAGCGAGGCCCTAAACTACTTAGTGAGACCCTGTCTCAAAATAAAAAAAATTTAAAAAGAGCTGGGGATGTGGCTCAGTGGCAAAATGTCTCTGGAGTTCAATTTCTAGAACAAAAAAAAAAAAAAAAAAAAACAGCAGATTCATAAATTCAGATTCCCAACACACCCCTGTGGCTAATCAGTTGTTCTAAAACATTCAGTTCCGTGTGATGTCACTGCATGTGATTTCTCAATCATCAAGTTTGAATATCCCTCCAGTATCTCAACAGGGATCGGAATGAGCCTGTTTCAGAAGGAAATCAAACACTGCCCATGTGCAGGCCCCTGGGATGACAGGCTTAGCATCGAATTCCGTATGCGCTCTCTTTGGAGTTAGCAGCTGTGTAGAGAACGACTTCACCAATTTACCAAGAGTTTGCTAAACACCAGCCACATCACATGTCCTAGGTCTGCAGGCTCAGAGCTCTTGGAAAGTGACTTAGGTCACTGTCAAAGGGAAAAAGAACTGGTCGGGACATACACAGGGTGCTCTGTGACCCTGGGGCCTGTGGCCAGATGTCTGGATGTGCTCCTGAACCCCTGCAGTGAGGTACGCCCCCTCTTTTGGAGGATAGTGATGGGTACCGCCTGCTTAGTGAGAATTCACTAGCAGGACTCATGCGGTGCCACCATGAAGTTGCTGGTGGAGGCAAGGCCCTGTGAGGCACTCAGGGAACACTCAGGATGAAGCCTGGGTTTGCTGCCTCGGAGGACCAGTCACAGGAAATGGCCTTTCCTCCCTTGCTGTTTCTTTTTGAATGTGAGGCAAACTAAAAAATTTCCCCACAAATGGTTAAGGAACCAAAATCAGAGGCTCTGACTTTGGTTGGGGATTCTGCTCTCTGGAAGGGCATTTCATTCCGCAACTTCAAATGCAGAAATGCTGCTGCCAATGCCCCGAAATCACGGCTCTGTGAGCAGTCACTTCCAGGTCACCCCCAGGAGGGATGTCGTGGGGTCCAGGTTGTCCTCCCTGGGCCCTCTCCAGAGTCCCCAAGGTAGTTAGGCTGTGGGGCGTGGCCATTCCTGCCCTGTTTCCTCTGTAGATGTGAGTTTTCTGGATTCCCAAAAGACAGCAAAAGTCAGAAGAGAACTAAGGTGAACTGTCCCAATCTGTCCAGAGCCGGGATTCCATTTGTTCTCCTTGTTTAAGGACAGTTAAAATTGGTTCTGCTCCAGGGTCCATCAGAAATCACACTGGCCCCTGCACGTTGGAGACCCCCCTCCTTCCACTGTCACTGGGCAGCTAGAGACAGCCTATTCCAGCTCTATGCTATCCATAAACTCAGCTGGGGTGGGGCTGTTCCCTCGGCTGCCCCCCTGTGAGGCTCTGGGGCTAAGTCAGGGGGCCTCTGCCAGCATCTTCCTCCCCACCTTATTTAATTCCCTTCCACGTTGGGCTCTGCGGCTTCTGGCATGGATATGAAGGGGCAGCCACAAACTGGCTGAAACTGGTTTCAGATTTGTGTGTTGTGGGTTCTTTTCTGTGATTTCTCTTTTTTCCCCATATTTTTATTAGTGCATCATAGTTGTACATGATGGTGGATTTGTTGTTACATATTTGTACATGCACACGGTATGACGATACAACTTAGCGAATATCATTTTGTGGGTTTTTTCTCTCCCTTGAACGAGGGCTCAGCTCCCACTGGATTGACAAAGGACCTGAAAACCTAAAATGCGATAGAATTTCTGGCATTTGCTCAGGAGAAAAAGAAATGAAAAAAAGCCTAAACAAACAACTCCTACCACATCTCATAATTATGCAAAATCTGGTATCATCATGTAGCTATATGCGTCAAAGTTGGGATAATTGCAAAAGCATTAGAATTTCCCCAAAGCCATTCCCTGCTACCCACCAGCTGCCCCAACTTCCTCCACTACCTCTGCTTTCTTCACTATTCCCTGCCTTGTCCCCCCCCCATCTCCCATGCCAGTCATTCTCTGTCCCCATCATTCCTTCCCCATCTTGCTCCCCAGCCACCTCCTCCCCACCATTCTTTAGCCCAGCCCCCTGGGTAGCAGAGTATCACTGTCCCCTGCTGCATGTCCTCCAGGTAGCTGAGGAAGACTGAGGACCAAGGAGCAGGCAGCCTTTCAGGGCTTCGGAATGCGTGACAATACTTCAAATTGCATCTCATCTTCTGAGCACTCCAACCAAAACCCACATGGTCTCCTGCCCCACCACATCCTGGAACACTCCAGCTCCTCTTTTGGAGATACACCTACAGGATAAGCACCTGCTACCCGCTCCAGCAGGTTGGAGAGACAGGCAGCTGGATTTCCTCTGGATTTGAGAGGAAATCCAGACAAGTTTCTATCCCCTGGGAAATGGGCATGCTTCTAAGGTTTCCATCAGGGGAGAATGACCTTCAATCAGCTCTACCACCTCCCTCCACTGGAATCCACAGAGGCACCTGTTGTTCTGGAAGCTTCTCTCTCAGATACTACAAGTCAAGGGAGGTTAGAGGGGTAGAATGGTTTGCTAGAGAAGAAAGAAGAGATATATTGGGCTCCATCCCTGAGAGCCCTGCCTGGTAATGCTGCAGGAGAGAAACAGTAACAGGAGGAAGACACACTACTGATAACCGGGCAGGACACAGTGTCCGCCATCTCCAGGAAGCCTTTCCTTGTCTGTGTATCTCAAGATGATGGGGAGGCTGCCCTCATCCAAGGTCAGTGTAGACTCACTGTTAGTGAACAATAAACAAGACCAAGGCTTAGTAACCTAAGCAAGAGCAATCACCTGTATTATCTCTTACAGTTTCCGTGGGTCAGGAATTTGAGAAAGGTTTACCTGGGGAATTTGAATGTGGGCTGGCCAGGCGTCTCCCTATGCAGGCCAGCTGGGCTTCCTTACAAGATGGCAGCCTCCAGGCGGAAAAGCCGAGGCTGCGGGGCTGGGAATTCCAGTCAGCAAGGAAGGCTGCATCACCCTAGGTAAGTGTCCCTCAGACATCACACAGCAGCATTTCCCCCAAGCCCTATGGTTACAAGCAAGTCCCCAGCCTGCCCAGATTTCAGGGAGGGGCCTAGACCTGGCCTCTCAAGGAAAAGCATCAGGGTCCTGGTGTAGAAAAGCACAAGAGAGAGGACATATTCAGGGCCCTCTTAGAAAACACAAGCTCCTCAGGATGGTGGCACATGCCTGTATTCCCAGCAACTCAGGAGGCTGACACAGGAAAATGGCACGTTTAAGGCCAACCTCAGCAACTTTGTGAGATCCTGTCTCAAAATAAAAAATAAAAAGGGCAGTCAGTGGAAAAGCACCCCTGGTTTCAATCCCCAGGAAAAGAAAAAGAAAGTACAAGCCCCACTGTTGAGCTCCCTGGAAATGGAATTAAAGCAGGCATTTGGGGGCAAGTTTGCAGAGGGGATGCCCTTCCCTGTGTGGGAGGGAGAAGAGCAGGACAGACCAACGGCCAGAGGGCAGCAGAGGTATGGCTTCAGGTCAAGTCCAGCCCTGGACTGACTCCCAGTGGGCTGAGAAACACAAATCACACCAGAGAAGTGCCCTTGCCTCTAAGGAGAGCCAGCCCAGTGGACCATTGGCTCACCCCCACCATGGGCAGAGAGGAAGGGTACAGCTGGGGGAATGGTTTTTGGCAGCCATGGCCAGTCCTTGGTGTGTGTACACTGCCCCATAGATGTGGTAGGGCTCTGTGGTAGGCTGCAGAATGACCACAACATCCTTCTCTCTGCATCCTAATACTTTTACAGGGGACCTTCCTTCTGAGGAGGAACAGGTGGAGTCCATTCCCCACTCCTTAACATCTAGCTTGGCCATGTGACCTGCTTCGGCCAACTGCACATTAGCAAATATTACATCTGCCAGCATCCTACGTGCAGAACCAGCTGAGCCATGTGAGGAGCCCAGGTGTGGCCAGTGGCTGCCCCGCTAAGCCAAGCCCAAACTTCCAGCTCATACAACCAAGGGCCCATAAATGGCTGCCATATAAACCAACTTCCTGAGTTGCTTATCACAGTAAAGCTCACTATACGGCAGCAATGGTGCCCACTACAAAAATATAGCAGCCCAAAGAGCTAGTCACCATCTACAATTGCACAGATGGGCCTGGTCCTTGGCCTTCTGCCCCACTGGCCCTGGCCCCTCACACTGACCTGGGGAAATGTCTGGCTTCCACAGGTGAGACTGTGGCCCCATCAGAAGCTCGGAGACTTCTGAGGATTCTGGAAGCAAGTGGGACCAGCCCCAGGAGTTACTAGACCAGTCCCCCAATCTATGCCTTTGCCATGGGGCTGTCTCTGACCTCAGGGGCCCCAGAGGTTGACCTTGGGTGAAGGACCGTGTCCCTGGGTCATCTGTCCAGTTGCCACAGCTTTATGTTAGAGCCAGGGATCCCTGATGGGAAATGCTATCTGCTCCCTGAAAAACATTTTTTTGGGGGGTCTGTTGGAAAAAGATTTCAGTATTGAATGTTAAGATTTTGCTATGACTAAATTCTCACTGGGCATGGGAAAGAATGGTAGCTATAGTTCAATGTACCATTTGAAGGGATTTAGTGATTTTTCCATTAATTTTTTTAAATGTCAAGGGTATATGTCTTTCTTTGAGGACTCAGCCTATGGCAAAATTTTGGATTTAGAAAGACCCATGGATGCACTCAGGAGTCCAAGAAGGAGGCTGACGGTCTACAATTCAAAAATTACAAAACCGCAAAGTTGTCAGTTAATTTGAAAACCATCTCAATGGAAAATGTTGTAATCTCCCATGTGTAATCCAAGAGAGCAGTTTGGAATTGCAGCTTAAACGAAGCCTTTCGGGAAAGCTTGTTCTGAATACAACGAGGCTCTGCTGAGCAACCGACTCTCATCACAGGAAACACGGGAGGACTGGGTGGAGGACCACCATTCGGCTCCAGCTGGGAGCCGAGCCAGGCCCTCCTCTCTCCTTCCCGGCCCATCGCCCCCTCTTCCCAGCAGGCCTCACAGCCGAGAGAGCCAGCAGAAGGAGCAGTTTTCAATTTTATGGAGCAGTGAGGTTGGTAGTAAATATTTATTAGCTATTTAGTAAATACAATTAAATTTCTGGCTGAGCTTTGCATGGCTCTTTTATTAGAATTAGCTAAGATTTACTCTCAAGTCCGAGCGGACACAGTAGCGCAAAGTGGTACAGACATCAAAGCACAAATGAAAACTGGTGGCGATTACCGAAGGTGAATGGTGTCCTCCAGTCCTGAGCAGCAGAGGCCCTGGTCAGGGAGCCAACACCAAGCAGATGCCTACGTCCTGTCCTTTCCCTGCCCTCTGTCAAGGGACACCATCCTCTCTCCCTACCACAGGCCTCAAGAATCCTTGGTCTCTTCCCCAGGGTTTGCTACCCATTCAGGGCTGGGCCTGTCCACCCCAGCAATGACCCGCCCAGAGCAAGTCGTATATACCGGACTACAGTCCCAATTCCTAGCTCCCTCCCAGGCAGTGTGCTGGACACTCTGACCCGACCAACTTACCCCTTAATATAAATGCCCTGTGACCTTGCCTCAAAGGTTTTCAGCCAGGGAGTCCACGCCTCTAGTGGATCTGCCCACACCAAAACAGGCACACAGATGCCTGTACCTGCATCATTCATGACAGCCAAAAGGCAAAGACAACGAAGATGCCCATCAGCCAGTGAGCAGACAGACACAATACAGCTCGTCCACAGTGGAATGGTATTTGTTAATAAAAGGAATGAAGCCCCGATGCAGACGAAAACAAGGTGAAGCACTATGTGAAAAGAAAGAACAAGCACAAAGGACCCCACACGGCACGGTTACCTGATAAAGGTCCAGAACAGACAAGTCCACTGAGAGAGAAACAGTCCTGGCTGGGAAAAGGGAACGGCAGTGACCACCGAGTCATATGTGGTTTCTCTTGGGGGGAATTAACTTGTTCTAAAATTGTTTGTGGCAGTGGCACACAACTCTAAAAAAAACAACAACCCCTGAATTTTACTCTTCAAAATGTTGAATTGTAGAGTATGCAAATGAGAAAGTCGTCAAGTTATTGAATAAGAATGGAGTCCCTGTTTTTAAAATATTTTTAGCTGTAGATGGACACAATACCTTTTATTTTATTTATTTATATGTGGTGCTGAGGATTGAACCCAGTGCCTCAAATGCGCTAGGTGAGCACTCTACTACTGAGCTAAAACCCCAGTTCAAAAGTTCTTGGGGTACTGGATTGAACTCAGGGGCACTCGACCATTGAGCCACATCCCCAGCCCTATTTTGTATTGTATTTAGAGACGGGTCTCACTGAGTTGCTTAGCACCTCACTGTTGCTGAGGCTGGCTTTGAATTCCCGATCCTCCTGCCTCAGCCTCCCTAGCCACTGGGATTATAAGTGTGCGCCACTGCGCCTGGCTTGAAGTCACTTTTGACAAGCTCAAACCAAAAAGAATACATAAAGCCAGGAGATTATCAGGGAAGGATCGCAGGCACATGTGTTCAATAATAAGAACTATCACCCAGAGACTCTGCCCACAACCTTGCTCTAAGGCCACTGGAACCTTGCACAAAACAACAACAACAAAAAAACACTTCTGCAAGGATGTCTGCCTGACAACTGTCTGTTGGGCCAATGCCACACTCTTGTTATTAGTCCTTCCGACCAAGGGTTATTGTCTCAACACTGATGTCATCCTCCTTGTTTTGCCTTTAAAATGTCCCCTCACCCCAGCCCCCATGCATATGCCCAGTGCTCACTCCCACTGCAGTGCTCTGACACTGAATAAGTGTCAATATTCTTCGGAGAATCTGTTATTTTGGTTGACATGGACTCTATTCAGTTCGGGGGGGATACTAGGGATTGAACCCAGTCCCAACCCCTTTTATTTATTTATTTATTTTAAATGTTGAGATAGTGTCTTGCTAAGTTGCCGAGGCTGGTCTGGAACTTATGATCCTCTGCGGCCTCCCCAGTGGCTGGGATTATAGGTGTGCACCACTGCCCTGCTTCTACTCAATCTTTAAGAAGGCTTTTCTCTTGGATGTGCGTAAGCAACAGTGCGGTCACCGAGGGATCTGCAGCCCTCAATGCCAGCTGTGGGGTTCTGCGGCTTCCCCTGCTGCCCTTGCCCAGCTCCGGAGCCATGATGCCGGGGCAGGTGTGAGGAGTAGGGAGCCGCTCTGCATCGTGGGTGGTGAAGAGCTCGGACTGAGTCCCTCTGATAGTCTAGGCCACGCCATGCTGGTGCCTTCCTGGCAGAGCAGAGAGGGAGACTGTGATGTGCACACTGCTGGACTGAGGGCAGAACAGGAAGAGGCCTGGCTCCTGATGGTCCACAACGCCACACCACCTCCAGACAGTGGTGAGGGTGGCCCTGGACGCTCCATAGATCGTCCCAGATGGAGGTGACCTCGTCCAGTTCCTGGCAACTTCCAGCTTTCTTCACCTTGTGGAACCTCAGGCTGACCCAGCCCTCGAAGGTTAGAGGCAGCTCTTCTATGAAGACCTTTGGCAGAACAATCCAGGGAGGTGGCGGACAGTGTCCCAGCCCCCACTCGGTGGCTGCCCCTCCTCCCTTAGGCAGAACCCAGTTTTGTCCTGGGGTCTGGATGGTCGTCTCTGATTGGCTAAGCTAGTGGTTCTCCAATGAGTGGCTTAACAGGGGTCCTGCAGCCCAGTGCTGCTCAGGGAGCTGTGGGGACGGCTTCGGAGGAACGACTGCGAGGCACATGGAAAGACAGAGGCGAAGAAGGCCTCCCTTCTGCTGCTGCTGGTGACACCCAGAACCATGTCTGCCAAGTGCGGCAGAGGGAAGGCCAATGGCCCTTCAAGATGCCGCCAAAGCTGAGCATCTTGTCATCCCAGCTCCCTGGGAGGCTGAGGCAGGAGAACCACAAGTTCCAGGCCAGCCTGGGCAATTTAGCGAGACCCTGCCTCAAAATAAAAAATAAAGAGGGCTGGAATGTGGCCCAGTGGTGGAGCACTTGCCTAGCCTGTGTGAGGCCTTAGAGGGAGGGAGGAAGGACCAAGTGGCCCGCTGTTTAGGCCAGAGCTGCCCCTCCTCACTTTCCTTCTCATTTTAGGCAGTTGTATCCGATTTCTTTCACTTGCAGCTGAAATAGCCCGGGCTAACCGAGTGGTGAGGTGGAGGGAGCCCCAATCCATACTGATGGTGGGGTGGGCGGCTTGCGGACAGGGTGTGTTCCCTTTCTGCCACTATAATAAATACCCCAAATCACCAATTTGCCAAGAGAAAAGGTTAGTTTTGGCTCACAGTTTTGGAGGTTTCGGTCCATGATTGGCCTTGTGGTGGCACAAACTCACTCACCTCATGGTTGTGAAGCAAAAGAGAAAAAGGAAGAGACCAGGGGTCCACTGTCCAGCTCCAGGGCACCCAGTGACCTAACAGCCATCCACTAGGCCCCACCTTCTAGGGTCCCACCAGAGCCATGCTAGGGACAAACCTTTGTCACAGGGCTCCTGGGGGAACACATAAAATCCAAACTAGAGCATCTGGTGTCACACAGGGGTACAGGCAGGAGTGTCTTCCAAGCAGGTTTCCCGTCGAGCCATCTGGTAATTTGCTCCTGGAAACTCATGTTCCCAGCACGTGCTCCTAGAGACTGTCCCCTATCTGTGGCTGTCGGAGCCGCGCTCTGCCACTGGTTGCTAGAAAGGGGAAAAAGTGCCTTGCCCACACAAGAGTGCGGTCGTGGACTTGAACCTTCCCTGCAGATGCCTAGAGCTTGATTCAAAACAAGACAGAATGTCAGAATCCACAGCACAGTGACCTTCAGACTTCCCAAAAGTCCCCTGGAGGCCCCGAGAGGCCTGAGCAGGGCCACATCCCCCTTCCTGGAGGGTCCCTTGGGGAGAAGAAACCCAGACAGATGTGGGGTTTGAGGGATGGGGGCTCAGGGAGCCCTTGGGGGAGAATGGAGAGCTTGAGGCCACACTGGGTGCTGCTGTCCCACAGGAAGCAGGGTTATGGCCAGAGCCCAGGCAGGACCTCAGGCCTGAGCTTCACTTGATTCCATGAGTCTGTTCATCTTGGAGAAGAGAAGAGGCCCCGCGACAGGCACAGCTGGTGCACAAGCACCATTTAGTTTGGGGAAGTGAAAATAACCCAACGCCTAAGTCAGATTAATCTCAATCTCACCCCAGGTGCCGAGACCCCCACGTCAGAGGGGGTGCCTGCTAACCAGAGCGCAGTGGCACCAGGCTGGTGGGGGGCCATCTAGAGTCTCCTTGGATGGGCTCTGAGATCTGATGGCTGTGTCCCTGCTGACTCAGCTTCCCCACTGCCCACTGTCCTTGTTGGACTCGCTCCTGTCATGACTCTGCCAGGGAGTGGGTCCCACCCTGGCACTCAACACCCAGACAGAAACAATCCTCCAACACAGGCAGCCACCGCCTTCTGCTCCCCGGGCTCCAAGCTCACAGGCTCCCAACCCAGCCGCAGCTCTGCATTTCCACTGGAGATTTATAAAGATTTAATAGCTGAGGGCTGTAATGAGAGCTCAGATTATTAAGATCTCATTTCTCTTTGAAAATATCTCGTGAAGTATTCTCTTACATAATTAAAACTAAATTCCACCTATCAAAATAAATGAAAAGGCTGTTTGGCTCCAGTGTCCTTGAGTGACTCTTTGGGGCCATAGGCTCTTTTCTGTGCTCTCTTTCACCAGATTGACTTAAGTGTCCTGGCTTTCTAAGTGCATTTTCTTCTTCTCTCAGGCCAGTGCTCTTCCTAGCCACACTGGCCAAGCTACTGACCTTCCCGATATATCATCAACCTGCTGATGCACAGGCAGGTCAAAAAAAAAAAAAAAAAAAAAAAAAAACAGAAATCCATGTGGATATCAGATGTTGACACCCACCAGACAATCCCAAAATAAAGACTTATATATATTCTGAGAATGCAACTTTATCTATACTTAGGATGTGGAATCCAGTCTCACTGAATGACAGTGAGCTCATCACCTCTGAAAGTCAGAGCTTGGGCACCTGATTTTTTTTGTGGGGAGGAGGTGCTGGGATGAAGCCAGGGCCTTGTGCATGGTAGGCAAGCTCTCCACCACTGAGCTACACCCCCAGCTCTTTTTTTATTTTGAGACAGGGTCTCACTAAATTGCCCAGGTGGCCTGGAACTTGGGATCCTCCTGCCTCAGGTTCCCAAGTAGCTGGGATTACAGTCATGTGCAAAGGGTCCAGTTGGAGGAACAGTTCATGGGATGTCACCAAGGCACCTCTTGGTGTCGGGGATCTCTGGGTGGACCCTTTGTGACACTGCTCTCACAGTGAGGTGTCCCGAGGTGAGGCTGTTGTGATGAATAAAAGAAAGACCAAGCAGGCCAAACCAACTCAATGTCCTTTTCTCTGCACATCCTGGGCATATAAGTTGTTTTCCATGCACTCCAGTGGTCTGACTCTGAACTTCCCTAATAAGAGTCTTATTCACACACTACACAACCTACCAGTGTCCTGGGTGCCAGGTGGACACTGATGGCCACAGTGTAGGGACCTCACTGACAAATGTGCACAAACACAATCCTAATTGTGCAGTTAGAGGAGCAAATGCATTGGATACTTCCAAGGCGGGGCAGGATGTGGGCAGCAAAGTGCCCCCAGGCAGCAGTCTAAGGGTCTGCTGTTCTTGATGTAGACATCTCAGACCTGGATACAGTAAAGGGAAGAGTTTTAACTAATTAGTTTATTAGGACCACTCTCTGTCACATGGAGGAAAATGTCATGAGAATGTCTAATTCAAACCTAGTGACCTTGAGGACCATCAGGACCAGAACTGTGTTTGTCAAATGGGAGGCGGGAGGTTACCAAAGCCATTTCTCTGGAGTGCGGGGCCAGACTCTCCAGGCAGCAGGTGGGTTGCTTCTGGGAATTGAGGAGAGGCTGGGGCTGTAGTCAGGGCCACATCTGGGAAGGGTTGGGAAGGGGTGCCCTGAGCCCAAGTCAGAGGTTGTTGCAGAGAACCAGGGGGCCTCAGGCAGGGTGGGCTTCTGAGGATTAAGACTGCTGCAGGGGTTCCTCTGTGGGGCTGGGGCTGGGGGTAGCCCTGATTGGCCAGGGAACTGCGAGGCAGCGACTCTGCTGTGAGCTGGAGGCCTGGAGGGGAAGCTGCAGTGTGGACCAGGCTGTCCGCTTGGAGACGCCCAGGCTACTGTTGCCTCCTGCCCACAGGTGGCTGCAGCCATGTGGAGGACCCTGGCCCCAGGGACCAGAGGGGCACCCACCAGACTCAGTGATGCCTCAAGAGCATGAGCAGCTCAGCCATTAGGCCAGGGCTTCTGGGAAAAAGTCTTAGGATGCATCACGGCAAGCGTAGGATCTTTGTCTGGGGGTCTCAATGAAGTTATTTGTGTTTTTAATTGGGAAACCCACCAGGAATGCTCATATTTCCTGTGTATGCTCCGGGTTAATGGGGGCTTTCCTGTCCTGGGGTGTATGCCTGAGCACCACCCCTGCCCCTAACTGCACCGCCAACTAAGGGCCCCTGGTTCCCTCCCTCCTGGCCTGGCAAGACCCACAGGGCACACAAGCAGATCTAGAAGGCTGCACGTGGCCCTGCGGGGAGCAGTGCATCTGGGCCACTGGGCGGTCTGTCCAACTGATGCTAGTGACCGTGCTGCAGCCCATCTGTACTCAGGCCCTCTGGGTGTGCCCCCATCATCCACAGTCCATGGGGAAGGGGTTTGCGAGAACGCTGAAGCCCTAGAGGGAAAGTAGCTTGTTCAGATCAGCAGCTCCTGGGCAGTAGAGCTGAGATTGGGCCCTGCCGCTGCCTGGGCCTCCCTGTCCTCCCCAGGCGCACCTCCAGGACACCCCAGGTCTTTGCCAGAAGTGTGGGTGCTTTCTGCAGGGCTCCTCTGCATTCTTGGCCTTGATAACCTTGGAACTTGGTGCCAGGGCCTTGGGAGCCCCCACAGACCTCCCGCCTCTCCCTAGCCCCGGTAGATTCCTCTTCCCCTATCCAGGTCCTCCAGCTGGTCCTCGCAGGCCTGTGGGTCAGGTGGTGAGCTCTGCGGCCACTCCTGCATCCTGAGACAAGAGGCTGCCCGGGCTGCGCTCGCCAGGGCCAGGGCTCCCCGCAGAGCCCATATGGCCTGGTCCTGGGCTTTTCTTAATGGTGAGTTTTCTAATGCACTGTCCCCTTTACAACTTTATTATTAGTTGGCATTCTCAGTCAAGGAAGAGCTTTCTCTTCTCTCCATTCCCCCCCTCCACGGTGCATACTAGGCAAGCACTGAACCACTGAGCCCCATCTCTGCCCCCTGGGGTTGATTTTAAAGGATGTTATTGACCCTTTAACTTCTCGGGGATTGTTGGGCCTGCAGACCTTCCTATCTCATGAGTCACAGGTATCGACCACTGTCACCTACCCAGGGCCAGGCCCCTGAGGCTTAGGTTTGGCCTGCCCTCTGTGTGCCTGTTCCACACCCTGATTTCTGCACAGTCATGGTGGACAGTGCTGGACAGGACAGGGTGCGTGTCAGGTCCACGAGAGGAGGCCCATGCGAGGAGCTGCTCTGGCTCCTGAGGTTCCAGGTTTCTCTGGAGCCAGGAAGGACCCCCTTCAGCACAGCAGGCAGGAGCGTTATCATCCAGCCATTCACCACCTTGATCAGAAGCTGCTGGACAGGCCCAGCCTCCTGCCCTCCCACGGGCTGTCCTGAGATGCTGATGCCTACCGGACTCCTTAGGGTCCCCTGAAATGATGGTCTCACTCCATCATCGCAGGTGGACTCGCCCTCTCAGGAGTGGCTCTAGCGTGGCCCCAGTGTCCAGGCATTCGCTGATCATCAGAGTGATTGTTGGTGACTCGCTGAATACCATTTGTTGACTCTGGGTTTGCACAGCCACGGATATTCAGATATCTCAAACTACGCTCCCTGCTGTTTCCTGGCTAATGCAAGTGAAACCAGAACATTCTGCCTGGGTGCAGTGTGGAGCCTCACTGTCACCACTGGATAATGGACAAGAGAGGGCCCCCATCCTCTGAGAAAACACACAGAGAAGACTTCATCAAGTGCAGGCCAGAGGGTAGGCAGTGCACAGATGTCAGCAAATAGAACATTCAGAAAGCCGAGACCCCCGGCCCCACGCAGGCGCCACTGAGGCCACCAGGACAGGCACTGTGCACCACTGTCTCGACCCCCAGGTCCAGGCTCTGGGATTAGCTCCTGTACCTGTGGCCTGGGTTGTCTCCATACATCCTGAAACTAGCACACCTGGAGCACAGCAAGCCAGCAGGCGAGCCGCCCAACCAGGTCCTGCTGCTCTCTGCCCAGCCCCTGGCTACTGCTGCGGTTGGTGCAGGGTACCTGGCGGGCCAGCTGCTCCCTTGCAGATGTCAGGGTGGCAGTGGGCGCAGGGACACAGGTGGGTCTTATGCAGGGCCCTGCTGTTTGCTTGCTGATTCCTGGGACTAGGAATGCTCTATTGCAGCCCCAAGGGAGGCCTGCACCAGACCTGCACTGAGCCCAGTTCCGGGGAGCGTCGGCTGAGGGTGGGCGGGCAACACAGGGCCAAATTCTGCTGCAGAGGCAAAGAGTGGCAGGAAGTCCACAGACTACCCAGGACCTTGGAGAGACACATGACAAGCGACAGCCACAGGGACCATGTGGGGAGGGGAGACCTCCAGGGCCCAAAGAGGCTGAGACAGTCTGGGAGGAGGTGACGACAGCATCCTGGAGACCGAGGCACTAAAAATAGCAGGGGCCTGGCCTCCGAAACTCACTCCACTTCGCCCCTAGCAGGTGGTGAGACAGGAATAGGCAGCCAGATCCCAGAGGGGTGGGCTCCGGATGCCCCATCTCCTGTGGCCTCCTGAGGAGGGGTGCAGTGGACAGGCTGGGCAGAGGACTCCAGATCCTAGGTCTGAGCTACAGGCAGAATGAGGAAGGACTGGTCATCTCAGGCCATCTCTGGGGACCTCAGGGTAATCAAGGGAGAGGCCACAGAGGCTTAAGGACCAACCAGAATCCCAGCAGCCCCAGCACAGTCTCAGCCTCCAGAGCCAGAGCCAGGGTTGTGTCCATGCGTGGGTCCTCACCAGCACCCTGCCCACAGGTCTGATCTTGGAGAGCCACGCAGTTGGGTGTTGCAGAGAGCGGGCGGCCATGCCTGTCCCAGAGCTCAGGGCTCACCAGAGGACCAGGCTGCCTGTGGCCCATGTCCCCAGGGCAGGGTTGGGGAAGGAGGGTGTGTGCTGGGCTGTGTGGTTGGGGGAGGTTGGGCATGGGCATTCCAGTCCTGGGCAGAGGGTGCAGGGGCCAGGCTGACCAGCACAGGCCACTGCCTGCTAGACCTTCAGCCCCAAGCTTCTTGGAAGTGACATAGTCTGTAGGCTAAAAAGGTTCTGTCACCAAAATACAGCCACCAGGGCGCCAGACACCCAGGGAGAGGCCCGGCCACACTCTTGGACATTGAGCTCATGTTTTCAAAATATCGCACCTTGTGACTGCTCCCAGCAGGGCCAGAGGAGCTCGGGGCCTTCGCTGTCATCCTTTTTATTAGTGAGCAAGAGTGGCCAGCTCCAGAGCCTGGAGTCAGGCCCCACAGAGCCGGGTACCCAGGGGGCACAGGTGGGCAGCTCGGGGGTGGGGCTGCACCCGCACATCACCAAGAGGTGCAGATGTGGGGACAGGGAACCCGACACGCCCCTGGAGAAGATGGTAAAATGACCAAAAGACTCCTGTCCCCAGCAAGCCGTTCTCCCTCCAGTGCCCACCAAGGACATGGCATACGTCAGTTCCTGGGCTGGGGGCTGTGGCAGATGAGAAGTTCTGTGCACTGGCACAGACACACAGGTGAACGTGGGACCCTCTGAAGCTGTGTGCCCTTCAACTCCTGGCAGGGCTGGGCACAGAGCTGCCAAACCCTGGTCCTCGGCAGGATGTCTACCACATCCCGGGGCCACTGCCCAGGCTGCTGGTTAGGCCCTTCTCCACCTTCCCCCACGGGGTGGTGTCCCTGCCCTGCCGCAGGCCTTCTGAGCAAATGGGGAGACCCTGGCCAGCTATGCCTGGGGCCCCGAGCTAGCTATCCTTCCTGGCACCATGTGTAGCTCCGCTGTCATCATGAAGTGCTGTTTGGGGCAAAGGGCCAAGGCTGGGCAGAAGCCCATCTTGCAGGGGTCTTTGGCTTCAACTCACCGTGGCCCATCACCTGACACCTCCTTGCCGGGTGCACAGAGACCTCGGCAGGGGGTGGGCGAGCTTCCTCACTGACAGGAGCCCCGAGTGCATCCCTGCAAGGCCCAGCCAGCCCAGCCTCAGAGGACTCCTGCTCCTTCCCACAACCCTCTGCCACATGTGCCCCGGCACCCTGGGGCACAGGCAGGAAGCAGGTCCTGGGGCTTCTGAGGTCCCAGTCCCTCTCCACACTCAGGTGGGCTCCTGGGGCAGGTGTGATCTCCACTGACCGACGGTACCCTGAGGCATCCCCACGTGTCCACCTTCCTCTGAAGCCTCCCCAGATCCCAGGCCTTGGTCTCTCACCAAAGCCCTTCTCTGCACACCCAGAAGTACAGGCCGCAAATATTCAGGGCTGAGCAGGAACCCAGAGAGGCCAGCTGAAGACAGAGGACTGCACGGGAACTCAGAGAGCTGAGAGATGACCAGTGGGCAGGAGGGGCAGCCGCCTCAATAGGTGAGTGGACTGAGGTCCAGGACAGATTTCCCCAGAACTAAGCTGAAGGCCCAGGGACCCCCTTGCTTCTCAGGAAGGCCCGGGTATCTTCTTGGGGACTTGTCAAGAGGTTCTGGGAACAGTAATGTCCCAAATGTCCCTGAGCCCTGCCGCTCTCCCCAGGCCCTGGCTGCCCATTTGGTCACTCTGGTAGTTCATGAGCCCAGCCAGTAAGGAGATACTCACCCTCGGCAGGCAGGGTACTCATGTCCCCTCCCAAAAGCCAGCCCAGGGAATAGCAGGGGACAGTATTTCCCAGTGACACAAGGCTGGGTGGAGGAGCCCTGAGCTGCCTAGCCTGCCTGGCCTCCAGAGAGGACCCCCGGCCCAGAGCAGACCACCCCTTCCCAGAAGAAAGTGTGTGAGGTGGAATCTGTGGCCCTGCATCCTGCTGACCATAGCCCCGAGGCTCAAGGCCCCACCAAGTCTCCCTGTAGTAGCCTGGAGGGTCCCTGATGGCCCCAATAGTTGGACTGAGCACAGGGCTACACCTGCTGACACTATCCAAGTCCTTGCTAGGGCTGTTTCCCTGCCTTGCCCTGGATGCCCTCACTCTGTCCGTCCACCCTGAGGCGGACTAGCCTTGCAGGTCCAGGGCTTCTGCACCCTGTAGGCCTTGCATCCACTGGCCAGGAGGGATGCGTCTTTCTCCTGCGCCCCACGGCACTGATGGCTCCAGAGATGGAGGGGCCGTGGAGGCCTGGGGAGGCCCTGACCCTAGTCCTGATGGATGCTCAATAGCAGGGGTGGTCATGTGCAGGAGGCCCTCCAGGTCTGGAGTCACTGGGCCTGGGTTCAAATCCTGTCTTTGGCACAGCCTTGCTGCAGAGTTTGGGACAAGCCCCTCTCTCATTAGCAAGTGGGACAAAGGCCAGCTGTTGAGAGGATGGAGTCACATGACATGACTTACATAAGCTGCTGCCAGGCTCAGCCCCAAACTCTGAAATGAATGAGAAGCAGGAGACATAAGGACCCAGGATCCATGCTGTCCTGTGTCTGGGCCCTGGTGGCAGTGGTGAAGCACCAGTGTCCAGCCTCAGGGGCAGGGGCAGGTGCAGACTGCTGCATGTGCCCAGCAGTGAGGTGGCCGTGCTCTTGCTTCAGGTGAGGCGCTGTTCCCAGCAGGAGCCACCTGGCTGGCTCTCGTGCCCTCTCGGAGATTCCGTGAGCTTCCCGACTCCTGTTCCACCAGCAGTGGTGTCAGGACAGTCCCCACGGTGGCTGTGGGGTTGCTCCTCCTCCCTCTGTTCTGCCAGGGATTGCTTTGTGTACTTTTAAGTGGTTACAGACCCATGTGTGTTCCTGCCCTGCATCTTCCCAAGGAGCTGACCCTTTAATCCTTATGCAACATTCCTCTTTGTGACATCCCTCTTTGGCCAAGAGGTCTGTTTTGTGCCACACTGTCATGGACGGCCCGCTCTCTTGGGCTCACCTTGTGCGTAAATCTCTTCCATACTTCTACTTTCCACCCGTCTTACCTGGGCCTTTGCACTGGCAGTGTCTCGGTGGGTTACAGATAGCTGGGTGGGCCTTTCATTATTTCACAGCACTAGTGGTAGAACCCAGGGCCTCGCGGGTGCAAGACAAGTGCTATGCCACTGCGCTACACCCCCAGTTCCTGGATTTGGCTTTTCCAAAAACGTGATCTAACAGTCTTTGCCTTTGAATTGGAGTGTTTATCCCACCTGCATGGTCTTGGAATGAGGTCAGGAAATAGTCTAGCACTTTGCCGGCTCGTCCCCTCTCCCTGGCCTCCCCAGCCCCTCTCCCTGGCCTCTCCGGCCTCTCTCCCCGGTCCCCTGTCCTATCTCTCTGGCCTCCCTGGCCCCTCTCCTGCCTTCTCTTGTGTCACGCAGTGCTTTTCAGTGTTCCCCATTTTCCCATCACGTTTTCAGTAATGGCTGCAGAAATCTCTGCATTTTCACAGACCCTAGTTTGCTCAGAACTGGTCTCGAAGGACATAAGTTAAACATAGTAATGGTGCCCCTTCTGTGACGTTGAGCCCAGGGCTTTCATCACCTATCACATCAACATGGCTTAGGCACAACAGGCATCGTCATTTTCGTTTTGAAGAGTGGAGCTCTTAAAGAAGTTAAGAAACAGGGCTGGGGGGCCGGGGATGTGGCTCAAGCGGTACCGCGCTCGCCTGGCATGCCTGCGGCCCGGGTTCGATCCTCAGCACCACATACAAACAAAGATGTTGTGTCCGCCAAAAATTAAAAAATAATAAATATTAAAATTCTCTCTCTCTCTCTCTTAAAAAAAAAAAAAAGAAAAAGAAACAGGGCTGGGGATGTGGCTCAGAGGTGGAGCGCTCACCTAGCACGGGTGGGGACCTGGGTTCGATCCTCAGCACCACATAAAAATAAAATATTGTGTCCATCTACAACTAAAAAATAAAATAAAATAAAGAAGCTTAGAAACAAAATGAGAAGCAAATGCACAATGTGCCTGATGTCAGCTTAGGACTCTCCTCTTCAAATCGACCCTCTTTGTCCTGCTTGGACATGCTGAGCTGGCCCTGGCCAACATTCCTGCTTTGCCTGCTTGAACCATGCTAGGCTTTGTCAGGAGAGGACACTAGAGGGACACTGCAAGGCCACCTCAAGAAAGGGCTTCCCTTCCTGGCCCCCATTGCACAGCAGTCATTGCACAGGCTGGCAGGAGGCCCACTGGGGCTCAGGGTCCAGGGAGTCTCCTACCCGCCCAGTGGGTCACTTCCTGTGAACCAGCCTCAGCCAGCACCTCTGTCATGCCACAGTGACCAGGCCGCACACTCCCAGGGCAGCCTCCACCTCCCCACCGAGGACCCTCTCACCCCTCTTCCAATGTGCATCCCTCCTGATCCACTCTCCCGACCTCCACATGTGGCAACTGCCTCTGCATTTGCTACCCTCCACTCCCTCACGGCTCTCTTCCCAACTCTTAGTAGTTGACTGTCCCTTTACCAGTTTAAAATTCGTCGTTAAAAATCTCCCTGTTCCAGTTAGGAGAGCAGTTTCTGTCTCCGCTGGACCCACCAGGTGCCCAGTCTCTCCCACTTGCCCCACACCAGGCCTGTTGCTCTCCACTCCCACCTGGGGATGCGAGGTGCCAACCCTGCCCCAGCCACTCCCTTCAGTCTCAGGGAGTCAAGTCCTGCTGGTGACGCCCTCTCTCCATTTCTGTCTCCCTTCTGAGGAATAGTTTCCCTGAAGGTTGGCTCTGACTTCGTGGTTTTTATTTTAGCACTTTGAACGAGCCACTTCAGTGGTTTCTGGTCTGTGGAAGCCAGCTGCTGTCCCCTCAGGACACCTGCCTTGTTCCTCTGGCTACTGGTGGAGGATTCCAGCAGCTGGACCAGGATGGACCTGGAGTCCTGCTCTGGGTTCATGGAGATTCTTGGACTCCTAATAGGACATTTATGCTGGACGCCTTTTTTTTTTTTTTTTTTTTTTTTTAGTACCAGGGGTTGAACTCCAGGTGCTCAACCACTGGGCCACACCCTCAGCTCTTTTTATTTTTTTATTTACTTATTTATTTTTGGTACCAGGAATTTATTTTTGGAACCCAAGGGCACTCAACCACTGGGCCACATCCCCAGCCCTATATTGTATTTTATTTTATTTCAGGTCCCACTGAGTTGCCTAGCGCCTTGCTAAGTTGTTGAAGCTGGCTTTGAACTCGTGATCCTCCTGCCTCAGTCTCTGGAGCCACTGTGCCCAGATTTTTTTTTTTTTTTTCTGATTGGTTAATATTTATTAACATCTTGAAGTTCACTAGTCCTGTCCTCTCTAACCTGCTGTTAAATCTATCTTTGTTGAAAAAAAAAAAAAAAAAAAAAACCCAGTTCTTCATTTTAATCATACCTTTCAGCTAGAATCTCCATTTTTAATAGTTTTTAAATCTCTGTTCACTCATTGAAAACATTTTTCTCTTAATTACCGGGGCACATTTGCATGAGCTATTTTGAAGACTTCACCTGCTAAATCCAATATCTATAGAGTCGATTTCTCTTGACTTTCTTTTTTCTGATGGTGAATCACCCTTTCCGCTTCTTCACATGTCTGTTAATTTGTTTGAAAAGTGGGCACCGCGGATATTTTAGTGACTAAGACTGTTTGTCCCTGCTTTAGAGGAAAGTTAACTTGCTGTACTAGACCACTGCTCTGTCCCACAGGGCATGGCAGCTGACCTTCTGCTCTTCTTCAGCTTTCTTGGACGGCTATTGGTCAGCCTGCTTCCCGGTGACCTGCCTGGGCCTGGGTCTGTAAGGTTGTGCAGTCAGTCAAGGATTTCAGTAAAGTTCACACCTAGATTTAGGGACCTATTGTCTTTGAGGTCCCCTTGCTTTTTTTCTTTTTTCGTGTGTGTGTGTGTGTGTGTGCGCGCGTGCGCACGTGTGTTCGGGTACTGGGGACTAAACCCTGGCTGCTCTACCACTGAGGTAGCTTTTTTCCTTTATTTTTTGAGACAGTCTTGATAAATTGCAGAGGCTGGCCTCACATTTGCAATCCTCCCACCTCAGCCTCCCCAGTAGCAGGGATGACAGGCATGCACCATTGCACCTGCCTGTTCCTTTGCTCCTGAGGATTCTCCCTACATTCGCAGCGTCTCTGCAGCACCAGGCTCTCCTCTGATGCGTCACACAAGTCAAGCTGCACACTGAGCACAGCTGGGTCACTGAGTTGAAAGCAGTGAGCCCATAGGTCTCTCCCAGGGCCCTGCCTTCCTAGAGCAGAGCCATCTGCTGTCCTGCTGAATGGCCTGCGGACTGCACCACGGGCACAGTTGTGTGGCCAGGTATTTGGGCAGTTTCTATCCTGAGTTTGAGTCTCACCCCTGTGCGGCTCCCTCACTTGCAGCTCCTTCAGGATGACAGGGATGTGTGGCCCTGTGGCAGTCTCCACACAGGCTGGGAAAGCCGGGCAGCCCCTGTGAGCTCTCAATTCTTCCCCTTCTGGTCCTGGCTTTCCGGGCGGACTCCCTCAGCTTTTAAAGGGCCGGAGTGTGCTTGTTGGCCTCAGCATCTTACTCAGAAAACCACCACGTGTGTCCCCACGGTGCAACCACGGCTGCCGACGGACCCCAGGACTCCCGCATCTCACAAAACTGGAATTCTGTACCCCTGAGCGCCACTCCCCGCCCCCAGCCGCCAATCTGGGTGTTTGTCTTTTGGTCACTGGTTTATTTTGCTCAGCATGGCTTCCTATCCATGTTGTCACATGTGTCAGAATCTCCTTCTTTTTAGGGTTGGGCAGTACTCCATTGTAGGGCTGACCACCCTTGTCTTTCCATTCATCTGTGGACGACCGGCCATTCCTACATCTTGGCTACCGGGGATGGGGCCTCCGTGGATGTGGGGGTAGAGGTGTCTGCTAAGCCCTTGCTTTCGATGCTTTTGGGGACATGCCCAGAAGTGGCAATGCTGGACCATGTGCTAATTCGCCTGTGTCTGGCCTGGGCCCATCACAGGGCTGGCAGCATGGTGACCCCTGGGTTGTGCTCCAGAGAAGAGGGCTCAAGAGCCAAAGGGAAATGTCCGTCTGCTCGGGGTTGGGCCCGCGAGTGTTGGCTGCTCTCACCGACTTCTCCCTCTCATCCCCACTTCTCCCTGCGCATTGGTGGGGAGCCAGAGGGTGAAAGGAAGTAGGGCTGGAAGGAAGAGGGGCGCCATCCCAGGAGGGTCACGACAAGCCACCCTCCGTCATAGGGGTGTCCTCAGTCTGGGCTGCTTTACCTTTTCTTGCAGATCTGGGGTGAACAATTATCCCAGTTAGCCTGGGACTGTCCCCATTTCAGCACGAAATTCCTGAATCCCAGGAAAACTGAGGTGGCTGGCCACTCTAGGTGGAGTGACCCTTTGGATGGTGGGTGTAGAGATTTGGAAAAGCAGGAAGTCACACAGACCCCATCACACTGAGGTTGGCCAGGGCCTGAGAGAGGCCCAGCCCACTTTCCGCTCCACAGTGGGCAGCGGGGCTGACCTGGCCTTCCCCAAAGACAGGATGTGATCCAGATGCAGACCCTTCCTGGTAACAAAGAGGTCACTCGGTCAGCAGCACTAGAGAGACTGGCAGGCTGTCTGTCTGTGTCATTCTTCTGAGGCTGTGTCACCCTCCTCAGGCCCCGAGCTGGCCCCTGGTGTGCTTCCCTCTGGCATTAGAGGACAGGAGGCAGGGGCAGCTCCACACACGCCTGCTGGCACTGGAAGGCCCGTTGGCCTGTGTGCCTCGGTGATCCACTTGCTCTAAGCCACTGGATTGGTGTGGACAACTCTTCTCTCTCAGGCCCGAAGCCCGGGTCTGGTGACAGGAGAGGCAGCACCCTGGGCTGGGTGGAGGAACGGCAGCAGGCTGAGCCTGCCAGCAGGCTGCAGATGCAGCTCTTTGGCCAGCTGCTGGGGCCCCAGGCCTCCTGCAACCCAACCCTATCTCTCCATGGCTGTCCTCCCACTGTCCCATACAGCCCCTGACACAAGCAGGCACCTTCCCCTCCTCACCTCTCCCTCCTCTCAGCCTGGGAGGAGGTGTGAGGCTGCGCACAGTCCACTCAGGCTGGACCCTGGTGCACCAGGCCGTGGGGATACTTCTTTTTTCTAGTGGGAGTGACAGGTACTGGGGATTGAACCCAGGGGCACTTAACCACTGAGCCGCATCCCCAGCCCTTTTTAATTTTTTATTTTGAGTCAGGGTTTTGCCCTGTGGCTTAGGGTGTTGAGACTGGCCTGAACTTGTGATCCTCCTGCCTCATGGGAAAAGCCGTCTTGGCACTGGACACGGAGTAGCCTGGCTGTGCCCACAGGACAGAGCAGCCAGAGGACTTGGCTCTCATTCTGTGAGAGGCCCCTACTTGGCAGCACCTCAGGGTCTTTCCCACTAGCACCTTCTCTAACTCAAACAGGAGCAGGCAGCTATCTGAGGCTTCCTGGAGAGGGGGCCTCTAGAACACACGGACCACCCTCTGGGGCTGCCGGGTGTGCTGCAAAGGGGCAAGTCCTTTTCCTGGCCTACCAACCTGTCCCTCTGCTCTTTCTTGCTCTCCGAGCCCAGGTGAGTTCTCAGGTTTCCCAGCTGCATGTAGATTGGGCACATGGTCTCTCTGGGCCTGTTTCCATGGGGCTGGAAAGTTGTTGGGAGAATAAAGAGTGTCCAGGTCTGGCCCCAGCATGCAATTCGATTCGTGGTCCATCTGTTCAGTCAGAATTTGTGGGGCACCTGCTGAGTGCCAGGAATTCTGACACTCAGATTACAGCAGCCACTGACACAGTCCTTGCACCCTAATGGAGGGAGACAGCAAGCAGGAAAGAAAAACAATCATACAGCATGTCAGGAAGTGACTACCAGGGGCAGAATGTCCTCGGGTGGTGGCTGTGTCCAGGTATGTCAGGAACGGAGAGGAGGCAGGAGGCAGGAGTGGGGGAGAGGGAAGGTGGCAAGACAGGGTCAGAGGGGTGGATCATTCAAACTGGTCATGGGCCGTTATTCCTTTATGTCTGACTACATTAGGCAGGGTCTCAGCCGAGCCTGGCCAGGAGGTGGGAAAAGCACCCTCCTCACTTCTCTAGGAAAGGTCACGTGCAGTGGTACACGCCTGTAATCCCAGCAATGTGGAAAGCTGAAGCAGGAGGACTGTAAGTTTGGGAACAGTCCGAGCAATTTAGTGATATCCTGTCTCAAAATAATAAATAAAATCAATCCCAGCCCTGTAGATTGTTTTGGTAATATGGCCATTTTGATTATCGTCTATCCATGAACATGGGAGATATTTGCGTCTTCTGAGTCTTATTCAATCTTGTTCTTTAATATTCTATAGTTTTCATTGTAGAGGTCTTTCACCTTCTTGGTTTATTCCCAAGTTTTTGTTTGTTTTGTTTTTTTTAGGTTATTGTGAACAGAAGAGTTTTTCTGATTTCTTTCTCAGCAGATTCATTGTTGGAGTAGAGGAAACTATTGATATTTGTATGTCAATCTTACATCCTACCACTGTGCTCAACAGTACAGCAGTATACTGAAGAGTACAGCTCTAGAAGTCTTCTGCTGGAGTTTTTTGGGTCTTCTAGATATAGAATTATATTATTAGCAAACAGAGATAATCTGAATTCTTCCTTTCCTATTGTATCTCTTGGATTTTCTTCTCCGGCCTGAGGGCTCTGGCTAGTTTCAAGGATCATGTTGAATAGGGGTGGTGAGAGTGGAAAAGCTTTCTTGATGTTGGCTTTGAGTTTTTCATGTATAGCCTTTACAATTTGGAGGTAGGTTACTTCTATCCCTAGTTTTCTTCACTGTTTTTTTTTTTAAATTATTATGAATGGTGTTGGATTTTTTTGGAGACTTTTCCTGCATCTACTGAGATGATCATGTGGGCTTTGTTCTTAATTCTATTTATGTGGTGAATTACATTTATTGATTTGTGTATGTTGAACCAATCTTTCATCCTGGGATAAAGCCAACTTGATTTTCTTCATGTGTTTTGAAAGCAGACTGTGTGTGTGTGTGTGTGTGTATGTATATATATATATATATATATATATATATATATATATTTTTTTTTTTTTTTTTTTTTTTTTTTTCTTTTTCTTTTTTTTTTTCCCCCAGTACTGGGGGTTGAACCAGAGGCACTTAATCACTGAGTCATATCCCCGGCTTCCCTTTTTTTTTTTTGTCTTTTGAGATAGGGTCGCATTAAGTTGCTTAATGCCTTGCTAAGTTGCTGAGGCTGGAATTGAACTTGCAATCCTCCTGCCTCAGTCTTCTAAGCGACTGGATAATAGGCACCTGATAAATTGCTAATATCTTATTAAAGGTGTTTGCATCCACGTTCATCAGGAGTATTGGTTTGTAGTTTTCCTTGATGTGTCTTTGTCAGATTTGGGTATTAGGGTGATACTTGCTTCACAGAATGAGCTTGGCAGTGTTCCCTCCTTTTCCAATCCATGGAGTACTTTGAGGAAGATTGGCATTAGGTCTTCTTTGAAGGTGTGATAAAACTCAGCTGAGAATCCATCTAGTTCCAGGCTTTTTTGTTGTTGTTGTTTGAAAGCCTTTAATTGTTGCTTGACATTGGTCTATTTCTGACCATAAATTACACTATGGAACTTCAGTTAAAAAAAAAAAAACAGTATGGTATTGGCATAAAAATAGACATGAAGACCAATGGAATGGAAGACTCAGAGACAAACTCAAATAGAAACAGTCATCTGTTAGGGGCTGGGGTTGTGGCTCAGTGGTAGACAAAGGTGCCCAAAACCCATATTGGAGAAAAGACAGCTTTTTCAACAATTAGTGCTAGATAAACTGGATATCCACGTGTAGAAGAATGAAACTGGATCCCTATCTGTCACCCTGCACAAAAGTCAACTCAAAGTGGATCAAGACCCAGAAATTAGGCCCCCAAAACAATGCAATTTCTACACAACATATTTCTGTAGGGACTGACTTCCTTAATAAGACTCCTAAAGCTTAAGAAATAAAAACCAGGAATGCAAAAATGGGATGGCTTCCAATTAAAAAGCTACTGCACAGCAAACAAGAATATGAAGAGAAAGGCCACAGAATGGGGGAAATCTTTGCTAGCTGTTTTTCCAATAAGGGATTAATATCCAAAATATATAAAGAACTAAAAAAGGAACATCAAAAACCAAGGAACTCAATCAATAAACAGGTAAATGAAATGAACAGATATTTCTCAAAAGAAAAAATATAACAAACATATGAAAATATGTTCATATTTAGGAATCAGAGGAATGCAAATCAAAACTACAATAAGATATCATCAAAAATACAAATAATAATAAATACTGGTGAGGATGTGAGGAAAAAATTATTGATGGAACTATGAATTAGTACTACCACTCTGAAAAGCAAGGTGGAGATTCCTCAAAAGACTAGGAATTGAACCATCATATGACTCATATATCCCAGTCCTTGGTATTTATCCCAAAGTACTAAAATCAGCACAGTATAGTGCACATGCACACCAACCTTTATAGCAGCACGATTCACAATAGCCACGTTATGAACTCACCCAGGTGCCTATCAACACACAGATGAGTAAAGAACATGTGGCATATATATCCAATGGAGTTTTACTCAGCTAAAAAGAAAAAATAAATTGTGTTATATGCTGGTGATTAATAGATGGAGCTGGACAAATCCATGTTAAGTGAAATAACCCAGGCTCAGAAACTCAAGGGTTAAATGTTCTCTCTCTTATGCAGAAGCTAGATAGAAAAAAATAATTTCAAAAAGAAAGGAAATTCCATGAAAATAGCGGGAAGAACAGTAGAGTAAGGGAACCAAGGGGAGGAAGGGAGACAGGGAAGGAGAGGAACTGCAGGACGAAATCAACGAACCACATGCAGGTGAGAATATGTCAACGATTCTGCTTCTGTGTCTGCCTATAATTCATCAGTTAAAAAACAATAAATTAATAAAAGGAAGAAGACCAATAGAGTAGAGGAAGGAGGTGAGGGAGAGAAAGAGGGGGAGGAAAAGGGGAAATACTGGGGATTGCCATGGAGCAAATTATATGCATGAATGAATATGTCAGAATGACCCCCCTGGGGCTGGGTTGTAGCTCAGCAGCTTGTTTAGCATGTGTGAGGCCCTGAGTTCCATCCCCAGTACCACACACACACACACACACACACACACACACACACATGAACCCCTTTATTATGTTTAACTATAATGCCCTAATAAAAACATAAAGAAAGAGACATGGCATTGGATTTAGCCTCCATCATAAACTACTATAAAAAATAAGCAATAGGAACTGGGGTTGTGGCTCAGTGGTAGAGCCCTGGCCTAATATGTGTAAGGCACTGGGTTCAATCCTCAGACCACACAAGAAAATAAATAAAATAAAGGAACTGTGTTCATCAACTGAAAAATAAAAAATAAATTTAAAAAAAGAATATGGCAAAACTGAAGTAGGTTCACTCTACCAAAACTGAATCCAACATACCCAAATGATTGGCAGGAAATTTATGTGCCTAAAAAAAGAAACTGTAACACTAAATACAGATAATACAGTCCAGAATTTCTGTAACATGTCATTAGCAATGTCTAATAAACAACAAAATGGCTAGACATACAAAGAAGCAGAAAAGGAAAGGAAGAATCTAGGGATAAAACAATCAATAGAAGCAGGTCCAGAGAAGACTTAGACTTTAAAATAACTGTGATTCACACCTGTAATCCCAGCAACTCAGGAGGCTGAGGCAGTATCGCAAATTCAAGCCAGTATGGCCAGACCTGGCTCAAAATTTAAAATAAACACATAAATAAGGGGTTTGGGGATGTAATCCGGTGGTAGAGTGCCCCTGGGTTAAATACCCAGTGTGGATGGTTGGATAGTTAGATAGATAAATAAAATAAATTAAAAAGGGCCGGGGACGTGGCTCAACGATAGAGTGCATGCCTGGTATGTGCAAGGGCCGGAGTTCAACCCTTAGGACTACAGAAAGTAAACCAACTGGGCAGAATTGGGGGGCAGCAAAGCCACCTGCTAGAAGAAGGAGTCCCACAGATGGTGTTGGATCTCTCTGGCCTTCCTGCTCCTGGCCTGTCTTAGCCCTCTGCTTACGCCAGTCAGAGGTGAAATTCCCTTGGTGGCAGCAAAACAACCTCAGTTCTCCAGGAAATGGTCAGGAGGAGCAAAGGCCAGAGACAGGGCCCTCCCAATGATAATTCAAACATACAAAAAAGAAGGACCAGTTTCAAAAAAGGAGCAATTTTCCATAGAAGCAGAAAGCAGACTGGGAATTGTCAGGGATGGGGTGTGGCTGGGGGCAGTGGGGAAGGGGAGGAAAAGGTAAGTTCTTAATGGCTGAACACCGCCGCGAAGGTAGTAAAGGCTGTGAACTGTTCACATAAAGTGGTTGCTTTTCTCTTTTGCCAGTTTCATCTCAATTTCAAAGAAAGCAACGTCTCTGGATCCAGTTCCTAGCTAACACCAGCTACTCTTCTGTACTTGCCTGCTCTGCTCCATGGAGTATTTCAGAACAAATCCCAGTATCACTGTCTCCCCCACAGGCACTTGAGTTTGTATTGCTGACCCATCAGAAATTAAAAAAAAAAAAAAACATCTTGCCAATATCGCAACAAAACAACTAACTTCTTCTGAGAGTGGTTTATTTCCCAGTCTGTGTTCAGAATGTACTGTTAGGGCCTAAAGCTCTTCACTCTGGTGAGTGTTGTAATTCGGATGGGAACGAGTTCTGCACCTGGATTGGGCTGTGAGGTCCTCATGTCTCTGGAAGCCCTGCTCCCTCCTTTTCAAGGCATTAACTAGCAGAAACCAAATGCCCTGCCCTGTAGTACTGCAGCCTTCCCCGCTGGGCTGATTGTTTCCCTGAGGTATCCTGGGAGCTACTGCTCCATCCCTCCTGGTAAACCCTGCTTAGATCTAGAGATTCAACTAAATTCCTTTAGGCGATCTCATCTTTCATGGTAAGTATTTTTGTATTATTAGAAATCTTGTCTGTTTCAAATCAGGAAGACTTTCTTCCTGTGCATTTTCCTAGAAGTTTTCTAATGTTGGTTTTTCCTTTTGGGCTTTGATCCACTGTGAGTTGATTTTTGCCCATGGTGTAAGGCCAGGGTCAGGTTCTCATTTCCTCTGTGTGGACGGCTGCAGCACCTTTTCTTGAAAGACTGGGCTAGACTACCTTTGGCCAGAAGCCTGCTGACCACCGTGTGTAAATCGACTTCTAAGATCTCTGTTCTTAGAGGTTGATTCAAAGTTTTCATTGATTCAAAGTCTAATTATGCCAATATCACACTGGTTAAGTTTTCTTTCTCTCTTTCTTGTGCCAGGGATTGAACCAAGTGGTGCTAAACCACTGAGCCACATTCCCAGCCCTTTTTATTTTTTATTTTGAGATAGGGTCTTGCTACATTGCTTAGGGCCTCACTAAACATCTGAGGCTGGCCTTGAACTTGCAATCCTCCTGCCTCAACTTCCCAAACCACTGGGATTACAGGCACGCACCACCACACTTGGCCTACCACTTTATAGCAACTCATTATTTTGAATCCCCCACTTTGTCTTCTCCTTAAACATGTGTTGACTATTTTAGAGCTTTACATTTCCATATGCATTTGAGACTCAGTTTGTAATTATAAATGTCTAGAATTAAAAAGATTGGTAATACCAGAGTCAGTGAAAATATAGATGAGCTGGACTCTCACACTGCTGATGGGAATGTCAAATATCACAAATTCTTTGGAGAACAGTTGGGCATTTTTTAGAAAGCTAAATATATGTTGACCAAGTAGTTCTACTTGCAGGTAATTTAGCTAAAAGCAATGAAAACATTCTTCCACAAAGACTTGTCTATGAGAATTTCATAATGCATTATTCATAAAAGCCAACAATTGGAAATAACCCAAATTTCCATTATCAGGTGGTAGATAAGCAAATTATGTTATATTGATACAATGATATACAACACAGGGACAAAAAGAAACAAATTGCTGATATGCACAGCAACAAGAATGAATCTTAAAACCAGTATGTTGAGCAGAAGGACCTAGACAAAACACGACATGCTGTACAACTTTCCGTATGTGGGACTCTAGAGTAGACACAATCTACAGTGACAAAAGGCAGATCAGGGCTGGGCTGGGGCTGGGGAGTGGTTGGGAAGCTTTGGAGGATGGTGGAATGTTAAAAGATCTTGACTGAGTAAATATATACATTCATTTGTATACATGTGTATTAATTCATTGAACACTGTATACATTTGTCAAAACTCACTCACTCTTGCTAGTGCCACCCCCATCACTACCAGAGTACTGAGGGCCTACATGCAGCAGTTTCTTTTACCACTAACAGGAAAAAACTGCAAGGCATACATACCAAGATGCAAAAGACAGCTTAAAAACTCAGAGAAAGCTTCAAAGCCAGCTTCAATGTGGCTGAAGCACTGGAATGATCAAAAAGGAAATTCAGACCACTGTGATAGGCTGAGTCCACTGATGGGTGAGGGGGACGGCATGCCAAGGAAGGTGGGCAGTACAAGCACAGAGACTGAGATCCTTACCAAGAACCCCAAAGTACTCGAGGTAAAAAGCACTGCAGGAGAAATGAAGAATGCTCTGGATGGGCTTGTTAGTCACTGGATGTAGTTGAGGAGAGGGTCTCTGGGCTCAGGAACAACTCAACAGAAACCTACAACACTAGAAACAGAAAAAACAGAAAGAATAGAACAAAACACCCCGAAACTGTGGGGCAACCTAAGTAAAAGGTATAGATCACACAAAATTAGAATCCCCAGAGAAGAAAGAATAGAAGAAATATTCAAATCAGTTATCAACTGAAAATTTCGTCAAATGAATGTCAGACACCAAACCTGAGATCCAGGAAACTCCAAGAACACCAAGCAGGATCCATGTCAAGAGAAACAACAAAAAACAATGCCTACAACTAAGCACAGCATTTAAGACTACAGATAATGAAAGATAAGGAAAAATCTGGGAGAAGCTGGAGGGAAAGAACACTTTTCACACAGAAAAGCTAGGATAAGAATCATCTTTGACTATCCCCATAAACCATGAAGAGAGGAATGAAATATCTTAAGTGTTGAGAGCGAAATCCTGTAATCTGTGAAATTATCCTTCAAAGAAGAAAAAGAAATAAAGACTGCATCCGACAAACATTGTCTGAGGGAATCCATTGTGACAGACCTCCCTTGCAAGAAATATAAGTTCCTTCTGACATTTAGAGAGAAAGAAAATTATATTGGATAGCAGCTCAGATCTACATAAAAACAGGAAAACTAGCCAAAAAGGAATAGTGAGAGCAAAATAAAAAAGAAAACTTACTTATTTCTCCTTCATGCTAGTTGACCTAAGAGATAAGCTCTCTTAAAAATAATAGTAGCTGGGGCTGGAGTTTGGCTCAGTAGCAGAGCACTTGCCTTGTATGTTTGAGGCCCTGGGTTCGATTCTCAGCACCACATAAAAATAAAGGTTTTGTGTCCATCTACACCTACAAAACAAAAGAGCGCGCATAGACCATCCAGATGTATGTGTGTATGTGCACACACAAACACCAAGCACGCATGAGCTGGTGTGTTGGTACTATTATTTTATTTTTTTAAATATGTAAATTTTTTTAGTTGTAGATGGGTCTTTTATTTATTTATATGCCTCTTGAAAGCAAGTGATTTAAGTCTCCTAATATTGCCTACTGTCTGCATTTGCCTAGCATATCTAGATGCTTCAGTACTAAGTGCACACACATTTACAATGATTATATCTCCATGAGGAATTCCTCTGTCATTGTGTAACAATCTTCCTTGTCTCTCCTAAAGAGAGTTCATGAATTGAAGTGTATTTTATCTGACCTAAACAGAACCACTCCTGTTCTACTTTGGTAACCATCAGCATGGAGTATCTTTTGTGATTCCTTCACTTTCAGGTTGTGTGTGCCCTTAAACCTAAAGTGAATCTCTTATAGATGGCATATTATTACATCTTAAAAAAAAAATCTACTCAACCACTCTATTCGATTTTTTTTTGGGGGGTGACCAGGGATTGAACTCAGGGTCTCACAGAATTGCTTAGCACCTCGCTGTTGCTGAGGCTGGCTTTGAACTCTTGATCCTCTTGCCTCAGCCTCCCAAATCACTGGGATTACAGACATGCACCACAGTGCCCAGCTCACTCTATGCATTTTGATTTAAGAATTTAATCCATTTCCATTTAATGTAATTACTGAGATCCAGGACTTACTGTTACTTTGATTGTTTAGTGTTTTTTATTTCTTTCTTCCTCTCATTCTGACTTCATTTGTGAGTTTTTTTAAAAAAAACTTTATTAGTTGTAGATAGACATAATAGCTTTGTTTTACTTATTTTAATACATTTATTTATTTATTTTTATGTGGTGCTGAGATCGAACCCAGTGCCTCATATGTGCAAGGCAAGCGGTCTGCCACTGAGCCACAACCGAGCCCTTACTTATTTATTTTTATGTGGTACTAAGGATTGAACCCAGGGCCTCACACCTGCTAGGCAAGTGCTCTACCACTGAGCCACAACCCCAGACTATTCATTTATAATTTGATACTTTTTTTTTTAAGAGAGAAGTTATTTATTTATTTAGTTTTCGGTGGACACAACATCTTTGTTTGTATGTGGTGCTGAGGATCGAACCCGGGCCGCACGCATGCCGGGCGAGCGCTATACCGCTTGAGCCACATCCCCAGCCCAATGATACTGTTTTTCTTTAGTGACATGCTTTGATTTTTTTTCTCTTTGTTTTGTGTATCTACTAGAAATTTTTCCTTATGGTCCCATGGTATTTTTGCTGATAACAAGTTAACTTCAAATGCATACAGATTCTTAATTTTATTTCTCCTTGTACATTTAATGTTAATGATGCCCCGATTTACAACTTTTTTATTATGTATCCATTAAAAGTTATAGTTGCTTTTAACTTCTAGAGTTAAAGTAATTTATGTACCACAATATCAGAATTAGAGTGGCATAAATTTGAGAATACACTTACCTTTACCAGTTAATTTTATGCTTTCTTATTTGCCTGTTACTAATTAGCATCCTTCTGAGGAACTCCCATTCGCATTTCTTGCAAGACGGAAAGTTGAGTTAATGGCAGTGAATTCCCTCAACATTGTCTGAGAAAGTCTTTCTCTTTCCATCCCATCTGAGGACAGGCTTTGCTGAGCACGGTACTCCTGGTTGGCAGTTTTGGTCATTGTTTCTTGGCACATTGATACATCACCACACTTTCTCCTGGTATGCAGTGTTTTTACTGAGATACCCACTGACAGCTTTAAGTAGGTTCCCTTGTGTGCAATGAGTTGCTTTTTTCTTGCTGCTTTTGAAATTCTTTGACTTTTTTTGGGGGGGGACTGGAGATTGAACCCAGGGGTAATTTACTACTGAGCCATATTTCAGGCCCCTTTTACTTATATCTTTTAAAACTTTTAATTTACAATGTATTTATTTATTTTCTCACTACCTTTATTCTATTTATTTGGTGCTAAGGATTGAATCCCGTGCCTCACATGTGCTAGGCAAGCTGTCTACCACTGAGCTACAGCCCAAGCCCTTATTTTTTTAATTTGAGACAGGATTTCACTAAGTTGTTTAGGGCCTTGCTAAATTGCCAAAGCTGGCTTCTGACTTGCAATCCTCCTGCCTCTGCCTCCCAAGTTGTTGGGATTAGAAGAGTGTGCCACTGTGCCTGGCTCTCTTGGTGATGTGATTATGATGGGATTTGCCATAGTCTTCTCTGGGTTGATCCTATTTGAAGATTCTGAATTTCATGAATACTGAGATCCATATCTTTCTCAAGAATGGGGGTTTTGGGCTGGGGTTGTGGCTTAGTGGTAGAGCACTTTCCTAGCACATGTGAAACACAGGGTTTGATTCTTAGCACCACATAAAAATAAAGGTATAAAAAAATTGGGTTTTTTCACCAATTATTTTGTTTAATATTTATGTTTTAGTTGTAGTTGGACACAATACCTTTATTTTTATGTGGTGCTGAGGATCAAACCCGGGGCCTCACATGTGCTAGGCGGGCACTCTATCACTGAGCCCCAGTCCCCCGACCAATTATTTTTTAAAATAAGATTACTGTCCCTTTCTCTTTCTTTCCTTGTGACACTACCATAACACACACATTGATCTGCTTGATGGTATTCCTTAAATCCTGCAAGACTTCACTGTTTTTCCTTTTTTCTCCTCTGACTGGACACTTTCAAGTCATTATCTTCAGTCCCAGAAACTGTTTGGTTCTTTTATTTTTTTTCTTAAAGAGAATTTTAATATTTATTTTTTAGTTTTCGGCGTATACAACATCTTTGTTTGTATGTGGTGCTGAGGATTGAACCCAGGCGGCGCGCATGCCAGGAGAGCGCGCTACCGCTTGAGCCATATCCCCAGGCCCTGTTTGGTTCTTTTAAAATGATATTTCCTTAATAAATTTCTTTTGTTCATGTATTATTTTCCTTTGAGTTCTGAGCATCCTGAAAATAATTATTTTGATTGCTTTGTCAAGCATTGTGTAGATCTGCATTTCTTTAGGGTCAATTTCTAGAAAACTGTTTCTTTAATGGGGTTCACAGCTTTCCTTGTTGTGTTTGTTGAAGGTTTTTTTTTTTTTTTTTTTTTTGAGTACTGGAGATTTAGTACAAGAATCTTACCACTGAGCTACATCCCCAGCTTGCTTATTTATTTAGAGACATGGTATCGCTAAGTTGCTTAGGGTCTCACAAAGTTGCTGAGGCTGGTCTCAGACTTGTGATCCTTCCCTTGACTGGGATGGTGGCTGTGCACCATCGCACCTGGCTGTTGTAGTCTTGGGTTGCAGCCTTGACACTGGAAGCTGTGATCTCTCTGAGCTTTTACTGACTGGCTTTGGAAGTGAGAGACCTCCGCCAGACAGCCTGGTGAGAGTTTCTGAGGTGTTCCAGATCTTTCCATCAGCAGCCATTGCACCCTGGATGCACCTACCCTCATCGGACCCCAGGAGCTAGGAAGGCAGAGCGTGGTTTCTGTGGATGGGATGTCTTTCCTTATGGGTGCAGCTGATCCATTGCTTGTTCCCTTGTAGGGCAAGAAGAGTCTTAGGGTTGTATGGCTTCTCTCCACTCAGCTCCAGGATGGGTGCTGAGACCCTCCCATCCATTTCTCTAGGGCAGCATGGAGGGTGTTCAAGGCTGAATGCCCCCTGTAATCAGTCAGCCTGGCTGCCACACGTTCATGCAAAACCTGCAGAGGCTCTTTGGGATGTGGACGGGTTGGTAATAGTATGAGTCTGTTCGGTCCGCGTTGCGTCTTCTGGGGAGCCTGCCGTTCAGTGTTGGAAAAGCAGGGCACACCTTTGGTGTAGCAATCTGCCTGCAGGCTCCTGATCCTCGCAGGTGGGTCCTCAGCGCAGTGATGGGGTTTTAAGACGTCCATTGGTGTGTAATCCTTAAATAAAGCATGAGAGTTCTGCAAGCCCAGCTAAGGGCAGTGCCCCTACACAGAGATTCTATGTTAACCTGAAGACTGAAAACTTAAGGTTTTGGAATCTACCCCATGGGACGCTGTTGGGATGCTTAGGTTCCTGCTGTTGCATCCTCAGGCTGTCATGACAAGTGGAGAGCAACCCTTTCTCCCTGGTTACGATGGATTTTGTTGACACAAAGGATGCTCTGATGTTGGACGGGTTCTATGAATATAACATCTTTCCTGTATTAAACTGAGCAGCTACGAAGCACAAATAACTGGCTAGAATTTTTGGGACCCTACCATTAAATAGAGAGTATTTGCTTATGTCTTGTCTCATTTACAAGCACATGATTTTATTGGAAAAATTTCAATAAAATATTTTAAAGCAAAAAAATAAATAAATAAATAAAAAAAAACAAACAACCTGCAGAGGCTCACGTACACCATCTCCAGGGATGGAGGTGCATGCATGCTGTGGAGGCGAGGTGCATGGGGCGTGATGTACGTGGGACAGCTGACGTGAGGTGAGGTGTCAAACTTCATGTGTAGGAATCTTGGTGGAGCCCACAGGCAGTCGCTAGAAACCAGTGGGCATGTAGAGAAGGCCAGGTCTGCATTCCAACCTGCTGTCCCAGCCTGGGGCCTCCATACTTGCCTAATGTCCAAGGCAAAGCTTCCCCTGAGAAAGTCTGGGCCCCATTTACTAGCTACACCTACTAAGTGCCAAAACTTGGCTTGTGATGGATCACGAACCTGTAGGCTAGGCCTGGCTCCCACACAGGAAGGAATCTCTTAGGCTGAAGGGGAAGGCCTGGATCATCTCCCAGGCACCCTGGCACCCCAGTCCTTTAGAGTCACCTTTCTGGCCAGAGGGGTCCCCTTGTCTCCCAGCTGGAATCCAAGGTCCTTTTCTTGCTCCTGGCTCTCTGGTGCCACACCACTCTGCAGGGGCTCTAGAAATGCTGGCGGCAACCAGCCCAGCCCGAGCTGCCGTCTCCTTTCACTGAGGGGCCGGGCAGTTTGGACAACTCCCCTGAGCTCACACTGGATAGGGGGCCCATGCCACCCGCCACCTGGGGCTGTGCAGAGCATGCTGACTGTTGACACTGTAGGGGCCCTGATTCAGTGGCTAGTCCCAGAAAGCTGGGGAACTATCCCCAGCCCTTTCTGACCTGCACCCTGAGAGCAGCTGAGCTGCTGTGGGCCAGTAGCAAGTGTATCTGGGATTTAGTCAGGGAGGCAACCTGGTGGCCACCTCCTCACCAGGGATCAGCACAGGAATGCACCCCACACAAAGGGACTGAAGGCTCCTATCATATCACTGGCTGATATCCAGTGGTCCAAGAACGGAATCAAAGCCTCCAATTGAGATACACAGGATTTGAATTCAAGTGGTTATAAAATGCTCCTGGAGCAGGAAGGCAGGCAAAACGAGGGGTGGGAATGAGAAGCCGGGATAGAGAAAACATGTTAGGGGGCTAGGAATGTAGCTCAAGCGGTAGCGCGCTCGCCTGGCATGCATGCGGCCCGGGTTCGATCCTCAGCACCACATATAAAACAAAGATGTTGTGTCCACTGAGAACTCTCTCTTGAAAAAAAAAAAAAAAAAAAGAGAGAGAGAGAGAGAGAGAGAGAGAGAAAGCATGTTAGGGGCCCGGGCCTGGCTTGTCACGCTGTAGATACAGTTTGTGGGAGTGGCACCTCTGCGCAGTGGGAGTGATGGAAGGAGCTGCACCACACCGAGGCCTGAGGAGGGCACCTCAGTCCCAGAGGCAAGAGCACCCCAGGCTCAAGCCCATGTGTCCTGTCCTATCCTGCAGCTTTGTGAGCCTTACCACAAGTGCTTGGGCCCAACTCCTCTCCAACCCTGTATGTGTTACCATGTGATACTCTACACCAACAGGCAGTAGCTGCAGCCTCTCTGTAGAGGAAATCCTGTGGGCCAGCCTCTGAGCTGGGCTTGCCTGGGTCACTCGTGTGGTCCACTGATGGCTGTGCACACAGGTCTAAGGATGTGTGCTGGCTGCTCAGCCTCTCAGACCGATTCTGATGATATTCTCTTCCCTGCAGACTCCCACCTGCCATGATATAGCACCACCCAGGGACCCCTGCCAGAACCTGCTATTTGCACTTCTCAGCCTCCAAAACTGTGAGATTAAAAAAAGTCTCTTTATTTGTAAGTAGGTTGTACCAGGTATTCACTGTAGTAAAGCCAACTAAGTCAGTTTCTATAAGGATTAAATGAAAAGACACATGCTTGGTCTTTTGCTAAATTTATTCAATTAAGTGCCATGAGCAGCCAGTTAATACAACTGTTTCACAGAAAGTCTTAGCCAAGTGTTGTGATGTACACTTGTAATCCCAGCACACCAGAGGCTAAGGCAGGAGGATCTCAGGTTCAAGGCCAGCATTGGCAACTCGGTGAACCACTGTTCAAAAAAAAAAAAAAAAAAAACCGGCTAGGGATATAGCTCAGTGGTCTTTGTAGGATCAAGAGGCCCCCCCTCCCATGCCCTTGGGGTTGAATTTTGGCAAACAAAGATCAGGATCCTGACACCAGGTACTCCTGGAGAAGAGAAATGCATGTGTCTACCCAGGCCTGGGGCAAGGGGATTCCCAAGGCAGATCAAAGCTGGAGATGCCCATGGGATGGCTCAGCCTGCACCATGCCACTGATTCTGAACCAAAGCCTCTTTCCCCAACCAGGTCAATAGGGATGAAGCCTTTGCAGCATCACAGACTTCAGGCTTGTGAAGAACCCCAACAGGGGACCTGGCCTCTCAAAGTCTTTCTGGAAGCAACAAACATTTACTGGGCACCTGCCAGGCCTGGTGATGGTGCCCTTTGCAGGGAGTGGGGAAGGTGCTTTCAAGGAATCACACAAAACTGGCTGCAAGTGGGTGGTTTATTCCACTAAAACAGGGTCTGTTGCAGCCCTGGCCTAGGGTAGTTCCTGCCCTCCCAGCTGTCACCTTCTCTAGGATGCCCTCCCCAGGATTGTCCAGGGCAGGACAGTCCCTTCCCACTTCTACCCAGTTCTGAGAAGTCCTTTCTGGAAGAGGCTTGGGGAAGGCAATCTGTCATCCTGGCAACTCTCAACACCTGCCCACTGTGTTACCAGCCCCTCTCCACTGTGTGTGTCAGGGGAGAGATGGACTGAGGTGAGGACTGAAAACCAGAATCCAGAATCCCGCTTGTTCAAATCCACAACCACACGCTCTTCTGTTTACACCTATGATCGCAGCACTCTGGCAACAACAGATACCTAAATAGTAGGTAGCTCAACAAACAAGCAAAGGGCCTTGAAAACTCTTGAGCTTTGGCTATTTCCTCTGGATGTCCAGGAATTAACCGGCAGCTCTGACTCCCACTCCCTGGGAGTCCATCATTAGCCACAAAGGCCAAGGGCTAGCAGGTACTTATTTTCCTCCTTGATGCACCCAGTTTCTTGATTCCTGTAACAAGCATTTATGTGCCTCCTATTCTCAGCTCCACAGACCCAGCTTGACCTTAAGGAACCCACACACCTGGGGCTGAAAAGCTTATCCAACACCTGAGTCAAAATGCTCATTGACTGGAGTGTAAGGCAGGGCGTGTGGGGGCAACAACCTGTCTCATTCCCAGCAGGGGAAGGAGAAAACCGGTATGGCCTCTGTGGAAATCGAGAGTGGTACTGGTAATGTAAACTCACACTGACCCAGAGTGGCCACGCCAGATGACACTCTATACGAGCACTTGCACAAAAGAAAACGACAGGTGATTACTGTTAGTACCACAAAGGACCTTTTTTCCCCATCACCTGATGATGGATCCAACAAATTGTTACAGCCCCCACGAAGAAGATGATGAAGACAAGAGAATGTGCAGAACAGAAAGACAAGGTCATTCACATGTAAAAAAAAAAAGCAAGGCACAGAAGAGTGGACAGTGTGTAAAAATGTGTTGTTTACATAGAAAAAGACTGCAGTTTGCGTGCACAGCACACCTGCAACTGATCCGTGGCACACCTCTTGAAGCTGTGTGAAGACTTGGTTGCAAGGGCTGCTGAGGGGAGAACTGGGAGTTAAAAGGCGAGATGGGGGAACTTCCTTCTGTTTGCCTTCGTACCAGGAACAGTGCTAGTTATTTAAATTCTTATATTAAATAAGATAAATAATATCACTTTTTCAGGCACAGCGGGAGGCTTGAGTGGGAGAGGCCTGGTGATAGTGCCCTTGGCAAGGAGTGGGGAAGGTGCTTTGCAGATGCACAGCAGTGCCACACACCCAGGAAGAGGCCCAGGAGTGGGCAGGGAAAGGGCTTTCCACCTCAACTTGTCGTTCTGCAAATGCAAAGGTTGAGTGGTCCTGTTGCAGCTGAGGCCCAAGGAGTGGACGGGTCCCCCGTGTGTGCTCAGTGCATAGGTGCTGAGAATCCCCGGGAAGGTGGCAAGATGGCTCAGGGCCGGAGGATGCTCAAGGCCTATACCTGTGTTAGGATGAGGGCAAGTGCACTTGGGGGCTTCCCTTTGGACTGGTCCCAACCCGCAACAGCAAAGAGCAAACATGGCTCACCCCTGAGCTGGTCCTGGCACAAATGAAGCTCCCAGCATGAAGTAGCTGCAGAGGGCAGCAAGCGTGGTTCTGCACCCTGCCCCAACGTCAGCACCCTGCATAGCGAGGTCACCGGAAGCATAGTGCCTGGAGGCTACAGAGCATGGCCCCTGGGCTGGCTCTTCAGTACACATGTTCACTGGATGTAGTAAGAACATGGGACCCCTTCCTCTGGATGTCCAGGAATTAACCGGCAGCTCTGACTCCCATGGTGTTGTCACTGCCTCTCAGAGGGCGAGGGCTCTCTGAACCCTCCCTTCAACTAACTCACCAAGGCTGGGACAGGCCTGGTAAGGAAGAGAGAAATTCTCACCTGTGTGCCATCTTGGCCAGGAGTCCTCAGAATGTAGAGCCTGCAATGAGGTTTATAGGTGAACAGTTCAACTGTGAAAGTGATGCCAGGAAACAGAAGTGGGGGGCCAGAAAGAGTGAGAAGGGAGGGAGAACTGCTACAGGTGTATGCTGGAGTAGTCACCCTGTGGGCCACTAGGCGGAGCCTAAGGAGCTGCCCCGAAGCTGCCCATGTGCAGCATGTCAGGAGCAGCTGCACTGCCCTGAGGCTGCCTGAGGACTGAGCTCCCTCAAACCTCCAGGAGCTCCCGGAGCTCAGTGCCCTACCACAGGGAGTGCTGCAAGTCCTGCCGGCAGCACTGCAACAGAATCAAGGGTGTGTGAAGCAAGGTACAAGAGGTGACACTGGGGACACCTGCACACAGTGAGCTGCCTTTGTGCTCAGAGTGGCGGAAAAGCGGCCAGGGCCTGGGGGCTTCACACAGCTCTGATCTTGGTACCCATGCTGTCGCCATGCTGTTCCTCATTTAAGCCTCTCGTACCCTAGTCCCACCTTGGGATCAACAACTGCCTGAAGTTACTCTAAGACAACAAAGGTCAAGCCCAAGTGGCCCCCAGTTACTGTCCCAGCAGATGCCTGGGGTCCTCTTGCCAGAGGGCTGCCCCTGCAGCAGGGAGCCCAATCACATACCTCTTGTCCCTGGCAGGGATTCCCTCTTCATGTCCTTCTTCCTTGGTCGGGTCTCTTGGGAAAGCCCAGGTTCTGCTCTTGGCCTTTGCTCCCTCCACAAATCTGAGCTCTCAGAGCCCTGGCCTTCTCATCTGCTCACCCCAGTACATGGCGCCTTGCATGCAGGATCAGCTCCAGGACAAACTCCTGTTGGGTGAGATGGCGAGCCCCTCCTCCCTGGAGGGCCCGCAGCCCTGACAGTGCACCTTAGCTGCCCCTGGAGCACACGGTGGGTCTCCTCCAGCAGACTTCTGTTCTGAGAAGGCCCAGATCTGCTGTGCTGCCCTTTCTACACCAGGCAAGAGGGACCCCTCCCCCTACTGCCAAGTCTCCTGGAGGTTAGCCAAATTTCAAGGTTGGGCTTTTGTAATGTTCTACTGTAGCTGGAACTTCAGTGTTGCCCAAAGGCCCATGTAAGAGGCTCAGTCCTCAGACTGGGGCTACTGGGAGGGGGTAGAAACATGAAGAGGTTGGGGCCTAGCAGAGGTCTTCAGGTCCCTGGGGCCTTGAGTGTGGAGGAGACCGGGGCTCCACCCCTCCTCTTCCTGGTTTTGTTTATATGTTCTGCACCACAGCCCTGAGGTGAAAGCTTTGCTCTGCCACACTTCCCTGCAGTGATGTGCTACCACAGGTCCAAAGCAACAGGGCCAATCCACCATGGGCTGAGGCCACCCAAGCAACCTCTTCTCTCTGTAGATGATGGACTCAGGTGTATGCTGCTGTGACAGAAAGCTGACCAACTGGCCATCCAGCCAGACCCACTACTCCAGCCCAAAGAGGAAAGAGCACAGGAACGGAAGCGTTCTGCATGCCACTCAGAGAGGGGGCTGAGCCTAGTGACCCGAGGAAACAAAGAAGGCAGTCTGGCCTCCTCACTATACAGACTAAGGACCCCATGGAGCCCAGCTTCTAGGCGGCAGGTCAAAGCCTGGTCAAGCTGAAAAACTCACCCGACGCTTACATTTAAGCCTCAACTACTGAAATTTTATGAACTTATGCACTCCACTTGACACCACTTGTTGGATCACTGTGCAGCCAAAAGATTATCACACAATTCAGGTAGAGCCAAGGTTAAAGGCAAGTGACCCCTGGCTGAGTACCCACAGGGTTTAATACTGGGGAAATCAACATTCAGAAATGCCAAGGCCTGCTTGAAAGGGAAGAATACACACTTTATGTGATGGTGGAAATGGGGATCCAGAAAATTGCTTTGTTTCATATTTTATTACATCAATGGCTTGAAAATTTTTATTTAACTTCAGCAAATATTGGAAATAGAAAAATGAATTCTGCAGAATTTCACAAATAAATCTTCGAATTTCCACTAACAAATGTTATCATCCAATGGCTAAGCAATTATAATGCTATGAACATTCACCACAATGAATGTGCTGAAATAGAAAACAGGCAAAAAGAGACATGAAAATATTACTTACAACAGCATTATCACAACATATTTTCTTTAAAATTCCAACGTGGATTTTATCACTTCAAAAGATATACAGCATTTCCATTATATTTGCACACTTAACCTTATACATCTTTTAAAATCTTGAAAAAATTTTAAGCAATCTAAAAAGCACTTAGCAAAGTTGTAAGTCTACATAATGGAATACTATCCACTCCAGTATAAATTTTTGTTTTAGGAGAAGGTGGCTGTAAACACTCATTATTTTACAACATGCATAGACTGTCCTGACCTTCCTTGTTCTGAACTGTACTGTTACTGCAATTGTGCTTCACTATAATTAGGAAAAGCTGCGGAGATCCTAGGAGTGGCAGAGAGCATTGCACAAGATCGATAGATTCTGACGACTGAGCTACCTCGAGTCAATCTGAGGCAAAGTTCATTTGATACTAAAAGCTTGACTCCTGGGTCACTAGGTTTAGAAACAGGCTTGAGAGGGGAAAAAAAGAGGCCCCCGGTGGACTTGGCTCCATCTTTCCTTTTCTTACGTAAAAGCAGGGATCCAGCCAGTGTAAAGCACTGCTGGCTTATTTTTGGTGTGCAGTTATACCAATAGTATATCTGATATTCAGAAAGATAAAAATAGTTGAAACTTAAAGTGACAATGAACACATTTAAGAGTGGTGTATGATATTTGAGGAAATTTTACCTAAACAGAAAAGAACTGCTTGATTAATTAGTTCAGCCCAGCAAGCTTTTAGACTACTTTTTCACTTTTGTTTTTTGATTAGAGGCTTGTGACCATCAGTGGGTCTTAAGGTTAAAAACTACCAAAAACCATTGAAAGGAAGCAGTGTCTCAACACACAGGCCAAGATTAACCAGCAGGTGTGCCACACTGACCTGGGGCTCCTGCAACACCAGCACCCACCTGGACTGTACCACCACTAAGCTCATCAGCACAACTGAGGCATGGTAACTTCTCGGTTGAAAGGGCTATGTTACAGAATCACTGCTGCTGACCAGCCAACACGCTATTCAAGTAACAAGGTGTTTAAATGAATAAGTGAAAAAAAAAAAAAAAATCCTTAACTAACACTTTACACATCTACATAAAATTAAATAAAACAAACTTTTAATGCATATGCAATACAATTTATATCTTTTAGGATATCTAAACTAAAAGTTTAAACTATTATTTGTGTCCATGATACTATATTTTGCACAATAACTTATACTTAGGAGAAATTTTCCACAAAAATATATATAATTATGACATTCACATTGATAAATTTTAAGAACACAAAACTTAAGTGACATTCCATCTGAAGCAGTTATCACATCCCAAACCCAACCTGCCAATGCACCTAATTCTTGATATGTTAAGAGTCTTCACATAAATAACACCATGCCACTCAGCTTTGAAAGCTAAGTGATTTCTTGCATTTACATAATTGCAAAGACAGCATAATGAAAAAAGTTAAAGATAGTGCTATCTTCCACTTGAGACTGCAGCGATGGCAGGCAACTGGGCAAGGAGTACCCTTCCTCTGTCAAATGAAAACAGCGCGTCCTTTCCCTTGGAGAAAGAGCCCAAATTTACCTGCTGAGATCACAAGTGCACCAGCATGTGACTCTCCAGGGATGAAGGCCACTCAGTGCCAGGAACCAAGTAAGGGGACATTGCCATTCCATCTGCACGTCACCTAAGGGCTACTATCCTTCTAGTCATTACCAGAAGGGACTCAATCTTAAGACAGCCTGAGCATGGAGAAGGAGATTGCCACTGCAACCACCACCTATTGCTCCTGCTGGGGGAGCAGAAAGCTTCAGCATGTCCCCTCAGATGCCGTGCAGAGCACAGGCTGACTGGCCCCGGCTTTTAGCCACCTTCAAATACACAGCAGGCCTATAAAAGGGACTCAGTGGTGGTGTCAGTGCTGCCTGTCTCCAGGCAAGAAGGCAGGTCCAACAACAGGCTGTGCCCAACAGACACCTGACAGGGAACAGGACCAGGAAAGCCCCTGTTCTCCCCTCTGGAATGACCTTTCCTCAGACTTCTCCAAAAGAACATACAAACTAAACTAGGTTTCTAGCTGAACCTCTTTCTAAAGAGATGATCAGTTGACTTAAAAGAAAAAGAAAGGAGAAAAAAAAAAAAAAAAAAAAGCAAGGTGCTTGGAATCAAAATACAAATTTTAATTGCATATTTTAAATTCTTAAGAATTCTGTTTATGCCTTAAAGCATCTGTATTTTTTTCTTTTTGGTATTAAAAGCAGAAAAAAATATTCAAAGGATGCAAACACAACAAAAGCTGCTTCCATGTGTTAGTGCAGAATGACTGGCTGGCCGTGGTGCTGGAATGCAGGCTGGCCGGCCAAGCCTCAGCAGGCCACAGTCTGGTAGAGAACCAAGGTGATTCTGGAAGTCACATGACATTTACTAGAAAACTGTACTTGTTCCCAGTCCAACCAAAAGGCATTACATACCACTTTGTAGATTGTTTCTTTTCATCTTGGTCTTATTAGACCAATACATTGATCACTTCTCTGCCCTGTACTTGGCTATTAAAAGAGAAGGGATGGTGTTTGTGTGATCACATCAGTACACAAAGGACACAAAAGGACACATGAAGTGACACACAACAGGCCAGGCACACCAGGAGGACAGGAACAAACCGTATGTAGTTTCTATAAAACCATCACCAGTTATTCTAACATGCTTTATTGAACTAACCTGACGTTCAAAATCTGCACTCTGTCGGGATCTGCAGAAGCTCTCCCTGTCTCCTATCTCAATGATGTCATCTTTGGCAAGCAATAAACTTTAAATAAGACACTTGAACAGAAAAGGGACCGATAACATGGTTGCCAAAAGGAGAAGGCACCAGTTCCAAGTGTACGAGCACCAGGTACAGTGATATGGACCGAGCCGCTCAGAGTTGTGGCGGCAGTGGTGGTGAGGGGGTCAGGAAAAGGTGGGTGCACCCACCCTGGGACTATAACGCTGAGGGCTGAAGGCAGAAAGCACTGAGGTCCACATTCCCTTTAAGCCACAGTGTCCAAGGATAGGTGCTCTGAGTGAGCTTGACCACTCGGGAAGGGAAAAGGGGGGATATTTAGGTTGACTAAACTCAGAAACTGTAACTCTACCCTGCATTTAGGAAACACGAGGCGCATCCAGATGCTTGGCACAATAAAGGCTGTGCTGCAGTCTGCCGATACATTGTGATTTCTAAAGAAGCCTGATGCTACTTAGGTGGTTGCCTCAGAAGAGAGGAAGAGAAACTTTCTAGAAGACCAACAGGGTCAATAACTCTGGAAAGTACATTATGCACAAGTAGAAACTGCAGGCCATGCAGGAACAGAGTCGGGCCTTCCAAGACTACCTGTTCTGAAGCTGCTGACTGAGAAGAGCTGCCATCGGTGGGGCTCAAGGACTCCGTCTTGGGAGTGGGTCCCAGAGTTGAGGGAGGTGTGCAGGCTGTGGGCTGCCCAGCACTGAGGCAGGGGAAGAGACGTGATGGAGCTCTCTGGAAGTGGCGCCAACAGGGAGGAACGAGCAAAGAATTAAGGCAGATGTAGCACAGGACTGGAAGTGTATGCCTTTTTTGGTAATAGCTGCTTGTCCACAGAGATGTGATGCAGATGGCTAGGTGATGTCTCGTAATACCTGATATCCTGGGTAACATGGAGTCCATACCAAGTGTTCAGAGTTACCAGCATTTCTCATGAGGCAGATGCATATCTGACGTCGAGGACAGAAGCAGCCTGAGGAGGACAAAAGGGAGGGAAAGGATCAAGGAGCAGATCGAGGACATACACTGCTAACCCTGGTGTGCTCAAGTCGGGCAGAGAGCCCACACAACCACCCCTACAGCAAACAGTGTGTGGCCAGCAGGCATGACTCCAAGGGCAGGCAAGGGTGTGTCACCCTGGATGAGTTCTTCCTTTGTGAACATCACTCTTGCCCTCTGCATCATGTGCACCACAGTGATGCCGTCTTCACAAGGGCAGGTCAGCACGGAGCTTGGCCAGCAGGACCACTCAGGCAATTATAGCTACCCACATGCACATTGGCAAGGGGAAGGCTGTAGTTCCTGGCACTACAACCAACTAACCCCTGGTTTCTACTAGGGGGTGGGAATTGAAGGCTGCAGGATCTTTGTTAAAGCTACAAAGGCATCTCTTCATCTTTCTAAACTGATTTCCAAAGGGAATGTGGTGTTTTACTGCTGGGAAGCAATGGGGCTATGAATATGAAATCTCAAAGTGCTGGTCCTTCAAGTGAAACAGCAATTTACAGGAACGGCTGTTGGTTGAATCAGGAGCTTTTCCCTCATTGGTAATGAAAACTCCAAATTGTTTTAGCTTCCTAACTTCCTCATGCTGAGAATGAAAACTGAAAAACCAGCCCCAGCCAGGGAAAGTGCAAGGGAGCTGGCACAGCCCAGCACGGCTGCTGACCTCTGTTTCTTGCAGCACAATGGCTTCTGCAGGGCTGGGGGGTCCTGAAGTCTAGATGCTTCTGTCCAGTTTGATCATACAGTCAAATTCATTGTTCCTCTGCACATCATTTGTTTCTCTTATGCAGGTGGATGACCACCTGGGATGCCAGCTGGGATCCAGGCAGGTTCCCTGGCTAGGCTGTGGATGACAGCACTGAACCCCACCATTCCATTACTTTAAGTGAGGCATTCCAGCATCCTCTCATGCCCCTTCTCTAATGCAAGGCTGGACATAACATTATCTCCTATACTCCAAGCTTGGGCACCTCAAGGAACTCCAAATCTCAAACGCACAAACCCTTCCTTTCTTAGCTGGGGAAACATCTACAACTGACAGACCATCATGCTATTTGCACTTCTGCAGTTGCAACATCCTACTCCCTGCATGTTCTCCAAAAGATACAAAATCTGAAGGTGGAAAGGCAGCAGAACACCAGCAGACATCCTCAGCTGCTGGTCCCATAAGGTAAATGAGAGTGTGAGACTCAGGTTCTGAGCACTGTGAGCAGCCAGCCAATGTTCTAACAGGTCCCCATTGGCCCTGGGAAGTGGAGAAGCAGTGGGGCCTTACAAGGCTAATGTCCTTCTACAAACTAACATATAGAAAAAAATCCAGGGATGGCAGGGTACAGTTGGTACTGTAAGAAGTATAAAAGAAAAGGGACTAGAGAAATACAGTTGTGTGGGTAATTCTTTAAATGGCCAAAGGGGTGAGAACTTTTGAGAAGGTGACAGAAAGATCATACCTTAAAGACGTATCAGATAATACCATTCTCCTTTGTCATGCTTTATTTTTGGAAGAAGGCTAGGTAAATAGTATACAGATCAAGCATCAAAGAGAAATTAAGGTCTATGGCTTGGTGTGAGGTCTAGTTACAGATGGGCTATAACCAGGATGGGAAAATATGCAACATCGCTGGGCCCAGTGGATTCCAGCAATTCAAGAGGCTGAGGTAGAAGGATCACAAGTTCAAGGCCAGACTGAGCAACTTGGCAAGTCCCCATCTCAAATTAAAAAGTAAAAAGAGCAAATCGATATAGTTCCATGGAAGAGTGCCTCTGAGTTCAATGCTCAGTGTTGCAATATATAAATAAATAAATGAATAAATAAAGGGGGAGGGGAAGGAAAGGCATTACATGGACATTCTGAAGCATGCCCTACACAAGGCACAGGCTGTGAAGGACGTCGTCCTGGACCAGCAACACCTGGTAACTCTAAGTCAGTCTGTATATGAACCAGGCCTAAAAGAAGGAGAGAAAGCCATATGCAGAAGAGCTGACTGCTTGATGACGAGGACTTGGATCTCTCACGGTAGCCCTCTAAATACCAAGAGAGACCATTTCTGCTTTTAGCAGCCCCGAGAATACAGCTGGAAGGCTCATGGAAGAACATTTTGAGTCTTACAAATTCTAACATTCTTCTCCCCACTGCCCCTACTTTTCAATGCTTCCACCTGGTCCAAGACTTTAAGGAAGTTGGTTTGTTACTAGAGGGGCAATTAACAAATAAAAAAACAAAAACAAAAACAAAAAACAAAACAAAACAAAAAAACTGATAATAGGCAGAAACCCTCATTTTGCCCAGATGCTATGAAGCTCCAGGGACACAGGCTAGGCCATGAGGTGACTCAGGCACCACTCATATTGGCAACACTACAGATTACACATGATGGAAGGTTTTTTTGGTAAAAGGCTCTAGAGAATCTAATACCATTAATATGTTTCAGTGCTTTTCTAATGGAGGGAAGCACTTTGAAGCCCTTTCTAGCTAAGGCACACAGACCCTTCAGACTAGTAACACTACTGTCCTCACCACATACTCTCAAAGAGTTATAGCACACACAGCAGAAAACAGGTGACTTCAAATCATTCCCACATGGTTTGAGGAAGACACTGGTGAGGAAGTGACTTTCTTCAGAATGCTAAATTAATCCTGAAGTGGTCATGTCCATGAGAAAACTCACACAGGTAGAGATCACCTAGTCTTAGACCTGTGTGTACCTTCCCTGGGAGCAGAGGGAGAACTGCAGTGGGATGGCCATGTGAGGCAGTAGATAGCAAGGAATCACGCAGGGAGCAGTGGGAGCAGAGCTTCTGCCCTCATCCTAGCCGACAGGGCTGATGAATCAGTAATCACCATCCCAGAAATTACTCGGCTTCAGCCACCATCCTAGATGTTCTGGCAGATGCTGGATCTAGAATTGTCCCCATCAATATTTAAGCCAGCAGCTTCAAATAGCACTGAAGGGTGGGAGAGGAAGCAGAAACACCCTGCAGGGGCCCCTGCAGTCAGTGCAGTCAACCAGTGGGATCAGATGCCCCATGTCCAGCTCATAGCACACGAGACGTGACTGAGCCACACAGACACTCCTCAGGGCATTTCCAACATATGATCCATGACAGCTTTTCACTATGTTGAAGAAGCTACTGGTTGGAGAGGTAGAGCACTTGCCTAGCGTGTATGTAGCACTGGGTTCAACCCTCAGCACCATATGCAAATAAATAAATAAAATAAAAGTCCACCAACAACTAAAAAATTAAAAAAGCAGCTACTGGTCATGTGGAGTATTGTATGGCTGGAGGGAACCAGGACAGAATTAAAAACCTTCTTCTGAGTTAGAATGGGAGAGGTATACAGTGACAACAACTTGCCAGCGCCAGCACACGTACATTATAGTTGTTACAGGTAGAAGTGCTTAATGCAGCTGAAACCTAAAGAGATTTCACCAGAGGAAAAAGTTTCCTCTTTAGAAACCAGCTGGAGTCTCGTGGGCAGGGTGGTGGTGGGGAGACTGCACGTGTCACACTCACCTCTTCCTCCTCTTCAGGCAGCTTGATAGCTGTATCTGGGGACTTGACAGGTTTCTGGCTACTGGGTCCATTGGTCTCTTCTTTTCCATGTTCTGCCTCCCATTCTTGTAAAACTTCATCTATGTTGAAGCGGCGTCGGTAATTTACAAAAAAGTTTTTCACCTGTACCACTGACTTGTTCCCAATCACGTCGGAGATTGCCTGAAAATCTCGGCCATATTTCCTGATGGCTAAGGATGGAAGAGAGCATTTTTTTTTCCCCAAATACTTGAGAAAAACAATGTTTAAAACCTACAAACTGAGGTTTACCCTTTATCCTGATAAGAAAACATAGGCTTTGAACAGCATGTCACTCCAGTGGAAAGCCATGGCAGTTAGGTCTAGACACACCATGTGGATGCCGGCACACGCTCAGTGGGACCTGTCGGCTGGGATCTGTCTTCCATCACATGTCACAGAACATGACCTGCTCAAGTCCTGCAGTGCCCAAGGCTGTGGATGCTCTGGGTCACAGCTCTTCAAATTCCCCAAGTACAGAGCACTGCCTACCTTAAAATCCTAACCTTTCATCTGCATCTTTTGGGGATTTACACTTTCTGACTATTCAGAGCCTAAAAGCAACTCCTAACATGCAACACTCACACCCTTAAAAAACTGGCTTCCCGGTTAGTTTTCAACTTGTGAAAAGTGGGAGAGAAAGAATAGAAAGGACAGCCAGGGAACACGGACAGATGATTCCCACTAGGAGACAGCAATCTTCCACGGGAATCAAGAGCCAGCACCCCCTCCACACCCCACCCCGGTACTTTCTGAAGATGCCCATACCTTGTACGGCCAGAAGCTGCTCTTCTGTGGTCCAACGGGCGTTGCACTTCTGTGTAACCTGAATATGCAAATGCATCATTAGTGTATCACACTCAGAGAGAAGCAGGTTTCTACCACAGTTTAATGAGTTTTTCATTTACTCCTGTCAAATTTTAATGTCACTGAGAATTGTAAAAATGTGCCCATACCCTTCTTTTCTAAGAGGTTTATTTTGGAGATATGTCACAGACATTATATTTTAAGCACATACACGTGGGTACAACTTCCTGGATGATGTTCCGTAACCCTACCTCTGGAAGTCGGTACAGCTCTATTCCACCATCAAGCTTTTCTTTGAGAGCACTGTTCGTCTGTTTAATATTCTGAATCTAAGAATGAAAAGAGATTTTCATTTTAAAAATGAAAACTTACTAAAAGAAACAAACAAAAACTTACCACCACCACCAACAACAAATATAACAAAAAACAAGAGCAAAACGACTCCTCACCCCTGTTGTAGACCAAACAAAAGGTCCCAAAGGTCCTCTTAAAGGTATTTGGCATCTTACAAGACTCCTGAAGCTATCTGCTCAGAGCAACAGATAAAGGATAGCCAAGAAGGCAGGGTGATGAGAAGGTGCCTGGTTCTCACAAGTGACCACCTGAGCAGCAAAACACGCAGCTGCAGTCTGCTCCAAAGGAGAGGATATTTCTGGGCTTTCCACCACACAGAAATGAGCTGAAGTAACAGAGCAGCCAGCATAAAGGCTGAACAGGCTCAGGACCCATGCAGCACTGTGGTGACAGATTCCCAGAGCTCCACCCTGTGCTGCCTAGGACAACAAGCACTGGCCTCCTCAAAGGGGACAGAAAGCAGCAACACACCAGCGCATTTCCCACACCCTATCCTATCCACCTTATCCTCTTCCTCAGTCTTGCTCTAACTCAGTGTACCTAGTCTTTCACGGCTCTCGCCCAATCAAAAGACAGCACAAGCAGTGCAAACCAACCCCGCATGCTGTTTCAGGTTTCCCAGGTACTCCTCAACCAGGCAGGCCAGAGGCCGTGCTCTTTCCTGAACACCAGCAGAGGCACATCCATGCTCCACACCAGAGGACCTCTGACTCTTGTGGTTTTCATCTTTGAATTACCACACCAGCAAGAAAGCGAGGGAAAAAGCAGGATGATTTTCTCCAAAGAAATTCAAGAGTGGAAGATGCTCCCTTACCATTTTCCAGTTTTATATGCCCTTACGTCATGTTTTATTTGTTTTTTCCTAAAAAAATTTTAAAGAGGGAGTATTTGGGGGAAAATTTTTCCTCACTGTAGGATTAGTACTCAAGTAAGACCAGCCCTGTGCGGACCAGAATCTGACCATCTGCCATTAGGATACCCCAGAGTGTACTGGAAACAGTGACTTCTATCTTTCCACATTAACACCCAAAGACAACTTTGAAGAAAACAAATGTGCACCAAATTTACCCTACAATAAAGCCACAAATGAGGATCTTGGGTGTTTTTTTTTTTTAATATTTTATTTTTTAGTTGAACACAATATCATCTTTATCTTATTTATTTATTTTTATGTGGTGCTAAGGATTAAACCAGGGCCTCACACATGCTAGGCGAGCACTCTGAGCTACAACCCCAGCACAGGGATCTTGGTTTTTTGAAATCTGCTTCTATCACTGTGTTTTGAAAAGGATAAATCAGAAGAAAATAACAGGTCCTAAAGCTTTCCTCATAGTGAGTCCCCAGTGTGGTAGTCTGAGCCCTCCAGCACTGTCTATCCTGCCGCTGGGCTACCCGAAGGTCCTGTACCCACCAGCTACTTGCAAAACTCTGGGGACTCAGAGCTTGCCCAGAGCAACAGGCTCTGCTCACTGTGAGCACAAAGAGTGCCCACGGCCCTTCTCCCTGTGTCTCTGACTCCTTAGGCTACAAACTAGACACAGCTGTTGCCTGTTTCTGATGGGGAGCGAATTCAGGGCCTGAAAACTGTGCAGCCCCTGGCACTCCAGGGGAAAGTGTCACTCTCCTCACTTGAGCTGGCTTTTCACAGATAACACAAACTAGATACATGCTGCACTGTGATTAATAAACACATGCATTCTCTAAGGAGATTAATGTACTTAGAATATGCATTTCCTGTCCAAGCAAGGAGATTAAATGTAGAACAATCTCAAATTCTGAACCCAAAGTGAGCTCTAACTTCTCATCAGCATACACCTCTAGTCCCCATACACTTTCCATATCTGAAATATCCAGTGTTTATAACCAGAATAAGAATGAGGTTAATCACCAACACTGTACCAACCAGACTGGACGCCAGAGGGACAACTAAGTTATAAGAGAGGGGACAGAGGTGTGATCAGCACTAAGGCATGTGGCCTGGCACCTCAGGCAGACCTCCCAATGGGGCACAGCTTTATTTTTTCCTCCCTGTGTGCACAGTGCCATCTCTGCTGTCAGACCACTTCATTCTCCACCCAGAGGAAGCCCAGAGCAATAGGCTCTGCTTACTGTGAGCACAAAGTGTGCCCAGGGCCCTTCTCCCTGTGTTTCTGACAGGCACTGATGCTATTCTCTAGGAGCAAAGAGGAGAAGCACTGTGGGGGGAGCCGGCAGGTAGGAATCTGCTGGGGCTTCTGGTAGGGCAGCTTTGCTCTTCTTGCTACCAGGGACAGACAGGTTAGCTCCATCTCATCTCTTCTTATTATTGCCCTGAATACAAATGTGGGGGTTACAAAATGGCTCCCACAGTATCCCATGGGGGAGCAATAACAAGAGAAGCCAATATACTAAGGATGGCAGAGGAGAAAACCTAAAAGCACCTGGATTCCTGGGAGCATCTGTAAACAGATGAATTAAGGCCAGCACCCACTGATGCTGATTCTTCCTGCTACTGGAGACAAATCACTCCTTGGTTACCCAAGCTGATAGCAGATTTCTTCCTATTACTTTCAAGTGAGTGTTCCCCTGATACACTAGCAAACCTGGGCACACATAGTGACTGTCCCGCACATAAATGACAGTCACTGACTCTAGAAATGGACTTAACAGCCACAGTACTGCTGGCTGTGGCATGGAAGCACTTTTCTCCTCACCCAATAAGCTGGGCTCCAACCTGCGCATCTTCAAAACTGTCAACCCCCAGTTACCTTCACGTTACAAAAATCTGTCTTAGCCAGTAGTGGCACACATCTGTGTTACAGCAATTCTGGAGGCTGAGACAGGAGGAGCGCAAGTTGAAGCCCAGACTGAGCAACTCAGTGAGACCCTGTCTCAAAAAATAAAAAGGGATGGGGATGTAGCTCAGTGGTAGAGTGTCCCTGCATTCAGTCCCCAGTGCTCAAAACAATAACAACAAAACAAAAAGCAAAAAGAAAAGACTGCTCTTGACCCTGAAGACCAAAGCATCATTTTTACCTCCTATACTGAAGTTCAGCAGATTCTCTGGCAGGGGGCTTTGCTTTTCCTCCACATACAACAACATCAACCACCAGGAACTAACTCAGCAGGAGGAAAACAAGCTCCTTGTAGAAGATGACCAACAGAGCTCTCATCAGAGCTCCCCACTGCTTCTGCACAGCAGCCCTGATGGTCCCGGGAGATCAGGCCACAAGGATTAATCTCCTCACTCAAGAAGAGGCCCAGAAGATTGATTCTCCCAAGATGAGAGCACAGCTGTGTTGACATCAGGACAAGGAGTTGCCTCCCCTCCCAGGGCATGCCCGGCCCTACTCTGTGCTGGCTCCCTAAACCAGAAGGAAGATAGGTTCACAGACCCCCCACGTCTCAGCTCGGTGGCAGCTGGTCTCCCATTTGATCCTGCAAGAGAGATATTAAGAGTAACAACTCAAAAACAGCAGAGACCCAAACTAAACTGTTGCCCACAATTTGCTGATGCTTTCCTGGAACTGAATTCCAGAGAGAGAGAAAAAAGGTGAGGGGAGGGGGAGGCTAATACTAGGCTGCTTGTTGAATCTCCAGTTTTTTTTTCTTTTGTTGTTGTTGCTTTCTTTGTGTGTGTGTGTGTATGGTACTGGGGATTGAACCCAGGGCCTTGTGTATGTGAGGCAAGCACTCTACCAACTGAGCTATATCCCCATCCCGAATCTCCAGATTAAATGTACTATGCAGGGGCTGGGGATGTGGCTCAAGCGGTAGCGCGCTCGCCTGGCACAAGTGCGGCCCGGGTTCCATCCTCAGCACCACATACAAAGAAAGATGTTGTGTCTGCTAAAACTAATAAATACCCAAAACTAACTCTCTCTCTCTCTCTCTTAAAAAAAAAAAAAAATGTACTATGCAAACAGATGAAAGGGATGATCCCTTTCTACATGGTAGGTGCAAATAACTACAAAATAAATAAATAAAATAAAATAAAATAAAATGCTTTCCTTGGCAAGAGCCCTTCAGAAAGTACCAAATACCCATGAACATGAAACAAATGACGTATAAGCCTTATATACTAGGAAATGACAAAACAGAAAAATTAAAAGACTTAGATATAGTGGGTACACCATGTTCATTCATCCAGAAGTCTCAATAAGGATGTGAACTTGACAAAGTTCTAGAGCAACTATTTTTCTAGAAATTGAGAGTGGTTCAAATTTCTCTAGGGAAGTACAAGGAGCCAGGGATAATCAAGAACAAGAAGAATGGGCTGGGTTCTGGCTCAGTGGTAGAGCGTTCACCTGGCATGTGTGAAGCACTGAGTTCGATCCTCAGCACCACATAAAAATGAATAAATAAAATAAAGGTATCCACCTACAACTAAAAATTGTTCTTAAAAAAAAGAACTAGAAGACTTATAGTACCAGATAAATTTACAAAGTACATGAAACTAGAATAGCACGTATAAATGAAGGATGAGCACACAGCCCAAAGGAACAGAGCCTCAAATCAGACCCATGGATTTAAATGCAGGTCCTGCTGCACTGCAGTGGGAAAGGGCAGGCTTCTCAATAAAAAGTACCTGGTCAAATAGATGCTTGCATTATAAAACCCCTGACCTTACACTTAACAATACAGGTGGGCTGCAGACTAAGTGCAAAAGGTGGGTAATGCTGCTAGGGAGGTGCAGGAGCATGTCTTCCCACCTGGGGAAAGGCTCCTGGCAGAGCTGAAGCCACCCGCCAGTGAAGACAAGGTGAGAAACAGACTACCTGATGGAATTCCAGTTGGCTGAGGCAGGATGATTGCAAGTTTGAGCCTCAAAGACTTAGTGATACTCTTTCTCAAAATAAAAACCAAAAGAGACTGGAGATGTGGCTCAGGGGCTTTACCCCTAGGTTCAATCCCCAGTACTACGAAAAATAGAAAGTTCGGTGGAACATTTTCAGAAAATAGTTTTTATTTAGCCTTAATCATGATATAAGACTCAGTCATAGCCATTAAAGCTATAGCCCTTCCCTTTGCCCACCCCATTATTAAAATGAGCCAGTCACATGGACTGTAACCCCGAGCTCCTCCTACTAGAGCAAGCTGCAGTACTGCCTTAGGGACAAAGCAGGGGCACTGCCTGCCTAGGTGTGACTGCCAGCCAGTTTGGGAGCACATCTCCACTATAAGTAAAGTCCGCCTTGCTGAGCCACTTCCCGGCATGGGCTTGATTGCTTGCCGCGCCCCGGTATTTCTAACAGTACCAACACCCACTCTAAGAAAAAAGAATTTCAGAAAACCCCATTAACATGTGGTGACACAGGATGGGAAGCATATGTTTATGAGATGAGTGGGTAGAGAACAATTCAGAACTTGAATGAAGAACATGTACAGATGAAGAAAACAATCCAAAAGAAAAGAAATGGACAAAAATTGGATAAGTGGGTGAGCAAGAGGATATATCCAAATGGCCAACAAGTAGGGGACTACAGGCAGTATAGAGAGTGAGATAAAACACCATTATAAATGCAAAAATGCCATGCGCAGTGGCGCATGGCTATAACCTGAGAGTCTCAGGAGGCTGAGGCAGGAGGATCTGAATTCACAGCCAGCCTCAGCAATGGCGAGGCGCTATGCAACTCAGTGAGACCCTGTCTCTAAATAAAATACAAAATAGGGCTTGGGATGTGGCTCAGTGGTCAAGAGCCCCTGAGTTCAATCCCTGATCACATACCTTCTCCAAAATAAACAAATTTAAAAAAAAGTGGAGAGAAAGATAAAGTGCTGTTCAGGATGCAACGGGGACAATGTGCCCAAGGGGCAATCTGGCAAAGCCTGGGGTGTTGCTGTTGTCACAACTGATAGGGGGAGGGTGAGTGAGTAGAGGCCAGGGAGAGTGCTGGACATCCTGTTATGGTTTAGACATGAGGGGTACTCCAAAGCTCATGTGTGAGATGGTGCAAGAAAGATGAGAGGTGAAATGAATGGCTTAAGAGTTTTAAGCCAGTGAGTGCATCAATCCAATGATAGGCAGGTAGGATGTGGCTGGAGGAGGAGGGTGACTGGAGATGTGCCTTTGGGATTTATGTTCTGTTCGTGGTGAAGGCCTATCCTGAGCTGCTTTCCTCCAGCATACCTTTCTGCCATGATGTCTTCCCTCTCCACTGGTCCAGAGCAATGGAGTTGGTTGTCCATGGAATAAAACCATAAGCCCCAAATAAACTTTTCCTCCTCTAAAATTCTTCTTGTCGGGTCTATGGGTCACAGCAAAAAAGCTGTCTAAGAGCTGGGGTTGTAGCCCAGCAAGTACGTGAGGCACTGGATTCAATTCTTAGCATCACATATAAACCAATAAAGGTCCACGATAACAACAACAACAAAACTAACACACAGCCCAATTAGTCCAACAGTGCTGAAGGTAGGAAATGCAAGCAGGGGAACCAAAGCCCAGGTAAGCCGACATGCCCACTGTAGGGAACTGCTGGGTGTGTTACCTAGGGCTGCACAGATGATAACTCTGCAATCCCACCAAAAGGGATCCACAGAGATGTGCCCAACACAGACACATGCACAATGCATCAGCATTCACATAAGCAATATCTGCACTAGTACCACATGTACTGGCACTGAATGGCAAGCTTGTGTGCTATGTTTTTTCTTTTTTGACACAACTACTAGTAAACAGGTACTTTGTGCCATCAAGCAATGAGAAAGAACAGAACAAGGTGACAGTGCCACACTACACAGATGGCTCCCACACGCTGAAAGAAAATGAGACGTGAAAGAAATAACAGCACATGGTTATAAAATAAATCATAAAATCCCAATCTATGGCTTTAAAACACAGAACCCGTGGTCCTCTCCTGGAGAAGGCGATTCAGGGAAGAGCAGAGAGAGTGGAGCTCTGGAAATGGAAAAGGGCGGGAGCTTCGGAGGAGAGGGTCCCCTTCCTGGTCCAGATATGCCACTGCAGAGTGTTCATGTGTTAAAAATCAAGACACTCAGACACACACACAAATGTATGTACCATAGATACATTTGTGTACCATAGATAAATTAAAGTCCACATTCTTTTTCCATACTTCAATTTAAAAGTAAATTTAAAAAAAATTAATGAGTCAATATCCAAGATTTTCTATCCAATTTCTTAGATTTGTGGAAAGGAAATAGCCACTGTGAGCAGTAACACCTGGAGGGTGGAAGCCGACCCCAAGAACTGGACTCGGGTACCTGTCGTTTGATGGACACCAACTCCATGTCCAGCTGTCTCAGCACCGTGGTAGCAGCAGTGGCATTGGCAGAAACAGCCTCCACATCTTCCTGGGACAGAAACATGCCTTTTGGAGGTTTCCTTTTTGCTCTATTCTTAGCTTGTGTGCTATGTTTTTCCTTTTTGACCTGAGGAACTGTCTCAGTAGGGGGCACCTGCAGGATAAACAAATTTTGATGAGTGAAACCAAAAAGCAAAAATGCCACGAGTAGCAATAAGCACGTTCTTAATACAGCCGCAAACAATCTAAGACACATACTATGCCGTCTGCTGATTATCACCTATAAGCTCTAACAGGCACTTAACAGACACAAACATGGCTATGGGATTTTGGTTAAGTACTTCAGTGTCTGTTTCCTTTTTGAACAGAGACATCCTTATCCCATTTCTTTAAGTCTCTGATAATAAGCATTCTCAGCTTTCTGTAGTAACACAGGGAAAAAAAATGTATTCTTCTCTTCTGAGCTCTGCAGCCACCTAGACATTTACCTGTATGACGACAGGTAAAGGAAGAGGGAGCTCTTTCATCCCAGCAGCCGTCTCTAGTAATGCAGTAGCCATATGTCCACAGAAAGAAAAAAATGCTTCAGCACATGTAAACATCCTTAATTCTTTAAATATTTCAATTAGGAAAGAAACTTCCATAGGCTGGGGATCGAGCTCAGTGGTGGACCAGGTGCCTGGTGTGCATGAGGAGGGAGGGGGGACAACTACAATATGAACTATAACTTTTTATACATTTAAAAAAATTTTTTGGATAACACTTCGTTTTTAGATCAAGTCATAAAACTTGCTCTACAAAGATATGTGCTATTATTAAAAACACAGGACTGTTGCTAATTTTTTTAGAAACACAAAATCTTGGCAAGTTTCAAAAGAATCCGTGTCTTACTGGCAACCATATTAAAAACAGTAAGTTTCTATAATTGTTTATAACCCCAACTTGCTGGGGTAATATACAGTGATCCAAGTAAAAACATGTTCAGGCTTTTTGCTTTACGTTTTATCATATTTTTCGGTACTACGGATTGAACCCAGGGGAGCATAACCACTGAGTCACATCTCCTGACCTTTTTCACATTTAACTTAGAGACAGGATCTCACTGAGTTACTTAGGGCCTCAGTAAATTGCTGAGGCTGGCTTTGAACTTATGATCCTCCTGCCTCAGCCTCCCAAGCCACTGGGATTACAAGAGTGTGCCACCATGCCTGGCTTTGCTTTATATTTTAAAAGAGTGAGCTAAAATGACAATGCAAACTGTGATGGTAATGGTGACTTCTTGAAAATGGTAGTAAAAGTGTTAGAAGGCTATAAATGATGTTCTGTAAGGCACTATGCTATTTGATAAAGACTACCTACTGACTAAAGACATGTTGTAATAACATGTGTATAACATGTTATACTTAGTTTCCAAGATTCTTTTTGAGTTGGAAATTGTGCTATATATAAATAAATTATGGAAACTGATATAAAATCAAGACTATTCTCATTCATTAAAAATGTTCTAGCCCCTGAGTAGAGGTTGCCCAGGCTAGCGCATCAGGAGAAACTAAAAGTTTAGATTTTAAAAAAGAAAATAGAAGCCAGGTTTAAAGACCTGAATTATAGGTACTTCATCAGTTTATAAGACATGAGTCTGAAATAGCCAGCAGTGTGGTTCTTGAAAGATCTCTGAATCATGTGCAGTTACTTGGGTAAGTAGGTCAGAACCCTGTCCTGAGACAGGCAGAAGGGGAAAATCCAGTAACAATATTTCCTCTAGCAATGAATGAGATGTGTCTATCAGGGGAGAATAACAAATACCAAATGGGTGACCTTAGCCAAAAGACAACATGGCATGGAATATCAGTGTTCTTTCTGGCCAGACCTTAGAGATGTGGCATATCAATGTGTAAAAAATGGGTCCTGAATTTATGTAGAAGAAAAGGTAGACTATGGTGAATATGTGGATAAAAATAACGTGAGGCAATAGGCTAGGGCTGTAGCTCAGTGGCAGAGCCCTTGCCTAGCAATTGTGAAGCACTGGGTGTTATCCTCAGCACCACATGAAAGTAAATAAATAAAGATTTTGTGTTCATCTACAACTAAAAAGTTACATTAAAAAAATAATATGAGGCAACAAGCAACAATAATCACAGCTGATAACATATTTCTGAGTGACCAGAAAAAAGAAGAGGCATAGAGTGGACGATCTTTCTTTGACCACTATTTGGTACAGTCCCATTTCTGAATCATGTACATAGTCTTTATAGTTTCTAAGAACAAGAATTAAAATGCTCCTTTTATTAAAAAAAAAAAAAAAAGTTCCACTTAGGCTTTTATAAAAAGTTCAAGTACAATTTCCTTTCCCAAACAACCTACTTCAGTTAGCCCCTGGGATCTTGTTATTTGGGCAGGCCTAACAATCACTGCTAAAAGTGCCACCCAGAAAGAATGACTGATTGCTTGTGTGGTGATATATAGTGACAGAAACCATAAAAATGCACATGGAACACTTTAACATAACATTTCTGCTTCCAGGAATTATTCTAGCAGAAAATATTAAACACACAAACAGTTACATGACCATCAAAACTCAACAGTGTTTAATAGCAAAGAGCAGGGGAATGAGGACACGAGGAACCCACGCACCATGAATGAGCTCCATGCCGAAGGCATCATAGGATTAGTACTATATAGCCATGTGTCAAATATATTTGACACAAAAACAATTCAAGGTAGAATAAACTTAAAAAGTGGTAAAAAATACATAGTAAGATCCCTCTCAAAAATCATTACAATGTTTTCAGTAGTGGGGATAAAACCTGGGGAACACTCTACCACTCAGCTACATCCCCAGACTGTTTGATTTTTTGAGACAGGGTCTTAATAAGTTGTCCAGGCTGGTCTCAAACCTGCAATCTTCCTGCATCAACCTCCCAAGTTGCTTGGATCACAGGCATGTGTCACCACACCCAGCCTCCTTTATTATTTTAAAAATTGAATAGATTCAGAAGTATATATAAACATGGGCCTGTGTGTTTCACAGAGAAAGAAGTCTGGAAAGTCACTAAAATGTCTGCAGCAATTATAGGTGATAATACTGAAAATCACTTTAATTTTCTTCTCTTTGTTTACCTGTATTTTCCTATTTTGTCTATAAAAAGCATGTACTACTGCTGTGACATAAAGTTTAGAGATGTCTAGTCCTCTGGTCTTTTCAATGTTTAAGATAACTGTTCTTATATTTTTAGGGTTAGAGAACACTTGGGAATTCTGACGCCTTGGGCTTCATATACCCATATGAAACATGTAAAGGTCATATACAACTGTAGGGGCTTGTGGATCCCTTGAATCTGGGGACTACAAATCTATTGTGTAATGACTTTTTTAAAATATTTATTCTTAAGTTTTAGGTGAACACAATATCTTTATATTTATGTGGTGCTGAGGATCAAACCCAGTGCCTCGTGCATGCTAGGCGAGCACTCTACCACTGAGCCACAACCCCAGACTAATGTAATGACTTTTTTAAAAAAAATTATTTTCTAGTTATAGTTTGACAAAATACCTTTATTTTATTTATTTTTATGTGGTGCTGAGGTTCGAACCCAGGGCCTCACACGTGCTAGGCGAGTGCTCAATCACTGAGCCACAACCCCAGCCCCTGTGTAATGACTTTTAAGCTAGGAAAGATTAAGCAACAACCCCAGGATTGTGCTGTTGCTGCTGACTGACAAGGACACATGGAGTCCATGTCAGCTCCCTGAGGTATCTTCAGTCACCTTAGGATCCAGCATGGTCAGAGCCTGGGCAGATCCTAGGCAAACAGCAGACGGGAGGGCCAGGATGAGATGCTCGGTGCAGCCCAGCCTCCCTGCCACCACCTGCTAGCCTCCTCAGAGAGGGCATGAGGACTATACCAAAATGAGCCCCACTGGTCAACACTAGCTTTTCCTGTAAGGCTTCCTTACTCAGGATTCCCAGCAAACAAAATTCTAAGTTCTATAAAGCAGAGTTGGTACTGTTTTAAAAATCCAACTAATATCCTAAGTAGAATGGGTGAGAGGAGGGTTTTATCTGTGTAAGTAGTAATATGTTTATTTCCCTAAACAACTACTAGGGGAAAAAATACCTCCTTTTTGCTTTCCTTATTTTGATCAACCTCGATGTCAATGGGGTTACTTCCATTTGTTTCTTCAAGTTCATCCTCACTGGAAGACAAGAACAAGTTAAGGAAAAGTTATTCTATGTTAATGCTATTTCATGTACAAACATAGCTATAAATTGATTTAATGGAAAACTTCATATAAAATTACTGTATGTTTTCAGACTGCTGAGAAACATATTTATTTATTTGTGGCACTGGGGATGGGCCCCAAGGGCACTTTACAATTGAGCACATCCCCAGCCCTTTTTATTTTGAGACAGGGTCTTCATAAGTTGCTGAGGTTGGCCTTGAACTTGCCATCCTACTGCCTTAAATTCCTGAGTGCCTAAGATTAAAGGCGTGAGGGCTGGGGCTGTGGCTCAGAGGGAGAGCACTTGGCTGGCACACGTCAGGCACTGGGTTCGATCCTCAGCACCACATACAAATAAAATAAAGGTATCGTGTCCACCTACAACTAAAAAAATACACATTAAAAAAAAGATAATTACAGGCATGAGCCATTGCACATCACAGGAACTCTATTTTTTAAAAAATGAGTCTCATGGAAGTCAAGCAACACGCCTGGTTTGTCCAGTGAAAACTGACAGAAGACTGGTGACGGCAGGATACTAGGCTTCAATTCCTCCCACTGGACCTCCAAAATCCACCCCAGTTGAACACACCCACTATCCTGCAACCCCTTCCTGGCCAGTGCCAAGGCTTCAAGCAGTTCTGGCAGAGGGGAGTGTGCGAGAAGAGCCTGGGGTTGAGGGAACGTGCCCAGACTCTGCCACTACTTCACAGGCAGGTCCGTTGGGAGGTTAGCCACCTCTCAGGTGCAACTGCTGTGGCTGTGTGCCCCCATCGCGGTGCGACAGAGGGGCAGGAGAGCACAGCAATTCTTGCCACCTACAGCATAATACAAGGAAGAGCACCTGGGCGGTGAGCACAGACAAGTGTTAGCCAGTGCTCCCATGTCTTACTCAAGATAAGCAATTCACTCTACTTAACTCTGACTACTGTTTGTGATGCCAGACCCCATTTATAAACAATACACTAGACCTAACATATGAAGGAAATGAAAATTTAATCAGAAAAACTAAGATTAGTGACCCCTAAATGGACATTCACTGGTATGAATGTCCAAGAATATGCAGATGTACCCAGGTCAGCAGTTTTATTGTAGCTTGAATCTCATATCTGGAAAGAGCCTTAGAGATGTTCTTAACTCCACTCTCAATTTACCCTCAGGCCTAGGGATTTGAATTTTCCAAAAATGACACTCTGTATTCTTGTATGATACTCTCTTTTCATTTAAAATAATACTATCCTGAGAAGGAAGTTTGGGTACCATAAAGTTCATTTTCCATTTTATTTTTTATTATTAGTTTATGAAAATATACTCTAGAAAATGTGGGAAATATAATTTTTTAAAAGCCTTCATGTAGTCCCATCATTCTAAGAGAAGAGCCTTGTGTGCACTGCCTTCTGGGCCTCAAGCCTTTTCAGTTCACAGTTGAGGAGACAGGCTTGGGGAAGAGGCTGAGAGAGAGGTGAGCAGAACCTACAGGGCCAATACTAGAAGACTGCTGAGCACAGGGATGAGGGGAGATGGTTCTACACAGCTTAACTCAGCACACCCTTACTTACTGCAGCTTAATGAGCTATCTAGAATAATACCTGACTGGTGTGGCTCAGTGTCTAGGCTTGCCGAGCATGCTAGAGCCCAACCGAGTTCCACCCCCAACACATGGGGAAAAAAAAGTACTTCTCATTGCCACACATAATGGACAATAAAACAAAGAGGAAGCAAACTGTATTTTTTGTGTTTATCGGTTTAATATTTTTTTTCCATTTTTTAAATTGGTGCTTTATAGTTGGACTAATGATAGTATCTGTCGTTACATATTTTTACATGCACACAATTTGGACAACATCACCCCCCCCACTTCCTCCCTCCCTCCCCTGGTCCCTTTCTTCTGTTGTACTGATCTAGAATTTTCATGAGATCCCTCCCCATAATCTTTCTTTTCCTTTTTTTCCCTCTAGGTTCCACATGAGAAAACATAGTTAACTCCACTCTCAATTTACACTCAGGCCCAGAGATTTAAATTCTCCAAAAACGACACTCTGTGCTCAATGTTTAGCTTATTTCATTTAAAATGACAACCTCAGGTTATATCCATTTTCCAGCAAATGCCATAATTTCATTATTCTTTATGGCTGGATAAGACTTTTATACCATATTTTTTTAAAAAAAACATTTGTTTTATTGTAGGTGGAAATAATGGCCTTTATTGTATTTTTATGTAGTGTGGATGATAGAACCCAGTGCCTCACGCATACTAGGCAAGCGCTCTACCACTGAGACACAACCCCAACCCCTTTACCACATTTTCTTTATCCATTCATCTGTTGATGGATATCTTGACTATCACAGTTTGACTATTGTGAATTGTTTTGCTATAAACATGGGTATGCATGTGTCATACTGTCTTTAATTCTTTAAGATAAATACCAAGAGATGGTATAGCTGGGTCATAAGGGGATTCCACGCCTAGTCTTTTGAGGAGCCTCCATACTGATTTCCATAGTGGTTGTACTAATTTACAGTCCCAACAATAGGGTAAAAGAGTTCTTTCTTCTCTACATTCTCTCCAGCATTTATTATTATTTGTATTCTTGATGACTGCCATTCTAACTGGTTTGAGATGAAATATCAATGTAGTTTTGATTTGCATTTCCCTAATTGCTATGATGTTTAATGTCCTTTCATGTTGGCCATTTGTATTCCTTTAGAGAAGTACCTATTTAATTCATTTGTCCATTTATTAAAGATTTTCTCCCATTTTGTAGGTTTTTCTTCACATTCCTAATTGTTTCCTTTGCTGTGCAAAAGCTTTTTAATTGATGCCATTCCATTTATTAACTCTTGGCATTATTTCCTGAACTTTAGGGGTCCTACTGAGAAAGTTATTGCCTGTGCCTATATGCTACAGAGCTGAACAGATATTTTCTTCTAGGAGTTGAATAGTTTTGGGTTTAATTTCTAGGTCTTTGATCCACTTTGAGTTGACTTTTGAGCAGGGCAGGAGATTAGGATCTAGTCTCAGGCTACATATAACCAGTTTTCCCAGCACCATTTGTCAAAAAGGCTGCCTTTTCTCCCCTATGAGATTTTGGTGCCTTTGTCAAAGATCAGATGACTATCTGTATGGATTTGTTTCTGTGTCTTCTATTCTGTACCAATGATCCATCTTTTTTTTTTTTTTTTTTGGTAGATGGACATAACACAATGCATTTATTTTTATGTGGTGCTGAGAATCAAACCAGGGTCCCGCCCATGCTAGGCGAGCGCTCTACCACTGAGCCACAATCCCAGCCCTGATCCATCTGTTTTTATGCTAGTACCATGAAGTCTTTGTGACAGTAGTTCTGTAGTATAATTTGAAGTCAGGTATCATGATGCTTCCAGATTGCTCTGACTCTTTGTATTGCCTTTGGTAGTAAGTCTTTCAACAATATTAATTGTGCCTATTTGAGAACATGGGAAGGTCTTTGCATCTTTTGAGGTGTTCTTCAATTTCTTTCTTCAATGTTTTATAGTTTTAATTGTAGGTCTTTTACTTCCTTGGTTAGATTTATTCCTACATTTTTCTTTTTTTTTCTTTTGAGGCTATAGTAAATGAATTATTTTCATGATTTCTTTCTTGGCAGACTTGTTGGTTGGTATATAGAAAGGCTATTGATTTTTGTATGTTGGTTTCATAACCTGCTACTTTTTTGAATTGGTTTGTTAAACTTCTCAGTATAGGATCATAATCTTCTGCAAAGAGTGATAATTTTATTTCTTCCTATTTTTATCCCTTTTATTTCCTTCTCTTGCTTAACTGCTCTGTCTAGAATGTCTAGCACAATATTAAATAGGAATGGTGAGAATAGATATCCTTGTCTTACTCTAGATTTAAGGGAATGCTTTCAGTTTATCCTGATTTACTATGGGGTTGCTTTGGGTTTTTTTGTACATAGCGGATTATGATATTGATTTGCATTATGTTAAACCAACCTTACATCTCTGGGATGAAACCAACTTGGACATGATGTACAATCTTAATATTTCATTGAATACAATTTTCTAATGTTTTATCAAGGATTTTTGCATCTAAGCTTATCAGGGATATTGGTCTAGAGTATTCTTTCTTGGTGTGTCCTTATCTAACTCTGATGTGAGTGTGATACTGGATTCACAGAATGAATATGGAAGGGTTGCATCTCTTTCTATTTCATGGAATAATTTGAGGAGCACTGGCATCAGTTCTTCTTTAAAGGTCTGGGAGAATTCAGCTGAGAATCCATCTGGTCCTAGGCTTCTTTTTGGAAGGCTTTTTATTATTGCTTCTCTCTCACTGCTGGTTGTTGGTCTGTTAAGGTTTTTTACATTCTCCTGATTCAATTTTGGCAGATCATACATGTCTAGAAATGTAGCCATTTCTTCTAGGTTTTCCAATTTATTGGAAAACTTATACTTTAAGTTTTCAAAAATAGTTCCTAATGATCCACTCGATTTCTGTGATGTCTATGGTGACGACTTCTTTTTCATCTCTAATTTTATTAGTTTGGGTCTTCTCTTTTTTTTTCTGTTGGTTAGTTTGGCTAAGGGCTTAAAATCTTTTCTTTTCAAAACCAACTCTTAGTTTCATTGATTCTTTCTATTGCTTTTTTATTCTCAATCTTATTGATTTCAGCTCTCATTGCTTTCCTTTTACTAGTCTTAAAATTGGTTTGTTTTTTTCAGGGGCCTTGAGATGCATCATCTGTTTATTTGGAATCTTTCTGATTTATTTCTATAGGCGCTCATAACCCATAAATTCTTCTCTTAGAACTACCTTTATTAAGCTGTATGCTCTTTAAACAAACCAAATACACACATCAAATAAATCTTGAATTACCATACCAAATCAATTTCAACCTATAAAACAAAAGATCCCTTTCTATTAGAAGGAATCACCTTTTAAGGGTAGGGGAAAAAATATGATAAAGTCAAGCGCTCAAAATCAAAGCCCACTAACTGCCAGCAAGCAGGATGGTGAGGCAGAGTGCCAGAGGAAGAGTGCTCCAGTAGCACATGTCACCTGCCTCTGGCTGAAGGCACAGCCCTCCCACCTTCCCTCTGGGTGGTTGGATGACCCCTCACCCCAGCAGCAGGCTCACCTCTCCTCTCGCTCCCGCTTTTGTTTCCGGGCATGACGATCCATCACACTGGTTTTGGTTCTTGTCTTCTTCCAAGAGTAATAAAATTTCACCAGACTTGCTATAGATTTATCAGGAAGCTAAATAGAAAGAAGAATTGGTTTAGACTTAAAGCCAATCTTTAAAAACCCAAACATGTTTTAGTTATATTTAACAAGGGACACTCACATATTCAGAAATGTCCTAAGACAGCCCATTTTTCCGGTAAGGAAAAACAATTGACAAAATGCACTTTCAATGCAATGCATTTACAAATTACTGAAGCCTGTGAGTAGGCTTGGCCAATGAAAGATTGTGAAGTTAGATTAAGGTGAGCCGTTTTTCACATAACCAATGTCCTCAGCACATCTTTTAGCTTAATTTTTAAAAGTTCATTTTAACACGATTAATACAAATGTCAAGCAAGTTTTTAAATAGGAATCTACCAAATAACTTATATGCAAATATTCCCCAAGCAGAAAAATAAGGACCCAGCTCGCTCCACCTCAATCACCACAGATACTTCTGTTGGTTTAATTTCTGAGATGGGAGGCAGCTGAGTTCCACCTGAGAACTGGAAGTGCTAAGAACAGCCTCACTTCTGCAATGAAGCCCGGCACCCACAGAGCATCACTAGGATGTTTCTGCCTCTGAAGGCAGCTTGATTGAACATGGGGATATTTGTCCTGCAGGATGAGGCCCTAATCATTCATGCATACTCTTTGGCAAGGGGTGAGGGGGTGTCAGTGGTCTCATCTACTTACCATTTGTTGGATTCTATGAAAAGTTTTCCCATGAAAACTAAAGGCTTGCTCAAATAAGACTTTATCTTCCACAGTCCACTCATCTGGGAAGGGGGTAAAGTTGGGCAAATCAGCCAATGATTTTTCAATATTATGCTTATGCCAAAAGAGCATTCCAAGAGCCTAGAAAAATGATACCAGTGAAATCTTAGACGGCACAAATGGAGTGAATGAAACACTAAAATGGAAGTCAGCTGGCAAAAGAACATGTATGACTTTAAATCTAGACAAATACATGCTTGACTCATATATACTGCTAAGTAGAAGATACTGTCATACACCGCATTTCCCCCCACTTTTTTTTCAATATTCAAAGATGACTTTTATAAAGTTTTCCCATGACTTCTACAAATACGAAACAAAAAAAAAATGAGACACCAATGAGATATTCCTTATACTGTCTCAAAATTTAAAGACCAACTTGCCAGAGGGTGTACAATAGATCATACAAAGGCCTTTTTGTGGGGGTGAAGAGGCAGGCAGGGGCAGGCTGGCATAAAAAGTTAGACTGTTATCCAATCTATAATTTATATACATTTTGATGACTTAGAAAAAACAAAGCAATCATTTATGACAAGCCTTAGTAGTTTGGCAAATTTAACATACTTTGGAACTTTGGGTGTGGTGTGAACTCACTTAACTGTACCATGTGGGCCTTCTGAATGTAACTAAAGGAAGGCCAGTTTCTGTTGGTTTGCAGCTGAACAATGCAGTCTGCCCTAAAACAATGACAAGGTGGACTGATCTACATATAAAGGAAAGCACGCCAATGCAAATATGGACTAGTGTGCTTTCTGTAAAGTTTTAATACAGCTGGAAAAGGGAATTTTCCTTCCTGGTTTGGAGTCCTCCTGATTAAAGGCAGAACCCATATATTCTAATTTCTGCAGTTAAAAACTTTCTCTGGTTATTTGTTTTTCTCCTCTGAGTTCAACCACTGTTTGGCCTAACCTTGTACCCCAATAGGCTGAAAAACCAGGATAACCGGTTTTCTCCCTGCGGAGAGAAAACCCATTCTGCTTCTGCAGCTCCAGGTTTTCCCAGAATGACTTCTGCAGAAACACACCTATGCTGGAGACAGCACCAATGAAAGCCACCAGCTGCTCCATTATGTGCTTGCTGCATGTTAGTAAAACAAAGAGTTTCTGAATATTTCTTTTAATTACTGTTTTCCCAATCAGAGTTGCACCAAAGAAGGTTCAAAAAGGTCCAAGAAAATGTCCATGTTATTCTAGTCAGATCAAACAGTATGTTAGGAATTGAAGTGTAGGCCAACATTTCAAAACAATCCACCCTTCTGTACTAGGAGTTGAACTGCCAGGTTGGCCTTCAAGGCAAAGTCTTGTGCAGTCTCTGCATATTCCAGCATCTCTTCAAATCCCTGACACTCTTCATCATCTGGCTCACCACCTGAGAAGTGAGCTGCCCTTGCTATGAAATAAGGAGGCGTCTCTCCAAATGCTGTGCCCAAGACCCCACATGTAGGCCTTTCTGAGATGATTATCCACAAAGAGATGGCTCCTCAGAGCACTCTTCATCTGGGCAAACCACCGGACCAGAATAGGTGGCTCAGGGAAATTAGGTGAGTTGTTCACAACCAGCTAATGTAACTGAACTATATGTGGGCTCAGAGAAAGCAAAAAGGTGTGCGGCTGTCCCAAGCCCAAGAGAAGACACAATTCATAAGCCTACTCAGTTGGCACACAAAAGGAACTGTCTCCACACATGGTACATGCTATTGGTGTTTTCCTTCAAAATCATTTGCAGCTATAAGCACAGCAAGCAGCAGTGAAAAAGACACAAGAATGCTTTGACAGTGCCATGATTTTGAGGTCCATTCCTTCAAGATGATGCATTTTTTAAAAAATCTTTTTTTAGTTGTAGATGGACATAATACCTTTCTTTTATTTATCTATTTTTAATATCTATGTTTTATTTATTTATTTTATGTGGTGCTGAGGATTAAACCCAGTGCCTCACACATGCTAGATGAGCACTCTAGCACTGAGCTACAGCCCCAGCCCGAAGATGATGCATTTTCACAGAGAAAAATTCCACAAGGTAATGAGTGTCCATCACCACAGGACAATTTTCTGTCTTCCCAGTTCCTCCTTTTCACTGGCTGAAGAGGAGTCTGTGAAATTTTGATTATGTTGTTCCTTGCTCATTGTTACCCATCTAGTCACAATTTTTTTCATTATCTGTCATTTTACAGATCAGTAGTTCTCTGCATCTTAAAACCCTGGAAGTGGCTCCACTCCAAATTTTTATTGTGATAAAATACACATACCATGAAATTTATCACTGCAACCACTTCTAAGTGTACAATGTCACTGAACACAACAACCATACTGTGGTACAACTATCCCCACCACCCATCTCCACAACTCTTCTCATTTGAAACTGAAACTCTACCATAACCCCTTGTTAATACCTACTCCTCCAGCCCTAGCAACCACCATTCCACTTTCTGTCCATGTTGTTTTGGGGCTCTAGGCTCTCCTAAGGAGACTCATGCAGTGTGTGTCCTTTGGCAACTGGCTTATTTTCCACAGCATCCTGTCCTCAAGGTTCATCATACGATAGCATACTTCCTTTTAAGGTTGCAGAATACTCCGTTGAAAGTACAAACCATATTTTGCTTATTTGTTCACCAGTTGGGTATGTGGGCTGCTTCCATATTTTAGCTGCTGTGAATGGGTATATAGGTTTGAGATCCTGTTTCCGATTCTTTGTGTACATACCCGGCAGTGGTACTGCTAAATCACATAGTATTAATTTCCTTCCTCTCTCCTCCTCTCTTCTTCCCTCTCCCGACTTTCTCTTGATTCCAGGTGGTAGCTCTACCACAAACTTATAACCCCTGCCTTTTTGTTTGAGACCATGTCTGGCTCAGTTTCTGAGGTTGGCCTCAGCCTCTTGGGTCCCTGGAATGCCAGGATGTGCTACCACACCTGTCTGATGTCCCTTCATTCCCCCACCCACAGGCAGATCTAGTGGTAATGAACTCCTTTTTCTTATCTGTGAATGTCCTCACTCCGTCACATTTTTGAGGGACAGTGTTGTCTGACACAGGATCTTGGTTGACAAGTTTCTCTCTCAGAATGGTGAATGCATTCATTAGCCCCTGTCTCTGGGACTGCAGAGTTTCTGAGGAGAAAAATGATTGTTTTGCAGTCGTGCGCACCTGCCAGGTGGCTGCCCCCTTGCTACTTTCACCTTTGTCTTTGAGTTTCATGAGCAGGAGTTTGTCTTATCTGACTTCTCAGTTGCTCTGATATTTACATTCATGACTTCCAGCAGCTTTGTAAAGTTTGGGCCATGATTTCACCAACAATTCTGTCCTCAGTGCTTTCTCTTCATCTCCTGAACACCCAGGTACTTAGGTGGCTCTTCTTGATGATGGCCTCAGGGCCCTTGGGTTCTGTTCACCCTTCTTAAACTTTTTTTCTTTTCAAACTCAATTCATTTAAATTGTTCTATCTTGAAATTCACTGATTTTTCAGCCTGCTCAAAATCTTTGAATCCTTCAAGTGAATTCATCATTTCAGTTATGATGATTTTTAGCTCCAGAGTTCTTCTTAAATTTCATTTTAGGTTTTATCTTCATTAACATTTCCATTTTGTTCTCACATCATTTTCTTACCTTTCTTTCTATCTATCTATCTATCTATCTATCTATCTATCTATCTATTTGTTGTTGCTGTTGTTTGTTTTTACTGGTATTGGGGATTGAACCCAGGTGCATTTTACCACTGAGCCACATTCCCAGCCCCCTCCCGTTCTTTTAAAATCTTTTTGTCGGTGGACACAATACCTTTATTTTATTTATTTCTTTTTAATTAGTGCTGAGAATTTAACTCAGTGCCTCACCGTGCTAGGCAAGTGCCGGACCACTGGGCCATAGCCCCAGCCCCTTTTAACCCTTTTCATGTTTTTCATTTTGAGACAGGGTCCCACTAGATTGCTGAGGCTGGGTTTTGCACTTGATCCGTCTGCCTCAGCCTCCGGAGCCACCGGGATTACAGGTGTACACCACCTCACCCAGGCCCTTATTGCAATTCTAAAGTGAAAATGATCATGCTAAACGCTCATTTTGGGAGAAGTGAGGGATTCCGGAAATTGAACCCATGGTACTCTACCACGGAGCTACACCCCCAGCCTATTTTATCTTTTGAGACAGGGTCTCACTAAATTGCTGAGGCTGGCCTGGAACTTGCTATGGTCCTACCTCCTGAGTAGCTGGGGTTACAGGTGTGCACCCCACACCTGGCTCTAATGTGACTTTTCTAAAAATACCTTTAATTAATTAAAAGTAATGCCAAACCTAAAGAAAAATGTATAATTCTGCATACCCAAAACTCATGGTGCCTTTGATCATTAGTATAAATGGGAAGTGCTAGTAATTTACAGGCAGTAAGAGCCAGGTCAATGCCATGGGAAGCACTGACCCCAATTAATATGTTTAAAACAGTAATTAGATGTAAGAATAAAATAAGATTACCATTACACTTTTGTAGAAAAACACTTTTTACCAATATTCTAAATGATATCAAGGATTTATAACCTGAAAGTGACTCCCACCAAAGAATATAAAACACTATGGGTTTGTGTGTGGCATCAGAAATCTGAAAACAACATCTCATGCAGAAGAATGACATAATTCAAGGAGGAAACGCTGCACCCCAGCAATGATCCCCCTACTGACCAGGTGGTAACCACTGCCCCAAGGCTATAGACCTGCAGAAGTGCACAGCCTGTACAGCCACCTCCAAATCAAAGACTCTGTGTCAATCCTCACCTGGGATAGGAGAAAGCGGCCTGAGTCTGTGGCGCTGACCGCTGCCAGTGAAGCAGCGCTGCTACTAAGCACACAGTGGCCTCAGAAACTACTTTCAACAACAGCAAGGAAAACATGCATACCTGCTCCATGTTGTACCCATGCTTCTCCTTGGCGATGGCAATGTACTCGTCCACTGCAAGACAGGAGGAGAGACAGTAAGCAGATAGAAGGATGGCACAGTCCAGTCCCCCAGACTGACAGATCTATGCCAGGCCTGTCACACTTAAGATGGAACACTTGAGCAGATATTAAAAAAGCAAAATCACATAGTATGATCCCATTGCAGGCCCTGTAGATATAAATCCCATGGAGACATGTCAGAATGAACACACTCAAGTATTAACCAGCAGCTACCTCCAGGTGGTAAGCATTATCTGTTCTTTTGGAACTACTCAAATTTTCTAAAACAAGAAGATAATGCTCTGGAACTTTGAAAACCACCGAGCAGTAAAATTCTGTGGAAACACTCAACCCCCAGGAGAAGGAGAAGCATCCTCCTCTCCTTAGGACTTTCTAATCCTTCTTCCCAGGTATGCCAGAAAAAAATGAACTGCTGGTCAACATTACTGCCTAAAGTCATGAATGACTTTCCTTCATGAATTATAAGAAAAACACAAGCTTAAAAAGTAATAAGAGCTGGGGTTGTGGCTCAGAGGTAGACTGCTCGTCTAGCATGCATGTGGCACTGGGTTCAATCCTCAGCACCACATAAAAATAGAGATATTACGTCCATCTATAACTAAAAATATATATATATTTTAAAAAGTAATAAAGAAGCACAGAACAGCATGAAATAAAATAGTAAAATTCCTTCCATTCCCTGTCTCCTCTTGCCCCCAAATCTCATGCTCCAGAGGCAATGACAACAGTAAAAAGAGGCTCCCAATAGTTCCCTTGCCCATGGACACAAGAGACCTTGTCAATCAGACATCTCAATCCCAATATTCACATACAAGTACAACACAACCACATTATTAACTGTGGTGAAACAGGCAACCAATTTAGCAAAAAGAGATCTAGTGGGAAAAAGAATTCAGACTCTTTTGTTAGCATGTATTCTAATACTTGTAGGAAATTTTTTTTCGCTAACGAAGAAAAAAGAAAGAAAAGAAAAAAAGTCAACTTAATTCAAGCAGCAATACCTGTAATGCAAACTCAATATTAACTTCAATATTAAGGCTCTATTTTTTATATTTTATATTTAAAATTCAAACTTTTGATAGTAACTTCACTAAAATATAGTTAAGATTCTATTTACCAGAATTTCAACAAATAAATCACTGGTTTTCAAGGGGTGGAGGTGGAGGAGGTGTGTGAGGGGTACATTTCAAGGGATATTCCTTGCTTTCTAATTTTCGATGGGGTTGGTTATTCTAGGCAGTCACATGACCTTTAAGCAGATCAATATGCACGGGCTGGGGCTCAGTGGTAGAGCACTTGCCTCACATGTGTGAGGCACTGGGTTCCATCCGACACCACATAAAAATAAATAAATAAATAATGAATGAATGAATATATATCTATATAAAATCTATATCTATATAAAATATATCTATATAAAAAGGTGCACAGGCTGAGGGAGCCATGCAGCATCTGTCCTGCTGAAACCAGGCAGAGGTGTCTGCTGAAAAGTCCATTCTGTTCCTCAGCAACAGGGCTTTCACGGAGCCGACCCATTGTCTCTGACCAGATTTAGCTAAAAATTGCAAGGGAAAAACAAGCATTCCTGGATGCCACTCCATTGTCATCTGCCCTTTTGTATTTTAGTACAACCACTCCCTGGTGGTACGAAGGGTACAAGGTACCAACCAAGCTGCAGCAACTCAGGCTGCCTGTCACACTTGCAGTAATATTAAAAAAACAGGTGCACTTACTAAGGTGGCCTTTTAAATCATGCTGCTTTCAGATGCGCTTCAAGTCCACTGTAAGAATTCGAATATAAAGGAAAGAAGGAGGGCTGAGGCTGTGGCTCAGCAGTAGAGCGCTTGCCTAGCACATGCGAGGCCCTGGGTTCGATCCTCAACACCACATAAAAAGAAATAAAATAAAGGTACTGTGTCCAACCAACTACAACTAAAAAATAAATATTAAAAAAAATGAAAATACAAAAAAGTAAAGGGAAGAAGGAAACCTCAGCTCCTTAAAGGAAGCCATTTGGTGGTACCAAGAGGGACTCCAAGGCTGTGATGGGATTTGGCTAATGCTATCAGAGAATACATTATCAACAGTGTCCACCAAAGGGTGACAACCTGTGCTGAGTGAATGCTGGGGGTGCTGTGCTACTCCATGTTTTGGCTTCCTCCAGCAAAGTAAAGCCAGCAAGGTCAGGCTGAGTGAGACCCGAACCCAGCTGTCCCTGGGTTCATCCAGCAGAGCCTGGCCCACAGGAAGTGCTGATCTAATGACAGTGATCCCTTCACCACTTTCCTGACCATCCCAGTGATGAATTAAAGGGACAGAAGGCTATTGTTTCTGACTAAGCTCCTGCACTGGGTCCCAAAAAGACCAGGCTAAAAACCAACATCAAGTCCCACACGCTAATGTTCCATGTCAACCACCTAAAGCTAAGGTTTATGTGAACTTTCAGTTCATCAGGATTAAAGAGATAACAGCAAAAATTCCCAAATAGGCCAGTTTCAATGGGCATGATAATGAAGTTCCCTAGCTTTAATTGTTCCACTTTTGTAACCTGAAATAACCTGAACTTAACTAGCCAATTCCTTTCTTATTGCGCTGTCTCCCAATACCACAGAGAAAAGAACCCACTTTTTGTTCTTTTGTTTCTGCCTCATTCCCCTTCTCTATCTATCATGCTAACCTCTTCTGCTAGGTTGGCACACTTAATCTGTGGAATGAAGTATGGTACAATTCTAAAGTCAAAAATAAAGCCAATCAAACCCTAAGGACATGTATGAAGACACGAATGGTGTGAACATACTTTCTATACAATCAGACATATGAAAAATTGTGCTCTATATGTATAATATGAAATGTAATGCATTTTGCTGTCATATATAACAAATTAGAATAAAAAATTTTAAAAATTAAAAAATAAGATGGCAAAAACATGTCTCAAAATAAACAAAATAATTAAAAATAAAATAAAGCCAATCAAGATCCCTAACTGAATTTCTGTAAGTTTAGGTTTTCACACCAGGAATTCGCTCTCACACGTAAAGCTGGGCTGTCACCTAACGGGGAAAACCACACTACAGCAAGCCTTGCTGTCCCTTCTCCTCTGATTGCTCTGGACTAGAGTGAACTCTGCACAGACACTGCTGCCATCAGACAGGATGTTTCGCACATCCCTCGGGCTCCACCTGCTTCTCAGCTTTCCTCCTCCTTGATGATCAGAGGGACATGGCACCTACCACTTACCTGCTCCTTCACAGACAGGAGCAGCTGCTGCTGGTCGTTATGAAAATGGAAGATGCTCATTTTTAAAACCTCCCACGTGGCCTCCCTAAGTAAAGCAGAAATGAGCTTTCAACCTAAAAAAAATTAAATCTGCTCCCAGCTGCCCTCAAAATACAAAGGATGACTGATGCTTGGGGGGGGGGGGGGGGGAGTGGAGAAGAGAGGAACTGGGAAGAAGAGGCAGGAAAATGCAAGCTGCATGACAAATGCTCACAGACAAGAAAACAGACCCTGAAGAGCTCTTGCAGAGATGGAGGTCCCGTCTCTGAAAGCAAGCATCTTGATGCTGCCCTGCCCCTAGGAGGTCAACCAGAGTTCGTCCCAATCTGGGAGTGAGGTACCATTGTGGGCAGAGCCTCAGGAGGGAGAGGTCAGACTATGTTGCTCAGGCTGGTTCCCAAGCTCCTAAACTCAAGCCAACCTTCTGCCTCAGCCTCCCAAATAGCTGAGACTAAACACATACCACCCCAACCAGCTCTGTGGCTTTTTTGAAGAGACAAGAGCTTACCATTCATTATGTACCATTACAGCAAACACATGTGAATGAGTTTTTTTATAACATCACTTAAATGCAGAAAAATCTCACTCATCAAGAAAATGCATAAATTCCTAAAATCCAGTCAAATATTATTGAACTGAACTTAATATGACTGCAGCACTATATCACACGCAGACCAAAATGCAAACGCAAAACCAATCTGATTTCCTGCTGTAGTCCCTGAGACCACATGCAGGGGACAGGAAAGAACATAAATATATGAAGAAACAGTGCAGACGTCCGATGACATAGGCGCACCAGGTAACTAGTCAATAAGGACTGATGATGACAACTCAAGGATAGCCCCCAGTGACCTGGGAGGCTGAGGCAGGAGGAGCACAAGGTCAAGGCCAGCCTGGGCAACTCAGCTAGGCCCTATCTCAAAAAATAAAAGGGGCTTGGGGGTGTGTCTCATTGGTATAGCACCCCTGCACTCAACCCTCAGTTCTGAGGGGAATGGAGGAGCTTCAACAGCTACATGGATTACACAAAAACCATCGTATACCAAGCACAATGGCTCATGCCTGTAATCTCAGAGGCCTGGTACCAAAAAACAAAACACACCTGAGAGTTACTCTGTGCCAGCCAGTGTTCTAAGCTCTTGACAAGGATTATTATTATTGGTGCTAGGAATTGAGCCCAGAGGTGCTTAATCACTGAGCAATATCCCCAGCCCTGTTTTATTTTGAGACAGCATCTCACCAAGTTACTTAGGCTGGCTTTGAACTTGTGGTGTTCCTGCCCCAACCTCCTGAGCTGCTGGGATTACAGGTAAGCACCACTGTGCCCAGGATAAGAATAATCTTTTTAATCCTCTGTGGTAATTCTATTATCACTCTCACTCACAAATGAAGAAACTGAGGTTCAGAGATGTTAAATACCTTGGTCAGTCACACACAGCTGATAAATGACAGAAACAGACTTATATACAGTTGGAGTGTCTGACCCCAGAATGTGTGGCCTTAACCCTCCATGTATAATCCTCTCACTTGAGGAAAGCAGACAAAGGGAGAAGGCTCTTCAGATAAGGACTGTCTCCAATGGAAAGGGAACTAATAAGCAAGGCTGACCAACACACTCTTATCTAGTAATTGGAGCTAAGAAAGTCAAACTGTGGTTGAAGTGTCCAAGTGATACATGCCTGCAATCCCAGGGACTTGGCTAAGGAAGGAGTATCACAAATTTGAGGCCAGCCTCAGCAACTTAGCAAGACCGTGTCTCAGAATAAAAAATAAAAAGGGCTGGGGATGTGGTTCAGTGATAAAGTGCCCCTGGGTTCAATCTCCTGTACTTAAAAAAAAAAAAAAAAAAAAAAAAAGCTGTGGTTGAAGTAATGGAAACTGAGAGTAAAAAACAGATGGATCCTCCTGCTAAGCTTTATTTGCTTCTATATTATGAATTAATCCAAACCAAACGACCTTATTAGCACTGGCAAAAGTCTCAATTCAACAGCAAAAGGGAAAGAATGCAGATGAAAACTTCCATAGTAACCTTAATTTACCCTTCCCTCTCCCAGATACTGCAGAGACTCAGAACACCTTGTGATCTTGCAGATTCTATGCAGAGAAATAGGATGACACCATAGGGTGGGCTTATAGCCATAGGATGACACCATAGGGACAGAGCTTATAGCCTTAATAGAGCTGCTTAAAAAGCTACTATGGTAACATTTGCAGTAGCATGACATATGGCAAAGGAAACATGACCGTAATTTCTCTCAAACTCAAACTGAGCACGCCAAAAAAAGTTTAAATGTAACAAATACCATGACATCTCCTTTTGTTATTAACATAACTTCAACTCACTGACAATCGGAGCTCCTTAAATCATGTGAGGCAATTCTGCCACCTGGTGGGCATGAACATTACTGCAGTTAACATTCTAATGCTCCCACTGTCTTTAGAGAAGAGGGCACAAGACACAAACTATAGTCTGTCAGAGAATGTGACCAACACATCCTTCCAAGTCATGAATAAAATGCATATTCTTTATGGAGATGCTATTTCCCTACTGTAGTTTTTAAAAAGATTCACTTTATAGAATTCAATTTATAGAAAATTCACTTTATAGATTCACTAAGTAAACACAAAATCCTTTTCAGTCTCACAGACAACATATTTGACCAATACTATGGCTACTTCCTGATTGCTATGTCCCAAGTTGCTTTTCTTCACCACACCCTTCCATCATGATATGATGTTTGTTTTGCCTCACTTCTGGACCCAGGGCAATGGAGCTGGCGGTTTACAGACCGACACCTCTGAAACTTTACTTGAGGCCACTGGACACCTTCACCAGAAGCTAGACAGATGCCAGCACCAGTTTTTAGATTTCCCAGCCTCCAGAACTTGAGCCAAAATAAACCTCTATTATATTTATTAATTACCCAGTCCCAGATGTTCTGTTCAAGCAACAGGAAATGGACTAAGATATTCTCTATACATACACCAATGACTATAACAGGGACCTTTATCCTCAAATTAAAAGCAGTTTTGGGGCTGGGGATGTGGCTCAAGCAGTAGCGCACTCGCCTGGCATGTATGCGGCCCGAGTTCGACCCTCAGCACCACATACAAACAAAGATGTTGTGTCCACCGAAAACTAAAAAATAAATATTAAAAAAATTCTCTCTCTTAAAAAAAAAAAAAGTTTTAATAAGCCACAATACATCATGATCACGTGGGTAATTCAGAATCCTAAGTTAGACTGGGCTCACATGGAAGGAGTCTCAGTTAAAAGTTTTTGGGCTACCTTCCTGTGTCCTTTCATAGTCATTACCTTGTCTTCAAGAAGTGCTGACTATTGAATCCAGGGCACGCTAAACATAGGATCTACCACTGAGTTCCACTTTCTAGCAGATTAGTAATATTTTAAATTATATAACACAAGATACATAAAAATGTTATATACATCTAATTTATAGAACATAATAAGGCTGGGTGTGGTTGCCTATACTCCTAGCAATTTAAAAGGCTGAGTCAGGAGGGCCACAAGTAAATCATACCCTGACTTTAAAAAAAAAGGGACTGGAGATGCATCTCAGTGGTAGAGCATGCCTGGATTCAATTCCCAGTACTTCAAATTCATTATGATGATGATTATATAAAACCCTTATTCAATTATAAAAAGTAAAACACAACCAATACCGTGCATGGTAGATAGAAGCTGCATACGTAGCTCCTCATTCCTACCTCTGACTTCTTCCTCAGAGGGAGCCCAAGCCTATTACTTTGCACTTGTCAGATCTCTGATGATGTGAATTGTTCACCTCATGTCCTGGTGTCCTGGTGTGGGCAGCCAGCAGGCATGCTACTTAGGCTGGATGCGGTAAAGTTCTGAGGCACTGCATCGCACTGTGTGCAGCAGTTTTTAAAAGGACCTGTTTCTCCTTTCAGCTTTATACTGCTAGGATGGGCAATGTGGTGTGTTCTTCATTTTTATGGCAGTATAGTGTTCTATGCTACAGAACAGTATCCTGCTGTCCAGTTTTTGTTGTTAAAGCTGCTTCTTTGAATATTAAATATATGTGAATAGATACTCTACTCAACCATGCACACTGGAATTCAACTTTGGCATCTATTCCTATCCAAACTCCACCTCTGCATTCTCCCTCCATCCAGGTTCAACTTGTATTACTGAATCATTTCTGCCTGCCTTCATCTCTACAATTCAGTTTTCTCATTAGTATGAGAGTACATGATCATTAATGATCTTAAAAATTTCTTACAGGTTAATATTTTATGAGTAATTCTTAAAATTTTTAAATGTTGAATGTGAATGCTTTTATAGATGCTGTCATTGCAATTTTTCCCCAGAGCATGGTGTTTATCTCACTGGTAGAGCACTTGCCTACATGTTCACACGTGTGTACACACACACACACACACACACACACACACAAAGGCCTCAATAACAGCAGGGTAAGAGCAGTCTAGTCTTTGCTCCAGTTTTCACTCACATATGTACACATCCTGAAAGACACATCTCTCTCATATCAATAAAACCAACAGTCACTAGAATGCCATTTATTCTTCTTGGACAAACTGAATAATAAATAAATTCCTCTTTTAAAATTCCCATAGCAAACGCACAGAATGAAGTGTGTACAGGGACATACCATCCACTTTACCTCTTCCATATCAAATCAACTAACTTGACTTGTCCCTAAGCAGGCAATTGTATATTCAAAATAATCTCATTTGCCCCCATATATATATAGCTTTGTACAATGTGAACTGATGGTCCAAACTATGGTCTGTGTTTCCTGACACTGACAGGAAAAGGAAAAAGAAGAGGAAAAAAGGCTGCTGTTGCTGATTCTCCCTCCAGAAAGCTGGCTGCAGTAGAAGAGCCTACACAAGTGGCAAAGTCTTTGGCCTCTGCCAACAGCCTGCTGAATAACTCCTTTCCTCAACTACAGGACACTTTCTCAGAGTAATGTGGGGACTAAAATAAACACACATAAAGAACTATTAGCTTAATTCCTTTGTAAACGTTAGCAAGACTCAACCAGAGCATTGGTGCAGTTTATAACCACAGGATTAAATAGCTGAGCAGGAGCTCAGCAGTTCCCAATCCTGACTCATCAGAATTACCTGACAAACCTCCTTCATGAGCTGGTCTTGGGGGCCCACCTTACAGTGCACGTGCACATGTGCACACCTGCATTCCACAGGTCGCCTGACAACAGAGATGTGTCCTCAGAAAGCCATCATCAGGCAATTCAATTCTGCAAACATCACAGAGTCTACGTTCCCACACTGAAGCACCATGATGTCCTAGACAACAGAGTCTTCTGGCGCTCCCGTCGTCGATGAGTCTGATGCTGACTGAAACACTCTTGTGTAGTATACACACATTCATATGTGCACAGACATACAGGTGGACTTCCTGCAAATATATGGTGTTCAAAAAATACCATGCATATTTTGGTGAATTTTCATAAATGAGCACACCCAGCTCAAGAAATGACACACTTGAGGTGTTCTGTACTTTTTTTTTTTTTTAAATGCTCCCAATGTTGTTATGATGGGCAAGTAAATCAGAGCACAACATTGAAGAGTATAGGGCATTGGTTTGCAGCTTTATTTTTGAATTTTTTTTTTTTAATGGTACTAGGGATGAAACTCAGGGGTGCTCTACCACTGAACTGCATCCTCAGACCCCTTCCCCACACCTTTTTTTTTTTTTTTTTTTAATTTTGAGAAAGGGTGGTCTTGCGAAATTGCTGAAGCTGGCCTCCTCCTGACTTACCCTCCCGAGTTGCTGGGATTACAGGTGTGTGTCACTGCATCCAGCTCAGCATTCCACATTTTAATATAATAAAAATAATATTTTGAGGGGCTGGGGATGTGGTTCAAGTGGTAGCACGCTCATGTGGCATGAGTGAGGCACTGGATTTGATCCTCAGCTCCACATAAAATAAAGATATTGTATCCACCTAAAACTAAAAAATAAATATTTTTTTAAATAATAATAATCTCAAGTCACACATAGTAGTGTTTTAATTCCCAGCTTCTTAGGAGGCTGTGGCAAAAGACTCACTTGACACCAGAAATTGGTAGGCCAGCCTGGGCAGAGTGAGACTCTAAATAAAAAATAAAACACAACGAAACAAACAAAAATTCCCACATCTCAACAAGCACAGAACTTTAAAGTTCTGACAATAAAAAGATTATGAAAGGGCTGGGGTTGTAACTCAGTGGCTCGCCTAGCACGTGTGAGGCACTGGGTTCAATCTTCACCATCACATAAAATTAAATAAAGGTACTGTGTCCATCTACAACCAAAACATTCTTTTTTTTAAAAAAGGTCATGAATGGGCTGGGGATGTGGCTCAAGCGGTAGCTCGCTCGCCTGGCATGTGTGCGGCCCGGGTTCGAGCCTCAGCACCATGTACAAAGATGTTGTGTCTGCCGATAACTAAAGAATAAATATTTAAAAAAAAAAAAAAAAAAAGGTCATGAAGATATCAAAATCACAGAAACAGGAAGAAATGTGGTTTTTGTTATTACTACATAAAATGAGGGTTTTTTTACTTTATTTTTATTATTTTATCATTTTTATTACTTTATTATTATTTTATTTATTATTATTATTTTACTTTATTATTATTATTTTTACTTTATTATTTTTACTTTATTATTACTATTTTTTGCAGTGCTGGGAATCAAACCCAGATAAACATATGCTATACTATGAGCTTTGTATGCCTTTAACCCCTTGCTTTATGAATTCCCAATCACTCTAAACTTTTTCCTTCCAGTGCTCTCTTTAAAAAGTACTGATTTCAAGCCCCACCTCTTGTTGAGGGGTTTTGGGCAGAGGAGAAAAGGGATGGTCAGAAGGTGGATAGAAAGCTCTACAATCTGGAGATTATGCACGCCGCATTTCTGGGGCATGTGTATTCCACCTTCCACCGAGTAGGGGTCCTAAAGGCCATTCAAGCAGTTGAAGGGAAAAAAGAGGCTTATGTCACAGGAAGCTGTCGCACACACTTCACAGGAGTCACTTCCCCTGCAGGAACCAGCTCCTCAGCCCTGAGAGGCAAGCAAAGCCGTGAGGACAGTGAGCCTGTGTGCTGTGGGGAGGGGCCTCCACTGCGCCTCCAACAGTTTCATGCCTGAAACTTGTGGGCTTCTTCATCCAGTAAAGAAACCTTCATGGAAGCACTGCAACAGAAACAGCTTCTTTCATATATTCCAAAGTAGGCAGCAGCAGGGTGACATTTTTAAATGAGCTAATGTTTTATACTGAATTATTTTTCCAATGACTCAACAAATCTTTCTGTGTGCCTACTGTGTGCCTAGTGCTACCCCTACAGCAATGACTGGATCATGTGTACACTTCTGAACTCTTACAGTTGGACAGACACATAATTACACAGATAATTAATTCTAATTGTCATAAATGCCAGAGAAAAACAACCGTGAATGCACTTAGCTGGAAACTCTAACCTGCAGTCAAGGAGACTTGCTTGTCTACTGGGGAAGGACACAATACATTTTGGCTTACTCATGTGTTATTTATAGTAAGGAACAACAAAATCTAAATGTTCACAAATGATACATGGCTACTGGGTGAAACGGTGTTATCCCACCGATAATAGCCTGTTATCCCAGCAATTCAGGAGACTAAGGCAGAAGAAGCACAAGTTCAAGGCCAACCTGGGCAACTTAGTGAGACCCTGCCTCAAAATAAAATTTTAAAAAAGGCTAAGGGGCTGGGATTGTGGCTCAGCGATAGAGCGCTTGTCTAGCACAGTTGGGACCTAGGTTCCATCCTCAGCACCACATAAAAATAAAGGCATTGTGTTGTGTCCATCTACATCTAAAAAATAAATATTAAAAAAATATATATTAAAAAAAAGGGGGAGCTGAGGTGCAGCTCAGGGGTTGGAGCACTTGTCTAACACAAGTGAGGTCTGGGGTTCCATTCCCAGCACCACATGCACACACACGGGGACATGCTTAGGTAAATCCACATTTCAGTTTATTTTTTAATCACAGGAAAAACTGCAGTTTTAAAACTTTTATGTGCAGTATGATAACATTTGTGCTTACAACCCGAGTTCATGGAAGCATACACTAGTCATAGCCATACTGGGGGAGAGACGGGTGTTGAACACGTACTTTTAGTGTTAAGAGGGGCACATGGGTTGGGCCCCCAGAAACTCTCAAACGAAAAAAATATCCATGACTAGGGGAAGTATATATGCCATTCTTAACATTAAAACAAACTTGATGTACATATATAATTTTTTCTGAAGCATTTGAGAGTTATTTTTATACATTCTAGTCAAATATTGAGCATGTCTTTTCCAAGTATGTATATTCTTACATAACCACAAAATAGTAAATGAAATACTACAACAACAATCTGTGTCCATATTCCAATTCAGCTAGCTGAACCCAAAATGTGCTTTATATCTGCTGAAGAATTTTAAAGTAAATCTCAGAGCTGGGGATACAGCTCAGAGTACCTTCCTAGCATGCATGAGGCCCTGGATTCAATCCCCAGTATCAAATAAATAAATAAATAAATAGTAAGTCCCAGTTATTCATTTCATTGCTATAAATACCAATCTAAATGTCTATTCAATGTGAACGTAATTTTACATAACCATAAGGCCTTCATCACACCTAATAAAAAGTAGCAAAATTCCTGGATATGAGAAACAATGTGATACTCACAAGATGTCTAAAACCCAACCGTAGCAATAAGAAGTAAAGAGGACACCAGCAAATAAAAGTTGCATCTTACTATGGCAAGAGGATAAACCAGTCTGATCACTTTGGGAAGTTATCTGACACTGATCTCTCAGAGTCCAGCATCTACATTCCAGATGGGACCAAGAAATAGGTCAAAGAACGCTCCTGTAGTAATATCTGCAGCAGTTAAAACTTATAACCAAATGTCCACTGCCAACAGGAAGAAGAGAGAAATCACAACTGAAGAGCTGAAACTCAAGCACAAGAGGGCAAAGGCTGATGAGCGAGGGAGTGAGGACAGCATAACCAAGTAACCCTGAGATGCCCTGAGCTTCCATGCACAGGGGCACTCGGCTCTGTCTGCTGGTAGCCCATCCCATTTTAGCCAATTCTAGAGCACCTAATAGAAAGTAGAAATGATGAAAATAATTTTCACACACACAAAAAATCATTTTAATCACAAGTCCCAATCTTTTTTTTTACAGAATGCTGAAAACTAGGTGGTATAGGCTTATCCTCCCCAACCCTGCCCACACTGCAGTCAGAGGTAGGACAGGTGAGAGCTGTTGTTATACACCTGTGTCAGAACACAGTGAACCTGTCACTTCCTGGGGCTGCGTCCCCTTGGACCGTAGGCCACATTTGAACAGGCCCATCAGACTGCCCATGTATTCCTCTAGTGCCTATTGGTGCTTAGCACATAAGCGGTCACTCAAATGTTTACTGAGTAAATAAATGCTGACCATGAGGTAAGCGGCAATGAAGAAAACAGAGGATTCCAGATGAGCCAAGCTGTACAGAAAATAGCTAAAAACCCTGTACTTGAAAATCTCTATCCCAAGGAAACTCCAAGATCCTACCCTCTCTTCTTTCACCGGACTACAATGTACGGCATGTGTGCCAAGAGGTCTGACAGAGCTAACAGACATGCCAAGTTCCTCCACTCAGTTTTCCACGATATGGAGAGACACAAAATAAATAATATTTTAGAGGAAGGTGATAATAAGAGGAAGGAAGCAAATAGGGCAAAGACACCAAATGGTTCCTATTTTACTACGTGGTCAGAGAAGGCCTCTGTGACACAGCAACACCACAGTGATGACAGCAGGAACCAGCAGCACAAGCTGTGTGGACACTGGGAGCTGAGCATTCCAGACAGAGGACACTAAGGAGGACACCAGTGAGCTCCTGAAGCAGAACAGAAGTCAGGCTAGCAGGGCCTGGTTGCAACTACCAGGTTCTGGAGTGATTTACAGGGAACTGCAAAGCCCAAGGATATTCTGAACGACAGGCGGCTCTCTGATCAAAATATAGCTGGCAAACATTTATTTACCACACACATCTACATGAAAATACAGAATGTAAGTGTGCACATGAGTATATAAATTCTCAACTTTCATATAATACATAGAACTAAAACTGTGCTGATGTCAAATGTTCATAACGTAGGAATGGCTTGATATGTGCTGCAGGTATAGGAAGGGTTCCTATTACATAAAGCTAAAACTTATTTTAAAATCCCTAATATATATCTTACATGTATGTGTTAACTTTTCCTTAACCATTAATAGCCAGCTTTTAAAAAAAAAAATCATCCAGTTTGACTATCTCTGGTAAAGATAATGATTTCTGTTTTTATCCTTTAACACTGAGATCCATGTTCCTTACCCTTGTACCAGATTTTACTCATTTTTCTAATTTTTTAAAATGCAGTCTAACACTTAAATAACTGCACACTCACTTACTATATATATCTTATAGAATACATAATGCATAAGTGAGCAGGACAATCTATTTGTGGGGACTCCCAATGGCCAAATGCTGCCTTGCTAACATCAGACCAAGGCAGCAGCAGGCCTCCTGGGAAGTGTGCTCCTTCAGGAGGTAACCATCTACAGGGACCTCAGCGCAGGGTTTTCCCCACTAGCTCTAACACACCTCTTTCAAATTCCACTTTTTAAAAAATCAAATATCAGCCAGGTGCAGTGGGCACACCTGCAATCCCAGTGACTCTGGAGGCTGAGGCAAGAGGATCACGAGTTCAAAGCCAACCTAAGCAAAAGTGAGGCGCAAAGCAACTCAGTGAGACCCCGTCTCTAAATAAAATACAAAAATAGGGCTGGGATGTGGCTCAGTGGTCGAGTGCCCCTGAGTTCAATAAATAAATCAAATTTCAAGTCATCCTCAGATTACTCCCTTTCCTAGCCCATCCTTTTCTCAAAGAAGCCCCCACCTCACCCCAGGCCACACATCTGCTGTATACTTGATCATACTTGCTTTGATAAGCTTTGCTTTCCCCAAGTCAGTAAAAGAAACCAAACTGGGCCTAAGATGCAGCCTAACTACACATTTCAAAGCTGAGAATGACTAGTAAAAACAGAACAAAGCTGGGCACAGTGGCCTAGGCCTTATAATCCCAGCAGCTCAGGAGCCTGAGGCAGGAGGACTGTGAGTTCAAACCCAGACTCCCCAACTTAATTAGGCCCTAAGCAAATCAGAGAGACCCTGTCTCTAAATTTAAAACAAAACTAAACAAAAGAAAAAACAGGCAGGGGGACTGTTTTTCTTTTGTTTACAAAACACAAAAACAAAACAACAATAACAAAAAAAACCCACACAGCACAATAGCTAAACTGTGGAATCAATCTACGTGTCCTTCAATTGTTGAATGAATTTTAAAAAATGTGGTATATATACATAATGGAATACTATTCAGCATTAAAAGAGAATAAAATCATGGTATTTGCAGGTAAATGCATGGAGTTGGAGAATATAATACTAAGTTAGTCAATCCCCAAAATAGCCAATCCCAAAACCAAATGCCAAATGTTTTCTCTGAATAAAAGGATGCTGATTCATATTGGGGTGGAGTGGGCTGTGATTGTGGCTGGGCTGGGATTGTAGCTCAGAGGTAGAGAGCTCACCTAGCACGGGTGGGACCCGGGTTCGATCCTCAGCACCACATAAAAAATAAAGACATTGTGGAAAAAATAATAATATCCTTAAAAAAAAAAAAAAAAAAAAACAAGAAACATAATGGGGTGGGGAAACATGGGAGGATTAGGTGAATTCTGGATAGAGCAAAAGGGAAGGGAGGGGGATGGGGGTAGGAAAAAAGGTGGAATGAGATGGACATCATTACCCTAAGTACATGTATGAAGACCCGAACGGTATGAGTCTAATTTGTGTACAACCAGAGAGATGAAAAATTGTGCTCTATATGTATAATATGAATTGTAATGTATTCATTACTGTCATATATAACAAATTAGAATTTTAAAAAACCCACACAGAACAAAAAGCCAGGTGCAGATGTACACACCCATAATTCTACTGACTCAGGTGGGTGAGGCAGGAGGATCCAAAGTTCCAGACCAGCCTGGGCATGACCCATATCTCAAATAAAATTTAAAATAGGGTTGGAGATGCAGCTTTGTGGCTCTGAACAGCCCTGGTTTCAATCCCCAGTATCGCAAAACAAATAACAAAACCCTTCTGCAAGTTCTTGGTACTAATATGTCCACTAGGGTTTTGCTAATCTTCAGCTACTCCACTATACAAAGTCCATCAGGTGAGCCTATACCTCCATGAAGTGAGTGTAGAAACAAGAGGGAAGTGTACAGGTGCAGTGGTGCACATCTGCAATCTCAGCTACTTGGGAGGCTGAGGCAGGGGAATCCCAAGTTCAAGGCCAGCCTGGGCAACTTAGGGAGACCTGTCTCAAAATGAAATTTAATTGTGGGGAGGTCACTGGGGATATAGCTCAATGTTAAGAACACCAACCTAGTATGTTTGAGGCTCTGGGTTCAATCCCCAATACCATTATTTGGAAAAAAACAAAAAAACCAAACCACACTGCACAGTGCAGAGCATCCCCGCAAAGAGGAAGAGTCCCACCAGAAAATACATAAGTGCAGCCAAACAAGGTCTGGTGGCCCAAACCGGGACAGTGCACATAGGTGGGGTGTGGAAGCTACTGAGAAGGCAGCATGGAATCAAGGGTGGAAGGGTGTGGATGCACCAGTTAGAAAGGCACACGGAAGGCCCCTGGACCACCACTACATTCATTCTGACAAGCTCAAAGGCTCCTGAAATCGATGGCTGGCCTTCCTGAGTTTCTACTGTGCTCCCCCAGTGCTGGCATGGCCAGGGCAGCCCATCTGGGACAGCACTGACACTGCTCACTCTAGACCCTAACTTTATCTACATCACAAGCTGTCAAGAGCTTTCTAACATAAATGCTACCACTTCCAGCTATAAACCCTTCAAGGGATCCTCAATCCTTTAAGAAAGGAACTGCCTTCCAGTTTCTTCCCTTTTTGATTCCTCTAGGACAACACGAGTCACATTCAGACAATCTCCAAAGCAAAGCACTGCTTTCCTCTTCATGCCCCATGCCTCTGCGGTCGCGCTCTTCTTCTGTCCTGAGAGCACTAGGCCCTTGTCCTGTGAGCAAACTCACACACACCCCAGTTCACCCAAATGTGTACAGTCTCCCACAGCTGCTCCCCAGGAAGACTGGTGCCTTCTGCTGGGCCCAAGGGGACCATCAGGGCACTGAGTCAGGGCAAGAGACACCTAGTGCTGAAATAATCTAAGGGTAGACATTCTTCTCCATTGAGTGACCATTTTCAGCCTCACCACACAACGGTAGACTGTTCTTGTCATTCAAGCCTTTGCCCCTACCCAATGTGCACTGTTTCAAACAATTTTCCATGATCATTTGCCAGAACAGTTTCAACTCTACTGCTCTTAGCTACTAAGAATTATTTACATTTCTTCAACACAAAAGTTGTCTCTCCAGAGCACCTGTTCTAGGGAAACCTGCCATTAAATGATTGTTACTTAGGCAAAGCCCAAAGTAATTCTTGTAATATTAGTAATATTTTAAGTACTTAATTATACTTTATTAAACAAAGCTGTGCATGATGGCTTCAGAAGTGTACTATAAATGCAGTCTGGAGACCAGCAATCTATGCTAATCTTGGCTACTAACTAGCAGTGAGACTGAAAACATTTGATGAAACCTCTCGATAGACCTCAATTTTTTGCCTCTAAAAAGGACTAGAAACAGGGCTGGGATTGTGGCTCATCGGTAGAGCACTCACCTAGTGTGTTCGAGGCCCTGGGTTCGATCCTCAGCACCACATAAAAATAAATAAATAAAATACAGGTATTGTGTACAACTAAGAAATAAATATTTAAATAAATAAATAAATAAAGATATTGTGTCCAACTACAACTAAAAAAAATAAATATTGAAAAAAGAGGACTAGAAACAATTTTTTGTTCACATGTTCATTTTCCTGCTCTCTCTCCACTGAGCATAACCTTTTTGTACCCCTTACTCCCTATAGCTAGAACTCCTGCTCAACAAAAACAGGAGTAACTATCAGTAGTGAATGAACTCATATCCAAAGCAACCCAAGAAAGATATTCCTGGAGAGAACTTCATTCCACAAGTCTAAAACTTACCTATAAAAATAAATATGAGTCAGGAAGATGGAAAAGATGGTACCAAATAAGAGAAAACAACAACAAAATAACCCAGAACAATGAAACAAAAGCAAGAGTTCAGACATACAACTGAATGGACAACTATAGCCCTCATGTCCAGACAAGGGAATGTTACTTAGTGCTAAAAAGATGTGTGCCATCAAGCTTGAGGAAGGCATGGAGGAACCTTGGATGCACGGTCTTAAGTGGCAGGCCATGCACTGTGAATCCAATCAGATAGCATTCTGGAAAAGGCAAGTCTACAGAGACAGTGCAGGTTCAGTGGTTGCCAGGGACTGAGGGGCACAGGAAGACGAAAAGGGAGAGTAGAGGATTCTTAGGGCAGTGAAACCACTCTGTGTGACAACTACAACAGAGGAAGCACGTCATTACACATCCGTTCATGCAACACAAGAGTGAGCCCTAATGTCAACGTGGGCTGGGAGTGACAACGGGATATCGGTGAAGGTTCATCAACTGTAACCAATATATCCCTCTGGTATGCTCAGGTACAAGACATCTGCCAAGGGGTAAATTACAGGTGTGGGAGAGCAGAAGGAAAGCTGGCATCCTTTGTATTTTCTGCTTTCTTCAGCTATGAACCTACAACTGCTCTTTAGACAGTCATGTGCCACTTAACAATGGGGATACATTCTGAAAAATGTGTCTTAAGGCTCTTCTGTCAGTGTGCAAACATCACACAAAGTAGGTGGTATAGGTAGCCTACTGCACACTGGGCTACATGGTGTATGTGCATTAGTCATAGCCTCTACTCCTAGGGTCATAATGATCAAAACAGCACAGCATTGATGAAGAGAAAACGAAACAATCAGGAGATGCAGAAAACATGAGATGTATGAGGCTGCCGACATAAAAAATTCTGCAAAACATCCTATGTTAATAAGTAGAAGTACACTTTAAAATACAAGGATGTGGCTTAGTGGCAGAGTGCTTGCTTTGTATGCCTGAGGCCCCAAGTTCCATCCTCAAGACCACCATAAATAAATAAATAATGATCATGATTCAAAATTCAAGACATAAACCAGCTCCATCATCATTTGTTTTCATTTTTGTGTCTGTACATAATTATAAGCCTAGCATGGCAGTGCATACCTGTAATCCCAGCAGCTCAGGAGGATCAAGTTCAAAGCCAGCCTCAGCAAAAAGTGAGATGCTAAGCAATTCAATGAGACCCTGTCTCTAAATAAAATACAAAACAAGGCTGAGGATGTAGCTCAGGGGTTAAGAGTCCCCAAGTTCAATCCCTGGTACAAAAAAAAAAAAAAAAAAAGTGCTAATTATATGTGTTATACTTAAAGGACTGCAGAGCAGTAGCCACAAATGAGTAGATACAAGGGCTATAATATCACTGAAAAACAGAAATTTTTCAGCTCGGTGCTTTTTTTTTTTTTTGGGGGGGGGCCTGTTCTTTTTAATTTGAGACAGGGTCTCACTAACTTGCTAAAGTTGGCCTCAAACGTTGGATCCACCTGCCTCGGCTATGCAAGCAACTGGGATTATGGGCATGCACCACTGTGCCCAACTACATTATAATCTTATGGGACCACCATATATGCATTGATGGAAACATCATTATGCTACAGGGACAGGAAGTAAGAATGTTCATGTAACCTTTTTTTAACAATAAAAGAAGCCTATAATATTTAAATATTTACTAATAGTCAATTTTGTTTAAAAAAAAAAAAAGGACTATGGTACAGCTATACATTGTTTTTTTTTTTAATATTTATTTTTTAGTTTTAGGTGGACACAATATCTTTATTTTCTTTTATGTGGTGCTGAGGATTGAACCCAGTGCCTCACGGATGCCAGGCGAGCACGCTACCACTTGAGCTACATCCCAAGCCCTATACATTGTTATAGTCAAAAAGGAACTGCAGATGTGGTAAGATGAGACAAAGTCCAAAATACTTTTTGAGGAACAAACTGATGAGCAGCTTATACTTTGTGATGAAAGTTTTTTATATTAATATACATAAAATGCTAGAAAAAGAATATTGTAAACAGTGGCTATGGAAAAGATTTCACTATCTACATTATGTTATATATTGTTCAAATTTTTTTGCAGTACTGTTTCTTTAATATTTATTTTTAATTGTAGATGGACACAATATCTTTATTTTTTTTAATATTTGTCCCTTTTTTTTTTTAAGTTTTAGTTGGACACAATAACCTTTATTTTTTATGTGGTGCTGAGGATTGAACCCAATGCCTCACGTGTGCTAGGCAAGTGCTCTACTGCTGAGCTACAATCCCAGCCCTTATTTATTTTTATATGGTGCTGAGAATTAAACCCAGTGCCTCACACACATTAGAGAAGCGCTCTACCACTGAGCTTCAACTCTAGCCCAGTACCATTTATTTATTTATTTATTTATTTATTTATTTATTTATTTATTATTTGTTTGTTTGTTTGTTTGTTTGTTGTGGTTGCACACAATCCCTTTATTTATATGTGGTGCTGAGGATCTAACCCAGGGCCTCGCAATGCTAAGCGAACGTTCTACCACTGAACCACAACCCCAGCCTGACCATTTATTTTTATAAACAAAAAGTTTTTAACTAAAAATTTTTGTAATAATCTTAAGTAATCCTAAGAGACAGAATCTCAACAGCTGCTTTGAGAAGAAACCAACAGAGAAAAGCCAGGGATTTATAGGCAAAATTTCTTGCTATCTGCTAAAATCCAACCAAGACCCAATCCCCTAGTCTACCTAACGTTCAAATCAATGATGGACAATCAACACTTAAAACATTCCTTTCAAATAAAGGAGAAAGGCAAGTAGTGAGTAAAAAATTGCCTATTACAGAGGAGAAGAACCAAGGGAAAGATGATAGAGAATAAATTATGGATCCTCATTTGCATTAACACCAAAATTACATTTTATTGCCCAACTTTGGTTAGATTATTAGTCAATGGCATAATTCCCAAATTCCACAAGTAGGAACCTACTTGGAGAACCCTGACTGACTTGAGAGAATACCACTGTGTTCTCACACACACGTCCTCACACTTGGATAGCGAAGTAAATTCCTTCCAACCCACAATTCATTCCTAGAAATGCAACTTAAGAAAAAACAAAAACAAAACCAAAAAATGAGCAAAGGTCTATGACTCAGTTTTTAACTGCAGGCTTTGTTTACAATAGCATTGAATTAAAAATAATCCGAATTTTCAGTAGAAAAGTTTTCCATAGAATGAACTATTACAGTGATTTTAAATGTTCACAAGGCATTTGAACAATGTGGGAGTGCTCAAATCTCTCTCTCTCTCTCTCTCTCTCTCTCTCTCTCTCTCTCTCTCTCTCACACACACACACACACACACACACACACACACACACCATCTCATCTATACAAATATGCAGGGGGAAAGTGACTGGAAGAAACACTCCAAAATGTTTAACAGTTATTTCGGGATGATGGGGAAATGGGTTAATTTTTCTTTTTGCACTTTTCTGTCTTCCAAACTTATATATAAATATATAAATGTTATAGCGGTGCATGCCTGGAATCCAAGCTATAAATACAATACTCTCCTTGGTCTAACTGAATTTTTAAAAAAGAAATCCATCATCAGGCTGCTGTTTTGTGAGTTTGTAAGAGCAGAATAGCAGAGGAAGGGTATTTGCATTTTGCAAGATCACAAGTTTGAGGCCAATCTCAGCAATATAAGATCCTGTCTCAAAAATTAAATTTAAAAATACCTGAAGATGTAGCTAAGTGGTAGAGTGGTTACCTAGCATATATAACACCCTGGGGGTTCAAGCCTTAATACCACACAAAAGGAATTCTTTTAGATTGTTTTTTTTTAAATACTTTTTTAGTTATTCATAGACCTTTATTTTATTTATTTCTATGCAGTGCTGAGGATCAAACCCAGTGCCTCACACACGCCAGACAAGTGCACTACCACTGAGCCACAGCCCCAGCCCTAAATTGTTTATTAAGGTTTAAAGCTTTAACTAATTCTGAGCAGGGATTAAACTACAACTGCAACTTTACCTTAGGCAATAACCATAGTATAAAAACCTATTAAATTTATATATTCTGCTCTTCTCTGTCTAGAAATATATATATATAAATCAAATTCTGACTCCAAAGATTCCAACAGAGAACAAAATACAAATAGGCAAAAGATGCTAATATAATCTTGGCCTGCAATGACAGATGGTAGCAGGAGTGAAGCCTGAGACTTGAAGGACTCAGTCTGAGAGACAGGTTTAGAGCCCAGTAACTCTGGACATCACTCTGAGTTCCATCACATAGGATCCATGTTGGTTCTACACACTTCTGTGGAAGATGAGCTGTAAAATGGGAACAGGAACTTTCCCCTGGAAAAGTTCTCTGTAGAGACTGAAAGCTATGGGAACATGGACAGCAGTTCAGTACTTGTTGTGCTTGACATAAAGCTCAGCAAATGCCCACCCTCCTCAATATTCAGCTTTGGACACAATTGGAGATAGGTATTATGATCACATGAATATGTCCAGGAAGGCAACAAATGAAAAGAGACTCCAAAATCAAACCACCTTGAAAAGCACTCAAAGCAACTAGGTGGGTCTAACTTGGACTCAGCATAAAGGAGTCAGGATGGCTCATGTGAAGTAATTTAGACTTATTCAGCACAGCCCAGCAAACAAAGCTTTACAACACAGGGAGGTAGATTTTCAGCTCTCCTTAAGAGAGAATAATACATTAAAAAATGGCATAGATGGCTTTTTTAAGTCCCTACAAATGCTCAAAGGGAAGAAAAAAAAAATCAGAAAATGCATAGAAAGGTTTTCTCAAACATGGCGAAGGCATCAGAAGTGCCAATACTCTTCCTCTGCTATTCTGTTCTTCTAAATTCATACAATAGCCTGATGGTGATAAAATTAAGATCTTCTTTTGAGCCAGGCAAGGTGGCACATACCTGTAATCCCAGAGGCTGAGGCCAGCCTCAACACCTCAATGAGGCCCTGTCTCAAAAAATAAAAGGTTGGGGATGTGGCTCAGTGGTTAAGCACCTCTGGGTTCAATCTCTAGTTGGAGGGGGCGGGGGTTAAAAAAAAAATCACATTGAACTAAGAAGAATATTATGTTAATTGAGTTTAACATTACTATGAGTAGTTCAATTTCCAAGTTCCAGGGAAGGCACTATACAAAAAGGGATCCCTCTGAGTCAAAATTAAACATACTTCTTGGGCTGGGTTGTGGCTTAGTGGTAGAGCACTTGCCTAGCATGTTTGAGGCCCCGAGTTCGAACCTCAGCACCACATAAAGATATTGTGTCCATCTACAACTAAAAAAAAAAAAAAAAAAATTAAAAAAACCACTTCTTTATATATGAGCTCTTAACAACTTAAATATGCTTACATGAATATTAAATATTCAAGGGGCTTGGGATGTGGCTCAAGTGGTAGCGTGCTCGCCTAGCATGCGTGAGGCATGGGGTTTGATTCTCAGCACCACGTAAAAATAAAGATATTATGTCCACCTAAAACTAAAAATAAATATTAAAAAAAATTTTAAAAAAAAGAATATTAAATATTCAAGAGGAGGATACATTTCTCATACTGTCTTGGCACTAGAAACCCATTAATACCTGCTTTTTAAAAATATTATTTTTTAGTTGCAGTTGGACACAATATCTTTATTTTATTTATTTATTTATTTATTTATTTATTTATTTATTTATTTATTTATTTTTATGTGGTGCTGAGGATCAAACCCAATGCCTTCCATGCGCTACGTGAACACTCTACTGGTGAGCCACAACCCCAGCCCCTTAACACCTATTTGAATACTGCAAAACATAACCTTGAGAATCCTAATCGAAGCCCAAGAGCTCCAGCCTTCACTGAACATTCAAGAGATTCCTTGTGAACATCATCACTGATAGATTTCTAAGCCCTACCACACTACAGAACAATTATTTCTAACCTATTTTGTCAGAGATCAATGAGGATCCAAGGTCCTTTGCTTCAGAATAAAAATGTATATCAGATCAAAAAACACTGCACATGACTTCAGAATTAACAAAGCCAATAAATGCCATCCATGGACATCCACTAAAAAATTCTCAAAAGGAGCATCAGTCTCCAAGTTATGATGAAAATAAGGACTTTGAATATGGCAAAGACTTATGGTAATATAGCAGATATAAAAATTAATCTGGCATGGCATTATGAGCAGAGGGGATAGAAAATATATCTAATATTAACAGCTATAGAAACTCTATCTCTCCTGGCAAAGAAAACCCAGTCAAGAGTATTTGCCTGGGGAAAAAAAAAATCTCACCCAGGGCTGGAGCTGGAGCTGGAGTTGGAGCTCAGTGGTAGAGCACCTGCTTCGTACATGAGGCACTGGGTGCAATCCTCAGCACCACATAAAAATAAAGATATTGTGTCCAACTACAACTAAAAAAAAAAAAAATCTCACACAGTTAACAGTTGATTCAAAAATTTTATTTCCAGCTAGGTTCAAGGCTCAATAGTAAGACCTCTTTCTAATAATACATATTTGCCCTTAGTGATCTTCCAAATTAAGATAATTTTCTTTCCACTCGGAGCCATTTCTCTTACTTACTTCAACAGTACCTTACACAGAATTTGGGGGGTGGGGTGGGGGACATGAAGATTAAAAAACCATAGGTTAGAAATCTTTAAACTATCAAGCCAAAGTAAAGAAATTCATACTTTCGAAATCTATAAATTACTTAAAAATGTTAGAGAATGTAGTATGCACAGGAACTCCTGGTCACACGGGCATGGAAGGAAGGTTTTGAGACTTACACTTTGCCTCTGACAGATTCTGATTGGGCGACCAGACCAGCATGCCGAGATTATCCCGTTCTTGACTGCGCCTTGCCAGTTTGGCTTGTGGAAAGAAAAAAAAAGTTTTTATTAAAATTTAGCAGATACAGTAGCAAGCAGTAAGTAATAAACGCTCTGGTCTTCTAGGGCCTTGGTGGTGAGGACAGGGGCCCTTTTCCCCTGAAGCTGCCTAGGGCACCCACACACTTACTGACAGAGCAGGGAGAAGGACAGGCTGCTAAAGCCTTCTATCTCCAGGTCCTTTCCCACTTTACTTTTAATTCCTGGACACAGGTGCCTATGAGGCCGATATCATTGCTGTTGCCACCTGCTAGGTGGGGAGACAGCACAGAAGGGCAAAACAGAGCAGTGCACAAAGGGCAGAGCACCCAGCGCTCCTTCCCCTCTCTACCCTCAGGTATATCCAGAAAGGAGCTGTCTGCCCCCAAGTTCTCCATGTGCACAATACCCTCACCCTTCTCTACCAGATTGACTTTTTAGTGACATAACAACCCTAGTACAAAGACTCTTTCAAGGGCTGGGATTGTGGCTCAGTGGTAGAGCGCTCAACTAGGACGTACAAGGCCCAAGGTTTGATCCTCAGCATCACATAAAAATAAATAGAGATATTATGTCCAGCTACAACTAAAAAATTAAAATACTCTTTTAACAGCTTTATTAAGATTAAGAAACCACAGGTTAGAAATCTTTAAACTGTCAAGCCAAAGTAAAGAAATTCATACTTTTAAAATCTACAAATTAAAGTACACATAAAAATACATAAAGATATTGTGTGTTCATCTACAACCAAATATATATTTTTTAATTTTAACCCAAAAAGCAGCTTCTAAAATGTATTCAAATCCTTATAAATCTGTGATACAAAACAAAAGGCCAACAAATTAACGTATGTCAAGTGTCCAGTTGACCGCTGGTATAACTCGATTAACTGCAAGCAAATGTCATATATTACAACAAGAACATCTAAAGCATGATCCTGTTTCCTTTCCTATTTTTTGAGATACAGTCTTATTATAGGAACTTCAGGATCATCGTGCCTCAGTCTCCTGAGAGGCAGGGATCACAGTGCTGGCCTTTTTCTTCTATTCTTAACATTATCGCCCCCTAAAATATAACTAAACTTATGGACCTCACTTAAAAGGGGGCAAAGACAACTAAATATAAAAACGCCACCCCTCCCCATTATAAATAGGGAGTTAGGAAATGCACAAAGTCTGGTAAGTAAATTTATGGATTATGGGACAATGAATGAAGGATGAGGGGACAGGAATGTGACCAAAAAAAGATGGCGTTGACTACCTTTAAGTTTGCCTTTTTATATAGTTCTTTTAGAAAAATACTAATAGTATACATGATCTTAAAATAAAATTAAGACAACAGAAAAAGTTGAATCCCAAGGAACCCTTTCTTTAAGGCAATGAATTTACCTACAAGGGTGCAGCCCTGCAGCCTACTGAGACCCCCTACCCACATGTGGCACTTAGGCTGTAGTGTGAGCTGTGGAGAGACAGGCATTCAGACCACAGCAACATGGCAACAGAGGCAAGTATTTAGCAAATAAACAAAAAGCTGTTTAAAATCATCAAGTCATTAAGGAAAAGGCAAACTAGAGCCACATGAGATGCCATTCACATTATCCATTAAGACACTGAAAATACTGAATGTGGCAGAACTGGAACTCCGTGCTGCTGGTGAGAGTATGAAATAACAATACCATTTTGGGGAAAAGGTCTGACAGTTTTCAACAATGTGTCATACCCATGGAATGGCATACAATTCAGCAATAAAAAGGATAAACATGAGAACACAAATGAATCTCAAAATAATTAAGGTTGAGAAAAAGAGTTACAATATGGAAAGGATTTTAGAAAAATTCTAAGGTGCCAAACTGATGATAAAACAGTATGAATTCTTGGTTTGCAGATCAACTAAACTACAGCTGTGGCATACATGCACGTATGCACTTATTTCCCACAGCCATCCAACAAGAGGGTCTTGAAGGAATGACAAACAGAGTACATCAGTTCCCAGACATGGTTTCTGAATACCATTCTCCAATAAAAGAAACCAGTGCTCCTTGAAGAAGTGGTTTATACAAGGCTAGGAGAGCAATACTAGAAAACCCTACAATATTTTGTTATGTGACAAAGTCTGAAGACATTCAGAGAACAAGAGACCTCTTTCCCATAGGGAAATTCCACAACAACTTGAGCAATAAAATAAATGAGAGTAATAAAATAACAACCTATGAGTCTATACTGATATAAATAAAACGACAGATAAATGAAAGAAAGCCGAAGGCAAAATGACCAGAAGAGAGAGAATCAAGTTGTGTGAAGGCTTATCACTGTGTGAGGCAAGTACCACAGTCAGCATGACATTGGAAAAAGAGGACACAGATCAGGGCAACAGAAGAGTTCAGAAACAGACCATGTAAATATGTTTGACTGACTTGTAACAAAGGTCAAAGGTACAAAAAGAATTCAGGAGAGAAAAAATTACAAGAGTATTTGGAGGGCTGGGGTTGTGGCTCAGTGGTAGAGCACTTGCCTAGCATGTGTGAGGCACTGGGTTCAATTCTCAGCACCACAAATAAATAAATAAAATAAAGGTCCATTGACAACTAAAAAAAAAATTTTTTTTTAAAGAGTATTTAAACAACTAGATCTCCATATGCAAAAGTGAACCTCGATTTTGACTCCACATCTTGAAATTTTTATTCAAAAGGATATTATAGAAAAACATAAAATTATGAAACTTTTAGAAAAAACATAGGAAAAAATCTTCATAAACGTGGTTTAGGAAAACTGTTCCTAGTTATGACATCAAGAGTATAATTCATAAAATGACAGTAAATTGTGTTTAAGTAAATTTAATAAATAACTTGCTCTCTAAAATACACTGTTGAGATACCCTGTAAAAAAAGGCATGTGTCACAGGCCTGACAAAGGACTGCATCCAAAATATATGAAGAACGTTCAAACTCAACAGTAAAATAACACACACACACCCCACCTTTGGTATGAGGGATTGAACTCAGGGGCACTGGACCACTGAGCCACATCCCCAGTCTTATTTTGTATTTTATTTAGAGACATGGTCTCATTGATTTGCTCAGTGCCTCCCTTCTGCTGAGGCTGGCTTTGAACTCACTATCCTCCTGTCTTAGCCTGCAGAGCTACTGGGATTATAGGAGTGCACCACTGCGCCTGGCCCAATTTTTAATATACTGGCGAAGATTTGCAGACAGGGTATCACACGAAAAGATGTTCAACATCATCAATTATCAGGAAAATGTAAATCCAACACAACGAGTAAGCACTGCATGCCAACAAGAACCTCTAAAGCCAAAGACAGGTGACACTAGGTGCTGACAAAACCAAGAGGAACTGACATGCTCACGAATGACAGAACGACTCTGGAAAGCAGCACCTTTCAAAAAAAATAAACTATCCACCAAGTGACTGGCCCAGGAACCTCACACTTGGGTACAAACCCTTACAGCCTAGTGTGCCTTAGCTCCATTTACCATCAACTACTCAGACATCCTTCTGAGAGGAAATGGACAAATGGTACCTAAAGAGTACACAGCAGTAAAATCAAAGGAGCTGTTCACCCACGCAGTGACACAGACACATCTCCCCAGCATCATCCTGGTGATGGCAAGCCGCCTCGTGGGTTACTTCTACATCCATCCATTCACAGGACACTCTGAAAGGGTCAAACTAGACAGAGGTTAGGCCAAGGTTCCAGGACAGAGGTGCAGGAGGGTCAGGGCAAGCAGAGCTAATCTTCTGAGGACATGGACTATACAGCAAAAGTAGGTCAATCTTTCTATATGTAAACTGAAAACTATAAATACAATGAAAAGGGAACAATGTCATAGAAACTGGTGTATGCTGCAGCTGTTGTCTGTCTGAAGTAGAAGATCAAGAGCTAAAGACCTCAGAACATGAACAGAGCCCTACCGAGAGCAACCAGAGGACCCGGGGAAACTGAAATCACCCAGTGCCATCCATAGAGATGAAAGGGGTTTGCGCTGTGGGTAGGAATGACAGGGAGGAGGAAAGCAAAAGGAGGGTGACCCTACAGCTGGCAATTCCAAGTACATGTGACAGCCATGTCTTCCACATGCTGCTCAGACCTATGAAAATTTATTGAGTCCCAATCAGCATTTTTTTTTTTAGAGAGAGAGAGAATTTTAATATTTATTTTTTTAGTTTTCGGCGGACACAACATCTTTGTTTGTATGTGGTGCTAAGGATCAAACCCGGGCCGCACGCATGCCAGGCGAGCGGGCTATCGCTTGAGCCACATGCCCAGCCCCCCAATCAGCATATTTTTTAAAGAACAAGAATGAAAAATAGCGTACAATTTCATTTAGTGTGTGTATAAACTATAGGTGGAGGTTTTATTCCAAGACTGAAAGTCTCTGCCCTGGAGACTCATTAAGACATGGCTTGGAACAATAATGTACTGGTCAGTTTGGTTTTTGTTTTATCTTCTTTTTTGAAACCAGGTGCCATTATGTCCAAGCTGCTCTCCAAGGCCTGAGCCAAAGCCCCCCGCCCACTTGAGCAGCCAGGAAGCTTCAACCTCCCAAGTAGTTCGGACCTAGGGTGTGTGTTTTCTGTGTCAGCTTGGCTAGACGACAAGATACAGTTATTTAACCAAACACTAACACAGGCGTTGCTATCAAAGTGTTTAGTAGATAGGATTAACAACTTTAATCAGTTGAGTGTTTTTTAAGAAAATTACCCACTGTAACATGAGAGAACCTTATCAAGTCCAAAGAAAGACCTTTATGAGCAAAATCTGAGATTCTATCTATCTAGTAGTAGGGATTTAACTCAGAACACTTTACCACTGAGCTACATTCCCAGCCCTTTTTATTTTATTATTATTATTTTTTGAGATGGTTTCACTAATTGCTGAGGCTGGCTTTGAACTTGTGATCCTCCTGCTTCAGCCTCCCAGATTGCTAGGTGTGTTCCACAGTGCCCAGTGGTAAAACTGACATTTTAGGGAAGTGACTGAGACTGAAGTCTCAACTCCTCACAGCAGGCCTGCCCTAAATATTTCAGATTTCTCTGGTCCCCACAATCAGACAAATAAATTACTTAAAATAAACTTCACGTATATAATGCAGACACACATTCATAAATACTCTATCAGCTCTGTCTTTCTGGAGAACCCTGACTGATAAGGATAGTCACTACAGAAGCAGATGCAGTACAAAAACTAAGAAACACTCTAACACCCATCAACAGGGACTGGTAAACCGTGGTGGCTATGTGAATTAAAAGGAATTAAACACAGAAAATAAAATTAATCAGATCCACACAATTTCTATGACAAGAAGCAAACTAAAGGAAATGTGCATAAGCATCAATATTAAAATGTAAAAGTGATGGTCCAGTTATGGGGTACATTCATTTAAGGAATAAGACATACACAATAAAGATTTTAAACATCAGGTTAACAGCCATTCTGAGAGGGGGATCTTGCTTTGCAGCATCTATAATGTAATACTGCTCTCTGCACAACTGTGGTAGACAAATGCAGTTTTGTGTATTTTTATGTTTGTATAATTTCAAAACAAAGAATTAAAAAGGAAGTCTTCTCTGCATGATTTGATGTTTCTAATACAATTGCTGTGTTCAAATTTAAAAATCATCTCACTGCCCCACACTAAGGAAAATAGTCTTCTAACCTATTTTTTATTCTTCCCTGAAACCATGAATTAGCTATTTCTTATTTTACAATGCCATAATTTATTTGTCCTCTGGTTGGAAGCAGAGCATCATCTTATGCTTAACACCTGACATTCCACCAGCACAGTCTGAGGGTTCCAATTTCTCCACATCTCTGCCAGCACTTGGTATTGACTGACCCTGAGTTCTAGCCAGCAGGAGTGGTGTCTCATTGCAGCTGGATGTGCACTTCCCTGATGACTAATGATAATGAGCACACTGGACTTGCTATCTGACCATTTGCATATGTCTTTCTTGGAGAAATGTCTATTTAGATCCTTTGTCATGTATAAACATGACAAGGCTAAAGTGATTTCCTATACAATTACAGGTAACATAGTCCAGAGAAATGAGAACATAGGACCACGTGAAAACTTGTACACAAATGTCCACAGCACCATTATTCGCATGATGGCCATAAAAAAGGAATGTAGCACTAATGCATGATCAATATAGGTGAGAATTGAAAACACGTCACAAAAAAAAAAAAAAAAAAGTAAAACCTGGTCCTATGCCTGTAATCCCAGCAAACGGGAGCTAGTGGGGCTGAGGTAGGAGAATTACAAGGTCAAGAACAGCTTCAGCAACTTAGTAAGACCTTGTCTCAATACAAAAAATAAAAAGAGCTGGGGGTGGGGATGGGATCGTGGCTCAATGGTAGAGCACTTGCCTAGCATGCGTGAGGCACTGGGTTCCATCCCAGCACCACATAAAATTAAACAAAGATATTGTGTCCATCTACAACTTAAAAAAAAAAAATTAAAGGTGGGGTGGGGCGCTAGGGTATAGCTCAGTGATAGAGTGAACCTGGGTTCAAGCCCAAGTACCAAAACCAAAAACAAATTTTAAAAAATTAGAAAATAAAAATAATAAATCAAGCAACTATAGAGACTAAAAGTAGACAAGTGGTTTCCAGAAGCTGTAAGCTGGGAGAAATGGGGAGTCACTGCCAAGCATAGGGTTTCTTTGTAAGATGATGAAAATTTTCTCACACTGATTTCTAGCGATGGCTGCATAACTCTGTGAATATACTGAAAACTACTGGGTTGTATTTTTTAAATAAGTCTCCTTAACAAATTACATCTCAAGAAAGCTGTTATAAAAAAACAGAGGGATTACTTATTTCATATGCTTTTAGTATATTTTCTCATAAGTAAATGAATTTAAAAGCAAAATATCAAAATATAGATCAGACACGCAATGTTATAAGTTTAAAATGTACATAATTCCTTGGAAAAGAAGTGGGTCGCTGGATAAAGAAACAGAATTTGTAATTTAGCTGCATATGTTCCCCAGTTTGAATTTGCACTGAAAGAACACATTCATAGTACAATTTAGTTTTGTTTTAAAGAAAAATGTTAAGGGAGCTCAATTAAAAATTAGAAAGTATCATTTCATAAACCTGCATCTATTACATTGCTCCTTCCTGAGAGGAGAGAATCGTGCAAACTACTTACAGAAAATGAAAACCACATACCTTCGGAACTCAAGAACTCCTGAGTGCTGAAGGGGACACCACTGTGAGGGAAATAAAGCCAGCCAGCCCACTCTGCTCAGCTGCAGCAAGTCTGCTCTAGTTGTGCCAATTCATGGTATGATTATAGCAAGGCAAATTACCACAGACCAAGACCTAAAAATACTTGACCAACAGGCCGCTTTTAAAACCTGTAACTGTAAACCAAGACCACACTTGCCCGGAGGCTCTCCAACTGCTACCAGAAAACCAATCAGCATGAACTCACCTTCAGAGACGACAAGTCCTTCAACCAATCACTGTGAGTGGGTTTGCAGATACCAGGCTTATATTGTAATTAATAAAAATTCAGAATTATAAACACATATGAAATCTTTAAGAAAAAATAAGCTGAAATCACAAAATGAGTAAGCTACAAGAAAGCATAAAAAATGACAAAGTTTTTTCTTTAAGAAAAATATAATCACCTAAACAAATAGCTCAATAAGTAAATTCAGCAGTTGAGATGCAAGTGAAGAAGTATAAAGCCAAAATATTAGTCACAATGCCAAAGAGATAAAAAAGGATGGTCTAAAAAATGCATCCCTTGCTAGGGGTGCAGCCGGCAGGAAAGCACGTGCCTACAGGACCCACGAGGCTGGGTTCCACACCCAGCACCCTAAACGCAGGGAGAGGGTGCAGTTGACAGCCTAAGCAAAGACTAAAAAATACAGGGCTGTCAATACAGTGAACAAGTGTTTTTTTTTATGTACGCTTCAAAAGCTGCATCTAATTAGAGTATAAACATCTTTCCCAAGTAATTTATAAGAGTTACGAAAACTGACCATGTACAAGACCATAAATCAACTCCAACACATTTCAATGACTAAGTAGCACTGAGATAATACTTTTTTTAAATTTATTTTTCAGTTTTCAGTGGACACGACATCTTTTTTATTTTATTTTATTTTATGTGGTGCTGAAGATCAAACCCAGCGCCCCGCGCGTGCCAGGCGAGCACGTTACTGCTTGAGCCACATCCCCAGCCCTGAGGTTATATTTTTTATCTATGAGGCAAGTAAAAATTTAAAAAGTAAAAAGCTAATTAAAAATATAAACCAAAACCCTTCATACCATACTCTTAAAAAATCCTCTGTGGAAGGAAAACTCTTGACAAAAAAAAAAATTAAATTAATTAAAACTCAACTATAAAAAACTATATAAACTTATGGGAACCAGTACAAGAGGTAGTTTACCAAAATCTCCATAGCTGTGAATGCTTATAATAAAATTAGACTAAAAATTACTTGTATCCAATTGAAGAACTTGGAAATCCCAAACTGAATAACCTGAGGAAAACAGAATGCAGGCAATGAAAGTCAGAAATTAGTGCAATGGAAAACAAAGGCACAAAGGATAAACGTAGCCAAGGTTGGTCCTCTATAAAAACCAATAAAATAGATTAACTGCTGCAGATTTTGATAGAGTAAAAGATATAATTTTAGGAAGAAAAAAGTAGCTGTCACTCCAGACCCATTAGCAATTCAAGATGGATGGTGTAAGCGGCAGAGTGCCCACCCTTGGGGTCCAAGCAGGAAGACTGTGCAGAGGCTGCAGTGCTGGAGCAACTGCTGAGTTCAAGGCTGCAATAGGCTTGCTTACTGGCTCCTTCAGTCCTCACACTTGAGGGGCACTCTGACCCTGGCTGTGCCTGACCACAAAGGCCAAGAAGGGTGAACCAGCTGGCACAGAACACACGGACTGTGCACTCCCTGAGGGTGCCAGTGTAAAAAGCATGGGATGATGGAAAGGAGAGGGCTTCATTAGTGCAGGCCCATGCTCCCACAGGACCATCTCCCCAGAGCACTGAAGACAAGTCTGTGGAGCAGACGAGAAAGGGCTGTCCACTGTGCCCTTGATGACCTGAGTGGGAGCAGAAAGGGAAAGAGAAGGAAGAGAAGAGTCAGCTGGATGAACACAGAGGAAGGGGAAGAAAGATGAACTGGATGAACTGAACATTCCCCTTCCAGTAGGCTTTTCTCACCCTGAATAATCACACTGGAAGAGCTTGTCCAAGACATGCTGACTACAAGCTCTTGTAACAAATCTTGTTCTCCACAATCCTAACTTCTAACTTTTTGTAAAATGTCTTAATTTAACCAGCAGCTCAATAAAAAGGTACAAAAATAGTAGTCATGGAGGTGATAATCTTACAAACCAAATACTATCTTCTAAGGATCCTGACCCAAAAACTCAAGTTGAATGCTCTAACTCTAGAACACCACAACACCACTATATCCACACTAAAAGCATGTCTCCTCAGTGACAACCCATCTTAATGGTAAGTTAGCTCTCAAAAGAAAATGGTTGTTCTGTTCAATTTCAAGCAATAGATTCCAGAGCCCATGGTGTTAACCACTATGTTATCCTAAGTATAAAGACAAGTCAAAAACTCAACCCCAGCACCAGAAAAACAAAACAACTACAATATGAAGTTCAGTTTTCCTCCTTGTCTTTCAGTAAGTATTTCTTCCCCAAAGTTAAATGCCTAAGTATTCTCAATTGAAAATAGTTTCTCCTCTTTTTAGAGGCAGTCAGCCGCAAATTTAATTTCTAGACACTTGTATCTTCCTACAGTCAGAATACATGTGTCCTGTTTGGCTCTCTCTTCTAATCTCTTTCTTTCTGAATGCTTAAACTTTAAATTGGAATGAATAACTACACAATTTTCAATCTTCAGCTCTTTGGAATTAAACCCTACAATAAACATAGGAAAGTCATTAAAGACTGTAAGAACTAGAACCACATGCAAGCTTTCCTAAATTTGCTGGGAAATAATTTTCCTCTTTTTTTTATTTTTTATTTTATTTTAATTTTTTGAGAGAGAGAGAGAGAGAGAGAATTTTTTAATATTTATTTTTTAGTTTTCGATGGACACAACATCTTTGTTTGTATGTGGTGCTGAGGATTGAACCCGGGCCACACCCATGCCAGACGAGCCCGCTACCACTTGAGCCACATCCCCAGCCCCAGTAATTTTCCTCTTAAAGATCAGTGATTTTACAAAGAAAAAAATTTATAACAAAGGGCTATACATTCAGGCTTTTGTCTTAGGAAGATTTTTTTTTCCCCTCCAAGGTAATAAATTCCCTATTCACTTGCTCTTTTTTTTTCCCCCCTTTCCTTTTTTTTTGCGGGGTGGTGGTGGTGGTGATTTACCCGGAATTGAACTCAGGGGCACTCAACCACTGAGACACATTCCCACATCCCCATTTTGTATTTTATTTAGAGACAAGGTCTCACTGACTTGCTTAGCGCCTCCCAGTTGCTGAGGCTGGCTTTGAACTCGCAATCCCCCTGCTTCAGCATTCCAAGCTGCTGGGATTACGGGCATGTGCCACCAAGTCCAGCAATCCACTTGCTTTTACAAAATAAAAATAGTCTAAAAAAATATTTTAACTTGCACTTGATTAACAAGAGGTATAATAAAACAAAATAAAAACCCTAGTAGAAACAGAAAGGTAGGCAAGAACAAAGCTAGGTGAGGGGAGGATGCAGGGGAAATAGAAAGGGCATGAGCACCATTAGATGCTGACCGGTAAAAGATGCCTATGCACATGATGCTTGCTTTGGGTTTCCTAGCAGATGAGTGTCCAACTACCTGTGAGCTCCCAGGTTTTCATTTACCTACTGCTGCTGGGCCAATTACTTCCCACAGGATCTGTGCCATCTTTTGTTTTTGTTCTGTTTTTTGGTTTTTCAGGGGGACTGGGCCAGTGGGGGGTCTCCCTATGTTGCCCAGTCAAGTCTCTATTCCAGGTCTCAATTGATCTTCCTGCTTTGGCCTCCAAGTAGCTGGGACTAAAGGTACAGGCCACCACATCTGGCCCCTCTCTATCTTGATTTTTCATTTCAGCAAGATCTATTCTGATTGATACAGAATCAACTGTCAACCTGAACAATCAACTATCCTGAGGAGAAGTGTCTTAGGCAGTGTCCTGGTATAATGCTTTCTACCTGCAGGGAGTGCAGAACACAGGATCTGAAGCAGAGGAATTAAATAGACACAGGACTCATGAGCAATCACAGATCTGATCTGATGTCGGTCTTTCCCCACTTCTTTTTCTACCCCTCCTTAAATATCAGTGTTTCCTGGAATGCCTCTGCTTAACCTGGTAGTAATATTCTTCCTAAACATACCATATATATTCAAGATTTCTCCTACCATTTTCAACAATGACTACCACATCTGTGCCTGCAGAACACAAAACCCACATAACCCAACAACCACTCTCTAAAGTATCTCCACACAAAGTGTTTTAAAGCATGGTGGCACATGCCTGTCATCCCAATTACCTGGGAAACCGAGGCAAGAGGGTTACAAATTCAAAGCCAGGCTCAACAACTTAGTGAGACCGTGTCTCAAAATAAAAAAAAGGGGGCTGGATATATGGCTCAGTAGTAGGGTGCTGATGGGTTCAATCCCCAGCAGCAGAAACAACAGCTTGTTTCCCTCATTCACCCTTGCCACTGCCACCATGCTGATCCCTCTTGCTTTTCTTGAAAAAGGACACTGTTACTTACACAATCCAGTCACCAAATGCCAGCTATATGCCTACAAATAAATCACCTTGGACTCCTGCTCCCTTATTTCCTCCAGCACCCCAAAATCCATTAAGTTCCATGAACCCCATCTCAACTCTTCTAAACACACCACTTCCACCCATGTCAATGACTTGAGGCCTTCATCTTTGCTCACCTTTTCTTAAGAGCGTCAAGCTAAATGAATTTCACGACTGCTTTTTCTATTTCTATGAAGAACATCACTGGAACTTTAATAGGAATTGCATTAAATCTGTATAGGACTTTGGGTAGAATGGCCACTTTGACAATATTAATTCTGCCTATCTAAGAACATGGGAGGTCTTTCCATCTTCTAAGGTCTTCTTTAATTTCTTTCTTTGGTGTTCTGTAGTTTTCACTATAGAGGTATTTCAACTTTTTTGTTAGATTGATTCCAAGTTTTTGCTGCTGTTGTTTTTTGAGGCTATTGTGAATGGATAGTTTGCCTAATTTCTCTTTCAGCTGATTCATCATTGGTGTATAGGAATGTAATTGTTTGCTGGTGTTGATTTTGTATCCTGCTACCTTGCTAAATTCACTCATATTCTAGAAATTTTCTGACAGAGTTTTTTGTGTCTTCTAGATATGGGATTATGTCGTTGGCAAACAGTTTGAGCTCTGAAGATCAATGGAACAGAATGGAAGACATGAAACATATACGATTATCTCATACTAGATGAAGGCACCAAAATCACCAATCCATGTACTATAGAAAAGACAAGCCTCTTCAAAACATGGTGCCAGGAAAACTATAAATCCATATATTGTAGAATGAAATTGAACCCCTATCTCTCACTCTGCACAAAACTCAACTCAAAGTGGATCAAGGACCTGGGTATTTATAAGACGATAAACCCTGCACCTACTAGACGGCCCAGGATAGGCCCAGCACTCTAACATGTGGGCTTAGGAATCGTCTACCTTAAAGAGACTGCAAAGTAAAATCAAAAATGAGATGGTTTCTTCACAGCAAAGGAAACAATCCAGACCTTGAAGACCGAAGCTACAGAATGGGTGAAAATCTGCCATCCGCACCTCAGTTAGGGTATTAATTTCCAAGATTTACAAGCTTAACACCAAAAAATACCAAATAATCAAATCAATAAATGGGCAAAGGAACTCAACAGACACTTCTCAAAATAAGAAATACAAACAGTATTTTCAACAAATATATGAAAAAATTGTCGGGCTGGGGATGTGGCTCAAGCGGTAGCGCGCTCGCCTGCCATGCCTGCGGCCGGGATTCGATCCTCAGCACCACATACAAAACAAAGATGTTGTGTCCGCCGATAACTAAAAAATAAATATTAAAAAAAATTCTCTCTCTCTCTCTCCCCCTCTCTCACTCTCTCTTTAAAAAAAAAAAAAAAAATTGTCAACATCCTTAGCAATTAGAGAAAATGCAAATTAATAATACAGAGATTTCATCACTACAACTAGAATGGTAATTATCAAGAATGCGAGCAACAATGAATGTTGGTGAGGATGTTGGGTGCACTCATACACCTTTGGTAGGACTGCAAGTTAGTGCAACCCCACTGGAAAGCAAAAAATATAAAGATTCCTCAAAAAATTAGGAATGGAATCACCATTTGATCCACTTATCCCACTCTCAGTGTATAGCCAAAGAATTTAAATCTGCAGTGACACAGCCATATCAATGTTTATATGTTTATAGCTGCACAACTCACAATAGCTAAACTAATGGAGCCAACCTAGGTGCTTTTCAACAGATGAATGAATAAAGAAACTTGTGATATATCTACATAATGGAGTATTATTTAGCCATAAAGAATGACTTTATGACATTTGCCAGTAAGTGGATGGATCTATCATGCTAAGTGAAATAAGTCAGTCCCAAAAACTCAAGAGTAGCTGGGCACGGTAGCACATGCCTGTAATCCCAGCAGCTTGGGAGGCTAAGGCAGGGGGATCATGAATTCAAAGCCAGCCTCAGCAACAGTGAGGCGCTAACCAAGTCAGTGTGACCCTGCCTCTAAAATACAAAATAGGGCTGGGGATGTGGCTCAGTGGATCAAGTGCCCCCTTCAATCCCTGGTATCCCCCACCCCCCGTCAAAAAAAAAAAAAAAAGAGTGAATGTTTTCTCTGATATGTGGAAGCTAAGCCAAAATAAGGGGGCAGGGGGAATAGAAGTCCAGAGGATTAGACAAAGAAGGGGAATGAAGGGAAAGGAGGGGGCATAGAAATAGGAAAGACAGTGGAATAAATCTGACATAATTTTCCTATGTACATACATGAATACACCACAGTAAATCCCACCATTGTGTACATCTACAAAACTGGAACCCTAAAGAGAATAAAATATCCGTACATGCATAATTTTATCAAAATGGACTCTACTGTCATGTATAACTGAAAACAACCAATTAAAAAAATAAATAGAAAGAAATTCAAGCTAGCCAGTCACAGTGGTACTTGCTTGTAATCCCAGCTACCTGCTTGTGGCTTCACTGCTGTGCTCTTTCCCCTCTTACCAATTCCTTCCTGCTGCAACATCCCTTCCCATTTTTCACCAGTCTACTACTACCACGGGCTGGAGGACAATGTCTGTGGACACCACTCTGTCAGACAGTCCAGGTCGGCAGTCCACACTCCCTCAATATTCCCACAAGGGGGACCCTCCATCCCAGCAGGCTCTCATTATTAACAGTCTGCATAAAGATAAATGCTACTGAGGAAAGAACAAAATCACTAAGTAAGACTCACTTATTAGTAGTAGTCATTAGTGGCTTTGGGGTAAGACCTAAAATAATTAATATTACGATGTGCCAGCTAAATGGCCAAAGAACTTTACATATCTGTGACATGTACCTCATACATAAAACAACCCAATAAGAGAAGAACTGCCCTAGTTCACATTTGAAAAGAGGAGTTAAGCAACTTGAACAGGATTGTAACTCTGGTTGGGATCTGAGCTAGAAACTGACACCAAAATCCCAGGCCTGGTCTGAATCCCATTTAAGCCACTGTATGCTGAGGGATGATAAACCAGCTACTCAGCTTCACTCACCCTGCAGAAATGAAGAGTGTGGTACAACCTTGCCCAGGTCTCCTGAGAAGTAGAAGGGGCACATACTGAACACCTGGGCCATGCTGCTTGAATGAGAGCCGTGTTCCCCTGTCAATTATAGTCCTTGAGACTCAGGTTCTTTAGCCTCTGGCACATTACAGGTGCTTCTATGTGTTGACTTAATCCATACAGAGAGGTTAGGAGACCAACCCATGAGAAGTTCTAGAAAGGGAGCAGGGCCTCATTCTGTTTCCTCTCTTCTGCTGACAAGTCAGAGAACCAAGATGATGAGGCTGTGACTGCTGCCGCTCAGGGGCCCTGGGATATGACACTCCCCTCGGCTTCCAGGCTACATGTGGTGAACAGCTTTCCTCCACCTACCTGTCTTCAAAACAGCACTGTAAGGTCATTAGCTCTGCTCCTCTGGTGAGACTACTTCAAAAGTACTGATTCACAAAGCTCCAGGGACAAAGCCGGATGAATACTTTCCTCAGGACTGACTGCATCACTGTACAGCCAGTATCTGATCCATGTCCTTTCCCATTCCCAAAAGGAAAGCCAGTTCCAATCAACGCTAATGAAGCAAACTGCAGCTTACTTCTAACTAAAACACCTTTGATTCTCTCATTCTCTTGAACCTGGTGCTAGCTTGGACTCAGAATCAGTCTTTGGAGAACCAGAAACACTTTTCTTTTCTTTTATATTATCAATTTTAAAGGACCATCACTTAATATCAATGAAATATGGCCACATAAAATCCTAAAAACAAAATGAAGCAGGGAGAAAAGCACTGTGGAGACCAAGGAACCTCACAGTGGGGCCCTGGCCCCAGGCTCCCCTCGTTCCTCATGGCACTTCACACCAGCAACATCCCACCAGCACATGGCTCAGCATCAGCTACACTACACTGATGCACCAGCACCAAGCCTCCAAGAGAAGAACCCTATAGCCACAGTGACTGCTGCTGGTGAAGGCCCATCATTGCAAACCTTGAATACAGACTCTCAGCACATTTCCACTTTTCCCTGTCCCAGTGAAAACTGAGCATCTAGCTGGGGACACAGCTTAACAACTAAGCCCATATTATATGAGTTCATCATAACGAGTTGAGTTAGGACCCAGAACATGGAATTTTTTTGAAAGCTGGCAAAGCAAAGCATATAGAAGAGCATACAGAAAAACTGGCTGCCTTGTGGTAACAGAATTAAATGAGAAATTCTATACAAGGTGCTCAGCTAAATACCTTGAGCACTCTGCTCACTAGACAGTTGGTTAACCTATAAAAGACAGTGTTCATATTAAGACAGCAAAAAGGCCACCTTAAAAAAAAACTCAGAAAAACTTCCTCTGTATTTGGTGGCTATTGTTCTCTATTCCCACATTCCAAAAACTGATCTACGCATTGGGGAGTGGGGAGGCTTCTCCGGTTGCAATGACGGCCCTGCCAGCTGTACAGATGTACAGTAGCACATATCTGTAATACCTTTGACTTGGGAGGCTGAGGCAGAATGGTCACAAGTTCAAGGCCAGCCTCAGCAATTTAGCAAGGCCCTATCTCAAAACTAAAAGGTAAAAAGGGCTGGGGATGTGGCTCAGTGGTATAGTGCCCCTGGATTCAATCCCCAGCACCACGAAAAAATAAACAGATAAATAAAAATATCCCTGCCAAACTTTCTACTTTCTCTGTATCCGAATCCTAATTTATTCTCGAAACAGAAGAAAATTTTTCCCTGAACTGTACTGGTTCTACTTCATATTACCTTGCAAGAATTCCCCCTCAGGTCCATGTAACCCAAACCAACCTGGAATGTTAAAGCTACAGAGAACTTTACACATGGGGTTTGCTTAATTTACATGTGAAGAAATCACATCTGAGAAGTGCCTTGCTCAAGGTGATATGGTATGGAGACCAAGTGGCGTATGCTAATCTCAGCAACTTGTAAGGCTGAGGCAGGACTGCAAATCCGAGGCCAGTCTGAGCAACTTAGCAAAACCTTGTTTCACAATAAAAAGATTAAAAGGGCTATGGGATGTGGCTCAGTGGTACAGTGCACCTAGGTTCAAGTCCCAGTACCTAAAAAAAGGGTATTAAGGAGAGTGGGAGCACAGGTTCCAGCCCAGGGGTCTCTGAACACATTAGATCACATTCTACACATACCCTTCTTCTTAAGAAATAAGTATACCAAGATAAGTCCCTTGTTCTGGCATGCTATGACAGTTCACAGGTATTTTGTAGGTGATCTTTCTGTTATTAGTGTTGTGTTACCTGCTATCAGAACAGCCAAGAAAAAAAATGAAAAGCTGCTTATGAACTCTAATAATTGTAGTACTTAGTTGGCAACTGTAAATGCTGGCAAGCTGAAGATATTCTGCCTGCATAGAAGAAATATGTAACTTTGTAGCAACAGGACAATTCCATTTTTTCATATGCTAACAGCTAATTTCAGTAATTTGTCCAAATATTCATGAAGATCCTCTATAAAAGGTTCTTTTTTAAAATCTCAACAAGACAAAAGAAAAGTAAGCAAGGAAAAAAAAAAAAAAAAAAAGCAGCTTCCTTGCCGAAGAAATCAAATAATTTGTGCAGAAACTCTACTCTAAGAGATGGAGCTTAATTTCTCCCACTGAATTGTGGACTGGATTTAAGGACTGGATTCCACAGAATCTTCAGGGCAGGGGTTGGGGGCACTCAGTGGAGAAACCTAGTAAACACTACCTTAGCCAGATACCCAAGGTTAACATCATGATGATAGTCTGTATTCACCCTCCTCCAATAGGATGGGATGAAAAGGGCACTTCACCTCCGTGGATTCCTCCCATAACTCCAGTCTAATCAAAAGTAAAACATCAAACAAATAGAGAGGATATTCTATAAACTAGACCAGCACTCTTCCAAACTCAAGATCGTGATAAAAAAGAAAAGACTGAAAAACTGTCACAGACCGGAGGAGACTGCAGAGGCATGACAATTATATGCAATGTGGTGACCTGAATGGGATTCTGGAACAGAAAAAGGACGTTGGTGGGAGAACTGCTGAACTCTGAATGAGTCTAGAGCTTAGCAGTGTACCAGCCTGGGCCCCACGGATTCAATGGTTTCACTATGGTGATGTAGGATGCCAACATGGGATCTGGGTAAGGGCTCTCATCTAGAGTACAAGGAAAGGCAGAGGTGGGATGACAGCTACTCTGCTGAGAAGGAACACTAAAAAAATGTATTCACAAACAGAAGGAAAACTTTAAAACTACAGTTTGCATTCATTTTCAAAGAAAGATTACATGTCAGATCTGCCTATAATGTCAGAAAGAAGGGAAAACTGCACTTGTAGGAGCTGGAGGTCTGGCACAGGCATGGTCCTTGTTTCCAGCCCCCGAATTGCAAAATAAATAAATAAAAAGAATCCCACACGATAAATAGGCCAAATTTCCTAATATCAAAAAGAATAGGGGCTGGGGATGTGGCAAACGTGGCTCAAGTGGTAGCGCGCTCGCCTGGCATGCATGCGGCCCGGGTTCGATCCTCAGCACCACATACAAACAAAGATATTGTGTCTGCCGAAAACTAACACAATAAATATTTTTTTTTTTAAAAAAATTCTCTCTCTCTCTTTAAAAAAAATAAATACATAAATAAAATTGAAAGTTCTGTCTTACCCTCCAATTTTCTGGGGCAACATAATGCCTGACATTCTAATCTTACACCAATCACAAAGTTCTTTCATCTTCAGAAGGCAGTAACTAAAAGGCTGGGGATGTGGCTCAATAGTAGAGCACTTGCCTAGCATGCATGAGGCCCTGGGTTCCATCCCCAACTATAAAATATTTAAAAAGCAGAAACCACTAACTAAACCACTAAACAATCTTTGCAATACCTCTGTGCTATATTCATCTTAGATGCAAACAAAACTTCACCTTTAGGAAGGCTAATCACTGAATTCCAAGTGGAAGTGGATGAGACTCCAGCACTTGGTCTTAATGAACCCAACAAAAGCCAAGAGGCCTGTATGCCTCACACACAAGGAAGGAAGCCACCTAAAGGACCTGCTAAAAGGAAAATACAGACGGGAAATCCTAAGTCTGGCACCATGTACACATCAACACACACCACTCAATCTGAAACACTTTGCAAAGCTATCTTCAGAAATCTTTTTCACAAATTTCTACTCTTTATGTGTTTTGGGTTTTACATGCTCAAAGTAAATTATATAAGGAAAAAAATAATATTAAAAATATTTTCATAGAAAATAATTTGCTCGACTCAAATTTATAACAAGAAAAATGACAACTCAAATCTGGCACCATAGCAAGTGCCTATAATCCCAGCAACTCAGAAGGCTGAGACAGGAGGATCTCAAGTTCAAAGCCAGCCTTAGCAACTCAGCAAGACCCTGTCTCCAACTAAAAATAAATAAATAAAAAGGGCTGGGGCTCAGTGGTCAAGTGTCCCTGGGTTCAATCCTAGTAACCACCCCCCAAAAAAAGACAATTCAGAAGCTTAATCCATTCTGGAATCTGTGTGTGGGCTGGTTCATCTCCCTTCCTGTTCTTTGTTTTAAGCATACCTCCGACTTCCGGTGGGAGGTGTAGAACAAGTTACAAGGAAACCTTTATTCATCATCTATTATATGCCAAGCACATTCACAAATAAGAATTTATCTCAACTTTCTGAAATAGATATCCAGGCAAGTTATTAAAAATTCAAAGATTACCAAAACAAATGTCATGATAAAAAAAAATAGAAATTGCCACAGAAAGGTATGAAGAGAAAGAAATGCCAGTGAGTTTCTCAAAGGCGGGAGGGGGGAAGGCTGTGAACCATGCTGTCTCCTGCTCTCTCAAAGCAAAAAGTCAGTGAGACCCTTGGGAAGGCAGTTTGACACCCAGGAGGAAAGCCAGTCACAGCAGCTGCTTCCAGGAATGGGAGACAGTAGGCTGGAATGCAGAAGAAACTTACCTGCCCTGGGTAAACACTTTCCATCTCTTAATTTTGTACTGCATATTTATATACAGATTAATTTAAAGAAAAAAATGCAGTAGCCACAGGGAAAGAGATGTGGCCAAGATCAACAATTCTAAATGACACAGTCAGGAATTGTGGCTCCAACAAACACCTTTTCCCCAGGCCTCCCATATCACAGGAAGGGCTGCAACCCCAGAATCGCAGCACACAGTACTGAGAGGCCTTGCTCTACTGCTAAGTCACTAGCTAGAATTACATCTTGTCTCTTATCTACTCCAGTTTTATCCAAGTGTCCAAAACAAAAAGGAATCCATGCTTTATATAATGGCTAAAGACACCAGACACAATCCTCTCAAGAATTATTAAAGAACAGCACTGTAATTCCAACAGAAGGCATTTCCAAAAGTTTCTTCTCCATACTTCCCTCCAATCTTGTAGACACATCTCCCTGCCATCTCATGTGGAGGTGGACACTCTAAGTATTCATGTTTTATCAACAATAGTATTTGTCAAAGGAAAGATAGATGATTAAAACCACATACTCTAAGTTTTCATATATTTTTTTTTTCCAGTTTTCGGTGGACACAACATCTTTATTTTATTTTTATGTGGTGCTGAGGATCAAACCCAGTGCCCCGTGCATGCCAGGTAAGCGTGTTACCATTTGAGCCACACCCTCAGCCCCTCTAAGTTTTCTTTTCTTTTCTTTTTTTTTTTTAAAGAGAGAGAGAGAATTTTTTTAATATTTATTTTTTAGTTATGGGCGGACACAACATCTTTGTTTGTATGTGGTGCTGAGAATCGAACCCTGGCCGCACGCATGCCAGGCGAGCGCGCTACCACTTGAGCCACATCCCCAGCCCCCCCTCTAAGTTTTCTATCAAAAAAAATCTCAGCTGGAGCCAGAGCAGTGGTACATGCCTTATAGTCCCAGCTACTCAGGAGGCTAAGGTAATACGGTAAAGTTTGAGGACAGCCTCAGCCACTTAGAGAGATATTTTTTTAAAAAGGGGGGGGTGAGGACCTGTAGCTCAGAGGTAGAGCACTTCCAGGTTCAACCCCAGTACTGGGGAGAGAGGGGCCAGGGGGATCTCAGCTGATAGGGTGATTCTAGGTGATATACACAGTATGCTAGAAAGAAAAACAACTTGGAGAATTTTCAACCTAATTAGGGACTCAATGAAAGAACACAATAAAACACTGAAATACAGATGTGGGTGGGTGGCATAATACTTGAAGGGAATTCTTCAGAGGAACAAGCTAACAGACAAATGTGAGGAAGAAACAAATAATACAGTCACATAAAGCAGTAAGGAGTTTGAAGACACAAGAATCAGGCAAAGGTCTGAGAAATGTGACTGCTGCCAAAAGAGGATCCCAGGAGGTGCTGAATTCACAGCTGAACTCAGTGTCCAGTCTTTGCTTAATGCAGCAAACATTTGCTTGATACAGTGTGATAGTCCTAGAATGGAATCCCAGCTCTGCCTGGATGGAAGCAGGGCTTTCTTCTCTCTCTAGGCTTCATTTTTCTCTTCTGTGAAAGCAGTTCCCTTTTCATAGAGATTAAACAAAATAGCATTTTTAAAGGTAGCAAAGGTGCTAGCACATAAGGAGTTTAAAAGAATCCAGACACCAGGACTAAATTCAATGCTAAAGACACATTTAGAAGACTCAGTTACAAGGCTCTCACCTGAAGCCAACTAAGCAATTCCTACTTAGTTTGGCCAACTCAGCATAAAGATCCTCTAGCAAGTTTCCTTTCAGTATTAAAAAGCCTGCTGATAATCAGCTATAGAAGTCAGCTACTGAAATAACCAGTAACTTCCTTTATCAATTCACTGCTTCTCTAGTCTCTTGAACTTTAAATTCTATATCCCTCATCAACAGCAATACTTCAGGGCTGGGGATATAGCTAAGTTGGTAGAGTGCTTGCCTTGCATGCACACGGCCCTGGGTTCAATCCCCAGCACCACAAAATAAATAAATAAGAAAATAAAGACAGCAATACCCCAAACTCACTAATAACAATTATCAATCAACAATTTGTACTACAACAACAATGATAGTTCCATTAGCTCCTAGGAAATGAGGAGTAAATGTTTAAACTGAGCACATTCTCACCAGACACCTGGATTCTATTCTAAATCTCACTGTCCAGAAACTAAGCCCTTCACTAAGGGTAAACCACATTAACACTTCACAACTCAAATGAAGAATTGTCCATGTTCTGCATGCCCCAGGATAACAATTTCTATCTCAGTTATCAGAGCACTCCTAAAACCATGAGGAAAAAATAAAGCCCAAGGACCAACCTGAGTGCCTTCCTCCACACACAGCAGCACAATTACCAACCCTCTGCACAAATACTGAAATTTAAATGCATGTGTGGGGCCCCATTTCCTCATTAGTGAAATGTGGGGAAAGAACTCACTCTTAGTCCACTTTACAGACAGGCTAAATGGCTTAGTCTTGCCTGCTACTGTGGAGTCTTGACCTCCCTTCTCACCATCCAAGGGAATTCTGTAGTGTCCTTTTTTTTAATCAAGTGAGCATTGCATGGTTTGTAGAATCTGTGCCTTTTTACTCTCATTCCCTGATCCTTGAAACTTTACTCACTTGCTGACTTCAGAACAGACTAGTCTCTGCCACTAAAGCTCTGCTGATCACCATGGTTCTTCAGCTCTTTCCCTTCTTCACTGCCTTCACACAGCCACGCTACATAACTTAAGTCCAGTTTCTTCATGAGCCAGATTTTTTATACTAAACAGAACCCATTCCAGCTAGTTCAAGCACTAAGGGGCTCACATAATCTTTAGCAGGGTGGAAGAATCAGGACTAGAGGCCATGCAGCTGCCACACATGAGGGTACTGTGCAGAGGACACCATGAAGAGCCTGCTGCCTCTGGAAATGGGTCTCCTATACTCGCGTGCATTGACTTCACATCACATTGCTTCCCAGTCTTCGTCTAGCCCTGGCCCACAGGCTAAAAGTAAAGTCACATGCCCATGGATAACTATAAGGGGTGGGGGGTGGGGGTCTTAACAGCTTCCATTTTAGTGTAATCTGAACTAATAAGATGGGAAATTACCTCTAAATATAGGGTGCTTGAAATGCGTTGGTGGCCAAAAAGGACCCCAAATATCTGCAAGGGATACCACATTAGACACCTCTTCAGGTCCCTTGCATATTTTATCTTGTCTTATTTCCTAAATGCTCCATACAGTTCGGGGTTATGGGAATTTGTCCTCACTGAAGAGAGAACTACTTTCAGCTCCATTAACTTTTTCCTCCAGTATTTCCAAACAATATGCTTCAGCTACTATTGATTTCTTTTCCAGTTTCAATTCTATTCAATACCAAATGTGGAGAAGGACTTGGCTTTATTATACAAACCACTCCCACCTCTTCAATCACCCCAGAATATGTCTAACACACTGGGTTAAAATTTGTACTTCAATGTTTATGACTATGTGAACACTTTACAGTTGAGCCATGCTGCACATTATTGTTACAAATCCATTTTTACAGAATTTGTTTCACCTGGAATTGATAACTGTCTTTTTTTAATTGGGGGGCGGGGGCTGGTTAGGTTTTCTGCTTACTTATCATTAACTCATCCCCAGACTTCCATGAGAAGTACACATCTCAATACCTCAGGTTACGTTGTTCTTTGTGGTGCTGGGGATTGAACCCAGGCCTCACATATGGTAGGCAAGCACTCTACCACTGAGCTACATTTCCCAGTCCTTTTGAGACAGGGTCTTGTTAAAGCTGCCCAGCCTGGCCTGGAACTTGTCATCTTCTTGTCTTGGCCTCCTGGAGCAGCTGAGATCACACCCAGAAACCTCAGGGTTTTGTGTTTTTGTTTTTGTTTTTTTTTTTCTTTCTTTAAATTTTTTTTTAATTGTAGGTGGATACAATATCTTTATTTTTTATTTACTTATTTTTATGTGGCGATGAGGAACAAACTCAGGGCTTCTCACATGCCACAACCCCAGCCCTCAGGTTTGTTTCTTAAGACATTCCTTTATAGCCCACAGATGTAGACTGGTTGGTCAATGTCTTCACCACAATTATACCAAATTTTCTTTCTCTCTCTCTCTCTCTCTCTGGATTGGAGATTGAGCAAACAGGCACTTTACCTCTGGGGATGAGCTATATCTCCAGCCCTTTTAATTTCGACATGGGATCTAAATAAACTGCCCAGGGTAGCCTCAAACTTGTGACAGTCCTGCCTACCTCCCAAGTCACTGGGACTACAGTGAGCCAACAAGCCCACAAACCAACAAGCCCAGCCCCACAGACTTCACCATCCCCCTTGCTGAATCCTGTGTCTGGGCCAAGTTTTCAGACTGATTAAACAAATTGATAAATATATTAAGGATAACAAGAACTAGGATTCTACCTGTCAGAGAAAGGAATTACAAATAAGGAAAGGAAGAGACTAGAACCCCATAGTATTAGGTTAAAAAATGATAGCAATGCTATGAATTTATGGTGTCTAGTCTGCAAAATCGTGTGGGTAGAGAAACTGATCATGGATGTAGGTATGTATTCACAGATATTACTATTCTGCCCCCTATGAAACCTAAAAGCAATGATGCCTTGGCAGCAGTGCACATACCTAGTGCCTAGAACTTAGATTCTATCATATTCCACCTAAATGAGTGCTCCTTGGAGAAAAAGCTAACACCAGGATGCATCAAGAAAGTGCAAGATCAATTCACAATAGCTTGACTGTGGAACCAACCTAGATGCCCTTTAATAGATGAATGGATAAAAAAAAATGTGGCATTTATACACAATGGAGTATTACTCAGCACTAAAAAATGACAAAATCATGGCATTTACAGAGCAAATTATGCTAAGTGAAGCTAGCCAATCCCTAAAAAACAAATGTCAAATGTCTTCTTTGATATAAGGAGAGCAACTAAGAACAGAGCAAGAGGGAAGAGCATGAGGAAAAGATTAACATTAAACAGGGACGAGAGGTGGGAGGGAAAGGGAGAGAGAAGGGAAATTGAGGGAAATGGAAGGAGACCCTCATTGTTATACAAAATTACATATAAGAGGATGTGAGGGGAAAGGGAAAAAAAAAAACAAGGGAGAGAACTGAATTACAGTAGATGGGGTAGACAGAGAAGATGGGAGGGGAGGGGGGATAGTAGAGGAAAGGAAAGGTAGCAGAATACAACAGTCACTAGTATGGCATTATGTAAAAACGTGGATGTGTAACCGATGTGATTCTGCAATCTGTATACAGGGTAAAAATGGGAGTTCATAACCCACTTGAATCAAATGTATGAAATATGATATGTCAAGAGCTTTGTAATGTTTTGAAAAACCAATAAAAAAATGCAACATGATCTTGGAATATTTTGATATACCAGAAAGCCAAAAGCAATTCAAAGAAGGAGGGGGATTTCTCAAAAGTTCATAGGAGCCATCTTAAAAAGACTCCCCCCAGCAGGCCATGGTGATACACACCTGTAATTCCAGCAGCTCAGGAGGCTGAGGCAGGAGGACCAAGAGTTTAAAGCCAGCCTCAGCAACAGCAAAGTGCTAAGCAACTCAGTGAAATCCTGTCTCTAAAAAAAAATACAAAATAGGGCTGGGGATGTGGTTTAGTGGTTGAGCGTCTCTAAGTTCAATCCCCAGCAATTAAAAAAAAAGGCTCCCACTAGCCACATGTGTAACAAATTGAGCATCAAATAAAAAAAAAAAAATGCTAGTTATGAACTGGCTGTAACTATTTAATAAAATTGGAAACCATTAAGTCCCATACCGATATGAGTAAGTAAATGGGAGCAGGAGAAGTCCCTGAATTCACCTCCAACAAACTGCTTATTGCACACATTAATTAATAAGTACAAGAACTCTTCTTAAGTAATTTTACAATAGAGAATCCTGGCAGATGTCATCCTAAAATAAAGAGATAAAGGCTAATGTGATCACAAGTAAAATGAATCTACATCGTGTATTTCCTGATGTGGCATACAAAGAAAAGCAAATCTCTTTTGTAACACTACCCAAAGAAGAAAATTAGAATCTGGTCATGAAAAAGCACCAGACAGACTCAATTTGGTGGCCATCCTGTAAAGTAACTGCTGTATTCTTCAAAAATTCAAAAATCACAGAAGACCACCAAAAAAAGACTAAGAAACAATTCCAGAAGGAAGGCAACTAAGGAGACATGACAACTAAATACAACACATAAACTTTAGACTGGATTCCAGTCCTCTGAAGAACATCAAAGAGACATTGGAGGTTGGAGGTATTACTGTATCAGTGTTCTAATTTCCAGATTTTGATCGTTATATTGTAGTTGTAAAAGAAAACACCATTATTTACAGGAAAAATATACTGATACATTAAAAACTTTTAAAAATGGAGAAGAGTCTGAAATAGACATTTCTGCACAAAAGCATAGGAAACTCAACACAAAAGCATAGGAAAACACAAATCAAAACCACAATCAGCTACCACTTTATACCCCGAACAGTTATGATTAAAGTCATGGAGGAGACTCTGGGCCTTCATGCGCCACTGGAGGGAACGTACAAGATGTAGCCGCTCTAGAAAACAGCCTGGCAGTTCCTCAAAGTTAAACACTACAGTCCCAGGTATTTCCAAAAGAAATGAAAACATACATTCACACAGAAACCTATACACAGGAACCCCGCACTACATTTGGGGCCCTGAGATTTGCAAAGGTGGAGTGGAGATTTGCAAAGGTGATATAGGAAGAATACAGGACAGGAAACCAACAGGCAGTCTTTGGGCACAGGCTGCTCAGTCAAGTCACAGATGCCATGAGGAAAGTCAGCATGGCCCACAGCAAATCCAACAAGGCATGGAGAGCCAAACGTTCATGAAAGCCAGGACCCAGGACACATACCTTTCTCTCAGGGTCGTACTCAGTATCTACGTTCAAGACATCCATGACAAAAAATCTCACCCAGTGTCCAGCCCAAGTCAACACCTGCATCTTCCACCAGAGAGACAAGATCATTCCATGGGGCTGGGATTGTGGCTCAGCAGTAGAACGCTGGCCTAGCATGTGCAAGGCCCCGAGTTTGATCCTCAGCACCACATAAAAATAAACAAATAAAATAAAGGTATTCTGTTCATATACAACTACAAAAAAAATTTTTTTTAAATAAATAATAAACTTCAGCCAGGCTTGGCGACACATGCCTATAATCCCAGCAACTTGGAAGAGACTGAGGTAAGAGGATCCCAAGTTCAAGACCAGCCTCAGTAATTTAATGAGGCCCTAAGCAACTCAGCAAGACCCTGTCTCAAAAATATAAAACAAAGGGATGGGGATATAGCTCAGTGGTTAAGCATTCCTGGGTTCAGTCCTCAGGACCAAAAAAAAATAAATAAATAGAAATTTCATTTCTGCATGTTCTTTAAAAAGCTGCACACAAATGTTTGGCTATGTATAATATCAAATGTCTATCAATGATAATGGATATATGTAGTGAAGCTATACAATGGAATATTATTCAGTGATGAAAAGGAATGAAGGAGCCAGGTGTGGGGACTCATGCCTGTAATTCCAGCTACTTGGGAGGCTCAGGCAACTTAGTGAGACCCTGTCTCAAAACTAAGATTTAAAAAGGGCTGAGGTGTAGCTCAACTGAGAAGAGGCCCTGGGTTCAATCCCCAGGACTGAAGGAAATTATGCTAAGTAAACAAAGCCAGTCATCAAGAACCACATATTATATGGGCCCATTTACATGAAACATCTAGAACAGGTGAGCCCTGGAGGAGACAGGCAACTGCCTAGTGCTGGGGAATCACAGCATAGTTGCTAGAAAGTATGTGGTTTCCTTCAGGAGTGATAAAAACATTCTAAAACGGGTATGGCAAGGGTTCATTGAAGACCGTTAAAAAAAAAAAAAAAATCACAAAATCACATATATTTTAGTATGGGCAAGTTGCATAAATTACATCTCAATAAATCTCTTGCTTAAAAAGAAAAAATCCGGGGCTGGGGATGTGGCTCAAGCAGTAGCGCGCTCTCCTGGCAGGCGTGCGGCCCAGGTTCGATCCTCAGCACCACATACAAACAAAGATGTTGTGTCCACCGAAAACTAAAATAAATAAATAAATAAATATTAAAAAAAGAAAAAGAAAGAAAAAATCCTCGGTTAGCGTTGTAAAAGTTAGAAAAATGAAAAAAGAAAAACCCTAGAGGGTGAGGGATAGAGCATCACACCTGCAAAATATTTTCAAGTTGTCCAGGGGGAAAAAAGGTAATTTCCAAAACATCATACATGGCCACAAATATCTTATCTCCACACTGCTTTTTGGCATAGAATCCTAGATTGTAAGTAAGGCTCCAGGGCACTTGGAACCAGTCGCCTCCTAGGTTCTCAGTCCACTGTTTTAAGTCAAATAACATTAAAACTTGAATGATTTATTCTGTGTTTTGAAATGGCATAGTCAGTGCCAATCTATTTTTCACTCTCATCCCTGTGCTGGGCACTCAGTGGGTCTGCTCCATCTGGAGACTTATTTCAGCTTTGGAAATTTTTCAAGCATTAACTCAATATTGCTTCCTCTTAATATTCTCTTTTCCCTCTCTCTGAACACATAATATTCAGACACTGGATCCCATGAACTGATCAGTTAACACTGGTAAGTATTCAGTTTTCGGGGTCTTTATTAATCAATTATTAACCTTATGCCATAACTGCATTAACTGTCCCTCACTCTTACACATACACTCACTTCTCCCGTATAGTACGCTTTCACACCCCCTGCCCCAAAATGCAGAATCATAACCCTTTAGGATACTTCTTCTAGAAATAAGAAACTTTTCCCATATTACCAGTGTCATTACCATACTTACAGAAAATTAGCATTTTTCATCATCACTTAAGATACAGCCCTTATTCACACTTCCATACATCCTCTCACCTCAAATAATATTTTTTCAGTCAAGGATCCAATCAAGGTTTGGAAATTATTCCTTCTCCTTTTCATCTATCCTTGCTTAATACTTTCTGAAAGACTTCCTGTTTCCTATTAAAATTTCCCCTGCCGTCCTATTTTCCAAGAGCTGTTTCTGGTTCTCTGAATAGTCCCCTATTTTGTGTCATGAATTTTGTCTCACTGCTTTAAACTTTAAGTTTGAACTTCTCTTCCGCAATGCATTTCCTGTTTCTTCACAGGCTTCCTTTTATCTGTTTGCATTAAGACTGTTAGAGACTTTTTTCATGTGCCTGATAACCCTCAACTCTTCAGCTGTCGTTAAGGAGTATTAAGTTTTAACATCATGTACACAGATGGGGCACATTCAGTGGCCAGACTGCCCTACTGCTTCAAAGCTGGCCACCTCACTTGACGTTTTTACATTGTGGTCGACTGATGCTCTGCCTTTAAGAGGTAAGGTCTATGTTCCCTCCATAAACACAGACAGGTTTGGGACCACAGCAGAAGCTACATAGAAATCCTCAGAGATTAATTCAGGGCTGAGGTGGAGCTTAAATGGTAGAATACTTGCTTATCTGGCATGCTTGAGGCCCTCGGTTCTATTACAAACACAAAAAATAAATAAATAAATAGACTTAAGTTAAAAAAGTGAAACAGATTCGGCCTGGTTCTCTTGGAACATACACCTATGGACAGAGAGCCACCATGTGCGAAGTCTCAATGCCCTGAAATGCAAACTAGTATACACAGACCCCATGGCCAGAAATACTCAGTGACCCCCAGCTGCAAGCAAAGCCTCACCCACCCACAGCCACTAGTCCTTCAACTCTCTGGCCTCACTGCAACCACAGAAATCATCTGAGCTATAAATGTCCAACCAAGCTCTTCCCAAAGTCCTGACCTACAGAAACCATGAAATTATTTTAAGTCACCAAATTTTGGGGGTCATTTTTCAGGCACTAAGAGTGAATGGAACAGATTGTGGCATGTGTAAGTGATATGTTGCAGCAACAAAAAAATCTAGCAACAGCTTCAGATCTAGGAGGTAGGCAGGCACTGGAGGGCCCTGAAGAGGCTGATTGTACCTGAAAGGCCTCAACAAGGAGACTGACAGGAAAAGCCCAGTGGGAAATAAAAAAATAATAATAATAATTACTCAACCTTGGCGAATAAGGGACTCCTGTTATGTAGAAGTGGAAAATATGTCCTGCAGAAATGCAGAAAACAGAAAATGTACCTAATGAACTCAATGATCCATCTAAGGAGATTTCCAGGCAGAATTCTAAAAGTTCCCCTCAGACTGCTTCCCACTGCTAAGATAAAATAAAAGAGCAGAGAAATGAGCTGGGAAGCCAATTAAAACTACAGAAGTCAAGCCAGGCATAGTGGTACCCACCTGAAATTCCTGTGAAAGCATTTCCTTTGAAATCCGTGACAAGACAAGGATATCCCCACTCCCATCATTCTGATTAATATGTTACTAGAAATTCTAGCCAGAACAATTAGAAAAGAGAGGAAATAAAACGGATTAAAAATAGGAAAGGAAGAAGGTCAAATTATCACTGTTTGCAGAAGATATGATCCTAAACCTAGAAAACCCAAAAAATTCCACCAAAAAATTGCTAGAGCTAATAAATATGGCAATATAGCAGGTTACAAAATCAACATTCAAAAATCAATAGCTTTGGCCAGATACGATGGTGCACGCCTATAATCCCAGCAGCTCCAGAGGCTAAGGCAGGAGGTTTGCGAGTTCAAAGCCAGCCTCAGCAACAGCAAGTTACTAAGCAACTCAGTGAGACCCTGTCTCTAAATAAAATAGAAAATAGGGCTGGAGTTATGGCTCTGTGATTGAGTGCCCCAGAGTTCAATCCCTGGACACTCCCCCCCCCCAAAAAAAAAAAAAATCAACAGCTTTCCTATATACTGACAATGAACCTGCTGAGAAAGAAATTCCATTCACAATAACCTCAAAACAAAACAACAACAACAACAAAAAAAAAAAAAAACACCTTGTAATAAATATACAAAAAGAGGCGAAAAACCTCTACCACGAAAGCTATAGAACCTATAAGAAAGAAATTGAAGAACACCTCAGAAGATGCAAAGATCTCCCATGTTCATGGATAGGTGGAATTAATATTGTTAAAATGGCTATACTACTAAAAGCAATGTACAGATTCAGAGCAATTCCCATCAAAATATTATAAAATTCTTCACAAAATTAGAAAAAAAAAAGTCCTAAAATTCATTTGGGAGAATAAAAGACCCAGAATAGCCAAAGCAATTTCTAAGCCAAAAAAGAGCAACACTGGAGATATCACAATACCTGACTTCAAATTATACTACAGAGATACAGTCACACACTGCATGGTACGGGCTTAAAAACAGACATATGAACCAAAGGTACAGAATAGAAGACAGAGAAACACACACAGATAGTCATCTGATCCTTGACAAAGATGCCAAAAACATACTGTGGAGAAAAGACAATCTTTTTAACAAATGGTACTGGGGAAACTGGTTATCCATATGTTGAAGAATAAAACTAGACCCTTGTCTCTCACCCTGCACAAAAAAACAACTCAAAATGGATCTAAGACCTCAGAATTAGACCAGAAACTATGCAACTCCTAGAAAAAAAAGTAGGGTCAGCTCTCCAGCATATATACACAGGCAATGACTTTCTCATTAGAACCAAAGAGTTAAAAAATGTCAAGAGTTTAAAAAATGAAATGGCACTGGGAGCTGGGGTTGTGGCTCAGAGGTAGAGCACCCACCTGGCGTGCATAAGGCACTAGGTTCAATCCTCAGCACCACATAAAGACATTGTGTCCACCTATAACTAAAAAATAAATATTAAAAAATGGGATAGCATCAAATTAAAAAGCTTCAGCACAACAAAGGAAACAATTAGGAACATGAAGAGAGAATGGAAGAAACTCTTTGCTAGGTACTCTTCTGACAGAATATCTAGTACATAGAAAGAGCTTAAAAAAAATCATAGCAAAATAATCAATTAACCCAATTAGTAAATGGGAAAAATGAATTAAACAGACCCTTCACTAAAGAAGAAATACAAATGGCCAAAAAATACATGAAAAAAATAAATATGGAGGTTCCTCAAAAGATTAGGCATGGAACCACCATATGACCCAGCTCTACCCGTCAGGATTTATCCTAAAGAATTAAAGTCATCATGCTATAGTGACACATGCATACCCATCTATTTATAGCAGCACAATTCACAGTAGCCAAAACTATGGAACCAGCATAAGTGCCATCAATGGATGAATGGATAAAGAAAATGTGGTAAATATACACAATGGAGTTTTATTCGGCCATAAACAAAAATGATATTATGTCATTTACAGGAAAATGGTGGAATGAGAGACCACCATGTTAAGCAAAACAAGTCAAATTCAGAAGGTCAGGGTCATATGTTTTCTCTCATGTGGCAGCTAGAGAGAAAAACAGAAAAAAGAAAAGAAAGAAAGGTGAGGGTGGAGCTCTTGGAAATCAAAGGGAGATGGCTGGGGATGTGGCTCAAGCGGCAGCAGGCTCGCCTGGAATGCATGCAGCCCGGGTTTGATCCTCAGCACCACATACAAAGATGTTGTGCCCGCCGATAACTAAAAAATAAATATTAAAATTCTCTCTCTCTCTCTACCTCTCTCTTTAAAAAAAAAAAAGAAAGAAAAAGAAATCAAAGGGAGAGCAGTAGAGGAAAGGGACCAAGGGGTAAAGGAAGGGAGAGAGGGGAGAAGTGCTGGGGAGTGATATTGGCCAAATTATATTATTATATTGAGTGCACATGCAAATATGTAACAAGAAATTCCATTATGTATGACTATAATGCTCCAATAAAAAATGTGGAACTGCAGAAAAATTAAAAAACAAATAATGGAATCAAGGTAGGCATGGTGGTGGATACCTGTAATCCCTGCTACTCCAGAAGCTGAAGCATGAGGATTAGAAGTTCAATGTCAATATGGGCATGTCTGCAAAATCCTGTCTCAAAACAAAAAGGGCTGGGGGTGTGCCTCAGTGGGAGAGCACACCTGGGTTCTATCCTCAGTACTGCATAAATAAATAAACAAGCAAACAAACTAAAATGATAATTTTTTTAAGAAAAAGGCATTAAGACTAACTAGGTTCAATGAGTAATTAAATAACAAATTATTTCTTATCCCCACTGCAAAAATGATTATCAGAATAAAAAAAAAGAAATGACTCTCAATTATTCTCAGGGGAGAAGATCAAATCCACACTGTAATTATAAAACTTTTTTAAAACCTCAGAGCTGGGGTTGTAGCTCAGTGGTAGAGTGCTCATCTCACATGTGGAAGGCACTGGGTTCAATCCTCAGCACCATGTAAGAATAAAATAAAGGTATTGTGTCCATCTACAACTAAAAAAAATATTTAAAAAAAAAAAACCCGCAGATATAAAAAGGTGGTCCATACTGACCTCCCAAATAGACCCAGGACTTCCTAAGGATCTGGCTGCCTCTGCACATCCTCTCCTTCCAAAGCTTATGAGAAAGGGAAGGTCAGCAGTTTCACAGCGGACTTCCAAGGAACTGAAGAACTTGTCACAAAGAAACTTCTCCATGTGGCTTCTGTCTAATAGAGTGGATTACAAATTAACAGAGAGAGCCCAAAACATTTTTAAAGGAGTTGTACCAGTTGGATTGAGACAAAACAACACAGGATGAAGGGATGATTACATTCCTTCCAAGATACTATAAGCACAAAGTTGACAAAGAAAACTAGTCACCTATTCAAAAAAACAGCCATTTCTTGTACAAAAAAAAAAAAAGTAACTCATAAAGCAGAACAAAAAGCCAGGCACTATGGTGCACACCTATAATCCCAGTTATTTGAGAGCCTGAGGCAGAAGGATTGCAAATTCCAGGCCAGAATGGGCAACTTAGCAAAATGCTATCTCAAAATAAAAATAAAAAGGACTGAGGATGTGACTCAGAGATAGAGCACTAGCCTAGCATGCTCAAGGCCCGAGTTCAGTCATCAACATGCCAAACAAAAAAAAAAAAAAAAAAGAGAGAGAGACAGAGAGAGAGAGAGAAAAAAAAAAATAAAACTCCCAGAGAGCAGGGACAAGAGCCCCAGAGAATCACTCCCAGGCAAAAGAACTGAATCCTGGCTGAATTTCAAAAAAGCTACACACAAGGGACTACTGTACCTCCTGCTGTCCACTCTCCTGAACAGATGTATCTGCAGCAATTATCTCAAACCTTCCCACCATTATAAAGTGGAGGAAGCGGCAGATTACTTCAATCTCAAATGCATATGGGTTTAGGGCTAGAGAAAGCACACCTGAGGAGCTTCAGCTGGCCACACTGGAGCTGATTTAAGTGGTAAGGCCCTAAACTTGTAGCTAAACCAAAGGTGATGAAACCAGGAGGAGTTCAGGGGAAGGGTATAGGAGTAATTTCCAAATAGGAGGAATGTGAATTGTTAGGATCAAACCAAAAACTGTGGCATACTGCATTTTCCAAAGATGCGCACAACAACCCCTCTCAGCCCACTTGTGCCTCTTTTCAGTGTGTCAGTAATGCAGCTCCCAGCAAAGTGGGAATCCGTGTTCCCTCCCCAGAAAGCTGAGCATATATGTGACTATGGCAGAATGGTACCATCATGGAACTTATAAGGCTAGGACATAAAGAGCAATACGGTTACCCCTGGATCTCCAAGAATACCTGCCTCTGAGGCTTGCACGGGAGTATAATGCTGTGCAGAGCAGCATCACAGTATAATGCTGTGCAGAGTATAATAGTTGCATTGGAGTATAATGCTATGCAGAGCACAAATCAGCCTGTGAGAGACCACAGGAGAAAAGGTGCTTCAGCACCCTGCTGTTCAGTCCAGCCACCAAGTGACCATAACTGAAGCCACAGCCAAGAAACTTGAGCCAGAACTGCCTACTGAGCTCTTTCCAAATCCAGACACCAGAAAGTGCCAGACACAACAAAATGATGCTGCTGTTGTTTTAAGGAAACATTAATGGTCCTGGAATACATGGTGACATTGACTGTCAGCATCTGTAGACTCTCACAACTGGGCCAATTTCCTCCCAAAGGAAAATCCTCAAAACTGGTGCCTGCAGAGCAGAGGCCACGCTAATAGAATTTGGAGATGCCAAGTGATTCTCACCATTTAATAGGCAAATTTCACTTAATCTATGTACTTTCCCACTCTCTCATGTCTGGTCCCATCCATCCTCTACCTTCAAATAAATCTAGAGTCTCTTTGGTTCAAACTTATGACTAAGAGTAAACTGTCCTACACTAGGATAGGGAAGGCATGGTTATTAGGCTGCTGGGGTGAAGCCAGAATCCAGAAATCAAGGACTGCCTACAGACCTGCAGTTGGCACTCCTGTTTAGCCCCAGTGCTACAATGCCAGGCCTCTGGAGACACCTGGCACCTCCACTTCCTAGGCCTTTCTGAGGTCTGGCATGTGCTTCACACTGGCCTCACACCATCCCCTATCAGTTCTGCCAAAGAAATGACTACACACTCATCCACTTTTCTGTTTCCAAAACACAAACACCATCTCCAGAAGGTTCTCCTGTTTCTGGTATTCCATCACTTGTCACATCAAAACTCAATCTCTGTACCTCTCTTTCTTCCTGCCAGCTCTGCATGCTTCATTCACATTCTCTCAAACCTCATTTCTTCCACTTCTATTGCTTAGCTTTCACTGTCAACTTTAAAATACTATAAAAAAATTTTTTTTAAGAGGCTGGGGTTATGGCTCAGCAGTAAAGCACTTGCTTCGCACATGTGAAGCACTGGGTTTGATCCTCAGCACCACAAATAAATAAACAAAAAAAAAAAAAAAAAAAACTAGCTAGCTAGCTAACTAACTTACTTTAAAATGGCCTTTCTACCCCATCCCCTGTCCCATCCATATTTCCCCAGACTTCTGCTAGCAGACACATGTCCCCAAAGTTTCAAATTACTAGTATTACCACTAATCATCAGCCCAAGAGTTATAAAGGTTTTCTCTCAATCTTCTTATCAACTCTACGAAATAAATACTATCCCCATTTAACAAATGAGAAATGCCTTCCACAATAATGTATAGAATCAAATTGTCCTTAAATTTTTTTCTTAGCGAATAATCTCAATATCCTACCCAGCTCTAAAATTTTATTTTCTACAATTCACAGGTAAGAAAGTTAGTCAGACATGATCGCAAAGCCTATGATCCCAGCTACCCAAGAGACCAAAGCAGGAAGATTATACATTCAAGCAGGCCTGGGCAACTTAAAGAGACCTGTCTCAAAACAAAATTTAAGAAAGGACGGAGGTTAAATCCCTGGTTTAAACCCTGGGTTAAATTCCTACTGTATTAACTATTAAAAAAAAGTTTAAAAACTCAAAGCACATACCAAGCAAACAAAGATTTTCAAAAGCACAGGCACTTGCTAATATTGGCAGACAAAGAAGTTCATTCTGTCTATTGGATTCCTTCTTTTATTTTTATTTTTGGTACTGGGGACTGAATCCAGGGGCACTTAGCCACTAACTCACATCCCCAGCCCTTTACTTTTTTTTGAGATGGGGTCTCAGTAAGTTGCAGAGGTTGGCCTGGAACTTGCAATCCTCCTACCTCAGCCTCCTGAGTCATTAGGATTATAGGCATGCACCACTGTGCCCCACTCAGACTCCTTCTACTCCTACGTATTCTATTAAATCAAGAAACTGAAAGGACAGTAGACTAAGATACTATGCAGTGAAAACTAAACACACCCAAATGGATTGCTGTCACAATTATACAGACCATTTCTTAGCTAGCCTCGTGCCCAAATACTAGACTTTAGCAAATCACAAGATGTACCCTCAAATGTTCCCAATAAGAGCAACAACAATTATATATACACACACACACACACACACACATCAGGTTCCCTTGCTAAATATGCAGACTGACTGCTGTCCCAATTCTCAACAACTTTTCTATGAAGAGAGAGTTGCAGCTCAAAGTTCAAAGCTATAAATGAGAGATACCACAACAATCTTTGTGAGACCAGCCTTTAGAAATTTTGCAGAGAAACTATGCCAGATACAGGGAACACAGCAGAAATGAAAGGTGGCCCCTGCTTTCTTAAAGAATGCAATTGACTAGGCAAGTTATTTATTACCTCTAAAGCCTCAGTTTACTTATGAGTAAAGTGGAGTTAATAGTAACTGCTTCCTACAATTATTCTTTAATGCATTTAATGTGGCTGGTACAAAAGCCCCATATATTATCTACTGAATAGTTACTCAAATGGTTTTTTTAAATTATAATCGGATCCAAAGAAAAAAATCAGATCAGCCTCTGGGGAAGAAAACTGTGATCTGGGGCTGGGGATGTGGCTCAAGCGGTAGCGCGCTCACCTGGCATGCATGCGGCCTGGGTTCGATCCTCAGCACTACATACAAAGAAAGATGTTGTGTCCACAGATAACTAAAAAAATATTAAAATTCTCTCTCTCTCAAAAAGAAAACGAAAACTGTGTGATATGAACAACACAGTAAGAGGCCAATTACAGTCCACTTGATGTCTTCTGAAAAGTAGTTACTTTATTCCAAGTAACTTTACCTATTAAAAAATTAAAATTGCTGGGCACCGTTAGCACGCCTGTGATCCCAGCAACTTGGGAGGTGAACATAGGAGGATCAGAGCTCAAAGACAACCTCAACGATTAGTGAGGCACTTAGCAACTCAGTGAGACCCTGTCTCTAAATAAAACATAAGGCTGAGCCGAATTTACCATGCTGCGTGGAAGCCGGAGCCGCACTTCGCGGCATGTGGTGCCCCCAGCCAGCCGGGCCCCTCAGATGAAGCTGCTTCCAGGTGGGCACCAGCAGCTCAGCCACCAGCTGCAGCCCCACCATCTGCAGTCTGGTCCCCTGCTGTGGCACTCCAGCAGCCAGGTCTGATGGCCCAGATGGCAACCACTGTGGCTGGTGTGGCAGTGGGCTCTGCTGTGGGGCACATACTGGGCCATGTCATCACTGGGGGGCTTTAGTGAAGGAAGTACTGCCAAGCCCACAAAGCCTGATATCACTTACCAGGAGCCTCAGGGAACCCAGCCAGCACAGCAGCAGCAGCTTGGCGACCCTTGCTTTTATGAGATAAAACAATTTTTGGAGTGTGCCCAGAACCAGGCTGATGTTAAGCTCTGTGAGGGTTTCAATGAGGTGCTGAAGCAATGCAGAATTGCTAACGGATTAGTCTAATCAAGAAGTTCAAATTGAAGTGGAAAATCTGCTCTGATGATCAAGTTACTTTAACATAAAAATGTAATTGATATGTGAAAGTATGAATGTAAAACTGCAATGTAAAATCTCATTTAATAGCTTCAGTGTTTATGAATGGCAGCAAATGAGAGTGTTCTAACTGTATAGAAGTTCACTGAGTTGGTACAGAAGTACACAGAGTTGGGACTGGGTAAATGTGAGGCCTCCTTAAGTCAGCTGTTCTGATGTTCTTTGAGTTTATTAGAATGAAATGATTTTCCTCCTGGAAAAAAAATAATAATAAAACATAAAAAAAGGACTAGGGACATGGATCAGTGATTAAGCACCCCTGGGTTCAATCATGGTACCAAAAAAAAAAAAAAAAAAAATTAAAATTGTGTGATCTCAGCAATATAGAAGACTAAGACAGGTGAAAGTTAAAGGCCAGCCTTGACAACATAGAGAGATCCTGTCTCAAAATTAAAAAGAAAGTGCTAGGGATGCAGCTCAGCAGTAGAGCTGGGCAGAACCCCAGTAGCACCAAAATAATGATTGTTATTATTTTCATTATTAAATTGTAACCAAAAGAGGAGGGTGGTATCTCAATTTCCATGAAGCCGCCCTAGTTAGTTCCCAAGCCTTTCAAAGGCAGAAGAACTATTTAGGATATGATCATTCTGAGGTCTGCTGTCTCTAGGACAGGTTTGCATCCAATCAATACACCTTTCAACACTGACTGACCCTTTACAATAAGGGACCAGCCTTAAGAAATGCAGTCACTTCAAATAATTCTCTTCCATTCTGACATATGATTAACTAAAAACATGACTAGTCTTTTGTACTAGAAAGCATTTATATAATTTCACAGTTGTGATTCCAAACTACCTTCATTCAGTTACCTTTCCCCATGAAAGGTAAAACATCAAACTTTTTTTAAAATATTTTTTTAGTTGTAGTTGGACACAATTTATTTTATGTGGTGTTAGAATCAAACCCAGCATCTCACACTTGTTAGGTGAGCACTCTACTGCTGAACCATAACCCCAGCCCAAATATCAAACTTTTTTTTCTAAATATTTTTTAGTTATAGATGGATACAGTATCTTTATTTTGTTTATTTTTATGTGGTGCTAAGGATCAAACCCAGTGCCTCACATATGCAAGGCAAGCACTCTGCCACTGAGCCACAACCCCAGCCCTCTCAAACTCTTTTTAATGAAAAGTTTTAATACATTATGAGCTAGATCTGCCTAGCAACAAGTTATAACTGCTATCATTCTATTTAGGTTCCCACGGATACAGTCAAGAACAGCACAGTGGCAGCTGTACAAATCAAGAAAAGAAATCCCAAGGGCTGGAGATGTGGCTCAAGCGGTAGCGCGCTCGCCTGGCATGCGTGCGGCCTGGGTTCGATCCTCAGCATCACATAAAAACAAAGATGTTGTGTCCGCAGAAAACTAAAAATAAATAAATAAATAAATATTTAAAGATCTCTCTATCTCTCTCTCTTAAAAAAAAAGAAAAAAGAAATCCCAAGAGAATCATATCCCAACTACATAAAGGCAGGAATACTGTCTAGTACCATCCCATCAAGAACCCACTCTCCCTTCCCTACAAACCCTAAATAGCCTTCCATGAGAGTCTTCCTCCTTAAACCCACCCCCACCACATAGTGTTTCTAAAACTGTTAACCATGCTGTAGGAACAACTTCTGTACATGTGCTACACCCAGAACTGGTACACAGATTTCTGGTCTTTTGGATATACCAAATTTGTTAAACTGGCTTGAAAAAATTATGAAAAATCATTCTACACTGTAAATCTGTAATCTGGGGAAAAACTAAATGTTTTTATTGCCTTTATAAACCTCTTTTTTCCTAAGTACTGACATTTGCATAAGTACATAATCTAAACTATAGAAATTTACTTTAAACTTGAATATTTATTTCCAGTGTTTAAACACTAAAAGATTTAAATTAAAAAATAAAATAAAATAAAATAACTAAGTCTACACTGGGCACAATGGCATACAGGGAGATCACAAATTCAAAGTCAACCATGGGGGCTGGAACTGTAGCTCAGCGGCAAAGCACTCACCTACCACATGAGAGGCCTTGGGTTCGATCCTCAGCACCACATAAAATCAAATAAATAAATAAAGATACTGTGTACAATATAACTAAAAAATGAATATTAAAAAAAAAAAAAAGTCAACCATAGCAACTTAGCGAGATCCTACCTCAAAACTAAGAGATAAAAAGGACTGGGGGTGTGGCTCAGTGGTTAAGTGCCCCTGGATTCCATCTTAATAAATATATAAATATGGGGGCTGGTGACAAGTTCAGTGGTAGGGTGTGTGCTAGCACCCATGAGGCTCTGGATTCCATCCCTTACACTACAAAACAAATAAATGAGTAAAATGCATTTTAATAAATATACATTGCTTTAATATTTTTATATCAAGAGATTTCAGGGGGTTGTGGTTGAAGCTCAGTGGCAGAGCACTTGCCTAGCATGTGTGTGAGGCACTGGGTTTGATCCTCAGCACCACATAGAAATAAATAAATAAGGGTATAAAAAAATACAATAAAGGTTGGTGCTGTAGCTCAGGAGCAGAGCACTTGCCTAAAATGTGTGAGACAATGGGTTCGATCCTCAGCACCACATAAAAATAAACAAATAAAAGCATTCTGTCCATTTACAACTACAAAAAAATTTTTTTAAAAATGTAATAACATTCTGGGCATAGTGGCACACACCTGTAATCCCTGCGGCTTTGGGAGGCTGAGGCAGGAGGATTTTGAGTTCAAAGCCAGCTTCAGCAAAAGCGAGGCACTAGGCAACTCAGTGAGACCATGTCCCTAAATGAAATATAAAATATAGCTGGGGATGTGGCTCAGTGGTTAAGTGCCCCTGAGTTCAATCCCTGGTACCAAAAAATAAATAAAATAAAAGAGAGATTTCAGAAAATATTAAGACAATTGTCTAATTTCATGAGAAAAGTTAGAGGAGAAACAGGACAAGGCAGGGGAATCTAGAAAATAGGAGGAAAAGAAAGAAGTACATGCAAAGTAAACCACAAATTTGACTAAAAACACATGAGGCAAAACAATTAAAAGGCAAACAAACTGATAAAGATAAGAACTCTATTCAGTGGGAAAAAAACATCCAAGAAAATTCACAAAAGAGAACAGTTTTCCACCTTCTAGGAACTGGAAAAATACATACTACACAGGCCATTCTTTGCATTCAGTGGCTCACACACATTCTTTGTAATAGGCACTACATGTATCTAGTACAAGAAAACAGCAAACATATTCAGTATCTCTGCTACAGAGAACTCCTGGAAGGACGGGTCTGTGGCTTCTGGTATTCAGTAGATATACTCATTAGACCTGCTATACTGTGCTACTGGAAATGTGTGCAAAGAGCTTTAAAAATGTTCACACACATTGACCCAGCAATTAATTTCGCTTTTGGGAATCTTGATAATTCAAAATATGGGGAAATATTATAAATATATGGAGATTTGTCTCTAAATGCTATAAGAAAAACAATGAAAGAAAAAAACAAAATATAGCTAACCACAGGAACTGATAAACCTGGTAATATTTGACTCCATAGACTGCAGTTCAGTTATTTAAAAGTTTTGAAGACCATACATATAAAACAAATATTAATGTCATAGAAGGATGACATTCTTGAACTTCTTGTCAGTCACTGTCCTAAGCAATTCATGTGCATTCATTCATTTAATAAGAGTGTTTAAAAATATTAATCCATAAAGCACTGGTTCTTGAGACTGTGGGGTATTTTGTTTTGGTCAGAACCCATTGAAAATGTGAAGGAAGCTACAGAAGCTGCCATTGTCCAGAAGAAGAAAAAAATGAACATACAACATTTGCATACAACTTCAGAAGATTCATGGAACCTGTTAAAAAATTTGTTATATTCCATATATTTATAAATGGTGTAATAAACATGCATGAGAAATATTAGGGCAACAGCCAGATATGACTGTTTTACCAGGGAGGTTGAGGATTACACATACACACAGAGTGGAAGATAAAGCATACATGGTGTAGTTGGCAAGGATGTTTGTATAAATTACTGAACAGGGGAGGGCAGGGGACAGATAAAACTATGAGAATTTTAGAGTCAGAGACCACAGATAAAATCCTAGCTTTCAAGAGTACTCGCCACATCATCACCACAGTTTACTTGTGAAAAATGCCTCTGAGAAGTTTGATTGCTAGAAATGAGCACATACAAAAGGTGCTCTATTAATGCACTCCTCTCCCTGTGCTATTTAATAATTTTAAAAATTAACATTACCTATGCCTAAGCAGTCTTGAAAATAAAAAAACTTGCTAACAATTTCCTTGGATCTGAATATAAGCCTGTCAAACTAATGCAAAGAAACGCACCATCACCCTGATTCAGCATGACTCACCCTCTCCCCATTGACACAGTTTATGAAGCTGGCTTTCCTTACTACACATGTACCCGGAGTTAGAGCTGCTGCCTCGCTACAAGATGCTACATAAAACATGCTCTGGAGAGGTGTCATAAAGCAGAATACTGATTTGGCATACAGGACAATCAGCATTGCCAGGAAGCCTCTGCCCTATCATGGCAAGAAGCACAGAGCCTGTATTACATAAGCAAGCTACTAGTTTGCCCAACAGACTATACAACCAAAGCCTTTGAAGCTTGGTTTGGGGAGGTCTGTTTTGTTTTGCTGTTCATGCTTTTCAAGATTAACAAGGAGAGGCTGGAGGGCTGTAGCTCAGTGACAGAGCCCCTGGGTACTATCATTAGCACCACATAAAAATAAATTAATAAACAAAGATATTGTGTCCATCTACAACTAAAAAAAATTTTTTTTAAATTAACAAGGAGCCTATCATACAGCATTCAGGTTGAGGGTCTTCAACAACACTACCCCCACCCCAGACAAGATGCAGCCCTGAACCAGGCAGGCCTTCCACAGGAGCTGCATCTTCCTAGCTAACCATGCTTCAGGAGAAAGCAAAGGCCTCAAGCTGCAGCCCGAAGCAAAATCCTGTGTGGGTGTACAAGCATGTCAGAGACACTCTAGGGGCAATCATCTCTGAGGACAAACACACCTTAGAAGTCCATTCTTTATTACATAAAAAAGGAGGATTTTACTTTTGGAATTTTTAGTCAATTTTTCAAGACTTGATATTTTATTAAGAACAACTTCCAGGCTGGGGATATAGTTCAGTTGGTAGTGCCTCGCATGCACAAGGCCCTGGGTTCAATCCCCAGCACCACCACCACCACCCCCAAAAAACAAACAACAACAACAAAAAACTTTCATTTGGATTGCAAACTTTCCTCCAGAGAATCCTGGATGCCACTGGCCTCAAGTCACATTTGAACAGTGTAAGCCTTAATTTCATCTTTCCAGTTGCCCTATAGGTGCCTGCAACCACTTTCTAGGAAGTCTCAAGAGAACTCTGGAACTCTGGACTGGAGGAGACCTCTATAATCATCTCCAGAATGGAGTTGTATATTGAGAGGATTTGCTTCCAGGTTAGCGTGGAAATTGAAAATGTCACAGTCAAAAACGATCTTGAAAAATCCCTCAGGAAGGAAAGGAAAGACAAAACACTCCATAGGAAAGCTCCCCAATAGAGACCAACATAGAAAATTCTCTCTCAAAAAGTCCAAAACTAATTTACCTCCACTGTTAACACTGGTATCTCTCTATATAGTCCTTGAGCACCCAGATGAAGTTACAGAGATGTGTTTAAAGGTCATGTTGAATCTAAAATATCAAAGTCATACTTAACACAGTCAAATTTCACACTGGGAAAATTGAGGAGACAGGGATTCAAGAGAAGACTTATGTCTTCTCCCTTCAGGGGATAAACATGACAAAAAGAACCATATTATGTCCAAGGATGTCTTAGACTGTTCCCATTCACACCTGTCACCCTGACATAACTTTTAATAGGCTCCTGTTCACTCAACAAGTAGTTTAGGCTACTCTGCTGTCAAAAGACCTACTCCCAAGGCTCTGTATAGTCACCTCTCACAAATCTGGGCTGGTTCATGATTCACATTAACTAAGGACATGTAGCAGAAGTGACATTGAGCCATTTCTGGACCTCTACTTTAAAAGGACTAGCGATCTCTGCCTCCTGCTTCAGTGGAATGTTTGCTTATGGGAGCCCTGGCCACCAAGGTATCTGGCCAGCCGGCTAGAGATCCCACACTGGAAAAGGAGAGGCCCTGAGACTTACATGGAGAAGGAAAATGGCCCAGCAGTCCCAGCTTCATGTTGAGCCACCAGACAACACCAACCCCAGCTAGCCCAGCAGAACTACCAGGCTGGGGGGGGGAGGGGGGATCGGATCACAAAACAGTAGTTATTTTAAACCACTATGTTTGAGTGGTCCAGCACATTTCCTATCAGGGAGGGCAGGATTCCTGCAATTCCCATGGAACAAGAGAGTGAAGCGGAGAACTGAGCCAGAACAGACCAGCTCCTTTGTGGTGGTGGTCAAATTGCCCTTCCACTCCTATGAACTGGGTACACATCACAGACCCAGAAACCCCAACAAGGAGACCAACCCTCAGTAGCCCACAAGGCTAAAGCTAAGAAAGACTTGAGTTGTGGTGCTTCTGCACTGATCTGGGCTTCCTAACTCTTTGTTGCTGTTTTGTACTAAAAACATGCTAAGCCTACACTCTGAGAATATAAGTAGGTATACAATTATGGCTTAAAATTTTAAATAAACTGCTCAAGATTCCCCAGTTCCTGAATGACACAAAATTAGATGACACCTCCATATCTAGGAAGTGGTATATAACGTAATAATAATCCAGAAATACAGGATCTAGATTAAGTCACCCCAGGCTGGGTTTTCCCATTTTACCACTTGAGCTCTTGGGGAAGTTGTTTAAACTCTCCAGATCTCAGTGGTAGAACACTTGCCTAGCATGTGTGAGGCACAGGGTTCAATTCTGAGCACTGCATATAAATAAATGAATACAATAAAGGTCCATTAACATCTAAAAAAAGAAGAAATGGAAAAAGCTGGACAGGGGCACACACATATAACCCCAGTGACTTGAAACTGAGAACCTCAACAACTTTGCAATGTTCTGTATCAAAAAATAAGGCCTATGGGCTAGGGTTGTGGCTCAGTGGTAGAGTGCTCACCTAGCATGTTGAGGCACTAGGTTCAATCCTCAGCACCACATAAAATAAACAAATTAGGGGCTGGGGTTGTGACCCAGTGGTTGAGCGTTTGCCTTGCATGCATGAGGAACCAGGTTCTATTCTTAGCACCACATAAAAAAAGAAAGAAAATAAAGAAAAATAAAGAAATTAATTAAATAAAGGTATTGTGTCCATCTACAACAAAAAAAATAATTAAAAAAAAAAAAAAAAAAAAAGTGAAGGCCTAGCTCCTGGCCCATCAAGCTCCCAGGGTTGTAGGATTAAAGGTCATGGACAGCAAGTTAATGGTTGTTCTTAACTTCTTTCATTTCCTATGAATAAATCTTTTCCCTCAAAGAGTGAAAATTCCCAGGGTGTAGGTATCTCATCTTTTTAGTCCCAAATAAGGTTAACTTTCCAGATGAGGTGCTCTATATAAAGATGTATACTCTACCTCCTTCCTACCTGCTCAGGCAATTCCCCTGCTCAGATGGTCTTTTCTCTACCTGATTTCAGCCATTTATACTTGGAAAATTCAATTTAAAACTCAGTTCTAACTATAGGTTATTTCGTTTTTCATTTTAGAATTAGTCATTAGTGTGCTACAGTATGGAACAAAAAAATAAATAAAAAAGGGATAAGGGTGGAGCCCAGTGGTAAAGCACCCTTGGTTCAATCCATAGTACTAATCGAAGAAAAAAAGTAGAAGATGAAATATAAACAATAATCAAAATGATTTTTTAAAAATTTTAAACTGATAGGAATGATACAAAAAAAGAAGAAAAGTCTGATGACAAAAATAAGGACACATCACTGGAGTGATATCCTTAAATAGGCAGAGGGGATAGGGTCTAATTCCCATCCCCTGGGAGCAGAGTATGAGGTGCAGGCACTAGATAGGATCACACATGGCACTGGGAGCTTGTAGAAGTTTACTTGTAAGTGCTTCAACCTTTTTCCCCCATGAAATAAAAGAAAGGTGGGAAATAAGAATTTAAGATTTAAAGTACAAAATTAAAATTACTGTCCAGAGCTGGGCATGGTGGCACATACCTATAATCCCAGCAACTCAGGAACCTAAGGCAGGAGGATCCCCAGTTCATGATCAGCCTGGGCAACTTAGAGAGGCCTTGACTCAAAAAGAAAAGGCTGGGGATACAGCTAGTGGTGGAGCACCCCTAGGGTTCAACACCCAGTACCAAAAAAAATAAATAAAAATAATACTGTCTAGGGGCTGGAGGTTTGGTTCAGTGGGAAAGCACTTGCCTAGCATGAACAAGAGCCCTGAGTTCAACTCTCAACACTGCAAAATTAAATTATTAATTAAATTGAAAAATAAACTGGTTTTGAGTAACTAAAATCAGAAAACAGAATACAGCCTATAATGGACAAGGACATTTTGACTTTAAATTGAGACTTAAATTTGATGATGCCTATAGCTGTGCTCAGCTGCAGAAGTAAGCACAGAATAGGCAAAAGCCAGAAGACAATCAGCCACACATGATGCAGGTCTCACCCCCTCCCCTCATTCCATAGTCTTGCCTGCTGCTCAACTTCACAGCAGAAGCCCAGCAACTCTAGCAAAAGCTAGCAAACTTGCGGAACCCTAAAGCCATGAGTCACCAGTGTCTCAGCCCTACCAACACCACCCATCTATACCTCACCCATGGTAAGGGCTGGCCTTCTTCAAGCCCATAATGGCAGAAACTCCAAGATTCAAACTCAACTGTGTCTCCAAATAACAAACACAAAAGCATAGAGTATTTGAGACCACTGGGCAACAATGACTAATAAAAGACAGGCAAAGGGAAAGAGCCAAATAAACAGATATCTCAGCTGTCCTCCCCACATAGCTGATCCCTGGAAATGTTCTGAGAAGTACCCCGATTCTCCAAATTCCAGCATGCCTTGCCCACACAGGTGCTTGTGAAGATGTTGCCAGTGGGATACCAAGCATTTGTATTTACTTTCCCTCCTTCCCTGCCTCATTTTCTCCCCAACAAAATCAAAACTTCAAATAAAGGATTAGAATGTAACCTTTGTCCTAAGCTGTTTTCTGGGGAATCCAAGGTAAGACACAGGTTATGGCTTAGTCAGAAAGGAGATCAAACAAGATGAAGAGAAGGGAATAGAGGAGAGAACCTGTTACAATGACTACTGAATCTAAGACATAAGGTTGATGGGGCGTGGGGAGAAACAGTGGCATATGCCTGTAATCCCAATGATGTGGGAGGCTGAGGCAGGAAGATCAAGAGTTCAAAGTCAGACTCAGCAACTTAGTGAGGCCCTAAAAAACTTAGCAAGTCCCTGTCTCAAAACAAAAAATAAAAAAGGCTGGGGATATGGCTCAGTAGTTAAAGGTCCCTACATTCAACCCCTTGTACCCCCCGCAAAAAAAGTGATAAGGGGAAAGTGGCAGGTCAATACACTACAAGTTAAAGACAGTGGGAACTAGAATTTTGGAAGGGGTGAACTGGAACAATCAAGGAGCAGGAAATATGTTAAGTTTGAAAAATTGTGATGACAGGAATTTCAAACAAAGGAAACTCAAGGAATGGAATGATCAATACAAGTTGAGAACAGCAGCCCTGGGAGAGGGAGTAAGGAATTAAGAACCTATGGCATCTGAAAGAGGGGGTCACCATGTGGGTTAACCTACGTAGCCATCCCTGGTAGCTCTGGGAAGAATGATCTGCACAGACGCTGAAATCACAAAACTTCAGAAACTACTGGACTAAATAACAGAAAGGTAGGAACTACTTTACTTCTCTTCTAGACTAAGTAATTCGGACCCCTCCCACTAAAGGAAAACCAGAAGTTGAGCAAAACATCTTTTTAAGCATCTGCATGTAGGAATCAGAAAACTAACAACATAGGTTCAGAATTCAGGAGATCCTGAGGCTCACAAAAGGAGGCTCGGCTATAGAGTCACCTTTCCCCACTAGGGATGTGCCAATTCCAGAGAAGAGTACTGAAACACTAAGACACTGAATCATGCATCTGGGCAGAGAATCCAGGGTCTGCCATGAGGGGAAGGAAGAAGATAGCAGTCAGTGAACGCCATTCCACTGGTCTGTGACCTCAAAAGCCTATATCTTCAGAACGAGGGTGAAAAAGGCAGACCCACCCAGGAGCTTCAGAGGCTGAAGTGTAGCTCAGTGGTAGAGTACTTGCCTAGCATGCACTGGCCCTGGATTTAATTCCCAGCACCACAAAAATAAAACAAAAGGGGCTTCAGCTCAGCTTTGAACCATCTCAGTTCTTGAATTTGCATTTAGGTAATTTCAGAGTGCTTGTATCTAACAGATAAAATACAAATTTTCCCTAGAAAAAAAAGATATTATTCTGAACCTCAACTTATTTTTAAACAGATTTACAAATGGTAAATTTGATATACAACACACAATAAAAAATAACCAGGTAGGGGCTGGGAATGTGGCTCAAGCAGTAGCGCGCTCGCCTGGCATGCGTGCGGCCCAGGTTCGATCCTTAGCACCACATACCAACAAAGATGCTGTGTCCGCCGAGAACTAAAATAAATAAATAAATATTTTAAAAATAACCAAGTAAAAAAGCCAGACGTGGTGACAGGCACCTGAAATACCAGCTACTCAGAAGGCTGAGGTGGGCGGATCACCTAAGCCTAGGAGTTGAAGGGCAGATTGGACAACATAACTGCAAGAGTAGATCTTAAAAACAAAATACAACTACCACCAAGGCAGGCGAGTGGTATGGCTCAGGGGTAGAGAGCTTTCCTAGTAGGCACAAGGCCCAGAGTTTGATTCCCCAACAAGCAAGAAAAAAAAAGGAAAGGAAAATCACACCTAGGGACATTACAATAAAATGGCTCAAATCCAAAGTGAAGAATTTTAAAACCTGGAAAAAAGACAGATTACAATTATACTGATTGTTAACCCACTGCTAGAAAAATCATAAGGCAGAACACAACGAAATACCTCTGAAGTGCAGAAAGAAAGTACAGTGATCCCCCTTTTCTGTAAGTGGTTCAATATTGCAGAGCATTGGTTCCAGAACACCCTGAAGATACCAAAACTCATGAAAGCTCAAGTCCCTTATAGAAAATATGTGTGTGCATACAAAATAAACACATCCTCCTATACCCTTTAAACCATATCAAGGTTACTTATAAGAACTAATACAATGTTACTGCTTTGTAAATAGTTTTCACCCTGTATTATTTATGGAACAACACCAAGAAAAAGGTCTGTATCAGTTCAGTAAAGAGGCTATTTTTTTTTCCTTGCAGGTGCAGAACCCACAAAAACTGAAGGTCAACTCTAACTGCACATCACAACTCTATGTCCCTTAAAAGTGGCCTCCAACAAGGACTGGGATTGTGGCTCAGTGATAGAGCACTTGCCTCCCATTCATGGGTTACTAAGGTCAATCCTCAGCACCACATAAAAATAAATAAATAAACACAGGTTCATCTAGCAGACCCATGCTAAAAGAGATATCAAAGGGTGTTCTTTAGGTAAAAGAAAAATGAATCCGGGTTAAGAGGTACACAAAAGAAATAAGAGCAATAAAAAAGGCAAATATCTTGTTAAATCCAAATGAAGCCACTGTGTAAGATTGTGGTTATTCTAAGAATTAAAATGTGTAACAACAATGGCACACTGGGGACCGGAGTGCTCACTGCAGCTAAGCATAATAAGGAGCACTGTCCAGCCATCAGGTAAAAGCACCAAGTTAACATTAGATTGAGGAAATAAAAAATGCAAATTTCAATCCATAGGATGACCACTAAGAGAAAGTAGTTGTTGTTGTTTTAAAAGAACACTATGGTGGGATGCTAGGATTGTGGCTCAGCAGTAGAGCGCTTGCCTTACACAGGCGAGACCCAGTTCAATTCTCAGCACCACAAAAAAATAAATAAATAAAGGTATTGTCTCCATCTACACCTAAATAAATAAATAAATAAATGGAAACACTATGGGGAGGTTATGGGTATGGTTCAATGGTAAAGCACTTGCCTAGCATGTGGGAGACCCTGGGCTGGATCTCCAGCACTGCCAAAAAAAAAATACAAACAAAAAGAACACAACTACCAAACCAAGGAAAAGTGCAGAATAATAATAAAGACAATCAATACAAAATAAAGCCGAAGAGAGAGAGAGAGAGAGAAACAACAACAGAACAGATGAGTTAAATAGAAAACTGAATAGGTCAAATACAAACATATCGATAACGACATTAAATGGAACTAAAGGCTTGCTTTTAAGAGTTAGATAAAACCCATTCACATACCCAGATATTAGAATAAAGAAAGGTTGAAAGTAAAAAAAGAAAGGGGGGGAGAATATCATTCAAACACTAACAAGAAGAAAACTAGCCAAGTCATATTGATCTGAGGGCAGGAAGCATTACTAGAGATAAAAAGAGGGGCAATGCATAATGATAAAGGCCTTCACCCTCAAGAGCAATCTGTTTTAAAAGATCATAGCAAAAGGCAGTACTGCAAGGATAACGTAATAACAGCAAGCTCATGGGAGGTGTTTTTAGGCAGGAGAGAAGAAAGGTATAGAGATGGCAAGATGACACAGAAGGACACTGCACTTCTGGGTACAGTAATGCAAGGGACACAGGGGTACAAGAGGGCTGCAGGGAAAGCAGTGTCACTAGGAGGCAATTCTTTTCAGATGGAACAAGAGTGAGGGGAAATTATGGGGCACAACAACACAAACCGGCGCCCAGCTCTGGCTGCCTAAATTTGGACTGTGACTTCCCTACAGGCTGTATGTCCCTGGGCAAATGACTCAACATTTATGAACCTTTGTTTCCTCTGCTTTAAAATGAACATTTTAGGGCTGGGGATGTGGCTCAAGTGGTAGCGCGCTCGCCTGGCATGCGTGCGGCCCAGGTTCGATTCTCAGCACCACGTACAAACGGGGATGTTGTGTCCGCTGATAACTAAAAAATAAATATCAAAAAGTTCTCTCTCTCTCTCTCTCTCTCTCTCTCTCCTCTCTCACTCTCTCTTTAAAAAAATAAAATAAAATAAAATAAAATAAAATGAACATTTTAACCCCATGCAGTGGCACACACCTGTAATCCCAGCTGCGAGGGAAGCTCAGGCAAGAGGATCAAGTTCCACATCAGCCTGAATAAATGACAGAAGGAACCCCAATGACTTAGCAAAACACTGTCAAAATAAAAATAAAAATAAAAAAATGGGTCTGTGCAGGAAGTCTGGCCCTAGGCCACCACTGCCACCACATCCTTGTTCCTCTATGCCAGGCCCCCTCACAACCCCTATGGCCAAGACAACAATCTGTCTGAAGCCTGTCGGGCCATTTTCTGTAGAAAATGTTTACTGACTGCAATGAGAGAAAGTGGAATATACTGTCCCTTGTCTAGTGGGAATGTGACTAGAAGAGAAACAGCATGTCCAGAACAGGCCCTAGATCTTGAAAATATTATGAGAAAGTTTTCTGGTAGTTGTAGATGCTATGCAAACCAGATTAAATCCTATCCCATGAGACAGCATTATAAATCTTGTAAGAAGTATCAGGATGAATATGGTGTTTCTCCTATCATTCCAAAATTTCAGATCAAGATTCAGCAGGGGGACTGGGGTTGTGGCTCAGTGGTAGAGCGCTTGTCTTTTGCACATATGAGGCACTAGGTTCGATCCTCAGCAGCACATAAAATAAATAAATAAGTAAAGCAAACTAATTAACAAACAAGATTCAGTAGGGAAGAGTAATAGGAGTCAAACATTCACATCTGATAACACGGAAACTTATCAAGAGAATACAAGTTCTGAGCATCCCACCTTTGAGTGTCCTTGTGTTGAGAGTCAAATTTTACCAGAAAGATTTACTTGATCACTGTTAACAGTAACCACCTATTTCAGATAGTTCCTGTGACATGTTCTATTTGTGTCTCTTCCTTGGGGAGATCCTAGCCAGATTACTAGAAATTTTGTTAATCATCTAAATCAAAGACATGTTCAATTAGAATTTGTAAATTTTCTGCTAGATGAGGAAACCCAATATCAAAGTGCTGTTGAAGGATCTTTTCAAGTAAACATCTGAAGCTTGTAGACATCTCTGCATCTCTGTACCTGCAAGTGCCATCTTTAAGGGGAAAACTACATGAAGTGACCATTTAAAAACTAATTCAGGGGGCTGGGATTATAGCTCAGAGGGAAAGCACTCACCTCTCATGCATGAGACCTGAGCACCACATAAAAATAAAATAAAGATATTGTGTCCATCTATAACTTAAAAAAATAAATATTTTCTAAACAAAGTAATTCAGTCTTTTTTTTGGCAGGGGAATGGGGTGAGGGTACCGGGGATTAAACTCAAGAGACCCTGAGCCACATCCCCAGCCCTATTTTGTATTTTATTTAGAGACAGAGTCTCATTGAGTTGCTTAGAGCCTCGCTCTTGCTGAGGCTGGCTTTGAACTTGTAATTCTCCTGCCTCAGCTTCCCAAGCCACTGGGATTACAGGTGTGCACCACAGTGCCTGGCATAATTCAGTCTACTGTTTTAAATTTTTTAACTGAAAAATAAAGGTCAGGTCACCTAAAAACTTCATTCTCTTGACAAGTTAAAAAACCAAAGTTATGACATTACTTTAGCATAAAAATATTATATTCCACTAATGTATTGGTAAAAAGGGAATCCCTGTTGTACTTTTATCTTTTTCTTGTGTTATGTATTTTTAAATTTTTCATTATTATGTTGCTTTTGAAATTTGGTGCAGTTTCTCCTATTTATTGTACACAGGTATCACAAGTAGCAAATTCTGAAAGATGTAATAGGTATAAACTTAACAAATCTGAGCCAGTTGTCAGAGTTGCAGAATGAAAACTTGAAGTGCTAAATGGAAGAATCCAAAGGAAATGTTTAAACACAGATTATAGCTGAAGTATTCAACTATAAGAAAATTGTATTTTTATAACATTTAGTATTTCTAAAGACCAGTGAGATTTCTTTAATAATTTCAACTCTTTTTATAGAAAGTTCACTGTAGGGGCTGGGGATGTGGTTCAAGCAGTAGCGCGCTTGCCTGGCATGCTCGGGGCGCTGGGTTCGATCCTCAGCACCACATAAAATAAAAGATGTTGTGTCCACCAAAAACTAAAAAAATAAATATTAGAAAAACAATTCTCTCTCTCTCTCTCTCTCTCTTAAAAAAAAAAAGAAAGAAAGTTCACTGTAGGGCTGGGGATATAGCTCAGCTGGTAGAGTGCTTGCGCATGCACAAGGCCCTGGGTTCCATCCCTAGCACCACCACCACCACCAAAAAAAAAAAAAAAAAAAAACACCTGAGTTTACATACAATTAATTACCTGTTTATAGGGTGCTCATCTGATATTCTCAAAAATAATGCGTGACTATAATATAGTGAAAATAGATTTTACCAGCCATAGTTTCACTACTTTGGAGTCAAAACTAGTTTGTTATTAATATTCAGAAATGGGAATCATAAAGTATTGTGTAGAAGGGCCAAATCACAGAAAAGAAGGATAAAGTGAATTTGCTGACATTCAATATACAATGTTTATGCTTCCCTTAAAATTACAAAAAGATCAAACTCTCAGAAGCAGTTTCATGCTAATATATACATATATTGTATAAAATGATATACTTTGGCTTTTTTTCTTTTTTGTACCAGGGATTAAACTCAGGGGCACTCAACCACTGAGTCACATCCCCAGCCCTATTTTGTATCTTATTTAGAGTGAGGGTCTCAATGAGTTGCTTAGCACCTCACTATTGCTGAGGCTAGCTTTGAAGTCGTGATCCTCCTGTCTAAGCCTCCCGAGCCACTGGGATTTATAGGCATTTGCCACCGCCACCAGGCCCAGCTATTTTGGTTTTCTTAAAACCCTTCCTGACTCTTCCTCAGTGAACATTTTTTTAAATTTGGTTTAATAAAAATGTTAAATTTGAAAGTGAAGTTTTATTTAAAAAAAAAAAAACTTTTTCAAACAGTAATGACTATGTGGTAATAACAATCACACAAAAACCCATATATTTTAAATGCCTTGTTCTGTTACTGTAAGAGTGATGTTTACTGTATGCTTTAACATTTTCTCTACAGTTAATGAGTGTAATTTTAAGAAATGCTGTATATATATATATATATATATATATATATATATATATATATATATATATATGTATTTTTTTTTTTTTTTTTTTTAAGATACTTTTGGGGCTGGAGTTGTGGCTCAGTGGTAAAGAGTTTGCCTTGCAAGTGTGAAGCACTGGGTTCAATCCTAGCACCACATAAAAAAAATAAAGGTGGGCTGGGGTTGTGGATAAATGGCAGAATGCTTGCCTAGCATGTGTGAAGCACTGGGTTAGATTCTCAGCACCACATATCAATAATTAAAATAAAGGTCCATTGACAACTAAAAATATATATATTTTTTTTAAAAGGCACTGATTCCATATACAACTAAATTTTTTTTTAAAAAAGACACTTTTGACCTAGTTATTTTTCCAGTTTAAAACAATAACTTTAGTAGTTTCTTTCAAAGTTTAACATGTCCAGCAAGTTTACTTCATCCATTCTGAAATTTGCAGACTTCTTTAAAGGAAAACTGTTGTGGAGATCATCTTGATGAAACCGTTTTGAAGTTTTGTGAATGAGTTAAATATTAATTGTCTGGTGTTTTTCATAAGGAAAATACTGACTTTGGTATTTGCTTTTCTCTGGGAACTCAAGTATAGAAATAACTGTTTAAAATCTCCCTTCATTTGGTCAGTGGGTTGGAAATAGGGATAAACCTGTACATTTAATTCATGGAAATAAAGTTCTTATTTTAAATATTTGCCAGCATAAAGGAGGGAAAGTATTTTAATATTAATACCTGAGTTTCACAATAGCACTTAGGAAAGCTTTTTCTCAACAAATTACAGTCTATATTGTTTTTTCAAAACATCATATTTGAGATGTACTGCTTTATTTTTCAATTAAAAGTGACTTTCTCCTATAAATAAATAAATAGGGCTGGGGACATAGCATGGTGGTAGAGCACCACTGGGTTCAATCCCCAGTACCAAAAAAGAAAAAAAAAATGTGCTTTTATACACATGCTTTTTTTTTAATGTATTTTTTTAGTTGTCAATGGATCTTTATTTTTTAATTTATTTTTATTGGTGCTGAGAATCGAACCCAGTGCCTCACACATACTAGGCAAGCGCTCTACCCCTGAGCCACAACCCAGCCCTTTTGAACATGCTTTTTTACAGCAATAAAACTCTTAAGAGGGGTAGGAAAGATGGCAGAATGAGATGGACATCATTGCCCTAGGTACATGTATAAAGACATGAATGGTGTGAATCTACTTTGTGTACAACCAGAGAAATTAAAACTTGTGATCCATTTGTGTACTATGAATCAAAATGCATTCTGCTGCCATGTCTAACAAATTAGAACAGATAAATAAATTAATTAATTTAAAAAAACTCTAGGGCTGGGGATGTGGCTCAAGTGGTAGCGCGCTCGCCTGGCATGCGTGCGGCCCGGGTTTGATTCTCAGCACCACATACAAACAAAGATGTTGTGTCCGCCAATAACTGAATAAAATATTAAAATTCATTCTCTCTCTCTCTCTCTCTCTCTCTCTCTCCCTCTCTCCCTCTCTCACTCTCTCTTTAAAAATAAATAAATAAATAAAATAAAATAAAAAAAACTCTAAGAACTGATTATTATTCAGAAACTTGACAAACCAGATAAAACAGCTATTCAAGTCTACACCCTGCTTTAACAGTGCAAGGAGCCTACAGCCCCAACCCTCAACCTCAGTTCCACTAATGATGCTGCACAGAATTGTCATGCCATGGAAACTGACCTTTTGCCAACAGGCAGGGGACAAGACAACTCAGAGTTCATCAGCTGAGATATCAATTCCCAATTCAGCTCAGGAATGTCACTATATGGCACATGAAAAGCATTTAATATATAACTGAAATTTCCCAGGACACAGTAAATATTCCATAAGTACCTCAAAAGGAATTCATGTTCTCATTTGAACACTCTCCAGCAAGACAGAGGTACCATACATTACAAGTGTAGTTCCTAAATCATACTCTTCTCTTAAGTACACTAATTACAATTATTTTTTTATTTATTTATTTATTTATTTTTAGTTGTTGATGGACCTTTATTTTTTTATTTATTTATATGTGCTGCCGAGAATCAAACCCAAGGCCTCACACATGCTATGCAAGCACTCTACCACTGAGCCACAACCCCAGCCCCATAATAATTCTTAAATTATTTACTTTTTCAGCAAGTGATTAATTCAAAATAACTATCCTTTGGAGAACTCTGGGCTATGGTCATCAGATTTTAAGAAGCAATGAAATCAGAACAAAAACTTCATCACAAATACTGAAATAAATAGTAGCTATACAAAAACATAAAACTTGGTATTCTGGTTTGTAAAAGCCAGGTTCAGAAACTTGAATCCAAAAATCTGAAATCCTAAACACTTCCGGTGCTTTCAAATTTCAACTTTTTGACCAACGGTACTGTCCCTCAAAAGAGTTCAAAATTTCTGAGCATTTTGATTTTGGGGCTCAGGGATGCTCAACCTGAAAAGTCTACACAAATATTTCAAAATCTGAAAAGCTTCAAAACCGATACACTTCTGATCCCAAACATTCCAGATAAGGGATATGCAACCTGTGTTCTATTCACAAAATGTTTCCGTATGCATAAAACCCAAAGTTAAAAGTTAAAAAGCCTTGGGGACTACGGATGTAGCTCAGCTGTTTTCAAAAGAAACAGAACAGGGCTGGGATGATTGTGACTCAGTGGTAAAGCGCTCGCCTCGCACATGCGAGACCCTGAGTTCGATCCTCAGCACCACATAAAAATAAAGGTGTTGTGTCCAACTACAACTAAAAAATAAAATACATTTTAAAAGTTAAAAAAAAGAAGAAACTGAACAGGGATTTTAAAAAAACATCATGTATGGGGCTGGGGATGTGGCTCAAGCGGTAGCGCGCTCGCCTGGCATGCATACGGCCCGGGTTCGATCCTCAGCACCACATACAAAGAAGTGTGTCTGCCGAAAACTAAAAAATAAATATTAAAAACAAATTAAAAAAAAAAAAAAACATCATGTAAGCACTTGCCAGGTGAGGTTTCACATGCCTATATTTAAAGCTACTTGGGAGACTGAGGCAATATTGAGGCAACATAGTGAGCCCCTACCTCAATATTTTAAAAAGAAGCAGGGATGTGACTCAGTGGTAGAGTGCTTGCCTAGCATGCACAAGGCCTTAGTTTTAATCCTCAGCACCAAGGGCAGGGGTCATATATGCATACGCGTACACATATATGCATTTTAAATAATTATTAATGCTTTCCAACAAAAAGGGAATATAACAAATCCCTGTATTTCCTTTTTTAAGATATCTAAACTTCTGCTCTCAGCCAAGGTGGAATAACATCAGCCAGACTTCCCCTGTATGATATGGAACACTCCTGGTCTTCCTGAGTGTTCAAAAACCCTGGGAACCTCCTGAGTGATGGCAATGTCTTCTGGTGACTACACAGTCACCTCAGAATGGGAACGGGAACCAGAGAAGTCCAAGTGAGTGCAGGGTTAGAGCACTCAGCCACACTTACCAACCTCCAGGAAAGAGGTGGAGAAACAGTTAAACTACATAAAAACTCTAGAAACTTGCTTGGCACAGTGGTGCACACCTAAAATCCCAGTTGCTCAGGAAGCTGAGGCAGAAGAATCACAAGTTCGAAGTCAGCCTCAGCAACCAAGCAAGGCCCTAATCAACTTAGCAAGACCCTTTTTATTTTTTCAAAATAAAAAATAAAAAGGCTCAGTGGTTAAGCACCCTGGGGTTCATTCCTTAGAACTAAAAATAAAAAATAATATAAAAAAACATCTTAAATCTATAGCTCACTGTTAGAACAAATGGTTGGCATGGGCAGCTCCCTGGTTTCAACCCCTAACACCAAACTTTTTTTTTTTTTTTTTCATTAAATTGCTGTTTGTCCTTTGGCATAATAAACCAGCAACCATGAATTACCCTGAGTTCTGTGAGCTGTTTTAGTAAATTATTCCAACCCGAAGAGGGAGACATAGGAACCCCAGTTCATAGCCAGTCAGTCAGAAAACAAGTGACATAGACTTGCAACTAGTGTCTGAACCAGGGGCAGTCTTGGGCACTCAGCCTTCAACCTGTGGGATTTGACACTACAGTATCAGAACTGATGCCCAACTGATGTCCACAAGGAAATTGGGATGAGGGGAAAAAAAACACAAACACCTGGTCACTGCAGTGCTCTATGCAGAATGTGAAAACAGAGTAGAGGAGGAAAACAGGTCTGTCTTCTCCTCTTTCACCTTATCACCAACAATTAAGACTGGACATACATGAAGCAAGTTTTCAAGACACTGGACATGAGGTAACAAGCACAGTGGTCCCTCCCAGGGTCCCTCCCCCAAGGGAAACATGAGGTGAATACTACAAGCGCTCCAGTTTAGTGCCTGGAGGGTCCCAAGTGGCAGTGTGGGGAGAGATAACCTCCAGGGCTTCAGTGTTAAGGTTTGGAGATGAGGTATCCCTCAAAAGCTCCTGTTAATGCAGAAATATTCAGAGGTAAAATGAGTCTCTGAGAGCTGCAACATAAACCAGTCCATCCTAGTCTGAATGGACTGACTGAAAGGTAACTGTAGGCAGGTGGGCTGTCACTGGGGGCGAGCCCTGGAAGGTTTCATCTCCCTGTGGCCCTTTCCTCCCCCACTCCCACTCCTTGCTTCCTGGCCTCTGTGAGTGGTGCAAAGCTCATCCATAACATCCTTTTACCATGATGTGTGACCTCACTTTGGGTCCACAGCAACTGAGATCCCTGAAACTGAAAGCTCCAAATAAACTTTCGTCTTCTAAGTTGGTCTTATTGGGTGTTTTGGTCATAGCAACGAAAAAGCTTTAATAGTCATCTCCCAGAGTTGGTGGGAAAAGGCCCAAGTGCAAAGAGGCTAAGAGACTAGAGCACATAGGGCAAAGTATCAGGAAAGAGAATCCCAGGCAGCTGCAAAGGGCCTGGGACACCCAGCAGAGTACAATCATCACACTACTTGAGGTTTTTAAATAAAGAACCCCCAAATGGAACAGTCTGTGATGCTCATACAAAGACAGAAGTGTGTCTTCTCCTGACAGGCAGAGCAGAGAGCCTCAGAACTCACAGACCATAAGGTGAAGTACTCAGTAGCAGAAACATCAGCCCTAGAAGAAATGCTATTTTCATCCTAACAAAACTAAAAGGAAGATTTGAAATAACCAAAGTACTTCTAATAATCTTAGTCTTGTCTCCTAATAAAATTCAAGAATATTTATAAAAATAAAAAAATACCCAGCACCCACCCAAGTTAATGTATAAGGTCTGGCATCCAAATAAAACTTAATGACAAGCAAAGAAAAGAGGAAGAGACAACCCAAAATGAAGAGAAAATCAACCAAAACTGAACCAGAAATGATACCAATTATAGAATTAGTAGACAAGGGCATTCAGGCTGTATCTGGCTGGGTGTGGTAGTGCTTGCCAGTAATCCCAGTGACTCAGAAGGCCGAAGCAGGAAGATCACAAGTCAGGAGACCAGCCTGAACAATTCAGCAAGACCCGACTCAAAATAAAAAATAAAAAGGGCTGGAGATATGACTTAGTGGTAAAACAACCCTGGGTTCAATCACTAGTACCAAAAATGAGGTTGGGAGGACTGTACCCAATGTCTTAAAAAATTAAGAAGACTGTATGTGTTAAACCCGATCCAAATCAAATTCTAGATGTGAAACCTACAATGTCTAAGATGGAAAAAACAATGGGTGAAATTAAAGGCACACTCAACATTGCATTATCCTAGAAAATTTGCAGTTACTCAAAATGAAGGAGAATCCAGTGTGGTGGTCAACCTATAATCCCAGCCATAAGGGAGGCTGAGGCAGGAGGATCACTTAAGCACAGGAACTAAAGGTGAGCCTAGGCAGAGTGAGACCCTTTCTCAAAAAAAAAAAAAAAGAAGAAGAAGAAGAAGAAGAAATAGCCAGGCGCAGTGACACACGCCTATAATCCCAACAGGGAGGCTGAGGCAGTAGGATCTCTAGTTCAAAGACAGCCTCAGCAAAAGCGAGGCACTTTCAACTAAGTGAGACCCTGCCTCTAAATTAAAAACAAAATAGGGCTGGGGATGTGGCTTAATGGTCAAGTGTCCCTGAGTTCAATCACCAGTACCAAAAAAAAAAAAGAAGAAGAAGAAGAAACAATACTGAAGAGCTCTTCAGAAAGCAATGAGTCAAGTTAGCCAATCCTAAAAAACCAAATGCCAAATGTTTTCTTTGATATAAGGAGGCTGATTCATAGTGAGATAGGGACAGAGAGCATGGGAAGAATAGATGAACTCTAGGTAGGACAGAGGGGTTGGAGGAGAAGGGAGGGGGCAGGGGTAATTAACGATGGTGGAATGTGATGATCATTTTTATCCAAAGTACAGGTATGAAGACACAAATTGGTGTGAATATACTATGTATACAACCAGAGATATGAAAGTGATATGAAAAATTGTGCTCTATATATGTAATAAGAATTATAATGGGCTGGGGATGTGGCTCAAGCAGTAGCGCGCTCGCCTGGCATGCATGCGGCCCGGGTTTGATTCTCAGCACCACATACAAAGATGTTGTGTCCACCGATAACTAAAAAATAAATATTAAAAAAAAAAGAATTATAATGCATTCTGCTGTCATATATAAATAAATAAATAGAAAGAAAGAAAGAAAGAAAGAAAGAAAGAAAGCAATGAGATGTAATTCAGCCTATTGATGCATGTAATTATACACTTTAAAATATGTACAATTTGGGCCAGGGTTGTGACCCAGTGGTAGAGCACTTGCGTAGCATGTGTGTGGCACTGGGTTTGATCCCCGGCATCACATAAAAACAAATAAAATAAAGGTATTGTGTCCATCTACAACTAAAAAAAAAAAAAAAAATACACACACACGCACGCGTAATTTGGCCTGGTGTGTGGCACACACCTGTAATCCCAGCAATTTGGAAGGCTAAGGCCAGAAGGATTGTAAATTTGAGGCCAGCCTAGCAACTTACTGACACTGTCTCAAAATAAAATTTAAAAAGGGTTAGTAATGTAGCTAGTAGTGGAGCACCCCTGAGTTCAGTTCCTGGTACCTCAAAAACAAACAACAATAAAAAAAAAGAGTAGGAGGAGAAAAAGAAAGGAGAGGAAAGTGAGAGAGGAGGAAAAGAAGGGAGAGAGAAAGAGGCAGGAGATGTAGCTCAGTAGCCTATAAGGTACTAGGTTCAATCCCCAGTATCACCAAAAAAGGGGGGGAAGGGAATTAAATGTGTGTAATTTATTTTATGTCAATTGTACCTCAGTAAGGAGGCTGTTTTCACAAATCAAACCCATTTAAAATAAGGCTGAGCCTTTCTGACTTTTTTTTTTAGGCCATGTGTTTATCTTCAGTAAACTACCCATTCTACTTGCTTTCTTCAAGAAATCTTATTTTGAACAGCTTAATTGCAATATTTTGAACAAACACCCCACTAGAGGAATTCAGTACACAGCCGTTATATTTATCAGCTGTACTAATCTCAAATTTCATCATGTACCTTGACTGAACAGGCAAGGCTTCTGAACTGGCTATAAAAAGTACTAAAAACAAATCTTTCAATTCTTCAGAACCTCTAAATCAGTGCTATCCAATCAAACTTTCTGGAACAATGGAGATGTTCTTTTCTGAGCTAAGATGATAGCAAGTAGCATTTGAAATGTGCCTAGTATAACAGAAGGAATAGATTCTTTTTTTTTTTCTTTTTGTAGTACTGGGATTGAGCTATACCTCCAGCCCTTTTTATTTTTTTATTTGGGGACTAGGCCTCATTAAGTCGTTGAGGCTGGCTTCAAACTTACAATTCTCCTGCTTCAGTCTCCTGAATCACTGGGATTATAACCGTATACAGCCTTGTCCAGCTAAATTTAATAGTCACATGTAGCTAAGTAACTCTTGATAATTAAAAAGAAAACCTGGATTGGACATCTTTATTTTATTTTATTTTATCTTATTTTAGGTACAGGGGATTAAATTCAGGGGCACTCAACCACTTAGCCACATCCCCAGCCCTATTTTGTATTTTATTTAGAGACAGGGTCTCAGTGAGTTGCTTAGTATCTCACTTTTGCCGAGGCTGGCTTTGAACCCATGATCCTCCTGCCTCAGCCTCTCAAGCCACTGGGAGTACAGGGGTGAGCCACCGTGCCGAGTAGAACATCTTTAAATTAGAATGTTTAGAACAATTTTATAATACTTAAAGCTTATGTCACATAAGATTAATTTTTAATTATTAAGCACCATAAAATCATAAGTACTGAATAACTCCTGCTTTTACAGCAATGGCTGAAAAGACTATTCCATCTAAAACTTCTCCCTGGTTCCTTCAATTCCTACACTCCACCACAGGTGACACCACATCATGTCTCACAGGCCCCTCTGCTCTATCACCAGTGGATTTTCATACTTCATTGTGATTTATCTCCTAAATTAGGTCAGACTCCTTGAGGGATTTTAAACATCTAAGTCCCTCGAACATTGCTCTCTACACACCAAAAGGCTATAATGAATCTCTCTACCCAATAAACTAACTCAGAAGAGAAGGAGCCTTGGAAATGTACCTTAGTGCTGGGGCTATAGCTCAGTGGTAGAGTGCATGCTTAGAAAATAAAACAAACCTTATCAATAACTATTTAAAAAATAAAAATAAAAAGTGAGTCTGGGAAAGAGGTGCATACATGTAATTCTAGCAACTCAGGAGGTGAGACAGGGGGATCACAAATTCAAGGCCAACCTCTTAAGCATTTTAACATGATTCTATCTCAAAAAAAAAAATAAAATAAAAAGGGCTAGAGGTATAGCTCAGAAGTACAGCAACTCTGGGTTCAATCCCCAGTACTAGAAAAAATAAAACAAAAGAGTGTTGGCAAGGATATAGAAAAATCAAGAGCCCTTACCCTGGTTCAGTGGTACACACCTGTAATCCCAGCAACTTAGAGGCTGAGGCAGGTGAATTGGAAGTTTGAGGCATGCCTGGGAAACTTAGTGAGATCCTGTCTCAAAATAAAAAAGGGCTGGGAAGCTCACTGTAGAGTGCTTGCCCAGCATGCTCAAGGCCCCGAGTTCAATCCTTAGTAAACTACAAAATATTAACAATTTAAAAACTTTACAAATTGGGCTTGGGTTATGGCTAAGGTAGAGCACTTGCCTAGCAGGTAGGTGCAAGGTCCTGGGTTCGATCCTCAGCACCACATAAAAATAGAATAAAATGAAAGTGTTATGTCCAACTACAACTAAAAAAATAAAGTATTTTTTAAATAGAAAAAAAAATTTACAAATTAATTTTATGCATGGCTGGGAATGTAGCTCAGTAGTAGACCACCTGCCTAGCATACATGAGGCCCTGCCCTGGGTTCAATTCCCATCACTGCCCGCCCCCCAAAAAAATTATGCTAAGTAAATGAAGCGAAAGACAGGTGCCAGGCATGGTGGCACACACCTATAATCCCTGCAATTTGGGAGGTAGAGACAAGAGGATCACAAATTCAAAGCCAGCCTCAGCAATTTAGCAAGGCCCTCAGCAACATGTCGATACTCTGTCTCAAAATAAAAAACATAAGGGATGGGAACATGGCTCAGGCATTAAGCGCCCCTGGATTCAATTCCCAGTACCAAAAAGGAAAAAAAAAAAAAAGCATAGTCAGGCAAAGTGGCACAATTCCATAATCCCAGACAGGAAAGGTGGCTCACACCTGTGATCCCAGCAGCTCAGGAGGTTGACAGGAGGATAGCGAGTTCAAAGACAGCCTCAGCAAAAGCGAGGCACTGAGCAACTCGGTGAAATTCTGTCTCTAAATAAAATACAAAATAGGGCTGGGGATGTGGTTCAGTGGGTGAGTGCCCTTAAATTCAATCCCTGATATCCCCCCCCCCAAAAAAAAAAAAATCCATGTGCAGCTGGGCACAGTAGGGCACACTTGTAATCCCAGCAACTCAGCCTCCTGAGTCAACAGGATCACAAGTTCAAAGCCAGCAACTTGGCAAGGACCTAAGAAATTTAGGAAGACCCCATTCCAAAAAAAAAAAAAAAAAAAAAGCTGGAGCTGAGGCTTCGAGGTTAAGCACCCCTGGGTTCAATCCCCAATACCCGCCCCTCAAAAAAACAAAAATGTGTAACTTTTCTTCTTTGGTGGTGCTAAGAATAAAACCCAGGGCCTCGTGCATGCCGTGGAAGTGCTCTACCGCTTAACTACATCCCCAGCCCACATATAACATTTCATTCCCCAAAATACAACCACTAATAACCTGCCACTAACTGGAAGCTTTATCAATAACACAGTTGATTAACATACAGATTGTATATTATATTTATTATATGTGGTTAAAAATACTTGAGAATTGCCAGAAATCATTTTTTCACTGCAACAGGCAATTTACTGGAGACAAATTGCTCATATGAAAATTATCAGCTCACACACAGTTTAACACTTGAGCTTGCTGCATTAGCAACAGGAATGGCACTATGTAAGTCTGTATTTGTGTGCCTAAGTTTTAATCAATTTCAACTTTTTGAAATGTTTATACATCATATTTTATGGTAGTAAATGTAAAACAGGCAATATCTACATATATTGTATACATTCATGGCATACTTCTTTCTTTTTATTTTTTTAATATATTTCTAGACTACAAAGTTTGTGTGAGATTTTTCAAATTGTCAAGCTACATTTGCTATACAGTTGAAATCAAGAATTTCTTAAAATACTCTTAGATATTTTATCATTTCACACCTTATTCAAGACAAGGTTCTTTTTTTTTTCAGGGGGGGTTACTAAGAATTGAACTTAGGGGTACTGGATCACTGAGCCACATTCCAAGCCCTATTTCGTATTTCATATTTAAAGACAGGGTCTCACCGAGTTGCTTAGCGCCTCACCATTGCTGAAGCTAGCTTTGAACTCACGATCCTCCTGACTCAGCCTCCAGAGCTCCTGGGATTATAGGTGTGCACTACCACATCCAGCCAACACAAGGTTCTTAAACTCACTCTACAGTCCAGGTTCAAATGTAATCCTGAATAAAAACACATAGGAGAGGGACCCGGGGAGAGAGCTGATAGCTGCAAGCTCTACATAAGCTGAAGGGTAGCATGTAAGGCTGTATCTGGTAGGTAACCCTAACTCACAGAATCCCAAGAAATAATTCCTTTCAAAATAACTCCAACTTGGGACAGGCACAGTGGCTCACACCTGTAATCCCCGCAGCTTGGGAGGCTGAGGCAGGAGGATCAGGAATTCAAAGACAGCCTCAGCAAAAGCGAGGCACTAAGCAACTCAGTGAGACCCTGTCTTTAAATAAAATACAAAATAGGGCTGGGGATGTGGCTCTGTGGTCAAGTGCTTTTGAGTTCAATCCCCGGTATCCCTTCCCACACACACATACAAAACTCCCACCTGGCTGCAGTGTGATTTAGTGGTAGAGCGCTTGCCTAGCACGTACAAGGCCCTGGGCTCAATCCACAGCACCACCAAAACCACTTTCCAGTGAAGGTAGAAGACACCTACTGTTAAGTGCTGAAGATACCTACTTCAACACACACATATGCACCTCACTTGAATCACCTCACTTCAATCTGCCCCAGCCAACCTAGCTGGCTACCTCCCATTTCATCTGTGTTTTCACTATCAGGAAGAGGAATATAGACATGAAACTGGCTCTGGCACCCTAAACATAAAACTCCGTAACATTTGAGGCTGTGGGGAAACAGCACATCAATTGATTCAATACAGTTTGCTCTTAAGCATTTTTCCTTAAAGAAGATTTCTGGCTATCTCTTCCTGAAATATACAAGATTGAAGTCTAATTGTAACTTACAATTAATGGTACTATGTTGGGGCTGGGGATGTGGCTCAAGCGGTAGTGCGCTCGCCCGGCATGCGTGCGGCCCGGGTTCGATCTTCAGCACCACATACAAAGATGTTGTGTCCGCCAAATAGTAAAAAATAAACATTAAAATTCTCTCTCTCTCTCCCCCTCTTTCTCACTCTCTCTCACTCTTTCTTTAAAAAAAAAAAAATGGTACTATGTTGATGTTTTTCCTTTCTTAGTGATGTATAAAATAATAATGCATTCTCCAACTGATAGATGATCTCATACTTGAGTAAATAATGTATTAAGCAAATTATTAGATTGGATCAAAACACTAAGTCACTAAGAGCCTCAGTTCCCTCATAAGGAAAGCGAAGATACTAACTTCATCTCATATGGCTGCTGTGGTGATTAAAGGACTTAAAGTGTTCAGAACAGCTTGGCACAGGCACTGAAAGGTCATTCTTTTGAGGGTTTTCTGTCAGTAACAAGCAGCACCTCCCCATCCACACATTCACTCATTTCCTTCTATCAGCGGCTAAATCCATAAAACAGCTGAATTTAGTTGTAGCTCACAATATTTTAATCTTTTGTAAGAAAATAACTGACCTTTAGAGTATTCAGAGTCATAACTATAATCTCTAAAATGCTATCATAATTACATGCTGCCCAGGAACTAAACCAGAACTTTTCTAGTCATTTGGCAATGTAATTTGGACCAAATCATTAACAGTTAGCAAACCAAAATGAACTGAATAACATTAGCTTTGAAACAACACACACAAAAAAAGGTATCAATTCTCAGTGACATCGATCTTAGAATCAAGGGACCTGGTGACAAATATTACAATAGCTATGTGCCAAAACCAGTCTTGAAGGACAGTCTCAAGGGCAGGATATAATTTTATTCCTTCCTAACAAATAAACTTAATCTTTCTCCCAATACTAAAGAGGAATGAAAAACTACAGATATGCCAAACATAGTGGTGCACACCTGTAATCCCAGCTACTTGGGAGGCTGAGACAGGAGGATTACAAATTCAAGGCCAGGGCTGGGGATGTGGCTCAAGCAGTAGCACGCTCGCCTGGCACGCATGCAGTCCGGGTTCGATCCTCAGCACCACATACAAACAATGATGTTGTGTCCGCCAAAAACTGAAAAATATTAAAATTCTCTCTTCTCTCTAAAAAAAATAAATAAATAAAACAAGTTCAAGGCCAGCCTCAGCAACTCAGCAAAGCCCTAAACAAGGGCTGGGGATGTGGCTCAAGTGGTAGTGCGCTTGCCTGGCATGCGTGCGGCCCGGGTTCGATTCTCAGCACCACATACAAGCAAAGATGTTGTGTCCGCTGATAACTAAAAAATAAATATTAAAAAATTCTCTCTCTCTCTCTCTCTCTCTCTCTCTCTCTCTCTCCTCTCTCATTCTCTCTTAAAAAAAAAAAAAAAAAAAAGCCCTAAACAACTTAGCAAGACCCTTTCCCAAAATAAAAAGTAGGATGGGGATGTGGCTCAATCAATAGCACACTCGCCTGGCATGCGTGCGGCCCAGGTTCGATCCTCAGCACCACATACAAAGAAAGATGTTGTGTCTGCTGAAAACTAAAAAAAAATAAATAAATATTTTTAAAAAAATTCTCTCTCAAAATAAAAAGTTAAAAAGTGAGGGGCTGGAGCTATGGCTCAGTGGTAGAGCGCTTGCCTAGCACGTATGAGGCACTGAGTTCGATTCTCAGCACCACATATAAATAAATAAAATAAAGGTCCATTGATAACCAAACAATATTTAAAAAAAAAAAATTTTTTTAAAGTGGCTAGGGATGTAGCTCAGTGGTTAAATGCCCCTGGGTTCAATCCCAGATACCAAAAAAATAAATAAACAAACTTGTGCCTTGTGAGTGAGAGTGCACTTGTTTGGAAAGCATCAAAGCAAATGAATTTGGGGCTGGGGATGTGGCTCAAGCAGTAGCGTGCTCGCCTGGCATACGTGCGGCCCAGGTTCGATCCTCAGCACCACATACAAACAAAGATGCTGTGTCTGGCGAAAACTAAAACAAAAAAAAAAAAAAAAAAAATATTAAAAAAGTTCTCTGGGCTGGGGATGTGGCTCAAGCGGTAGCGCGCTCGCCTGGCATGCGTGCAGCCCGGGTTCAATCCTTAGCACCACATACAAACAAAGATGTTGTGTCCACCAAAAACTAAAAAATAAATATTAAAATTCTTTCTCTCTCTCTCTCTCTCTCTCTCTCTCTCTCTCAAAAAAAAAAAAAAAGAAAAAAGAAGAATAAAAAATTCTCTCTTTAAAAAAAATAAAAATAAAGCAAATGAATATGAACAACCATTTACATAAAAACTAATAAAAATAAGAAAATATTTGGGGCTTGGACTGTGGCTCAGTGGTAGAGCACTTGCCTAGCATGTGTGAGGCACTAGGTTCGAGCCTTAGCACCACATAAAGATAAATAAAGGCACTGTCCATCTACAACTACATAATAAAAGATATTTAAAAAGAAAGTATTTCCTTTATCACATATGCATATACTGAAGTACAAAAACACATGAGAGTTCTCACAGCCTCAGTGTGCCCTCTGCTTCTCTTCCAAAGCAAGTTTTACGGCAGCCCCAGTTGTCCAGCACCTTTGGATCTGCTGAGGCATCCATACCAAGGGGAGACTCTCCCAGGTGCTGCCAGCCAACAAAAGGCATAGCAGATGTCCCACAGCTCTAACCTCTCCGCTGGGGTTGCAAGCGCACTGTCACCTGAGGCTCCTTTGCCCAGTTATAGCCACCCTTCCCTCTTCATGGTGTCCCACTGCATCCTCTACTAGCTCTGACCACCGAAAGCTCCTTCCTTTCCTCTTTATCCTTCACAAGCACTTATCCCAATGAATCATTCCATCTAATTTCCTCTTGGTTGGGGCTGGGGATGTGGCTCAAGCGGTATCGCGCTCGCCTGGCATGCGTGCGGCCCGGGTTCGATCCTCAGCACCTCATATAAAACAAAGATGTTGTGTCCGCCGATAACTAAAAAATAAATATTAAAATTCTCTCTCTCTCCCTCTCTCCCTCTCTCTTTAAAAAAAAAATGACTTCCTCTTGGCATCTGCTTTCCTGAAGATGCAAAGGATAGTAGAAATAATATAAATCAACTTCAAATTAATGAAAAGAGGGGGTGCAGTTACAGCCTAATGAGGAGAGTGTTGACCACAGTGAAGGTAACTATTCTATTTGAAGTGTTTTTCTTAAAAACCATGTCTGTATAATTCTATCCTACTTTATAGTGATTTGCAAAAAGGCATATTCAATTTATGCACAATAATTATCTTACCATTTTCAAATTTAAAAGCTTAACCCTTGGGCTGGGTCTGTAGCTTAGTGAAGTGCTTGCTTAGCATGCGTAAAGCCCTAGATTACATACCCTGTACATGGGAATTGTTAAAAGTTTAATTATTTATTTAGTTTCTGAAATTATGAACATTATTACCATCACCACATATTATTTTTGCACCTAATGACAAGGCTCTAAAACAATAAGTGTGAAGTTTCACCTCAGATGGCCCCAAATAGTCTACCTTGGTGTTTTTTTTTTTTTTTTTTTTTTGTACTGAGGATTGAACACAGTGTTGTCTACCACTGTGCTACATCCCAGCCCTTTTTATTTTTTTATTTACAGGAACTCACTAAGTTGCTGAGGCTGGCCTGGAACTTATGATCCCCCTGCCTCAGCCTCCTGAGTCACTGGATTACAAGTGCATCACTGTGCCCAGCTAAAATATTTTTTCTCTGAAATATTTTCACAAAACACTTTTTTGCCACCTTAAATCAACTCTACACTCCATTTTTTAATTTTTAAAAATATTTTTAGTTGTAGATGGACACAATACCTTTATTTATTTTTGTGTGGGTGCTAAGAATTGAACCCAATGCCCTCACAAGTGCTAGCCAAGTGCTCTACCACTGCGCTAGACTCCATTTTTAGAAGTCAACAACAGAAACCACGAATTTCAAGAAGACATCAAATATATATTAAATCTCCAGAACATGAAACAGAAGAAACTAGACCCCCTCCATACCACTTCTGGAGTCACAAACATTTCTTAAAACTGCCTTTTTGCTGCAGGAGTTCACTGGGGCAGCATCTGGTCCTCAACTCCTTTTTTATCCAGTCTTCCACTAACAGTAGCCAACTTGCCCTCTCCCAGAAAGTGATCAGGTTTTCTGCTTTTAAAACAAATACCAGGCTGGGGATGTGGCTCAAGCGGTAGCGCTCTCGCCTGGCATGTGTGCGGCCCGGGTTCGATCCTCAACACCACATACAAACAAAGATGTTGTGTCTGCCGAAAACTAAAAAATAAATATTAAAAATTCTCTCTCTGTCCCTCTCTCTTAAAAAAAAAAAAAAAAAAAAAAAATACCAACAACACACACTCCTTACACCAAGTTCAGTTTCCCATAGGGTAAGAGGACAAATGGAAGCCTCACTTCTTTCTTATTTTTACAAACCACATGGAACCTCTGAAGAATTGCTCAGAAAAAGGGAGGACTACACACAGTCTAAGTAAAAGAGGGAAAATATATAAAGCACAATAAATTAGGAAGGATTACAGTTATGTGGACAGGGCTTTTATGTTTCTCTTCAAAAATTCAGATTTTTTTCAACTAAATTGCCCCACAGAATTTTATAACATCAAAGAAAACATCTTCCCAAGAGTAATCCTAAATTTCTTCAGTACAAATGACCTTTAACACTGCTCTGAAAAAAAATGCCAGGGTCAGCCTCAACCAGCTGAACTTGGAGTCACTGTCACCAACTATGAAGGGAGAACTATAGTAAGAGAATACCACCTCAAAAGCATTAACTCTCAAAGACAAGAATTTGGAAGTTTAGAGCAAAAACCTCCTAACTCAGAAGAACCCAGTCACTGGGTACTTCCTCCAGCCCTAGGCTAGATCCAAGGTTTCTTAAAAACTTGACCTGAACAAGTTCACCTATTCTCTCTGGACCTCAACATTTTCTTCTAGTATACCAAAGTGTTGGAGTACTCTCTCTTCCAGGAAAGCACATTTATTTAAATTGTTGCAGGTACATGTAACTTTAAAGCAACCAATGGCTTCCTTACAATCCAGTCCTATGGAAGCAGTGAGGCCAAAAATGCAGGGACCACTACTTGGCAACCTATGTTACATAAATAATAATCAGAATAAGGACAGCAGAAAATGTTTGCTTAGCACTCACTGCATGTCCGGCATGATGCTAAGCATTTTACATATACTAGACAAGTAATTTCCTTTTCTTGAGAACAAAGTTCTACTCTCCATATTTATAGATGAAAGCAAAAATGAAGTTGCTAGCCTACAGTCAACAGAGGGTGGTAATGGCACAGCCTAGATCTGAACCCAGATTTAACTCTCAAAGTCCAAGCTCCATCAGTCTGCTCTATATTGCTTCTAAAAGAAATACAATACTTATAAGAGGTTATTCTAGCCTGGCACAGTGGCACACACCTGTAATCCCGGCGACTCAGGAGGCCAAGATAGGAGGATTGAAAGTTTGAGGCTGCCTCAGCAACTTAACAAGAACTTGTCTCATAATAAAAAAATTAAAAGGGCTGGGGATGTGGCTCAGTGGTTAACCATCTCCGGGTTCAATCTCCAGTACCAAAAAAAAAAAAAAAAAAAAGATGCTTTTCGGTAACTGACATTACCATAGATCACTCATGATAAAAAGAATCCTTGATACATGATTGGGGAAACTGAGGACTACGGAGACAAATTAGACAGCTACACCTTCTTAGTTGCAGTTCAGGGTCCCACCCTACCACACCCACTAAGCCAAGTGAATCATTCACAGGATTCATGGATACCTGCCTCTCATTTGGGCAAACACTACCTGAAAGTATGTTTAAATCACAATGCATTTACCACAACCCATGAATTTTAGAGTTTATATTTATAGTTATATTTATAAATTTAAAATTATATTTATAACTTTAGGTTTTATTTTCACAAACAGGCACGGTGTGCATGCCTGTAATCCCAGCAATGTAGGGGGACTGAAAGTTTGAGGCCAGACTCAACAACTTAGCAAGGCCCCTAGCATATTAGGGAGACCCTGTCTCAAAATAAAAAAATAAAACAGGCTGGAGATGTGAGTCAGTGGTTAAGCACCCCTGAGTTTAATCCCTGGTACCAAATAAAAAAATAAAATAATATTTTCACAATGAACGAAAGCACAAAAAATAATGTGTTTGAAAAGAAGCACAGGATCACCAGTGAAAGCAAATGAAAGGCAGGCCAAGTATCCTGTTCAGTAAAATCTTCTGTCCACACGGTTAAACACCTCTGAGTTTAATCCTTGGTACCAAATAAAATAAATAAATAAAATAAAAGTTTCACAATGAACGAAACCATAGAAAATAATGTGTATGAAAAACAGCACAGGGGGCTGGGGTTGTGGCTCAGCAGTAAAGCGCTCACCTAGCACATGTGGGGCCCTGGGTTCAATCCTCAGTACCACATAAAATAAAAAAATTTGAAAATTTGGGGCCGGGATTGTGGCTTAGCGGTAGAGTGCTTGCCTAGCACATGTGAGGCGATAGGTTCAATCCTCAGTACCACATAAAAAATAAACAAATAAAATAAAGGTATTGTGCTCAACTATAACTAAAAAAAAAATTTTTTTTAATTTAAAAATTAAAAAAAAATAAATAGCACAAGATCACCAGTGAAAGCAAATGAAAGACACGCCAAGCATCCTATTCAGTAAAATCTTCTGTCCACATGAAAAGTATAACACATGTTACTACTACAAGTCAACTTCAAAGTGACAGTTAAGCTCCAGTGACACCACAAATTTTCAAATCTGATTACATATATTGGACTGAATGTTCAAACTACAGGTTGCTTTTCTGAAGGACCATTTTCTCAAAAATTATTACCATTAACAATCTCATCTTCTGGACTGGGAGTGTAACTCAAAGCACATCCCTAGCATGTGCAAACCCTGGGTTTGATGAGGGTTTGGGGGATTCCTCTTCTGTAAGTTGTAATTTTAACACAAGTGAACTGTGATACTGAAAACCAACTCAGGATAAAGTTGACATAACACAAGCTTCAGAAAACAAAGAACTGGAGCCAACCCTAACCTCCTATCACCGTGCTCCTTTGGCTAGAAGTCAACAAAGAGGAAGAGCCACAAAGAAATGACCAAAAAGATACGCGGACCAGACTTTACACTGAAGCTGCATGCTCCCAGGAAGACACAGGAGCATTCATAGTTTTGTATAGAAAAACACTACTCATTTCAAGATAAGTGATGCTTCACGAATTCAGGAAAGAACTGGAGGTGGGATCCCTAAGTTCCCCACTCACTGTTCTGTGCCTGCTGGACTCTACAGAAACCAACCACCACTGGCCATCCTCCATGACAGAGTGTGGAAAGTCTGGGTACCACATATGGACACAAAGCCCAAATTAAAGGTGTAGGGGCTGCACTCTGGCTTGTTTTTAATGTTAAATGATAAAAACTTTTTCTCTATGGATCTCAATCTCTGTCTTGGACTATATGAACTGAATCAGCGTTTTAGCACTTCCATGCTATATTCACTTCTTTTGCTATCTGTAAGGCATAACAGAATTAACTCTTCCTTGGACTTTATAGAGACTATCAGGCAATCTTAGCTCCAACCAGTCACAGAACAGGGTCAAGCTGTGATCTGCAAATAAATAAAACCTGACCAAAAAAATAAATAAATAAAGTCAACTTTTTCCACCCACACACCTTTACTATATATACTTTAAAAGAAAAAAAGCCATGTTTTAATTTTATTTTACAGTAGCACATGCCTGTAATTCCAGCTACACTGGAGCCTGAGGCAAGAGGATCACAAGTTTGAGGACAGCCCAGCAACTTAAAAACCCTGTCTCAAAAAAAAAAAAGGTTTGGGATTGGGATGTAGCTTAGTGCAGCTGGGCAGGGGGGCTCCTTTGATGAGTTTGATGAGTTTCATGTCTGTCTGTTCAAATTCTTGTATAATGATACTACTAATAATAATAATTTTTTAAAACACAAAGGTGCACCCAAAACTGAGGCAAAAAAATTTAAAAAGGGGGCTGGGGATGTGGTTCAAGTGGTAGGGAGCTCGCCTGGCATGCGTGCGGCCCGGGTTCGATCCTCAGCACCACATACAAACAAAGATGCTGTGTCTACCAAAAACTAAAAAATAAATATTAAAAAAAAAATTTAAAAAAAAAGCCAGGTTTCATAGCACGTGCACATAATCTCAGCAGAAGTATGAAAAGCTCTAAGCCAGCTTGAGCAACTTAGCGCAACTCTGTCTCAAAAATTTTAAAAGGCTGGGGATACAGCTTAGTGGTAGAGCATCACTGGGTTCAATCCCCAACACCACAAGAAGGGAAAACACCAACCCCTTGGGAAGTGATTGTAGTTTAGTTCAGTGGCAAAGTGTGTGCTTATAATGTCCAAGGACCTGGGTTCAACTCCCAGCACTCAAAAAAACAAGCCCACTCCAGCAGGTAGAAAGAAAAAGTTGTCACAACTACACCCTCATTCCCATGTTATTCTAACTTCTTTTACTCCTGTGAAGAACATCACATGCCCGTAATCCCAATGACTTGGGAGACTTCAGAGGCTGGGGTTGTGGCTCAGTGGTAGAGTCCTTGCCTAGCGTGCATGAGGCACTGGGTTCATTGCCCAGCACCACATTAAAAAAAAAAAAGTTCGGGGCTGGGATGTGGCTCAAGTGGTAGCACACTTGCCTAGCATGCGTGAGGCACTGGGTTCGATTCTCGGCACCACATACAAATAAAAATAAAGATATTGTGTCCACCTAAAACTGAAAAATAAACATTAAAAAAAAAAAAAAAAAAAAGTTCAGGCCAGCCTGGCAACTTAGCAAGACCCCTTCTCAAAATAAAATGGGCTGGGGATATAGCTCGGTGGCAGAGCCCCCCTGGATTCCATCTCTAGTGCCACACACACACAAAAAAAATTAAAATTAAAAAGGAGTATAGCTCAATTCTAAAGACCTAAAAGAAAAATATGCCATAAAACAAACATGTTGTACAATTTATATTCCAAAATAAAAATCTCAACCTCAGCGGCTTAGGAGGCTGAGAGTTCAAAGCCAGCCTCAGCAATGGTAAGGCACTAAGCAACTCAGTGAGACCCTGTCTCTAAATAAAAATACAAAACAGGGCTGGAGATGTGGCTCAGTGGTTGAGTGCCCCTGAGTTCAATCCATGGAACCAAAAAAAAAAAAAAAAGTCAGTTGGTTTCCCCCTTAGATTTCAAGTTAAATAAAAACCACATGAAAAATCACTAGAAAATAGGAAAGCCTCACAATTTTCAGCCACATTCAGGAATGTTTCTCATTGCTCAGACTGTCAAAATAGGGCCTGAAATAATTTCATACTGGCTGGATTTCTTTCAGATTAAAACAAAAAATGGACAAATGTTAATATCAAGACTCAATCAAGGGGCTGGGGATGTGGCTCAAGCGGTAGTGTGCTTGCCTGGCATGCGCGTGGCGCTGGGTTCGATCCTCAGCACCACATACAAATAAAGATGTTGTGTCCACCCCCCCCCAATAAATAAATAAATAAATAAATATTTTAAAAAATAATAATAATAACACCTGGAGAGGGCTAGGGTTGTGGCTCAGAGGTACAGCGCTTGCCTAGCGTGCCCGAGGCACTGGGATCATTCCTCAGCATCACATAAAATAAAGCTATTGTGTCTACCTACAACTAAAAAATAAATAAATAATATTTTTAAAAAACAACACCTGGAGAAAATTTAGTGACAAGCTTTTCTGTTCTGAATATTACCACAGATAAGACTTGACCTACAAAATGAAGATGGGGTCAACTGTAAGCAAAAAACGGAATGCTTCCCCTGGTGGCCAACCCTAGAATGGAGGAGCTTTGCACAGAAGAGAAAAAGCCTGGCCGCCTGGTTCTATCCTGTCCCTCACAAATGAGAAGTGTCTACCAAAAAAGGAAGATCTGGGGGGAGGGGAAACTACCAGAGGGGCTTAAAAGGAATACAAATCTGGAAGTCAGGCTACATTAAATAGAAAAGAGTAAGTCATCAGACCATAGAACGCAAATTTGGGAAAAGCCGTTTATTTCCAGAGTGCCCCAGCTCAGCAGGGGATCCTTCTGCATTTTCACTTCTAAGCACACCCAGTGTTTAGTACCTTAATCACAGCTTAAGAGCAATCGCCTTTTTTGAGGACTGGATCCTTGCAATTTTCCGCAGTCCTGTTTCCAAGGAAAAGCATTTATTTCTTCAAACAAACTAGTGGTCTAACCTACTTAGAGAACCTCCAGTTCTAAAGCCCTCCAACCAGGAAGAGGACTGCTCACTCCAGCTTTACAAGAGTCTTTTGAATTTTACTTCTGAAACAAAACCCACGTCCTTTCAAACATTTTCTATACCAACAACCTTTAAAGACAGTCTCATACAGAGACGGGGGAGAATCCCATGTATTAAAATCTGAAGAATTCCTTTGTCTGATTTGACTTTTTTTTTTTTTTTTTTTTTTTTTAACCACTTTAAATTTGCTTCCACCCAGAGCAGCAAGGGAAGTAAATGCTCCATTCTGGGGTGCAGGGATTTCTGATAGGTGGAAACCATTGGTTAGCTAAAGCTCCTGATGGTTCTATTCTTTCGCAACCTCTTCCTCTCCCCCCCACTAACCCACCAAAAAAAAAAAAAAAGGAAATGCATATGCATTTACAAATAGGTCTTAAAAACCAAACTGCCACACGCGAGCCTCTCTAGTCCAGGCAAACGCCCTCTGGAAAGCACACTAGTTTTATAAGCTGGTTTTGGGGGTTCCACTCCTTCTCAGGATGGGAGAGGGTCCAGAGCCGGCAAGGGCACAGGCCCGCAGGGCACAGCCGGGCGAGGCTTCCCAGGAGGGGTCTCGTGGGCCGCTCAGTCCCGGCGCTCAGCACGCCAACTCTCCCGCACGCCACCCGGCCCGGCGGGTCACAGCTCACCTGGGCGCGGGCATCCCGCTCCTGCTGCCAGGTGCGACCGCGGCCAGGGCCGGGGGTGCCGGGGCGCGGGCCGGGCCGGGCCTCCCGCCGACCCGGAGCCCGCGCCGTGCGTGCGCGCGGCCCCCGTCGCGCCCCGCGTGCCCCAGCGGACCGCAGGGCCAACACGCACAAAAAGAAAGTTGTCGCCGGGATCCCGCCGCTCGCCGGCCGCGCGCTACTCACCGGGGTCGAAGTCGGGCACGGCCGCCTGGTACTGGGGTCCGACCCGCATGCCGCCGCCACCTGCGGGAACAGACACGGCGGTCAACGCGGGCGCGGGCGCGGGCGCGGGCCGTGCGGGGCCGGGCGCGGGGGCGGCTGCCACCTACCGTGCTCCTCGTCGCTGGACGAGCCCGAGCTGCCTTCCTCCCAGGAGTTGCTGCCGCTGTTGCCATTGGGCGCCGCCGCCGCCAAACTTTTATTCTGACCATTATTGGGGGCGGCGGCGGCCGAGGCGGCGGCGGCCGAGGCGGAGGCGGCGGCGGCCGAGGCGGCGGCGGCTGCTGCGGCCGAGGCGGAGGCGGCCGAGGCGGCGGCCGAGGCGGAGGCGGCCGCGGTGTTCCTGCCCCTGCGCTTCCCTGAGATCTCGGGGCCCTTCTCCACCATGGCCGGCATCAGCGGGGCCCTGGGCCGGGCGAAGGCGGCGAGGACCCCGGCTCGCGGGGAGCGGGCGCCGGCCGGGCAGGGGGCGCGGGTGGGCGCAGGGCCGGGCGGGCTGGCGGGCGCGCGGGAGCCCAGCGGCGCGCGCTGGGGCCGGGGGAGGCCCAGACGGGCGAAGCGCCGAGCCGCCTTAAGCCCCCAGCGCCGAACCGAGCGCAACTTTGGCTCTCATCGCCGCCCGCACTTCGCTGGCTCTAACTACTCCGGGAGCCGCGGGCGGGGGGAGGGGCGGGGCCTGCGCGCCGAGGGGAGGGCCGCGCGCAGCCTAACACAAAGTGGGGAGTCCCGCCCTCCCACGCCCCGATTGGTCCTCGTGGGATTTGGACGGCGAGCGGTAGCCCGGTTGGCTCACGCGCGCGTCCGTCAGGGGGCCGGGGCGGGAGCGCGGGCAAGGGGAGGCTCCGCGCTTCCGTTGGCCAGGTTGGGTTGACGCGTATCGCCCACTGTACGTGGTTTGAGGTTTGCCATCGCTCTACGCCCCATGATCCATCTCTCGAGGCAATCGCGAGGAGTTCGCCACCTCCCCGCCCCCTCCCACCCGCCCCGGCCCGCGAGCGCCGCCGCGGCCCAGTCCCCCGCCCCCGAGGGGCCCCGCCAAGCGCACCGCAGGCTTCCCGCAGTACAATGTGCCCGACGCGAGAACTAATTGCGGGCAAGGTCGGGACTACTTTCCCCCTCGCGCGGAGGAGTACAGCACAGTTTGAATGGGTTCTATACAAAGAGAGGAAACTAATTGAAGAAACTAATTGCGCCCCCGTTTTCCCCGAGGGGCTTGGGGGTGTGCGAGGCCGGGAGCCGCGGCGTCCCAGGGGACAGCGTCCCCGGAGGCAGCCAGACGCAGTGGGCTCGGGCCGAGGACGCTCTCCGCTAATTGGGCGGGGGTCGGTGGGCTCCCGGGGCGGCGCGAGGAAGGAGATGGGGGCGGGGCCACCGCGCAGTCCTCAAGGGCCGGGAAGCCGAGTGGCGGGACTGGGGATCCTGGGCGGGAGGGGCAGCCCGGAGAGAAATGAAGGGGCCTCTTGTTCCAAGTCCGTGGTGGGCGCCACGCCGCTTCTCGGGGTCCGCTGGCCGCCCTGCCCCCGCCCCACCCAGGCCCGCTTCCCCGCGGGGCAGGACCCGAGCCCCGACGGGTGGGGGGTTGGCCGAGACCCAGCCTGGGCGACCTGACGGCGGAGTGACAGCTGACCTGGGGACTGGCCCACCCGCACCAGCCCCCCAGCAGCGCTGTTCCTAATTGGACCAGAGGAGGGCTATAGGGAAACCTTTCCTCCCCCACCTTAACAGGGAGTGGCTGTTTTTCTTTAAAGTTACTTCAAACCTGAGCTTCTTTGGGGGACAGTTTTCACCCGTTCAGGATATAAATAGCTACCAGGAGAAATAGGGAGTCTTATGGTTCTAATGCCTGAATAAATAGGTAGGGGTTTCTCTTCCACATTTCCTGTGGCTCATTAATTTCATTGGAGTGATCACGTTCACTATGTGGCTACATAGCCTCTTGCCTAAGTGGCTTTTAAGAATCAGGACCCGGAGTCTCCCCTTAAGAGAAATCACTGGCCCACCAAGTTCACGGTGTAGTTCTTAGATTCTCCTGAAAAGGATGCCCCTGTCCTTGAAGAGCCCGGGGCAAGAACCTGAGTAGGGAGGGTGCCCACAGCAAAGCAAAGTGTAGAATCAGGGGCAGTCTGAGGCCTGTGACTCAGCCAGAGGTGAGGCCTGTGTGAGGAGTGAGGTTAAGAGCACTCTGCCCTGCTGGCTCTTGTCCACCAAGATCTACCACCAGGCTCTGGAAAGGTACTCTAGGGCTCAAAGGTGACATTGAGTCATTTCCTTGGGGGGTGGGGGGGGGAGACAGAGCACAGGGGTCATCTCCCTACACTTGAGTCCTGCCCTCCAAGCTTGAGCCCACTTTCTAGCTGGGTTATGACTGTAGGCACCTCACCAGTGACCTTGCAGCCATTTTTTTTCCCCAAAAAAAATGAGACCCCAACAAGTGCCAGGCCCTGCTCTAGTTTGACCACAAAGCCACATGGATACCACTTCACCCACAAACTCTCAGCTTCCTCATCTATGAATTGCAAGTAATGAGCTGGGCACGATGGTGCAGGCTTCTAGTCCCACCCAGCCCTTGGAAGTCTGAGGCAGGAGGATCACACAAGCTTAGGAGTCCATGGACAATATAGCCTGGACAATATAGCAAGATTCCCTCTCAAAACAATGTTTAAGTGCAGGTAGTGCCACCTACTTCCTAGCCTGGAAGTCTACCTTCCCATCCCCTGCCTCCCTCCACCACAGGGAACCCCAACCTGAAAGAAAGCCCCATTCCTGTTGCTGGGGTGGAGGTCCAACACACAACCCCTGATCAAGAATTCGTGACCTCACACTTCACACGGTCACTCTCTACAGCCAGCAGTCCTCATGTTCTTTGGTGTCTGAAACTAAGATTTCACACTTTCTCCCTCTGCCTACACCTCTGTCAACTGTGGCCTCACTTCATCATTCTTTAGTCAGAACAGCTGGAGCCATTAGATTGACACATCTCCTTGCCTGCTCCCACCTCCTCCTCAGGCCCTGGCTACCCCTGGGGACTCTGCCTCCTGCTGCCTTCCTGGGCCATCATCCTCCCTCTGGACTGGCACAGTTTCAAAAGGGGGAAACTCTGCCTTGCTCCCAAGCCCCCTCCAGCCTTGGAGTGACTTCTCAACTCCCCTCCCAGACATAACCCTCCAGAGACTAGTCTATACTTGCCTTCTCTCCCTCCAATCCCAGGCTTTCCTTACTCCACCCAGGAAGGATAGCCCCTCCCTTAACTTCTTGCTGAAGTCACTTACAGCCTCCCTGCTGCTCAGTCCAGTGGTGACTTCTGAGTCCCACTGAGACACTGGGTAGCACCTGAGTAGACCCCTCCTCCCAGGAACTCCCTCACTTCCCTAACCACTGGACCACGGGCCTACCTGATCTCCTTCCTCATAAACCACTCCCCCTCCTTAGCAGACTTCACCGCCTCCTTCAACCCTGTGAGTGCTGGGTTCCTGCTCAGCTTTTGCTCCTACTCTGTGCCTGGAGTATAGCAGGTGTTCATTAAGTATTTATTGAGTGAGGAGTGATTGGATGGATGGATGATAGGGAACACTACCTGTGCAGGTGCACAGAGCAGGGGCCAATCCCTGGGAGGGGGAGTCCCTGGAACAAGTGTACTGTGACTGAGACCCTGGGTGTGGTATGGCTTGTCAGTCTAGCATCATTCTGGAGGAGCACCACCTGCACCCTCTAGATGGTTGGTTTCCAGAGTCCTTATTTCTGACCAGAGCTGCCAGCCCTCGTTCACAGACCTCCTGGAGCCAATCAAGACCCTTTCTAGAACACTTGTGGAACTCTCAGGAAAGCTCCTCGAGATTTAGACCTAGGGAGCAGGAATGCCTATAACCTCGGGGCAGAGCCTGACTGGGGGGCAAGCCAGTTGCTCAGGGGTCTCAAACTCCATGGAGCAACTGAGAGGGGGCCTCCTTTCCGCACCCAAGCCACCTGGCTTGCCTTGCCCTGGACCAGGCCATGCTCCAGGAAGCCACACCTACCCAACCATCCTATGAAAAGGGTGTCCAGCTGGGGAGAAGGACAGAGACTAATAGTCTCATTCAAACACTCCCCGCTCCCCACTTTCACAAACCAGACCTGAAATCCTTGATTGATTTGAGTTTCTGTTACTACCTGAATGACACAAACGTCGAGCATCACCTGGTACAGAACCTAGGAAAGAACACACAGGCCAAGAGCACCCCTCCCCACCTTGAAATGACCTAATAAGAGCTAGTGTCCTGACTGCCCTCCTTGGCCCTTAGCCTTGAGATTGAGAGCACTTTCAATAACCCCATCATTAAATACAATAGCACCACTGCCCCTGCCTTGTAGATAAGGAAACTGAGGCACCCAGCAGTGAAGCAGTGTGCCTGAAGTTGTGTGATTGGTGACTGGAGGAGTGAGGGCACATGTGGCTACATAGCCTCTTGCTCAACCCAGAGCCACTACCAGAAATGCTGGAGCGTGAGGCACCAGGGCAGCATAGAACACCTGACTGATTTTAAACTGTAGAGCTGATCATTCACATCGCTGCCTTTTGTTAGTGGTGGTGATAGCATGGCGGATGACTCGATAGAAACTTCTGCTTGGCAAAGAAAAGCTTCTCCAAGGATGGAGGCAGGCAGGTGGGTTGGGGATGGCAGGAAAAACAGTCTTGAAGTCAGGCCTAGGAAGGGTCAAGCCCCAGAAGACCCATGGGGAACCCAGACTCCAGCAGGAACTCTAGCCACCCCAGAAATTCTCAACCCGAGATCTAGGAGCTGGGGAGGGTGGTTACAGCTTCCTTTAAATTAAACTTTAACTGAAATCTAGCATTTTCTTCAATTATGAAGGTAGGTGGTATTAGCAGTGCCTACAACTATGTCACCCATGATACTGTCTCATGTTACAGTTGGAGACGTCTCCGAATAGCATTTACACTCATCTCCACAATCACAGGAGATGTTCGACCCCCACTGTCTTCTTCCTTAATATGTTAGTAGCTCGACAAATAAAATGGATCATAGACCTAATACCTAGAGGTAAAGTATAATAAAAAAGAATAGCAAGTTTGAGTCCAGCCTGGGCAACTTAGCAAGACGATGTTTTGAAAAAAAAATTTTTTTAATTTAAATTTTTTTTAATGGGGATGTAACTCAGTGGTAGAGTACTTGCCTGGTTACACCAGGTTCAGGGTTCTATCCTCAGTACAACCAAAAATAAACAATAGTAATGCCCAAGGCAAAATAAAAAAATAGATAAACTGGACTTCATGAGTATTAGAACTTTTCTTGCTGGACATGGTGATGCACACCTGTAATCCTAGCAATTTGGGAGGCTGTGGGAAAAAGATCACAACCTCGAGGCCAACTTCAGCAATTTAGTGAGAAACTCAGCGATTTAGCAAGACCCTGCCTCAGAATTAAAAAGGCTAGGAATAAAGCTCAGTGGTGGTCTGGGTATATAGCTCAGCTGGTAGAGTGCTTTCCTTGCATGCACAAGGCCCTGGGTTCAATCCCTGACACTGCTAAAAAAGAAAAAAAAAAAAAAATAGCTCAGTGGTAAAGTGCTCCTCAGTTCAATCCCCCAAAGGACTTCTGAATATAGAAGAACTCTCACAACCCAGGGAAATGTTAATCAAAACTCCAATGAAGGGCGGGAGGTACAGCTCAATGGTGGAGTAAGATCCTGGCATATGCAAGACAACAGAAAAAGAAAAACAAAAAACCTACAATGAGAGACCACTTCCTGCCCATGAGGGTGGCCATTACCAGAAAGACAATAACCAGTGTTGGAGAAAGTGGAACCCACTGCTGGTGGGAATGCAAAACGGAGCAGCTGCTCGGCAAAAGCCTTCTGGTGATTCCTCAAAAAGTTACAGAGAAAGCCACCAGTTGACCCAGAAATCCCAATCCTAAATATATACCCAAAGAACTAAAAGCAGCTGGGCTGGGGTGCAGCTTGGTGGTGGAGTGCTTGCCTCTCATGTGCCAGGTTCTCCAGGTTCCACCTCCAGTACTGCAAAAGGAAAAAAAGAAATAAAACCTACGTCCACAAGCAAACTCACATGCAAATGTCCATAGAAATTATTAATAATAGCTATGAAGTAGAAAAAACTAAATGCCCATCATTCAATGAGTAAACCAAATGTGGTGCATTGGAATACAATTCATCTTTAGGAAGAAGTTGAACACCCACTTCAACACAGATGAAGTTTGAAAGCATTATGTTAAATGAAAGAAGCCAGTCTCAGGAGAACACACAGTACATGATTCCACTTACATGAAATGTCTGCAATAGGCAACTGTGTGGAGATGGGAAGTAGAGTGGTGTTGCCAGGGGCAGAGGGGCAGGGGAGTGGGAGCAACTGCTCATGGCATGCGACCCGGGGCCCCATGCTGCTACACATGTGCTCTAGCAGGGAGCCACACCCAGCCCCTGGCATATCTCTCTGAGATGATGACGTGTTCTAACATCGACTGTGGTGTTGCTTGCACAGGTCTGTGAATGCATTAGAAACCACTAAATTGTATAGTGAGTGAATGAATCATATGGTGTGTGAATCATATCTCAATAAAGCTGTTTAAAGAATAGAGACTGTCTCTGCCCCTGGAGATTACCTGCCTTCTCCCTTGAATGTGCACCTCCTTCTTCAATAAACCTGTCTGTGTCTCTGAAAAATATAAATAAATAAATAATAAGCAAGCCAGGTGCAGTGGCATTTGTATGTAGTCCCAGTGACTCAGGAGGCTGAGGCAGGAGGATCACAAATTTAGGGCCAGTCTCACCAACTTAGCAAAGCTTTAAACAACTTAGTGAGACTCTGTCTCAAAATACAGAATAAAAAATGGCTCAGTGTTTAAGCACCTCTCGGTTCAAGCCCCATCTCTCCCACACCCCCTGCCAAAAAAAAGTAAAAAAGAAATGAGAGGACTCAGGCATGGTGGTACACAATGGCAATCAGACTGAGGCAGGAGGATTGAAGGTTTAAATCTATCCTGGGCAATTTTGCAGGAAATGGTCTCAAAATAAAAATTTTTTTTAAAGTGCTGGGATATAGCTCTGCAGTACAGCACTTGCTCAGCATGTATAAGGCCCTAGATTCAGACCCTGGTGCTGAAAAAAAATAATAATAAGGACTGGGATTGTGGCTCAGCGGTAGCGCGCTTGCCTAGCACAGCACGGGTGGGACCGGGTTCAATCCTCAGAACCACATAAAAATAAAGGCATTGTGTTGTGTCCATCTACCTAAAAAATAAATGAAAAAAAAATAATAATAGAGATGAACTGGACGCAGTGGCACACACCTGTACTCCTGGCTCCTGGGGAGGCTGAGGCAAGAGAATCACAAGTTCGAGGCCAGCCTAGGCAATTTAGTGAGACCCTGTTTCAAAATAAAAAATAAAGAGCGTGGGGTTCAGCTCAGTGGTAGAGCACTTGGTTCACATGCACAAGACCTTGAGGGGTGGGGATGTGGCTCAAGTGGTAGCACATACCTGCTGCCTGGCCAGGGTTCGATCCTCAGCACCACATTCAAACAAAGATGTTGTGTCCGCCAAGAACTAAAAAATAAATATTAAAATTCTCTCTCTCTTAAAAAAAAGAAAGACCTTGAGTCCCATCCTCAATACTGAAAAAAAAAAAAGAGAGAGATGATTAAATAACCAAGAAGAGAGAAAGAGGAAGGCGTGCAGAGCCCACCACTCTGGGACGCAGTGCGCTGCGTTTCTACAGCTAAGGTTCCCTTCGCATCCCTGCTGGCCCACGTGCTGGGAGGGGGCGGCCTCCCTGCCGGGCCCCTGGCTTTCAGGCCTGATTCCCCCAACACCAGCCAGCTCAGCTGCTGCCACCAAAGCCATCTTAGGGGACCAGGGCAGCGTGGGTGACCTCTGCTTGCACAGGAAGGCCACCCTAAGGAGTCCTCACCCCACAGGTTCCTCGTTGGCCCTATTTACAGCAACCTTGAGACCCCCCTATGTGAAAGGCTGGAGGGTCTGTGGTCAGGAAATGCCTGCCTCATCCCTGTCCCCACCTGGTCCACTCCACCCTTCATTTAAACTCTTTCTGGAACATTTTTCACTCTCTAAGAAGCCTCCGCAAGAGGACTGGGGAGATGGCAAAGGTCTAGGCTATGATCCTGTGGGGTCTCCCAGGGTGACCTCCTCAGGGGCCATGAGTGGCTGAAGGAGTCTCCACGGGACTCTCCGTTTTCAAAGTTGACCTGGGGATGCTGCTCCTATCAGGGCTCAGGCCTCCTGACCTCCCTGGCCACCTTGGCTCCCTGCCCTGGCCCACCCTCCCCCTCTGGCACTGCTGAGGGCTGAGTGACCTCTCTCCCACTCAGCACCAGCATCAGCAGGAGCCCACGGCGTTCCCATGGCTGGCTCTGTCCAGGGCCCAGGAACACGGAGGCAGCTCAGGCTTCCCAGTGGCCCCGGGGCTCTCAGCTGCCTCCACTGAGCAGGACCAGCAGACCCTCAGAGGGAGGGTGGTTCCTTTTTCTGTCTCGAAACAGCCTTCCAGTGTGTGGTTTCCTGTCTGAAGACCTTGTCCTAAGGGTGAGGCCCCTCCAGCCCCTCCCCAAACATTGGATCAGAAAAGGACCAACCAGTGCCTCCTGCTCTGGCTCCACCGGGACCATCCCAGCTTCCGGCACACACACTGGACCTGCCTGGGGACTTTGCACGTGATGACCCCTGGCCTGGAACACCTCCCCCAGAGCCTTCCGACCACCCACCCCTCAAGTCCCCATCCCCAGCCTTATCTCAATTACGGTCAGGGGACTCTGGGTTCTGGTTTGTTATCTCTCCCTCACTAGACTCCACCCCAGCAGGGCCTGCTCCTCAGCGAGTCCTGTCCTGTGCCTGGCCCTGAGGGGAAGGCTCTATGGGTCCTCCCTGCAGGGGTCACCTCTTGGACTGCTAGGAGGGCCGCAGTGAAGGTGAGGCCTGACGCCTACCTGCCATCTCCACAGACTTCCCTCCCGGGGGCTGAAGCATCTGCCCTGGGTGCAGCCCCTGGGGTGGGGCCCCTCCTGGTGGGAGGGAGGGAGGCTGCCTCCAGGGGAGAGCAGAGCCTGGGGCCCCTCAGTAAGCAGGGACTCAGCCAGTATCTGGGCGTGGCCTCCCCTGCTTCCTGCTTCCCTGGCTCCTCCAAGGAGGAGGTGGAGCCTGTCCTGGGGGCTACTTAGGAAATCTCAGAAATCCCTGGAAGGAATGGACAGATGTTTTTTGTTTTTTTTTGTTTGTTTGTTTGTTTGTTTAATATTTTTATTAGCTATTGAGGGATTTCTACTTATTTATTTGCTTATATGTGGTGCTGAGATTCGAACCCAGTGCCTCACACGTGCCAGGCAAGTGCTCTACCACTGAGCCACAGTCCCAGCCCCCTTGTTTTTTGTTTTATGTGGGGTTTTTTTGTTGGTTAGTTGGTTGGTTTTGGTACCAGATGGAAACCAGGGGTGCTTAGCCACTGAGCCCCATCCCCAGCCGTTTTTTAAAATATTTTATTTAGAGACAGGGTCTCACTGAGTTGCTTAGCACCTTGCTTTTGCTGAGGTTGGCTTTGAACTCAGGATCCCCCGACCTCAGCCTCCCCAGCTGCTGGGATTACTGTGCCACCACACCTACCTGGACAATTAATTCCTTTTTTTTTTTTTTTGCTATTTTTTTATTTATTAATTGTAGTTAGACAAATATGTTTAATTATTAACTTATTTATTTTTTATGTGGTGCTGAGGATGGAACCCAGGGCCTCGCCCATGCTAGGCGAGACTCTACCATTGAGCCACAACCCCAGCCCCCTGGACACTTCCATTTTAATCAAATGTCCAAAGCTGAAAAATCTGTACAGACAGACGGCGGCTGACAGATGCTGTCGGGAGGCAAAGGGAATGAAGGGCTGCTGGATTTCCTGGGTGGGAGGGAAGGGGCTGGGAGGAAGTGGAGAGGGCTGCTCAATACCGCGAGGGCTGTCCATGCCGTGGAAGGCCACGTTTTGGGCTTTTCTCTTCTCAAGCCCCACATCCTACGTCCACTCTGCCTCTAGACAACCCGGAGGCCAGTCTGCTATTATTCCTCCACTGCCCCGACCCTGGTCAGGCCCTGCCTCGCCACCTGCATGGCTGCTGTTGGCTTCCCTGCTCTTGCCCTTGACTCAGGGGCACCAGGGGAATGTGGTTAAAACAGAGACCACATCAGACCCCACTCTAAACCCTCCAAGGCCTGTGCCATCCAACCTCCGGTGGCCTCTCAGACCCTGACTTGTGATTTTGCCCTCCCCAAGTCCCCATCCTGCTCTAGCCCCACTGGCCTCCTGCTGATCCTCTAACAAAACCAAGCACACCCAGACCTCAGGACCTTTGCACCTGCTGTGCTCTGTACCAGGAATGCTCTTCCCCCAGAAATCCACTGACTCCCAACCTCCTTGCAGTCCTCACTCTTAAGTGATTTGTGTTCCCTGGCTTCACTAAGGACAGCAGCCCCTTGAGTGCAGGGATTCTCAGAGCTGTTCTCCAGAGCCTAGAATCATGCCCAGCGGGCTTCCATAAATCTTTCAGAACTGAATGAGACTTTTAGAGGTAGGAGGATGCGGCCTGCAGGGCAGAGCCTAGCCTTGCTGTCATGCATCTGTAATTGGCAGCACCAGGTTCCCTCCAGGCCTCCCCACAACCCCGCCCCCCCCACTCCCCACCCCCATCCCCCCCACCCCCGATTCTCAGACCCCTCCAGCTCAGCTGCTTGTTCTTTCTTTATTTTTCCTGTGGTGCTGGGGACTGAACTCAGAGCCTGGAGACTGCTGGCCAAGTGCTCTACCACTGAGCCACATTCTGTCCTGTATCTTATTTACTATTTATTTGTATTTCTTTTTGCCCTACCTTTTTGAACACAGGGATGCTCAATCACTGAGCCACATCCCCTGGCCCTTTGTATTATTTATTTATTTATTTATTTATTTATTTATTTTTTAAAGACATTTTTTTAATATTTATTTTTTTTTAGTTATCGGTGGACACAACATCTTTGTTTGTATGTGGTGCTGAGGATCGAACCCGGGCCACACGCATGCCAGGCAAGCGCACTACTGCTTGAGCCACATCCCCAGCCCCTTGTATTTTTTATTTTGATACAGGGTCTCACTAAGTTGCTTAGGACCTGGCTAAATTGCTGAGGCTGATTTTGAACATGTGATCCTCCTGCCTCAGCCTCCTGAGTCCCTGGGATTACAGATGTGTGCCACCATGCCCAACTCCTTTTTATTTTGGAACAGAGTTTCTCCGGATTGCTGAGGCTGGCCTTGAACTTGCTGTGTCTTGCCTCAGCCTCTGTGTCCCTGGAACTCAGCCATTGGACCTGGGCCCGCCCTGCTTGTTCTATTTTTTAGGATCCCTCCTATGGAAGACTAAGTGTTCTCTCAGCCTCTTCCTGCTGAGAAGGCAAATATTCAAAAACACTTTGACAATGACATTCTGCAGTTCCTTCAGGCTGCGTGAGATGCCAAAAATGATTCCACTAATCAGCAGGCCCTGGGTCCCAGCCTGAGAGTGGCACTAACTCCCTGCAGGCCTGGCAGCCGGGCCTCCTGGGGAGAGGGCCCAGCTGCTGCTCTGGCTGCTGCAGGGATGGGCAGTGGATCCTCCAGCCTGGGCCTGGTCAAGCTCTGCCTCTGGCTCCCAAGAGCCCCCAAGCCAGTCCCTAGACCTCTCAGCCTCTCAGTGTCCCCATTTGTGAAATGAAGAGGCTTTCTCCTCAGACCCAGATCCAAATTTACCTGCAGAATGTCAATGCCCAGTTGTTAGAGGACAGTGGGGCGGGGGCTAGGTACTGGGATTTAACCCAGGAGCCTTCTCCAGGTCACCAACCCCCATCTTCCTCTCTGGCAGGCCGGACCTTGTGCCCCTTGTTACACCCTAGCACAGCATCAGTAGCCCCAGGAGGGCGGAGTCAGGGAGGGCGGAGTCAGGGATGTCGGCCAGCATCCTCCGAGGTCAGCTCCTTTGGGTCACAGTCCCTTTGGGGCCAGGCCTCATTTGCCCCTCACAGCAACCTCAGGAGGCCTCCAGTGCAGGAGTCACTGCTCACATTTGACAGTCATGCAAACAGAGGCCGCGAGAAGGAAGCAACTGTTCAAGATCCCACAGGAAGGGAGGTGGACAGAAGCAGGAGTCGCCCCTGGGCCTGCCGGGGTGAGGCCATCTCTTAATCACACACATCAAGGCCAGTCCAACTCACAGGGGCTGTGCAGACTGCACCAGACTCACGGGCAGCAGGGCACCGTGCAGGGACTGGGCCCAGGCTGCCAATGCAGCTGCTCTGGGGATTGACCTCCCAACAGACGCTTCTGGGGGACAGAACTGAGAAGGATGAGGTTGCCCCCAGGAGCTCAGGGCACAGGTGAAGGTCCACAGGACAGGATGGGGCAACTGCAGGTGGGGGCAGTGGGAAGGTGGGCAGCCTGGTAACTCTGGGTGGAGGGAGGCCGCAGCCCAAGCAGGGAGGAACAGGAAGGGCAACCAGAGAGGAGTGGCCTGCACCAGGCCCCCGGGACCTGGAAATTTGTTCCTAGACAAAGGTGGACGCTCTGTGGGGAGGTGCAGCTATAGACTTCTCTTGGGAGCCAGCCACGCCCATTCATTCACACATTGCCTATGGCGGCTTTGACAACGGCGGTGTCCAGGAGCTGGGCCAGACCGTCAAGAAGCCTAAAATATTTACGTCCTTTCCAAAACGTTTGCCAACCCCTCCTGTTGGAAAAGGTCACCAGCCAGTCAGTGGGTCCCCACCTAAGACAGTCCTCCTGAAACGCTCTAGAGAAAAGCGCTCCCCAGCAGGGTTGTTGGGGGGATTCCACTTCCTGCCTCCCATGTCCTCCAGAGAGACAGTGAGTGACGGGTCAGTGACGTCAGCGACAAGTGCTGCAGGAAGGAAGCTCGCGTAGCTCCTGTGAGTCAGTAGGATGCACACACAGGTCCAGACCCTGTCCTTCTCCGCTCCTGAGCGAGCTGCGTGGCCCTTCAAGGGAAGCATGGCTGGCTGGCCAGCTCCGCGCTGAGGCCTGAGCAGGGTGCAGGTGTTGTCTTTGGGTGACAGCTTTAAGAGCCAGTGGTGAGGAGTGCTGTGTTCTTCCTCTTTCCCCTTCCTTGGAGAAGAAGCTCCACCAGCCTGGGTCCGTCGGTCGGTCGGTCGGAGTGGGGACACACAGACAAGAGGCACTGCCAGTCAGCGCTTGGAGCGCAGCGTGCTCAAGGCCCTGGGTCCAACCCCAGTGCAAAGGAGGGAGGGGGAGGGGAGGAAGCCGGCCTGGCCACGGTGAGCCACAAACAGGAGTGTGGTCCCTCTCTGTTGCTCAGGGCAGGGCCTATGAGGAATCTTGGTACCTTCCACTTAGTTTTTCTGTGAACCTAAAATTGCTCCAAAAACAGTCTTTTTCTATTCCTAGCATTGCAAAATAAATAAAGAAGAAATCAATAAAAACAGAATATAGGGGCTGGGGATGTGGCTCAAGTGGTAGCGCACTCGCCTGGCATGCGTGCGGCCCGGGTTCGATCCTCAGCACCACATACAGACAGAGATGTTGTGTCCGCGGAGAACTAAAAAATAAATATTAAAAATTCTCTTTCTCTCTCTCTCTCTCTCTCTCTCTCTCTGCCCTCTCTCTTAAAAAACAAACAAACAAACAAACAAAAAATAACAGAATATAAAAGTCTTTAAAAGAAAAAGAAGGACAACAGCAACAGGGGGCTGGGGCATAGCTCAGGGCCCCGGGATAATCCCCAGTGCCTGAGAATAAAATAAAAAATAGCAGCAGAGAGACATTTCTCCAAAGAAGATATTAAAATAAATACATCACACGGTGCTCACTATTATTAGTCATCAAGGAAATGCAAATAAAGCCACAAAAGAGAGATGGCTTCACACCCATAGGAAGCTAGAATCATGAAGCCCCAGAAACTCCTCCTAGTGTGTGCAGGCCCCAGGTTCATCCCAGCACGGGAGGAGGGAGGGAGGAAGGAAGGAAGGAAGGAACCAGACCCACAGTAAAGCAAGGTGTAGAGGACAGAGAGACACTGGAACCCTTCCTCTCTGCTGGTGGGAGATGTGAACGGTGTGATCACTTTTGAAAGCAGCCTGGCACTTCCTTAAAGTTAAAGGTAGAGATACCATATGACCCAGCTGGGTGCAGAGGTGCCCGCCTGTACTTCCAGTGACTCAGGGGACTCAGGCAGGATGATGAGTTTGAAGCTACCCTAGGCAAATAACTGAGACCCCCATTTCAAAAATTTTAAAAATGAAATAAAAAGGGCTGGGAATGCGGGCTTGGGGATGTGGCTCAAGCGGTAGCGCGCTCACCTGGCATGCGTGCAGCCCGGGTTCCATCCTCAGCACCACATACAAACAAAGATGTTGTGTCTGCCGAAAACTAAAAAAAAAATATTAAAAATTCTCTCTCTTAAAAAAAAAAAAAGGGGGGGGGGCTGGGAATGTGGCTCAGTGGATGAGTGCCCCCTGGGTTCAATCTCTGGAACCAAAAAAAAGAAAAGGGCTGGGGGTACAGTTCATCAGTGGGGTGCCTGCCTGGCACATGGAGTCCCTGGTTCCCTCCTCAGCACTGAAGGGAAAAAAAAAAAGAAAGAAAAAGGATACTTAAAAGTCACCCAGTCACATGAAGAAATAAGGCTATTAATTAAGGTAAACACACGGGCCATTATAAGCACTAATAGTGTAGTGACAACAGTTTGTCATTTTTTTTTTTTTTTTTTGTCACTTTTCGTTTTCTGCATGTTTTAAGAGGCCAATGCGGGGCTGGGGATGTGGCTCAAGCGGTAGTGCACTCGCCTGGCATGCGGCCCGGGTTCGATCCTCAGCACCACATACAAACAAAGATGTGTCCGCCAAATACTAAAATATAAATATTAAAAAATTCTCTCTCTCTCTCTCTCCCTCTCTCTCACTCTTTCTTAAAAAAAAAAAAAAAAGAGGCTAATGCATTTAAACAACTCTACACTCTGTTTCCAGACTCATGATGTTTAAAGATGTGATTCTGTGGCATCAACAACTGAAAGATGTTGGAACACAAGTATAAAGGAGCTGAGTTCTTTCTCATTATTGAAGTTAATTCAAATTGGCATGTCTTTTTTTTTTTTTTTTTTTTTTTTTTTTTGGTACCAGGGATTGAACCCAGGGGCCACTGAGCCACATTCCCAGCCCTTTTTTATATTTTATATAGAGTCAGGGTCTCACAGAGTTGCTGAGGGCTGTGCTAAAGTTGCTGAGGCTGGCTTTAAACCCATGTCCTCCTGTCTCAGCCTCCTGAGCTGCTGGGATTACAAGTGTGCAGCACTGTGCCTGGGGAGTGTTATAACTCTAAGATGTTAAATATAATTCCTTCGTAACCACCAAGAAAATAATTGTAGTATACACAAAAAGAAAATGAGACCGATATTTAAATGTTTCACTAAAAAAATCAACTAAACACAAAAGATGGTAACGCAGGAAATGAGGAAACAAAAAAAGATATAAGAGTTATAGAAAACAAATGTGAAAAAAAGGAAGTCCCTCACAGTCCATGGTCACTTTAAACACAAGTGGATTCACCTTCTAATCAAAAACAGAACCCATGAGAACACGTGGAGCTAGCTGTGGAGGCGCACACCTGCCACCCAGCAGCTCAGGAGGCTGAGGCTGGAGGGTCGTGAGTTCAAAGCCAGCCTCCACACCTTTTACAAAGACCAACACCCAGACCCTGACAGCACTGGGTTGGCAAGGAAGGTACCAGAGGAGGCTCACTTCTTGCTGGCAGGGAGCAGAGCCACACAGACACTTGGAAAAAGACCAGTGTTTCTTACAAACTCAGCACCCTGTTACCCTACCAGCAGCCGTGCTTCTTGGTATTTACCCAAAGGAGGAGAAAACTCAGGTCCACACAAAAACCTGCACATGTGCATTTGTAGCAGCTCTATTCATGTCACAAAACTTAGGGGCACATGAAAACGTTTTTTGTATGCAAATGTTCATAGAAACAATATTGATAATAGCCTGGAAAGAATAAAAAAACTCTTAATGTCCACCTTCCCATGAGTGGTTAAACAAAATGCCATCACACACCGGATTGTGACTCAGAGACCAAAAGGGCTGAAGTCTGGTGCACGCTTTAACATGGGTGAAGTTTGAAAGTTAAGTGAAAGAAGCCAGTCACCAAAGGCCACATAATATGGTTCCATTCATATCAAATGACCAGAACAGGCAAATCCATGCAGACAGTAGACTAGTGTGGCCACAGGCTGGGAGGACCAGGGTGATGGGGAGTGGCTGCTAATGGGTATAGGGTTCTTGTTTCTGTGTGTGTGTGTGTGTGTGTGTGTGTGTATGTGTGTGTGTGTGTGTGTGTGTGTTTCTGGGGACGGAACCCAAGGGCTCTCTACCACTGAGCCACACCCCCAAGATTTGCAGGCAATTAAAAAATAAGAATCTGGATGACCTTGACCATCTCTCACCCAGCCCCCTGTGTCTGACACTGCAGGGTGAGGCAATGACCTGCCTGGACCACTCAGTGGATAGCAGGGCTGGCTGCAGTCCCCGCTGTGGAATGGGCACTCTGACCCTGGTGAGCTAGGCCCCTGGGGCCCTCCTCAGCTGGGACTCACCAGGTGGTCTGAGAGAGCTCTTGAGAAAGCCAGCATTCTCCACCTGTCCCACCCAGAAGGACAGCCACGTCTTCCTAGACAGATGGCCCAGCAGCTGCGGCGAGGGGGCTGCTAAAATCTCCAGCAGAACCGCAGCCCCCACTGATGAGTACCTCCCTCCCCTCCTGCCCTGGCCTGCAGCTGCATGCCTCCCCTCAGGGCAGGTCGACTGACTCCCAGGCAGCTCAGGCCTAGCAAGGCCTCATCAGTCAATTACCCATCCATTCAGCAAGCACCTGCCCAGAGCAATCTGGGCCAGCACTGACCAGCCCTAGAGGCCCCTGGACCTCTCATCTAGGTGAGGACTGTGGCCTTTCACCTGGCCACCAGTCTCCCTCCAACAGCCCTCCAGCCCAGCTCCAACCCTCCAACGACCCCCAGCCACTCCAGGAGCAGAAACCAAGCCCTCAGCCTGACATTCAAGGCGCATGTGGGCTTACCTTTGCCAGCCTGTCCCACCCTTTTCCCCACCATGTGTGCCTGGGACCCCTAGTAAATGAACCTGACCCCCCTCATTCCTGGAGTGGGCCCGGCTCGATGTCCTGTTTTTGAATCACTGCATTGCTTACCCAAAATGCCTTTCCCAGACTGTCTGCTTGCACCAAAACCCTGAAGCTAGACACTGGGAGGTGGAGGTGGAGGAGGTGGGCACAGAGAGGCCCCCACTCTGCCTCTGCTAGGGAGGGATTAGGAGGTGGTAACCAAGGCTTAGTGTGAGTCAGAGTTAACCCAACTGAGTTAGAACTGTGACAGAGGCTTGCTGAGTGCTTCCCATGGATGGACCCATCCACCTCCATGTGGCCACCGTCCTCAGGGTCAGAGTGAGAAAGTGGCCCAAATGGGAGTCCAGAGCTGCCCCAGGAGTCTCTGGCCCACTTTCCTCCACCTGGGTGAGCTGCCTCTTCCCACCTGGCTCAGCCCATCACCCACCAGCACCAGGCCTCACTTCCCCCAAAGACAGATCAATATGTGGCCAGTGCTGACAGGGGTTAGAGGCCCAGCCTTCGAGGTCCCAGGCCTCTCTTGCCTGGCCTGGGCAGGGGGATCTAGGGCCAGAGGGGCCTCCCTAGTGTCCCAGGCAGCACTCAGACACTGTAAATAGGATTTGGGGGGGCAGTGTTAGGAAAAAGGGAAGAGTGGGCCCAGGGACCAGGATCCAGATGGTCCTGGGGGCTGCCAGGAGAGAGCAGGTTGCAGGGCTGGGGAGGGGACACCACTATCTTGTCTAACAGGTTACAGCTGCAGGTGATGAAAGAAGAAGATAACACACACCTACAACCCCAGTGACTCAGGAGCCCCAGGCAGAGGATCAAAAGTTCAAGGCCAACCTTAGCAACTTAATGACACCCTGTTTCAAAATAATAACAAAAAAGGCCTGGAGACGTGGCTCAGTGGCTAAATAACTGTGGGTTCAATCCCTGGTACCAGAAAGAGAGAGAACACAGATAAGAGGGTAAGGACTTTCCCCAGATCACTGCAGGGAGGACACCATGAATGTGAAGGAGACTGTTGTCCTTGATGAGCCCCTTGGTCCCCACCTCTCCCTGAGGGGCGGGCAGGACCAGCAGGACTGGCTGGGCCCCTGGGATTTTTTAAAATTGTTTGCACATGCTAAGTACCTGCTCTAGTACCTGAGCTCCAACCCCCACCCCCTCCCCAGGTAGAATCACCTCACTGGGAGATTCTAGGATCACTCAGGTGTGTTGGGCGGGAACCAAACCCAAAAGCATCAGTGGTGTTCTGGAGCTTTCTCTGCCTGGGAGACCCAGTCCTCATGGTGGCCCAGCCCTGGCTTAGGTCTGGCCCCAGGCACTGGAGATACACTGCCATCTGCAGACACGCTCAGCACCCAGGGTGGTACCTGCACCACAAAGGCACTCAGCCCACAGGGGCCCAAGGCCCTACTGCACCCCAGACCACAGATGGGATCAGAACAAGCTCAGAGCTCCCAGGACTGGGAGGCTGGGGTCCAACCCTCCCCCCATCTCTTTTTACAGACAGGGCAGGTGGGCTGAGGTCTGCCCTGAGGGAGCCTCCCATAGGAAGCCACCCCAAAGTTCCTCTGGGAGCCCTGGTCCATCCAGAAAAGCCTCTAGATAACAAAAAGTCAAAGGAAAGGCTTCTGGACCCTTCCAGGCCCAGGTGAGCTCCTCGATGTCCTGCACACGCCCAGCAGCAGCATCCAGCCATGTCCAAGCCAGGTGTGTGTGCACCCTGGGTCCTGCCAGGACCCCTGTGCTCCCAGGTGTCTTGTCTTTCTCTCGCAGCATGGTCAGCACTGGGCCCATGGACTGCCAGAGTCGCCACTGGCTTCTGAATCTGTGCCCCTGGAGCCAGAGAAACCTGGAATCCGCTGCTAGCCTGGCCTAAAGGCGGGGTGAGTAGGGTGAGGGCCCTTCAGCTCCTCCTCTCTGGGCTAAGCCCAGTAGCCCCCAGGTCAGTCAAGCTGCCTCTCCAACCCTGAGCCTCCCCAGGCACCTGGTCACCAAACCTCATCCACTGGTCCCTTTGGCCTGACATGCCTCTGGGCTGTCCAGACTGGACTTGCCTGGCTCACTGTCCTCAGCCTCATCTGGAGGGTCTAGGGCCAAGGGTCTAGGCTTATGTCACTGCCCTGCTCCCCCCAGAGCCTGGTCTGAACCTGGGAGTGGGGCAACTTCAACAGGTGCCAGGTGCAGTCCCCTCCGTCTTGCCAGTCCCGCGCCCTCTATTGAGGAAAGGAGGAGGCTGGCCCCTCAGGACTCAGCACACCTCCTCAGGGCGGCCCCTCAGGACTTTCCTGATTTATTTATTTATCTATTTATTTATTTATTTTAAAGAGAGAGGGAGAGAGGGAGAGAGAGAGAGAGAGAATTTTTTTTTTAATATTTATTTTTTAGTTTTTGGCGGACACAACATCTTTGTTTGTATGTGGTGCTGAGGATCGAACCCGGGCTGCACGCATGCCAGGCGAGCGCGCTACTGCTTGAGCTAATCCCCAGCCCCCTGATTTATTTATTTTTGCTGAAGGAGGAGTTGAAAGGAGAGAACAGAACGGCTGACTCAGAGATGGGCTGGAGGCACGGCTGCCATCTGTCCAGGAAGGGGACTGAGGCCAGGCGAGAACTGGGACCCAGTGTGCACTGCACCAACTTGCGCCTCCTAGTGGCCACTCCTCCTCGGAGGCCCTCAGTGCAGGGTTCGGAAGGAGACTGGGACTCACCCACCACAGGCCTCCTGGGTCTCCACTTGAGGGCCAGGCACCCCACTCACCAGGGACCTCCAGGCTGGGCCTTAGTCTCCAAACCAGGTAAACAGGCTCACATGAGGCAAAAAGTCCTGAAGGAGCACAAAGGCACCGTCGCCAGTTTTTCATAGTTGGGTAGAGCAGGGTCCAAAGCCCAGCAGGCATCCCCAGTCCACAGCAGCTCTAGGTTCCCTTTTGGTCCGAACTCACTGAGTATCCTTGGAAGTTCCAGCCTTTCTACAAATCAGTGAGCCCAAGTCACATGGATGGGATTCCATCTGGTTTGGGGAAGTTCACAGCAATCTTGGGACAAAACAGGGGCCAACTACTCGAAACCCACTGTCTTTATTATGACTAAAATATCGTGATTTGGTTGAGTTGATAAATTTATCTCATGCCCAAGGAGCCAATGTATGGTCAGGCCTGGCTAGATCTGGGCTTGGAAGATAAGGGCCCAGTACCCACCATGTCCAGGGTTTAAGAAAAGCTCAGCTGTGGAGGAAGGAGCCTCATGGCCAAAGCCCAGAGGCCTGGAATCTGGGTCCCTCCTCAGAAAGAACACCCAGGGAGAGGGAGGGGACTGTGCCAGGGGAGCCAGGGCTGGGCTTCACCTACCATCTTCGCAGTTCCCTGGGTCCTATGTCCAGAAGGAACACTATTTGGTTTAGTTCTCGGATAATGCTGTCTTGAAATTCTTAGTAATTTTTTAATACAGGGCTCAGAATTTCATTTTCCACTGGGTCCTGAAATACCGTAGCTCGTCGCATGCAGAAGCCACACGGAGCCAAGAAAGAGTTTGTTGTTCATCTTTTTTTTTTTGTTGATGTTTTAATATTTATTTTTTATTTGGACACAATATCTTTATTTATTTTTATGTGATGCTGAGGATTGAACCCAGGGCCTCACATGTGCTAGGCGAGCGCTCTACCGCTGAGCCACAACCCCAGCACTCCCCCTCTTTTTAAAAAATATATACTAGTTGTAGTTGGACACATTACCTTTATTTATTTATTTATTTTTATATGGTGCTGAGGATGGAACCCAGTGCCTCTCACACGCTAGGCGAGCGCTCCACCGCTGAGCCCCAGCCCAGCCCTGTTGTCCATCTTTTTAACTGTGGTCAAATTATACATCACTTGCAATCTGCCTTTTGACCATTTTTTTGAGCATACAGTTCAGTAGCATGAAGTCCATGCACATGGTTTGGCCACTGTGGAGCGGCCATCTCAGGATCCTGGCTGTGGGAGGCCCCAGGCCTGAGGGACCCGGGGCCTGGATCCCAGTGGGAGGAAGGGCCCTGCTTAGCGACAACTCCCCGCCTTGCTCTGGGGACCAGGCAGGGTGTCCGCTGCTAGGGCTCCAGGCAGGCATGCTCTCTGACCCCCACCCTCCACCCAGGGCCAGGAGCAGCCTGAATGAACAGCAGCCCTTCTGGTCCCCAGGCCACACCACAACTGAAAAGGCCAGGAAGCCCCAGGGCAGGACCCAGAAAGCCCCACCTTTCTCTGGAAAGAAGACTCCCAAAGTCAGGTTCCCCACAGAGCAGAGCAGAGAGCAGCTTGGCCAAGCTGCCTCCAGGAGAGGGAGCAGGGCAAGGGGCTTGGCCCCTGGAAGGGCTACAGGGGCTCCTGGGCATAGGCTGGGCAGTGCGTCAGTTATTAGTTGGCAACCAAGTCACCCCTGGTGGGAGCTGCTGTGCCATTATTTGGCTGAGGAAACAGAGGCTAGAGGACAGGGGTATGCGACCTGTCACTGGAGAATCTGGAGCCCGGGGCTGAAGACGCCTGTGTCTTCCCAGTGATTTTACCAGAATCACTTATTTCTTGGATTTTTTACATTATACAAAATTACCGAATTAAAAACCAAACCAAGCCAGTTCAGTGGCCCTTGCTAATAATCCCAGCTATTTGGGGAGCTGCAGCAGGAGGATCACAGTTTAAGGCCAATCTGGGCAACTTAGTAAGACCCTGACTCAAAACAAGAATTAAAAAGGCTGGGGTGTAGCTCAGTGGTAGAGCACCCCTGGGTTCAATCATCAGTACCTCAAAACAAAACAAACCCCCCCCCCCCCGTCAGAGCCTTCAGAGTCTCCCTAAGAAATGTCTATGGGGTTGGGGGACTCCTGGGGGATTGGGGCCCACTCAGCCTGGCTCCTTCTCCACTCTGGGGGGCTCCCAGCTCACCTCCACTATTATCCTCCCAAACTCACCCAGCCCAGGTGCCAGTGGCTTCCTACCCCTGTGCAGTTGACTGTGCCCCCCCCCACACCCCCCCCCCCAAGCTCCACTTACACATCCCTCCTGGGAGCAGCCAGGGCTTGTTCCCTGGGGCCACCTCTCCTCCCCTGGATCTGTTCTTCAGAACCAGAGCCCCTCCCTCCAGGGAAGAAGAGCTCCTGTAAATCAGGACCCCTGGGGACATCACAGTCCCCTCCTCAGGGACACTTCTCCTCCTCCTATCCCTTTCTCTATTAATCCGTGTGTGTTTTCACTCAGGTAATGCAATAGTTTAAAGTACACACACGTGATATTTGCAGAATTTTAAAAGGCAAATAGGCCTATGATGAAAAGCATCAGCCCCTCCCCACCTGCCTCCCTCCTGATCCTCCCCAGAGACTACCACACTCAACTCTTTCATTTGGTGCTGGGGGTTGAGCCCAGGGCCTCATGAGCTAGACAAGTGTTCTGTCACTGAGCTATATTTCATGCCCTTTTTACTTTAAGACAAGGTCTTACTAAGTGGCCCAGTCTGGCCTTGAGCTTCTCCGGCCTCAGCCTCCTGAGCTGCTGGGATTGCAGGTGTGTGCTGTGGTGCCACCCTTTGCATTTTTACCAACATTCTCATGCTACTCTAATTCTCTGTTACTTGATTGACACATTCTGGCCAGTGGTCACTAGCTATGTTTACAGAAGAGGAGATTGGCTCTCTCACACCCCTGCCCCAGCACCTCTCACACACATACTCGCCCTACTGTTTTTTTATCAACCTTTTAGTTAAACCAGCATTCCACTGTTTCATCGAAAGGCTTGCATAAACATTGTTGGCTACTGAGCCAATAAGTACATGATGGTTGAATTTCCTTTCTGGTATAACTTTTACTTTTCGCTGAAAAAAGCTTTATTTTTATTTGGCATGGTGGTTAAAAGCTGCCTAGGGGTTGGAGGAGAGGCTCAGGCCAGAGCCCTGATGCCGGCGATGCAAAGGAGCTCCATCAAAGGCCACTGGGCTCCAGGGCCTCTCGTCGCTTGAGTCGTTCCAAGAGATGCTCGCCCAGGCCAGCCTGGGGGCCCGCCAGCCAAGGGGTCCCCCATCTTCTTGATGAGCATCACCTCCTCATCAAGGAAGTGGTTCTCCAGAAAGTCTCAGAGACGTGGGTTTGTCTGTGGGTAGGACCCAAGGCATGAAGATCTAAAATGGCTTGTGCAGGTTCTTCTCCAGAGCCAAGGCAGCTTCCATGGCGCCCAGGTTGTTGCCCCCTCTCACCTGAGAAGGTTTCTGACATCCAGGAGGAGGGCAAGGCCGCTGGGCGCGGGTTTGCATCTTGAGGAGACACTCGCTTCTCCTCCACCAACTCACAGAAGAAGTGGCCCAGGCCCTCCAGAACCACATGGTCAGGGTGGAAATCGTAGATGTACGCAGATGCAAATTGACCGGGCAGTTGATTGCAGCTCCACCTCAGGGGAGTAATGCAGGAATCTGGGAGGTCATGATTAGGTGTCAAGAAGGAGCTAACCACAAAAAAATCAGAGTTGGCTGGTCCTGGAAGCAGGTCTTGGGCGAGAAGGTGGTGCCGGAGATTGCAAATGGAGATCAGAGTGGAAGGCGGTTTGAAGCTGGAAGAAAAGGGAGTCCCCAGGTCTGTACCATCCAAACACTGTTGAAGCAAGAAACGGATCCATGGAACCTCCAGGCTCGTTGGTTGACTTTTACTTTTTCTTGAAGTTAATGACTTTTACTTTTTCTTGAAGTTAATGGTTGCTTCTGTTTTTGGTTGCTCAGTGTGGTAAGCTGCTTCAAGATCGGCTGCTGGGCAAAGTGACTCACACCTGTAATGCCAGCAGCTTGGGAGGCTGAGGTGGGAGAATCACAAATTCAAAGCCAGCCTCAGCAAAAGCGAGGTGCTAAGCAACTCAGTGAGACTCTGTCTCTAAATAAAATACAAAGTAGGGCTACGGATACAGCTTACTGGTTGAATGCCCCTGAGTTCAATCCCTGGTAGTTAAAAAAAAAAAAAAAAAAAAAAGATTGATTAAAGATCCCTGCCTCCTGGTGCTCATATCCACTTGTGGACCCCTTCCCTTAAGCATGGGAATGACTCACTGTAACCAAGAGAATGTGACAGCCAGGCACGGTGGTGTACTCTTATAATCCTAGCAGCTTGGGAGTCTGAGGCAGGAGGATCATAGGTTTGAGGTCAGCTTCAGCAATTTAGTGAGGCCCTAAGCAACTTAGGGAGACCCTGTCTCAAAATAAAATATAAAAAGGTCTGGAGATGTGGCTCAGCTGTTAGTGCCTCTGGGTTCAATCCCTGATAAGCCCCCAGAAATGACAAAGGAGGCAGAATGTCTGTGATCATGTGATGTAAGACTTCAGCGCCAATTTTAGTCAGCTTTTTCACTGTGACTAAAACTTCTGACCAGAACAATTTTAAAGGAGGACAAATTTGAGGCTCACAGTTTCAGAAGTCTTAGTCCATAGAAGGCTGGCTCCATTCCTTGGGGCTCTAGGTGAGGCAGAACATTGTGGCAGAAGACTGTGGCAGAGAGAACCAGCTCACATGGTGATCAGGAAGCCAGAGAGAGAGACTCAACTTTTCAGATACAAACGTCTGCCCCCCATACCCGTGCCTCCAATGAACCACTTCCTCCAGCCACAGCCCACCTGCCTCCAGTTCCACTCAGTTAATCCCACAGGGATTAATCACTGATTAGGGTAAGGCTATCACCCAATCATTTCTCCTCCAAACCTGTTTGCATTCTCTCTTCTTGCATTGAGCTTTTGGGGGACACCACACCCAAACCATAGCAGCACCCTCTTGCTTGAGCCTCTACGTCCCTGATGGACTTGGAAGAGGAATCTTCCGTGTTGTGGACAGTCTGTGCTGGGGGGATCCACGCGGCAAGAAACCACAGGTGGCCTGTAGGGGTTGAGGAAGCCTCTGAAATCTGCCAGTGACTTTAGTGACCTCTGAAGTAGGTCCTTCCCCGGTCAATCCTCAGATAATTCTGAAGTTCCAGCAGCTCGGTGAGACTCGTTTTGTTTTTGTCGTTGGCATTGAACCCACAGGTGATTATCCACTGAGCCACGTCTCCAGCCCTTTTTTATTTTTTATTTTGAGACAGGGCCTCACTAAATTGCTCAGGCTGGTCTTGAACTTGCAATCTTCTTGCTGCAGCCCACCAAATTGCCGGGATTACTGGCGTGCACTACCGCACCAGCTTTGTGAGACTCTTAAGCAGAGGATCCAGCTAAGTCATGCCCAGATTCTATTTTTTCTTTTTCTTTTCAGGAGTAAGGACCAAACTCAGGACCTCGTGGGAGCTAGGCAAGTGATCTGCCACTGAGCGAAACCCCCAACCCCATGTTCAGATCCTTTTTTTTTTTTTTGGTGGGGGGGTGGTACTAGAGATTGAACTCAGGGGCACTCAACCACTGAGTCACACCCCCAGCCCTATTTTGTATTTTATTTAGAGACAGGGTCTCACTGAGTTGCTGAGTGCCTCACTTTTTGCTGAGACTGGCTTCGAATTTACAATCCTCCTGTCTCAGCCTCCTGAGCCACTGGGATTACTGTGCACAACTGCGTCATGACCAGATTGTTATTATTTTTTTTTTAATATTTATTTATTTATTTATTTTTAATTTTCGGCGGACACAACATCTTTGTTTGTATGTGGTGCTGAGGATCGAACCGGGGCCGCATGCATGCCAGGCGATCGCGCTACCGCTTGAGCCACATCCCCAGCCCATGACCAGATTCTTGATGCATTGAAACAGCAATGAATTTGTTCTGATCTGTTAGAGAGCAATAGATAATTAATAACTTAGCCTTTGGGCTGGGGCTGTAGCTCAGTCGTGCTTGCCTTGCATGTGTGAGGCACTGGGTTCGATCCTCAGCACCACATAAAAATAAGGATATTGTGTGTCCATCTACAACTAAAAACATTTTTTAAAAAATAAATAAATAGGGGCTGGGGATGTGGCTCAAGCGGTAGTGTGCTCGCCTGGCATGCGTGCGGCCCGGGTTCGATTCTCGGCACCACATACAAACAAAGATGCTGTGTCCGCCGATAACTAAAAAATAAATATTAAAAATTCTCTCTCTCTCTCTCTCTCCCTCTCTCACTCTCTCTTTAAAAAATAAATAAATAAATAAATAAATAAATAAAAAACTTAGCTTTCTTCATATCCATCTATGAGTCCTCCCAGTGCTTCAACATTCTCTCAGTATTATTTTCTATGCACCAAAGTGTGCCCTCACCCTTGCCCCATGGTCTCCCTCCCAGAAGCCTGCCTCTTGCAACAGTTTTGCTGGTGGCTCCCTAGACCTACAGCATGGTTACTTTTGACTGGGTTTTCCCTCTCTTGAGTTGGATCCCCATTTCTTGAATTACATGTCTTTTTATTGGTTTCCTCCCTCATTTTTCTGGAGAAATTCTCCAGTAACTTCCTGAGAAAAGGTACATGAGGGATTGATTTGTTTAATCCTTGCATATCTGAAAAGGTCTTTATCCAACCACATACTTGATGATAGTTTGGCTGGGTATATTATTTCAAGCTGAAATCATTCCCCCCAACATTTTGTGGTGCTGGGGATTGAACCCAGGGCCTTGTGCAAGTAAGGAAAACACTCTACCCACTGAGTGTATCCCCAGCCTCTCTCACACAGTTTGAAGACATTTCTCCATTGCCTTCCAGCTTTTAGTGCTGCTACTGGTGAGCTGATGAACCCACAGCCTTTTTGACCCTCAGTCTTTTACATAAGACTCACTTTTCCTCTCTGGATGTATAGGACCTTTGATTTATCCCTGGTGACCCCACCCCAACCCCAACCCCAACCCACAGTAGTGGGGAATAAATCCAGGTATTCTCAGCCTTGGCCCTTTTTATTTTTTGAGACCGAGTCTTACAGCGTTTCCCAGGCTGGCCTCGAATTTGTGATCCAGGATGATAGGTGAGTCCCACTGCATCTGGCAAAACTCCATGGTACAGGTGTTCTATTTGCTTATTTGCAGGGCTGGGAGTTGAACCTAGGACCTTGTGCATGCTAGGCATGTGCTCTACCACCAAGCGACATCCCAGGCCTCTGTGGCCATAATCTTACTGTTTAGAAGCAACATCCAGGTCTGGTCTGCACTCGGGGGCGATTAGACAAGGGCCTGGATACCAGAAGACAGGGAATCAAGGTGGTCACACTGTGGCTGTCTACCCCAGGGCTCCAGTCCCTCTGCAAGCGGGCCATCCTCTGGTCTCCTTCCTTCCCCCTCAGCACCCAGGGCCCAGTCCCAGCCTCACTTTATTCTCCGGTAGCCCAGGACGTGGGTGCTTTGGGCTGGCACACGTGCTTGGTAGCTGCACCTGCTTCTTTGCTGAGCCCTGTCAGTTTTGTCTTTCTCATCTGAGGTCATCTCCCCTTTTGAGTTTATTTCTTTCATCCTTTGCCATGATTTTCATGAGGTTTCCAGAGGAAGCAGAGAGAGGTATGGGGTTTATTCTCGGTGTTTGCTGGACATGCCGCTCCACCACTAAGCCTCCCCATCCAGCAGTCCTCACTTTTGCTGTGATCTTCCCTGCCCCACCCTGCCGGTCCCCTCATTCCCGCCTCTCCACTCGGCCACGCCCACCCAGGCACAGGGCCTCTGACTGCTCCCCTGCCTGCTCCTCAGCCTGACCGGGAGCTTCTAGGACATTGGGAGCCCCTCCCTGCCTCTGTGCCTTTCCCTCTCTGTACCTCCTCCTCATCCCGCCCACCTGCCTCCTGGCACCTCTCCCTGGTGACTCCTATCCATCTCCTGTCTGGACACCTCCCCTGGGAATTCTTCTGTTCATGCTGCCAGGAGAGCTCCAGCTCTTCATCCTAGTTAGCCCACCACAGCCAGGACCTACCAGGATTCTACTGAGAGCAGCAAAATGGGCATCACACCCATCTCCCTCACTGTCCCCAGGAAGCCACTTCAGGGTGGGGCAGCACCAACCCACGCGGTGTTGCATAAGGAAGCAAGATTCTTTTCTTTCCAGACTGGCAGAGCCCTGGGAAGGCACGGAGGCCAGGGGGATCTACTAAACACCCAGAGCGGCTCGGCACCCCTGCTGTGGCCCCTCATGCAACTGGGCTGAAATCCAAAGGCTGCTTGCAGCCCACAATCCTCCTGGCTCTCTGCTCCCTGCCCCCATGGTGTGCTTCCTTCCAGGGAGCTCTGGAATCCTTGTCTCAGGGCCAGGGGCTTAGAGCACTTTCTTCCCCTTCCCCCACCCCTTCAGTAGTCCTGCACTGACACCCTGCCTCTCTCAATTGCTCCCGCCCAGGGAGGTGGCCACAGATCACCTTTGTAACTGACTCAGTGTGGACCCAGGCTTCCTGCTCCCCCACCCCCTCCCCAACTGTAAGGCAGACCTGGGGTCTGGGTTTGTGTCACTCAAGACATGTCTGGAGGCTCAGAAAGCACCTGTTGAGAGAAGCAAGAAATATAGAAAACTGGACCCAGTGCAGAGGGAGAGGGGGCAGCCCACTCTGCCAGCTCAGGGTAAATGAAATCCATCCAGTACACTTGGGGTCAGGTGGGCCCCCAAGACTCTGAGTGGCCTGGAGCCAATAAGCTGAAGGACCAAGGCCAGGGCAAGTCCAGCCTCAGACCTGGATGTGCCCAGGGTCTCTGGCATCAGGACTGCTCTCTGCAGCTCACCATCTCCCTCTTGGATGAGCTCCATGTCTGAGGTGGCCCTGATATTACCAAGTCACCACTCCAGGCTCCTGCCTGTAGGGCCTAGCTCTTCTCCAAACTACAGGGGGTATGCTGAAGGCCAGGCTCAGAACCAGGAGGGTAGGGAATCACCCACCACACTGTGGCCAGCAGCACGGACCAGTGGGGTCTTATGGGAAGAAGGAGACCAGAGTGGGATCGATCCTCAGGCCCCAAGAGGCCTAGCTGCAGAGAGCTCTCAGGCCACTGAGCCAGTGTCTGCATGCAGGTGGGGAGTCCCAGGATGCCAGAGGCACAGCCTAGGAACCAAGACAGAGGTGGAGAAAGGAGCAGGCTAGTGTGTCCCTTCCTGACCCCCAGGACACCAAAAAAAAGGACCCACTCCTGGCTGGTGGTGAGTCACTAAGAAGGCTTGAAGGATAAGGTGGGCCTGCCAGAGCTGGCAAGGTGTTTGGAGTGGGCCCCAGGGCAGGAGAGAGAGCTTAAAGAGTTAGATCCCTGGTTCTGATTAAAACACTGCTCTGACCCCATTTGCTGCCTGTAAAATTGATCCATCAGTCCCCTCCCGGCAAGGCCAGGGACTCAAGACAGGGCGGGGAAAAGCCGGGCTGGGACAGGGTTCAAAGTCCTCACTGAGTCTCTCCAGGGGGAGGGGAGCCCGCCCTCTGTAGGCTGCGGAGCCGCTCACCGCTGGCCCCCAGAGGTCGAGCCCGAGTCCCCCGGCCACGGCCCCCACCCGCAAGTCCGGGGGATGCAAATGCCCCATCCCGACCCCTGCAGGCCACTGAGCCCGGGGGTCCAAACCGTCCCCCGCGGGGGCGCACGCCCAGCCCCGCGCCGGGGAGTGGACAGAGGCCACCCCGGAGTGGGGTCCGGGACACGGTCATCTGTGGGTGTGGCTTCCTGTATTTTCCGAGGTGGTTTTCTCTCTGCTTCTTCCAGCGAAGGTGTCACTGTTGGTGATGGACGACAACACGCCCTCCCAAGAAAGAGGCAGGCGCGCCGCAGGCGTGGAGGCTCGGCGCCCATTTCCCGGGCCCGGACGCCGAGGCCGGCTGCGCTGGGCACTCGCGGGGGCTGGGCGGCGGCCAGGGCCTGCGGGTCCGCGTGGCCAGGAACAGTCAAGCCCGCCCTCCTGGCCCCGAACCCGGGCCGGCCGCGCGCCCCTTGCCCGCCGGGCGCCGGAGGAGGCTCTCGGATTTCAACGCGCCCGGTTCCCGCAGCTTCGCGCAGATGTTCTCCCGCGGGGCCTCCCGGGCCGCCTTTCAGGGGCCCGTGGCCCTTCGGGGTCCGAGTCGGCGGTAGCAGGCGCCATCCCCTCCTGGTCCGCTCAGTGAGCACCTGGCGGGGATGCGGAGCCCCAGGGCCGGCGCCGAGAGGCTGGGTCCCCTCTGGTGTGCCGGGACCCCGCTGGCCCGGCCTTCTTCCTGCCTCCCAGTGCCTCCACAGGGAGAAATTATTTGCCTCCTGTGACAATGGAAGAAACGGAGGCCCAAAGAGGTTAGGTCACTTTGTCACCTTGAAGAAGGAAGGAGCTGGACGTTTGAAGAAGGGATGATGGCAGTTTAGGCAGGGGAACAGCTAGCGCAAAGGATCGGGGTGGGCCGCGGATGCAGGGGCTAGAGATGGAGGTGGAGGCAGACAGCAAGGCTGGGTTGGAGGATGAGGGCCCAGGAAACCGGATGCATCTGTGCAAGGTCAGTGGAGGCTTGCTCAGCTGGACTTCGGAGAACTCGGTGGGAATAACAATGGTCAGAGTCCAGTGTTTGCTGGAGAAATCTTTTTGTTTGTTTTGTTTTTGTACTTGGAATAGAACCCACTGAGTGCTACATCCCCAGGTTGTTTTTTTTTTTTTTTTTTTTCTTTTTTCTGGGACAGAATCTCCCTAAGTAGCAGGGGCTACCTTGGGATCCTCCTGCCTGAGCCTCCCCAGTCCCTGGGATTATAGGCCTGTGCCACAGTGCCTGGCTTGCTGGAGAGATTCTAAGGTCAGTCAGGAGGGGCAAAGAGGACCATTGGCTGGGGCCTGTGACACTGATGAGTGCTGGGAGTTTTATCTGGGGGAAATCAAATGTCTGCATTGGCGGGAAATAGGCTGGATTTTAAAGCCTGCTCTGCACAAATCCCTCATGTGCACTCAGAAGGTTTGGAAATGGTTTGAGAGGCCTGGTGGGCTCCCTGGAGGAGGAGGCACCTGGCAGTATGCTAGCCTGGCCAATGGAGGGCAGCCCGGTGGCTCCATGCAGCCTACTGTCTCCTAGGGCAGCAGGTGCTGAGGGCAGACAACAGCAGGCAGGGAGCTGGGCAGGGTGTTTGGTAAACAGGTTGGACAGGAGTCCTCTGGGTGGGCCTCATGTGAAAGGCCACATGTGGGCATCAGCTTCTGTGGGTCTGGGGTGGCTTTGGCCCACTGAGAAGGTAGAGTGTGTGGCCACAGCCAGGACAGGCCCTAACTCCCACCCACCACCCAAACAGAAACCTCTGCCCCTCCCCCTGCCTAGCGCTGAGCCCTGTCTGCCTTAGCAGCCCCCTGCGCCAGGCTGGGGGGGAGGGGTCTGCACCACAACTCCCCCACCTCCCCTTCCTCTCTCCCCTCCCTTACCCTGCCCTTGGCTTCCCCACCCCTCAGCTGCCTACTCGGTCTTTCTTGGACATTCTTGTCCACAGAGCCCTTGGGCCCTGGCCTCAGCCCTCTTCTGCCCAATTGGAATCCCGCTGTCCTGGGGCGAGCTCCTTTCTCTGGGATTCCTCAAGACCTCCTTTGCTCCCTCCCCTGCTTAGAGTCTCCACAGGGCTGACTCTGAGCCTACCTCCTCCTGAACTTCAGACCCAAATATGATCCCGTGGGACACACACACCCATGTCTGGCGGGCCCCTCAGGCACAGCATACCCAGCCCAGCTTCCTCCTTGGGTTCAAACCCTTGTGGATTGGAATCCCCACCAGCTGCAGGTCTTGGGGGCTGTAGGATATAAGAACAGGCTACTTTCCCTGTGCCTGGTGAAATGGGGAAAATATCAGAGTGACCTCCCGGCAGTGGGGAGGGGTCACATGAAGTTCCCCATGTGACCCAGGGAAGAGGTCAGTGATGGCCTCTCTGACCCTTATCTAGCTCCACCAGGACTGTTGCTGGGTAGGAGGTGGCCTCCCAAGGCCCTGGGGTCCTGCCTCCCCAGCTCCTCCACAGGCATGGGTAGGGAGGTTGACCTGTGAGCAGAGCAGGGCAGAAGTGACAGGGCTCACTTTTTTTTTTTTTTTTTCCATTTATTTTTTAGGTGTAGATGGACACAACACAGTGCCTTTATTTTTATGTGGTGCTGAGGATTAAACCCAGGTCCCGCCCCTGCTAAGGGAGCGCTCCACCGCTGAGCCACAATCCCAGCCCCAAGGGCTCACGTTAGGTTAAAAGAGATTGACTTCTGTTTTGGGGTGACACGACCCCTCCACCATCTTGCTCTCTGGCTGGGAGAGATGCCAGATGCCACGCCCAGCAGCCCAAGGAGAAGTCCACATGGCCAGAGCCTGAGGCCACCAACAGTCTCATAGATGTGCTGAAAAGCAGATCTCCCCAAGGCAAGCTACAAATGGCTGCCTGCTGTCCCCATTGCAGACTGCAAGACCCTGGATTAAGTGGGCCAAATGTGTTTGGTTCCTGACCTGCCTGGTAATAAATGAGATAGTAAATGTTTCATTTTCAGCTGCTGAGTTTTAGGGTGATTGATCATGCAGCAATAGATGCCTAAGAAAGAAGTTGATTTAAAAGCCACACTTGGCCAAGTGCAATGGCACATGCCTATAATCCTAGTGGCTGAGGCAGGAGGATCGAGAGTTCAAAGCCAACCTCATCAATGGCGAAGTGCTAAGCAACTCAGTGAGACCCTGTCTCTAAATACAAAAATGGGGCTGGGAATGTGGCTCAGTGGTGAAGTGCCCCTGAGTTCAATCCCTGGTACCCATCCCCCCCAAAAAAAAGCCACACTTGAAGCATTTTGATGTCACTCATGTAGGAATTGACAACCTTGGCTGGTGCATCTGCAGTCTCCTCTCTGCTTGCAGGGAGGTGGGCTTTGAGACCTCCATGACTGGCAGTCTTTGGTGGTCTGCTTCCACTTCTGTAGATGCAGAACTTGAGGACTAGGAGAGAGTCCTCTATACTCAGGAGCCTCCGGGATTTGTACCCTTCCCCACCTTACAACCGTCTCCTCTATACCTGATTCTATAGGAATTTTTTTTCCAGTACTGGGGATTGGAGCCAGGGTCACTCTGCCACTGAGCTACATTCCCAGGCCTTTTCTTTATTCTTTTTGAAACAGGGTCTTGCTAAATTTCCCAGGCTGGACTGGAATTTAAGATGCTCCCTCCTCAGCCTCTGGAATGCTGGGATCACAGCCCTGGGCCACTGTGCCTGGTTTCAATAGCAATTTTTTGTCTGTTTACCCCTGAGTTGCATCCCCAGTCCTTTCTGCTTTTTTTTTTTTTTTTTTTTTTTTGAGACAGGTTCTCACTAAGTTGCTTAGGGGTCTTGAATTGAATTTACGATCCTCCTGCCTCAGCCTTCTGAGTTGCTGGGATTACAGGCACGCACCACCACGCCCAGCTCTTCAATGACAAATTTAAAACTAAATTACTTTTAACAAATCTTTCCAAAATATCAACCTAGGGAGAGAACAACTCTGTATTTTTGCACTTGTTCTGGCAGCTTGCATAATATTTGATGAACAAACCCATTAATGTGTTTCATAGGTATGAAGAGTTGGGAACAAAGCATGTGGCCCTCAAGGGGTGGGACTGAGGCTCAGGGAAGTGGTGCTTGTGGTGGTGGTGGGGGGGGCTCTAGGAGCTCCTGGGATGGCACCACTGCACTGGTATGGATGGGTGCTGTGCCCTTTGGAGAGTGTCAGGAGGATCCCGGGTGCTTTGGGGGTGGGTGGGAGGCACTCAATGCAGCAGCTGGCTTAGTGCCACTGGGTCAAGAGAATGTCTGCTGCAGGTGCTTTGGTCTCTCCAGCTTCTGGGGCCTCTTAAGGCCTAAATCTAGAGAACGTCTCTGACTAACTCCTCCCCGTTGACCTCCATATTCCACCAGTCGCTAAGTCTCCAAGGTTATGCCTCCCACTTTTCTGAGCCCATTTTGTTCCTCTCAGGAGCCTTCCTCTCCAGCTCAGAGGCTGCCTTGGGCTCTGCCCCTCCCACGAGCTGCAGAAGTGTCCCTTCAGGCTCGCTGCCTCCCAACCCACCTGGTTGCTGCCCTCTGAGCGCAGGCTTTCCCACCTGGCTCCAGGTGCTGCCCGGCCACGCCCCCTGCCCCTGCCCCCCTGGCGGAGGATGTGCTGGGGCTCTGGGTCTACCAGCTGGGGTAGGAGGTGGCCTCCTCTGAGGCTCCTCTGAGCCTCCCTGTTGTCCCAAAATGGGGATAACAAGCAATGCTGGCCACCCTTGCCCTTGGCTGAATCCTGGGAGGATTAGATAACAGAGATAAAAGGGCTCTAGAACTTTTAGAAGGGCTGTGTTATTGTTTTTATTATTATTATCATTATTGTTATTATTATTATTATTTAAAGTCAGCATTTTTTTCTGTTTATTTAACTCTATTTATTTATATTTTATGTGGTGCTGAAGTTTGAACCCAGCGCCTCACACATGCTAGGCAAGCGCTCTACCACTGAGCCCCAGCCTAGCCCCACTATTATTATTATTGTTATTACTGTCCTGGTCCTCACCACTCAGAAAACCACATGGTCAGAATCATAGATGGCTATTAAAAAGGGCCAAACATGGCAGGCTTGGGGCGGAGCTCAGAGATGGAGCGCTGGCCCATGGGAGAGGCCTGGGTTCAATCCCAGCACCAAGAAGGAGAGCGCCAGAGTCCACTAGGTCCTTCTCCAGAGCCCCAGGGAGGGTAGGAGGAGCAAGGAGGGACGATGGGCAGACCCCTGTAGGTCAGGTGGGGAGGAGGAGGCCTGCAGGCCCACTTGGCCTCCTTCCTGGTGGGTGGTGGCCAACCAGGGCCTGCAGGGCTTTGAGGGGCCACTAAAAATTTTTAATTTCTTTTAAAATCAGAAGGATAAAAATGAATTTTTAGGATGAACAAAGTGCTCTAATACATAATGTTGATATATTCACCTTTATACCGATGCATCAGAAAATTAAAAATTCACATTTTTTTATGGAAGAAAAGGTTGAGGAAAGCAACAGAAATGGACCCAGGCTCTGGGGATGTGGTCATGTGGCACAGTGGCAGAGCCCTTGACCAGCATGTACAGGCCCTGGGTTTGATCCCCCAGAGTGCAGCAAAGAAAGAAAAGAAAATCAATATAGGCCTGAGCCAGAGCAAGGATCTGTGGTTGTTGTTGTTGTTGTTCTGGGGATTTAACCTGGGGCACTGAGCCCCATCTCCAGCCCTTTTCATTTTTCATTTTGCATAGGTCTCCGCAGGCTGCCTGGAACTCCAAACCATCCTGCCTCAGCCTCCCGAGGCTGGGGTCATAGTCAGGTGCAGCTGGGCCCTGCTACTCTGGGCTCTTACCTCTGAAGTGGGTGGGACTGCATGAGCCCTGGGGAGAGAGGCCCTGCAGTGCTCCTGGCCGTGGCTTCCTCCGTCCATCCATTCCTCCAGCGGGGACCTCTGGTCCCTGACCTGGCACTAGGGACACACCCTGAAGAAGGCAGGCAAGGTCTGGGTGTACAGGGATGGAGAAGGGAGACAGAACACTGCTAGGCAGACACGAAGAGGCTTTTCGACAGCCACACTGCGGCCCAAGATCCCTTCATCCCTACCCAGCAAGAGGCTCTGGGAGCTGAAGCCAGATGGACCAAGGGGCTGTGGTGAGCACTGTCCATGCCCCTGCTGGGGGCACCTGGGAGCCAAGAGCACTGCCCATGGCAGTATAAGAGCAGGGGCGGCTCACGTCAGCAGCCCCAGAGTCGGCCCTCACCACCTCCTCCACTTGTCCTGGCAGCTCGGCATCTTCTGAGCACGGGTGCCCTGGATGCTTGCCTTGAATCCCTGGGGACAGGAGCAGCTCACTCACCTGCCTTCCAGGTGTGGGGCTTGCAGGGGGGAAAGGGGGACATAGAACTGTTGCCAGGTCCTTGCCCTGGCACAACTTGGCCACCTCAGCCTCTGGCCCAGGCCTCACAGGGTGGCCTCTCCATCTTGGGAATGTGTTGCTGAATCCAGAAGATGCTGAGGCAGAACTGGGTGGGGGGGGCAGGACAAGCTCAAGTGTGTCCCAGTGAGATGTATCAGCCCAAGGACCCCCAGCCCATGCCCCCTACCAGACATACATGCCCTGGTGGGAAGCCTGTACTGGTCACCAATACATCTCAGATGCAGGTGTACACTTACCGTGTGGTGACACACATGTGGCCAGTGAGCAGATCCACAGCAAGTAGAACAAGAAATGCTTTTGCCTCTGGGTTTTGGCCTCCTTCATTCTGAACTCTGACCTGCCAAGCACCCCTGGTGCGGACCACAGGGAAGAGCCCACCTTGCTCAGAGGCCCTGCCTGGCTGGCCTCCCCCAGCCCTGAGGCTTGGTCCCTGGTCCCATCAAGGCCTCCTGGGAGTGGGCCCAGTGAAGAGGTCTCACAGGCAGCCCCGAGGGTCACCCCTGTACCCTGATGGCCCTCCAGTCTGCTGGAGAGCAAGGTGGGGACAACACATGGGGGTGGCTGAGGAGCCTGGTGAGCCCCAGAGGGAGGGAGCCCCAGGGGCCGGTCTCTCTCTCTGCCAGGCCTCTTGCCAGGCTCCCTGCCAACTCCCCCCAGCACCACCCCCGACATGCCTGCAGGTCTGGCAGTGTCTTACTTTCAGTCGAAAAGGAGGCTCCAAAGTGTGTCTGGAAACTTGGGGGCCTAGGAGGTCCAAATCCCATGGGCCTCAGTTTCTCCCAGGAAAACGGGCCCAGAGCCAGAGAGATGGCGGGGGTTCAGGCATGTATGTTCCCTTCCCCAGGCCTGGCAGGCTGTGGTCATCCTTGGCAGGAGTCAGCCATCCCCAGGAGGGGCAGGAGGAGGAGAACAGATGGGAGGCAGCAGCTCCCACTCCCTGGGACTGGGCTCCATCCATCCACCCAATCCAGAGAGCCTGGTAGATTAGGGCAGTGGCCTCCAGGCCTCTTCAGGGCAGCCTGTCCTGGCTCACAGTGACAGGGAAGGGGAGGGAGTAGTCTGAGGTTGCCATTCCCCCACCTCCCACTCCAGGGCACTCAGGGAGCAACTCCAGGCCTTGGGTCTCAGCCTCCCTTTTACAGAATGAAGGGCTCAGCTGGAGGTGCAGCTCAGCAGTCAGGCACTTGGGCAGGCTGCTGGAGGCTCTGGGTTTGATCCCTAGCATCAAAACAATAATAACAATAACACTAATGAGGGGCTTCTGATCCCATCTGCCAGCTCTGGGCAGGAGGGGACATGAAACGCTTAGACTTTAAGAACTCCAGAGTCTACCCACCCAGCCCCTCTGCGTTTGCCTCCTTCCAAGAGAGAAGACAGGCTTTGGTGTCTATGTCCTAATACCTGGGCCTTAAAACTAGGTCCCGGAATCCACGCGTGCAGAGAGCTTGGGCTGCGCAGGGGCCATGTGAACTTGGTCACTCTCTTTCCCTCTCAGGGCCACAGTGTCAGAAGTGAGGCTGGGCAAGCTGGAGGAGAAGACCTGAGCCCCCAGGGACAGGTTGGGCTGGCACAGCACCTGTTTCAGCCCTGCCCCAGGGCCGGGGGGCGGTGGTTTAGCTACACAGGACCGAGCTGAGCACAGGCCTGGCATTTCACATGACCCACTGCCCTCCCCAGACCTCAGTCTTGGGCCTGCAGATTGGGAACAACCCCACCTTGAGGGCTGTGGTGAGGACCAGATTATACCAGTCAACTGCCCAGGATACACAGCCCCCTCCCCTTTCCAGGTTGCAGGACATGGTAGGGCCAGCAGAGCTGGGCATGGCAGAGTAGTCTCCTTTCTCCATTCCAAGGGTGGGGTGGGGGGCTGGGAAAAGTTCCAAAGTGCCGCAGTCTGGCTGGGCATGAAATCATGAGCCACTCACAGCTTTGTAGATTCAAACAGCAATTCTTTATTCCCGAACTCACAACGGCCCTCTCCAAACACGTTCTGGGGAAATCCACGTTCTTTTCAAAACCACCTCCTCTGCCTCCCAAAAACTCTCTGAATCCCGGGAGAACTCAAGGGGAACTCAGGCAGCAGGATACGCCCTATTCCCAGCAGGAATAATCTTAAACCTGGAACCGCCCTAAACCCGGATTGTCCTAAACCGGGAACACCCTAAATCCAAGGAGAGCCTTAAACCCTGATCCGCCCTAAACCCGGATCCGCCCTGGTCCTTGAGCAAGGTCACCTTACATGCAATGTCACTGCAAAATGTCTAAGGCAAGTCCTATTTCCAGGAGTCCTTCCACTAAGCAACATGGGGTACGCTGGCAAGGAAATTGTCATACCTACTTGGCTGATGGCTCTCAGCACCAAAGCAGTGGCCCAGCTGGTGGGGAGGGGGGGGCATGGTGTGTGCATGAGGAGGTCTTGCCCTCTCCCATTTGCCTGGCAGCCTGGGAATGTGAGGCGGGGCCTCTGGACACCTGCAACTCCAGGCCCATCACCTCAGGATGGGGAGGCTGGGTGGGCAGTGCCTGCCCATGAGGGGGTGGCCTCCCTCCGTCTCCCCAGATGCAGGGGATCTCTCCCTCAGCCCGCCTGCCTCAGGCTCCAGCCCTTCCCACACCTGTGTCTGCAGATGGCTCCTCCCTCTGGCCCAGGCAGGGTCAGAGTCACCTGGCAGCCCCATGCCTTTGTACCCCTGCTGGGAAGCTCTTCCCTCCCTCCCATCTGCCCACTTGGCAGGTCCATCCTGCCCCAAGGTTAGCATGGCCCTCGCTTCTCCCACTGTATCATGGGCCCCTGGGTTTGCAGCCGCCGAGCTATGCCCTATCTCAGGCTTCCCAGGCCTTCCCCAGGCTGGCGCTCCCTGAGGGCAGCCCTGCAGACTATCTTTGGTGAACAGAAACAGATCAATAAGCAATTCACGGTCCTGCAAGAACCCCAGTGTTCCTACATTTCACTGACAAGTGGCTCAGTGACATTAAGGGACCGGAGTGGCAGTGCTGGGATCTGAAGTGAGGCAGTGGGTCTCCAGTGGGCCTTCTCTCCATGGAGAATCTGCCCTTTGCCCTGAGGAGACCCAGGCGAAGCCATCGTGGCCTCCAACAGGGCTCACAGACCCAGGGAGAGACCCCTGGTTTTGCCCTGGAGGAGGGGCAGCTGGCCTGCTTCCTCTCCCAACCAGGGGCCCACGAGAGGGGCTCAGGTCTTAGGAGAGCAGTTTTTCCCCTGGCCTGGGCCCACTTAGAGTGCAGAGTGCCTGTGGTCCTTGGTCTGCCTGGGGACAGGGTTGGGCAGCTGGGCCCAGGACTTGACACCCCAGAAGGGACCGTACTGGATACCTCTGATGCTCGTGACCCACCCACCACCCTGAGGTGCCCTGCTGTGGACTCCAGTCCCCTTGGGGGTTACCTGTCCACAGCAGTTGAGCAGGTAGGGGACCCCAGGAGGCCTCTGCTTGTCAGCAGCCCTAGAGCACCTGTATGGCAATTGCCAGGAGCTGGTCACTTGTGTCCTGTGGGAATGCAGGTGGTGGGCCCTCACCCTGCACCCTCCCCAGCCTCACCAGGAGCAGTGGCCAGGGCCCCCCAGTTGGTCAGGGCCAGGCAGAGAGACATACAAGAAGCTCTCACCTTGCCCATCAGCGTCTCTGGCTTTCCTCAGTGCTAACCATCCCAACAGCTCCTCCTAACCACCTCCAGGCTCTTATGGAGGATCCCATGTAGCCCAGCATGGCCGTGCACACCTGTAATCCCAGTGACTTGGGAGGCCAAGGCAGGAGGATTAGTGAGTTCAAAACCTTAACTACTTAGAGGATCTCACTTAATGCTTACAATCCTGATTCTGCATATGAGAAAAGTGAGGCATAGAAAGGTTGTGGGATTCATCTGAGGTTGCACAGCTTGTACATATAGGAGCTGAGATTTGAGCCAAAGCTGTCTGACACAGAATCCTTGCTTGAAACCCCATCTCATAGCAGGGGGAATGTCCTTTCCTCCCTGGGCCTCTCACCCCACCCCACAGTGAGTCCAGGCATCCCTGGGGGACTCCACAGGCCTGGAGGGGGGGAGGATGTCCTCTCTGCCCCAGGTCATCCTTCTCTGCTGCTGCCTCATAGAGGTGGGGCCAAGGGAACAGGAGAGAAGGGCTGTTCCTGGTGCCGGGCAGCCAGGGTTGCCCGACTACACAGTGTATGAGTATGTCCAAGGCTCCCCTGCCCACCCTGCCCCAGCTGGCTCCCAGCCAGAGCTCCTTCCTGCCAGCACCTCCAGTCTGGCCCCCAGCACCTCAGGGGCCTGAGAACAGCAAGTGGCTTGCTGGAAGGGACAGAGTGGCCAAGGGGCCTCTGGATAATCTTGGGGAACGCAGACTGTCCACTCCACAGGGGTTCACCAGCCCCCTGGCACCACAGGCCAGACTACTGCATGTTACTTCAGCTCTTAACACCCTCAGTGTCTCTGATCCCGGTGACACATGGGCGAGGTTAGGGAGCAGAAAGCCACAGGGCTTCTGAAGAAAGGCAACTGGCTGCCCTTTGTCCCCTGCCCTGTCCCCCGGCCTTCTCAGCTCCCTCTCTGGCCAGGCCTCAGCAGCACTCTCCTACGTCTCCAGTTTTGGTCTTCTTTGCCAGCCATCCTGTGACCCTGAAAGGTTCCCCCACCTCCAGCCTCTCTGGATGGCTCCTACTGGAGGGGCACCTGGGTGTGCTGCCTGGAGGCTTCCTGCCCCCTTGGTATTCAGGACTGCAGCTCTCCTTGCTCAGATTCCAGCCACAGCCCACCACATGCTGACGCAGTCCTCCAGGCTGTTCCTCAGTTTGCAGGTTGAAAATCAATAGTTACCCTGCTGGCCTGTAATCCCAGCGACTCAGGAGTTCAAAGCCAGCCTCAGCAAAGGTGAGGCGTTAAGCAACTCAGTGAGGCCCCATCTCTAAATAAAATACAAAACAGCGCTGGGGATGAGGCTTAGTGGCCGAGTGTACCTGGGTTCAACCCCGGTACCCCCCCCCCCAAAAAAAAAAGAAAGAAAAAAAAAATCAATGGGTTTTCTACCCGTTGTGGACGATGATGGCGCGCAAATGGATGGACTTTATTTAGACGGTAGTGAGTTCAGTTTAATCCATGTCGGAGCAAACAAAATGAGTGCCTCAAACTCACGGACAGGAACGCACAGGGGGAGGCCGCCCGAGAGGGAGGGCCAGGGGCGTGGGGGCCGCTGAGGGCAGGCGAGAGGGCTGGGCTCGCCTGCCTCTGATCCGGCTCAAACTTTCCCAAGCCCAAGTCAGTCCCGCTGGCTCTGGGTGACTTCCCCCCTGTCCGCCGCTGGTCCTCCTCTTCCCGGCGGCCTGCTGAGGCTGAGGGTAGTTAGTGGCCACCGTGCGCCGCGGCCCCTCCGGGTCGGTCTTGGCGCTAGGTCCCAGGGAGGCATCCGATTGGCTCCGCTCTCACCAGGCCGCCCCTGATAGGTCCCTGGGCAGCCTATGGATGGGCTCCCCTCGGCTCGCTGGTCCAACCCGTGACGGGCAGGACAGACTCTGGGGCCTGGGCACCGGAAGTCTGGGCGGAGCTGGGGCGGGAGCTGGGGGGCCGGGCGGGAGCTTGGCGGGGCAGGAGCTGGGTCTGGGCGGGGAGCTGGGGGGCCGGGCGGGGAGCTGGGGGGCCGGGCGGGAGCTTGGCGGGGCAGGAGCTGGGTCTGGGCGGAGCTGGGCTCACAGCGCCCCCTGGTGTTCTGATGGGCCCCGGGGACCCCAGGCCGACTGAAGGCCGCGGGTCAAGGTCTGAGGATGACCGACCACCCTCCCAACCCTATCTGGAAGGGGACAAACCGCGGGAGGTGTGGGCGAGTCGAGGTCCCTGGGCGGAGCAGGAGCGCCCCGGCGCCGGTCGGCCCCTTGCAGCCCGTGCCCAGCCCGCACCCCACCCCTCTTTGATGGCTCCGCGGACTAGGAGGGCTGCGGCTCCGGTGCCTGCCCTGAACTTGCCTCAGATCTTGCTTCTCGGGTTTGGTCTTGGAGACCTCTGCGCCGGCTCTTCAGAGGGTACCCCTGCCCTTCTCCAGGCTGGAGTCAGGGAAGCTGCCCCCTCCGGGCCTGGGGAGAGGGAGGCCCTGTGTGCCTCTCCCCGAAGATCTGCTTTTCCCGAAGCGCCGCCGCGGCCGCGCCCCAAGTAGGAGCCTTCCTAATTGCCCTGCACTAATTGCCCGCTTCACCTGTGCTGCTGGGCCGGTCTCCCCTGGGCCAGGAGCTTGTTATTGGAAGTGAGCTCCAGTCTCAGTTTGCACGAGTTCAGACGGTGGGGTAGGGGATGCACTTGTGATTTGGAAGATTTGTCATTCAAGATTCCCTGTTCCCTCCGGGAGGTTCTGTAAACAACTCTCCTGCCCAGAGGGGGATTCCTGACCTGGGACGTGAAGAGGCACTAGCAGGAAGGCTCAGGGGCTGTCCCCTTGCTGGAGGCTGGGCTAGGCTCAACACTGAGCCACAGCCTCTCTGAAGGCCTAGCCCTGGTGCTTTCTTTCTTTTTTTTTTTTTTTTTTTTTTTTTTTTTTTTGCTTCAAAGAGTTTTATTGATGTATAATTTATATGCCATGAGATCTGCCCAGTTGTAAGGAAGTGTATAATCCATTTTTAGTACATTTACCAAGTGAAGCAATTCATTTTTATTTTTTGTGACACTAGTGATTGAACCCAGGGGCACCCTACCTGAACTTTTTTTTTTTTTTTTTTTTTTTTGGTACCAGGGGTTGAACTCAGGGGCACTTCACCACTGAGCCACATACTAAGCCTTTTTTTTTTTTTTTTTTTTTGTACTTTATTTAGAGACAGGGTCTAGTTGACTTGCTTAGCACCTCGCTTTTTTTTTTATTTATTTATTTTTTAGCTTCAGGTGGACACAGTATCTATTTTATTTTTATGTGGTGCTGATGATCGAACCCAGTGCTTCATGCATGCCATGCGAGCACGCTACTACTTGAGCCATATCCCCAGCACCTCGCTTTTGCTGAGGTTAGCTTGAGCTCCTCCTGTCTCTGCCTCCTGAGCCACTGGGATTACAGGTGTGTGCCACCATGACTGGCCCTTTTTATTTTTTGTTATCTTATTAGTGAGACCCTGTCTCAGGGTCTCATTGAATTGCTGAGTCTGGCCTCAAACTTGCAAGCCTCCTGCTTCAGCCTCCCCAGTAGCTGGGATTACAGGCATGCACCACCACACCCAGCTTCAATCATTTCTAGTAAACTTTCAGAGTTGTGCAATCAACACCACATTGGAGTTTCAGATAATTTATATCACACCCTCCAGGTTCCCTTGAGCCTGTGTGTAGCCAGTCCTTGCAGGCCACCATGGGTCTGCATTCTATATCTGTAAGTTCACCTTTCCTTGATGTCTTATGCACATAAGGTCACCTGTGGTCTTTCCCTCATCCAGCACAATGTCTTGGAGCCCATCCTGCCATGGCATGCCTTTTCCACTGTGTCAATATGCCACAGTTGGTTCATTTATTTACCAGTTAGTGGATGCATGGCTGTGTGTTTCCATTTTGTAGCTATTATGAATAATGCTGCTGGGCTTGATGGTGCATGACTGTAATCCCCGCTGCTTGGAATACTGAGGTGAGAGAATCCCAATGTCAATGCCAACCTAGGTAACTTAGTGAGACCCTGTCAAAAAAAAAAAAAAAAAAAGACCATGCTGGGTGCCATGGCATATGTCTGTAAACCCAGCAACTCAGGAGGTTGAGGTGGGAGGATTGGAAACTCCCCCCTTCTGATTAATTAAACAACAAGTAATGTGGCTTAAGGACCGTGCCTGGTAGGTTGTCCAGTTCAACATATGGCTCTTACCGGTCATTGGAAAACTGACCTTTAGGCGTCAGCCTCCTGTCTTAGGTTGATACCACTGCAACTGGATCATACCCGTCACTGACTACCGGTCCAGCATACAGCCATACTTGTGGATAGGTCTATGCACCAGTGGGGGGGGGGTGAGGTTCTTTGCCTCACCTCTGTTGGCCCCCAAATTTGGCCTTGGTGTCAGTGGGGGAGTGAGGTTAATGTGGCTTAAGGACCGTGCCTGGTAGGTTGTCCAATTTAACATGTGGTTTTTATCCGTCATCGGAAAACTGACCTTTAGGTAACTGACCTTTAGGCGTCAGCCTCCTGTCTTAGGTTGATACCACTGTAATTGGATCATACCCGTCACTGACTACCGGTCCAGCATATAGCCATTGGCCCCCAAATTTTAGACCATCACTAGCAGAAGGGAGGAGGATACAGAAATGCCACGACACCAAGCCAATTGACAGTTCCTTTGGAAAAATTGCATCATTGGTGACACCATCAGCAAAGATCACTGGTGACACCATCAGCAAAGATATGTCAGCATTACCACAATTTGCTGCACTAAACGTAGTTACATAGTCCAGGCAAGTTCTGTAAGCAGTTCAAAGGGGAGGAATCTATCAATCTGTCTGTCTCCTCCCAAAGTCCGTTGCCTCCCAAAGTAAGTTGACTCCTTGATTGAGCACACTTGTTGAGTTATATTTATTGGGATGAAGATAGGAATTCTGGCAATGATGCTAAAAAGACATTATCCTGAAAAGAATTATTAAATATAATGAAAAGGAAAGGTGAAAGTAAACAAACAGATCTGTTAACCTCCTTAAAAAACAATCCTTAACAGCTGTTTACCTGATTTAAATTAGTAAACAAGCAGATCTGTTAACCACCTTTAAAAACAATCCTTAACAGCTGTTTACCTAATTTACATTAAGCCATTTAAATCACGTGAATAAAAAAAAAATAATTCGGATCCATTTTCTCATGAGCGCTCCTCATATATGAAATACGCACACACAGACATACAACACAAAACACAAATGTGCAAACAAACGTACAACACATAAGATAATAATAAAGGCCTTGTAGCTTTACCTAGGTGAAATATCCATTGCAATGTTTAAAAACTCCATAGTCAAAAAAATAAAACTGATCAGAAAAACATTAACCTAGGTTTGTATGAGCTCAAAAAATAAAAATAGAACCTTATGATGTGGAAAAATGCAATAATAAAATAGATATTGAAAAAAGCATCCTGGTTAATCACAGTCGAAGGTGTAAGAATGGCCAAGCTGGAGTTCTGGATATCAGCTGTTATGGATTTGAGTCAAATCATCTTCTTTTCGATCTGTAGAAATCGTTTTGGTTAGTCTTTCTGGAATCCAAATCGGCTGCTGTTCTCCCTGTGGAAACACGCAAACAGAGCCCCGACTCCAGACAATCACTGGATCAGGACCTTTCCATTGTCCTGTTAGAATATCTTTCCAAAGAACTTTAGGCTTATGCACTTTTTTTGGATACATATGCCTTTCCGCAGCACTAAGTCCTGATGAATCCAAATTTAAAAAGTTTAGAGTAAAAAGCGTTATTTTAAGTTTATCTTTGGGGGATATATACCCCTTTCCAATTTTTAAGATTAACTAGGCTTCGAATTATGCAATCTTTCCTCCTTCACGAAGGCATCTTAACCACCTTCAAATTAACCTTTTAAAGCCTTTTAATTATCATCTATACTGTACTTTTAAATGTACTTTTTCATCACCTACAGCTTCACTATTTTAAACGAGGCTTAGATTCTGTTTAAATCGCTTAATATTAGTTTACATGGCTGCCCTTCAACCAAAGGCCTTTTTTACTCCATTAAGAAGCTTTGTCTCAATCTGCCATGTACAAATACCTTTTTTTTTTCTTTCTTCCTTTCTCAAGCTTTAAAAGTAAGTCTAGTTTCCTCAAAATCTTTTTAAAGGGCATTTCACAACTTTTTACTTTACCACACAGAGAGTATCTCATCTAGAAACATTTCTTTTTCTTTTAACCTTCCATATTAGAATATATTTTCACATCTTCAATCTTTTAATATTTCTTTTCTAGCCATTAACCCTTTTTATAAATTCACATTCTGAAATAACCCTTATAAAATTTGATTTAGACAAATTACTCCACTTTAAGAAGATGAAAGACTTTCATGTTTTTTATGATACTATAATACTGTAATTGAAACCCAACTGAAACTTCTTATACTCTTTGTATGTAAATTACACCTGATAGAATCTTAACACTTAGTAACCTTGTTTCAGCAAAGACATAGACCAAAGCAATATTAAACATTTTTCCATTCACCAATTTATAAAAACACACATAATGATTAAATATATTACCTTATGGAACTTAATAAGTAAAGAGTACTTGATTTTATATTTAGTGGTTGATATTTTAACACTTTAGCTTTGTAAATTAATTAGATGTCTGTAAAAACCAAGATCTTAGACAAGCGTAGTAAACAGAATTAGCCATCTCTTTCTTGTTGAAGAAAAGTCCTTATACAGGATACCATGATGGTCCCATTGATATATTTAACAACTTCTTGTTTAAAAGCCATGGGCTGCATTTTTGTATTGTATCAACATATGCCCTAACTGTTCTTGGTCTTACTGGGGTGCCTTTTTTCTCTAACAATTTCTCTCCCTCGCTGGTGAACAACTTCAAACCTTGAGTCAACCATTTTCCCCAGTTTGCCTGAGAAAGTTCTAGGAACAGGCAACTTGAAATAAAAACAAAATAAATCAAAACAAGAACACACTGTTTTTTGAAATGCTCACCCATTCTTTCGCTCTCCTTCAGGGGCAAGTAATTTCACTTACTTCCAATTTTTATACGTTCCCCGTACGGGCCACCAGATGCCGCAGTCTCTGGCTGGGCACAAATCACGAGTCTCCACACAGCTTGTAGATTCAAACAGCAATTCTTTATTCCCGAACTCACACCGGCCGTCTACAAACACGCTCTGGGGGAATCCACGTTCTCTGCCCAAATCCACTACTCCTGGGCTTCTGTCTCCCAAAATATACTGTCTGACCCTAAGCACTCAAGAGGAACTCAGCAGCAGGATACGCCCTATTCTAAAGGGGGAACACCCTAATCTCCTATTATGCTAAACTGCCCTATTCTAAAGGGGGAACACCCTAATCACGGATCCTGCCCTGGTCCTTGAGCAAGGTCACCTTTCAGAAGTCCTTCCACTAGACAGCATGGGAGTAAGCTGGCAAGGAATTTGTCATACCTACTTGGCTGATGGCTCCCAGCAGGAAACTGTCAAAGTGTTTTTTTCTTTCCTTTTCTTTTTGGCAGGGGGGATGGAACCCAGGGTTGTTTTTACCACTGAGCCATATCCCCAACCTTTTTTATTTATTTATTTTTAGAGACAGGGTCTCACTAAGTTGCTTAGGGCCTCACTAAATTGCTGAGGCTGGCTTTGTATGTGGTGCTGAGGATTGAACCCGGGATGAGGCTGGCTTTGAACTCATGATCCTCCTGCCTCAGCCTCCCGAGTTGCTGGGATTACAGGTGTGCCCCACTGCACCCAACTGTCCAAGTGTTTGTCTAAGTCATTGCTTCTTTCTGCATTTCCACCAGCAATAAGAGTTTCAGTGGCTCCATGTTCCCGTCAACGTTACATGTTCAGTTTGTTTAATTTTAGATAGTCTGATGAGTAATTATTGGTATCTCATTGTGGCTTTAATTTGCATTTTACTGGCTAATGATTCTAACACATTTTCATGTGCTTATTAGCCATCTGCGTATCTTATTTGACAAAGGGTTCAAATCTTTTGCCCCTATAAACTTTGGGTCATGTGTATCATTAAGTTTCAGGAGCTCTTGCTATATTCCAGATATATGACATGGAAATATTTCCTTTCAGTCTGTGGCTTTTCATTTTATCAATGGATTTTTAGGAATGCAGATGTCTTTAATTTGTGGGGGGGTAAATATTTCTCTATTTTTGGCACTGGGGATTGGATCTAGAAGCACTCTACCATCGAGGCACCTCCCCAACCCTTTGTATTTTTTATTTTGAGACAGGGTTTCATTGAGGTGCCAGGCAGGACTCAACCTTGTGATCCTCCTGTCTCAGCCTCAGGAGTAGCTGGGATTACCTGTTTTGTGCTTCCACCCTGGCTAGGTCTTTAATTTTGATAAAGTCCCATTTATCAATTTTTTTCCTTCAGAGACTTAGAGAGACTGGAACTTGTGATCCTCCTGGTTTCGCCTCCCTGCCAGCATTTCCCCTGCCTGCATTGACTTGGTGACTGCTCAGTCTCCAACTTCTGCAGGGCCCTGAGGATGAGGAGCAGCAGAGGAAACAGCCCCCAGCCCCCAGCCCCCAGCCCGTCCTCCTCCAGCCACCTTCCGTGGTCCTCTGCCCTGGAGGAGCTGCCCCACCTCCTTTCCCCTGGCTGTTGTAGGGCAGGAGGAGCTCAGTTCCCTGCTTCTGTCGCCCCCCCCACCTCCACAGGGGCTCTGGGCTTGGCCAGGTGGACAGGTGACTGGTTTAGGTCACTGTTTTGGTGGTCAACCTAATACTAGCAAGTACTTGTTGTTTGTTTGTTTTTTCTAGGAATGGTTTAATATTGAAAAGTCAATCAGAGGGCTGGAGTTGTGGCTCAGCAGCAGAGTGCTCACCTAGCACGAGAGGCCCTGGGTTTGATCCTCGGCCCCACATAAAAAAAATAAATAAATAAAAAGAAATCATCAAGAAAAGTCAATCAGTACAACTCTCCATATTACTAGAATAAAGAAAAATTAAATGATCATCTCAAGGGACTGGGGTTGTGGCTCAGTGGTAACGTGCTTGCCTACCATGCGTGAGGCACTGGGTTTGATTCTCAGCACCACATACAAATAAATAAAATAAAGGCCCATCAACAACTAAAGAAATATTTTTTAAAAAATGATCATCTCAACAGACATGGAAGAAGTATTTGCTAAAATTCAATACCTATTTTATGATTTTTTAAAAATACTCTTAGCAAATAATGGAAGGATACTTTCTTTATCTGAAATAGACATCTATGAAATATCTCTAGACACATTCTTTTTTTTACATGTACTTTCTTTTTTCTTTGCATTACAATTCTTAATGCATATACCACAATTTATCATATCTCTGTTTGTATATAAGGTGTGTTGACACCAAATTCAAATCTTCATACATGTATTTTGTATAATGATGACCATCTCCTTCCACCATTCTTGCTATTCCCTTCCCCCTCCCTTTCCCTGTTGTTTTTTGAGACAGTTCTCACTAAGTTCCCGAGGCTGGCCTGGAACTTGTGATCCTCTTGCCTCAGTTGCTGGGAGGACAGGCCTGGGCCACAGCACCTGGCTCCAGTCCAGCCCTCTTGAAGAGTGGTCAGTTCACCCAAACATCCCCTTCTCGGGCTGTAAAGTCCCGTCCAGTTCACTGCTCCTAACAGGGGTCTCAAGGAAAGCACCTAGTAGCCTGCTTAGGTTCCAGCTCACCATGGTGGAAAGGAGTGGAGGACTCTAGCAACTTCTGCCAGGGACCCCAATGCCCTCCAGGGCACAGCTCTCTGCTAGGGAAGGGTGGCAGAGTGAAGGGTTGCTTTTTGGAGATCTCCATGTCACCAACTGGGACAGTACTAGACCCTTGGTGGGCTGCTAGGGTGATGTCACCAACTGGACAGTACTAGACTCTCCAATTCCCTGGGGGTTGCCTGCTAGGGGACGGTGACACTGCAGCCCGCGAGGCAGAGATGAAGCCTAGACAGTTCTTCCCCCCACCCCACCTCACCCCCCGCCTCGAGGCTGGGCGCTAGGCCGGCTGCTCGGGCTGCCTGGCCCCGGTGTATGCACCTGCAGAATGGGCCGGCTAGCGTGAGGGCAGCCGGGGAGGCAGGGAGGGCCGGGCGGGCGGCGAGGGCTCCGCAGTGGGGCGGGGTGGAAGGGCGGTCCCCGTTCCCTCTCCCGCGGGGTTAGGGTTGCCAGGGCGGAGCCCTGGGTGGTGGCGGCTCGAGGGCGGGGACGCGCTAGAGCAGGGGGCGCGCGGCGAGGCGGAGGGACCGGCCGCGGCCGCCAGGGGGCGCGGGTGCGCGGTGCAGGGCTCATGGCGATTGAGCCACCTGCGTCTCCGCCTCCGCTTCGCATCTGGCTCCTGGGCTCTGAGTCAGTCACCTTGGATACCAGGAATAACAGGTCTGCGTGATGCACAGATCGTGAAAAGTGGGAAGTTCCCCCAGGCGACAGCAACTTGTTTAGGACCGGCTGGGCCTGGCCCACCCCCACCAATGGGAAGAAAGATCCAGCAGCTGGCTGGACCCAGACTGCCCACCAGTGCCCTGCCCCCTGTCCAGGCGCCAGGCTAAGGACGGTCCTGTGTACTGGCAGCTATACTGACTAAAGTTCCTTTTCTTCTTTTCACTGTTAATTTGGGGGCAAGTGGCTAGACCTGATTTCTTGGGACGTCCGAGCGGAACCCCTGGTCCCGGACGCGGGCAACCTGACACTAGGGCTTGTCTGAGTTGTGTGACCTGGGCCCAGCCCAGTGTCCTCTGGCCTCAGTGTCTCCTCATCTTTCTCTTCTTTCCTCCTCTTTCTTGTGTTTCTTCCCTTTCTTCCTTCTTCTTCTCCTGCTCCTCCTTTTTAAAATCCCCCCTTTTTCTTTTTTTAGAACTGGGGATTGAACCCCAGGGCTTTGCAAATGTGAGGCAAACTCTTTTGCCACAGAGCTACATCCCAGTCCTCCTTCTTCTTTTTCTTCTCCTTGTCTCCTCTTCTTCTTCTTCTCCTCCTTCACTGGGGATTGAACCTAGGGATGCTCTACCACTGAGACAGGGGCTTGCTAAGTTGCCTAGGCTGGCCTGGAACTTGTGATCCTCCTGCCTCAGGCGCCTTAGCTGGGATCACAGGCTTTTGCCACTGGGCCTGGCCTCAGTTTCCCTCCCACTCACTTACTGCAAACCGCAGCTATTTATCCAGCACCCACAGGGGACAATGGAAATTGAGGCGGGAGATGCAGAGGAACTGGAGGCACATGTGCCCAGCCACCTCTCAGCCCCTCCAGCCCTGGGATGTTCGAGGCTAGAGTGGAGGTGCTGCAGCACCACCCCTGCAGGCAGCCCCCAGACCTGAGCAGAGGGACACACCTGGCCCAGGCCAGCCCAGCTCCAGAAGCACACGGCTGGCTTTGCTCTAGCCCTCCCCAAGCCCTGTGGGTTAGTTGAGAGTCCAGAAAGGGAGGCTATGCCTGTGAGGTCACAGGGTCCTGCAGGAATCTAGGCCAGTTGCTGGGAGGGTCGGGAGGAAGCAAGCTGGCCTTCTCTGCCCTGTCTTACTGCCCCTCCAACTTCAGGGCCCCCAGCATGGTCAGAGCTATCATCCACTGGGAGAAGTCAGGCAGGTTTGGGTCTTTGGGCCAGCATCTGGGCTGGACCACCTCTGAGCCTCTCTACTGGGGCCCAGCATGCCTGGGATTCCCATGCTGCCCTAAATGAATCAGTTCTTCCTGCTCCCAGCCCTGCAGGGCATTCCCACCCCCTCCTACTCCTAATCCCAGAACTTGTGTCAGCCCTCCACCCTTGAAGGCAGGGGATCCCACCCATCTGCCTGTTTTACTCTTTTTTTTTTTCCTTGGTAGTGGGAATTGAACTCAGGGACATTCAACCACTGAGCCTCACCCCCAGCCCTATTTTGTATTTTATTTAGAGACAGGGTCTCACTGAGTTGCTTAGGGCCTCCCAGTTGCTGGGGCTGGCTTTGAACTCTTGATCGCTGGGATTGCAGGTGTGGGCTACTCCGCCCGGCCATGATTCAGTTTCTGTACTTACTCATCAGTGTCTATGGGCAACTTCTACCCTCCTGACCCCAGCGGTGGGCGGGCGAGGAGAACTTCCCCTTGCAGGACACCAGTAGAGCAGGTCAGGGAGCACCTCCAGCCTGAACCCAGGCCCTGCTCACTTCCTGGGAAGAGCATTCCAGAGAGAGGGACCAGCACCTGCAAGGTCTGAGGCCTGAAAGCCAAGAGCTCCAGGGGAGGAGGACGTCATCTCTTTGGAGAGGGGCAGCCAGGGAGGGCTTGGGAAAGAGGGGTCCACTGGACTGTGGTTGTGGCAGGTCCCTCAGGCAGCAGGAGGCTGAGGCTGCCCTGGGAGGTGGGGTTGCCCAGTGAGGAGGGGTGGGGTCAGGACACTTGTCACAACTGTCACCTTCCTTGACCAGTGATGCAGGTCACAGGGACTCCTCTTCATCTCTCCTTCAGAGTCTTCCCTGCCCTCCTACCTCTGGTCCTTAGAACAAGCTCCAGGGGCCTGCTGTTAAATGGATTCATGAGTGGAGCTGCTCAGAAGTACTGGCGGACAACCCAACTCCCCTGGCCAGTGATAGAGGAGCCCAGCCCACCATCCCAAACTCTGCCAGCCTCCATCTTGTGAGGGGGAACTTCTAGGGCAAGGGATCTCAGCCTTCATCAGCCTTCCCCGAGTCCAGAACCTCATTAGGGTTGTTAGGAACGCAGGAAGCCACAGCCCTCCCCTCCTGGGATGGCGTGAAATTCACAGGGTTCAGCTGGGTGCAGGGGAGCACTTCTATGAGGCAGGAATTTCGAAAATTGGAGGCCAGCCTCGGCAGTTTATCGAGACCCTGTCTCAAAAAATAAAAAAGGCTGGAAAGCAGTATGGAGATTTCTTGGAAAGCTGGGAATGGAATCACCATTTGACCCAGCTATTCCCCCTTCTCGGTCTATTCCCTAAAGACCTAAAAAGAGCATCCTACAGGGACACTGCTACATCGATGTTCATAGCAGCACAAGATGCCCTTCAGTAGACGAATGGATAAAAAAAATGTGGCATTTATACACAATGGAGTATTACTCTGCATTAAAAAATGACAAAAATCATAGAATTTGGAGGGAAATGAATGGCATTAGAGCAGATTATGCTAAGAGAAGCCAGCCAATCCCTAAAAAACAAATGCCAAATGTCTTCTTTGATATAAGGAGAGTAACTAAGAACAGAGTAGGGACAAAGAGCATGAGAAGAAGATTAACATTAAACAGGGATGAGAGGTGGGAGGGAAAGGGAGAGAGAAGGGAAATTGCATGGAAATGGAAGGAGACCCTCAGGGTTATACAAAATTACATACAAGAGGAAGCGAGGGGAAAGGGAAAAATAATACAAGGGGGAGATATGAACTACAGTAGAGGGGGTAGAGAGAGAAGAGGGGAGGGGGGAGGGGGGAGGGGGGATAGTAAAGGATAGGAAAGGCAGCAGAATACAACAGACACAAGTATGGCAATATGTAAATCAATGGATGTGCAACTGATGTGATTCTGCAATCTGTATACAGGGTAAAAATGGGAGTTCATAACCCACTTGAATCAAAGTGTGAAATATGATATATCAAGAACTATGTAATGTTTTGAACAACCAACAATAAAAAAAATTAAAATTAAAATTAAAAAAAAATAAAAAATAAAAAAGGGCTGGGGGAGAGCTGGGTTCAATCCCTAGCACCACCAAAAAAAGTCTATAAGTTTCACCCATGGTTCTCTGAGTCTGTGGGGCTGATCATCTGACCTCGCTCACTGGGAAGTCACTGAGACAACATCTTCGAGCAGTATGTTGCCAGTGGGAACCCTTTAAAATCTACCTCAGCCGGGCAGGGGGTACATGCCTGTCATCCCAGCAGCACTGTGAGTTCAAAGCCAGCCTCAGCAACTTAGGGAGGCCCTAAACACCTTAGCAAGACCTCCCTCTCAAAATAAAAAAGGGCTGGGGATGTAGCTCAGGGGTTAAGCTCCCCTGAGTTTAATCTCTGGTATCAAAAATAAAAACAAAAACAAAAATCGAAAAAACAAACCACCACCAACAAAAAACAAACTTAATCACACCAAACAAACAAAGCGGTCTTCCTTTCCAAAAATTAAAAACATAAAGGAGAGGGGCTGGGGATGTGGCTCAAGCAGCAGCATGCTGGCCAGGCATGTGTGAGGCCTGGGTTCGACCCTGAGCACCACATACAAACAAAGATGTTGTGCACGCCGAAAACTAAAAAATAAAATATTAAAAAATTCTCTCTCTCTCTCTCTCTTTAAAACAACAACAACAACAACAACAAAAATCATAAAGGAGATATGGAGACTAACAGCATAAGGGCTCCCTGGTCCTCCTTGCTGACCCCTCCCCAGGGATTCAACGACAGATCACTGTGTGGCTTATTTTTGAAATAACAGGGCTGATTTTTCTTTTAATGCTTTTCTGTGGAAATATTAATAGTCTAGCCACCCTGTGACTGGGGCGAGTGCTTGCTGGTGGGCTGTGTCTGGGAGGCCTGGGTGGACCCATGGCTGCTATCTCCACTGGACAGATGCGGAGCTCTGAGCAGGCCCTCTGCTCTTGATAGCGGGTCACCTTCTAAATCAAGACCTGTTGAGGGTGAAGGTGCTGTTATCACTGTGCTGGGATGACAGGGATTCTCCCCAGCCTATTCCCTGGTGGTGATGGACCCATCTCCAAGTAGCCTAAGCCCCAACCATAATTGACTGACTCATACAGTGCAAGCCCAGGTGCCCGGCATGGCTGGGTCAGGGATCCCACAAGGACTAAGACAGAGATGCCACTGAACATGCCCCACATGGAGAGGAGGGGACTCCAGGCTCCAGTCTCTCACCATGCCCAGTCAGGGAGCAGGGGCTCTGCTGTGTAGAAAACTCAAGAGAGCCTGTGAGCGCCTGGGGTTTCCCATGGCTGCTCACACCTCACCTAGGCCTGGCCCACCCCTATAATCCTAGCAGCTCCAAAGGCTGAGGCAGCAGGATCACAAGTTCAAAGCCAGCCTCAGCAAATTAGCTTGGCCCTGTCTCAAAATTTAAAAAAATAAATAAATAGGGCTGGGGTTGTGGCTCAGTGGTAGAGTGCTCACCTAGCATGTGAGAGGCCCTGGGTTTGATCCTCAGCACCACATTAAAAAAATAAATAAATAAAACAAAGATATTGTGTCCAACTACAACTAAATAATAAATGTTAAAAAATAAAAATAAAAAAATGAATAAAAAAGGGCTGGGGGCATAGCTCAGTGATAAAGTGACCCTGGGTTCAATTCTCAGTACCACAAAATAATAATAATAATAATAATAATAATAATAATAATAATAATAATAGTAAGAAGAAGAAGAAGAAGAAGAAGAAGAAGAAGAAAAAGCCCATGGGGCTGGGTTGTGGCTCAGTGGTAGAGCACTCATCTGGTTTTGATCCTCAGCATCACATCAAAATACATAAAAAAAATAAAGTTATTGTGTCCATCCACAACTAAAAGAAAGCATAGCCAAGGGCCAGGTGCAGGGTGTACATGAGTAGTTCCAGCTACCCAGAAGGCTGAGGCAGGAAGATAACTTGAGCCTGGGGGTTCAAAGCCAGCCTGGGCAACAGAGTGAGACCTCCAACTTGTGTGTGTGTGTGTGTGTGTGGTGTGTGTGTGTGAGCGCATGCGCGCACACGCACTATATATTGACCCTACCTCCTCAGTGCTTGGCTTGCAAAGGTTTAACTGTGTAATACTAATGAAATATAAATTCAGGCTGAATTCTCCATTTTCACTTTTCCCGTGCTGGGGAGGGCCCAGACCTTGCACAGGCTAGCCAGGTGCTCTACACTGAGCCAGCCGTCCCCACCACCCTCTTCATTTTCTGTTCTGAGCAGTGTCTAGCCAAGTCGCCAGGCTGGCCTTGAACTTGTGATCCACCTGCCTCAGCCTCTGGAGCAGCTCTGCCTCAGGCTGAATTATTTCCTGGAACACTAAAGGATTAAACAAGAACCACTGCAGTGGGCATTGCGCACATTCCTTGGCCAGTGGGCGTGATTCTGTCTGGGGTACCATGGCCACAGAAGGAACTGCTGTGTGCGGAGCTCTGGGCACGCCCCTTTCCCACTGGAACTGGCACTCCTTTGCTGTGTGTTGGATCCTCTGGTGTCCAGGGGATCACTTGTTTCCATCTAGTTTTGTCCTGTCTTCACTTGTACTGGCAGCTCCAACGGAGCCTTGAAAGGCAGGTTGGAAGGGAGGAGAGACGGCAGGAGGGCTGCAGCCTGTGGGGAGGGCAAGGAGCCCAGCCTGCCTGGAGGGGCACTTGGCTCAAGGTGCAGATCCTTCAAGGCCAGAGGAGCTTCTGCTGGTCTAGATGGGTGGTGGGAGGGCAGGACCTAGGTGAGGTGTGGGTAGGCACGGGACACCCAGGCTCTCATCGGTCCTATGCCTTCTCTTTGACTTCTCAAAATCCACCTACTCATTTCACAGGTAAGTGGCTGGTGCTCAGATAGGCAGTTCTCAACCTGTTCCACAGCTGGTGAGGAGCTGAACAGGCAGAACCCAGCCCGTCCCTCCCTGAGGAGGCTGTGTGTCCTCCCCTTTTTCCCTACCCAGCTCAAAGGATCCCAAGGCCTTGCTGGGGGTCAGGTCAGTGGGTTTCTCTGTGAGTCAATGAACCCCTCTCTCCAGCCCTATGCCCTCCCCTTCTACCAGCAGGTGACCTAAAAAGAAAAAAAAAAAAAAAAAAGAACCACCAGGGTATATCTACCTTTTCCCTGGCCCTCACCTGCATCTGTGAAGAACTGCCCACGAGTTGGGCACGGTGGCGCATGCCTGTAATCCTAGCAGCTCGGGAGGCTGAGATAGGAGGATTGCAGGTTCAAAGCCAGACTTAGCAACTGGGAGGTGCTAAGCACCTCAGTGAAACCCTGTCTCTAAATAAAATACAAAATAGGGCTAGGGGGGTGGCTTAGTGCCCCTGAGTTCAATCCTCGGTACCCCACCCCCAAAAAATAAAAAACTGCCTATGGCTTCAGATGAGGGTGCATGTAGCAGGAGAAGGAGAATGGAGGGGTTTGGAGGGGGCCACTGCTCAAGGCCATTGCTCCAACAGGTCTCAGCTGTCCTCCAGTATCGGTGACTTGATCTGTCTGTGCACTGCAGGTACGTGTGCACAGCGCCCCTGAAGGTGCAGCAACTTCACCCATGCACACCTAGGCGCGGCATACTGGGCCTGCACACTGCACACATGTGCGTGTGTGGGCATGCTCCTGTGTCCACGTGCACACTGGTGCACATGCGGGTGCTTACACACATCCTGTACATTTTACTTCCACTCCTTTTATGCTGATTGTCTCCAGCTCCTGCCCTTCCCGTGCCCTTCACTGCTCCCATGGTCTCTCTCCCCGCTGGGCCCCAACCTTCTCCAGATAGCTTCTCCCTCCACTCCATGACCTCTGGTGAAGGACACTGTGATCTGCATGTTACAAAACCTTTTGCCGGGGGCACTGGTCCCAGCTGACCATTTCCTCTGCCTTGGGCTGCCTTCACCTCCTAGAATCCTGTGTCTTTTTTATTTTTTTGTAGTTGTAGATGGACAACATGCCTTTATTTTTTTATGCAGTGTTGATCGACCCAGCCTCACAGGTGCTAGGCAAGCACTCTGCCACAAAGCTACAGCCCCAGCCCTGGCACACGTGCCTCCGACTTCTCCTGTCCTCTCCCCGTTACTCCACGTGCCAGGCTCAGGCCTCCGACCCGCTCCATTCTCCTTCTCGCTGCTGCCCCTGCTTTGAACCCCCTCACAGCCAGGCCCTCTCCCCAGCCTCCAATTTCCTTGGACACATCCCTCATTGCAGGGCTCAGCCTGAACCGGGGGCACCCTCACCTCCTCTCCTTTCCCAGCCACACCAAGCTGTCCTCCAGTATCTGTGATTTGATCTGCAGAATCCGTGCAGAACACAGTGCTTCTCTCCAAGGCCCCCATACCACCCTTTACCAACACCCCTTCAAAGCCATGGAGGCTGGCACCTCCACCCCCTCACCCCTGCCACTGATTCTCAGCAGCCCAGAGGGAGGCCAGAAATCCAGTGCCAGCTGCGGAGTTCCTACGCCCAGTACCTGCAGGATGTAGGTCCCAGGATTTGAAACCCCCTCATCTCTGGCCTCACTGAGCAGCCTCCCAATCAGTTCACACGTAGACCTCTGCCCTGGAGGGAGGGCCAAGTGAAGGGAGGGTGCTTCAAGCCAGGTCTCAGCAGGAGCAGGGGAGGGTAAAAGTCAAATCCTCTCCCCAGTTGGCAAGACTCAGCCCTCAGCCCCTCCCTGCCCCAAGCCTCTCTGGGAATCATTCTCCACCAGTCACCCCCTGCCCCAGCTGTGTATCACACCCTGAGGCCATCCAACTTCCCTTAGGAGTCTGCCCAGTGCTGTCCACACTGTCCCCTGGGCAGCCTTGGAGGGCTTGTGAGACAGCTATGGAGGGGGATAGCCTGCTGGCCACACCCCCAGGAGGTGGAGGCGGGATGTTCAAGGCATTGCTGGGAGCAGGGGACAGCTTTCCCAGGGAGACCAGGACTCAGCAGTCACAGGTGCCCTGAGGATGGATCTGCCTCTGTAATAGAACATCTGTTACAGGGAACAAAGATTGACTTCTTTTTTATTTATTTTTAGTTGTAGATGGACAGCATGCCTTTGTCTATTTTTATGTAGTGCTGAGGGTCGAACCCAGTGCCTCACACTTGCAAGGCAAGCCCTCTACTGCTGAGTCACAACCCAGCCCCAAAGATTGATTTCTTAGAATTCTTGAGGCTGGGAAGAGGGGGAGGAAGGAGGGGAGGGAAGGAAGGCAGAGAAGGGAGGGGGACAGAACTCATCCTTTTGTCTTGAAGCTCTCTGGGGGTGGGGGCCTTATGGCCCAGTCGCCTCTTAGAGGCCCCAGTTCTCCACACTGGTGCATTTGGGGATTCAGTTGCCAGTGCATGAGCCCTGGGGACATGTTCCAGTCATAGAAGTGATCTTGGGAGGAAAAGGCAAGCTGCTGAGTGTAAGGGACGTCTGCCACCATGATGGAGAAAGTTACAATGTCAGCCACCATGTGGCCATAAGAAAGACCCATGCAGCCAGGAATGCCACTGGGTGGCAGGAAAAGAGCAGGTGCCCAGGGCGTCATGTTTTTTTTTTTTTTTTAATTTTAATTAGTTGTTGATGGACCTTTATTTTTATTTATTTATTTACATGTGGTGCTGAGGCTTGAACCCAGGGCCTCACACATGCTAGGCAAGTGCTCTACCACTGAGCCCCAGCCCCAGCCAACCTAGGGCTTCACATTTAGTCCCATGGTATCTCTTAATTGGGATCATGGGCTTCCAGGAATTTGTCATTATTTGTGTGCTTTTCATGAATGAATTCAATAACAAAATAAGTTCCTTCCACCTCCACTATTGTCTGAACGCTAAACCCAAGCTCCTTGCCCCAGCTTATAAAACCCCTAGGGAACAGCCCACCCATCAACCTCTGCAGCCTCCCTTCATGTTTCCAGGCCCTGCACTACCTGTGCCTGTCAGATCAGGTGAGGTGGCAGTGACCAAAGGAGGCCTATTTATAAAGGCCGCCGAAGGAGGCTTTATTGAGATATTACTCCCAGGCGGAGCTCTGACCTACAGAGTGGACAGGGGAAGGGTCTGAGGAGAAACCGCGTGGAAGCTCAACCAGACTGCACTTTTATGGGGCTTACAGCAGGAAGGGAAGGGCTTGGGACAGGAAAAGGTGTTTTTAGGGTCCCTTGTCCCTTTGGAGTTGGTCAGAGGAATTGGCTGAACTCCAGGATGGGCCAGGGGGTCCTGCTGATTGACAGGTGTGGTTGACAGGCATTTCCGCTGGCGCCTGATTGATGTTCCTTTCCCTGGCGGGCGGGCTGCTATGTTCTGGCAGCCACCGACCTAACAGAAGTGTCTCCCATCTGGTCTTTCAGGCTAAGTCCGTGCCTGTCCGATGTTTCTAAGGCAGTGGAGCAACAGGGTCAGTCTTGACTTTTTTGAGTCCTCTGAGAACCTGAGCAAAGAGGGACAGCATGGAAGTGTACCCAGCCAAGAGCACATCCTGGCATTCACAACCATGGCCTTTTGCCTCCGTCCACCAGTAGCCATGTGACAGCTGTGTCTCACCTCAAGCCCTGGAGGAGCAGAATGGGGACAAGGGCACAGCTGTCTTGAGCCCAAGGTTGCCCACCTGGGGAACCCTCCCTAGGATGTCCTGAAGGGCCTGGGGGCTCCCAAAGGTCATTCGTTTTGCCCTCCATCATTCTCAAAGACCTTCAGAACAGGGGATGCTGGGAGAAACCTTAGGGAAACTGAGGCCTCACAAGGGGAGGAGATGGTGGACACAGTGGCTACACCTGTAATCCCAGTGACTCAGGGGGCTGAGGTAGGATTGCAAACTCAAGGTCAGCCTTGGCAATGTGGCAAGACCTGTCTCGAAATTTAAAAAGGGGCTGAGGATGTGGCTCAATGGTAGAATGCTCCTGGGTTCAATCTCCAGGACCAAAAAAATTAAAATAAATGAGCGAGAACTTGTTGAAAGCTGAGGTGGGCAAAAGCAGGGCTCAGATTCCGAGCCTAGTGCTCTCTATAACCCCCACCCCTGGCCATAGACAGAATTTCTTCAAAGTTAGTGGATGCCATGGATCCCTTGAGAGAGTTCCTATGGTCTGCAGGGTCCCAGTGTACTGAGGTGGGGCAGAGCTGCTGCTGTCAGCAGCCACCATACACAGATGGCAGCCTGGGGCACATGGCTGCCCGTCTTCCCCAGGTTGGCCTGGGTCGCCTTCTCTCTGGTCTGAGAGCCTTGTCTGCCTCCCAGGGCACAGTGCTACAGGAGAAGCCCATATGTGCCCTGTGTATGTTCATATGTGTAGGAGAATGGACAGGCATGTGCTGTGGTAGGGGTCTGCTTGGGTCTGTTCAGAGGAGACTCTGGCCCAGGCAGGCCCTCTAGTCTTGTCCTAACTTCCTGGGGTGACACAGAGGAGCCAGGGCAGGGCTGACTGTGTGCTCAGTTTTGCCCTGTAGGCTGGATCCCTCTCCCCATAGTAGAGGCAGGAGAAAGGGTTGGGATGAAGATAATAACTTTCTCCCTGTATGAGAAGGTGCTGGGATGCTCTAGTGAGGACCTGTCAGCATCCCTGCATGGGCTGTGGGTCTGTGGTTCTCAATGTCTGTAAAATGGCCAGTTGTGGTGGCACATGCCTGAAATCCCAGGCAATCAAGATGATCCCGTGTTTGTGGCCAGTCTGAGTAATTTAACCTGCCTTCTCAAAATAGAAAGTAAAAAGGGCTGGGGATGTAGGTCAGTGGTAGAATGTCCAGGTTCCAAATCCCCAGTTTAAAAAAATTGTTTAAAAAATTGTGTTAAAAAAAAAAAAAGGTGGGGCTGGGTTGTGGCTCAGTGGTAAGAGTGATCGCCCCACAGGTATGAGACCCTGGGTTCGATCCTCAGCACCACATAAAAATAAATTAACAAAATAAAGATATTGTGCCCATGTATAACTAAAAAATTAAAAAATAAAGGTCCAGAATTCCTAACTGCTGGGGTGTGAAGGCATGAGTTAGTGCTTTTGGGACCCCAGGACCTCAGGACTCTAGGCTCCTGAGCCTCCAAATCTATTACCCCAAATCCCAGGCCCATGGTGGGAAGGCTGGGGGGCCAGGGCCCAATTCACAAGCGTCTGAGGAACAGCAAGGGAAACACCTGTCTTCCCTTCTGGCTCTCCTTGCAGGCTACCGCTCTCTCTCTGAGCAGGGAATTCTTGGCGGCTGGTGGTTGTGATAAAGTGAAATCAAGTGTGTTTAGACAGGGAGGGCAGACGCAGGTGCCACACACATCTCCCTCCATCCACCCATCCACACCCTCGGTCCGACCCTTCCCTGGGAGATGAGCCTGGAGCTCGCCGTGCTACGACTCCCACGACGACGGGCAGCACGCGATGGGAATCCTTGGGGCACAGCTTCCACCCCAGGCCCACACCGTAGGGGGTTTTCCCAAGGTCGGCGAGGGTCAGGTCAAAGGAGTCTTGGAACTTGACTCGAGGAGCCACGAGGAGAGCCTCACACGGAGGGCGCCGGGGTGCCTACCAGCGCCTCGACCTGGCTTTGCCCCGTGGGCGCGGCTCCAGGTGCCCAGCCGGGCGCGGGCGGTCCCTCGGGGGCAACCGGGTTCCTGAGCCCCGCCCCCGGCCCCGCCCCCCGCGCCCTCAAGTTTCTCCGAAGTTTTCCTCAGATCGGGTTTTGCGCCCCGCCCTCCGGCCCGTGACGCAACAATGGTGCAGCGCGGCCGCCAATGGGCGGCGGCGGGGACCCGCGGCGCGGGCCAATGGCGGCGGCGGGCAGTCCCGCGGTCCTGCCGGCCCGAGCCGCACTGCGCCGCCCGCTGCCCGCCCGTCGCCGGCGCCGGTACCGCCGCCCAGCTACCCGACCCAGAGCTCGGTTGCGGCGGGCGCGGGCGGCGGCGGCGGCGGCTCCCCCGTGCGGTCCGTGCTGGGACCTCCGCCTGCCTGCCGGACGGGGACGGCGCGCGCTCCAGCCCGCAGCAGGGACCGGGACGCTCGGCCCACCGTCCCTCGCGGTGAGTCCCCCCGCGCCCGCGACTAGCAACTCGGGCGGCGGTCCCCGCCCTGCCCGGCACGCCACGGTGAAACCCTCACCGCGCCCGCCACCGGCCGGCAGACACCGGGCTCGTGGGGGTGACCCGCTGCGGCCGAGGTCGGGTCGTGCCCGCTGGGAAGGGCGGGGAGGAGCTGGCGGGTGGCCCGGCTCGCGGCGCTGTCCTGGGGCCCAACCCGGTCGCGGAGCCGAGGCGGTGACTCTGCCCAGTGACGTGGGGCGGCCGAACTTTACGTAACGCGCCCGGCGCCCCACGCGTGCCCACTTATTGCACCTGGGACACAGAGGGCCTGACTCCAGGAGGGCGCATGGCCACAGCCCAGCCCGCCGTGTCTACCTCTGTAGCCCAGTTGCTGCGAGGGGTCCACCCAGTGTGTGTGGATGTGGCCTGACTGCTGCCCCAGGGCCCTCCTGACCGAAGGCTCACCCTTGCCCAAAGACACCAGGGTGGTGGGGCCGGGGGCAGGGCCCAGATAGGGGCTGGGGCACTGGAGGCAGGGTCAGAGTTCAGGCTGGGGTCCTCACCATGTTGGAATGAGCCCAAATTGGAACGCAGGAGACCTGGGTTCTGGTCCTGCTTCCACCATGACTTGGTGACTGACCTTGGATAAGCTTGTCCCCTGCTGGTAATTGGGTGGCAGTACCAGCATCCTGTGTGAAGATCAAGAAAGGCGGCGGCTGAACTGGAGGGGAGGGACTGCAGGACTGAAGTGCAGCCTCTAGGTTGACTTCACCCTTTGCCTCCTCCCAGGGGCACTGACCCAGAGGAGATGTAGGGTCGGAGCCACTCCCCCACTCGCCCTGCTGGGGCTCACAGCCAGCCACAACCGGCCACAATCCACTCCCTCTCCTACAGATGAGGAAGCTGAGGTTTCTTGAGGGAAGGTGAAATACAGTCACGGAACCTGGTGATCTGGTGATCGTGTGTCAGGAACCAGGTAGGTCTGATCAGCCTGGGAAGAGGCGCAGGGGGCCTGACAGTGGTAAGGGGTCCGAGGGCAAGATCAAAGCAGAGGTGGGATTGGAGTCGTCTGGGGAGTTAGGGGCGGAAAATGGATTTGGCTCAGGTTGAGATATGGGCCTGAGATTTCCTGTCAGCTACCTGGCTTTTTATTCGGGATGATGGACCTGGCAGAGGTGGGAACAGGCGCTCTTCCCCCCCCTCCTCAAGTTTCCGGGCTGGAGAGGGATGGGGGGACTTTGAAGGAGGGAGATCAGGTGCTGCCAGATCAAGAAAGCAGGCTGTGGTTCTGGGCCTAGGAGAGACTACAGGTGGGGGCAATGACTGCAGGGGCCAGGCTGAGGCAGGAGGCAGGAGGCAGGTAGGAGAGTCCCAGACAGAAAGCTCAAGGCTCCAGTGGGGCTATGGGGGTAGATGGGACAACCCACGTCAGGGGGTCGTGATGAAGCCGGAGCCCTCTCCTCACTGCACCCCTTTGCCCGCAGGTTGATCTGTCCTGGGGCCCATGCCTTGAGGCTGCCAGCATGCCTTGGGACGCAAGGCCTGGGGGCGGTGCAGACGGTGGCCCTGAGGGTGCTGGCGCAGCCCGCTCTCGGGCACAGAAACAATGCCGGAAGTCGTCTTTTGCCTTCTACCAGGCGGTGCGCGACCTGCTTCCCGTGTGGCTCCTGGAGGACATGCGCGCCAGTGAGGCCTTCCACTGGGATGAGTGCGGGCGCGCCGCGGCCTACTCGCCCTCGGAGGCGCTGCTCTACGCGCTGGTGCACGACCACCAGGCTTACGCACATTACCTGCTGGCCACTTTCCCGCGGCGCGCACTTGCGCCACCCAGCGCGGGCTTCCGCTGCTGTGCGGCGCCTGGGCCTCACGTGCCGCTGGCTGTGCGCTACAACCGCGTGGGCATCCTGCGGCGCATCCTGCGCACTGTGCGCGACTTTCCAGCTGAGGAGCGCGCGCGCCTGCTGGACAGACGTGGCTGTAGCCGCGTGGAGGGTGGTGGCACTTCGCTGCACGTGGCCTGTGAGCTGGCGCGCCCAGAGTGCCTCTTCCTGCTTCTGGGCCACGGCGCCTCGCCTGGCCTCCGTGATGGTGGTGGCCTCACACCACTGGAGCTGCTGCTGCGCCAGTTGGGCCGTGATGCAGGCTCCGTCCCTGCCGCTGGGGCTGCCTCTTCCGCCACTGCCGCCAACACTATGTCTGGGGAGCCACGCCAGCGCCGCCTGCTACTGCTTGACCTACTGGCGCTGTACACCCCTGCGGGTGCCGCAGGCCCAGCCCGCCGGGAGCTGCTGGGTGACCAACCGCGCTGGCAGCGGCTTCTGGGTGAGGACAAGTTCCAATGGCTGGCAGGCCTGGCCCCGCCATCTCTCTTTGCACGTGCCATGCAGGTGCTGGTCACCGCCATCTCTCCTGGCCGCTTCCCTGAGGCCCTGGATGAGCTGCCGCTGCCGCCCTTCCTGCAGCCCTTGGACCTCACTGGCAAGGGCTAGACCCAGGGGGTGCGGGATTTGGGGACAAAACTGTTTTTTGGAGCATTGTACCTGCACTTTACATATACTGATCTCTGTACAGGAGAATCTGCTTCATCTGTCACATGCCATGGGGCAAGGCTCCCAGGTTTCCTGGGTGCAGCTGGACCCAGCTCCCCATGTTCCTGCCCAAGTGGGGCTCCGGTCATATACTCCCCTCATTGCCTAGCTCTGCAAAGGGGTGAGGACCAGCCTCCCACTCAGATCTGGAGCTGGGAGTGTCCCAAAGAGGGTAGCTGCTGAGCTGAGCAGGAATTGAGCAGGCACAGGGGGAGGAGACTGACTTGTGCAAGCAGGGGGACGGAATGTGCAGAGGCCTGGAGGCCAAGAGGACAGGCCCAGTGGGGAGTTATGAGAGGAGGCTCTCCTAGTAAACTCTCTGGTGGGGCCTGGACCTGATCCTGCAGTTGAGGGGGGACAAGCAGGACTGGGCAGTCTGCTGTGCCAGGAGCTTGGCAGAGGCCTGACCCAGGATGTGCCTTCCTGTATCCCCACCCCACTCTAGCCATGAGCCCCTTGGGTGTCTCTGGCTTCCTGTATCTCCCACTGATAGCTGGCCCACCCAGGCCTGGCTCTGACTCTGTCACCACCTTATGCTCTTTGCCCACAACTGGCAGACAGTTTCCTGGGGCTCCTGCTTCTCAGCTTGGCCATTGTATCTGGTAGGCCCCAGGCCTGGGGCCCCCAGCTTCTTATCCCCTCCTGGGGTTAGGTGTGTTTTCCTCTTGGCCCAGGGATGACTCCCTGGCCCACTCATAGTGGGCATTAAATGGTGTCCATGATGATGGAGGGGTGGGCTTCTTGCCCGTGACTGGAGAGCTGATTTCTCCAAGAAGATTTGTTACCGTGTGAGTGTGCTGCCATCCTGCAGGATGAGGGGACTGACTGAGAAGATGTACCACTCCTGAGGAGCCTCAGGACCAGGCAGGGTGGCCAGGCTGACTGGCTGGGGAATCCTGCTGGGTCTGCATGGGCTGGAGGGCTGTGATGTCCTGCCAGGGCACCTGCTGCCTGCTCTGCACCCAGTGTTCCTGAGGGGAGCCTGCCTGCCAGGTGGCAGAGTCTAGGGTCAGGGCTTCAGGAGGGAGGGCGGGGAAGGCCCGGACAACAGATCTTGCCTGGGGATCTAGATCAAATACCCACTTTCAGGGTTACCTTGGACAAAACCTCTGTCCTGGGCCCTGGTTTTCTCACCTGTCTTCAAGGGATTTTGGACCATCTCAGCTTATCGCCAACCCTGAAAAGGATGTTCCCCCATTGTGCAGGAGTGTGGGGTGGGTGGTGTACTGTCCTAGTGGGAATGGAGAGGGAAAGATGAAGAGGGCACATGACCTTCTGAGCCCAGATCCAGACTGGAGAGGGTCTTCTCCCCTCCTGTTGTGCCCTGGACCAGCTAAACAGCCTCTTTGAACCTCTGCACTTAGTGGATACTAGCTGCCCAGCCCCAGGCCTAGGGCATCAGGCTCCCTGGTTCTCACAATAAGGATGCCATTGCAGAGGACTTTCACTTTCTTCCTTTGAAGGACAGCAGTAGACTGCAGGATTGCTGGGGTGGGGCCTGTTAGGCTTTTGGGAGCCTGTCAGCCCAGCCATTCTGTCTAGAAAGCTGAACAGCTATTGGGTATAGACTTCACATCTCTCCTGTCTGGTGCTGTCCCCGGGGTCAGTCTGTCCAGGGCTAGATGTCCCTGTACCTCCCCTCCTTTAGTGACAACCTTTGGACCCCTGGCCTAGGGGAGGGTCCCTCTATAGAACCCATTGGGACAACCAGGAGGAGGCAGGTATGGGATCCTGCCATCTGGAGGAATTATGGGCAGGAATCCCCAGCTGCAGGAAGGTGCAGGGCAGGGTCTAGGGCTCCGGGGGGTGGTTTGTTTCAGGTACTCTGTGGGGTAACAGTAGTTGTGGGACAGCCACATCATTGCTGAGTGACTGGTTGACCCCTGTGCCCACATGGGCAAGTGGGTAGAGGCAAGGACACCTTAGCGTTCACTGATTGGGGTGGGTGAGGCAAGGGCACAGGGAGTCACAGGAGGCTACAGACCCAAGTGGAGCCTGACCCTGGCACAGCTCAGCAGCCGGCCTGGCCCAGCCCTCCACCCTGCAGTGGAGCAGAGAACTTCACGTGGTGCTGGCAGATAAGGTTATCTGGTGCCTGCTGCTGGGAGAGCGAAGGGGGCCCCAGAGTTTGGCTTGCCACACCCAGGAAGGGCTGTGAGGACCCTGGTGCATCTGTCACTGCTGTCATTCCTGGCAGTGAGCTTGCAGGACTTGGGACAGACCCAGAGGATTGGAGGGAGTCAGAGCCAGCCAGGCCCAGGCCTTGGCATATGGCAGCCCTGCTCTAGGTCCGTGGCAGGTGACTGACAAGCCTCATTCTCTGTGATGAAGCACATTGGTTGATTTATTTCTTAAATGTCACTACTTTCTCCCCCTATGTATGACCAAGTGCCCAGCAATGTTCCAAGAGCCCTGAACCCAGCTCATTAAGAGTTCAGGGACCAAGCCAGGGGCAGTGACACATGCCTTAATCTCAGCATCTTGGGAGGCTAAAGAAGGATGGAAAGTTGTAGGCTGGTCTGGCCAACTTGGTGAGTCCCTGTCTCAAAAATAAGAACTGGGAATGAAGCTCAGTAGTTGAGTGCCCCAGAATTCAATCCCCAATAATACAAAAACAAAACAGAACTGTGTATTAAAGGTATTAGCCCTTTGACACATACTTGGTGCATGTTTTTTTTTTTTTTTTTGAAGGTGATATGGTTATTTTGGCTGTACACAAGTTTTAACTTTTATGTAGACAGACTTATCCTGTTTATGACTTATGGGATTTTGTTTGTTTTTTGTTTTTGTGGTGATGGAGTTTGAACTCAAGGGGTTCTCTAAAGCGCCTGCCACACCCAAGGTAAAGCTACATCCCCCATTCTTTACTTTTTTTTTTTTTTTTTGGTACTGGAGATCGAACTCAGGGGTGTTTAACCACTGAGCCACATCCCCAGCTCCTTTTTGTATTTTATTTGGAGAAGGGTCTCACTGAATTACTTACCGCCTTGCTAAGTTGCTGAGGCTGGTCTTGAACTCCCGTTCCTCCTGCCTCAGCCTCCCAAGCCACTGGGATTACAGGAGCGGGTCACTCTACTCCCGGCATCCCAGTTCTTTACTTTTTTTTTTTTTTTAAATATTTTTTTAGATGTTGATGGACCTTTATTTTATTCATTTATTTATATGCAGTGCTGAGAATCAAACCCAGTGCCTCACATGTACAAGGCAAGTGCAGGAGAGCCACAACCCCAGCCCCGGTTCTTTATGAGACAGGGTTTTGCTCAATTTTGCAGGCTGGCTTTGAATTTATAATCCTCCTGCTTTAGCTTCCTGAGTCACTGGAATTATAAGTGTGTATTGCTACACTTGGCTACAATTTATTTATCATTTTGTACTGAGGGATTAACCCAGGGGCACTCTACAACTGAGCTATATTCCCAACCCTTGTGTTTTGTTTTTTTTTTTAATTTTGAGATAGGGCTTCATTAAGTTGCTAAGGGCCTTGCTAAATTGCTGAAGCTAGCCTCAAACTTGTGATCCTCCAAAGCAGCTGGGATTACAGGCACGTGCCAACTGTAAGTAAGATTTTAAAGAAGTCTTTGGTGGTTTTTTTAATATTTGACTCAACTAGCATTGATACAGTAAAGGGTTAATGTTAGTAGCCAGGTGCAGTGGCACAAGCCTGTGATCTCAGCTGCTTGCCTCAGCAAGCTAAGCAACTCAGTGAGACCCTATCTATTTCTAAAAAAAATATAGGGCTGGGATGTGGCTCAGTGGTAGAGTGCCGGAGTTCACTCCCTCCCCACAAGAAAAAGTTGATGTTAGAGATAGCTGAATTTTTTTTCTTTTTTTTTCTTTTAGAGAGAGAGAATTTTTTAATAGATTTCGGTGGACACAACATCTTTATTTTATTTTTGTGGTGCTCGCATGCCAGGCAACTGTGCTACCGCTTGAGCCACATCCCCAGCCCCTGAATTTTTTTGAAAATATTTTTTCTGGGCTGGGGAATGTGGCTCAAGCGGTAGCGCGCTCACCTGGCATGTGTGCCGCCCGGGTTCGATCCTCAGCACCACATACAAACAAAGATGTTGTGTCAGCTGATAACTAAAAAAAAATAAATATTAAAATTCTCTCTCTCTCTCTTTAAAAAAAAAATGGCTGTAAATTTATAAAAAAAAAAGAAAATATTTTTTCTTTTAATATTTCTTTATTTGTCAATGGACTTTTATTTTATTTATTTATATGTGGTGCTGAGAATTGAGCCCAGGGCTTCACGCATGCTAGGCACGTGCTGACCACAGCCCAGAGAGAGCTGAATTTTTAAAATGTAAATTTATTTTTGGAATAAAATATTTACATGGCTCAAAATTCAAATGATACAAAAGGTATATGCTTAGAAGCAACCACTGTACCAATTTCTTGTCCCCATATAGAACCTGTTTCTTCCCCAGCTTTCTCCCCTGGAATTGGGAAAAGCCGCAAGTCGGCCAGAAGGTTGGAGAGTGAGCACCATTCCACAATGCTGTCACCTTCCTCCCTCTTCTCATCTCCTTTTTAAAACCATCGCACCTACACAGGGGATTTCACCGACACAGTGAGGAGGGCTGCTCGCCAGCACGCACCACACTTCGCCGGGCCTGCGCTTAGGTGGCCTGGCCCTCCTCAACGCAGGCTGCTTTCAGAACTTCCCTATGAGGAATGGGTGTTGGATGTCTTGGTGTTCTTGAGGTTTCCAGAAGTGAGTTCATGGTGACACGTTTGGGTCCTTGCCCGGTGGTACCATGCCTGACTTTGGCAGTGTTTTTTTTTCGGGGGAGGTACTGCGGATTGAACACAGGGGCACTGACCACTGAGCCCCATCCCCAGCCCTATTTTGTATTTGATTTAGAGAGAGGGTTTCACTGAGTTGCTTAGTGCCTCGCTTTTGCTGAGGCTGGCTTTGAACTCACGATCCTCTTGCCTCAGCCTCCTGAGCCGCTGGGATTACAGGCGAATGCCACCGAGCCCATCTTTGGGAGTGCTTTTGACACGTGCTTTTCCATCTGCTTGTGTCTGATGCGTTTGTCCCATGGGTTTGGACAAGGCCTTTGGTAGACACTCCACCTCAGGATCTTACTTATCATTGCGTCCCTCTTTGATTTTTGTTTGTTGTGGTGCTGGGGATTGAACCCAGGGGTGTTTTACCACTGAGCCACATCCCTGGCCCTTTTTCACATTTTGAGACGGGGTCTAAGTTGCTTAGGGCTTTGCCAAGTTGTTGAGGTTAAGCCTCAAACTGCAATGCCCCTGCCCCGGTCTCCTGAGTTGCTGGGATTACAGGGGTGGACCACCACACCTGGCTCCCCGTTAACTTACGAGAGGTGTGTAACAGGTTGGCTGGCTCCACATCATGTTTGGTCTCCTGTTCTGGGTTTGTGCTCTGAGGATTGAACGCAGGGTCTCATCCATGTCAGGCAGATGCTGTATCACTGAGCCACATCTCCAGTCCTGTGCAGGATTTTTGATTTAGACTTTGCATTTTGAAGAAATCAAATCTGTACATGGACTTTCTTTCGTGGCCTTGTCATGATTTCTATTCAGAAGCCATTCAGAAGACAGAGACTTCCTCCATTTCTTACTTACTATTATTTTGCCAGACTTAAGCAGTGGCCAACATCAGCTGTGAACCCCTCTGCCCGCATCTGCAGCACCTCCATCTTGCATCTCCGAGGATCTGGACAGCCTGTGCCATACTTGACATGCCAGCCCTCCTGGGGCTCTGGTCACTGCTCTGCAGTTCTCACCTATTTGGGAGGTGGCATCAATCACCTGAGCTCCCTACACGAAGGTGAGCATGTTAACGGGAATCCCGAGTCTCACAGGGCTAATAGAGGCTGCAAGGCTGCGAGCTCCTAGCAGCACACCTGGCCATCATGGGGCCGTGTGGGCACTTTGGTTATGTGGAGGAAACTTACTGAAAATGAGCTGTACCTGCAAATTTCTCTGAGGAGAAATTTCATGTTTGGTCTCCTGTTCTGGAGCATGAAACAAGTCTCCTTTTTTTTTTTTTCTTAAATATTTATTTGTTTAGTTGTAGTTGGACACAATACCTTTATTTTATTTATTTTTATGGGGTCCTGAGGATCGAACCCAGGGCCTTGCACGTGCTAGGCAAGTGTTCTACCACTGACCCACAACCCCAGCCCCTACAAGTCTCCTTTTAACTCAAGTTTTCTCTGATGTCTCTAAAGCCTGGCTGTTTCTTGACACCGATCTGACATTTCTTGTTCAGGTGGCTTCCTGGAACCTTGGATGTGGTCTTTTTTCAGATGTTAGTTCCTAGTAGGGCAGGGTCACGGAAACCCCACAACCTGCTCCTGGCTCCAAGAGGGGAATCCCTGTGCCCCACCCCACTTTAGGGCCATCCTTCCCAGGCCACCTTGGGTGCATCCTGCTCTGGAGCAGCCATCACAGTGACACCTCCTGGACATGCTAGTGCACATTTCAACACCCACCAGGTCACGAGGCCAGGAGGCAGCACCCTCCTGCCAGTGAGGCTGGGCTGGGGCACCTCCCAGCACATCCCTGGTAAATACCTAAGCGCGCCTTCTGCTGGCTCAAGCATCAGACCTGACCAGGTTTGGAAAAAGTCTAGTTTATTGCACGATCTCAAAGCACAACTAAAATTAAAACCAGAAATAAAACTGTACAAAGCACAGAAGCTAAAAGTAGTCTAAAAGTATCAACTAGACTTGGGTTTAATTGCACTAAGGTCCCATGGGCTTAGGAGGGCGCTGCCATCCGGGCGGAGCCGGCAAGGCACAACAGATGCAGAAGAGGAGCAGCCCACCTGGGGGTGCCTCCACAGTCACCAAACTCTTACAAAAGGGCTCTATAAAAGTGAAGTGGGTTTCAGCATCTCCTGCTGAGATTTGAATAAAGCCTCCCTCTCCATGGCTGCCGTGGGGTCCTTCCCAAGGCCTGTGGGGGCTCCTCAGCCTGGGCAAGGTGGGGTAGAAGCAGCCAGCCGAGAGTCAGCTGGGAGCTGCCAGGGGCGGGCTCAGGGTGGACACGTGGTGGAGCAGCCTCGTCCTGAAACTCAGATGCCTGCGGACCACAAAGACCACCAGGAGGAGGCCACAGCAACTCTCTACAGCAGGCACTGTGTCACCTACGGGCACCAGGCCAGGCTGCCAGTCACGGACATTCTGGGGATGGCCATTGCTCTGAAGCCCCAGCCAAGACAGGACAGGCTCAGGCTAACCCTCTGGAAGGAACAGAAGGCCCTCCTTTGTCTCCAGAAATACACTTCTCTTCTAAATTTGTAAGATTTGATTTCAAATGAGGTATCTTATGCAGGTTTGTAATATAACAAAAAAGGCAATAACTAGGAGATCTGTCCTCCAAGGACATATCTGGCTTTGTGACATCCACCAGCAGCATTTGACAGCACTCCAAGGACATTTCTAAGCTAGCTACCACAGCTCAGCTCCCCTGCGTCTGACCAGGGTACTCCTGGGCCAGGCCGCCTGAGACAGAGCCTGACGCTCACTAGCTGACCCCCAGCAGCCCTCACTGTCTGGTGAGGCGCGTTTGCCGCTGGCCATGCAGGCAGCAGTGAGGCGTGGTGTGCCGGTGTGTGTCTTCAGCCGGCACAGCCAGCGCCCTCTTCCCAACACGGACGGCCCCAAGTTCCTCCTGGAGCAGGCAGTGTGCAATGGAACCTGCCTTTCAGGGAGGAAGTGGGGTCCTGTGAGGAAGAGGACACCATCACCAGGCATGTCCAGAGGCTGGAGGGCACTGACCTGTAGCTGCGCTGAGCCCAGGACTACTCACGTGGACACAGTCCGGGTGCCCTGTTGCCTGTGCTGGCTACAGGTGTCCCTGGATCCTGGTTCAGACTTGCCCTGTTCCCCACGTTGTCTCCCATAAACAGGACCTGGAGTGTGGAGAATTTGACCTCAGCACAGGGAACTAGTGCATGCAATGGGGCCACAGCCATTGCACCTGCTTGGAGGTGACCTTGGCAAGAGGTCAGAGGTGCTGCTGCTATAGCAACAGCTCCGGGCACTCAGCTGAGGCGCTGGGTGCTGGAATGAGATGGAAATCAACACAGATGAAGGCAGGTGTGGGGCGTCCACGAGAACAGACATGTCTGGGCAGGATTGATGAGGCATTGACGAGTGAGTGACTTGGAAATCAGCAGTGTCCACTGAAGAACCTTGGCATCCTCCCTCCTGAGTGGCTGCCCAGAGTTCCTTCAGATGACCTCCCATTCATCCTCCAGGTCCTCAGGGTGGGTGGTGGCCACCTGACTGTTCTTCTGGGTGCCATGTGAATGGCTGAATGTCTTAGTCAGCCGCTGGAGGAGGTAGCCTGGGGGGCCCACTGCCCACAGCTCATCGGACGCGGTCACTGCAAGACAAGAGGCAAGCAGAGGCTGTTGTATCACAGGGCTGGGGTAAGGGCACAGGTAAGCTCAGGGACCTGGAAAAGCCACTTCCCCAATTGTGCTTCATTCTCTCAACTTCAAAATGGGCGCACAGTACCCTGTGCTGGCCCAGAAGCCTGAGAGAGCCCACGTGTTCAGTCCCTCCTGAGTCGTCCCGCCCTCCATCCTGGCTTTGGGAGTGCAGAGCCGGGTGGGAGCAGCCTCTTTGAGAGCCCCTCTGACATGACCCCGAGGATCCTGCCTGGGCACCTGCCTGTGAAACAGGATGCATTTCCGGGAATTTTCTTCCAGTAGTCCCCAGCAGGGTTTTTGTCTGTGATGCCGTAGCGCCGGGCCAGGTCACCATCTGGACAGCGGGCCCACACGGTCCTTGTGCTCAGTGCCAGCTGGCAGGCCTGCAGCCCTGTGGGAAACCAGGCATCCTGCTCAGCACCTGAGCACGGGACGGGGCACCCCTCCCTGACCATGGCACTTTCCGGGTTCTGCCCTAGTCTACCAGTACTTCCTGCAGGACACAGTGCCCGCTCCATACTGGGCACCAAGGGAAAGGATGCCCACTGTGGGGCTAGCCAAGCCATGAACGCCTGAAGCCAAAGGACAGAGGGTCTGGCTGTATGAAAGCTGTCATGCTTCCAGAGCACCAGGAAGGCGGCCTGGGTCTGCCAAGGAGGGCGTGCGTCCTTATTTTGGCGATGAGATTGAACTGTGGGTGCTCTAGCACTGAGTTGCATCCCCAGCCCTTATCATCTTTTATCCTGAGACAGAATCTTGCTAAATTGCTTAGACTGGTCTTGAACTTGCACTCCTCCTGCCTCAGCCTCCTGAGTAGATCACAGGCGTGTGTTGTCATGCCTGGCGAATGGAGTATGGTGCAGATTCCTGTCTGTCACCTGCCCAACAGGACACCAGAGGCAAAACAGAACACTAAGTGGGGCAGCTGAGGCTGCCCTGCAGACAGCTGGGCAGCCCCACATGACAGCAGCCACAAACATGCCGGTTGACGACTGTGGCCACGTGTGGGACACTGGGATGGTCTCATGGCTTCTTCCTACCAGGCACGTGCTCCCAGTCAGTCCCCACAGGCATCTCCTCGGTGATCCCGGTCCGGACATGCACGTTCCACCTGCTGTCGAGGGCCCATAGCATCTGGTCGTTGGGACTGGAATGAATGCTGACCAAGGTGACCCCGGCTGGCTGGAAGCAGGAAGAGACTTTTCTCAGGGAAGGAGGGAGAAGGGTGACAAGAGAAAGATGGGAGGTGTGGGGAACTGAGGACACATGGATGATCACAGGCACGCGGCCTGATGTCAGGCTGGGCGGAGGTTAGCAAACCTCGGGAAGCAAGGTGGATGAGGACCGTGCTAGCCCGCTCTTGCAGCAGAGGCTCAAACCATCCTAGAATGCCAGGCAGGCCAGAGGGACGTCCCTCTACAGCTGGCCCGAGCCTTCAGGTCAGGGAGGGTGGAGCCATGTGAGAGGCACATGGTGGGGGGGTACTCTGGATGGCGCCACCGGCAGCCCTGCTCATGGCAGCAGGCAGGAGGGAACCCCCGTTAGAGGCAGCTGGAGCCCTGGCAACCAGCAGAGTGGTTCCTCCTGCTCCAGCTGCCCTCCTGTCTCTGCCCTCGGGCAAGTGAGGAGAGCTAGGCAGGAGCTGGATCCTGGGTGGATACGGGGACCCCTGCTCCTCAGGCAGCCTTGGCCCAAACCTTACATCTACTGGTCCACTTTCATAGCACAAGAATAAATCTCTTCAGTGGACTATCCACCCAGCCAGCTCCAGTATGACCCAGGGATGCCACCCTTGGCTGAACAAAGCCTCTGTGCTTGAGAGGGCAGAGCTCTCTGGAGGATCCAAGCCTCTGGTCACTGGCAGTTCTGGTGAGCTGCCAAAGCTCTGAGGGACTGGCTATCCCCCACTGTCGATGCTTCCTTTCCTGGACTCTGTTGTCCCTGCTCTGCACTTCGCTCTCTGGGGCTGTTGTGAATATGGTTACACCACAAGCTACTGCCCGGCTCCATCCAGTAAGCTGTCATGACCCTGGTGGAGGGCTGGGGCTGGGGCTCAGGGGTAGAGCGCTCGCCTAGCACCTGTGAGGCCCTGGGTTTGATCCTCAACACCACATAAAAATAAATAAATAAAGGTATTGTGTCCATCTACAACTAAAAACAAAACAAAACAAAAAACACTGGTGGAGGGCTGGGGCTGGGGCTCAGTGGTAGCGCACTTGTCTGGCATGTGTGAAGCTGTGGGTTCGATTCTCAGCATATAATTAATTGCATATAAATAAGCAATTAATAAATAAATAAAGGTCTATCAACAGCTTAAAAAACTAAAAAAGCCCTAGTGGCTCCAGCTGCCAGACACTCTCAGGGCACCTCCAGGGCAGGGGCTCGCCTGCTCCTGTGCCCATCAAGGTGCACTTGTGCTCACCCTCTGGCTGCCCTCATGGGGGTTTTCCTGTTGAGTGAGTGAATGGGGGGGTACCAAGTCCCCTGCACCTCAGCTCCAGGGCTGGTTGGTCCCAACGGGGACCCAGGGGATTCAGACAGAATCTCAAGGACGTGGACATGTCACCACTAGGAGCCTGTGTCAGCACTGGCCTCGCCTGCCTCTTGTTTCTCTGAATAACTCAGGTTTGGTGTCTCAGAGTGAGATGGGACAGAGGTTGCTGCGTGGCTTGGCATCTTGCAGGCCACTCCTGACACACCCCCAGAACAGGAAGCTCACCGCCTCCTCTCCCACCCAGGTCGATCTCTTATGATGAGCTCACACCAGTTCAGGTGGCTCCCTATCAGCCTGCTCCAGTATGTCCCAGGGATGCCACCTCTTGGCTGAATGCCCATCAGCTCAGGTCACATGTACACTATGACCATCCAAAAGAGTACAGAGGAAACAGATGTCCCTTGTAACAGTGGCACCAGCACAGGCTCCATGTGCAACCATGTCAAGGGAAGCTGAGGCTGCTCCACGCGCTCTCTGGGTCCACAGACACCAGGCACTGGGGCACCGCGTGTGGGGGGCAGGAGTGGGGCACGGGGCAGGAGAGGAAAGACCAACCTCAGATCCTGAGAGTGGGGAAAGAGTGAGTGGGTGGGGGGGCAGCTCCTTGCAGTGGCATTAGTGAGGAGGTGGCTCTAGGATTGAGGCCTGGAGGACACAGGGCTGCTGTGGGGTGGTGGGAAGGAGGGAAGGCTGAGGAGGACTGCGGTGCTTATGCTGTGGGTCCTTACTGCCCATGCTACCAAACCAGTCCCCGTGGGTCAGATTGGAGGTGGGCATACACCAGAGCAGCCCTGGACCCAGTCACCTTCAAAGGTCAACCCCCAAATGCACTGGCAAGGTCAAAGGATAACTATATGCCACACATGTCACTGCTCTATTTTGGTGACAGAATGCCCCTGGACCATAGACAGAGCCACAGAGAACCCTGGCCTGCCCTGACTCCTGGCCCTAGGTGCTGGTTGGACCAGGATCTACTGCACAAGGGCCATTCTCTCAACTTTGTTCACTCTACAGTTTAGCCCTGGAGTCAAGAGATGCAGATTGGGGGAGGGTTGTTCTAGGTCCAGCTACAATTCTACAAAGAGTGAAGGGGCTCCAGCAAAGGGAGGGGAGAGGCTGGCCACATGAGGATGCATTGCCAGCCCAACAGCACAGAGGTCTGCAGAAGTGCCCCCAAGCACCCTGAGCACCGCCTACATGCCTGGCCCATGCTGAACACCACCACCCTGGGGAAAGGAGAGCAAGCCACGGCTTCAGGATGTGCTGTGTGCTTGGGATAAAGCCAACCCACAGGTTTGAGGACAAACACTGAAAGCATCCTCGGCCCCTATGGACCTGGCACGACAGGCTGTGGGTGGCTATGAATTCTTCAGCCCCACGGAGAGACCAAATCTGAGGCCTGTTCCCTAGAACCTGGGCTGCGCCTTCTTTGGCCAACAGGCCACAAGGGAAGCAGTACAGGTGGGCCATGCCTGGCTTGAGTAGCAGGCAGAGGTGGCCAGCTTTCAGCCTGAGCTGCCATGAGGCCTGAGGCTGAGAGGCTGAGGAGCCGGCTCTCTCTGCGTCCCAGGAAGCCACCTCCCCAGGACCTGCCAGGGTCCCAGAACTGGAGCAGAGAGGAGCAGTTCCTGCTGGCTCCGCCCCTGTCCTGAGCTAGAGATGCAGATGGAGCGTAAGAGCCTGTTGGTGGAAGCCACTGACTTTTGGGTAGTGTATCATGGACAACCGGTCAGAGGGAAGGGACGGCTGTGATGCAGGGGAGGGGAAGGACAGGAAAGAAGGAAGTGGGACTGTCTGCGGGAGGCACTGGAAGGACAGCAGGAGGTGGCAGGGGACGTCCCCCATGATCAGGCAGACCCAGGCCAGATGCCCCTTCTCTTCCTCTCCATCCCCTCTCAAAGGGCTCTGAAATAAGTTGCCCCAGCCTCCCTCCCATGGCCTGCCCTCCTTCTCCTTGCCAGCCCTGCTAGGACACAGGGGACAGCATGCCTTGCTGCTGCAGTGCTCCTAATCTCCCTGCCAACAGAACGCACAGAACTCCTGGCTTGGGGCAGCCCCATGCTGAGGGCCTTCTGTGGCCTATTGTGCCATCCTGGCACATGTGCCCTGCATATTCCCATGGTCACCTGGCAAGCTTCTACCCACGTTCATGACTCTACCACATCACCTTCCCAGCCTGCAGTGGGGACCCCCATGTCACCACAAGCTCCCTGAGGGCAGAGGCCATGTCTGTTCCCTCTGTCCACTCAGTGACAAGCCCAGGGTTGATCTTGATGCTGAGGAGGAACTGAGGCTACCGGCAACCACCAACGCATGGCCAATGTCCAGGTGCCTCACTTTTTCTTGTGCAATAATTTTAAAAATGTGTATTTTAGCCAGCGTAGTGGTGCACACCTGTAATCCCAGCAGCTTGGGAGGCTAAAGCAGGAGGATTGCAAGTTCAAAGCCAGCCTCAGTAAAAGCAAGGCGCTAAGCAACTCAGTGAGACCCTGTCTCTTTTAAGTAAAAAACAAAATAGGGCTGGGGAGGTGGCTCAGTGGTCAAGTGCCCTGAATTCAATCCTGGTATGGGGGTGGGAAAAAAAAGCTTATTTTGCTACAACTAAAAAAAAGAAAGAAAAGGCAGATGAGCCATGGTTGTGCAGTTACCACCAGGGGTTCTTGGGACTTCTATTATTTCTTTCTATATGTTTTGCAGGACTGGGGACTACATCCAGGACACTCGACCACCGAGCTGTATCTCCTGCCCAAGTTGCCGGGATTGTAGGTGTGAGCCACCGAGCTGGCTTTTTTTTTTTCCTAAAGATTCAAAGTCTTTATTTCTAGGATCTCCCATGTATAAACTGGATAGGCTCTAGGTGGCCACCTCCCCCGCTAAATACTACAGTTTTCCCCAAAATATTGAGCCCTGTCCTACTGATCCTGTGTAGAAACCACATATGGAGATGCAGGGATGCACATGTGGGGCATTTACTGGTAGGGAAGCCATAAGTTCTGTGCCCTTCCTTACAAAGACCCCAGATCCCTGTTGGGTTGTTGTAAACAGAGGAATATTCTTCAGGCCCCTTGCTCCGAGCACACCCTTTTATTATTCCTTACAAATGCACATGAATCTATAATCATCTCAATTTTTTTTATAAATCGTGGTAAAATGCACACAATACAAATTCTGCTATTAGTGACATCAAGTACATTCACAAATTGCATAATCATCAATACTATCTGGTTTCAGAGCCCTTTTTTAATATTTATTTTTAGTTGTAGTTGAACACAATGCCTTTATTTTATTTTAAAATACTTATTTTTAAGTTGTAGGTGGTGCTGAGAATCAAACCCAGAGCCTTGTGCATGCTAGGCGAGCACCGGACCACTGAGCCACAACCCCACCCCCAATACCTTTATTTTATTTATTTATTTCTATGTGGTGCTGAGGATCGAACCCAGGGCTAGGCAAGCACTCTACCACTGAGCCACAACCTCAGCCCCTTCAGAGTCTTTTCACTGTCCCAAAGGAGACAAAATTTCAATTAAAGAAAAAGCAAGCATGCTCAGCATGGTGGTATACACCTGTAATCCCAGTGACTCCGGAGGCTGGGCCAGGAGGATCTCAAGTTCCAGGCCAGCCTCAGCAACAAAGCAAGGTCTTAAGTAATTTAGCAAGACCCTGTCTCAAAATAAAAAATAAAAAGGGCTGGGGGTATGGCTCAGTGGTAAATGGTAAAGCACCTCTGGGATCAATCCCCAGTATCAAAACAAACAACAAAAAAAGCAACTAAAATTTTGCTTATTCATATTAAAAAACTCAGAAATGCAAGGAATAAAGAACACAACTTACAAAATGGAGCAAACAAGGGGTTTAAGAACCGTGTCTAGTGTGGTAAGCTGAGAAAAGGGGGAGGAGGGAAAGTGGGAGAGGGTAGGACAGACACAGGCCCACGCACGCCTGGGCTTGTGTTTTTTAAGTATGCTTTAAAGATAGGTTACAGGGCGGGTGGGAGGGAGCCAAGTCCTCTTTCTGGGCGTGCTGAATGATTTAATTATAGCCATCAACTACTTAGATGTTCACAGATCAAGGGGCTGCTGGTAGCTGTAAAGCTGCCTTTAAATAAGACTGTCTTTGTGGGGACACAGGAAGCTGCCCCATGCTCCCTAGCAGCAAGGCTCCAGGAGGGGTGCCAGTTAGGAGGAAGCAGAGCAGACATCCCTTCTCCTGAGCCACCAAGGTCTAGGACATGACACTGCTCTTTTCCATTATTCAGAGTCTTCAATTGGAACCTCTGTGATCTTGACTGGGCGCAGAGTGAAGGGCCGAGTGTGCCCTTGACTCTACAGAGCTGTGGGAAGGGCCCTGTTGCAGGTGCATGCAGCAGCCTGGGCCACAGAAATGGTTCTCCGGTCTAGGAGTTTGTCTGAGTGTCAGGCGCTTCATTTGGACAAGGGGAGCCATGAGGAGATGGTCCACCCTGGACAGGGCCAGCCTGTCTGTGAGTCAGTGGACAGTATGTGGTGACCCAGCTCTAGCAGTGCAGGAAAACCTGGCACTCCCTGCCAGGAGAGGGGACTCTACCCACCACAGACACTGTCCAGCGGCTGCTGCTGCCCCTTTCTGTAGTAGGCACGGTGGCAAGGCATGATCGGATGTGGTCCCAGCTGGTGGCTCTCACTGGAGACCATTTCCCCTGGCATCTACTGGACCACAGGCACCACAGGCAGGGCTATGCTGCCTGATCCAAGGCCTCACGTAGCCCTGGCCCCTCATGGTGTGTCAGCAGGAGGGCTTCGGGCTCCTCCCTGGGGGGCTGCCTTGATCATGGGCACCAGCATGCATCTGCCTACCTGCCAGCCCCAGTGGCTCCCAACAGGCTCCTTCCTAGGGCCAGTGATCCCCTGGGCCTGGGTATCTCCTGCTCCAAGAATGGGACCACGCTCTGCATTTCCACTGCTCCTACAGCTTAATGAATTAGCAACCAGAGGACAGCATGACTGAGACCCCAACAATACTTTGAAAAGGGAGGACAGTTAAATTAACTCTAGGCTGGAGAGGAAACGATCTCTTACTAACAGGCTGGCTCTTCTGTGATTTAGGGCTCACAAATATTGGGCCAAAAGGAACCCAGGTGACAGTGAAGCCCAACTCTCTCACAGGAGAGAACTGATAAAAAGGATGCTGAGAGGCGATAGGACCTGCCCTGGTCAGAGTGAGCCTGGAGCTCAAACGTGTGGGCTGGAGCCAGAGTTCTTCGAATTTCTAACAGGATAAATCTTTATCACGAGGCGCTTCAACACGTGTGTGTACACACACAGTAGCACAAAACACAATCCCTCACAAACATGCATGCACACACAAACAGGCACACCCCTACACACATTTCCCCCAGCCAGAATGTGAGTTAACTCAGGTGGAACAAAGGAACCGGTGAGAAGTTCACAGCCAAAGGTTAAGTTTATCTAGATCACTTTGAGGACGCAGACAAGTTCAGAGGTGAGTGGCAACAGCACCAAGTCACTGGCCAGCAAGCTTCCAAGCAGCAGCATAAGCCACACTGGGAAGACCCTAGCTGGAAGGACCCCCAGTCCAGACGGCTATGCCTGGCAAGTGGTAGGTGGAGCCCCCTGGGCTGCCTTTTCTTTTCTCTGTAATGTTATCTCCCTCCCTCCCTTTCTTTTCTATCCTTTAATCCACTTACAATGTGTGGACACAACCAGGAACAGTGGCACACCCCTGTTATCCCAGAGACTTGGGAGGCTGCGGCAGGAGGCCTGCAAGTGTGAGCCTTAGCAACTTAGTGAGACACTGTCTTAGAAAGGACTGGAGATGTGGCTCAGTGGTAAAGCACTCCTGGGTTCAATTCCCAGCACCCCCCCCCCTCAAAAAAAGTGAAATACTGAACTTTATTTTCCTTTGGAGTTCAGGGTCTCACCCTGATGCTATCATCTCAGGAGCTACTAAGGAGTGTAGGTTTGTGGGGTCCTTTGTTAGTGGTCCCTGTGGTAGTTATACTTTCTTTTATTTGGTCTTTTTAATTTTTTTTAAGATTTATTTTTTAGTTGTAGTTGGACACAATATCTTTATTTTACTTATTTAGTTTTACGTGGTGCTGAGGATCAAACCCAGGACCTCGCACTTGCGCCTCTGCCGCTGAACCCCAGCCCAGCCCCTTATTTGGTCTTTTTAGTCCTTCTGTGTTTTCCCTATAGCAGATCCTTTTCCTGCTTCTGGTCTATTCCTCCTAGTTTGGATAAGCTTGAAAACCAGTTACCAGCATGAACAGCCTTATATTAAGGTCAGTCAAAGTGTGTGCCCAGGCCTTCACATTTGGTCCTACATGTGACTCCAGAACCCAGCAAGAAAATGCATCTGCTGACTGCAGGGAATGTGCTAGAGGACAACCCCCAGGCAGGCCTCCCGCCCAGCAGGGGCTGCAAAGCCAATGGCCACCTCTGTTCAGCTCCAGACACCACTGGGGTGACGTGCCACGTGGCAGATGCTGACAAATCCCAGCCTGAGACTCTGCTCCCTGTGTGCTCACCAGGCACGCTTTAGCTGGCCTACCAGATAAGTGAAGCCCAGAAGGGAAAGGTCCTGAAGGTGACCGATGAACTCAGCTTCTCTAAGGTCATAAGGTCAGCAAGGGACTCTGGTGTCATTCCAGTTCTTGCAGCTTTATTTATTTATTTATTTTTTGGGTGGTGATGGGGATGGAACTCAGGGCTTCACACCTGCGAGGCACGCATTAACCACATTACCCCAGCCCACGTTCTGGCAGCTTCATTGGGGCACATACATGCCTCTCTGGGTCTTCATTTTACCCACTGGGTATGAGTCACTCAAGATTGATGAAGGAGCCACTGGTGCTCACCTGTCATCCCAGCCCCATAGGAGGCTGAGGCAGGGAATCACAAGTTCCAGGGCAGCCTGGGCAACTAGTGAAACGTGTCTCAAGATTAAAATTACAAAAGGCTGGGGTGCAGCTAGGTGGGGCAGAGTGCTTGAGAGGCCCTGGGTTCCATCCTCAGTGCTGGGGGAAAAAAAAAAAAGCAAAAGCAAAAGTGAGAGAGGAGGGGACTGCCGCAGGGAGGAGCACTCATGTCCTCTTCTAGGAACTGCCACCTTCCAGACCAGAGCCCAACATCCTGGAGGAGGCAGTGTTTCTTAGGATAGGTTGTTCTGCATGCTAAAAGCCCTCTGCTGCAGAGCTTAGCCCTTTTGTGCCTCACTCTTACAATCAAGGATCGACAACATCTAAAGAGAGTCAGTGTCTGCCATGAAAAAGACTAAGAAGAGACAAAGCAGGTGTGATGGGGGACAAGGAAATCAGGAGGGGAGAAGAAACTTTAAAAACTCCTCAGGTCCCACGTTCCTACAGGAATGCTCGGCCAGCAAGCACCATATCACGTGCAACCACAGAATGCAGCCTACCCACGATGAGTTAGACTCCGAGTCAAGTACACGCTCTGTCATTATCCCTAAAAAGAACAAAGAAAGAAAACATCCTCAGACAAAAGAGAGGACTTTACAATCATGAAACAATAACAGGAACTGAAGTGTGATCATGGAAATGACCTGACAGAAGGCTGCAGGAGAGGCTGGGCTGTGGCTCAGTGGCAGAGCGCTTGTCTGGCATGGGGGAGGCACTGGGTTTGATCCTCGGCACCACATATAATAAAATAAAGGCTCATTGACAACTTAAAAAAAAAAAAAAAAAAAAAAGAAAGGCTGGAAAAATAACAAGGAAGATACCACTGAGAAAGTGGACAAAAGCATGAGATGAAAAATAGGAGGGAAAAGCTATGGAGAGTGCAGGCAGTTTGGGAAGCCCACACCAGCAAGGAAGAATCCCAGTGAGAGCGAACCCAACAGAGGGGACAGAGAGGTGGGACAGACAGGCTGTTCGAGGTGGGCCCAGCACACGGATGGAAACAGGTCCTCGTTAAGGCACACCAGGAACAAAGAGAGCTAGCAACTACAGAGAGCAAGAACAGGTCCAATACCAGGAATCAGGGGTCAGAACAGTGTCAGTCTTCTTGGTAGCAAGGGCTTGATGGGGAAGTCTTTCAAAATTCTAATGGAAACTGACACCAACCTGGTATAATCAGCCAGGTTGAGGGTGAAGGTCAATGAAAGATGTCGGTATTTCCAAAAGTTACTTCCTGTGAGCCTCTCCTCTGGAACAAAGAGGAGGATACCCCCCAAAACAGAGGCACCCCCTTGATGGAGACAGGGCTCCATCAAGAAGGAGGTGGGGCAGAGGGTGACCAGGCCAGATTGTAGCCTGCCGATGGGATCCAGGAGAGATTTCAGCAACAAAAAACAGACCACCTGGGGTGTCCAAATGTGTTGAGGCAGAGGTCTGGGGCTGAAGATGGAAGAGCAACAGAGAGGGCCATCAAGTCCAGGAAAGCAGACTCGGCACAGGCAAGCAGCCATCAGTGTGGTTCATCCTTCCCTCCTGTCACAGGGTGCACGGGCAGGACTGGGGATGAGGGGTGTAAGAGCCTTGTGTTCTCTTCTGCCAGTGGAGTCAACTAAAAACCCCGGGGGAAGGACAAAAAGGTGCCCCTGCAGCAGCTACCCAGAGATACAAATGGAGAGCAGCTCTCCAGGGCAGGGAGCACAGCATACCCTGTAGAACCACTGACAATGTAACTGTTGGACTCCGACTGCAACGACATGGCACCGAGCCACACGTATAGACAACTGGTCCAGTCACCAAGGGGTGAGACCATGGAGACCACAGATACTGGAGCAGGACCCTGGGTGTTTCCTCCTGGTTGTTCCCCCAGTCTGCTGCCCCCTCTTTGAGTCACTCATCATCACCATCATCCTTCCTCTTCCTCCTCCTCCTCTTCTTTTTTTGGTTCCAGCCTTTTTTATTTTAAAATGGGGTCTTGCTAAGTTGCCCTGGCAGGCTTGAAATTATGATCCTCCCGCCTCAGCCTCTGGAGTAGCTGGGATCACAGGTGAGGGCCTCTGAGCTTGTTGCACTTGATTGTCGTGTACATCCTCATCTGTTTACCCATCCACCAATCCACAGTCCTTTTTAGATGCACCTCAAAACAGACTGCAGACATCAGCATCCTTCTCTCCCTAATTACTCCAACACGGAAGTCATTAACCAGAGCCTGGTATTTGTTTAATATGTTTTCCTGAGATAAAATTTGCATGCAATAAATGTGCAACTCTCAGGCAGCCATTGCCTGAGCTTTCAGGAACTCCCTCTAGAAATGCCTCTTGCCCCTTGCCAATCATTTCCCTACTGGGTGACAATGGATCTGATTTCCACCAATGATACATTCTGTTTTGCTGTTTTAGAATTTCAGAGGCGTTGAGTCTGAGTGCTGCAAGAGTCCGGAGACATGGCTTTTTTCTCTCAGGACAATGACTATGAGATACAACTGTGTTGTTGTATTTCTTTTTCTTTGGCTCATCTGTTTTTATTACCATCCCAATCCCAACCATAGTCCCTCCGTCACAGAACTAAAGATGGAAGGTCAGAGAGGCTAAGTCGAGGCCATGGACCAGGGCTGTCTGGCATTGCAGCCTGTGCTCCCTCCACTCCACAGTTATCTCCCCTGCCACAGGCTTTGGGCCCCAAATGGCTGCTTGTTTGGGATCTAGTTTCCCATCCTCCTTCTCTGCCCTTCCTGCTTCTGGCTGTGACCTGACATACACATCTCCCAACAGGTGTTGGTGGACATTTTAGGGACATGCCTGCCCCCTTCTGCTTCCTAAGTGGAGAAGCCCCAGTCTTGCATTTTGGGCAGCCAGCCCTACAGCTGGGGCTCCTGCTCGGCACACAGGTGTTGAGCCTCACTACTGGTCCAACCTGACCCCCGTACTGACCCGGCACTGCTCAAACACTGCTGTTCACTAGTAGGCCAGGCAGACCTCCCAAACCACAGGCTAGGCACCTCTGCATCATCTGAAATCTGTCATTAAAGAGAAAGCCAACAAGGATAGTGAGTGGCCAAGAGCCGGGCTCTTGCAGCACTCAGACTCAACACCTCTGAGCTCCTAAGCCACCCATGCCTACTAGGGCAGCTGGTGCCTACCTCCAGCCAGCACCCAAGGCTGCCTGGTCTGGGATAGTAGCACCAGCCACAGAGACCCCCCTGAGCATACCCAGGCCACCCAGCAGAGCTGCATTGTCTGCGCAAAACACATGGCACATTTCAAAGATTCAGCACCAACAGGGAAAGGCTCTGGCAGTTTTTTTGTTTTTGGTGTTGAGAAATGAACCCAAGGCCTCGTGCATGCCAGGCCAGTGTTCCACCACTAAGTTGTACTCCTAGCCCTTCCTTGGTTTTTTAAACTACTGTGATTACAAGTTGAAATGGTAACTTTTTGGATATACTGGGTTAAAAAAAATATATTACCAAACCTAATTTTGCCATCTCCTCTCCACAGCACTGCTAGTCAGCGGAAGAGTCTTCGCTGTAGCTCCAGAACTCTGGCCCTCACTGTTCCAGTCCAATCCCCTGGGGACTTAACTAAAACAGGGTAACCTCCAGATGGCGACATCCAGGGGCCCTGCCCAGCCATGTCACAGGCAGGAGCACCGCATGGCCACCCATGCCCCAGCCTCACAACTGGCTTCCCACTTTCCTCCTACCATCCGCCATGCACTCTGCCTTGGCTTCCTTTCCTGGGCCCAGGCCCAAAGCCCTGTGGCCCTTCAGGATTCTCTGTGGACCTCTGCTCTTCCTGGACCAGTGTGCCTGCTGGCACAGAGATCTGACCACACTTACCTTTCTGGACCTTCAGCCTGACTCTCATGAACGTTGGTCCATCGGTGGACAACCCTGCCTAGAGGTCTGCAGGTGCCTGATCCAACCTGCTGACACTCGGCTGGCTCACTGCTCTCCTGGAGCCCTCGTGCGTCCCTTCTCAGTTGGCTGGCGTTGGCCCTGTCCCTGCAATTTCACAAGTGTTTCTTCAGCTCTATGGCTCCTGCCCTTTCCATGTCCAGCAGATGTCTTCTCCAACAGCCACACAGGGGGTCCCCAGGAAACCCGTCACAGGCTCGAAGCTCCTTCCTTCCTTACAAACGGTGTGACCAGGCCATTCAGCCTGGCTTTGAGTTTCCAGTGTCCCTGAATGGGTATCAAGATGACAGTGCCAAGCCTCCTATTGGGTGCCCCGCCTGTTCCTGGGCCAGGGTATCTTCCAGGCCAAGACTGTGTCTCATGCTCCTTCTGCTTGGAACACACTCTGGCCTGCCATCCTACCAATACAGCCCTTGGAAAGGCGTTCTGGCTATCTGTAGACCCTGGTGGCACTCTTGCCCCGGCAAGTTCCCTGGTACTCCCAGCTCCACAAACACATGGACCAGGAGTTCTTTAAATCTAGTCAATGGGGCTGGGGATGTGGCCCAAGTGGTAGCGCGCTTGCCTGGAATGCGTGCGGCCCGGGTTCGATCCTCAGCAACACATACAGAGATGTTGTGTCTGCCAAGAACTAAAAAATAAATATTAAAAAAAAAATTCTCTCTCTAAAAAAAAAAAATCTAGTCAAAGGTTTATGTGTCTCCACTGTAGCCTCTACGTGTCCCCAGATGGGGCTGCTCTTGAGCCCCTGACCACCAGCAATGTGGGCCTCCAGGATGAGGGTTGAGGACTGCTGGCACAACCAGGATCCTCACCTACAGAAAGAGGTGGCTAGTCGATTGTCTTCCAAGGTCTCCTGTTAGTGCTAAGATTCTCTGTGGAGGTGCAGGGGAGAGGGAGACCTGCAGGGATTCAGGGTTTTACGGCAAGGAGGTCAGAGGGATATGCTGGAGCAGAAAGGCTGCACACTGACCATAAAATCTGGGTCCTTTGCCGAGTGTGGTATAGGTCTGTGGTCCCAGCTACTGGAAAGGCTGAGGTGGGAGGAGCATGTGATCCTAGGAATTCAAGGCCAGTCTGGCAACATGGTAAGATCCTATCTCGAATAAAAGAAAGGGCTGGGGATGTAGCTCAGTGACAGTGTCAATCCACATGGGAAACAGGTACCTCGGCCACAGCGGGTGAGAGCATGGCCACTGGGAGGAAGCGAGGCCTGCTCAGGGCACACAGGGGCTGTGAAGCAGTCTCCTCTTACATTGAGGCCCACAGGGATGAGTGCTATGAAAGACCCTCTGACAACTATGCTGGTTACAGAGGTGCTGTGAACGTGAACAGGAGGTTCTCTAACTGAAACAGCAAGCTCTGCTCTCCAAGACGCTATGCACCACTAGAAATGCTCCCTCCAAACCCTTCCAAATGTTAGGCCTGCATCATTCGCTTTGAGTATGTTGTTGAAACTTCTCCCCAAAACCACCACCAGAGGGAGAGGTTTTGCCAGAGCACCGGAAACAAAAATAAAGAAGCCACTGATGTAAAACATTCCTGTTGCTTCATTTCACATGCCCTCTGGCATCTAATGACCTGCTCCCATCTCTGATTCAACTGCAGATGTGGCCTCCAGGGAGATAGAACAAGAGGAGACACAGAGGATCAAATGTGATGCCCTATTTATTTCCTAGCATTTGGCAGTATTCTGACTTTCAAATCCTTTTTTTTTTTTTTTTCAAGAAAGAGTGAGAGAGAGTGAGAAAGAGGGAGAGAGAGGGAGAATTTTTTTAATATTTATTTTTTAGTATTTGGCGGACACAACATCTTTGTCTGTATGTGGTGCTGAGGATCGAACCCGGGCCACACGCATTCCAGGCAAGCGCGCTACAGCTTGAGCCACTGTGCAGAAAGACTCCTTAGGCTTCATCCTGCAATATCACCTGTGAGGTCACTGAGCCTGAGCTGTGCCACCATGCCTTCTCTTATGGCGTCTGCAGTGTCCTGGCGCAAGCCCTGAGCCTCAGAGCCAGAGGCGGAAACCAAGTCAGGGTGTCACACACTTGGGTCTGCATCCCGGCTCTGCCATCTGCTAGTGATGAAATCTCAGACCATTTTCTGAGCCTCTTCTCTGAGTTGACGTTTTCTCCTTCGTTGAGTGAGGTCAGGAACAGTCTCTAGCTGAAATGTCATGAGGACTGGGGGGTGATGTGCTTACAGTGCAACATCAACACCAGGTGAGCGTCCCTCATAGCCCTTGTACCTCTGGCCTCAGAAGGGTCCCACAGAGGATCATAGGGAACCTCAGCAGGGGCATCTACTGGTGGGCAGGCCTGGGCCCTAGGATGGGCCCAGCACCATGTTAGAGCTATGACGCTGGACAGGTTGTTGAGTAACATGTTTCCTGCAAAGCAAGGAGAGCCACCCCTGGTTTTTCAATATTCTGGGGAAAAAGCAGGCTCAAGGACAGGGCAGTGTTTAGAGAAGCACACAGTTAAGGCTTGTGCACAGATAAAGCCTAACATTTCCCCCCCAGGAACCAATTTGAAAAGCTTCTTGTATCTGCAAATTCTACGGCAAAGTGAATTTCTTCAGAAGTATGCTAAAAGCTAACTAGAAAAGAAAGTGAGGTTCTAGTTTCTAGTTTCTACTTGAAGTAGTTAATGTTTAACAGCCTACCTACCAAGCACAACTTTGAGGTCCTTTCATGTAAATTTGCTCTACTTTGGTCATTTTCCTGGGCAAGCCGTAGATCACCACAGATAGTACATCTCTCCAACTGAAGCTTTCTCCCTCTTTATGTTTTACTTCCTAGAGGTTATTCTAGAATCTAATGGAGATAGGAACAGAAATGCCCTCATTATAAACCCACTGCTAGATGCCCCTGTGGCTCCTTGGTTGCAGAGAGGTGCACACAACAGAGGACAGGGTGGCCCTAGCCCCACTGTGGCCTGCAGACCCTGCATGTTCTAGCCTCCTGAGTCCTGGCCTTTGGCTTGTTGGGGAAGGTGTGAGGCAAGGCACAAGCATGAAGCAACTGCTCGAAAATGCTCTCTGCCACAGTAAACTCTGCAAACCAGCCCCTGACCTACCCTAGCGTGGCTCTGCCATGCCACATGTTCTCCATAGCACCATGTTCCCATGGTCTCACACAATCATGACCTATGCTTGGAGTTATCAGGAGAATGTCACTATCAAGCAAAGCCCTATCAAGCAAAGCACAAAGAAAGTGTGGAAGAAACAGCAAAGATTAGAGTGGAAATAGATGAGACACAGAAAAATGGGACAAAGTCAAATCAAAAGACGGTTTTTTGAAAAGATCAACAAAAACTGACAAACCCTGTGGCTGGATTAAGAAAAAGAAAAGAGCTGGCTCCAGTGGCGCATACCTGTGATCCCGGTGGCTTGGGAGGCTGAGGCAAGAGGATTGAAAGTTTGAGACCAGCCTTAGCAACATAGTAAGACCCTGTCTCAAAATAAAAAACTAAAGACTTAAATTTTTAAAATCAAAAATAAAAGAAGGGATGTTACTATCCATCTTATAAAAATAAAAAGGATTATGAGAATACTATAAGCAAGTGAACACCAATAAATCAAAAAACAGAAGAAATGAACAAATTCCTGAAAAAAACAGAAACTGCTCATATTGAAACAAAAGAAATAGCAAAAAGACTGAATCAGTAACTAAAAACAGAAACTTCCCAAAAAGAAAAGCCTCAGTCTACATGGAAACACTGAGAAATTCTAATAATGCTTAAAATGAATCAACCCCAATCCTCACAAACTCTTCCAGAAACCAGCAGAGGAAGGGACACTTATATCAATGTATTTTATGAGCCCAGAACTGCACTAATACCAAATCTGGACAAACCCATGAGGAAAAGAGGAAACCAAAGATCATTGTCCCTCATGACTGTGGGAGTAAAGACCCTCCTCAGGAAGGCCTGAGCAGACCAGGTCCACAGCTTGACCAGGGTGTGCACCATAGTCAAATAGGATGTATCCCAGGAATGAAAATGTGGTTCGTGGTTCAACATGTAACAATCAATATGATACATCATATAATGAAGGAAAAACCCCACATGATAATCTCAATAGACAAAGATAGCCTGGACAACTCAATGCAACCTGTCTCAAAAAAAAAAAAAAAAAAAAAAAAAAAAAAAGGATGGGGATGTAGCTCAGTGCCTGATGGGTTATATGATATGCAAGGCTCTGGATTCAAACCCCAATACCATTAAAAAAAAAAAAAAAAAGCATTTGACAAAAGTCAGTTCCTTTTCTCAACAAACCAGGAATTGAAGGGAACTTCAATAAACAAAACCATACAGCTAACATTTAATGGCAAAAGACTGCATGATTTTCTCCTGAGATAAGAAATAAGACAAGGACATCCACTCTTGCCGCTTCTTTTCAATATTGAGCAGGAAGTTCTAGCCAGAAGAACTAGGCAAGACGATGAAATGAAAGCCACAAAGGAAAAGAAGTTAAAATTATCTCTATTTATGGACAATATCAATTTTTTTGTGTGTGTGTATGTGTGTGGTATTAGAGACTGACCTAGGGCCTACCACTGAACTACAGTCCCATCCCCTCTGCCCCTCTTTTCTTTTAATTTTGAGTCAGGGTCTTGCTAAGTTCCTGAGGCTGGCCTGGAAGTCTTGATCTTCTTGCTTCAGCCTCCTAAGTCTCTGGGATTACAAGTGTGTACTACTATGGCTGGTTTTAAAATATGACTCTGTATACTAGAAATTCTAAGGAGTGTATTAAAAAACTATTAAAATTTAGGGCTGGGGATACAACTCAGCTGATAGACTGCTTGCCTCACATGCACAAGTCCCTGGGTTCAATCCCCAGCACCATAAGAAAACAAACAAACAAACAAAAAACACTATTAAAATCTAGAAAGTTTAGTACAGTTTCCAGACACAAGGTCAATATACAAAAACCTACACTAGCAATGGACAATCTGAAACTGAAATTAAGAAAACAATTCCATTTATAATAGCATAAAAAAAAATAAATGATGGAGGAAAAATGTTAACAAAACAAGTATAGGGCTGGGGATGTGGCTCAAGCGATAACGTGCTCACCTGGCATGCACGGGGCACTGGGTTCGATCCTCAGCACCACATAAAAATAAAATAAAGATGTTGTGTCCACCGAAAACTGAAAAATAAATATTAAAAATTCTCTCTCTCTCTTTAAAACACAAAACAAAAAACAAACAAACAAAAAACAAGTATAAAACAGTGCCAGGTGTGGTGACACATGCCTGTAATTCCAACGGCTCAGGAGGCTGAGGCAGGAGGATTGAGAGTTCAAAGCCAGCCTCAGCAACCTAGTGAGGCCCTAAGCAATTAATGAGACCCTGTCTCTAAATAAAATATAAAAAAGGGCTGGGGATGTGGCTCAGTAGTGCCCCTGGGTTCAATCCCTGACACAAAAAAGGTATCAAACATGTACTCTGAAAACTCTAAGACATTACTGAATGAAACAAATGAAGATCTAAATAAATGGAAAGACATCTCATGTTTGTGGGTTGAAAGATTTAATAAAGGTAAGATGGAAACACTTCCCAAATTGATTGACAGATTCTTTTTTTTTTTTTTAATATTTATTTTTTAGTTTCCAGCAGACACAACATCTTTGTTTGTATGTGGTGCTGAGGATTGAACCCGGGTCGCACGCATGCCAGGCGAGCGCTTGAGCCACATCCCCAGGCCCTGATTGACAGATTCAACGCAATTCCTACCAAACTCTCAGTTGGTATTTTTTTAATAGAAATTGACAAATACTCTAAAATTCAGATGGATAGAGAAGGTACTTCTAAAAAATTATATTTTTAGTTGTAGATAGACACAATACCTTTATTTTATTTATTTAGTTTTACATGGTGCTAGGGATGAAACCCAGGGCCTTACACATGCTAGGCACTGTAACTGAGTTACAGCCTCAGCCCTGAAAAGGCACTTTTGAAACAATTTTCAAAGATAAAAAGTTGAAGGTTGTATACTCCCTGACTTGAAAACGACAACCAGGTACGCATGTGAACAGGAGGCACAGGTCACTGCAGCAGAGCAGAGCCTAGGCACTGCCCTACTTGCTACCCAGTGATCACCTGCTGCCTGGCAAGGGTTCTACGTGATTTAATGGGCACAATGGTCCTTTCCGTAGCTGGTGTCAGTATACTGCATGTGCATGTGTGAAAGAATGAACCTGGATGCCCGTCCCACGGCACATGCCAACAGCAACTCCAAACGAACGAGAAGCCTACACATAAGAGCTAAAACCACAAACTTCTAAAACAAAACATGACTTTGGATTAGGAAACAGTTCTTAAATATGACACCAAAAGCACAAGGAACCAAAGGAAAAAAATAAACATTTAAAACTTTTTTTTTTTTGGTACCAGGGATTGAACTCAGGGGCACTCGACCACTGAGCGGCATCCCCACCCCTATTTTGTATTTTATTTAGAGATGGTCTCATTGAGTTGCTTAGTGTTTCACTTTTGCTGAAACTGGCGATCCTCATGCTTCAGTCTCCTGAGCCACTGGGATTACAGGCATGTGCCATAGTGCCCAGCACATTTAAGACATTTGTGCATCAAAGGCATCATAAAGAAAGCAGACAGACAAGGCACAGTGGGGAGGGAGGGAAACATCCAGAACATACAGAGCTCCTGTGACCGACTGAAAAGGATGACAGAAGGGAGAGTGAGCAGAGCACTCAGATACACAGTTCCTGAGAGAAAATATGCCAATGGCCAACTAACGTGGGAAAAGAAGCTTATTGTCACTGGTCTTTAGGTAAATGTAAACCAAAACCACAATGAGATACCATCTCACACCCATGAAGGTGGCTAAAATGAAATGAAAAGAGAAAAAAATTGGAGGGTGAGAATGTAGGAAAATTGGAACCCTCTTATGTTGCTGGGAGAATGTAAAATGGCAGAGTCACTGTGGAAGACAACTTGGCATCTCCTTAAGAAGCCAAACAGAATTACCAGATGACACTACAATTCCACTTATAGGCATATGATCAGCTGAACTGAAAACATACGTCCTCCCAAAGATTTGTACACAAAGTTCACAGCAGCAGTATTCACAATAGCTGAAAAGCAGAAACAACTAAAAGGTCGTCAATTGGTGAATGAATCAACAAAATGTGGTGTGTCTGCTAAAGGGACGCTGTTCAGTCACGAGAAGGGAAGAAAAACTGAGAGGTGCTACAGTATGGGTGAGCTGAAACCACAACGCCAAGTCCAAGCCTGAGGGAAAAGGCCTCGCACCACAGGACTCCATCCACATGCAGGGTGGGGAGCAGGGAAAGCCACAGGGATGGGAAACAGTAGTGGCCATGGTGAGAAGAAGGGGCTAAGGGCTCCAGGGAAAAGGTGGTGACTACCAATTAGTAAGGGGTTTCTTTTTGGGGTGATGAAGATGTTCTGGAGTTGACAGCGGTGATCACTGCATGCTGTGAAAGGACTAAAATCATGGGGTTGAATACTGTAAAAGATGAATTATAACTCTTAAAAAGAAATAACACAGGGCTGGGGCTCAGTGGTAGAGCTCTTGCCTAGCTTGTGTGAGGCACTGGGTTTGATTCTCAGCACCACATATAAATAAGTAAAGTCCACTGACTACTAAAAAAAAATTTTTTTTTAAAATAACATAAAACTGTTAGAAGGAAAACAGGAATAAACTCACAGTGTCCCCAGAACAACTATGGAATTGACTACAGACAAGCTCGCCTGCCCTCACCACCATGCACCAAGAGTGCTGAGCAAGCAGCTATGAAGTGCCCCTCTCTGTGGGTGGACTGCCCCCACTGTGCGTGGGCAGCTGGTATGTGCTGCATTCCTTACCTGTGCCCTGCACCCTTCTACTCGCTTCCACAGCCCTGTGAGGTAGGGAGGACCCAGCAAGGACATGGCACCTCCCTGTGACCAGGACTACCAACATGGGACCTCCACAAATTCTGTGGACTCCAAATGGGCACTAGCAGGGGTCAGACAAAATGACTTTCACTAAGTCACAACCCATAATTATAAATCTTAACAGAAATACACTTAGCACAGGAAGTACGTTCATCAGGCCCTTAGCATAACTGAATCTGTGCTAAAATCAGATTCTGCTTGTGACTTAGCTGGTGGAAAAGGCGAGAGAACAAACTGACGTCAAACGTAGTGTAAAGTGAAAGTGGCAAAGGGCGGGCGGACAGGAAAGAAGGGTCTGAGACCAGGAGAGCATTTGCAAAATGTGGATCTCCCTGTAGCAACATTTTAGGTGAGTTTTACCTCCACCTTTATACTTTTGGGTTTGCTTGATTTAAAAAATAATCTATTTTTAATTATTAAAGAATAATCTATTCAGCCCTAAACGTCACCCATCAAACTCCCAGCTGGGAGTGGCAATGATCAAGGCAGCAAGAGTGCTGACCTCTCTCACTATGTGCTGCAAGGGCAGCTGTGGTCCTTTCTCCAGTGAGTGCATCCTGACGGCTTCATCTTACTAAGGTGCAGGTTCCTACTGGTTAACTTGGCTTACCTGGACAGGTGGTTCAATCATGATCCAGGCTGGGAGCATCAGACTGGGATTCAGAGGCTGGGTGCCTACACGGAAGTAAACTCCACCCCTGGAATCACAGGCCCAGATGTGCTGACTTCCACATGCCAAGCTTGTCAGTTTTATGGCTCCTGTAGACAAACAGAGAAAGAGTACACATACTATAAATACTCCTGTGAAATGGCTCACATTTCATTTCATCTATGAACTTTGATTTTATACTTCAAAGGAAGAAAGGAGGCTACACTTTGGTTGGACTCAGGTGCATGTCCTTTGACCTGCTGCAGCTCTTCCATGTAGGGTGTGTAGACTTGGCCGGGTTTGAGAACATCAAAATGAGGGGAGTCAGGAAGGCCCTAGCTGCCCTGCCATCTGCCTGGTGCCACATGGTATCCCTTCTAGGCTGTGAGCAAATTAATCACAGTGCTGCCATCACAGTGCACAGCCACCACAGGCTGGGATAACATTTCAGCACAAGTTCCACCATTAGATAACTACTGCCAGTAAAGTCTGGAGTCGGGGAAGGGAACTCATATTTACTGATAGCCTTGACTCAAATTAGAAACGACTATCTACATCTCCTAAGGAATCTTCACGTTTATATTTCTCTGTTAATTAAACTGATTATAAGCTGAAAAGAAATGGGAGGCTCCTTTAAAAAAGCATTAGGCTGGGAGTGGAGCTCAGTGGTAGAGAACTTCCCTAGCATGCATAAGGCCCTGGGTTCCATCCCCAACAAAACACACACACACACACACAAAAAAAAAAAAAAAAAAAAAAAAAAAAGAAAAGACAAGAAAGAAAAGAAAAAAAAAGAAAGAAAATAAAAGTTTATGTGGCAAAAATGTGCCACTGCTAATAGTTACTGAACAGCCACTACAGGATGGGCTCTCATTTCAAACCTCACAGCCAAGATTACACTTATTATTGTCCAAGTTCATGCAGGAGGCCAGCCAGGCTTTTACAGAGAGAAGTTTGCCTGGGATTGCCAGACTAGAAGGTGACTCAGTCTGGAGGCCAAGGCTGGACCCCCTCTGAACCTGAGTCAGCTTGACTTCTCTACAACAGCCACCTCTGACCTCTCAGGCTTCACACAACAAAATACACAGACATGCAGTGTCTGTGTCCCATCTGTTTCCACAAACAACCCCAGTAACCTATACCATCAAGATGTGGAACATTTTAATCACCCCCAAGTTCTGTAAGGTCCCTTCCTGTCAATGTTCTCTGCCCTGGACACACTAAACAGATCTCTATACCAGAGGTAAGCGTGGTCTGTCCTAGCAGTTCACAAAAGCAGAACCGGAGTGTATGTGCTAGAACGTGAGCGAGCCTCAGCCTTGCTCACCTTGCTCTGCTGCTGAGGGCACTCCATGTACGTACATACCTTAGCTCCTCCATCCACTTAGTGGTGGACATTGGCTATATCCACGTTTTGCTGGTGGAAATAGAACTGCTAAAATCATTCTTGTAGAAGTGGGTTTTTGTTTATGTGTGTGAACATGTATTTTTCTTGAATAAATGATCTAGGTGTTGCTAGGCCATATGTTGGATGAACGTCTCATTTTAAAAGAAAAAGGCCAGTTTTCCCAATGTGTACCATTTTACATGCCCACTAGCAGAGTGTGCAAATTCTGGTTGCCTGTGCTCTCACTAACATTTGGTTCTGGCACCTTCTTCATCACAGCCTTCTAGTGGGGGTGAAGTTGTGTCTTGTCTTAGCTTCAATTTATGTTTCTCTGCTAAACAACCAAGAGGTTGAGAGCTGGGTGCAGTGGCACACACCTGTAATCCCAGCTGAGGCTGAGGCAGGAAGATTCCAAGTTGAGGCCAACTTAGGCAACTTACCTAAACATTGTCTCAGGATAAAACATAAAAAGGGCTGGAGATACAGCTCAGTGATAGAGCTCGCTGAGTTCAATCCCCAGCAACACACGCGCACAACCCCCTCCCCCCTGAATCTTCTACTATGCACGTGGGCTATCTTCTTTTGTAAAATGCTTATTCAAATCTTCTGCACATTTAATTAATTGCAGTGTATTCTGATTAGACAGATAGAGGAGGTCTTTTTATATTCTGGATACAAGTTTTTGCCAGATACATGGAGTGTGAATCTAACCTATGGCTTGATTTTTCATTTTCTTAACTTCTTTTATGTGAAGCCTTAATTCAACAGCTCATTCTAAGTTCAGTGCATGGTAAAACGGTGTGTGGCCAGTCTAGCTAGCACTGGGGCTGGGTGGGGCCCAGCAGCCTGAGGACGGTGCCCCTATTGCACAGTCAACACTGGCATGGGTGATGGCTCACAAGATTGCGCCACAACACACCAGCTACCCTATGGGAAGCTTGCCACAGGTCATCATGATGCTAGTAAACCATAAGCTCACCTACAGGGACTATTCCAGCTACTGAGCCTTCAACCTGCCCCTGGAACTCCAGGCAGTAGCTTGGTATGTTAATCACACACAACAGGAATGCACTGGGCCAGGTGCTCAGGTGGCAGTAAATAATACTGCCAGGAGGACACACAGAGTCCACAGGACAAGGTGAACATGCTGGAATATGTGCTGCAGTGTGCAGACCAGCCTGTTCTGCACTAGAGTCAGGAAGAAAAAGAAGTTTAATGGAGGGTTTTTCTGCAGGTTTTATCTCCCAGAGAGTGCATGACATTCATAGTCTGTTCCACAGGGACATGTGCCAGAGCCTGCTCCCTCCTTAAACCCTCTGGGGCTCCTTCACATTCCCCAGAATCCAGCAGGGCAGCAGTGGTGACTAGGATGGTGACTGGTTCGGTAATGGGCTATGAGCAGAAGTGATGAGGCACTTTACTCCAGAAGTGCAGCATGTGCCCTTCCAGCTTTTCCCTCCTACAGGTACCCAGGTGGTGAAGCAGCAGAGCAAGGGTGGACATCAGAAAGACACTGCCTGGGGCTGTGGCTATGGCTCAGTGGCTGAGCGACTTGTAGGTACGAGGTATTGGGTTCCATCCTCAGCACCACATAAAAATAAATAAATAAAATAAAGGTATTGTGTCCACCTACAATTAAAAAATACAAAAAAGAGAAGAGCATGTGCAAATTGTCTTTCCAGACAGCTGCTTTCACCTTGTGCCCTGGGCAGGCTGAGGGCAACTTGGAGCAAAAGTGGGGATCCTTCACAAGAGGTGGGAGTCCCATTAACCCCCAGACTAACCGCATGTGATGGCAGCTTGTACTTGCATTTCAGCTGGGGTGGTTAATTAATTTATTATTATTATTATTATTATTTTTGTGGTGCTTGGGATAGAACCCAGGACCTCACAAACGTTAGGCAAGTACCCTATCAACTGAGCCACATCCCCAGTCCCCTTATTAAAATTTAGAGATAGGGTGTCACTAAGCTGTCCAGAGTGGCCTCAAATTTTTGACTTTTTTGCTTCAGCCTATCAAGGAGCTAGGATTACAGATGTGTACTGTGTTTTATTTTTATTACCAGTATAAGGCCAAATACAGGATCAAATTGCATAACCGAAAATTACTTAGAAATGGAGTTGTAAATACTACTTTCTGCCCTTTAAAAATCTTACTGGGTATATACTGTGGTCAAGCATTTGGTCCCTGCCTGGAAAGCCTCTGTCTTCCATGAGCAGATGGCTAACGAAAATAGCAAGGTGGACTCAAATGACTGCGGCACCAGAGGCAGCAGCAGAGTGCTCAGGGAACACTGTGGGGAAGTGTCAAGGTGGGGACCCCGACTGAGGCAAGTTCAGGGTCAGGTGGCAATCTCAGCTGAGTTCGAAGGAAGAGGCAAAGGCAGGAAAGTCCAGGGGGGGCACTCTAGGCCCCGGAGAGAAGCTGACAGCAGGCAAGGCAGTGCTCACAGTGAGGGCGTCAGCGGGGCAGTGGCAAGAGGCTGGGCGGGCAGGTCAGGATCAATTTTGAGGGCTTGGGTGCCATCCCAGCGACAACAGCTTTATTCAGGTGGCACTGTGGAGCCATTTGACACTGAGGGCAACACCACCTGAACTGTGTTTTAGGAAGACAGTGCTGGCCGCATGGGAGGAAGTGGGCACACTTGGTGCTCTGGGTGGATACTGTAGTCCTACAGTCCTGTCAGGAGGGGGCTCCAATAGTGACTGTGGGAGGATGGGAGGAGAGGGCCAGATAGCATGGGAGAGTCTTTGAGGCGGACGGAATGACCACCGCTGGCTGGACTGTTCAGTGGTGAAGCAGAAACTGCTCAAGAGGGTTCTGCCCAGGCTGGGGGCACGGCTCAGTGGCAGTGCTTGGCTAGCATGCATGCCGCCCTGGATTTGATCCCTAGCACTGCACAAAGCAAATGAGCAAACAGACAGACCTGACTCTGCTCTTTCCTTCAGAATTCAGTGGGAGTAGAGTGAATTCAGAAAAAAACAAAACAACAAGAACAAATACCAAACAAGTTTGGGAAGGATCAGTTTGACACTGAACAGAATCCTCAAAGGCAGAGTTGGTCCTGAAAAGGCCACGGTCCCTTCACTGCCACGGCACCCCAGGGCTGGCATTTATAGCACAATGCTGCATCGAAGCTCATCCCAGAGGAGTATCCCAGGCACATTAGTGCTGACCAGACAACGCTGCACTAGTCAATGTTGCCTGAAGACACCTGCCAAGGACGTCAGATGTGGGGTCCTGGGCAGAGAACTGACCCCCATCTCAGAATCTGAAATCCCTAACTTAAACAACTGTTTTCAAAGCTCTCCTGATCCACCTCTTCTCCCCATGGCTGCACAGACATGCCTGGAGTGGACCTTGTAAGAGGAAACCTGGTGCCCTGGTCTGCCAGCCAGGTGAAGGCCAGCAGCCCTCCCACTGCGCCCTGTTGCCCTGCCCTGCTCCAGCAGAAAATCTACCGACTCTGGACTGCCGTGCTCCTCAGGTTTATGAGAAAGTGGTGCAAGGAGTCTGTTCGTCATTCCAGCATCAACCAAATAACCTAATAAATGAATAAGATCTAAAGCTGAAAGCGAGATAGACTAAAAATGGCAGAGCTTTTCAACATAGGATGCTGGAATCAACTGCTTGCCCAGTGGTGCAAGCCCAGCCATCTGACTGTGCACCCAGCAGTCCAAGTATCAGCCCAATACTGAGGGCTCGAGAGTGTTCCACAGTAAGTTGTGATGCCAAGAAAGCTCACACTTAGATGGGACTCTTGCTGGCTCATCTCTGGGTGGTGTGGGGTGAGGTGGTGGCTGCTGTTCCCATTAGAAAGACGAGACAGTGTCATCTTTGAAGGTAAAGAGTAGCTTGCCTAGGGCCCAGCTCTCTGCACACAGCTGGCACTGTGTCTGCCACTATGTCCTGCCTTCTATTCACGCATCCAGCCCTCAGAGAGCACCTATGAAACACCACAGGGCCAACACATCCTAGATTTAGGCTTGTCTTTTTTTTTTTTTGGTGCTAAGGATTGAACCCAGGGCCATGTGCACGTGAGGCAAGCACTCTACCAGCTGAGCTGCTGCATCCCGTCCTTGTCTTGTTCTTGCTTCCTCTCCCTCCTAAGTTGAGACTCAATCCTGCTGAACGTAGGATTCTCCTGGCCACTTTCCCAGGAAACCCAAATGCACATCTCAGAGACTAGAACACCCTAGCACGGCTAGCAGGACTAGACTGAACCAGGGGCAGGCAGGGGCCATGTGGGGATGGAAGGCCCAGGCAGAGTGGGATGCAATGGCGTGGCACCTGCATGATGCCCCCTCGCTGTGCACCCCTTTGCAGTGTGATGGCCTTCCCTTGGAGGAGCCAGGTGGGGGTGATGCTGGTGAAATAGTTTCATTCCTGACCCAAAGTGTGCAAATGAGCATGGCCTCCCCCAGCTCTACCTCCAGAGGAACTAGCACCTCTCCCAATGGGCCTGGTAAGGATGACTAGAGAAGGGCTAAGGGCCAGTGGGTCTCTGGACAGATGAGATTTCCCAGGGCAGACAGCAGCACCAGCGTTCAGATCACTACCAGCCACAGCCTTGTCTGGCAAAGGCTCTCAGAAAGCCAGAAAGTGACCAGTAGGTCCAGAAAGCCCAAAGCACAAATACTCACAATACCCTGGAAAATCCCTAGCTGTGGCAGGGTTTGCTTCAGGAACAGCCGGATTAGGTTCAGGGGCCTGATCTCTACCCAGCAGCCTGTAGGAGTCCTGGTGCCAGAAGTGAGAGTGGCTCTGTGCTGGGCCAGGCTTGCTCAGGGCAACACCAATTTTATGAAGAGTGAGACCCTGCCATATAGGAGGGCCTGGGCAAGGAGGGACAGCCAGCCTCTCTGCTTGCTCACTTCCTTCCTCATTCTCTTTTTTTGTGAGTCTCCGTGGTTGTGTTCTTGACACTGGACACTTGTCCAATTCAGAACACTGGTTGTGGATGCACAACAGCAGGAGCCCTTGCTGCAGGGGAGGTCACCCCACCCTGGGAGCCATCTGCTGTGGCCTCCATCTTCATATAAACCACACTCAAACTTCCTAGCTGGTCAGGAATTTACTTAGAGAATGATCTTATGTCATGGCTTATTTAGTACTTCTTGGACTATGAATGAACTATCTGCAAACTGTGCCATACTACTTGGCCTACTCTAACTCCTGGGCCCAGAGAAGAGCTGCAGTTAGTGGCACATCTTCTTGCCCTGGGTATGAGAACCCTTGACATGTACTGAGAGCCTCTGCACTGGGTGCTCTCCCAGATGTCAAGGCGCAGACAAATGTGCCATTGATCCACGCACAGGGCACATCCCTTTTCCAGATATAAAGGTCACAGAGCTACATCCCATGTTCGGACAGACTGACAGAGGCAGCTGCGCCAACAGTGCTGCTTGTAAGCAATTCTTAGTAGCAACTTCTGAATACCCAAGTGTAGAGGGTGAACCGCCTCACAAAATCAAGAGGCCCATTTCATCCGGAAGAGTGACCAACCAATCTCCTAAAACCCAGCACCTGAAAATCACATCCAAGAATTCACCCAAGGCAAATTCAGGGCCCTGAGGCAATCGGGATCCAGCAAGCACACTGACAAGACGGTCATACCTAGCTGGGAAAGGTCCAGCCTTGTCCAGTGCATGCCTGTGGGGCAGCTCTTGGATAGCGTCCTGATAAACACCTGGCCGAGGCTGTCCAAGGCCCACAGCGCATCCCGGCAGGCAGCATAGGCTCTCATCTCAGCGTCGGGGGGCAGCTGCACTGTGGAGGGGCGGCTCTCTGGGCTCTGGGTGCTGATGCTGCACAGATCCTTGCTGCTCTGGCACAGCCACAAAGAGCTTCCTGTGGAAAAGGTTCATGTCTATGACGGTGCCCTGTTTGCAACAAGCCACCTGCCCTCAATGCACAAGGCAGCTTTACCTTCAGGCATACACACCTGACACTGTCCGCAGATGCTGGCTGGCTCATACTCCATACTCACCTAGGCAGGAGGGCAGGGGCTTCCATGTACTTTAAGTTACAGGAAACACCATGACCAGCTGGTTAGCCAAATTAAGCCTCAGATATTTTAAAGAAATGGAAAGAAAGTGGGACTCAGAAGGTTTTATGAAGGCTATAATGTGGCTCCCATTTATATCAGGCTGGGAAACCTTTAACACAGACTTTTAAAACAGACTGTCAGACCTCACCAAGAGGAAGGACCTTTCCGAAAGCATCAGCATCAATCCCCTGCAGAAGTGGGAGCAGCAGTTCTGCAGGAGAAGAGCACCAAGGTGCTGTCCCCACCCCTCTATTAACCAAGCAGGACAAGACCTGGAAAGCTGGAAATCTCCTCCTTCCAGCCTTGCCTCAAAATGACCTTTCAGTCCCTCCACCATTTCAGTGAGATTTTAGATTCTGTTTAAAATGCAAATAATCCCTGAAGAAGTTAAACCCTTAGTCACAGTATGAAAGTAGAGTATTATTTAAAACCTGTTGTAAGATTTATTTTGGGGTTTGATCATTTATTGAATTTTGAAAACCTGAGGGAAGGCCTGCCATATGTCTGTGCAACAGTTGCAGAAGAGCCAGGCAGCTCCCGGGGAAGTGTGACAATGTGCCTGCAGCACACCCATGACATCATGAGGAGAGGGTCAGTAGAGACTGAAAGCTGCCACCCATCAGCTCAGGTCAGTCACTGTGCCCAGTGAATCTGTGCCAACCCAGGAACAACTTAACATTTTCAGAGATTTCTGGCAGAACTGTGACCAGAGCAAGCTAGTGAGTAAGCACGAATTATGCTGACCAAGTGACCCACACGCTAGAGACTGATGGCTTGAACTAAGTACGCTGCTTCCTCCTTATTCATAGACTTATGGTGTTTTCTTGCTGACCCAAAGTGCAACCCTGGGAGGAGGCCCTGACAGGTCACCTAACTGCTGGGGTTCCCAGCTATCTGGTAGCAGCACCATTTCTCCTGACTCCAAAGCCATGTTTTGTGAGGGGCCATGGGTTCTGCACAGACACAAAGTGGAAGGAGTTGTGCCCTTCATTGGGGCACAAGTGTGGTAGTCAGGGTAGACAGAGGCTGCTAGAGGTAACATAAGAATTATCCAGGGCAAATGGGGAGGGTGCCCAAAGAAGCTATGGCCCCTGAAATTTGCTGCTGGGTGACCTGCTACTAGCCCTTGTGACCACACTGCACAGTCTCTCCTTCACAAAGACACTCTGCATCAGTCTCAGCCACCTTGACCACCCCCTGGAGGCTCTTCTGAGCAGGCTATCCAGCACAGACCCTTGGTTCACCTATCAGGGCTACTGGCTTGAGACACTGTCATATTCTCTGTTTCAAGAACTGCATGGCTGCATCTCCTCACCCACTGAGCTATGGTCAGACTATAGTCTGAACTTTTTCAACTACCAAACATGTACTATATTTCTCTACAGGCTGACCCACCTTCCTTGGTGGGAGCAGCAGAAGCCAATACAAAGGCCCATTTGGTTGCAGAAGCTGTCCCCCGGGGAACGACATTATTCCAATAAGTGCCTGGAAAGAATACATAATGAATTAAAGAAAGAAAAAGATGAAAACATTTCAGAGTTTTAGTTCTAGACTATAGCTGCCCACAAAACCACTTACAGCTGATTCTATTGTCCTGGGATTAAACAGTCTGAACCAGGTGCATTTCCATGAACATGGTCAGTCTGGGCCCCATCTTGTCTGCAGAGGCCCAGGGAGATCAACGGGGGAGGAGCTAGAGCCAATTTATTAAGAAAGGGTTCACTCACAGATCTGGCTGGTACCTTGTATGTCCTATAGGAGTGATAATTTCCCTCCAGGAAATAGACCAGTCTCACTACTAGGCTCTGTGGGCTTGGATAGATGTTTCCCTTTAAATGTGAAATTATTAACATAAAAATGGGCACCATTTGCTTTTCTTATATCACAATAGGTTACAAGAGGAAACTGATTATACAATGTCTAGAAAATGGGTCCAAGTTTTAGGAATGACACACTGAAAATAGAACACGGGGGAGCAGTGATCAACGAGGCAGAGTGCCCCCATGCCAGAAGCTTCATGCCATTGGTGCTGCACTACCTTTCAAGATGGAATCTAAAAGCTTTTCTGCAGGAGGCTCTGGGTTTGATCCCTGCACCACACAAAAAATTAATTAATTAGATAAAATAAACTGGAGCTGCCTATCAAGCCAATCTGAAAACAAAGTGATCTGCCCACCTATGAGGCTTCCTTTGGCCACGTGGAACTCATTCTTGCCTGCGCAGATCCAGACGCCACTGTGGTTAACTCCCAGCAGGCTGGGCTGGCACTGAAGCTGCTGAGACCAAAATGCCAGGCGCAGTTTGTCTGCTACCTTTTCTACAGGCGCCTGGGCTGCTGTGGCCACCGAGTGTGTGGCCTGGATAATCGTCTGGAATAAGCTGCACTGGTCAAACACCACGTAGTCTGTGATGCTCACCTGGAGGGGGCAGAAGAGCAAAGACCTGTGTCAGCGCAGTCGCCAGCACATGCTCTGTCGCCAGCACATGCTCTGCCGCCAAGCAAGGTTCTGCCACATCCGCACATCTGCATCTCCAGTAATGATGGCCAGGCACCCCCACACACACACGTGCATACAGGGTCTGTGAGAGGGCTGGGAGTGTGGAACAACAAGCTACTAACTGCCACTGCTTCAAGGGTGGGATTGAAAGTGGTGGAGGACACTAACTAAAAAACAAAACGAAACAAAACCAAAAAAACCTATAAATAAATTAGAAAGATCAGTAGGGTGGAGGGAGAAGGGGACGAAGAAAGTGCTGGGGACTGAATTAGAGCAAATTATATTCCAATTTTTTTAATTGTCAGTGGATCTTTATTTTATTTATTGATACGCGGTGCTGAGAATGGAACCCAGTGCCTCACACATGCTAGGCAAGCACTCTGCCACTGAGCCACAGCCCCAGTCCTCCATACTTTTTTGATTAGGTCAAAAGGTATCTTAATGTTATATGTAAGTAGAAAGAATATAAAGAAAGTGGTGGAAGAAAATGTTTCCATTGTATTTTACATACTTCCATATTACCTGGATCAGTTACTATCCCACTCATTCTAAGTCATTTATTCTAATGAAAATGAGCAAGAACAATTTTGCTTTTAAATTCAGATGTTGCCAATAGACAATAATATACAACACTTAGACTAATACTGAATTAAAAAAAGTATTATAAGTAAGAGGATGAAGTAATTTATGTCTTAAACCAGGACTACCAACATTCACGCTAAGCCACCAGCATAAACCAGGATACCTCTGGGCACCTACAAGTCTCCTGGCTCAGAGGCAGAACTCGCTTCCATAACATTCCTGGAAAGCATCTGCACAGACACCTCCAGAGATGCTTTTCTAGGCAATCACTTCCCCTGCGGGGACTTCTCCCTTGTTGGGTGGCTGTGATTGAAAGTGAGTTCCTTATGACTGCATGACTTTCTCTCATAGTTCTGCATGTTGGGTTCAGTTACAGAGATCCACTCCTGCACAGATGCTCACTCCCTCTAGGAGTCACGCAAAATGAATGCTGAGAGTGATGTTACTTATTAAAGGAAACTTAAAAATTAACAAACAAAAAGAATATACAACACACACAACCTCTTTTTTTCAATTCCAGGGATTAAATCCAGGCTTTACCAGCCCTTTTTAATTTTTAAATTTTAAAACAGGTCTCCTACTGATGCTGGATTTGAACTTGTAATCCTCCTGCCTCAGTCTCCAGAGCCTCTGGGATCACAGGTGTGCACCACCACGCCTGGCTCATACTATCCTTTCTTGTCTGTGAAAGGACTAGGGTGGCTATGAGAGCTGTCCTAACTCAAGTTGACACAGATTGGTTGTTTTGTTTGTTTGTTTATTTTTTTATATGGTGCTGAGGATTGAACCCAGTGTCTTACAAGTGCTAGGCAAATGCTCTACCACTGAGCCACAACCCCGGGCCCTGATACAGTTTTAACCACACGGGGTTCAGACCCTGCTGCAGAGCTGCTGCCACATTCAAAACTCTGTAAGCTCTCTCCTGCATGGCTGTGCCATCGGCATCAGAGTGCTCTGGAGTGAGTGGCAGGACGCAGGTGCTGCAGCCCTGAGGCTGGCAGCCATGCTGCTGAGTGGCGGACAGCAGAGTCCTGGCTAAGGGCCTGCACTGCTGCGCATGACACTCACCCGACCTGGGGAGTAAAGACACTGCCAAGGATATCCACTGAATATGTCAGACTCATTCCCAGCACTCAAGATGTGCAGAAAAGCAGAATGCAGATCACAAGAGAATGGAAAAATTTAGCAGCTAAACACTGGCTACAATAAATCAATCTTAGAGTATTTAAAATAACTCTGCTGCAAAGTGTCTCAAAATGGTTTTGTCAAATAAAATTTCTCTGAAGGTAATATTATGAATATTATGATGAAATGAGATCTAGCTTTCTGAAAATGAATTTTTCTTTTTTGGTGGTGCTAGAGATTGAATCCAGGGCTTTACATATGCAAGGCAAGCATTCTATATCCCCAGTGAGATCTGGCTTTCTTTCTTTCTTTTTTTTTTTTTTTTTTTCAGGGGGTACCTGGGATTGAACTCAGGGGCACTGGACCACTGAGCCACATCCCCAGCCCTATTTTATATTTTATTTAGAGACAGGGTCTCACTGATTTGCTTAGCAGCCTTGTTTTTGCTTAGGCTGGCTTTGAACTCACGATCCTATTGCCTCAGACTCCTGAGCTGCTGGGATTACAGGCATGTGCCACCACGCCTTGCCTCTAGCTTTCTTTTTTTTTTTTTTTTAATATTTTTTAGTTGCTAATGGATTTTTCACTTTATTTATTTATATGTGGTGCTAAGGATCGAACCCGGGCCTCACATATGCCAGGCAAGTGCTCTGCCACTGAGCCACAGCCCCAGTCCATTTTTTAAAAATATTCTTTTTTTTTTAGTTGTAGTTGGACACAATACCTTTATTTATTTATCTTTATGTGGTGCTGAGGATTGAACCCAGGGCCTCACCCGTGCTAGGCGAGCGCTCTACCACTGAGCCACAACCCCAGCTTTCTTTATGTTACTTAAAAAAACAGATTTTAGCCAGCTCTTCTTTGTGAAGAGGCACAGTCGTCTCCTGCTTTGACAGTGCTTGTACAGAACCCACTGTTGAGCCAACAGCCCTTCCCTACCTCCTCAGTGCCCTCACCACCTCCACACCTCTCCTCAGCCACCTCGGCCACCTCCCTGCAGGCACATCAGAACTACCCCAGGACTGGGAGGCCATTGTCAACTGCTTCCTGTGCCGACTTGTCCATGTCTTACTACTCTGTGATGATGTGGCTCTGAAGAACTTTGCCAAATATGTTCTTCACCAATCTCATGAGGGGAGGGGGCAGGGCAAGAGACCAGACCATGTCGACTGGGGGGTGGGGCTGAATGTAATAGGATGCTCTCTAAATGGGAAGAGTGGAACCCTGGAACTGCATGAGGTGGCCATGACAAAAACGACCTCCACTTGCATAATTGCATAGAGACTCATCACTTGCGTGAGCAGGTGAAATCAAAGAATCAGGTGCCCGGGAAGACAACTTGTGCAAGATGGCAGCCCCAGGAGGAGGCATGGCAGAATCTCTTCGACAAGCACAGCCACGAAGGCAGTGATGATGAGAGCTAAGCCTCAGGCTGACCCCCCACAGTCATGGAATGACTTTTCTGGTCACCAAGGCAGTGTATGCATGTTGGGGTACCTTTACCTTTTCTATAAGTTGTACCAAAGCATCCATGTAAGTGCTTTAATTTGTATCATTTCTTCAAATAAAGGAACCTGGTACCCCCAAAACACAAACCATATATATATATTTAGTACACATATAGATATGCATACACATGTGTGTATCTGTATATGGTTATAAGTACACAGAAGGTATTTTAAAATCACATAACTTTATAAATATTACCTAGAATATCCCATTAGAGCCAGATATATGCAATATACATGTTTATCAAGGAGCAAATGTAACTTATTTTCTCAAGTTCTCATCTGGCAGAGCAGACAGTGCATGGCACACCTCAAAAAGGCAGATCTGAGGAGACAATAAAACCCGAACCAACAGAGACATAAAACGGAAGGCATCGAGCTGGGTATGGTGGGAAATGCTTGTCGTCCCAGGGACTCAGAAGGCTGACACAGGAGGATCACAAGTTCAAGGCCAGCCTGGGGAACTTAGTGAGACCTGTCTCAAAATAAAAAGGGGTTGGAGGTGTGGATCAGTGGTAGAGTGGTAGAGTCTAGAATGCATATGGCTCTGGGTTCCATCCCCAGAAACAAACAAACAAAACAAGCCCACCCAACTATAAGATGTAACGTATCTCACAACTGTCAGGGCTACCTCATGCCCACAGAGAAGACCGGGAAGCGAAGCTATTGAGGGGGAAAGTGGGTGCTGCTTGACTACTCCCTCCGGCTTCTCACAGCATCCTCCTGTCAAGGAGCATGTGGGAAACTCTCCTTTCTCTGTTGAAACATCACTGACTTAAGAGGTCTTTCAAGCAATTGTTAACAGATGGATTTTAACTGTGGGTTGGGTTTCTCTTTTCGTAGTATATTTGTTCCAAATTAAACATCACTATTACCTAGGTCTTCAGATGGCTGCCACTGGGTTTACTTAGCTTATAATGATGAATGTCTAAATAAATAAACAAATAAAATCTGCATTAAACAAGGAAAGCATGGCGAGTTACCCCTGATGACAAGTCTTTGTGTCTCACATGTGTTCAAATCCAAGTGTCTGGCCCACAACAGCAAGACTGAGTACTGTTCATATAATCCAGCCTCCTAAGGAAGAGGGGAGGAAGAAAGGAAGTGGAGCCCTTGGTCAAGCCCAGAGCACCTACTTGCCACCAGTGGCTGTCATCTCCTTGCGGCTTCTTGGGAACCACGCCAGTTCTGAACCATAGCTTTCCACGAATGTCCAGAGCCCACAAGGTGTGCTGATCCCCGAGAGTTATGCAGACAGGCTCCAAAGCTTGCTTTTCACTAAAAATGAGCAAGAGAACACGAGATTCAGTCCCCAGAGTCAGGGCCGCCCCATCGCGTTTGTCCTGGTGGGCTTGCATGAAGAAGAAACATGCCCCTGCTAGGTGTGAGTTACACAACTGTGCAACAGAAACTGTCCAGATGTGCAGTAGTTGTTCAAGAGCCAGAATGGTAGGGAAAGCTATGGAGAGACAGCCACCTAAGACAAGTGTGAGTGGGTGCTGACGGCATCCCAGGCCAAAAGCATCCCCATCACTACCCTCTCCTCCCCTAGTAATCTACCGCGAACTCCCTCATGGGCCCAGTGATGTCATGCAGCCAGCTCCAGGTAGATGCCGCCCTCTATGCAGGGTTTATCTCTTCCTCCTTCTGGGCACGTTCATGACAGCTTTGAGGCTCAGCTACTGCTCCTAGTGGCATACTGCCTCCCAGCCTCTGCAGGCAGTCAACAGTTCCTTGGTACCATGCACTCTACATCCCATCAAAGACCCTCTGGACTAACTGGTGTCCACTATTATGTGGCTCACCACTGGATCGGCAGCTGATGATGGCAGAGCCAAGTCTCAGCCATCCTGGCTCACAGCACTGCTCCCTGAAGGTTCACTGGCTGCCTAAATTCAAATCAAGACCATCCTGGTCTGATTATTCCTAAGGACTAAATTTCAATTGACTAGGATGAAAATACAACAAAGTATCTGGACCTAAGCCATTGTAGACTGAACAGAAACCATCTGCCAATAGGCAGTTCTGAATGGAGACGACCACGAGAGACTTATGACTTTGAGGCTCAGGGTAACACAGGGCAGCAGCATTTTAAAAACAGCTCCAATTTGATGCCCTGTCTGCTGGCAGAGGCAGGCAAAGAGTGTCCCCAGACCAGGCTTTAGAAGTTAACTCTGACAACTCAAGAGAACTCTATCATCATAAGACCTTTAGGGGTTGGCTCTGCCCAGAAAGATGTGCATGGGTGGCTTGTGGAGAGTCACACTGAGGAGAACACAGGAGAGGACAAACACAGTGCCTGGCCGTACCTGACAATGTCACACTTCCACTGCTCCCCTTCTGGACAGAAGCTGCTCACGCCCTCCCGGTACAGGAGGGCCCTCTGTTCTGTCAGTGCCCACACCACACTGTTCCGGGCTGTGATCTGGGACAGTGGGTAAGGACAGTCGACCTTCACGGCTCGGGCACAGGGGCGATCCACGCTGAGACCTGCCAACAAAAGGGAACAGAGGGCCTAAGGATGTAACATCAGTACTTCACACTCTACCATGAATCTGATGTTTGCATATTTTTCTTTTCTAGTACTTTGCCATATTCTTTCATAATGAGTGCCTTTATCTTGAAGGTTTAGCCAACAAAAAGTAGTTAAATTTTGCTTCAACATGACATGTGTCTAAGGCAATTTTAAATACTCTTTGGAAGTAAAGGATTGTAATTCAGAATTCTCTGCTCTCCCAAGGTAACTTTAGATGTTCTGGAGAAGCCAGGTGTGGTGGTGCATGTTTGTAATCCCAACTATGTGGGAGGCTCAGCAGGAGGATCACAAGTTCAAGTTCAGCCTCGGCATCTTACTGAGTTCCTGTCTTGAAATAAAAACACAAGGGCAGAGGGTGGACCTCAGTGGCAGAGTGTCTGCTTAACTTGTGTGAGACCCTGGGTTCATTTCCCAGTACTGCAAAAACAAATTTTTAAAAAATAAAACAAAATTTAAAAATAAAAAGGGACTGGAGATGAAGTTCAAAGGTAGAGCACTTGCCCGGCATGCACAAAGCCCTAGGTTTAATTCCAAGTGCCGCAAAAAAAAAAAAAAAAAAAAAAAGTTCGCAGGTCTCTTTTACTAGGAAGGCTGTGCCCCTCTGGGCCTCAGCTGCTGCAGGGTCTCAAGCTAATAAAGCAGCTCCCCTTTTCTCTGCTTTCACCAGTGCTAGATGCAAAGCCCTCACTTCCCAGATGAAATCTGAGGTCTGTTAGTCACACTGCAAGTCTGTAGCAGGGCCAGAGCTCCCTCCCTGACTCCCTGTCCCTGGCTCTTCCCCTCTTCCTGTTGTCTGTCGTAATTGTAACCTAAGTGAGCTCAAAGGCCACTCCTAAGGGAGCTGGCAGAATAGCTATCACCTAAAACCTTGTGTTCAACAGCCTCAGCTTGCAATTAGGATTCAGTGCTATGATCATAAAAGCACCCACAGTACTACCCAGATGGGAGTCACTTGAAGGATTTCTCATTGTACATTCTTGGGCAACCCACAGGCTCTAATGCATAGGTTCAGCTGGGGCTCATCAGAAATTACTGCCCTGGTAATTGTGCTGGCACTCCTGGCTAAGAGTCATCTTTTCTTCATCCCCAGGCCTAAAGCATCACCTCTTCCCCACGTCCCAATCCCAAAGTTCTGGAAGCTAAATGTGTGTATGCCTTGCTACACCCATTTTCACTTAAAGGAAGATGGAGGAACAAGGTTGGAGAGCAGGATCTGAAATGGCCTGAAGCTGGAGAGGCTGCCTACCATGTGCTCAAGGCTCCTGGACACCTGAGAGAGCCAAGCCAGCCAGAGCTTTCAATCTCAAGAACCACCCACAGCTGATGGTTCACAACAGATAAATCATGCTTTTGGAACTAGCAATATTAAATGATTAGAAAACTAATCTTTACATAAATCCAATATGACCTCTTGACAACCCAAACAGAACTGCTCTGCCCCTAAGTCCTTCACAGGTATCAAGAGATCACAATGTTGGGCTGGGGATGTGGCTCAAGCGGTAGTGCGCTCGCCTGGCATGCGTGCAGCCCAGGTTTGATCTCCAGCACCACATACAAACAAAGATGTTGTGCCGGCCGAAAACTAAAAAATAAATATTAAGATTCTCTCTCTCTCAAAAAAAAAAAGAGATCACAATGTTGTTGGCAAACCGTTTCCCATTGTGCTGACAGTATATGAACACTCATATTGCAATTTGTTTATAATAAACAAGTCCCACTGTGCCACACCTAGCAGCTGGAGGTTTCCCTAAAACTAAAGAGTTTTCTAGGACAAGCTGAACTTCTATGTAGAGCATGTATTTCTTGTTTTTCTCTGACAACATGTAAATAAGCACATAGAGCCAGTCTTTGACGTGGCTGGAAAAAATCCAGTCACTCAAGCTTCAAGGGGGAGATGACTCTAATGTTATTACTCTGTTTTTCTTCCCTCTTAAGATTGGATATCGCAGGGTATGTGATCTGCAATGGTTAGCCACAAGAATATTCTGCTTTTGTATCTCGCTAAAAAACCCCTCAATTTGTCCCAAATCTGTGTCAATATCAGGAAATGGCAAACTCCTAAAAGTTTTTTTTTGTGTAAACGGGTGGTGAGCTTCTGAACTATGTGTTACTAACAAAGCAGGCACTCAAGAAGCGGAGGTGCTAAACAAGCCCTCGGTCACCTGTCTGTAGGTACAGGTCTCCGTTGGTCCTGATGATCCAGGCCGTGTCATCACTCAGGGCCACAAACACTGCCTGGGGCAGGGCTTCATACCAGTGCCGCTTCCCCTTGATGGTGACTTTTCCACAAGCAAAAGCACGGTTAGATTTCTGCTCAATTTTCCAGAGAAGGGCTCCTGTGGAAATAAGAATCCTACTCACCATCCAATAAATACTAGAATTTCCTAAACAAACAAAAAAAACATGTACTCTGGGTCCTGTAAGGGAGAGATTTCTAACTCACATCCTGTTGGTTCCAGCCAACCATGCTGAGGCTTGAACCCTTGGCCACCGCCTGCCAGCTGTGTCTCTGCGCATCAAGTCCTGGATGTCTCCAAGCCTCAGTTTCCTTAACTGTGAAATGGGGTCACCTCCCACCTTATAGGCTGGTCTAAAGCCTGGAGATGAGGGGACAACCATGACATGCATGTAGAGCTGAGCATCTCACAGGGCAGAGGAATGACACCCTGTAGCCTGGACGGAGGAAGTGCCCTGATAGATATCCTGCCTTCAGGGATTCAGAGGGAGGGACCACTTCTGGGCCGGCTAAATGGAAGAGATGCACAAAAAAGATGCATTGAAGAGGATTCTGAGGAAGAGAGGAAGGAGGAGCTATATATTGGAAGGATGCAGACAGGCCCTCCAGATGGAGGAGCGGTACCGAACAAGGCAGGCAAGGTGAGGAACCACCGGCTGAGAGCAAGCTGGGCTGGACCAGGGGTTCTGTCAGGTGGCCAGGCCTGGGTACTCCCCAGCACCACACAGCATGGGGGCCCTAGTGCCCCTCAAAGATATGGGCCCTGAAGGACATCTCAGTTGACAACATTAATCTCAACAGAAATGGGGAGCTCCAACCAGAGCAATAAGGAGCTGAAGAGCTGGGAGATACAAAATAATTAATGTGAACAGGAGAAAACCAAAGTTTCTAAGTGGCTGGGGAAATGAACCCAGAGGCAACAAGAGAACAGTTAAGAGGCAGCGCCAGCTAGTGGAGGGGCTGCTCTCTCAGTCAGTCTCCACAGAGTAAGTTCCAAGCCAGGAGTGAAACAAAGCGAACAAAACAACCCTAAACAAACTGGTATTTTAAATGGTGACAGGGACAAGGGCAAGTACAGAGAAGTTCAGAGTAAAGTTACAGGAGCCTTGTCTGACTCCCACTTCAAGGCAAAACCCATCTGCTTCCATTCCATTCACCCCACCACACTGGAATACATAGAGAAATGGCCAGGATTAAGCAAAACGAATCCGAGTCAGTCTTGGTGGAACACGCTATAATTCCAGTGACTTGGGAGGCTCAGGACCTAAGCAACTTAGCAAGACCCCGTCTCAAAATAAAAAACCAAAAGGGAGCTGGGGATGTGGCTCAAGTGGTAGCGCGCTCGCCTGGCATGCGTGCGGCCCGGGTTCGATCCTCAGCACCACATACAGACAAAGATGTTGTGTCCGCCAATTACTAAAAAAATAAATATTAAAATTCTCTCTCTCCCTCTCTCTCATTCTCTCTCACTCTTTCTTTAAAAAAAAAAAACAAAAAAAACCCAAAAGGGTCAGGGATGGAGCTCAGTGGTAAAAATGCCCCTGGGTTCAATCCCTAGCACCAACCAATAAATTAAAACAAATCAGCAGACCCTCTTTTGGGAGTGTCTGCCTGAATTTACTAAGGTACCTGGTCATGGCAATGGAAAAGTAAAGGACCTCCCTTGTACACTTGGGGAGTGGACTGTGCACCCAGAGCACACAGCTCATTAGAGACAAACTTTAAAAAGAACACCAAACTGGACATATCCGACACATCCATGGATCTGTCTTCCTTAGTTCAGTTGCTTTTCAGTGACACTGATGAAGAGAAATACACTTTATTTTTATAAGGACATAGTATATTAATATATCTTTTTAAAATCTTCAATTCGAACTATTTACATAGCTTACTAAAATATCTTCATGTGTTGCCATTGCAATTAATAAAAAAACAAAAGCTCAACAGAACAGCCATCCCACTATTAACTGATGTCAAAGGAAGAAATTCTCGAAAGGAAGCACCTCTCAGGCCTGCTAGGAAAGGTCAGTCTGCACTTGTGTGCTAAGCTGTTTGCACCTGGGAGGTGGGAGCTGGGAGCTGGGGAGCTGGGAGCTGGGGAGCTGGGGAGTTGGGGAGCTGGGGCCGGAAGGCCAACCTGAAGGGGAGACCGCCACCTGCTGGACCGCATCTTCAAACTTCTGCCAGCGCAGCCCAGCACCTGGCAGTGCACTGCAGAACAGGCTGCCTTTGTAGTCCAGGCACCAAATATACTTCTCGGAGACCGCCAAGCTGAGTATGCCATAGCCAGGACCTGAGTAGCCCATCCAGCTCTCTGCAAACTTACAAGGACAGAGTGGGTCAGTTCCAAGGCAGGGGATACCGCTGCATCCATCCTACTGCTGTCAAAGAGAAAAGTGAGCAGAACATCAAAATGATACAGTTGAGAGGGTCTTTGTGAAGCCATGCAGAGACTGGTCCCTGCTCTCTTTGGAACTCCCACTTAGGAACATTCTGGAATAAGACCCCATAGCAACCCTGGGTGACATCTGGTCAGGTTGAACTTCCTTCCTGAGCATGAGAAAGGCCCTGGCTTCAGTCTACTTTACAAGTAGGTGCACATCAGCACTTACTGCAGACCCACTGTGTGTGTCTGCCTGTTGTGGGTACGCAGGGGAGCAGCTCTCCACTCTTTTTCACCAGCTTTCTAAGCACTGTTCCCACCCTCAGACATGTGGTGTGGCATATGCGGTGGCCGTGAAGGCCTGGCCAAGGCATTCTAATGAAATTGGTTCACTAAGGTTTCATTGCTAGGATTCTTTTAAAAATCAAAACTAAACACATCCCTTGTACTTTAACAAATTTCTAAAACTGCACAGGAAGTTGATATACTAAGTGAGTACAGATGCTCAATATGGAAGTCAACTACTTCAGCGAGAACGGTGTTCACCTCTTCTTCTGCTCACCATGGCAAGCCTTGCTCCTGACCCTTCTCCCCACAATAAAATACCCACAGAATGTCTTGGCTTTTCAGCTGTCTGGTTCAGGGCAAGGGGGGGTGGGATTTGGAGGGGAGAGGGTCCTCAGAATGCCAGGATCCCTTTCACCTACGCAAGGACTTTCATATATCAGCCCCACAAACAAGGTCTACTTGGCTGATGCCCTGATGGGCTTTCCTGCAGCTCTGTCTACTTGACATCCTCACTGAGTCCACTTGACCCTGAAGATCTGGACATGACCTGGCCTCCTCTTAGACTCTGAGGCCCAGGAGACAGGATTCACAACAACCACCATCTGTGCTGTGATATCCCCAGCAAACACAGCCTGGCAGCCTGGGCATGTGGGAACCAGTGGGTTCAAAAATGCACATGGGAGGGCCGAATGAGAGGCCCACCTGGTCTCCACACAAGCAAACAGACACTTCACTCTGATGGCCTCACAGTACAGAGGATGGGAGAGGGTTCTGGGGCCCATTCTGCCCTTCCATTTACTAGGTGATCTTACACAACTAATCTGACTCTTTTGAGCCTCAATTCCTTCTGTTAAATGGGACAATAGTACCAGTTTTGTAGTTTTAAAATTTTATTTTTAGTGATACCAGGGGATTGAACCAGGGGCTGTCTAACACTGAGCTACATCCCCAGCTCTTTTTATTTTTTGAGACAGGGTCTGTTCAAGTTACTGAGGCTGGCCTTGAACTTGGGATTCTCTTGCTCAGTCTCCCGAGTCATGGGGATCGCATGCCTGCACTACTGTGCTGGCTAGTTCATTTTTTTTTTTTTTTTAAGAAGCAAGTATGTTAACTTGTAAAGGGCTCAACAAAGTCTCTGTATATGATGAGAGCTGACAAAAGTCACACACTATTAGCACTTGAGAACCCAGTGGAAACGTGGGGAAAGCCCCCATGGCTCTAAGTGAATAGCCAGCCGCCAGCCACATCTCATAGCCACAGTTACTAGGAAATGTTAGTTTTGAAACCAAATGCTTTTATACTTCTAATGATGATTACTTGCTAAGGAAAGTAAGCACTTAAAAAAATCACTTTTTAATATAAAATGCCCAAGAGCAGTTAATAAGTACCTCTTAATTAGAGGGGCTGTAGGCCCACAGGAGTCTGACTATACCAAAGCTGGTTTCTGCACAGCAGGCTGGTGAGTTTTGGGGCCACTGCCTGGAGATTGAGAGACAGCAGTTCTGCAAATAGCTGCAGTCCCTGCTGATGGTGTCTAGGAGGTATCTGACTGTGGAGGGAAGGGAGCACCCCATCTTTGACCTCCAGAGGCTTTTCACACCATAGCAAACATTGCTCTGCCCAGTGATTTCTGAGAAGGCCCCAGGCTAACACTAAGTGAACATGCTGCCCTGGCCTTGCTGGGTGGGAACAGATAGCAAGATGCTGCTTCTGTAGGCAGTGGGTCACTGAGCAGGGCAGAAGCAGTTCAGGCCATTCAAAGTCTCTGTGCTGCAAACCCCCCAAATCCAATCTTTAAAATACCTTTGGCCTGGGCTGGACATGTAGCTCAATGGTAAAGCACCTGTCTAGGGTGCAGCAGGCCTTCGGTTTGATCCCCAGCACTGTGAAATAAACAGACACCCTCCCCCGCCAAAAAAAAGCAAAACAAAAGAAACATATTTGGCCTGCACATTTTGCAGTAGGAAAATATAATTTTTTTCCCACATCTCTTCAAAATGAAAAGCAGGTATAGTTAAGCCCCCATGCCTGTGTCACACACCTGGTCCAACTTGAGCAGCGTGGCGTCATCTGCACCTGGCCGGCTCAGGTCCTGTAGGGAGTGACTGGCTCTGAGCTCTGTCACACTAGCCTCCGAGGATGAAGATGGGAGCCCGTGAGCATAGATGTCCTCCTCATCACTGGACGTCAAAGCTTGATCCCGAGAAGGCTCATGAGTGCTGGCCACTAAGGCAGGGACCAGAGGAGTCAACTGTCCTCCCACCCTCCACATGTCACATTCAGAAGCAGGGGTTACTTTCTGACCTGTGTCATCATCAGTAACAACACACCAGGGATGTGAGCCAAGGGAGCCAGGAGCTCCCAGGTGGGTTAGGCTGTCCTCTTTGCTGCTGGCCTCTACAGTGTAGTCTTCATCAGCTCTAGTCCCAGGAAGCCACTGCTCAGCACTGGGAGCCCAGCAGGGGATGGAATGCAGCACGGATGAGTCCAGGAGAGGGGCTTCAGAAGTGCTGTGGGGGGCTTCAGCCTCCATGTCTTGTAGCTCAAGTGCCTCAACAACACTGCCCTGTTCTCGGGAGGGTGTCTCTTCATGCTTCAGGGCATCCTCCACAGGAACAGGCTCCGCTTTGAGGCCTGTGATCTCACCATCTTCCACATCTTCCCTTGGGAGCAAGGGCAAGTCCAGTACCCCATTAAGCAGATGTGTCTCCTGTGCACTGTTACACGGAGGGACTTCAGTCCTAAAGTCATTTCCTTCACCCAGCACATCAGGGGCAGACTCAGGCACTTCCAGGACACTAAATGCTTCAGGGTCAGTACTTCCCTGAAGGATGGTGTTCACTTCAGCACTGAGACTGCTTTCCTGGTCAGGAGACTCTGTGCTTAACTGATCCACGCTACTGCCCAGAACACTTGAAGTCAAGGACAGCAGGTCGGTGTTCAAAGACAGGGGACTATCACCAGGACACTCAGAGCAGGGAGTCGATTCAAGGGAACTGTGACAGGCATTCCTGCTTCCACCTTCTAATTTAAAATGAGAACATTCAAAATAAGGGTTGATTCCACATAAAGACATGAATCTACATTGACAGCGAGAGACTACTTATAAAACACATTTTTAGCTCAAGACCCCACAATTTAAATGTGAAGGATATTTAGTTAGTGAAGAATAAAAAGCCCTTAAGTACAAACTATTCCAATGCAGGATGTTTTATATGGACACAATACCATACTCACCAATGGGCTCTGAAGCCCAAGAAATGCTAAGCAGAAAGTTGGGAGGGAACAAAGAGGTGTGTTCAACTGGGTGACACAACTTGCTCACGCACCAATTTTAACAATTATCAAAATGCTTAGAAATTTGGTAACATTTTCCTTTAATACTGCAGTGACCTTGAGCTAGGCAGGCTCAAATGGTACCAGCAATAAAAAGTTCAACGTGAAAACCCGCATTTGCAGCATCCAACACTGAACGTATGCACAATGTCCCATCACCATACCGGCACAGAGCTTCCTGTTTCCACGACTTTGCATCCATGATTGTCGACTCTCTCGTCTAACAAATGGTCTACATGGATAAGTCAACACTGTAACTTAAATATGGAAAAGAACAAAACCCAGACCCTTGAAGCAGGGTGTGAGCACACCAACCAGAGCCCTGTTGCCACAGCCTGCAGTCATGCTTCTTGGCTAATGTGTGAACTACTATACAGTTCAACTCCTCTGGGGAGGAGGGCATTTGTTTTCTGAAGACCTTTTCTGCTTTTCTCTGAGTGGGCAAGTGCTCATTCAGTAAGCAGCAACACTCCTACACGGGGAGATGTGCCCCTTCCCAAAGGGTGTGGTCAGAATGCCCCATGGGGGCTACGTGAGTTGGTACCTGTCCTCTTCTTCTTCTTCTTCTTCTTCTTCACTTTGATAGGTTTCACAATAAGCTCCTGCTCAAAGTCTTCCGAGCTGATGACACTGAATCTCTGTGAGGAGGGTTGGTTGCCCTTGCCTGATTCCGGGACTACCTGGCCCCCAGGGGCCAGCAGCCCAAAGCTGCTGTCAGTGGAGTTGAGTGAACTACTTCTGCTCCGTGGCTCACTGGCTACCGAGCTGGCCACGGAAGAGCCCCTGAGCCTCGTTTGGGAAGCTGTGGCCCCCAGTGGCTTCTCCAGATGCTGCATGTGGGCATGCTCCGAGCATCCTGATATCTCCAGACCATCTCTCACTGAGAAAGAAGAGTTCAAGTCAATAATGATCATCCAGGTCAATGTGTACTTATTCCAGTTTGCCAGCCTAAATAACAGCTGCCACAGAGGGAAGCAAGGTTCCTGACTAGTGAAGAATTGAGCAATTCTAAATTTATAGGAACACACAGAATTCTAGAAATTCTAAATTCATAGGTGTGTGTTACTGGGCAGTGAATTCAGAGCCTTAAACATGCTAGGCAAACAAGCCACCACTAAGATAGTCCACAACCCTTTAAAAAAAATTTTTTTTTTGACAGGCTCTTGCTAAGTTGCCAAGGCTGGCCTTGAACTTGAGATCCTCCTGCCTCGGCCTCCCAAGTAATTGTGGTGATATGTGTGTGCCACCACACCAGGACAATCAAGTGGTTTTTGATTTTTCCTTTCTACTCACCCAAACTTCCTATCTGCACACCAGGAGGACAAGGCCTCCAAACGTGAGATGGTCTAACCTAAGCCTTACATAGCTAATTTCTCATTAAAGTATTATGGGGCTGGGGCTGGGGCTCAGCAGAAGAGTGCTTGCCTAGCACGTGTGAGGCCCTTGGTTCAATCCTTAGAACCACATATAAAATTAATAAAATAAAGGTATTGTATCCAACTACAACTAAAAAATAAATAAATATATTTTTTAAAAAAGTATTGTGAACATTATTTTCAGAATAAGATGAAGACTCCAAACATCTTCTTCTATCAATAAACTGCAATGACTTAACTGGCAGAATAATGGTCAATTTTATAACTATAAACTGCATGCCACAGAGAGAAGCACTTCCCATCACACATGGTGCATTTAATGAGAAATACAAACCTATTGATGCTAGTCCTTCAGGTCTGCTCGAAATTCTTATAATGTTCCTATCTCCCTTTAAGAAAAATATTTCATTTTCTGTGCAGGAAACAGATACAATATCACCGGATCCTTCCAAACCAGCAACTGTGGCCTGTCAGAAATAAATAAAATCACAAACCTAGATAATAGTAATGGTTCAAAGGATAAAAAAGCATGTGTAAGAATTTAAATATAGATGCACTTTGTTATCACTTCCTGAAAATTCTTTTTTTTGCAGGGGGCGGGTACTGTGGATTAAACATAGGGATGCTTAACTACTGAGCCACATCTCCGGACCTTTTTAAAATTTTTATTGGGTTGAAGACAGGGTCTTGCTAAGTTACTTAGGGCCTCATTAAATTGCTGAGGCTGAACTTGTGATCCTCCTGCCTCAGTTTCCAAAGTTAGTAGGCAGCACCCTGTCTCTGGCTGAAATCTTTAAGAGTAAGTCAATCCAGTCAGGTAGTATCTAACAGATGTGACCTAGAGTTGTTCAATTTAGCAGTAGGGTGACGTGACCAAGCCAGCAGAGCCTCTCCCCATCCCTCAGGCCCCCTCCTCAGGCCTGCTTGGCTTCCTGATCCTTACAATGTGAAGCTCATCCTCCTTGACAAATGTAGGGGCCTCTGCCATCCATGGCCTGGTCATCCTGCCCCAGCTGAGCTTTACAAGCAGGGAGCATGTATGCAAATTCTAGTCCCATTCTTCCACAGCCCACGCACGCTTTCTTTCCTGTCCTGCTGGGGAAGTTCCAATTTTATCCAGATGTCATCTCCTCAAGAACTGTTCCCTGACCAGCTCACATTCTTGGGCAACGCTCAGGACTCCCTGGAGGCTTGTTTCCTATAAACCTCCATGTGGTACATCTCTCCTGGGCTGAAGTATGTGTTAGCACATCTAGCTCCCCCTGCTGCGGGAAAGACCAGTGTGCCTGCAATTCATGACTTCTAAATGAATATAAGAGGGGAGGAAGGATGTCCCCAGCTAAAAACAGACTCACAGGACATCCCAATTCCACACTGCTTTAGAGACAGTTTGTGCTTTTCAGCAAATAGTGTAAACAAGAGGCCAGTTCACAGCAGAAGATGAAGAAAGACTCAATTCTCTGCTTGCTAATTTTCAGGCAGTCCTAACAAACAGCTAGAAACAGGACATTAGTTTCTGAAAGCTGACAATTAAGTTGCTCTGGGGAGGTGCAGATTCAGGTGACAGCCGGCACATCTATTCACTGGCATCCATCAACATGTCCTTGCCTATGAAATGAAGTTAATTATGTGTGTTGAGTAAAACAATGGTAAGAGCTGAAATGAAAAGGACAGATGGACAATCACAAAGTATGTTTTTTTTTTTTTTTTTTTAAAGAAAGAGTGAGCGAGAGAGGGAGAGAGAGAATTTTTTTTTTAAATATTTATTTTTTAGTACTTGGTGGAACCAACATCTTTGTTTGTACGTGGTGCTGAGGATCGAACCCGGGCTGCACGCATGCCAGGCGAGCGCACTACCACTTGAGCCACATCCCCAGCCCGCACAAAGTATCTTAATGCCACTAATTATCAGGTTCAAAAGGAATGGGAAAAAGAAAAGTTAAGTTCTCTAAAACTAGGGAAAGAATAAAAAAGAAGTCTTGAAATATCTCTCATAAAAGAAAGAAAGAGATTCAAGGCTGGAAGGTGACCCCTCAATCCAATACCCTGTATGCCCCATTTACAGATAAGGAAGCCATGGTTAGACAGATGGGAGACTCTAGGTTATAGGGAGAAACAGCCCAGAATCTTCTCTTGGGTCCCTTTTCTTTCTACCAAACCACTATTTCCAGGCATGGGTGGTAATAGTAATTAAGGAGACTTCAATGGGGAGTAGATGAATATAATTTGGCTGATGTACACCAAATAAGAACACCCTTCACTGGGGAGTAAGGCCAGGCAAAAGGTCTGTGTTTAGGACAAGAAGAAACGGAAACTAAACAGCTTTGTTTAAATCTTTCTCTAATAGTGACCTTTTATCATTCTGATTTAAACAGAAATTGTTTCCTGCTATGATTTAATAATGATGCTAGAAAATTGCCCAAGATATGTCATTAAGTTAAAAAAAAAAAAAGTGGAAAAACTGGCAAAATGATTTAGCTCACTCTGTGTAGAAGAACAGGGTGGAGAGCAACCTGGAGCTGAGTAACACTGGAGAGCCCTGGGGATGGTTATTCTGAGTGTGCTCACTATGACCCAGTAGAAAAGCATGACCTGTGGTGAAGCATGTGCAAGGTGCCTTGGGTTTAGTTGCAGCAGAGGAGGAGAAGAAGAAGATACATGACCCAAATAGATTACAAAGAAAAAGTTTAATTTTCTTTTTAGTTTTTTTTTTTTTTTAACTGGGGATTGAACTCAGGGCTGCTTAACCACTGAGCCATATCCCCAGCCCTTTTTTACATTTTATTTAGAGACAGGGTTTCACTGAGTTGCTCAGGCCTCACTAAATTGCTGAGGCTGGCTTTGAACTTGTGATCCTGCCTCAGCCTCCCAAACTGCTGGGATTACAGGTATGTGCCACTGCGCCTTGCTAATTTTTTTTTTTTTTTTTTGGTACTGGGGATTGAACTCAGGAGTACTCGAGAGCCACATCCCTAGTCCTATTTTGTATTTTATTTAGAGCAGGGTCTCACCGAGTTGCTTAGCACCTTGAAGTTGCTGAGGTTGGCTTTGAACCATAGGATTCTCCTATGTCAGCCTCCCAAGCAGCTGGGATTACAGGCATGCGCCACCGCGCCTGGCAATTTTGTTTTTAAATAAAAATAAAAACCACAATTTCTTGGCAGGGCATAGGACTATGAACATCAAAGCAAACTGTCTTTTAAGATCTACGAAAATTACCAATCCTTCATTTAATTTCCTTGACTGGCCCAAAAGAAAAAGTTAAACATGAGAATCAACAGTGCTGCTTCTTTTGGGGCTGGGGATGTGGCTCAAGCGGTAGAACGCTCGCCTGGCATGCGTGTGGCCTGGGTTCGATCCTCAGCACCAATACAAAGATGTTGTGTCCGCTGAAAACTAAAAAATAAATATTAAAAAATTCTCTCTTTCTCTTAAAAAAAAAAAAAAAAAAAAAAATATATATATATATATATATATGTAAAAACCAAAAAAACAAAAACAGTGCTGCTTTGTCACTGAGCCCGAGGAAGGACACTGCGTGGATAAACATCCTCTTTGCTCTTTTGACACCAAACTTGCGTAGGTCCCATCACATACCTGGTTGACGGTGTCCAGAAGGTAGATGCTGTACTCATTCCAACTCAACACCCAGCCTTCTCTGAAGAAACAGGAAACAAGCCCCAGGTGTTTCTCAGGGGAGCTATAACTTCCCCTGTCGGAGGATTCCAGGCGTGGGTATAGCTCGAAAGGTGCAACTCCCCCAGCAAAGACGTCCTTTAAGATGAACGTGGCTTGAACAGTCCCATGGACGTCAGCCTTCCACAGCCGGAGACCAGGCCGAGAGGCATACAGAGTTAGATCACTTTGCTTACACAATCCTGGTATAAAACAAGCACCAAATTTCCCAGTACTAAAATCAGAAGGAAAAAAAGAAAGAAAAGACCAGGCATGGACTGATTTAAAGCGATAAAGATATGTCAACCCCTGATACTAAATACAAGAATTTATTGGCTAAATCCAAATAATTGATGCTTTCCCTTGGGCACACAGCCTGGTTTCTTTGAACTATCAATGAGTATCCACTATGGTCCAGCCCCTGTGCCTGGCATTTTATCTCCAAACTCCCATTTAATCCTCACAACAACTCCATGAGGCAAATATTATAACTTCTGACTTAAAAGAGGAAACCAAGGCAGAAGGCAAAAAACCCAAGACTGCTCCTTGTTCTCCCTGTTCTGAAAATCATGTTAACATGATTACTATGATTACACCAATGTCCTGTTAAGTCTTTTATTTTGGGGGGGATGCCTGCTGGGGATTGAACCAGGATGTTTTAACCCTGAACAACATCCTCAGACCCTACTATTTTTATTTTGAGACAAGGTCTAAGTTGCTGAGGCTGGCCTCAAACTTGAGACACTCCTGCTTTAGCCTCCCGAGTCACTGGGATTATGGGTGTGGCCAATGTCTGAGTTCATGCCAATGTCCTAGATGAACAAATTTTATATCTAGGAGTACAACAACCCATCTATGCTGTTGCCCTTTCAGAGTTTCTCTAAACCCATCAGAGGGACACAAGTTCCTTTTGAATCCCTGGGCTTTTTTTTTTTTTTTTTTGCTCCCCGCATTTTTAAAATTATAAAATATCTGACACTCACAAAAGAATACATATAATAAAATTTATGAAGCCTAATGGAAATGCTCACTCAGGAATCCAACTTAGGAAATTAGTTATTGGCCACACCATGGATGTACTCTGCCCCCAACATTTCCTGCCCATCTACCCCAGCTGTGACCACTGGACTATATTTTGTGTGTATGGTTCCCTTGTTTAATCACATCCACATATCCCTACATACTGTATAATATAGTATTATCTTTCATTGTATTAAAAAATAATATGATTGGGCCTAGGGTTGTGGCTCAGTAGTAGAGCACTTGCCTAGCATGCGTAAGGTACTGGGTTCGATTCTCAGCACCACATATAAATAAATGAGTAAAATAAAGGTCTATCAACAGTGTATAAATCCCTGGCACTAAAAAAGAATGTAAAAATTTGAGCACCCATTAACAAGAGAGTGAATGAGTTACGGAGTGCTATATATCAGTGAAGGTAAATAAGCTCTATAGTTTCAATCAAGGATAAACCTTAGAAACATAAGGTTAAGTGAAAACAAAAAAGCAGGTAGTAATAGTATATAGATAATATCATACTTCCCCCCCCCATAAGAAGCATCCTCTCACCCAGGTAAGGCTCTTAGTCTCCACCTGCCTGCATCCCTCATGCATTTACTGTGGCCCTATCCTTGTCTCACTGACCAACTCCCTCTGCCAGCCTGTTCAAGGGCAGAGACTGGTCCCCACGTTTCACTCACAGCCCCATTTCTGCCTGCTGCTGGCACAGCAGCCATTCCCACACACTTGCTGAACGAAGCACTGCTTCCAGGGACAGGCAAACCCAATGCCCTCCACAACTACCATCTAAGACAGCATATGACAGAAAGACGAACCTTAAAGACCCAAGAGGCAGAAACTTTTACCCTGTTGTCTCCACTTTTCTAAGGTTAAAAAAAATACCATTCCCTCTGAAAAGGGGACATATTCCTTATTTCTCTATCCTGGATGAATGTCTGGCACAGAGCACACCTTCAGTCAATGCAGCCAAAAACCATGACCACACGACACCCAGCAGAGTTTCATAGAAGCACCCGGGTCTCTACCCAGGTCGGAGGGATAGGTCTCAGGAGAGTCTGCTGGGCACGTGACCCACGTGAAAGTGAACTGCTTTCAAATCTCCTTCCATAATACCATCCTTCTAGGAGACAGTGCAGGAACACACTAGCAGGTGGGCCAGGACCAAGCACCAGGCAGAAGAGAAGGGTCCTAGCAGAGGGAGAGGCAGAACCCAGACCCACAGAGTCACACTTTTCTGAGGGACCCAGGACCAGTGGTGATCACTGCTACAGAAAGGCAGAGTGGATGAAATTCAGATGGCATTCAGCCTAGAAAACAAGCTGAAGGGGAGGTGGAGTGGGTCTCAATAGCTGAAGGGCCACCATGTAGAAAAGAGGATCAGCTTTCACTGTTCTGCTGCAAAGCATAGGACATGGCTGGGAATGTGACCACAGAGCTGGCTGCACCCGGCTGACCTCATCCGCCCCCTGTGATAATACATCGCCGATGGCACCACCAGTCTTGGGGCTCTCACAAGGCCTGCCATTCTCCCCACTCTCCACAGGGTCAGCCTCAAAACCTCTTCCTGTTCACTGGCCGACTTCCTCCCTGCCCGGACAGACCCCTTTACTGAGGAAGAGAAAAGGGAGACATAAGAGCTCCTCCAACTCCCACCAGCCAGCCAACAACCAGCCTGTGCCAATACCCCTGCTCCCCACCCCGTCATGGCTTCCTGTTCCCTCCTCACGATAAGGAAAGGTCAGCTCCTTGGTTCTTTCTCCCCTTTCCCCTTTCACCTCCAAGCAAACTGGCTCTGAGCTGTTTTCTGGGCTTAGATGGGAAGGTGAAGTGTGGCTCACAGACTTGTCTGTCCATCTTTTCCCACTTGTCTGGTGGGATGAGAGACTTGGGCCTCATCCTTCTCTTGCCGTCCTCCCTCCAGCAGACCAGTCACTGTCCTACTCGGCTAATCCCACTCACTGTGAATGCTGCAGGCCTATAGGAGTCTTCCCAGGCCCCAGGCTGGGAGAAGCCTTTTGTTTAAACTTCTATTGCCCCACAGCAGTCAGCAGGACCGACAGCAAGACCCTCTCTGTGCTCCAGTTTTCACGGAGGAGCATGGCTGTCCTCCTGCTTACTGGGCCAACCTGAGTCTGTCACTGCAGAGTGCTCCAGCAGCAGGAGCACAGAGGCACTCAGGAGACTGAATGCCTGGGGCTGTGTGGGGCCAGGGCCAGGGCAGATTCAGACTATGTCACCCTGAGACCTGGCCCCTGAGGCAGGGCAGCTGTGCCTGAAGGTCACTGTAGCTCCCCACAAACAGTCCCTCCTCCCTTCTAACTCAGACAGGGTGTCCTCGGCAGGCTTGGGCTGCCAGGAACCACATGGAACCCCAAGCCAAGTGCCACTGGCCCACATCTGCAAATAGGAAATCCAAGAGACCTTAAAGCCACTCTGTCACAAGGCTCCACATTGACAGCAAGCTGTGTCCTGTGAGACTCACCTTTTCCTTGCCTGTGTTCCAATCTGCCTGACAGACTTCTCTTCAGTGTAGAAGAGCAGGCTTCTCTGCAAGGTGGAGATGAGCAGCACCTTCTGACTGTAGTCCAGCTGCACGATGGAGGATGGCTCCTCTAGCACCAGCTGGGAGTTGCAGGTGCCCTGCGGAGTCCAGCCAAACCTGTGCTCAATGCAGGGCTGGCCAGGGGCCTCCCAAGACTGACACCCTTCCCGCCAGCCGCATTCAGTCCAACCCACACCTCACAATGACACCTAGCGGGTCTCTTCAGAGTCAGTGTCAACCCACTGCCGTGAAATTTGGAAGAGTCCTTCCTAATGAGAAAACAATCAGTGCTAACACGTTGGACAAGAAACACTTAAAATTGGTTGAAGTTCTCTTAAAATATTCTCTGTAAACAGTCAAAAAGAACCCATAAAGATCTAACATAAAGATGTCACACTGTGCGTATTATTTATCCTATCATAAGCACAATGGATGGGATTTTCTATAAAATTACTGTGACAACAATCAGCCTTCCTGTGGTACTCTCCCTCCACAGAGCTCGATGTAAAGTAAGCCCAGCTGAATAGCTCATGGAAAATAGGAGGCTAGAAAAAAGTTAAAACAGCATTAAATACATGAGATGGTATTAAAATAAGATGGTCCTTTCTACCCACACAGGGAAGAATTCTAGTAGGCATTTTATTGATAATACAATCTATATTTTATGGTGTTAAAAATCTGCTTCTCCAGGGGCTGGTATAGCTCAACTGGTAGATCACCTGCCTCACATGCACAAGGCCCTGGATTAAATACCCAGTACCACAAAAAATAATGATAAAATAAAAATAAATAGATAAAAACTTGACTTTTTTTTTTTTTTTTTTTTAAATCTTCTCAGGAGCTGGGGTTGTGACTCAGAGGTAGAGAGCCTACCTACCATGCGTGAGGCAGCAGGTTCAATCCTCAGCACCACATAAAAAAATAAAACAGAAAAGAAAGATATTGTGTCCACCTGTAACTAAAAAATAAATATTAAAAAAAATAATCTAATTCTCTAGGAGCAATTCCAATTTGCCTAAGAAACACTGCCGCACATCACAGACCTCTTTGGGGGTGAGCAGGGGCAGGGGTCAGTTTTAAGGGTAAAATTTACATATAGTAAAACTTGCCATTTTAGTATATAATGCTATCAATTTTGACAATTTGACCGCCACCACTATCAAGATGGAGAAATTTCAATTCTCCCCAAACACTAAGGACTCTGAAGGCAGATTCTTTTCCATAAAAGAATTAGTTAGAATGTAGATTTATTTTCAGTTTTTAATTTAGCTTGTAATGGAACTGAGTAGACTATATTGTATAAAACCACACATCCTCTCATGTCTTTTTTTGGCAAATCTCATGAAATACTTGTATCTTAAAAATGTTTCAGCATGCTTATGGTCAATTTTTTCATTTACTGAGTGGTGAGGCATGGTGGCCTTCTCTCAGCTCCTCACCAATCTGCCCACAGGCACAGGTAGTGGAAGAATCTATAGTGGTAGTGGCAGGAAAGGACCCTTAGCACTCAGAACAATACACATTTCCACAGAGCAACAGTTCTCAAGGGGGACCCCTCTCAAGGGTCCGCAGGCCAAACGCACTTTCATAGCAATACTAACATGCTATTGCCCTTTCCACTGATGGTGCAGGAGCCACAGTGGGGAGAGCCACCTGGAACCTCAGCTCAAACCAAGGCAGTGGCACCAATCACAATCAGTTACTATACCCTTCAGCACTGTGCACTCTCATCAAAACACGCAGTTCACTGAAGATCAACCTCTCTGATGCAGAAAAGTGCTCATCTCACTGTCTTGATCCTTAAGAGCAGACACCTTTGTACTGGATGTGAGAATGGGGTGTACACGTGCAGTGCTTGTGCATACGGAAGTACAAGGTTCCTTTGAAGGACAGCACCTATGCCATGGCTGGAGTTGGGAGGTGAACCAAATGCCTTTTTCACAGAACACCTTTCTACTTCAAATACTATAATTATTCAAACTTGGGTATTTGAAAGACATTTTCCTTTTTTAAAAAAATATTTTTAGTTGTAGATGGACATAACACCTTTGTTTATTTATTTATTTTTATGTGGTGCCAAGGATTGAACCCAGTGCCTCTCACATGCTAGGCAAGTGCTCTACCACTGAGCTACAGCCCCAGACCAGGAAGACATTTTCTTAAGAAAAAAAAAAAAAAAAGCAAGCCTGTCACTTCAAAAAGGACAAGTGATAGTATCTACTACTTTCAAATGCAGATGAGAATCTTGAAAATCTGCTCCTGTGTCTGTGAACTAGACAAGTCTTGATGGCTAAAGACTTTTACGATCAGATTGATTATAATATTAACAAAGGTGCTTTTTTGATACTGCATAATAAAATGTGTCAGCATCTGGAGGATGCACATTATCCTGTGAATCACTATTTCTGAAGTGACCAACACATGATGCTACAAAACCATGCACAGGTAAAAGATTCCATGAAGTGCAAGATAGACTTCTAGATTTTAATGAAATAGAGTGTGAAAAATTCATCTCTGTGGTTTCTTTCTTTCTTTTTTAACAGATACAGCTTTTTTTTAATATACACCTTTATTTTATTTATTCATTTTTATATAGTGCCGAGGATTGAACCCAGTTCCTCACACATGCCAGGCAATCGCTCCACCACTGAGCCACAACCCCAGCCCCTTATCCCTCTGGTTTCTGATTCCATTTTGTAACTACTCTTTAAAGAAACTCTCATGTGTCACGTGTAATTGTAACCTTTAAAGAACTACTATTTGTCAATTTGTGGATATTATTAAAAAAGAATATCCACAATTATCTGAAAAGGCTATCAAAATACTCCTTCCATTTCCAACTACATGTCTGTTTGAGGTTGGATTTTCTTTATATACTCTTGACTCAATGGCAGCAGATTGAATAAAGAATCAACTGCCTTATTATTAAAAAGCCAGACATTAAAGAAATTTGTAAAAATAGAGAGTAATGCTACTTTCCTCATTAGTTTTGAAATTACATTCACAAAAATGTTTTTGTTAAACTATTATAATGTAAGGTTTATTATTTCAAAATAAAGTTAATAAATGCTTTCCAATTCCTCAGTTTCAATTTCTAATGTGGTATGCTTGACATAAATGAAAGCTCTTTGGGTAGATATTCTAAGAGCATAGAGGTTCTGAGACCAGAGAGCTTAAGAACACTATGGAGTATTTATAATAGGTCCGTCCTGGATTGGAGGGACTGAAAGCTACTCAGCTGGTAGCTGGTAACTTCTTGGAAATTCAGCACTGGGAATGAAGGCTACAAATGAGAAAAAGAAAGGACAGTAACACAAAGTAGTTCAGTCTAGTTATCAGACCCAGGACAAAACAAATAAAACACAGGCCACTGGCCTTTGGAGAAGATCCTGGGTTGGAAGAGACACTGGGCCTGAGCTTGAGCCCCTAGGCTGGTTACTGGTTCTACAGGATGAGAACACAACAACTCCAAGCACCCTTGTGACAAAGGTGAGGTGGGGCAGAGCACCTGCTGTTCCAACTCTTTCCCTTCCTGAGCATCTCCTCCCACATGAGGTCATCTCACAGGCCAGGTCCTGCCCCAGGTAAGCTCTCTATCCAAGGAGACACTAACCTTGTTCACAGTTATGACTGGACAATGCTTCCTGTCACTTCTGCTTTCAAAGAACAGGGAATGACAACAGTTTCTTTTCTAAGTGGTCAGAACAAAGAGCAGAATGAAAAAGCAAATGTTTCACCAGAGTAGTGACAAGTGTTGGAGGACTAGGCGTGTTTACCCATCTGAGCACTTCAACGTATCCAAACAACACGTGGTGTCCCACAAATATGTATATTATTTATGTGTCACTTAAAAATAAAACAGAGTGACTGCTGCAGTAGGCCAACTCTTTAGTCACAGAAGTAGGAGCTCACTGGTAAAATCCATGAAAGAAAATGTGACAAATAACAATTGAGATTATAAAGGGACTATGATCAAGAATATAAGCTGACCAGTAAAATACAACTATAATCATTCCAAGTATTAGAAGGCATGAGCCAAGAACATTGATTTACCTGGTCTAGATCCAGAGAAGAATAGACAATTTTCCCTTTGTCATCTCCAGAGAACAATTTCATTCCATTGGGGCTCCAAGCCAGAGCAGTAATGCTATTTTTGTGAATACCAGTGACATCAAACCTCCGAAGCTATGAATAAACAATAAAAATACACACCAGGAAAAGAAAAGAATAAATGTTGTGACTGGGTTACGCGGACAGCACTGCTATTTATGTGGGAGCTGGTTTTCCCAGCCTGCTTTGCCACTCATAACCTGCATAAGGTTCCATCTGTCCACCTTCAAAACCCACAGAGAACACTCCAGGAGAATCAAGCAAAAATGGAAGTACCCACACGTACATACTTTGTGCCAAGTGTCCAAGCAGGAACAAAAATGTTATCTACAAACAGCACAAAGTTATGCTTTTCTGAGAATAAATTTTTCTAGGTAGATGAAGATTTCAAATTTTTATTTATTTATTTATTTATTTTAAAGAGAGAGAGAGAGAATCTTTTTTTTAAATATTTTTATTTATTTAAGTTTTTGGTGGACACAACATCTTTGTTTGTATGTGATGCTGAGGATCGAACCCGGGCCGCACGCATGCCAGGCAAGCGCGCTACTGCTTGAGCCACATCCCCAGCCCAAGATCTCTAATTTTTAAAATCCATGAGAAATTTGCCACCAAATGAAGAAATGCTAAAATTATGAGCACCTACCTGTTTATTTCTCCCTGGCAATGAAGACACAAGTTGAAAAACCGCAACTCTCCCAGAGGCTGTGCCTGCTGCCACAAGGTCATCAAAGCAGCTCAACAACTTCACGACAGTGATGGATTCTGTTTTCCCCTAGACAAGGAGATACACACAACAGAATCCATGAGCAGACAGGCTTTAAGATGCAAAAGGAGGAAGACTATAACCAAAGGTACAAAAACCTTCATTCTAGGGATTCCTGACTAGAAATGATTGCAAGTTAGACAATTAAATCTGTTAAAAACCTTTTCCTTTCTAAAGTCCCGTTCCTGATTTTTAAAAATGATGTTAAAATACACAGAAACTAAAATCACCATAACCACTGTCTGTAAGTGTATGTTTCACTGTACAACACATCCATGACGCTGTGCAACTACCACCGGCTTCCAGCTCCCACATTCCTTTCACTTTGTACAATGGAAGCCCATTCAACACGAATCCATTCCCTCTATCTCCTGCTCCTCACAGCCATCGTCTAAGTATCTCACCAAGTGGAATCACCCAGTGTTTGCCTTTTTCCTGATGGGCTTATTTCACATCACACAACATTCTCCAGATTCATTATACATGCTAATAGCATGCATCAGAATTTCTTTCTTTTTTTTTGGGGGGGGGGTACTGGGGATTAAACCCAGGAGCACTTAACCATTGCGTCATATCCCCAGCAGGTTTTTTATATTTTTATTTTGTAACAGAGTTCCCCAAATTGCTGAGAACTTGGGATCCTCCTACTTCAGCCTCCTGAGTTGCTGGGATTACAGGTGTGCACCACTGCACCCAGCAGATTTTCTTTCATTTTTAAGACCAAATAATATTTCCTTGTGTGTCATACCACACTTGGCTTATCCATTCATCTTACCTATTTTAGCTCTTGTGAATAATGCTGTGAACATGTTTGTACAAATACCTCTTTGAAATCCTGCTCTGTTTTCCACTGGGTGATAGCCACCTGGAATTCTTGAATCATATGTAATTTTACCCCTAATGTTTTGAGGAGCCACCATGGTGTTTTCTACAGCAGCTGCACCATTTTGTGTCCCACTAACAATGCATAAAGGTTCCAATTTCTCACATCCTGGCCAACCCTGTTATTTCCTGCTTGGCTTTTTTCTGTTTTGGTTTTTTAGTAGTAGATACCCTACTGGGGGTGAGGTGGTATCTATCCCACTATTTCCCTAATGCTTAGTGATGTTGAACATCTTTTCATGTGCTTATTGTCTGTGTGCTTATCTTTTCTGGAGAAATGTCATATCCACTGCCCATTTTTTAACTGAGTTATTTCTTCTTATTGAGTTTGAGGAATTTTCTATGAATTCTGGATATAAATAATCCCTTGCCACACATTGTGACTCACAAAAATTACCTCCTAATTTGTAAATTACCTTTTAACTCTGTTGATAGTGGCTCCTGAAATAGAAAATTTTCAATTTTGGATTTTAATTTGAATTTCATAAAATTTTTAAAATTTTTCTTGCTGCTTTTGCCTTTAACGTCATATCCAAGAAATAATCACCAAATTCATAATATAAAGCTTTATGCTAGGCTTTCTTCTTCCAGTTTGTTTCGGGTTTTGTGTTAAAGTCCTTAGCTCACTTTTCAATGTGGTATTAGGTGAAGGTCCACTTAATTTTTCTGCATGTAGACACTGAGTGTTGCTAGCACCATTTGTGGAAAAGACTATCCTTTCCCCATCGAGCTATATGCTAGCCTTATCGAAAATTATTTGGCCATAAGTGAGAGTTTATTTCAGGTCCATCTATTCATTTCATTGGTCTATATGTCTATCATTTTGGGGGGGTCACGGGATTGAATCCAGGGGTGCTCTATCATTGAGCCACATCCCAGCCCTTTTTTACATTTTTCATTTTGAGACAGGGTCTCACTAAGTTGCTTAGGGCTTTGCTAAGTTGCTGAGGCTAGCCTCGAACTTATGATTCTCCTGCCTCAGTGATGTCTATCTTTATACCAATACCATACTGTCTTTAATTCAGTATGAGATCTCTAGCTTTGTTCTTTCTTTCTTTTTAGTTGCAGATGTACACAACACTTTTTTATTTTTTTATATAGTGCCAGGGATCAAACCCAGTGCCTCTCGCATGCTTGGCAAGTGCTCTACCTCTGAACCACAACCCCAGCCCTAGCTTTGTTTTTCTTTTTCACAATTATTTAGGACACTAGGGGTCCCTTAAGAATTCATGTGAATTTGAGAACAGGTTTTTCTATTTCTGTAAACAATGTTGATATTTTATAGCAACTGTACTGTATTTCTAGATCACTTTGACAAATATGGAAACCTTAAGTCTTGCAATACAGGAACATAGGTTGTTTCTATTTACTTAGATCTTCTTCATTTTGGCTATATTTTGTACTTTTAATTGTATAAGACCGTCACCTCCTTGTTTAATTCCTAGATTTCTTAAAAAGAAAATGCTATCTTAAGTGAAACTTTTTAAAAATTTCCTTCTCAGAATGAGTGTTTAAAAATATGACTTAATTTTGTGTGCTGACCTTACTTCTATCTTGAATTATTAGTTCTAACTATTTTTATGGGGAATCTTTTTGTGGTGCTGTGGGTTGAACTCAGGGCCTCTAAGTCACCTCTCAAACCCTGTGATATCTTTCTCCATTCTTTCATCTGCAACCTATTTGTGTCTTTGAATCTAAAGCAAGTCTTTTGTACACAGCAAATAATTTGATCATTAAAAAAGATACATTCTGACAATATCTGTCTTTTGAATTTAATCAATTTGATAATATCTTTTGAACTTACATTTAAATAATTACTGGTTAGAAAGGATTTATTTCTGTCATTTTGTTATTTGTTTTGTTTAGTGCATTCTAACTTTTTGCCTCCTTTCCTGCATTACTGTTCTTCTTTTCTTTTGTCTTGTGGTACTGGGAATTGAGCCCAGGGGTGTTCTACCTCTAACCTACATCCCTAGCCCTGTTTTTTGAGATGATATCTCCCTGAATTGCTAAGACAGGCTTTGACCTGTGATCATCCTGCCTCAGCCTCCCGAGCTGCTGGGATTACAGGCATGCGTCATGGTGCCTGGCTAAGCTCTGTCCACTTTTCTTTAAACATTTTTCTTTTTGTTCCTTAGACTTGATCATTTCAATCATTCTGCTTGAAGTTCATGAATTCCTTCTTCTGCTTGCTCAAATCTGCCTTTGAAACCCTCTTAAGTCAACTTTTTAATTTCAGTCATTGTTCTTTTCAGCTCTAGAACTTTTTTGGTTTTCTCTTTCTTGATATTATCATTTCATTCATACATCATTTTCCAATCTTTCTCCATATCATCCTTTAGTTTTTTGAGCTTTTTTTTTTTTTTTTTTGTGTGTGTGTGTGTGTGTGTGTGCGCGCGCGCGCATGCGTGTATGTGGTACTGGGGATTGAACCCAGGGCCTTGTGCATGTGAGGCAAGCACTCTACCAATTGAGCTATATCCTCAGCCCCTATTTTTTGAGCTTTTTTTGGGGGGGTGGGGGGTGGTACCAGGGATTGAACTCAAGGGCACTTGACCACTGAGCCACATCCCCAGCCCTATTTTGTATTTTATTAGAGATAGACTCTCACTGAGTTGCTTAGCACCTGGCTAAATTGCTGAGGTTGGCTTTGAACATGCAATCCTCCTGCCTCAGCCTCCTGAGCTGCTGGGATTACAGGCATGTGCCACCACACCCGGCTTTTTGAGTTTCTTTAAGATAACTGTTTTAAATCTTTGTCTAGGTCCATCATCTGTTTTTTCCTTGGGACAGTATCTGTTGGTTTACTTTTCCCCTTTGGACACATTTTCCTGTTTCTTTGTATATCTGGTAATTTGTTTTTGAAAACTAGCATTTGAATATAATAATATGGTCATTCAGAAAATCAGATTCTATATTTTTACACTGTTGGTGGGAGTATAAATTAGTACAACCACTGTGGAAATCAGTATGGAGATTCCTCAAAAGACTAGACATGGAACTACCATATGACCCAGCTATGCCACTCACGGGTATGTATCCTAAAGAATTAAAGTCAGCATACTACAGTGATACATGCATACCTATGTTTAGAGCAGCACATTCACAAGCAGCCTAGGTATCCATCAATGGATAGATGGATTAAAAAAATGTGGTGTATACACATATGCAGTAAAGTTTTATTCAGTCATAAAAAAAAAAAAAGAAAAAAGAAAAAAGAAGCAGCTGGACATCATGGCACATGCCTGTAATCCCAGTGGCCCAGGAGGCTGAAGCAGAAGGATCATGAGTCCAAAGCCAGCCTCTGCAACCCAGTGAGGCCCTAAGCAATTAGCAAGACTAATCAAAATAAAATTTTTTGATACCAAAAAGAAAAAAAGAAAGAAAGAAAGAAAGAAATCAGGGCATTTTCAGGAAAATGGGTGGAACTAGAGACCATTATGTTAAGCAAATTAAGTCAAACTCAGAAGGGCAAGGGTCATATGTTTTCTCTCATATGTGGAAGCTAGAGAGGAAAAAAGAAAGCTGAGGGTGGATCTCATGAAAAATCAAAGGGAGATCAGTAGAGGAAAGGGACCAAGGAGTAGGAGCAGGGTGGGAGGGGGAAGGTGCTGTGGAGAGACACTGGCCAAATTGTATTGTTATACTGTGTGCATGTACAAATATGTAACAACAAATTCCCATCGTTTTGTACAAATTTTAATGTACCAATAAAAAAATGTGGAAAAAAATCAAATTCTACTCTTTCCTCAAATTCTGCAGCTGTTGTTATTACTTTTGGTGTTGCCTGATTGTTGTTTTTCTTTTATTGTTGTTATTGTCTGCTGTTGTAAGCAGACTCTCTGCCAAAGGGCAGCCTGGTCTTCTCACATCTTTTCTGAGTCTACACTTTTTCTAGGACAGGAACACTTTCTTTTTTTTTTTTTTTAATTTCTTTTTCTGCTACTGGGAATCAAACTGAGGCACATCACCAACACTTTATATTTTTTGTTTTGAGACAGCATCTCATTAAGTTGCTGAGGCTAACCTTGAACTTGCAATCCTCCTGCCTCAGCCTCTGGAGTAGCTGGGATTATAAGTGTGTACCATGGTGCCTGGCTACACAGTCATATTCTGATTTTCCTCTTTTATGTAGTGCTTTGCAATGTTTCCACAGGCAAGATCTCATTTGTATGTGTATGGAGTACTGGTAAATTGACTATCCTATGTTGTACTCCAAATGAACCACAAAAAATGAAGATTCTAGCAGAGTAGTGCAGCTACTGAAGAGCCATCTCCTCTGCGCAGGAGGCTGTCCTCTCCAACTGAGCACACAGTTTTGGGAAGGATGCACGTAGAGCTGTGAGGGAGGAAGGTGACATGGGCCTTGTCAGCCAGATCACGCTCACATCTTCGATGACCTGTTTTTCAGTGTCTAGGCCCCAAAAGGGGAAAAAAGAGTAATATGAAGGGAGAAGGACACACTAGCTCTTAAATCCTCTAGACGTCACTTCAGCTGGAGAGTCAGGGACATGTGACAACAGGGTGAAGTATAACAGCTATCCACCTTTTGGACACACCTCTGTGATCAGAAGTAGCAATCAGCATTCAGAGCATAGATCCCAAATATGGAGAAGACAAAGTATTATTAGCCCATCTTGGATCCTGGCACAAGTTATGTGCAAGGTGTTCCAGAAATATGTGCACAAGTGTGTTTCACAGAGCTAAGAACAAGGGAAGAGCATCTGCTACTGTGCCAAGAGCTCAAAATGATGGAAATTAGTCACAATTTATCCTTCAAGCCTTCCCTGGAAATCACAAGCCTTAATAGATTCCAGAGTTCCAAAACAGTTACATCAGACACATTCTGCAGGTGCAATTGCTGACTAGCAGGGGAGACAAATTACTAGTTGCTTCCTACTCACTATCTTCCCAGAATTCTTTTTTCTTGCTTGAGGATTTTTAATCTACAAAATAACAAAATTTTAAAACTCATTTCTAATGGAGAAAATGTTGATTAACAGTATGAATATGATGAGCTCTCATTAAGAGAGAATGAAAGAGCTATAAGAGGTGTACTTCCTGAATAACAAAAGCAAATACAGAGTCTGAAGTCAGAAGATCTGTTGCAAAGTCAAGTCCACTGCATTCTGCGCCTCCCCAGGGGCAGTTTCATCACTGTGCAGCAATGGCTGCCTGTGATCTACCTGTCCCACAGTCTCTCTGAGAGGACTAATAAGACACCTGAACACGATTTATAAATTGATTCCTGGCATTTTGGTTCTTAGATCAATAATTATATAAAATAACATTGACTTGACTTTCATAGGTTAGTTTATTTAAAAGAACATAAATGAGCAGCACACACAGATATTCAGGCTTACAGCCCATCTGAGTATTTTGTATTTTGAAATCATTCATTCAGAAAAATTGACCTTGCTAAGATATGTAGCAATGTCTCCCACACACCACTTTAATCACAGTTATCAATCTGCCAAACAGGTAAGAATACCCTCCCCATTCTGGGTATCAAGTGTGCTCTACAGTTACATAAACTAAAGTAGGTCACAGTCCCAGCCTCTCACAGATCTGCCTCTGCAGACATGCACATGAAGAGCTGCCTCCAGTGCGTGGGGTGGTGATGCCGAGCTCCCTTTTATCTAGTGCTCCAGAGCTTCCAGAATGTGTCCACGGGCTATAAATACATCTATTGCCAGATTGAGACACAGGTCAAGAGACTTGAGTCCTAAGCTATGGGAAGGAACAGAGGCTCGGATCCCCGAAGATTCCTGGTTCTGCCAGTGTTCTCAGCAGCCCATGGCAAGGAGTCAGGCTGGAGTTAACAAGGGCCTTAGAAGAGCAAAGTGGTAAACAGAATGTGCCACCAAGGCAGTGAAAACGTGACAGAGACCCCTACCCCAACCCTGTCAGAATGGTGATGGCAATAACAAAAACAGCACGATGACCTCTCCTGTGTGTTCTCCTGCACCAGGCAACTTGTTGAGCACACTTCATGTGCTTTACTGAATCCAGAGATAGGGGGACAGGTGCTACAGCTATCCTCATCACAAACTAGGAGCTGAGCTCCAAGATTTGTCTAAGGTAACACTGCTAGTGAGAATCCAAAGTCAGGATTCACACACAAGCACGACTCTTTCCAGGGGACCCAATATGGCTCTGCGCTCTCTGCTTCTGTGAGAGAGTCCAAAGGGCTTGCCGATGGACAGTTTGTGAGGCTTATGGAGAGTATGGAGACTGATAGCACTTCTGCAGTCTAGAGATGGATAACAGGACACCAAAGGTACCCTTAGCAGGATTCACTGACTCTGCTTTGAAGCAGGAAGGACAAATAATATGTTTTAGATACATAGTCTTTTTTTTTTAAATTTATTTTTGGTTGTAGTAGAACACAATACCTTTATTTATTTATTATTTTTATGTGGTGCTGAGGATCTAACCCATGGCTTTGCACGTGCTAGGCAAGCGCTCTACTACTGAACCACAACCCTAGCACCTAGATACATAGTCTTAACACGGTAGCAAGAGGTTGACAAGAGAACACTTTCCCTGGGAATTTGTCACTGTAAAAATCACCACATCAGGAATCAAAATGATATATTAGCACTCTTGCCATATGGAAGCACAAATTCAAAATGGCTGCATAATTTTTCTAAACAAATGGTTTCAAAATCAAAATTATCATTTAGGTAGGTAAGGAGCCTCAGTATCTTATTAGAAAGCACGTATTCAAGTGTAGTGCTTGAATATGTGCTTTCTAATAAACTAACGTTCTTAAAGCTTAGTTAAGATGGAAAAGACATTAAATCTGTGTACATATGTGTAGGAAAAAATATAGTCCAACTAGGGCTTGGTCCTCTCTGCAATTCCAGGCATCCACTGAGGGTTTTAAATGTATCTCCTATGGATCAAGGAGGACTATGGTATATTGGTTTGTGTGCCAAAAAACAGGATCCAAGATGGAATTAGACAGGCAACACATCCATTAGGGAAACATTGATGAGGGGAAGAAGGAGAAACACTCAGAAGAGGAAAGGAGACTGCCAAGTCAAGATGCAGGTCCATGACCTAAGGAGAAGGAAAGAAAAGGCTGAGTAGGTGAATCTTGGGTTCCAGTACAATTCAACGGACTTTTGGCCGAGTCAGTGGGGTTGCCTGGAGCCACAGGAATGTTCCTGCCATAGTGTCCCTGCTGTACGCAGTCAGTGGCAGAGATCAACCGGTAAGTGCTGGGCTTTGGCCATGGCAGTTAGGGTACCATCAATTATGCTCCCATAGTAGGAGGCAATAATTAAAATTAGACATTGACAAAAAATCTTTTAAAGAGATAACATAGCCAGGTATGGTAGCACATGTCTATTATCCCAGTGACTCAGGAGGCTGAGGCAGAAGGATTGCAAGTTGGAGGCTAGCTAGCTTCAGCAACTTAGCAAGACCCTAAGCAACTCAGTGAGATCCTGTCTCAAAATAAAAAAAATAAAACGGGCTGGGCATGTGGCTCAGTGGTTAAATGCCCCTGGGTTCAAACCCTGGTTAAAATAAAAGAAAAAGATAAAATATTCATTTTTTTTTAATGAGTGAATCAGGATTCATAATACCACTTTTAGCATACTCAAACCCTCAAGGCTCCACCATTAATAATTATTAATCTACCATTAATATCTTTTTAACACTTTATTTCATAAAATCAGACCATCATTTATTTATTTATTTATTTTGGTACTGGGGATTGAATCCAAGTGTGCTCTACCATCAAGCTACAGCCCAAGGCCTTTTTGTTTTTTGACAGAATCTTGTTAAGTTGCTTAGGGCCTCACTAAGTTGCTGAGATTGGCACCGATGGTGGGATCCTCCCACCTCAGCCTTTCAAGTTCCTGGGATTATAGGTGTGAGCCACCACACCCAACCCAGTCCATCATTTAAAACACTATTTAACAATAATTTTTTAAAACTGAGCCAGTGTCATTAAAATACAAATCCAAGTTGGGCAGATGCAATCAGCTCTGACAGAGAAGAGACAGGCAGGTGAGCTTGCTGCCTATACAATGCCAATTGGTCAAATACAAAGTGCCTCACTGATGGTTTGTTTTCATTTTTAAAAAAGAAATAGATCATAAATACATGACTACAAATAGCATAACATGTACAGTCTGAACAGCTATGAGCACTTGTGGAGTTTGCCCCTGGCTTGGGAAAGGAACCATTCACAACACCTGGAAGCTCCCATGTGCCTCTCCCTAATGGCAGCCTCCCCAAAGCCCTGCTCCCGAAAGATTGATTGTTCATAAGCTTTTATCCACAGCTTCACCCAACACATGTGCGCCCTTTAACACGGAAGTGAGTGGTCCTGCCTGACACTGTTCACACTTGTGACAGCACACAAAGGGTCTGGTCTCCACTGACCTCACCCAGACACTCTGTCGTTTCTGGGTCCTGCACTTTATCAGCCCAGGGAGCTAATCTTATAATCATGCACCAGAGACTCCAGTCTAAGCCAAAATGTCAACAGCCACACAAACCGGAACACTCACAGATATGACTCCTACCTGCTCCCCTCACTGGTCAGTCAGCAGAGGCAGCAAGTTTCAGGCTAAAAGCCACTCGGCAAGCAGGAAGCCATTTCTGGCCAAACAAGTGTCCTATCAGCAGACCTTGGGAAGGGTCCCACTGCAAAAGTCAAGGCAGCCTAGGCCTCTGCCCAGAGCCAGCCACTCCAGGGGTCACTGTTCCCTGCATCCCCACTAAACGGGTGGCTGGGCCTGAGTTTCCCAAGAGACACAACAGTCTATCCACTCATTCCTTTCATCACATTCTCTTCTCTTCTGTCTTCTGGCCTACATGATGTTCTTCTGTCTCTTCAGATGATCTTGCCTATCTCAGACCTCACCAAGAGTATGTTCATGCTTCTGCTTCCCTCATGTCCAGTTTCCTAGGGGACACATATTATTGCCTTCCTAGTGGCAACATAACTATCTCACACAGAAACCCAGTAAACAGAAAATTTAAGGAAAAGAATCTTGATTTGAAAAGCATCAGGAGTAATGTTCTGGACAACCCTCACCAGTAGGCTGGCATCGGCTAACCTCTCAGGCTCCTTGGCAGGCAGAGGCATCTCCTCTACCCCCAGAAAAACCATGTCAGGACAAAGCGCTCTTGATGAGCAGACTCGTGGGAACTGTAAAGCCCAACAAAGCTTTCTTTTTGAGCTGCTTCTGCTGGATCAAAGTCAACCTTGAGCAGAAATTGCCACCATAGTAAATAACTAGTAGATCTGGAGTGTTTTTAAATATTTAAGAAAACCAAATAAGATAAAAATTCACAAGATTGTGTCAGTATTTTCCTTCTTTACTAACAAAGAACAACTGCTTCAAGTTTAAGTAATAACACAACCTTTAATGACCTGAAAGTTACATACAGTATCTGCTTTTCTGGAATGCCTTTCTTGACTCTACAGTAAACCAGCAGAGAGGATGTTGCCAGAATTGAAGGAAGGAGCCTGGCTGGGCTGTCACCAGAGAATTTCAAGGAGGATGAGAGACATGTGAAGAGGAAACACGCAGACTGCCAGCTGAAGCCTCAGCACTTGTGAGACGAACTTTCTTTCCAGGTGCTGGAGGTTGAACCTGGGTTGGCACACACTGGGCAAGCTCTACCACTGAGCTACTTCTCCAGCCCTAAGTGCTTTTGAAGTGCTGACAAAATTACCACATCAAGTAAGGCTGGCACTTAGCTTCATTTTCTTCTATATTTATGTCCAGCTGTCCACAGAATTTATTAGGAAAGACTTTATAATTTATTAGGAAAGGCTTTATAATACAGATTGAACAGCCCTAATCCAAAAACCCAAAAACCCATATACAAAAGCCAATGCAATGCTCAACAAATTTTGGGTTTTGGAGTATCTTGATTTTTGGATTTTCAGATTAGGGATGTTCAACCAGTAAAGTCTACATGACTTTTCCCTCCTCTGACAGTACTTTTGTTTCACCTTCTTTTTTGACACATATTTCCGCTGAGTACAGAACGCTGGCCTGGCAATTCTCTCAGCACACCAGAAGGCCACGCTTCAGTCTTCTAGCCTCAGGGCTTCTGATGGGAAATCTGCATCATTCACATCCCTGCTTCCCGGCAGGTACACATAACATGTTGCTCTTCTCCAGACCTTTTTAACATTTTCCCTTAACAGTCTTTAACAGTTTGATCACAGTGTCTCTAAGTATAGATTTCTTTGATTCATCCTGCTGGGGTTCATTGTCAGTTTCATAAATCTTCTATGTTAAGTGTTTAAAGTATTTGAGAGATTTCAGATACTCTAAATTCATAGCTACAAAGATTAGTTGTGTAATGGTTCCTGTGTTTGAGGGAATGTGATCAGTCAAATCCATGAGATTTATGCAAAGAAAAAGAGCATTGGGAGTTCTAATTTTTATGCAAACACATTAATGCAAATTCCAGCATGCCCAAATTTGAACAAGGTGCTGCCAGTCAGTAACTTCCCAGTCTCGGGCAGCTTGGCTACACTCTGCCTCGGCTGTCTTCCTAGTAAATGCAAATAATAATAACAGTGACTTCGTGAAATGTTTGTACAGATAATATGAGATAATATATATAAAGGTTTAAAATAATCCCTGGCATACAGTTAGGGCTACATGTGTGCTAACCATTTCTGTTATTTTAAAACAAGCACAGAGTTAAAAAAACTTTTGCAGTCTAAAATTTAATACATTGAATGCTGATTAAAACTGAAGTTCTGTATTCTCCTAAATACAAAAACCCTTTCTTAGACCATAAAAGCCTCTAACCACAGGCAGAACAGAGTCCCACAAGTTCTTGTGGTAAATATCAAACCTGATCATCTTTGAGCCTCAGAAAAGCTATGTACTCAATACAGATACTGACTAAATGGATGAATCAGATTACAGTCCATCAATATGTGGTGCCAACTGTACCACCGTCAAACAATGTCCCCACCAACATCGATAACACAGAGATGCCTGAGTCAACAACAGTGTAGAACATAGATTCTCAGGATAGGCACAAGGCATGCACAATTGTCATCCCAGCTACTTGGGAGGCTGAGGCAGGAGGATCCAATGTTCGCTACCAGCCTCTGCAACTTGGCAAGACTCTATATCAAAATAAAAAATAAAAGGGCTGGAGATGCAGCTCCGAGGTAGAGCACCCTGGGTCCAATCCCCAGTACTGTCAAAAAAAAAAAAAAGAATACAGACCACAGATTGGTTTAAAATGTACATAATCTGGCAATTCATTAATATTGACATAAATCCTTTTTCATGATAATATCATAGAATAATTAGAGATCATTCAAGTTAATTAGTGAGGGCACTTTAAGAATAAAACATTTAGAAAACAAATACCTATTTTCAACACTAAAAGTATTAAACACTAAAATGCTCTTTTAAAATGATACAAGAGGGGGGCGTGTTGGCATACACCTGTAATCACAGAGGTTCGGGAGGCTGAGGCAGGAGGATCACCAGTTCAAAGCCAACCTCAGCAACAGTGAGGCAGTAAGTAACTCAATGAGACCCTGTCTCTAAATAAAATAAAAAATAGGGCTGGGGATGTGGCTCCGTGGTCAATGTCCCTGAGTTCAATCCCTTGTACCACAAAAAAAACAAAAAAGATGCAAGATTTTTTTGGAGGCAGGAAAAAAGTTAAAAACAATGTTAAAAGTTAAAAACAACTCAATTAGGGCTGGGATTGTAACTCAGTGATAGAGTGCTCGCCTAGCATGTGTGAGGCACTGGGTTCAATACTCAGCACTACATAAAAATAATAAAATAAAGGTATTGTGTCCACCTATAACTAAAAAAAAACCCAAAAAACTCAAAGATAGTTCTAAAGTATTGTTTGGGCAAAGTATGGAGCCTTATTCTAGCAAATTAGAATTACCCCTCCCAGAACATCAGTGTGTTAAACACCAGACACAGTACAGGCACACTAAGATGCAAGAAAAGCAATTCTCACCTCAAAGTTGTACTTCTTCATCTGGCTGAGGTGCCTGCAGTACAGATAGAGCATGCCAATGCTGCTGCCCACTGCGATGTAGTCCTGGTTGGTATCGAGCGCTGTGAGGTAGACCATGATAGAGCGGAAACCCTTCTGGATCTTTGTGGGGATGGCATTGAGAAGATAGTACAAAGGGCAGAACTCTCTGAATGTAACAGGCTCTGATATCGATGCCATGGCCCAGGTTTCCAGAGACAATCTTCAGGCAGGAAGAGGAATGATGATTTATCATCTAGGGAAACCTAGGGGCTACAGAAGGATTACAGGTCTTTAATATCCATCCATACTGAAAAGAGGTAATTTCTAAACAGTAGGAACATGAAGCTTTCAGGCAGGTAAAAATTATAGCTGGAGCTTAAATGGAGAAAGTAAAGGAGATGTTACAGAGATTATATTTGAGCATTTTAGTTCAAAATGTAATTCAATATGTTTGCCTCTGTTTTTATGTTGTTCTCAAGTAGCTTAAGATTCAGACAGGAAGGAGATGAAAGAGTGAGACACAGAACCATAAGTAATTAGGTGCTAATCCATGGGTCTCGATGAGATGAAGGAGAGATCAGTGTGGATTAAAGCGAATATAGAGAACATTTCATGGAAAACATCCAGAACTTTGAAGCACAACAGGTTGGACGGTTGCTTTGTACTAGAAGAGTGAACCCATCCAGATGCAGAATTGCACTCCCTATGTTAATAAGCTGGGAAGAACAGGTCCTACAGTGCCTACAGCCACCTTAGTGCCAGAAGCTTAGCACCTCACACCTGTGCCACAAGGAGCCCCAGGCCTCTTTGCATTCTGGATTCCAACCTTCCCTGAATCAAGATACTCCATCTTTATCCAGCACAACATGCTTAACAAGTTCACTCCTTAAATCTTTTCCCTACCCTAGAAAGCAGGTGGCATCATCCCAAACTTGTAGAAAAAGGTGCTGGGGGATGGAGGATCACGAGACTCAGCTGAGACTTGAATCTAGGTCTTTTCCAAGTCCTGGGTCCTTGCCAACTCAGTCATAGCTCTGATGGACAATCAGCAAGTAGAGAGAGATGCCCTGTGTCTGATTAGACCTGCAGGCATATTTCAGTATTTTTAGCTCTTCAAATTCTATAGGTTTTTTTTTGTTGTTGTTGTTGTTTGTTTTGTTTTGTCCTGGGATTGAATGCAGGGGTGTTTTACCCCAATCCTTTTATTTTTTATTTTCAGATATGGTCTCATTAACTTGCTGAGACTAACTTCCATCTTGAGATCTTCCTGCCTCAACCTCCCAAGTGGCAGGGATTATAGGCATACAACACCCCATCTGGCTATACAATTTATTTTGAAATTCTGGCTACAACACCAATAATTATTTTAAGTGTTAAATTCTATGGCAGGCTGGTTTTGATGGCGTATGCATGTAAACCCATGACTCAAAAGGCTGAGGCAGGAGGATCACAAGTTCCAGGCCAGCCTCAGCAACTTAGCAAGGCCCTACGCAATTTAGTGAGATGCTATTTCAAATAAAAAATAAGAGACTGAAGTTGTAGCCCAGTGGTAGAGTGACTGTCTAGCACATTTGAGGCACTGGGTTTGATCCTCGGCACCACATAAATAAATAAATAAATAAATAAATAAAGGTATTGTGTCCATCTACAACTAAAAAAAACTAATAATAAAGCTGGGCACGGTGGTGTATACCTGTAATCCCAGCAGCTCAGGAAGCTGAGACAGGAGGATCACCAGTTCAAAGCCAGCCTCAGCAATGGTAAGCAACTCAGTGAGACTCTGTCTCTAAATAAAATAACAAAATAGGGCTGGGAATGTGGCTCAGTGGTTGAGTGCCCCTGAGTTCAATCCCTGGTACCCACCCCCAAAAAAATAAATAATAAAACTTGGTGTGGTGGTGCATGCCTGTAATCCCAGAGACTCAGGAGGCTGAGGCAAGAAGATTTTAAGATCAGTCTCAGCAACGTAGTGAGGCCCTAAAAACCTCAGTGAAAAAAGGACTGGGGACGTGGCTCAGTGGTTAAGTGCCTCTGAGTTCAATCACCAGTAACTCCCCAAAATTTTTAAAATAAAAAATAAATAGGGACTGGGGTTGTGGTTCAATGGTAGAGCACTTGCCTAGCATGCAAGAGGCACTGGATTCGATTCTCAGCACCACATATAAATAAGTAAACAAAACAAAGGTCCATCAAAATCTAATAATTATAAAAAAGAAATGGGGTTGAAAATGTGGCTCAGTGGTTAAGTACCCCTGGGTTTAATCCTTAGTACTAAAAATGAAAATTAACAAGTAAATAAATTCTATGGCAGAACAGAATGGGATTGAGAGAGTAATTTTTTTTTTAAATATTTGTTTATTTATTTTTTTAGTTCTCGATGGACACAACATCTCTGTTTGTATGTGGTGCTGAGGATCGAACCTGGGCCGCACGCATGCCAGGCGAGCACGCTACTGCTTGAGCTAATCCCCAGCCCCCTTGAGAGAGTAATTTCATCTTCAAGATGAAATTCTGTCACTTCCCTGCTCCCATTCCTGCTAGATAACCAGTGCTCACAGGCTAAAGCCTAACCCAAACATGGACATTTTGACAAAAAGATATCTCTAACTCCTCCCAGACCACTCTTCCATCCCCATTCTTGGTCCCAGCTGCAATGAACTATCCACCACAGACCTCGAACACACAACAATCTGTACACATTTGCAAAGTCCCTTTCCTCCCTTCCCCATTCACCCGTGTACATCCTAGGATATAGTCCTCCTCTATCAGGAAGTCTTCAGAGACACCCTCAGATACTTTGTCCTTCTCTACTTTCCCAGAAATTTATGAGAACAGTTTTCACAAGGCCCCACCATTATCTGCTTTCTATTTCCTTCAATGAATTCTTCCTAGACTTTACTTATGTCCTTTGGGTCTATATACTTTGTGGTGCTTCGAAAGACCAATAGAAAGTACAGTACAATCAACACTCAACCCATATTTGTTTATTATTAATTGCTCTCAAACATTATGCCAGATTTCCCCAAGTATGACAGCCCTAAATATAAGATAGTGTCAAAAATTCATGGGAATACTTTCATCCAGATCAAAGAACACATTCTTGTTAACCTGAACACACGTTTTGAACAACAGTTCACTTCTACCTCAACAATTCACAAAGACACCAACTACTACCTCCTGATTCTATCAAGCTCCCTGGGTATCACTGTACCTAGAAATCTCTGCACGCTTGATGCCAAAGCTCATTTTCATTATGTGTATAAGGATTTCCTGATTTGCTCCTTATCTTTCCAACTCGATTAATTACTCTGCTTGATGCCATTTCCTTCCTTTTCCCCCACTAAGTTACAGTAGCCATTTTGTCACCTTATATAGAGGCTAAAATAAGCTGACCTCCTCCTTAAACCTGAAGTGTTAACTTCTCTAAAAGAAAAACTGAAAACAAACTTGGGATAAAAAAAGATGATGTGGCTACAAAATAACTTAAACCTAGTGAAAGCTTCTTCATAAATCCTGCAGAAGAAACTCTCCTTATTCCATCTTGTCCATCACTGGTTTCCAAGTGAGTCATGAAACTCAAGTGGAGCAGACCCTATGGCAGCAGTTGATTCTCATACTGGAAAGTTCAAAGGCCAGACCAGAGCTCCCTGAGGGCAGCAACTGGGTCCACATGGCAAACCACAGTATCCTTAGGGCCTGGCACAATAGCTGGCACAAAACATACTCCAATAACTACCTGCTGAATGAACAAATATTGAATGTAAATCAAGTCACCAAAAAAGCAAGGTCAGAGGTCTATCAACATGCATTATATCTGGGTGTAGGAAAGTTCAAAAATTCTTACAGGTTAGAAGACCAGGACTCAACAGTGACAAGGGGCTATAGCAGCTTCATGGTCAGATTCTGCCCATGCCTGGGATCTGGCCATCGGAATTTCCCAGAATTCCCTTCCTTAAAGATTCCAAGACTTTGGCTGCAAGGAAGCAATCAACCCCAAGTGCAACTCATCATCCCAATAGATGAGAAGAGGGTGTATCCCACATTCTGCCAACAAACCGAACAGAAGTGACAACAGAATAAAACTCCCCTATCTCAATGAGAAAGATCGGAAAACAAAGAGCAGGTAAGAGAAATGGAAGTCAAGTGGGAGAAACTAAAGTAATGAGAAAATCAGAAGACATAAGAAGGGACCAGTGGAAAGAAAAAGAGAACTACACGGCTGAAGCAGGAAGATCACAAGTTTGAGGCCAGGCTCAGCAACAGAACAAGGCCTGTCTCAGGGCGGGGACTAGGAGTGCTGCTCAGTAGTAGAGCGCCCCTGGGTTCAATCCCCAGTATCAAAAAGAGAGGGCAGCACCGATGGGGGGGATGACAGCAGGGCTATTAATTGAGATCCCTGCACCAAGCACTGCTTTACTGTAGTCACTGGCCCACTTAATCCTCCCACCTCCCCTCTCCACTTTACTGAAGATGAAACGGAAGCTTAGAGAGGTGGCAGCGCTTGCTCCATCCCACTGCTGGGAAGTGGCAGCGCCGTGACCCGACCCCGGTTTTGACTCCAGGGTACCCCACTCTGCCTTATAAACGGATTGAGAGGGGAGTCACTCAACACCTAGGAATCAAAGCCTGCTGAGGCGCGGGCGGGCGGAGGCAGGGACCCGGGCTGGGCGGCCCGGGGGACGGATCACAACGTCAATCACGCGGCTGAGGCGCCTGGAGCCCCGAGGCGGGTGGGCACCTGGGCAGCGAGGTTGAAGAGCAGGGGCGCGCGGCGCGGGCCCGGGGCGGTGTCGGAGGACCGGGCTCCGCCGAGTCCCCTCTGCGGCCCGCGGGCCTCTGCCAGGCGCTCCGTGTGCTAGGGTGCTGGGTCCCCGCCGCTGCGCGCGGGCGGACGGTGACTCAGGGCAGCCGGCGAGCAGGCGGTGGGGACCCCAGGGCTCAGGCGAGGGGACGTCGGCCGTCCACGGCGTGGCCGGACTCACCTCCCGCGGCAGCCCCTCCGGACTCGTCGGCCCCGCGGGGCCGGAGGAGGCGGGGATGGACTCCGGGCCGCGGGGGCCGCCGGGAGCCCGTTTCCTGGGCAACCGGGTCGGCCAGGCGAGCGACAACCGACTCCGCCGGGGGCTAGAGCGGCCGAGCCACAAGTGGCGGCGGGCGGGGCGGAAGTGACGCTAACGCTTCCTGTGAGTGGGCGGGGCTTGGGTCTCCTTCCCGGGATTTCTGCCGACCGCATGGAAGGTGCGTGAGAGGGCTAGATTCCGGGTTGGGGAGGCTATGGGCGCCAGGCTTTTGGTCGCGGGCCGGGCCGCCTTGATTAAGTGCTGTGGTGCCTTGCCCAGCCCGGTGTGCCGGCCCCGCGCAGCCTCTGTGGTCGGCCTGGGGCCATCTTTGCTGCGCCTCCTTTTTTTCTCGTGTGGAGTGACAGCTGAAAGAATGATGTGTGCAAAGGAGTGTCAGCAACCTGACGCTCGAATGGTAATTATCGTCATTATTTATTTATTTGGCGTCACTGGGGATTGAGCCTATGGGCTCTCTGCCACTGAACTACATCTTCAGTCCTTTTTTATTTTCTGAGACAGTCCTCTAAGTTGCTGAGGTTGGCCTCGAACTTGGATCCTCCAGCCTCAGCCTCCCGAATCTCTGGGATGGCAGGTGTGCGTAGAAAGCCCCTGGTTTCAACCTCAGTACCACAGAAATGAATAAATAATAAATAGCAGTAATGGAGCAAATTGGGCGCCAAGCCTTGCATGCCCATCACCTCCAGAAACTCTTACTTGAACTGTCAGTGAAGGTTGCCAGAACATTCTGCTTGTAGAGTACTCACTGAGCGTAAGTCAGCTCCATTTTGCAGTGAGAAGCCCTGGCATGAAGGGGATAAGTAACTTAACCACTGGGTTATGCTTCATCTGCCCTGTTCTGTGGTTCTAATTACTGTTCTCTCCCTACTAGCCTGTGAGTTTCTTGAAGTCAATTGAAGCTGTTTTTTGGTTCCTAAGTATGTACTAGTATAATGCCAGATTCGTGGGACCCCAATAGACCTCCAGGAGCCAATTCTGATGCAATCACACAAGAGTCTTTATTGCAAGCTCCAGCCTGGACTCACAACCGTTTCTGACACAGCTGTCCCAGGGAGTAATCCCTGGTGCTTTGTCCAGTGAGATTTTATAGGTTTTGGGGGGATACTCTATGCGTCACAACATCACACAGCAAATCATTCCATACCGCGGGAAAATCAAACAACTCTTAACATTGATTAGCACATTCAATGGTGGGAACAAGTTGGGTAGGGATGTTTGGTTAGTACAAGAGGGGGATTCGTTTGAACTGATTGGTTTAAGCCAGGAGGGAGTACATGCTGAACTACATGGTTTCCCAACATGTTATCCACCACCATAAACTACTGGGGGGGGTCATCTGGCATCCCAGGTATTTTCCCTGTCTCATGCGGATTGGTGGTTGCTAGGGGGTTGCTATGGGTTCTCACCTAGCCTAACTGAGTCAGGGACACCTGGTGCAGCAGATCTCTCCTGTTTTTTGCAGACAAACAACTCAGCAAGGTGGGTATGTGCCTAGGAGTCCTCTGTGGGTTATTCCAAGGACAAGGGCCACGCCCCCTTCCTTGGACAGGCCTTGAGGTAGAAGCTTTTTTCAAAAAGGAGTCACATCAATTTCTCACTAGGTGCCTGGCAAGCAGACAGTGAATCAGATGGGATCCTCATCCTCAGGAACCCCTCCTGGGGAAGAGAAAACTTTAGACAATTTCAGTACAGAAGATGATAAGAGCAATTCCTCCACCTAACACATTTTATTCAGCACCTACTATGTGCAGAAGGTATGAAAGGGAACAAGATAAACAGAGCCTATTCTGGTTGGACTCAGTCCAACAGGGACTGAGGCACCTCGCTGCTGAATGTCAAGATAGCAGAAGCATAGGATGTTCCAGTTACTAGTGCAGTGAGTCCTAACCCACCTTGGGGGATCCAGGAGACTTCATGGAAATGACTTTCTAAAAATCTAAGATCATTCCATTGCCCTCCTCCAAGCACACTGCTTGCTCTCCATTGTACATAGAACAAGCCCAAACTTCCTGTCTTGGCATGCAAGGTTCTAATTGTGAGGTCCCCTCTTAACACACTACCCGCTCCCCTCCATTTTATCCTAGCCATACTGCATCTGGACTGGTTCTTGATCATTTATCATCTCTCGCCCCTTTGGAAAGTCATTTCCACAGCAATGGCTATCTTATTCAGGAACTTCATCCTTCATGCCTGGCATATTGTAGGCAGCCAGCAAACATTAGTTGTTTCAGAGTGAATGAAGAATCAATATACTTAAAAGAAGAACCCTCTAGAATGCCAGGTGATTGAAGACACACTAATAGCAGAAACATTCTAATTCATGTTGAAGCTTATACAGACCCAGCACTGAGGCACGGATTGCAAGTGGGAAAGGATCAAGCTGAAGAAGGGTGTGCAGACTTGGGTAACAGGGCCTTGGACATCAGATGATATACTGACCCTTGCCATGGGCCAGCTCCTCACAGCATTACATAGGCATCTACTCTCAGCAACACTGTGAAGCAGATACTATTTTTATTAGTCTACCCTCCAAATCATACAACTTTTGTGTGTTCTGTATTCCTCCAGGGCCATGAAGTGTCTGTTGGGTTCTCAGTGGAGAAGGGAGTGCTGGGGTAGAACAAACTGCCCGGGAGGCTTTTGGTGGTCTGGGGACTGCTTCCTCCAGACAGTGGGATCTGGGTTTGGCTTGAGGGAGGCAGCACTAGCCAGAGAAGGAAGGAGCTTTTAGAAGAAAAACGCATGTGCAGAGGCCTTTTCAGGAGCTGCTAGAAGCTTGGCACAGTGGTGCACATTTGTAATCCCAGTGACTCAGGAACTGAGGTAGGAGGTTTGCGAGTTCCAGACCATTCTTAGCCACTTAGCAATGCCCTAAGCGATGTGGCAGGACCCTGTCTTAAAACATAAACAGGGCTGGGGATGTGGCTCAAGTGGTAAAGCACCCCTTGGTTCAAACCCCAGTAGCAGAACAAAAATCCAACACACAAAAACTGCTAGGTTCACTTTAACTGGAGATCATGAAAACTGGTATTGCCAAGAGTGCCAGGGCCTGACGGAGCCGGAACTTCCTCCTGAGCCCCAGGAAAGGCAGAGGCGGTCTCCTCAGGATTCCCTTTGCATCTCTGGTGTCCTTCCTTCTCAGTATCTTAGAAGCTCCACACGTCTCTGAACAAAGTGCCTGAGACTGGAGAGTGGGAGTACTAAGGAGTCAAGCCAGATTATCCTTTAGGAAATGGAATGGGAGCCATCCAAGGGTTCTCTCAGAGAGTTACAACTTCACTTCCAGCCTTTGAAAGTAGTTAAAATGCCAAGGTCAAAACTTTGTGGAGGGCTGGGGATGTGGCTCAAGCGGTAGCGCGATCACCTGGCATGCGTGCGGCCCGGGTTCGATCCTCAGCACCACATACAAACAAAGATGTTGTGTCTGCCGAAAAACTTAAAAAAACAAAAAAAATTCTCTCTCTAAAAAAAAAAAATGTTTAAAAAAAAACAAAACTTTGTGGAGCCATATCTGTTGTGTCTTAAGTAATTTTTAAAAGTTTTGGCTTTTCTTGTTTTAGAAACTTTCATGTTTATCCAGACCTCTTAGCTTTTGTGACATTTATTTGTCTAGTTGACAAAGAATGTTAGTTTGGGGCTGGGGCTGTGGCTCAGTGGCAGAGCGCTTGCCTTGCCCATGTGAGGCACTGGGTTCAATCCTTCTCACCACATAAAAATAAATAAACAAAACAAAGATATTGTGTCCATGTATAAGTAAGAAAAATCTTTAAAAATAGAATGTCAGTTTGTTGACAGTTAATAAGACATGTGCCCTCCGACTATGATCATGTTTTCCATAATAATTGTGTTTCTCTTACTCCTACAGCAAAGACTCTTAGAGTTACAACACCCAGAAAGCCTGTCTTGTCAGTCAGTGCAAGAAAAATTAAGGACAATGCAGCTGACTGGCACAATTTAATCCTGAAATGGGAAACCCTCAGTGATGCAGGTTTTACCACCGCAAATAACATTGCCAACTTGAAAATCAGTTTATTGTAAGTACATTTAGAGTTCCTCACACTCTGAACCTTCACCCTTAACCATTGGGCAGAAGAGTCATGGGAGTCTTTTAGGGTAAGAACTTATCAGGATAAATGAAAAATTTAAAAATAAAATAGTAAGCAAGAAAAGCAGTAAATTATATATGCAAGTATGAAATGTGTATGAGCATTTTTTTAAGTACTTGAGCTTATGTTTATTTATTGTATATACACATTTTTTGGAGGGGTTCCCTTAATCATGGAGCTTCATCCCCAGCCCTTTTTATTTTTTATTTTGGGACAGGGTCTTGCTGAGTTGCTTAGAGCCTTGATAAGTTAATGAGGCTGGTCTCCAATTTACGATCCTCCTGCTTCAGCCTCCCGAGTCACTGGGATTACAGGTGTGTACTACCACACCCCACTACTTATTGTATATATCCATTTTAAATACAAAGTTATGCTATGTATTATTCATGGTTACATCTGTGTGTGAACTTATAAAAATAGATTAAAGGACCAGACATGGTAGTGTACTGCTGTTATCCCAGCCATTGAGGAGACCAAGGCAATAAGATCACAAGTTCAAGGCCAGCCTGGGCAACTTAGCAAGACCCTATCACAAAATAAGTCAAAAATGGCTGGGGATGTGGCTCAGTGGTAGAGCATCCCTGGGTTCAATCTCCAGTACTGAAGATCAAAAAACGTGATACAGGCTTAACTCACAGTACTGGCACCTTCTAGGACGAATGGTTGGGTGGTAAGTAATGAGACTTCATGTTCAGACTATTACATTTTCCTTGTTTTTTAAAATTTTTCTTCCTGCTCTTGTTGTTGTTGTTGTTGTCATTGTTGAAACTAGGTATCACTCATTGCATTGCCCAGGCTCATCTCGAACTCTTGGGCTCAAGTAATCCTCCTGCCTGGTCTTCCCAAATAGCTGGGGCTACAGGTGTGCATCACCACACCCAATTTATTTTATTTCTTAAAAAAGACAAGGGACTTATGAAAAATTATTAGCAGTTGCAAATTCTAATTAAAGGCTTTGCTTTATTTTATTTTTTTTTAGTTGAAGATGGATGTAATACCTTTATTTTATTTATTTTTGTGTGGTGCTCAGGATCAAACCCATTGCCTCACGTGTACTAGGCGAGCGCTCTACCACTGAGCTACAACCCAGACCTGCTTTATTTTTGCGTTTTCCTGTATAAGTTTTTAATTTCTCAAAGTTACAATTTTAAAATACCTGAACACCCCGCAGCTTGCCTCTGTCTATTGGCAGAGCTTTCACCCCCTGGCTCCCTGCTGGTTTCACCAGCCTGTGCTCTCCTAGAATGGCCATGCACATCGTGGACTTTAACCCATTATTTGCTATTTTATCCAGGAGTAAAGACAAGATAGAATTAAATAGCAGCAGCCCAGCTTCCAATGGAAATGAAGAAAAGATGTATCCACAATATGATAAGGAGCTTGAGGTGCTATGTGAGGAACTACAGGCCACCTTGGATGGTTTGGTAAGACCTACTGGCCACTTGTGGTCACTGTCACTGGGTCCAGTGGACCTCTTTGGGGTTTGCTCGACCATTTCTGGCACTTAACACCATTGGTAATTCTTTGCTTCTCAGGCTTCTCTGATGCTCTCTTCCTCTACCCATCCCACAAATCTTTTTTTTTTTTTTTTTTAATTTTGGAACAGAAGTGATGAGTCCTGCCTCTTGGGGTTGGGCCCATCTTTTAGTTGTTGATAGACCTTTATTTATATGCAGTGCCAAGAATCAAATCCAGTGCTTCACTCATGCCAGGCAAGTGCGCTACCGCTAAGCACCAGCGCCAGCCCCCCATCCCACAAATTTTGATGTTCCCCAAAATGTGGCTCTGGACACCCACTCTTTCTGCACAGTACATTGTCCAGGGCAGTTCATCCACTTCCAGAGTCTACAGAGCGAATGTTTTAGGCTTCATGGGCCAGACCATCTCTGTCCTCGTACTGCTCAACTCTGCCTCATAGGGCAATGGCAGTATATATAAGCAAATGGATATGACTATGTTCCCAAAAAACTATTGGTGGATGCAGAATTTGAATTTCACATGATTTTCATATATCACAAAATTCTATTCTTCTTTTATTTCCAATCATTTGAAATGTAAGCACCTCCTGAGGACAGAGAATGTATAGACATTATTTGTAATTCGTCCACATGGGAACTTTGTCTCTTCTCCCTTATTTGTTAATTATTCAATTTGTCATCTATATCAGTTTGGACTTGAAAGGTATTTACTTTATACTTTGGGTTGTGATCCAAATCTACTTTATTTCTTGCTCAGATTGTCCCTACTTTGGCCATTGGGAATGCAGTTGGCTCATATGTCCCTTTGAAAGTCTCTCTTCACAGTGAAGTTTGGTTTGGTTGTGGATTTTGTGAACTCTCTGCATTTGCTAGCATTGAAAGATGTTCCAGACTCATCTTGTGCACGTCCTGCCTCAGTCTTAGAATAATAAGTCCTCATTCTATGTTCAAAAACCGAATGCTGAGATTGTAAAGCTATTAATATTATTTCTTTTCCTATTTTCCTCCCAGCATTTGGAGAGAATAATTTCCCAGACTCAGCTTCAGTAGTCTTTATTTAGGGGGATAGGTGGGGATACTAGGGATTGAACTCGGGCACTTGACCACTGAGCCACATCCCCAGCCCTATTTTGTATTTTATTTAGAGACAGGGTCTCACTGAGTTGCTCAGTGCCTCACTTCTGCTCAGGCTGGCTTTCAACTGGTGATCCTCCTGTCTTAGCCTCCTCTGCCGCTGGGATTATAGGTGTGTGCAACTGCACCCTTCTCAATAGTCTTTAATAAATTTGACCTTGGGTGTTGGTGCACTCCTTTGCCTGAGCTGGACTCAGTCTCTCAGCAGTCTGGGTTCGCTTCTGGAGACACTCTTCAATGCTTAAAGTGTGAGCGTGGTCTGCTGCTAACATGCTATCAGTTCATACATACATGACCTTGTCCCTATTGATGGCCAAGCTGCAAAATTGGGCATGGCCCTTCTAGCACAGGGTCATGGCTCCAGGATTTTCCTCACTTTCTTCATCTTTGTAAGTTTTTCTTAGAGTCAGGGAGTTGCCACAGGATGCAGAGGAAAGCACAAAGGATTGGGTGTTGAGAGACTTGGGAATAGAAGGCCTTATTTCTATTCAAGTTTGGCCTTATTCTTCCCTAGTTCAACCTTGAACAGTTTTCTCAGCTATGAAACAGAAGTGATGAGTCCTGCCTCTTGGGGTTGGGCCCATTGAAATATCAAACCTAAGATTCAAGAAAGGAATCTTTAAAAATCAATGTTACCAGGCTGGGATTGTGGCTCAAGTGGTAGAGTGCTCGCCTAAGACACGTGAGGTACTGGGTTCGATCCTCAGCACCACATAAAAATAAAATGGAGGGGCTGGGAATGTGGCTCAAGTGGTAGCGCGCTCGCCTGGCATGCGTGCGGTCCGGGTTCAATCCTCAGCACCACATACAAACAAGGATGTTGTGTCTGCCGAAAACTAGAAAATAAATATTAAAAAGTTTCTCTCTCTGTCTCCCTCTCCCTTAAAAAAAAAAAAAAAAAAAAAGACTGATTAAAAAAAAATAAAATAAAATGGAGATATTGTGTCCACCTTAAAAAAAAAAAAAAAAAGACTGATTAAAAAAAAATAAAATGGAGATATTGTGTCCACCTTAAAAAAAAATAAAAAATAAATATTTTTTTAAAAAAATCAATGTTACCTAAATTTAGGGCATGCCCCTTCAGAGGTAATTGAGGTGGTTGGAAGGACCAAGTACAAGAAATTAAGATTTTGATGATTCGTATGTTTTTTATTTCCCCACCCCATACTATAAAGTCAGTTATGCCAGGAGTTAGAAATTTGATCTTAGTAGACCTGTGCTACTTAAATCTGAAATCCTAGTTTCTTCTATTTATTTTAACTTTTTTTTGTGTGTGTGTGTGCTGGGGAATGAACCCAGGGCCTTGTGCATGTGAGGCAAGCCCCTTCTGTTTATTTTATTTAACAACCACTCATATAGCTCCACTAGGGGCTTCCAGTAGTCACTCCCTCGTTCTCTGAAGCAGACACCACACTGGCCCGCTCTGTGCTGTGTCACGTATGCAGCAGGGGCGGCTGTGCGAAGGGGGTCGTGAAGCGGCTCAGGATGGAGCCTGGGTCCACTGGAGCACTGCCATTTCCTCCTGTGTCAAGTGAGTAGGCTGCCATTCAGTACCATTGTTTTATAAATAAGGAAATAGCCTCAACAGGCTTTCAGTATCTAAGTCAGAAATTAGTTTGTTTTATGCTTCTCTCCCATGTTTGGTCCCATAAGAGCAGCAGACCCTGTCCTGGAATTTTCCAGGTCTTGCTGAAATATGCTGTTTAATTGTAGTGCAGTGGAACATAGCACGCTCTCTACTCCAAGACTGGAAATCCGGGGCTTATTGGGGAAGTAATCCAAACTGATGAAACCATAGCAGCTGTCCATTGCCCTGCAAATTTGCTCTCCGTGGAGTTAGTGGCATTTGGTTATTACAGTTTGGGCCTCAACAGAAGTACTTAGCTTTGAAATCTAGTGAATTTGAGACTGATTTCAGTTTTCAAATAATATTTAGATTTCAAATAATGTTCACATATTCCAAATTAATATCTTTTCAGACCAAAATACTGGTGAAAATGGAAAAGCTGTCTTCAACTACCAAGGGAATTTGTGAACTAGAAAATTACCATTATGGGGAGGAGAGTGCTCGGCCCCCTTTGTTTCACACGTGGCCTACGACCCACTTCTGTAAGTAGTTCTTGTGAGTTCATGTTTAGGAGGATAGAGGTCAGGAGAGGATTTAGTATCATTTAGATTAGATGAAGGCATCTTAGAATGAACATTTCTTCTCAGCTCTAATTACCTAACAGCAAAGAAAATTCAACATAGAGACTTATGATGCAAGTTGCTGTTCTTGACTCTTTAAACCAAATAGAATGAAGTCCACCTCCTCTGTGGAGGCAGAAATTCCTCTTTTATTTATTCTTTTTTAATTGAGGAAGAAATTGTTTTGTCTGTTTATTCAAGATGACTGCAGCCAACCTCATGGGAAAGGACTATTGAGAAAAATGTAATAATTACTTAAGCACTTTAAGGCACTTTTTTTTCTTTCTGTGACTGGGAATTAACCTGGGGTGCTTTACCACTGAGCAACATCCCCAGCACCCTGCCCCCTTTTTAAAATTTTTCTTATTTTGGGACAGGGTCTTGCTAAGTTGCTGAAGGAAGGGAGAAAAGAACAAAATTGCCTGGCCTAACAAGCTGGTTGTAATACTGTCAGTTTGAGGCAATTCTCCTGTCATGGTCACTGCAGGTCACCTACAGGTTAACACAAAAGCCTGTGCTTATTTTTGATCTCGTGCTCCTTGCTGCATAGCTAACGTTCCTAACTGGCACCAGCCAGAGTGATTGACACACTCCTCCTCCTCTACTGCGGTGCTGCTGTTGGTTCTGGCTTTTCACCAGGAGCCTCTGAAAGCGTGGCTCCTGGGTTGAGCTGCTTCCTTGAATGGCTGCTGATGAGGGAGACTTGCTTCTGTTTCAGATGAGGTTTCCCGCCAGCTCTCAGACATGTACAGGCAGGAGCTGCTCCTGAAGCGCACTGTGGGTGCAGAGCTGGCACACACGGTGGACCGGGACCTCATCCTGAGCTACCTGTCAATGTGGCTGCACCAGCCCTACGTGGAGAGCAGCAGCAAGCTGCATCTGGAGAGCATGCTGCTGGAGACAGGGCACCGGGCCCTGTGACCTTCCCACTCAGCTTGGCTCCAGACCACTGATGTCTTCCCTGTCCTCCAGTGGGTGGGACCTGGTGTTGTGCCCAGGACCAGAGCCTTCTCTCTGGCCTGGCTGCCCACCAGCTTTCGTGGGGTTCTGGACCACATGGCAGCTTCTGTGGCCTCTCCAGGGGTGCTCACCCCTGCTGCGGCCACCCTTCCTTTCTGCCTTTCTACCTGTCATTCCTGACCTGATGAGTTCCTGAGCAGAGTGACTGAGGGGTCCAGTTTTTGTGAGTTAAGTGTACTTTACAGGTCACTCACCTTGATGTAGAAAACCCCTCATTACATATTATTACTTTATATCTATCTGTATTTAGATTTTTATGAGCACATATTCTATGATTACAACTAATGTTTAAGGGGCTGGGGATGTGGCTCAAGCGGTAGCGCACTCGCCTGGCATGCGTGCAGCCCGGGTTCTATCCTCATCACCACATACAAAGATGTTGTGCCTGCCGAAAATTAAAAAATAAATATTAAAAAATTAAAAAAAAAAAAAACAACTAATGTTTAAAATCTTATAGCGTCAACTGGGTAAAGTTTGGCATCATGGAAATGAAAACTGCCAACAAAAAACACAGCCATGGTCTGCATGTCCAGGATGGTACAGGCCAGTGAGAAGTCCTCTGATCCCAAACCATGCACATTCCATGGGACTGTGTATGCTGTGGAACTGAATAAATGTTTTAATTGTGGTGTTGTTTTTTAGCTTCTTTACATTTAATCATTAACATCTACTTATCTAAGTTATCAAGACCATTTAAACTTTTTTTTTTTGAACTTTTTTTTTAAGTTGTCAATAAATCTTTCATTTTATTTATTTATTTATATGTAGTGCTGAGGATTGAACCCAGGGCTTCACATATGACAGGCAAGCGCTCCACCACTGAGCTACAACTGAGCTACTCGGAACCTTAACTTATCAGCCCAAGACTATTTTGACTTTAATTCACCAAATAAGACTTACTTGTAGAATTTATGGCCAGAAAAACCTCAGGAAATCACTACTTCTGATTCCTCCATTCTTTTCACAGATGAGGAAACAGGCCCTGTCATACAGTCATATGACAGTCATACAACTGTCCAAGGTTCTGGACAGTAACTGGCAGTCCCAGGTTTGCTTTCGTTTTTGGACTGAACCCAGGGGTGCTTAACCTCTGAACCACTTCCGCAGCCCTTTTTGTATTTTATTTTGAGACAGAGTCTTGCTAAGTTGCTCAGGGCCTTGCTAAGTTGCTGAGGCTGGCCTTGAACTCATGATCCTCCTGCCTCAGCCTTCCGAGCCTCTGGAATTACAGGCGTGTGCCACTGCCTCTGGCAGATTTGCTTTGATTTAGTTCCCCTGAACTTATTAGGTAAGCACTCCACCACTGTTGACCCATCCTCAGCCCTTAATTTTTTTATTTTTTTATTTTTATTTTTTGGCCCATACTGGGAACCAAAGCATGAATCCAGCCAGGTCAGCATCACCTGGACTTACTAGGACCATGAGTACAGCCCCAGCCCATTTTCTTTTCTCTTTCTTTTTCTGCTCTGCTTTTTCCTTTTTTGCCAAGCTACATGCTCAGCTGAGTGAGGGGCTTGGACAGACAGAAGATCCTGCACAAAGACTGTGGACCCAGAGGGAAGACTGACTTGCAGAGAACACATGCACCAATGTCACTTTGCATCACAAAATAACGCAGGGTGTACATGCCTGTTCAGTTCTGCCATACCTACCCAGAAATATCCCCCTGGGCAATGTGGGCTTTAGCCTTATGAAGCCAAGGTTCTGTGGTCCAAAAGGCAAATGCTGTCAGAGAAATAAAAGTATGGCCCCAATAAAAGACTGCATGTGACAGAAGTATTTTGAGAGCAAGTGAGGATTTCTTACTGTGCAAGCTGACCTATGAAAAGCACCTAATAGCAGCATTTCTTAGGATTTCTCTCTTCTCTGCCTTTGCTGTACTAAAATCCAACTATCATAAAAGTGGACAGTCAGACACCTTATAATCTGGATGCCCCTGGCTAGCATTTGGCTGGGCTGCTGCTGTCCTGTCGTAGGCTCCACTGCAGACCTAGATGCAAGGCTACTGGAACCAGCTACAGAGTGATGAGCAGGACGGGGCCCAAGAGGCTGTGCTTGCCAGCTGCCCACCTGGGAGAGGTCTTGGCATGAGGTCCATCAGTCATGTTTCACAAAGTATGAACACTTAGAGAGGAGCCTGAGGATTTGGTACTGTGAATAGGCCTTCAAGGGCATTTCAGGAGCTCTTGATGATATGTGCCCCAGGCGCCTATCAGAAGTTGCTCAGGAGTAACTCACAGGATTGATGCTGCTAAGGCCAGAGAAAAGTAAAGAGCTAAATAATGAACAAAAATAATGACTCTGCAGAGCAACTTCATACTATTGGGAAGGAACAAGAAGAACTCCGAGGCCATTGTGGCATTTAAAGTTTAGCAAAAAGGTGGCTCCCAGGCACACAGATCCTATTCCTCCAGAAACCCTGCCAAATGACAAGAGGCACATGAAAACTCTGGAATCCACCTAGACAGAACAGGATTGGGGAAGGATAATAACACCATAACTCCAGGAAACACAAAAGCTAGGTAACCACAGTGTGCTGTGCACGGCTCAGCTGTGAACAGCTTTTGTGTGTCATTAACTATTATGAGACTTGGTGGGGCCAAGCTAAGCATCTTTTCATGCTGTTTATCAGAGGTGCCAGGCATCCTGCCTTCCAGCAGTTCTGGTCCCTGTGGGTTGGGTGAGACGGTGTGACTAATTCTGGCCACTGTGCTATTAAGTGCATTTGATGGCTTGACTTTACTGGCATTCTCTCTCTCTGGCATGGAACCAGAAGCGTTCAGCTGTGGCTGCCCTAGCTGGTTGTCCTCCACCTGCCCACCGAGCACAGCGCCCTCTCTCTAACCTGCCAGCAGAGATGTAGGTGAGCAAGGAGCACACGAGCTTATGTTAAAAGCTGCTGAGGCTTAGGAGCTGCACTGTGACCTGTTCAGACTGATCCACAAGGTGAACCACACTGGGAGGTGGGGTTTGGCTGAGGCTGCTATTTGTCTTCCATGTTGATCCTTTGTTTCATTTTAGTCTCAGCTGGCATGGAGCTGCCCTCTTTGGAACAGGCTTCAGAATCTTTGAGCCAGGTATGGCCACATGACTGACTACTGAGGTATGCAGTTTTCAGATCATGACCCTTAAAAGGTGTGTACACAGCTAGATGTGGTGGCTCACACCTGTAGTCAGCTGCTTGGGAGACTGAGGCAAGAGGATCTCAAGTTTGGAGCCAGCCTCAACAACTGTCTCAAAAAATAAAAAGGGTTGGGGGTGCACTTGAGTGATGGAGCAGCCCAGTACCATCCCCGGTACTGCAGGAAAAAAAAAAAAAAAGGAAAAAAAAAAAAAAAAGCATGTGTGCTTCTCTTGCCCTTCTTTCCTTTTAGGGATAACACAAGGTTGAGTGTTAAACTACCTTGGACCTTAGGGACAAGGGCCATCCTAGGGGGAAGAAGCAATCTGGGTCTGGACCACCTTGGGCAAAGCCACCCAACTTCCTGAATGCCTCCCAGCTCATGCTTTTACTTAGATATAAAATTCTCTCTGAAGCCTATCACTGTTGCCCCATGTCCCAGAAAAAGCAGCCAGCTGATGGATGAGTGGGAGGAAGGGAAATGCCCTGGACAGCAGTGGGGTAGCGGGACGTGTTTGTTTTCCATACACCTGCAAATAATGCTGAAAACTGAAAAGTCAAGAGCACCAGTGTACATTTATTATCCAGTGGCACAGACAGAAATGCCAAAGGAAGCAACCCAGAGACTTGAAAGTGGTTACTTCAAGATGAGGAAGCCATGAGAGAGCTCTCTGTTTTAAAATAGGCCTTAGGGAACTTGCATGTACACTTTTGTTAAAATTAAAACCAGGCCAGGCGTGGTGGCACACACCTGTAATCCCAGCGGCTCAGGAGGCTGAGGCAGGAAGATTGCAAGTTCAAGACCATCCTCAGCAACTTAGGGAGACTGTGTCTCAAAAAGTAAAAAGGACTGAGGATATAGCTCAGTGGTAAAACAACTGGCTTCAATCCCCAGTATCAAAGAGTAAAATAGGGACTGGGGTTGTGGCTCGAGTGGCAACGCACTCGCCTAGCATGCGTAAGGCACTGGGTTCGATTCTCAGCACCACATAAAAATAAAGATATTGTGTCCGCCTAAAAAAAAAAAAAAGACCAAAAAATATTTTTTAAAAAAGTAAAATAAAATACAGTGTGCCTACGGTGGCATTAAAGATTGCTCTCCATCCCTTGCACTCCTGCTGGCTCAGCTCTCCCACCCTGTACCTGTCTGGGAGGAGCCAAGGCCCCAGTGCAAGACGCCTTTGGTGCAGAGCAGAGCATGCTGCAGTGACTGTGGTGCCTCCAGGGAAATAGGAGAGGGAGCTTTCCTTTATCAGATTTAGTGATAATTAACAACCAGTGAGCAGACTAGGTGCCAGGCACAGAGATGAATGCTCAAAGCACATGTCCTCATGGAAACCCCACACAAGCTAGTCACTCAAGTGGCCCTTGTCCCCAGGTGCTGTGCCTCTTCACTCCTATTTCTACTTACCTGTTTTGTTTTTGTGGCACAGGGAATTGAACCCAGGGTGCTCTCACTGAGCTACACCGCAGCACTTTTTTATTTTATGTTGAGACAGGGTCTCATTAAGTTGCCTAGGCTGACTCTGAACTTGTGATTCTCCAACCCTGGCCACCAAGTAGCTGGGATTATAGGCATGTGCAACAGCACCCAGTTTTGCTTCTGCTTCTTATCTAAGTATTTCAAATTATAAGTACTGTGCATACAAAACAAAGTGCTTTATTAGAAAAATTAATTCCCATTTGTTCATTTTGTATGTCAGAGTGTTGTGATGTAGACACTGTGCCATAGACCCATCTCTGTTGGGAAGCTGCAGACATGGCTGGCCTGTAGAGAAGATGGGGCTCCGGAGTACGCTCACTGCTGTCAGTCCCGTGTCTGACACACAGTGGCACTCAAAAGAGTCCACACCTGATGATGGGTACACTGCTGTCAGAGTCTCCTGTTTTCAGATCTGTACAGTGAATTTTTTATTACATCAGTTAATTTACCATCATTAATAAAGTAGCTCATATTTGATGGTGAAATTAAGATGTATTGGAATATTCAATAATGTCCTTTAAATAGACAATAAATGCAGATTGAACAGGGCCCTTCCTAGAACAGGTCCCATTCCATCTGGCTTCTTGTGCCAGTTGCTCAGTAGGGGTTAGGAACCATCCTCAGGGAGGAGTCTATCCACAACTCCAGGATCCCTAGAGGAACTCATGGTGGTGTCATGGGACTCTGGACTAGAGTCCTGGCTAGAAGTACCCTGCTGCCAGGCTCTCCTAGGCTACAGTGTCTTGCTCAGCTGCTGGGCACTCCTATCCTACTAGGAAACCTGCCCACCTGTTCCTACAGAACCCTGGAACCCTGCTCTGAAGTCAAGTGAAAGAAGAGGAAGTATCTCCCAGGCACTGGAAGGTCTGCAGCCCAAGAGCCCAGATCTGTCCTTGAGCATGGCCTTCTCTGCTTGGGGTTCTCCTGACAGTGCACCAGCTGCTCCCTTTGAGTGCTCTCATCTAGTGGGGAAAATCACCTTCCCTTCATACCCTATAATAAAGCCAGGGTAAAAATCCCAAAGAAAAGACCCCAAGAAGTGACTTTCCAAGTGGAACTGAGCTTCCACCTGAGACCCAGCTGCCATGGACTGCAGTGAGCTGTCCTATCAGTTATTTGTACCTTACTTCCCCTCCAAACAATGTGGGTGGACATGACTATTCCACTTCTCAACAGCATGCTTCCCAGAGTGCATAGCTTTTTCATTTTTCTAACAGAAGGAGCTTCTAGTATTAAGACCAAGTCTGATGAAAAAGTGGTATGGCATGAACAGAGAAGGGGACATCACTTTGTGGAAATGGAAAGCTGGGCTGAAAATCAAGTAATATTGGAGCCATTTTATGACAGCCACCAAAAGCTCCTAAGAGATACATAGGAGGGATTTGTTATCAGGCAGTGTATCTGCCTCTACTATGAGGAGCTCTGCAGAAAAACAGTAGGGTAGACATACATCATTCTTTATAAATAAAAGGTTCATTTGTATCAGTGTTCACATTAGAAAAATATACACTGCCTGGAATAGACCTTCTCTGGATAAAATGCATACAAATCCAGGATCAAGCTTTGGACTCCTTGTCACTGGGAGGGCTCTGTCTCTACAGTGAGGAATGTCTCCACAGTCTCTGGAGGACCCTCTTCTGGTGGACCAGTCTGTAGGGCAGGCCCCTTGGCATCAGTCACTATGACAATGTCCTCCCCCTGAGACACTATGGTGCCTGGATGGGGCAAGATAAGCCCATCAGAAGTCTGAATAAAAATCTGTTCCTGAGACAACATCTGACACCCATTGGGAATTTCAAATGCTAAGGCTTCCCCTACAGCCACCACACTTTCCAGTTCTCTCTGGTCAATGTGCACCTGTGTCCCACAGGGGAACCAGTTCAAGTCCCCAGCTTGGCTTCCAAGACCCCCTTTAGTTGGCAGTGATCCGTCTGGGCCAGGCTGAGGCCCTGGCTCTGACACCGTTCTGGAGGCACAGTCTACTGGCATAGCATCTATGGGCAAAATCTTCAGTGAAGGTGCCACAGAGTGCCTGGGGCCGACCTGCTGGCAGTTCAGGTGGAAGCCATACATCTCACCACGGTTCCCTACCTCTGCACTTCCAGATCTGCCAGGCAGCAGACACTCCCCTCTTCTACCTGAGGACAGGACACCACAGACACCTGGGCTCCTCTGGCTGTCCCCGGTGTTGGAGTCTGCAGAGTGTTCCGGATCATTATCTTCAGGAAATGCTGCCACCTGGGCCAGAGGCAGGCCCCCAGGCTCTCTTAACTGAGCATGAAGAGCTGGCCGACTGGTGGCCCCGCACAGGGGAGCGGAGCCCACAGACCTTCTCCTGGCTCTGAAGTCATCAAAAGCTTTAAGCTGCTGGCCCACATGTAATTTGCTTCTGCCACTATTAGAAAGTGCTATCCCATGGCTTTCTTCAGAATAGGGAGGGGCGCTCCCACTTGCTGGAGAGGCAAAACCTAAATGGTTTGAAAAAACAGGTGAGCTCCTAGATCTTGGCCTATTCACCACACCGTCCAGAACGAGCTGGTCCAAATTAAGTTTCTTGCAAAGAAACACACACACACACACACAAAAAAAAAACAACTCTCCCAGCTGCTCAGACACAGGCAGCAAATCCTTTTTCTTTTAGTCCCTAGTAACTATTGGCAGAGGCAGATTTTGTCATAGAAACATGTTCCAAAAGCCATTCAGTCATTTTATTCTGACACTGAAATGAAAGACCAGTGGTTCTTCACCAGAGATAAGCCCAAGAATCATCTGAGAGGCTTTTGAAAATATTCAAAATATTTCAAAATATACCAATCCCAACCCCACTCACAGACCTGTATTCCCCAGCCCCTGTTTTTCAGAATGATCTCCTCAGGTGATTCAGATGCACATCCAATTACGAGCCACTGTTCTGGAGGGCAGTGCCCTGAGGTGAGGAAACCCTCTGACCCAGCCCTGGACCTGGGCACCAGGACAAGGACAACACAAGGCACACAGAGACACTTAAGAACTGTCAGTTAAATTGAAGTGAACTGTAGCATTGATCACTCCGTCTCCAAGTCTGGCTGAAGCCAGAGAGGAAACAGACCAGACCAGCTAGGCAAAAGAGCTGTGTTCCAGACTGATACCAAAGAGCTTTCATCCCCACTCTGAACCACTCTGCATTCCCCTGTGGCAGTGTTATATAATGAGTCCTGGGGTGGAATTGTCTCTTCTAATTGAGAACTTAGGAGCAGGCAAGGAATCCCATGGCCCTGATACAACTGCACAGAAGCATAAAGTCACTGTCACAGAGCATACAGAATATCTGTTGCAGGGTCAGGCAGCTAGAATAAAAGCCAGACTATGTCTTTTTTTTCAAATCTCCGCCCAACCCCTCAGGACCACCATGGTGCAACCTGCTCACCACCACCAAATGACTCTTACTTTTAATAAGGGGATCTAGGAAACCTGAAAGAGCTCAAGGCTCATGGGTCATGGACATAGAATGCCAGAACATTGGGAGGTTGGGATAAACCTGAGACCAGAGGGTTCTCTTAAACTCAGCCACAGGGGCACCCAACCCTGAAAAGTGCCAGCCTGGGCACATCTGTCATACCAGCAGGGCATCTGAGCACGGCACCCTTCAAACCCACTAAACATGCTTTACCCTCACTGGCAGCTGGGGCATTGGAAGGCCCGGTCTTCTCCTGGCCTCCACTGTGGGCAGCAGAAGACTTGGGGGCATCTGTGCACAGAGCGTCTCTTCGGGGCCTTTTCACCATGGCTACCTCCTCTTCTGCGGCCTGTGAAGAGAAGACCCCCTGGCTGAGCCCAGAAGCCACAGGTGGAGCTGCATCTCTCCCTCCTAGAGACGAGTGCTGGGGACCCATGACCACCAACTCAGAGTTTGGCATACGTTCAAGGTTGTGCCTGCCGACGAGCAGCCCACCTCATTTTCCCTCTGCTGGCGGCTGGCTGCCTCTAGCTTCTCCCCTTCCATCTCTTGGCTAGGGCGCTTGGGGGGATTGCAGCCTGAGTGTGTTTCTTTCTTCCTCAGGAATCCCTCCGTGATTCCTAGTGACTCAGCAACCTGAAGAGGAAAGGGCCAGTAGAATTAAGCTTCTCTCAGTACAGATGCAGGTCTGCAGAGGCATGCGGACCCATGAGTTGAGTGACGGGCTTTCAGGCTGCGGTGCCTCTGCACAAACATAAAAGTCAGAGGGAAAAGCTCCTGAGGAAATGGATCATTACCCAGAATAGCAGTTCTGGGTTAGCTCAGTGCCAAAGACAGAATAAATGGCACTTTTAAAACTATAAACCACACTTTTTAAGGCTAATACACACTGTGCTAGCTTGTACCTTGGTATCTTTCTTGTACATTATCCCTCCTTTGTCTCTGCAGAAAACAACCCTGCCAGTTCACATCCATATCTCCCTCCCAGGTGGTGAAGAGGGCATGGTGCCGGCCTGAGAGAGCCATGCTAGAGTGCAGTTTCTGCTCCCAGCTGGGTGACCTTAGGGAGCCACTAGCTCCCTGATCCTCAGTGGCCTCCCTGAGGTCAGTTGACTGTTAGGGTTTTGTAAAGAATGGATCTGATTCCACATGCAAAGCATCAGATGTGAGGTGTAAAGACACAGCCACAGTCGCCTATCTGGGCCTTGTAAGGAGAACGCCATGGGCATCAGACTGCGGCAGGCAGAGGGAAGGGTACCCCAAGGCCAACCAGAAAACAGGGCCAGATGTGCTTGGTGCTGACCAGGCTGGTGAGTGTCCCTTTATAAACAGAGATGTTGTTGCTCCAAAGAGGCTGTGGCACAGTCTGAACTACTACAAGAGAGGATTCTGGTGGGCATGCACAGAATTTTGTACACATCCAGCTCTGCTGCACAACAGGATATCCACACTTGTTTAACTTAACAGTTTAAAAAGCAGCAGCTCATGGGCTAGGGTTGTAGCTCAGTGGTAGAGCGCTTGCTTTGTGCCTCTGAGGCCCTGGGATCGATCCCCAGCATCACATAAAAATAGAGATATTGTGTCCATCTACAACTAAAAAAATAAACAGGAAGATCGCGGGTTCAAAGCCCAACCTCAGCAAAAGTGAGGCGCTAAGCAACTCAGTGAGACCCATCTCTAAGTCTCTAAATAAAATACAAAATAGGGCTGGGATGTGGCTTAGTGGTAGAGTGCCCCTGAGTTCAATCCTCAGTATCAAAAAAAAAAAAAAGCAAAAACAAAACAAACACATAGGTGACTACTCTGAACTGGGGAAGCTACAGGAGGCTTACCAGGAATCCATTATATTTTTATAATAGTAATTTCAAAAAATAAAATAAAGTATAAAGGCTCATTGAGGAATATGGTAAATGATGAATTTGTGTAAAACTAACAATGACAACCAATAAAACACCAAAACCAGGAACAGATGATAACTATCAAGAATGGACCAAGGGGGAAAACAGACCAAGACTGCGTGCCACAAGAGAGTCCCTATGCCGTGGAACCTTGTCCTTCTCAGCAAAAACGAGCAGCAGAGGGAAGGGGAGTTAAGGCAACGCAACCCCCTAAATACGCTCCCGTGCCACACGTGCAGCAGATGGTTTCAAGGAGGACTATTTCAAACCAGGGCCACACTGTGAGAACCAGCGAGGGCCATTTGAGTCAGCATCCTCTCCCACCCAGGAGCAGAGACCAGAGGGGAGGGGCTCTGCCAGGTCAGTGAGGTGCTGCCTCACAGACAGTGGGGCCAGACCCCAGTCCAGTCCCTGAGAAAAGCCCCTGGGTGACGGGACCATGGGTGCAGGCTTGTGCCCAGCACAGGTTTCATCCAAAACAATGTCAGCTCAAGACTTTTCCAGGTAAAGAGCCCAATCTAGCTAAAGGCACTGTGATGATGACAATGACACTGAAATGAGAACCGCATCCAAACAACCTGGCACGGCAAACTGTTGGCCCTATGGGCCCACGTGAAGGCTCATGAGGAGCAGAGCACCAGGCCTAGAGGTGCGGCCCAACAGCAGGGGGCAGAAGGCGAAGGGTGCAGTTTTCTTTTGGCTCATCTGCATTTTTGAGTTTTCTGCAACAATATTTAGTGCCTTTACATGAAGGAAACAAACAATCCACTTGGCTGACTATGATGTCATGGCTGAAAACCTCTTTGTTCACAGTCATCCTTCTTAGAAACCCTGAGAGCAAAACTCTGCTGTGTGCGGCTGTTACCTTATCATTGTTTATTTCCAGGGGCTCCTGAGAGCATGGACCAGAACCACTGAGGTAATCTTGACACAGTTTCTTAACCATGTTATGCAACTCTTCAAATTCCTTATACACGGCTGGGAAAAAAGGCTTTGCCAGATGACCTTTCTCAACCTTCGTGAAGATAAAGATGACAAAAAGAGTTTAAACCTGAGGCAATGGTGTAGAAAACACAAAAGGGAAAAAAAAAAAAAAAAACCTAAAGAGAGAAGGACACGGGTTCCTCAGCCCTGGAAATGGCTGATGGCGGCGCCTCCTTCTCCCCTCAGGGGGTGCCTGCTCTGTGTTGGCACTGTGCCCAGCCTGGGGAGGCCAGGATGGGCCTGGGAGGAGCTGACCAGAAAACACACACCACTTGGCATGATGGCCGCAGAGCCCTGAGGGTGGGGAGGTGAGGGAGCAGAAGGAAGGCAGGAAGGCCTGGGGACAGGCTGGCCGCCAGCCCCTGCGAGCATGTGCAGCTCCGGGGATCACAGCAGCCTCCGTGGGAAGCATGGGGCGCAGGCAGGGCTGCGTCTGCAGGGCTGCGTCTTCAGAGGTGGTACAGAGAGAGCAGAGCCCCATGTAGGAAGCCAGCCAGGTAGGATGGAGACCTAGCCACAGTTGCTGCTCCCACTGTCACTCTCCCACACAAAGTTAAACAATCAAGAGAGTGACAAGCGGCATGCCTAAGATTCCCCACCAGACAGACACTGGTCCTGCACCAGGCACTGGTGCTCACTTCAGCCCTGTCCTGGAGAAGGGAAGGATTCCACATGGCCTAGGTCTTCCCCAAATACACAGCAAGGATGTCCTCCTGCATGACTTCAGAGCATCCCCTCCGTGGTTCGAGGCTCCACCAAGACTCACCTTCATCAGAAGGAATTCATACACGGTCACAACCTGAGCCAGCTGAGGCAGCGCCAACTCCACCAGATCCTTCTGGTCACAATGCTGCAGACACTGCCAAAAGAAAGCATTTGCCACCTCTAAACCCATAAGAATTTCCCAACAGTCAGCAAGCTGGTGCATCGTAACAGGAGAAAGTTCTCCCCAAACCCGGCAACTCTAAGCTACATTCCACTTCATTAAGCATCTCACTTGTTTGCCCATTAACAAAGTGCTGTGGTCAATTCTGGTTTCAAAGTTCCACATGACAAGCACTGGGTTCTGAGACAAGGCCAAGGAGTAAGGACATGGCTCTGGGGAAATGTGTGAGCTTCCTGCTACTGTGGAGGAAGCTCACAGAAATGCAAAGTCAGGAAGCTAAAGAGGTTAGTGCTGCATGGAGTGAAAGGACAGAGGGATATCCGTAGGCAGCACCTGGGACTGACAGGCAGGCCAGCCAGGCTGGGAGGTTTGCATTTCCTTCCAAAGGCAGAGTGTGGAGGAAGGTTTCAATCAGGTCCCTAAGTGGCAGTGCAGGGAACAGAGTGGGAGGCGGGTGAGGACCCAGTTGACAACAAGGGTGTGGGCAGGAGGGACAGGGAAGGCACAGTCCGCCAGACTCAGGGTCACTGGACATGGGAAGGGTGAGTGAAGGGGAAAGAGACAAGAAAGCCTGGGGTTCCCAGCCTGACTGAGTACTAGGCAAAGTGGCTCTCCACCAAGGGTAGGCAGGAAGCCAGTGTGCAGGCCCCCCTCAGCGGAGCACCGAGGGGTTCATGGGACTCCAGGCGCAAAGATTTCAAATATGAGAGCCAAGGCTCTAGAGAGCAGTCTGAACAGGAAGTAACAGAGAGTCTGCAGAGGGAAGAAGGTTGGAGAAACCAGGCAGATAAGGGAGCTCAAGCAGGGTAGCAATGAAGTGAGGAAAAGCAGAGGAACTCTGGGAGACAGGAAGACCAGGGAGTTCAGGGAGGACAGGGCATCTCAAATTATATTCAATGCCCAGGTCCATGGTGGTTTTGTCCACTGATTGGCAGGTTTGACTGCCCCATTTTCCCCCGAGCAGAGGCTGTGTCTATCTTGTATACATTGTCCCCTCCTTACCCAGAACTGGGCCTAATACTCAACAAAAACCCAAGAAACATATAACGTCAACTTCTGTGAAAGTTCTCATCTAAAAGAATGGAGAATGGTCCCATTCAAAGCAGTCCTCCACTTCTCTGTGTGACACATGGAGTTTTGTATATTCTGAACCCATCTCTTGCCTGCAGTGACCCTGTGCAGGTCATTTGGCTGGCTGGGTTTTGGGTTCCTCCACTATAGAGACAAGGCAATGATCATAAAGAATAAATGAAAGGAGGTTTGTCCAGGCCAGCAAGGGGGTGCCAGGGAGTGGCAGGCTAGTTACCTTGCAGGAAGTGCTCAGTAAGTGGTAGTTCTTTTCAGGGTCAATGCAGGATTCTAGATGAAGGCCACCTACCTAACCCATACTTCCAAAAATTAATCATCCAACACTCTCATAACACAAACCCAAATGCAAAGAAAGCTAATCCCCCAAGGTTTAAATTAGCTGCTAGAATGGGCAATATTGCATTGTGCCTTAAGAAACTTCAGGGGCTGGGGATGTGGCTCAAGCCGTAGCGCGTTTGCCTGGCATGCGTGTGGCCCAGGTTCAATCCTCAGCACCACATACAAACAAAGATGTTGTGTCTGCCGAAAACTGAAAAATAAATATTGAAATTCTCTCTCTCTCTCTAAAAAAAAAAAAAAAAAAAAAAACTTGCAGCTGACTGGCACCTGATCCCCCAACCTAAAGGGTCAGCTCCAAGTTTCTTTAAAAAAAAAAAAAGAAACTTTAGGAAACTCACTTCCTCTTGGAAAACCACTTCTACCCATGGATCTGGAGTTTGGAGGCCCTGGGCCTCTTTAGACTATCTGGGGCCAGTCATCTTGCTGACTTGTCTCATGTTGTCTTGCTATATTTTCTACTTCTTTTTAAGATATTCTCCTGGAAAGGGCTGGTGATACAGCTCAGTGGTAGAGTTCTTGCCTAGCATGCAATTCCCAGGATAGCTGCCCCCCCTCCCCGCCACACACAAAAAAACAACTTTCACCTGATTATAATCAAGAGAATGTGGATGAATTCAGCGTTTTACTTTTCTAAGCCAAGCCAGTTAAATTCAATAAATCTACTATTTTTATGGAACTGGAATGGAGACAACAGGGTCCTAAACCTGAAACATTCTTTGCATAATTTAAACTTTTTTACAGAAAAAGAGGAACTCATTTCTGTTGTCTTCCAAACTTCTTCCAAGTAAATACAGGTTATAAATATTCCAAACTTACAAATGCAAGCAGCTCTTGGAACTACATGGGAAGTCCTATGGTCATTTTATTTATCTATTTATTTATTTATTTATTTTAGTTGTAGGCAGACACAATGCCTTTATTTTATTTATTTGTTTTTATGTGTGCTGAGGATCGAACCCAGTGCCTCACATGCAAGGCAAATGCTCTACCGCTGAGCTGTGACCCCAGCCCTCCTATGGTCTTTTAAACAGGTAAGCATCTGCGTTATTTCAGATAACCCCACATTGAACTGATTATATACTTCATCCTGTATCATTGCAGGTGAACTGCTGACTTGGTCATGGTGTTTTACTTTTAAATTCAGAAACCTAACAGTGACTTCCCACTACCACGACAAAGAAACAGTGTCCAGAACAGGATGTAAAAGTGTCTACCTCCTCCAGCAGGGCTCTGCTCCCTGAGGCATTCCGCCTCATGGTCCCAGCAAGGCCTTCGTGGGGCTGGGATGCTCGGATCCTCTGATGGACAGCTGCACTAGACTCTGCCAGGGTCTGCGAGTCTCCACTTCTTCTAGGTCCGAGGTGACTCTCTGATCCCAAAAGAGCTGAATGACTTCCATTTTCTGGCTCAGGTACCAATGCCTCTTCTACAGACTGCCCATCCTGGATAATGTCACACACACCCCCAAAAATAAAACAGGCATGCTTTCTATATATCACCATGAAAGCCTTCAAGCAAAAAAAAAAAAAAAAAAAAAAATCAAAAGCAAGAACCTTGCCAGGTTGAGTGACACACGCCTGTAATCCCAGGAGGCTGAGGTAGGAGGATCACAAGTTCAAAGCCAGCCTCAGCAACTTAGTGAGGCCCTAAGCAACTTAGCAGGACCCTGTCTCAAAATAAAAGTAATAAGAGCTGAGGATGTGGCTCAGCAGTTAAGCTCCCCTGGTTCTATTACTAAATAGAACAAAATTTAAAAAGGATAAAGATACAGCTCTGTGGTAGAATGCCCTTGGGTTCAATCCCTAGTAACCCGCTCCCCCCCACCACCAAAAAAAAGGAACTTGTTGAATTCTTTGTCTTTTTCTGGCAGTGCTAGAGATTGAACCCAGGAGCTTGCTAGGCAAGTACTAAACCACTGAGCTCCTCTAGCCCAGTTATTTCCTCTTTAATCTAAACTCTTGAACCGTAATCAGTGCATTTTAAACTTTCCTTTCGGATACCAGATGATCATCAGCCAGCCAGTTAGTCTGGACTGACACACCACACCCTAGGATGAAGTAAGAAACTTCTCTGATGGGATGTCACCTTGAAAATGAAGCTGGGGCTGAGTGCCCAGTGGTACAGCCTCTCTCCTCAGGCTCAAAGCCCTGGGTTCAAGTCCCAGCATCAAAGAAAAAAAATCAGCCTGAGTTTTGTTCCTTAAGCATTGCTTTACATTTTTTTATAGTGTATATTTCAAATACCATGAAATCCATCCTCTGAAAGCATAAAATTCAGTGGGTTACATATATTGCAAGATAAGTGACCCTCCTCACCAATTTTAGTTTACTTCCTCACCTTAGAAAGAACTCCTGCCTTGACCCCACCTGTCCCCAGAGCCCACAGCCGCTAATCTACGTTCTGTTTCCATGGGTTGACAGGGCTTTTGGGAGAGAATCCTGGATCTGACGCTGTCCAGTGACTTCCTCGTTGCCAATTCCTGCCTCTGAAAATGAAGATGGGAGCCACAACACACCTACCAACAGCTGTAGGGCCAACAGGCAAGAAGTGCTTGACATGCAGTGAGCACACAGTATTGTGTCCACTTAGTTCTTTCTTTTCAAACCATTTTTTTTAGTTGTCGATGAACCTTTGTTTGTTTTTGTACACTGTTGAGGATCGACCCCAGTGCCTGACACGTGCTAGGCAAGCGCTCTACCATTGAGCTCCTCCTAGCACCCCCTTAGTTCTTCCTTCCTTCCTTCCGTCCTTCCGTCCTTCCTTCCTTCCTCCCTCCCTCCCTCCCTCCCTCCCTCCCTTTCTTTCTTTTTGAGACAGTCTCACTAGGTTGCCAGGCTGGACTTGAACTCCTGGGCTCAAACCATCCTCCTGCTGCAGCCTTCTAAGTAGCCAGAATACAGCACTGGCCACTGCACCTGGCTGCCCTTAACTCTCAAAGAGCTTCCCTTTCAAATCTTCATTGCAATGGAAGTTTTAGGAGGAATGCCAGGTTTACCTGTGGCTTTAAGTACCATGTGACCTTTAGGAAGGAAGGGGACAGGGCCTAAGTTGCCCAGGCTGGCCTTGAACTTATAACCCTCTTGCTTTAGTCTCCAGAGACTCTGGGCTTACAGGCATGTGCCACTGCACCTGACAGTCAAATAATTATATATATAAATTATAGATGGACATAATACCTCTATTTTACTTATTTATTTTTGTGTGGTGCTGAAGTTTGAACACAGTGCCTCACACGTGCTAGGCAAGTGCTCTACCACTGAGCCACAGCCCCAGCCTCGTCAAATAATTTCTGACAAGAGTATCAAGCCTGGGCTGGGATTGTGGCTCAGTGGTAGAGCGCTCGCCTCGCACGCGTGAGACCCTGGGTTCAATCCTCAGCACCACATAAAAATAAACAAACAAAAGAGTATCAAGCCTGTTTCAAGGGAAGCTGGGAAACCTGAACACCCAGAGCAAAAGAATGAAGCTGCACCCTACTTAACACTATCAAAAGCTAACTCAAAATGCACCAAAAGCCTCAATGAAAGACCTCAAAACCATGAGCTTCTCAGAGGAAAACCTAGAGCAGAGACTTTATGACATTGGGTCTGGCTGTTATTTCTGGAATATGACACTAAAGGCAGAAGCAAGAAGAGGAAAAAACAAACAAATGGAACTTCATGAAAAAATGTTAGGATTGCGCTGCAGCAGCCACTAACAGGGTGGGGTGCAGTGGCACACCCCTGTGTTCCCAGCCACTCAGGAGGCCCAGGCAGGAGGATCCCAAGCTCCAAACCAGCCTGGACAACTTCCCAAAATCCCTGTCACAAAATATTTTAGGGCTGGGCAGTGGTGCATGCCTGTAATCCCAGCAGCTCACAGGAGGCTCAGGCAGAAGGATAGCAAACTCAAAGCCAGCCTTAGCAACAGGGAGGCGTTAAGCACTCAGCAAGACCCTTTCTCTAAATAAAATATAAAATAGGGCCGGGGATGTGGCTCAGTGGTAAAGTCCCCTGGGTGCAATCCCTAGTACTACAGAAAAAGCAAAACAAAACAAAACAAAAACCTGGCGGCTGGGTTCCACTGAATGTGCCCACCAAATGAGGTTGCTGGGTGGGGAGCACTCGCCAGCTTGACAGCAAAGCAGACCCTCACTATGACAACTTGGGTCTCGAACTCCCATCACACAAGGTGAGGGTTAATTTAAGGATGGTGGGCAGGAAGGGACAGGGATAAGAACACTGTCACCAAACATCGTTACCTGCTGGCCACCCTGTTCTGACTCTGCCCCTTCCTCACGTGCAGCAGCTGGTGCACACCGCTCTGAAGAGGTCAGGCCTCCAGTCCCTGCTTCCGTGCATCCCAGGGAGAGGCTTCCAGTGGCCTTCTCAGGCAGCGGCATCTCAGGATCCACCTGGCCGTGGCCTGGGTTAAGTTTAAAATGCCGGGCCAGTCCCCCCTTTCCTATATATGACTTGCCACAAGTCTGACAACGAAAGGTCTTGGGCCTCAGGGCACAGCTCTCTAAGTCAAAGAGAGCCTGCTTCTCCCTCTGGCCTTCCTCTTCCTCCGTGCTCAGTTCTGAGTAGTCGTCGGAATCCGAAGGGTGCCCTTCAGCCAAGTCCTCTGTTTTGATGAATTTATAGTCTCTAGCTTTGTACTTAGGAGGTCGAGATATCCGTCCAGAACGAGTTTGCACCTTGAAAGATTTTTTTAGCTTCTTGGCACGTTTCGTGTGCAAGCTGGAAATGAGTAAATGTGAACTGGAAGAAATGGACGCTCTTGTGGGCAGGTGAGAGGCTGCCAGAGCAGTCAACCGGTCGCCCTGGCCACCTGGAGCCTGGGAGGCCTTGACTCTCTTTGGAGGGACTGGCTGGAGGGCGGGCAGGGGCCTCTGTACAAACACCCGAGGAACAGGAGGCCGAGGTGAGCTTCTGAGGAAGCACAGCTGTGGCCCGGTCCTCCCCGGGGGCTGCCCCCTGAGCAGCTGAGGGCTGGCCACGCGCAGCCCCACCAGGCTGGAGCTCCTCCCCGGAGGCTGGCTCTGTCTTGCTGTTTGGGCCTGGATGGTGGCCAGTGGTGGCATCGGCCTTTCCTGATCTTTCACGTCTCCAGGTGTCACCTTGACACATATGGTTTCTAGTTGCTTAAATATAGAAAGAGGAAACCAGGAAAGAGAAAGACAGCATTATGCTCATTGATATTTCTGTAATCATCACAAATCCACCGTTGAAACTCTAAGTTTGAACTTACATATAAAGGCTATGTCCTATGTCTGTAGTGTTTATAGCAGTTTTCCAAACCTCTCTGACCACAGAGCACAGGGATACATGTTACACCACAACCAAGTACATCTGCTGAAACGCTGTGGACACAAATGAATTAACAGTTCATGCAACACTCACCACCCTACATAAATGCCCTCTCATGTGCTATGTAGTCCACTTTTTTTTTTTTTGGTACTGGGGATTTAATCCAGGGGCACTTTACTCTGGGCAGAATATCCCAGCCCTTTTTAAAAATCTTTTTATTTTGAGACAGGGTCTAAGTTACTTAGGGCCTCGCTAGGTTGATGAGGTTAGCCTTGAATTTGAGATCCTCCTGTGTCTCCCTATTTGCTTGGATTACAGGCATGCACCACTACCACTGGCAATCCACATCATTTAAATATATATATATATATTTTTTTTTAATGACATATATATATATTAGTCATAATCTACTAAATTATTTCATGACTCATTAAGAAATAATTCCTTGCTTTAGTTTTATCCACGTGGTTTTACTTGGATTACTTAGTACTGTGCTCTAAACTGGACTCCATGCAATGTGAGCTCATTTGTTACAGTGCTGGGGATAGAATCCAGGACCTCTGGCAAGCTGAGCCTCTGGCAAGCTGAGCCTCTGGCAAGCTGGACCACCTAAACACATCCCCAGCCCAGTGCCAGTGAGCTCATTTTCCACCACCACCCCCGTCCCCCAAATGAATGAAATTCTGAAACCAAAAAAGCCATAAAGAACAAAGTAACCAACAGGGTCCTACAACCCACCTGTAAAGGTAACACAAGCAGTTCATAAAGCCCTCCCAAATCCTTCCAACCTACATGCCCCTTTCTTTACCATATCCCAAATGCCCTGTTCATTCTTGTGTATTTTTAAAATTTATACTGCATATGACTATCTCCAAAAATATGGTTCAGTTTTGAAATGTTTTTGGACTTTATATAAATGAAATAATCTGTACCTTGATGGGCATTTTCACTCCCTATTTTGCTGTGAGAAATGCATCCACATTGACCTGTGAAGCTCTAGGTGCTCATTTTCTCTGCACTGAGTACACTAGTCTCCTGTTAATGAACAGGTTCTCTCCCTCTGTTCTTATGGTCTGTTCTAAGATTTCATAGTATGTGCATACATGTGTATTTCTCCAAGGGCACACTTCTAAGAGAGGGACTTCATACCTTCAACAAATTAAAATATAATATCCAACAAAATTTTAAATGCCTGTGCTTTTTGATCCAGCAATTCCATTTTTTTTTTTTAGATTCAATTAAAAAAAAAAAAAACCACTCACATGGGCACAAGGATGAATGTTCTAAGAAGTTCAAGGTAGTACTCACTGCCTATAACAGCAAAACACCTAACAACTATTAAGGGAAGAGCTGTCTTCAACAACATTCCACAATATTTACTGAGTGCCAACCCTGTGCCAGACATAGTCATAGGTGTTAGAGAAGAGGAGAGGATGGGAGCAGGACAAGGCTCATGCCCTCGCGGAGCAGAGTGAGCACTTTCTCAGAGGGAGAAAGGCAAAGGTCCAAGGCAGAGTATTTCAACCTTGGCAGAGTAACACTTCGGACCGGTAGTTCTTTGTTGTGTGGAGCTGGCCTGTACTGTAGGAAGCTGAGCACCATCCCTGCCATCACCCTCTAGAAGCCAGTGCAGTACCCCCAAGTTGTGACCCTCAAAAATGTCTCCAGATGTTGCTGAAGGCCCCTTCCCTATGGGGCAAAACACTTCGGTTGAGAACCACTGATCTGGGACACAAACAGGTCCTCTTTTGGACTCAATCCTGTGCCAGTGAAGGGTCAAAAATGTCATCACACAGGGCAGAATAAAAACCCTCACTGAAAGCAAGCTGGGGTCCATCTCTCATCTCTATATTGCAAACAGCAGAGACAATTTGACACTTTGGTTTATGGTTTTTGTGTACAGAGCTGATGCCAGTGTCCCATGAGTCCCCAATTCCTGGGCTACCTGTGACTCACTGACAACTAGGTTTACTTTGTATATCCTTCAATAACCATTATTCGTTTCCTTTTACTATTAGAATTTTTCTCTAAGCTCTTGGTATATTACACATACACCATATTATACACACACACACACACACACACCAAGACCTATTCTAGAATGACCAGCAGCAGAATTGGTCCCATAATATATTTATCTGCTATCCAGACTGACTTACCACATAGGTATTATACTTGATATTTTGCTATATTTGTATTTAATTCTGTAAACTTGGGGCTGGGGTTGTGGCTCAGTGGTACAACACTTGCCTGGCACGTGTAAGGCCCTGGGATTGATCCTCAGCACCACATATAAATAAAATAAAATAAAATAAAAATTATGTAAACTTACTAAATATTTCTGATTGCTATTTATAAACAGTATCCAAGCCTGTCTCACACCTGAGCTAATGGGAGGCTTTCCCCTGCCCTGCCCTAGTCCCTGCAGACCTTCTGGATTGGATGAGCTGGGATGGAGCACTACACCTACCCTTTGAAAATCTCCATTGATTCTGAATGCAGGCGAGGCTCCCCAGGGAGTAGATAGGTGAAGCAGACAGGAAAACAGTGCCACCATAGCACAATAGATAAGAGGCAGAACAGACTAAAGGTGACAGACTTGCCAAGGAGAGCTCTCAAGGGTATCTAGAAGAGTTTTTGCCAGGTGAGATACCACTTCTTTGGCCTTAGTGTTGAATGTCCTCAGCCAAATCTAATTTCCCTTTCTTTTAAATTCATTTAGTTCTTTATGTTGATCTCTAGCTTTTTGACCTTGATTAGAAATTACCTGGGGGCTAGGGTTATGGCTCAGTGGCAGAGCTACAGCATGTGGAAGGCACTGGGTTTGAAACTTACCACTGCATAAAAGTAAAACAAATAAAATGCTTTCTGTCCATATACAACTACAATTTTTTTTAAAGAAGTTATCTAGTCCATACCTTCTATTAGTTCATAACTCCTCAGAGGCAAGGTACACACCTGGTTTGCCTTTGTGGCCTCCATGGCACAGTGAGGTTGAAAGATTATTAGCACAATGGGCCATAAAGTTACATTTTGTGAGTGCAAGTAGAATTTATACCATTCCCATTAGATTAGCTACAGAATATAATCCTTTTTTATTCATTACCTCCCTCCACTCAGCCCCATGCTGGGGATTGAATGCAGCATTGCCACTGAACTACATCCCCACCCCTTTTTATATTTTGAGATAGGATCTCACTAAGCTGCTGAGGCTACCCTCAAACTTGAGATCTTCCTGTCTCAAACTCTTGAGTGGCTGGGATTAAATGTACGCCACCATTCCTGGCTTAGAATACAATTCTTTTAGGTTCCTAAGCTTATTTTCACTTGATGAAACGTGACATCATTGGACTCTTTCTGAAGTTGCCACGCCAAATCAGATCCAAAAAGTAGTGTGTAGTGAGGACACAGGCTCTGGAGTGCAGCTGCACCTATGGGACCTTGGGCAAAGTCACCCAATCTCTCTGAGCTTGTTCTTGACCTGGAAAAGGCTGATAGAGAAGCATTATTGCTCCCAGCGGCCTGGGCAGAAGTTCTGCAAGTTCAAAGCCTGCCTCAGCAATTTAGTATGATACCTAAGCAACTTAGCGAGACCTTGTTTTTTAAAAAAGCATTATTATATGGCTGCTGGCAACTAAGCAGCTTAGTAAAGTGCCTGGCTGGGAGTAGGGAGTGTGTAAACAGCAGGAATCACTAGATGGTGGCTGTACTGGATGGTGCCATACTGTCTTTGACACAGATTTGCTGTGCCCAGTACATGGGGAGGCACTGGTTCTTCAGAAGAGTACAGCCAAAAAGCTCATGCAGTGAACCATCCCTACTGCCAACGAGGAAATCAAAAGTCCAAAGAGGTTGTTACCTTACCTAAGGTCACACCTCCAGCAATGTTGGGCCAACATACTTGTCTTCCCAAACTAAATAAAGCAAGATAACTCTCCAGCCTTGATAACTGGGTACAAGCCTATGCAGCCCCATACCACTCAGGGAAAAAAAAAAAAAAAAGTCGAAGACTGTTGGCTCTATTCTCTAGCCTGTTTACTAGAAGCATCTCTCTTCCTTTGGCAATTTAGGGATGAAAGTATTGTCATGTACAACTCTCAAGATAAGGGGATATGATTTTACACACAACATGCAACACCTCCAGCTTTAGGAACTGCCTGAACCCTCCCAGCTTGGGAGATCACTTTCTAAAGCCAACTCCCCCCGCAGTCAAGAGCTCTGTGACCCAGGGAATGAACTCTCTGGGAGAGGATGACCTGTGGTATAGAGGGCTTTCACGTGTTTCACGTGTACTGGCACTGCTGGGCACTGGGGTTACAAATCCCAGGCACCACTCAGGTGCCAACTCATACAGCAAACTACTGCATTGTGCTTCCTTTTGTCCCAAGTCTGGGTCTTGGCACTTGCTCTGTTTTCCACTCTTTTACTCCACTCAGGTCTCAGCTCCATTGTCAGGCCTCGAGGACCACCCACTGGAAAGCAGCCCCCCTTTCACGCCCAGGCCCGCCTTAGCTCTGCACGGTGCCGCACCCCCTGCACTAGGGGCCCCACCTGGTGCACTGTGAGCGCTCAATGGATGCTGAATGAGTGGGCAGAGGCGGGTAAGAGCCAGGCAGCGCGGAGGAGCCCAGCGCAAGGCGGTGCAAGTTCGGGGGCTGGCGACGCCGGCCTCTCCGGCCCGGCCGCTCCAAGGCGAGCCTGCCCGTCGCGAGGCGCCGGCTCCCGAGGCCTCGGTTTCCCCCACTCCCTCCCAGCGCCTCACCTGGGGTGGCAGGAGGCGCGGCGGGCGCGGGGGCTCGGCGCCCGGAGCCCGCTGCAGGGCGGCCTGCTGGGCCGCGTCCCGCAGCCGCCGGGCCGCGTCCTGCAGGACGAAGGCCGGTGGAGGCTCGGCGGGCGGCTGCGCCTTCGTCACCTGCTCCAGGACCCGCCGCAGCTGCTCGGGGTTCAGTGGGGCCACGCGCGCCGCGTTGCCTCCCTGGCCCGGAGGAACCCGGCCGCTGCCGCCATCCCCGCCGCCACCCCAGCATCCCGGCTCCGCGTCCGCCATGACAGCCGAACGGGGACTCGAACCCTTGTAGCTGAGCGACGGCGGCGCGAATGTGCGTCACCTGTGAAAGGGGCGGGCTACGAGTGCCCAGCAGGCCAACACACCGCCGAAGGCGACCGGGCTGGGGGCGGAGCCGGGATGGCCACGCCCCTCTACCACGCCCCATCACCGAGGTCCGCGCAGGCGCTCGGGTTCTATTTTGTTTGTTTTTCCGCGCTGGGGCTGGAACCCCAGGCTCCCGCGTGCTGGACAAGCGCTCCGCCTCCTGGATTATTTTCTTAACTCTACGACGTCGCCTCCTCCAAGAGCTGTCCGGGTCTCCCAAGCCGAGGTCCTCCAGAGCCCCTGGCCTGTCACCTTTCAAATGTAACGTCAACCTACACTGAGGGTCCTGCCTGGAGCTGTGGATTTCCAGGAAGACCCCAAGATGTCCTGATTTAATAACTCCAAGAGGGAACCTAGTGTTCGCATTCTTAACAAGAGTGCCCCTCAACCCCCTAATTGTTCCCAGCTTGATCTACAAAGGTCCTAGTGCCCACGCAGACTGGGCACGTCTTGAGGACAGGGATGCTATGTTACTCATTCGGTGCCGATACAGGCCCTGGCCCAGTGCACGGTGGGGAATGAGGGAGCCACCTCTTCCCGTTTCAGTCCTGTCCACCCATCTCCACTCCTCCTCAGACTACTCTCTTACTCGGAAGGCTCCCTGTCTTGTAGCTGCAGGTGTGTACGCGTGTCTCAGCTCCTCTCCCCAAGGAGGTCAATGAAGGGAAGCGAGGACGGAGAGACGGAGACCAGGCAGAGATGCACACGAGAGTTTGTCAGAGCTGTCTTGCCCTGGTCACTCACTCTACATATAGAAGAGAGAGGCCTCCAGATGTTCGGGTGTTCTTTTGTGGGGTAGGGGTTTGGAGTTGGGGGATAGGCTTGGGGGTGCTTGCGTCAGAGCTAGGCGGGTGGAGAATAGGGTCTTAGGTCGATGGCATCATGGGGCTTTCCGGAGTCAAGCGATCATTTCCCTCTGGGATTGGTTTAGGGTTATGGTACCATGGGTCACCAATGGGGTTGGGGGTAGCTCCCGTAAGAGGAAGTACAGGAAAGCGAAACATCCCATAGACGGCTGCTGAAATTTTAAACCAGTACTCTATAGTCAACACTAACCAGCACCTGTTGGATGGTTAGCCCCCTGCCCTGGGAGGTATGCAGTCTACATAGGAAGGAGCGGGAGGAAACTGGCTTTTGCAGCATAGTATGATGAGTGCCATGATGTCCATAGGGAGGGGGCTGCAGGCCAGCCCTGTGTTGGAGAAGGTTCTGAAAGACCTTCTAATCATTTGCTTCTCACCATCATCATCAGAATCAATATTCAACTCTAAATTGTTCTAAATTAGTTCATTGGTAGACTCATAGTGTTGGCCAGAGATCAGACTTGTGGAATTTGTTTCAATTAGTTAATCCTTCCTTTTTTTTTTCCTCCTCTTCCCCCTCCCCCTCCCCTCCCTCCTTCCCTCCCCTCCCCCTCCTCCCTCTTACCCTTCTCCTCTTTCAAAAGAAACCCTTCCCATTTTCCCATCCTCTATTATGAGAAAGTTTTCCTCTGATTTCTAAGCCTAGAATTTCCTCCACCATTTAGAGCATGGTGCCCCATTTTATCATCTTTTTGAGCCTGTCATGGAGGGAGAAAAAAAAAATTCCTTGAATGGGGAATTAGAATTAAACTGAATTTGAATTAAAAGATAGATTAAACTGATAAAAACCAAAAATTAAGGTGCATTTTTATCAATGTGTATAAATAAATACAGAGGAAAATAGGACTAAGCAGGGGGTTAGAATTTTACTAACTACCTTAGTAGAGGAGGGGAGAAGGGCACTTGTGGGAAAATGACTTTTTGGAGATATAAGTGGATCCTTAGAAGAACAGGTGAGAATCTGGTAGCTTTGTGGGTATGTCTACTTAAGTATGATGCAACATCTCTCCAGAGATGGAATGGGGGTCTGTCTTGCCCTGGTCACTCCTGTCTTGCCCTGGTCACTGTCCAGAAAGGGATTTAGGATACTTGAGCTCTTTCAAGTTCTTTCAGGAGGCTCTGCTTTTAGATGGATGAAAAATTACTGGTACTCAACTAATGTTTTCAAAATAAATTTTATGCTACAGTGGTATATTTGGAACCCCTTTAAGTTTGGAAGGTATGCAATAAGGGCAGCAATCTGCACCTACCCCTGTTACCACTCAAGGCTCAGTCTGCCAGTCCCACTAGGGCTTGTCAAGAGGCAAGGCGGTGGTAGAGAACTTTATTATCAAAATCTTCCCCAGAGGCTCATGTAGGAGCAGTTTATGTAGAAGATGGGTGATCACAGACTGGCAGGTACCTTCTCGTTGGTGGAGGTTTGTGGACAAATAACACACGCATTTGATCTCAATTATCTAGTCAGGAGATGCTTTTTGGTTCTGCAAATCTGAAGAACAAGCATTATTTCCTTGGGTTATTCTTTTTTTTTTTTTTTTTTTTTTTTTTTTAACAGGATTAAGCTCAAGGGCACTTAATCACTGAGCCACATCCCCAGCCCCCACCCCCGCCTTTTTTTTTTTTTTTTTTTTTTTTTTGTATTTTATTTAGAGACAGTGTCTCACTGAGCTGCTTAGGGCCTCGCTAAATTGCTGAGGCTGGCTTTGAATTCGGATCCCCAAGCCTCAGCCTCCTAGCAAGCCGCTGAGATTACAGACTAGCACCACCGCGCCCAGCTCCTTGGGTTATTGTCACTGATTAGTTTGCCCACATGAAGCTCCTGACATATTACACAAAGCACAGGCTAGAAGCATTAGCTGCCCCAAGGCTCCCTTGCAGATTACCAGACTCAATAAAGAAAACATACTTCACCTATGACAAAAGATGAGAAGCATGTGAACTTCAGTAAGAGTTCAGAACCAGATCTCGTCTCAGTGCTGGGCGTCACTCCGCTGGTCTAATCCAGCACCCTGCATATACATTCCTAGGTGTGCACAGGAGTTCCAGGTGTTAGCAGCCGCGGTTCTTCTAATCTGCTGGCATTGACTGCATCCACGCCTTTGACTTCGTCCTGAGCACTTAACCAAGGGTTTAAGCCTTTGGTCTGTGAACTTGGGCCTTGTTTGGACCAGAGGTTCACACATATTTGAGAAAAGAATGAATGATGGTGGAGAGACGTTTTCGCGGCGATGCTTTGAAAAAAGCCCTGATATGAAATGCCATCGCCGCTAGGAACTTGGCTGTGGTTGAACTGAACACACGGCCAAGCCGGAGACAGGCTGCAGTGAGAAATGCACCCGCTGCCCTGCGGTTGAGATTTGGGCTCTCTTGACTGTGGCCGTTCATTCCGTGAGCCTCTGGAAGCAGACCTGGGCCGTCCACCACCAGAACTCGGAAACGGAGGTCCGCGCAATAGGGACCGCCAGGCGGCACCGTCCGAGGGCCTCTGTCTCCGCATGCAGCACCTCCAGACCAGCTGGAGCCTTGGGACGGTCACGGTCCCTGGAACGCATCGGAAACCGAGGCTGCGGATAGCTGCAGGCAGGCCCCAGGGACTTCGGCAACGCGCGGGGCGGCGCGGAACTGGGTCGATTTTCCAGCTGAGTCCGGACAGATGCATCTGCACGCTGGGCCTCGAAAATAAAAGATTGACTCAAAGACATCATTTCAGAAATATTTCTGAAAAGGAGTACTTGTGGCCCGTACGGGGATCGAACCCGCGACCTTGGCGTTATTAGCACCACGCTCTAACCAACTGAGCTAACCGGCCACTCGCGTTTCCCTGCCCGCCCTGATGCCTAGAAGGTTTGGCAGCGTTCTGGCGCCGCTCGGCTGGGCGCCCGGGCGGAGTCCGCGCCGGCTGCGCCCCTGCTCTAATGGGATCCGACCGCAGGAGCGAGAAGCCCAGACCCGGGCTGGGGAGCCGGCTTTCTACATCAGCGAGGCCTCCGCAGGCAGGATGGAGATGTGGCTGGGGAGTAAGCCTTTCGAATATTCCACTACGATGCTGTTTTTATTACCTGAGAACCCTTGCCAGGAAGCTCCGGGCATGCAGAGCCTTTAGCTAAATCAAACTTGGAAAATACGGAGAGCCGGGTTAAGGACAGAAGAACCCTCGGTTCCCCGCCGTCCATCAAACCAGAGCCTCTGGGGTCTTGGCTTCCTTCCCGCCAGTCTTTTTTAATTGTAGAGGTGTCGTTTAAAAGATATTTTTAATCCAAAGCCTTACTTGAAAGAATACCATTTTATGTTGTTTTTTTCTACTTAATATTCTATCATAAGCATATCCCTAAGTAATTGCAGGTGTCACTAATTTATTTTTTGTTCATCTTTTGAGACAGGGTCTCGCTTGAACTTGGCTGTCCTCCACCTCAGCCTCCTAGTAGCTGGGACCACAGGGCCAATGTCATTTTGTATGGTTCCTGTTGGGGATGCAGAGCCCTTGCCTAGCTCGTGTGAGGCCCTGAGTTCAGTCTCCAGTGCTGGGGGTCGCGGGAGTTCTTCAGCACAGAGTTTCCTTGAATAGATAAAACATAGCTTTCCCCTTTTTATCTTATTTTTTAAAATGCATCCTGCACGCGCTAGACGAACTCTCTACCACTGAGCCACAACCCCAGCCCCCTTTTTATTTATTTATTTATTTTTGATACCAGGGATTGAACCCAGAGGCACTTAACCACTGCCTTGAAAATATTGGCTAGTCTGACTTTGAACTCTCCATCCTCCTGCCTCAGAGCCACTGGGATTGATGTGCCACCTTGCCCTGCCTTTCATGTGTGTGGGGCTGGGAACTGAACACCGGAACTTGTGCGTGAAAGGCAAGCACTCTACCAACTGAGCTATATCCCAGTCCCATGCTTCTTCTTCTTCTTTTTTTTTTAATTAATATCTAATTTACTTTTAAAAAATTGTAGATGGAGACAATATCTTTATTTTATCTATTTTTTTTAAATATGGTGCTGAGGATCGAATCCAGTGCCTCAGGCAGGCGAGGCATGCACCTTACCACTGAACCACAACCCCAGCCCTCTTCTTTTTAATGCTGGAAAAATTTTTTTCAATTTTCCCTCTTGTTAATGGAATACATCACATGATACAAGGTACAAGGGTTGAAATAGCTAAGAGGTAGTAAGGGGATAGGGTCTGTATACCAGGGGGGAAACAGGGTGGAGACAGCGATGGGAAGAGGACTCCACCATGTCCACTTCTGGCCCATGCGTCCTGGGGCCTCCTGGTTGCTGAAGAGCCTCACCTGGGGCGCTGCTGTGGCTCAGGGCTCCCAGGGTGCAGGAAGGAAGCCAGGGTCACATTGTCCACTCCTCTACTCTGACTTCTCCAATAAACTGCAACTGCTGCACGTTCACCTCCCTGATGAAAGAAGAAGAACCAGAATCCAGCTGATTCACAGACCTTATTGAAGGGATGTTACATAGTTCACCCCTCCATGAGGAAGTCTAGAGGACTGGTTTTAGAAAAGCAGTCAGTCGGTCCACACATACTCATCAAGCTTGGCAGTGCTGTCTCCAGGTATCAGCTTAGAAAAGACAGATGTGACCAACAACAGAGAAGCTGAGGTGCCAGATTGACTACATGAGCCATGGTGGGAGGCTGGGCCAGTTTCCTGAAGTCTGTGACATTTGTGTTCCAAACAAGGATGCAGTGGGCCCCACAGTGGTAAGACCCTTCCCATGAGAGCTTCATCCTGGCTTAGGCTACATTCCCCAAGCCTCACACACCATCTGGCATAGTGCTGCTCCAGAAATAGGAGCCAACCCAGAAGCCCAGCAGTACCAGTAAAACCCGGATCCACCTCGCCTGCGTTGGAGTTCCTCTAGCTCACTGGACAACTCCAGTTCATGTGTGTCCTTGATTCACACATGGCTGAGGCTCATTGGGGCGAGTCAGGACCACATCCTGAACCATTCCAAAGATGACGTTTTGTAGCTCCCCCCACACCTGCATAAAAATACTAGCACAGGAAGTATTATTCGCCAGCAGATGTTTTGTTTTTTCTTTCTTTTGTGGGTCCCCTCGAACCCCCGAAACTGAATATTTCTGGAAAGTGCCACTTGTTGGTCCTGTTAGTTTACTGATTAGTTAGCCTAACCATGTTCTTAGTGACACATGTCCTGTTATTGTTGGGAAATACCAACTAGCTCTGTGTTACTCTCTTTTAATTGTGAAGCTCCAATAGAATGTTTCCACTCAAAAACTAAAAATAAATAGTCAAATGCACGAATTTAAAAGTCACCTTAATTTTATGTATTTTGAGATGGGGGAATATCTCCCTGCGTTGCCCAGGCTGGTCTCAAAGGGATACTCCTTCCTCAGCCTCCCACGTAGATGGGATTACCAGCCCTCACAACGGTGCCAACCCATTTTACATTTTAAAACGAAGTCAGGTTAAGCCATTTCTCTTTTCCAACTCGCTTTCCTTCCAGGCCAGCAAATAAAAATGCAGGAAGCCCACTGAATCCCACATAAACAATGAAGTATTGTTCGCAATATTTGGACAGAAATCGTACTGTACTGTGCCTGGCCACCCCATGCCTCGGGTAACAGTGGGTTGAAAGACCCGCCTAGCCCTCTGCGCACCCGCACGGCTGCTGGGTTCCCTCTGCTGCAGCCCCGTGCCCTGCTCCAGCCTGGGGCATTTATTCTCGCTTCCCCTCTTTTTTCTTTCTTTTTCTTTTTTTGTTTTGTTTTTTTGGTGGGGGGTACCGGGGGTTGAACTCAGGGGCACCCACCACGGGGCCACATCCCCAGCCCTCTGGTATTTTATCTAGAGATGGGTCTCACTGAGTTGCTTAGCGCCTCGCCCTTGCTGAGGCTGGCTGTGAACCGCGATCCTCCTGCCTCAGCCTCCGCAGCCGCTGGGATTACGCTTCCCCTCTGGCTGCCTGCTCCTCCCCAGGCCTTGCGGGGCTCCGTCCCCCGACGCCCCAATCTCGGGAGGCTGCCTTCCCTTCCCGTCCCTCAGAGCTGGCTGTTGTGCCCTCCGCCCCCAGGACGTGGACTGCGGGAGGCAGCGCTTGCGTCCCGCGGCATCGCCAGCTGCGAGGACGGTGGCTGGCACGCGGTGGTGGGCCATCGAGGTGGCTCCGACCAAGCCAGGCGGAGCCGTCCCGCGGGGCGAGCGAGCCTGGGCGCCCTCGGGTCCTGCCGGCTTTCCCGCGGCCCCAGGTGCGCACGCGGCGGCGGACGTCAGGGGGCGCCCGAGGCCCGCGCGCTCCCCTCGGGCCGGCGCCCGGCTCCTGCGCCCTGGGGCTCGTCGCCGCCCGCGGGGAGGGCGGCCTCGGCCCCCCGGGCTCCAGGAGCTCTGCTCCTCTCTGCCTCCGGCCTCGCTTGCCGGCCTCCCGCGTCGCCGAGACCGGATTCGCCCCCCTGGGCAGGACGGCGGTCCCTGCGGCCCTGATGACCGCATTTTAACTTCATCACCTCGTCAACACCCGCTTCCCTGGCTCAGGCCTTCTGCTATCCCAGAACATTCACCTTCCTTCCTTCCGTTCGTAAAGCTTCAACTTGCAAAACAGGTTTAACGTTGAATTTCTCCACAACTCTTCTATTCATAAATTAAATAAATGAGAAATGCCATTAGGCCCAGCGCCACCTGTAATCCCAGCAGCTCCGGAGGCTGAGGCCGGAGGATGGCGAGTTCAAGGCCAGCCTCAGTACCTTATAGAGGCCCAAAGCAACTCAGAAGACCCTGTTTCTAAATAAAATATAAAAATGGGCTGGGGATGTGGTTCAGTGGCTAAGTGCCCTGGATTCAATCCCTGGTATCAAAAAAATTTAAAATGGCATTAAATGTTTAAAATATGCATATGCTCTAAATATTTACGAATTTGGTAAGTGGTACTGGGGATCAAACTCTAGTGCTGGTGAGGCAAGCACTTGACACTGAGCTACACACCAGTCCCTGATTTTAAGTTCTTAAAACACTAAATGATGCTTTTTAAAAATTAAAGTGTTATATTTAAGAAAAATAAAACAAATATATGATTTTAAGCCACATAGTACTAAAAGCTTATGATGAAGAGCATTCGTCCAGTCCATCCCCTCCCTGTCACCATCCAGCTCCTACAGGTAACATTGTGAGTGTTGATTTCTTCTGCCTTTTCCTCCCATAAATCTAAGTAATATAATTATACTATTTTTTTTTTCAATTTTAGACACTATCTGTCAAGTTCGTTCTATACAAATTAGGACATAGTTCTTTTTCCAACATTTTCCCAACTCACATATACTCCCGTTTCCTACAATTTTCAAATAATAATACCATTGATTTTTTTAGCCAAATCAGTATTCAGTATTTACATCGTTTCTATAAACACTGTTCCCAACTGAGCCACAAGGTTTACTATAATTACATTTCTTTCTGACAGAACTGTTTGTGTTCCTCTGGGTTTACTTTGCTAATTTCCTTTTTAAAATTTTTTATACATTTACCTTTTTAAAAGAGAGAGAATTTTTTAATATTTATTTTTTAATTTTCAGTGGACTCAACATCTTTATTTTGTTTTTTTAATGTGTGCTGAGGATTGAACCCAGCACCCCGCACATGCCAGGCGAGCACACTACCGCTTGAGCCACATCCCCAGCCCTATATCTTTATTTTATTTATTTATTTTTATGTGGTGCTGAGGATCACTGAAAGTTCAGAGTCCTGCACATCTGAACACAATTTTTCTTCTACCCTCATACTTGGCCAATAACTAGAGAACTCTAGAACAGAGATCCCTCAACAAAAAGAAAGCCACACTTTATCTTCTATGTCCAGTCCAATGAGATGTCCCAATTGGGACTTCCAGTGCTGGAACCCAGGTTTTTAGATATATCTAGGTTTTCTCTTTCAACACTGTTTAGAACTTCTCACTATCCCCTGTGCTCTGAAATGTCATAAGTGCACCTTGGTGTGGATCTTTAATTCCTGTGTCCTAGGTGACTAGAGTAGTGCTGGGCCATAATAGGTGCTCAGTAAATACTGGTGAAAAAAATCAAACTCCACATTCTGGCCATTCCTCAGGCCTTTCTACTCAGAAATGTTCCTGTCCACTCTAGAAACACTTTTGTGAAGAATGTTTCTGATGGAGATTTCATAATCTCCTTCATCTGTATTTTTTCTTTTTCTGGGATGCTATTCTTCAGAGGTCAGACAAGAGTTGATGCTTTGATTTTCCTCACTCTTCCATCAGCCAGACCTCTTTTGTTTATCTCCTGAACAATTCCTGTGAACTACCTAAACTACCTTCCTACTTTCTTTCTACACTTTTTTTGTGTTGACTATGGATCCAGGGGCACATAGACGGAGACAATAGAACTTCCAATCATAAAATTGAATTCTGAGGGAAAAAATTGAAAACAAAAATAAATCCAGAAACAAAAATGCTTCATTATATAATATGTACATGTCAAACTGTTAGATCATACAAAAGAAAAATAGAGAAACAGAAGGATTTTTCAGATGTTGCTTCTAATTTGCTTCAACAAATCGGTTGATTCCAGAAACCAGATGACCTTAAAAATTTCTTTCCTTAAGGTAGGATATTCTCCCCCCTCTTACTGCTTTTCAGTGGCTTCCAATTACTACTCCTCCTCCTATTATTATTATTATTATTTTGATACTGGGGTATTTAACTACTGAGCCACATCTCCAGCCCTTTTTGGGTGGGGGGTACCAGGGATTGAACTCAGGGGCACTTGACACTGAGCCATATTTTATATAGAGACAGGGTCTCACTGAGTTGTTTAGTGCCTCACTACTGCTGAGGCAGGTTTTGAACTTGAGATCCTCCTGTCTCAGCCTCCCGAGCTGCTGGGATTAAAGGCATGTGCCACCACGTCTAGCTCCATTCCTTTTAAATTTTTATTTTTGAGACAGAATCTCACTAAGTTGTTGAGACTGTCACCTAAATTGATCAGACTAGGACTTCTGATCTTCTTGCCTTAGCCTCCCAAGTCCTTTGACATTTTTCTAGTGTCAAAAGATAAATTCACAACATACTTAGTTATAGGTTGAATTGGATTTTGTTCCAGATTCAAGAATTGGGGCAGCCTCCATTCTTCAAAACAGAATGAGAGCTCCCACTATGCAAAAACAGAACCATGGGTTTTATAAGGTGGTAACAGAACAATAGAAAGAAAGCTGATGGGTTAGTGTCAAGTTGTATTATTTTGGCAGGAGTGAAAGCACAGCTGACTTGGGTAGACTGGATCTCCTGTTTTGAGGAAAAACTAGTGTGTTTTGGGATCTATTTGCTTAAATTTTCAGTTTGATGGTGGCATTTAGCACGAGTGACTCCATTTTGGTTGGTCTGGTTTGTGGGCTAGTGTGGAAGCTCCTCCCAAAATGATGGCCTCCCATAGTTTTTATATATATATATACTTTTAAACCTTTATTTGGTTTACTTTTATGTGGTGCTGGGGATCAAACCCAGTGCCTCACCCATGCTAGGTAAGCGTTCTACCATTGAGCCAAAACTAAGCCCCTCCAATAGTTTTTTAACACTACTAATTTTTTTTAACCATAAAAAAATTTAAGCCAGGTGTCATATCACATGCCTTTAATCTGAGCTACTTGGGAAGCTGAGGAGAGGATCCCAATTTCAAGGCAATAAATAAAAAGAACTGGAGGTGTAGCTCAGTAGTAGAGGGCCTCTAGGTTCAATGCACAGTACCACACCCACACACACACAGAATATTTTAAGATTTTTGTATTATATGTTTCAAATCAGTTTTTCCGAATGTTGTCTTAATCTTATAGATAATAGCCAGTGTCCACACCAGAGTGGAGAAGAGGGAATTTGTGTACAGACTTTTCTATATGTTGGTAGAATATTGCTGGTGAGTGATTTTCTACATTTAAATTGTGAATGCCTTTTAACCTATTAACTCCTGTCAAAAGAATCACACGAATGTTTAAAGATATGTACAAGGATACTTTCTGGTCTTGTTTGTAATTGCGAAAAATAAAGCATTTTTAGGGAAAAATTATATCATGTAATATAACACACCTGTTAAAAAGCATAGGTTAGGGGCTGGGGCTGGGGCTGAGCAGTAGCACACTTGCCTGGCATGTGTGAGGCACTGGATTAGATTCTCAGTACCACATATAAATAAATAAATAAATATCAACAACTTAAAAAAATTTTTAAAAGCATAGGATATCTCTCTATGTGCCAATATTGAAAAGTGACTAGCCAGTCACATGCCATATGACTGTAATCCCAGTAACTCTGGAGACTGAAGCAGAAGGATCCCAGGTTTCAGGCCAGCCTCCGCAAATTGGCAAGACCCTGTCTCAAAATAAAAAAATTAAAATTAGAAAAAGTCTGGGGATGTAATGGTAAAGCGCCCCTAGGTTCAATCCTCACAACCTAAAACAAACGCAGAGTGACTATAATATATTAAATGAAAAAAAGAAAACTATAGAAGAATATGTATGATTTATCTATGGTTTTCAATTATGGGAAAATTTGTCCAAATACTTAATCAGAAATTCCAAGAAGACACCACTCAACTATTGTCGGTCTCCTTTTCTGAGGAGGAGAGAGAATGAGAAGAAGGAAAGAACTTTGAAAATATTTCTTCAAATTTTATACATTCCTTTTCTTTATTCTCCTTGCTTCTTTTCTTCTCCGATTCCTTCAAATCAGCACATTTTACTTCTTTACTCTCAGAAAAGAGGGACGCCGATCTCCCGCAGTAGTGGTAGGGATAACCTGGCTCTTCACCTGTCGCGGGTCGCATCTGCAGGTAGGTCCCCGCTAGATGCATGCAGCTTTACCCCAGAATGCGAGTTTCGAGAAGTCAGCCACCTCGCCTACCTGTGCTCCTTCATGTCCCCTCTTCTCTGGCAACAGCGCTGGCAAAACAAACGTTTGCTCAATTAAAAATGAAAAACGAGCTCTGTGGTAGAGCACTTGCCTAGCATGCATGAGGGACTGGTTCAATCCTCAGCACCACATAAAAATAAACAAATAAAACAGAGGCATTCTGTCCATCTACAACTACAAGAAAGAAAGAAAGAAAGAAAGAAAGAAAGAAAGAAAGAGGGAGGGAGGGAGGGAGGGGGAGAGAGAGAGAGAGAAAGAGAGAGAGAGAGAAAGAGAGAGAAAGAAAGAAAGAAAAAGAAAAACATACAAATTCATTGGGTAATCCCTCGTACCAGACCGGTAGATGCCCAACTGCGGGATGAGGTGGCAAAGAAGGGGTGTCATTTAACGTCAGAGTTCTCGAGCCAATAGAAGTTGCAGGATCTCTTCCGCTGAGTGACAATTCTCTTCCGCTGAATTGCTGAGTGACAGCCGGGAGACTCCAGCCCGCGAGGGTTTAAATTTGAAGCGGCGGCGGCGGTCGCTAAGCAACCACGCAGAGGAGGCGGGCCACATTGCGCATGCGTATGCGGGCAGGATTCTGCGCACGCGTGGCTCCACCTCGGGGACGGTCAGGGCCCACGGTTGCCAGGGTGACAAGGATACAATATGGCGGCTGTATCCTAACGCTCTAGGGCAAGGGGCCACCGCGGAGGTCCCAGCACAGGATCCCGCCTCAGGGAGAGGAGGGCAGGTGCCGGCCTTCCTGCCCTTGTCTTTTCCGCGCAGGGTCGGCCAGGGGTTGTCGCCGACTCCCGCGCGCAGGATGAAGAGTGAGTGAGCCGAGAGGGCCGGGGCGACGCGCCGGGCCGGGCCGTTCTGGGGGCTGGGCGGGCGAGTGCCGCTCCGCCCCGGCGCCGGGCGGTGCAGGCCCGAGGTGCGGGAGCCGGGTTTTCAGAGCCGCGCCGGGCGAGGTTCCGTTTCTGAACGTTCCGGGTGGCCGAGGGCGCTCGCAGCCGGCGCCCTGCCAGGGTGACGTGCTCGGCGTGCAGTCGCCGGACTGGGCGTGCGTTTCATTTTTGGGGTCGAGCAGTAGTGTTTCTATAGCAGCTGGGTTCACAGGAACTTAGAAGCATCCTTTTAATGAAGTTAGAAACGGTTACTTAGAAGTTGGGAAGTGGGCCTCATCCTAGAAAAGGGGTACAAAAAAGTTTGCCCGCGTTGGGTTTGTGGATCGTGGCCAATCTGCGGCCAGCAGCGCGGTTCGCTGTCGTGTTCAGCATCACTCTTCAGGTATTGTCGTTTATGGCTGTCAGCCAGAGGCGCACACAAGTCCAGCCTCCTTTGCTGTGTCAAGTTGGAACTATGCTAGTTATGTTAAACCTGCGTTGTATCCTAATTGTTTTTTTGTGAATCTGTAAATTGCACAATATATTTAAACATATCCGTCTTTGCCTCATACACTCTTTGTGCCGCACTCCAAGAAGTGACTTCTCTTTTCAGTTTCCTAAATATGTGCGCGCGCGCGTGCGTGCGTGTGTGTGTGTGTGTGTGTGTGTGTGTAAATATGTATCTATCCCTCTCAATGTTAGCTGGTGTGGTGGAGCACACCTCTAATCCCAGCAACCCTGGAGGCTGAAGCTGGAGGAACTAAAGTTCAAGACCAGTCTCTGCAAATTCTGGAAGCCCTAAGCAACTTAGGCTCTGTCTGAAAAGAAAAAAATAAATAAAAAGAACTGGGGGTGTGGTTCAGTGTGCTAAGCACCCTGGTTTCAATTCCTGACACCAAAATATAAATAAATAAAAAATAAAATAAATAAAAAAACCCCTAATGTTAGTAACTACATATAGGCATATGTATATATGAGTATATAAAGTACATATGTATGGGCCGGGGTTGTGGTAGAGCACTCACTTAGCATGTGTGAGGCTCTGGGCACCACATAAAGATAAATAAATAAAGGTATTGTGTCCATCTACAACTAAAAAATATTTTTAAAAGTATATATAATTTGCATTTTATGTTTTATGCCCTAAAGGGGCTTAACCACTGAGCTAAATCTCCAGCCCTTTTTTAAATTTTTGAATTTTGGGGTAGGGTCTTGTATTGCAGAGGTTGTCCTGGAACTCCCAATCCTCCTGCCTAAGCCTCCAGAGTAGTTGGTATTACCTATGTGTGCCCCAACCTTGGCTCATCTCAGATGGTCATTTTGGTAGCTTTCAGTTACTTGGTTTAGTGATAACATCTTTTCCCTTTCTTTCTTCTATCTTAAAATCCAGTCCGAGAGTTCATGCAGCCTCTCATCTCTGGTTTAAGACCTGATCATGAATTAAATGTTTTACAAGTAGTTAACAGTGGAGAGAACATTTCAGAACAGAAAATCACAGAGACGGAATCATAGAAGCAGAATGAACAGGAAAAGTGAGTAATGGTGCAAGTTGGACCCATAGCATGGGGTCAGAATACACCCGGGCATGCTAGATTATCATGTTGGTCTTTAATTTTTGGATTTTCCAGGTATTCTTTTTTATTGTTTTCTCGGCAGTGCTCACATGTGTAGGGATGCTTTGATCAGTCTGTAGTGTATTGCTGTCCTTATCCTTTTTGTTTTGGATCATTTGTGTAGCAGGGAGCAAGCAGTTAATGCTGTGTAATTGTTGAAGCTGAGCGGACATGATGGCAGCTTGGGGCCAGTCTCTGACCTTTCTTTATCATCCTGGTTTTCTTTTCTAGGTATGTATCACTAAGCAAATCTCCCCAACTTAGGGACTTAACAACACATTTTTCTTATGGTTCTGTGGGTTGCCTCCACTCAACTAGGCAGCTCTCACTGGGAGTCTCATGAATTTGTAGTCATGATAGATGGTGGCTGGAGTTGAAGTCATCCTGAAAGTCTCATTCACTTGTCTGGCAGATGATGCTGGTGGTTCTCTGGGACCACAGCCTGGGCTGTCAGAACCCTACAGGAGGTCTCTCCGTGTGGCTTGGGCTTCCTCACATCATGGCAGTTGAGTTCTGGGTGTATATCCCAAGAGTAGGAAGTGGAAGTGGGCAGCTGCCTGAATGGTGTCCCACACCTGTAGTGAGGCTGAGGCAGGAGGATACTTGAGCTCACAAGTTTGCAACCAGTCTGGTCAACATACTGAGACCCACCTCAAAAAAAAAAAAAAAAAGTTTATCCTTATGTAATAAGTCTGTGTATGTTAGTACTCTAAAAATTAAAGTATCATTTTTTTTCCTGTTTGAACTTTAGTGTGTGTGTGTGTGTGTGTGTGTGTGTGTGTTTGTGTGTGTGTTGCTAGAGATTAAATCCAGAGGTGCTCTACCACTGAGCTACACCTGCATCCTTTTTATTTTTTTAATTTTGAGACAGGATCTCACTAAGTTGCCCAGGCTGGCCTCAAACTTGTGATCCTCTCACCTGAGGTTCCAGAGTTGCTGGCATTACAGGTATGCACCACCATTGTACCCAGCTCCTGTTTGAACTTTTTAATGGATTAGTTGAGCACACCTACAGAAATAGGAAAAAATTACATATTCTATAGTAATGGTTTTGCTGCAATATTACAGAGAGATTTTTAAAAATTATCTGTTGGGGCTGGAGTTGTGGCTCAGTGGTAGAGTGCTTGCCTAGCATGTTTGAAGCACTGGATTCAAGCCTCAGCACCGCATAAAAATAAATAAACAAAATGTATTGTGTCCATCTACAACTACAATTTTTGAAAAATTATCTGTTGTAATTATAATAATTTTGAATGGTCTCTTAAATACCAATATTTTCATAGAATCAAAGTTGCAAGGTTATCTCAATCTTTTTCCATCTTCTCCTTCCTAGTGGGTGTATTACCTCCTGTTTTTATAAATAATTGCATCAACTAGCATCTTTTTTTCTTGAAAGAAAGACAAAATTAAGTAAAAGCAATACTGACTTTGTGATAAATTCTGCCAGTAGATTTTAAGGTGGTCTCAAGACCCTCTACTACTTGGCATAATGAGTCCTGGTTAACATTTTCTTTCTTTCTTTTTTTTTTCTTTATATTTTTTTAGTTGTTGATGGACCTTTATTTTAAATGTTTATTTACATGTGGTTCTGGGAATCGAATGCAGTGTCTCATATGTACAAGGCAAGTGCTCTACCGCTGGTCTACAACTCCAGTCCCCTAGTTAACATTTCCTTAGATGTAATTTTCATGGATATTTTCTGTGTATGAATATATATATTTACTACACACACACATACACACACACACACACACGCGCGCGCGCGCACAAACACACACACACACACACACATTCCTTAGACAAACACCCCCAGATAAATGGGATTACATTAAATATGTTGTAATTTGCTAGGATGATGCTTCCATGAAGTTGTTTGAACACAAACCTTTGAGTAATTCTGTGAGTTTATCACTGGTGTACTTTATTAGCAATGGACTTACTGGGGTAGTAGGTGTGGTTTTAAATTTAAAATTTTTATGAATTTTTGAATAATTTTATTCCTTTTGTGTTGGTGTGTGTGCTGAGTTTCTGTTTGATTTTGAAGACCTGTGGAAATAGACCAGACCCCTTGCTGAGTGGTTTTTGTGGTGATGGTTTCTCTTTTCCTCTCCCTACCTGCCATTCCTGTTGGACACTCCAGATTTTCCACCTGCTGGAAGACCCCAGCTGGAAACTACCCTTCACTTACCACCACTTTCTCCTGGTGTCATGCTCCCTCCTGGCTGGTTGTGACAGTCTGGAGCCAGCCTGGGGTGTTGGCACACATTCTGAGTTTGTGCACTTAAAACCATTTTAAAGTTTACAGGTGAGCTGGGGTGTGGCTCAGTGATAGAACACTCACTTAGCATGTGTGAGGCCCTGGGTTCAATTCTCAGCATCACATAAAATAAAGGTCCATTGACAACTAAAAAAAATTTTAAAAAATTAAAAGGAAAAAATAAAGTTCAAAGGTGACCTACTTTTTTTTTTTTCAAAGCAAGTCTGCTTAATTTATTTGTGATGAAAGGCAAATTGGAACTTACTGTATAAGATTCGCCTTCTACTCTTCAATGCAAATCCTCAGTCCAACACCTAGCTCTCAAGGACTGACCTTCCTTTCCTCTGGGATCCTGTGCCTGTCTCCCCGTAAGCTGGCACTGTACCTTTCCGACAGGCATTTGAAGTTCACGTTGCTGTTGGCACTTAGCCCCACAGACTCACTGATTTCTTAAAAATTCTGAAATGCCCATCTTTACAGACATTTAAACAAATATGAAATCATTATGAACATTATACAACATAGAAAAGTATAATGAAGAAAAGTAATCTTCAGTGTCACTTAGATATAAATGTAAAAAACTTGACATATTCACATCCATTCTTTCTGTGCACATATGCATATGATCATCATCATCTTTCTATTTCACTTAATGTTAAATCAAGGCTGAACATTTTTCTATTTTATTAAGTATTATTTGAGAGCATCATTGTTAATGGCAATGTAATATTTCAGTCCATCGCTGTTCCATAATTCATTAGATCATCTCCTTGTTATCAGATGTTTAGGTTTCTAGCCTTCCTGCTGTAGAAACACTGTGATGCCCCTGTTTGTCTTTCTGTTGGGGTATCCCCTTGGGGTTGGACATCCTGAACAAAACCTTTGGATTTTCTAATATCTCTTCTCCTACTCATGCATGCAATGATTGCCTACATAGAATACACATGCAGAAATCTTGAGGACCTGGCAGGTGAGTCAGCACACATCCCTGTCCCCAGGAAGCCCAGGACTGCCGGGGACTGTGGAGGTCTGCATATTACCCCTCTCCTTTCCTTATTAGCTGTGGAATGCCAGGGGCCACTCAGACAGTCTTTCTGTGCACTCTGCTGAGTGCACATGTTTGTTGCAAACCTTTGGCAGTTGGTAGATGGAAAGGTCTCTTATTTAAAAAAAAAAAAAAAAAAAAAAAGCTTTATTTTAAAAAATATTTTTTTAAAGAGAGAGAGAGAGAGAGAGAGAGAGAGAGAATTTTTTTTAATATTTATTTTTTAGTTTTCGGTGGACACAACATCTTTGTTTGTATGTGGTGCTGAGGATCGAACCTGGGCCACACACATGCCAGGTGAGCACGCTACCACTTGAGCCATATCCCCAGCCCATACAAAAAATATATTTTTTCAATATTTATTTTTTAGTTGTTTTGGACACAATACTTTTATTTATTTATTTTTATGTGGTGCTGAGGATTGAACCCAGGGCCCCGCACGTGCTAGGTAAGCGCTCTACTGTTGAGCCAGAACTGCAACTCCCCCCAAAAAACTTTTTCAATATTTGAATGCTACTAGTTTTCATTTTTGGCTGTTTTATCTAAGTGGGTCACCTTATGCCATTTGTCCATGTTTTCACTGAGCAATCCTATTGTCTTGTTTGTAAGTGGTCTTTATAATAAATACATTAGCTGTTGTTAAGTACATTTACCACAATATTTTCTAAGATCATTATTGTCTTTACGCTCTGTTTGTGAGTTTTTGAATTAAAACATATGGCAAGCTCATCTCTGGATCTTTCTTCTTTGAACTTCTGCTTAAAGGGCATTCCCCTTAGTTTGACTTTTACATTCAGCTTTCTACCAGCATTGAAGGATGTTGTGGGGAAAGGATCCATCTTGACGAGACCTCCTGATTCTGACAGGCTCTGAGGTGTGGTTTGCACCCAATAGCTGGTGTCTGCCTGTCTTGGTGTGCTATGGGTGAGCTTGAGTGCAAGTGGACAGAAAAGGTGTAGAACCTCCTCCCTGCTCAGGATGTCCCTGCGCCCTGTAAAATCAGGCCCTCTCCTTCCTGGCTCCAGGGATCATCGATCTGCTTTCCATTGCTAAGTGTTTCCTTTCTAGAAATCTAATAAAAATGAGCTGTGGCAAATGGGCGCATAAACAGATGTGGTCTTTTGAATCTGCCTTCTTTCATTCAGCCCAACATTTTTGCGATTCCTCACGTGGTGGTGTGGTAGTAGTCTGGTTCTGTCGATCGCTGAGCAGTACCCTGTGGGTCATGTGAAGGTAGCACAGGGTCTGTCCATTCACCACGTCATGAGAACTTGGGTCATTTCTGGCCGTGCTGAGCCAGGCTGCCGTGGTGTTTTCCTCTCTCAGGTAGACTCCTAGGACGGAACTGCTGATTGCAAAGTGTGGATTTACTTTTAGAGAATCTGCAAAGCTGTGTTCTCAAGTGGCTTTCCCATTTTCTTTCTTTCTTTCTTTTTTAAACAATACCTTTATTTTATTTATTTATTTATTTTTATGTGGTGCTGAGGATCTAACCCAGGGCCTCACGCGTGCTAGGTGAGTGCTCTACCACTGAGCCTCAGCCCTGTCCCCAGGCTTTCCCATTTTCCATTCCTACTTCCAGGTCTAGAGACGCCTTTATTCCTCATCTTCTGAGTTTTGCGAGCTGGTTGTTCCTTGATTCTTTTGCTGGACAGCTGCCTAAGGTTGTGAAGGCCCGAGGCTGTAGCTCAGCAGAGCATCATCTAGGAATGGAGAGTGACCTCTGACTATCCAGGAAGGTCTGAAAGTCACCGAGTCAGAAACCAAGGAGGGAGTGCTATTCACCGGGAGGAGGCGCAGCGGGTCCCTGGGCTTCTGCTGCACTGTGTACCACAGAATGTGTCCCTGGGCCTTGTCGGCCGAGCCAATGATTGGGGGGAGTCTGTCACCTTGTTCTTGTTAGCACATGGTGTGAGGGATCCTGCGTCCCTGTGATGGTGTTCTGCTCTGAGAGCAGCGAGGCCGGGTGGTCAGGAAGTCGTTCTGTATCATTTTATGGAGGAAAAACATTTTCAAGGACAGTTGATTGGAGGCCTTTGAAACTTTTAGAAATAATTTAGAGAGTATCCTTTTGGCAACTTTATCTTTCTTGTCCTTTTTTTCTTTTATTTTAATATAACTTTATTTTATCTACTTATTTATTCTTATGTGGTGCTGAGGATCGAACCCAGGGCCTTGCACGTGTGAGGTGAGCGCTCTACCACTGAGCCACAACCCCAGACCCATACTTCCTGTCCTTTTAGCCTCACTGTTAGATTTATGTAGATGGTCTGACCTGGAAAAAGGGAAACTAAGGTGGAGATCACTCTGTGTGATTGGAAATGCCCAACTATTAAAAAACAGGTGGAGATGAATAAAGAAAGGCTGGCTGCTGAGTTGTCAGTAGTGGTAATGCTGTGATTCAGATGTGTTGAGTCTCCCTGCAGCATGGTCCCGGGACGGGGAAGAGCTGGTCCTGTAGTGTGTGCCCTGGTCTCTGCTCCTGGGTTCCTCTGTTGAGTGTGTGCAGGCACAGAGAGAACAAGTGGAACCCTTTGCCTTGGGGAGATGGTGGCCATTAGGGAGAAGGTCCAAAGCAGACTAAGCAGTCATGTCACAGGAGGGCAGGGTATCTGCTCCAAGGTGCACCGGGTCTGTCTTGGGATTTGAACCCCGAGCACCATATGGTTTATATTATGAGCTTTGTTCTCAGTCTTTGGCCTTTAACATTAGGTGAGCCCTAGCGTTCCTCTTTGTCTTCCCCTCTTTTATAAGAAAAGGACCTGAAATTGGGAGTGTAGGGACATACTTTTTAGTCCTCAGGGCTGGGATTGTGTCTTGTCTTTGCTTGTCTGCATTACTGGGCACAGTGCCTGGTCCATAGATGGCGCTAATATTTCCTCGGGTTGTTCTTTCACTGACATCCACAGTGATTTAGTCACATTACCATGAATTCACTTAGGCTGAAGTACAGCGTAATATCATTAGAGCAGGAGTCCCAAGATCACCCCTGGATGCTTGATTTTCTAGGGGGCTCACAGCTATGATTTACCATGATGAAAGACACCTGGGGCCTCGTCCAGAGGAAACCCCATGAAGTACAGGGTGGGTGCTCTTTGGGTGGAGGTGCCCAGGATGCCCTTAGTTACCCCAGCAACAAATTCTGAGAACACGGGTGGACTGTGGCCTACCAGGGAAGCTCGTTAGCAGTTGAGCACCCCGGGTTTTTTCTCGGGGCTGGTCACGTAGGCACCCCCTGCCTAGCACTTGCTGAAGTTCTGGGTCCTAGAAGACAGCAGGTGCACATCACACGTTGTGCCGCTGGGTGAGCAGTTCAGGGAGAGGGAGCCACTCTGAACTTCTAGGGCACGGTGGAGACTTCTGAAGTGTGTTTCATAGACACCTGCCCAAGACTGGCCTTTAAGACTCTAAGCAGGGGCTGGGGATGTGGCTCAAGCGGTAGCGCGCTTGCCTGGCATGCATGTGGCCCGGGTTCGATCCTCAGCACCACATACAAACAAAGATGTTGTGTCCGCTGAAGACTAAACAAAATAAATAATAAATATTAAAAAAAAAAAAAAAAAAAAAGACTCTAAGTAGAGCACCTGGGCCTGCCCGGGGGGGCCTCTTTCCTGTCTGCGATAGACTGTGGTCTTGCAGAGGGATTTCTGGGCGATCCAGGTTCATCCTTCCAAGAGTAGGGGACATTTTAGGGGTGTTTGAGCACAGCAGCTGTTCCTTGGCTAGGGAGAGGGGTTAAGCAAACCTACCTGGGGTCTTTTTGGTGGTTTTGTTTCAAAGAAGCTTTTTGGTGGTTACCTAGAATCCTTCTTGCCTGGTTTTAAGACTTAATGAAAAATTTCCCATTTTAGAGAGGCTCTGGGATTTAGTTAAAATGTAGTTAGCCAGTCATTTCTTCCATTTCTGTCTAGAGAGCTATGGTACCATTTTCTTTCCCCCTTATTTGACTTCATTTTAAAGTTTTATTTTACTTTGATGGGCTCAAAAGTCTTTTCTGAGTGACTTCTTAAATTGGTATGCTCAGAAAGACTCTTTTCTTGAATGAAAAAAAAATTGTTGTTTTAGATTTAAAAAATGCCAGTTGTGTTCTTTGTTAGATTCCAAGGCTGTTGCAACAGGCTATCCCAATTGGGTGGTGTAAAGCACAGAAGCTGGGGAACACTGCCCCCCCCCCCAAGGTGTCTGCAGAGGGCAGTTCCTTCCCATCTGTGTTGGGTCTCCCTGGAGCCCAGCTTCCTGTGGCTCCGCTCCAGGCTCTGTCTCTGTCACCGTGTCCCTCTTGTGTGTGTCTGTGTTTTTCAGATCGTGTAAAACATGTAACACGAGATCTTAATGGATTTCCTGCATCACAGCGTTGTCAGGCGCACACGTGCATTTGTGTTTTATAGGTTTACAACTGCTCTGCATACGTTTTCATCCTGATGACTGAAATTCTGCACCCTTTTCCCCTCCCCCAGCTCCTGGCAACTCCCATTCTACTTTGTGTCTTTTTTTTGTCTGTGGTACTGGGGATTGAACACAGGGCATCCTGCATGCTAGGCAAGTGCTCCACCCCAGAACACCAGCCCTTTAAATTCCCTCCTGCCTCAGCCTCTCAAGATGCTGGCATTATAGGCTTGCACCACACCTTTGTGTGCATCCTTGCATTCAGCATCCACATGGGTAATCTAGATTGTTTTCATCTCAAGATCCTTCTGCAAGATTCTTATTCATATATATGGTCATATTCACAGGTTCCAGGAGTTAGGATGGGGATGAAGCTTTTTGATTATAGTCATGGAAAATGTATTAATGCATATACCTTTCTGTACCATGAATAATAAAGTCCTTTGTCTTCTACCCAAGAAGACACAAGCCTCTTCTGCCAGCACCCATGAAATAATAGCATTTTAATTAGTAGCTTGCAAGGAGGATACAATCTCAGGCAAATACTAACATGTTCAGAAAAAAAAAAAAAATCTAGGTAGGTTGAATTCTCACAAAGTTACTTTATTAAATAGCAGATTTTAAAATGTGAAATCTTACAAATACTCTTCTCAAAAGCCTATCATTTGACTGTGGCTGTAGCTTGGTGGTAGAGCACTTGCCTAGCACATGTGAGGCCCTAGGTTTGATTCTTAGCACACATAAAAACAAACAAATAGAATAATTTTTTTTTTTTTTTACGTCTATCATTGCTGGGTAAGGTGGTATACAACTGTACTCCCAGTTGTCTTAGGAGGCTGAGGTAGGTGAATCACAAGTTTGAAGCCAGCCTCAGCAACTTGGTAAGGCTCTCTATGCAACTTAGCGAGACCCTGTCTCAAAGTAAAAAGGACTGGGGATATAGCCCAGAGGTAAACTACCTCTGAGTTCAATCCCCAACACCCAAAAAACAAAACAAAAAAGAGTCTATGTTCTTTTTTAATCTATTATTATTATTATTATTAGTGTGTGTGTGTGTGTGTGTGTGTGTGTGGTGCTGGGAATTGAACCCAGGGCCTTGTGCCTGCGAGGCAAGCACTCTACCAACTGAATTAAGTCCTCAACCTATCTTTATTATTTTTATGTGATGCTGAGGATCGAACTTAGTGCCTCACATGTGCTAGGCAAGTGCTGTACCACTGAGCTACAGCCTCAGTCCAAAAGTCTATATTCTATTTCTCTATTTTATAAATTATCCCTTATTTCAGGTATGTTAGTTAAGGTAATGCTTACTAGATGCTATAATGGATAACTCCCAGCTCTCTTTCTGGTTCTTGCCTTGTCCTTTGTGGGCATTTTGGGCTGGAAGTCTTTCCTGGGTTGCTTTTTCACTATCCTGATCTCATGACTCCTTGGGTTTCCTAGTGTTTTTTGTTTTTTTTTTAATATTTATTTTTTTAGTTGTAGTTGGGCACAATATCTTTTTTTTTTAACTTTTTTTTTTTTTTTTTAACACAATGCCTTTATTTTTATGTGGTGCTGAGGATCGAACCCAGGTCCTGCCCGTGCTAGGGGAGCACTCTACCACTGAGCCACAATCCCAGCCTGGGCACAATATCTTTACTTAATTTATTTATTTATATGTGGTGCCGAGGATCAAACCCAGTGCCCTGCATTTGCTAGGCGAGCGCTCTACTGCTGAGCCACAACCCCAGCCCAGAAGGTATTGTTTTTATTAGAAAAAATTTTAAGCATGTCAGAGTAGAGAGAGTAATATCAGAGCTCTAAAACATATCCTTTACCTCATTCCAACAGTTATCACCATTTTGTAACTTTTACCACCACTTTTCTTTTCTGGACTATTTTCTTTAGTTCTTCTTGTTGATTAAAAAGAAATAGTGCTCTCATAAAAAATAACATTGTGGAAATTATCTGACTTAGGAAAGGAGACACCTATAACCTTACCTGTCAGAAAGAGCCCTGTGTGCCCGCATGTGGGCTCATGCGAGGTGTGTGTCTTCAAGGATGTCTTTTTTTTATTGTGATGCTGGGGATTGAACCCAGGGCCTTGTGTATGCAAGGCAGGCACTCTACCAACTGAGCTATATACCCAGCCCAAGGATGTAATCTTTAAGGATCTTTCTGTATCAGTCTTAAATATAGATAGTGTATTCCATTATATGGATTACAACATGATTAGCCGGGTTCAGTAGTGCATACCTATAATCCCAATGACTGGGGAGGATGAGGCAAGTTCAGAGCCAGCCTCAGCAACTTAGTGAGGCCATAGGCAACTTAGAGAGACCCTGTCTCTAAATAAAATACAAAAAAGGCTGGGGATATAGCTCAGGATTAAATGCCCCTGGTTCAGTCCCCAGTACCAGTCATCATCATTATCATCATCATCATCGTCATCATCATCTAGTTCCCCGTGGGGGTATTTTTGGTTTTTCAGTTTTTCCCTATTAAGTACTGCTACACTAAAAAAGGAATATGTAAATAAAATTTAAAAATAATGCTGCACTAACAACCTCCTACATTTTTTAATATGGTATGTTTTAGAATTGTCGGTTCAGATATGTACATCTTTTTAAAAATAATAACTTCATTTTATTTATTTACTTATTTTTACATGGTGCCAAGGATGGAACCCAGTGCCTCACATGTGCTCGGCAAGTGCTGTACCACAATCAGCCCTAGCATATGCACATCTTAAAAAGATTTATAGATATTGTCAAATTGTCCTCCCAAATGAGTATACCGATTTATGCCTTCAGCAGTGGATGGGAGTGCACAGATTTTTTTTTTTTTTAAGTGGTTCTGGGACTTGGACCCAAGGGTACTCTACCCTGATCTACTTCCTTTTTTATTTTATTTTTATGTGGTGCTGAGGATCGAACCCAGTGCCTCACGCATAGCAGCTGAGTTCTGTACCACTGAGCCCCCGCCCCAGCCCCTTGAGCTGTATCTTGAGCCCTTTTTATTTTTTTTATGTTTTATTCAGAGACAGGGTCTCACAAAGTTGCTGAGGCAGTTCCACCATGCGACCAGCGCACTGGTTTCATTAAAGAGGTTCTTGGCATAAAAGTTAGCTAGTGAGATCAAAATAAAACACACAGACTCAATTACCTTTTTATATGACCAGGTCCCAGACGGCTCTCACCTCTCTGGCTGACACCTCGAACCGCCCGGCAGGGCAGCAAGGATTACTCAGGGCTAGCGGGAGAGAGAGAGAGAGCACGCCAGGGAGCGGCCTTTTATTGGGGAACAAGAAATTCAGGGGAGAATTCCATCCAATGAAGGTGGGGGGGGGCAGCACTCCAAGGTCAGGGTCAGTGATTGGCCTCAGGGTCAGTGGTCAGTCACACCCCCACACGGACAGGAGAGGGTGGGGAAAGCTCCGACACAGTTTAGCCAGAGCGCCTCACACCCAATCCGGGAGTTGCCCAATCACGTGTGAGAATGGCTTCCCACAGACAGGGTCTCACAAAGTTGCTGAGGTGGGCCTCGACCTTAACAGCCTTCCTGCTTCCACCTCCTGAGGCGCCGAGGTTACAGGCATGCACCACCGTGCCCACCTAGAGCAGCATGGCTTTACAGTCTACTTTGTCCTGGTGCAGACAGGGCCCGGAGGTCAAGGGCTCTCTTAGTCCAGGCTTGTTTCTGCAGCAATGCAACTGAAACTCCTGATGGTTGACTTCTGGTCACTTCCTCCTCCTGGGTCTCTTCCAGACCTGACTCTAGCCCGCCTGATTTCTTCATGGCCTTGCTTTTGTGTTTCTGGGTCTCAGTTCACAGGAGCTTCTTGGGAGCTCTCTGAACCAGATGCCCAAAGACAGTGGGAGTGGGCGCAGTAATTGTCTTCCTGCTGCCTTGCTCCTGGTTAGCCTTTCTTTCCCCGGCAGTAGTGGGCATGGAAACCAGGGCCTTGTGCACACTGGCAAGCCGCTACTCCTGAACACAGCACATCCCTGAGGCTGGGTTATTTGATCCTCTGAGAGGTGCACAGACTGCTCTCTGCCAAGGTTTTCTGCAGTCTTGTTCTCCTGTTATTTGGGATGTAGAAACATTTGCAACCCAGTGGGGACTTCTGCACTCAGGGCTTTCTCATTCCTTCCATTTCTCCTTGAGAAGTTGTAGTTCTTGCCTGTGCCATCCTTTTCTTGGAATCCTGTGTGGAGGCAGTCAGTAGAATCCTTCTCTGACTCTTCCCACCCCCCTGGGCCAGAGGCTGCAGCGGGCGGTGGATCATTGGCATCGTCATGGGCTCCCAGCTCTGCAGAATTCCTGCCTGTGCTCTGCCTCCTGACTGCAAAGCCAGGGCCACAGAAGCTCAGGTTGTCTTCACAGCCGACCCCACTTCAAGGGACTCATTTGATGTCAGAGGTCGTTCAGGAAAGCAGAAACTACTGTGGGTATTTCCAGCAGGAAGTTGTTTAGCATAGTGAATCAGAGGATTACAAAACCATGAGTAGGGTGGGGGGTGATGGTGGTAGCATCAAAGCCAGAAGGAGCTGCTGGCAGCTTTCAGAAAATTAGGACTTGTGCTTATTACACAAAACTGCTGCAGATGAGCTGTGCGCTCCCTAGGACCAGGGAGGGTGAAATTCAGAAGAATGCTCAGTGGTGCTGGTGATGTGATCCTGCCACTCCACTGAACAGCCCCAGCTGGCATCACCTCACTGCTTTCCGAGTCTTACGGGGTAGTGGTGCTTCTTGTCACTGGGGCTGTGGCTCCTGTCATTCAAGGGAGAGCAAGATGTCACTAGCACCCAGCCTGCTTCCCTGCTGGGAGGGCAGCACAATCTTGCTGGCCACGGATCTGACCCTCAGCATGGTGCTGTTAAGTTACATGATGATAGTGTGCAGCGTGGAAGTGAATATAAAAATCTGTGCATAAATAAAATTTTGTCTTTATAATTACTTTACTTACAGACTATAAAGCAATTGGCAAAATAGGAGAGGGAACATTTTCTGAAGTCATGAAGATGCAGAGCCTGAGAGATGGAAACTACTATGCGTGTAAGCAAATGAAACAGCACTTTGAAAGGTAGGTGTCCGAGACAGCCGCCACCCAGTGCTGGCGCAGCCTTGAGTTTAGGGCAGTCTCTGTCCTGGGAAAACTGTTCATTTAGTTGTAAATAAGTACTCCAATCCCTTGGGCATTGGGGGTCATGGGCTGAAGAGCTGCTTACGATGCTGGCATTTCCTCTTGTCCAGGCTTACAATGATGTCAGTGATGAATGGTGTGAGATTTTAAGTTGTAAAGGCATGACTCACTCAAAGAGTTGTATGTGTGTAGGGGTCTTACAAATCAGACCTTCGTCCAGGTGCATTAGAGGTGCTTGCAGTTTAATTACTTGTGAAGCATGTGGACATGATGAGGAATGATTTCCAGGTAGGGATAGAGGAACTTCTTTCCTGGGTGACCTCAGCTGCCCGTCCGTGGGGAGGAACTGTGGTTCATGCTCACGCCTGTGGGGGACGGCCCTGGCTTTTTCTTTCAGAGCAGACTCTGATGGTCTCAAGAGTTGGCCAGCTTCTCAACATACACTACACCAACAAGCCAAAAATGGATGCCATTAGGAAACTGTCTGAACGAGGAAGTGAGTGCTGGCTTCATTGTAACATGAAACTTTTCAATAAAAAGTCTGAGGCCAGTAATTTATGTCTCTAAATAGCCAAAGCCAAAGAATTTTGAAAGCATAATTATTTCACTGTATTGATGCACAGCCTTCCGCAGAGTTTTAGGGTATAGACCTTGATTTCAGACTCTAAGTATGAAAAGTCATTTCTCAGGTCAGAAGAGGAGTGTTGTTGCCAGTTCATCTCACTAGAGAGGGTTGAGAGTAGCACTTCATCCTCGTGACATCTCGTCCAGGTAGCTGTCATCCTTGCTTTGCACAGGAGGGGAAGTGCCCTTACCTTGTCACTAGCTCTGCACCTCTGGGTTTGAATTCACTTTTCACCAAAGCCAAATCCTGGTTCTTTACTGCCCAGACCACATGGTGGTTCACCTACCACTTCCAAGACTCAAGGTCTTCTGCTTTGCCTTTCCTGGGACCTCTTCCTCTACATATTCCACACTCTCTGTCCCCAACCCCCCATTCCATCCATCTTTACCTTCAGACTACCAAAGACAGAGAATTAGATGCACGGTATGCTGACGACCCAGCATGGAGAGAGCGGAGAGCAGCTTCCTCCGCAGGCACCCTGTGAGCCCCCGCCCCAGCAGCCAGCACTGGACTTTGAGCAGCAGGGGTGGCACCTTTGCCCCCCACCCCAAGGACTGAGGACTGGATCCTTTCAGGTTCTCACTGTGGGTTTCAGGGAGAGAGAACTTGAAGGTGACCACGGGTGTGCTGCTGCTGTCATTTTGGTGAAGAGGTAAGCGTACACAGTGGGTGGATGCTGAGCCCCAGAGTTTTGCACTCACAGCAGTGCTGTGAGGAGACCACACTTGGTCACACAGGTGCCCATGGGAAGAGGGATACAGAAAGGTTTCTGGTGAAGAAGGTTGGCGAGTTCTGAGAGCAGACCTTTGCTAATCCTGTTACCTCCAGAATAACGACCTCCAATCACCATAGCCAGATTAAGTTTCTACCCTCTTAAAGCCTCACAGTGGGTGTTCAGTTCAGTGTCTGTAATATGAAGTGTCACAGTGGCTGGTGTTTTGTGCTATTTGGATGCACAGGCTCAGTCACGTGACCCAGTGCTGAGTTTTAGTTTCAACAGGCATTTATTAACGTGCCTTAGGACCTGCCAAAGCTGTGTAGTCCAAACCCAAGGAGAACTGGACATTGGATTTCATTTTGTGAGTTCTGATTTGCTCTTTATATATGTCTTAAAAACCCTAGGATGGGTCTGAGACTGTGGCTCAGTGGCAGAGCACTTGCCTAGCAGGGTGAGGCACTGGGTTTGATCCTTAGCACCACATAAAAAGGCATGCTGTCCATTCACAACTACAAAAATAAATAAATAAATAAATAAACCAACCAACCTACCAGCCATCCCACCCTGGGACACAGGAATCCCCTCACGGTTGGTCTGCTGTGGCCAAGGGAAGCGTTCTTTTGATATGACCTATCCTCTTTTCTTTCTTTTAGTATTTGTTGGCGCTACGAGGCTTTCTGTGCTCCTTTTATACTTTCCTTGCTCCAGCCCTAGAACCTGCCATTTCTCTAAGGAGCCCTGATTCCTTTCATTGGAGGAAGGTATTTAGAAACTAAGATCTGGACACTGGGTGTCCTAGTACTGGGTGCTGATGCTTCCAGGGCTCTTGGCAAATAGTGCTGGTGGTGCCAACCCATCACACCCGTGCCTGGCTCTCCTTCCCATCTCTATTCAAGTACCTATGAGAGCATACCCATAAAATAAATAAATGGGATGAAGAAATGATTCTTTCTCATAGAAGAATTTCACTTAATACATGTAGGGGGATAAGGGAAATAGGGAACCATCATTAGAATGCACATGTAATAATTTTTGCAGTCAGAAATCATTTCTGGGGGAAACTTAAAAGTCATTTCTGACTATAGAAATAATTACGAGTTCATTATTACATGTTTATTGTTATATGTTAAATTATTACAGGCTGATGCATGCTAAATTAATGGGTGAAACTATGAAGAGAAATAGGATTTCTATATAGCCCTAAAATATTTCCTCCTAGATACTTTATTTTTAAAATTTCATTTATTTTTAAGCTCATACACAAAACATAGAAATTATAAATATTAATGGGGTGTCATGTAATGTTTTGATACATGTATACATTGTATAATTTTTTAAATTTATTTTTTAAAATTTTTATTTATTTATTTATTTTTGGTACTTGGGATTGAACCCAGGGCACTTAACTATTGAGCTATATCATGAGCCCATTTTTTGTATTTAGAGACAGGCCTCGCTAAGTTGCTGAGGCTTTGAATTCATGATCCTCCTGCCTCAGCTTTCTGAGCCGCTGGGATTACAGATGTATACCACCACGCCTGGCACATCATGTAATGTTTAAATCAGGTTAAATATATCTGTTTCCTCATATATTTGTCATTTCTTTATGGTAAAAACTTTCCAAATATTAATTTTTAAAAAATATATTTTAATACATTTTATTTATTTATTTTTATGTGGTGCTGAGGATCAAACCCAGCGCCTCACATGTGCTAGGTGAGCGCTCTACCACTGAGCCACAACCCCAGCCCTCCAGATATTAATTGTAATTACTCTGATTGCCATCAATAATAAATACTAGCTAGTGTTGATTAATTACTGTGGAAGTTCTGACAGATCCTCTTATTGTTTGGTATCCCTTCCTCCAGGAGGTAGGGCTTCCTTTCTTCCTCTTGAGTGTTGATTGGACTTAGTGATTTGCTTCTAAAGAATAGAAGGGACAGGGGCTGGGGATGTGGCTCAAGCGGTAGCGCGCTCACCTGGCATGCGTGCGGCCCGGGTTCGATCCTTAGCACTACATACAAACAAAGATGTTGTGTCCGCCGAGAACTAAAAAATAAATATTAAAAAATTCTCTCTCTCTCTCTCTCTCTCTCTCCCACTCTCTCTTGAAAAAAAAGAAATAAATAAAATACAATTAAAAAAAAAAGAAAGAAAGAAAGAAGAGAAGGGACAAACAATGGCATTACAGTTAGAAACCTGGCAGGTCCCACTGTGGCTAAATGGTCCAGGTCACCGTCAGTGGTGAGACAGGGACACAGTGGACCAGGATGGACAGGCTGTGCCACCTCGATGCTGGCTCCCCAAAGCCATAATCCCAATGTAACCCTGAGAGCACAGCAGGGGAGTCCAGATTGGGGGACATTCCACAAAACACCTTCCTAGCCCAAGGCTGTCATGGCAGTGAAAAACAAAGACTGAGGAACTATTGCAGATTGGAGATGACTCACGGGGGACATGATAACTTCACTGCAGGTGGCATCCTAGATCCTGGAAGAGAAAAGACATTAGTGGAAAAACATGGGATACCTCAAGTTTAAGTAATAGTTGTACCAGTGTCAGTTTTTTAGTTTTGATAAATGTTATACAAATTGGGTAGACTCCATATTTACACCTCTTCTGAAAGTCTAAAATAATTTCAACATAAAAGGTAAAAAATAAGACAGAACAAGCAAACAAAAATAAATAAATAAATAAATACAGAAGCCAGGCCCAGTGGTGCACACCAGTTATACCAGTTACTCAGGAGGCGGAGGCAGGAGGATTGCAAGTTCGAGACCAGCCTGGACAAGTAGCAAGACCCTATTTCAAAATAAAAGATTTAAAGAACTGGGGGCGGGGCTGGGGATGTGGCTCAAGCAGTAGCGCGCTCGCCTGGCATGCGAGGGGCGCTGGGTTCGATCCTCAGCACCACATAAAATAAAATAAAGATGTTGTGTCCACCTAAAACTAAAAAATAAGTATCAAAAAAAAAAAAAAAAAAGGACTGGGATGCAGCTCAGTGGGGAAGACCCCCAGTACCACAAAATAGCAAAACAACAATCAAGACAAGTACAGGAGATCTGGTACTACTCATTGATCATGAACTTCTGTTCTTAAAAGTGTTGCTGTTAATTCTGATTTATATGGGAAAAAGAATTGTTAGTTTCTTCTGCTTTTGGTGTCATCTCTAAGGATGAGATTGCTAATAATTTGTAGTTTTTGGATGTTCCAGTGTAACTGATACTGGTCCAAGTATAATGCTGTTTCTTTGTTTCTTGTGGTGCTGGGGGTGGAACCCAGGGTTTCCTGCCTGCTAGGCAAGCAACATACCCCTAAGCCATACACTGTAGCCCTTGTTCTTGTTTTCAGACATGAAAATAATACTTCTGGCTTTTACATGGGAGTATCTTTCTGTAGTATTCTGTCATCATTATCAAAGAAGTTGTCTTGTTTACTTAAAGAGCAATATCAAAGTTGATTTTGGGTGCCCTTAGCCATCCGTTTCTGTTCTACTTCTCATTGTCTAAGTGAGTCCTCAAAGTCATGTTGCACAGTTGCTTGGGTGGTTTGGGAAAGGTGAAGCATTGGCAGAAGAAGATCACACTATGTCACTCATGCAGGATGATGTTGGCATTCAAAGCCTCTGCCCCCTGACCCCTCCAACTTTACTTCCACTCCTTTCCTCCTACTTGGAATTGAAATTGATGGCTTTTGGGGCTGGGGATGTGGCTTAAGTGGTAGTGCGCTCACCTGGCATTCGTGAGGCACTGGGTTCGATTCTCAAGCACCACGTAAAAATAAAATAAAGATATTGTGTCCACCTAAAAAACTAAATATTAAAAAAAAGAAATTGATGGCTTTTGCAAATATCTTTCTAATATGAAGTTCAAGTAAAGTAAGATAACCAAAGAACACCTTGGTACTGTCTGGGGCAGGGCCTGGCAACTCTGGAGACTGTTTCTCCATGTTCCTCAGAGGTGAGGCTAGCTCCTGGGCTCTAGCCTGCAGGAAGACCAAGTCCCCCTCATTTTTCTTTGTTGTCTTCACTATTTTCTCCCACCTGTAATCCCCAAAAGTATCCAGTTAAGTAGAGGCTGCCTTTGGCAATGATTTTATTCTGTATTTTGCCTGTAGAAATATTTTTAAGACCCTTACTCATGGTCTTGTTGGGGTCTCTCCTCATGCCCTGAAGCAGAAGGCTCAGTAATGAGCTAAGTCTGGCCGGCAGAGGCTCCCACTTAAAAGCAGAACCGGAAGCCCCTCTGCTCGTAGGCTTTTAGTTTTGTGACCTTGCACAGCTCTTCATTTTTCTGTGCCCTCGTTTCCTTCCTTATACAGGAGGGACAACACGGCATCCACCTCCTAAGGTCGTTGTGGGGTCTAGTGAAATCATGCAGGGGCACACTCGTGGTGCCTGTAGGCAACAGCCCCGAGGCTTGCCATATGAACCAGCTCTTCCTTGGCAGGTAAGGCAGGGTCCAAGGGCTTGGAGATGATTTTGGAAATTGAAGAGAGATGATACTAGCAAAAATAGTGAAGCTCATGGCAGGGACTCACTGACATCTGGTGCCAGGAACAGCACCAGGTGACTTGTGTGTCAATGCCATTTAATCTCACTTCGACCCTCGACCCTGGAAGCAAGATGCCAATGTGGCCATCTTTTGGATCAGAGACCATGCCTTCGGCCCCCACCCACTTGGCACTGTGCATTCGGGAGCTTCCGCCCATGTCTACTCACTAAGTGGCCTCCATGTTCCTTTTTAGGAACATAAAAAGCTACTTTGTAAGGAAGAAATAGAAACAAAGGCAAGAAATTCATGAGTTACTTTAGATAGGTTTTCTGCTACTTAAAAATAAAGTATGGAAAATCTCAAACAAATACAAAGTAAAGAGTAATGAACCCTACCTAGCAGCAGGATGGAAACCCTGCTGTTTTAATTTAGTCTGTGCCTCTGCACAGTCCCCTTCTCCTACCTGGTCAGTATGTATGCCTTAGTGTGGTTTGGGCTGCTAAAATAAAGGACCACAGACTGGTGGATCAAAGAGCAGATGTCTGTTTCTCAGTTCTGGAGCCTGGAAGTCCAAGATCCAGGTGCTGGCAGATCTGGTGTCTGGTGGGAGGGCCTGCTTACAGATTTTCTCAGGGTCATCTTGTGCCCTCAGAGAGCAGAGAGGGGAGCCAAGCTTCTATAGCCTCAGGTCACAGGGCTACCTCCTCATACCTAAGTCTCCTGTCCCAGGAACACCCAACAAGCGTTAGGGTTCCCTGATATGAAATTTGGGGGATACAAACATGAGATTCATAATATTATACAGATTTGGTTTGGTTGGTTGGTTTGTTTTGCTGGGGATCAAACCCAGCGTCTGGCACATGCTTAGCAAGCACTGAATTGCTTTGCTGCTTGGCTGTACCCTTGGCCCCAACTGTCTTTTTTCTAAGGTAAACTTGCATATATAAAGGGCGAATAGCTTACCTGTACAGTTTTGGCAAACAGACATTCCCATGTGATTAATGTCACCCTAAAAAATTTCTTTCTTTCTTTCTTTTTTGAATATTTTTAGTTGTAGGTGGACACAATACCTTTATTTCATTTATTTTTCTGTGGTGCTGAGGGTGAAACCCAGTGCCTGACACATGCTAGGCCAGCACTCACCACTGAACTACAGCCCTGGCCCCACCCTCGAAAATTCCTTCCCATCTCTTTTCAGTCTCCCACTCCCTTCCCAGACGGCCACGGCTGTTTTCTTTACTCCCTCCTAGAATCTCAGACTACGTGAAATCTCACATCTGTGTTCTCATGCCCAGTTCCATTGGCGCAGCAGAGTTGTCATGGTTATCTTAACAGGTTTGTCCCTTTTTTTGCAGGGGGTGGGTACTGGGGATTGAACTCAGGGCACTTGACCCCTGAGCCACTCCTCAACCCTATTTGTATTTTATTTAGAGACAGGGTCTCACTGAGTCGCTTAGCGCCTTGCTTTTTTGCTGAGTTTGGCTTTGAACTCTTGATCCTCCTGCGGCGACCCAAGCTGCTGGGATTGCAGGCATGAACCACGGAGTCCAGCAGATGTTTGTCCCTTTTTTAATGCTGAGTAGTATTTGTTCCAGTCTGTGACTACATACAGTTTATCTGTTCTGTCAGAGGGGTTGTTTTCTGTTGTGGCCAACCGTGAATAAAGCTGCCATGAAAGTCCTAAGACTTCTGGATATGTATTTTCTTTTTTCCTACTTAATTATTTACAAATGCAATCACTGGATCAAAGGTGGGCAAACATTAACTTTATAAGAAACTGAGGCTAGGCCTTTTCCAAAGTCATTGTAGCTTTGGATTCCCGCCGGCAAAGAATAAGTTCCAAATGCTTCACATCCTCAGCCAGCATTTGGTGTTAGGAGCATTTTTTTTTTCCTTTTTTAATTAAAAAAACATTTTTTTGGTAGTCGTAGATGGACAGCATGCCTTTATTTTGTTTGTTTTTATGTGGTGCTGAGGATGGAACCCAGGGCCTCACAGGTGCTAGACAACTGCTCTGCCAGGAGCCCCAGCCCAGCCCTGGTTGGTAGCCTTCTAAGTCAGCTGTTGGTCACTGTGCCATGTCATCTAGAGATTTTGGCCTCCACTTGCTAATGACCAACAACGATGACCACCAATTCACATGCCTTCTGGCTGTTCATGTACCTTCCTTTTTGAAGTGTCTGTTCAGGTTTTTTTTTTTTCCTATTTTAAATATTGGGCTATGTGTCTTTTTATTGAGTTGTTTGTAGGAGTCCTTTGTATGTTCTGTGTATAAATCCTTCGTGACTTACGTTTTGGGTTAGTTTTTGCACGTCTGATTTTCTGGTCCATTTTCCCTATGATTTCTCTCATTCTAAGAGGAGGAAGGGGAGAGGGCCAGGAAGAGGAGGGAGCTGTGACAGGCCCTCCTGTGGGCAGGGCAGGGCAGGCCATGAGAGTAGGAGAACAGAAAAGGAAGAGGAAGGAACGTCTGTACTATCTTTGCATCTTTTGATGTGCTGGGTTTTTTTTTAACAATATTTTTTAGTTGTAGATGAACACATATCTTTATTTATTTATTTATTTATTTTATGTGGTGCTGAGGGTGGAACCCAGGGCCTCACACGTGCAAAGCAAGCGCTCTACCACTGAGCCCCAGCCCCAGCCCCTTTTTTTTGTACTAGGTATTGAACCCAGGGATTCTCTACCACTGAGCCTTATCCCCAGCTCTTTTTATTTTTTACTTTGAGACAGGGTCTTGCTAAGTTGCTAAGACTGTCCTTGAACTTATGATCCTCCTGCCTCAGCCTCATAGAGTAGCTGTTATTACAGGTGTGGCCACCACATTTGGCTGATATGCTGAAATTTTTAATGTCAAACCCAGTGTATGGAATTATCTCCTTTTTATGGTTTTTGTTTTCTGTTCTCAGTCTTAGAAATCTTTAATTATCCCCAGGCTGGGACAATGGTATATTTTCTTCTAAAAATACAACTTTAACTTTTACAATTAGGTCCATGATCCATCTCAAATTAATTTTTGTGTATATTGTGAGGTACAGAGGCCAAGGATTATCTTTTCCCCAGTGGATATCTAGTTGTTCCAGCACCATTTGTTAAAGATGTTTCTAAAAAAGAGAAAAAAAAAAAAAAATGTTCCTTTTCCTCATAGGCTGGTTTGTCAGAAGCCAGTTGACTACAAAAGTGTGGGTCTGGGCTGTTTTTCCCTCTGAAGGTGGTCCACATTCTCCTTTGAATGTGTATACCTTGCTTTATCCTCAAAACTTTTTGTCTTGAGATGGACCACATTGTCCCCTGAACGTGCCTCTGCTTTCCTAAATAAACTTCTGCCTGTGTCTCTGGCTGGTGCATGCTGAAATTCTTTTCCATCACGATGTCAAAAACCCTACTGGAACTGAGTTGTTCCTTTCTCTCTAGGAGCTCCTCAGACTCTTCTTCAGAAACTTTTCTTCTCCTGTGACAATCTTTCCACCTTACTCTGAACTAGTTGATATCTTTAAAAATAAAGTGTGTCATAATAAAAAGTATAGGTCTGTCTGGACTCTATTCTGTTTCATGGATCTCTTTGACTTTGACTATCCTTATTTCAACTCCCTACTGTTTTTTTTTTTTTTTTAAGAAGGGTTTGTCATATATATATGTATTTATGTGTGTGTGTGTGTATATATATTATAAAGCAGAGAGCAGAGAGGGGAGCCAAGCTTTGTGTAGCCTCTGGTCACAGGGCTACCTCATACACACACACACAGACCCATAAACATATATATATACATACATGCATATATGTATTTTATGAACCTTTATTTATTTATCTATCTATCTATTTATTTATTTATTTATATGTGGCGCTGAGAATTGAACCCAGTGCCTCACACATGTTAGGCAGGTGCTTTACCACTACAACCCCAGCTCCCCCTTCTGTTTTGGTTCATGTAGTTTAACAGTATGTTTTGAAGTTGGGTAATATTTATCTTCCATTTAGTTTTTCTTTTTGGAAACATTTTGCCTACTTTGAGTCCTTTGTATTTCTATAAATATTTTAGAACCAGCTTGTCAATTCCATACAAAATAAAAACTACAGAGATTTTGAATGGGATTATGTCAAATCTGTAGCAGTTCGTGGAAGAATTCATATCTTTTTTTTTTTTTTTTTTTGATATTGGGGATTGAACCCAGGGATGCTTAACTACTGAGTCTCATCCCCAGCCCTTTTTATTTATTTTGAGATAGGATCTTGATAAGTTGCTTAGGGCCTCACTAAGTTGCTGAGGCTAGCCTTGAACTTGTGATCTTCATGCCTCAACCTCCTGAGCTGCTGGGATTACAGGCGTGTGTCACTGCACCTAATTTATTCTGCCTTCTTAAGGTAAACACTTCATAATAAAACATTTAAAGTCACAAATATCCTTCTAAGTGTCATCAAAACTTCGATGTGCTGTGCTTTACTTTTTGATATGCTAATTTCGCGTGAGATTTCTTCCTTACCCATGGATTTTTAGAAATCTGTTGTTTCATTCCCAAATACTCGGGGCTTTTCTAGATAGTGTACGATGGATGGCTGATTTCTAATTTAATTCCATCGTGGCCAGCCAGCATGTTCTGTCCATTTTCAGTCTTGGAGTTTATCAAGACTTAGCTCTGATGCAGCGCATTCCTGTCTGGGTGAGTGCCCTGTGCATCCTTGAATGATGTCAGGTGGAGGTGGTCAGTAGTGCTCTTAGGAGCTTCGGTATAGTTACTGTTTTTTTTTTTTTTTTTTTTTTTAAAGATCATTGTATCAAATATAGGAGAGGGTGTTCCCTCTCCAGCTTTCTTTACCTGTCAGTTACTTCATGTATGTTGAAACTGTTACTTATCGTATGTGCATCTAGAATCCCTGTCACCTCACCAGGGCCATGCTGGTGTTTCAGCTGTTGAACTGCCAGCTGCATGCTGGCAGGCTCACTGCAGACCTCCAAGCGCCGGTGCCCACAGGACCGGCTCCAGCTCTATGGACTATGTAGTGTTTTGACTACAGTCCTGGCTGTGAGGGAGGAAATAGGGGAATATAATGAAGAAGAGACCCAAAGCTCTTAGTCACAGATATTCTTAGACTCAGACTAGTCTCTCTTCAGGCTGTTCCTGTGTATCAGGCTCCCATGTGGTTGCTAGCTTGAGAGCAACTGATTTAAGAGCCACATTGATTTAAAAACTGTATAATGAATTCTGGACGTGGTTACACACGCCTGTGATTCCAGCCACTTGAGAGGCTGAGGCAGGAAGATCGCAAGACCAGCCTCAACAACTTAACAAGGTGCTGTCTCAAAGTTCAAAAAAAAGTGCTGGAGGGGCTGGGGCTGGGGCTCAGGGGCAGAGCACTTGCCTGGCATGTGTGAGGCACTGGGTTCAATCCTTAGCACCACATAAAAATGAAACAAATAAAGTCATCCTGTCCATTTACAACTACAAAAAAGGGCTTGGGATCTTAGTTCAGTTGGTAGAGTGCTTGCCTTGTATGCACAAGGCCCTGGGGTTAATCCCCAACACCACACACAAACACACACACACACACCCCCAAACACATCTACAAAAAATAAAATAAAAAGTGTCAGAGATGTGGTTCAGTGGTTAAGCACCCCTGGGTTCAGTTCCAGGCACTAAAATGAAAAACAAAACACAATCAGAAAAACCCAACTATAATCAGAACCTTTCCCAGCTGTGACCTAGCCCTGCTGCTGGTAGTGTGGACCTTATCCAGGTAGCAGGACCTTATCCTTTTTCTGTATAGGTCTGTAGGGGCTCAACAAACCCTTTTATTTAAGAACCGGCTGGGGATATAGCTCAGTTGGTAGAGTGCTTGCCTTGCATTTACAACACCCTGGGTTCAATCCCCAACACCACCAAAAAAACAAAAAAAAAAAACCAGAACAGAATTTAAAAAAAAATTAAACTATAGTAGCTATTCCCTGAATAACCAAATAAGATGCTGAGCAATTGTAGGAAAGAAGAGTATCCCCACAATTGGTTCCTTTGGAGCCTCTGAGATGGAAGTCCCTTGAGCATGAAGTCACTGGATCGGTGTGAATCCCCTCCCACCATGGGAGGTGCGTCTGGAAAGCAGGGACAGCTGGTCACAGGCCTAGCACTTACAGTGGTGTGATTTGGATATGGAAACAGTGTCAGGCTGAGCAATCAAAGAGGATCCCACTACAAGACCCCTGCAAGGACTACACCTGTGCCCCCAGGCAGAGGAGATGGCAGAAAAGACAGACTTCATCAAAGATGAGGTGGAGGGAGGGGCTGGGCTGTGGCTCAGTGGTAGAGCGCTTGCCTGGCATGTAAGAGGCACTGGGTTCAATTCTCAGCACTGCATAGAAATAAAATAAAGATATTGTGTCCATCTACAACTAAAAAATATTAAAAAAAAGAAGATGAGGTGGAGGCCGGGTCTGCTTCTGGAATTTTGAAATGCATATTTTCAGATAGTATGTACATTTCCTATAAACTGATTAATGTAGTTTAATTATTACCCTTAATTTTAAATAAATTTGTCAATTAATTTAATCACAAAACTTAATCTTTTTTTTTTTTTTTTTTTTTAAGTACTGGGCATTGAACTCAGGCACTTGACTACTGAGCCACCTCCCCAGCCCTATTTTGTATTTTATTTAGAGACAGGTCTCACTGAGTTGCTTAGCGCCTTACTCTTTTAGCCGAGACTAGCTTTGAACTCGCGATCCTCCTGCCTTAGTCTCCCTAGCTGCTGGGTTTATAGGCGTGCACCAGTTTTAATATTAATCTTTTTTTTAATCTTAATATGTAAAAGAAACTACAAGAGAATCTTTCAGGATAATAGATGGGGAAACTTTTCATGTATTTCCTAAGCTATGAGAACTTTAATTTTTATAGGATGATATAAGAATATGCTAACTTCAGTTTCTGATGAGAACAGTTTGACCCGATTAACTTGCTTGAAATATTTGCGAGTTTAAAATTTTCAAACATGGGTAATGAATGTGATTTGGTAGCTCTAATTTTAAAGTTAACCTAAATTATAAATCAGTTATCTATTTTTACCTACAAATAGCATTGAGCAGGTGAACAACCTACGAGAGGTACAAGCTCTGAGGCGTCTGAATCCACACCCAAACATTCTTACGTTGCATGAAGTAGTTTTGTAAGTATATTTGGAGCTTAAAAAATTATCTATTTGAAAATTTGTTGTTGATTAAATCTCCTTTTAAGAAAACCATGGTAGACTTACAATATTTATAGCTCAGAGAATAATAATTTTCATTTCACCGTACGTTGCATTTCTGTTTGGACAATTGCGTATCTGACCCCTCATTTGGAGGTGTCTTCAGAGGTGACCTCATATCGTGGCAGCACGCAGCATTCAAGGTTTGGCTCCTAAAGCTTGGTTTGGAACTCTGAAGGCTTGAACATGAGTCATGACCTCCCAGGCGAGCCCTGCGATGCTATTTCATGTTCTCATCTTGTTGCCAACTGATCTCTCTGCACAGTCTTTTACAGTCTTTCTTACAATAATTGATGTCATTTCAAGGCATTTCCATTTGTTCTAATTGTAGAGTAGTTTTCGTAAGGCTTACCTGCCAATCAAAAAGATAGAGCCTGGCTTGTCCCTTGGTGTGCAGGGGCTCAGGAGGCCTCCTCCCACCAGCATGACCTTGCCACTCTGGGAAGGTGCTTGTTGGCCTTGCTACAGCTCTGCAGGGACCCTGGCCTATAAAGTTGGCCTGGGAACTCCAGTCTCTGCCAGTTAAAGCTCGGTGGATTTTAATCAGAGGATGTAACAGTTTTAAATTCAAAACGACTTGTCTTGACATAGCTGTGTGGCCCCTTGACATAGCTGCAGTGTTCTTAGCACGGTTTGCACATAATAATCACAACACTGTGTACACACACACACACACACACACACACTCTCTCTCTCTCTCTCTATGCAGAGCACTTCTGGCCAGAATCCCCTGAGACCCCTGCCAGGTGGCCTGCTGGGACACAGGCTCCCCTGGGAAGCCTGTTGGCTGGGCCTGAAGCCTGGAGTATGAGTGAAATGTGACTCTCTCTTCTGCCTGGGAGTGGCTTTTGCTTTTGGCTCTCCAGTTGTAATATATCCCAATTACATGTAAATAATTAGGTACATTAAATTACTTTAAAATTAATTAAAACTAGACGTTCAGTCATAGAGCATGCGTTAAGTTCCTTTTTCTTTTATTGCTTTGCTTAGCTAATTCCCCAGACTTTCTTCTTTCTGCTGGGTTAATTTTATATTTTCAAGACATATCTCTTTTTTTTAAAAAATGGCTTTTAGAATTTTGCTTAAAATAAATTTTTACAATGATTTAAAATTAAATTTATCTGAAATATTGGTTGAAAATCAAAATCTCTTAAATTATATTAAAATATAATTATTTTAATAATTATATTGCCATCTTTGGCTGATGTGGGAGTGCTTTATATTTACCAGAAATGTTTACAGTGAGTTAAACATTTGATCATGTTTTCTGATTAAGACAAAAAAAAATTTAAAACCTGCTTTCTTCTTCAGTGACAGAAAATCTGGTTCTCTTGCACTTATATGTGAACTTATGGACATGAATATTTATGAGCTCATACGAGGTACGTAGACTATTTTGAAAGCTACCTTATAATACTCTTTAAGTTTGTAGCTCACCTGTATCTTGCTTCCGATCTCATAGTCCTTGGTCACCACAGAGCAGTGGTGACAACCAGGACGTCTTGCTCCTGGGAGGTGTTGCTGTGGTAGGCTGGCCTCCCAGGGTGACTGCACGCTGGAAGGGGAGCCAAGGCCTTCCGGTGACCCTGTGATTTGGAAAAGTGGCGCTGAAGGCAGCAGAGCATTGCAGCTTGTGCCGAGCTTTGGGGCCCCTTGCTCTGAGGTACCTCTCCCTGGGGTCTCCTTGCTGCTTGACTCTGTTCCCTGCTGAACAAAGGCAAAACTTCCCTGAAGATCCTGGCTTTGGGGAACCCCTTGCACCTTGCCATGCACTGGTGTCCAGGGTGCTCATTATTTCCATCTTTGAAACAGTAAAGCTCTGTTAGGGAAGCTTGGCCTGAGCCGGCCTCAGCCAGTGCCAGCCTTGGGTGCTTGCCGAGGGCACAGCAGACAGCCAGCAGGCCAGTGGGCAGGTGGTTGGCTCCCAGTGAGCAAGTGTCCCGGGGCTCTGACCTCATGGGTCTGCCAGCTGTTAGGACAATGAACCTGGTGCATATCACTAAGAAACAACAGCCAGTGTCCCATTCAAATCACACTACCCAAGGTCACACGAAGAAAATTAGCTGCCCTAATGTCCTGTGAGTTCAGATGACTGGGAATAGAATCTAAGTGGAAACATCATAGGTGATTTAAAAGCTGTATTATCTCAAACAAGTTAGACTGAAAGCAGCGTGCCACGGTCCCTTCAGATGGAGAGGCAGACACTGGTGCTGAAGAGTCCAAATACAGTTGTCTTTGAGAAGTGAGAGGATGAAGACAGTGTTGTGTCAACATTAATATAAGGCGCCCTGGTGTCCTCACCCTGAGGACACTCTGGGGATGCCAGAATTTGAGGATGCCTGGTGTTGCGTTTGCACATGACCCAGCTCTTGCTCCTGGGGGTTTCACGCCACCTCCTGGTGACTTACAGGACCAGATACAGTGTGGACGCTGTGGAAATGAGTGTTGTTATTAGGAGACAGCGACAAGGGGGAGAGTCTGTACCTGTTGAGCACAACCATTGATGGTTGAATCTACAGATAGGGAACCCACACAGACAGGGATTGCTTGTATTTTATTATGTGATTTTAAATATTTATGTGGTCATAAATTACTAAGAAAATAAGTAGTATGTGTAAGCAAGTTTTTCTACATCCTTAAAAGTTTATGTATATAAATTGGTCAAAAAACTGTGGATCTTTTTGGGAAAAGAGGAGATTGCCTCATATCTGGGATTATATGGTATTTCTTGTTTTGTTTTTTGTGGTGCTGGGGATTGAACCCAAGGCCTTGTGCTTGCGAGGCACGCACTCTAGCACCTGAGCTGTATCCCCAGCCCTTGTATGGTATTTCTTATACATTACAAACCTCATGTATTTATTCACTTAGTAATTTGTTTATTCTTATTTAAGCACAACTCTAACAAATGTAGTCATCTGTTTTTTTGGTCAAAACCACTCAAATTTGAGCTGTTGGAGAGAACATCCTCTGGGCCTGTACGCACCCACAGTGGGAGAAAGTGGCCGGAGATGGTCCAGCAATGGGCAGGAAGTCCAGGGGGGCAGCAGATGTGAGCAGGCCGGGCAGGAGGAGCTGTGTCAGGAGGCTGCAGGGGGCTTTCTCTCTGAGGAGTGAGCCTCGTGTACCTGGGGATTTTACTAACCAGCATCTCATTCCATGTGGTGTGGATAAGGGGGGCTGTCCTGGTTCTTCACGCTGACCCTCTGCGTGTAGGTCTTGATTGTCAGTTACAACCCAGTGAAACAACCCCTACGTTTTATTGTTTTATTATTACTTTTGATAATATTCTTTTTTTTTCAACACCAGTAAGTCAACATGGCTTTTTTCTTTTTGTAGTACTGGGGATTGAACACAGGGCCTCACACAAGCACTTTGCCATTGAGCTGCACACCCAGCCCCAAATTTTGCTTTTTAAAGAACCTGTATAATCCCTTGGTGTAAGGTAATGCATCCTGATTTAGAATTCCTGTGGTGCTTCCTAGAGTGTGGTATCTTAAAACTCAAGGGGATCCAGGAACAGTGGGGCACACCCCCCAGTAATTCCAGGCTTAGAAGCCTGAGGCAGGAGGATCGGGAATTCAAAGCCAGCCTCAGAACTTAGTGAGGCCCTAAGCATCTCAGTGAGACCCTGTCTCTAAGTAAAATACAAAAAAGAGCTGGGGATATGGCTCAGTGGTTAAATGCCCCTGGGTTCAATCCCTGGTACCAAATAAAGGGGTTGTGAGAAGGAGAATTTTCAGCACATTGCTCTGTGTTTAGATATCTGAGAAAGCTTTGCTCAGAATAAATATCTTTGATTTCCCGTAGGCGAGGGATTATATAATTGCAGAAATTGAAGCCTTCTTTCCCCAGTGTCTGCCTGCAGGGACTGCAGCCGATGGCTGTACAGATCCATAGACGTCCATTCCTTATGTTGTTACTGAGCCAGGCCCCTCTGGTTTCCAGCTGTGCACTAGGCCAGTCACTAGAGCAAGGAGTTTGCAAGAGTCATTCCTAAGACAGCCAAGCATGAGGAGTGGGGAGGTCCAAGCCCTAAGTCCACCTCCTGAGGACATTTGTGGACACCCGGGGATGAAGAAGCAGCGTGGCCTAGGGTGTGGGAGCCGATAGGAGGCAATAGTCAGCAGTCCGAGCACACTCAACCAACCTCCATGGCTCTTCATGGGACACCTGCAGAAAATGGTGGTGTTAGCGTGATCTGAAGGTGGAATCTTTTGCTTCCTGATGTCAAAGGTCACCTTTGGGACACCCGTGCTAGGCCAAGCAAAAAGGTCAGTGGCTTAGACAAAATGGTCCCATGTCCCCGAAGCATAACCCTAGCACCCGTTATCATAGTGACCCACGTGTCAGAGGACAGCAGAGCTAGTGGAGATGAATAACATAGCTCTCTGTGTGGCCTCCAGAATTAGTAACTTTGAAGCCAGTGAAAAGCCCATGGCTTGAGGGTATCTGGGGAGCACAGGAAGTAAGAAGGCAGAGGGGTGGTTGTGGGCAGGAGGCAGGCCGTGTCCTGGCTGGCACTTCCCAGGTTAGGGCTCTGTCCTCCACGGGTCTTGTGCAGAGGTCTTGTTCTCTTGATGGGTACATTCTTAGGAGTGGCTCTCAGTCCTGAGAGTCACCCCTTAGCAGCAGATGCCGAGTGGGAACTGGGGCCGTCAAACATGGCCAGCTTTACCCTGAGGTCCAGTGTCCTGTGGGCCCAGGGCTGTGCTCAGTGCACTGAGCTGATGAAGATGCCAGCAAAGTGGGGCACCCTGAACTCAGAGCCGGTAAAACGGAGGAAAGACGCCTCAGGGTCAGCGGACTGAGTGACGGTGACCAGGATTCGTGGCTCCTATAGCCCCAGTGCTACTCTGAATACTTCATAGGAGGTACCTCCTCTTACCTCTGCAGCAACCGCCAGGCCACTGCTATTGTCCCCCATCTCAGCATGAGGAAATGGAGGCACAGAGAAAGTCACTTGTCCAAGGTGATTACCTAGTAGGTGGTAGAGGGGCTTGAACTTGGGCTGCAGGGTTTTTTTTTTTTTCCAATTTTGTTTTAGTTGTTGATGGACCTTTATTTTATTTATTTATATGTGGTGCTAAGAATCGAACCCAGTGCCTCACATGCCAGGCAAGTGAACTACTGCTGAGCCCCCGCCCCCGCCCAGGGTGCTGTTTTTGACCACCAGACAGACTCCTCTGACAACCCTCTGTGGTTGGCACTGTTATTATCAGCCCCATTTTACAGATGAGGAAATTGGGGCTTGAAGGATGAAGTAATAACCCCACGTGAAGCTTTAAAAATGCCTGAGGCAGGGCTGAAGCTCCAGCCTCGACCCTGACTTTGCACTGCTACCCTGAGCTCCCTCCTGCCTTAGCGCAGAGCCTCCTGGGAACAGGCACTTCCTCTGGTCTGCTCCTGTGAGGGCAACACTGATCTATTAAGAGAGAACTTTTTTTTTTTTTTAATATTTATTTTTTAGTATTTGGCGGACACAACATCTTTGTTTGTATGTGGTGCTGAGGATCGAACCCGGGCCGCACGCATGCCAGGCGAGCGCGCTACCGCTTGAGCCACATCCCCAGCCCCAACACTGATCTATTAAAAGCCAAGTAATCACTAAAGCAGCTGCTTCTTCTTCTTCTTCTTCTTCTTCTTCTTCTTCTTCTTCTTCTTCTTCTTCTTCTTTTTTTTTTTTTTTACCAGAATAGCAATTCGTGTGACTTAAATTACTACTGTCTTCAGCAATCAGGCATTCAGTAGTGCTGTTAAATAGTAAAGAGCGAGATAATGAAAGGAGGGAGGAGTGGTCACAGTCTGGACTGTCTACTTCCCGCACCCAGGTGTGCGGGGGGGGGGGGGGGGGGGGGGGCTGGGTTCAGCAGGGGCAGAGGTGGAGGGGATGCCTGTGGCTGTGAACTAGGGGATGGCCAGATGAAGGTGGGTGGTTTTCTCTTTGTCCAGCAGGGGTCAGAGGAGGCTGAGGTGATGAGGGTTGGAGAAGCGCCTGTATCCTGGAGGGTGGTAGAGAAGGGTCACAGTGGGGACCCAGCAGACCCAGGCCCCACCCTGTGGAGCTCCCACTGAGGAGGAGAGACTGTCTGGGGAGGGGGGAGTTGAGTTGGGCCTTGCAGGAAGTGGAACCGTCTGCCCAGGGCCCCCATCTCTGACTGCAGGGTCTCCTGCCTCAGCCCCCGCTGCCCGTCCTCTCTCTCCTTGGCAGCCTTGGCCTCCTGGACCCTGAGCTCTCCAGTGGCTCTGTGTTCTGTGAGCAGAGGGAATGTGGTACGCTGGCCCAGAAATGCCAGTCATGGCCACCAGCTGCCTGCGGTCCAGGGGCCGGGCTTGTTCCTGGGGTTGGCTCTTCAGAGGCTGTGGTGGGGCAGGCATCCTGAATGAGTCCATGGCACTGGAGGAACGGAACTTTGACTGTAGGTAGCAGCATGGTTAGTCTCCGTGAATAGATGACACTCCACATTACTGTGCTGGATTAATTCAGTTGTGTTTTTTATTTTTTTTTTTACTTATTTTTTAAACATTTAGTTTTTTTAGTTATAGGTGGACATAATACCTTTATTTTTTTATCTTTATGTGGTGCTGAGGCTGGAACCCAGGGTCTCAGGCATGCCAGGCAAGGCTCTGCCTCTGAGCCCCCGCCTAGCCCCAGTTGTATTTCTTATGTCTCATCAACTCTGACCCACTGATGGCAAGAGGCACTGTTTAGCCATAACACAGACCTTTATCACTGGGCATTTTTTTTTTTTAAAAGAGAGAGAGAGAATTTTTTTTTCAATATTTATTTTTTAGTTTTTGGCAGACACAACATCTTTGTCTGTATGTGGTGCTGAGGATCGAACCCGGGCTGCAGGCATGCCAGGCGAGCACGCTACCGCTTGAGCCACATCCCCAGCCCTATCACTGGGCAATTTTAATTTTATCCTGATCAAGAGTTCTTTTAGATCTATTGCATAATTTTACTCTGTCTCACTTTGTGCATAAATAAGAAGGAAAATAGAAGTTAAATAAATGTCACATCATTCCTATTACTTCTTTGCACTTTTGACTCAGAATGATTGACGTCTGCTTTCCCTGCTTGTCAGTCTCCACACCACTCAGGTGGGTGATGCAGCGTTTTTGTCACTGGAATTTTCTTCTAAGCTGAGGTCACCTACTGTTAATTTTAACCCGAAGCAGCACAAGTTCCCCATGTTACCATGGTGTTTCCTTGATGAGGTCCTGGAGCCTATGCCAAGGGTGACGAACGAGGTGGGTGTGTCACAGCATCAGGGCTTCACTGTCACAGCGTTGGCCTCAGGGCTGGACTTCACCAGGCTCCCGTCCCAGGCCGAGTGACACAGGCCGAGTCTGGAGAGCGGCTCGGCACCCAGTCCTCAGGCGCAAGTGCACTGAGTGGGTGTGCCGGGGCACCGGTGTGCAGGCCCACTTCCTCGTTTGAGCTTCTCATTTTAGAGGTGAGGAAACTGAATTTCAAAGAAAGTTAAAACTTTTCCATGTTCACTTGCCTGAGATGATCCAGCTTCAAGGCACAGAACCCGAGGACCTGTCCTTGAGCCTGCCAGGCCACCAGGGCAGGGCTCTGCCAGTGCAGCCCTGCCTGCTCCTCTGGCTCCTCCCACAGAGAGGCGCTGACAGTGGGGCCCCTTGGATCTCCAGGGGCACAGTAGGGGCATGTGGGTGTCACGGGGTTTTGACTGAGCCGAGCCAAGGGTGGTTAAGGGCTTTGTTGCTGCTGAGGTAGTTTGGCATTTAAGCGGTGGGTCTTGTCTAAGATGGATGGCCAGTTCCTTATGATGGCTGCTCAGTGCTTTTCCTGCCTGTCTAATAGAATCCCCCAGTGTGGATTCTTCCTCATGAGAGTATACCACCTGGACTACGACAATAAATCCACCAGTTTCTGCCCCGAATTGTGACACTGAAGAAGCCTCCCGGAGCTCAGTTGGGATTTAACATTGGGAGGAAAGGCCTCCAAGCTGGGCATTTTCATCTCCAGGGTGATTCCCGACTCAGATGCACATGGAGCAGGACTTCAAGAAAGGAACCAAACTCTAGGTGCGAATGGCGTGGATTTCCAAGGTACTGAGCACAGCAAAGCTGCTGAGATCCTGAAAACCACCCAGAAATCAGCAGGCGTGCGCTGACCCTACAGTCATCATCGGCCAAAGAGAGGACTGTGCCCTGGAGAGCCGCAGCCCGGGGCCCTGCCTGGGGATCTGCCAGGCCAGGCCCACCAGGCCCCAGGAGGCCCTTGGTAGTTCTGCTCTGAGCCCTGCCTAGCACAGTGGGCTGGGGAGGGTAGGGAGAAAGTCACAGCACTGTCACCCAACTGTGCTGAACGTTTTGTTCCCTATTTTCTAGGCCAGCTTCATTCCCTGAAAGGAAAAGGACAATGATGTGTAGGTATGATCTAGCCTGCAGGGAACTGGGACTGCAGCTGGCACTGAGGGCCACCACGGGTTTGGTGCTCACACCCTATCATGTTAATTATAGAGATGAGTTAGGAATATTGGGAACTCTCCCTCTGGTTGCCTGGCCTTTCATCCTGTCCTTGTACCATCAGGAGTGTCATACATGTAGGGGACTCCGATGAAACACTTTTGCCCTCCTCCTCTTATCTCCCCGCAAAATGTGAAGTATACTACTGAATAAAAAGAAACAGCAAAACAATATACCTGCCACGGTCACTGCCTCTGGGCCTCAGTGGGCATGAGGGTATTTTCGTCTGTGCCAGGGCCCAGCGTGCGCCTCTGAACCTGAGAGGAGGGCCAGGCTCCGGCCAGGGGTGGTGAGGCGCTGGCTCTTTGCAAGCAGCGGGAGGGAGGGCCGTTTTCCTGCAGTGGGTGCCACAGGCTACTCGGGTTCTTGGGAAGTCTTTTTCCGCTACTGGTATCATACATGACATTCCATGGAGCCTCCTTAATGAAGGCTGGATTTTCTTTTTTCTTTTTTTTTTTTTTTTGGTAAAAATTAACTTGCAAAAGTTACTAAGGTCAGGATGGCTCAGCAGACAGGGCTGCAGTGTTCCCTGAGGGCCTGGGAGGAACTCCTGAGTGAGTCATTAATGGCACTGTATTTCCTTTGTACCAGGCTGTTTGAAAGTGAGAAACTCAGACACGCTCTCAGGCCCACAGGGTTAGGATCTGGTTTGGAAAAACTGGAGGGTGGGTGGTCAGCCAGTCCTTTGAGGGTATGGACTGTGGTTGTCCAGACCGCTGCCTGTCCCCGCAGTGCCTCAGTCCTGCGGGACACGCTTCCTCGGGGGCAGAGGGAGAGAGCCGCTCCTGATCCAGGAACAGGAGCAGGCTTTGGGAGAGAAACGGGAAGGGGACAGTGGCACCTGGGGAGGAGGCTCATGCTGGGGGCCAAGGCCACTGAGAGAGAAAGACTCCTGGCCTCCTGCCCTTTGTGGTTTATTATCAGATCTTGGTGCGAGCCTTGGAATCTGCTTTGTTTTGGCACCAGGGATTGAACCCAGGGGCACTCGACCACTGAGCTACATCCCCAGCCCTCTTATATTTTATCTAGAGACAGGGTTTCACTGAGTTGCTAAGCACCTTGCCATTGCTGAGGATGGTTTTGAACTCAGGATCATCCTGTCTCAGCTTCCTGAGCTGCTGGAATTACAGGCATGTACCACCGCGCTCAGCCTTGGAATCTGCTTTTTAAAAGACCACCCCCCACCCCCTCCACCCCCCCTTGGTTAGGAAGACGGACAGATGAGACTTTCCTCTAACAAGATCCTCTTTTCCCAAGTTCAAATTCAGATAACTGTGATACCGGTTTTATGCAGTAAGGTCTGGATGTGTGCACTTAGTTGGGAAAGGTATTTCAGAAATGGAACAGCCTGGAGCCGGTACCGAGGGGCACTCAGAGCTCGAGGAGCCTTCCTTAAGCTGGAAGGATGTGGGGGGCGCTGTTCTCAAGACGTCGAGCCAGGCCTAGCAGTGAGTCAAGCCTTCTGCCGCAGGCCTAGGTGGGAGGAACACTCTGTGCCTCCGCCTGAGCCTGGGATGGGGTGCCTTGGAGTCCAGGAACCCCAGAGGCAGAAGGGGCCTGGCCACAGGCAGTCTGGAGTGCCAAGCTGACCCTGGGCAGGGAGAGCCAGCGTGGGCCGAGGGGTCGAGGAGGGCTTGCGGAGTGGACGTGAGCACCCCTGAGGGATAAGGGAAGCTGCTTTCTTTTTGCCTTTCTATGGATGTTAAGGTAATAAAATTCTAGAGGTCCTTGGGCTCAGGAAAACTAACAGTCTTGATTTTAATTATTTTTGTTTTAATTCCAGGAAACTGGTAATAAGTTTTGTGAAACAATAAAAAGGTTATAATATTATATGAAAAAGTTAATTGCATTTAGATACAATTTATAATTTTACAATTTAAATTACTTATTATTTGCTTTTTAAAAAAAATACATAGTTGTCAGAGGACTTTATTTATATGGGGTGCTGAGAATCGAACCCAGTTCCTCACGCATATGAGGCAAGTGCTCCACCATTGAGCCACAACCCCAGCCCCTTATTATTTGCTTTTTTTTTTTTTTTTTTTTTAGAGAGAGAGAGAGAGAGAGAATTTTAATATTTATTTTTTAGTTTTCGGCAGACACAACATCTTTGTTTGTCTGTGGTGCTGAGGATTGAACCCGGGCCGCGCATGCCAGGTGAGAGCGCTACCGCTTGAGCCACATCCCCAGCCCTTATTATTTGCTTTTTTAAAACATTTTTATTTAGCTATGTAGAGAAAAAGATTGAACTTATTTGTGAAAAGAAATTGCAAATTTGAGACTAACAGTGTCCAAAGGGCCAAATGGTCATGGGGGAGAAAATGGGTCACTTTGCCAGTTTAAAACTTATGAACTTACAAACACTCCAAGTGAAGTGTGGCCTCTGAAATAGTAGCCCTGTGGTACCGCGGTGGCATGTTTGGAGCCTCGAAATGGGATAGACACTGTAGGAATGCAGTGTGGCCCTGGGGCCACCAGGTACCTCTGTGAAGGACATGGGGGTGGTAGAATCCCAAGTAGTCTGTGCACTTCTGCTGGACTGTGCTCTCTTCCCTTTTGGTGGCAATCTCCAAAGCCAGGTGCCCTGCACACCTGTCATCCCAGCTACTCAGGAGGCTGAGGTGGCAGGATGCCTTGAGCCCAGGGGTTCACGGCCACCCTGGGTAACATGGACCCTGTCTCAAAATAAATAAATACAACGGAGATCTCTGCCTAGCCAGGATGTCGCAGAAGACATGGGGTCTTCTTTTTAGTACCAAGGGTGGAACCCAGGGGCACTTAACCACTAAGCCACATCACCAGTCTTTTTATTTTTACTTTTAAATTTTATTTTAAGATAAGGTCTCAGTAAGTTGCTTAAGACCTTGCTAAGTTACTGAGGCTGGCCTTAAACTTGTGGTCTTCCTCCTCAGCTTCCCAAGGATTACAAATGAGTGCTTTGCAGCCAGGAAGACAGGAGGTTTTCAAGTGACGCAAAGTTTTCAAAACTAATGCAGTTTGAAGGGGACAGTCCTGGAAGACCCAAGATTATCAGACCTTGTTCTTATGATTGTCGCTCAGTAGTGTTCTAACTGAAATCAAAATGCATATGTTATGTGATTTTAAGCGAAATCATGCCAGTATGTAGGATTTTAAATGATGTCTTTTGTAAGTGTACTCCATATTCCTAAAACTACTTGAGATTATTTTTCACAGAGGAACTTAGATTTTTCACATATTATTAAGTAACGGTGGATTATGGGGCTGGGGTTGTGGCTCAGTGGCAGAGCGCTTGCCTAGCACATGTGAGGCACTGGGTTTGATCCTCAGCAGCACATAAAAATAATAAATAAAATAAAGGTATTGTGTCCAACTACAACTAAATTTTTTTTTTAAAAAGTGGATTATATGTTTTTAAAAAGGGGATATGTATCATTGGTGACTATAATTTGCCTTTTCCTTGATTGTACAGGAAGAAGACACCCATTATCAGAAAAAAAAATCAGGCACTATATGTATCAGTTATGCAGATCCCTTGATCACATGCACAGGTACGCTTTGGGAGATGGGGCAGCTCTCAGATGGACAAAATGTATTTATATTCACTAAAAATACAATTCACTTTCAATAATTTGCATTAATAAAGTACAGTTAGCTGGGTGCGGTGGCACATGCCTGAATCCCAGCAACTCGAAAGGCTGAAGCAAGAGGATTGCAAGTTTGAGGCCAGCCTCAGCCACTTAAGTGAGCGCTTGTCTCAAAATAAAGAGTAAATTAATTACAACAACAACAAAAGCAAAAAGGGCTGTGGATGTGGCTCAGTGGTGAAATACCCCTAGGTTAATTCCTCAGTCCAAAAAAAAAAAAAAAAAAAAGATGCAATGAATTCTATTCTTTATATTCCAAATGCAGAAATGGAATATTTCACAGAGATGTAAAACCAGAAAATATACTCATAAAGGTAAGAATTTTTATATGGAAACTTAATTTCGGAATAAAGGTAGATTATGAGGCCTTTTCCCACTGGATGTGTTTAGCTAGTCACTCAACTTTTTATTTCAGCGTGTTTCTTAAAGAGTTTTTCCCTATCCAATTGGGAAAAGGAGGCTTATTAAGTAAGTTTCACCAACATAACTGTTTGTACAGCTGGAAGAATATGACAAAATTCACTCCATTCAAATGTCCATCCCAAACAGTAGATGTTAGCGTGGCAGAGGCAGGATTTGAGCTCATTCCAAATTTGAGGTCTTCCCCTGTAGTGCCCTGAGGCCAGCCTTGAGGTCCCCCACTCTGAAGCCCCTGCATGCCCGAGCTCAGTCATCCTGTGCTTTCCCCCGCGTCTATCTGATGCACCATCGAGAGTCCCCTGAAGCCACGTGCTGTGGGAGCCTGTTCAGAGTGAGTCAGAACTAAGCCACCTGCAGAGGCAGGGCATCGGGAGGTGTGAAACAGGGTACACGTGGCTGGAGCGTGCGACTTACCTGAAGATTCTGAAGACATGGGAGATGCATGCCAAGTCTGTCAGAATGTCTGCAGCCATGTTCCACACGGAGAAATCCCCACGTCCCCACCCCCCAGAGGCACATTCAGCTGCTTACAAAGTGGTAATTTGTATTTTCCATGCTAGTGTCAATGCCAGGATTTTCCTGTTAGTGTATAAACGTTTGAAATGATTTGTATGATAGTAGCTGCAGAGATGTCACCTCTGATTTTTGATGCTTGCAGCAGGATGTCCTGAAACTGGGGGACTTTGGGTCCTGCCGGAGTGTCTATTCCAAGCAGCCGTACACGGAATACATCTCCACCCGCTGGTACCGGGCCCCGGAGTGTCTCCTCACTGATGGCTTCTACACATACAAGATGGACCTGTGGAGTGCAGGATGTGTGTTCTATGAAATTGCCAGGTAGAGCAGGGACCACCAGCCTGGTCACACTCAGGTGGAGCGAGCGGGTAGATCACACAGTGAGGCCCAGGCCAGAGAGTGTCTTGCCAGCCCCCACACCTCCAGGTTTTTTTTTTTAATCTTTATTTTTATTTATTTTTATGTGGTGCTGAAAATCAAACCCAGGACCTGGCACGTGCTAGGTGAGCGCTCTACTGCTAAGCCCCAGCCCCAGCCCCAGCCCCATACCTCCAGGTTTTACAGTCACTCAACTTTGTATTTCAGCAGACTGCTTCCTAGGTGGGCACTGTGTGGCTCAGTGGTAGGTGCTGGCCTAACGGGCAAGGCCCTGGGTTCCATCCCCAGCACCACAGAAGGACAAAAGTCCACTAGGCTTTCATTTTACCTTTCCTTGCTTGCTCTTCCTGCAGAGCCATCTCCATCGGGCTCCTGGGGAATAGGGCTGTCCTCCAGGCTTGATCCTGAAATGACTGACAGACCAGCATCCCAGAGCAGAGGGGAGGCAAGCTCACTCCACCTCCAGGCAGACGTGGGGAGGGTGAACGGAGCCCTCAGGGCCTGCTCCAGGCGCGCAGGGTGCTCTGGCCTCCCCACTCCAGCTCTGGCCTTTGGGCTTGGTTTCCAGGTGGAGCAGGAGCCTAGGAGATGGGCGGCAGGCTGGTCCATGCTGGGCGAGTGGAGTGGCATAGTTAGGCCCCCAGGGGTGGGCAGCTCCCTCTTTCTCATGGTGGATCTTCAAGTGAGCATTGTGACCTAGTGTCATTGTCCTACCTGTTCAACTGACCACTTCAGAAATGCATATAGATGTGCACTTCAGGGCACCCCTTAGAGTGCCCGCGTTCATGTTGGTGACTTGTCACTTTGGAGAGCTGAGAGGTGATTGCCTTGCAGCCTCGAGCACCAGCACAGTTCTGAAATCCCCTGAGCTGGCTTGGTCGGGTGCTGGAGAACAGGACGCAGTAGCCTCAGGGAGCCAGCCACCTGGTGACCTTGCGCTGGGCAGGGGTGTCCTGGTTTTCCACCTTGGAGCTGGGTCCTGCTCATCCACACGGCCCTCTTTCTCTCTTTGCAGATACTGCTCTTGACTGAGCAGAAGCCATTCCTAGCGGAGCTGTTTAGGCTTCTCTTTGTGATGTGTAACATGGATTGGGTTGGTTTATGCAAGTCTAAAATCTTTTATTCACGATTACAAAATCTGTAAAAGCTCTGTAAACCAAAAGTTTTCTTGGAACTCAGTTGCCCATAAGCCCTGCCCCACTCTGCCCTCCATGTGCAGCAGAACTCACCTGGCTGGCGTCAGGCCTATGTGTCTGTGGCAGTTAGAGCAGATGTGCTCCTTTCACGCAGTCACAGGAGTGTGCAGATAGAGGAGTGTGTTCATCTCTCAGGAAACACACCTGGGGCTGTGGAGAAGGATGGACGGCTCCCAGCCCTGAGGATGGCTCTGGGGACCGTTCCTAGGAGTCTATAGAGGGACTGTCCCCTGGAGGAGGCAGCCCTGCGCTCACCTGGGTGCCTCTTGTCCTGCCCCCGCAGTCTGCAGCCCCTTTTCCCTGGAGCAAATGAACTGGACCAGATCTCAAAAATCCATGATGTTATTGGCACACCCGCTCAGAAGACCCTCACCAAGTTCAAACAGTGAGTGTGGCAGCCCTGAGGGTCAGATGTGGACTCCTGCCCCAGCTGGAATGGGCCATGGTGGGAGCAGAACAAGCCCCCCGCTCGGCCCCTCACCTACTGGGCTCCTCTGCCTTTGGAAAAGGGGCTGCCTGTGTCTTTGGGGCTCACAGGGTGCTCTTCCTCTAGCACTGTGGGAAGTCCTCACAGCCTCACCCAGGGCTTGGGAGTCGGGTTTTGTCCCTGGAGTATTTACACAGGACTTAGCAGCCCTCAGGGGAGAAGGTCCCCCAAGCGCCAACTGCACAGGAGACTTTCTGCTGCTGTCCCACAGCATCAGGGCGATACTGGCTCCTAGACAAGGTGTCACAGACCCACTGGGGTTTTGTGGGATCACAGCCGGGGAGCTAGGGCTTCTGAGGGGGCCCTGAGGGCCAAGGGAGCAGCCAGCAGCCCTAGGTCCCAAGAAGGTAAGAAGACGATAGCAATTCGAGACGCTGCTTTTTTTCCATTTTTAAACTTGATTTCGTCCTAATGTGGGAAGGAGATTTTAATCTTTTAGAGGAAAGGTCATTATCTTAAAGTCATAGCATAACAGATTCACACACACTCCTTTTTAACAGACTTTATTTTTTTAGAGCAGTTTTAGGTATTGCAAAATCGAGCAGAAAGTAAAGATTTCCCGTGGGCCCCTAGCCCGCATGCCCAGCCCCGACCCTGCGCTCTCCACATCCCTCCTGGGGGGGGACGTTTGTCAATCCATGAACCTGCGACCAGGCTTGACCTCCAGGGCCCGTGGCTCAGCTTAGGCTCACTCTTGGCATGGCACATCTATGGTTTGGACAGGGTGGCGTGCCCCCTTCTGTGGGTCATGAACTGTCCCCTTAGAGTCAGGACGACAACTGACCAAGTGCTCCAAATAATGGCATGATCCTTTATTATCATTGGGCTTTTAATACAGGTCGAGAGCTATGAGTTTTGATTTTCCTTTTAAAAAGGGATCAGGAATACCTCAACTGACAACCACTTTGTCCCCGCAATGTCTCTCCCTCCTGCACGCAATGGTGGCCTATGACCCTGACGAGCGCATCGCTGCCCACCAGGCCCTGCTGCACCCCTACTTCCAGGAGCAGAGGTAGGCTCCCGTGGGTCTCCGCGTGGCCGTGCGGCACACGATAGGCAGGAAACCGGCCTCTGGAGAGTCCCCACCCTGGCGGTGGTCAGTGCCTCCCATGACCCACCGTGTTCTGGGCAGTGTGCTCCCCAGTGAAGCAGTCAGCAGCTCCGTGGCAGGCAGGGAGAGAGTAGCCACTGTGCAGGCAGTGCCCTGGCTCTGGTGGTGAGGATTCTGGAGCGTCTGGTGGGCATCCTGTGGGGTGGTGTGAGCCTGCGGTGCGCATTAGAGCCACTGGATGTCACCTGATCCCACGCCTCTGGTTGCTCCTCCTAGTAGCTCATGGGACCCTCTCGTCACAGCAGATTTGGAGTTAGAGACAAGCAGAGGTGCTCTGGGCCTTCCCTGGGTGTGACCACTCTTCTCCTCTGCAGGGTGGCCGAGAAGCATGCCCTGGCCAGCCACAGAAGGGCTTTCTTTCCAGAGCACCCCATGGGGCCCGAACTACTCAGTCTCAACGGGCAGTTCTCAAAGGAGGGCAGAAGGCAGGTACTGACTGGAATCAGCAAGCGGGGAACAGCCCACTAAGTGGGCTGGACACACTGGTGGCCTGTTTCTCTGAGGTGGCCATCTGTGGAGGGCAGTGGCACACCCAGCTGTACCATGTCATCTGAAACCTGGACACCATGCTGCTCACCATCTCCGCAGGTTCTGCTTGCCCTGCCCCACTAGCTGAGGACCCACGGCTGACACCCATGTGCACAGGCTCAGATGTGGGACCCTTCCATGCATTTCTCTGCTGTGCTGACCACATGCAGCTGTCCTATTCCAGGCCAGAACCCTTTGCAGACACTCCTGGTGTACCCTCAGAATGTCCTAATAGGGGGCACAGAAAGCCACCTCCCACCAGTGAAAGTCCTGAGTCCCGTCACAGCCCTTGCCTTTCCTTTCACCTGCCTTGTACAATCTGGCCCAGCACCCACGGGCAGCCACCTGCTCGGCCCAGCAGCCTCACAGCCTGGGGCTGGCACCGGAGCTCTGCTAGGGATGTCCCCTCCCACAATTCTGCTCTTCACCACCCTCCACCACTAGCGAGCTCTCAGCCAGCAGCAGAGGGCTTGTAGGGCTGCAGCCAGGGCGCTGCTCCGTGACCCAACCGCTGCGTCCAGGTGTGTAGCACCTGTGACAGCTCCAGGCACGCCTCTAAAGCGCAGGGTGCAGGCGGCTCCCTCCAGCAGGGCCTCCAGAGTCCCCCTCAGCCATGCTCCTCCTGGAACTTGCCGGCCCTGCTGCCACCCCCCCACCACCACCATCTTCAGTGACAGCAGCGGTGTGCTGAGTCTGTGAGGGCAGACTGCCTGGCTTGTCCAGCTCCTGGCTGCCTGGTGAGCTGCTGCAGAGGACATCTGTGCCAACTGGGAATGACCCAGTGAAACTCTGGGCGCAAATGTTTGAATTTCACATGCCACCAAAGTTTTCTTTCAATCCTTATAAAAGGTGGAACCCCTGGTCTGGGGCTGGGGTTCAGTGGTAGAGCACTAGACTAGCACATGGGAGGCCCTGGGCTCGATCCTCAGCACCACATAAAAATAAAACAAAGATACTGTGTCCACCTAGTAAATAAGTGAATGCACAAACAAATAAATAAAAGGTGGAACCCATTCTGAGCTCACAAGCTGCACAGAAAACGTTGGGGCAGGTTGGGCACAGGACCTCCAGTTAGAGCAGGAGGCACAGGGGTCAGTCTGCAAGTCGTTTGAGACCCACACTCATGAGCAGGTCACTGCCAGGCGAGGCTGGTCACTCCAGCCTCCATGGGGTCAGCAGAACTGAGTGGAGTGGTTGCAGAGGGTGGACCAGGAGTACTGGCCAAGAGGGGCTGAAGTATGCGACTCTCCTCTCCCCATGGGACGCACAGGGTGCTTTACCTGCGGGTGTCCCATCACTGCAGGACCTGCCTCAGGCCAGGAAGTTTTGTTACTTTTTAGTTGTAGGTGGACAAAAATACCTTTATAATTTATCTTTTGGCACCAGGGATTGAACTCAGGGGCACTCGACCACTGAGCCACATCCCTAGCCCAGTTTTGTGTTTAATTATTTAGAGATGGGGTCTTACTGAGTTGCTCAATGCCTCGCTTTTGCTGAGGCTGGCTTTGAACTCTCCATCCTCCTGCCTCAGCCCCCTAAGCATGCCTCCCAAGCTTACAGGCATGTGCCATCCCGCCTGGCTGACATAATACCTTTATTTTATTGACTTTTATGTGGTGCTGAGGCTGGAACCCAGTGCCTCACCCATGCTAGGCAAGTGCTCCACCACTGAGCTCCAGCCCCGACCTAACCAGGAAGTTCCACTAGACCAAGGTGGAAGCAGAGGGCTGCCTGTGCCTTTCCTGATTTCCACGGAGGAAAACTGACCCTATTCTGTTTCAAGAAACAGCCCCTGAGGCAAGAGGAGGACCACGGCAAGAGACGGGGACCGGCCTGCCTGATGGAACTGCCCAAATTGAGGCTTTCGGGAGTGACCAAGCTGTCATACTCCAGCCCCACACTGCAGTCAGTGTTCAGTTCTGGGACGAACGGAAGAGTCCCGATGTTGAGACCCTTGAAGTGCTTGGGTGCCAACAAGAAGGTAGCTGTCCTGCTCTTTGTCCCTGGGGGCTGCCCCTGCACCTGTCCTCAGCCTCCAGTCAGTGTCCTTGGTTTTCCTTTCACAGATAGACACACAGAAGGACATCAAGCCTAGCCTGAAACAGTGCCGCCTGCCCACCATCGACAGGAGAGGCGGAGGGTGCTGAGGCGGCCCGCGCCTCCTCCGAGTAAGAGCAGGCGCTGTGAGGGCAGGCCCAGGCCGCTCCGCGTGGGACGGTGGATCGAGGCCCAGAACATGCCTGGCACCAACATGCTGCCTGGGCCACCTGCTCCAGGCTGCCACGTGGCCCCGTGTGCTTGCCCCCAGGGCAGCTGCGCTGCATGTCCAGTCCAATGCATTGGTGACACCTCCTCCAGGGTTTCATTTCATTCTCATGACGTAGGATGTGGAGAAAATATTTTGTATCTCTTCTGAGTCAAAACAGACGGTCAGTGCCTTCTGTCCTGTAGGGTCAGGCTTGGGGGAGAGGCTCACCGTGGGCCACACCTTGCTGAGCTTTACCAGTGCTACTGGGGGACGTCCCCAGGATTGTAGTGACGCCTTACAGACTATGCTGTTGGAGACCCCTGAGTTTTATTAAAAAATAAGCTGTCATTGCAGTTCCTCATCTCTGCAGTCTCTGAGTTGGACTAGGGTCCTCACTAACCACTGCTGCGTCAGCCTCTGCAGGCCTATCGGGCCACTGACATTGGGAATACTTTAATGTGGAAAGAACTAAGTAAGGGTCAAACGGAGTTGAGTCACAGCTGGCGGCCGTGCCACAGTGGGAGTTCAGGCCGCTCTGTCTGCCGAGCCCCAGCCTCGAGTGGCCGTGGGATTTCGGTTCCAGTGAGTGGTGTCTTCCTGGGCGTGTGGGCACTGCCAGGTTGCCAGTGGTGCTTTGAGCTTTGTTTCATGAGGGCCAAGAGGAAGTTGGGCACCTTGTGTCCCACAAAAAGAAACCCTGGGGCTGGAGCTGGGGCTCAGTGGCAGAGCGCTTGCCTTGCATGCATGAGGGTTTGATACTCAGCACCACATAAAAATAAATAGATGTGTCCATCCACGACTAAAATGTATATGCATGTATAAAACCCTCTCCCCGTGGGGGTGGGACAGGAACATGGCAAGAAAAGGTGGTGCTTTGCGAACTCAGGGTGAGGCACTAGCAGGCTGCTTAGGGGCAGGAGCAGAACCCCAACAGGCCGTTTCTGTTTTCTGTGTGGTGCTGGGGGTAGAGTGCAGGGCCTCACTGCGCTAGGCCTGTGTCCCATGCAGAGCTGCACCCCAGCCTCTGCTAAGCCCCTTCTGCCTTGAAATGTAACCTAGTCATTGAATGTTCATTCTATTTTCTCAAACTCACAATATTAAAAAGAAAACTGAATTTACCAGATTAGTGTTTAGTCTCCTCTTCCCCTCTATTGAGGCAAATCTGTGACCCTTCCTTCCAGGTCTCTCCAGTGGCCCCAGCCCCAGAAAGTACAGGACAGATGAAAGTAGGAGGGTGAATGTGGGACCATGCAGAGGGACAGGGGAAAGAGAAGAGGAGCTGGCAGTACAAGGGCAACGTGGGTGAAGAATCCTGGGCATGGATGTCAGGCCAGGCAGGTGATGGTGACAGAGATGCTGCCTGTGGGGAAGGGCAGGACAAGATTTCTTTGAAACTTGTGATCCTGTGATGACCTTCAGGGTACCCCTGAAGGGGTCCTGATAGGGGATGGAGGCCACAGAGATGGGTCCACAGATAGGGAGGAGGCAGAGTCCTGCTAGCTGGTGCAGGAAGGACCTGAGGCAAAAGCCAGAGGAGCAGGACTTGCAAGGCAGGTAGGTAGGCCACTTGGCCTGGGTGGAGGCAGTGGGCCCTGGAGAAGTCCTGAGAGCTGCAGGCACCCTGCTGTCCTGAGGACTGGTTACAGCACAGACGAGCATTTGTATATGTAGGAAAATCATTACCCCTTTAAGTACATGAACCATGAAGGGAAAATTTTTGGTCTCTGGTGGAAAGCTGTGCAGCAGTGCCCTGGTCCTGTATGTGGCAGACCTTAGCCTCTCGGAGACAAGCCCATTTCTGTGGATTTGGACAGGACACTCTTGTTGGCTAGCCTTGGGCTCCTGCATTTCCCTTGCAGCTCACACCAGCCAGGAGGCATCAACCCTGGTGGTTCTCTCTGGCCCTACAATGGGCAACTGCTGACCAGGGCGAAGGGCATAGGCCATCCCCACCCTGACCCCAGAGTCCTGTGGGGTCTCTGCCCACTCTCAAATTGGAAAGGTGAAGGCTGGCTTCCTCCTCCACCTCTTCACCCAGTTGGAACACTCATCCCATGACTGCCCGCCGAACCCTGCTGAGCGCCTGCCCTCTCCTGCCCACGGCACACTTCAGATCTTGGGGCACAGAGTGGGGCTTGTGGGTGCTGGGCTGGGGCAGAGCAAGCACGCAGACATCCCAGGCTAAGGAATCAAAGGCTGATGGTCCTTAGTATCACAAACCCACCCACAGAACAGACGGGGTGCAGACATGAGGTCCTGCTGTCTTCTGCCCTGCTGCCCGCCATGGGAAGGCCTACTGGGTTAGTCCTTGCCAGGCCACCCATGAACACAGCATGGGGGCAGCTAGGTTTGAGATGGATGCCACACCCTGCATTGCCCACCTCCCCCCAGCTTCCTTTGTACCCAGGTCCCATGCCCAGTGCCACATTCACCAGTTTACCACATGTAGGAAAGCACAAGGCCAGAGGCGGGAGCAGCAGATCTGAACCTGACCAGGCAAGCTGAGCAAGTCCACCTCCTGTGGCGCATCGTGAGGCTGGCCTGTGCTGTCTGTCAGGATCTGCTGTGTGTCGACGGCAGTCAGGGCTTGGAAGCCATCTTGGACCGTTGGCCAGGAACCAATCTTGGGAACAAAGCCAGAAAGATTTGTTCCTGGCACAGAGGCATCCACAGTGTGCCGGGACACATCCGACAGCTTTAGTGCAGCTGGCCAAGTGCAAACTCCATTCATTCCAGGACCCAACGAAGGGCATTGGAGGCTGGGGTGAGGCACAGCAAGGACCACGCCATGCACCATAAGTGACCCGACTCCAGACTGTGGGCCATCTGACCAAATGGTGCTTATAATTTTAACATTGTGTAATTGTTGCCCCCATGTCAACTGAATTTGTCACTTCCTCAGACAGGAAACAGAGCCAGGAGATGATCACATTAGGAATCCCAGATTTTGAAAGGCAGCTCATTCCAAGGTACCTGCAGGCATCGTGGGCCCTCTAGGGTTTTCTAACCAGTGCTTTGATAAGAAACAGCAAACTACATCAAATACGCTAACACTTAATTCTAATATGGGCGTTCTTTTTTAAAATAAATTTTTAAATTTTTTTAGTTGTCGATGTCTTTATTTTTATGAATATGTGATGCTGAGGATCTAGTGCCTCACACGTGCTAGGCAAGTGCTCTACCACTGAGCCACCACCCCAGCCTTAATATTGTCATTCTTAATGTGTATGTTTTATGAATTCTAATTCTTTCACTTAAGACAGCAAATGTTAGTATTTTGGTTATTTACACCTTCCAGAGGTCACACCATCATGCAAGTCCCTCCACAAGGTCCCTGGGCAGTGGCAGCTTCAGGTGAGGCCAACACCCCCAGCCTGGGTGCAGGCAGCTTAAGAACCGAGAAGAACTGAAGCCAACTCAGGAAGATTGAGCCCAGTGAACTGCTCTGAAGCAGTGACACACACCCCTGCTGCATTCACAGAGAAGACAGACATACAGTACATCTGTCAAAAGCCCCAATTCCCTCAACATTCCCCAAATTGATGTGATAACTGATAGAGCAATGTGTTCCAGACACTTGATGGCTTAGTGTCACCAAATAAAACTTCTGAAGGATCCAGCTGAATAAGATTAAAAAAAAAAAAAAAGAAAGAGAGTAAATCGTACTGCTGGTTGCTGAGCTGAGGAGCTGAGGAGCTACTGCGCGAGATGCCCTGAGCTGGTCCTGGCCATCTAGGTATGCCACCTGTGGCTTCTTCCAGGAGCAATCATGTCACACTTAAGGAGCACCTTCACACTCACAAGCTGTGTCACGTGCGGCACAGCTTTCAAGGACAGGAGATGGGCTCCAAGCTCTGAGACCCGCATGCTAAGTCCAATTTCTGCACACACGTGCAGATGCCCACAGTGCCACATGGGTGAGTCTTCGTGGGCAAAGAACCCGAGCACTTCCAAGTGAGCCACACTCTGACAATGAAGGGGACTCCAAAGCACAGCCTGATGCCATACCAACCCTTCATTCAGCAAAGACCATGCTAAAAATTGAGCAAATTTAACAGAAGATAAACAAATAGTATATTCAAGATAATTTTAATATTAATGTTTCTTGTAAATTAGAAATATCACTCTTAAATGATGAAAAGTACTAGTGAAGTAGCTATTTCCCCCAGTTGCAGAATTACATTATATATACACATTATACAGAGTTGATTGCATTAGAAACAACAGTATTAAAATAAGCATTAACAGATAAAAAGGGTGTCTTCCCTTCACACCGTGAAGGGCCAGGAATCCACCACACTCAGAGCCATTTTCTATTAGCATTAAACTATTGAAGTGCAAATAATATTTCAACATGTAAGACTGCCGCGTCCACCTTCCTGAATTACACATTTAAGTCAGAAAGTAAACCCTTTCTGTTTGAGTGCATTCTAGGTTGTCTTCTGACCACCCAAAGTATAAAAACCCAGTGCAAAACCAGTGAGGGAAGTACTACTCGTAACAGCTGAATCAAGGAGGTCTCTGTCCAAGAAGCACTTTATTTACACTATGTATATATGTATATATTATATATGTGTGAGATTTCATTACATCGAGTTTTAGAGTAAAAAGCAAGAAAACACCATTTCTTATTTTTACTGCAGCCCCAACAGACCGACTTCAAATGGAAACTTCTTTGGGCGGGCAGCAGAGTGCGCGGCACGGCGCCACATCACCGGTCCGCACAGCCCTCGGGATGTCTGCCTGCCTGCCTGAGGCCTGCCACCCTGGCGTGGCTCCAGCGCGGCTCTCCGTCGTCGTCCTTGGTCCCTGCAGTCCCGCGCGTCGGGGAGTCTGAGCGCAGTGGGGTCGCTACACTACAGTTCCACCTGGAGAACTGGCCTGGTTTGGGGATGACAATAAGCCCTGCAAACAAAGCAGTCTACATTAATCCAGCAAGACACAGGGGTGCAGAAAGCCCCGTGCTCACCCTTGGCCAGCAGCGCACAAGGTCAGTTTCTGTTGATTAGGACGCCAGTGCTTCCAGCGTCCTCCGCTCCACCCATCTGCTTCCTCTGCGGCCATTGCTCACACTCCTACCCATGTGGCCTGCGTGCAGGTACACCTGGGCCCCAACACTCCGCAGAAGGGACAGTGGGACTGGCCTTGGCTGGGGGGTACAGAGTGGTCTCTTGGGCCTGAGCAGTCTGGGTTCTGTAGAACTTCACTGGCCCAGAGGTATGGGCACCTGCTGGGTCATAAGGGCCTTCAGGCAGGGCTGTGGCCCCCACTGCAGCCCAGGGCACGACAGTTCTGATCTGCACACCCGGCCCCTCAGAGGCAGGGTCTGGCCCCCAAAGACACAGTCTACTGGCATTTTTAAAAAAGACATATTTCTTTTTTTTTTTTTTTTGGTGGTGGTGGGGTGTCTTTCTTTCTTGCTGAGTGGTGCAAAGGTGGCACCCTCTGGATTAACTGACCTCCAGGGTAGAGGCCTACCAATACAGAAAAGGGGGTCCAGGCCCTGGGGTGGAAAGTCCTGCCATGAGGCTGCAGCTGCATGTGAGTAGCAGGAGCAGAGTGTCTCCATTCTGGACACTGCATCGTGCTCACACCAGGAAGGCCAGGCAGCGTCCGCCCCTGCAGGGAGAGTGTGAGGAACTGGAAGGCTCTCCTGTGTGGCCTGCAGCACAGGCTGAGCTTCAAGAAGCCCAGGAGGGCTTACAGCCCTTGCACACAGTCAAGAACATTTGCGTTTCTTTGCATTTATTACTGGGATGCATCAGAGTCCATCATGTGCTGAACATTCTGAAGAGGACAACAGTGTGGCCTGAGGCATGGGCTCCCGCCCCAGCATAGGCTTCTTACGCTCTCAGCTGGATCAGGACTGCTGACGTGGTGCGCTGTTAACTCTAAGCACACATTGCCACATTGTCATACATGGGCCTTGCAGTGATACGAATGAGGGGTGACTATCTGAATCGACCTTCAGCGGTGTCCACACATGGTTGGAGGGACACTAGGGAATGGCTGAGGGCTCCATGTCATTTGATCTGCTGTCTCTCACCTCTAGATAGATCAGGCAAGAGCAGACTGAATGTGGCCCTGGCCCCTGCCCCGTTTCTGTAGGAGCTCTTTTCCTCTCAATCCCCACAGGGGGACAGGGCCCTGTCCTGAGTTTTGTGGTGAAGAGCTGCACACACTTCGCACTCCCACTCAGCCCAAAGCAGGGGAGGAAACCTGGACGCCACAGAGCTGGTGCACCCAGCCCTGGCACAGGGGGCACAGCAGGTAGAGGAGAAGCCTGAGCCAAGTTGGGGGCAGTGACACCGCAGGTGGCAGCACATCACGCACACCCTGGCATGCACGTGTTGGTGGACGGAGAAAGGGGCCCATCGGCACTGGGCTTCAGCCACTGTCAGTGCCACTAAGTGAAGAGGCAAGGGGCTTCCTCTGGGGGGAGAGGGGCCAAGATCCACAGCCGGGCCAGCCCTCCACCCTTGGCCTGGGGTGGGGAGAGGGACAGGGTGCCCTGACACGATCCCCACCCTGGCTTGGAAGGTGCTGCCTCTAGACCAGAGTGGGCCAAAGGCACATCTTCTTGGCAGCATCTTTAACAACTAAAGAGCAGGCAAGTGCTGGGCTGTGGCTCAGCAGTACAGCTCTTCCCTAGCATGTGGTAGGCACATGGGTTTGATCCTCAGCACCACATAAAAATACATAAATAAAATAAAGGTATTGTATCCATCTCCAAAAAACACCAGGTGAAACTAACTTTAATCTTATTTAGCTGAATATATCCCACTTGTCTCAACATGTGAATCAATATGCACATTGTTGGTATTTTTGGTGGAAAGCCATGGAGGTCGCTGTGTGGGCGGCACGCATAGCACACTTCAGTTTGGACTGGCTCCAGTCTTGGTGCTCAGTAGCACAGGAGGTCCATGACAGTTGCAGGGACAGTGACGGTCTGACCATCACCCCGCCCCTCCTTCCAAATGTGACCACCCTGGAGGATGCAGCAACTTTACTTGAAGTTCCAGGGGAGAGTGGGGGTTGGAGACAAAGGGTGACCTGGGCACCAGGCTTCTAGTTCCGGATGCCAGTGGGGACAATACCCGCACTGGCCACCTCCTCACCCCCAAGTCACCCACCCTTGGGCCAAAAGAGAATCCCCGCTTTAGTAGAGGAAATGCACACTTGTTTCCCAGTGTCTGCGGTGACAGCCCAGAGCCAACCACAGCCCACACTCTCCTCTGCCACCTTCACTGTCCTCCTCCACAGGCTCAGGGTCAAGAGCGAGCTTCAGGTCTCCACTCCTTCCACTGCCTTCACGCCCCCCTCCTCTTGGCTCTGCAGTCCACAGTGGGGGGGGGGGGTCAGGGGGAGTCAGGGGCTTGCTGGTGGGCTTCGTCCTTGTCATGTCAACCCTGGTTAACAACTACTTCATTAGAGTCATTGTGCAGAGCTCCCCACCCTCGCACCCTAAGCCAGGAAGTAGCCAACATCAGGTATGCCTTGGGTGAAAGCCCCCAAGGCCTGGGCACTTGGTCAAGGGCTTACTGGAGCCCCTCCACAGAGCCAGAGGAGAAGCAAATCACCTCTGAGAAGTTACATGCCATGATGGACAGTGGAGGCAATGGGGGTAACTGGAATTCAAAATGAGATAAAATCTAAGTTGCCTTCTTTCTTTTTGGTGCTGGGGTGGCACCCTGGGCCTCCCACATGCTAGGCAAGTATGCTACCACCGAGCTCCACCATCAGCCCATGCTTTAGTCTGCATAGTTCCAGGCTGTCGAAGAGGAGCTAAAAAACAGGTACTGAGGATGGTCTACACCACCTGGGGAAGCCAGGCTGCACAGTCTCACCAAAGAGCTGTGGGAGCCCCATTTTTAAGGGTGGAGAGTCTGCTCCAAGCCGTCACCAAAGTCAAGCCCACAGCGATCCTGTGGCCCACTGGGCAGGTGCTAATTCACTGCTTCCTTATTACTTTCCATGGGGGGCAGCGAGCAGGAACAGTGAAGGACCCTGAGGTGAAGGTGCTGAAGGTGCTCCTCTGTCCAGTCGTCCTCAGCAACCTGTGTGACCCATGGTCTGTGCACCAGAAATGGGACAGCTGACACTGAGGTTTTACATATATCCATTAGGCAAGAGATGCCCAGCAGAGTGATGCAACAGACCCCAGGGAGGGTCTACTGGGGTATCCACAGGCCCTGCATCTGTCAGGAAGCTGACCTGGCCTCAGCAGAGCTGCACTTCATTCCTCCTGGAGATTTCATTTCAAAATTAAATGATGAAATACTCCAGCTCTTAGTTTGGGTTTGATTACCATTTACAGTAGTCAGCAATAGAATTAAACTTTGTTCCAGCAGAATGTACAGGAAAACGATATTTTGGTTTAAAAACAATTTACAACAAAGGAACGTGTCCATGTTCCGCTCTAGTAGACATCGCTGATGGGGGAGTCTGAGAGCAAGACAAGACTGTGGGGTCAAGAGGTTCACAGCTGGGGCTGGGGCTGGGGCTCAGTGGTAGAGCGCTCGCCTAGTACGTGTGAGGCCCTGGGTTCGATCCTCAGCACCACATAAAGATAAATAAATAAAGATATTGTGTCCAACTACAACTAAAGAATAAATATTTAAAAAAAAAAAAAAAGAGGTTCACACCAGAGGACGGTCGTGTCCTGAAGTTCTGTCAGGCCCACGCTAGTCTTCTGTCTCTGGGTTCTGGGAGGGCTTCCCCATGCACCCCTGCAAATCTGAGTGGCCCATAAGAGTCTGAGGGGATAGAACCTCAGGCGCAGCTGTGGAATGAGGCCTGGAAGTTTCGATGGAATGCCACCTCACCAGCTCATCTACCTGGGATTGGCCAAAACCCTCTCTAGTCACCCTCCCCACCGCAGACCAAAACAACATGCAAATCAGGCTTTACCGTAGACAACACAGTTTCTCTCTAGAGGGCCAGCAGCAAGTGCCATGGGAGCCTGCGTTCCCTGTGGCCACAGGGTGAGGGGGTGCAGAGATGTTCGCTGGGAGCGGGAGGCCACGAGGCCCTCTTCAGTGAGCTCTTTGCCTGCATTCCAGCGTGACTCGCCCCAGTCAGAGGCAGAGAGCTCAGCTCTGTAAAGTGATGTTTTCTGGAGATGGCACAGAGCACAGCTGACCTCCACTCACAACGTGCCTCCCCTAGGACTCCTTCCCCCAAGAATCCATTACTCTCACTGCCACGTACCACATAGATGCCAGAGAAGAGCTGGACAGAGGAGCCACTGTTCTAAGGTGTGAGTGGGGCCCAAGTCTCCAGATTAGATGAGCCAGGTGTGGGAAGCCCAGGGAGGCTGTGCCTGCCCACGCAGCTTGCTGCTCACCAGGCCCTCTGGACCTTGGGCACCCTGGACCTAACCCCCAGCAGGCCACACGGAAGGTGGCACAAAGAGGCCATACAACCTGTCTCGGTTACTGAGAAGAGCCACCCAGGGAAAATAATCATGTTTTGACATCTAGGAGCAGAGGAAATAAATGGTACAACCAGTTAAGTGCTCCTCTGAGGTCCCTGTACAGAGGAAAGCACTTGCAGTCAGGCCAAAGCCCTCTCAGCACAGGAATCCAGTCTGCATCCTCTTGAAGCCCTTCCAGCTGGCCACACTTGAAGAGTCTGCCCAGCCCAAAAGAGAGGCTGGCTTTGCAGGTCAGCACTAGAAGAGGGAGGCCAGTGTCCCTCTCCAGAGACCCACCAACTTGGAACTAACAAACTACCACTTATTTGCATGGGCAGACACAGAGCAGGGAGGGCTATATAATTTTTTTCAAGGTAAAAACAAAAATTTTTTAATCAAAATGTGTGTGCCATCACCTACCTTTTAGGGCTTTGAATCTACTCAGTGTCAAGAAAAAGCCATGTGCTGCTCCCATGGCAGTTCGTGGAGGTGGCCGCATAGCAGCTGCAGATCTGAGTGCCCTGTCTGCTCTGGCAGCCTAAGGCCCAAGGTAAAAAGAGCGTGTGTGCCAGCCCCGGGGGCTCTGCAGGGAGGGCAGCACGCCCCTGGAGGAGGCCCTGAGCCAGGCTTATCATCTCAGAAGCGGCAGGAAAGTGAACCACTTGGGCCAACTCTACCTCTTGCCACTCACCCTTACCTGCTTGTCACCTCTGGCTCTGTAGTATCTGGAGATGGAGGTGCCAGCGTGCTGCTCAAAACAGCAGCCTCTGTCCAGAGGGAGTAAGGGGGCTTCACAGCAGGAGGATACAAATGGATAATTCCTCCCACTCCACAGAGTGTCGCCAACACCCACTCCTGCTTGCTTAGCTGTTGATGCACTGGGCTCAGGGCTGGCATCTATAGGACAGCCCCAACAGCATCACAAACCTGCAGCCACGGTTCCAGGTTAGGGGCAGGGACCATGAGAAATCTATCTAGGAAAAGAGCTCCTACAGAGGCCTGCCAGTCACCCTCAGCTTGCTCCAATGGTGGGCTGGGTGGCTGCAGAGCACCAGAGGCCACACGCTAAGCTGGCAGTGTGGCTGAGTTTAGAGTGTCAGCATTCTCAGTAAGCAGGGATGGCTCAGTTGAAAGTCAATCAGAGTCCTTCCCCGGACTAGAGTCAGCATGGACAAGGGTCATGTAAAACAGTATCTCTGGCCTCCAATACACAGTTCCTTTAGTAAGCTTCTAATTATGAGAAACAGTATCAGCATTAAGAGGTAGTGATTTCTAAGGCTGTTTGTTTCATATACATTAACAAGGCCCTTAATTATAGCATTTAAAAGTTTTTCTTGGTTCACTGACATTTTTTAAAGCTTAGATATGAAAATAACTATTGAAAATTATCTGCATTTACAATGCATTCACATGTTTATTTAATGTCAACATACAGAGGACAACCCCCAAGTACTTCAGAATGTCAAGTGTGAAGGTAAGTCTCTTTAGCTGTGACAGTGACAAGGGAACAGCTAAAAAACAAAGCAGTGAAACAGAAACATGATTTTCTTAAAATTATAAAGTAACAATTTTGATATTCAAGCTTCATTAATTATTGCAACAGTTAAGAACTTAATTTACTAATATATGTTAGGAAGGCTCTTTTTTTCCCCAAATTTATTCAAGTTGTCAAGAAATTAGATAAAAATGTAAAAAATAAATACATGTGAATTTTACTTTTGATTTTCACTAAAGGTAAATATCCATACAATTTTACAGTGTCACCTGATGACAATCTTTAATAAATCCAGGTATACAGAAATTTAAAAGGCAGAAGTTTCCTTTTACACTTTTAAACTTGAGAAACAGCAACTTAACTGTGACACAAAGTTCATGTAACAGATGCAGCAATAAATTAAAAAATGAGCATCAGTGGGATAGTCTCCCTCCATTAGAAGGGCATGCTCTTACAGTGCTGAGCTCGTATTTGAGTTTCAAAGTTGACCATCCAACACAAAGTGCTTCTACAAAGCCAGCCCCAGGCTTCACTCTCACCAGTCTGAGGTCACCTCTCTCTGGGACATCACTGGGGCACTGTGATGAGCACCTTGTTAACCAGAACCAACAAGCAGTGTGGGTCCAGCCACTCAGGTCAAAAGGCACACTCTGCACAAGGAAGGGACCCGGCTGCTGGCTCCCCTGGGCTCTCAGGATGGGGGCCAGAGCAGCCTTCACAAGTCACCCAGAGCAGGGCAGGAGCACATCTCTGGGTCACTTGCTGGCCTACACCTGCAGGCTGAGCCTCTCCCCACCTGCAGACACATCTGCCATAGTTCTGTGACTGGCACTCAGAGCACCCGCTTCTCCTCGCTCCCAGGTATTCTGTGGGCCCAGCCCCTCCAACAGCACGTGACACTGCATGCCATGCATCTTTCACACGAAAAGCCACTGCTGACCTGTCTCCCCTTCCCTGGACAGTCAGGGTTCTTCCCAGCCTGGCGTTTTCCTCTCTTCGAGCTTTCTCCACAAAGAGGGAAAACCTCCCTCCAGGCAAGAGGTGACGAAGGCCCTCCCTGCACACAGGTGCAGACTCAGGGTGAGGCCTTTTCACCAGTTTCAGCATTGAGTCCAACATTTCAAAGTTTCTTAAAAATTCCAAATCTACCCCAGGATATGACAGGATCAGAGAGAAATGGCTGCCTGGCTATCTGCCAGCTAGGACTTGGGTGTTGGCTTAAGCCAAGAGCTAGACACAACTATGAAACCCCACCCGGGATGTGTGCATATACCCATAAACACTGTTCCTCAAGATTTCTGAGTGTCTTTGGGATGATAATTGTTGCAGCCTCTGTCTGTCTCTCCATGCTCTGAGGTTTTCTATCTTAAAGCATCCATCTTTAGTCCTGAGTCAGGGGCTCACAGGAAAAACCCTTCCACACACCTGCTCAATTAGCACAAAAGACAAGCTTAGGGTTCTTTTTTCTACAGTATGCGGGGATTGAACCCAGACCTTCGTACACACTAGGCAAATGCTCAACACCTGAGTTACATCCTAGCACCATCCCTCTTTTAAAAAGTATTTTCATCTGAGACAGGGTCTTTGTTGCTCAGGTTTACCTCAAGCTTGCCATCCTCCTGCCTTAGCCTCAGGCACCCCTTGCTAAGTAGGATAATAGGTATGTGCCCCCATTCCTGGCAAACTTAGGGTTCTTCACCACTATTTATTTAAGCAAAATTGGAACCCAAAGTTCCTGGCACTCTCTTAAGTGTCTGCCTACTCCCTCTTGCGCATCTGCTTTTAAAAGAAGGTACAGCTTTCCCAAGGCCCATCTCCAGGCCTCTTGGGGATGTGGTCTCCCCTCTGAGTAAGGAGGCTGTCTGGAGGAGCTGGGGCTGCCTCGCCAAAACCACAACAAAGCTGGCTCCTGGAGCTGCTTGTGGGTCTGAAGAAGGTGAGCGGAGCACTGCCTAGGCATGGAGCCTCCAAGGACATTGGATGCTGTGCAGGGACAGCCACCCTCACTGGTGTGGACTACAAGGTTCAGCCCAAGCCTGACAAGCAGTGCTGACCAATTGGTAACAACCTTCCCTTTGCTAAAAGCTGTGTTTTATTCAGAGGTGAGGTTAGAAAAGATATCCTAGCTCCTAATAACGTTCACACTGAAAAACTTTAATGAGGAAGCTCAAAGTTTGGTAAGAAAACTACAAAAATGCTCCCCAAATTTCTCATAGTGGAAGCAATTAGCTCTGCAGCTCATACCCCTGAGGTCAGGAGCCCTGCTTGCCCCTCCTCGTCCCCTCCCTTCCTGGGAAGGGGAGCCACACCCACTGCACCTGGGTCCTCTTCTGGAGCTGCAGCACCTTTCCTTCTGGTCCTGGAGAACACCAGGCCTCTGTCCTCCTGCCTGCAGAGGGGCTCTGCCAGCTCTCACAGCAAGAGGCAAGGGGCAGTCAGAGCACAGGGTGAGGGCAGGGCGGCCTGGGGCTGACACTAATCTGCACTGGTCCCTGGACCTGGCATTGGAGCCTTGATGAGGGAGCTCCAGACGGGCACTAAGGATACTATAATCAGCAGCAGAAACTGGACGAAAGAGCTGGAAGCCCAGAGGCGCGAGCACATACACAGGCTTCTATCAGGACATCTAAGGAAACAATGCTCTTCTGCCTCCCCATCCCTCCCCCACCCCACAAGTATACTGAAGCCAGTGCAACTGGGAAAACTAAGGGGGCAGGATGTTAGAAAGTGTCTGCCTGCAGCTCTCCTGCCAGTGACTGCAAGTTTCACCATAAATGCTACTTACCTGTGACCGGCCACTCTATTCAGGCCAAATACAGTTCTGAGTTTTGAAACTGCATACTCAAGGCCTCAGCAGCATTTGAAAGTGAATTTCTAGATCTATATTGGGACATGAAATTGCACCTAGAATATTCATTACTAGCCCCCCTCACAGGCAGCCCAATTTGACCTCCAAAGCTTAAACAGTCTCAAAGATGCTATCTTTGCTACCTTAGATCAGTTAACCTTTAGGAACAAAGGACACATATTCAAGGTAAACAGGACATTCCCATTCCCATGAAGTGCCGCTCAAGGTAGTGAAGTCCATCAACATAGGTGAGATGCCCTGAAAGGCTGCCATGGCACACTGTCACTGCCACCACACTGAACAACAGTCACTTGCAGTAAGGAGCATGTTTGTGATGGGGACATGGATTGGAACATGGCATGACAAGAAGTGGGAAGCAGGCCTGGGCTGGCCTGTGCCTGGCTCTCCGGGGAGAGCTGTGGTAAGAGCAGGGAGCTGCTACTCCGTCTACCAGAGTTTTGACACATAAGAGAAAGGAAGCCGCCAGGTTTTCTCTTTAATGAGCCACATTCACTACTCAAACGGGTATAAATTATCATTATTACTATATTTAATTACAAAAGTGGGTGAAATAGAAAAACAATCCTCAGTACTCCAAATAAGTTAACAAATAAAATAACTATCATCTTGACACAAAACACAGAGCTCAAACAACCACCTCATCCACCATGAAAACTGGAATTTGAAAAGCTCCTTATGCAGCTGAGAAGGGCCATAAGGAACTGGAATCAAATTCGGCAGTTTCCCATAGAATCTGCATAGCCTTTCCACCACAGAGGGAGCCGACACAGGCCCAGGAGCCTGGCACTCAAGGGGGAAGCACAAGCACTAGGCCGGCATTGGCATCCCAAGCGTCATCCCAGATTCACAACTCCCAATAAGCCAAAGGGAAACCTGCACCTGTGATTCCCCTGTTCGGGGGAAACTAAACCCACCCAAGTGCCCTGTGGGGAGGTACTGTGCAGCCCTGGGAGCTTAATGGTGAAACAGAGCCATGGAGCCTGCCCACTGCCTACAGTCATGCCTTACTGACCCCCAAAAACAGACAAAAAAAAAAAAAAAAAACCCAAAAAAACCCCAAACCTCCTTTTCCCTTCTTGGGAAAAAAAACATAAGCCAAGCACATCTGACATGAAAGTCTTGGCTTATGTGGCAAGAGGCACTTCTGACAACAGCTGCTGGTGTGCTCAGCTGCAGCGCATGCTAACTGTCCAGGCTCTGGGTCAAGTGGAGATTTAATGCACAGAGTCTCAATCAGAGTTCTACAAACTGCTTCTTTGGAAAAAGATGTTTATTAAACAATTTTAATTGTCATAAAATGACTAAAATGGGTTTTAAAAATTAAGGCTCTTCTCTTTCTGTGGATTGCCAGAACAATGTAAAAATAATATCAATCAACCCTGCTGAACGCTTTGTTCCTAAAGTTAAATTTCATAGATTCCTAAACATTTTATGATTAAGATAAAAAATTGGATATAAATGACAATTAATGGCCATCTGTGCTGAACACACACTCTGATCAGGTGTACAATAGTCTAGTTGAGTAGTTAAGCAAAAATATTCCAGTTAAAGCATCAATTTTAGCATTTTAAAGTCATTGTCCCCTCCCCACTGTCATGATTTCCCTAAATTGAAATAGTCTGATACAGGAGTGCTAATCTTGGGGCTCTATATACTCCCAGAAGGATGACTGACTCAGCTGGCAATTAGTTTGATTATATATTTTTTAAATGCGCTAAGGTGAATTATCAAATGATTCAGAATTACATGGCATGCAGTATCCAAAATTATGGCTCTGATGCATTTAGATTTACATTAAGAATAAGAAGTGTCATTCACATTCATTGTACACCCCGCCCCTCCCACAAAAAAAAAAAAAAAAAAAAAATCACTACCTATTCAAGTTCTAGATCTGGTGCAGCATTAAGGATTAAAACTTACCACTTTACCAGGCCTTCCCCATGTGCAAATAAATCCCTCCTGACAAGCAGTGACTATACAGTCTTCAAGAAAAATTAATACAGTCAGTCTTTCATGTGCTATCTTTTTACAGATCAGAGGCTCTAACAAGGGAACGTCTTCCATCCGAGGACACAATGGCGTTCCCAAAGTTTTAGCGGGGTCCGTTTTGGTTTTAGTAACTAGATTCAGTTTGTCACTGCTCTTGCTAGAAATGTGTCCCATGCTATGGTTTCGCTTGTGGTCTTTCTCGTGATGTCTCTCCTTTCGGTCGTGCAGTGAGAGTGTTGCGAATTTGCTGACCCCAGAGGCAATGGCCCCATCCATGACGCTGCTTTTGCTGCCTGCATTGGAGACCGCCGAGTGGGGAAGGCTGTTGGATCGAGGCAGTGGAGGGGGCACAGAGTTCCCGGGTGTTGTGACACTGTTCCCATTACTTCCAGCGGGAGGACTTGTGGCATTCATGACATTTGTGTGTGTCCTTGCTCTTGAGAGGGGTTGGTGAGGGAAAAGGATGTCTTCCGTAAGGTCCCACAAACACAGCTGTGTATCCTGGCCCACTGAACCAAACCGGTACGTAACACTTACGGGGCGGCTGTCAGTAGAGTTCCGCTTGGACAGCCGGGACTGTGTACTGTTTGCTCGATCTCTGCCAAAATGAAGAAGGTCCTGGAAGTCCTCATCACTGCCACTAAACTCCATAGGGTCGCTTTCTTCTACGCTAGTAGTATAGGGATCGAATGCCACAACACTGACCCAGGATTTGTGCCCGTGGCCTCTAGCTATTACTCGGCAGTCTACAAAGGACCAGACTGTCACCAAGTCGTCCTCTCCACCTGTCACAATGTACTTGCCGTCTGGGCTCCAGCACACACACAGCAAGCCCCCAAAGTAGCTTTTCATCGTACCGTGCAGCTCCACCGAGTCGAAATTGAACACCCGCAGAAACCCGTCCTGGCTCACGCATGCTAAGAACTTGCCATCTGGGGAGAAAGCAAACTCGCTGAGGGCCCCCTCGCCCACCGTCCACTTAAGGAGAGGGTTCCTCGTGGATTTGCTCTTGCAAGTGTGCACGGCAAAGCTCTCTCCCTGCTTCAGAAGCTGGTAGTGGGGGGCTGTGGTGCCACAAGTGTGCTCCACATTATACAAGTACATGTTCCCACTCGAATGGGCTACTAGGAAAAGGCTTTCCGAACCGGGCACCCATTTGACACAGGTTACGCGTGCCTTGTCTATTAGTCTCTGTGAAGACAAAGGAGAACAGGTTATCACAAGGGAGAAGGTGCAAAGGTCTACTTTTCCAGCAAGAAAACTTGTTGCTTCTCGGTGAGAAGGAAGGAGTCCGTCCAGGCACGCCACACTTATCCCGTGGTCAGCCAGCCAGCGAGAGCACTGGCCCATTGCAGAACTACTTTCTAGAATTGCACTTGGGTGGTGGCCAATGGCTTTCACTGAGGGAGTCAGCCATTCAACAAATATCTGCTGAGAGCCTACTCTGTGCCAGACCCCAGGCCGGGCACTGGGCACACGGGTGAGAGGCAGCCCTTGGACACCTCCTCACGTCCAGCAGGAGCATGTCAACCTGTGACTCAGCAGCTACACGCAGCTCCCTCTCGTGAGGACTCATAGCTGAGAAAGCCATGCCTCCCGGCTTTCTCTGCATTTCCTGTTACTGCAGGCCACGTGCTGACTACATGTGACCCTCTGCTGCGGCTGCTCGAAGGCGGGGAGTCAAATCTGCAGCCCGCTGCCAGCAGCACACAGGACTTGAAAGCACACTTGCTGGGCGCAATGCAGCGCCGGGCCCACTGAGGCCGCCCCACTTGCACACGCTGCCCGTGTGTCATCTTTTATATGCATTTCCTCAGAGTCCTCTTTGGAACGAGGTGGTGTTTAAAGAAATACCTAGATGGTCAACTCAGGAGTCTGCGCTCCGTCACTATCACTCAACTCCACGCTCACTTCTGGTCCACTGACCTAGTCGCTTCTTTAACAGGCATGAATCAGTAGTCGTGCCTTTAAGACCAAAAGAACAGAAGGCAGAAAGTGAAAACACCCAAATGCAAAACAAGGACCCTTGGCTTGCAGGCTTTGTTATGAGGACCACTGCAGGCACAGAAGCCTCCAAATGATTCTTCCCTAGGCTGCCTAGTCTCTAAAATCATGTCACCAGAAATCACCCAACTTCTGCCTGGGAACGCCTGCTGCCAAACTCCACTGTCCCACTGCCCTGTAAGAGGGCAGCCCCAGAGGCTTAACTGCTACCACTTTGCCTAATTGGTTGGGATTCCCCAACTCAAGTCTCAGAGGGCCACCAGGGCACACTGAGTGGACCCTGTCAAAAAAAAATGGAGCCTGCAGCCTAGCTGGCTTGACTATGTGCCTGCTTCTTTACAGAAAATTATTAAATGAAAATTTGATTATTAAAAGGATGGGAAAGAGTTCATGAGCCATGCAAGCTCAATGTATGAAAACCAGACCTCAGAAGGTGGGCTGCCAACAAATGACGCCAAATTGGGAAGGGGAGGTGGGTGCCCTGAACAGCAAGCAGGCCTGAGGGGCTTGGGTTCCATGGGTCAGTTGCAGATTATTTTACAGAAGGTGTCACTGCTGACTGCCACCGAATGTCATAGCTGGACCTCTTAAATTAATAAGCTCTGTCCTTGGGGACACAGCCAACATTTTCATCCTCGCCTTTCTTTCTTGCCTGCTGACCTACCTATAAAAGGCACCTGACCTATGTTAGCGCCAACAACCTAAAAACCTAGCACTGCTCTGGCAGGATTTCCATTACACCTTCACCATTTCTTCAGCAAGAAGGTTAGGCAGGTAATATGCATGGCCAAACCAGATGGGGCAGGGAGAGTGGTCTGGGGAGTGTACAAGTGTTGATAGTGGGCTAAGAAGAGGCCCCCCACATCCAATGGTGCTCTGCCAGGCTTGCTGTTTATGTCCTTGCTGTGTCCAGCCCCAGGACTCACTTCTGAGCCCACAGAAAGGACAGTGAGATGGCCCAGTGTCTAAGGGCAGCCACAGCTCACCCTTATCAGGGTTTAACAAGCTAACTTGGGCTGAAGTCAGACTGCCACCCTTATCCTAGTATAGCATTCTCAACTCTTGCACCTTCCCTTTCAGCAAAACCCTACCAAATCCCAATTTTTCCAAGATCACTTCACTGTTATTCTATTTACCATTTGCAGAAAATTTTAAATACATAAAAACTCATAGCAGTATGGTTAGGATAAATTTTACTTTGCACCTTAAAAAAAGTACAACAAAATTCCATTAGAATTCAAAAACTATAATCCTGTCAAGCAAAAATAGTAATTGCTCTATAATGGTGAAGTATGAAGATAAACAGTTACAACACTTATTAAAAAATAAATGTTGTTGCAATGAGAAAACACATTTAAAAACTTCATTCTCACATTAAAAAGCTGCACTGAGACTACCCTACATAGACATGTGGATTACTAATTATTAAAAAAAAAAAAAAAAAAAAACCCTGCACCTGCTGGATGTGGTTGTGCAAGCCTGTCATCATAGCAGCTCAGGGGCTGAGGCAGGAGGACTAAGAGTTTAAAAGTTCAAAGCCAGCCTCAGTAACTTAGCAAGGACCTAAGCAGCTCAGCAAGACCTCGTCTATAAATAAGACTGGCTTAGTTAGTGCCCCTGAGTTCAATCCCCAGTACGAAAACAAAACAACAAAAAACCCTGCACTCATATGCTCCAACTCCTGGCTGGGACACCTAATCAGAAGCTACTATCACACTCTGGTTCTGGGGGACTAGGCACATCAGTTTGAGTGTGGGCAGATAAAGGAAATAACAAGAAGGAAGAAAGGGTTTCTTGCTTGTCTGCCTCATCAATTTTCCCTGTCAGCTGTATGCTTGAGGGAGGGAGAGCATATATTTCATGGGGGGGGGGGGGCTGCACCTCAATCACATGGGGGTGCACATTTGGTGGGCAGCAGCACATTATCACCCATAGCACTGTCCTAACTTCCAGTCTGAATATCAACTCTGGGTGCCAGGCACTGGCAAGATGCTTTACGCCACTCTCTAATCTCAAAATAACCCTGCAAGGTCAGTGTAGGGGTTTTGTTTGTTTCTGATCGGGCAATACACTTATAACTCAAGTGCAAGCATACAATAAAAAGCTCCATCACTCTCTTCTGCATTCCAGATCCTCTGCCCTCAGTCATTGATACTGGGTTCTTGTTAACCTACCCAGAGTGATTTTGTGCATGTACAAGACAAGTAAAATCTACCCAATTCTGTCTTCATACTCTGCACACTCTCACCTCTGCCTTCTCAGTCTTATACATCTGTGTGGTCTACAGACAGCTTCTTCCTCTTTTTCTAAAGCTGCCTTCAATTATGTGGATGTACTGTGGCTTACCGTGCAACCCCCACTGATTAACATCAATATCAGGATGAATACCCTTGAACACAGGGCAGTTTTCACATGTCTGAGAAATACACTTGCAAGATAAATTCCCACTGCAGTGGCTAGGTCAAAAGGCATATACATTCATAAATTTCATAGGGACAAATTGCCTCCCATGGAGAATGAAACAATTTACATTCCCAACAGCAATGTCATCAAGCCTGTTTTCCTGCAGGAAGGTAGGTATTATTCTATAGAACACCTACCTGCCCACGAGGAAAGGAGCTCAGAAAGGTTAAGAAACTTGCCTGACATCCATTACCTTCATCTCCTCACTCAGCACTGAGTGATTATCCTGTGCCAGGCACTGATATGGCATTAAACAAAATAGTCATCCCTTCCTATATGAAATTTATGTTCAACTGGAATGAGAAAATAAGTGAAATTTATGATTTAATGGTGTAAGTGCTTCGAAGAAACAAAAAAGCCACAGAGAGAAGATTAAGTGATGGAGGGAGGGGGCTGTAGTGATTTCAGTCTCCAACAAGAGAGCCAAGAATGGACTTTCCCTGATTGGGGGGCAGCTGAGCAAGAAGTGGGAAGAGAGTAGAGAGAAAGTGTGAGGAAGTGCATCCATCCAGAGAGAACAACAACTCACAAGTGTCAGGTGTTGAGGTGGGAGCAAAGCAAGCCGAAGGGAGACCGCAGAACCTGCTCTGACGAGGCAGATAGATCCTGTGCAGGTCACAGGATCCCACAGACAAACATCAAGTAGCTCTGAGACCAGCCTGGCAGGGCCACACACAGGGTTTCTTAGGAAGAGGGTGACAGCTAGCTCAGACCCCACTGCCAGGGTGGGAAACACAATTCCAGGGTTAATTAATTTAAATTGTTTTAATTTAAATTTTTCTGGATTGTTACCTGGTTTGGGTTTAACAAAAGAGAAAGAGAACAGAAAGCATCTTTCTCCTGTCTAAAAAACAGAAATATCTGGAATATTTTCTTCAATTACACAGCCCAGCTACTGCAACATAAAATTATATTTTTGTTCCACAAAGCGTCTGGGCAAAAAAAGGCAAGACTCTTAGTTGGTAGTCAAATGTTGAGTAATGGGATTTCCTTGCTAGGCCTGAACTCTCCAGGATGAATGGGGACTTCAACTGGATGAGCATTCTGAAAAACTATCCCTGAAGCAAAACGCCATCCCTCCAGGAATTCTTGGGGAAAGATGTTGGGGGAGGGGGTGGGAGAGGCAGAAGCACAAAGACAAAGGCTCAGACAGAATAGTCCAGGGCAATGCAGTACTGGCCCTACAGGCCCTGTGTCTCTGCTGTCTAAATCCCTGAAGCAGGAAGAGGGGACTGCTCTGGAATCCTGAGTTGGGATTTAGGGGTGTGAAGCCCAGGCTCAGAGCTCAGGCTGTGACCCTGACCCTGAAGTCACATTGCTGACTTGAAGGAAATGTGCAGTGAGTATAAAATACACACTGGATTCTGTATCTTCATTAGAAAGAAAGAATATCAACTATCTTATCATAATTTTTATACTGGTTGTATGTCAAAATAATATTTTGGATATTTGGATAAAATATAATGTATTCTTTTCTTTGGGGGGGGGGGGGCGTTCCAGGGATTGAACTCAGGGCCACTCAACCACTGAACCACATCCCAGCCCCTTTTTTGTATTTTATTTAGAGACAGGGTCTCACTGAGTTGCTTAGTGCCTCGCCTTTTGCTGAGGCTTTGATCCTCCTGTCTCAGCCTCCCAAGCTGCTGGGATTATAGGCATGTGCCACCACGCCTGGCTAAAAGATAATGTATTCTTTTTTCAAAAAAATTTAAAAAATTTTTTAGTTGTAGGTGGATACAAAACCTTTATTTTATTTATGTGGTGCTAAGGATCGAACCCAGGGCCTCACACATGCCAGACAAGCATTCTACCGCTGAGCCCCAGCCCCAGCCCCAAATATAATATATTCATTTAAGTTGATTTTTACTTTTTCAACATGGCTATTAGAAAAATTCAGAGTGAGCCAGGTGCAATAGACAGCACACCCAGCAACTCAGGAGGCTGAGGCTGCAGGACTGCAAGTTTGAGGACAGCCTCAACAACTTAGTGAGATCCTGTCTCAGAAAGTGTAAGGGGGCGGGGTGCTCGGAGGCAAAAAAGCACCCCAGAATTCAATCCTAGTATTGCTAAAAATGTGGCTCACTGAATATTTTTATAGGCAGTGCTACTGCAGACCATGGTGGCACCAAAGGGGACAGTATAAGGAAAAATCCCCTATCACTAGGAACCAAATGGAAGGCCAGATGGGAAAAACTGGTTAGAAGCTTATGACAACTAGTTAGGACATGAACAAAAAGACCTTCAGCTAAGCAGCAGCAGTGTGATAGGAGAGATCTATTTCACAGCAGATGCAACTGCATGGGGACAGCAGATGAGGGGGGTAGATGTTTGTAACAACCTAGTTCTGTTCACAGGCAACTAGGAAGGTTAATCTGCAACTATCAAATGACCAGAAGGGCCAGGCACAGTGGCACATGCCTATAATCCCAGCTACTCGGGAGACAGAAGGATCTGAGTTCAAAGCCAGCCTTAACAACAGCGAGGTGCTAAACAACTCAGTGAAACCCTGTCTCTAAATAAAATACAAATACAAAATAGGGCTGGGGGTGTGACTCAGTAGTCAGTGCCCCTGAATTCAATCCCTGGTACCCCCTCCCCCCAAAAAAAAAATGGTCAGGAGAGGCTGTGGCTGTGGCTCAGTGGTAGAGTACTTGCCTAGCATGTGTGAGGTACTGGGCTCAATTCTTAGCACTACATATAAATAAATAAAATAAAGGTCCATCAACAACTTATAAAAAAATGACAAGGAAAGTCAAGTAAATCAGTCATGAATACAAGACCCAAATCTGAGAAGCCTAAGATGACCCAGCAAGCTGAAGCAGGGAAGCATAGACTGTTGGAAAAACCCACTTAGAGGAAACAGGACAAAAATTAGGAATGCAGAAGAAGAAAAGAGAAAATGGCCCAGCAGTGCAATGAAGAAAGAGCAGGCAGAAAAGGAAGCTGCCACAGTGCGAGAATCTACCTCTAGTGGAGCTCTGCTCTGCATGTCCCTCTCCTCAGGGAACAGATTCTCGAGGTTGATACTATTGGACAGTCCAGGAAGCATAGGCCAAGTTGGGTACCAGAGACATAGGAGAGATCACGAGGAAGTAAATTTGGGGACTGAGAAGGTGCTGAGAAGGGACAGAAAGGGTAATGCAGGGCAGGTGCTTGGCAGAGGAAAAGTATGGCCAGGGAGAGAGGGATGGGGGTGGATCAAGGGGAAGCAAGCCCCCTGCTCCCCAGGCTGGAGAGGAAAAGCTGCAGGAAAAGAGGCAGAAACAAGGAAAACTAGAAAAAAGGAGTTGAGGAACGCGGGAACCCCACTCCAGCTCCCTCAGGGAAAAAAGCGTGGGCCCTAATAGATCTGGGAAGTGCAGTTTCAAGGACAGTGCAAGGCTGGTGCTCAGCTAGGAGGATAACAGGGAGGAAGCAACTAAGAGTTTTGACTGGCATGGCCACAGGGCTTTCCGTTGAGAGTCACGTTCAAAATGCCTCACGGTCCATCTTAATAACCCACTTTTATAAAAACAAGCAAAAAAACCAACCAAACAACAGCAAAATAATTTAAAACAACAACAGACTATCAATATAACATTTCTGTATATGTCAAGAAAGCTCAGGTGCAGAGCTGTGGCCTCCAGGATCCCTTCTTCATCAGGTACTCAGCCAAAGCCCTCTCCAACTTTCTAATTCTGGAAGCCAAACACATGGACCTATTTCAGACAGCAATCCAAAGAAAAAGGATAGTATTAACAAGTAAGATTTTCTAAAATAAATAGTATTAATAAGTAAGATTTTCTAAAATAAATCATACGACTTAGAAGGAAACAATAAAAGTCAATCAGCAACTATGTTAAAGTGCCACTGCTGAATCAACTACTCTGAACTGAAGCTTTCTGAAGTGCTTCCTTTTCTTTTTTCTTTCTCTCACTTCCATCGACATGACAAGTAGGAAAATTTATCTGGGGGAAAGAGGTGGATATGAATTTTATAATGCAGATATTAATTCGTAACAAAAATACCAAAACAAAAAATTCAAAAACCACAGAACCTGCTGGAAAAGCCATAATGTAACCACAAACAAAAATGGCAACTGGAGGGTTTGGTTATATAAAAGGAATTTGGAGGCAGCTGATGCTTCCTTCAGGAAGTATTAGGAAAGGGTATTTCAAAGCCATGTAAGAAAGAATCAGATGTCATTTTTACCAATGTTAAGAATAAGGAATATATCATATCATCATGTGCTCATTTCCTTCCTTTGATTAAAAAAAAGCAACAAAAACAAAATTGACAAAATGCACATTGCATTCTTTTGTGTCAGAACCAGACAGATTCTTGCTCTCCTCCCCCATTCCTGGGGTCTTGTTGCAGGAGCCTAAGCTGGTAGAGGACACCATCCCCCTCCACAACTGAGGCAGGGCCATCATCTCCCCAGCATGCCCTTCAGTTAGATTTGACTTCAATGGCACAGGAGATGGAGACTTCCCCAGAGTGCTCTCTTTAGCTTCACAGCTGAGAGACAATACCCAGAAGAGAAGGTCTCATCACACATCAGTAACAGGAGGGGCAGAGATGACAAGTTCTTTTTAGATTTTATAGTTTGCCACAATCAAAACGTAACTTGAAGATCTTCTGAAGTTACTATTCTGCGGATACAATTCCCATATCAGAATTTTTACAAAGATAGCAAGGATGTCCCCAAATATATACACAGTAGTTATAAAAAGTAAACTCCTCGCCCTCTGTAGTACTTCACACAGGCTGAGTGCTGACCATGGGTGACTCTCCTTCCAGGTGGCTCTTACTATGAAGGCAAGCTCCAGGCCTAGCCATTTGTCTTATTGGATGAATTGTGTAACAAAATATTCTCAATGCCTCCTAGTCATTGTCAGGGCATAAGAATGAACAGAATGATCCATAAACTTCAAACCCACCTAAGAGACTAGAGAGACTTAGGGAGCTGAGGACTTCATTTCCAAGGAAAGGCCAGAAAGGGGACTAAGCAACAAGGATCTCCAGTGTGGCTGGAGACAGGCCGAGGAGGAGGGAAAAGGCTCAGAGCTCCCTCTGCTCACTGACCTGAACCGATCAACAGCCAGACTGTGGGAAGTAAATTTGGCTAATATCTCTAATGAAAAGTGTAAACCCTTAATGTCTTGTCTCATTAAGAAAAAGGGGAGGGGGGGGGTCGGTTGTGGCTCAGTGGTAGAGTACTTGCCCAGCACTTGTGAGGCACTGGGTTCAGCCCTCAGCATCACATAAAAAATAAACAAATAAAGGTATTGTGTTCATTTATAACTAAAAAAAAAAAAAAATATAGACTATGAAGATTAACAGCACTACAACTGATAGATGATGCTTTCCTCTTTGTACCTCTCTATTTTCCCATTAAACAAGTATTTGAAATTTTTATATTTTGTAGTTGATAGGGAGGGAGTTGCCTTTTAAAATATACCTGTTTCCAAATAGAAAATTTTCACTTATTTCCAGTAGATTTCAGAGATTTATAATCACAGGCCATTCATCTACCCACCCAAATATTCATGTTCTAGGCAGCAGGCAAAGGTCAGAGATATTAATGCTGCGGGCACACATGTGTAACAGGTGGTAAGAGAAGTACTCTGGTGAGGAAGACAGGAAGAGGACACTACCTGACAAGCGGCCCCACCTCTGCCTCATCTGTGTGATTCTCTGCCTGGGTTACACTGCTTGCTCTTTCTTTCTTTGGTGGTAGTAGGATTGAAGGGAGAACTTCATACGTTAGTCAAGCACTCTACCACTGAGCTACATCCCTAGCCCTGTTTTTATTTTATTCTGGGACAGAGTCTCGCCACTTTGCCCAGACTGGCCTCAAACTTGTGATCCTCCTGCTGCAGCATCCTGAACAGCTGGGATTGCAGGTGTGCACCACCACACCTTCTTGTGCTAGAAATTTTTTTTATCCTTCAAAGCTGTGGGTGTCTCACCTCCCAAGGATGCCTTTTCATCTAAATCTCCAACTCCAGGAAGGAAGCCTCAAGAGTCTGCCCCTACTTGCCATACTGCAGAGCACTTATCATGGCTTACTACTAAATGACCTGAATGGGCTCACCTTTATCCACCACAAACTTCCAGTAAGTATTCTTCCACCCATTTGCCAACTGAGGAGGCAAGTGAGGTGAAAACCCACACCCTGCAAGCAAAAAGCACATGAATCCTTGGCCATCTAGGCTCAAGAGTCTATGTTCTTAACCACTGGGCTGCAACACTGTAACTTTAGTGGAGATTAATTGATGGCTTTAGGCTTCTCTGGAGGCTGTGGAAAAAGATGACCAGAATTGGAATACACTCAGGACTGGGACCCAGGCATTCTTCTTTGATCTTAGTACACTCTCTCTAGAGACCTTTCCATCTAATCTAGGGCTTATGATTACTATTTGTATGCTGACAACTCCCAAATTTTTAATCCCTATTTTTGAGCTTCAGATCCTTACATCCAATTATCTATAGGCATCTTAAATTTACCAAGTATAGAATAGAACCTCTGCTCTTTCCTTCTGTTCCCCTCTTCTGGTTCTTTCCCAGTCTTATTCAGTGAGTAACTAATAACCAGAAACCTAAGATTTATTTATTTTTATTTTAAATTTTTACAGTGGGCTTCGGGCAAGGTAGGCAAGAGCTCTACCACTGAGCTACCTCCCTTGCCCTACACAAGATTTATTAATACCTATCTTCAATTCAACTTCCAGAAAGCAACCAGGGTAAGTTCTAAAAACACCAGTCTGAAATTTTTTTTTTTTTTTTTTTAGTTTTCGGTGGACACAGCATCTTTATTTTATTTTTATGTGGTGCTGAGGATCGAACCCAGCGCCGCGCATATGCCAGGTGAGCACGTTATCCCTTGAGCCACATCCCCAGCCCCAGTCTGAAAATTTAAGAATGTTAAAACAAACAAACAAAAAACCCCACCAGTTTGGCTGTCTTGTGCTTCCACTCCCTTCAACAGAATCTCATTATTCAGGCTAAGCAGCAACCCTGAACAGGCCCTTCCAATCTCACCCTTACTTCACACAGCCCAGGCCAGGTTCTCTCAGTTCCCTGCTCCTGCAATGTTTCCTACCTGCTGTGTGTTCTGCAGCAATTCCCTACCTGGGAGGATTCCCCCTCATGAGGGTTCCATTTAAAGAACACCATTTCTGCTCAGACTTCCTCTGTCTGCTAGTTTAAAGCTACCATCAGTGTGCATGGGTGGTACAGTTATTTAAAAGTTGCACAAGGACAGGTTTTATCTGCCACTGTAGATCCTGTTGCTGGGCACATAATATACTGTCAAGGTCTGTTGAGCTAAGGTAAGAATGGCCCCAAGTCTAGCTCAAGCCTCAGCTCTCACCTCCTTACTGGTCTTGCTACTTTCATTTTCTCTTACTTAAATCCAATCCACCTACAAGTGCTGACAAAAATTCTAAAAACTATTTAATCCTGTCACCCTCTTGATTAAAAGCCCAAAGGTTTCCCCACATCCTCCGGTGTCAGACGCAAATTTCTCAGCATGACATGAAAAGGCTTCACAATCTGGTTCCAATTTATCTCTCCAGCTTTAACTCCTGCCACCCCAAGTCTCAAACCCTATGATCTGGCCATGATGTTATTTGATGTTCCACCAAATGCCAAGCTGTTTTCTCCAGCTTTAAAAGCCTTCCTTAACTTCCCTTTCCACTCCTGTAAACACCCTTCAAGACCCAGACCAAATGTCACCTTCTGAAAGCATTCCCACCAAACTTAACTTTTAAGAAAATTGTACATTTGATACATTCTAAGGAAAAAGGTAACATGTATCCCACTGGTATTTGTTTACATCACTACGATAATATATGCCTCAGTACTCTACCCACCCTTCCTTACTAACTGTGGACTCCTGAGAAGGCAAGGGCCAGCCTGGCAGCCACACACAGTGGGGATTTCACCAAATCCATTGGTAATGCCAAAATAAATGGATACCGGATATGCATGGTGAGCATGTACCCTAATGAATGCAAAAGAATTGGAATTTTAACTGCAATTTGTCAACCTACAACCAAAGTTTTTGGTATTAATTTCCAGTTCTAAATTTATTATCAACTTGCTATCTGATCCAGACCACTCACTTACTTCCCTTTAACTATATCCTGTTCTGCAAAATGGGAAGTGTCCGCCCTCCCATGAACAAGAACTCGGATACCTCTAAATCTCACAGCAGTGTAAAACACGGCATGAAGACTGCTTCAAACCCAGTCCTGGCATTATCTGAGAAACGAACCTCTAGTACCTTGCTTTTAGCTATCCTGACTAAATTCTGATGAAAATGTACCCAAATGCCAAAGAAACTGGGAAAGACAATTTCAGCCTCAAGCTACAAATGCCAGCCTGGCATCAAACCACAAACACATCTGAACAACCATTTTTCAAATAAAATTTAAAAGGACTATGAGATAACTTGTGCTTAAATTGTGAAGAGTAAGGTGCTACGTTCTGGCAACTCTTGGTCCCCAGGGCAGGGATGGATCTGGCTGAGGCAGCCTGAGTATTCTTGGAGCCCCAAGACGCCAGGGCCTCCTGGACTCCAACTCCCACCCTCCCCCCAGCCATGATACACAAACCTTTCTTGTTCTCTAAGTGGCATTCTGTGCCATCCTCGGCCAGAGCTGCTTCCAGATCTTGTTTACCAACAGCCCTGCACATGGTTCCAGTCCCGCCCCCCTCCATCACACTCTCCTCTACCTAAACACAAAAAAACCCCACAATGACTACAAATTCACAATGTCTATTAACAGTGAAGAAAAGGCCAATTTTGTGCCCCACCCTCCCTAAAAAAATACCCAGCTACTTAGAAATCTTCTTCAGATGTTATTAATAAACAGAATATTTTTTGCTTAAGAATTTTTTTTTTACAGGAAAATGAGATTAAACACTTTTCCTCTGCAGTCTGTCAATTCAGATGGCAAGTTTTGTTTCCAGTCAACCCAGGTGAAACTAGAAGAGGAGATGGCACGATTCAAAAGATTTCACCAAATCCATTGGCAATGCCAAAATGTATGGATACCGGATATGCATGGTGAGTATGTACCCTAATGAATGCAAAAGAATTGGAATTTTAACTGCAATTTGTCAAGTTTGGGGCAGACTCTTCCCAAACAAAATTATTTCTTAAAACACCAGAATTCTATAAAAAGTTTCTGTTAAAAGTCAATGATGTTAAGACCATGTAACACTGCAAAACTACCATATGACTCAATCCTTTGCACATCAGGGCTGAATAACAAGTAACACTTGGAAACCAGAGCTTCAGCAAGTCTACTTCAGCCTTGCCTTTTCTAGAAAGTCACACTGAAACAGAGGAGAAAGTCCATAGTATATAAAGGCAATATCTAGAGCCGAAAAGCCCCTCCAATGATTTTAACATAAACTATTGGTAACTTCTACTTGCCACATTTAACAGTCCTGACCTGTTCCTGAACAGGCAGGTTAGACAGCTCAGGCTCCCTCCACAATGAAAATACAAATACTAGAAACCTCAGAACACACAACAACACTGACAAAAGCTCTGTGGTGTGAACCAATTTTAAGTGCCAGGATTTCTAACTATGTCAAAGGTGATTTTACAGCAAATATTTTCAAGAACACCCGTCAGCCCTGTCAAACATGCATACAAATACTTTAGATGCAATTTGAGTAGTCTAAGTAAATATCAGGTTGATTGGCATGAAACTTTCCACTAACGTGAACAAAGTTTGGAATTCTTTATTTTCTTCTTTAAATCATTCTTATCAAGTGACAGTCTCGTATTTATCTCCATTATAGAAGATTTTTAAAGAATCTGCTGTAGGTACCTGAGCATGCCCCATACAAATGCATGAAACAGTTATCCAAGGAAGAACAGGTAAAGGTCAACAAATCAATCCACCACATTTAAATCTGTAATACTAGGTAGAATGACTGAGTAAATGAAAAACTTAGCTTGAAGTATAAAATTAGGACCACTGCCCTTGGTAAGAACACATAAACTCTTAAAGGGATTCTTAACAGCTAAGACAGCGTGCTACTTACTTCCTCATTAAATAGTTTGCTAGTTTCTTTTTTGATTGGGTCTATAAGCTGGACTTGGCCTGCGGAAAAGCCCACTAGGAGAGAGACACTTTCCGCTGTGGCTGTTAGGTGGTTGAAGTCATGACAAGTAGGCTGTGTTCCTTTGTATATCCTTTTATCTATTGGTTTACTCAAGTCAGCAGCCTGGAGGAGAAAGAGAAAAATACATACAGTAAACAGCACATTGAGATGAGAAATCTAAGTCACACTATTTTACACCCCATTATGATGGTCAATCTTAAAAACAAAGTTACTTAAAATATTTTTTCAGTTGTGATTTGATATTCATCTAACATTTCATAAAAGCACTTTCACATACTTCATCCAATTAGATATTGTTAGACTATCCATAATGTTTATTTATAACTATTACTTCCACAACTTATTTTCCTTCAAATACTTGTAACAAAGACTACTGGACTACAAGATACTAAATTCTGAATTTTCAAAATACATTCCAAGAATTTTATATTACAGAGTAACTCTAACCACATAAAGCTCCGCTTTCAAAGATATCTATAGCACCTAATGCCTACTGGTAAATTAGCCCAGTAGTTCTCACAGTGTGGTCCCCAGACCACCAATACCAGCAGCATCATTTCCTAGAAACTCAGAAATTCAAATTCTCAAGTCCCACCCCAGATCCAATGAACCAGCAATTCTGGAGGTGGGCCTCACAAGCTGCAGTTCAAAAAAAGCCTTTTAGGTGATTCTGATGCTCCCTCAGGCTTGAGAACCACTGCTGGAGGGAGGGCCACACTCCCTCTCTGTATTAGGTTCCAGGGAACTTTCACTTAGGAAGTCCTTTGCATATATTGCCTTTAATCCTTACAAAAATCCTGCAATAGAGCTAATATTTACCCCAGTTTACAAAGTGAGAAAAAAAGTCTAGGAAAGTAAAATGACTTAGCCAAAGTCACATAACTACCTAGACTAAGTGGCAGGGCTGGATGTGAAACCTAGGATTGACGATCATAAACAGATGATATCCAACACATCTCAAAAACAAAAGCAAATGGTTTCTGATTTGAACTAAAAGTGGTTTTTCATCCTGCTCCAACTCCCTTTTTTCAAGAAGGATCTTTTTTGCACAAGAAATACTCTATGTAGCGCTGGGGACACAGCTGAGTTGGTAGAGTGCTTGCCTTGCATGCACAATGCCCTGGGTTCTAATCCCCCAGCACCACCAAAAAAAAAAAAAAAAAAAAAAGAAAAGAAAGAAAGAAATGCTCTGTGTAATCTCAATCTACTGGGCTGTTACTGCTGAAATAAGGCAAACTCACTTTCTCACTGTGTTTGAAAATACAGGTAGAGCCAAGTGCAGTGGTGCATGCTTGTAATCCCAGCAACTCGGGAGGTTAAAAGAGGAGGTTTGGAAGTTCAAAGCCAGCTTCAGCAATGATGAGGTGCAAAGCAACTCAGTGAGACCCTGTCTCTAAATAAAATACAAAAAAGGGGCTGGGAATGTGGCTCAGTGGTCAAGTGCCCTTGAGTTCAATCCCTGGTAACCCCTCAAAAGGCGGGGTAGGGAGCTGGGGATATGGTTCAGTGGTTAAGTGCCCCTGGTTCCATCCTCGGTAGCCCCCCAAAAAAGGGAAAGAAAATAAATCATTTGTGAGACAATTAGCACTGCTGAATGTGTTCTTAAAAACATCCCCTTTCATGGGCATGAAGGTCCACACCTGTGATCCCAGCTACTGCCCAGGCACAGGCAGGAGGATTACAAGTTCCAGACCAGCCTGGGCAACTTTGCAAGACTTCATCTTAAAATAAAATAAAATGTCCTGGGGATGCGGCTCAGTGTTTTCCTAGCATGGGCAAGGCCCTGGATTCAATCTCTAGTACTGCAAAACAAACAACAAGAAGTCCCTTCTCCCTGTGTACCATTCAGGATTCACACCTCTAGTTCCCTATTGGACACCCCCTCCATTGGATTCTGAGGATTTCTTTCTTCCAAAAAGGCCTATGACATTGTATCAAGTTAACATTTTGATTTTCAAATAACAAACATACATACTGAGAAGGGAAAAAGTCCTCAAAATTACAGGCAACTCTGAGCAAACTCAAAACCCGAGTATTTGGAACTCTGGGCCTGAGTGGTACATGTGGGGTCCTGGGAGCCCCAGAGCAAAGGAGAGGGATATGCCATGCAGACACCCTCCCAGCCTCACCTCAATTAAAACGGAGATGAGAATCTCTGTCCTACCAACCTCATGGAATTGTCTGGAGGATGAAATAAAAGAATATACATATGAAAGTGCCTTGGAAAGCATAATGTAATTTCAGTACAAAACAAAAGGGGATCCCGACTTTTGAGCAAGAAGAAAAGGGGCCAGGAAGACAGTAACTGTGATGAGGCAGGGTGAGGGCAGCTCAGCAGAGGTCTGACAGTAAGTGTGGAAGCATCCAGAAGGACACTCTGGATAGGCAGTCTAAAGGAAGCATCTACTGAGCTGGGCCTTAAAAGTAGGGAAACAGGAGTCCAGGCTCAGGGAATAGCAAGTTATCTCAGAACAAGAAAGATATCAGCAAAAGTAGCCAAAAAACATAGAGTAAGATACAACTGGCAGCTACAGAACAAAACTCTACTTTGAAATATGAGTAATTATTACATGATCACTCTATCAGCTTGTGCAACTCTTGAGGGTTTAAAAAACTGCTTAGAGAATTTTCCCTTAAAAGGATACATTTAATCTAAAATTATACACTGAAAAATAAAAATCTACCCAAAGGATAAACAAAAACTAACAGAGAAGATATGTTAATATAAATCAAAATAATAAAAAATAAACACAAGTTTTTTTCAAGTATTGCTACCAGTTTAAACTTAGGCATCCCTTACAATAACTACATTAGCCTCAGTTCTTGGATTTTTTTTACATCCCTGTTCCCAATAAGGAACGTCACTGAAAAGATGGCAAGTATTTAATGGCAACTGAAAGATTTTTGCTCTTAAATTAGATAAATATTCCAAAAACATCCTGTTTGCTAATTTGCTTAACAAACTTTCTTCCTAGATCAATGCTCTCAAAGTATAGCAACACATGAATAATTTATTTACCTGCAGACAAATGTACTGACTGCAGTGCAAAAATACAGAATAAGAGTTTAAAAACTTCTTTGGCAATTGACAGTAATTTTATATACATTGAATCTAATGACAAAAAAATAAATAAAGAATTTATGCTCTGGATGTCTTTTTCAGTTTCTTTTTCTATTTTACAAAAGTATCAATCCAAATAACTGGGTAATTTTAAAGGTGGTCCTTCACTACTGTGCAGAAGACACAAAAGTACACCTGCACTGGGTGTGGTACATCCCTGTAATCCCAGAGACTCTGGAGACTGAGGAAGGAAAATCACAAATTCCAGGTCAGCATGGGCAACTTAGTGGGATCCTAAGCAACTTATAAGGCCCTATCTCAAAATAATAAATTAAAAGGGCTGGGGAAGTAGCTCAAGAATAAAGCACCCCTGGGTTCAATCCCTGATACTTAAAAAAAAAAAAAAATACACTTGAGCCAAAGGAATACTTAGAATCTTTCCTACCTGAGGACACTCCTCTGTTCTTCAGCCCTCCCCAGTGGCATGCTAGACAACATACCTACACCCAGCAAGACTTACTATGGAGAAGTACTGTGAAGCCTTAAGTAAGTAACTATTAGGTATGTTCCTGTTAAAACATTAACATTTTGAATAAAAATCCATGAACACCCTGTTGGTGCCTGAAATTTCTGGAACCCAGCCCAGACAAAAGAGAGTTAGGCCTTCATTTCAAACAGCCAATCTTCCTGTCTTTTCTCCTCTACAGCAATCACTAAATTTGTCTCTTTTTCCACTAATGTATGACTGTCCTATTTCCTCCTCCTTTGGTCTGCCAACATGTACTCCAAGCCTGCACATCTTTTTGGTAGCAGTGATCACTATGTGAGCTAGCTACTCCTCTTCCAAAGGGTCATCAGTCCCTGACAGATAGCTTCCCAGATAGAGACAGTCTGGGAGGAGGAGAATGAACCCAGACTTAGAAGCAGGGAGCTCAGGTTCAAACATACCTTCCCTCTCAATAGTGTGATGGCCTTGGACAAGGTCTATTTGCTCCCAATGAGCCACAGAGGACAACACCCTTCCTCCCCCACAAGGGTAATGGTGAGGGCTGAACATTCAGTGTTTTCTAGCACCAAACAGAGATCTCAAATGGAAACCATTATTAATTCATTCCAGTCACATTCTAGCTCTGTTCAAAAGCAGCTGTGGTTTCCTCATTCCCATCATATCAAAGTAGGAAGATGCATCCTGCCTGCCATAGTTCACCCATCCTTCCCAATAGTAATGCCATTTTCTGTCTATTGTACACTTCCTATGATTCAGGCCCAGACCAGGACTTGACACTCATCAACCATTTAATCTCACAGTCACCTTTCAAAGTGGGTCTGGCTATGATCCTCATTCTTTCTCCCTTCTTCTGAGAAGGGATGCAGGCAAAATTCTGTGTTCCTCTCCACCCTTTGTGAGCTTTCCACAACACAAGCCAAGCCTTGGTTTTGGAGACAGGCCCTCTTTCCTGGCTTCATTGTGCCAACCTCTTGGTCAATACAGCCTTCTTGACCCTATTTAGTTCCAGTCCCATCACCTGTTGCAAGAATTTTCCCAACTACCATTCTTTGTGCTCAGCTTATCTCAGCTCTCAAATAAGTAATTAGAACCACAGGTTTAGTATTTAATCACCTCTATGACTTCAGAAGATTTTTTATGTGTTAGCATACATTACACAAAATTACAATTTAAAAACTCCATTAAGGAGTAAGACTTATAAAACGGTTACCACTGTACTGTTCTACAAAATTAGCCTTTTGTTTTTTTAGTTTTCTTCTGAATTCTGCATACTTTGGGATTCTTTAAAAAAGTCTTGTACACTAATTATTGCCAATCATCTGAACTCTTAAACATTAATCTGTGGCAGAACCAGTTTATTAAAAATTCTTGGGGCTGGGATTGTGGCTCAGCGGTAGAGCGCTCGCCTAGCATGGGCAGGACCAGGGTTCAATCCTCAGCACCACATGAAAATAAATAAATAAATAAAGGCATTGTGTTGTGTCCGTCTACATCTAAAAAATAAATATTAAAAAAAAATATTATCAATTTTAAGAATTAGGTCATATTTTGTTTCTAGCCCCTGCAGAGTACCCGGTACTCTGAGATGCTCAATATCTGTTGAACAGCTATTCAATTATTCCTGAATTTTTTCAACAGTAAGATTACCATTATCATGCTCATGAGTTCTGTACAAGAAATTACTAATTACAAATAATTTGTCATTGTCTCATCATGCTTACTGGTTCTCAACGTAGTATAAATTTTTCAATAATGGTTTAAAAATTCCTATTAGAGAAACAGAGCTAACTCCCAAAGCTTCAATCAATAAATACAAGTTTTTAAATATTAGGTTCCTCTTCTCTCCTCGGACTGCCGATCCTTTAAGAATTATTATCAAGATGAATATTGCTGAAATACAGAGTCTACAAGTACTTGAAGAATTTCTCTTTCCAGCACCACAAAGCTTTTATAAGAGAAGCCCTCCAGTTCCAGATACACCTCTGCCAGGGACTCTGGAGTACTCAAACCCATGAGGGGCAGCCTGGCTCTCACAGCCATCTGGCTTCCCAAAATCTGTACCATTCATGGGCACAGTTATGCCATATCATGTGGGCCTGTGCCAAGTTCTCCTCATGGGAACCTGCTACCTGATACTTTTGAGTACCCAGAAGCATTGATGTGGTATGAAAAATACCGCAGATCTCTTTTGAAAAATGCACCTCAAATTATTTTAGATAGATTCAAAATGAATTAGGGAGAGCAGTATAATTAATAAAGATAGGCCAGATGTGGTGGCGCACACCTGTAATCCTAGTGGTTTGGGAGGCTGAGGCAGGAGGATCGCAAGTTCAAAGCCAGCCTCAGCAACTTAGTGAGAACCTGTCTCAAAAAAAAAAAAAAAAAAATTTAAGGGCTGAGGATGTGGCTCAGTGGTTAAGTGCCCTTGGGTTCAATCCCTGGTACAAATAGATGGATTTACTCTACCACTTCCTCATCCCATTCTGAGAAATTATCTCAGAAAGTCAGAAAGAACAAGTCTTTTTGCCATAAAGGAGTAAAATCTCCTTCCATTGGCGAGTCCAACAGCTGTCAAATGTCCAGTACCACCAGAAGCTTTACCTTATCTACACATGTAATCACTCCTACCACTTAATCCTTTTTTTTCACATTTTTTTTATTAGTTGCTTATGACAATACAATGATCTTGACATATCATACATTTGAATCAAATGGGGTATAATTTCTCATTTTTCCAGTGTACAGGTTGCAGAATCACATTGGTTATACAGCCACGTATATACATACAGCAATACTAATGTCTATTTTATTCTGCTGCCTTTCCTATTCTTCCCATTCTGAAGTCCCTCCCCCTCAGCTTTCCTCTGCTCCTCACTTGGGGCAGTACTACACGCTCTGCCCAGATGGTAGCTTCATAACCCTCACCAGGCCTGTCCTTCCTTAGTTCAAGCCCAGTCTACCTTGAGATCCCTGGATCTGTACCAGTTTCCTTCCATCCATTTCTGCCCTAATTCAACCCACAGAGCCTGCCAGAATCATCTTCAGGAGGCCCTAGGTCATTCTCCCATGCGAAACTTCCAGGGCTCTATAAATCAGAACAGCTTGGCCTGCACACACTCCCAATGTGGCCCCTGCCCCCAAACATTGTCCTTGCACTTGGCTATTGCCTGCCTTTCCTTATATTTCTTATTTTCACCCAGAAAAACCTTTCTTACCCTCAGTATCCTTAAAGTTTCTGTTCACTAATAAAAACGTCACTTCTTCCTGACCTGACTCACATAGATGTGACATTCTTTTACCCAACCTTCAGTGGAATGCCCACCACTATGGACCACAGTTTAACTATATCCCATATATTGTGAAAGTGTAGGTCTTTTAAATAAAACAAGAAAGCAGGCAGGAGGCTGCTGAGTCAGTGACAGCCAGAACTAATTACTAAAAAATAGCAGGATCAAGAATGGCATCAAAGGTCGTAATTATGCTGTTTTGAAAATGAGTATACAACTGATAGAATACTTTCTATTATCACCCCCTCCTCATCACATTTCAACCAAAATAGGGGCCAAAACTGATCAAGGGATTACTTCTCAGGACCACAAAAGATCACCTACTTGGACAAAGGTGAACTGCTTGGGGCCCAAAATAAACACCCAAAATAACCACATTAGAAACACAGTTGCAGTTTTTATTGGGAGGACTTTTGATGTAGTCAGGCTTGGGGCTTCCAGTGTCTTTATCCACAGCCCACAGCCTGGGGCTGGCTGCCTGTTGAAGGTTCAAGGCATCTGCTGAAACTTGGGAAACATTTAAGCCATGGGTAAGGGGCATGGAACTCTTGCAGCCAAGACAAATTCACTTCTTCAGCATAACTCAATGCACTACTCTGCCCAAATTTAGTTCAACGTAGTGAGAAATACTAGATACAATGACAAAAAAAGAAAAATCACATAGTGAGTGACTTCAAACACCTTTACTGCCTACTCTCATGTGTGGCCGAACAGTTTAACACTCAAGTAACAATGAGTTGTACAGTACTGTAGGGACGTCAATGCTATGGCCCAACCCACCTGTTTTTTTTTTTTTTTAATACCTTTATTTATTTTTAATGTGGTGCTGAGGATTGAACCCAGTGCCTCCCACATGGTAGGCAATGCTCTACTACAACCTCAGCCTCCACCCCCCCGCCCCCACCTACTCTTAAATGAGTTTGGTTCATCTTGTCAAAACACCCACACAATTCATCTTTCTTACAGTCCCTTCAATTTAACAGTCGCATCCAAAATAATTGCACAATTAGCTTTAACAATGTATACAGACTAATACTTATTTACACACATACATATATATGTGTGTGTAGGTATATGTGTGTATATGTACATACATATCTACATATGTACACATTCCTATCAGGGATGTAAAAGTCAGCCTGCCTTAAGATCACCTATCCCAACAGGAAAACAATGTCATAGTGGTAGAGTTTCAGCATTTCAAATAGGACAAAATTTGACTGTGTTGTTCGCTACTCTGTCTTCTAATAGTGAGCCTGGCACACTATTAGTGAGCCTGGCACACTGTCATAGAAAGGAAGCCATTCCAAAAATGGAAGGAAAAAAATGTGAAAGGAGCCAAGAAAGATCTAGAAAAGACATGCATAGAATTAAGAGTATAATCTTTTTTGGGGGGGGGGCGGTGTACAGGGGATTGAACTCAGGGGCACTCGACCACTGAGCCACATCCCAGCCCTATTTTGTATTTTATTCAGAGACAGGATCTCACTGAGTTGCTTAGCACCTCGCTTTTGCTGGGGCTGGCTTTGTACTCGCACTCTTCCTGCCTCAGTCTCTCAAGTCACTGGGATTACAGGCATTATATAATCCTTTTGCTAACCAAAATGGTGACAACTAACTGCCTTCTTGAGTGGACAAGAAAACCACCTCCACAAGCAAATACTGGTAAGTCACTTTACAGTTTATACATATAAAGCAGCTCCACACATGAGTTCTTTCACCCTTCGTTATAGGCCTGTTAGGTAAGTACTACCACTCCATGAAACAAAAGGAAACAGAATCATCTATCAAGACAAGTGGGAGAGGCAATGTCTCAATTCCAGCCCACGATCTCCTATTATAACATGGCATTATGTTTTTGTGAGAAAGCTCACAAAACAACATCAGAAGGAGCACCACATTCTAAAAATTAGATTGGGTGACTCCACATTCCTATGCTTGCTGAAGCAGGAGTCAAATATTCCAACCTTGCTCAGTTTGGCCCAGATTCTAGACCTACCTTCTCAATGCATGGACTTCACAAGGCTGTCTAATTAAAACCAAGTGACAAAGTTTCTAGCTTAAAGCTTGGCACTTAAAAGCACTTAAGAATACATAAGGACTTAACTTTATCTTCTTACAGGGCTTGAAGATTCTCATCATTCAGCAATACCTTTCTTTCTACACTAAAATTTCCAAAGAAAAACAGTGGCAGAAACCCCAGTTTTAGCATGTTTTCCTTCCAATATAATTTTTCAAAACAAGACAGGAGCTTCCCTTTCTTGGTTGCCATCTCTCCTTCATTCTCACACACACTAGTTCACAGCCCACACTTGCCTGGGATTCCAGATTCATCCTCTTTACTAAAAACAAACCTTGGCAAGCCCCCTGTTAGCTTGCTTCTGATGGGCTCCGACCCTGGAATAAGCACCTACCATCCACTTCCAAAGGCCTCTTGTGTGCACAGCAGCAGAGAGGCTGGAGGGTAAGGCAGGGAACCAGGCAAGGGGGAGAAAGAGAGGACAATCGGACAGACAGCAGTCAGTCAGAACCACTGGCAGACAATGAGATGTTAGATACAAGGAGTATCCCCATCAGTCATCCCCGAATGGAAAGAGGTGCACAGTCATATAATGTGCAAAACGTGCTAGGTCCAACTTTGATGGCAAACACCTCAGGAACTGCCTGCTCCCCACCAAAGGCAGGATTCTCCCTCCCAGAGTGTTCTCTTCTCGAGATGTCCTTTGGACGGGTGGACTCTAGTAGGAGGAAGCTAAGGGCTGAGACAACAGCATCTTCTCCCTGGCCCACTGTAGGGCAAGGATCTGCTGAAATAACAAGCTTCTGTTGTCATCACCATGTCATTTATTCCCCAAGGCAGCCTGTCACTTTAAAACTGTTAGCTATGTAAAATCTCCTCTTCCTGAGCCCAGCATTTGCATTCCTGTAATCCCAGCAGCTTGAGGTGCTGAGACAGGCTGATCATGAGTTCAAAACCAGCCTCAGCAATGGTGAGGTGCTAAATAACTCAGTAAGACCCTGTCCCTAAATAAAATACAAAAATAGATCTAGGGATGTGGCTCAGTGGTCAAGAACCCCTGAATTCAATCCCCAGTAAAAAAAAAAAAAAGACTCCTCTTCCCTCAGAGTAGTTTAAAAAAAATAATAAATTTATTTATTTATTTTAACTTTTATTTTTTTAAGGGAGAGAGAGAGAATTTTTTTAATTAATTTTTATTGTAGGTTGTTCAAAACATTACATAGTTCTTGATATATCATATTTCACACTTTGATTCAAGTGGGATATGAGCTTCCATTTTTACCCCACATACAGATTGCAGAATCACATCAGTTGCACATCCATTGATTTACATATTGCCATTCTGGTGACTGTTGTATTCTGCTGCCTTTCCTATCCTCTACTATCCCCCCTCCCCCCTCCCCTCCCCTCTTCTCTTCTCTCTCTACCCCCTCTACTGTAATTCATTTCTCCCCCTTATATTTTTCCTCCTTTCCCCTCACTTCCTCTTGTAATTTTGTATACCCCTGAGGGTCTCCTTCCATTTACATGCAATTTCCCTTCTCTCTCCCTTTCTCTCCCACCTCTCATCCCTGTTTAATGTTAATCTTCTTCTCATGCTCTTTGTCCCTACTCTGTTCTTAGTTACTCTCCTTATATCAAAGAAGACATTTGGCATTTGTTTTTAAGGGATTGGCTAGCTTCACTTAGCATAATCTGCTCTAATGCCATCCATTTCCCTCCAAATTCTATGATTTTGTCATTTCTTAATGCAGAGTAATACTCCATTGTGTATAAATGCCACATTTTTTTTATCCATTCATCTATTGAAGGGCATCTAGGTTGGTTCCACAGTCTTGCTATTGTGAATTGTGCTGCTATGAACATGGATGTAGCAGTGTCCCTATAGTGTGCTCTTTTTAGGTCTTTAGGGAATAGACTGAGTAGGGGAATAGCTGGATCAAATGGTGGTTCCATTTCGAGCTTTCCAAGAAATCTCCATACTGCTTTCCAAATTGGCCGCACCAATTTGCAGTCCCACCAGCAATGTACAAGTGTACCCTTTTCCCCACATCCTCGCCAGCACTTGTTGTTGTTTGACTTCCTAATGGCTGCCAATCTTACTGGAGTGAGATGGTATCTTAGGGTGGTTTTGATTTGCATTTCTCTGACTGCTAGAGATGGTGAGCATTTTTTCATATACTTGTTGATTGATTGTATGTCCTCCTCTGAGAAATTTCTGTTCAGGTCCTTGGCCCATTTGTTGATTGGGTTATTTGTTATCTCACTGTCTAATTTTTTTAGTTCTTTGTATATTCTGGATATTAGGGCTCTGTCTGAAGTGTGAGGAGTAAAGATTTGTTCCCAGGACAAAGGCTCCCTATTTACCTCTCTTATTGTTTCTTTTGCTGAGAAAAAACTTTTTAGTTTGAGTAAGTCCCATTTGTTGATTCTAGTTATTAACTGTTGTGCTATGGGTGTCCTATTGAGGAATTTGGAGCCCGACCCCACAGTATGTAGATCATAGCCAACTTTTTCTTCTATCAGACACCATGTCTCTGATTTGATATCAAGTTCCTTGATCCACTTTGAGTTAACTTTTGTGCATGGCGAGAGAAAGGGATTCAGTTTCATTTTGTTGCATATGGATTTCCAGTTTTCCCAACACCATTTGTTGAAGATGCTATCCTTCTTTCATTGCATGCTTTTAGCCCCTTTATCGAATATAAGATAGTTGTAGTTTTGTGGATTGGTTTCTGTGTCCTCTATTCTGTACCATTGGTCCACCCGCCTGTTTTGGTACCAGTACCATGCTGTTTTTGTTACTATTGCTCTGTAGTATAGTTTGAAGTCTGGTATAGCTATACCGCCTGATTCACACTTCCTGCTTAGCATTGTTTTTGCTATTCTGGGTCTTTTATTTTTCCATATGAATTTCATGATTGCTTTCTCTATTTCTACAAGAAATGCCGTTGGAATTTTGATTGGCATTGCATTAAACCTATAGAGAACTTTTGGTAATATCGCCATTTTGATGATGTTAGTTCTACCTATCCATGAACAGGGTATATTTTTCCATCTTCTAAGATCTTCTTCTATTTCTCTCTTTAGGGTTCTGTAGTTTTCATTGTATAAGTCTTTCACCTCTTTTGTTAGGTTGATTCCCAAGTATTTTATTTTTTTTTGAGGATACTGTGAATGGGGTGGTTGTCCTCATTTCCATTTCAGAGGATTTGTCGTTGATATACAGGAGTGCCTTTGATTTATGCGTGTTGATTTTATAGCCTGCCACTTTGCTGAATTCATTTATTTGCTCTAATAGTTTCTTTGTAGACCCTTTTGGGTCTGCTAGGTATAGAATCATGTCATCTGCAAATAGTGATAATTTGAGTTCTTCTTTTCCTATTTTTATGCCTTTAATTTCTTTCGTCTGTCTAATTGCTCTGGCCAGTGATTCGAGAACTATGTTGAACAGAAGTGGTGAGAGAGGGCATCCCTGTCTTGTTCCAGATTTTAGAGGGAATGCCTTCAGTTTTTCTCCATTCAGAATGATGCTAGCCTGAGGCTTAGCATAGATTGCTTTTATAATATTGAGGTATGTTCCTGTTATCCCTAGTTTTTCTAGAGTTTTGAACATAAAGGGATGCTGTACTTTGTCGAATGCTTTTTCTCATCTATCGAGATGATCATATGGTTCTTATTTTTAAGCCTATTGATGTGGTGAATAACATTTATTGATTTCCGTATATTGAACCAACCTTGCATCCCAGGGATAAATCCTACCTGATCATGGTGCACAATTTTTTTGATATGTTTTTGTATCCGGTTCGCCAGAAGTTTATTGAGGATTTTTGCATCTAGGTTCATTAGAGATATTGGTCTGTAGTTTTCTTTCTTTGAAGTGTCTTTGTCTGGTTTAGGAATCAGGGTGATGTTGGCCTCATAGAATGAATTTGGAAGTTCTCCCTCTTTTTCTATTTCCTGAAATAGCTTGAAAAGTATTGGTATTAGTTCCTCTTTAAAGGTTTTGTAAAACTCTGCTGTATACCCATCCGGTCCTGGGCTTTTCTTAGTTGGTAGTCTTTTGATGGTTTCTTCTATTTCCTCAATTGATATTGGTCTGTTTAGGTTGTCAATATCCTCCTGACTCAATCTGGGCAAATCATATGACTTAAGAAATTTATCAATGCCTTCACTATCTTCTATTTTATTGGAGTATAAGGATTCAAAATAATTTCTGATAATCTTCTGTATTTCTGAATTGTCTGTTGTGATATTGCCTTTTTCATCCCGTATGCTAGTAATTTGAGTTCTCTCTCTTCTTCTCTTCGTTAGCGTGGCTAAGGGTCTGTCGATTTTATTTATTTTTTCAAAGAACCAACTTTTAGTTTTGTCAATTTTTTCAATTGTTTCTTTTGTTTCGATTTCATTAATTTCAGCTCTGATTTTAATTATTTCTTGTCTTCTACTTCTTTTGCTGTTGTTTTGCTCTTCTTCTTCTAGGACTTTGAGTTGAAGTATTAGATCATTTATTGAGAATTTTTTAATATTTATTTTTTTTTTTTAGTTTTCAGTGGACACAACATCTTTGTTTGTATGTGGTGCTGAGGATCGAACCGGGGCCGCACGCATGCCAGGCGAGCACGCTACCGCTTGAGCCACATCCCCAGCCCCCCCCCAAAAATAATAAATTTAATAAGCTGCTAAACTGCAGCATCTTTATCATCCCCTCATTTCTTATGTGGCACTCAAATTTCAGGTTAAATTTCCTATTACAAGGTGAGTCACTACAAGGGCTGTCCTGGCGCTTCATTTAGGCTAATGAAATACTGGTTTCTTCATTAAAGAAAAACTATGAATAAACATTAGATAAATTCGATTTGCACACATCTCAACCCAGATCTCGTCACATTTAAATGTGTCACATTCAAATAACCTGTTTTCATTAAACCATTCAATTAAACATGCATAGATATCCATATATTCCAAAGGGAATACCAATATCTCATATACATTACAGATAAGATGCTTTTATTTTTGCAAAGAATATTCATCTTAAACTCTTAAGAAAATAATTTTTTTTTAAAGTTCCCTCTGAGGTCTTGGGCTGTAGCTCAGTGGCAGAGTGCTTGTCTAGCATGCATGAGGCACTGGGTTCGATCCTCAGCACCACTTTAAAATAAACAAATAATTAAAATAAAGGCATTCTGTCCATCTACAAATAATTTTTTAAAAAATTTTAAAAAGTTCTCTCTGAGCCAGGTGCGATGGGGTGTTCCTGTAATCCCAGTGGCTCAGGAGGCTGAGGCAGGAGGATCACAAGTTCAAAGCCAGCTTCAGCAAAAGCGAGGAGCTAAGCAACTCAGTGAGACCCTGTCTCTAAATAAAATACAAAATAGGGCTGGGGATGTGGCTCAGTGGTTGAATGCCCCTGAGTTCAATCCCCGTTATCCACCTGCCCCCCCACACCCCGCAAAAAAAAAAAAAAGTTCCCTCTGAAAGGGGCAGGGAGAGGAAATTCTATGCCCTTCTAAAACTGCTGGGAACTAAAGACCATTATGAAGCAGGGAAGAGTTCCTTCCTGCAGCTTAACTCTCTACTGTTGTTTTACTGACCTTTAGACCATCCTTGGACTTCTATATTTGGCAGAACACATAAATGATTTCTGAATTTTCAAATTCAAGTTGCTGAGAAACATAAGTAGCAATCTGTAAAGAAGCTCCCCTTCTTAGTGGGAAAGGCCCTAAATCCCCAACTGTGCAGAGACCCTACAAACTTCTATCACTTCTTCATTCTACAAAGATGGGGCGGGGGAGGGGCAGATATGGTGATCTGCCTCCTAAAAGTACAGTGGTTAGAACTGAACTGTACTGTAAGGCTGGAAGTGTGGCTCAAAGGCAGAGTGATTGCCAAACATGTACCAGGACGTGGGTTCAATCCCTACTAACACACACACACACACACCAAAAAAAAAAACAAACTGTACTTTTAACCACAGTGAGCCATTAGGGGGCTCTTAATCATCCACTTCAGCTGGAACAATGAACTATAGAATATGTAACATAAAATTTTAAAAAATAGTGGCTGGGGTTGTGGCTCAGTGGTAGAGCGCTTACCTAGCACATGCACGTGCAAGGCCCTGGGTTCGATCCTCAGCACCACATAAAAATAAATAAAAGTCTTGTGTCCAACTACAACTAAAAATAATCTTTAAAAAATGACATTGATTTGTACTAGCAATTTGATTACATCAACTGACAGCATTTTGTGCTTGCTATATACTGCTGTGTTGTCAAAGAGAAAGTAAGCAAGCTAGAAGAAGTGACACTACATTAAGCTACCTTACACATTAACGAAGATCATCCACTAAAACAAGTGGCCAAAAGATTAGATTGGGCCTCTGTGATTCAAATAGTCTCTGATCTAGCCAGGCCTCCGCAGAAGACTACAGCTCAAACCCATGAGGGTAACATAGAGCTGCTCTGTCTAAATACCACTGTGAGCATTAGTTCACTACTGAAACTACTCATTTGACACTTGTGCTGTTGGTCATTTGTCATATATAGCTTATCTCTCCAACTACTCTCAACTGGGGGGGGGGGGAATCTTTCTTATAGGTCACCTCAGTAACAGCCACATAGACATTTCTAACTTTTTCCCCTACTAGATTAAAAGAACCTTTTTATGTTATCAGACTCTGGTACACCCCTAGTAACCCAAGAGCAGACAGTTTCCAAATGCAGTCCAGGAGGACTGGCACAGCTGTTATGAAGAGCAAGATGATAACACAGGGTAGTATCATTTCCTTTTCACCTAAATTCAGCTCCTAGTTGGTTCAGTGGTAGAGTGCTTGCCTAGCATATGTGAGGCACTGGGTTCAATCCTCAACACCACATAAAAATAAATAAATAAAATAAAGGTATTGTGTCCATGTACAACTAAAAAAAAAATTGAACTCTTAGGAATTTATCCTTAGAAAAGACTTTTCAAGTGTGTGAACTATTTGTAATAGTCAAAACAAGCAGACTTGTGGCCTATGAACAGGTCGCTAGTCATGGAATATAGCAGTTTGATTACATAGACAAATCTCAAAAAAAAATCTTGAGTGAAAGAAGTCAGATATAAAAAGTATATACTAAATACTTCTATTTACAAAAAGTTTGAAAATAAGGATCTGTGATGTTGGAAGTGAGGTTAGTGGTTACCTGTAAAGGGGGGTAAGTGGGAAAGGCCACAGGAGAGGCTTCTAGGTGTTTCTTAATCTACAGCTGACTCTACTTTGTGAAAATGAATTAGACTTTATACTTATGCACATTCCAGTTTGTATACTATCCTTAAACTTAAGCAAACACATGGATAAAGATAAGTCAACTCAGCTTTGTTTATAACATTATTAATATCCTATGCGTTCCAAAAGACAATTGAGTAATTATATTAAGAAGCCATTCTAAATTATTTAGTAGCAAAGAAGGATGTTAAACACTATATTACCAAGTGAAAATGCAAAAATAAAAAACAGAATTCTAAGGACCAAAAAATTACAAATAAATCATAAAACTATACTCACATTTTAAAAAAAATGCTTTTGTAGTTGTAGACGAACAGAATGCCTTTATTTTATTTATTTTTATGTGGTGCTGGGGATCGAACCCAGTGCCTCACACATGCCAGGCAAGCGCTCTGCCACTGAGCTACAGCCTCAGCCCTATACTCACATTTTAATAGTAATAAGTATACTGTTGTTTTGAAAACATCTTGGCAAATAAAGCAAAAAAGTTAATTATATAAATGTCAACAGGAACCAAGGTTTTCTACACAAAATAGGTACAAATGCAAAATCTATTACTTTTACATTTTGAAATGAAGGAAAAATATGAACTCATGATGTATCTTTTTCTTATTTAAAAACAAAAGCAGGGCTGGGGATGTAGCTCAAGCGGTAGCGCGCTCGCCTGGCATGCGTGCAGCCTGGGTTTGATCCTCAGCACCACATACAAATAAAGATGTTATGTCCGCCGAAGATATTAAAATAAATATTAAATAATAATAATATTATGGGGCTGGGGATGTGGCTCAAGCGGTAGCGCGCTCGCCTGGCATGCGTGCGGCCCGGGTTCGATCCTCAGCACCACATACAAACAAAGATGTTGTGTCCGCCGATAACTAAAAAAATAAATATTAAAAAAAAAATTCTCTCTCTCTCCCTCTCTCTCTTTAAAAAAAAAAAATAATAATAATATTAAATAAATATTAAAAATTCTCTCTCAAAAAAAATAAAAACAAAAGCGGGGGGGGGGGGTGGCGCTCAGTGGTAGAGTGCTTACCCATCATGTGTGAGCCACTGGGTTTGATTCTCAATACTGCATATAAATAAATAAAATAAAGGGCTATTGACAACAAAAAAAAATATTTTTTTAAAGGGGGGTGGGGGCTAGGGATATGGCTTAGTGGTAGAGCATTTGCCTAGTATGATCAAGGCCCTGGGTTCAAAGCATAGCAAAAAGAAAAAAAAGTCTGTCTTGTTTTAAGGCATTTTCTAGTTCTGTCAAATGAAAAGGTATAGAATAATAACCAACAGCAAGGGGAACTCCTAGTGCCCAGACTGTTGCAAATGCTACTGACCACTTAAAAGCTGATCAAGATTCCTGAGATACTGGTATGTGGCAGGAAATGGACAAAACAAATCTGGAACATCTTCCGCTGCCTCTGAGCAAGAAAGTTATCAACAATTACTGAAAATAAGCAAAAAGACTTAAGAGGCAAAATAAAGGGACTACCACTGGCCAAGATGAACCATCTTAAACATCAAAACAATATTACGGAATTCTTATAGATAAAACCAGTTTATGCTAACATCTGGAGACGGGGAGGAGAGAAGCTCTCCATTATAGTGGACTAGCACCAATAAACAGCAGGAAAAAAAAATAATGGAGTTTAAAAAATCATTTTACAAATTGTATGATAACACATTAAAAATCAAATTAGTCAAAAATCATCAATGGATGCTAAAACCAGAGGGTGAAGATTTGATGGGAAACAGGATATATATGTAGTTTCAAAATACTTCCCCAGATAAACTGTGTAGCAATTACAAAGAAAAAAATGAAACTTAAGGATAGATTAATTTGGCAAATTCATCCTTAAACTTAACCTTAATCAATGTCATCATTTACCAATGCTCACTTGGATAAACCAGCATCATGTGCCTCTTGATATGCTGTCCTAAAAAAGACACTACTCAATTCTGTGGTATTCTACCCAAAATGCAGGCCATAAGCCAGGCATGGTGATGGTAATCCCAGCAGCTTGGGAGGATGAGGCAGGAGGATCCCGAGTTCAAAGCCAGCCTCAGCAATAGTGAGGTGCTAAGCAATTCAGTGAGACCCTGTCTCTAAATAAATAAAATACAAAATAAGGCTGGGGATTGTGGCTCAGTGGCCAAGTGTCCCTGAGTTCAATCGCTGGTACCAACCCTACCCCTCACCAAAAAAAAAAAAAAAAAAAAAAAATTGCAGGCCATGAATTTATAATCATGAAAAAGTATCAGGCAAATCCAAATTAAGAGATATTCTAAGAACAACTGTATGCATTCAAAAAAGGTCAAAATCTTAAAACAAAGAATGTCTACAAAGAACAGACTTAGACTCAAGGAGACTGAAGAAACTGCAACTAACTGCTATGTGAATCCGGACTGAATCTCAAACCAGGAAAAGAAATGAGGACTACAAGAAAGTACTGGGACAACTGGTGACATTTTAATACAAATTATAAATTAGATAAGAGAAATGCCTCAATGTTTTTTATTTTGATATAGTGATTATAGTAAGTAAAAGTCCTCGCTCTTGGAAAACAAACAAATTTATATGGACAAAATAGGCATGATGTCTACAAATTACTCTCAAATTATACACAGGGGGAACAAATGGTAAAACAGAGGCAATTTTTAAGCAATTGGTCAATCTGGGTAATAGATATGTGGAAGTTCTTTGTACCATTCTTGCAACTTTTCTTTAAGAGTGAAATTATATCTACAGATATAGCTCAGTGGTAAAGTGTGTGCTTAGCATGCATAGGGTCCTGCATTTAATCCCTAGCATCCTAAAAAAGAGAGACTTAAAATCATGTATACTAAATACAACGTTGGTCCTTGTTTCGAATTTGATTAATTGACTGTAAAGTAACACTTATTTGTATTGCCTGGTGCGGTGGTACACGCCTGGACACTTGGATAAACCAGCATCAAGTGCCTCCTGATATCCCAGTGGCTCGGGAGGCTAAACCAGCCTCAGCAACAGCAAGGCACTAAGCAACTCAGTGAGACCCTGGCTGTAATAAAATACAAAACAAGGCTGCAGATGTGGCTCAGTGGTTGAGTAGCTCTGAGTTCAATCCCTGATACCCCCACCCCCACCCCGCAAAACAAAACAAAAAAAGTAACACTTATTTGTGGTGGCAGACACATAAATCTGCACAAGAAATGAAAATGCATGGTTCACACACACGGCACACACAAACACACATGAATGCTTGTAAATCTGGTGAAATCAGAATGAGCTTTGTGGATTGCACCAATTTCCTCATTTTGATATTGTTTTTTTTTTTAATATCTTTTATTTTTATGTGGTGCTGAGGATTGATCCCAGTGCCTCACGCATGCCAGGCGAGTGCGCTACCACTTAAGCCACATCCCCAGCCCCTATATTGTGTTTTAGTTATCAATGGGTAAAACTAAGAAAAGGGTATATACACAGGACTTCCCTGCACATTTTTTGCAACTTCTTATAAATCTATAATTATGTCAAATTAAAAGATTAAAATTAAATAATAAAAAGATTCTTCTAAATCAATGTTATGGTTTAGATCATAAATGTCCTCCAAAGATCCCTATACTAGAGGCTAGTTGCCAGCCTGTACACTACTGTGAAACAGTGGAATCATCAAGAGGTGAGGCCTGCAGATGTTAGGTCCCTGGAAGCGTGCCTACGAAGGGGCTACTGGTACTCTCACCCCTCTAACTTTGCTTCCCAGTCACCATGAGATGAACAGGTTTCCTCTGACATGTAATTCTGCCACAGTGTACTGCCTCATGCCAGGGCCAAAAGCAACAGGGTCATGCAACCATGGACTGAAACCTCTGAAACCACGAGCCAAAACACATCTTTCCTCATTATAAGTTGATTTTCTCAGGTATTTTGTCCTAATGACAGAAAACTGAAGAACACAATCAAGAAACCAACTATAAAGAATATTTATGGGGCTAGGGATGTGGCTCAAGCGGTAGCGCGCTGGCCTGGCATGCATGCGGCCCGGGATCGATCCTCAGCACCACCACATACAAACAAAGATGTTGTGTCTGCCGAAAACTAAAAAATATTTTAAAAAATTCTCTCTCTTCTCTCTCTCTCTCTCTTTAAAAAAAAATAATAATAATATTATGGAGGGGCTCAGTGGCATATACTATAATCACAGAAACTCAGGAGGATAAGACAGAAGGATTTCAAGTTCCAGGCTAACCTGAGCAATTTGGTGAGACCCTGTCTCAAAATAAAAAATAAAAAGTGACGAGGGATGTAGCTCAGTGGTAAAACATTTATTCCTAGGTTCAATCCCCAGTACCACATACATACACCCAAAAAATATTTATGAATCTGATAGCTGGACACAGTGTCACACACCTATAATTCCAGCAACTTGGTGAGCTAAGGCAGGAAGACCACAAGTTCAAATACAGCCTCAACAATTTAGTGAGACTGCGGCAAAATAAAAAAATAAAAAGGACCAGGGATATATCAGTGATCAAGCACCCCTGGGTTCAACCTCCGATACAAAAATAATAATAATCATCTGTTGAGGAATAAATTATGTTCAAATATAAAATTTTTTGCATGTGAAAATGTGGTTTTATCACCAAAAATAGTCCGTGCACCATTAGAAAAAAAAAACAAAAAAAAAATTATGATGTTTTGGATTTGCTTTAAAATAATCCAGTGGGGATAAAATAATGGGTGAACTGTGATTGGGCCATGTCAGTAGATACTGAAGCTAGGAGACAGGTACATGGAAATTCATTATATCATTCTTTCTATTTTTGTGTAAGTTGGGACATTTTCATAATTTAAGAAAGTATAATTCTGTTTGGGCCAAATAATTATTTACATGTATAAGCTGCAAGGAAAAAAAATTTGAAAAGGTAAACATTAATGATAGTTATTATTCAAAGAAGGGTGGCAGCTAAGTAGTACGGCATTTGCATTGAAACAGAGGTAATGTTTAAGGGATAATTCTGCCTATCAATTTTTAACTTTTGTCAGTTATTACACATAATTTTTTATGTAGAAAAAGAAAAAAAGAAAAAAAAATTACTACTGAATCAATTTCAAAATTTTTCTGGCATCGGGTGCCACAAAACAATGATTCAGACAATGTCAATGACCAGGTGCACACATCCCCAAGAGTGAGCCCATGAGATTACAGTGCCTAGTGATCTCACAGCAGCCTCAGTCTGTGTAACTACACTCTACCATGTTCACATAATAACAAAATTGCCTAATTGCACATTTCTCAGAATGTATTCCTATCATTAAGCAACAAAGATAGTATAAAAGCATGACGAGTCCTAGTACAGGGTCACAGAAAAACGTTTTGAAAAACAGTGACATTCATTGTAAAAACAAACACATTGTGGGGCTGAGGCTGTGACTCAGTGGTAGAGCGCTTGCCTAGCACATGCGAGGCCCTGGGTTTGATCCTCAGCACCACATAAAAATAAATAAAGATATTTAAAAAAAAAGAAGCACATTGTTATATCAAACAAATGCAAGAATTGGGATGATATATCACCAACAGTTGATGATCTATTTCCAACAGGCCAAATCACAAGCTTTATACTAATCAGGACTGATGGAGTCAATTATTTATGTCTCTGTGGCATGAAGTGATGTCACTAGATGAGAAAAGCCATTGGCTCCTCCTTCTTTAGGAGCCAACCATTCAGGCAACAGATAAGGAAGCCAAGGCTGGTTCTATTGTTCTACTCTTCAAATAGCTCTACAGTGTTAGAATGGTTCATTGTGTGTTCCTCCTTGGCTACAGTACAGATAAAGACAACTTTTCTCAGAGTCTTTGTTGGAAAATCCAATCTTCTCTAAATTTATTTTCCTCTAATGAAGATGATAAATATGAGTCCACATTTTTCTCATTAGAATTGAAACAAGGGGGCTAAGGATATAGCTCAGATGGTAGAGTGCTTGCCTCACATGCACAAACCCCTGGGTTCAATCGAAGGAAGGAAGGAAGGAAGGAAATAAGAATTTTTTTGGAGGGTGGGGGCAGGGGAGTGTACCTGAGGAGAGAACTCAGGGCCTCACACTTGCTAGGCAGAAGCTCTATCACTGAGCTTCACATAAGTTGCATCATTAAATTTATGCTCCACTAGAGGTTCTAGAAAAACTGATTCCTAAATTACCCTCAATCCAGAAAAAATGCTAAAAAGGTTACACAGCGACTTTTTACAAATCATAACTGATTTTTAATTAATCAATTCATAATTGATTTTTAAGTATTTAGCATTTAAAAGTGAAATAGAGGGGCTGTGGTTGTGGCTCAGTGTTAGTGCTCACCTCGCGTGCTTGAGGCACTGAGTTCAATCCTCAGCACCACATAAATGTAAAATATTGTGTCCACTTAAAAAAACTAAAAAATAAATATAAAAAAGTGAAATAGAAATATTAGGCTGCATAGAAAAGATGATATATTCATGGTCTCTATGAGGGACAGTAACATATTTGAAATATAGATTAACAGGCCAACCCACTTAGAATTGAAGCAGCAGCTCTGCACTGGCTAAAATCAACCATAATCCAAAAGCTCAACAACAAGTGCACATTTATAAACTATTCATAAAGAAACAGATTAAAGAAGTAACCCATTTTCCAGGGTGAAGAACTATGTGATATAACTATACATTCAAAAGTCGTGGATGTAGGTAATATTTATTAGTCTGGTGTAGAGGATCAGAGGAGGGCAAATAAATACAGCTAGAATGGCACTTTTAAATTTTAAAAAAATCACATTTGCTCTCAAGATGCTGTAACTTAGACCAAAGAAGTAAAATGCCTAAAAATCATACAAGCAATTCATACTGCAGTTAACCATGCAACTCTGGTCTTATTACTGTTAAGTGCACTGCACCAAATAACCTCTGTAACCCAGCCCAAAACCTTCATTTCTGTCTTTCCTTTCACTGTAATCTTGTTTCTATATCAGACTGTAACAACTAGTTGTCAGAACTTGTAAACTATATTATTTATAAAACAGAGTAAAAGAAATACAGAAGACTTTGCAAAACATATTAGGTTAAGAATAAATCAAATGACATTCACTTAGTTAGAGCAAAGCTCATGGGTATGTGCCAACTGCAGCCAACCTTCATTAGAAAACAGCACCAGAAATGAGTTGCTTGCCTCTTGAGAATTCAAAGTTCTCTAGTTGGCTATGTCCTGATCAACTGAGGCCAAAGCCCACTCTCACAGCTCCTTCCAAAGCTCCTGACTTACCTTCCAGAGAATCATACCTTCACAGCACAACCAAATGCTCACAAATAAAATTCTGGGCAGCAGGAAGAAACGCAAATTCAAGAAGTATGGCAGAAACCATCATCAGCTTTCCCCCTCTTTGATACTGGGGATTGAACTTAGTCAATTGTCACTGAGATACATCCCCAGCCATTTTTATTTTTTTTATTTTGAGACAGAGTGTTACTAAGTTGTTGCGGGTCTCACTAATTGCTGAGGCTGGCCTCTAATTTGCCATCCTCTTGTTTCAGCCTTCTGAATCACTGGGATTACATGCAAGCATCACCATATCTGGCTACCAGCAACACTTTTAAACTAGGTTGTATAGCTATGGAAACAAAGGCCAGCAACTCAGGTTGGTGGTACATCTGGTTATGACAAAGACTTAAGGCTCCAAATATTAGCAGATTCCATAAGCAGCAGCCATGACTTTAAGCCAAAAGGCAGGCTTTACCATGATCTGGAAAGATTTCCTGACCTCTCCCCTTGCAGAATATTTGTCTCTCAGTAAGAAGAGACACACAATAACGTGTGTAACCAAACCTTGCTGCCCGCAGCAAGTCTGAGAACTTGTGCTTTTCTCACAAAATTCTGGGACCCCAAGCCATGCGTATGCATCATGGACAGCCAAATACACTGACACGATCGAGAACATGAAGGAAAAATAGCATGACAAAAGCAAAACAGCCAGGCTCTGGCCCAGTGCAAGATAAGGCTAAGGAAAAACACTGTGAGGCCATTATTCAAGCCTAGGAACTGTCCCACTCCCATGTCACCTGTCTTTACTACCAGATACACTGTTCTGCCCAAGTTATTGGCAAATGACCTAATTAACACTTTAAAAGGACATGAATTATTTCTCTGTGTGAACTCATGAGCCAATCTCATTCTTCCCCTGGGAAAACAAAAATAATAAATAGTATACTATTTTCTTCTCTAGAAGCCAACCATTCAGACCACAGATAAGGAAGCCAAAGCTGGTTCCACTGTTTTGTTCATTGGGACTCTGTTCAGTCTACTACTTCTATTCCAGGTGTCAGATTTCTTAAACTTTGACTTTTAAATACATTTACTTTGTGCCAGGCATGATTCTAATCATTTTACAAATTTTAACTCCTTTAAGTCTTCAAAGATGTGTCTAGGCACAGCAGCACATGACTTTAATCCTAGCAAATTAGAAGAATGAGGCAGAAGGAAAGCAATTCAACTTTAGCAACTTAGTGAGATTTCTGTCTCAAAATTTAAAAATAAACAAAGTCAGGGATGTAGTTCAGTCATAAAGCACCCCTAGGTTCAATCCCCAGAACCAAAACAAATCAAAAAGTCCTGCAAGGGTGCGTATGGTGGGAAATACTTTATCCCCCTTTACCCTATTTTATGGAAACAATGGTATGGATAGGCAAATATTTTGTCCAAGCTAACAGGGCAGAACTTGAATCGGTATAGAGCACAAAAAAAAAAAAAAAAAAAAAAAAAAATGTCTTGCAAGAAATGAAGTGTTTGTTGTTCATTTGTTTTGATTTGTTTGTAGTACTGGGGATTAAATCCAGGGCCTCTCAACATACAAGGCAAGTGATCTACACTAAACCACATCTCCAGACTTTATTTTCTTATTTTATTTTGAGATAGTCTTTCTAATAAGTTGCTTAAGCAGTCCTTAAATTTGTGGTCCTCCTGCCTAAGCCTACCAAATAATTGCACTTACAGGTGTGTACCACTGCACCCTGCTACAAGATATTTTTTTTTTTAAAGAGAGAGAGAGAGAGAATATTTTAATATTTTAGTTTTTTGGTTTTTGGCGGACACAACATCTTTGTTTGTTTGTGGTGCTGAGGATCGAACCCGGGCCGCACGCATGCCAGGCGAGTGTGCTACCGCTTGAGCCACATCTCCAGCCCCAAGACATTTTAAAATTTCTTCTGTTTAGGTGTCTGATAAAAACTGTGTAAGCAAAATTATTTTTTCTAATCAATTAAGAGTTTACTAAACTCAATATTAAAAATTTTTAAAAGTTAGAAAAATAAGTTCAGAGGTCAGGGCTGCATAGTACACGAATTTACCCATCAATGAAAGCACAAGTTAATTTCTGACACGAAAATATTGAGTAGCAGTGAGATGATGACGTGTGTGCACCCGCTGTATGTTTTCATACAACGTTTCTGTCTCCTAACTCCTAATCCTGGGAGTTCACAGAAACTCTTAAATTCTCCAACTCACCTTGTAACTATAGACAGTATGACCCTATTTCAGAGAAAGGAATGCTGAAGAATCTGATCTGACAGGCCCTGCTGGGTTTCCTCACTTAGTCTATTAGCAATCATGCCTATGCAAGGAAGTCTCCATAAAAATCTCAAAAGGACAAGGCTCAGAAAGCCTCTCAATGGAAAACTCGTGGAGACTGGCAGGAAGGAGAACAAGAACTAACCCATGTGCTGGAGAGTGGTACATCCGAGCCCCTGGGGTAGAAGCTCCATTTGGGACCCTTCCAGACCTTGCCCTATGTTATCTCTTCTTCTGGCTGCTTATTTGTATCCTTTAAAATATCCTTTATATATCAGTAAATGTTAAGAAAAGTGATTCCCTGAGTTCTGTGAGCTGTTCTAACAAATTAACTGAGCCTGACTGAGGAAGGGGGTCACAAAACCCCAATTTGTAGCCAATCTGTCAGAGTTCTGGGGGCTGTGACTTTCAATTGGGTCTGAAGTAGGGACAACCTTTGCGGGGACTAAGCCTCAACCCGTGGGATATGCAGCTATCTCTGGAAAACCGAACTGGACTGGATTAAAGGACACCCAGCTGGTGTCCCTTGCTGCATACTTAACTGCTTGTGTCCTGGTGAGGAGAAACCGCCACATCTTTTGCAGTCACAGAAGTCTTTTGTGTTGTTGTTGTGCAACAGTAAAGAAAATATAATTTGTTAGTCAAATACAGCAACACCATTATGTGATGGTAACTACATACATAAAAACAAAGGTTGGACTATGATCTCAAAGGCCTCTCTACCAATTCTCTCAAACACTACAAACAAATGAATATTAAGAAAAGGAAATAGTTTAAAAAAAAAAAAAAACAGCTGAAAGGCTGCTGCTGCTTAGCGAATGGGTGTTACAACCACTTACTATACAAACTTACAACACCACATATTCATGTCTTCTTTGGGAGCAAAAGAGTTTCTGTGCAAAGCAGTGTGGTGTGCTAGGAAGTACACAGGCTTTGAAGTCTCACAAGCCTGCTGAAATCTCACACTATCACCAGCTGTGTAACCTTGGCAAGACACTGCATTCCTCAGACAATCTCCACTTTCCTCTCTATATAAAGTAGAAAACACATAGGGGTGCGGAGTATGCCTATAATCCCAGCAGCTCAGAAGGCCGAGGCAGGAGGATCACAAGTTTGAGGTCAGCCTCAACAATTTAGTGAGGCTCTAAGCAATTTATCGAGACCCTGTTGCAAAATGAAAAGGGCTAGGGATGTGGCAAAGCACCCCTGGGTTCAATCCCCAGTAAAAATAAATAAATAAATACTGCTTTCTGTCAAGTGTTTGTCAGGTCCTATGGGACAATGATGTGAAGCACCTAATTCATGTTTAGCACAGAATAGGTATGTAATAAATGGGAACTGTAATGAGAAACAAATAGCAGTGGCTGTTAACATAATCTACAAATTAAACAAGTAGTAAGCTTTTACTGAGTTTGTTGTAAGGTTTCTCTGAATTAGATCCTATAAGGCAGCAGTTCTCAGATGCCCTTCAGAATCACCTGGCCTGATAGTTAAAATACAGATTGCTGAGCTCTGTTCATAGTCTCTGATTAAGAATGGGGCCCCAAGTCTACATTTACACAAGTTCCAAGAAGATGCTGGTGGGGGGTCACACATAAGAGAACCATCACTAAAAGGAAGAAAGAAATAGAGTGTAAACTTCTAACAAGGAACTGATTCAAGATCTGGAAGATACAGACACAAGACAATGTAACCCTGCATATACAGCTCTCAAACCCTACTCCTCTCAAAATGGTACACTTTCTTATCATAAAACATGAGATGCCAGGGTACAGAGATACCGAACCCTGAGGGGGCTGCGACATGTATTGATGTTGCTCAGAGTTCCTACAGCCTGGCAATTTTTATACATGTAAGAAGTAAAATATTTGTGCAACATCTGGGCATGTTGATTAGACACCTGTAATCTTAGTGACTTGGGAGGCTGAGACAGGAAAATGATGAGTTCAAAACTAGCCTCAGCAACTTAGGAAGGCCCTAAGCAACTTAGCAAGACCCTGTCTCAAAATAAAAACATAAAAATAAAAAGGACTGAGGATATAGCTCAGTGGTCAAGTACCCCTGAGTTTAACCCCCAGAACAACAACAATAAAAAATAGTGTAGGCAAGCAGAAACGTGAACAAAAAACAAAACAGACAAAGCAAGTGCGTAGAGACAAACAGTGGTGTCAATTCAGCCAGTTCACTATCTGTGTGGAAGAATTCCAATGATGATGGCGCCATTGGTAGACTGACAGTACAAATTTTGGGCAAGTTAGCCACATGGTAAAAACAGCAACTGCAAACAGAGATAAAATGTGGCATGGAAATAGGAAGAAAAAGATGAACAAGTGAAGGGTCATCACTGATTTTGATGCAGGTGACAAAACACCTTATCACACAGTCAAGAACTGCCACTTTCCAGTGTAAAGAGGAGCCCAATGCAGACTGCTAACAGTGCCTGACCAATGCCAACTTCATGAAAACCAAGCTTTGTTTCAACTTCAAGTTTTACTAGGTTGGTATTAGCAAGCGTAAGCTAAAGAAGCAAAGAGACCTCAAATAGGATTCATCAAATAAGAAAATCCCTTTATTTCTTGAGTTTTATGTAATTTATTACACACATTTCTTAAATGTATTATATAATGTTATCACTGCACTTATTATTAATCATCTTGTCAATCTTCATTTACAAATAAATTCTACAAAAATTATTTTAAATAAATGTTTCCTAATAGGCTGTATTTCAATTATTTTTAAATCAATGTTCTTAAGAAAGACAACTTCATTTTATACTGAAAATTACATAGGACAGGGCCCAATGGTCCATATCATTCAGAATGCAGGGAATCACCAAGGCTAAATAAAATAACACATAGAAGGAAGAGGAGGGCTGGGACTTGGTGACACAGCACTTGCCTCCACACTGCATAAAAATAAATAAAATAAAGTTATTGAGTTCATCTAAAACAAAAAAAAAAAAGAAATTTAAAAATTAAAAAAAAAAGGAGGAAGAGGAGGAAGATAAAGACAAAGAAGAAAATGATAACTAAGATGATCCTAGCACAGGTTTCTCCCTTGTCTATAAAGCATTTAACCCATCTACCTACAATTACTCCTTTTGAAGCAAAAGGTTGAAATGTAAGCCTGTGTAAGATTTGATTAAAAAAAAAAAAAAGACAAGTCAGTGTAGTGCTACACACTTATCATTCCAGCTGCTAGGGGAGGCTGAAGCAGGAGAATTGCAAGTTCAAAACCAGCCTCAGCAACTTAGCGAGACTCTATCTCAAAATAAAAGATAAAAAAGGCTAGGGATGTTAACTCAGATGTAAGTGCCCTTGGGTTTAATCCCCAGCACCAAAAAGAGGTGGGGTGGGGGGAGAGGAAGAAAACTGAAAAATTATTTTTTATACAAGACACAAAAGACTAAGAAATCCTAAATCTTTGTTTAAAAATGGACTTTAGTGGCGGGCTGGGGTTGTAGCTCAGAGGTAGAACACTTGCCTAGCATGCATGAGGCACTGGGTTCGATTATCAGCACCACATATAAATAAATAAAATAAAGGTCCATCAACAACTATAAATATTTTTTTTAAATGGGCTTTTAAAAAAAATGGGCTTGAAACCTCACTTCATATCTTTTTTTAGTACTAAGGATTGAACCCAGGTATGCTCAACCACTGAGCTACATCACCAGGCCTTTTTATTTTTTATTTGGAGGCAGGATCTTGCTAAATTGCTGAGGCTGCCCTCAAGTTTTCCCTCAGTCTCCTGAGTTGCTGGGATTAAAGGTGTGTGCCACCAATCTGGCTCACCTCACATCTTAGAATAAATCTCAGCAGCCACCAAGAGATAGCAAATGTAAAAACTGAAACCTCAAACGTACAAGAAGAAACCATAGGATTTTTTTAAATAATTACTTTTTAGTTTTAGGTGGACACAATATCTTTATTTTACATCTATGTGGTGCTGAGGATCGAATCCAGTGCCTCATGCATGCCAGGCGAGCACTCTACCACTGAGCCACAACCCCAGCCCACTGTAAGGATGTTTTAAAAATGAAGTTAGGAGGCTTTAGTATAACTTGAAACCTTTTATAGTCATAAAAGAAAAGACTAATAAGTTTTCTATTTAAAAAAATAATAAAATTTTTCCAGTGGTAGCACATCAGAAACTCCGGAGGCTGAGGCAGGAGGATCACAAGTTCAAGGCTAGCCTTGGCAACTCAGCAAGGCCCTAAGAAACTTAAACTCTGTCTCAAAATAAAAAAATAAGAAAAAGGCTGAGGATGTAGCTTAGTTAAAAAAAAAAAAAAAAAAGCACCCTGGGTACCAATCTCTAGTACCAAAAAATAAATTAAAATGCCATGTCTTTTGGCCCAGTGCCCAGCAATTCCACTCAGAGCACTTCGTCCTTCAGATATACAACACGGCAAAATGATATATGTATAATGTTATTTATGGCAGCCCAGTCTATAATAGCTAAAGACTGGAAACAACTTTAATGTTCATCAAAAGGGGAATTATGGATGGTCACAGTCATACGGAAACCAAGCTATATTCCAAAAGCTGAAGCAAGAGGATCCCAAGTTCAAGGCCAGACTCAGCAACTTAGCAAATAAAAAGGCTCAGGAGGCTAAAACAAGAGGATTGCCAGTTCAAAGCCAGCCTTAGCAACTGCAAGGTGTTAAGCAACTCAGTGAGACCTTGTCTCTAAATAAAATACAAAATAAGCCAGGGGATGTGGTTCAATGGTCGAATCCCCGTGAGTTCAATCCCCAGTGTCCCCCCCCCCAAAAAAAGAACTAAAAATTAAAAGGGTTGGGGATGTAGTTCAGAGGCAGAGCACCCCTGGGTTCCATTCCCAGCACCATGCCAAAAAAAAGAGGAGGAGATTATGATGAATTCATACAATGGAATATGGAACAATCATAAATGAAGAAGCCTCTTATGGACTGAGAAAGAAAAGTATATTTTACAAAACAAAATGGTACAATACAGTGTGGATGCAGGGTGTATGGAGAGAATGGAGGAACTTTAATTGGGCAAAGGGGAGGGAGGGTGGGGAAGGGAGAGGGCATGGGGGCAGGAAAGATGGTGGAATGGATGAACATCATTACCCTAGGTACATGTATGACTGCACATATGGTGTGACTCTACATGGATGTACAACCAGAAAAACAGAAAGTTGTGCTCCATTTGTGCATGATAAATCGAAATGCATTCTGCTGTCATGTATAACTAATTAGAATTTTTTTAAAAAAAAAAAGAGTGAGAGAGAGGGAGAAAGAGAGAGAGAATTTTTTTTTTAATATTTATTTTTTAGTATTTGGTGGACACAGCATCTTTGTCTGTATGTGGTGCTGAGGATCGAACCCGGGCTGCACGCATGTCAGGCAAGCGCGCTACGGCTTGAGCCACATCCCCAGCCCCCTAATTAAAATTTAAAAAAAAAAAAAAAAATGTAGATGTTAAAATCTGGATTTTGTTAAAAACAGAATACACCTGTGATTTTATGTTGTACATGGGCTGTCTCTGAAGATATACTCAATAATTTAACAATTGGTTGTTTCTGAGGAAAGGAACAGGGTGGCTGGGGGCCAGGACAGGAGAGACTTTTCATTGTATGCCTTTGAATTCTGAACCACGTGAATGTAGTACCTATTTAAAAAATAAAACAAGTCCACTGGAAGTCATACCCATGTCCTAAATGAAGACTCTCTCTCCACACCACTTAAGTTCTTTCACTGTTCACTTAGCCAATGTTACTGAATTCTACTATATGTGCCAGGCACTATTTTAGAAGCTAAATCCCTCCTCTTGTAGAGTTTAGGAGAGACATAACCAGTAAATCAGTAATCAAATGAATTTCAGAGTAGTAAGAACTATGAAGAAAAACCAAAAGAGAGTGAAAGGGAGAAGTAGAAGAATGATGGCAGTACCTTTCTGGAAAGGGGTAACAGAATTGCATTTGGGCAGGAAAAAAAAAAGGTGAAGTGAGGAAGTCAGTCCTAAGGCCACTAGGAGGAAAGCAGTCTAGTTGCAAAGAGACTAGAGCATGCACAATGGCTCTGAGGAGGGTAGGTGCAGCTGCTCTTCAAGGAACAGAATGGAGGGAGAAAGGGGAGGAGTGGATTCCCATTCCAGGCAAAGGAAAGGGCTCATAACAATATATGGCAAGAAACTGAAGGCTTGTCAGAAAAAGAAAGCCAGTGAATTAGAAAGAGACAGTGAAGGGCGGAGAGAGGCTAATAATTTAGGCCAGGGCTAGCTCATGCAGGCCCTAATAGGCCATGTTAATAATTTTGTTTTTCATGCTAGAATCAACAGGAACCACTGAAAGATTTCAAGCTTGGGAAAGACAATTAGATTCGTATTCTTTAAGATCGCTCATTCTGACTGCTGTATAGAGATAAGAGGGGTAAAGAGTGGAGCAGGAGACCAGAGGCTGCAGCTGCCCAAGTAAAAGTGGGGGCAACAGAAACAGAAGTAGATGCCACATACATGAAATACTATATAGATAAGTTGAAAGCTAAGGAATATAAAGGCATTTCATGCAAACGGTAGCCAAAATAAACTGACTGTTCAATTCTCAAAATAGAATTTAGAGTAAAAATAAGGAGATAACAAAAAATATATAGCAACAAAAAATAATCTACCAAGATTAACAATTCTAAATTTAATATAAAGCAAACCTGACAAAGAGAAATTGATAAGTTCAGGATCATAGTGAGTTATTCTAAAACATCAGAAACTAATAAGGCTGTCATAAAAATCAGTGACCCAGAACAATGTGAATACCATTACATATAAAGCTGATATTTCACCTTGACCCTAAAAGAGTACCTACATTCTTTTAAAAACCCAAGAAGCCATGCACAGTGGTGCATGCCTGTAATCCCAGCTATCAAGAAGTTATGACAGAAGGATTGCAAGTTCAAGGCCAGCCTCAACAACTTAACTTAGCAAGACCCATCTCATAATTTAAAAAAAAAAAAAAAAAATGTTTAATGGATGGGATGTAGTTCAGTGGAAAAGTGCTCTAGGTTCTTTCCCCAGTACTGTAAAAAACACACACACACATACAAAACCAAGGAATATTTTTATTAGGTCACAAAGAAAGTCTCATCACATTTCAAATAACTGATACCATAAAAATATGTTCTATGACAGTACAACTACAAATAAAGCAAATCAATATTTAAAAAAGCAAACACGGGCTGGGCACAGTGGCACACACCTATAATCCCAGCAGCTTAGGAGGCTGAGACAGGAGGATCACGGGTTCAAAGCCAGCCTCAGAAACAGCAAGGCACTAAAAGCAACTCAGTGAGATCCTGTCTCTAAATACAAAATATGGCTGGGGATGTGGCTCAGTGGTTGAGTGTCCCTGAGTTCAATTCCCAATACCCCCCCACACCAAAATAAATAAATAAATAATAAATAAAATAGCTAAATACCATAAAAAGAAATTTAAAAATTTCTGCTTAGAAACTCACAGGATAAAAAGGGAACAAAAATGGAAATAATGGGCTGGGGATGTGGCTCAAGCGGTAGCACGCTCGCCTGGAATGCGTGCGGCCCGGGTTCGATCCTCAGCACCACATACAAAACAAAGATATTGTGTCCGCCGATAACTAAAAAATAAATATTAAAAAGTTCTCTCTCTCTCTCTCCCTTCCTCTCTCACCCTCTCTCACTCTCTCTTTAAAAAAAATGGAAATAATAAAATATTTAGATCTCTATTACAGTGTTTATCACCACATATTTAACATAAAGAAAGCAATACTTTTTTTTTTTTTTTAAGAGAGAGGAGAGGGAGAGAGAGAGTTTTTCATATTTATTTTTTAGTTATCGGCGGACACAACATCTTTGTTTTGTATGTGGTGCTGAGGATCGAACCCGGGCCGCACGCATGCCAGGCGAGCGCGCTACCGCTTGAGCCACATCCCCAGCCCCAAGAAAGCAATACTTAAAAGGAATTCTAGAACCTTGAGCACATCACTTAAAAAATGATAAAGTTTATGGTTATGTTTCCAATTCAGTAAGCAAGAAAAACAACAGAGTAAACCTAGAGAAAACAGAGAATAAAATAACATATTAACAAAGTAGAAAAAAAATAACAGTTGTTTCTCTGAAAAAAAAAATTTAAGTCACAAATCTTGTCTGTTAGGCAAAAAATTAAAATCTGAATGAGGGGGTGAAGCTCAAGTTGATGTCAGGGCCCAGCAGCTGCCTAAGCAGCCACAGAAATATAGCCACACCCTAGCGGCTCTGGAGCAGATCACAAGCCTGCAGGAGCAGGAGAGTCCCAGTTATAACCAAGAGAGAGCCACAGTCAGTATTGGAGACAGATGGCCCAGAAAGCAACAGAAGCCAGAGAAGGAGCTGGCAAGTCACTGTCAAAAAGGAGTGGATAGTGACTGAGACAGCCCTTTACTGCAGCATATGCTAGTTTAAATTTTAATTGCCCTAACTGCTTTGTGCTCTCACAGGAATACCCACTGGGTTAATTGACTGCAATAAACACTTTTTCCTGGGAGAGGAAGAAAAAAAGGCAGAAACAAACAATTCAAGGAACTAAAGGGAAACGTAATTTCAAATACAGAGAGGTTTAATGGAAGTGAGAAAAGAAATTGGGACTGAGTCATTATGGAAATCCAATAGCTAAAAATGAGGTAGAGCTGGACACGATGGCACATACCTGTAATCCCAGTGGTTCAGAGGGCTGAGGCAGAAAGAATATAAGTTCAAAGCCAGCCTCAGCAACTTAGCGAGGCCCTAAACAACTAAGCAAGGCCCTGTCTCAAAATAAAAAATAAAAAGGGCTGGGGATGTAATTCAGTGGTTAAGTGCCTCTGGGTTCAATCCCTGGTACCAAAAAATAAAAACAAGGTAGAAGTTGGGCACAGTGGTACATACCTATAATCCCAGCTACTTGGGAGGTTAAGGCAGAAGAGTCACAAATTTGAGGCCAGCTAGGCAATCTAAGCAAGATCCTGTCTCAAAAATAAAAGGGCTGGGCTGGGGAAGTGGCTCAAGTGGTAGCGCGCTCGCCTGGCATGCGTGCGGCCCGGGTTCGATTCTCAGCACCACATACAAACAAAGATGTTGTGTCCGCCAATAACTAAAAAATAAATATTAAAAAATAAATAAATAAATAAATAAAAGGGCTGGGGATGTAGTTCAGAGGTAAAACACTCCTGGTTCAATTATCAGTAACTAACATACACACACACACACATGCAAAAATAAAAATAAAAAAAGTTAGGCATTAAAGGAACTAACATAGGAGGTAAAGTAGTGGGTGGCCAGAGAGATGTGGGCCAGAAAGGTAGAAAAAAAAAAAATCAGGATATAGAATGTCAAGACAAGAAATTTTTCAATAAAGACAAAATGATTGATGGTATTAAATGTTGCTGAGAGGTGGAGAAAGTTATGAACCAAATAGTTTCCAATGAACCTGGTGGCATGAAGTTGGGTAACTAGTTTCCTGGACAATGAGAATTGGGCTGGCAGGAGGGGGGTGTCACATTGAAGTAGAAGGATAACTATAAATTTAGATTCTAGATTTGAAACTGTTTCAGATGATGACAAGATCCTGAGTGTTACTGTGGAAGAGAGTGACAGAGATGGTCTAGAGGAGACCCTCAGGGAGCCTTGGAAGACACTGAAACCAAGTGGTCAAGGTGCTTAAGGGTCATGCAGTGAAAATGAAATCACCCAAGACGATGGCAGGAACTAGAGTGAAAGGAAAGGCTATAGGCAGGTATTGGCGTCTGCAATGAGCAGAGGTGGCCAGGAAGTCAGTGTATGACTATGAGGAAGACAGAGAAAGTGGTATGACTCTGAGGGAAGGGGCTCCAAAGGGATCCTGGAGAGGCAAAGGGTTCACTGAAGCCTAGTCCATCACTGCACAGACAATGTAGCAGTCATCTCTCTGCAAGGCAGAGAAAAAACTCAGTTCCACCTGAGTTTTCTCACAGAAACTTAAAGTGCTGGTGCATCAAGGAAAAACCTGAGGACAACATGCATCATTTTTTAATAAACTTGAGTTAATGCTGCCCTCAGTGTCTTGCTAACTACAAGTACACCTATTCCTCAATCCAGGGGAAAAAAAGAGCCACAAGGAGTTGTACAATTCCTATAATGAAGAGAAAAGACGTGACAACAGCTTTTTCCTGAAGGGAGAATGAGCAGTTTTCACCAGTTCTTCAGGACAAGGAACACATGTTCCAAAAAAGCTGCTCCAGGCATTCAAGACACTAGACACAGCTTCCTCCCTGGTTAACACAAAAAGAATTCTAGGGCTAGGGTTGAAGCTCAGTGGTAGAGCACTTGCTAAGCATGTCTGAGGCACTGGGTTTGAGTCTCAGCACCTCATATAAATAAATAAATTAAATAAAGATCCATTAACAACTAAAAAAAATTTAAAAAAAAACAACAGAGAATTCTAAGAGCATAAGATTCCAGGCTGTGACTCATTTCTAAAAGCATCTCAAACAATGCAAAAGGGCCCAGCAAGCCTAACTGTGTATGTTTCAGTACTAATGTGCACTGCATTTGATTCATGAAAGGGATTTTGAAAAATCACTTCATTTATTCAATTCAGTTCATAGAAGACGATAATTCTGAACAATTAATTCATTTAAAAAAATATAACATGCCTACTATGTACAGGCACTGTGATGGACATGGATGAGTAAGATATGGATTCTGCCCTCAAGATTCAGTGTAGAGGGGGAAATAGAAATTCAAACATGCAAGATCCAATACTGTATGAAGAGGTGGGAGGATCTTCATGGCAGCCTACCAGCAAGAGCACAGGAGAGACAGGTCTGCAAGCAGGGCAGGAGCACAGCGCTCCCAATGCTTTGCTTGCTGTGATGCAAGCCCTGCTGTACTGAGTACCCCCTCACTGGACTGTTCCCAAGGAAGAACAGGGTTTCTTACTTCTGGGTCGCCTTGTAAGATCCTCAGCAGTTCACATCTCCTGGTTGACTGCCCAGTGTCTATCTGTAGACCATTCTCCTCTCTAGTGTTGCATATCCTGGTTCCAGAGTGGTCTCCAGGGCAACAAGGGTATCAGATAATCCAGTCCCTTTGCTAAAGGTGTGGGTTAGTCAAGACTAGGTCAACCAGTGCATATTTCCTTGACCACAGGAATGGGCTGGTAATTCATTTTGGAGCTATAAGTCAAGGAGGTTTGCTGGAGATTTTACAAAATTCCTTATTCTGAGGGACTCACTGAAGAGATGTTCATTCTTATACTGGCTCTCATTTCTGGTCTACGTAGTCCAGCGATATGAAGCCTAACACCTCTACCACTGTTTGGTCACCTAAACCAGACTGACAGAACACAGAAAGCAGAACAAAGAGAATCTCAGCAAAACACAGCTGGCACCCAGTCAAACCATGCTGAAGCCCACCCCACCTCTGAAATTTTCAACAACATAAACCCAAGCATCCCTTTAAAAATTAAACCGCTTTGAGTAGGTTTCCTATTCCTTGCAAACTAAAACATTGCTAACATTATGATACCCAGAATATGCTAAATCCTATAACACACTAGTGAATCAATCAACCAACCCCCTTTATATCATATTTCAATGTTCATCTCATTTCCAAAAATGTATATTAAACTTAATTCCAAAATATTGATATGTAAATCTTTTCTCTCTTATTTAAACCTTGGAGAGTGACAACTGTTAAATTACAAACTATAAAAAATTCATAATAGAAAATTTATTATTTCAACCATGAAAATTCTTCATAACAAGAACACAACACATATACACAAAGGAAGAAGACAAACAGCAAACTAGGAAGAAAACAAGATCTTCAAAAAGCTCCAATAGAAAGAGCTCCTTTAAAAAAAGAAAAAAAAAAACATTCAGGCATTCCACAACACAACTTAAAAAAAAAAAAAAGCACACAAAATTGCCAGGGTGATAACCCCAGTGACTTAGCCAGCTAAGATAAAAGGATCACAAGTTCAAGGACAGCTTCAGCAATTTAGCAAGGCCCTAAGCAGCTTAGTGAGACCCTGTCCCCCCCCCCCCCCGCAAAAAAAAAATAAAATAAAATAAAAAGGGCTGTGGGTGTCATTCAGTGGTAGAGTACCTCTAGTGTCAATCTCCAGCACTGGGGAAAAATATAAAAACTCTACAAGGTCAAAGGATATCAGACAGTTCAAAAAGAAAAGAAACATATGTTGCTCTTAAATATACAGAAAGATGCTCAACCTCACTCATCACAAGGGAAAGACAAGCAAACAAAAATTCACTAATTTCTCAAATGCAAAAGCCTGACAGCACTCTGAGTGAGGCTGTGGTAAAACAAGTGCTCTCGGACATGGGAGTAAAACTAGTACAACCCACCACAGGACAACTTGGTAATATCTATCAGAAATATACATGTGAGGGCTGGGGTTGTGGCTCAGAGTAGAATGCTCGCCTCGCACGTGTGAGACCCTGGGTTCGATCCTCAGCACCACATAAAAATAAATAAATGAAATAAAGGTACTGTGCCCAACTACAACTAAAAAATATTAAAAAAAAAAAGAGGGGCTGGGGATGTGGCTCAAGTGGTAGCGCGCTCGCCTGGCATGCGTGCGGCCCGGGTTCGATCCTCAGCGCCACATACAAACAAAGATGTTGTGTCCGCCGATAACTGAAAAATAAAAAAAAAAATAAAGAAATATACATGTGAGAGACAGGGATGTAGCTCAGTTGGTAGAGTGTTTACCTTGCATGCACAAGGCCCTGGGTTCAATCCCTAGCACTGCAAAAAAAAAAAAAAAAAAAAAAAAAAACCCATACACACACATATACACACACATGTGGTACCCTTTAACCCAGGAGTACCGTCTCTGGAAATTTAAAATTTCCAGTGCCTAAGAAACTGTGTGCCGCCATGTGAAATAAAATACAGGTGAAGTTATTTGCTACAGTAAATACAGGTGAAGTTATCTGCTACAGTATTATTCATAATTTCTTCTTTTTTTGGTACTGGGATTGAACCTAGGGACACTCAACCACTGAGTCACATCCCCAGGCTTTTTGGGCATCTTATTTACAGACAGGGTCTCACTGAGTTGTTTAGGGCCTCAATAAGTTGCTGAGGCTGGCTCTGAACTTGCAATCCTCCTGCCTCAGCCTCCCGAGCCGCTGGGAATATAGGTGTATACCACAACACCAGCCTGTAATTTCTCTTTAAAGGGATTAACAATCAAGAGTTACCTGGTAGGGGCTGGGGTTGTAGCTCAGTGGCAGAGCAGTTGCTTTGCACATGTGAGGCACTGGGTTCAATCCTGAGCACCACACAAAAATATAAACAAACAAAATAAAGATATTATGTCCATCTATAACTAAAAAAAAAAAAAAAAAAAAAGAGTTACCTAGGTGACTGGAGTTGTAGCTAGCTCAGCGGCAGAACGCTTGCCTAGCATGTGTGAGGCACTGGTTTTGATCCTTAGCATCACATAAAAATAAACAAATAAAATAAAAGCATTCTGTCCATTTACAACTACAAAAAAATTAGAGGGAAAAAAAAAAGACTTACCTGGGATTCACTAAACTATGACACATGCTCAGCATGGAGAAGAAAGTTATTTATCAAGATGCAGGTCTGGGGCTGTGGCTCAGTGGTAGAGCGCTTGCCTAGCATGTGTGAAGCCCTGGGTTCAAGTCTCAGCAACACATATAAATAGTAAAATAAAGGTCCATTCACAACTAAAATAAATATATATTTTAAAAAAAAAGAATTGAAGACACTCTTTTACTAACATGAAAAGATTCCTTCTACACATCATTTTTTTAAATATTTTTATTAATTGTTCATGACATGTGCCACCACACCTGGTGGTGGTTTTTAATTAAAATGTAAAATAAAAATGTAAAAATGTAAAACATTTTTTTGGTTCTAATACTCTAAATATGTTTTTGGTTCTTTATTTTCTTATTTATTTTATTTTTAAATATTTAGCTTTTAGTTGAACACAATATCTTTATTTTATTTATTTATTTTTATGTGGTGCTAGGTGAGCACTCTGCCACTGAGTCACAACCCTAGCCCCATTATTTACTTATTTATGTGCAGTGCTGAGAATCAAACCTAGTGCCTTGCACATGTTAGACAAGCGGCTCTACCACTGAGCCACAACCCCAGCCCTCTATACATCATTAAACAGAAAAAGCAAGATGCAAAATTCCATACCAACTACAATCCCTCAATCCCTTCAAATCTCATCTTACTCTTCTATCAAGATGAATCAAAAACAATTTTTGGAGTACATTTCCAGAGCCTCGTGTATATTTCCAATGACCATTTTTGCAAGCACCTTTAGAACCGTATGTATATATTTACAAACCTGTGTAGGCTTATGCCTGTGCAACTATTTTGCTTAACTCCACTGTAGATAGTCTCTAATAATGTGTGATTTTTATTTTGAAAATTGAAGAACTTTGGAATAAAACTAAAACAAAATAAAATGATGATCTATAGGGAAATGAAGGAATTGTGAGAGGGGAGGAAGACAGAAATAAAATATAACTTTATTCTATGATTCTGATATTAGAACCAAAAAAATGTTTTATGGGGGCTGGAGATGTGGATCAAGTGGTAGCATGCTTGCCTAGCATGCGTGAGGCACTGGGTTCGATTCTCAGCACCACATAAAAATAAAATAAGGATATTGTGTCCACCTAAACAAAACTGAAAAATAAATATTTTTAAAAAATGTTTTACGTAATTAAAATTAAAAACCAATTCCTTACCAGGCGTGGTGGCACATGTCTGTAACCCCAGTGGCTTGAGAGGCTGAGGCAAGAGGATTGCAAATTCAAAGCCAGCCTCAGCAAAAAGCAAGGTGCTAAGCAACTCAGTGAGACCCTGTCTCTAAATAAAGTACAAAATAATGGGCTGGGGATGTGCCTCAAGTGGTAGTGCGCTCGCCTGGCATGCGTGTGGCCCGGGTTCGATCCTCAGCACCACATACAAAGATGTAGTGTCCGCCAAAAATCTAAAAAATAAATATTAAAAAAAATTCTCTCTCTCTTTAAAATAAATAAATAAAGTACAAAATAAGGCTGGGGATGTAGCTCAGTGGTCAAGAGCCTCTAAATTCAATCCCTGGTACCAACCCCCCCCCAAAAAAAGAACTGGATTCAAGCCCCAGAATGATTGCTTCCTAGGTTTTATAACCTATGCAAATTTTTAATTCTCTCTAAATCTCAGTTTTCTCACCTGTAAAATGGAAAAAAATTTTAATTATTTTTTGTAGTTTTAGATGGACAGAATGTCTTTATTTATTTTTATGTGGTGCTGAGGATTGAACCCAGTGCCTCACGCATGCTAGACAAGTGCTCTACCATTGAGCTACAGCCCCAGCCCCAAAATGGAGAAAATAATGACCTATTTTATAAGATTATTTGTGAGGATTAAATAAATCATGCATAATCACTCAGCAGAATGTCCATAATATGCATTATTAATAATAAGTATTAATAGCCAAGCATGGTTGTAATCCCATGCCTGTAATCCCAGAAGTTTGGGAGGCGGAGGCAGGAGGATTGCTAGTTCAAAACTAGTCCCAGCAACTTAGCAAGACCCTGACTCTAAATAAAACATAAAATGGGCTGGGAATGTAGCTCAGTGGTTCAGTGCCCATGAGTTCAATCCCCAGTACCAAAAATAAATAAATAGACAGACAGACCGATAGATAAAAAGTGCTGGCAATCTGGCTCAGTGGTAAAGCATCCCTGAGTTCATTCCCTGGTGTCCCACATCCCCACACACATACACAAAATAATAAGTATTAGCTATTAGTATTTTAACATGATCTCTCTTTTTTTTAAACAAATACCTTTATTTTATTTATTTTTATGTAGTGCTGAGGGTTGAAACTAGTGCCTCATACACGCAAGGTAAGCACTCAACTGCTGAGCCACAACCCTAGCCCTAACATGATCTCTTTTTTTTTTTTTTTAAAGAGAGTGAGAGAGGGAGGGAGAGAGAGAGAGAGAGAGAGAGAATTTTTAATATCTATTTTTTAGTTATCGGCAGACACAACATCTTTGTATGTGGTGCTGAGGATCGAACCCTGGCCGCACGCATGCCAGGTGAGCGCGCTACCGCTTGAGCCACATCCCCAGCCCCTAACATGATCTCTTATACCTTGCAGTCTCCCTCTATAGAATTTCCAAGGACATCCAGCTCACTTCTTTATGTCTGGGGGGAATAAGAAAGGTACTCACTACACATGTCTTCTAAAACGTAATTCCTAGCTACTTCCTAGCCTACCATCTCCCTCTCAGGAGCAACATCAGCATCTCCTAACAAGCAGGCCCTGCTGCCTTGTAACATTTCATCTTTGACAGAAAATCTGTATGGAAGGCCTACTCAGACAGAGGCCTTGGTTCAACTCCAGGCTCTACCACATTCCTTGAGTAACTGTGGACAGGTCATGATTGCTCCAAAAGCCATTTTCCCCCACAGGCAATACTTGGTTGTGAATGCTTTGCAGGAGCTGTCCTATCACCACGGGTTTATTTGTCCCTTTCACGTTAGACTGCAGGGACTTTTAGGCTAAGGACTACATCTTTTTTGTCTTCAGGTTCACAGGTTCAGTAAATGTTAGTTGAGTGAACAAGCCTTTTATTATTCCACTGGACTGTGAACTCCTTGAAGGTAGAAATTCTTTCCAAACAACAATGTAGAGCAGGCATTCTTTACAGTGCACGTGTAAGTATCTACTTAGTTAGATGATAAGCCTCTTAAGGTCAGGCCCATGTTTCATATTTCTTTGATTCCTCATATCTGGCATGATTCTTTTCATAGAAAAACCACTCAGTTATTTATTAAATGAAATATTAAGGCAAGACGGCCTCTGAAGTAGAGATCAAAGTAAAGAGAATGAGAACCTGCACAAATTTTGCTACAGCGAGGATAGGAAGGGCAAAGAAAGAGCGGGTTTTTAATCAATTAAAGGCTGGGTTGTGGCTCAGTGGTAGAGCTCTTGCCTAGCATGTGTGAGGCACAGGGTTCAATCCTCAGTACCGCATAAAAATAAATAAATAAAGGTGTTGTATTCGTCTACAACTAAAAAATTTTTAAAAAATTAAAAAAGGAAAAATACCTTCAGGTATATAAGGTAGGTAACTGAGAATGCTAAAATAGTCCCTCCTACTGAATGGCTCAATATTTTTTGTCATGGCTTTTTTTTTTTTTTTTCATTTTTTAGTAGTAGGGATTGAACTCAGGGCATCACATAGCTAGGCAAGTGCTCTACCACTGAGCTATATCCCTAGCCCAACACTTATACATATAAAAACTATGTAAAATTCTTTCCTTATGCCAGGCACAATGCTACACACCTGTAATCTCAGCAACTCAGGAGGCTGAGGCAGGAGGATCACAAGTTTGAAGTCATCCTCAGCAACTTAACAAGGTCCTGCCTCAAAATTTTATTAAAAGAAAATAAAAAGGACTGGGAATGAAATTCAGTGTTGGGCTGGGGATATAGCTCAGTTGGTAGAGTACTTGCCTCACATACACAAGGCCCTGGGTTCAATCCCCAGTACAAAAAAAAAAAAGAAAATCCTGCCTTATGAATAATTTTTGCATCTTTCTTATAAAAACTATAGATTCAAACACATTTTCCTACTGCTACAAAACAAGATAAAGTGTAACAGACTAATTTGGCTTGTTTTTTCTTTTGTTTTATTTTTTTTTTAATATTTATTTTTTAGATTTGGTGGACACATCTTTATTTTATTTTTATGAGGTGCTGAGGATCAAACGCAGTGCCCCGCGCATGCCAGGCAAGCACGCTACTGCTTGAGCCACATCCCCAGCCCCTTGGCTTGTTTTTGTATATTATACCTACTTTTCAAAACTCCATATTATAAAAAAAATAATAATAATTGACAGTACAAAATATCACTTAATTTACAAATTATCAATTGGCAGAGGTGTGAAGCTGAGAAAAAATGCTAAAACTCAACCAGAAATGAAGATAAAGCATTTCTGAAATTAAAAAAACAACTTTAAACTTTTATAAAAATAAGACCTATACACAACATTTCAGGACAGATCATGATCATCTTATTTGAAACCCAACCCAATATTATTCTAATAGAGAAATACTTTTCTGCTTCACCTTTATTCCTTAAATCCACTTGATAAACTGTCTGCCACATGTAGAATGTACATCTTCTACTTTATATTATAATCAGTTCAAAAAAATTTTTTTCAAAAATAGCATGTTCCCCAACCCTCATACTAGGGAATGACCCAGGGGCACTCTACCACTGAGCTGCCTCCCCACCCCTTTTTATTTTTTATTTTGAAATAGGGCCTTGCCAAGTTGCTGAGGCTGGCCTCAACTTTGTGATTCCCCTGCCTCAAGTCTCCTGAATCAGGCATGGGCAACCACACCTGGCTAGGAAGTATGTCTTAAATCACCTTGAAGTCATCCTCAATGAATAGTTGTACCTTGTATAATTTTTTTTTTCCTTAAGCATGACATGCCTTATACTCCATTATAAAAACAAATGTCAAGGGCTGGGGTTGTGGCTCAGCGGTAGAGCATTCGCCTCGCACGAGCGGGACCCTAGGTTCGACCCTCAGCATCACATAAAAATAAATAAGTGTTGGGCTGGGGATGTGGCTCAAGTGGTAGCGCACTCGCCTGGCATACAATGTGTTGGGGCTGGGGATGTGGCTCAAGCGGTAGTGCGCTCGCCAGGCATGCGTGCGGCCCTGGTTCAATCCTCAGCACCACATACAAACAAAGATGTTGTGTTCGCCAAATACTAAAAAATAAATATTAAAAAAATTCTTGGGCTGGGGTTGTGGCTCAGCGGTAGAGCACTCGTCTTGCACATGTGAGGCCCTGGGTTCGATCTTTAGCACCACATAAAAAATAAATGAGTGAAATAAAGGTATTGTATCCAACTACAACTATAAAATAAATATTTTTTAAAAATTCTCTCTCTCCCTCTCTCTCTAAAAAATAAATAAATAAAATAAATAAATAAGTGAAATAAAGGTATTAAAAAAAGATATCAAATGTTCAAAGGACAAGATAACTTTTCACTAATATTCTGAGATAATTGAAAATGTTCTGAATATTAAAACTGAGAATGTCTATCAATTAAACTTAATTTATTCTCTAAATGACTTCTCTTAAATAACCAAACAAAACCACATTTATATTTCTGCACAAACTAACCTCATTGGAAAACAAATGAAATTAGTGACATAAAATGCAGTCTACAAAAATCTTCATATTTAATTTAAAATAAGTTTCTTTAGCCATATGTTCAGACAAATCGGTGAGTGACAAAGTCACTGTTGGAGGAGGGGCTGTTTTTGTTTTTAGTGCTGGGGATAGAACTATGTTTTGACTCTTGCTCAAGTTTTCTACCAAGTGTAATACCACTTAAGTCACTAGATTAACTCAATGATAATAAACACAGTGATGAGTTTCTTGCAGGCAAAGACAATGTGTACACCCTGCATCAGGAACAGTACTATCTGGTAGACATGATCCATAAACACTTGGAAGAGTGATATTCATTACTATCTCTTGGATTTCACTGATGCAGTCTGCATATTCTACATGCTCATATGCTCCCAGGGAGACTTTAAAAATCTCATCACTGCCCTTCTCTTCAAGGTCAAGAGGCAAGATATAGTATAAAAGTATTTCCTGCTTTCAGTGACAATTATGATGTTTTCCCAGGGCTGGGGATGTGGCTCAGTGGTAGCGCGCTCGCCTGGCATGCGTGCGGCCCGGGTTCAATCCTCAGCGCCACATACCAACAAAGATGTTGTGTCCGCCGAGAACTAAAAAATAAATATTAAAAAAAAAAATGATGTTTTCCCCTCAGGATGTGATCCTAAAGTCAAATAACTAGATCTTATCAATATTTCACAAGTCAGGTAAGAATCTCTTAATGGAAAAGAAACACAGGCTCTCAGTCCTTCCAAACCCCATGTGTAGCCACTAAATTAAGTACAAGATTTTTAAAAGTGTATCTAATATAAGAAGTTTCAGACTTCTAAACCTCTTTCTAAATTATAAATGGGGAGCGGGGAGGTGTGAAAAATTAACCAATGGGGAGAAGGGTCTGAACATGACTTTCTTTGAAGCAATCCAGTATTTAAAAACATTTTGTGGAAACAACCTTTAAATGGCATCTAGTTCATCCTGACACACAAACCATGAATTCCTGCAACTCCACCAACAGGTAGTGCTGCAGTTTTTGACAGAGGCAAAACACTTCCCATAACAGAATGCTCATTCTCTCCCAAATCAACCCATTATGCACGTTCCTCTAAAACTTGGCTCTAAAAATATTTTAGATGCTGTTAATTCACTCTTCAGGTCCCAACTTCATCACAGCATGGGGAATATAAAACTTTTCTAGCAAAAAGACCTAGGAAACATTTTTTCACCTTGCTTTCTCAAACACCTCACTCCTCCCAATTCAAATTCAAGAAGCAGGAAATAAATCTACATGAAAACCTCTCCCCAAAAGAAAATAAATTTATTTTCATACACAAAAATTATTGAGCACAGAATCATACAATCTTTAGATAAGACCTTAAAACCATTTAAAGATACTTCCTACTTACTGTAGGAACTGCTTCAGTAACACTCTGAGCAGTACATTTGTGGCGTGGAATCTTAATGAGGTAAAGGAAGGGAGCAAGATTCTTTGATTTGAATAAGTAATTCTTTTTTAAAATTTATTTATTGTAATTTGTTATATATATGATAGCAGAATGCATTTCGATTCATAGTACACAGAGCACAATTCTTCAGGTCTCTGGTTGTGCACAAAGTAGAGTCACACATGGTAATTATATCCATCCATTGAATAATTCTGAGTACAGTTTTAAAAAGCTGTTAGTAGATAATACATGGATTTTTTTCTAAAGAATTTTTTTTTTTTAGTTGTAGATGGACACAATACCTTTACTTTGTTTATTTATTTTTTTATGTGGTGCTGAGGATGGAACCCAGTGCTTCATACATGTTAAGAGAACACTCTACCACTTTGCCACAACCCCAGCCCCAGCACATGGATCTTATTGGTAACATAATTTGATAGAAATGGATCAAAAGTAACCCATACCATTCAATTACTTTCCATTTCTTCACTATCTCTTGCAATACAATTTCCCAGTTTTAAGAAGGCTACATTTGTTACTTACTAACAACATTTTAAATTTTAAATGTTGAGGTGCTAAGCAACTTAGTGAGACCCTGTCTCTAAATAGAACAGGGCTGGGGATGTGGCTCAGTGGTGAAGTGCCCCAGAGTTCAATCCCCAGTACCTACCCCCACACCCCAAAAAATATGTGAACTACTAAAAACACACCCAAGTGCTGGGTGTGGTGGCATACAGCTGTAATCCCAGCTACTAGGGAGACTGAGGCTGAATAATTGTAAGCTTCAGGCCTGTCTCAGCCTCAGCAACTGAGCAGAACCTGAGCAACTAAGCAAGACCCTGTCTCAAAATAAAAAATAAAAAGAACTTAGGGGAGGGGTTGTGGTTCAGTGGCAGAGCACTTGCCTAATACGTGTGAGGCACTGGGTTTGATTCTCAGCAATGCATATAAATAAATAAAAGTCCAAAAAAATAAATAAATAAACGAATGAATGAATAAATAAAGGTTCATCAACAACTTAAAAAAGGTTTTCAAAAATAAATAAATAAATAAAATTTAAAAATAGGGGCTGGGATTGTGGCTCAGCAGTAGAGCGCTCGCCTAGCATGGGCTGGACCCAGGTTCAATCCTCAGCACCACATAAAAATAAAGGTATTGTGTTGTGTCCATCTACACCTAAGGAAAAAATAAATATTTAAAAAAAATTAAAAGTAAAGGACTGGGGGGGCTGAGGATGTGGCTCAAGCGGTAGCGCGCTCGCCTGGCATGCATGCGGCCCAGGTTCGATCCTCAGCACCACATACAAAACAAAGATGCTGTATCCACAGATAACTAAAAAATAAATATTAAAAATTCTCTCTCTCTCTCTCCTCTCTCACTCTCTCTTTAAAAAAAAAAAAAAGAACAAAAATTTGTTTCATTGTTCTATTTAAAAAAAAAAAAAAAGTAAAGGACTGGGGATGTAGCTTAGTAGAGCAAACCTGGGTTCAATCCCCAGTAGCAGAAAGAAAAAAGAAAAAAAACTTACTTTTGGGTCCCAAACTGAATGGTTTTTCAGCCTCTTAAAGATATTTTTTTTTAAGTATGGCATAGTTTTATCAATTATTCACTCAACAGATACACAGTAAGGACCTGACTCTATGCTAGACATTGCACTGGACACTAGGAACATAGAGAGCAGGAAAAATATAGTGCCTATTCTAAAGGATCTTTGTTTACAGAAGATACAGATTATCAAAGAAAAATACAAATTGAGAAAAAGCAAAGTACAGGAAACTTTGAGAACGTATTAACAGGGGGAAACTGATCTAGATTGGGAATTCCAGAAGGATTTGCTTAGGAAGTAATGGTTAAACTAAGATCTGAATGAAGACATTCACATTTATATAAAAATAGATCTCCATTAAATGTGAGAACTGGTCCAATAAGCCCAAATATGTCGGCATCTTTAACCTAAAACAACAACTTTAGAAAAACAAAAGGATTACAAAATTTGCTATAAAAATATATGAAAGCTAGCATGGAGGAGGGGGCAGTGTCTTTCTCATCTTTGACACCCCATATCATCTTGCCTAGTATCATTAGTATTCATCAAATCTTTGTGAAATGATTACTGTCAGTATTAAATCAATGCTCATACTATACTTTTTATTATTAACACATATTAGTTGTACAAATCAATAGGTTTCACTGTGAATACCACCCCCCCACATACACCCTCTCCTAAAACCCAGGGCCGTACAAGCTAGGCAAGTGCTCTACTCAGCTACCTTCTCAGCACTTTTTATTAAACCCACTTTTTATTAAACCCATGGGTGCATTACCCTGAACTCTATTCCCAGCACCACCACCACCACCACCAACAACAACAACACCCTTTTTTTTTTTTTTTTTTTTTTTGAGATAGAGTCTCACTAAGTTGCTTAGTGTCCATTAAGTTACTGAGTCTGGCCTGCCTCAGCTTCCTAGGTCACTGTGATTACAGGTATGCTCCACCAAGCCTGGCTTCAGGTTATTATTTAAATTCATTAGAAGACATATTTTCCATATATATTTAAGCTAGATTTAAATTTCATCCAAATTAGAGCTTCTAAATGATTCGATTGTAAAACTTAATATGCCTTAAAGAAAACATGAAAAATGGAACAACAACAATAAAAAAAAAATCAAATTCGCCAACTGTCAAGAAATTTCTATCTACTGATTCCAACAATTAAACATTGGTTTTCTTTTTTTTTTTTCTTTTTTTTTTTTTCTTTTTTTTAAGAAAGAGTGAGAGAGAGTGAGAAAGAGGGAGAGAGAGAGAGAATTTCAATATTTATTTTTTTTTTTTTAGTATTTGGCGGACACAACATCTTTGTCTATATGTGGTGCTGAGGATCGAACCCGGGCCGCACGCATGCCAGGCGAGCGCGCTACCGCTTGAGCCACATCCCCAGCCCTAAACATTGGTTTTCTAATTAAAAATAAGTGTTTAGGGCCAGGTGCAGTTTCACAAGCGAGTAACCCCAGCAGCTCAGGAGGCTGAGGCAGGAAGATGGTGAGTTCAAAGTCAGCTTCTGCAAAAGAAAGGTGCTAAGCAACTCAGTGACAGCCTGTCTCTAAATAAAATGCAAAATAGGGCTCAGTGGTCGAATGTCATGGAGTTCAATCCTGGGTACCAAAAAAAAAAAAAGAAAGAAAAATTGTCGGGATTGGGGTTGTGGCTCAGTGGTGGAGCATTTGCCTGGCACATATGAGGAACTGGGTTTCATCCTCAGCACCACATAAAAATAAACAAAATGAAGGCATTGTGTCCATCTACAACTAAAAAATATTTCAAATATAGAAAAAAAATTTTTTTAATTATCTTTGTTTTGTTTTGTTTTGTTTTTTTAATAAATGCTGAGGATTGAACTCAGGGGTCCCTGCATGCCAGGAAATCAATCACTCCACCACTGAGCTGTCCCCAGCTCCATTTAAGATCAGAAAATACGGTCACAAAACCAGTCACTTATACTAAGAAATGACAATAAATAAATGCAAACTCACTTATAGAAAAAAAATTTTAAGTTACACTGGCTAGAAGAGTTTAAATTTAAACGTCTGCCACATAGCGTGACTTTATCTAGTACCCATGAAATTTTTTTAAAAAGTAAAGTGTAAATCTGATGTGACCAGTGCCAGGACTCAAAGTTACTTGGAAAGCTGAGCAGGAAGGATCATTTGAGCCCAGGAGTTAGCAACACAGAGACCCCCAACCCCATCTCAAATTGGGACAGATAAAAAAAAAAAAATCAAGAAAAGTTAAAATGCTCAAATATGCAAGTAAAGGCAATTTATATTATTTCAGGGTTTTTTTGCTTAAAATAAATTTTGTGTAATTTTTTTTTAGGTGCTGGGGTTACATTTTTAGTGTAGTTTAGAATAGTTCTCTTGATTTTACCCTTCAATGTACCCCATTATTACAACAGTATTTCCAGGCAAGTGACCTGTTTTTATGGGCTATCAGATCCAGATGAGGCTGGGGATGTGGATCAGTGGTAAAGTGCTTGTCTGGCATGCATGAGGCCCTGGGTTCAAATCCTCCAGAACCAAATAAAAAATAAAATAAAATAAAAAATAAAAATTCATGCAGCAAGAAAGTTTCAGAAATAACCTTTCAGGCCTGGAGAGGCAATTCAGAGGGAAAGCACTTGACTAGCATGCAAGAGGCTATGGGTCCATTGCCCAGCATCATGATTAAAAAGAAAGCAAACTTTTGGGCTGGGGTTCTGGCTCAGTGGCAGAGCACTTGCCTACCATGTGTGAGGCACTGGGTTCAATTCTCAGCACCACATATAAATAGTCTATTGACAACTTTAAAAAAATTTTTTTAAAGTAATGCCTGCACTACTGATCATCAATATCAGTTAATTTAGCTTTTAAACACATTGTATTTATTTATTTTTTTTAAATATTTTATTTATTTATTTAGTTTTCGGCCGACACAACATCTTTGTTTGTATGTGGTGCTGAGGATTGAACCAGGGCCAGGCATGCGAGCGCACTACCGCTTGAGCCACATCCCCAGCCCCAACACATTGTATTTAAATAATTTATAATTCTAAACTTATTTCCAGATGAATGTCAAGATCACAGCTTCCTGCTTGACAGGTTATTTATTTTTTTTTGGGGGGGGGGGTTTCCAGGGGTGCTTTATCACTGAGCTATATCCCCACCCCTTTTTGTTTTTTTATTCGAGGCAGGGTCTCACTATATTGCTTAGGGTCTCACAACATTGCTGAGTCTGATCTTGAACTTGTGATCCTCCTGAGCTACTGGGATTACAGGTGTGTGCCACCACGGCTGGCTTAACAGTTGCTTTTTTTTTTTTTTTTTTTTTTTGACAGTTACTCTCAATGCTTGTTTTTTACTATATTTTACATTTACTGAGTGTTTCAAGGCTTTAGGATTCATTAGTTATTATACTATTAATTACAATATGTGCACTGCAATATTCCCTTTTTAAGGAGTGCAAATAAAAGTTAAAAAACTTATCCAAGGTCACCCAACAAGTCAGTGACAAAACTGGAAGTAGTATTAAAATTTCATTTTCCAGACTACTACCTTCACACTTTGGCAATTCAAAAAAAAAAAAAAGAAAGAAAGAAAAACTCAAAAGAGATTTATTTTCAGAAACTTCTAACAGCATACCCCCAATATATTATACACTCAAACACTAATAAAAAGTATCACCTTGAAGGAAGAAAAAACTTGCAACATTTAGATACTATCTTCACCTCCCTAGTTTTTGTAACCAAGCAAATCCACTGAACTGGATCGGTATATATTAAATCTTAGGGAACGTTTACTCTTCAATATGTCCAATTTTCACACTAACTGAACATTTATAAATTAATCTTTCATTATCTTGTCCCATGGGGTACATTAATTTTCGCACTCTCCCCACAGTCCAGTTAAGACCACCATCTCAAAAGTAAGCAGTTCTCAAAACAGTTACATTGCCAATGAAAGAAAAACTCAATAAATTGCTGCTTTTAAAGAGATATTTTTAAATATCATTATATGCTTCACAGAATTATTTTTAAGTCACCCGCCAAGAAGGATGGTTCCTTTAAAGTAGCTTTCAAGGCGCGTCCCTCCCTGCTTGAGACACAGCCTGACTTGTCGGACAAGATTAATCCAGGCACGCTGACACAGAAACCCTCTGGAGCAGCTTAGTTCACTGAAAACACAATTTCAACTTCCAACTGTAGTATTCAGTACTTCCTACACTACAGGGACAGGATGACCCTCTTTAACTGTGCTTCAGAAGGTTCCCTCGACGGAGACAATGACAGTCATCCTCCCGCGGAGGTTTTGGGACACAGGAAGCGTCAACGCCAGGAATCAAGGCTCCTAGGAAGTGTCAGTGCGGCAGCAGGTGGAGTAGCCCTGCGTGCCGAGCAGGTCCTTTCTGACCTAATCCTAGCCCTCCTCCACCTACCCCGGTTCCGCCTTACAGACCTTTCCAGGCCGCCCTGCGCCCCGGTCCTCGCGGGGAGCGCGGCGCCCCAGACAGCCCAGACGGCCACCCTCTTCCGGGGACTCGCAGGCCCGCTCCTGGCCGCTCCGGAGCCCGGCAGACCTGCCGGGGTAGGCGGCCGGTCGCTCCCGGGGCCTGCTGGCCGGAGCCCCACACGCCGCGGCCCGCCACCACAGCCGGCCGCCACCCCCTCGCCTGGCGCCGCGTCCCTCGGAGTACCCCGACGGAGTTCCCGGCCCACTCAAAAGTAAGGGCGGCCGCCGCCCCCCCGCTGACCTGCCCTGCTGTCACCGCCCTGCCCTCGGCCGCTGCCCGCGCGGCTGGCGGACCCCGGCGACGCCCGGGTCGGTACCTTGCGGACCCCCTTGTAGATATAGAAGTAGAGCTCCCGGCCCACATTGAAGCAGAGGCGGTCGCCGTTGCCAGACTGGTCGTTGAGGTTGACGAAGGAGACGCGGACAGGGTTGGATCCCTGCGAGTTGAAGGGCACCCGGTTGGGCCGGCTGTACTCCGAGTGTGGTAGCAGCTTGTACAGACCTTCCCGGGTGGTGAATTGGGTCTTAATCTCGTTCATCTCCTTCCCTCCTCCCTCCGTCGCCATCTTGGAAAGCAGCGTTCATCCTGCCCTAAGTGCCCGGATCACGCCCACCGCGCAGGCGCCGTCCCCGGCGCTCGCTCTTCCCCCCCGCCCCTTTCTCCCGGCCCCGCCCACCAGCGAGCCTGCCTCGGGAAGGCGTGCCGAGTGGAAGGGGCGGGCTTGTTTACGGCCGGACTGCGCACGCGTGCTTACCTGGACTGCCGGGGCGCCGCAGGCTCCTCCCCTTCCTCGGGCGCGGATCGCTAAGGTTCAGGTGGGGCCGGCTGCCGGTAGCTCGCGCTCCCGCGGTGGGCGGCGGGGTTCGGAGAACTAGTAGCGGCTTGCCGCTGCGCCAGCCCTGTCGGAGGGTCCCGTTAGGGTTCCGCGCGTGTGGTTCCCTCGGGCTCCTAGGCCTCGGCTGCAGTCCAGGCCGAGCGCTGAGGGCGGCCGCCCCGCGCTGCCGGGAGTCGGTCGCCGAGAAGGTACGGTAGGATGGAGTTTTACGATTCCTTTTAAGGGGGGTGGGGAGAGAGCACGGCTCCGGTGCCGGCAGCGCACATGTCTAGTCCTGTCTACAGCTGGCGTCGCCGACCGCGAGGAAGCGGGTCGTGCTGGCACCATGGACTCCCGCGGGCGTCTCCGCCAGGTGTCTGGCGCAGCGGCGCGCTGGGCGGCGCTCAGCAACCTGACGCCGAATCTGTGCTGCACTCACTTGTTCAATAGCTTATTAAGACCTCAATAAAATTAAGGGTTCTGGGGGGTTACTAAGAATTTAACCCAGCGGCGCTTTGCCACTGAGACTTTTCTATTTTTTATTTTAAGACGGCCTAAATTGTGAGGTTGGCCTCGAACTCGGGCGTGCTCCTGGTTCAGTCTCTGGAATGGCTGGGATTACCTGCACCACCGCTCCCGGCAGTAATTGACTTTGTCCAGAAGGCTCCAGTGGAATCTGGCACTGTTTGCTACGAGACTCCGTGAGCATAGTTATTTGTGTATACTATAGATAGGCAAGGACAGCCGCACGCTCAGGTAAAGTTAAACCACCACCGTTTTGTACTTAGGTTTCTTGGCAGGTTGCACTAAAATAATAACTCTTGAGGAGTAAACGCCCTCATAGAATTCAAGGGGAAAAAACATTTGTCACACCAGGTAAAAACTATTACTGAAAATTCAGGTCTTATTCAGGGGATACAAAAAAGTGAGAGGAGGAGGACACGGTGCTGTGTGCCTGTAGTCCCAGCTACTCCAAGGCTGAGGGGGAGGATTTAGAAGCCAGCCTGCCAACACAGCACAAAATAGTAAAAATTTGCCTGGCGCTGCGGTGCAGGCCTGTAATCCCAGTTATTCAGGGAGGGAGGCAGAAATGTTGCAAATTTGATGCTAGCCTGGACAATTTAGCCAGACCCTATCTGAAAATACTAAAGAGGGCAGTAGTTTGGGGCTGAGATTGTGGCTCAGTGGTAGAGCCTTGCCTTGCACTTGTGAGGCACTGAGTTGGATCCTCAGCACCACATAAGAATAAATAAATGAATAAGGTATTGTGTCCAACTACAACTTAAAAGTGGGGGTTACTAGGGCTCAGTAGTAAAATGCCCTTGGTTCAATCGCCAGTACAAGAAAAAGAAAGGGGGAGAGAAGGGAGGAAGGAAGGAGACCAAGAGGATGAGGGAAAAAGGAGCCTTATTCACTTTAGGCTATATTTATCACTGTCATTCAGATTCAGAGATTAATTATGCATTAAGATACTTGAAAAAATTTTTTGATGGACCTTTATTTTGTTTATTTATATGTGATACTGAGAATTGAACCCAGTGTCTCAAACAGGCACTTTACTACTGAGCTACAACCCAGTCCCTTAAAAATATATTTAAAACTTTGAGGGTAATGTTTGGGCTGTAGTGACCTTACAGAGATAAATAGACACAGCTAAGTGTCCTTAGGAGCCACATTTGAAATCTTCACTGACTCAGCCATGTGAAGCAACCAATCGCTCAGATTTATCTATCTAGTTGACCAGGCTTATTCTCTTTTTTTTTTTTTTTTTTTTTTTTTTTTAAGAGAGAGTGGGGGAGAGAGAGAGAGAGAGAGAGAGAGAATTTTTTTTTTTTAATATTTATTTTTTAGTTCTCGGTGGACACAACATCTTTGTTTGTACGTGGTGCTGAGGATCAAACCTGGACCACAAGCGCACTACCGCTTGAGCCACATCCTCAGCCCCAGGCTTAGTCTCTTATTACAACATGACTCAGTACTTCCTTGCTTGAAAACAAAATTTGGAAAATATCACATACTATACTGTCCTTAATACAACTCTTCTACTTTATACTTCATCATTGCATATATTAAAAGTTACACACCAGCCAGGCATAGTGGCACACACCTATTAAGCCAGCTACTTGGGAGACTGAGGCAGGAGTATCTCGAGTTCAAGGCCAGCCTCTGCAACTTAATGAGCTCTGTCTCAATATTTAAGAAGGGGGAGAACTGGAGAAAGCATACCTGGGTTCAATCCCCAGTACCACTAAAAATAAATAAATAAATAAAGCTTAACACACCATTGGAATTATTATGATGTTTTTAAATAAAAATTGAACTTCAGGCTGAGGATATAGCTCAGTTGGTAGAGTGCTTGCCTCTAGGCCCTGGGTTTAATCCCTAGCACCACAAAAAATAAATAAATTCTATGATCTTCATTAAATCGATGCAACCCTTAATGCCAGTGGAGCATCCTAATTAGAAATACAAAAATCCAAAACTCTGAGTACCTTCTGACACTCTAAGTGGAAAATTCCACACTTTAACTTAATGTGATGAGTCACAGCAAAAATAACAAGTACACTAGGCCTGGTGCAGTGGTGCACACCTGTAATTTCAGCAGCTCAGGAGGCTAAGACAGGAGGATTGTGAGTTTAAAGTCAGCCTCAGAAAAAGCAAGGTACTAAATGACTCAGCAAGACCCTGACTCTAAATAAAATACAAAATAGGGCTGGGGATGTGGCTTAGTAGTTGAGTGCCCTTGAGTTCAATCCCTGGTACCCCCCGCCCCCCCCCCAAAAAAAAAATAAGTGCACTAAAAATACTACATAAAATTGCTTCAGGATATATATGAGGTATATATGAAACAAATGAGTCTACACTTAAGTCCCATCCCCAAGGTATCGCCCTTTATGTATTCATATATAGCTGGTGGGAGTGAAAAACAGTACAGCCACCTTGGGAAAAAAATCCTGGAGTTCCTCAAAAGTTTAAACATAGTTACCATAAGACCCAACAGTAAGACTCCTAGGTGTGTTATCCAGGAGAAATTGAAATGTGTCCATACAAAACAAAACCTTGTAGCATGTTCACAGCACCATCAGATAATAATAGCTCCAAAGTGGAAACAGACAAAATGTCCATCAACTGATGAGTGGGTAAACAAATGAGGCACATCAATACAGTGGAATATTATTCAGTCATGGTAGAAGTGTAAAGGCAGAAAATAGTGGTTCCCCTGGGATGATGGAGAAGTGACATGATTGCTGGGTTTCTTTTGAGAGTGGTAGTTGCACAATTCTGAATATGCTAAAAACCACAGAATTGTAGTCTCAGTAGGCAACTTATATGTGTGTGTGGTGTGGTGTGGTGGCAGACCCCTGTAATCCCAGTGGTTTAGGAGGTTGAAGCAGCAGGATTTCAAGTTCAAAGCCAGCCTTGGCAATTTAGCAAGGCCCTAAGGAACTTAGGAGGACCCTTTCTCAAAAAGGGCCTGGGAATGTGGCTCAGCGGCAAAGTACCCATAGGTTTAATACCCAGTAGTGTACACAAATGGAAAACTGATGCTTGCTGTATGAAAGAAAAAAATTTACTCATATAATTAAAAGTACTCTCAGTTACTCTCTGGAGAGCCTCATCAATATTGTTGGCTGCTGAGAAGTGACCAATGATAAGAGTGACTTCTAGCAATAGGTTGCTGAAAAGTTGTACTTGGGGGCTTTGTTAATTTATAATTCATTGTAAGGGTGAGTAGCTCAGTGACAGAGCATTTGCTCAGTATAATCATTCCCCAGCACCTCAAAGAGATTCTTTTTAAAATTTTTTTTCATTGTAGAAGTTACTGTTTGGGAAAACAAAAACAGTAATTCCTACAATATAATATTCCAATATTCTGATTATTTTATAACATTAAAAGGATCTGCTCTGGACTGGGCACTGTGGTGCACGCCTATAATCTCAGCGGCTCTGGAGGCTAAGACAGGAGGATTTCAAATTCAAAGCCAGCCTCGGCACTAAGCAACTCAGTGAAATCCTGTCTCTAAATAAAAATACAAAATATGGCTGGGGATGTGGCTCAGTGGTTGAGTGCCCCTGAGTTGTACTAAATTGAATTCCTAGTACCAAAAAAAAAAAGGCAGGGGAGGAGTTTACTCTGGGATGGAGTCAAGGATATTCTCTTAAAGATTCTTAGTGAATCCTTCTATTCTCTACCCAATATAACTCAGAGTTTTAATTTTTTCCTTTAGAGTAATAATCCCTTCATATATCCCTCTTCCTCATATTTTGTCTTCCCCCCTTCTTTCTCTCCCTGGAGTTTCCCTTTCCACATCCTCTCTTGGTTAGCTGCAATACATTGTTTCTCATGTCACACCTGGGCTTTTGTGTGTGTGCATGATTGAGATTCTCTATCCATCAGAGGGGACAGAATGCTGCTCATCCTTGGAGACCTAACTCCAAGAAACTCCAGTGCTTGGGCTCTTTACTGTGCTTGTCCATCTCTCGGGTTTAGAAAGCTGTCTTCTCAGGAGGCTTTCCCTGACACCCCAACTCTAAGTTGCATCACCTCATTTTCTCACACTCATGTTTGCATGAGTGACATCCACCTCCCCAAGATGTCCTAAATTCTTGGAAAACAGGAGTCCTGGCTTTTTGTTCAGCAATTTATGAGTGGATTGGGCCTGCCATCAGTGCATAACAGCCAGAGGAGTGCCTTGCCACCTTTGAAAAACATTCTCAAACTATCAGCACCTCCTGTTAATACATTTATTACACTATTGTCTCATCAACCTGGATTGTTAGCTACAGATGGTTGTTACATGTCACATACATGAAAACATGCTCCTTCATGCTTTCATCTCTTTTACCTTGTCCCCTAGATAACATGTCTTAGGGTCACATTAGAGTCAATATTTCGCATGAACACTGTTCACTTAGTTCCTTAGTCCAGCTCTTTGCATTTTCCCACAGCAAACAAAAACAAAACACTATTCTGTCTATGGAAAATCATCTTGATTTACGTCACATTTCAGTTTAGTAGGGACGAATACTGAATTAGCTAGAGAGGTTCTAACAGCAAAATTACCAGCTGGATATTGATTATGGTTTTAAAGCTTTTCGAATCTGGAGCCAGGCTCGGTAGCAAATGCCTGTAATTCCCAGCAGCTCAGGGGGCTGAGGCAGGAGGATCACAAGTTCAAAACCAGCCTTAGCAATGTTGAGGCGTTAAGCAACTCAGAGAGACCCTGTCTCTAAATAAAATTCAAAAGAGGGCTGGGGATGTGGCTCAGTGGTTGAGTGCCCCTGAGTTCAAACCCTAATACCAAAAAAAAAAAAAAAAAGGCCATGGGTGGTGGCATGCACCCACAGTCCCAGTGTTGTGCCAGCCTACAGGAGGAAAGACCAGACTCACAGAACGTTGTTTATTTAGAAGAAAGCAATGCTAATGATCTATGCAAGTTCCAGAATTTGTGTTTTCTCACAGAAGCCTTATAAGTTCAGTAATTCCAGTTTTTTAACAAGATAATGTAATATGTTTGATTTTATAAGGTGTACAAGTCTCCTATTTTGGTGCTTTTTAATAAAGTTTTGATTGTGGACCACAAAAAAAAAAAAAATGTGTTGGAAGTGAAAGAGAAATGTGAAGAAGAAATACTAGGAAATGATGTTGACCAAATTATATTAATATATTGTGTTCATGTATGAATATGTAACATTGTGTATAATTGTAATGCCTCAGTTAAAAAAACATATGGGGGGAAAAAAGACCAGGTATGGTGGCATGTGCCTGTAATACCAGTGGCAAATTCATTTTATAAAACCTCTTTGATTAAAACAGGTCAGTGGAATTGTTTAGAATTAGACCCAGTGAAAATGAATATATGCTGGAAATGGCAGGGTTAATTCAATAAAAGGTATTGGAACAACCGAATAGTCATTTATAATAAAATATAGATTTCTGCTTCCCTCATTCGAAAATAAACTCCAGATGATTCAGAAATTTAAATATAAAAATTAACCACAGAAGTCTAAAAAGAAAGTAGTCAAATAAATACATTTCTAGTCTTAAATGGGAAAGACTTTTCTATACATAGCCCTAGCTCAGGAGCCACATTTTTATTTAATATCTCCCATAGCAAACAAAACAAAACAAAAAAAAACACATTTGAAAAAACAACAAACTTGGAAAGATATTTTTAATATGCATGGCAAGAGAAAAACATCTCTAATAATAAAAACACTTAATCAGGAAAACTAACCCACTAGAAAGTAAATAGGCAAAGGATCAGAGTAGACAACTCACAATAGTTGCATTCAGTAACTGCACAATAGACTTTGCTTATGACTTCTGGTTTCCTGTCATGCCTAGAAAGAACTTCCCACTCCAAGATGCTTAGTGTTTCTGATGATAAAGAAATGCAGTTGGACATGCATCCTGTAATCCCATCTACTCAAGAGGCTGAGACAGGAGGATCACAAGTTCAAAGCCAGCCTCAGCAATTTAGGAAGACCCTGTCTCAAAATTTTAAAAAGGACTGTACTTCAGTGGAAGAGCACTTGCCTAGAATAAGAAAGACTCTAAATTCAATTCCCAGTAATGGAAGTAATGAGGGAAGACTTCCCCACGGCCCCCAGTAGTGGGGATGGAACCCAGAGGTACTTTACCAGTGAGCCACATTCCCAACCCTTTTCCCTCTTTATAAATTGTCCAGGCTGGCCTGGAACTTGCAGTTCTTCTGAGTATGACACAAAACTTAAAAGCTAGTTTTTTTGTTGTTTTGTTAATTGTTGTTGTTTTTAGGTTTTGGTGCTGGGGATTTAACCCAACTCCTCAAACATTCTAGGCAAGTGCTCTACTACTGAGCTACATCCCCAGCCTAAAGAAGAATTTTGTTGTTGTTGTTTTGGTTTTGGTTTTGGTATTGAGGATTGAACCCAGGGGTGCTCAACTACTGAGCCCTCTTTTATTTCTTTTTCTTTTCTTTTCTTTTTTTTTTTTTTAGTACTGGGGATTGAACTCAGGGGCACTCGATCACTTAGCCACATCCCCAACCACATCCCCATGTTTTATTTAGAGACAGGGTCTTGTTGAGTTGCTAAATGCCTTGATAAATTGCTGAAGCTGGGGCTGGGGATGTGGCTCAAGCGGTAGCTCGCTGGCCTGGCATGTGTGCAGCCCAGGTTCGATCCTCAGCCACACAAACAAACGAAGATGTTGTGTCCGCTGAAAACTAAAAAATAAATATTAAAATTCTCTCCCTCTCTCTCTCTCTCCTCCCTCCCCCCGAACCCTAGGAAAAAAAAATGCTGAGGCTGGCTTTAAACTCCTGCCTCTGCCTCCTGATCCTCTGGGATTACAAGCATGTACCTAACATGCTGGCTAACAGAAGAAATTTAATCACATTCAGAAAGGTTTTTAAACTGGGCATGGTGGTGCAGGCCTGTAATCCCTAGCTACTACGGAAGCTGAGGCAGGAGGATCACTTGACCCCAGGAGTTCCAGGCCAGCTTAGGCAACATAGTGAGAGCTTGTCTCAACCAACAACAAAATGGAAAAAGAATAAAGCTCTGTAGGTATCAATAAAAGACCAGGGGGCTAGGGACCATAGCTCAGTTGGTAGAGTGCTTACCTTTCATGCACAAGGCCCTGGGTTCAATCCCCAACACCACAATAAATAAATAAAAGACTAGGATCTAATTGGCAAAGAATCTGAACACACAAGAGGAAAAAAAAAAATGTCTCTCAGCCATAAAAAGATGCTTAATCTCAACAAAAATATAAATTAAAATAACAAAATATTTTTAAAAACTGGTAACTCTTTACAAGGTATGAAGAAAGAAATACTCTAATATTGCATCTGGTGGTGCAAATTGGTACATGCTTAATAGAGGACAATTTGGCAATAACTAATAAAAATCTAAAATGTATGCACTCTAATCCAGCAACCCTTCTTTATGTTTATTCTACATCTTTGTTTATATAGTTTCCTAGATTCTTCTATCCTAGCAGAATTTGAAGGCTCATTCTTCAAAAAAGCAAAACAAAGAATTTCTGTTCAGGAAGCCACATCTTTATTTAATATCTAGGCCAAATTAAGACATGAATAGTCTTTTGAAAATGGGGATTAAGTGGGCATGTGATTACTGAATGCTGGGATCCCCAGCCTTTTCTCCTCACTGGTCTCCTACCGCTCTGGCACCCAAACTTTTACTCACCAACCTGAAATTCTAGAAGATTATTTTCTGAAGCATCTGATCTTTCCCAAGAAATAGGCATAAGTTATTTAACAAATTGCCTATGCAGATTACCGTAAATTGAATCCCACTGTTTAAAAGTCTTCCGAGCCATGTGTGGTGCTAGAGATAGAACCCAGGACCTCACACCTGCCAGGTGAGCCATCCGGTAGTCCTGAGCCACACCTCCAACCAGACCCCATCCTGATCATAAGCAGACCTCCAGTGGTTTTCCTGCATCTGAGAAAAGCCTCTGAACGGTTTTATACATCAAAACAAACACAAAACCCAACACTTTTTTTTTTTTAAGAGAGAGTGAGAGAGGAAGGGAGAGAGAGAGAGAGAGAGAGAAGTTTAATATTTATTTTTTAGTTATTGGCAGACACAACATCTTTGTTTGTATGTGGTGCTGAGGATCGAACCCGGACCGCACACATGCCAGGTGAGCGCGCTACTGCTTGAGCCACATCCCCAGCCCAAAACCCAACACTTAATGGACTTTACAAGAATATGAAATTTTAAAACAAGTGCTAATAGATTAAGTAGATACTGCATCCATGAAGCAACAACACACATCCTCATAATAAACTTCAGAAAATAAACCTCTTCAATATTAAAAACATGATAGCAGAAATAAAGAGAAGGGTTGGAAAAGAAAATTGAGATCTCAAATCACAGAAGAAAAATAGGGAAATGGAGAATCATCCTAAGAGGTTCAGGATCCAAACCCTGGAGAAGGGAGTCGTCTACAAAGTGTTTAAGAAAAATTCCCAGAACTGAGGCATATTGATTTACAAAGTGAGCACACCCAAATACCCAGCAAAAGGGATCAAAACAGATCCATCCCAGATTGAAACTAAAAAGCTTCTTCTCAGCAAAACAAACAATGAGGTGAGTAGAGAGCCTACATCTCAGGAGCAAATTTTTACCGCTCGCACATCAGATAGAGCACTAATCTCTGGGGTATATAAAGAACTCAAAAAGCTAAACAAAAAAACAAATAGCCCAATCAATAAATGGGCCAAGGAACTGAACAGACACCTCAAAGAAGATGATATGCAATCAATCAACAAATATATGAGGGGCTGGGGATGTGGCTCAAACGGTAGCGCGCTCGCCTGGCATGCGTGCGGCCCAGGTTCAATTCTCAGCACCACGTACAAACAAAGATGTTGTGTCTGCCGATAACTAAAAAATAAATATTTAAAAAAAAAAAAATATATGAAAAAATGTTGAACATTTCTAGCAATTAGAGAAATGCAAATCAAGTCAAAACTAAGATTTCATCTCACTCCATTCAGAATGGCAGCTATTAAGAACACAACAGGGCTGGGGATGTGGCTCAAGCGGTAGAGATCAAGAGGATCTCAACTGTAGTAAAGATGTCTGTATATAAGTCATAATAATAATAATGTGTTGAGCTGGGGATGTGGCTCAAGCCATAGCGCGCTCGCCTGGCATGCGTGCGGCCCGGGTTCAATCCTCAGCACCACATACAAACAAAGATGTTGTGTCTGCCGATAACTAAAATAAAAAATAAGTATTAAAAAATTCTCTCTCTCTCTCTCTCTCTTGAAAAAAAAAAAAAGAACACAACAATAAGTGTCAGCGAGGATGTGGGGGAAAGAGCATACTCATACATTGTGGTGGGACTGCAAATTGATGCAGCCAATATGAAAAGCAGTAAGGAGATTCCTTGGAAAGCTGGGAATAAAACCACCATTTGACCCAGCTATCCCACTCCTAGGTCTATACCCAAAGGACTTAAAAACAGCATACTACAGGGACACAGCCACATCAATGTTTTTAGCAGCACAATTCACAATAGCTAAACTGGAACCAACCTAGATGCCCTTCAGTAGATGAATGGATAAAGAAAATGTGGCATATATACACAATGGAATATTACTCAGCAATAAAAGAGAATAAAATCATGGCATTTGCAGGTTAATGGATGGCCTTGGAGAAGATAATGCTAAGTGAAGTTAGCCAATCCCAAAAAACTAAATGCCGAATGTTTTCTCTAAGGAGGCTGATTCATAAAGGGGTTGGGAGGGGGATCATGGGAAGAATAAAGAAATTCTAGATAGGGCAGGGGGTGAGAGGGGAAGGGAGCGCGGGCATGGGGTTAGAAATGATAGTGGAATGAGGGAATATTGCTCAGTTGGTAGAGTGCTTGCCTTGCATGCATAAGGCCCTGGGTTCTAATCTCTAGCACCACAAAAAAACAAAGTGGAATGAGATGGATATCATTACCCTAAGTAAATGTATGAAGACACAAATTGGGTGGATATACTTTGTAGAGGCTGGGGTTGTAGCTCAATGTTTGAGCACTTGCCTCGGGTGCATGAGGCACTGGGTTCAATCCTCAGCACCACATTAAAAAATAAATAAATAGGGGCTGGGGATGTGGCTCAAGCAGTGGCGCGTTCGCCTGGCATGCGTGCAACCTGGGTTTGATCCTCAGCACCACATACAAAGATGTTGTGTCCTCCGAAAACTAAAAAATAAATATTAAAAAATTTTTAAAAAATAATAATTGGGGCTGGGGATGTGGCTCAAGCGGTAGCGCGCTCGCCTGGCATGCGTGCGACCCGGGTTCGATCCTCAGCACCACATACAAACAAAGATGTTGTGCCTGCCTGCCGAAAAACTAAAAAAAAAATAAATATTAAAAAAAATTCACTCTCTCTTTAAAAAAAAAAAAAAAAAAAGAAAAAAAAATAATAAATAAAGGATATTGTGTCCATCTACAACTAAAAAAAATATGTGTGTATATATATATACACACACACACACACACACACTTTGTATACAACCAAAGATATAAAAAATTGTGCTCTGTATGTATAATATGAATTGTAATGCATTCTGCTGTCATATATAGCTAATTAGAATTTTTAAAAATAAAAAGAATGACCTAAGCTGAGAAGCCTGTGTATAAGTCCACCCACCCAAAAAAAAAAAAATCCATCCCAAAGCACACTATCATGAAATTTAGTAGTCTCAGATCAAAGACCATCCTGTGAGCATCCATAGGGAGGACAAATCATATAAAAAGCTTCAGACTTAAACACTTCCAAAACCACAACACAACCTAGAATATAAACTCAGACCTGGTCTCTTTGTTTCTGTTCACTCAAGAATCCGAAGTGGCGTGATGCACAACTGTAACCCCAGAGGCTTAAGAGGCTGAGGCAGGAGATTTGTGAGTTCAAACCCAGCCTCAGCAAAACTGAGGCACTAAGCAACTCAGTGAGACTCTGTTGCTGGGAGCCACAGCCAACTAATATGATGCATGGCATTTTTGATTGAAAGGTGATGTCAGCTAGCCATTGAGATGATATGATTATGTTAAAAATTACATTCATATGGATACCGGACTCCTGCTGCGGGACTCCTGGAGAGTTCCCATTGGTTGGGAAAGTACAGTAGGAGGGAATTCCGGGGGAGGCGCTTGCGCTGGGGTTCCGGGAAGGAACCGGCGGAACGCTGCATGGGTGGATCGGGAATCTTCCCTGGCACGAACGTGGTATTGGCGGTTTTTTTAAAATAAAGTTTGTTCCTGTTTGAGTGGCTCGTGATCTTGTGCCCAGCCAGACTGCGGCACTCTGTCTCTAAATAAAATGCAAAAAAAGGCTGGGGATGTGGCTCAGTGGTCGAGTGCCCCTTCAATCCCCGGTACCAAAAAGTAAAAAGGGCTAGGAATGTTCAGTGGTAAAGCACCCCTGGGTTCACCTGGGTTCACCTGGGTTCATTCTAGGGTGCCACCAAAAAAAAGAAAGAAAAGAAAAAAATTATTGGATGCAAAAGAACAGAAAAATGGTTTTTCCAAATTCTGAGGAAATTCTTCTGCCAGCCTATAACTAGACCCATGCAAAATATCATTCAAGTATAGGGGCAGAAGTAAAGACATCTTTGGACATGCAAGATCTCAAAACAGGGGGCTGGGGATGTGGCTCAAGCTCTAGCATGCTCGCCTGGCATGCGTGCGGCCCGGGTTCAATCCTCAGCACCACATACAAACAAAGATGTTGTGTCCGCCAAAAACTAAAAAATGCATAATAAAAAATTCTCTCTCCCTCTCTCTCTCTTTCTCTCTCTCTCTCTCTCTCTCTCTCTCTCTCAAAAAAAAAAAAAAAAAAACAACTCAAAACATTTTACCCTCTGTATACCTTTCTCAGGAAGCTATGAGTGAGCCTAATGAAGGCACATGCCTGTAGTGTCAGCAACTTAGCAAGATGCTGTCTCAAAAAGGGCTGAGGACATAGCTCAGTGGTAGAGCACCCTAGGTTCAATCCTTAGTACCACACACAAAAAAAGTTGCTCTGAAAATACAGAAAGCTTCCAGAAACCAATGCATAGTTTTATGGGCAGATGCTTTAGAGGTCAAGAATGAGAGCTAGGTGTCTGAACAAGAAACCAGGCTCTACCAATGCCCATGTCCCAGTATACAGAGAATGCCAGACACCAGCAATCACAGAACTCTCCCCTCTGCCCAGATCATTGCAACAAGTGTCTCCCTTGTGGCCTTCAAATCCAAAGTCACCCACCCCCAAGATCCATCTAAAGTATGTATCTCAGAGTGAACTGCCCTCCTACAGGCTGGAAACCATGCTGCCCACTGGCGATCTCCAGATGGTACCCTGCCTCCCTGCAGGCCTCTTTCCACACTGCCCCTGGCCTCCCAGCTGCCTCTGGCCACACCAGCTTCTCACCTTGACACCTTTGCACTTGCAGTCCCCTCCATCCAGTATGCCCTTCTGCTGAGCCCCCCAGTATACTGCACAACTGTCTCAGGTGTCATTTGCCATTAGGAAGCCTTCTCTGGGCCTCACTATGCCCTCATAACACCTTGAGCCTATTTTTGTCACTGCATTTAAGTCAGAGTTACCTATTCCTAGGTCTGTCTTCCCAACAGTGAGCTCCCAAACTGAGAGAGCAAGAGCTGGGCCTTGTGAATCTTTTTTTTTTTTTTTTTTAAAGAGAGAGAGAGAGAATTTTTTTTTTTTTCAGAGTAGAAATTAGAAGTTTATTAAAGGACAGTAGAAAAGACTTCTCCCAGAGGAAGAAGGGGACCCAAGAGGTGGAGGAAGAAGGGGACCCAAGAGGTGGAATCCCGAGAGAGAGAATTTTAATATTTATTTTTTAGTTATCGGCAGACACAACATCTTTGCTTTATATGTGGTGCTGAGGATGGAACCCGGGCCGCACCCATGCCAGGTGAGCGCGCTACCACTTGAGCCACATCCCCGGCCCCCCTTGTGGATCTTTGAATCCCCAGACCTAGCAAAGCCCCCGGCACCTTGTAAACTGGGTTGGTGTTGCTGAATACAGGTTGAACAAAATGTCTTGCCTCTGAGAGGGAACATCAGGCATTAGCGATGCCTACTCTCTTCTTTCAAATTATTTTTACCTCATAAGTTATTTTGGAATGTTTGAAATCTTATTTTTATAAAGAAAAAATTTAGACATTTTTATAATAAAAATCCATTATTGACCAGACGTGGTGGCACACTCCCGTAATCCTAGCAACTCAGAAGACTGAGACAGGAGGCTTGCAAGTCCAAAGCCAGACTCAGCAACAGGCACTAAGCAACTCAGTGAGGCCCTATCTCTAAATAAAATACAAAAAAAAACAGGGCTGAGGATGTGGCTCAGTGACCCTGAATTCAATCCTTAGTACCCAAAAGTAAAATAAAACATAAGTACTAGGAATGTGACTCAGTGGTTAAGTGCCCCTGAGTTCAATCCCTGGTACCAAAAAAAAAAAAAAAAAAAAAAAAAAAATCTATTAGTAGAGCTGGCTTAGTGGTATAGCACTTGTAGTATGCATAAGACCCTGGGTTGAATGTTCCAGTACTTAAAAAAAAAAAAAAAAGATTATTTTTTCCCATTCATCTTATACCTCCACCAACGTCTAGAAATTGAGGCAACCTAGAAAGAAAAATAGTAAACTATAGCCAAATATAGTAGCACCCACCTGTAATCCCAGCTACTTGGGAGGCTGAGGCAGGCGGATGGACAATTTGAAGTAAGCCTGGTCAATTTCCTGACAACCTGTCTTGAAAAAGAAAAAAAAAAAAGAGTTATTAAACCACTCCCCACCATTGCCATTTGCTCAAGTAACAGTCCTGCTGTGTCTTATTTTCCAGACTGAGTCAGGTGGCTCCCTCTGCCGGGTTTCAAGGCTAGGAAGGCCTGTGTTCCCCTTTCCATCTCCTGGTGGGAAGTGTCAAGGGAGAGGCTTTTGGAAATGACTGATTCAATAGTGTCTGCCCTGATTGGCAAGAGCATTTAATGCTCATTAACTAGAAGTCCTGTCTCACTAGAAACAAGGTTCTATCTCTTCAGTTCCTAAAACACTGAGCTCTATTTATGTCTTCTTTTGAGATTCATGCCCCCAACTACAAATCTCCAGGGATGTGCCATTCAGAACTCCTTTGATTCAAGTACTGGGAACCCACCACCATTAGCCTGAATAAAAAGGGGATTATAGGCTCCCACAGCCAGACCCTGGGTTGAATTTCCCAGTACTGCCCAAAAAAAAAAAAAAAAAAAAAAAAAATGTTTATTTATTTTCGTCTTACACCTCCACCAACTTCCAGAAATTGAGGCAACCAAAAATAATAAATAAATAAACTATAGCCAGATATAGTAGCATCAGCCCCTCCTAAAAGGGTGGTTGTAACCCTGCTGTGATGAGACTAGGAGGAATCACAGACCACACCCAGTGCAACAGAGAATTCAGACCAGCTTGAGCACTGTGTACCAGGCATTTCCCGTATTTCACCTAAATTAACCTCCCAAAGACCCACAGGTGGTAAGTGCTGTCGTCCTCATGTAACTGACAGGAGAGACAAGGCCAGGGCAGTGCCTGGGTGTGAGCCAAGGCTTTTCAGTTCTGGGCCCTTTGATACAGGGTGATACAGACTGTAGAAGTAAGTATGAGCCAGACAGGATGATCCCAGCCACTCAGAGGCTGAGGCAGAAGAGTCGTAAATTCCATCCAGCCTCACAATTTTGTAAGACCCTACCTCAAAATAACAAGTAAAGGGCTGGGGGACGTGGCTCAGTGATAGAGTGCTTCCCTAGCAATGCACTAGGCCCTGGGTTTAACTCCCAGCACCACAAAAGATAAAATCATAAAAAACTAGAAGTTTGTTTTTGAGACACAGTCTCACTGTGCAGCTCACACTGGTCTGAAATTCACAAACTTGAGCAATCCTTTTCCCTCAGCCTCCTGAGTAGCTGCGACTGCAGGTGCTCACCACTTCCCCCAGCAGCAGAAGTTGGTGACTTATAGGGCACTGACACTATTGATATGTTTGGCTTACTGGTGTCTCCACATACACACAGCCCTTCAGTGCAGGAATGTACCCAGGTGCCTGGACGGGCAGGCAAGAGGAGCAGTTGTCACCAACTGTGCCCTCATATGATCCAGTGAGTTGTTTTTCATACAACTTGGTCCCAAAATCCAGTTGACCAGCCCACCTGGTGCTTGGAGAAGAACAAACACCAGTACCAAGCTCACACCTGCAAAGAGGCCTCCTGTCGGCCCCAGTGAGACACCTCCCTAAGGGGCTTTCCCCCTTGTTTCAAGTTTCCCTGAGCCACTGTCTTTGGAGCCCAGCCAGAACTTTAGTCTCCCCTTACAGCTGTGCTGCAGTTGGCTGCATCATCAAAATAGGTCTGTATGGAGGCTGGAAAAATAAGGATTCCATTCCAGTTTTTGTTGTGGGTCCATCCAAGAGTCTCAGATGACAGCAAAAATACCACTGGGTTGGAGGATTAGGCCATAGAACATCCTTAAAGAAATCCAGCTCCATGCCAGGCGTGATGGCGCCTGTAATCCTAGTGACTAGAGAAGCTGAGACAGGAGGATCACAAGTTCAAGGCCAGTCTCAGCAATTTAGGAAGACCCTTTGACAAAATAAAAAAGACTGTGGATGTGACTCAGTGGTACAGCATCTCTGGGTTCAATCCCTAATGCTAAATAAATAATTAAAATTAAATAAATAATTAAAATTTTTAAATATATATCCAGCCGCCTTTTCTCAGTCTGCCTTTCAGAGCCTTGTTCAGTTTCCCTAGTCGGCTTTCCAAGCAGCAGGAGAGCAGACCGTATTTTACCCCATTGCACAGCCATAGAGATGCATTTGACAGCCAGGGCTTCTGCAACCCATCACCCACTAGCTCTCCTCAGGTTTCACCTATAGATTATTCCCCACCTGTGTGTTAGGCTTGGAAGTCCAGAAGGCCCTGTTCCCAGCCGAGCGAGCACTTGTTCACTGGGCCACAGGAGGCCCGAGCGTCTGTGTCTGAACCCACCACTGCACTCTTCTCTGGAAACTGCTCTCCCAGACAGTGACTGTGTTGCCAAACAAAGGGACAGAGCTCTATGTGGATCTGCAAGTGTTCATGTTGTTTAGGCTGACTAATGGTGAGTGGACAAGACTTAAAACTGCTAGTCTAAACATTTCTTTGTTTTTTTGTTTTTGTTTTTGTTTGGTATGGGGATTGAATCCAGGGGCACTTACCATTGAGCCACATCCCCAAATCTTTTTTTTTTTTTAGAGACAGGGTCTCACTGAGTTGCTCAGGGCCTTACTAAATTGCTGAGGCTGGCTCTGAACTCTCAATCCTCCTGCCTCAGCCTCCCAAGCTTCTGGGGTTATAGATGTGCACCACAGTGCCTGGCTAATCTAAACATTTCTAGTTCAAATTGACCAACCCTTGGCGAAGGTCACAGTACATTGAGACAGTGTCATTATCTTTTTGTGTATTCTCTGCTTGTTTATTGCACTGACATCCCACTAGTGCCCACACAGTGCCCAAGAGGGTCCTGGATCCCTGCCTGGAGTGCATTTGTCAAATCATCACAACATGGGACAACAGCCCACCTATGAAAGGTGTCAAGGGAGCCACAGTGGAAAGGTAGTAGGTTCCCTGAGCCTCCAGAAAGGTGGCTTGTGGCTACACCTTGACCACCCACTCATGGAGGGGATCTAAGCAAAGGAGAAAAAGGTGGGCAGGGATTGGAGTGACCAGCTCTTAGGAGAGTGGTGGTGGCAGATGAGTGGGGAGATGTGGGAGCAGTCCAGGCAGTAGGTAGGTGCTAGAATTATCATTCCCCCAGGCTGGGGATGTGGCTCAAGCGGTAGCGCGCTCGGCTGGCATGCCTGGGGCCTGGGTTCGATCCTCAGCACCACATACAAACAAAGATGTAAATAAATAAAATAATTTATTTTTTTTAATTTTTAATTTATTTTTTTATTTTTTAAATTTATTTTTAATTAAATAATTTATTTTTTTTTTAGTTTTTGGCAGACACAACATCTTTGTATGTGGTGCTAAGGATCGAACCCGGGCCGCATGCCAGGCGAGCGTGCTACCGCTTGAGCCACATCCCCAGCCCCAAAAAATAAATATTAAAATTCTCTCTGCCTCCCAAGAAAAAGAAAAAGATGTTGTGTCCACCAAAAAGTATATCTCTTTTTTAAAAATATATATATATATATATTTATATATTTTTTTAAAAAAAAAGAATTATCATTCCCCCACCCATACTGGGGGTTGACCAAGGGCGATCTACCACTGATAGACCCAACCTGATCTTTTCTTAAAATTGGAAGCCATCTCACCATAAAGCCATGAAAAGATAATTTCGGCTTTACTATAAATTACTGCAAATTCTGAACCTGCTTGGAATGCCTGCCCGTGCCTTGAACTCACCCATGCCTGGCTCTCTAACCAGATAGCAGCCCTCTCTGAAACTTTAATGACGCCTCACAAATCTTGGCCTTCCCTGGCCAGATACCGACCCTCTCTGAGGCTCTAATGACCTTCATAAATTCTGATGTCGGAGCCAACAAAAATGTAAACTACCATTAGTGTCTGTAAACTACCATTAGTGTCATGCTCGTAGGAGTTTTGCTATCTGTAACCCCCTTTGTGTAACTTTCAGGGCTATAAAGCTGGGCTGCAGGAAAGCTGCGGCTGCTGTCTTGTTCCCGAGGTTTTGGGTGGGAGAGGCAGCCCGGCTGGGCTGGTCAAAATAATAAGCTTGCTTTAATTTGATTTTAATTGGAGTCAGTGGTCTTTTCTTGCATCCTGGTCTAATACCACTGCGCTTTAACTTTGTATTTTGACATAGGGTCTTAATGAGCTACTGAGGCTGGCCTTGAACTTTTGATCCTCCTCCCTCAGCCTCCAGAGCTGCTGGTTTACAGGTGTGTACCACCATACCCAGCACATTATTATTATTACAATTCTTTTTTTTTTTTTTTTAGTGAGTGAGAGAGAGAATTTTTTAATATTTATTTTTAGTTTTCAGCGGACATAACATCTTTTGTTTGTATGTGGTGCTGAGGATCAAACCCGGGCTGCACGCATGCCAGGCGAGCGCGCTATGGCTTGAGCCACATCCCCAGCTCAACACATTATTATTATTATGACTTATATACAGACATCTTTACTACAGTTGAGATCCTCAGTGTCCACAGAGGCCTCTATGTTTAAAGGCTAGTCCCTAGCTAAGTGCTATTGGTAGGGGGTAGAGATTTTGAGAGGCGGGGCCTAATGGCAGGGCTGCTGGTCACTGGGGACATGCCCTGGAAGAGTATAGTAAGGCCCAAACTTTCCCTTTTTCTCTTTTGACTTCTAGCCATGAGGTAAAAGGTTTGCCTCACCATGAAATGCTGCATGGAGTACTGCCTTGCCACAGGCCCAACCGACCATACACAGAAACCCCTGAAACTGTGAGCCAAATAAACCATTTGTTCTCTTTACAAGTTGCTAATTTGTCCCAGTAATGGGAAGCTAACACAATATTCTTTTGTATGCATAGAATATCTACTACTGAGCTACTCCCAGCCCTAAACAGTAATGTTGAATGTTGACTGAAATGGAGATTGGGTTGATTTCATTTCTAAATGAAATAGTTGTTGACAACTATTGGATTTGGATTCAGAGGCAGCATGCTGCTTGCTATTTAGTGCTGCTCAGAATACTACACTGCAAAGTAGCTTGGGAAGTGTTAGATTAGCTCTTGCTATGTGTCCCTAGCCTCCTGAAGGGTGGATGTAGATTTCGATTTGCCACATCATATTAACTGGGACACAGTCAGTTCAGTGAAATGCTCACATCATGAATATCTACTCTGACTTCAGAGAAGGAACAAGGGGCTTGCAATGTGTAGAAGTTCCCAGTAACTTATTCTTGCTCAGGTCAACTTATGGCACTTCTACCCAGCCACTCTGTCCTCAGGTGAAAGAATTTGGAGTCCCATTAAGACCGAGATGAAAACTTAGCCAACCATCCTATCCCTACCTGCATTTTACAGATGAGGAAACCAAGGCTTCCAGAGAAGCCCCAAAGTCAATAGAGGAAAAAGCAGGGACAAAAAAGCAAACCCCTACCACCTCCCCCAAGGTGGCAGGAAGGCAGCAGAAGGGACAGCTGTCCTGGATCTTCAAGGAGGGATGGTTTCCAAGCAAGAGGTATGAGCCAGCAGGAGACTGGGCAGGGGAACCCTTTGTTGGAGGGTGAGGAGGTGAGGGCAGAGACTCAGGGAACTAATCCTGGAAGACCCACCAGGGCCAACCTGGAGGATTGTCAGATTCACGACAAGGCAGCCAGACCAAGGTGCCCACCATCTGGTCCACTGGCCACAAGGCAGATTCCTGACAGCCAAGGTGACCCTTGCCTCATGTAAACAGAAAAGAACTATCAGCTGGGCTAGCCAGGGACATCAGACCTGCTCACACTCTGCAGTTTCACTTGCTGACCACTCCCACCACTACCCTAGGTTAACTGAGGATAAACACTGCTGCCCCTGCCTGCGCACACCCCCCTCCCCCAGACACTTGTCAGGGCAGCTGGACCTGTTCTTCCACTGGCTGACATGGAGACTGTCCTGGGGTGGGTCTCAGCACAGAGGCCTCTGCCCTGTGGTTGGCCAAGACAACAAAGGGAGTCCCACACAAGCAGAGCGAGCTGATGAGTGGCCACCACCATTCTGAGGTCCCAAGAGATGAGTGGCCACCACCGTTCTGAGGTCCTAAGAGATCTAGGGAGGCCAGGAGAGGTGGGAGTTGAGGAAGGTGCCTAGCTCTCTCCAGCTTAAGACTGCTTGATGTAAATTCCACATTTTTTTTTTTTTAACCCTCCAGGCTTTCTTCTTTCAAAAAAAAAAAAAAAAAAAAAAACTGCTTCTAGGCAGAAGGACTGCTGGAGACCAGCCTGGGCAACATGGTGAGACCCCCATCTCAAATAAATCATTAAAATTAAAAATAGGAGGTTTGGGGTGTAGCTCAGAAGTAGTATACTTGCCTCCAAGCTCAAGGTCCTGGGTTAATTCCCAGCACTAAAAGCAAACAAGCTGGGCACACACCTGTACTCCCAGCCACTCCGCTTGCCTCGGGAGGCTGAGGCAGGAGGATCACGAGTTCAAAGTCAGGCTCAGCAACTTCGTGAGGTCCTAAGAAACTCTGCGAGACCCTATCTCTAAATATTTTAAAAGGTCTGGGGATGCGGCCCAGTGGTTAAGTGCCCCTAGGATTGATCCCTGGTACCAAAATAAATACATAAATAGAAGCCAGGGTCAGACCTGTAATCTCAGAATTCAGGAGGCCAAGGCAGAGGATCCCAAATTCAAGGCCAGCCTCAGCAACTTGTCGAGACCAGGTCTCCAAAAGTAAAAAGAGCTGGACCCTGTCTGTGGTAGAGCATCCCGGTTCAATCCCCAGGACCCCAAACCAAATAACAGAAAGTCGTTTTCTTCTCTTACAAGTGCAGACAGCTACCCAGGGGAAGATTTGAGGTGAATTCTCAGACGGCAGTCGCCCCGACGGCCCAGTCCTGCCGTTGGAGGGGGAGGAAGTTCGCAGTCGGAGGCCACAAACTCCCAGTTAACGGACCCGCAGGCGGCGCCCGGCGCCTCTGCGCGGAAGGGTTGCGCCCGTGGCGGGGGGGTCGGGCGCGCTCCTTCCGCTGGCAGCCACGGCCGTGGGCGAGCGCAGGGAGGGCAGGGTCCACCGACCGGTGGGAGGAGGGCATCTCCTTTCCGCGCGCCCCGGGGTGGGAGCGCCGAGGAGCTGCGCCGAGGAGCTGCCCTGAGCGGCGGGCGCGGGCGGTCAGAGCCCAGGGTGTGGCCCCGCCGGGCTTGCGCAGTCCTTCCTCTCGTGCCCATTTCTTTTACACACTATTTTTGTGCCGGGGACTGGGGACGAAACCCGGTATCAGACATGCTAAGCAGGCTGCTACCACTGAGCTCCAGCCGCCCCTGTATTCCTCATAAATGGCCAGGTCACCTGGGCCTCTCCGCCGGAGGAAGGGCCGGCATGGCTTCCTAGGTCTGAGGCAGCCAGGTCAGGCGTGGAGATGGGCACAGAGTGGGCTGGAGCTGTGGTTATTGGGAACATGGGGCTCAAGCTGATAAGGCAGGTGACCAGTTTAATGACCCCAGTGTTGGGTAAACATATCTGTGGAGCATCCAGGTGGATGGGCTTCAGTAAACAGGATGCTGGGAGTGAGGGCAGGAACACATTTACAGGGGATGCTTAGGAACGGAAGGGAACTGGGCTGGCTTGGTCAGGCAGGATGATGTTGTAGAGTCAAAGAGCCTAGGAACTGGGAGGGCAAGAGACCTGTCAGAGGTGGCAGGACCCTCCTCCCATGGCCCTCTCAACCCCTTCGCTTCTGGTGAAGCCCTATCTGTGTTGGGGCCTGTCTTCAGTCAGACCGCAGAGTGGGCACAAGCCCCTGGCCTGGGCAAACCATGAAACTGGACAAGGACATTCAATGGGAGTTCCCAGGCAAGGAGCATGTGGGTAGATACCCCAGCAGACAGAAGGGAGAGGTGGGATGAGCTGGGTGGCAGCCCCGTGTGGTCTGCACACCTGAAGAGGGACCTCTGTTGTGTGTCCCAGTGATACTGCCAGTTCCATAACTGGTTTCCCACCTGTTTAAGTTTGAACATAAGAGAAGCACAGGGAGGCAAGCTTATAAAGCAGGGTTTGTTTAAAAAGGAGTAACATAGACTCCCGCAAAGGAGAAGGGGCCATAGCTGGTATCCCAAGAAGTGAGGTTTTCTGCCCTTTTTTATATGTCCTGGGCTTCCTTTGTTCTCCTGCCCCCTTCCCCTTCTCTTTCTCCCTCCAGTGACTAGGCCCAGGAATGTTCGGTGGGAGGGCCAAAGGTGGGAAACCAGTGGGCTGAAGGGGGAAGGGCAGGATGTGCTGTGCAGCCCAGGACACATGAACAACCTTAGAGCTCCTGTAGAGAGGGGCAGTTCCTGGGACAGGTTACCTTGGCCACAGGTTGGAGCAGGGGCAGGTTCTTGATGAGGGTGGAGGAAGGACTCTGAGGGAATTAACATTTCAATCCCTCTGGGGACTGTCTCCAACTTCTGGGACTCACTCACAATTGGCCTCCTTGATCCGACCTGACTCAACTTACCTGTCTGTACAGACTGCCTTTCTAATTCTGGCTTCACCAGGAGCCTGGGACTTTCTACAACAGGAGATGGGCAGTTGAGAAAGGAATGTGGAACAGACTCAGTTCAGCAAGAGTCAGCAGAAGATTGCCACAGTACAGGGCCTCAGGGCCTAAGATGGCAGGTGGACCCCTGAGCATGAAGAGAAAGAGCATTTCCAAGGAAAATTCTACTTGTCTTGGCAGCCATCAGACTATGGGGGCTGAGAGTGAGGGGTGAGCCAAGGATGACTCAGAAGGTTTAGAAGGGTCAAGGGTAAATGGCAGTACTCTGGAATAGTTTAGTGGTTGCCAGCAGTTTACTTAAGGTATAGGTCACCTTCTCCCATTCTGTTAGGAGAACCTCAGTGCCTCTAACCTCTGAGTACTCCCTGCATGCCAGGTGCTGAGGGCTTCCCTGGGATGAGCTTATGACCTCTCTCCACATGCCTGCCATCAGCACAGACAGGCTGAGCAGTTTGTTCAAAGCTGCATAGTCACAAGTTGACTCCAGACCTTGTTTCCCCCACACCCCCATGGTTCCTTTTGAAATCAGGGCCTTGCACATGGGAGGCACACTTCTTTCTGAAGTATAAGCCATGAATGCTCTTCCTATATGTGGTAATTACAACTTGATTCTAAACATTTCTCCAAAGCTTTTGATAAACATCAACTTTTTTTTTTTTTTCCTTACAGTGCCAGAGGTGGAACTCAAGGACTTGTGCATGCTAGGCAAGTCTCTACCAGTGATCTACATTCCCAGCTCTCAACCTGAATTTTTTTTTTTTTTTTTTTTTTTTTTTTTTTTGTGTGTGTGTGTGTGGTGCTGGGGATTGAACCCAGGGCCTTGTGCATGTGAAGCAAGCACTCTACCAACTGAGCTATATTCCCAGTCCCCTGAATTTTTTTTTTCCCCTCGTTTTCAGTACTGGAGATTGAACCCAGGGGCACTTTACCACGGAGCCACATCCCCAATCCTATTTATTTGTTTATCTGTGGTGCTGGGGATTGAACCCAGGGCCTTGTGCATGAAAGGCAAACACTCTACAACCCAGCTATATCCCCAATCCTTTTTATTTTTTAATTTTATTTGTTTATTTATTTACTTAAAATATTTTTTAGTTGTCAATGTGAAGCCAGATTTAAAGATAGGTAGTCAGTGTAGATAGATAAATTGAGTCAAAAGAACTAGGAGGCCAATTTTAAGTTACTCTGGGAAGTTGGAGACTGTCCCCTGAGGGATCTTATGAAGAACCTGCCTCTGCTCCAACCTGTTGCCAGGGTAACCTGTCCCAGGAATTGCCCCTCCCTCCAGGGAGCTCTAGGGTTGTTAAAGTGTCCTTGTCTCCTCCACCTGCCCTTCCCCCTTCAGCCCACCTGGTTCCCACCTGTTGGCCCTCCCACCCAGCACTCCTGGGCCTAGTCACCACCTCCACAAGAAGGAGAAAGATAAAAGGGAAAAAGGCAGGAGAACAAAGGAATCCTGGGACATATAAAAAGGGCAGAACACCTCATTTCTTGGGATACCAGCTATGGCCCCTTCTCCCTTGCAGGAGAAGTCTATGTTACCCCTTTTTAAATAAACCCTGCTTCGTATGCTTTCCTAGGTGTGCTTCTTTAATGTTCAAACTTCAACATGTGGGGAAGCAGAACTCCTCACCCTCACCAATAACCAGTGGTATCAAATGAACCTTTATTTTGTTTATATACAGTGCTAAGAACCAAACCCAGTGCCTCACACATGCTAGGCAAGTGCTCTACCACTGAGCCACAACCCCAGCTCAGTCCATTTTATTTTGAGACAGGGTCTTAAGTTGCTTAGGGCCTCCCTAAATTGCTGAAGCTGGCTTTAAACTTTTGATCCTCCTACCCTAGCCTCCAAAGTCCCTGGGATTACAGGGATGTACCATCACAATGGGCTCCTAAGCATCAATTTTTAATTTTTATTGTACCAGGAATTGAGAGACACTTTGGTACCAGAGGTCATTAACCACATCTCCAGTCCTTTTTATTTATTTTAGAGTCTTACTACATGCTTAGTGTTTCCCTAAATTGCTGAGGCTGGCTTTGAACTTGTGATCCTCCTGCCTCAGCCTCCCAAGCCATTAGAATTACAGGTGTGTGCCACCACACCTGGTAACATCAATTTTTAGAAAACTGTTTTGTGAGGTACAATTGACAAGCAATAAACTGCGTATGTTTAAAGCATAGGTTTGTTTTTTTTTTTTAAGAGAGAGAGAGAATTTATTTTTAATATTTATTTGTTTTTAGTTCTTGGCGGACACAACATCTTTTGTTTGTATGTGGTGCTGAGGATCGAACCCAGGCCGCACACATGCCAGGTGAGCATGCTACCACTTGAGCTATATCCTCAGCCCCTTTAAAGCATAGTTTGATATGCCTTTTTTGTTGTTTGTTTCAGACAGGTCTTGCTAAATTGCCTGGGGTGGCCTTGAACTTCCAATCCTACTGGTCAGCCTCCTGTAGCTGAGATTACATGTATGCATCACTACACCCAGCTGATTTTTTTTTTTTTTTTTAGTACCGGGGATTGAACTCAGGGGCACTTGACCACTGAGCCACATCCTCAGCCCTTTTTTATATTTTATTTGGAGACAGGGTCTTACTGAGTTGCTTAGCACCTTGCTTTTTGCTAAGGCTGGCTTTGAACTCATGATCCTCCTGCCTCAGCTTCCTGAGCCGCTGGGATTATAGGCGTGCTCCACCATGCCCAGCTTCCAGGTGTTTTTTTGTTTGTTTGCTTGTTTTTGTAGTTTTAGATGGACAGAATGCCTTCATTTTATTTGTTTATATTATTATTATTATTATTTTTTAGTTGTAGATGGATATAATACCTTTATTTGTTTTTATTTTTATGTGGTGCTTTGGATCCAACCCAATGCCTCACGCATGCTAGACAAGTGCTCTGCCACTGAGCTATAGCCCCAGCCCTCCAGGTGTCTTTTGTTATTGATTACGAATATTAAATTTCACTGTGGTCAGAGAATATATTTTGTATGATTGAGTCCTTTTAAATTTATTCAGCCTTTAAAAAATATTTTTAGGGCTGGGGATGTGGCTCAAGTGGTAGCACACTCACCTGGCATGCGTGCAGCCCGGGTTCGATCCTCAGCACCACATACAAACAAAGATGTTGTGACCACCAAATATTAAAAAAATTATTAAAAAAATATTTTTAGTTATAATGAATAGGCATTATATTTATGTATAGGCCTTTATTTATGTATTTTTTTAAGAGAGAGTGAGAGAGGAGAGAGAGAGAGAGAATTTTAATATTTATTTCTTAGTTATCGGCGGATACAACATCTTTGTTTTGTATGTGGTGCTGAGGATCGAACCCGGGCCGCACGAATGCCAGGCGAGCGCGCTACTGCTTGAGCCACATCCCCAGCCCTATTTATGTATTTTTATGTGGTGCTGAGAATCGAACCCAGTGCCTCACATGTGCTAGGCAAGTGCTCTACACTGAGCCCCTATTCAGACTTGTTTTATGGCCCAGAATATAGTCTATCTTGATAAATGTCCTATATGCAGCATAATTATTCAGAGAGAAAGATGATGATCGCATATATAAAATTCTAGAAAATGCATACTAGTCTAAGATGCCCGCAGATCACTGGTTTCCTGAACTTCACTGTCTCTAAAATACAAAATAGAGCTGGGGATGTGGTTCAGTGGTTGAGTGCCCCTGGGTTCAATACCCAGTACCAAAAAAAAAAAAAAAAAAATTAAAAGACACCTGAAAAACTTCCAAATATTTGTAAACTACATAATACATTTATAAATAACTCTGAGTCAAAGTAGAAATCAAAAGGGAAATCAGTATTTTGAACTGAATGATGATGAAAATATAATGCATAAAAATTCGGGGGGGTGGGCTGGGGTTGTGGCTCAGTGGTAGCTCAGTGGTAGCGTGCTCCACTAGCATGCATGAGGCACTGGGTTTGATCCTCCTCAGCACCACATACATGTAAAATAAAGATATTGTTTCCCCCTAAAACTAAGAAATAAAATAAATATTAAAAAAAATTTTTGTGTGAGGGGGCTGGGGTTGTGCCTCAGTGGTAGAGCACTCACGTAGCATGTGTGAAGCCCTGGGTTCAATCCTCAGCACCACATAAAGATAAATATATTGTGTCCATCTACAGTTAAAATATATTTTTTAAAAAAAATTTATGCGAGGGCTGGGGATGTGGCTCAAGTGGTAGCACGCTCACCTGGCATGCATGCGGCCTGGGTTCGATCCTCAGCACCACATACAAACAAAATAAAGATGTGTCCACCGGGGAAAAAAAAAATAATATATATATTAAAAAATTCTCTCTCTCTCTCTCTCTCTCTCTCTCTCTCTCTCTCTCTCTTTAAAAAAAAAAAAAAAATTGTGTGAATCAGAACTGGATGTCTGTCCTGCTCAGGGTGACCCCAGAGTTGAGGATTTATCTCCCCTGAGCCTTGATGCTCTCATCTGTACAATGGACTAAAGCCACCTACTTCAGTCAGGAGGGTTAGCTGAGAGCTGCTACTCTACCTGGCCACCCTGGGGGTAGGTGAGGGCAGGTTCCAGCAGGGTTTGTTTACTTTAGCAAAGGTATACAACAGTTACTAGCAGTTACTGTGTGCCAGGCCCTGGTCTGGGCCACTTGCCAAAACAGAAGTAGTTCATTAAGACTCATAAACACTCTGTGAGGAAGACAGTCCCATGCTTTTATGGATCCTGAACTGGAGGTACAGAGGGGGTAAGTGCCTTGCCCCAAGTCACACAGGTAGACATGCAATGGCTGAGCCAGGACTTAAATGCAGGCTACCAGGATAGAGTCTGTCCCTTGTGTTCCAGCTTAATAGAGGGACACTGAAAGGTTTCAAATGGAGGAGGAGAATGGTGAGATTCCTGTACAGTAAAATCACTGGGGATGGGAGGGGAACAGACACAGACACTAACAGGACTGGGAGTCCTGTAGAGCTAGTACCTGCCTAGGGAGGGAGAAGCCTGAGTTCAATCCCCAGCAATGAACGGTGCCTTGGGACACATCAAATATTTAGGAAGCTGAAGCTACAGAATGTGGTTGTGTATTAGAAATAACACTACTCCTGGAGGAGGTGGCTAAACAGAAAAGTATGTGCAGGGATCCAGGCTGGAGGGTTCAAGGAACAGATGACCTGATTAGCCATCTGAGGGCAGGGTACACAGCATGCTGAAAATTCCTTTTAACAGTGTTCTGACATGGTAAGAAGGAGAAAGTGTCCCTAAGGGAACATGTGAGCAGAAGGTACACTAGAAATTAATTAAATGAGGAACAGCCTGTGCACTGCCCTGTGGGGGTACATCATGGAGAGAGGGACAGCTTAGACCTGGAGGGGATACAGGGTGACCTGAGGGCACACGGGTGGCAGCAGACATCAATCTGCAGAGCTGTGAAAGCCCCACAATGGAGCTCTTCTCCTGGGAATGATGGGAAGTCACTGAGAGTGTGCAGGGAGGAATGATGGGGTCAGAGCTGTGTGTTTTTTCAGTGGTGCTGGTGAGGAGACCCAGGTAGGCAAGCACTCTACCAGGAGCCACCCTGGACTGAGGTGTGTTCTTGAAGTTCACCCTTTTATGGGTTGGGACAGAACAGACCTGATGCAGCAAGCAGTTAGGAGGTCTTGCATGTGAGTGATGGCTGTGTGAGTGAGGGAGGCACATGGAAAAAGTTGGGGGATGAAGATGGAGAGCAGAGGATAATTCAAGGTGTATTTAGGAACTAATTTTGAAAAATATAAAATTAGCCAGGCACAGTGTTGCACATCTATAATCTCAGCACTCGGGAGGATCGTGGATTCAAAGCCAGCCTCAGCAAAAGTGAGATGCTAAGCAACTCAGTGGTTAACTGCCCCTGAGTTCAGTCCCTGGTACCCCCCTCCAAAAAAAAAAAAACAAAAAAAAAAAACCTATAATAGAAGGAAGATCAGTAGAGGAAGAGGAATAGGGAGAGGCAGGAGGGGAGAGAAAGAGAAAGTACTGGAAACTGAAGTGGAGCAAACTATAATTCATGCATGTATGATTATGTCAAAATGAAACCAATATAATGTATACCTATAATGCACTAATTAAACATTAAAAAAAAAAAAAAAAGCCAGGCATGGTAACAGACACCTGTAATCCCAGTGGCTGAGGTTGAGGCAGAAGGATCACAAGTCCAAAGCCAGCAACAGCAATTTAGTGAGACCCTGCCTCAAAATAAAAAAGGGGCTGTGGATGTGGCTTAGTGGTCAAGCGGCCCCAGGTTCAATCCCTGGTATCAAAAAGAAATACAAAAAAAATGTATTTAGGAGGCAGACAAAGCAGGACTTTGTGGGTCAGACCCAGTGCAGAAGGAAGCTGGGGTTCTGAAATATGGTGGGGTGGTCACTGAAGGATATGCAGAATAAGTCCAAGGACATTTCCCCTATCTGTGTCAGTTCTCCACCCACCTTGTTTGGGATAAAATTGAAGCTTTTGTCATTTAAAAGCCCAGGCCACAGCCAGAGGGAAGGAACACAAAAGGAACTCACACCTGACAGGCACCCTACCCCTCACCCTAAGGGGCCAGCTGACTCCAATACAATAAGCCCCAGGAAATCCCCTATCCACAATCCCCGCCCACACTAATGGATCAGCAGACTCCAATACAATGAACCCCAGGAACTACCCTCCTGTCCCACCCTATAAATGAAGCCTATGAAACCCTTGCTTTGGCCCACCACCATTTTCCGCCCCAGAAATGAGCCACATCAGTTATTTGGCCGATTGACTCCTCAGCTGAATAAAGAAGAGCTTGCTGATCCAAGGTCTGCTTCCTGCCTCCCTCATTGTGCTTACAGTCACCTGGCTCTAGAGTCCTAGGGGAATTGGTTAGGTAGGGAACCTTAAGCCTGGTATGGACCCAGCTTCTTGTCCTGGGCGTCTGTGAGTTATATGCACACAGATAATGTTAGAAAGTGAGAGTGCTGGGGGCTGGGGTTGTGGCTCAGTGGTAGAGCACTTGCCTCGCATGTGAGGCTCTGGGTTTGATCCTCAGCATCACATAAAAAATAAAATAAGTAAGTAAAGGTATTGTCCATCTACAACTAAAAATTTTTATTAAAAAAAAAAAAAAAGTGCTGGAAAGGATCTTCTGGTGGCCTAGAACTCCCCTCCAGGGGCTCCAGCCACAGGCCAGGGAGAGAAATTCAATCCAGGAAGCAGAGAGAAAGAGCGGCCTTGGGAAGGGAGGAAACCATAGCCCTTGATGGAGGAAAACGGGCAGAGCTCTCAAGGAAGGGAGTGTTGGGGAACAGTGTGTAATGTTAACCAGAAGGGTAACCCCCAAAAATGTCCAGTTACTGAAAGCTCATGAAAGAGAATACAAAAAGAAAATGGAGGGAGACCTCAAGGACCAGTGGAATCTTTACTCTGCACTGGAGGGGAACATTTTCAAGGGGGAAATTGTGGTGGGCTACCATGAGGGTCTGGATTAGAGCCAGATCATAAGGAGGAGTTAGAGGAGTTAGTCAGTTTGGGGGCAAGGCCAGGTCATGGGAGGAGTTTGGGTGATGGGGTTAATTTAGAGCAGGGCAGGAGGGCAGGTAGGGAAACAACAAGGGAAGTTCCCTCCCTGGACCTCCATATCCTCAGTCTCTGCTGGGAGAGTTGAAGAACAGGATGATGTGGATGGAGCAAGGGATATTAATGCTGGGCAGGAAACAGGGAGTGGGCTTGGGGTAACCTGGTAGAAAGGAAAGGTAAAGGCCCTAGAAAGAGGGACAAAGCGAAGCCAGGACACTGGATGCCTCATCTAAAGAAATCTTAAATCTCTTGGGCAATGGTGGAAGCTGGGGTAAAAAAGGAAGGAAGCCACCACATCAGGAAAGAGGGAACAGGTTGAAAAGGCACAAGGTACTGCCTGCCAAGACCTTGCAGGCTGAAAATATCAACTACCCTTCTTCCTTCCCTGACCCCCTCCTCTTATTGCCCCCATCCCAGACTGCAAGGAAGACCTGGGCCTTGCAGCATTCTCTCCTCTCTCTCTCTCACACACACACAGCATGAAATACACTTCACATACCTAACAACATCAAGTACCCTTGCTGTGCCACTACTAGTTTCTTCCATCGTCCCAATTCCCCCAACCCCAATCCTGAGGCTTGAATCCAGGGACACACTACACTGAACTGCATCTCCAGTCTTTTATATTTTTTGAGACAGGTCTGTTTTTGCAGACTGGCCTGGAACTTGGCATTCTCCTGGTACTATGGCATGTACCACCCTTTTTAATGTAAATGCTCTCAGCACTGGCTCCTAAGGGGTCTCATGGTCCAGAACTCCTGGAATAGCAGGTTTCCCTGAAAAACCAGCCTCTACCTCAGAGCAAAGCCTGTCCAAGGGAAGGGACATGACCTTTGTCCTTGGAAAGACCCACAGAGCACTCCTAGGCACATTCCCACCCTGCTAAGTGGTTTATCTACAAATAATAGGAGAGATCTGCTGGGCCAGGTGTCCCTGACTCAGTCAGGCTAGGTGAGGACCATAGCCATCCCTTAGCAGCCAGCAATCAGCATGAGACAGGGAAATACCTGGTATGCCAGATGACCCTCCCAGTAGTTTATGGTGATGGGAAACCATGTAGTTAAGTACAAACACCCCTCTTGGCTTAAATCAATCAGTTCAAATGAATCCCCCTCTTGTAGTAACCAATCACCCCTACCCAACTTGCTCCCGCCAGTGAATGTACTAATCGTTTGAGTTGTTTTTTGATTTTCCCGCGGTGTGTGATGATTTGCTAAGAGATGCCATGATGTATGTGGGGGTCCTTGCCTTCTCCAAAAAATGTATAAAACTGCTGCAAACCCTGGGCTTGGGGCCTCTCAGCATCACCAATTGCTGTGTGCGCACGGAGGACCGAGCTAGCTCGCAATAAACACCTCTTTGCTGTTTACATCGATCTTGGTCTCTGGTGGTGTTTTGGGGGTCCCGAATTCGAACATAACATCCCCAGAGACTTGGAAGTGGAAGGAGTGTTCCTTAAGTTTGTTTATAGTGGTAGTAGCTCTCAGATTGTTCCAGAAGGCCAGGCCCAGAATCTAGGGAGGAGTGCCAAAAGTGGGAGGAGCAAGACAAAACATCACAGGACTGGGCAGGGACATTGTGCACTAAGACTCCTTTCCTTAAAGATGAAACCACAACGTTGACCTGGCAGGCCCAAGGGACCCACCTTCTCCATTGTTGTTACAGCCATTATCCGAACTGGTGAGAAATGCTTGAATTTCCTGCTTACAAACTAACTTTTGGGCCGGACATGGTGACATGTGTTAGTTCTTGAGAGGCACTGGAGGCTGAGGCAGGAGAATGGCAAGTTCAAAGCCAGCCTCAGTAATTAAGCAGGATCCTGTCTCAAATAAAAAGAACTGGGGATATGGCTCCGTGGTTTAGTGCGCCTAGGTTCAATCTCCAGGAACAAAAATAAAAACTGGCTTTTGGAGCAAATTAACCACCCAACTATTAAGTGTTTCCTATGGACACCCCAGGTAAAGTTTGAAACAAAATGAGCTTTACAAAATCATGGTGGAGGTCAGTAGGTGAGCATGAATTTATTCCAAAATCCCCGGAGCCCCAAAAGTGGGAGCAGTGCTGTAGGAGCAGGTTCGGGGACTTGACCTCTTCCGGTGGGCCTGATGGCATTTCCTCACAGCCATTCGCCCAGGTGAGAGAGGCCTGCGACCGGACAGTGGTCTGTCTGCGAAGGCTACGGCAGTGGAGTCGGCTGCTCCCGTCAGCCTGGCCTCAGAACTGGGCGCCCCTTGGGCACACATGACCTCTTTCCCCGGGGGACGACCTTCTTATCAGGGTGGAGAGCAGGTCCATGTCCTGCCCGCCGTCCACGTGTCGCGGTCCCCCTCAGACATCCGTCACGAATCCAGTTTCTGCCTGGGCGCCAGGCGCAGGAACCCTGGGACCCCCGGCACCTAACACGGCCTGGGCCCCACAATCGCTGCCCCAGGCCCCCAAACTGCCCCAAACCCCAAACACGCGGCCCCAGGCGGGTAGATGTTGCTGGGTCCCCAAGCCCTCTACTGGCGCCAGGCCACTGAACCGGCCCCGCCGCGCGGCGGGGTCCCCCAAAGCTTAAACTATAGGCAGGAGCGCCTTGAAAATTACAACTTTTGCTTTCGCAGAGTGCACCACACAAGTATCGGGGCCGCGCATGCGCATGCGCAGAAGCGCGCGAGCGTGCTTGGCGAGGCGGGGCCGCGGGCTCGGAAGTCTCCAGAGGCTCCGAGACTCTCCGAGAATTCCGGGCCGCGCAGGCGCGCTGGGGTCGGCGCGGGAGTGCGGGTGCGACGGCAGTGACGAGGGGCGCGCGGCCGAGCCCCGCGCAGGGTCCGCGCGCGCCGGGCAGAGGGGCGGACGGTGGCCAGGGCGCAGGCGCAGGCGCGCGGCCGTGGCGGCAGTTGGGGAGGGTTCTTCCGGAAGGTTCCGGAGCCTTCTGGAAAAGGCGCCGCGCGCTGGGCGGGCCCGCCGCTATATAAGGGCGGCGCGGGGGCGGCGCGCCAGTTGCTTCAGCGTCCTGGTGCTGCTACGCCGCGGAGCCTGTGCGGTTGTCCAGCCAAGGTGAGGCCCCGGGCGGGGGACGGAGGCGGAGAACGGGGCTCCGGGGCGCGGCGCGGAGTGGGGTGCGGGCCTGGCCCGCGGCGGGGCCGGTGGAGTGGGGTGCAGGCCTTGGTCGCTGCGGGCCTTTTCGGGGGCCTGGGCGTTGCGCCCGCGCAGGGCCGCGGCTGGGGCCGCCATGGCGGGGCGGGGGCGGGGGCAGCCGTTGAACGGCGTGCGCGGGCCCCGGCGCCCTGCGGCCGCAATGAGGTCATCCTTTGTCGGCCGTCCCCACGCCCGGGCCGGGCCGCGCTGTCCGCAGAAAACCATGGGCCCGGGCCGCGGTGCACCGGGGCTCAGCGCGCGCGGTCCTTGTAGATGCCGGAGGAGACACAGACACAAGACCAGCCCATGGAGGAGGAGGAGGTGGAGACCTTCGCCTTCCAGGCGGAGATTGCCCAGTTGATGTCGCTGATCATCAACACTTTCTACTCGAACAAAGAGATCTTCCTGCGGGAGCTGATTTCCAACTCGTCGGATGTAAGTGCCCCGGGAGCCTGGCGCCGGGCGTGGTTGGGCGAGGGCCTCCCCGGGCGCTGCGCATGACTCCTGAGTGTCTCTCCTCCAGGCCCTGGACAAAATCAGATACGAAAGCCTGACGGATCCCAGTAAGCTAGACTCCGGGAAGGAGCTGCATATTAACCTCATTCCAAACAAACAAGACCGAACCCTCACGATCGTGGATACTGGAATTGGAATGACCAAGGCCGACCTGATCAATAACCTTGGTACTATCGCCAAGTCTGGGACCAAAGCGTTCATGGAGGCTTTGCAGGCTGGCGCAGACATCTCCATGATTGGCCAGTTCGGTGTCGGTTTCTATTCTGCGTATTTGGTTGCCGAGAAAGTGACTGTGATCACCAAGCACAACGATGATGAGCAGTATGCCTGGGAGTCCTCGGCAGGGGGCTCCTTCACTGTCAGGACTGATACAGGTGGGCACGGGGTGGAAAAGTTGCTTCCGTCAGTCACGTGGGGCAGAGTACTGCCAACACTGGACATCCAAAAATGCTGTGAAACGTGTAAAACTAAGTTCATTTACCTAATATCTTGGGCAAGAGCTTAAAACTGCTCTTGGGAACCTTTGTAGTGGTTAGGAGACCTCACCTCAGGCTTGATCAGAAGGCTGTTAGGTGTGGCACAGCTAGATTGGTAATGTTCATTTGGTCATGGAAATATAAATTGGGGCTGGGGTTGTGGCTCAGTTGGTAGAATGCTTGCCTAGCACGTGAGGCACTGGGTTCAATTCTCAGCACCACATAAGGAAAATAAAACTGTTGTGTTCATTTACTATAAAACTTTTTTTTAAAGTATGAATTCAGGGACTGGAGTTGTAGCTCAGTGATAGAGGGCTTGCCTAGCACGTGTGAGGCCCTGGGTTTGATCCTCAAAACCACATACAAAATTGAAAATAACGCTAAAAATTAAATTCTGTGCACTCTCACTTTCTTTTTCAGGAGAACCAATGGGTCGTGGGACAAAGGTCATCCTGCATTTGAAAGAAGACCAAACTGAGTACTTGGAGGAAAGAAGAATAAAGGAGATTGTGAAGAAACATTCCCAATTTATTGGCTATCCCATTACTCTTTTTGTAAGTGTCCATGGCAATGCAAAATAATCTATATGGAAATAAGAGACTGAATTCAGCCCTTAGTGCCTATATGTTTGAAGTACCCAAACTTTTTGTAAAAAGTTTACTGACTAGTCTGAAGCTAAGTCCCTAGGGCTGGGCTGTTCAGGAGGTGCATCAGATATTGAGAGTAGCTTTGTCGCTGTTTAATCCCTCAGTTTGGCCAATGTAGGCTTTTTAGTAGAGGCAAACCATGCTTTCACTCTATCCTTGAGTTCTGCAGTGCATAGGTGATGTGATTTCTGTCTCTGAAGGTGGAGAAGGAACGTGATAAAGAAGTCAGTGATGATGAGGCTGAAGAAAAAGAAGATAAAGAGGAGGAAAAAGAAAAAGAAGAAAAAGAGCCTGATGACAAACCTGAAATTGAAGATGTTGGTTCTGATGAAGAGGAAGAAGAAAAGAAGGATGGTGACAAGAAGAAGAAGAAGAAAATTAAGGAGAAGTACATTGATCATGAAGAACTCAACAAAACAAAGCCCATTTGGACCAGAAATCCTGATGATATCACTAACGAAGAGTACGGAGAGTTTTATAAGAGCTTGACCAATGACTGGGAAGATCACTTGGCAGTGAAGGTGAGTGGGTGACTTAGGGCATCAATGCCAGTGTGCCTCCAGGTTTTCCATTGAATTTTGAGGGTTGTCTTCACCCCCTCAGCTCCAAACACTGTTAAGTTTATCAAAGTGCAAGTGTGAATCTGTTGGGTAGCCCCTGTGGAAGTTGGCTGACCTGGTCCTTTACATCCCACTTAATTTTTTGTTACAGCATTTTTCAGTTGAAGGACAGTTGGAATTCAGAGCTCTTCTTTTTGTCCCAAGACGTGCTCCTTTTGACCTCTTTGAAAACAGAAAGAAAAAGAACAACATTAAGTTGTATGTACGGAGAGTTTTCATCATGGATAACTGTGAGGAGCTAATCCCTGAATATCTGAGTAAGTAAGAAATGGAAGAATGATCACTATCAACTTGAGGGTTATGGTGGCAGAGCACTTAACTATCACTTCACATGCAAAGGTCCCTGTCCCTGTCTCTGTATTTAACACCAGTGTTGATTATGAAATGAGTCCCTTGGGTCTTTCTATTTTCCAGATTTCATTAGAGGAGTGGTGGATTCTGAGGATCTTCCTCTAAACATTTCCCGTGAAATGCTGCAACAGAGCAAAATTTTGAAAGTCATTAGAAAGAATTTGGTCAAAAAATGCTTAGAACTCTTCACTGAACTGGCGGAAGATAAAGAGAACTACAAAAAATTCTATGAGCAGTTCTCTAAAAATATAAAGGTAAACACATTGGCTGCTTATTAGCAGTTTTCTAACTATAATTTTAAATTATTTTTTAAAATACAGAAAACTAAGAGCAATACTTTTTTCAGCTTGGAATACACGAAGACTCTCAAAATCGAAAGAAGCTTTCAGAGCTGTTACGATACTACACCTCTGCTTCTGGGGATGAGATGGTTTCTCTCAAGGACTATTGCACCAGAATGAAGGAAAACCAGAAACACATCTACTACATCACAGGTAACAATAAATGTTGTAATCCATTGCGTAGTTCTTGTGGCTTCAAACCACAAGACCATGGGTTGATTCTTTAAGTGGCTCTATACTTCGGGTGTAATTTTATTGCTGTAGGCAAGATATTTAACATGAGGGACTGGGATTGTGGCTCAGCTGGTAGAGTACTCACCTTGCATGTGTAAGACCACATAAAATAAGTGAAATAAAGGTAGAACCCAGATATTAATCAGTGTGGCTAGATCATGCTCGTTAATTATCTGAATTCTTTTAAAATCAAAATTAAAGGTCTAAAATGGTAATTTTACAATACCTCAGGTGAGACCAAGGACCAGGTAGCTAACTCTGCCTTTGTGGAGCGTCTTCGGAAGCATGGTTTGGAAGTGATCTACATGATTGAGCCCATCGATGAGTACTGTGTCCAACAGCTGAAGGAATTTGAGGGGAAGACTTTAGTGTCTGTCACCAAAGAAGGCTTGGAGCTTCCAGAAGATGAAGAAGAGAAGAAGAAACAGGAAGAGAAAAAAACAAAGTTTGAAAACCTCTGCAAGATCATGAAGGACATCTTGGAGAAAAAGGTTGAAAAGGTATGTGAGTACTCAAGTTTGTTTCCCTTTGTAATTATTAACCTAAGGTGTTTTGCTTAGTCATGCCAACCCCTGTGAGTTTTTTAATTTGGCAAAAAAAAACTGGAAAAATTAGCCTGTGTAATTTATGGCTCTTTTGCAAATGATTACCATTTTTGATCCATTCATTGGTACTAAACCAGTTACTTGGATTTCATTCATTTTTCCCAAGGAAAGCTTAAGGAAGAGGTTAAAATAATTTTTCTAGGCCTACTTAACACTTCAGGCCTTGATTTACATACAGGTGGTTGTGTCAAACCGATTGGTGACCTCTCCATGCTGTATCGTCACAAGCACATACGGCTGGACAGCAAACATGGAAAGAATCATGAAAGCTCAAGCTCTCAGAGACAACTCTACAATGGGCTACATGGCAGCAAAGAAACACCTGGAGATAAATCCTGACCACTCCATTATTGAGACCTTGAGGCAAAAGGCAGAGGCTGACAAGAATGATAAGTCTGTGAAAGATCTGGTCATCTTGCTGTATGAAACTGCTCTCCTGTCTTCTGGCTTCAGTTTGGAAGATCCCCAGACCCATGCTAACAGGATCTACAGGATGATCAAACTTGGTCTAGGTAAGCTGTCATCTGCTTAGGAAGAAACGTGTTTGTTTGTAGGGACAGTCTTCTAATTGGTAAGCCCACTGCTTGAACCAGCAGTTTTAGACTGCTAGCTGGCTTGAAGAACTCTAACATGGTGGCTTGGTTTCCAAAACAGGTATTGATGAGGATGATCCCACTGCTGACGACACCAGTGCTGCTGTAACAGAAGAGATGCCACCCCTGGAAGGAGATGACGACACATCACGCATGGAAGAAGTAGACTAAGTTTCTGAAGAACCACTCATATGTGACCCCCACTTCACCTTCATTCCTGATACCTTTTCAAGGATTTTTTTTGTTCTTTGTTTTTGTTAACAAACATTTATTAAAATGTGTATGGCATGATGATATCTACTTAAAGGGGAGATAAGATTTCTTTGTACTTTTAAGTGATATACTGTGATACTTTAGGCACTAAAGCAGAGCTAGTAATGCTTTTTCTAGTTTCACATTGGCTTATTTTAACAGGTTGAGATGTTTGTTCTAAGACATGTAACCTAACTTTCTAAAGTGTTCCACTACCAAGTTGTATCCCTTAGTAGACCATACCAAATCTTTTGTCCCTGAAGTGTTCCAAGATAGACCTTGATGTTTAAAAGAAAGATACTTGTTAAAATGGCTTGAGTTTCATCTCATTAGGATCTCCCATAGTTACCCACTGTGCATGTATTAGTCCTCTAGAACCAAGTATGTGAAACAGACAACTGGCTGGGAGGAACTCTACAGGGCTTGTTTTCCAAAGAAAAGTATTTCAAGAAACAAAGCTTAAACCTCCCTTAGGTGTTACAAAGCTGTTCAAAAAGTAACTCAGTAAGGCTTGTGAATGGAAATATGTAGTGCCCAAGTCAACATTCTGCTTTAAACAGTAATAAATGCAGATGAGTTAAGAACAGTGTGTCTTATTTTGGAGCAAAAGGAGGGGAGTGAGTGAATGGTTGGACTGCGTTGGCCCCCAGTAGTTGAAAGTGCCTGGACCCAGTGAAGGTGAATAATTAATGCTGGCTACTCTTGGATATGGAGCTATACCTCCCAAGGTCCATGTGGGTAGCTGGCAGGTGAAGGGCATATTTCAGTAAACATGGGATCAGAAAACTGTTCCCTGTAATTTTGTTTTTCCACCCCCACCCAGTCTTCTCACACAGGCAAAGTTCCAAGCTGGGTTGCATTTCCAGCATTACATTTTTTTAAATAGATCCCCTTAGTTTTGTGAGTTTTGGGTTACTGGGGATTAAACCCAGGGGGCACTTAACCACTTAGCTACATCCCCAGCTCTTTGGATTTGTGATCCTTCTGCCTCAACCTCCCTATCCACTGGGATTACAAGCATGTGCATCCAGGCCCAGCTACCCTTAACTTTTAGTTGTAGATGGACACAATACCTGTAGTATTTTATGTAGTGCTGGGCATAGAACCCAGTGCCTTGTGTGCGCTAGGCAAGCACTTTACTACTGAGCCACAACCTCACTCTCCTTACTATTTTTATATCCAATCTTGGGGGGTGGGGGAGGCAGCAGTACTGGGGATTGAACTCTGGAGCACTCAACCACTAAGCCATATCCCCAGCCCTCTACCTGTGTATCCTGGATTATAATCATGTGCTGCTGTACCTGCTTTGTGTGTGTGTGTGTGTGAGAGAGAAACACATACTCTTAAATATAGCCTCTAAGTTTTCACAAAATCTACTTAGAGCCATTTGTGTTAGCTTTTCAATGTGCAATTCAAAGATTTTGGTTTATGAGTTCAAAGATTCAATTGATGGTAACTCCAAGGCAGAAATATCCTGAAGACATGGCAGCAGAAAGCTACTGAGCTCAAGGCTGAGGGAGCTGAGAGGAAGGGGCTGGGCTGAGGCAGACCCCAGTGATTTCCTTCCTCTAGAGAAGTACTCCATGCACCCACCATGGGTCCACTGAGGTCTGAGCCTTCCAGGTAACTTTCCAGAAGCCTCACCTCTCAACACAGGAGGCTTTGGGGCGGGGGTCTTTCCAGATTGAGAGCACAGTGCAGTCCCACCTTGCTCAATAGTGAAGGTTGTCATGGACAACTGAGCAAAGTGGAGCTGAGCTGGGGAATGGGGTCCCAGGAGAGGGAGACAGTCCCTAAATTGCTCCCTAAATTGCTCTTTCTGAGTCTCCTTTGTACCAAGTGGCACATAGAATTTGGATCTGAATCCTAAAAGGAATGGGTGGGACTTTCTAATGCCTAGTTTAGCAGTTTGGGATACACACAAAGGAGACTTCCTCTGCATTCCCCTACTGCCCAGGTACCAGGCACTCGGTATGTGGTAATCACATTTAGCCCTTCAAATCCTCTGGGGAGTTTTTCCCCTGAGAAAGAGGAATTGAAACCTTAGTATTTGAATCCTACTTTAACTTAAAGCCAGTTCTGCTATTTTGTTGCTTGCAGAAAGCTGTTATCCCCAAGGAAAAAGTGAGATTTACAGTGTTAACCTAGGAACCAGATAGTAAAGGGGTTGCAAGTGTTGGGCACAATGGCACATGCCTGTAATACCTGCTACATGGGAGGCTGAGGCAGGAGGATTGCAAATTTGAGGCCAGCCTGGGCAAACTTAGTGAAGGCCCTGTCTCAAAAATAAGAAAGTCTAGGGATACAGCTGAGTGGAAAGTACTGGATTTAATCCCCAATACTGAAAGGAAAAAAAAGTAAAAAATGTATTTTACTACACACACACAAAATAGAGGAAATTGTTTTATGAACCACCATGTACCCATTGCCCCAAATATTGTTATAGTATCTATTTGAATTAATTTATTTATTTAAATTTATTGTAGTGCTGGGGATCAAACCCAGGGCTTTGTGTTGGCTAGATAGGAATTCTTCCACTGAACTATCCCCAGCCCTTGAATTTGTTGTTTTTGTTTGGTTGGTTTTTTTGTTTTTTTTTTAAGAGAATTTTAATATTTATTTTTTAGTTTTTGGCGGACACAACATCTTTGTTTGTATGTGATGCTGAGGACCGAACCCGGGCCGCGTGCATGCCAGGCAAGCGCGCTACCGCTTGAGCCACATCCCCAGCCCTGTTTGGTTGGTTTTTGAGATGGGGTTTTACTGTGCTATTCGAGATGGTCTGGTCTTGAATTCCTGGGCTCACATGATCTTGCTTCAGTCTCCTGAATGCTGGCATTACTGATCTGTGCCACAGCACCTGGCTGAATCTGGAGTCTTTTCATTGGTGCTGGGGATCAAACCCAGAGCCTCACATGTGCTAGGCAAGCGCTGTACCACTGAGCTACACCAAGCCTTTCTTTCTTTCTTTCTTTCTTTTTTAAAGATGGAGAGAATTTTAATATTTATTTTTTAGTTTTTGGCGGACACAACATCTTTGTATGTGGTGCTGAGGATCGAACCCGGGCTGCACGCATGCCAGGCGAGCGTGCTACCGCTTGAGCCACATCCCCAGCCCCACCAAGCTTTTCAAGGAGATTTTTTTTCAGTCCTGAGGCTTAGACCAGGACCTCGTACTTGCTGAGAACATGCTACACAGTGAGCTTCGTTCCCAGCCCCTGAATTTGGATGTTTTTTTTGTTTTGTTTTTGTTACCCAGGGGTGCTCTACCACTGAGCTGCATCCCCAGTCCTTTTTAGTTTTTATTGAGTCAGAGCCAGGGCCTTGCTAAATTGCCCAGACTGGCCTGAAATTTGGGTTTCCCTGATCTCAGCACCCCACCCAGTAGCTAGGAATGAACACCATACTCAGTTAGATGGGGGATTCAAACCAAAATCCAGGCTCTTCACCCTCCAAAGCTTCTCTGCCTGAGATAGGGATGGTCTTTGTGTGTGTGTGTGGGGGGGGGGTAAATATTTGTAACAAAATTTATCATTTTGACCATTTAAAGTGCAAACTAAGTGCTATTAACTACCCTCACAGAATTTTTCAAACTATCACATCACTATTTCTTTTTTTTAATCTTTTTAATATTTACTTTTTTAGTTTTAGGTGGACATAATATTCTTATTTTATTTTTATGTAGTGCTGAGAATTGAATGTAGTGCCTCATGAATGCTAGGCGAGTGCGCTACCACTTGAGCCACATCCCCAGCCCCACTATTTCTCTTTTAAATTAAAATTACTTTTTAGATCAGAATTTATTATATGCTATTGCACTTACATAGTGAAATACAAAAATTATATAGAGAACATTCTGATGACATTTTATTATGTATTGAGTTTAAATAGCAGGAGAAATAAAGGGTTTACTTTAAAACTTACAAAAGCTTATTCATGTTTTAAGCACTTTTTCCTTTGTCTTTTTCCCTTCTAAATTGTGTATTTTTGAGAATTTTTTTTTTTAATTTTTTTTTTAATATTTATTTTTCAGTGGACACACATCTTTATTTTTATGTGGTGCTGAGGATCGAACCCAGCGCCCCTCGCATGCCAGGCGAGCTCGTTACCACTTGAGCCACATCCCCAGCCCGAGAATTTTTTTTTTATTAGAGCTTTATAGTTATACATAGCAGTTGGTTCATCCCTCACATTCATAATGTGTGGAATTCAATTTCAGTTTCTGATCCCCCCTCACATCACTATTCCTAGAACAGTTTCATGGCCCTACACCACACTGTACTCACCAAGCAATAACTCGCCTAGAATGGCCTTCACACCACTGCACTGCCCTCCTTCCACCATCCTGCCCCTGTTTATGTGCCACTACGGAGAAAATCTTCTCCCACCAGGCCTCGCACATTCCAAGCAAGTGTGCTCCTCCCGCAGACATCCTCTCTTATCTTCACATAAGTGTAATAAGAGGGTTGTTCATTTCAGGTCTGCCCACCTCTCTGCTGCCTGTCAGCCCAGGAAGGAGGGTGAGAGTCGGCTTTGTTCACTACAGCGTGGTGCACTTGGCAGGCACCAGGTTCATATTTATGGATGGAAGAATAGCTGGTATGTACAACTGATATTTTTTCCTTTCTTCTGAGGATGGCAATTGTTTAAATGATTTTGTGTCATTTAGGATGCCTTTGTTCCCTCTCTTGGCCTTCAGGATCTGCTCAAACCTTTGAAAGTGTGATTGCAGATTCTTCTTCCATGGGAAGAACATTCCAGGAAGCCGCACTTGTAGTGAGTCACGGTGTATTAATAGCAGCACCAAAATCCGAACAAAGATGCCATTATGTTACTGCAGAACCCACGAGCTGAGCTGATTTTCTGCCAAGTGTATCTGTCAGCTGGGAGCATCCATCATCCTGTGGAAACACTTGAAGTCTTCCACACTCCACCAGTAAAAGTTCTAGAGCCAGAAATGTGATCCAAAAAGGAACACTTTTTTTTTTTTTTTTAATTCCAGATGAAAAACAAAAAGTAAATCAAAACAAAAAATTGTTTAAGTCAGTTACCCACTTTTTAAATAGTTGAATGGACGAAATCAATAAAACCTTTTCCATTTGAATGCATCATGGTGATGTAAAAGTTATATTAAACCTGGTGCAATGGCACACGCCTGTAATCCCAGTGGCCCAGGAGGCTGAGGCAGGAGGATTGCCTCTGCCACTTTGATTCAAAGCCAGCCTCAGCAACTTCGAGGTGCTAAGCAACTCAGTGAGACCCTGTCTCTAAATAAAACACAAAATAGGTCTGGGATGTGGCTCAGTGCCCATGAGTTCAATCCCTGGTACCAAAAAATAAATAAGTAAAAAATAAAAAAGTTATATTAGCTTGCACTTTGTTTTTTTTTTTTTTTTTTTTTAATTTCGGTGGTGCTGGGGATTAAACCTAGGGCCTTGTGCATGCAAGGCAAGCACTCCACCAACTGAGCTATGTCCTGCACTTCCTTTTTCAGTCCACCAATTAATACAACCTCCAAGAGGTCTCTGAGTCCATGGCTTTTGCTGTCTCAATCTCCTTCCTCAACATGAGTAGCTGTCCAACCTCACTGGGGTTGGGAAAGGGAAAGTGAATGTGGGGCCCCCCCTTGCTACACCCTTCTAATGGGAGGAACTTACACTGTCAGAACCAATGCAGGCTCATGCCCCAGGCAGGTGTGAATCCATGCAACTACAGGGAAGGCCACTTTGGCACAGGTAATGATATTGAGGAACTTAGCCTGAATTACCTCCTGATATGAACTAGAGAAAGTCTTGCCTGCTTGAACTTAGAAGTGTATAGGACCGTTCTCTGCAATGTTGTAGTATGGGGGGCTGGGAATGTGGCTCAAGCGGTAGCGCGCTAGCCTGGCATGCGTGCGGCCTGGGTTCGATCCTCAGCACCACATACAAACAAAGATGTTGTGCCCGCCGATAACTAAAAAATAAATATTAAAATTCTCTCTCTCTCTCTCTACCTGTCTCTACCTCTCAAAAAAAAAAAAAAAAAAAAAAAAAAAAGAAAGAAAAAGAAAAGAAATGTTGTAGCATGGGAAATTTGAAAATACTATCTCCAAACAGGACAATATCCTGATAGTTCCAGGAGATAGAGGAACACACTGGGGGACACTGTGGGAAAGCAGCCAGACAAGTTCAGAGCATCTGCTGGATGTTTGACTTCATTTGTTGTACAAACAGGGGCCATTAAAACAACAACAACTGGGGGCTGGGGTTGTGGCTCAGTGGTAAAGCACTTGCCCTGCATGTGTGAGGCACTGGGTTTGATCCTCAGCACCACATAAAAATGAATGAATGAATGGAATAAATGTATTGTATCCAACTAAAAAAAATTAATAAAAATAAATAATAAATAAAGATATTGTACCAACTGCAACTAAAAAATAAAAAATAAACAACAACAACTGTCCTAGAATAAAAGAAATGTAAGAGGGAAGGAAGTGTAGCCAGGGTAGAGCTCATGCCTACCAGGCTCAAGGCCCTGGGTTCAATCCCCAGCACCAATACCACCCACCACCACCACCACCACAACAACACAGATATGGATTGAAGGGATACGCAAGCAGCTGCAGCCTCGAGGTATGTTGGCACAGTGGTATAGTGAGGAGTGGGCTGGGATGTGGGGCCTGCTTGACCCCACCTGGCCCTAGCTGCAGCAGGTGCTGCAGTGCTCCCACCTGGAGACCCAAGTCCTCCACGGGCCTGTCATTCCCTCAGTAGTCTACTCTTTTCTTTTCTTTTTTTTTTTTTTTTGTAGTACTAGAAATTGAACCTAGGACCTCATGCATAGGCAGGAGCTCTACCTCTGAGCTACATCCTCAGCCTCTTTTTTTTGGGGGGACGGGGTTTACTGGGGACTGAACTCAGGGGCACTCATCTACTGAGCCACATCCCTAGCGCTTTTTTGTATTTTATTTAGAAACACGATCTCTCTTTGTTGCTTGGCTCCTTGTAGTTGCTGAGGCTGACTTTGAACTTGCAATCCTCCTGCCTCAGCCTCCCAAGCCACTGGGATCATAGGCGTGCATCACTGCACCAAACGTGAGCGCTCTCTCTGACAGGGTCACTCTAAATTGCCCACTTGGCCTCAAATTTATCATCCTCCTGCTTCAGCCTCCAAGTTGCGGGGAATACAGGTGTGCGCCACTGCACCTGCCTTAGTATTCTGCTCTTCATTTCCCTAGTTCTTTATTTGAGCTCTACATAGTCTTGATTTTTACTTTGGCCACTTTCTATTTTTTGAACTTCAAAGTATACCAAAGGAGGTGAGCACGGTGGCGCACTCCTGTAATCCGAGAGGCTCAGGAGGCTGAGACAAAACTAGCCTCAGCAATGGTGAAGTGCTAAGCAACTCAGTGAGACCCGTCTCTAAATAAAATATAAAATAGGGCTGGGGATGTGGCCTAGTGGTCTAGTGCCCTTGAATTCAATCCCCGGTACAAAAACAAACGAACAAACAAACAAAAACAACCCTAAAAAGGGCTAGGGATGGGGCTCTGTGGTAGACAGCCCCTAGGTTCAATCCTACTACCAAAAAAATAGAAAATGTATTTTTTAAGGATATTTATTTTTTAGTTGTAGTTGGACACAATACCTTTATTTAATTTATTTGTATGTGGTGCTGAGGATCAAACCCAGTTCGCGAGCGCTCTACCACTGAGGCACAACCCCAGCCCCAGAAAATATATTCTCCAGTGTTGCCTACCAGGGGCTAAGGATTCAAAATCCCCAGCTCAGAGGAGAACAGCATGGAATGCAACGGACACGTCCACACAGGCCCGTCTGCCTGCTGTGGGAGGACAGAGGGGCAGCTCCTAACCAAGGTCCAGTGGTGAAGGCTTCCTGGAAAAAGTGCTGTACCCCTTAAATAAGAAAGAGGTTAGCCCGGCGCGGTGGTGCTGCCTGTAATCCCAGCAGCTCGGGAGGCTGAGGCAGGAGGATCATAGATCCAAAGCCAGCTTCAGCAACTCAGCAAGGCCCTATCTTAAAATATTTTAAAAAATATTTTGTTTTAGTTGTAGATGGACACGATACCTTTATTTACTTATTTATTTACTTATTTATTTACTTTTGGTGCTGGGGATGGAACCCAGGGCCTCATGCATGCAAGGCAAGCGCTCTACCACTGAGCCACAGCCCAGCCCTAAATATTTTTTTAAAGGGCTGGGGATGTGGCTCAGTGGTTAAGCTCCCTGGGTTCAACCCCTGGTACTCCCCAAAAGAAAGAAAGAGGCAGAGACTGGGGTGAAGGGAGCATTTCCAGCAGGAGGAAGCACTGTGGGAGGGGGAGAGCAGGAGAGGAGCCTTGGTGGCTGGAGCTGTGGGCCAGAGGACTCCACTGGGAGCCCTGAAGTGGAGGGGAGGGGGCGCCCTGGGGCCAAGTAAAGGGCTTGCAGCGGCTGGAGCATGGGGCTCCCTGAGTTGAAGTTCCTATCAAGGCCTCTCTGGCCCCTGTGGAGCGCTGAACCTTGCTATGGCTCTGGAACCCAACCGGGGTGGCACAGGGCAGGCAGGGCTCTGTCCACTGCTGCAGAGCAGGTCAGACAGCAGAAGAGCAGGGCTGGGGGACTGCGGCCCTGGGCGGGCATGTGGGTGCCTCCCTGGGTGTGTGCTGTGGATGGGGACTGGCGTACAGGTTGCCATGGAGATCTCTGTGACATCACACAGGCCTGGGCTGCAGGACACCTGCCTCCCTTCTTGACTCATGGGTGATCACTCTGGGAACAAAATGGACATCCCATCCAGAAGGTAAGTCTGTAGTGACCCCCCCATGCCTTCCCCGGTCGGGCCTTTGAAACTTGGCCTCAGCTGCTTGAAGTAAGCATCCCCCTCTCCCTGGGCCAAACTGAGAGGCCCTAATTAGGGAATCCCACTACAGGGACCAAGTCTTTGCTACCCAAGGCTGAACTTGGGCTATTTTTCTGGGAAAAGAGAAAGTGTGTCCCAGCCTGGGCTCTCGACAGATGGGTGAGAAGGTGTGAAGCCGGGTTGTCTGCAGGAGCTCCTGGTGGGAGGGGCAGGCCTGGGGAGAGGGTGTCCTCCAAGGCGAGAAAGGCAGCCAGGCAGGAAGGCTACATGGAGCTCCCTGTCCTGCGGGAGTGAGGATGGGACCCATGGGTGGGGGTACCCATCTCCCTGGCAATGAAGATGCCACCTCACAGATGCAGGCCCGCAGCTGGGAAGGCCTGGTGTGAGGTGGGGGCGACGGGGGGCTCCCTCCGCTTCCCAGGCATGGAGAGCGAGGGTGTGGGAAGGGGCAGGGGCCCCAGGGTGGTCATATATTTTTCCCTAGCAGCAAGCAGCCCCAGTGGGAGGCTGGACACATGCCTCCCCTCCCATTTAAGTTCACAGAAAAGTTCTAGGACAGATGGGAATTAACCTGGGGCATTAATTAGCATCTCCATGAAAAGCTACACAGTTTTTCAAAATAAAATATAATTTTCACCTGAAGTAGTTTCCTCTTGAGTCGCCGGGATTACAGGTGTGCCACCATGCCTAGGTCTCCCCCCCCACCCCCGGCCCCACTGGGAATTCAACCAATTCCATAGCTCTTTTATTTCTTATTTTGAGACAAGGTCTCACTAAGTTGCTGAGGCTGGCCTCAAACTTGGGATCCCCTGCGTCAGCCTCCCTAGTCACTGGGATAACAGTAGCATGCCACCATGCCCAGTTAGGACTGGTGGTATTCTTGTAAAAACAACAAAAAAAATTTTTTAAATTTAAAACAACAAAACATAAAAAAGGAACAAGAATAAAGCCTGATCTTAGTTTTGAATGTGGGTGGAGAAAATTCTGCAACCAGAGACACAGCAGACCATTTCAATCCTGCTTATGAATGAACATGCCCAACTCCCCTCTGCACTTGAATCAAGTTAGTCCTCCTAGGAAACTGTTGCAGAGAAGGAGTTTAAGAAATCTTTTTTTTTTTTTTTTTTTTTCCCCTTAGATGAATACAACACCTTTATTTCCTTTATTTTACGTGGTGCTGAGGATCAAACCCAGTGCTAGGCAAGCACTCTACCACTGAGCCACAGTCCCAGCTCAAATTTAAGAAATCTTTCAGAGCACATTTTATTGCAAGGAAAAAAATGTCTGCCTTGAACTAGAACTGTGGATGCACTGTTGAACATGTCAGGTGACAACAGCTGAGCTACCTCCCCAAGTGAGCAGCACTTTCCCTTGTATTTATTTTTCGGATCAGATGCAGTAGTCAGCAGACAGGGCCTGCTGGACCTCCCTCTTAACGTTCAAAAGGCGGAGAGGGAGCTGGCTCAGATAAGAAGCCACAGCAGTTACCAGCGCTGTGCTTTCCTCCGCCCTAGGGCACTGGCCAAACACCAAACTTCTCTTTTTTTTCAGTGCTGGGCATTTCACCCAGGGCCGCCTCCATGCTAGGTAAGCATTCTACCACAGAGCTACACCTGCAGCCCATTTTACAATTACAAATGCATTAATTGTGCCCATTGATGGGTTTCAGCATAATGTTTTCCACATGCCATGCAGCATGTTCTGACCCAGGCCACACGCCTTTCCTATCCCCACTTCCCCCAAGTAGCAGAGGGGAGAATATGCATACTTGGGTCTGACATTTGAGTTAACACAACGTCCTTTAGCTTTTGCTGCAAATGACAGAGCATATGATTAATGCTCCTTTGTGTATATATACTACATTTTCTTCTTTTCCTCAGTGTTGGGAATGGAACCCAGGGCCTCCAGCATGCTAGGCAAATGCTCCACCACTGAGCCACACCACCAGCTCTTATGCCACATTTTTAAAAAATCCATTTATCTGTCCATGGGCACCTAGGCGGATTCTGTATCTTTGCTACTGTGAATAGTGCCACAATAAACTTGGGTGAGTAGGTATATCTTTGGTATGCTGACTTCATTTCCTTTGGATATGAGCCCAGGAATGGGATAGCTGGCTCATATGGCAGATCAATTTTTAGGTTATTTGAGCAACCCCTATACTTCTCTCTGCAATAGCTGTACTAATTTGCATTCCCTCCAGCAGTATATGAGTTACTTTTTAGCTGGATGTGATGGTGTACAGCTGTAATCCCAGCTATTTGGGAAGCTGAGGCAGGTGGATCAAATTTTGAAGCCAGTTGGGTAACACAGGAAACCCTTGCCTTAAAAATAAAATTTAAAAAGGATCAGGGGTGCCAGGAGCAGTGGTGCACATCTGTAATCCCATTGGCTTGGGAGGCTGAGGCAGGAGGATCACAAGTTCAAAGACAGCCTCAGCAACTTTGCAAGGCTCTGAGCAACTTAGCAATAAACCCGTCTCAAAATCAAATATACAAGAATGGCTAGAGATGTGGCTTAGTGGTTAAGAACCCCTGGTTCAATCCCCAGTACTTACAAAAAAAATTCCCTTTTCTTTCATATCATATTTTGATAACAGTCATTCTAACTGCCATGAGATGCTGTAGTGTAAGTTGCTATTTGCAGTTCCCTGTTAATTAATTATATTGAGCATTTTTTTTCTTATATTATTGGCCATTTATATTCTTTTGTGAAGTGTCTAACTGTTCAGGTCATTGACTTTTCTTTTTTATTAAATAATTTTTAAAGAAAAAATATTTTAGGGCTGGGGACAGAGCTCAGTTGGTAGAGTGCTTGCCTCGTGCACAAGGCCCTGGGTTCAATTCCCAGCACCACACACAAAAAATAAATCAAGGAATAAATAAAAATTATCTGTTGTAGATGGACGTAATATCTTTATTCATTTATTTTTTTCTTAGTATTGGGAATTGAACCCAGAAATGCTTAACCACTGAGCCACATCCCCAGCCCTTTAACGTTTTATTTAGAAACAGGGTCTCAGTGAGTTTCTGAGGCTGGCTTTGAACTCGTGATCCTCCTGCCTCAGCCTCCTGAGTTGCTGGGATTAGATGCATGAGCCCCTGTGTCCAGCTGTTTTTTCTCATTTATTTTTACGTGGTGCTGAGGATGGAGCCCAGGGCCTCACTCATGCTAAGCAAGTGCTCTACCAGGAGCCCCAGCCCAGCCCTTTTCACTTTTTGTTTTCAGACAGGGTCTCACTCACTAAGTTCCCAGACTGCCTGGAGCTTGGGATGCCAGGCTAGCCACCAGAGCTCCAGGCTGTCCCTGCACTTGGTGTCGACACTTCTTAGCTTGATGTCATCCCACTTGTCAATTCTGGCTTTTGTGGCCTGTGCTTTGGGTCCTATCCAGAAAATGATGACCCATGTTAGTATCTTTTTTTTTTTTTTTTTTTTTTTTTTAAGAATTTCTTTTTTAGTTATAGATGGACACAATACCTTTATTTTGTTTATTTATTTTTTATGTGGTGCTGAGGATTGAACCCACTGCTTCACACATGCTAAGTGAGCACTCTACCACTGAGCTACAACCCCAGCCCCGCATGTTAGTATCTTGAGGAGTTTCCTTTATGTAGCTTCAGCGTTTCAGGCCTTAATGTTTAGGTCTTTGGTCTACTTTGAGAGGATGTTTGTATGGGGTGAGAGAGTCCAGGGCCAGGCTCAAGTCTTCTTGTGGGGATCTCCCAGTTCCCAGCAGCCATTATGCAAAAGGCCGTCCTCCCCAGTGTAGTGTGGCAGGCACCTTTGTAAGAGTCCTTTGGGTGGAGGTGCGGGTTTATTTCTGGATCTTCATTCTGTTGGTGCCCTGGGGTCCACTGTTTTGTCAACCCCCTGCTGTTTGGGTGGTTACGGCTCTGTAGGAGGTCTTGAAATCAGGTGCTGTGAGGCCTCCATCTTGATCAATCTTTTTGCTCAAGATTGATTTGGCTACTGGGGGTCTTTTGTGCTTCTGTATGAATTTTAGAATTACTTTTTCTAGTTCTGTAAAGATCGTCATTGGGCTGGACTTAATGGCTTATGCCTGAAATCCCAGCCACTCCGAAGACAGAGGCAGGAGTATTATAAATTCAAGTGCTGCCTGGGCAATTTAGGGAGACCCTGTCTCAAAATAAAAAATAAAAAAGGCTGGGGATGTAGCTCAGTGGTTAAGTGCCCCTGGGTTCAATGCCTGGGAATAAGGAGGAGGAGAAGGAGGAGAAAGAGAAGGAGGTTGTCATTGGTATTTTTTTAAAGTATTTTTTAGTTGTCAATGGATTATTTATTAACTTATATGCAGTGCTGAGGATGGGACCCAGGGCCTCACCCATGCCAGGCAAGTGCTCCACTACTGAGCCACAACTTCCCTGTCATTTGCATTTTAATGGGAACTGTGTTGAATCTGTAGGTTGCTCTGAGTAGTATGGACTTTAACAATATTTACTCTTCCAACCCATGAACATGGAGGTCTCCGTCTTTAGTGCCTTCTTCACTTCCTTTGTTGTGATGCTGGGGCTCAAACTCAGTGCAGGTGAGTGCTCCATCCCTGAGCCTAGGTCCCCAACCCCAGCCCCAGCCCTCCTTTTATTTGTTGGAACCAGGGATTAAACTCAGGGGCACCGACCACTGAGCCACATCCCTAGCCCTTTTTTGTATTTTATTTGGAGACAGGGTCTCACTGAGGCATTGCTGAATGCCTCGCTAAATTGCCAAGGCTGGCTTTGAACTTTCGATCCTCCTGTCTCAGCTTCCCAAGCTGCTGGGATTACAGGTGTGACCCACAACACCTGGCTCTCTTTTTTATTTTATTTTGAGACAAGGCATACTAAGTTTCTGAAGCTGTCTTTGAACTTGCACTCCTCCTGCCTCAGCCTCCTGAGTTGCCAGGATTACAGCTGTGGCCACCGTGCCTAGCTTTTCAGTGTCCTTCACCGTGTTTTGTGATTTTCATCATAGTGATCTTGATCTTTCACTTCTTTGGTGAAGATTATTTCTAGGTTTTTGTTTTGTTTTTTGTTTTGGTAGCTATTGTGAATGGAATTGCTTTCATGAGTTCTTTCTCTTCAAATTTGTTATTGGTGTATAGAAAGGCAGCTGAGTTTCATATTGATTTTGTGTCACTTGCTACTTTACTAAATTTGTCGTCATCACTTCTGATTGTCCTTCAGGTGGAGTCTTTAGGTTTTTCTGTATCCAGAATCAGATAATCTGAATACAGGAATAATTTGACTTGCTTCCTACTGGTATGTTTTTTCTTTTTCCTCATTACTTTGGGTAACACTTCTAGAACCAGGTTGGACAAGAGCAGGGTGGTAGACACTCTTGTCTTGTTCTATGTCTTAGAGGAACTGCTTTTAGCTTTTCCCACTCGGTGTGGTGGTGGCTCTGGATTTGTGATATGTGGCCTTTATTATGTGGAGGTGAAATCCTACTGTTTCTGGTTTGCTAAAGATTTTGTCATGAAGGGATGCTGAATTTCATCAAATGCTTTTTCTGCACCTGTTGCCAAGTGAGATTTTATTTATTTATTTATTTTTGATACTAGGGATTGAACCCAGGGGCGCTTAACCGCTAAGCCTCATCCCCAGTCCTTTTTGTATTTCATTTAGACACAGGGTCTTGCCGAGTTGCTTAGGGCCTGGCTAAGTTGCTGAGGCTAGTTTTGAACTTGAGCTATCCTCCTGCCTCAGCCTCAGGAGCCACTGGGATTACAGGCATGCCCCACCCACCGTACAGGGCAAGTGAGAACTTTTAAAACCTGTTTTCTTGAGGTGGAAATGCAGCAAGGAGTTAGTTCAGCACTAGTCTGAACCAGACAGCCTCGAGGTTAACCCGAGGTCAACCCACAGTTCACCTCAGGAGTCAATTTAGAGGTGACCTGTTCTGAGTCCTGAAGCCCCCACGTGCCACCTCCCAGGGTCTGGGATCCTGGGGGGTGTGAGGAAAAGGCAGTCCATGAGCCTTTTCTCTTCCTGTAGGTCTCGAGAGTAGGCTGGCTAAGCCTCTGTCAGAGAACCATTTCGCACCTGCCTGGGCCCCTTTCCTGGCCACTGTTCTCTCCCTACCATCTCAGAAGGCTCCTTGCCCTTCACCCACCTCCCCTGGGTCACTCCAGGACCCTGGGCAGGAGCCCAGAAGGCTCTGGGCTGGAGGCTTGCTTGCCCTCCAGGTGCTTCTACCGGGGCAGCCACAGCCACTGAGGATCAGGTGACCAGATCTAATGGCTGCCCATCCCTGGGGCTGTGGCTCCTAGGAGACAGTCCCAGCTACCCCCTCCTCCCTCTGCTCCCCTTGTTGGCAGATGTCTTGATTTTTTAGAAAAGGGTTATTATTTTATGAGCTATTATCCAGTGTTCCACTGAGGCATTAAAACACTTTATTAAGGGGCTGGGGCTGGGGCTTGGGGGTAGAGTGCTTGCCTGGCACGTGCAAGGCCCTGGGTTTGGTCCTCAGCACCACATAAAAATAAATAAATAAAAACAAAGGTGTTGTGTCCATCTGCAACTAAAAAATAAATATTAAAATATCTTTTAAAAAGCTTCTTTAGGGGGGCTGGGGATGTAGCTCAGCTGGCCGAGTTCTTATCTTGCGTTCACAAGGCCCCAGGTTCAGTCCTCAGCACCACCAAAAAAAAGCTGCTTTAGGAAAACCTGCCAAGTATCCGACTTGCTGCCAATGTCAGCTTCCACAATGCCTTTTTAAAGAAATGTTTTTATTAGTTGTTGATGGATCTTTATTTATGTGTGGTGCTGAGGATGGAACCCAGGGCCCCACACATGCTAGGTGAGCACCCTACCACTGAGCCACAGCCCAGCCCCCCAACAATGACTTTTGCTCTGTGGGTGTGGGATCCGCAGCAAAGACCCCATCTTGTGTCCTATTCATGCTCTCTCCTCCTGTTTAAAAGCCACAGCCATGTGATGCTGGGCACTTCTAGGGACCAGGAAGGGATGGACGGGTAAGGGCAGAAGCCAGGACTAGCCCTCAGGGTTGGTTTGCTTATCTTAATGTTTCCCTTTCAAAACCTGAGGCTGGGCTGGAATGTGCCCAGTGGGGCAGCACTTGCCTGGCACATCCAAGGCCCTGGATTGATCCCTAGCACTGCAAAAAAATAAATCAATCCAGGTGTTGCTGGGTGCAGTGGCACACGCTCAGGAGGCTGAGGCAAGAGGACTGTGTTCAAAGCCAGCCTCAGCAACTGTCTCTAAATAAATTATAAAAAAGGACTGTGGATGTGGCTCCGTGGTCAAGCAGCCCAGGTTCAGTTCCCAGCACACACACACACACACACACACACACACACACACACACGTGATTCTCTCAGATTGGTGGTCCTTTCTCTAACAGGGAAGGTGTTTCCTGTGGCTGCCATAAAGAGTTCCCACAACTGGTGGCTTTACCTGTAGAGATCGAGTCTCAGAGTTCTGGGGGCCAGAGTCTGAGGTCAGATGTTGGCTGTTCTGGCTGGAGGCTGTGAGGAGGGTCCACCCCAGAGCCTCCTTGGCTGGAGGACGCTCTGCCCTCTTTCTCTATCTGTGCCTCAAACCTCTGCTGCCCTTCTCTTACGAGGACACCTGTCAAGGGATTCAGGGTCACTCTAAATCCAGGATGAGCTCGTCTGGAGAACCTCAATTACATCAGCAAAGCCTGTTTCTAAATAAGGTCTCTGTCTTAGTCTGGGTTTTTTTTTTTTTTTTTTTTTTTTACTTTACTGGGAATTGAACCCCGGGGGGCTCTACCACTGAGCCACTTTTTACTTTGAGACAGGGTCTTCCTAAATGGCTCAGGTAGGCCTCAAACTTGAAATCCTCCTGCTTCCGTCCCCTGAGTAGCAGGGATGACCTGCATGAGCCGCGGCACCTGCCTGAGTCTGTTTCGTGCTGTGCCGGGTGCACCTCAGTCTGGATGATTCACAAAGAACAGAGTGGGGCCCAGGAGGGGCCGCCGCTCCGCCCACCACCAGGGTCCCCTGAGCACTGTGGACAAAACTCTCCCATCCATACACTGTGGGTGGCCTGCAGCCTTCCCTGCCTCAGAGGACAGACAGAGCTGCGCTTTACAGAAGTGTGGTTACTTCTCTGTGGCCTGTGCCCTCTGAGCCCGTGACCCTGGGCAGGCGTTCCTGTGGGAGCCTGAGCCTAAGCAGCTTGTGAAACAGCAAAAGAGCACCCAGGGTGCTGCCCTCGCCTCAGCCACTCCTCCCCTTTGCAGCCGGAAGGCGAACGCTGGAGCAGACCTGGGGTTTGGGCCCAGGAAGTCTGGCCCTGGACCCAGGAGCTTTTCAGCTTCCACTAGTGTTTGTGGGTTTGGCTCAGGGACCTTGTGACTGATCATGGGAGCCAAGGGGTGTGTCTTGGGGAAGTGCATTTGGTTTGGGAGCTCCCTGGGGAGAGGTCTCCACGGAGCACTCAGGTGTTCCCCGCACACAGATGGTACTGGGCATGGCTGCTGTGCCGTGGGGACAGCTGCGGGCAAAGCAGCCAACACTCGCCGTCAGTTAAAAGGGACGGACAACCACCATCCACCAGGACGCAGGGGACGCAGAGGGTGTTAGTGAGGATGCTGCATGTGTGCACATGTGCGTGAGTAGGTGTGTGCATAGGTGAGTGCATAGGTGAGTGTGTGCGTGTGCACAGGTGTGAGTACATGTGTGTGCATAAGTGTGAGTGTGTGTGAGGGTGTTCAAATGCAAGGACAGTGGCTCCAGGGAGACCTGAGTGGAGGGCATTGGAGGGGAGGGGACACCATATGCAGGTGGGTCCCGAGGAAGGAGAGTGCCTGGTGGGGGAGGTGGCCTTGTGGGGTGCCTGGTGGGGGAGGTGGCAGGTGGGGTGCCTGGTGGGGGAGGTGGCCTTGTGGGGTGCCTGGTGGGGGAGGTGGCAGGTGGGGTGCCTGGTGGGGAAGGTGGCCATGTGGGGTGCCTGGTGGGGGAGGTGGCCTTGTGGGGTGCCTGGTGGGGGAGGTGGCCTTGTGGGGTGCCTGGTGGGGGAGGTGGCCTTGTGGGGTGCCTGGTGGGGGAGGTGGCCATGTGGGGTGCCTGGTGGGGGAGGTGGCCATGTGGGGTGCCTGGTGGGGGAGGTGGCCATGTGGGGTGCCTGGTGTGGTAGGGGAAGGTGGGCAGGTGGGCTGGGGCCGGGAGCAGGAGGGGTGGGGGGCAGGAGGCGTCCTCTGATGGACTCCAGCCCAGAGGATGGAGAGGTGGCATTTTAACAGCCATGCTCTGGCTGAGCACGGACAGCGGGGTGGGAGGGGAAAGCCAATGAGGGGAGAGATGGGGGCAGGCTGGGGGGCAGCATCCACGTTGCTGGGCCACAGGTGCGCGGTTTGGGAGGAGGAGGGGTCGGGATCTCTCAGTCTGAGCTGCTGGAACTGCAGTTGCTCTGCCCTGGGCCAGAGGTGGGCTGAATGGGGGGATGAGCAGCCTGATCCAGGACCCTTGGGGCTGATGACTTGCATCCTTGGTGGTGACCTGGCACAGGACTGGAACTGGTAGGCCTGGCCTGAAGGTGGGGTCTGGTGGCATTCTGGGCCGAGTGATGACTCAAACTCTTGAGCAATGTTAAACTAATGGAGGAGAATGATGATACTCTCACAGCTCCAAGGACGGGCAAGGTCAAGGTCCACCCGTGGGCTCGAGGCTCGCCCACATGCCCACTGTCACCCTCCAAGAGCAGCCCTGTTGGCAGGCACCCTCAGTGCTGCCTAATGCTGGCCTCTGCTGGGCTGTGGCCCCCTGAGCCCACCTGGGACTGGGCCTGTCCAGGGAGCAGCTGTAGCAGGGCTACTTATAAAGTGTCACTTAAGCGACAAACCAGAGGGGCAGAAAGCCAACTCCCTGGGGTGGAGGTGGAGGGCAGGGGCCTGGAGAGGGGATAAGAAGGGGTGTGGGGCTCCTCTTGGGATCTCGCTAGGGCCCAGTTTGATCTTGGCTAGGAAAGAAAAGTTGAGAGGGGGTGGTCAGGAAGAGCCGCAGACGCTTGGTGTACCAAGGTGACTTCAGTACTACTGGTAGGTTTCCAGGACCTCTCCAGGGTGTCTGCAGGACAACAGGTGGGGAGAGGCCCTGGTGTGTCTGCCCCACCTAAGCAGGCTTGGGTCCTAGAAGTCCCGGGGGTGCAGAGAGCAGATTAGGCTCCTGGGACCCTGCCTCAGGCTCCCTGCTGTGTGTGTGTGTGTGTGTCCCGCCAGCTTCCTGCCTCTGTCCATTGAATCCCTAGGAGGCCTCAGAAACACTACCAGAGCCCAAGCCCTTCTGGTCCCGTCCCAGCCCTGCGAGTGGCGGGGTGGTGTTTGGGTAGGTCCAGGGAGCTCCTGGAGCCCAGTGCCACCCTTCAGGGTTTGCTGGCGGAGGCAAGGAAGCGTCAGGTCTTACACCTCACAGGAGATACATGACAAGATGTGCTTTTGCCTCTTTGGGTGTGAAATGCGGTGGCCAAAGGTTTATAAAAGGCCTGTGTACAGACCAGGTGCCAGGGAACCTGTCTGTGATCCCAGGGACACCGGAGGCTTGGGCAAGAGGATTGCAAGTTTGAGGCCAGACTTTGCAATTTAGTGAGTCCCTAAGTAACTTAGTGAGACCCTGCCTCAAAATAAAAAAAATATAAAGAGCTGGGCATGTGGCTCATTGGTAAAGTGCCCCAGGTTCAACCCCTGGTACAAACAAACCCACACAGGGAGCTTCTGCTTAGCAAACTTCTGGAACAGGGAAGGGAACTAAAGGTGGGGCTGAGAGCTTCGGGAATGGGCCTTCAGATACTTACTGTGTATCCTCTAGTTGTCTTTAAAACCAGGTACGTGAAATGCCTCTGATGACAAATTTTACAAACTATAAGAAGCACTTTTCTCTGGTGCCAACCAGCTGATCTAGACCTGGGGTTGGTACTGACTCCAGGACCTCTTGTGAGTGAGGCTGGGAAGGGCGTGGGCCTGGGGGAGTTGGGAGAGGGCTGAGCAGCTTCCTCTGCTGATTCTAATTTCACTCTTTTGGTACTTTTATCTTAATCAGTCTAGAGAAACAATTAGAGGTCAGATGAGCAGGTTTGGGGCCAGGTGTGGTGGCACATGCCTGTAATTCCAGCTAATAGGGCAGCTGAGGCAGGAGGATCCTGAGTTCAGGACAGCCTGGGTAATTTAGCAAGAACCTGTCTCATAATCAAAAGGGCTGGGGGTGTGGCTCAGTGATAGGGTGTCTGTCTCACATGCTCGAGACCCTGGGTCCAAGCACTTGTACTGCAATAACATAAAAAAAATATATAAGTAGGTTTGGGTATGTCAAAGGGACACAGAACTAACTGAACAAGTTCCAGCCACAGCTGGACAAAACGAGGTAGTGTGATTTATGACCAGAAGCATGAAATCAAGGTGGGTTGATAAATAGAGAAATGGGCCAGGTCCAGGATTCTGTGCAGCTCCTCTGCCCTCCAGTAGGAGGCAGCACCCCTCTCCAGTGTGGCTGCACACAGGTCCTTCCAAAGATGACGCGATATGGAGGGTCACCTGGCTGACTCCAGCAGCCCGGCACTCACGGTCACCAGCTCCCAGGATGCTGTGCGCCGTGCCTGTGCTCTCCTTAGGCTGCAAGGGGACAGTGCTTTGCCTCTGGCCTTCTTACCCAAACCCCCAAGCCCAGTGTATTTTCAGGGAATCGGGCATTCCTGGTCCCAGGACACCCTAAAAAGCACTCAGCCTGTTTCCTCAGAAGAAGGTTTTACTGAAAAACTGTCACAGCCAAGAAGAACCTAAAGAGATGTCTAGCTTCCCAGACAGGACGCTGGGGCAGAGAGAGACGGTACATGGAAACTAAGGAAATCTTCACGAAGCACAGACTTCACATAATACAAAAAAGGGAGATTTCAGTCTCCACTGGGACCTTTCTTTAAAATGCTCACGTGAGAAGCTGGGTAATCCCATCAACTTGGGAGGCTGAAGCAGGAGGATCCTGAGTTCAAAACCGGCCTGGGCAAATCAGTGAGGCCCTAAGTGACTCAGCAAGACCTTGCTTCTAAATAAAATATTAAAAAGGGCTGGAGATGTGGCTCAGTGGTTGATGCCTACCTAGCAAGCTGGAGGCCCTGGGCTTGGTCCCCGGTACTGCAGGAACAAAACACCAGGTCACGGGGACACGGCAGGGGCTGGTCTGCATCATTTTCCATTTGTTCTTTCTTTTTCTTCTTCTTTTTTTTTTTTTTGTATTTTCTGTTTATTCAAAGCTTTTCAAAACAGGATTCAGAAGTGGGTTCCAAGGAGCCCAGTGTGGGAAACCTGAGTTTATCAGTGAACAGCATGTCATGTTGGCAATCCCTGGAACATCGTGAATAATACTTTTTTGGGGGTACTGGGAAGTGAACTCAGGGATGCTCTATGACTGAGCCGCATCCCCAGCCCTATTTTGTATTTTATTTACAGACAGGCTCTCAGTGAGGTGCTTAGTGCCTCGATTTTGCTGAGGCTGGCTTTGAATTCACTATCCTCCTGGGATTGCATGTGTGCGCCACCGTGCCTGCCCCCTTTTACTTTTTATTTTGAGACAGGGTCTTGCTAACTTGCCTGGGCTGGCATCCTCCTGCCTCAGCCTCCTGAGGCAATGAGAGTGCAGGTGTGTGCCACTGTGCCCAGCATAACTGATGTACTTTTCAACCGAGTTTTCTTAGTAAGATTAAAACAACAACAACAACAACAACAACAAATTCCCTCTGGGTTCATCCCCTAGTACTGTATAAACCAACTAACAAGTAGAAAAAGAAATAGGGCAGTGGTAATAATTCAGAATCAGTGAGCTTGCCTAGCATGCCCAAGGCCCTGGGTTCCATCCCTGAAAGTGCATAAACAAAAATCAAAACAAACAATCAAAAATTAAATAAAGCAATATGCCAGGCGCAGTGGTGCCCACTTGTAATCCATATACTCAGGAGGCTGAGGCAGGGGGCTCTCAAGTTGGAGACTTGAGACCCAGTCTTAGTCTCAAAAATTAGAAAGTTAGAGTTGGGGCCGTGGCTCAGTGGAGAGCATTTGCCTAGCATGTGTGAGGCACTGGGTTCGATTCTCAGCACGACATAAAAATAAAGGTCCTTTGACAATTAAAAATATTTTAAAAAATTAGAAAGTTAAAAAAAAAAAAAAGGGTTGGGAGTGTAGCTCAGAGCACTTGCCTAGCATGCCTGAGGCAGGCGCCGGGCCCCCTCCCCAACACCAAAAGTGATTAAATAAATGGATAAATAAAGCAGGGGGTCCCATTTGAACTGCAGGTGCATATGGCCTCCAAGTCCCCGCCCAGCGCTAGGGTTCCAGGACATCACGTGTGGATGAATTCCTGTGTCCCCAAGGGCTTTGTTTTGGCCAAGGAGGAAGCCTGATGGCCTCGGCAGCGTCCACCCCACACGCCTGGCCGGTTGCCGTGGCTGGAAGTTCCCTGGGTGGCCTTGCTGAGGCTGGCCTTGGCCACAGTGCTGGTGGCCCCTGGGGTGCACTGTGCAGTCCTACTGGCAGCTGCCAGTCAGAAGAGAGAAGCCCCAGAGTGTGCCCCCTGCCCTTCTGCAGCCGCCCCTGCCCTGGACCCTCTGACCTGTGCTCTGTCCCTGTGCCCTTGGTGTTCTTCAGTTAGTGGCAAGTCCACGCCATGGCCAGCCTGAGGCGCGGCAGGCCCAACTGCATCAGGGCAGCGTTCAGCACCACTGGCACCGGGCCCAGCTTCCGGAAGAGGCAGAGGAATGCACGCCGTCGCCTCCAGGTGCCCCTGCCTGCTGCCCTTCGACTCGGTGGGTGGGAGGGTGGGGAGGGAGGGACCCCTGGGAAATGCCCCTGTGGCTCTTGCTCAATCTGCAAAGATGGCCTTTTGTAAACACTGGGGTGGCCCGTGCCAGCTCCTTGAGAGTCTTTCTTCAGACCTCGGCCATCCTGGGCCCCCAGGGAAATGCCCCTGTGGCTCCCCAGAGCCCGAGCAAGGCCTGGCCTCAGAGCCTCGGGGTCTGGGGGGTGGGGGAGAGGGGAAGGGGCTCCGGACCTTCCTCCACCTCTGGCTTTGGGTCCAGAGCCGGTGCCAGGTGCGTCTTGTCTGTCCCCTCCCTGTGGCTGGAGCACAGTGAGCACATTGGCCACCGAGGGCTCGGGCTGACCCCTGGTCCTGCTCCTCCCTCCTGTTAGCAGAGGCTTGGCCTGCATCTCAGGCCCCCAGACCCAACCTGCACACCGCCCTGTGCTCGTCCTTTCCCGCCTCGCCAGAGTCGAGGGCCAGGCAGGGCGGACCCTGCCACGTGGGCAGCGGCCCCCGAGTTCTCTGGCCCTGGGTGGCCGCCCTGGAGGAAGCGAACATTCCAGCCCTTTCCCGGCAGGTCAACCACAACAGGAATCACATGGACTTGGCTGAAGTTCTCTGGAGAGAGGTATGTCACCAAGGCCCGCCCATGGAGGGAACACAGGGGGCCCTCCCCAGAGCCCTGCCCCAGCCAAGGCGAGCCTTGGGACCAGACCCCTTGGGGTGGGTTGTGGTGGGCCTGCACTGTGATGTCCCCTGAGAGCAGTGAAGCAGTGATCAAGGAGAATTCTGCTTTGTTTTGTCTGACATGGGGTCTCCCTGGGCTGCCCAGGCTGGCCTCCCCCTCCGGGCCTCAAGTGAGCCCTCTGCCTCTGTCTCCGGAGGGCCTGGGACTGCCGGTGCATCCCACCCCCCATATCCAGTCAGTCAGGTTTTTTTTTTTTTTTTCCCTATTTGCCTCAGAATAGATCCCAGGGCCTCACACACGCTAGGCAAGCACTCTACCACGGAGCTATCCCCCGCCCACTGTTATGATATTTTAGAAAAAAAATGTGCTTTAAAGTCCAAATGGATTATTTTCAGTCTTCCGAATTTCTTTTGTTGCAGTACTGGGGATTGAAGTTAGGGGCGCTCTACCACGGAGCCATATCTGCAGCCCTTTTTTATTCTTTATTTGAGACAGGGTCTTGCTAAATTGCTGAGGCTGGCCTTGAGCTTATGATCCTCTTGCCTCAGCCTCCTGAGTAGCAGGGATCACAGGTGTGTGCCACTGTACCTGATTAACGAATAGTCAATATTAAAATTAATCCCAGTCCAAATTAAGATCAGTCTCAGTAATTGACACAGCTCTGGGTAACCCTGGTCCAGGGTGGCGTGAGTCAACAGGGAAGGCAAAAGATCATTTTAGCCAAAAACCAGGGCGTGAATGAATGCTCCTCTTGGTCTGTAAGTGCTGTCTACTGGCCACTGGGGCCTTGTGGCCTCTTGAGTACCGACTGCTATGTGGCTTGTGGACTAGAGCAATTCTGATTTGTTTCAGAATCTGAAATCACAATTGTTTACAGATGATTTTGTCTATTATCACGTTTACCTTTTATTTTTTGGAATAAATATCAGTGTCACCTGTCTGAAGAGGAAATGAAGTGCTGGGGTGTGGCTCAGTAGTAGAGCACAGGCTTAGCATGTGTCAGGCCCTGGGTTCCATCCACAGAACCGGAAAAATACAATAAAAAGAGGAAACAAGCTCTCTGGGAGGTTTTCAGTGCCCACGGGATGTGCCCGGTGGCGGGCCCCCGCCTGGACTCAGCTCTGCCTAGCCCCGGGGGCCTTTCTGGTGTGCGTGCTTGCATGTGTGCGTGCGCGCGTGTGTGCACACAGGTGCCAGCGTGTGGGTTATGTACTAAGCCGTGGTGTGGTGGAGGAGGGAATCGTGGGTCACCTGACGGTGGCCTGGAGGCTGTTTCCACAGGAGAGGGGACAGCGCCTGAGAGCTGCTTGCTGGCTGCAAGCTCAGGGCCTGACTCTGAGAGGCCACCTGTCAGTCTTGGGGACTTGTCATTCTCTGAATGAGATGACTTCCAGAGCCACTCAGTGAGGATCAGGAAGCAGAAGGTGAAAGGAGGGGACGGTAGCCAGGAATCTGATGGCCTCCCCCACCCCCCGTCTATCCTTCACCAGAAAAGGAGGCCTTGCTCTCTGGAAGAGGCATCAGGAGGGAGGGGGGACTCAGACCCACTGATGGTCTGTAGGGCTGCTCCTGGGCCAAGGCTGCCAGTCCTGTGCCTGGCCCTGGGTCACTGGGTCGAGAGTGACCAGCAAGGAGGCTCAGGCTGAGTTCTATGGAATATTGATCTATTTTTGTTGTTGTCGTTTTTGAGACAGCGTCTCACTTTGTTCCCCAGGCTGGCCTTGAACTCCTGGACTCAGGCCATTCTATCTCAGCCTCAGGGTAGCCGGGACTATACGCATGAGCTTCCATGGCTGGCTATTTGATCGAATTTATTTTTTAAAATCCACTTACAAAATAAAAAATTGGGGATGTAGCTCAGTGCTGGAACATCCCTGGGTTCAGTCCCCAGTAGTGGAAAAAATAAAAATCCACTCTAAGGCAGAGCATTTAAATTTGCCGACACCTCTGGTGGACGAAATAATTTGTGCATCTGTCTCTGTTAGCCATTTGCTGACAGGCTCAGCTTGGCTTTTGTCCTCAGTTTTTAGATTCTTACGATGGTGATTCAGAAGCCTGCCCTGGTCAGTTTGGCTCCTTCTCTGGCTGTTCCCCGGGTGAGGGGAGCAATGTGCCTCTGTACACACTGAAGCCCAGGAGTCCCGAGGACGCGGGTGTCAACAACGCTCTCCCATCCAAGGCCCCACACTTCTCGGTGAAGGCTGCCTGCTGGGCCCCCATGTCCCTGGAAGCCAACGACGTGGACATGCAACCTGAGAGTGAAGTCAGGCTGCCCCCGGAGCCCAGAGGCCCCCAGGAGGCCGGAAGGCAGGCGGAGAGGCCCTACACAGCCCAGGAGGACTCCAGAGCCACCAGGGCACCCAACCCAGCCAGTCCTGTGGAGCTCCTGGAGCTGGGCAGACACCTGCCCAGCAAGGCCAAGGGGACACGGATGCTACCCAGACTCGGAGGCGAGAGAGACAAAGGGCCCAAACTCTCGCTTTCCAAGAGAAAACTGGAACTTTTACTTGCAGAGCCTGAAAAAAATAAGAGAAAGAAGCAGTTCATGGCCTGATCCTAGGTGAGCAGATTTAGCTCAGGAAGGGGTCTGGAGGCCACATGAGGAGCCAGGTCATGGTCGGTCAAGAGGAACGTTGATAAGCACGAAGCTTTTCAAAGGAGACATGGGGGGCTGGGCTGGGGCTCAGTGGCAGAGCACTGGCCTGTGAGGCCCTGGGTTCGATCCTCAGCACCACATAAAATAAATAAATAAAAGAAAGGGTCATGTCCATCAGCAACTGGAAGAAAAAAAAAAAAAAAGACATGGTGTCACATGGTCCCCTTTTTAGATCTTGAATAAGAAACTTGTCCTCATCACCCAGCTTGAAAACGGGTCTGCCTTTCAGGGAGGGCCTCATGTGGCCTTTATTAACCCCTCCCTTCCCCAAACCCAGAGAATCAATTTTACTAGTGTGTGTGTGTGTGTGTGTGTGTGAGTGTGTGTGTGAGTGTGCGAGTGTGCTGGGGATGGAATCCAGGGCCAGACAAGTGCTCCTGCCCAGTTTACTTTCACTAAACCTTTGTGTGTTTTTTATTTTGGTAACAGGGATTTTTTTTTTAATATTTATTTTCTAGTTTTTGGTGGATACACCATCTTTATTTTTTAATTTTTATGTGGTGCCGAGGATAGAACCCGCGCATGCCAGGTGAGCGCGCTACTGCTTGAGCCACATCCCCAGCCCCTGGTACCAGGGATTGAACTCAGGGGCATTCAACCACTGAGCCCCATCACCAGCCCTGTTTGTATTTATTTAGAGACAGGGTCTCACTGAGTTGCTTAGCGCCTTGCCATTGCTGAGGCTGGCCTTGAACTCGTGATCCTCCTGCCTCAGCCTCCACAGCTGCAGGCTGTGCCACCGTCCAGGCACAGGTTTCTGAGCAGGTGGTCTGGGCCCAGCCTGTTGGAATGGTCAAGGCGTGGAGTCCCGGAGGGGAGGTGGTTTGCTCACTGAACTTAATCTACTTGCAGACAAAAGCCGAGAGGTTCTGGTGCTGGTGGTCCTGGTCTAGTCCTCTCCAAGTCTGGCTCTCTCCACACAGCAGTAGGACCACGCTGTTCCCAAGTGCCAATAAAGAGATGTTGCCACAAGGAACTGCTCCTTCTTCATGGTGGGGAAGAGGCCCTGCCTCGGGGTGCAGAGAGGGACTGTTGGATATCCATCAGATGCTCAGGTGGCAGAGGGTGGGGTGGTTAACATCCCGCTTCTGGCTCTGCCAGGCAGGGCCTGGCTAGTGGGGCTATCTCTGTCCAGCCAGACCCTCCTGTTGTGGAGGTGAGTGAGCCCAGAGGTGAGTTCCCGCTGGGGCCTGGGGGAGCCTGCTGCTCCAGGGGTGCCCCCAGAGGAGGCTACTATGAGGCGGCCCTGCACCGGGTGATGGGTATCCTTTGTGCAGTTTGGGAAAAGCCTCAGGTGCTCCTTGTGGGGTCTGCATGGAAGCCCTGGACCTCGGGGATAGCTGTCCAGGCCTGGACTGTCTCTTCCCCGGGGCACCACTGGTGGCATCTGGCAGCCAGGCTGCATCTGCTTGTTGACCCGTGGGCTGGAGCTGCTGGTTGACATTTCTGGCTTCTACTGGGACCGAGCACCACTTGCACACTTGGGCCCTGGACGGCCCGTCACCCTCAGTGCGCTCAACAGACCCCCAGATGCCAGGACCTGTTTCCACAGCCGGCCGCCTGTCACCCACCAATGTGGATGGGAGAAGCCATCTGAGCCCTGAGCCACTGTGTTCCCATCTGGGATGGTGGTGTGGGCGAATGTGCTAAGGGGAGGGGACCCACACCCTTGTCCCCAGGAGGCTGCGGGTGAGTGCCAAGCGCTCCTCCCCAAGCCTCAGGCTGAAGCCGACAGAGGAGGCAGGAGCCGTTCATGCTTAGTGTTTTATTTCATAAAACAAGCCTGGCCGTGGCCTCCGGAGCTCCTGCTGCCAGCATTCCGGTTCCCACTGCCCCCGCCGGCCAGCTTCCTTTCCGTCTCTGTCACCATTTTCTTTTCACAAGTCCACACCTTCCGAGCACTTTCAGGGTCAATGAGTGTTAGACATAAAGGGCAGCTACAAAGTCTAGCTTCACTCCGTGCACAGGACCGCGACGCCACGCTCGTAGAAGCTCCGAGGGTCCTCCTTGGTGGCAATCTCGAAGTCCACAGTGAAGATAAGGTCTGCGCGGGTGAAGTTCAGGTAGACAGGCAGGGTCACCTGCAGGAAAAGAGGAGGACGTGTCCAGGCAGGCCTGGCTCCAGTGCAGGGCAGCCTTGCCTGCTCACTGGGTGTCTTGCAGTGCCCGACCACAGCCAGGGAGGGCGGCCACTCACCACATTGGCCTTTTTCTCAGGGCTGGTTTGCTTGACCCAGCGCAGCTGTGTCAGGGGCAGGACGGTGGAGATGGCATTGGAGAGCGACAGCTTGTTGTTGCTGCACGTGGCCCCCTGCAGCTTCAGACCTGCCAGGTGAGGTGAAGCACCCCTGGAGTGGAGCCCCGGCCACAGGACTCTCGCCCATCACCTTCAACACACACCGTGGGAGCCATGGCCGGGGCCACCGTGGACACATGCCAGTGAGTAAGCGCCACGCAGGGGCTGGGCCTGAGCTCCACACAACTCCAGCTCACCTGTGACCCCGAAGCTGCAGGCATCGAGGGTGGCACTCTGTGAGGTGGTGACGTTGACCTCCAGGCAGAGCTCCTCCAGGGACCAGCTGTTGGCCTGAGCCACATACTGCCTGGTGGCGGTGATGTAGGCCTCGGGCACAAACAGGCCGCCCAGACACACGTGGATGTTCTGTGGAAAAAGCCACCGGGAAGGGGCTCAGGTGAGCGGGGGCTTGTGCCTGTCCCCAGAGCTGCCCGAGGCTCCCTGTGGGAGGGGCTGCTCCTCCCCGTGGACTTCCAGAGTGTGGCCCCCCACCTTTAGCTCCTTGGCACCCCCGGAGGCAGCTGCCAGGGAAATGTTCTGCAGCTGTTTGATCCGCTCGCTGAAGTCCGACACCCACTGGATGACGGTCATCCCAGCAGGCACCGTGTAGTGGGACCAGCTCCGGGGCAGAATCCCTGCAGCACAGGGAGACCTGGGCTCAGCACCCACGGGGCCCAGCTGTGAGGGCTCGAGACTCCCACCGAGATCCAGGGTGCTCGCCCCCTCCTCTGCACCCAGCCTACACTCAGTCTTCAGTGCAGCTTCCAGGCCAGGTCAGCTGGGGGTGAGCGTGTGTAGAGGGCCACCATCAGAGCCAACCACACCACAGCTAAACACCCGCGCAGGGGCTCAGTGCTCTGGGCACCACAGGCTCTCAGGACAAGCGCGAGAACCCTGGGGCCTCCAAACCCACACCCTCCCAGGGCACCATGCCCAGTAGGCTCCCACGGCCAGGCCTGACCAGGGGCCTGTGGCCTGTGTGGACAGAGTCCCCAGATAGCGGGCCTGGATGGCAGCCCCTGGTGAAGGTCTGGTCACTGTGGCAGCCGCATCTCAGCACCTTTCACGAGCTCGTTGATGAGCGTGCGCAGGTAGTTGGTCTGCTTCTTCTTTCCTTCGCACACCTGGACGACATCAGCCAGGTCCTGGCGCACGTCTTGGAGTAATTTGGCTCCCATCTTTACTTCTCTCTCAAAGAACCTGAACAAAGGATCCTAAACTCATCCAAAGAGGAGAGAAGGCCAGAGAGAAGAGAATTAGGCGAGGTCCCTTCTTCAGCAGGAACGGGAGAGGGGTGACCTCTGGGGAGCCTTGGACTCCCAGCCCACCCAGAACTGCTGGCTGCCTTAGTTGGAGACCTGGGGTGGCCTGGCCAGCTGACTGCCCCCAGGAGGACTAAGGGTCACTCTCCTCTCTCATGGAGCCCAAAGGCTGCCAGGCACCGAGGGCGAGCCTGTCTGAGGCTGGACTTGCCAGGACCCTGAGCCCGCAGTGCCGGCTACCTTGATGTTCTCCACGGTGCGCTTGAGGTGGCTGAGCGTCTGGGGGATGAGGTGCAGCCAGTTGGAGGCCGTGGTGTGCAGCGTCCTCATCCAGGCGGGGCGCCCGTCGGAAGTGGAGTCCGTCCTCGTTTTCTTCTCGGTCTCTGCGTACGCCAGATCATCCTCGTCCTCCAGCATCTGCATCTTCAGCATCTTACTGATCATGTCCACGCCTGGGCACGGTGCCAGGGGCAGGCAGAGGGAGGGAAGCACAAAGGGGAGGACAGACTTGAGCTTCAAGGCCACGGTGGGGTCAGCTGGAGAAACTGCGGCCTCCAAGGCCCTGCCATGCCTGCCTTCATTTCCTTGGTGCAGGGGATGGCACCTGGGGCTTTGCAGTGCTAAGCACCTGCTCTACCACCCAGCTGGTTCCTGATCGTAGAGCACAGGAAATGGCTTGGCCAGAAAGGTTAGACGACATATGCAAAACGACTGCCACCTGGTGATGTTCATGGCTGGCAAACCTGAACCAGTGGGGGGCATGGTGCACACACCCATAACCTCAGCAACTTGGAGGCTGAGGCAGGAGGCTCAAACTTCAAATGAGTTTAAAGCCAGTCTCCACAACTTAGCAAGTCCCTGTCTCCCAGTGAAGAAGGGCTGGGAGGCAGCTCAGTGGTGAAGACCTGCGATTCGATCCTCAGTGCCAAAAACCCAAAATGGAACCACCCAGTTGGGTGCATAGACTGAAGAGAAGCTCTTCTAGACCCAAGGGCTCTGGTGCCCACTCGGACACGGGAAGGGTGACTCTGTGCTCCACGAGCCCCTCAGCTCTGTGAACGCAGAACTGGCCACCACAGGGCCTTGTGGTGCCCTTCGCCTGCGGCTTCCACACTGCCATCCACTCTAGGGGATTCCTGAACTGCACGGTGCCACCCACCATGACCAGATTTTCCTGGAATGCCAATCCCAGCTGACTGAAGGCCCCTCAGTGTGGGGCTCTGGGTGGTGGCTGCCCTGTCCCACTGCCCATCCACTGACAGCTGAGGGCCAGTGCCTGAGCTGCTGGTCCAGGCCAGCCTCTGCTACGTTCTCCCATGGGACCAGGTGTGGTGATGGGCAAGAGGCTCCCGACAGCGTCGCTGGGTCATGGGGTTCAGACAACAGTCCTTGCATCATCGGTGGGAGGGTTCAGGGCAAGTGGCCCAGCACTGAACAAAGTCAGAGCCCCACCCACCTCACCTACCGGATCCCTGTGGTGGCCAGGCCGCAGACCTTCCTTGTTTCCTAGCTAAACCCACACGGCCACAGCTAAGCATCCTGCTTCTTGGAGAGAACAGGTGGCGTGGCTCTGAGGCCTGAGGCCGGTGTGCCTGCCCTTCCCTCTGGGCAGTGGCTCCTCCTCACGGAAGCACCTGCAGGCACCCACCTGACCCAGGCGAAGATGAGCCATGGTACAGAAGCACAGCCTGCAAGAGTCCAACCTGCCTGCATCGACTCAGGTGAGCTGCCTGGGCCTTTCTCTCCTGAAGACGACCACTCCTCAGACGGTGTCTTAACTGCCTTCTGGCTCAAAGCACTTCTGAACGTTTTGGAAAATAAACTTTGTAAATAAAAATAATAACTGCTGAAAAAAAGTGACCGATGGTTTTATGGTGTCACTTCAGGGCTGGGGTGTGGCTCCGTGGTAGAACAACTGCCCAGCATGCACCTGGCCCTGGGCGCCATCCCCAGCACCAAGAAAATAAGTAAGTAAGTAAGTAAATAAGTCACTAATATCAGGTACTATTCAACCCTTGAAGAAGAAAACACATTTCCAAGGCAGGCAGTTCCCACGCGCTGAGCCAGCACCCCTGACCAGGGGCTGTAGCAAGAGGCCACGCAGGCCCAGCCCCACCCGGAACACAGTGGCGGCAGCAGCGGGGCTGGGGCAGTGCAGGTCACCCACCCTGGGTGGTGAGGAGGACCCTCTCCGCGTTGTTGGGCAGGCCCAGCCAGGACGGCGTCTGGGTGTCGGGGAGCAGCTCCACCCACTGCACAAACTCCTCACGCCTGGAAAACCGGCACATTTGGGGACAGCATTAGAGGCCATGGTGGGCAGCGCCTCCCACCCAGGACCGCACTCCCCAGGGAAGGCAGGGGCGCACCTGATGCCGTCGGGCATCTGAATGTCCTTGTGCCCATCGACCTTGCACGCCAGCTTGAACTCGCTGTCAAAGCTCCTGGTGGTGAATAGCCGCTCCAGGAAGGTGTTGAGCAGACGCTGATCGAACTCGTTGTCCACCCGCCCGCCGTAGATGGACTGCGCCATTAAGGTCTTCAGGGCGGACCACGGGATTTTATCGGGCGAGATGTTCTGCCTGCCCTGAGGTGAGAAGTGGTCAGGTCACACTTGGGCCAAGGAGAACCCACTTCAGCCAGCAGGTGCCACTGTCGGCTGTGCTCTGCTGCTGACAAGCTCAGCCTGTCCCTCGGACACTAGTCCCTCCGCTGCCCTAATGACCTGTGGCACCTGAGCGCCTCCCAGGTGGCACCGCCCACTTGCCTTGGCCGTGTCATCCAGCCACGTGTCCACTGTGTCGCAGGCTGACCGCAGGTCAGACTCTCCAAACTCGTACTTCTTTGACCAGCCCAGGGGTGCGTAGCGCAGGCGCTCCTGGATGACGGCGTGGAACCAGGCCAGCAGGAAGTACAGGCGGGCACGCTCGTTGGGAGACTAGGAAGAAGTGACAAGGACAGGCATCATCAAAATCACACGGAAACAGTGCAGACGCCACATCAGAACCAAAGCCCTGCCTGCCAGGAGCCTTCCACACTGATACCTGGGCACCCTCTAAGTGACATGGGGATTGCTGGTTGAAGATGCCATCCAATGACACTTGAAAAGAATGTATTCGGACAACAGAAAACAATATGGAGACATTTCCTGAAAACATGGATCACAGCACAAAATAAAAAAGCACTAAATACAGAAAAAATTAGCCCTAGTTTTTTTTTTTTTTTTTTTAAATGGTACTGGGTTTTGAACCCAGGGATACTCTACCACTGAGCTACATCCTCGTTCCTTTATTGTAATTTGAGACAAGGGTCCCATGAGGTGGCACAGGCTGGCCTCCAACTTGTGATCCTCTTGCCTCAGCTTGATGCAAGATTCTTGCATAATCCCCTTCCTCTTGTCCAAGCCCTCAAGTCTGCATTTGGTGCTGGGAGAATTCTGTGTGGCCCCAGGGCACCCATGCTGGATCCTGGATCACCGTGGGCCAGTCTGCTCCTTCAGGAATGACTGCCATGCCCCAGGCCCACGGTGCACATGGAGATTCACCTTGTCACCTGTGCACAGGAAGGAAGTGCTGCCCACCGTTAACCAGTAAACACATCATGCAGTTTACCACGAGGCACAGCTGGGATGAGAGGCCCGCTTCTGAGTTCAGAGAAGGGACCTCGTGTCTCTGCGAGCACAGGGAGACGGCGTCAGGAGGACCTGCTCTTTACCTTGCATATCCGTGAGACAGGGATGCTGCTAAACGTCCGTAGCATGTTGGCCTTCACCCCCGGCGGTGGCTCAAACACAAAGATGCGACCCGCACGGAGCAGATTCACAGGCACCTGGGGAGGACACAGTGCCTGTGACCACGCTGCTGGATGTGCAAGCAGTCAGCACAGGAGACCAGGCAGTGTACCAGCACCGAGTCCCTGTCTTCACTCACCTTAGGGTTGATCTCCATGGTGAGGAAAAGGCGGAAGCAGGCATGTGGCTGCAGGGAGTGCAGCTTCTTCTCCAGCTGCATCAGCCACCCTGGGGCCAGGTGCACGTTCTTCAGCATCACCCACCTGCACACAGGAGAGCCACCGCCACATGTGGGTCCCTGCCAGAATTCTTGGGGATGTGGGTTTTTTAATCAAATCCAAGAAGGCCTACCTGCCCGACTTCACAGCGGTGTTTATCGCCTTATCTGCTTGGTTAAAACCTTCCGCTGAGCCTGGCATGAGGAAGGTTAGTGTCAGCAACAGCAACCTGGTGCTCCAAGGCCACCATGGCCCCGTGAGACCACCGAGAGCCCTTACCAATCGCAATGGAAGTGATCTGCGTGTTCTGCTCGGCCGCGAGGTCCTCCACGTGCCCGCTGGCGTCATACCCAGGCACAGAGCACATCAGGACAGGCGTGTTTGGCTTCACCTGCAGATGAAGAAGGCAGAAGTGAGAGAAGAAGATATCATGTGCCTGTCAAGGGGTGTCCCAGGGTGTGGCCGAGATGCAGTCTCTGGGCTGAGGAGAGGGTAGCAGGGAGCCGGGCAGGTTAGGGTCCTGAGCAGTGCCTGGTGTTGGAGAAGACTGCAGCCAGGAGGCAGAGCAAAGCTGGGGAGTCGGGGGTGGGCAGCTGCTGGTGGGAAGTCAGGGGCACGGGGCTAGGGCATTACCTCTGTGCCCACAATGTGGGTCAGGTCGAGTGGCTGCTCCATGATGGACATGAAGGACTCCCCCAGGTTCGTGGACACAAACACATGGGCCATGGCTAGCAAGCGATCAGGCCGGAAAGCCTGGATCAAGAGCAGGCGGTGGACAGCCTGCCCAATGGGAGCTGAAATGAAGCGTGCACCTGGCTGAAGGACACGATTGTGCCGGCCACCTGGTCCACCCAGAGCACCCGCTGCCCCAGCACAGGGTACTCCAGATACGGTCAAACCCCACCCCAAACCTCTTGTTCTAGCCTAGAGGACTTCCCCACCTCCTGCTGCTTCTCCAGCCCTGAACACCCTGCGACAGGACACACCTTGGTGCCATTTGTTGATTATTTACTTACTTGTAAAATGTGTGATCACAGGAGGGTCCCTCAGTTTTAACACTGAACCACTCACCTTGGGAACCAGTGGCTTGTTATTTTTTGGGAATGTCACTTCAAGTGGAAAACCCCTCACTTAAATTCAGGCCCAGAAAGGAGACCCCAGGGGCTGGGACACCACTCACTTGCAGGAGTCTCCTCACTCCAGAGGTAGGGTACTGTCTGTTCTGGAGAGCTGCTGTCCAGCCAGATGCCAAACTGCTGTGGAGACAACACAGAAAGCACTGTGGGACAGAACTGGCACTTTGTGTGGTACTGGGGAACGAAACCCAGGGCCTTGCCCTCCCAGAGCTGACCTCACGGCAGAGGCTGAGTGGGCGCACAGGATCGCACAACCCAGCACTTGAGGTTATGCAGCATGCCACCTTTATATTTTAAAATATTTTTAGTTGTAGATGGACACAACACCTTTATTTATTTTTCATGTGGTGTTGAAAATCGAGCCCAGTGTCTCACATGTGTGAGGCAAGCACCTTGCCACTGAGCCCCAGTCGAAGCCCCAGCATGTGATCGTTACTGCCAATTCCTGCGATGAGGCTGAGCGCCCCAGTGGTCCATCCCGAGGAGTCCCCTACCTCATCTGCCTGAATCTTGGAGATCAGGTCTCTGAATGCAGGAAGACAGCTCAACCTCATGACCGCCTCTGCCTGCTCCACAGTCAACCCCTGGATCTTGGGGGTGGATCCTGCACTCAGAACCATCTCTTTCCCTCTCAAGAAGTGCTGGAACTCTGCATCATAGGTGGGCTCCCTGAGGAGGGTGGACAGGCAGACAGACCTTACGTTTGCTTCTGTTGGCTTAAATCAATGTACCCTCATGTGAAATGCCAGCACCCACAGAGGGCAAGCCCCCAGAGTGAGAGCAGGCCGTGGCCTTACCCCACGGTGCCCTTCAGTTTGATTCTGGCCAGCAGCATGGCGAAGGTGATGTGATCCTGATGCAGCATGCCTCTTGCCACCCGGTTAAACGCCACCTGAGGAAACATGGGCATGCATGTTCCTCAAGTGTTTTTTTTTTCTTTATATATATTTTAGCTGTTAATAGACCTTCATTTTATTTATTTATATGTGATGCTGAGAATCGGACCCAGGGCCTCACACATGCCAGTGCCCTGCACTGAGACCCAGCCCAGGGTCCCACACATGCTGGACAGAGCTCCTCCACTGAGCTACCCGACACCCCTGCCCCGACAGCGGGTCGCCCACCTGGAAGAGGTCCTTGGTTATGATGGAGAGGCGCTGGGTGTGGTCGGTGATGCCCTTCAGGTTCGGGTTCTCATACAGGACGTTGTGGTAGATGTCCAGGAAGAACTGCAGGGAGTACTGGTACAGGAAGTGGATCTGAAAGGAGGCACAACGTCAGGCCACCCAACCGGCACCACACAGAGGCAGCGGGCCCCGGCTGGGTGACCCAGGGTGTCAGGTCACCTGCTTCAGGGACTCCATGGTGAAGTAGATGCTGCTGCAGGCGGTGGAGAGCGGCAGGTACTGCTGGGACACCGTTTCCACCTCCTGCATGACGATGTCCGTCTCCTCCACTTTCCTGGTGACCTCGGCAGCCTCCCTCTTGAGGTTCTCCAGAGTTGTTATGATTGTGTCATCATCCAAAATGCGCCCCTTCACCTCATTCAGAGCTTGTAGCAGAGACTTTTCCAGCTGACGTAACCGTAGCTGAAATTCTCCTGCAGTAACACAAATACACTTTGCTGTAATACATTTGTTCAAAAGGAAAGAGCGCCCTCCCTAGTGTGCAAACTCAACCACCGGGTCCACCCAGTCCCTCGGGTCAGTCTCCTTGCCTGCACCACCCCTTGCAGGTGGGCAACAGGCCCATACCTTGAAGCTTCAGGAGGTCAGAACGTTTCTCGTCCACATCAGGTCTTTCTGCTTTGAGGACCTCATTGAGACACTGGCTTTGCAAACTGCTTCGGGTGACTGTGAAGTTCACAAAAGTGACCCGCGAACAGAGATCCGGTGGGAACTCAACCTGCCGAAGTGAGGAGCAAAACAGTCTTTACCCTGCCGCCAGACCACATGGCCAGCGGTCCCCTGTGAACCACCTCACTGCTTACCGTTGGGTCCCGGGTGGACAGGAAGATGACGAATGATGGTGACAGGTCTATGTCCTGATCACCCAGGGTAATCAGCACTCGCCCCCCGGTTCGCCGGACTTCGCGGTTCAGGACTGGATTTAACACTGGGTCGTAGCTTTCCACGTCCTGGACGGCACAGGAGGAAAGCCAAGCTCACCTTCAGGTGACTGTGTGCACTGTGACTTCCCACCTAGAAGCCACCAGCCACTTAGACCTGCACGGCCTCATAGATTGCCCTGGTCTACATGTGGCTGCTTAGAACTCAGCTCTTAGTCACATTGGCCACAGAGGTGCTCAGTAGCCACTTGTGGCTCGTGGCTCCTGGGCTGGACACCTCAGACTGTGAGACATGTCACCACACAGTATGCTCTGGTGGACAGTGCTGACCTCGACCCTCTAAATGGAATTCTAAATGGAAACAGTGCTTTTGTTTGATATGTGTGTGCATGTGTGTGTACACACATACAAATAATATATTTAAACATATGTGTATATCCAATAAATTTCTTTTTTTAGTGATACTGGAGATTCAAACTCTCTCCTGGTTCTGATAGCAAACCAATTCTAATGTTGCCAGCATATGCACATTTACATCAACTGTATTTGAAGAAAAGCAAACACAGCCCTAAAAGGAATTCACTCTCAGAAGCAGGTCTCAAGAATGCAGACATAAACACCAACCTGGACCAGAAGAGGGTTGCCAAATCTCAGCGCACTCTCCAGATTCTTTCTGAAGGCATCATCCAAGAAACTGGTACGTGTTATTTTACGATCCTTATACTCATTCATAATGAATTCTGTGGCTTGTCCGGAGGGGTCAATGATCAGTGGATACCTGAGGATGAGGCCACAGAAGACAGGTTATGAAGTCCAGCAGGGAAAGCAGGGTCCCTGACAAGACAGGAAGTAAGAAAGGCCATCACCACCACTCAGGGTGACTGCTGGACATTTCCAGATTCACCAGGGAAGACTTGAATGCTTCATGTGCGATGGAGTCACCCCTAGGGCACGGTGGCCTCGCCTATGATCCCAGCAACTAGAGGGGCTGAGGCAGGGGGACCCTAAGTTCTAGGTTAGCCTTAGCAACTCAGTGAGGCCCCATCTCAAAATAAGAAGTAAACAGGGCTGGGAGAACAGCTCAGTGGTAGAGCACCCCTGGGTCCATCCCCAGGGCTACGGTAGGAGGTGGGGACCCATAGCTGGAGTCATCTGCTGTAGAACTGTGACAAGCAGGTCGCACTCAGAGCACCCTGTGCGTCTCCCAAGGCCAAGCAGCCCACGTCTGCATTTGCTGCCCTCCCAGCCAACAGCAGAGGCAGGTATTAATGACAACGCCACAGCATCACTGGAGGGTCCTGCGGGGGGCTGGGGATAGACAGGCTGCAAGCCTGGCAAGCGCTCTGCCTTCGCCACACCAAGCCCCAGCGGCACAGGAGGGGCCAGCATCCAGGGCTGGGGAGTGGCCCTGGAGTCAGGTGCTGGCTAGCACGTGTGAAACCTGTACCACAGAGGAAAGAGCTGGCTTCTTAGTGTTTGCATGGGCAGCACCCTGTCAAGTGAGATGCCATGCCATCACTCACAACCAGACTGTAAGACAAGTACTGTCCCCAACTCCACCTCATTAGGAGGAAACAAAGGCACAGAGGGGCTGGAATCAAGGGTCAGCTGGCCAGAGACCCCAACAGACCACCCACCAGGTGGTAATGATTCCTGGCTTGTGCAGAATTTGGACGCTGTTGAAGATCCTTCCAACCTCTGGTCACCAGATCCCCTCCCCAGGTGCCTGTTTTAGCAGGTGCCACTCCAACTACACAGGCAGGCTCAGGTGTCCAGTCACCTGTTGAGTGTCCTGGGAGCCTCGAGCTCCCTCCAGTCTTTTGGCTGGCACCTGTGTCCTACAGGCTTTGCATTTTTGTTTGTGCCAGGCAACTGCTGAGGACACCCAGGGGCAGGACTCCAGGTCAAAGGCTGGGGGGTTTCTCATGTAGACAAAGGCAGCCCTGCACACAGACTGTACGACTGACTGGTACCATGCAGCGCAGCCCGATTCCAAATGGCCTCTGGCAGAGCCAACATGGTTTTTTGTCCTCAGGACAATGGCACACAGGAAGGGCTCAGCAGAGGTTTGAAGATGCTCGAAGATATTTACATGGTGTTAGGAAGAAGTCTGGGATGTTTTTCAAGCCAGGGGACTCGTTCTGGTTGGAAGTTCACTCCCTCTCAGGGTGAGGGGACTTGATGCAATTGGTCCTGAGGCTTCCCTGTGGCTTCTTGCACCAGGCCCACATTCCCTGCAGTTATGTTTCACTTCTGCTGTGGTTTGTTTCCTCTTTTCTTTTTAGACAGGATCTTGCTAAGTTGCTGAGGCTGGCCTCGAACTCACAATCCTCCCAGCTCAGCCTCCTGAGTAGCTGGTATTACAGGCACGCATCACCACACCCAGCTTTATCCCAGCCTTCCACAGGGAAACACGAAACAATTTTCCATTTAGCTAACTATTTCAAATTCTTGCAGTATTTTAAGAGAGGACTGTCAATGTCCACTCCAACACCCAACTGCTAATGAATTTTAAAAAGTTACAGGAAACATTCATTGTGAACAATTCAGATCATCATGCTGTGAGAATAAAAGGAACCGTGCACACTCTGCTGCCAGCGACGAGGGCCAGCCTGCCAGCACTGCCTATGTGATACTTCCTACTCCTCCCTCCTGAAGAGCGGCTTTGGGAACAGAAATGTACCCTCCCCACATCCTGCCCTGCCTCTTGGTGTCCGAGCACTTGCCTGTTGAACCGTTTCAGCATGATGGCATTTTCTGTGCACAGGTCATCAGCAGGCAGCGAGCTGGCTTGCCAGCGAAGACGCTCGTCAGCATTGGAGAGATACTCTGTCCTCGCGATGTCTGTGCGGAACTGAAAGGCGAGGCCGGTTATCTCCCCCTCACCCAGCTACACTGAGGTAGGACTCTCAAGCCCCTCTAAGCCTGCTCCTCATCCGTCTGGCCTACACCTGCTGGCAGTGCCCCGGGACCCACCTGGATGTTGGCTTGCTGTAAGTGATGGGACCAGGTGGTGAACAAGTTCTGCCGCATCTGCTGGTCAAAGTAGCCTGCATAAGCAATAAAGGCAGCTGACAGGAGGCAGTCCCCGGCAATGGTGGACATCTGGTTTTTGAAAGTTTCACTTGTTTTTTCCCATCTTTCGCGTTCAGCAGACAGACTTTTCAGAAGAGCGGTGCTCCGGTTCACCTAGGAGGGAGTGCGAGGAGCAGCTCAGGCAGGCGCCTTGCGGCTGCACCTTGAGGGCCACAAACGAGTTTACCCACACCCCCCACTTATGCAGGGCTCTGGGGGGCTGGAAACTGGCTCTGGCACATGGGCCCACCTATGTGTGATGACAACACAAGTGTCGGAATCTCATCAGGACAAGAGCGGAGGATAGGGCATCCCCTCTCAGCCCTGGGACACGTGCAGAGCTGGGTGTGGGAGGAAAGGGCCCGAGGTGAGGAAGGGCTGGGTGAGACCAAAGGCAGGCAGCGCGGCAGAAGATGTGGAGCCTACTTTGATGATGGGGGTGGGGAGGGAGAGGGAGAGGCTAGACTGTCCAGCTGGTCTCTATCCTAGCACTACGTGGTTAACACCACCAGACACTAAAGCGCCAATTCGCCGAGATCCAGATGGCCTGGGGGGCTGAGGAAACTGAGGGTGGCCACGAGCCCCGCTTCCGGAGCAGGTCAAGACCGCCTCCAGGAGCCGCAGGCAAGACGGCAGGCAGGCTGAGCACGCCGGCGTACCTTGGCTTCCACAGCCGCCAGGTCTGCCTTGATGGCTTGGGCCTCAGAGATGAGCACCGCGTACTCCTCCTTGTAGCGGGCGATGCTGGCCTCCAGGTCCCGGATCATCTGCTCCACCTCGTTGGCCTTCTGCTGGTTGTCCTTGGCGTCATCTTCCAGCTTCTGCAGCTCATTCCGCAGGGGCTCCACCCTCTTCAACATGTCTGCATAGTTCAGCTGGGAAAGTCAAGTTGACAGCGGCCATTCAGAAGAGGCAGGAGGAGAGTCACCTTTCCCACCAGCCAGGGCCGGGTCTTACCTGTGCGATCGCCCATTTCACCATGGGGCCGCATGCCAGGGAGGCCCGGTTGACGATCTCGTAGTTGTAACTCGGGTTGGACATGTAGTTTTTCTTCATCTTCTCCCTTATGGCATCACTGCAAAAGGGGAATTTTATTTCTAAGCACAGGGAGGACAAAGGTGAAGTGTTTTCAGGAAGCTGGAAAGTGAAGGACAGAGCCAATGCTTGTCTCCCTTCCCCAGGGAACGCGGTGGGGAGCCACACCAACAGCTGGTTCTTGGGAAAGTGGACGCTGATGGAGGGCCGTGGACCTTCTGGTCCCTGCCCCTTGACCCACAGGAGAGAGACCCTCAGGCCAGTTTTGCCACAACAGGATGGGGCCCTTGCTCTGACTTGAGCAAAGGGTCGTATCCTTACAGTGCTCAGCCCTGGTGGAAGAGAGCTGGCCGGCAGGGTGGAGAGGCGAGGAAAGCACTGGGGAAACTCAGCCTTCTGCAGAGGGGACAGCCTTGGGAGACACTTGAAGAGTTGGGTAACCTGTACTCCTTCTGTGATGCCATCCCTCAGGAAAACCTCATCGCCAACAACGCTCAGACACCACCTCCATTCCCAGTGCCAAGCCAGTTCCCACGCCCCACCTGATCTCCTCGGCCGAGAAGTTGACGATGGTGGGAATGAAGTTCTCACGCATGATGATAGAGCGAATCTGCTTCCAGTCAGTGGTGCTCTCGCCCAGCAGCAGGCAGATGGATTCCAGTGCCAGCTTCACAGCGGCAGGAGGGTTGGCCATGGAGCGTACTTCCACCAGGTGCTGCTTCTTGATGGACTTCACGGCTGGGCCCAGCAGGTGTGCAGGATGCAGGGACAGAGGGCAAGGAAAGGAGGAGTGAGCCACCAGAGCCAGGCGGCTGCTCACAGGATCCCCAGGGCAAGGCTCTGTCTCTAGTCCTCTGAACAGAGGTGCTAATCTTATAAATGACTAAGGGGGCCTTACGTACTTAGTCTACACCAGCACTCCCTGAAGAGCAGGATATTGCTTTAAAAATACCTCACAACAGAGTGGGGGGCTTAAGGGCAGATAGTTTGCCTAGCCATGGATTTGATCCCCAGCACCAAAAAGCAAAACAAAATAAAATGCCCTACAAATTCTAATTTCTTTATCTCTAAAATAAATGTAATGGTATGTTACTTTATACAATTTCAACAAAGACCTTTTCAATCTGTTACGGTGTTGAATGCAGTATCGCCTGGGAATGAACCCAGGGGTGCTCTACCACTGAGCCATGTCCCCAGCCCTTTTTATTTTTTGAGACAGGGTCTAAATTGCTTGAACTATTGAGTTCCGCTGCCTCAGCATCCCAAGTCACAGCAATTACAAGTGTGCACCGCCGTGCCCAGCAAGGCCCCATTAGTTACTGGGTGAACTACAAACCAACAAAAATTTGCAAGCTTCCTTACACAGGCATGTAAAGATGGCAGAATGAGTTGTGAGCTGCAGATCCCGGAACTAGTGGCCACTGGCTAAGAGCAGGCAACACTGAACACTTATTGGTACTTTTTTCATGAAATTCAAGCCAGGGGTTGGCAAATAGCATATTTACATAAGCATCAATAGATCTTTAAAAATGCATTGTGATGTTAAACTTATTTTGCCAATGAGGGCGATAGGGTATGGCTGGAGGAGGTCAGCACTGGGGGTACGGCTCTGGGCTATATATTTTACACCTGGTGAGTGGAGTTCCTCTCTCTGCTTCCTGACCATCACGTGAACTGCTTCCCTCCAGCACACTCTTCAGCCATGATGTTCTGCCTCACCTCTAACCCCAATGTTGAGACCTCTAAAACTGTTCTTGTTGGGATTTTTAGTCACAGCAATGAAAAAGCTGACTTAAACAGATGGAGACATCCTGAGTATTTACAAAAGCCTCAGGTATCTGCCAACAATTCTTTGGGTGCACTACCAGCACCTCGAGGGAGGCCCACGTGTGGTCTAAGTCACCATCATCTGAGAGGCTGAGGGACAGCAGCATTCTGGAAAGCGCAGCTGCGACTGCACTCCCGTACCATTCTGGGCCTCGATGACAGCAGGCTCCACCTTATCGAGATCCTCCTTGACACTCATTTGCTTGTCTGCGATTACTTCCTGCTGCTTGTGCAGCTGCTCCTGAATCTCCTGGCTCATGACCTAGAAAGAAAAGATGGCTCAGGCACAGGGTGAGCCTTGGTCCCCCTGCTGAGTGCATCCTAGTCAGCAGCTCACACAACCCGCAAACCCTACAGCCCACCCCAAACCACCCCTCTTCCCCACTAGGCTGCACAGGCTCAGTGCCACATCTGTTCCTGGAATAGGAAGCACCTTTTTCTTTTCAGCCTCCTGCTGGTCTTTCACCATCTTTTTCAGCTTGTCGTTGGCTGCTGCATTCTTCACCTCTAGCTCCTGGCTCTTTATCCTCAAGTCCCGGCGCAGTTCTTCCACCTAAAGAGCAAAACCCATGCTGGGAAACGGGCACACGCACCAGTCACCCTGCCGGGCCTTGCTGTAGCTGCTCGCAGGAGTGAGGCATGTGCCTTGCCGTACCTGATCAACGGTTTCTTTGATTTTTCTGAGCCCGACGTTCAAGTGCATCTGCTGCTCCTCCAGCTCGCTACGCTTCTCGTGGAACAGGTTGGCATAGTGGTTGATGAAGTCCAGATAGTGGCGAGGCGTGATGGCCATTGTCCTGCCTCCCCGCTTTGCCAGCCGAGCGTTAGCCTTTCAGAAGATAAGTTAAACCTTTTCATTCTTCAGGATGCTCTTTGGGATTTAACCTCAGAAACTGCTAACTGTTCCACTTTGACAGACCACAGCATGACGCAGTGGGATGAATCAGTCCTCAGGGGTCAGAACACTCCAGCTGGCTTCAGTCACTTACACGCTCTCAGGAAGCACCCTAAGAGCCAGGTAAGGTGGCACACATCTATAATCCCAGTGACTTGGGAGGCTGAGGCAGGAGAATTGCAAGTTCAAAGCCAGCCTTAGCAACTTCATGAGGCCCTAAGCAATTTAGCAAGACTCTGTCTCAAAATAAAAAAGTAAAAGGTCTAGGGATGTGGCTCAGAGGTTAAGTGCCCCTGGGATGGATCCCCAGTATCAGGGGTAGGGGTAGGGGTAGGGGTGTGGGGACAGCAGCCCCCCAAACCTTTAAGCCTTTAACTTCTCTAAACAGGGTGGTGAGGACTGGGATTGTGGCTCAGCGGTAGAGCGGTCACCTAACACGTGCGGGACTCGGGTTTGATTCTCAGCACCACGTTAAAAAAAAATAAAAATAAAATAAATAAAGGCATTGTGTTGTGTCCATCTATAAAAACGATTCATTTTCTCTCTCTTAAAAAAAAAAAAAAAAAGGGTGGTGATTGTGCCACTTCAGAGGTGCCTTCCCCATGAATAGGCGCCATACTCTGGATCGCCCTGTCAGCGCCAACATGTCTGCGCCCACACCCTCTTGCTTATTTTCAACAGAGAGACGTGTCGACAGGTGTTGTGGCCATCTGTGATTCGTGGCTCTGGTCTTTGACTAGGAGGGAGCTGCTGGAAGCAGGAGGTGGAAATCAAGGAGCAGCAGAGGGAAGCCTGCATCAGACAACACCCTGGAGGCCACAGGGAGCCTGCAGACAGTGGTGACAGGACACTCACAAGCCCACGTGGGTTTTCCTGGCAGAAAGGACTAGTGTGGACTCGTCTGTTCCAGAGATCCTAGTGCAGTGGCCAGCAGGTCTAAGCCTGACCGACAGACTCTGCAGGGAGACTGGTCCAGCCCCGTCCCTGTGTTCACATGTGGTCCATGCAGGCTCTCTGCTACTGCAACAGCACTGAGTAGCTGCCCAGGAACTTGGGGGGGGCCTGCAAAGCCTTACTCTCTAAAGAGAATGTGTGTGTCCCCACCGGGCACAGGGGTGTATACCTTGATCCCAGCTGTACGGGAGGCTGAGGCAGGAGGATCAAAAGTTCAAAGCCAGCCTCAGCAAAAGTGAGATGCTAGGCAACTCAGTGAGTCCCTGTCTCAAAATAAAACAGGACTGGGGATGTGGCTCAGTGGTCAAGTGCCCCTGAGTTCAAGCCCATGTACCCCCCTTGCCCCCCCCCCAAAAAAAAGAGAATGCATGTGTCCCAAGGGCAGAGAAGATGGTTGTAGTTTAGAGAGCGCCCATGGGGGCTATAAAGGTCATGTTGCTCAGAGTTCCCAGCCTGGTGACAAGGATGAGGTTCCATCAAAGAGGTAAGAAGTCAGGTAAGATACAATTCTTCTGCAGTGATGGAATGGTATCAAATCTGAAGTGTCACAAGGCCCATTTTTATCTCAGCTGAACCCACCTGGTGAAGAGTCTGATGGACGAAGACACAGCTATTTACAATGGCTTCCCGATGTGACGGGGGCTGGGGCAGCTTATCATACACCACGGGCATGTAATCTGGAACAATGTAGTTGGGCTTCTCCAGGTCCATTTTACTTGTGAACTCCTTGCCAACCTGGTACAGTGCTTCAGTGGACCAGTCACCAAACCAATTCAACACACACCTGGAAAAGGTGCCCGTGTCTCAAACGGCCACCAGGAGCAGGTCTGCCTTGAAGGGATACCAACTATTCTGACCCAGACCCAGGAGAGGACCAGCATACCTGTTGAAAAGGGCTGGCGAGGTGGCTGCGCGGTCCTTGAGCCCCTCAGAGGACGGGTTCATGGTGAACACCACATGCAGGTTGCGGATGACCTGGCTGGTGAACCACTTGTAGAGCTCCTCGTGGGAGTCCAGCATCAGGCCCTCCTTCTGGGCCCCCTCTTTGCACTGTGTCATCAGAGTGGCATACTCGTCTCCTTCAAAGAGACCCGGGACCTGGGGAGCAACGCGGCACTGACTTGCTGGCCTCCTAGTGCCAGCTACTAACGGGCGATGGGGCCCAGCTCATGGCTCTTACCTCTCCATTGGCCAGAAGGGTGTTCATTCGCTCCAGGAATCCAGAATCTAAGACATTGGATTCGTCCATTATGAATGCGATCTTCTCATTTTTGCAGCCAGAACGTCTCAGTACTGTCCGAAGATCTTCATCAAAATCCTCCCCCGTGTACTTTCTATGGACCTACAGAAGCAGTGGGCAAGTTAGGTCCACCTAACTCAGGGCTTTACCAGGAATCAGGAATCCGTTGCTGGATTAAAGGCTACTATCCAGACCCACCTTGATCTGGTATACACTCAAGCCGTTCATCCAGGCGACGAACCGAGACAGGGTAGTTTTTCCTGCTCCACTAACACCAATCAGAAGCAAGTGTCCTTGAGGTTGACGGAATATTCTGAAACATTATCAGAGCTGATAAATTTTAGGTTTCCATGCCTCATTCCTCTTTTTTTTTAAAAATATATTTTAGTTGTAGATGGACACAATGCCTTTACTTATTTATTTACATGAGGATCAAAGCTGGTGCCTCACAAGCGCTAGGCAAGCGCTCTAACACGTAGCCCCAGCCCCAGCCTCCTCAGTCCTCACACTTCTGCTGGCCTAGCATGCATGGGGCCCTGGGTTCAATCCCTAATCCACAACAATTAAAAACAGAATAATAGTTTAGAACAAGTAAGCTGGACTTAGAAAGATGACAAGGGGGAAGGTGCCTGGCAGAAAGGACTGAGGTGGAGGTGGGGGAGGACAGCACGAGGCCTGGTACAATGCCACACTGGGTCAAGAGCAACTGAGGCGAGGAGCTGGCAGGCACCATCGAGAGACCCACCTGTCAATCCTGAGCACGTGGTCCAGCACCTCATTGAACAGGACCAGAGGAACGTCAAGTTCTTCTTCATAGAAGACTTTCAGCCTAGCTTTGACATAATCTCTTAATTCTTCTTGGTCTACTGGGATATAATCCTATAAAAAAGTTAACATACAAATCATTTAGAGGAAATCATCTGAGTTATTAAAACAAAGTCAACTGTATTTCCTTGACTATGAAGAAACTTGAAAAACATGCTGCAAAAGATAATAATTTTTACAACCCAGCAACAAAACTCTGAGTAGATCCCTTCCTTTTGCCCTGTCTACTTATCTATCCATCATACTGGGGATTGAACCCAGGGGTGCTCTGCACTGAGCTATATTCCCAGACTTTCTAAGTGTTTATTTGAAGACAGGGTCTCACTAAGTTGTACAGGCTGGCCTCAAACTCGTGATCCTTGTGCCTTGGTTTCCTGAATTGCTGGGATTACAGATGTACGCCACTATACGGGCTTTTTGAATCTATTATTGATTTACCTACCTATCTATCAATCGATCATACCAGGGATTGAACTCAGAGGCACTTGACCACTGAGCCACACCCCAAGCCCTATTTTGTATTTTATTTGGAGACAGGGTCTCTCTGAGTTGCTTAGCCCCTCACTGTTGCTGAGGATGGCTTTGAACTCACGATCCTCCTGTCTCAGCTTCCCCGGCCGCTGGGATTACAGGTGTGTGCCATTGTGCCTGGCTAGATATATTTACTTTTGAATCTGCAGAGAAAACTAAGATTTACTGAAAGTCATCAAGACTTAAATATGTTAAGAGATATACTGTGATCAGGGAGAGAAAAACACTACTACAAAAATGCTGGTTCCATGCAAATTGGTAAAGAGACACTATAATCCCTATCAGAATCTCAGTGGTGGTGGTGGTGGTGGTTTTGGGACAAGCTAATTCCAGGTTTCCTTTGCAGGAGGAAAGGGCTGAGAATGGCCAAGTTCTCCTGGAGGAGCAGCAGGTGTGGGTGCCTGTCCTCTCTGATAGGCGTACTGCCATCCTGAGGACAAAGTGGTGTTGGCACAGAAAGAAACAAACAGAGCAGGGGAAGAGGATGGAGCCTCAGAACAGACCCCTGCACAAAGGAAACTGTTGAGATGGGTGACACTGCAGAGCAAGGAGTACGCAATAACAGTCTGAGACAACAGCTGTCTACGAGAGAAAGACTGAAGATGGGTCCCTAGCTCATGCCACACCCTAACTCAATCAGAGACAAATTAGGGGTTGAAATTATAAACCTTGAAGAATGTTCTTCAAAAGACCTTGAGAGAAAGAGGAAGAAAAAAGCCACTAGGAAGTGTTTCCTGTCAATGAAAAAGGACGAGGACTGGTGTCTAGAATCATGTGAAGCTCCAGGGACCCTGCTCGGAGGGATCTCCCTGTTTCTGGTTTGTTAGGCCTCTACCCAGCACGCCTTCCCTGACCTCAGGGGCCTGTTGTCTTCAGGAGACAGGGGCTTGCTATGTTAATCTTCTGTAGAGAAAAGAGACAATTCAAAGCTGCTCTGGAAATGTCAACTCCAATTAGCATACGGAGTCTTTCACACCAACCATTCACAACTGCCCGAGCAGTGCGAGCAGAGTGAAAGCACTGTGGTGGTGAGAGGGATTCTCTGTGGTAGTATGCAGTAGACCCGATGCTCCTTGCTGCCCACCGTGGGGCAGGACGCAGTGGGGGCCAACCTCAGAGTGGGCATTGCTATTTTTTTAAAAAAAATATATATATACTTTTAGTTGTCAGTGGATGTTTGTTTATTTGCGGTGCTGAGGATGGAACCCAGTGCCTCAGATATGCTAGGCAAGTGCTCTACCACTGAGCCCCAGCCCCAGCCTGGCACTGCTGTCTGGATAGGGTATTGCTACCTTGCCCAGGCTGGCCCTGCACTTGCGGTCTTCCTGCTGTGGCCTCCTGGGTAGCAGGGATCCCTGTGCCTGGTGAGGAAGGAAGTACGTGTGAGATAGTGCCTGTTACCTTTGACAGCCAGTTGCTGTACAGGATGGGCCGGTTCATGGCTTTCTCCTTGTCTATGTTGGGAAAGTGCTTCAGGGCAACCATGTCGATGTTCTCATCAGTCCAGCGACGCTCCTCATCTTCCACAAGCCTGTGGGTAGGAGAGCAGCATGTGGGGAGCAGCTGGAGGCCCCAGCAAGAAATACCAGGTGTGGGGGGCACGGTGCAGTCTTTACCATCTGATCAGTTACCACAGGGAGGAGCCCAGGACTCTGGGACTCAGGGCGGCTTAAACAAGCTCAATTTTCCCCTTCCTCACCCCTTTTGTTCCCTCAGTATTGGGGGAACCCAGAGCCTCAGGCACTGATCTCTCTCCTTAGCTCTTTTTATTTTAAAAATAAGTCTCATTGTCTAGGCTGGCCTCAAACTTGCAATCCTCCTGCCTCAGCCTCCCTATCAGCTGGAATTACAGGCATGTGCCTCTATATCAGGCAGATTTTGACATTAATATGAAAACCCTCAGAACTATGGCACCACCATTACATTAAAAAAAAATTCCACTAAAAACATTTAATTCCAAGGTAGTTTAAGAAAAGAAAATATATACAAATCCTGGTTTGGGAATGCAAAAATATAATTTTTTTTTTTTTTTTTGAGATGAGAAATGAGGGAGAGGTTTCTCCCTATGCTTCCCAGGCTCGTCTCAAACTCAGACTCATGCAACCCTTCCACCTCAGTCTCCTGAGTAGCTGGCACTGCAGGTGCACGTAACTGTTCCTACCTCAAATCTGGTTCTAAGCTTGCTAAAAATAAATGCTTGGGCTGGGGATATAGCTCAGCTGGTGGAGTGTTTGCCTTGAATGCACAAGGCCCTGGGTTCAATCTCCAGCACTGCAAAAAAAAAAAAAAAAAAAAAAAAAAGCACGGTCACAAGAACTCCAAGCAGTGGAGAACGGAACCAACAGAAGCCTTGGCTTCCCTTACCTATCCTGGAAGAGACGGAGGGCTTCATGGGCCCAAATCCGGATGAGGCCTTCAACAGGCAGCGTCTCCAGGGGCCGCAGTGCTTCAAAGATACCTCTGACCCACCTGGTCATTTCACGGGGTGAATAGATATAGTGGGGTTGTGTATCCTGAGTGAATCTCTCCTGTGGGAATGAGAGAAATGGAAGTTGCATGTAAGCATTTAAGACGTGGAAAAGCGGCTACAGGTAAAATGCTATAAAACATTTTTATATTAAAGACAAAGGATCTAGACCCTGGGATACTTAAGGATGCGCTGGTAAACAACCTTAAGGCTGGAACACCTGGGATGGGGATGTGGCTCCATGGCAGAATGCTTGACCAACACCTGTGACATCCTGGGTTCCATCCCCAGCACTGCAACTCGCCCCCAGTGAGTTGAAGCCACTATCAGAATAAAGGTAGAGCCAAGCTTCTCACTTTATGTTAAAACATGTTTAAAGATCTAAATCTTTAAAAATAAATAACAACAAAATTCTTCTAAAAATACTCAAAAACCAAAATATTGGGAAAAAAATATTTGCAGTCCAGGAAAGGGAAGAGCTAGGCACATGGCACCCACCCATCAGCCAGCACCTCGGGAGCTGAGGCAGGAGGACTGCAAGCTGGAAGCCAGCCATAGCAACATAAGACAGACCCTGTCTCAGAATAAAACAAGGGTAGGGGACGTAGCTTAGTGATAAAACACCCCTGGTGGAAACCCCTGTACTGCCAAAACCAGAACCAGAACCAGAGGGCACCAAGAGCAAGACAGACACACCAGTGGAAACCATGTGGCCAGTCACCACTTGTTAAAGGGCAGCCCGGGAAGGCTTAATAGACGTGCAAAAGCAGATCATAAAAACCACCTCTTGTTAAAGGGGCAAAGAACTTTTCTTAACCTTTTTTTTTTTTTTTTTGGTACTGGGGATTAAACTCAGGGGCACTCGACCACTGAGCCACATCCCCAGCCCTATTTTGTATTTTATTTAGAGACAGGGTCTCACTGAGTCACTTAGTGCCTCACTTTTGCTGAGGCTGCTTTGAACTCACTATCCTCCTGCCTCAGCCTCCTAAGCTGCTGGGATTACGGGCGTGCGCCACCACTGCTCCCAGCAACAACTATTTTTTTTAAATATATATTTTAGGTGTAGATGGACACAACATAATGCCTTTATTTTTATGTGGTGCTGAGGATTGAACCTGGGTCCTGCCCGTACTAGGCGAGTGCTCTACTACTGAGCCACAATCTAAGCCCCAACAACTATTTTTTAATGTTGACAAGAGTGGGAGGTAGAGAGAGAGGTGCAGCTAGTGTTGAGTGTAGTGGACCGTGTCAAGAGCATCTGGTGAATATACAGACACAACATTCAGGTACAAGCAGACGTGTGGTTCAAAGTGGACAGATCCTTCCAGAAACCTTGGCATAGCCACTTTCACAATGGGCCAGGCAGGAATGCGTTAGCCACCTCAGTACCTGCGTAGAATGGCTTTGATGCCTGACCTTGCACAGGGTCTGCTGGCTCACCCAGAGATCTGAACAAAGCCCAGTTGTTCCAGGTTCTTCAACTACGAAAGACTTGGAGGAGCAGACTCCACCTACCTGGGACATGGTGTAGAACTCCACCATGGCAGCAGTGAGTGGCTCCGCGTAGGTCCGCAGGGAAGGGATGAGCCTCAGCATGGCGCGGTTGAAGGTGCCATAGATCTGTGTCAGGGAGGCAGGCCCCGGGTAATCCACATACACGACAGGCACGTGCCTTAAGAACCTACGCAGGGAAGGCGAGGCTCAGCAGCTCTGCTTGAGTGGCAGGTGACTGAGGCAGGGCCGCATGCTGCTTGGGTTGGGGTCCAACACACCCCGGTTGGCACAAAAGACTTTACAAAGAATCAAGCCAAGATGGAAAATTCAGGCTGATTTCAGCCTTGCCTTTGTCCTATAGATGGTGTAGGGCAGCTCGTCACCACCCAGAAGGTCGAAGCAGTTTTTTGTGGGGTGTTGGGGGCTGAATCCAGGCTGTGCATGCACTAGGCAAGGGCCCCACCACCGAGCTGTAGCCCAGTCCTGGTGACTGCATCTGTACCATGCCTCCAGCAGCTCCAGCACAGAGCCAGAGACCTGGAGGAAGCCTGTGGCAAGCCACCTTGTCACCTTTACAATCCAAGCCAAAGTTTTGTCGGGCCACATTTATGGGCCTCCAGCAACTGGTGTGCAAGCAGCCAGAGTGGTGTTACCTGTGCGAGAGGGGCTTTCTTCCAGGGTCGGTGGGTGGATTACAAGCCCCCACAAATTGGATTCTCTCCAGCTTCACCCATGTTTGATCTGAGGTGCGGTAAAAGCCTCCATGCTCCACCATCTGAGGAAAGGGCATGAAATATGTCAGAGCAGCATGCGAAGCAGAAATGCAGAGGGGAAGAGAGGCCGTGGGCAGGGACAGACCTGTCTGATGAAGGATATGACCCTCTGTGTCCCGTATTTATCCATATCTGGCAAGTTGATTTCGTCACAGAACAGTACCAGCCACTTTCCAAGCTGCACAGGAGCCAAAACGACCCCATTGGGTGTGCGCCTGTACTCGCAGTAGTGGTCGAATGTCTTCAGGAGGAGCTCTGGAGTGGTAGCGCTGGAGAAGTTAAGGCCCACGACCTTTGGAAGGGAGGACAAATGAGGTCATGTGACCGTGCCCACATCCCAGCCCCTACAACTCTTGGTGCCCGCCTACTGGTGTAATACCTCCATGTCAGGCAAGGCCCGGAGGGCACTGAAGAGTGTCATGGTCTTGCCAGACCCGGGAGGGCCACAAAGGACCAGCGGCTTATGTTCGGCCAGCCAAGTGTAGAGGAGGGCCTCATGACGGACGGTGTCCAGAGTTGGCACGACAACATCAGGGGCCGCCACCTTGTGTGTCTCCACTTCGATCTGAGGCACCTTGGCCTGCCATGGGGACCACTCTCCACTGATGGACACCTGTACGGGACAGGGGTGCAAGTCACTCTGCAGCCAGCATACCTTTTCCCAATAAGACTGCCCACTTTTACAAAAGCAGAACGCTCAAAATAGGGACAAGTTCAAGGCCAGCCTCAGCAACTCAGCAAGGCAGTAAGCAACTTAGTGGGACGCTGTCTCAAAATGAAAAAGGTTGGGAATGTGGTTCAGTGGTTAAGTGCCTCTGGGTTCAATCCCTGGTACCAAAAAAGGAAAAAGGGACCATGTTAACCTGCACTCCTTTGTACCTGGTGACACTAAGAGGATAAAGTGCTTGTATGCCATGACAAGGTGACATGAAACCCATGCAGGCTGTTCAGGGATGGACTGAGCCCACGCAGCAAGAATGCAGGGAAATCTCCTTTGCTTACCTCATAATCAATGATGGGTATGTTGGGCGCTGTGGGCAGGGGCACAGTCGTGATTCTCCTGATGTATTCACCCAGCTCTGCTCTCATTTTCAGTCGGCTGTCTCCAGACAAGGACCAGAGAATGGCATACACCAGGTATCGCTATCGAAAGAATTAAACCTTCATTAATGACAGCACAGAAAGATAGGTGCTGCGAGCACCGTTAACCATGATACCTCCTAGGACCACTTTGCAGACACTTCCCAGCCCTCATGGAAGCTTGATCCTGGCCTGGAAACAACGCACCCGAGAAGCACCGTTTTGGGCTGGGGCCCTCTAGCCATTGTGACCCGCCCCCCACCTGGATGTAGCGCTCCAGCTGCTCGATCTGCATGGGGAAGTCGGGGTGGTTGGCGTTGTACTGCGCCACGTTGCGGCAGGCCTGGTGCAGCATGGAAAAGAGCGAGCCCAGGCAGCGCAGGCGGGTCAGGTCCATGATGTGCTCGAGCTGGAAGGCGTGCTCCAGTGCCTTGGTGACCAGGCCGTTGGAGGTGAAGTAGGGCTGCATGATGGTCGCTGCGTCCCTCTGGATCTGCAGGAGGGAGAAGGAAGCTTGGCCACCTGCTCAGGTCGCTGGGAGTTTCACCTGTAACCTGGGCCCTGAGAGAGGGTCACATGACTTTGGGGACATGCCCATGACCAGCATGCATTCCTTGGCCCCAGCAATTCCCAAAGCCCTGCTTCCTGGAAACGTGGTTTTCACCACTGGACATGGAAAGGGGCAGTCTTTCCACAATGTGCAGAGAAAAGAGGAAGACTGAAGGGTCTTTAGCTTCTCCCTAAACATCTTTTAGTTTTTGCAGCTGACACAGAGGGACTTCCTCAGAAGCTAGTGTAAGACAGACCTGATTCTGCATAAGTGTGCCTGGCTTGAGTGGAAGCACTGGGAGCGACCACCTACCTCACTGTGCTCCAAGGTCACCACCCCCAACCAACCTGCGGCCTGAGTGGAGCTGGGGCGGGCAGCCCTTTACCTGCAGCATGGGGGAGGCAGCCTCCTCCCCCTCATCCTCTTTGCCCTTGCGCCGACGCTGTGCCTCGTCCTCCCCTTCGTCCAGAGGGATGCTGCGCAAGCGGGCCAGGAAGTTGTTGAAGATCATGTCCGTGCTCAGCACGTCCTCGCTGAACCAGACCATGCCGCAGCGCGACACAGTGGCCAGGGTCGCGTACTTCAGGTCCTGAACCTCAAACATGATTCGCACCTTCAGAGACAAGGTGAAGCAGATTTAAGGACAATTGTGGTGGAAATACGGACATCATAATTCTTTTACCCACACAGAAACTGAACCAGATGATTTATTTAATTTTTCTTCACTTACTTTAAAAATGTCTACCTACAATTCACACTGCCATAATTCACACCCAACCTTCTCTCCACAAAAAAACTAGGCTGGGAAAGGGCAGATCAGACCACAATACCTACAACTCCCTGTCCAGGAGCTCTTGGTGGAAAAGAGGCAGTGATTCCCCAGGGGTGCCGGGCACAGTGAGCAGGCACTGGGCGCTCATCCCACCCAGGTGTTGGCCCACACAGACCAGGAGACAGGAATGTCACTACCTCCATGCACACAAGGGCTGGGTGACCTGCCCAGCCGCCAATGCTAGTAAATGGGTTGAGATTCTGATCAGGCACCTAGTTTCAGAGCCTTGACCCCAGTGCTACGTGGCCTTACAGAAGACCAACCTCTGTCACATCGGGACAGTGCACACAGACTGAGCCAAGGCTGCATGGCCTGGCTTAGCGAGGATGACCACACCAGTCATCCGCACACCGTGAAGTCAGCCGATGCAGTCCCTCACACCCTCATCTGTCCCTTTAGCAGACTCCTCTACACCACCCCTAGTGACAGCAGCTTATCTGGAAGGGCCAAGTTCCAAGACCTCAATGGACAGCCGAGCAGACAGTACTGAACCCCACATGTACCTATGACAAGGCTGAATGCAGAATTAGGCATCGTGGAAGATAACTAACAAAACAGAAGAGTGAGGCCCATAAACTGCAGTGAAGCCGCACAGGGCTTCCAGGTCACTCCAGGAGCTCTCCATTCCCTACTCTCCAGCTGCAGCTGGCCTCTAGCTCTGCACCCAGGCACGCCTCACGTGCAGCCTGCTGCCCAGAGCTGCACCTTGGGGTGCACGCCCTGCAGTTGTGCCCAGGAAGGCTACTCACGTTGGGTGGCAGGCTGAGGCGCTCTCCGTTCGGCAGGGTCAGGAGCTTGTTGTCATCCAGCACTGAGTTCAGGTTCTCCACCCACTCAGGGTCCACGTCACCATCAAAGACGATCCACTGGCGCTTCTGCAGCTCGCCCCGCACATTGTCTATGATCCTGAGAGGGAAGGGTTTTAAACAGCTGTTGACTGGAGGGGGTTTTCCCGTTTACAAATGCTCACCCCACCACGGTTTCTGAAGTGAGCTGAACTTGTTCAGAGCTTGGCTGGGCAAACAAGTCCCCTCTAGAGGCGACACTGAGAACAGTGCGTGGGCCTATTCCCTGGAATGCAAACCAGACCAAGCCAACGTACTTCCTGAGCACATGTGTGAAGAGCCCGTCTGTCCACTCCCTGGTGTTTGGGTCCAGGGTTCCGTAGAGGTGGTCTTTGCTGATGGCCTTGGGGTCGATGATGTGGGCCACGCCCTCCACTCCCTCCAGCCTCTCCAGAGCCTTCAGCAGCACCCGCCAGGCCATGCTCTTACCACTTCCTGAGGGCCCCACCATCATCAGGCCGTGATTTATCTGGGTGATCTGATAGAGCTGGAGAACCTGCAGGGTCAGAGACCAGCACCGTGACCACCCCAGGGAAGGACAGGTCATGCTTCAGCCACTGCTCATGATAGTGAGCAAGAAATGTATCATATGGATCCTTAACAGCAAGTACTAGAGTTCTTCAACTGAAGGAAGCCATATAGACCACATCCACACGGACTTTTCTCAACTGTGGGAGGCCCTCCAGGCTCCTCAATAATCGCACAGCAGATCCCCCAAGGACAACAAGAACAGATGGCGGCCACACCTATAACCCCAGCGGTTCGGACAAAAAGGCAGGAGGTTTCCAAGTTCCATGCCTGCCTGGGCAACTCTTCGTGAGACCCCTCCCCAGCCACGGCCATGGTTTAATTCAGTACAGTGTTTCTCAGGGCGACATATACAACTTGTGTACACAACACAAAGAGGAAGAGAAGAAACCAATACGGAACACAGTCACGTACTCCTCAGCGACTGAAGCTGTTAAACTAGTACTGGAAAATCCCGTGAGTAGGAGTTTTACTGGCTTAAGCAAACTTCCATTAAAATCATGTCTTTGTCCACGTTTTTAGGGAATTAACCATACCACATAAAGGAAATTTCCAGGTTTGCCATCTTGAACAGGCCCTGGGGGAGCGCCTCCCCGTACCCTGAGAGCACATAGCCAACAGCCCTGTACCTTTTCAACCCACATTCCACCAACTTCTTCTCCATCGCCGTACGTCAGGTACATCTCCTGACACACTTTCTTCAGCTCCTCGCGAAGGGCAGTCATCTCACCCCGGTGGTACTGGACGCCAGGGAACACGTCTGACAGGAGGCTGAAGAGCAGTGGGATGTCCTCTGCCACCAGCTTGGGCACCATGGTCTCACAGACACTCTGTATCAGGATCTGTGGGAGGGGCGTGGGGAAGTGTGTTCCCTCAACTCTCTGTCAATCAGTCCACCCCACCATTCTGACATGTGAGTCACAAGAGCGCGCGAGTCAGGACTTAAGAGACACGAAGTCTGAGAGGTCAGAAGGATTTGTGTACAAACCTCTTGTTCAGGTAGATTTTCAGCAATTTCTCCTTCATCGACAGCTTCCCCTCGTTCCTCTTTCTCCCTCTTTATCTTCTGAATTCTCTCCCTCTTCACGTTGCCTGCACTCACCAGCACACTCTTCAAAGCCCGAAGACCAAAGTCATAGTGGCTCTGAGAAGAGAGCTGCTCATCGCATAATCTAAGAAAGAAAGAGAGGCTTTCTTGAAAAGCAGTACACTTCAAGCAATGACAGTATTAAGGGCCAGGGAATCAGAGGCAAATACTTTAAAGCTGTGCCACAAATACAGACAAAAATTCCAGGGCTACATGGGCAAAGGCTGGAACGTGTGTGTGGATCTCTGGGCTACTCACTTAAAGAACGGGACAATTTTGTTGGCGAGAACTTCGGCGGTGCGGAAGCCCTGTGAGTACAACATGACCTGGGCGATCAGTTGCCGGTCAGGCTTGGTCATGGCCAAGCTCCGGAACAGCTTCTTGAGGTTGTCGGGGAGGTTAGAGCGGCCTGCGTAGCCAGGGTTCATGGTGATGAAGATGGCCATGTCCGGGCTCACCTTGACTTGCTTGTTCAGCAGCTCACAAGTGATGGGGGCAGAGGCTGGAATCAGATGATGCCATTAACACTTTTAACACCAAAAAACCTGTGGAAAGTTCTCTAAAAATGGGCAGGTCCCCGGCACTGCAAAACAGTCCCTAAGATGACAGGGCACCCATTCCGCTGGGGCCTTGGAGCCCAAAGCCCAGCATCCTGGGGAGCCAGATGCAGGCTTGGAGAAGGGCTGCTCTGGCTTCCCCACGGCAGCCCACCCGTCCTCAGGGAGACCCATTTGTACACGCCAGGCACACACGAGTGGCATGCAGACACCCAAGGCAGGGAGCTCCTGGCCTGTTCGTGCACCATGACACCAGTGGCAGCAGGACAGCTTAGGAATGGAAATGCAGTACAGAAGGGAATGTGTCCATGCTCTTGCATGCCTGGTGGCTATAGCACGAGGACCACCTCTTCCTAGGGCCCTCGAGTAGTACACACAACCCAGCCCCACTTCCTACCTCTGAACCACTCAGGATTGTTTATTCATGAGTATGACACAGACGTAAGGACCGCTTTGACACTCCTGTGTGTTATTTAGGAGGTCTGGGAATTCTTTGTAAGACAAGTTACCACTATTGTTGAATAACAGGAAACAAAACAGCCTGTGGACCTTGGTAGGGAAACTCATGCCCACCCAATTTTGACATGTTTCTTTCAACATCTGACCCTGATAGTGAGCCTGATGGCAGATCAGATGACACAACGTGGGCCCAAAGGAGCTGGCGGCCTGGCTCCCTGGGATGTGGGCAGGGGGCGAACTGAGAGCTCCTGTGGCAAATGCCGTGTGGGAAAGTTCAGGCCCTGGCCTGGCAGAGGAAGCCCTGCTGCAGGGCATAAGTGTGGGTGGGGTGTGCCCAGCTCCAGCAGTGGCCACGAGCCACTGACACAGAGCCATGGCTCTGTCCCCTTGGTCTCTGGCCTCGGTGCACAACAGGGCCTGAATGGCGTTCTCACGCCAGATCAGCTCACGTCAGAATTCCCTCTACCTGCTCAGAGTGGTTTTTAAAAGGAGGCATCTTACTCTTGTCATAGTTGGGGTTGGAGTGCTCCCGCAGTGCTTCCTGAATGCACTGCACCTGCTGGGACACGGCGGAGAGCATTCGCTCCTCCAGGCGGTTAAACTCGTCAAAGCAGCCCCAGGCGCCCACCTGGCAAAGCCCCACAAAGATCCGTCCCATTGCCTGAAATGGAGGGCAAGAGAGAAGGTGTAACTTTTGTCATGGACTGCCCAGTGCATCCCAGTGTGGCTGTACTCAGAGACTCAGGCTTTCTGGAAGTAGTTAATTTTTGTGATATTGGTGACTGAACTCAGGGATGCTCTACCACTTAGCCTTTAATTTTGAGACAGGGTCTCACTAAGTTCCCAGGCTGGTCTCAAACTTGCCATCCTCCTGCCTCAGCCTCCTGAGTTGCTGGGATTACACACATGTGCCACTGTGCCCAGTTAGGACTGCTGTTCTCATAAGAGGATGGAGATACATAAACTCTCTCTTTCTGTGTGCACCAGAGGAAAGACTGAGGTTCCATTGGGAGGGTGTCTGTCTGCACACCAGGAGGGGCCTCTCCAGGAGCCAAAGCTGCCAGAGCCTCGATCTTGGTGAGAAGAATGGCCTCTGTTGGCTAGGCCGTGCGGCCCATGGTAGTGGTATCCAAGACATCCTGGTCTCAGCGTGGGCTTTACATAGAATATTGGCTCTGGAAACTGGTCCAACCTTGGGCAGGTCAGGCATTCCTGAAAACTAGAGTCTCAGCCGCCTACTGAGGTGGTTGAGGGTGAGGTCCGAGTCTCACTGAGGAAAGGGGCCAGCACCTACAGACAGCATGACCACTGTGCAGGTGGACCAAGTTCTCCTCCTGTGCCCAAAAGCTCCCACTGACAAAGCAGATATTTTTGTTCTACTACTTTTTGTTTCTCACACATAATAATGTTTATTTCCAGACACAGAAGCTTAGCATTTCTGGATAAATGACAAACATTTAACTTTGAGAACATGAAGTTAGAAATCAACTTCAAAGCACAGTTGGATTCCTCCAACACTGAAACAATACCTGTCCCTATTGGACTCGGAAAACCATAAAAAAATCACACTGAGTTGCAAGGCTGGTGGCTCTGAGAAGCCAGATTCAGTGTTCCCATGTGACCCCTTCAGGACATTTGATTTTAGGTGGATCTGATAAAGCTTCTCACCTGGAAGTCAAAGGTTTCATCGCAGTTGAAAACTAAAACAAACCGTCCAAGTTGATGGCCCAAAGCCTTGACGGACTCTGTTTTCCCAGTTCCAGCAGGACCTATTATTTGAAGAAAAGTAGTTGAGTACTTGAATTGCTACTTAATGGGAATATAACTTTAAGAGAAGAGTAAAAACTAACTTTTTGTTGTTGTTGTTTTGGTGGTATTAGGCTTGAACTGGGGGGATTTCTACCACTGAGCTACATCCCAAGCCCTTTTTAAGTTTGCCTAGGCAGGCTTTGAATTTGTGATTCTCTTGCCTCAGCCTCCCAAATTGCTGGGGTTATAGGTGTGTGCCACCATGCCTGGCAAAGCAATTCACTTTAAAAGTAAAAGCAGATACAACAAAGACAAACAAATTTAAGTTTTCAGAATGTACTAACTGTGTAATTAAGAAATATATCCAAATCCCTAGCTTAGCCTTTTAAAATTATGACTACCACATGATTCTTTCTATCCAGGTTTATGGTAACTTACCAAATGGGGAACCCCCCAGCCTGGCCTCCAAGGCTTGTGTCATCGTCAAGTAGCAGCGATCAGTGAGAGGGGTCTGGACCAGCTTGTCCTGAACACCCAGGTACTCAAAGCCATAGTTAAATTTGGCATTTGCCATTTGAATTGACAACTGCTGTAACACATCAGTTTGCTTAGGGTCAAAGTAAAATCGCATCTGGCTGAGCCATTCAAAAGATTTGGCGTTGTCAATCTTGCTTTTTATCAAAGACCTGGTGACATCTCTCTGGTGAACCAACTCTGTTATCTGAGGAAATAAACGTTTGGCATAAGATAAAGTAACACTCAAACCAAGCATTCTCTGGATTATTTGCTAAATTTAAATTGGGATTCTATGTCCAGTTACAGTGGCTCTCGGTAAATACAACAAAACTCAAGTTCACCTCCAGAGACAATAGCAAAACCTCTTGTGACACGGAATTGAGAGCTAGAGCAAAACAAAGAAACAACAAACAACAATACCCATGCTGATACATAAAAACTGCAACTGGCATAACACAGGGCAGGGGAGCGGCTTTCTCGTGTCTGCCCAAGAGTGGGGCCCACCTGATGGGCTCGGAGCCTGGGAGCTCCCACACTGAGGCGCCCAGCACTGTCTTGGCCACTTCTAAGAGGACATGAGGAGGAGTGACAGACTCTGACCAAGGCCAGGATGCCTCCTGCCTGCAGTCATCTGAGGCTGGAGTACAGCTCAACAGGAGCACAGAGCCAAAGACCCCCGGAGAGCAGGAACATGTCCTCCACTTTTTTGTGACACTGACAGGAATGTGTCCTAGGTGTGTCCTCTTTTGCCTATGTGGATTGAGGTGTGAGGGCGTAGAGGTGAGGAAGAGCCAGGCTCGAGACTCACCAAGTGCTCCAGCTTCCGCCTCCGGAGTGGGGGCTGCTCCATGAGGACCGAGTCTGCCAGCACATTGAGGGTGGCCTCCACGTTGCTCAGCACGGAGTGTAGGGGTGCAGCATCCCCACCGCCTCCAACGTTGCTCAGGGCACTCTCCACATTTTCAGACCAGGCAATCTGGGCTGACAGCACCACAAGCTGGGCCTGGCAGAAACACGACACAGGTCCACATAGTTGTTTTTTTTTTTTTTTTTTTTTTAATATTTATTTTTTTATTTGTAGTTAGACACAATACCTTTGTTTTATTTTTATGTGGTGCTGAGGATCAAACCCAGGGCCCTGCACGTGCAAGGTGAGTGCTCTGACGCTGAGCCACAACCCCAGCCCTTGGTTTGTTTTTTTGAGAGAAGGTCTCGCTTTTGCTCAGGCTGGCAGAGTTCATGGGCTCAAGTGATCCTCCCACCCCAGCCTTTGGCTTTCCAAAGGGTCACCTGTAAAGTCAGGCAGCGCTTTCATCCACAGTTTACCTGATATTTATCAATCCATGTGATGTAGGTATTTGGATCAATTGATGTTGCTTTACCAAAAATCTCTACTTCTGTAACAGATTCAGCAAGAAGTTTAGCCAGGGTGACTCTCATTTCCTTTTCCACCAGTGTGAGCCACTCATTGATTTTGGGATGTTCTGTGATAGACACAGGAGTTTTAAACATAACCTGAAATTAAAAAGAAAGAATACGAATTAGGATGTGCAAAGATATGAGAGCAGTTTTCTAAATCTGAAATGTAAATTGTCCTACCTCTTCTCCTTCTCGGGATGAAATGCCCAGGACCACAGAGTTATCTTCATTGAGGATGATGCTTGAAACTCCAGCAAACATCTTCTTGAAGTGTTTTTGTAGTTTAGCTACATTCTTGCTATTTCCAATGATTTCAAGCAAATCTTCATCACCCACAAAATAGAACCTAAAATTAAATAGCATTTAAGTGGCTATTATTATTTGTACAAAAGTTAGGAAAAGTTTCAAATTGTAGGAAGACAAAGAAGATGTGGCTACTAGTAGAAAAATCTCCACCTTGAATTCAGATTATATCCCAACTTCTTTTAGCCCTCAGCAAAAGATATATGCATCTATTCAGTAAGATTTAAGAAATAATTCAATGCCATTTACCCTTACTTCATCAAGTCATTTTTTAAAAAAAAAATCTGCTCTAGTCATTGTAAGAAAATTGTTCATAAAAAAGAACCACCACGGGCTGGGGATGTGGCTCAAGCAGTAGCGCGCTCGCCTGGCATGCGTGCGGCCCGGGTTCGATCCTCAGCACCACATACAAACAAAGATGTTGTGTCCGCCAAAAGCTAAAAAAAAATAAATATTAAAAAAAAATTCTCTCTCTCTCAAAAAAAAAAAAAAAAAAAAAAAAAAAAAAGAAAAACCACTTAGAAACAATTAGAGTCCTCGGAGGGATGCAAGCTGCCGAGGGGAAATGAGAGCCCCTGTGAAGCCTGACAGAGCTGAGGAAGAGACTTGATTGAGAGTGCCACTAGAAGTCACTGCATGTGAGCTGACTGGTGTTCATTCGAGGACTACTGGGTAACAAAACTGACAACACTCAAGCCCAGAAGGAAAAGCACAACTGAAACCCACTCCATTTCAGTCTGAGTCAAAGCAAGCACCTTACCTGGGGAAAGAGGATCGCTCTCTTTCCAGGTACTCTCCCAGTGCTTTCTGGATCTTTCCTAGCAGGTCTGCCAGCCTTTCCAGAGAACGCTGCACTCCCTGGATGTTCAGAACATCCATAACAAGGGGAGACTTGGACACTTTTTTCATCAGCGCCAAGAATTCCGTGCTGATGCTATGGACAAAGTTAAAAGACAACACATGTGTCAGCCTCTATGGAGGGTGCTTTCCAGCAAAAACTACCAACACCTGGCCCCGGTTAGAGGTCATACCTCTGGAAACGCTGGGTTTCCACGGGTAACAGGTGTTTGATGTCTGCGCTGCCTGTGAAGATGCCTTCCAGGTAGACCCATCGCCTCTGCACATCAATCCACACGTCGAAGAGAGCCATGATCCGGTTCAACTTGTCTTCCCAGCTCAGGGCATCCTCTTCGAAAACCTGGCAGGTACACAAAAGGGCAAAGCTCATCTGCTGAGCTTTTCACTTATGGATCTGAGAAGACTCACTGAAAAATGAAGACTGGGATCCCAGAAAAGCCATCTGACTGATGTTTTAAAAAACAGGCACCTCGTCAGTGCAGAAGTACAGCAATGGAGGCACAGAGCTCTGCCCAGGGAGCAGGTCTCCCCAGCAACCATACCTTGTAATATGGAGAGAGTTTCATGGCAGACACACTGTTGATGTGCTCCTTGACCTTGTTGAATAGGTCATCCCATCCTCGAATCAGGCGACACTTGTTCTGATAGTTGACCAAGTCGAGTTCGTAAGTATTCCACACTTCTCTTATCTAAATTGAAACCAGGAAAAGGCATGTTATCAGACTGTCTCTGTCTAACTGCCCAGGGACAAGGGTTATGGGGATGTAAGGGACCACAGGTGACAAGGTTTTGTTTCAATGCTCAAGTCTACACCATAGCCTGAACACATCCAATCCTGCTACTGACCTGCTTCAAAAATTCTTCCAGGGCCATCTCTCCCTGTGCCACCAGCAGTACATCCTTGACAATAGCTTCGTTTTTCTGCAAATCGACGTCCCAGATTTGGCCAAGGGTCAGCTCGGAAACCACCCAATTCACATGCAGCCTCTTCATCAGCTGCTTCCAGTGGCGGTCTTTCAGTGCTTCAGATTTCAGCTCGATCACCAGCATGTTCACCTACACGGAGAGCGAACACGGTGCTGGGCGGGTGTGCTTCTGGTGGCCGCCCACTGCCCGTGGCTCTCTGGCCTACCTTCATGTAGCCTTTCAGCAGCCTCTGAACAAACTCGTAGGAGGCGTACTGCCGCAGGCGCGCGGGGAAGCTCTTCAGCTGGTTCAGCAGGCCATCTAAATTTTGTCGAAGCTGTCAGAAGAGACACACAATGATATTTAATTGCTGACATTTCTTTAAATGGTGAAATACTTAAAAATGGTTTTGAAATAAGCTTTACATTAGTCTGTGTGAATAATGTTAATGACACATAGGACATTAAGTGACATCTTATGAACTCTAGTAATTGCTTGCAAGGTTCCTAAAGGAAGTCTGTAACTGATACTACAAAGGAACACACCAAGCAGCTACTTTGACAAGACCTACCTTCCGAGGCTGTACTGAGACCCAGGGCTGCTCCTTCATCTGATCGATTTGCTCCCAGACCTTAGATAGCTCTGACCAAACGCCTTTGAGGTCCTGTAATTCCTCTAAAGCCACCTATGATTAAGAATAGCAAAGCAGTCAAATGGTGGAAAGAGCAAACAGCTCACAACTAACAAAGAAAAAGGAAATCACACCAGACTCTGGCAGGGGTTCAGTGGCAGAGCCGGGCGGAGTGGAACCCCAGCTAGCTCTGTGATCCGTACCTGCACGCGCTCCTCGCTGCCGCTGAGGAGCCCACTGTCGGTCAGCTCCAGCGCCTCCTTGGCCTTGGCGCACTTTTCCCTGTCGTCCTTCAGCCTGCCAAACTTCCCCTCGTATATGGTCAGAGCCTGCAGCGCCTCCTCTGGGCGAAGGTTGCCCTAAGAGAAGCCAGAGCACAGGGAATCTTTGGGAGAGGAAAGCTGTGGCTTATGCGAGGGCTACTGAGCTCCTGGGAATTCCTGACTGAACACGTGCACGGGGGTATGCATTCAACAATCGTCCACGTGGGCCTGTGCACAGGACTGGCTGTGAGTGTACACCAGTGCCTGGGAGGCGGAGGGAGGACAGGGGCCGCTGGCTGGGCGCGCTCAGGCACAGCTCTCGAAGCCAAGGTCTGGCTTTCTCTGACAAACCATTGTTCCCCATGAAGAAAATTAGAGTGGCAGGAGATGGGCCTGGTTCCCCAAGAACAATACAATTAAAGATTTCCTCTCTGAACCCATTAACTCACAGACACAAAGGACAAGTGCAGAAACTATCAGTTTTCTACCAGAGGAGATTCCCACCTCAAACTTAACTCCACCACATTCCTGGCACTTCACCAAGCTGAGGTGATCCACAAGAGAACCTTGCTGCTGATCAACACTCATTCCCCTACTGGAGGGAGCGTTTGTAATGAGCAATGCTGGCCTCAGTGAGAGCAGGTCCTCTGAGACACAAAGTAGAACCTGCAAGGGCCCAGCTGCACACCAGGCCTCTAAACTAGAGGGGCATTCTGGATATCTTAACTTCCTTTCCTTTTTTCCCTATGCTCATCTGTACATCTAAATAGGCAAAACACTGAATTCTACCCCAATAAGCCAAAAATGTCATTATCTACTTTCTGTCACCTTTCTATGAGCACAACCTGCCACTGCCCCTCCTTCAGGTCTCCCTTTACCATCCCCTTCCCAGACACAGCAGTAGCCACTGGCACCTCTGCCACCCTGGCCAGCACCTGCCTCAAGGGACATGCTTTTCTTGTTCGTCATTATTACCTCTCCCCCGACAGGAGCGTGGGGGCTCTTGTCCCTTTCACAACTGCTACACCCTTGCTGCTAGGACGAAGCCTGGAGCGTTGGTGCTCAGTAAACACTGGGACGATGGAGCGCAGGCATGTGGACAGCAACAGAACCTGCCTCCCCACGGCACACGCTGCCTGGCGGCACTGTGAGGCACATCCCCTTTACAGAAACCAAGGTCTGATTTATTTATTTTTAGTACTAGGGATTGAACCCGGGGGTGCTTTACCACATCCACAGCCTTTTTATTTTTTATTTAGAGACTTGGTCTCACAAAGTTGCTTAGGGCCTTGCTAGGTTGCTGAGGCTGGCCTTGAACTTGTCATCCTCCTGCCTCAGCCTCCCAAGCTACTGAAATTACAGGTGTGCATCACCACACGGGGCCCAAATTCTGATCTTTGAGCATGCCTAAAGGAAAAGACTAATTTAAAAACAGAAATTCTTTAGCTCTCAAGACTATACCCTGATTTAAATGATGGTGTCTCTGGGTAATGAGAGGCCCAAGTTGGCTTTTTACTCACCATCTACAAGTATTGGTTTTTTATGCACACCAGGCAAGCACTCTTCCACTGCACTACACCCCAGTTTTGTTTTTTTTGGTACCAGGAAATAAACCCAAGGTGCTTAACCACTGAACCACATCCCCAGTCCTTTTTCATTTATTTTGAGACATGGTCTTGCTAAGTTACTTGGGGCCTTGCTAAGTTGCTGAGTCTAGTCTCAAACATGTAAACCTCCTCCCCTCAGCCTCCCAGGTCACTGGGATTATTGTGTTTTCGAGAGGGGCATCTTGCTAGGTTGCTCAGGCTGCTTTGAGCTCCTGGGCTCAAGCCATCCCCTAACCCAGCCTCCCAAGCAGAGGGCCTACAGGTGCATGCCACCATGCCTGGCAGCAAGTATTGCTTCTTTGTTACAAAAAGGGGGAAAAATTCTCTAGTACTGGCAAGCTAACACACAGCAAAGCTTTCTAAATCTGAAAGAAAGTTCTCCAGATCATGCTGGTGGTCAGCATGGCCTGGTGAGGCTCACTGTGACTGGCTTGGTCTTCTCCCAGTCTGTCAGCAGGTCAGTGGTGCGGCTCTCCACAGCCCGGTCCTCCTGCACGATCTTCATCTGCAGGTTTGCCACCTGCTGCTGGATGGCAGAGTCCTTCCGCCGCATAATGTCATTGAAGGCTCCCCACTCTCCCTCGATGTTGTCAATATAGAGCCAGGAAGGTGGGAACTGAAACCTTTGCTTTTCCAGCAGGCGCTGACCATTGCGGTAGAGCTTTGAAAGTTAAAAGACAAAATGATTTTTTTGCCTTCTACAGTAAGAGAAACTACTGTCAGAGTCCCATCACAGAGAAGACATTTTGAGCTAGAGAGCATAAAAGATCACAACTTGTTCTTGTACAACCTTCCAGCCTGATTACTGTGGTCAGAGGGCAGCATGCCCTGGGAGTCCAACATGGCTGACTAGTTACTGCACCTAGTTGTACCCAGAGGGCCTGAACAGGACATGAGAGCAGACAGGGGCTAAGCCTCACTCCATTCCAGAATCTAGAAAGGATATTCGAGTCTAGTGACTTGAAAGCAACTGCATCAAATTGAAGAGAAAAAGCAAACAAAAATCCAGTTGTTCTCAAACCCTGTGTGCATGGGAATCACCTGCAGAACTTTTAAAAATGCAGACTCCCAGGATGGTAGCCTCAGCAATGTATTTTAACAAGCACATCAGGTGGTTAGGACAGGACAGTCTATGGACCATATGTAAAAAAAATGTGCTTTAAGAGTCAAGTCAGAACGTTCCCTTGGAACGCAAAACATTACAAAACTCAAACTCAACTAGTGTCTTTGCTCGAGACGTTAACTATCTGCAGAGCTCACCTCCACTTGCTTCTCAAATTGCTTGATCTTCCGCTTCAAAGACTGCACATAGGTGATGAAGGTCACTGCGTCAGAGGTGCTGGCGGTGTCCACAGAGTGCTGCTCCAGCTCTTGGCGAGACTGTTCAGAGAGAGGGCTGCATTTACCCCTGGCCAAGACTCCCACCAGCCTAGTTACATGCAGAATCTACCTCCTCACCTTTGAGATCTGGGAATGGAATTCGGTCATGTTTGAGCCCAGCATCTGCCCAAATTTGCTCAGAACCTCTTTATGCCAGGAGTCATACTTCAAGTTCACCTTAGACTGCACCTGGGGTGAAGCAGCACACAGCAGCAGGTCAGCAGTTGAACAGCAGTGTTGATTCCCAGGTATCCCGGCACTGTCAAGAACACCTCAGGCTCACCTTGCCATAATCTATAACCACTGGTCCAAACTCCTTCTTGGTTTCTGCATTGTCAAAGGTCCCCCTGGCCTTCCTTATCTGGACCAAGAGGGCTTGCCACTTGTTGAGATCTTCGCCCAGCCTGTTGTAGATGTTCTCAGCCTGCATGTCCCATAGGCACTGATACTGGAGCCAGACCTGCAGGAAGAATGAGGTCAAACACTACTGCTCCGTCGTCCAGAATGACGAGACAGTCCCTTCACATTCCATAAAAAGATCCACATGTTCTCAGCATTAGAAAAACTCACATGCTCAGAACTTTGATATCAAAAAAAGTATAAAATTTACTGTTCTTGAACATCACAGTTAAAACCGAAAAGTACTTGTCCCAGTTTTACTTTTTTGCTTTAAAATTAGTAAATGTTACCTATTGTCCCACATTAGGGACTGCTGAGATCCTTCAGCTCTACACTCTGTGTCTCCTACTCTGAAGAGTCTTGGAAGACTCTAGAGCATAAGTAGGTGAAGTCCAGAAAGGCCTCCTACCTTGACGTACTGCTCGACCTCAGTCACGATGCCCATGACAGCAGAGTAGGACTCCTCCAGGGCGACAGGGCCGTCGGGCATGCGCGTTAAAGCATTGCGGTAGAACTTCTCCTCCTCAGTCAACTCGTAGTGCACGCCCACCTGAGCAACAAGCCACAAGTGAAGCCAAGCAGTATGCAGTAGAACTCCCAGAACCAGAAGGCCACAGGACAACGGGGGTGACCCTGCTGTGACTTGTGATATGTACTTCATGTGACAGGAAGACTCCAATAGAGAGAAGAACCCAGGGAAAGGAAACAGGAGCTAGTGCACTGAACAGGGCTGACTTCAGTGTGTCAAGTTTGGAGACAAACAAGAGAAAAATGCAAATAGAATTGCAGTTACTTAAACCCAGAAGCACAACAAGAAGGATCCTAAAGATCACAGGTAGACTCCTTGAGGGGCAGGGCCAGCATGCACAGCTTGGCTCTGATTAGCTGGACATTACCAGGTTTTGGGCTAACCACTGACAAAATTTCAAACTATATCAGTTAACTACTTGAACATCCTAAAGAACTAAGTTGATGTCGAAGCCAAGGAAAGAGGTAAGTTCTCAATAGGATCACTAAGTTCTAGAAGAGTCTGCTGTAGTTGTGGAATCTTTTTACTTGAAAACCACTGGTCCTATTTAGAAGTAACATTGGCCAGAGGCCAGGGACTAAATGGTGTTTTAAGTTTTCATTTGGTTCTAGCAGTACACTAACAAGAGTATATCACATCTGGAATTTACTTTAAAATAATCTGATAGGAGTGGGAAAGTAGGGAAGGAAATATAAATGAAATAAAATTGGTCACAAGTTGTAAAGTAAATCTGGATGGTGGGAGCTCACAACTCCTGCTACTTCTGTGCATGTTTGAACATTTCTCTAATAAAAAGTGGGGACAATGGAGAAGCAGCGGTTACTGAGGTTCCAAAGCCACTCATGGAAGGACACTCATGGAGAGACAGCCAAGACCTAACCACCAGTGCCAAGTGTCTCCGTGGAAGTCATACAAAGCCTCCTCTAGGTCTCCCTAAGGATCCGGAAAGACACACGAAGAGCAGTGTCGCAGCACCCCGCCCCTAGGAGAACCCTGGGCAGAGGGCACACGCTCCAAGACCCCAGAAGGCTGACCTGGTATCTCTGACTCTGGATCCTGGGGAGGGACAGCACAACCATCTTCCACGCAAACATTTCCTGATAGAGCTTGTATCTGCATTCTTCAATTGGCGGATTCAAATAGATTACCTGATTGGTTATTCTTAGCTCATGAACAACATTCTGTAAAAGAAAGGTCTCATTATTTATTCAGCATTATATTTCAATAAATATATTCAAGACTATTTTGAATCTTAACTTTCTCTAAATTATTATACTACTTCAATCTGAACAACCAAGTCTGTCACTTTATTAGAGGACCTTTTGTAATTTCACGTTTATGATGTACACCCTTGCCACTTATATCATAAGGTAAAGGCAAGTGGGGTGCAGTGGCGCACGCTTGTAATCCCAGCAACCCAGGAGGCTGGGGCAGGAGGATCGCAAGTTGAGGCCAGCTTAGTGAGACCTACTACTTAGTGAGACCCTGTCTCAAAATAAAAAAAGGGATCAGTGGTAAAGCAACCCTGGGTTCAATCCCCAATACCAAAAACAAACAAATGAATAATGCATGAGAACTGGGGCTGTAGCTCAGTGGTTCAGGCCCCCCACTCACACAGTCGAAGGCAGGCACTGCTCTATCTCCTCACGGTCCCTGGTGCCTGGGTATCGAATACACAGCCAATGCTTAATTGAGCACCCTGAGACTTGACGTCCCTGACCTCTGTTGATATGGCCACCTGAAGCCCAAGAAGCCAAGGCCCCGATGCAGAGAGAGTAGGTGGGTGCTGGCTGCCAGCCATACACAACAGGAACTCTGGTTTACCAAGCTGAACTAATCTGTGCCACCTGCCAGTGCTTTAAGCTCTTCTAGAATTCCAATTCAAACCAGGTAATTTTCCCACTTCAGATAATTTATTGGCTTAGACATACTCATTGTTCCTCTGTAACTGAGTACTTTAAAAAATATGCTCCAGGGGGCTGGGGCTGGGGCTCAGTGGCAGAGTGCTCACCTAACCTGTGCGGAGCCCTGGATTTGATCCTCAGTACCACATAAAAATAGACAAATAAAGGTATTGTGTCCAAATACAACTGAAAAATAAAAAATAATAAAAAAGTATGCTCTAGGCATAGAATACCTATAATACTAAAAAGCAAAAAAAATTCAGGCATTAAGGATTTGGGAAAGGGAAGAAAAAGATAAAAAAAAAATCTCTTTGCTTCTCCCAGTTCAACATCTGCACCTGCGATTCTTCTGGGCTTACATTCTGTGAGCCTTTTTATTGTCAACTGTAAACACAGAATAAGTGCCTGGCTTATGAACTGCAGGGCGGCCTCCCACAGTGGCATACAAGGTCTGTGGGCAGAATTCTAACAACAGAACTGCACAAGTCTCTGGAAAGCTACCGGTGCTGGCTGACCACTCCTTCACACAGGTGGAACACAGCTTGCAAGCAGAGATGCCGTCTGCAGGGGCAACCCCTGGGCTGCTTGTACTTCCACAAGACTTGGATTTAGACTTCTACTTGTGGGCAGAGTGTGTCCAGTTCATGAAATAATTTCTGAATAGCTCATGAATGCTTGGTAGGCAGAGTCCCCAGTGTAGATTCCTTTCTAAAATTTATGTATTTATTATTTTTTAAAAATTTTACTTAGAGACAGGGTCTCACTGAGTTATTAGGGCCTCACTAGGTTGCTGAGGCTGGCTTTGCACTTGTGGTCCTCCGTTGCCTCAGCCTCCTGAGCTGCAGGGATTATAGGTGTGCACTACCACACCCACCTTAAAGTTTATCCATTTCTTATTACTTCCTTCTTTGAAACTGTTTTAGGCTTACAAGTTGAGGAGTGTCACCGACTGTCTCTCATGTAAACACCCTTCACGAGGACAGAAACACCGCTGACCCGAGTCCGTGAACTATGGCACAGACTTCAGTCAGGTGCCCAGGACCTGGTCCAAATGGCCACATGACCCTTGTCACATCTCTCAATCACTTCCAACCTGCGACATCTGTCTAGTTTCTCCTTGATATTCAGGAGCCTTCAGTCTGGGACTGCAGAACATTTTCTCATGGCTAGAATGAGACTGAGGACTCTGGGGAAAGGCCATAGAGGTGAAGTGCCCTCTAATCACACATCACAGGGCACGTGGTGTTCACTTAGGTCACTGGTTATGGTGCCATCAGGTTTCCATGCTGTGGACTGACTTTTCCATAGCACCTCCACCTCTTTAGGTGCTGGGGGTGGAGCCCAGGGCCCTGCGTGTGAGCAAGCGCTCTGCCACTGAGCCACACCCCCAGTCCCCATGGGTCCTTCCAAGGGAGGACCATTTTGCTCACTTGCACATGGGATGCCACAAGAGGTACTCACTTTGATCTTGGGCTCTCCACCAGGCTTGTGACTGACTTGTGGAGCATCTGTATCCATGTCAACTTCTGCTTTATCTTCAGCCTGTCCAAGAAGGACCTGGGTCCAAGCTCTGAGGCCAGCTTGCAGACGAACGCCCAGTATTCTCTCAATCTACAGAGAAGTTAGTGTCAGCTCACAGACACACGCATCAGAAGGCGTCGGGGTCCAAGATGGAAAGCTCCTGCCTCTGACCCTCGGCCTCATTTATCAAGTTCCCAGCCTCACACAGCTCATCTCAGGTTCTGTGCTGCGTCTCTGGACCAACTGAACTTCTATCCTCCCAACTCACAAGAGGCCTTGTGCCATGCAGCAGATTCAGTAAAGGTCTTAGTGATTACTTAACATAAAAGAAAATTCACAAACATGTTCTCCTGGTAGCCTCAAAGACAAAACTGGGAAAACTATAATTTGGATATGAAACAATAATGACATCTTGTAGATTTAGAATTAGACAAACAAATTTCTTAAACAGACATCTACAGGCCTTTGTTAATTCTGCCTTGAGTCACACAACCATCCGAGAGTGTGGTGAGGACTGTGGGCACTGTCAGATTGTGGGTTCAGTAACTCCCCTCCAACAGAGTCCCTCTGTGTGGATGAATACACTGCCAAGGACCTACCCATTTAAAAAGAGAAAGGAAAAAATACAGCCTGGGGGGCTGGGGATGTGGCTCAAGCGGTAGCGCGCTCGCCTGGCATGCGTGCGGCCCGGGTTCGATTCTCAGCACCACGTACAAACAAAGATGTTGTGTCCGCCAATAACTAAAAAAATAAATATTAAAAAAATTCTCTCTCTCTCTCTCTCTTCTCTCACTCTGTCTTTAAAAAAAAAAAAAAAAAAAATACAGCCTGGAAAATGACCAAGTGCAACCTCTAACCTCTCCTACCAAATCCTCCTTCCTAAGACTCTACTGCTGGACTCTCCCATCCAGTACTGAGAGAACCACAGCCCTTGCCCTAACCCCAGGGGTGAGCAGAGAACCTCTGCACCAGGAGCAAGAGGAGCTTTGTGTTAGGTTTCTTTCCAAGTTGATTGTGGCAGGGTAATCAGAGAAGGCTGCCTGAGGGCTGGGAAGTACAGGCCAGGGGCCAGGGGCATGGCTGAGTGGTAGAGGCAGGGCTGAACACACTTGAGGCCCTGGGTTCAATCCCTAGAACTACCAAGAACCAAAAAAGTCAACCTAAATCATAAGAGCAGAAAGGAGACGGGCAGAAAGTGCCAAGTATCTAGCAAATAAAGAGACTTTCTCTTCCCTGACGGCTGTTGCTGTCAGCTCAATGCTGACATGGGTACTGGCCTGTAGAGGCGCAGTTGAGCTCTAGCATCAGTTAATCAAGACTCTGGGGGGAACTGGACTATCACTGGTCATTTCTAAGGAAAGCAGCTTTTTAGTGAGATGGATGAGCTTACTGAACAGGGTCCACTCCCACCTCACCAACAGCATGAAAAGCACTCTCCCTGACCACCCTCACCTCCATGTCAAGCTTGTTGACCCAGATGGGCAGATTGGAGTAGGAGTGCAGGTTTAAGTCGTCCACGGCTTTCTGGACTCTGTTCAAAATCTCTGAGAAAGTCTTATGATCGTACATGCATGTTTCCAAGGAACGCACTTCCAGGTCTATTTTTTCTTCAATGATCAGCAGATCATCCACCTACAGGAAGACAATAACAATTAAAACGGATGTTTTAATTTTAATTTTTCTATTTTTTATTTTTCCTATTTTCTATTTTTTATTCACTTTTTCTATTCCTCTATTGTTGACACACTCTTCTCAGTTCATTAATAAAAGCTGTGGCTGAGTAGTTCTCAATAGAGAGTCAATCTTTGCTGTCAGGTGAGGAGGACACTTATCCCAACGTGTTCCTAGAGGGAAAGGCCCGGGGTGCCATCAGGTCCTCTTACTCCTGCTCACAGGAGGGACAGCCTCTGGCTGCTAAGTCCAGGAGAAGGAAACCAACAGCCCCTCCTGCACCCCCAGGAGGAAGGTGGCTGCATACAGATGAGTGGTAGTGTGGTGCACTCGCTGTGGCAGACTCCAGGCCAGGAGGCCTACAGCTGTCTGAGGGAGCTGGAGCCTGGGAAGGAGGTCTACATCCTGAGTGAAGGACTTAGTGCAAGCACTTCAGACCTAGTCTCGTTCTCCCTTGATCTCTCTTGGTTGACAGCATCCTCTGACCCTCTCCACCCCTCAGTTTCTAAGCTTAGGGTGTTACTCATCAGTCTCCCGAAAGCCCCATTCCCAACACAGAGCAGGGGGGACATCAGCTCTTCACCCTCTGGGCTCTGGTGGCCCCAGGCTGCATCTTCTGTGGGAGGATGCATGAACTGACTTAGCTAGGACACTAGGACACATCCTAGGGATTCACTGCTAGGACTCGAGCACTAAATCAGAGCCACCTTTTCCTGGAAGTTGAAGACAGTCTCTGCCAAGCGCTGCACGTAGGGATCAAGTTTGTAGGACTCCCACACCAGGGCAATGCCTTCTGCGATCAAAGCCTGCACCTCCTTCTTCAAGCCAGCCACCAGGAGCGAGATGGTGTTCCGTTCCTCCACCTTCTCGCAGGTGCGCTCATAGGTCCGGACACTCTCGATCAGCGAGATGGCAAATGGGTAGAGCTGGTTTGCTTGATGAGCCTTGTTCACAATGGCCAGGGGAACCCGGAAGCCAAGCCACTTGAGGTTTCGGACTTCCTTTGAAAGTGTGATGATCTCAGGAAGGAAGTTCACTTTCAACTTCAGGACATTTCCTGTCCGGCCGCGAACGCGAGTACTTTCAATAGTAAAAATGCGGCCAGAGACGCCCAGGTTGCGCTGCTGCACCTTCCTCGCCCAGTCGTCGAAGATTTCCTGGGTGTTGAGCTTCATGCGGAAGCTATCCCCATCCTGCTTCAGCTTCTGGCCCTCCACGTGATTCTCCCAGCCCTTGCCAAGCACGTCCTCCACTCGCTTCATGTATGCCGTGAGCTGTCTGTCGATCTGCTTAGCCCAGATGATGGACCCTGACACCGGGGGCAAATCACGGACGTGACTCATCTTGCAGGCCTGGCTCTGGGGGTATTGGACCTTGAATTTGTCATGGAGAGACTCGATGTCATCTTTCACTCGCTGGATCAGCTGGGTCTGGTACTCACGAATGGCCCCACGGATGTGAGGCCTGACAAACAGTGCATTGAACCTGGAGAAGATCCTGAACATCTCGTTGGCATTCTTGGCTGTGCCCAGCTGGTCCCGGAGGCGAGCAGTGATACGGGTCTCCACCCGGTCGATCCGCTCATCGTACCTCTTCATCGCAGCCTCCCAGGCCTCGGTGCCCTCTTTGGAGACATCCAGCCCATCCACTTCCTTGACGTTCTCGTAGGCCAGGTTGACTTCCTCGATGGCATTTGCATCCGCAGCGTCGAAGAGGACCTCCGCCACTTTCATATCCTGGGGCTCAGGAACCTCCCCTTGATTCTGTTGTGCAACTGCCGTGACCTAGAAGATTTGTAACAAAAATTTATCAAATGAAGAGTTTTATTTTGTTATACACATAAATTACTAGTCAGCAATATAGGTTTTAAACTTTTAGTCATACATTTTGTAACAAGATCTCAACAAAGCCAAAGTAAATATGACATATTTTAACTGAACAATAGAAGTTTTCTGAAAATATGATTGTTGGATTACATTTATAATGGAAGAAAAGAACAGGTAGAGATGACGGGTGACTCTTGTAGAGCCAAAAGAGGCATGTACCTAGAAATAAAAGGAGCCATGGTTTTCTTTTAGTCAGTCTCAGGCACACACGATCACATCCACGTGTTAGAGGTGAGGAGTCTGAGATAAAGCAGTGCAGTGATGTGTTCAAGCCACACAGCTGACAAATGGTGAAGCAGGAACAAAACAGCCAGGCGTCTGGCTCTGGGGTCCATGCAAGGTAAAGGAGGGAAGAAGGGAGGGAAGGAGGGAGGGAGGGAAGGAGGGAGAGATTATGAATCTGGACTGAAATGCTTAATACATAATCCATGGCTCTTCAAGACAATATTAACATGAAGAAGATGGGCTCCAGGGAAAGAACCATTCAGTGCCAAGCAGAAAGCAGGGTTTTGTTTTTTTTTTTTCAAAAACAGGCATTTAGATGGCACATGAAGAGCTATTTATGTATTTATTTATTTAGATGTCAGAGATTGAACCCTGGGACATTTAACCACTGAGCCACATCCCCAGGCCTTTTTTAAAAAAAATTTTAAATTTGAGACAGGGTCTCACCAAGTTGCAGAGGCTGGCCTTGAACTTGTGATTCTCCTGCCTTAGCCTCCCCAGCACTGGGATTACAGGCACGCTCCACTGTGCCTGGCACAAATCTTTAGAATGCAAACCTCACCTGTGGCCTGAGGACTCTGACGATGACAGCTCTTAGTTGCTCGTGCTGGCGTCTAAATTTTCTCATTTGATCGAGGCGAGCTTGAAGCTTTCTGTGAGCAGGGTTAATTCGCCACACCATCTTCAGATTTTCTTCCCTTTTTCTTTTGACAATATCTCTCAACAACACCTGAAGCTTCTCATACTCATCATCCCAAGTTTGAAAAACTTCAAAGCAAGCTACCATAACCTAGGATAGGACATGAATCCAGGAAAAGAAGTTTATTATTAAAGCATGCTTTTACCTCATTGCTCCAAGATTGGTTTTCTAATATAATAAAGCTTACTTTTTCGAATTCTTCATAAGCAACATGCATCAATTTTCTAGTGCCCAATACTTTGAGTAACTGAGAACTCAAGTCTCTTGAAATTGCTTCTACCAAACGCAGTGCCCTCTGAATGGGATATTTTGTGTTTCGGATCTTTCTCAAGTGGGTGAAAATGGCTACAAGCGCCTGTCGTATCTTGTCCAGCTCAGTGGCAGACAGTAAGTCATTCAGAGGGAAATCTTTCATTAGAGGATTGTAGTCATTCACTGTTTCCAAAGCTTGTTTTAGACCTAGATTGACAGATAAACAGTTAAAGGTCTTCATATAAAGTAATATTAAGTAAAGGAAAACGTACCCTTACAAGGGAATGGTCTGATGTTACATGGGGTCCGGTGACACAGAAACCTCCTAACATCTGAGAAAGGAATGCTGTTAGCAGGGTAACCCTGGTGTGGCCCTGGGTTTGTTTTTTTTAAGAGTCAAATCAACTCATATGTACTCTAAACACTGTGCGCAGTTACCTTGTGGATTTTATTTGCATTCTATATTATCTACATGTTCTACCAATTACAATTAAGTTTAGAGAAACTAAAGTTTTGTCATACTTGAAAACACTAAGATTTCCTAAGGCTCAGGTGAGGGGAGCATGTTACTGACTTCTCTTCCTGGCATAAGATTTAGAAAGAAATAAAAATTTCACATGTATTTAAAAAAAAAAAATTGAAGTACACATTTCAGCGGTAGTGATTGCTCAGACAATGTGTACAATGTGACTAACGTAACCAGAAGGTTTTACTTGGAATCTCCTCTAACATTTAAAATGTGAGTATCATACCTTTTACGGGGGGCTAGGGAGAGGAACATGAAAAGCAATCTTTTTTATTTTTTGGTTCTGGAGATTGAACTTGGGGGCACTTTACCACTGAGCTACTTTCCAGCTCTTTATATTTTTTATTTTAAGACACGGACTTGCCTAAGTTGCCCAGGCTGGCCTTGAACTTGTGATCTTCCTGCTTCAGCTTCCCAAATGTCTGACACTACAGGCGTGTATCACTGCACCTACTTGTGTTCATGACTTTGTCTAGTAAGTATCTGTGGGCATAGACTTGTAAAGAAATGCCTCACAGTACCTGGTCATTCAAACATTTGTGTCCCCAGTATAATTCAAAATCATGCTGTTCCATACTCAGAAAGTGAAATTTACTTTGACTACTCAGAATAGGGAAGAAGACAGAGGGGAAGGCAGCAGGTAAAAAGAGGAAGAGAAAGTAGTACCATCGGCTCTTCTTCCACAGCCCCCTGGGCAAGGAACTTCTGCTCAGTTTAAACATTTTGCCATTATAAAAAGCACAACTGACTTTATACAGAAAAAAAGTGCAACCCATATAAGAAGGCAAGCAGCTGAGAAGCAGGAGGGACACTCCAGGCTCACTGAACTAGTGCCTGGAGACTGCTTCATGTTCTCAAAAGCCCTGGAGGGAAGAAGGTATGTGGGAAAATCATTTTAATTCCTGGAACTGAGGGAAAGATGAGACAGGATGCAAGAGGGAAAACTGAAAAAGAGTACAGGGTTGAGGGTGTAACTCAGTGGTAGAACTGGAGATTAGTATGAGTGAAGACCTAGGTTCCATGCCCAGCACCAAACACAGTACATTTATTCATTTTCACCTAAATGACCATATAAAAGACCTCACAAAACCAGACCAACAACTTATCAGATCATTGTGGTTTTCACCTGTGTCTGTGTCAAAACTGACAGTGGCGTGGAAACGCTTGCCGTGCTTCAGGATATCCAGAGTCAGGAGAACTTCTGGGCTCTCCCGCTTCTCCTGGATGCGGTACAACGCACGCTCCAAGTTTAGCCAAAAACTGATTTCCTGTAAGGCTGTTCCTGATGCAGGATCTCGATCAAGTTTGGTCACCTTTTAAGACAATAACATTCAGGGGTACTCACTATTTAAACAGAGAAGGAAAAGTATCATTAATGAAACACATTACAACTTAATTTTTATACCTCAAGTCAAAGGCATGAGCCTGCTCAAGATCAAAGCTCTCTCAGGGTTAACATTAAACTGTTCAAACTGCATCTGACCACTCCACCCAGACCAGGGCTGACCCTGTACTGGGCATGCCCAGAGGCAGGAGGGGCCCCACCACCAGCTGATCACTTACTGACAAAGCTCAGAAGAGTCCCCCATAGGTATTAAAGAGCAACACATTTACACAATATGTCTCAATAACGGGTTCTTACTTTTTGAATTTCTCGGATCCACCGGTTAACTCCAGATTGTAACTGATTGAGAAAAGTTGGGTCTTCAACTTTATCGCCAAAATCTGTAACTTTGGGCTTTTCTCCACGTTCATAACACTGCTTTGCAACATTTGTAATAATTGGGTGGATTGGAAGGCTGATTTCTGGAATCTCAATGTTCTGCTGTAAGTGCAGGAGTCCCATTTCAAGTTCTGCAATCTTTTTCTCAACTGAAGGAGCCATTTTATCACCATCCCTATAAGACAGGAAACATTAAAAAATTAGGGCATGACTTGTCTCCAGAGATCCTGCTATTTCAGGTCTGTCAGGTATTAATAATACCACATTTATTAATGAAAAGGAGATATATCCTGTTGGTTTCCCCTCCCAGGCCTGAGTTTCACATCATTTCCTACACTGCCATGTTTACACATGAAGTGGATGCAACACAGACCACAGAGGGAAATGACTTTACCTGTCTGCTTTGCCAGACTCCCTGATATAGGACTTAAAAAATGGAGCCACGGCGTTGCTGATGAAGGAGTGTAGCGTCTCATATGGTGAGTCTTCACTGAGAGTGAGCACGCGCAACTGAGAAGACACCGGCTTGTCTGCGTCGATCACAGGGGTGCGTTTAATGAATGCCAGGCTGGAGAGAGTGAGCAAGGAGTCAGCACAAGAGTCTCATTCCTAATCTGTCTTAATAACTGCCACCTTTGTGTGCATATAAATCAAAACTTAATTTGCTTGTTCAACTTAAAAATCATGTAAGATCATACTGAACTGCTGGTTTCTAAGAATGAAACGTACTGCCCATCCACCTTTCTTTACCCACCCAGTGAGAACTAGTAGTTCAGGGTTGGGGTTAAGGGTGTTCTCATGAAACCAGGCAAAGGCTATCTCACACAAGTGGATTCTCAATCTTGGCCTACAGCCGACCTCCCCTGTCAGCTGTGCTACCAGACCACACACTCTCAGGTCTGATCTCAAGCTCAGCTGTACTGCTTGCACCATGCACCAAGTCATGCATCAGCTTCAACAAGCAAACTGCCCACAAGCTGAAGGGGCAGCCCAGGCTCCCCTTCACCTGGCCCTGGGAGTCCTCTAGCTCCACCTCCAGATGTGTGCTACACCCCAAGAGGACAAAAGCTAACCAGGCATCTGGTTCTTAAATCTCATGTGCTTTGTGTCTTTGCTTAAGAAATCTATACTCGTCTGCTGAAAGTCAAGGTAACTCTCAACTCAATTCTGGCATGACCTCCTCCATGGGCTTCCCTAATCAGGAGCCAACTCCAATCTCCATGTTTCCATGATGTTTTGCCAAGTATTATAATTAGCTGAGCATCTGCCAACCTCCCTCCCAAAAACAATGAGCTTCCTGGAAATAGGATCTGGGTTTATTTCTTTGTATACCACACCATACCTGCTGCTATACCTTCCATTCCAAAGCACTCAATGGTTAATTGAAAAGGTCTTGTAAACCTCTTCAGTGCCTTGGCCAGTACTTCACATTACTCTAAAATATCAAAGAGTTACTTTTATGGCACATTAGGAAGAAACAAAGTCACAACAGTATTCCTGCCCAAAATGTATACTGTGAATCTAATCATGAGGAAGCAGCAGACAAATACAGTTATGGGAGTCTGTAACTCTTTTTTTTTTTTTTTTTTTTTTGAGAGAGAGAGAGAGAGAATTTTTTAATATGTATTTTTTAGTTCTCGGCGGACACAACATCTTTGTTTGTACGTGGTGCTGAGAATCGAACCCGGGCCGCACGCATGCCAAGCGAGCGCGCTACCACTTGAGCCACATCCCCAGCCCCGGGAGTCTGTAACTCTTAAAAAAAAAAAAAAAGAAGCAAAAAAAAGTCAATTTATGAAGGCACAGAAAACCTGAAGGGCCACCTCAGATTAAAGCTTACAGACAGAAAATCAATGGCAAAGTGTTATTTAGACTGGATTCTGGTTGGGAGAATTATTAAAAGGGGCATTATTAAACTTGTCCTATAATTAGAGAATAATACTGTGTTTCCTGCATTTGATAAGGCTATGTGCTTGTTCTTAAAAAATATACCCTGTCCAGGTGTGGTGGTGCATGCCTATAATCCCTGCAACTCTGGAGGCTGAGAAAGGATTACAAATTTCACACCAGCCTGGGCAACTTAGCAAGATCGTGCCCCCAAATCAAAAATAAAAAGGAATGAGGCTGTAGCTTAGTGCAGAGCACCCTGGGTTTAATCCCTATCACTACCAAAACAAAGGTCACATTCTATTTTTTTTTTTTTTTTAGAATTTTTTAATATTTATTTTTTTTTTTAGTTTTCAGCAGACACAACATCTTTGTTTGTATGTGGTGTTGAGGATCGAACCCGGGCCACACGCATGCCAGGTGAGCGCGCTACCACTTGAGCCACATCCCCAGCCCAAAGGTCACATTCTAGCTATTATCCATGCAACTCTTCTGTAATCTTGAAATTAATTTAAAAAAATTTAAAAAGCTTTAGGGCTGGAGTTGTGGCTCAGTGTAGAGCACTTGCCTAGCACTTGTGAGGCACGGGGTTCGATCCTCAGCACCACATAAAAATAAATGAATAAAATAAAGGTCCATCAATGTCTAAAAAATATTAAAAAAAAAAAAACTTTAGACAGCCAATTCAAAATAAATTAATATTTACATATTTAAGTTTGAATCTGTTTATTAAAGTACAAATTAGAGCAATCTTTCTTTTTTTTTTTTTTAATATTTATTTTTTAGTTCTCGGCAGACACAACATCTTTGTTTGTATGTGGTGCTGAGGATCGAACCCGGGCCGCACGCATGCCAGGCGAGCGCGCTACCGCTTGAGCCACATCCCCAGCCCAAGCAATCTTTCTTGAAGGTGGGAAATCTGGTAATATGGATTAAAAATAATAACGTTACTTTGCATCTGAATTAATAATGCTACCTTTAGGAATTTATCCCCGAAAGAATCAGAGCTGAACATAAAAATGTTTACTAGTTATTTATAATAATGAAGAAATCAGATATAATCTGAGAATATTAGTAGATGTGTATATTTTAGCTCAAACGTTAAGATGAATATCGTGAGGTGCAGTGGCATACACCTATAATCCCAGCAGTTCGGGAAGCTGAGGCAGGAGGATTGTGAGCTCAAAGCCAGCCTCACCAACTTAGCAAGGCCCTAAGCAACTCAAGTGAAACCTTGCCTCTAAATAAAATACAAAACAGGGCTGGGGATGTGGCTCTGTGATCTAGTACCCCTGACTTCAATCCCTAATACAGAACAAAACAAAACAAAACACGGGGGGGGGGGGGGGGGGGGGCTGCGGATGTGGCTCAGTGGTTGAGTGCCCCTGAGTTCAATCTCTGGTATCAAAAATAAATTAAAAAAAAAAAAAAAAGCTGGGGCTGTAGCTCAGTGGTAGAGTGCTTGCCCAGCATACGTAAGGCACTGGGTTCAATCCACAGCACCACAAAAATAAACAAATAAAATAAAGGTATGCTGTCCATCTGCAACTACAAAAATATAAAAAAAAAAAAACAAAACATAATTATCATGATACTACAATTAAAAAATATCTTAAAATTTACATTGGGCTGGGGATGTGGCTCAAGCGGTAGCGCGCTCCCCTGGCATGCCTGTGGCCCGGGTTCGATCCTCAGCACCACATACAAAACAAAGATGTTGTGTCCGCCGATAACTAAAAAAAAATTAATATTAAAATTCTCTCTCTCCCTCTCTCACTCTCTCTTAAAAAAAAAAAAAAATTTACATTGACTTGGAAATCCCCATAATTTGATAACATGAAACCAAAGATAAGATACTGACATCAAAAACAGAAGGTTGGGGATGTGGCTCAAGCAGTAGCGCGCTTGCCTGGCATGCACAGGGCGCTAGGTTGGATCCTTAGCACCACATAAAAATAAAATAAAGATGTTGTGTCCACCGAAAACAAAACAAAACAAAAAAAACGGAAGTCTTTTTTTTTCGGTACTGGGGATTTAACCCAGGAGTGTTTAACCACTGAGCCACATCCCCAATCCTTTTTATAAATTTTTTATTTAAAGACAGGGTCTCACGAAGTTGCTTAGGGCCTAAGTTGCTGAGGCTGGCTTTGAATTCCTGCCTCAGCCTCTATAGTTGCTGGGATTATGGGCATGAGCTACTGTGCTTGGCTTAAAGAATAGAAGTCTTTTTTTTTTTTTTTTTTTTTTTTTTTTTTTTTAGAGAGAGTGTGTGTGTGAGAGAGAGAGAGAGAGAGAGAGAGAGAGAGAGAGAATTTTTTTTTAATATTTATTTTTCAGTTTTCAGCGGACACAACAGCTTTGTTTGTATGTGGTGCTGAGGATCGAACCCGGACTGCACGCATGCCAGGCAAGCGTGCCACCGCTTGAGCCACATCCCCAGCCCCAAGAATAGAAGTCTTAAAGTTTTCTTAATAATGAGTGTCTGAGTCGATGGACATTTACATTAATTTACAATTATAAATCTATAATCTGAAGTAATGGTATATTTGTACTACTTACCTATTGGACTTGACTCCATAATGAATGTCTATGTTGATGTTGTAGGAAATAAATTCTTTTTCTTCTTCTCCTTCATCACCAACATCCTCTACAAATCAAAAACATCATAGCAAATTCACGTCATTTCAATTTCTTACCAACTGTTTAGGGAGTTTTTACTGCAGCCTACCCCTAACCTGACATTTAAATCCTTGAAGACTCGGTGCCACCTATTTTTCCCTCCCACCCATTTTCTGACTCCTGACTCAGTCCCTGACCTGCCATGTCACATGGAGGTAAGTAGTTACCTTCTCCGCACATGCCAGGTGGTACTGGCCTGCCTGGGTGGCTGGAAGGATTGGCAGCAAGTGCCGGTGAAGCAACAGGGCAGGAGGGGCTGCCTGAGGGCAGTACGGCTGCACTCAGCTTCTGCCAAGTTTTTGCTATCCCTGCCCAGGGAGCCCCGAACGCTGTGCTCCAAATATAGAAGGCCCTCTCCACCTCCATCCCCTGAGCATATTCTGCTCTGTTGTTTACCCAGCACTCACTATGTGACAGGCACTTACACACATCATACACTGTACCCTAGTGGGTAGCATGACTGTTGTTATTCCTGTTTTCCAGGAATGAAGTCCAGTTAAATGGTCCACAGACCCTAGGCTGGAAAGCACCAAAGTGAGCATTCAGAGGTCTGTCATTCCAAAGTGCAGGCCCTTCACCCTGTCAAGAAACCCTCCAGGGGCTTGCAAGGAATTCACCTAGCCCTCCCCTCCACTGTACAAGCAGGAGTCACTTTTCAAAGCTTTCTGAAATCAACAGTAAAAGCAGCCCCAAGATGCATGTAAATCAACTTTCTAAATAACTCAAAATCAAAATCAATAAGACAATTGTAAGAAGACAATCCAAACTTTTGCATCACAAGATACCTAAACATTCTAGTTATCTTTTCATGACACACTGTATGAAATCAGTGTTAGCAAAAATCACAATCTAGGAATTTTTTTGTTTGTTTCTGCGTTTGCAGGAATTGAACTCAGGGCCTTGTGCATGCCAGGCAAGTACTCAACCCCTGAGTTACATCCTTAGCCCAATATACAGCTCTATCTTTCAAGAAGACAATTCTTTGAAATTATTGTTTTGGTATAATTTTATGAAAGGGAGGAAGGAGTAGGTGGCAGAACATTCCAGCATGTCAAGTACTACCTAGCTGTTCTTTAATGACCACTGTCTTTTTTTTCCTGACTTTTAAAAAATATAACTTTATTTTATTTATTTATTTTTATGTGCTGCTGAGGATCAAACCCAGGGCCTTGCACGTGCAAGGCGAGTGCTCCACTGCTGAGGCATAACCCCAGCCCCATGACCACTGTCTTTTTGGTGAGTTCAGACAGAGTGCCACAGAGGCCTTGAGCACAATTTGAGATACAAGGTGGTAGGATGCTGCCCGCCCAGCCCAGATACTGCTCGCCCACAGAAGAATCTTTGCATATCATCACGTCATCACCAAGTCTCACTGTTGGCACCTTGCCTCTCAGCTACAGAAAATGAAGTCTGGGAGAAACTTGCTGTGGACAGGTATTTGAGGTAAAGAACGTTGGTCCCTGGCTGTGCTGTGACCCACAGCAGCACTTGCAATGTGGACTAGGAATTACCAGACCTGACCACATGCCACCCAGAGCTACTGAGGCACAGGTGCCCATTCCATCCAGATCATGAAGGTGGAGGAGACTGCAGCCACCAAGTGCCACCAGCCAGGTCAAGCTTGCCCTATTGAGTCCTGCTGTAACCAGTGCAAGCCAAGAGGTCCAACATGCCCTCTAAGTACTCTCCCACCCTGCGTCTGCCCCCCCAAATTCCTGTAGACCACCAAAACACTTTTAATTAAAAAAAATATATAAACCATGGTTTCAAAAACCCTACACACATCAATTTTTCTAACCATTCAAATGTGGCTGTACTACAAGAGAAATCATGAGGCCTGAGACCAGTCACACATGAGGACTGCCTTCACTAAGACACAGCAGGTGACAAAGAGCACAGAGAAACCCCAAACCAAATAGCCGTCCAGGGATTGGGTACGAAATATGTTCTTCCTCAGTTGTCTGAACTTTTCAGCATATTGTTCTATGATTTATATAAAAAAGGATCATTAAAATAACACTCAAGCAACATTCAATGGCACAACTAAAAAAATGATGCCAGTTTTCAATCCTTTCTCCCCCTCAGGGAGAGGCGCATCATCTACACAACAAGAAAAGATGCACCCTGGCCAGAGCTACAGTGCTGCTGGCATATTAGAGTCTGGGACGAGGCCCCATCCCCTGCGACAGCGAGTCAGGCAGCCTGGCAGATGCCAGCTGGGCACAGGAAGACTGCAATGCAGCAGAGTGCTACCGTGGCTCCGGAAGGCACACCCAGTGACATCATCCTCCGACTACAACAAGGTAAACAGACGTTCCTTACTGCTTCCTTACACTGACTTCTGATGATGACACCTAATGGAAGTCATTATGAACCCATCAGAGAACACACTGTGGACTAGTGGTTTTATGCATAGCCCTATTAAATACAGATGAAATGAATACATCTGAATCCTACTTATAGAATTTATTATGAAATTGTTTGGTAAATTGCTATAATGTGTCCTTTTTGCCTCTCTGTAAATTATTAAATCATCCAAGTAATAAAAATGTGACATTTTACTTTTGTAGAAACATTTAAAAAATTGTTCATTGTTAATTCCTAATAACAAAAAAGGGTCAATGCTGTTAGAAACTTATATACACAAATGCAATCTACATGTTTCATCAGGTAATATGAGTTTCAGCAAAGCCTGAACCAGGTTCCTGATGCCGGATACAGTTTATGTTAACTCATACTGTACTGCCAGGGGATAGTTACAGAATCAAAGTAGCACAGCAGCTCAGGAAGAGGATGCCCACAAACTCCTCTGCTGCAAGCTGTGCTGCTGCACACCACAAAGTCCTACAGATATTCTGGTTACCTTCTGAAAGATTACTGATTTCCTAGAGATATTTGAAGTGACATTTAGCACTCATTTGTGTATACTTCTATTGAAAGACTAGTTTACTGTATTTTGAACACCCAGTGATTTACATCATTACATTGTCTTGCTTAATGAAATATAAAAAAGGTAACAGTTCAGTTACCTTAAGAATCATACTCTCTCCTGAGTAGAGAAGCATATTTTCACAAAGTATAGTACAGACACAGTCAGAAAATGAATAAAGAGAAAATTCCTGTTAAAGAATAGGCAAGCCAGGCACGATGGCACTTGCCTGTAATCCCAGTGACTCAGGAGGCTGATACCTTTTGCTGATACAGGGGGATCACAAGTTTGAGGCCAACCTCAGCAACTTGGTGAGGACCTAAGCAATGTAGCGAGATCCTGTCTCATGATAAAAAATTAAAAAAGGCTATGGATATAGCTCAGTGGTTAAATGCCCCGGGTTCAATCCTGAGGGATGGGGTGGGGGGGCAAACAAACACAGGTGAGGTGCCCTTGCTCTTCTCCTAACTGTCCCCCAGTCACAGAGCACGTCTCTTCTCCGTCCAGCAAAAGAGGTCATTCATTTCTTCTGGTCCCTGGGGCTCTGGTCGATCACCATCCACACCCATCCTCCTCTTGATCTCCTCATGACTTTAGTTTTCCTGCTACTATCTAGGGTGCTTTCTGTCACCTCCATTGGGTCCTCCTGAGAAGACATGACTGCCACAACCTTGTGCTCTGGCACAAGGTTAAGAACCTGGTGAGAGAGTCTTTTTTTTCCCCCCAACTTGAAAACTTCCATCAAAACATCCCCAGACAGGTGTGAAGGGAGAATTAAACCCCATATGTGTGACGTAAGAGGGCTTCATTTAATATTTCCAGAAAGGAAGAAGAATAAGGAATTAAAAAACTAAGTTACTAATATTCAAGAAACTTAAGACTTGGTGTTTTTTATTTAATACCAATTTCAAAAGAAGTAATTGATATAAAATAGACTAAAATGAATACTTCCATATTAATAGCTATCAAGGAACTGCACAGAGATTAGTTTTCAGAACACTCCTTCAAACATCATTCTCCCTGATGGGTCTTAAAATTCGAGGGTTTCTTTGGTTTCCTCCTTTAGGAAAGACAAGGACTAGACTCATTTGCTTGCTGTTCCCAGCCTGATGCCCTGAGGTGCTGATAACCAATTCCCAGGCATCTTTACTTTGTAAAAAGAAGCGACTGCGGTTTTCCCTTTGCTGCACATAAATTTCATTTACTATGCTACACTACATATTCAATTTTCCCTTGCTGCAGATTGCTTTGTTTTCTAAGGGAGAGGAGCACAGGGTAGGAACAGCCCAAGCCAAGGGACTCCTGCCTAGTGCTACAAGACATTACTGTTTTATAGAAAACATTTCCTATTAATTTATTCATTGTAACACTAACCATCTGAGGGCCAAGCTAAGGCCAGAAGCAAACACATGCTGTGATCTACCATTAGAAAATCTGGTATCTGGCCAGGCACAGTGGCACACGGAGACTGAGACAGGGGGATTGCAAGTTCAAAGTCAGCCTCAGCAAAAGCAAGGTGCTAAGCAACTCAGTGCGACCCTGTCTCTAAATAAAATACAAAATAGAGCTAGGGATGTGGCTCAGTGGTTGAGTGCCCCTGAGTTCAATCCCCACTACCCCCCGCAACATAAAAAAATCTAATACCTGTAACCTGGAACTTTTTGAACACTGACATGAACCTCACAAAGCTTCAGATCTTGGAGAATTTCATATTTCAGATCAGTGATGCAAAAATCCAAAACCTGAAACAATTCTGGTCCCTAGCATTTTGGATAGAGGACAGTCCACTTAAACTGTATTTTTTGGTCATTAGTTTGCTAAATTTCTTCATTCTTTGTGAAAATTAAATCATCAGAAAAATAATTCTTTAAAAAAACCACAAAATCTGGGCTGGGGTTGTGGCTTAGTGGTAGAGCGCTCACCTAGCTTGTGTAGGGACCCTAGGTTTGATCCTCGGCATCTATAACTAAAAAATAAATATTTAGAATAAATAAATAAATAAAATGAATATTTAGAATAAATAAATAAACCTACAACTAAAAAAATAAATATTAAACCCACAAAACCATTTCCTATAAGGCTTTCTGCACTCTATGAATTGGACATTATAAAACGCTCTAGTTTCCGTTACCATTCCAGTCCTTAGCCATCTCTATAATAACAAAGAGGAGGCAAAACCCCCAAATTACTTCTCAGAAGAAACTACGATTACAAGCTTAAAATAAGCAAGCATGAAAGGCAGCCTCTATTTTCTGTCATAAAGGCAAAGTTCTACATCTAAGATACTTGAGTGAAACACACACACACCCCAGGCATCAGAGCCTGGTCTGACTGCTGGCAGGCTGCAGAGTGCAGAAAAACATACCAGACACCACCCAGTCTCCTAGACAAACCCAACGAAAAACGCATGTCAAGTAAAAAGTGGTTCAAAACAGCACTAATGATGAGAAATGTCTAAGTGTGAATACCTATTTGGTCACAATTTTATAAGTATACTATGGAGAAAATAATTTTCTGCAGACTAAGAATTACAGACAAACTTTCCTTTTTCAAATGAGAAGCTGTAATTTTCTGACTCTCTAATTTTTTTTAAAGAATTTAACTTTGATTTGTTTTTATGTGGTGCTGAGAATCAAACCCAGTGCCTCGCCAGTGCTAGGCAAATGCTGTACCTCTGAGCTACAACCCCAGCCCCAGACTCTCCAATTTTTCACAAGTAAAATAAGCTGCTAAACTCACAACTTTCATTTCTATATTTTGAAGAAGGCTGAATTTTACAAAAGCTCACAGCTAGCTAGGGTAGCTTAAAATTTTTATACACACACACATGTACATATACATACATATGTATGTATTTGGCTTCATATAAAAATGCTCCTATATTCAATACAAATGTTGGAAGCTTTTTCCAAAAAAAAAAAAATAGGGGAATAAAATAGAAAAAGCAATTTCCCATTAATGAAATATATTATGCTACTTTATGGTGGTTTTCCATTTAAATAATTCTGATTTGTTTTCCCTATTAATGCAAGCCTACCCTTTCATTATAATCAACTATTGGATGCACATATTTGACTAACCGTACAAATGTCAAAATTAACTCATACAAACTACCCCTAAAAAAGCCCAACTAGCAAGGGTGCTGGGTCTGTACTCATCTAACTGTCCTTGTGTAGGAGCTGGGGTATAGCTTAGCGATAGAATGTGTACTTACAATGTCCAGGGCCCCCGAGTTTAATCTCTAGCACCAAAACAAACAACAACAAAAAAATAAACTCTCCTTATGTGGCCCAGATGGATGCTAATAAGACCAATGAGGCCTTATAGCATAAACTTGGATTAATTTTAAAATCTTTCCTTAGATTTTTGTAAGTGAAAAAGAAACTAAAGACAGATTGAATTGACAGAAATACCTCAGGGAGTTTTAAAAACACAGGACTGAGGCAGCATTTCCATTTTAGACAGTCTCATTCCTGACTTGACTTTAAAAAGTGCAAGTCATTATGGAGCCAAGATTTGGATGACTGGATGTTCTTTGCTGAACGAAAGAAAAGCACACAATTCAAATATGCCCCCCACACCTGCAATAATTTTAGCAAAGTTTAATTCTAAGATGTTTGGAAAAAAAAAAAACTACTGATGATCTTTTTAGAAGCAAAGAGCAAAAACTTGCAATTTTTTTTTCATAAAAATAAATCATGACCCAAGGTTAAAAAAAAAAATCACTGATTTTAAAACATAAAGAGTGCAATGAAAATATGATAAAGAATTAGCTATGGTCAAACTACTCAAAATATAATAATTTAAAAAACTAAGATTTAGGGCTGGGGATATGGCTTAAGTGGTCATGGGGCGCTGGGTTTGATCCTCAGCACCACATAAAAATAAAATAAAGATGTTGTGTCCACCAAAAACTAAAAAAAAAAAAAAAAATTAAAAAAAAAATTAAAAAAAAAATCCACTAAGATTTATTTGAAAAATGACCAGAAAGATATGGGCCAAAATGCAGTCAGTGGTTCTACTGGGGTAGAAGAATTCGGGTGATTTTTATCTCATGTGTATGAGAGAAACATGGTTTTTGTCAAGAGTGGATGAGTTTTCTTTTCTTTGTGATGCTGGACATGAAACCCAGGGCTTCATGCATGCTAGGCAAGTGCTCTGACACTGAGTGCTCGATTTTTTTAAACACATGATTTACATACAGGAATACATTACCCCAAACATGACAACATTAATGCTTTAAACATGCTCAAACAGCTTGTTTGCTTTGAACATTCTATAGGGATATAAGAAAACTATTCTTTCATACCCTCAGAACCTCTGTCCCAAAAGAAGGCTGCAGAGAAGCATCTCTGAATAAGAACAGCCTCTGAAAGAAACAAACTATCACAAAGAATCAAGCTTGTGAGACACAGAGGGCAGGTAGCCTGGGTTCTCTATGGCCAGCAACCCACAGCTTTTTGAAATTTCAAGAAACTTGCTGGCAAACATTTTCAGACAATCTCCAGTCTCTGGGTGCTAACCTTAAAACTGACTTGGATATCATCCCTGGGATCCCAGATGCAGATGGATGGTGCCACACCCATTCACGAGCTTGTCTCATATGCTCTCCATCTAATACAAAGTGGTTTTTTAAAGAATCAACAAAAAGGGGCTGGGGTGGTGTCTCAGTGGTGGAGCGCTTCCCAAGCGCTGGGGTCGATTCTCAGCACTGTATACAGATAAATAAAATAAAGTTCATCAACAACTAACGAATATATTTTTTTTTTGAATTTTTTAATATTTATTTTTTAGTACTTGGCGGACACAACATCTTTGTTTGTACGTGGTGCTGAGGATCGAACCCGGGCCGCACGCATGCCAGGCGGGCGCGCTACCACTTGAGCCACATCCCCAGCCCCCACGAATATATTTTTTTAAAAAATCAACAAGTAGGCCAGGCAGGCATGGCGGCCCACGCCTGTAATCAAAGTTGCTCTGGAGACTGAGGCAGGAAGACTGCAAACTCAAGATCAACCTCAGCAACTTAGCCAAGTCCTAAACAACTTGATGAGACTCTTGTCTCAAAATAAAAAGGGCTGAGGATGTGGCTCAGTAGTTAAATGCTCCTGGGTTCAATCCCTGATACCAAAAAAATAAAAAATCCAAAAAAAAAAAAAAAAAAAAAAAGAAACCCCATAGGCAATTTCCAGACTCCAGGTGGGTGTGCTTTTTGAGAAGACTGCAGGAATATGCAAACTTTTTGCCTCCTCTCCCAATCTCTTTCTTTTAACCTGTAAAATCAGACTTAAATACTACAGGCTTATTATTAGAATCATGTAAGCACTGCATAAATTGTAGGCATAATTAGTGAAGCGATGGACTGGAAACTGATACGATGAGTCCAGGCTAAGGACAAGAATTAGGTGCTGACCTTGGGCCAGTCATGTAACTGGAGATTCGGTTTTCGGAGAGATATACCCATTCAGCACCCAGTGAGCATCCGCCCTCCAGCAGAGATGCTCCGCAGGCACCCTGCTGGTACTGTTATCCTGTGAGCCTCGGCCTCTGGGTCCTGCAGGGCAGGCCCCAAATGCCTTCTTGCCTAGGCTACCTCTGACCCACCACGACCTCCTTCCTCAACCACAATCCAGCTGCCACGGCTCCCAGGTTTGCTCCTGGGTCTGCTCCCGAAGCCGCCTAGGCCTGGTCGCGAATCGAAACTGAAAAGCTCATGTGACGTTGGAAGCAGGGATGCGGCCTCCGCTCGCACTCGGCCCAGGGAGACGCTGTCTCCACCCAACTCGGCCATCTTGAGCGGCCCGAGCACACAAAGCGACCCCATTGTTTGAGTGATGGCAAGACAGGGGCACCCTGATCCCTTCCCTTAACCAGGACGCGGGCACCCCGCGGGGCTCCAGCCCGGGCAAGGAGTGAAGCAGCGCCAGCCTCTGCGGGGCGTCTGGGGCGTGGGGGGGCTCGTCCCTCCGGGGCGGGGGGGGGGGCGTCTGAGGCACTGGGGACTCCTCCCATCCCCAGTGGTGTCCGGAATATGGGGGCTCCTCCCTCCCGGGGGCATCTGGGGCGTGGAGGGCTCCTCCATCCCCTGTGGTATCCAGAAGGTGGGGGGCTCCCCCCATCCCGCGGGGCATCTGGGGAGTGGGGGGCTCGTCCCTCCCGGGGGCGTTTGGAGCTCCTCACAACCCCAGAGGTGTCTGGAATGTGGGGGGCTCCCATCCCACGGGGCATCTGAGGAATGGGGGGCTCGTCCCTCCAGGGGGGAGACTGGGACTCCTCCCATCCCCAGCGGTGTCCGGAATGTGGGGGGTTCGTCCCATCCTGAGTGGTGTCAGCGGGCGTGGGGGGCTTGTCCCTCCCGCGGGCCGCCCCTGCCCTACGCTGGCCCTTGCGCCGGGTCCCGCACCTTTGAGGGTGGAGCGCTCCACCAAGACCGTGTGGACCTGCGGGTCCGACAGGAACTTGCGCATCTGCTCCAGGGCACTCTTCTCCTCCAGCGCCGCCTCGAGCGCGGCGGGCGCCTCGCCGCCATCCTCCAGCAGCAGCGGCACCAGCTTGCGCAGGTGCTTCTGCAGCACCGACACGTCGGCCACGTTCTGCACCGCCGACACCTCCAGGCCGGCTGAGCCGTCCTCGCCACCGCCGCCCCCGGGCTCCGACATGGCGCCGCGCTCGGGACCCGCAAGCAGCGCTGAGAAGGTGTCCGCGACCCCGCGAGAGACAGGAGCGAACGAGAGAGAGAGAGGGAGAGAAACGGGCGCCGGAAGTCGCACCGTCCGCTAGCCCACGGCCGACTGGGGTGAGCGGCGCCGGCTCCGCCCTTTAGGCAGCCGCCGCCCGCCGGCCCCGCCCCGCCCGCCAGCCGCAGCCGCCGCAGCCACCGGCGCCCGCTCGCGGCTGGCGTCACGACGCCGCGCATGCGCTGGGTGCCTGGCGTCGCCGCCGCGCGGTCTTCTGGAACTTGTAGTCCCGGCGCTGGGCGGGGCCCGAGTCTCCTCACTGTCAGCCCTGCTGATGCGGACCTGGCTTGGCATCCGGGGTGAAAGCGGCGTGCTACGGAACCGCGTCTGCCTTGTTCACTGCGGTGGAAGGTGGACGCAGCGAATAGCACACATCCCGAGAACGCCACAAATAGCTAACGAATGATGTGTGGATGATAACCCAGATTTAACAGGCGCTCAGTTTGTGCCGGGCTTTGTTCTAAGCTCCTAGCGAGTGAAGGAATGAGTGCACATTAAATGCCGCTATGTAGGCCTGGTCCGTGTCGCCCTACAGATGCTTACGTACCCTATGTATACGGAGGTACATGAGAGTTTTTTCAGAGGAGGAGGGATGGGGGGCCGTGCCGGTGGTCGCACTGCTTGGTAGAAGGGGACATTCCGGTGGAGTAACGGACCTCTACCAAGACGGAGAGGCCTGAAGGCTGTGGCTGGGGCATTTACTGCAGGGCAGTGTGAAATTAAGCCAGGAATGACACGTGGACACAGACTCTGAAGGGACCTGGCTCCCAAAGACCAAATCAGGCCTCCCCCCAGGCAAGGATGCTGCGAGGGGCGCCGCCTATATTGAGGATATGTGCTTATAGTAGTGATGCCCCGTAGCAGCCCTGAACTGGCACTGCCCTTTCGTGGGCTTTGGCATTTGGGACAGTAGAAAGCAAGGGCTGGGATGCTTGCTGGCTAAGGTTCCCCTTGTTCTGTCCCACCCCAACCTCCCCTACACCACGACCACATAAGGGCCAGAATCCAGGAGGCCCTCATTTGTGGTTTAGAGATGGCAGTTCCTTCTAAGGAGGTAGTAATTGGCCTTATAAAGTTCAAACTCATAACTTGCTTTTTCAGTTGAACAGAGGGAGGGAAGCCAAAGGCATTTTTTATATGAAAGTGCAGAGTCAGAGAGCTGAATCCTGATTGGTGAACTGATGATGGTATGATTCTATTGTCCCAAATCATCTTTGGAAAACTGCAAAACCTACAATATGCTTATTCCTTGCACAATTACCTGGTGCCAGGCCCCAGAGACTGCTGGAACACAGAGGCAAATCAGATGGTTCTTATCTTTAAGGAGTTTATGAAATAAATAACAGATTGGTATCCCATTGTCCTGCCCTTCATCAACCCACCCTTGTATGATATGCCCACACAGTTCTAAATATCTTTTAGGAGGAAAAAATAGAACAGCGGCAACAAGTTTGTGTTATGGTCATAATAGTAATGAATGACAACAACACACGACCAATAGCTGATACTGAGTGCTCATTCCATGCTAGGCACTGTGCTAAGAGTTTCCTTCCATATGTCCTTTAGGCAGGTCACCATCTGAGACACAGAAATCCGCAGAGACCTGGAAGATAAAGAGACTGCATACTGGCTGCACCGTGAGTCAGCACCAGCATGGGAGACACTCAGGCATCCAAGGGACTCAAACATCTGCAACCTGGCTCCGAGCCAAGGATACAGATAACGGGCTCCAAATTCCCAGTCCTGCACAAGGGGCTCAAAACTAAAATCATTTATTATTTCTAAGAGGATGAAAATCAGAAAAAAACTGAGTAATCCATCTACAAGGATTTATAAATGAACCAAATGTCCTTGTGGTGTTTGTTGTATTTAATATGTAAAAAGAAGAAGGTCAGTTGTGATTAGGGGCTTTCTACACAGAGTGCTGACATTCCATGTGCATTATGCCAGAGGCTGGCCAGACTGCACCGGTGCTGAGGGTGAGAGGAGGCTCTCATGGGGCCCCTTCTGCCTCCTTCCATAGGCCTGATCACACCCTGAGCTGACCCAAGGTGGGGGATCTACCCACCTGCTTCTCCCATGCATTTCTGTGTTTTAATATCTCTGCTTTCGCCTGTCAATGGTAGAACCTACTCTCGATTGTCAGGAAGTGCTGGAGAGAGGTCTTTCTAAGTCAGTGTAGGATGATAGCAGCTGCTTGTATTTATCAGAAATTGGTGATGTGTGGTCTGCACAACTGAGAGCATACCACATCCTACCTCTCTTTAAAATAGTATGTGGGCACCAGGCATGGTGGCACAGGCCTGTAATCCCAGTGACTTGGGAGGCTGAGGGAGGACTGCAAAATCACTCCGAAATTTAATGAAGCCCTAAACAGCTAAGCAAGACCCTGTCTCAAAATAAAAATTAAAAAGGACTGGAGATGTGGCTCAGTGGTAAAGTACCCCTGCATTCAATCCCTAGTACTACTACTATTACTACTACTGCTACTACTAAATAATAATAATGGCTTCTCAAGTTCTGGCTGGTGGCAGCCTCATCCCCATCCTTGCCTCACCTAACCTGTAGACAGCCCAGAACCCTCTGGTGGAACTCCCCTGAACCCCATCTTCAGGCTCCTGGATGGAAATCCCCTCCTCTCTCTCCCTCACATTCCACATTGAACCCTCATTCATTCCATGGGCTAATTCAACCCCAGTTCTGGGAGCAGAGAGGTCCTCTAAGCTCAGAATTATCAGCACCAGCTGGATGTGGCCCAGAGTGGACACTTGGTTACTGGGTGTGAAACTAGCGTCTTACCCCAGGGCCCCAGGAATGATGCTGGTGGTGGAAGCAACAGAGTACTTATGGGTTTGACATTCCTTGCCACTTCAAGGCAGGCCACAGCCTTTGACCAGGACACAGCTAGAGGACTAAGCTAGGGCTCCACGGGGATACAGGACGCTTCTGATGAAGCTTCTTTCCAGGACCCACCCCCTTTTCTGTCTGGGCTATTTGTCAAGTAAGCCTTGAGGTAACCCGCAGGTTATGGGGTGAGGAGAGGGTGCTCACCTGCAGGATCAGAACGGATCGCTGGCGCCCTCTGGTGGTGCACAGGAGGATTGGGGGGCCCTCTTGCTTGGGAGGAGTCCTGGCTTCCCAACCTGCTGCCCATCCATGTGGGTGGAGGTTCCAGACTCACCTTCTCAAGGGTGTCTGGGTCACTTGTCCAGGATCGCAGAGTGAGTAAGGACAGTGACCAAAGGGGACTGCCAGCTTGTGGTTCTACCCACATCCCAAGTGAGAAGTTACTGCTAAAGCTTTTCTCTAACTGGGCAGGCAGCTGATGGGGTCTCCTGACTAGTGGATTAAGTGTGACTCTGCTAGCCCTCTGAAGTCCCTGGTGCTACTCTGGTCCCTCCCAGGGGCATCCAGCGCTTTTTCTTATCAAAAACTGTGTCCCTAGCCAAGACCTCTGCTCCAGGCTGCTCAGGACCCTGTCCCCTCTCAGGATGCTCTCTCTCCCTCCCAGCTCCCACCCTGCACTGACACATCCCTTCTTTAAAAGAGAAGGGAAACCCTGCCATACCCACACCATCTCTTTGTTGTCCTTTCCACAAACTCCTCGGAAATAAGTGTACACGGCTACTGCCTCTTGCTCCACCTTGGATGCGCTGTCCAGTCTTCTCCCTCCACCCAGACATTCCCAGCAAGTGCTCTGGCCCATGTCAGCCAGCCTCCACCTGGGCAGGCCCAGCGTCCGAGACTGAGAGTCCTCTTCTTGCTGGACGTGCTGTCGGCTCTGACACAGTGGGCCCTCGCTCCCTCTCTGCATCCCTCCTTCACTTATTTCGGCAGCCGCCCTCTCGCCCTCTCCGGTTCCTTCTAGTCTCTTTGCTGGAGCCTCTCCCCGCCACACACTCTGAAGGTTGGCGTGGCCCAAGGCTTGGTCCTCATCTGCTTTGCCTTCTGCCAACCATCCCTGGCCGGGCTGTCCCCAGCGGCAGATGTCAACGAGCTGCACCCCCCTATTCCAACCTAGCAGACTGTTCTATGTCGTTAGCTGGAGTGTTCTAGAAAATGCCAGTTGGGTCATGTTGGTTGGAGGTGTGGTTCAAATCTGTGTTCTTATTGATTTTCTGTGTATTCATTCTGTCAGTTATTGAGAGAGGCGTGCTAAAGTCTGGTGGAAGTTGTGGATTTCTCTCTCCTTGTAGTGCAATCAGTTTTTGCTGTTTGGAAGCCCTGGTGGTAGGTACATACACATACAGCATGCCTGTGTCCCTTCCTGAATTGACACTTTTTTTTTTTTTAAAGAGAGAGAGAGAGAGAGAGAGAGAATTTTAATATTTATTTTTTGGTTATCGGCAGACACAACATCTTTGTATGTGTTGCTGAGGACCGAACCCGGGCCTCACACATGCCAGGCGAGGGCACTACTGCTTGAGCCACATCCCTAGCCCTTGACACTTTTTTTATTTGAAATGTCTCTGTTTCTGGTAATATTGTTTGCTCTAAAATCTACTGTCTGATTTTAACACAGACACTCTAAGTCTCTCTTGATTGGTGTTAGTGTGGTATCGCTTCTTCCATTCTTTCCTGTTAACCTCTCTGTGTCTTTTTATTTAAAGTAGGTTTCTGGGTGGCAGCATATTGTTAGTTTTTGCTTTAAAAAATCTGATGATTTCTGCCTTTGGGGGTTGATTATGGATATGGGTGGTGTTTAAGCCTACCATCTTGCTATTTGATTTCTATTTGTCCCATCTATTCTCTGTCCAGAATTGAACTCTGATCCCTCTCACAGCCCTTCCTCCTCCAGAGCTCCCCTGGCAGGACACACTGCCCCTGTCCACCCTGATGCTCAGGCCAAAGCCCCTGTCCACCCTTGATGCCTCGCCTTCCTCCACGTGCCCATCTGGTGCACCAGCAAACTCTTCGCTCTCCCAAGTACCTCTGAAATCCTGCCTCTCCCACCTGCCCTGCTGCCTCATGAGCTCCAAACCCCACCTGCCTCCCAGGACTGCTGCCTGAGCTGCCTGCAGGCTGTTCTCCACAGCAGAGGGACTGGTCTTCATAAGGTAAGTCAAAGTCATCTCTTCTATGTCCAAATGCTCCTGTGGCTTCTCCTCTCACCTGGGGAAAACCACCCCGGAGCCTGCTCACCTCTGCGTTGTTCCTGGGTCACACCAGCCATGCCTTAGCCTAATGTTTTTCCTCTTTCTCTTTCTGGAATGTTTTTCTTCCAGGATCTTCGGTGGCTCACTCCTCCTACCTCAACCCATGCTCAGGCCTCTGCTGAAGTCCCCCTGAGGGAGAGGAGGCCTGTTTGAACACCTTCTCCAAAATAGCACCCCCACCATGCCCCCCTTGCCTGGCTCTGTTTTTCTTCCCAGCTCCTTTCTTTGAAGTACACATACTTGGATTTTTAGTTCATGATCTCTGTCCCGCAACTAGAACGCAGTTCCACAAGGGCAAGTTCCCTCTCCAGTGAGCTGCGCGCTCTTGGCCTGCACCAGCGCTGACGATGCCGTTCTGCTTGCCAGTCGTGTGAGTGCAAGAGCTATTTGGGGCATGAGTCAATGAACAGGGTACTTCCATCCCCAAGGCTAATTACAGGGTGAGTCTAAGAGAACAGAGCCTAATAAGATACACTCCTTGTGGGCTGTGGCTGTGGCGCAGCAGTAGAGCGCTTGCTTAGCACGCACACGAGGCCCTGGGTTAGATCCTCAGCAGCACATAAAAATAAATAAATAAAAATAAATGTATTGTGTCCATCTACAACTAAATATTTATATATATATGATATGCTCCTTGGTGACCAAGCAAACACAGCAAAACTGATTTGCAGAACCCCCCACAGATTACTTCTGTGAAATTAAAGATGTGCACTAAGCACATTGACGTCACATACCCACCAGTCCCTGGTGGGATCCATCCCAGGCTCCCTAGTTTTTCTCCATCCATAGTTGGAATGGCAACCAGGATGCATTTCTTCAAGACTTTGAAAAGAAGTGACACAAATACAAAGGTCTTGAGGGATAGCCTTTGATGGGTTGAATTGTATTCCTCCAAAAGACCTGAGCCCTGTATCTGTGAACGTGACCTTATGTGGAAACAGGGTCCTTGCAGATGTCACTGAGTTGAGATCAGTCTGGATCAGGGTTAGCTCTACATTCAGTGACCAATATTCTTCTCAGGAGAGGGAAATATGGACCCCGATCCGTGAATACACACAGGACGAGCACCGTGAGCTTGGAGAGATGCATCTGTAAGCCAAGGTACACCAAGGGTGGCCGGGACCCAGGAGAGAGGCTTGGAGCAAATTCTCCCTCTGGACTCCTGTGGGAACCAACCCTGCAGACTTCTAGGCTCCAGACCTGGAGAAGAATCCATTTCTTGTGTTTCAGCCACGTGCTCTGGGGTGCTTTGCTACAGCATCCCTAGGAAACCACCAGGGCTGCATTCCAGGGGCAGCTCAGTACTTTGACCAGAGCGACAGTCATACACCATGAGAACTATCAAGCAGGGAACTGAAAGATCACGTGATGGGAGAGGACTCCATCTGCCAGGACATGGAGTTGTCTGGGATGTCCTGTGGCTGTGGGATAAACCACTGCTCTTCCAGACAGAGTGGCAAATCCGTCTGTCCTGCATTCCTCACAAAACAGAATGGGTTGAAGGCCTATGCGTTTGATGTGGCACGGAGACAGTGACTTTGGTAAGTCCCTCTGTGTGATGGCTGTGGCTGCTCTCAGGGCCTGCAGGCCTGTGCTTTTCTCTGGAAACTTGTTGGAGTCCAGAGGTTCTCAGGAGATGAACAGGCGAAAGGCGGCGGAGAAACAACATAGACACAAGAGGGAAGGTGTTGCATCTGACTCTTTACTTGTGAAGTTAATCATATATACTTTTCATTTTGGGAGGCTCACAGTATTTTGTAGTTACAAAACAGGAATCATTATTCAAAGAAACAAAATTTTACGTAGCTACAATTAGATAAGAAGAATGTCTCTTGGCTTATGCATAAGCAAGCATTTTTACTTTCAGTTCACATTTTGCTTTGAGCTGTTTCTGCTTAGTTAGCTTTTAATAATAGTTGGAAATGTCCCAGACTACTGGCCTACACCTTGACGATTCTTTCTTGACTTACTGACTAGAACCGTCGCCGCGGTTATGGCAAGTGGTTAACTTGAAAAGAGAGGCTACTAATTTTAATCAAACAAGAGTAAGAGCAGAAATCATTGTGTACAGGAACAAGAACAAGTTGCCCAGTACCAAGCACTAATCTGTCTTCTTAATATTAATTTTTCTTCTCTAGATTTTAATTTAATTTCTCAAAAACTTCCTTGACTGTTTTTTCTACAGGGGGTTTCTCATTAAACATTAACAATTTACATTCCACACCTGAATCATTGCACTTAGAGCAAACAGATCTATTCTTTAGAAATAGTTGCATTAATTGGGCAAGTCATGTTTTTTCCTTCGTACTTAATGGTCATCCAAGAAGTTACAATTATACTTATTAACAGAAGTGCAAAAACAAACCATCCCATTCCCTGAAACATGCTGTGCTCCTCCAGAGGATGGACGCCTTGCGCCATCCACCTCCGTAGGGCCTTGCCTTTGCCTGAATCAGGGGAGGGGCGCGGCAGACACTGAACGCAGTCTGGTCCTTGACTTGAGGACCTGCAATGTCAGCCTCCTCCCCTGGATGCCTCTGGCAACTCGGCCCCCCACGAAGCGTTCCCTCCATCACCAGCTGAGGGATGCCCCTCTCTGGTCAGCTTCCTGGGACTTTCTGAATGGTAACTCACGGCTTTCTCAGTCACCAATCTGTCCCATGTGTTTACATCAGAAATAAGTGTCGTGACCAGGTGGAGGTGTCTGAGTGATCTTTGCACTGTAGTCACAGAGCCAAGTGAGTAAACTCCAACACACGCCATCAAGGAACGCAAGGGTCATCACCGCAGTAGAGGAGGCTTGATGCGACAAGCAGCAGTCTAGTCTTGGGGCTGCAACCATGTTCCGGTTAGATCTTCATCAAAGGTGAGCTGTGGCTCTGCTCTGGGCATCTTATTCTGAGGGCCAGGCTGGTTGAAACTGTTAGTTGTAGATGGACACAATATCTTTATTTTTATTCGTTTATTTTTTATGTGGTGCTGAGGACGGAACCCAGGGTCTCACCCATGCGAGGCGAGCGCTCTACAGCTGAGCCCCAGCCCCAGCCCAAGAGGTTGTTGCCCTTTTATGGCAGAAGGAAAAGAGTGATATGGAGAACCACCATTGGCCCTCAGGTTCATGCTTAAAAGTGCCATGTGTCACTTTGCATTGTTTTTTTTTTTTTTTTTTTTTTTAAAGAGAGAGAGAAAATTTTTAATATTTATTTTTTAGTTCTCGGCGGACACAACATCTTTGTTTGTATGTGGTGCTGAGGATCGAACCCAGGCCGCACGCATGCCAGGGGAGCGCGCTACCGCTTGAGCCACATCCCCAGCCCTTGCACTGGTTTTATTGGTCAAGGTAGGTCATGTTGCCAAGAATGATGTGAGTGGAGAAGGGTGTGTCATCTCTCCACAGGGAGAGGAATGAAAGGCCTCAGTGAGTCCACGGTCTGTGAGGTTCTCTGTGGGACTTTTAGGTCATGCTGTATGTTTGAACATCCCTGCAAGGTTATAAATTTCTACGTACTAACTACTGGGTGATAACTTTTTAAGTGTTCATTTTCCTTTTGAATCACCCTATCTAATAATGCCCTTGTTATGTGCTTACCGAGAATCCATGTGTCAAAATCAACTCAAGGCAGATCAGAGTAGGCACTAGAACAGAGACACTGCACCTAATTGAAGAAAAAATACACCAGAATCTTCACCATGTCAGCTTAAGACCTGACTTCCTTAGCAAGACTCCTAAAGTGCAAGAGGTAAAATCAAGAATCAATAAATGGGATGAATTCAAACTAAAAAGCTTCTTCTCAGCAAAGGAAACAATAATGTAAAGAGAGAGCCTATAGAAGGGAGAAAAGTCTTTACCACATGCACCTCAGATAGACCACTAATCTCCAGGATATATAAAGAACTCAAAAAATCAACACCAAAAAAAAATAAATGGGCTGATGAACAAAACAGACACTTCACAGAAGAAAAACTACAATTTCTCAACAAACATATGAAAAAATGTTTATTGGGGCTGGGGCTGGGGCTGAGCAGTAGCTCACTTGCCTGGCATGTGTGAGGCACTGGGTTCAATTCTCAGCACCGCATATAAATAAATAAAATAAAGGTCCATCAACAACTAAAAAATTATTTAAAAAATGTTTATCATCTCTAGTAATTAGAGAAATGCAAATCAAAACTACTCTAAGATTTCTTCTCACTCCAGTCAGAATGGCATTTATCAAGAATACAAGCAATAATAAGTGTTGATGGGGCTGTGGGGAAAAAGGTACACTCATACATTGCTGGTGGGACTGCAAATTGGTGCAGCCACTATGCAAAGCAGTATAGAGATTCCTCAGAAACTTGGAAGGGAACCACCATTTGACCCATCTATCCACTCCTTGATTTATACCCAAAGGACTTAAAATCAGCAAACTACAGTAACTCAAACACATCAATGTTTATAGCAACTCAGTTCACAATAGTTAAACTATAGCACCAACATTGATGCCTTCAACAAATGAATGGATAAAGAAAAAGTGGTACATACACAATGGAATATTACTCAGCCTTAAAGAAGAATAAAATTATGGCACTTGCAGGTAAATGGATGGAACTAGAGAATATCATGCTAAGCGAAATAAGCCAGTCCCCCAAAACCAAAAGCTGAATGGTTTCTCTAATAAGTGGATGCTGATCCACGGTGGGCGGGGGGGGGGGGTAGGAAAGAATGAAGGAACTTTGGTTTGTGCGAGGGGAGGATGGTAGAATGAGACAGACAGTATTACCCCATATACATGTATGATTATACCACTGGAGTGATTCTGTACCATGTGGAGCCAGAGGAATGAGAAGTTGTGTACAGTGTGTCCAAATGCATTCTACTGTAAAAATAAACAAACAAACTTATGTTGATCTTCCATTTGTGCTAGTGTGCGTGTTGTAATCATGTCATTCCATTCACTTTCCTGTAAATCCATGAAATTGGAATGCAAAAACATTTGCTGTTTCCGTGAAAACAGCGGGGCGCTTTGGACAGCCCGCTGAAGGCAGGTACCTGGGAAGTGCTGGCGAGTCCCACAGTTAAAAGTCTTGGATCACAGATGCACAGCACAATGCTGGAGCTCTTCAGTCTCACTCCACTTTACAGACCCAAGACTGAGAATGCACCTGACATCTCAGTGTGTGGGTTGTGCGTGCAAGTGCTGTGGCATTCAGATTGGGGGATTCAGCTTGAAATAAAAGGGTTTGCTTCATATTTAAAAAAAGGCTGTTGGGGGGCTGGGGATGTGGCTCAAGTGGTAGCACGCTCGCCTGGCATGTGTGAGGCACTGGGTTCGATCCTCAGCACCACATAAAAATAAATAAAGATATTGTGTCCACCTAAAACAAAAACAAAAAATTTAAAAAAATTAAAAAAGGCTGTTGGGTCATGCAGCCTTCAAGGGAGGAAACAAATCACTCCAAGTATCTCAAATAAAAAGGAATTTTTAAAAATATGGTGTTGGGTGTGGTGGCCATGCCTGTAGTCCCAGCAGCTCAGGAGGCTGAGGCAGGAGGATCTTGAGTTCAAAGCCAGTCTCAGCAAAAGAGAGGTGATTAGCAATTCAGTGAGACTCTGTCTCTAAATAAAATACAAAATAGGGCTGGGATGTGGCTCAGTGGTGGAGTGCCCCTGGTTTCAATCCCTGGTACCCCCCCAAAAAAAATAAGTAGAAAATATGGTGCTAGGGATCAAACTCCGGGTCTTGTGGCACATGCCAAGCACACGCCTTGTCATGCAGCCACACCCCCACCCCAGAGTAGTTTCACACAGGTCGGGTCCTAAGTGTGAAGACCCCCATGGTGGCTGCGATCCCCTGGCTGTCAGGGGACTGCTCCTGACCCCTGTGACCTGTTCCACATGATGAAACTATGCCCAGTCACTGCCAGCCCACGCACCTGCCTGAACCCTCTGTCTTCTGCTTAATTGGTGAAACCTAATTTCCATCAAGCCCTAGCTATAAAAGAGACTGGGAAATCTAGGTCTTTTTAGTTTTCCAACCTCCCTGGAGAGAAAATGGGTGAAATGAAAGTTGAAAGATCCTCTGTTGGGGGCTGGGGATGTGGCTCAAGCGGTAGCACGCTTGCCTGGCGTGCGTGCGGCCCGGGTTCGATCCTCAGCACCACATACAAAGATGTTTGTCCGCTGAAAACCAAGAAAAACAAACATTAAAATTCTCTCTCCCTCTCTGTCTCTCTCTCTTTCTCTTAAAAAAAAAAAAAAAAAAAGATCCTCTGTTACAAATGGCAAATGAATTAATATTCTTTTATGTATTTAAATAAAAATGGTTTAAAGTAGCAGACTCTCTAGTAATAGCAGTTTTTATTCTCAGCTTTAACCAACATTTTGTTATTAATGATCAGGTTCAAGTGTACCAGTGATAAGGCCTTACCAGGATTTCCAAGTGTGCAAGAATCTGGGCTGATAACTGGGTGAGCCACAGGGAAGGGCACAGTGAGGGGAGGGAGGATTCCACTTGGGAGGCTGGTGGGAGAGCTTGCACTGCTGCTTAGTAAGAAGCCAGTCAAAACCACGCTGCCTTCCCCTTGCCACCGGTGAAGGACTCTTTTGGAACGGATGCCTGGGGCACCCTGTCTCCAGAGTGTCCCTTGCCTGGCTCCTTCTGTCAACTGTGTTTGTCTCACAGACACAGAAAGTACCTACTGTGCTTCATGTTGGGAGCTGAAGCCCCACTGTGAAGCTCACGGTCTCATATCCCTTACTTCTAGAACAGGGCTCAGCACAAATCCGGGGCTAAAAAAATATCTGCCAAATGAACAAATGGATGAGTGTACCTAACTGACAGAAGACCAAGTCTCAGAGAGCTCACAGACCCCCCTGAAAATGGCTCCCCGAGACCGCCCCAGCCAGACCTCCCACCCCCTCTGCTAGGGAAGGGTTCTGGGGGCTGGTCAGTTGTGCCGGGGGCAGTGTTTCAGGTCCCCGAGGTCCTTGCCTGTCACCACTGTAAGAGCAGACATGCAAACCCGAGCCTCGTAAGCAGTCCTGAAAATCAGTGGGTGGTGGCAACTTGCAAAATTGTGAAAATACTCAAACCTACTGAATTCACACTTTAAAATGGACAGCGAGTTTCATGTTATGTGAGTTTTGTCTCCATAAACATTGGATCTTGGCCTCACTTTTTTTTTTTTTTTTTGTACCAGGGATTGAACTCAGGGGCACTCGACCACTGAGCCACATCCCCAGCCCTATTTTGTATTTTATTTAGAGACAGAGTCTCACTGAGTTGCTTAGCGCCTCGTGGTTGCTGAGGCTGGCTTTGAAGTTGAGATCCTCTTGCCCCAGCCTCCTGAGCCTCTGGGATTACAGGCTGAGCCACTGACTGACTTCACATTGGTTTTTTACTCAGGGCTGGGGTTGTATTACAGTGTAGAGCACTTGCCTAGCATGTGCAAGGCCCTGGGTTCCAACTTCAGTACACAAAGAAAAAAAAGTTGTTTTTATAAATGAACACATGGGGAGAAAAATAATTAGTGGGAACATTACAATTGCTCTATATGACTTTCAAACATCAAAACTACAATTGGGTACAAATGTATAGAGAAAAAAATAATAAAATGCATATTTAGTGCATTTGGAACATTTAGGAACTTGAAAATTTTTTATGTCTTTGGACTAACCCTATCAGAGATGCTCACTGTGGAGTTGATGATCAGGTCCAAATGCACCAGTGATAAGGCCTTACCAGAATTTACCAGGTATTAGTTGGACCCATGCAAGGAGGGTCCGTAGGCCCCAGAGCCGGGCGTGAAGCATTCCATACTTTTACAGAGGCTGGGTGTATTGAAAACTGCAGATCTGTAGACTTGGAAGTGGTCAAGGTGGAAAATTTTATCCTGTGTGTCTTACCGCAGGTTTTTTTTTTTTTTTTTAATATAAATGACTTAGGAGTAGCTGGAAGGGCGTTGGCCAAGGCCTCGCCCCGCAGAGCCGGGCCTCCCTGCCTCCCCTGGAGCACTGAGCGCTCCTTCCTTCCTAAGTCCATCCGTCTGCTTCCCACGGCGACCCTTGGCACCTGCAGTGTCGTGGGAGGTCCCGAGCGCCTTTCCTGTGCAGTGTGTGGTTGGCGTCACCTTCATCAGCTCCTGCCTCAGCCGTGTCACGGCCGCCGGCCGCCGTCACCTGGCCTCTGGCCGCACGTGGCCTCGCGGGGCCGTTTCCTCCAAGCGCTCCGCTCTCCGGGGTTGGAACTGCGCTTCCAGCAGCGTCGTCTTCCGGTTCCTGGCTGCGCTTTCGCCCTGGCGGCCGGGTCCCTCTTTCAATTAGGTGGTCTGTGCCCGGAGCGCTGCACACACCTGCGTCTGCAGGGCGGCGCTCGGACGACTTTGGAAGAGGGGACGTGGTGGATCCGGGATTAGGATGTGCAGCCGTCACTTAGCACCTGGCGGTTTGTAGACTGGAGACTTAGCGACAAAGTTTGCACTTTATGTAATTACAACCTGGAGTCGGGCGCGGTGGGCACGCCCATCATCCCGACTAAAGGCTGAGGCAGGAGGATTGCAAGTTGAGGCCAGCCTCAGAAATTTATGTACTTACGTCTTAAAATTAAAAGGCTGGGGTACATCCCAGCGGGGGATACAACTCAACTCTGATAGAGCCGCCCTGGTTCGATCCTCAGCACCCTCCGTTATAACCTACGGTGGTAACTGGTATTCGGACTGTGGGGGCACTGGTGGTATTGGGCGTGGTGGAACCATGCCCCGCAGGGACTGCCGAATCGGCTTATTTCTCCGCTGCTTTTTCTGGCTCTAGGACTGAAAGCACAAGGGGCCTATTAGCCTTTCAGACTTTGGTCCACCCCCTTAGAGAATAGGGCATACACGGAGGAGAAAGGGGAGAGCTGGATCTCCCACCTGCAGGCAATAGGAGCAGGAGACCACAGAGCGTCCCTGGACCTCAGGAAGATCCCCAGCCTGGGGTGAGTCCCAGAGCCAGCTTAAGAGCAGTGCTGGAGTCGGGGGCTGCACCAGTTGATGCGACTCCAGGCAGGCTGCCCACAGAGGTCCTTGTATCCATCCAGGCTGGGGCAGCAGGAAGGGACAGCAGTGACTGGTGTGACGGATGACCAGTGGCCAGCAGGCTCTCCCACAGGGCCCATCCCTGCTCGTCCCTGACTCGTCCTTGTCCTGTCTGGGGGTCAGATAGAACCCTGAAAGTGGCTCCTGTGATGTGGCAGCCCGTGGATTCGTCAGAAATTAGGCTGTTGTTTAAAAGAAAGAGCACTGTGCGGGCACTCCCACGTTGTTGGGCGGAGAATCCTGCCTGTCTCCCAGTGCCACCGGTAATCACACTGTCATCCCCACACACCAGCCTGTTCCCAAGGCTTTACCCAACATTCACAATTAAATGTTATTATCTCCGAAGTTTGAGGTTGGGGGCGGGGCAGTTTGGAGGGAGTTTGCTAAAGGAGACTTGCAGAAGGTCTGGGACAGCAAAGCTGGAGAGGAGGAGTTCAAACTCAGACTGTCCCTGGTGCCTTTGAGCCACAGGAACAAGGGCTGGGTTGTGCCCCTTTGTTTTCCCAGTGCCCAACAGGAAACCAAACATGGGAGATCCTTCAGCGCTCTGTTCCCATGTCCCAGTGCATACCAGAGGCTACTCACCAAGCTGCAGCTTTGAGGGCAGGCACTCAAGTCCTGCTGTCACTGAGCCCCTTGGGTGGCCAGGAAGGGAGGGGCTGCCTACTTCCAGCCGGGCCGCTCTGCCATCTACTGGCTGATCTGTGTAACTGCAGGGCCTGATTCTTAATGCTCCTGGGACCCTGGTCCTCTAAGTCTTGCTTCAACCTGCCAGAACATACGTCCCCTTGTCCAGAGTATCCAAACTGTATATGCCATCGGCCCTTTAGTCACTTAGTAGCCTTCTAGGTGATCAGATCCACTGTTATGGTGTTGCAGAGCTTGTATCAAGCAACACTTATTTTACACAGTAATTGCCCCTAAATATAAGAGTAGGGATGCTGGCAATTTAGGTATGCCAAAGAGAATCCATGAAGTGAAAGGTGAAAGGAAATAAAAAATTGTATGCTGAAGTTGCAGAGATATATGGTATATTACAATTTCTTACTGTGCCTAGTTTATAGATTCAACTTAATCATAGGTATATATAGAGAGGAAAACTTAATGTACATGGTTTGGTTCCATCTGCACTTTCAGGCATCCCTTGGGGGTCTTACAATATATCTCCTGTGGATAAGGAAGGGGCCACTGTAATGCCACAAGACCTTTCATCCAGGACTGCCAAAGAGGCAGCAGAGACAATCTCCTGCATTCCCCTCATGAGCTAGGTACAGAGAACTATGTTGCTAGCCTGGCATGGTCAGATTTGTCCAAAAATCTGCTCAGAAGTTTAAACATACAAGTATACACTTTGAAGAAAGAATTCCTACTTTACTTCAAAGGACATTCGCATTTTATGTATTTTTAAAGTTACTTTTATTTATTTATTTTTTTAAAGAGAGAGAGAGAGAGAGAGAGAGATAATTTTAATATTTATTTTTTAGTATTTGGCGGACACAACATCTTTGTTCGTATGTGGTGCTGAGGATCGAACCAGGGTGCACGCATGCCAGGCGAGCGCGCTACCGCTTGAGCCACATCCCCAGCTCCTTACTTTTATTTTTAAAAATTCTTATTTTTTCCTTTTAGTTATACATGACAGTGGAATGTATTTTGACATATCATATACATGGAATATGATTTCCCATTATTGTGGTTGTACATGATGTGGAGTTACACTGGTTATATACTCATGTATTAACATAGGAAAATTATGTCCAATTCATTCTACTATTTTTTTTCATTTTCTCCACTGTCTAATCTGGTGAACCTCCACTCCTCCCTCCCCACCTCCTATTGTGTGTTAGCATCAGCGTGTCAGAGAGAAAATTTGGCCTTTTTTTTTTTTTTTTTTTCAGGATTGGCTTATTTCACTTAGCATGATAGTCTCCAGTTGCATCCATTTAACAGCATCCATTTAACCCTTCTGGGTTGTGTCCTGCTCAGGGAAATAGCAGAGGCTTCCCAGGGCTGTCTGGGCAGGAGGCCCAAGACCACCTGGCAGTTGCAGAGCAGATGAACAGTTCCTAAGATGCAAAGGGGGCTGCAGAGCCAGCAAAGGGGAAGCTGCAGGTGGAGCAGGACTTGAGGGACTGAGGTGGCTCTACAGATGCCAGTGTTGGTGGGTGGGCTCCCAGGGGACTGACTCCCCATCTCCCACAATTTGACAGCCACAGTCACTAGAAATGAAGAGGGGACCTGGATAGACTAGAACTGAGCTTCTGTCCCTCTGAACTGGATGCCTGAAGCAGAAATGAAGTGGAGGGACTTTTATGAAGAGGAAGAAAGGCTTCCAGTTGGACCTGACATCCACCAGATGCTACCTTCAGAGTACGTCCAAAATGAGTGTCCCTTCTCTTCTTCACTGCTACCCGGGTGTCTGAGCCACCCCCACCTCTTCAACAGAAGATCTCGGTAGTCTCCTCGCCAGCCTCACAGCTCCTGGGGGGCTTCCTAGAGTTCATTCTCAATAGCCAGAGAGTGCCTGTTAGCTGTCAGGGCAGGGCAGGGCAGGGCAGCCAGGCTGAGAACCCTGCAGTGGTCTCTTGTTGCTGAGTCTCCCTGTGGCCACCTACTTCCTCTCCAACCATCTCCTACTACTCAAACCATGTTCATTCCACTGCAGGACGGCTCCTTTTACAGGGTCCTCAGCACACTGTGCCCTCTGTCTGTCTCTTCCCTCACTTCCTTCAAAGTCACCTTAGGCCTTCTCTGCTCCTTTTGCAAATATTCTCCCACTTCTTGGACCATTCCTACCCGACTCCCTAGCTTTATTTTTTCTCCTGCAGCAGGAACTTCTGACAGTATGGTGTGTGCTTTGCTGGGGATGGAACCTATTGCATTGAACGAATAAACACTCAAGTCACTCCAGGTGAACTGGGCTGCACGAAATATCTAGAAACAGAGAAAAATCTTTTTCTTTGGGTCCTATGACGGCTCCTATGACCTTAAGGGTCCGTGGAAAGAGACGGAGAAGCATGTGCTGAACCCCTTTATTGGGAAAAAGCCAGTCAAATGAGGCAAGGGGTAGGATAACAAGGGAACAGGTGAGTGTAGCTCAACCCCTCTGGGTGCTGTTGCCAGAGTCACAAGTCATGGCACTACTGTGCCAGACCACAGTGATCTTTCAGATCCCCGTGGTGCAGCAGGAGTTAAAGGTGCGTGCATTTGGAGTGGCTCTCCTAGGAACCCAGGGCTTTGCCCATGCTAGTCAAACACTCTACCACTAAGCTATATCCCCAGCCCCATAGTATGGTTTTTGTTCCTTATCTCTAGACACTAGGAGTTAAATTCTATGAAGACAAAGATTTTTGCCTTTTTACAAGTGGACAGTCATTTCTCTTCAGGCCTTTGCATTTCTCATCTCCCTTCTTCCATTTATGTTCCTCGTTCCTCACCCTCTGCTTCTCCTCTTTTGCTGGCCCTGCCCTGAGACTCTCTTGCGTTCGATGCAAAGAACTTAAGGGACCAGCAGCTCTGTGGCTGTAGGGAGGGGAGCCCGGGAGGCACAGGCAACATCTTCTAGGGTCACCATCTTGGGCAGGAAGCAGCGAAAAGGGATGTCATCGGGGTTTGGATGCCCACCCTCACCTCTCAAGGTACAAGAGCTTCATGGCCGGATGGTTACGGTTTATGGGCCAAGTAGGGTTATAGCCCAGGCGCTGGAGTCTGCTGGCTTCAGGCAAATCCTTCCAGGACCATGGCCTCACAGCCACTTCGGAACCCTCAGGGCTGCTGTGGAAATAACAGGATGGTTAACCCAGGGAGTGCTGGCCTGCCACATGCCCACCATCCCGAACAACGGGTGGCTCATGCCAGCCCAGGACACGGGGCTCTGCTCTGCTCTGCTCAACACCCCGACTCTGGTCGGCCTTCTGAGCGTTTGGAGTGGGGTGTCCACTTCTGAGGCCGCCTTGCCCCACACGCAGCGGATCACTGCCTCTGAACATAAGCCTTACATTTGTGCCACTGCAGGACAGGGAAAGAGGGACCTGACCCCAGTCACTGATGGGACCATAAGGGGCACATTAACTGGGCTCTTGGCAGGCAACAGAACGTGTCTGCAGGGGACCGCGTCCCCGCACGGTCCCCCAGGCCTTCGCCGCTCCGCACCTGTGTTGGGGTAAAGGGCCCGGGACCTGGTCACATGCTCCGTCGGACCAATCCCCGCAACCGGGAAAGGGAAGAATAGTGATTGGCCCACCCGGCGCGGGGGCGGAACTCCGGTCAGAGCGGAGGAAGCGGGTTCTTCCGGCCTTCGATTCCGCGGTCCTCGTGATTCTCGTTCTCTCGCGAGACTCAGCGCCGGGAGGGGCCTCTAAGCTCCACAATGCACCGGGCGGGGCGGGGCAGTCCCGTATTGGCGCGGCCCGGAGCGCCACGCGCGTCATTTTTCCGAGCCCGGTCTGGGAGCCGCGCTCTTCCCCTGCTGTTCAGCACTCGCCTCCCGAGCCTTGCTCGGTCGCCTCCCCCCTCCCCCGTACCCCAGACGCCGTCCCCTCGACCGCCTGGGAAGCCCGCGGCTCTTTGCTCTCTGTCACCGCCTGGCTTGCGCTCCGAGCGCCCATTGTTTTCCTCCTGCCGGCCGGGGGGTGTAAGCCGAGGCCCACAGTGGGTTTCTGGGGGCTGCGACCCCCTTCAGTTACATGCAGCGTATGGGCCGCCTAGGTGCTTCCCGTCAGCCCGAGGCGGGACCCTCCCAGGGCCTCTCGGTCCACCTGCGTGCCGTCAGCGCAGGGCCTGCCCCAGGTGCCCATAAAACGGAAGCGAACCTGGTGTTTGGTTCCCGGTGCTCTCTCGACCCGCCGGCTCCTGGGGGCGCGCCCTCCTCCCGGGATCGTGCGCCTCGCTCCGCCCCAGTTTCCCGTCCTTTCTTTGATCAGACCTCGATTGAGCCTGTGAGGAGGGGGCGGAGGGGGGCCAGACCTGGGGGTGGCGGTGAACCCGGCAGCTGGGCACTGTATCCGCCAAGCTCAAGGTCTGGCAGGGGAGGAGCTGCACCAGAGAATCTGAGGCTCAGGGATGAGCAGCCAGTGGCCAGGTCAGGGCTCGAGGCAGGCTAGGGTTGGAAGGCTCATGGGTGAGATTGGGTCTGTCTCCCGAGGAAAGTGGAGAAGGCCTTGAGGCCAGGTTCCGGGTCCTTAAGGATGATAGGCAGGATTGTGCAAGGTTAGAAGGGTGTTTTTGGAAGATCCCTCTGGCTGCAGCGGTGGGTCACGTGAGAAGGAGAGCAGACTGGAGGGAGCTGGGCAGGCAGAGGTGGGAAAAGAAACAGCCTGAGCGAAGGGTGGGTGTAGAATTGTGAACATGTGCGGAGCCTTTCTGGCTTCAGTTCTCCCATCTGTACAGTGTGGGACTTGGAATCCTTTAAATTCCTCCCACCTCTGATTCAAATTTAGCAACATTTCAGGCAGGTGAGAATTTACAGGCGGTTAAAATGGGAAAGATAATGGGAAGGAAGACACATGAGAGCTTGAGAGAGGGAGGAAACAGACACCGTGGGGTCATTGGGGAGAGCAGGACCCAGAGCCTCCAGGTCAAGATAACTATTCTCAGATTCAGACCCCTGAGTGTTCTGCTGTGTGACCTTGTGCAGTTCACCCAGTTCTCTGTGTCTCAGATTCTGCCTCTGTAACATGTGTAGTAGTGATCCACATCAGTACTAAGTGACATTCTTACTAGCACGATACTACTGCCAAGTGACACTGGGTTTTAGGCGGTGTCATAGGGAACTGCAACTCAGGAAAAACAAACAAACAAACAAACATGCATTTACTTAAATCTTCTTTGGGAAAATAGACTGGTAATATGGTTTGCCTCCAAAGAGTAGAACTGAATGTTTGGTGTATTTGTTGGGGTTTGGGGGACAGACAGAATTGGAAAGAAAATTTTTTTTACTGTTTTTTTTTTTTTTTTTTTATAAGCAACATGGCAGTTCAGAGCTGTCGGGACTTCTTGTTTTTACACTTATGTATCTTATCAATTTTAGTAAGATTGGAAGGCAGATGTTGTATTGACAAGGACATGTTCTAGGTTCCTGGGGACCCGAGTTTTGTTGAGAGCGTGACACCAAAACATACTGGGTTTTAGCTTCTTCATGTGTTTGGGACAAGTGAAGGTTTTATAGAGGGCAAAACAATATACTAGGACAGTGTGGGCCTGTGTCTGGACTCACTGATGAGCTGGTGTGAGTACATAACCCCTCAGAATCTCAGCAAGACCAATTCAGTAGTAAGGGATGTGATGAGAGAAGACAAGTGCGTGCACAGGGCCAGCCCAGGATGTTGCAGGGGCCCAGTGAAGGGGACTGCCATTCTTTCTCTGCTTTTGGCTTTGAAGAGCCTATCATGGTTACGCTGGAGATATGTGACCAACTGATGTTTACCTCTTTCATCTCAAAGTTTAATGTCATTCAGAGGTTTTTAGAATGTGTAAAACTGGGGAAATGTCACAAAGCTGAGAGTTCAGTTGACAGCAGTTAGACAGCAGAGTAGAGGATTTTTACAGGCATTCCACACGCTGCCAGGTGGTAGGAGAATCTGTGGTGGCCTCTTACCCCCTGGTGAGTTACCAAGTGCCCTCTGAAGCAGTGTGATTGTCTGAAAGGTGAGCAGGACCTGGTGGCTCAGGGTGGGAAGAGGAGGCACTGGGCAAGATCTCCTAGAAAGGCAGTGCACGCTGTGCAGGGCACTTAGAGATACAGTGCCCTGGGATACGCATCTAATTTTGTGCACACACTAACACACAGTATATGATATATGCTAGATCTTAGGTGACTATATATGTTTGAGATGTTTCTATTATGCTGTTTTGTAATTTGCTTGTTTATCTTGGATAACTGTGGGAGCCACTCTGAATGATCACGCCTTCCAGTCCTGAAGCCCAAGGCTCTGACCAGTCACTACATTTTGTGGTAACTTGGGCATTGTCCCAGCTTGGATAGCAAGGCATGGCTTCAGGTGTAGGTATCACCCACAGGGGTTGAGCTATATTCACCTACTCCTTTGTAATCCTACCCCTTGCCTCATTTGAATGGCTTCTCCCCAATAAAAGGGTTCAGCATGTGCTCCTCTCTTTCTCTTTCTACAGACCCCTAAGGTCAGAGGAGCCAACACAGGACCCAAAGTAAAAGGTATTTCTCTGTCTCTGTGTGGTTATTTTGTGCCAGCCCAGTTCACCTGAAGTGACCTTAAGTGTTTAGTCATGGAACATGACAGATAACTTTCCATATGAGCCTGTATAGTTTTAACACATTCTCCAATTAAAAAAAAAAAAGCATTTTAGTGGACAAATACAGTTATAAACAGGCTAATTTTAAACCTACAGGTCAATGAATTTTCATATATGTATGCACCCATAATGCATTTTCCCAACAGATGAAAATTTAATAATAATGATGATAATAATAGCTAATGCATCAGGCACTACTTTCAGTGCTTTTCACAAAGCAGTTCCTTTAAAAGGAACATTCTCTCCACCTCAAAAGATAACAGAGCTGGACATTAAAGTGGTGGAAACATTGTATTCAATAATTACTGGCAGTAAGGGAAAGAGACGGTTTCATTCTAATTTGTGCAGAGGTGACAAAGGATAATGTGTGTGTGTAGGGAAGGAATGGGTTCCAGTGAAACATTACAAAGGGGCACCGTAGTCACAGTGATTCAGCCATCTATGTTTGTCTGCTTGCAATTATGGAAGTTAGAGACTTCTTTTTTTGGGGGGTGGGGAGTGCTGGGGATTGAACTCAGGGTACTCAACCACTGAGCTATATCCCCAGCCCTTTTTTACATTTTATTTAGAGACAGGGTTTCACTGAGTTGCTTAGCACCTTGCTGTTTGCTGAGGCTGGCTTTGAACTTGTGATCCTCCTGCCTCAGTCTCCCAAGCCTCTGGGATTACAGGTATGTGCCACCATGCCTGGCCAAGTGATATAAGGAATGGCTTTCAGGTCCTTGAGAAAGACACTCTTGAGTTGTAGAGACACATATGCATCTCAAAGAGACGGAAGTATTCTTATTTGTAAGGCATTTTTGGTAAATGCTCTGAGGTGAAGGGCCTATCATTTTTTTGATTTGGTTCATTTTCTGTTGCTACGACTGCATATCACAAACTGGGTAATTTATGAAGACTAGAAGATTCTTTAGCTCACAGGTCTGGAAGCTGGATGTCCCAGGGCATGGTGCCAACATTGTGAGCCTGTGGTAAAGGCCTCCTGCTGGGTCATGCCTTGGTGGATAGGGAGACCTAGTAAGCATGTCCTGCAAGAGAGCTCCTGCTCACACAGCAGACACGCCTGGGGCAGCCCCGTTAATCCACGGGTGAATTTATCCGATCATGAGGAAGGACTCTGTCCCTGCTTCTCAACACTACTGCATTGGGGACCAGGTTCTCAACACGTGAAATTTGGGGGACACATTCAAACCATAGCATCTGGTCTTGGCTAAAACAGTTCTGCTATCATTAGTCTTTGTCAGGCAGGCATTTTCCTGGGGGACAGGGATCATCTTGGGGGACGTGGACTAAGCTTGGTCATTTCTTAGTGCAGGGATGTGGAAGGAGTCAATGTGTCAGAGCTCTGCAGTTCTCAGGATACACTTTTATTTATTTATTGATGGGCTCCTGTGGTTTCTATTGCTTTTTGGAAAATGGTGCTGTAGTTAGCCCTCTGGGCTCACTGCTGAAATCCCTAGAAGCAGGATTGCAGGCTCACAAGTATGTTATCCTTCCTTCCTTCCTTCCTTCCTTCCTTTCTTTCTTTCTTTCTTTCTTTCTTTTTCTTTCTCTCTCTTTCTTTCTTCCTTCCTTCCTTTCTTCTCTCTCTCTCTGTTTCTTTCTCTCCCTCCCTCCCTTCCTCCCTTCCTTCCTTCCTTCCTCTCTTCCTTTTTTTTTTTTTTTTTTAAATACAGGGAATTGAACCCAGGATGCTTAACCACCAAGCCACATCCCTAGCCATTTTTTATATTATTTAGAGATAGGTTCTCGCTGAGTTTCTTAGGGCTTCACTAAATTGCTGAGGCTGGCTTTGAATTCACAATCCTCCTGCCTCAGTCTCCTGAGCTGCTGGGATGACAGGTGTGTACCACCACGCCTAGCTTGTATGATGTCTTAAGTAGGTTCAACACCCGATATTTTAAACATTACCTAGTTGCCCTTCCTAAGGGTGGCATGAATCATCTCCTCCCATGCTCCACACTGCCACTGGAATTTCTTTCTCTCTGAGGCCTCTGTTTTCTCATGTGAAATGGGGATAGGACAGTTACACTCATCACAGCAGGTGTCGCCTGGAGCCTCCTCCGCCTGCTGTGAACAAATCTCTCCAATTCTTCAGCACCCACATGGAAGGAATTGCCACTTCCATTTCAGGGAGAGGAGGACAGAGCTGGCCTTCTAGAGCCCACCTTGGAGGTCAGGCTGGAGTGCTGCAGGGATGCCATGTCCCCAGCACTGGGGACTTCTGCTTTTACAGCTTTAGTGAGCAGCATGGTAATGATCTGTTTGAGGTCTCTTCACAGTTCAGAGGGATGCTCTCCTGGGACTGACTGGAGGAAAGGGGGCTTTCCCTTCCATTAGGGAGCAAAGTGCTAGCTACCTCCTGGATTCTGGGCTATCGCCCAGTGTCACTCTGAAAGGGCAGGTGCAAGTGGAATGGGCCCCTAACCAGGCTTAAGGAAAACCTCTCCTGGGGAAGGGCATGGGGGTGGGGAGAAATTCCAGTCCCCGCCCCTGCCCCACACGGCCAGAGAGAAGCTCATCATTGGTTTCATTTTAAATTCGTGACTATGGCCTCCTTTGTACATTCATAATTGCTGAGAAACCCCACATTGGTATGCTTGCCTGAAGGATCTTCTCCCTGCCCCTTTATAAATTCTCCCTCCTCTTACAATGGATCTCCTGCCCAGGCTGACCCCTCCTCCCCTCTCCCTCCGCACTTGCCAACGCCATGTGTTTTGTTTGCTAAACGCCACGGTGTCTAAGATGCCCAGACAGTTCGTGTGCACGTTGTCACCCTCCAGTGTGCATCCCAACTCCGCCATGGCATGGAGATTTCTTTCCCAGGTCAGTAGTGAGCTTGATGTGTAACCCAGCAGTCCTGACTCTGCCTGGTTGCACTTGGCCTCTGGGCCCCCCTGGCTGCCTCCTCACTCCCTGGGCTTTGAAACACGTGTTCTAGCTTCAGTGACACAAGTCCCCTGATTTTCTTCCCTACCTCTTGACCATATACCCCCCCCCCTGCACCCAAATTCCCCTTGGGGACATTTTGTCCTATTTCCTTCCCCACCTTTTCTCACATAGGTGTATTTATACTGCCTTCTTTAATACCCAAGACCCCTACACTCACTGACTGTAGTCCAGAACCCAGGGACCTCCTCCCATCAGGGAATCAACACTGTTAACAGCTGGAGTTGGCCTCGCCCACTTTTTCTTTATTTTTAAGTTGTAGATGGACATAATAACTTTATCTATTTTTATGTGGTGCTGACGATCGAACCCAACGCTTCGTATGTGCGAGGTGAGCACTCTACCACTGAGCCCCAGCCCCAGCCCAACCTCACCCACTTTTGCTGGTCTCTTCCTTTCTGGTCCAGTTCTCTCCAAGAATGGCATTGCAGTGAGTTGTCATGTCACAGCCACCTCCTTTGGTCTGGAACAGTTCCTCAACCTCTTCCTATCTATCTCCAGTATTCTTCAGCAGTCTATCTTGATCTGTTTGTGCTGCTGTAACAAAATGCCACAGACTGGGTAATTTATAAAGAACAGATTTGATTTTTCAAAGTCTGGGGGCTGAGAAGTCCAGAATCAGGGTGCTAGAGGTTTTGTTGTCTGGAGGCCCAGTCTCTGTTTCCAAGATGGCCCCTTGAATGCTGCGTCTTCTGGAGGGGAGGAATTCTTGCAAGGAAAAATGTTTGGACTCCCTTTGTTGATTCATTTTTTAAAAATATTTATTTATTTATTTATTTTTAGTTTTCGGTGGGCACAACATCTTTGTATGTGGTGCTGAGGATAGAACCTGGGCCGCACGCATGCCAGGCGAGCGTGCTACCGCTTGAGCCACATCCCCAGCCCATGACTCATTTTTTTTAAGTTGTAGATGGACATATACCTTTAGTTTATGTATTTATGTTTTTATGTGGTACTGAAGATGGAACCCAGGGCCTCACGTGTGCTTGGCAAGTGCTCTACCACTGAGCCCCAGCCCTAGCCCCTGTTGATCCATTATTTTATTCACCTGCTCGTGAGGGTGAATCCCTCTGGACTCAGTATACCAGCTTTTGAGGGTGAATCCCCCAGGACTCAGTACCTCTCAGGGCCATACCTCCCAATACTGTTGCACTGTGGACTCAGTCAACATGAGTTTTGGAGGGGATACAAGCACTCCAGTGAGACCACAGCCTTACAGAATACAAGTCATCTTCTGTGGGATGACAGTCAACCTGGGTCCTGGCCATGTGTCCTCAGGACCAGATTCAGGCAACCTTCTTGGCAAGACAATGACAGAGCTGAGGTGTTCCTCTTGGTTTTCACACCTGGAGCTTCAGAGGGTCCTGCTTTAACTGAACCACCTGGTCAACGTGTTCTGCCAGTGTCCACCATGAGGTCACCATTTCCTACTTTATATTTGGTTGGCATTTTTTGGAGAGATGTTCCACCATTACACCAATATTGGGTTTCTCATCAAATGTCCACTTGCCAGTCATTTTAATCAGCTTTTTTTTTTTTTTTTTTGCTGCTGTAACTAAAAGACCTGACCAGAACAATTGTTGAGGAGGATGTGTCCATCTACAACTCAAAAAATAAGAAAAGTGGGTGAGGCTGACTCCAGCCGTTATTTGGGGGCTCCTGGTTTCAGAGGTCTCAGTTCATGGTCAGCTGGCTCCATTCCTTGGGACTCAAGGTGAGGCAGGACATCATGGCAGGGGAGTGTGGTGGAGGGAAGCAGCTCACATGGTGATCAGGAAGCAGAGACTCTACTTGCCAGATACAAATATACACCCCAAAGCCCCGCCCCAGTCCCACTTCCTCCAGCCACACCCTCCCTGCCTGGAGCTTCCACTCAGTAACCCCATCACTTCTCCTCTAAATCTTCTTGCAGTCTCACACATGAGCTTTTGGGGGACACCTCACATCCAAACCATAGCACCAGTCTTGGCATCCACTGAGAACCCCTACCTCCGTCAACCGCCTCCCTTACAGGTGCCGTGCCAGATCCTATCTGTCTCGGCTATCCTTCCATATTTACTAACTGGCCTTCTGCTGTAAAGAAGGGCTTTCCCTTCTCCTCTGTACAGTTTTTTTTCCCATTTATTTATTACTATGGATGCATGCATACTATTTTATTCAGTGGATTGTCACCTGATAATTATTTATGTTGTCCTAGATTTGAACAGTGAAATGCCCTTCCAGCTGGCTCTTGTGTTCTTTTAACGTGTCTGCATCATTCTTTGAGCACTTCCTTACTTTCGGGTACACAAAGATGTTCCAGACTGTTGATAGACTTGGCCATTTCTCCAAGGAACTGTTTCCTTTTGGTGGAGTAGAGAATTATACAGATTTTAGAGAACAAGGTGCTGGCACTTGGCATGCTCACTGTTGCACATCATTATTTCTAGATCCTCTTGGCAGACGGGTAGGAAACATGCCCACAATTATTTTGGAATGTGTGTCTGTACGTATGTCTGAACATGCATGTATACATCCTGAAATCATATAATTTTTTTTTTTTTTGTATTAGAGATTTAACCCAGGGGTGCCTACCACTGAGCTACATCTCAGGCCCTTTTTATTTTTTGTTTTGAGATAAGGTCTTGCTAAGCTGCTGAGGTGACCTGGAACTTGCCATCCTCCTGCCTCAGCCACCAGAGTAAGTGGGATTAGAGGTGTAGGTGCCATTGTGGTCGGCTCACAAGGTTTCTTGTAGGTAGCATACAGTTGTTGATGGACCTTTATTTTTTTATATGCAGTGCTGAGAATCAAACCCAGTGCCTCACATGTGTTAGGCAAGTACTCTGCCACTGGGCCATGACTCCAGCCCTCACACTGACACTTTGGATTCAGCCTCCCTTAGGACCTTTTCTAGCTTCCTTCTTTTTTTTCAATTGTTATTTTATTTGTTTGTTTATTTGGTACTGGTGATTGAATCCAGAGATTTACTGCTGAGACACATCCCCAGACCTTTTTATTTTGAGAAAGGTTCTTCTAAGTTGCTTAGGGCCTCACTAAATTGCTGAGACTGGCCTTGAATTTGTAATCCTCCTGCCTCAGCCTCCTGAGTTGCTGGGATTACAGGAGTGTGCTACTACGTCTGGCTAGCTTTCTTCTTTCCATGTTTGAAAATCCTCTCAAATAGTGAAAAATCTGACATTCATATTCCTGAATATTATTTATTTATTTGCTTAAGTAGATATTTATTACAAGAATTGGCTCACGTGGTTATGAAGGCCGAAAAGTTCCATGATTCTGCCATCTGCAAGTTGGGGACCCAAGAAAGCCGAAGGTGCAATTTAGTCTGAGTCCAAAGGCCGGGGGGCCAAGAGAGCCTACAGTGTACCTTCTAGCCCAAGGGATGGGACTTGGGCCACCTGCACAAGGCTTGAAGTCTGAAGGCCAAGGAACCAGGAATTCTGATGTCTGAGGGCAGAGGATGGATGTCCCAGCACAGAAACAGTAAACTTACCGTCACATTTTTGTTCTCTCCAAGCCCTTCACAGATTGGATGATAACTATCCACAATGCCAAGGGCAGATCTTTACTTATTCAAATGTTAATCTTTTTTGGAAACATCTTCACATTCACACCCAGAAACAGATTCTATTGGCTATCTGGGAATCCCTTAGGATAGTCAAATTGTCACATAGAATTAGCAACCACAGCTGGGTGTGGTGGCATATACCAGTAATCCTCAGATACCTGAGGCAGGTGGATCATAAGTTCAAAGCCAGCCCGGGCAATTCGCACTGCTGACCTTGTCTCAAAATAACAAATAAAAGGGCTGGGGTATGGTTCAGTGGTACAGTACCCCCTGGGTTCAATCCTCACTATTAAGGGAGGAAAAATTAGCCATCACATTCATTTCCTTGGTTGCTCATATAACCTCAATCCTTCTGTTACCACTGCTTGTCACATTCACATTCCCACCTCCCACTGTCTTCTTGATGAACCAAGCTCTTCAGCAACATTTCTTTTGATTAGCTACTACCATATGGCATGCATTTTCTATTCTTTTATGTTTAGATGAGGTTTCTTGTAGGTAGCATACAGTTGGGTCATGCTTTGTTATCCAATATGACTATACCTAATAACAGGAGTGTGTGAGAGCTAAGCATGATCTTAATACTTGGATCCTGTGAATATGCTGTTACTTGGCAAATGGAAGTGAAGGTGTAGATGGGATTAAAGTCGCTGAGCAACTGACTTTAAAATATGGAGATTGGGCTGGGGTTGTGGCTCAGAGGTAGAGCGCTTGCCTAGCATGCGCACAGGGTTCAATCCTCAATACCACATAAAAATAAAAAAAAGATGTTGTGTCCACCTATAACTAAAAAACGAATATTTTTAAAAATAGGGAGATGATTATGTACCATCCCAATGGGCCCAATGTCATCACAATGGACGAGGGAGGCAGGTCAGGAGAATCAGGGAGAGATGTAACTGATGTTTTCTTCTTATTTCTTGTGCTTGGGCTTCATTGGCCTTCTTGGATCTGAGTTTATAGCTTTCATTAGGTTTCAAAATTTTCTGTATTTCTCAGTGTATTTTCTGTCTTCCCACTCCGGTATACCGGGCCACCAAAAATTGCCCTACAGCTTACTGATGTGATGCTCTTTACATTTTTTTGGCCTGTTTTTCATTGTAGGGAATCTCTTGCTATACCTTCAGTTTCAATATGTTCCCTATCCCTTTGTTCCCATAATGTTTTTTCTTCATACGTTTGAGCATATTTTATAAGTATATATTTTGGATACTGACTTTAAAATAGATTTATATACTTTTAATACACACACACACACACACACACACACACACACACACACACACACATATCCCCCTGGTTATGGGACTTGTATTCTGGCTTTTGCGTGTCTAATACTTTTTTTTTCAATTTTCATGAGTTCCATGTCGTGGCCTTCATTTAATGGTGTTTGTTTGGCTTTGTTCTGGAAGGCAGTTAAGTTCCTGCAGGTCAGTTTGGCCCCTTTGCATCTTTGGTGTGGGTCCACAAGTGTCCTTCCTGGGAACAGTTTAGCTGCTGCTGAAACTGGACCTTGTGGGTTGCTACTGCTGCCCCCATACCCACCAAACCCCCTCTGCTCTAGCTGGTGGCAACACCCGGGAACTCTGGAAGTCATGTGGTGAGCAGCTCTCTGGTGATTGCTTTGTCTCTAAATTGCTTTTGATCTGTTCCCAGGGTCCTCTACCCTACGCATTCCTGTATGAATTTCTGGAATCCTGTGTATCTTCTGCAGTGAGGCATTTGACCTCACGCACTCTGCCACCTCAGCCTTCCTGGGCTCCCTGTCTCATCAGCTCACTAAACCCATCTGCCTCTGCTCGGGTTCTCCCTTCCTTGTGCCGGGGTCTCCAAATTGATTCTGGACACAAAGCCCTCTAGGACTTGCCTCGTTTGTTTTCCTTCTCTGCCACTTGTGAATGTGGTGTCAGGGATGGAACCCAGGGCCTCACACAGGCTAGGCAAGTGCTCTACCACTGAGCCACGTCTCCAGTCTCTGCCATATTTTGACATAGCCACAGAGCACTTGCCAGGATGCTGGTGCCATGCTCTGTGGACCTTGGCAAATGGAAATGAAGGTGTAGATGGAATTAAAGTCGCCGAGCAACCTTTTGGTCACCAGAATTGTGAGCCAAACATCTTTTCTTTCTAAAGTACTCAGACTCAGCTGTTTTGTAACAGTAATACGAAATGGACTGAGAAAAAAGTTTTGATAGATTTACCTGTGAAACCTTCTGGGATATGTAATTGTCATATGACTATTTCTTTTTCTTTTCTTTCTTTCTTTTTTTAAAGACAAATGTGTTTTTTTTTATACCTTTATTTTGCTTATTTATTTTTATGTGGTGCTAAGGATCGAACACAATGCCTCACATGTGGGAGGCAAACACTCTATCACTGAGCCACAACCCCAGCCCCTCTTTTTTTAAAAAAAAAAATTTATTTTTTAGTTGTAGTTGGACACAATATCTTTAGTTAGTTTATTTATTTTTATGTGGTGCTGAGGATTGAACCCAGGGCCTCACCCATGGTAGGCACTCTACTGCTGAGCCACAACCCCAGCCCATGACTATTTCTTTTTAATTTTGTTATGTTTGTGTACATATATACATATTCATGTACATAAATATATGTAATCTTTATTTTTTCTTAATCCTTATCATGTAACATAGATATACTGACTTTATATCACAGCATTTATATTGTTAACTTTGCATTATAGCATTTCAGTTATGGGATGTCAAGAAGAATAAAAACCATCCAAGGACTTTGCATCCTCTTCAGGGGAAAGGGCTAGTGCATTGCAGGATGATTGTAACACGTAAATCAGTTGATATTAAGAAAAGTAGATCACACTCCATGTGGGTGGGTCATATCCAATCAGATAAATGTCTAAATAGATTAAGCCTGACCTCCCCTTGGCAAGAGGGAATTCTGCAGCAAACACCTTCAGACTTGAACTGCAGTGCTGGCTCTTCCTTGGGTCCCTGGCCTTCTGGTCCATCCTGTAGGTTTTGACTTGCCAGCTTCCCTAATGCATGAGCCAATTCCTTAAAAGAAATCTCCCTCAGGGCGTGGTGATGCACACCTGTAATCTCAGCAACTCAGGAGACTGAGGCAGGAGGATTGGAGGATTGGAAATTCAAAGCCAGCTTTAGGACCTTAGTGAGGTCTTGAGTGACTTAATGAGACCCTGAAAAGGGCCGGGGATGTGGCTGAGTGGTAAAGCACCCCTGGGCTCAACCCCTGGTACAAAACAAAACCAACCAAACAAAAAATTCCTTCCTCCTCCTCCCCTTTTCATCTTAGAGTCATTTTTTTTTTTTTTTGTGGCTTAAAAATGTTCAGGTGAAAGAACCTTACCTTTTTTTTTTCCCTCTTAACTTTCAGTTTTACTGCAGTCAGAGTGCTGCTGTATTGTTCTGGAATTTTGGATTTTTGTGGCCTGGTATATAACCAGTTTTCATAAATGCTGCAGGTGGATTTGGCGAGCAGTGTTATCTGTTTTGAGTTTCATCTGTAGCTGTAGGATGTGCCTGGCCACTTAGGTTCTGCTCCAAGTCTCGTTCTATGTCTGGACGTGGGGAGGGGTCAGTTTTCTGTGGTGGTGAGAACTGAAGACAGATGTTCATGGCTCTACCTTCTGTCAACCTAAGTAACAAACAGAGAGATCATCCGAAGATAATGGAGGCCAGAGCCTTTCATAGGTGGCGATGACCGCTGGCTTTGGAACTGGCCATCCTGTGCCCACTCATTTATTAGCTTTTTTTTTGCCCCCCCAGGGCTGAGGACTGAGCCCAGGGCCTTGCATGTGCTAGGCAAGCGTTCTGCCACTGAGCTAAGTCCCCAAGCCCCCACCATTTAGATTCTATTTATTTACTTGCTTTTGTTCATGGATGTTTAGAAATAAGCAGGAAGAAAAAAAAATTACAAAGCTGAGAGAGGCCACATCCCCAGGCTCTGCTGCTCCTCTCCTACCCAGCAAGCTCTTCAGCTGTCACTGTAGGGGTCTCTGGGGTCCTCTCCTTTCAGGTAAACTGGAGGGCTGGCCTCACACTTGAGCTTAGAAGTTCTCCTGCTGGCTGCCCCTGGCTGGCAGTGGGAAGAGCTTCAGGTTGTCCCGTCTACCATCTGCTTGGCCAGGTTCATGGACCTGTGCTCCAGCTCCTTTTCTGGCGAGGAGGGCTCCTTCGTAATGGATTAGCTTTCCCCAGATGGGCTGGCCTGAGTCCCCATCTCCCCAGGTAGCCACTCTGCCCTGGGGACATCCTGCCTGGTTAGAGTGCTTTGTCCACACGGGGCCTTGGGCCATGTGGGATGCTCCTGCTAACACTGTGGTTTATGGTGGGGGTCTTGGGCCGCAAGGCAGAGGTTCAACATCTGGAGGGACTAGCATGGAAACACAATTAATCCCAGTACAACCATGTGCACTGAGGCGCAGGCGAGCATCCCAGGCTGGCAGTATGCCAAGTGTGTGTTCTTGGCATATTGCTGGCAGAAGACAACTGGCAGCCCTGAGCCCCAAGTCCCTTGCCCTGTGCCTCTCGTCCTGTTGACCTGAATGTGTCCTTTCCATGTCACAAGTGTTAACAGTGAGTAACAGCTTTACTAACCTTGGTGAGCCCTGCTGGGAGTTCTTGAGCCTGAGGGAGGGACTTCTTGAAGTTTGCAACAGCAACACCGGAGTCTGTCACGCCTGGGCGCAGAGCGGGCTCCTGGTGCAGGTGGCATCTCTGCCAGGCATGTGGGTCTCACACCAACCTGCTCTTGAGAAGCTTCGGGAGCTTAACAGATATTTCATTCTACATGGAGGGTTTCTTAACATGTCTTTTTGAAACCCAAGATAAACCATTCTGAAAGAAGAAAACTCTAGATTTCATAGCAAAGAAATTCACCATGGAATCATATGAACTTCAGGGAAAAAAAAAGTGGTCTGGATTCATTCAGTAGTTTACACAAGAGTCCTTACTTTCAGCTTAAGACCAGTCACTTGATGTAATCACAGGGCAGTGGGATTGGGTGGGCTCTGTGGGGCTCAAGGTTTTGGTTTGCAGACCCTGCTCTGGCTCTAACCTTCAGGCAGTGTGCCCACTCTGAGGGGCTCACCTGGTTGGGGACCCACTTTCAACAGACTTCTCAGCACTAATGGAAGCCTTTGATGAAGGGCACCAAAGTCTGTTGTTTGCCTCAAGCTGGAGTGGAAGCTGTGACTCATAACACCCCACAGGGTGAACTCGGGGCTCCTGGAGAGAATCCTGCAGGAAAGGATTGAGCAGGAGGCTCAGCACAGACACCAACAGGGGTGCAGACACTGGCTGCATGGTGCCTTCCAACCTGCAAATCCTCGGAGGCAGACTCCTCTAAGGTGTGTTCTGAAGACAGATGACTGATGTGTCACCATGGAGAGCTGAGGAGGCTACTCAGTGGCTGCAGAAGGCGCACTGAGAGGCCACTTGGTTTCCTGCAGCTCCTTGCTTTTCCTCCGTTGCCATTTTCCAATCACGTGGTGCTGAATGTCCACCACAGTATCTGGCTGTTACTGGCTGCTTTTACTACAGGGAAAAAACTCTTGGGTGGACTAGCAACCAACTTGTTACACATCTTCCTTTAAATTGGGCCTGGGGCTGGGGCTCAGTGTACAGCAGTTGCCTAAAATGTGAGGCACTGGGTCCAATTCTCAGCATTGCATATAAATAAATAAATAAAGGTCATCAATAACTAAAAATATGTATTTTTAAAAAATACACAAACCATAATACTCAGCTCAGCATGACCTATATTTAATGGTATAGTTGCAAAATTGCCATAAAAGTAAACAAAGCAGGCTAACTTGACCCTGAGCTGGATACAATCAGGAAACCTAGGGACAGAGAAAGATGATTCCTTCCTCGTTTTTGACCTGCCTCATCCCATCAAGGTACAGAATGGCTTCTTCTCTTGTGAGGAAAAAAAAAAAAAAAGGCTTAAATTATGGTTCGTGGATTTCATACTTTTTGGTAATAGAACCCATTTTTCCCCCCATCAAATCTTGTGAGAAACCATTTAAGAGCTATATTTCTATTTAACTCTATAGATTGATGTTCATAACAAAGTTATGAGAATAGAGGTTCACGTATTGGTCTCTAAAGTGCTGAAATTTTGTATATTTTTAGAGTGTTATGGTTTGGATGTGAGGCATCCCCCAAAAGCTCATGTGAGATACTGCAAGAAGGTTCAGAGGAGAAGTGATTGGGTTGTGAGTCTTAACCCAATCAGTGAATTAATCCCCTGATAGGGATTAACTGACTAGTAGCTGAGGTGGTGGGGTGTGGCTGGAGGAGGTGGGAATTGGGGGCATGGCTCTGGCTACGTATTTGAATCTGGCAAGTGGAGTCTCTCTCTGCTTTCCGATTACCATGTGAGCTGCTTCCCTCTGCCACACTCTTCCTCCATGATGGAGCTGACTATATATGGGCTAAGACCTCTGAAGCCATGATCCCTTAAATAAACTTTTCCTCCTCTACAATTGTTCTGGTTGAGTCTTTGAGTCATAGCAGTGAAAACGCGCATTAAAACACAGAGTTTTTTAGAAGTTAAAATGCTATAAAATTAAAATTTACATGACAACAGTGGCTTCTTTAGACAGGCGTGCACCACTAGGCTGGACTTCCACGTTCTTCTGGTTCTAGAAGTAGTGCACTGTCCACATGCTCCCGAGTCCATGCTGTCCCTTGACAGTTTCAGGCAGATTTCCCAGTGGGCACAGGGTAGGGTTTGGATGGGCAACAGGGCTATGAACAGAGCTAATGGGGGGCCCTGCCACCTGTTCATGGTCATGCTGCCACCCTAGGGGTTTTCCATAGCGTGACCAGGTGGAGACCAGACATGGAGCCTTTGCCTAGAGTTCTCGTCACACTGCCCACTTGGGTGCATCTACAGTCTGGCATGATGGTGACAGAGATGGGGGCCTCACTTGTGTCACTGCCACCTGTGTGGTCTATGCAGAGGGTGTTTCTACCCACTAACAGGGTGGCCAAGGGCTTGCGCCCCAGGGCCACACTGCCTGGGTCAAAACCTAGTTCTACCCAGTGCTGTGTGACCTTGGGCAAGTGACTTAACCTTTATGTGCTTGTCTCATTTGTGAATGAGGGTATGTGTGGCAAATACTCAGGAGAGTTCTGAAAATTAAGTAAACCAGCCAGGGACATGAGGTGCCTGTGATGGGTCCTGATACAAGCTGAAGAGAAGGCAGCCCTCCCTGTGTTCCCTGCTGACTGGGTGATGCCAATTCCCATGAAGGGGACTGAGCACCAGGGCAGACCTGCATTGGGGCTGCTGCTGCAAAGCACTCGAGCATGCTCCTGTCCAGTAGGCCCTCACAGGGATCCTGCCATGTGTGCTACTCGATAGGACAGCTTCTCCCACATGGAGAAGAGGAGACGCAGAGGGTGAGCCTCTGGTCTCAGTCGCAGCCCCAGATCTACTCGGTCTTCTGACCTGCTCCTGGTGGGCTGGGGTACCGGTGGTTTCCAAAATACCCAACTCACTGTTACTTAGGCCCAAGAACTTGGGACAGCCCAAGGCCTCTCTACCTGGGGCTTGGCCGCAGTGAACACCTGGTCCTGGGAGAAGCCACTGCGTAGGGAAGACCAGACGGTAGGTGAGAAACTCCAGGGCAAGGGTCACCCACCCCAAGCACATGGACTGGGCTCAAGCCAGTAGAAGGGAGTTTCCTGAACACCTAGAGGAAATGCCACCTCACCCCGGCACTGTTCCTGTGGGCTTCAGAAACCATGTCAGTGAGGATGGCGATCTGTCTGCAGAGGACGAGGCCGGTTAACCAGGCTCCAAACTTGTCTTCACCAGTTCTGCTCTAGTTCTCCATCTAATTGCTTAATTTCTTCACAAATTTCTGAAAACCCAGAACTGGAAATAATTCAATTTCTATAGGTTGCATTCTGATTCACATTTGCCTCCTCAATAAACAAGAGATGTCTATGCAGTCACTTCTGCCTTTCCCTTTAAGAGGTGCGTCATGAGTGTGGGGATGTGCTCTGGAAAGCGTGCATGGGAGCTGGCGTTGGGGGACCCTGTGGGGCTGCGCCAGGGACAGCTTCCCAGCCTCAGGCCAGCGTCCCTGCACCTGACAGCAGCCTGACAGCCTCAGAACCAGGCTGCCCAAGGCCAGGGCCAGATTTAGTTTCATGATGAGCAATAAAATTCACATGTTCTTTATTTAGTCCATATAATACACCGTTTTTAGAGATTTTTAAAATTAGGTAAAAGAGCATATTAAATGGCAAGTGTATGAAGTTTATCTTCATAAACAATGTCAAAACAAAAAAGTTTTGAATTACAAAATGTTAAAAAATATGTAGGTACTTAACATTTCACTAAAGCATAAAGTTACAGATATTTTCTAAAGAAAAATAATTGTGCCACTTACCTACTTTTGCTGTTTCTATGAACTTTTTTATTCTGTACATAGGACATTTTGTACAAAATATGAAGTCTACATTTTTATTACTTATTACCATAAAACAAAGATACAATGTATGTACAATATTAAAAGGAAGCCATACTACAGCCACACGGAACAGACACTCGGACCAGGACACTTCTGGTGCACAGGTGCGTTGTGGAGAGTGAAGATGCCACGCGGAGCTTTATGAAGAAAAACAGTCACCAGTTTATTTTCAACGCAGTACTTCTGAAATCAGTTTGGTACAGAATAAACAGTGTCTCTATATAATTTATAATATATAAGTTGAACAATTAGCACAGGGAATCCGAGTACTAACTAGGGAAACTTCCATAGGCCAAAATATTAAGTAATACTCTTGTCAAATAAAATTAGTTTCTTTCAACCCTCCCCCCCCTTATTGGTGAATGTTTGTCTTCAATAAAGAGCCAAAATAAAACCTAGACCAAAAGATGTTCTTACACATTGAGCTTTACACAATCAGCCAGACAATGATATTTTGCTTTTTCCCTAGGGCAGAAGGAGAGTCTTCCCAGAAACCTTTCTCTCAAACATACCAAACATCCAAGATCAGGGATGTGTGAACCTATCAGCTAAAGACAGAAGTTCAAACAATGGTATATCAAAATATGTAGGACGTTGCTTTATACAATAAAAGCACCCTTTTTCCCTCAAAAGGAGAAGGCATCTAAATTTTTTTTTTTAATTATAGATTTCATAATGGTAAAATGGATAGATACTTGTCAAGTTTTTCAGGAAGTGTTCTCGCCAAGTGGACTGACCTGTCCACTTTCGGCTGGGGCCATCTTTTCCTTTCATGCTGTGCTTGCTCTCAACATGAGGAATCCCCTCCCCCAGATGGTTTTCCCTCAAGACACCAGGACATCAGCGTCGTCAGTGGGCGTAAAGGAACCTGGGCATCAGGCACTGCAGCCACACAGGACCCATGTCTAATTTCCACAGTCTTTCCATGGATACCAGAGACCACGATTAAAATCAGATCCTAAAAGAAGCCACACTTTATCTCTTATCTTATGCATTAAGACAGTTAACGTTAAGTTATATATGCCAGAGACAAAAACAAAACAAAACAACAACAAAAAAACTAGAGCCACTGTTTAGAAGAGCAGCACACATCTCAAGTAGCTTTCAAGCAGGATAAACAAGTCAAAATACTGGCCACCCTGAGAGAAATAAAGAAGAGACAAAGCACTAAGTGAAAGGTTCTCCTTCTCATGCTGTTCCATCTAGACAAAAGCGTACTCCATGCAAGAAGTCTGGGGAACACACAGCAGCATTGAAGACCGATGGAAACTCAGACACTGTTCTTTCCTTAGGGATGGTGATGTGCGCTCTTCCCCAGAGGAGGCTCACCCAGCGCCACCGAGACTGGTGCTTCCTCTGGGCTCTGAGGACCATGTCCCAGCAGTGGGCTGGCCACACTGACCACTGTGTTACTTAACGCCAAAGGCGCTGCCATCTGCACTGGGCCAAGAGCGGGCTTAACTCAAATGGGTCTCATCCTAACTCTCTACAGAATGTGGGACTCCTAGACAATATGATTCTATTAATTTGAGAGCCTTGTTGAAGGGCAACAATGTGTAAATAGGTGAAAAACTGATTCTGCAAATAAAAATACGAACACATAATTTTAAAGTTTCAATTCCAGTCAAGGTAGACATGAGAAAGCTCTTTTGAAATAAACTTCTTGTATGAGCTCACCCCTGGAATCCTGGTGCTGTCCCACAGGCTTGGGAATATGGCTTTCAGTAGACATACGAGGAGGACAGGGTGTACATGCCGCTGACCAAAGAAAAGGAACGCCCAGAGGTGCCCGCGGCGGAGGATTGTCGTGTCACTCTCCCAGTAGGCTGTTAGAATGTGAAAGCAAGAGCCATTTCTGTGAGAATAAGCAAACAAAAACTGCTGGCCTAGCCATCAGGTGGAAACAATTGCAGAGGCTGAAGTCTCAAAAAACAGGTGATACTTCTAAAAGTATTCCTTTAATTTGAAAACATCATCACAGGAGCACCTATTTTAAAGGCTCCCCGATTCTGTGTGGGCAGAACATGAAGATGACGACCAGGGTGCTTTCCTATAGCTTGGACTGTCAGTCTGACCTAGGCCACGCAGGGGTGGGGATGACGCTGTGAGGACACCGTCATCAGCCCGGCTGGCCAGCAGGTCTGAGAAGCCACCATTGTTTGAACTCCTAATCTTGAGCTGAGGCGAGCGAGCGCCTTTGCCTACAGAACAGGTGGAGGAAGGTTTGCCTTGAGTAACTGATTGGTATGGCACAGACAGTGTGGATTTTCTACAGAACCCAGAAGTGCACTGGTGTGGCGGCTGCTGGCCTGGCTAGCGCCCGTCCTGGGAGACCAGCTCATCAGCTCTGCAGTGGGCGTCCAAGGCTTTCTTGGTGTGGGGGTCCTGAGGCAGCTCGGACTTGCGGCGCGCAAGAGGACGGTCCTTCTTCAGATCTTTCTGTGCCTGCAATCAAAAATGCAATGGAGTTGGCTATAAACTAAGCCACCCAAGCAGCAGCTCACTTCCAAGTTAGAATTCAAAGAAGAATCATGGGGCCAATGTGTACCTCCCATTGCCAAGGCTCTTGGCTGCAGGGACAGGGCATAGTTCTTCTTGTGGTCATTCCCAAAAAACATCTCGTCTGATGAAAACAATCTGACAAGCAGCATGGGGAAATGGTGTGGGGCTGGCACTTGGGGCTTGCAGAACTCACCCACCCTAGTGAATACCTGCCTGGTTCATAAAGTGCTACCAAAGCCACTTTATGACTGTGTCCATTACAGATGGACTCCAGATGAGAAATTCCCTTTGGAGGGAAATTAAATAAAATAGAGGTCCACTGGCAACTAAAAGTATATGTACACACACACACATACACACACACACATATGAAATCTACTATAAAATTTAAAAAGATTTTTTAAGAGAATAGGCATTGAATGGGACATGGGGTTAAAAAAAAAAAAAGCACCTCTAGCATTTAGAAAAACCGTATTTATTTATATAAACGTTCCAGATGTTAAGGGTAAAAACCAAAAGACTCTCCTCTGTATTCCATTCTCTTTCTGAAGTTCAGAAAATGTTGGTTTTACTCTTTTAAAAGTTAAATGAATGCCATTTTTGCAGAAGGGTTTAGAACTGTCTGCAAAGGAAGGGAGCCTGACTTGGAGCATTCATGTATCAAAGCATCTACTTCTGTGAGAATTCAGTTCTAAAGGAGGACCACTGCTGTATAACACCTGGGCCTTGAAACAAAACAAGAAACCATCTACACCAGCCCAATGCAATGCATATGCTGGAAGATTGCCAATTAGTTAGCAACTATGTTGGATAGAAATTCCCTAACCAGAATTGCCTCCCTTTCTGTTCAGTGTCTCCATCAAAAAGAAGACAGTATCCAAGTAAGTTACTTCTGTGGTGCATCTACTAGAAAAAAGTTGTTTAAAGTTAATCTCATAACAAAAAGAATGACAACTTCTCAGAGTTCCCAGATAAACTGACTTCAGCCTGGTGTGTAGAATATGCCTCTCTTTGCTTTTGGAGATTTGAGGGCCTGCAGGGTTATAAGGGAAAAGGCCACCATTCTGCAGAGCCAAGTAGCTTCTAACAGAGTTCTCTGCAAATTTATCTATGAAACAGCAATGACGTCAAGGTATAGAAGGAATCTTGTGTGATATCATTTTAGAATTACTTCTAAAAATGTTACTTGAACATTAAATTCATCATGGGAAGGCAAGACTTTTGTCTTTTTCCCCTGGGGCTAGTGTGAGATGGTGTTAGGAGAGCCACATCAGGAGATGGTGAAGGTCATGTCCCCCTAGAACTGTGTCACCACTCAGTGTACCTGTAAGAACACTCTAGCTTTGTAAAGCAGGTTTGCCTCAACCCATCAGAAACTCAAAGGTGAAATTCTACCCTGAATTTTATGCCCATTATATGTTGATCTGTACACAAAATAAAGCAAAGCAAAAACCAAGAGTTTTATGCACATAAAGTATGTAATTATTATTGAAAAAGGCACTTCTAAGAGAAGACACATTTTAACAGAGGAAGGCAATCATAAGGTAAAGAGGAGACACATTTTAACAGAGAAAGGCCATCGTCAAAACACTTGCAGCTAGAACCAGTGAGGCAAACTGAGAACCCAACTTGACCCCAGAGCTTCCGGAAGGACAAAGAGCTGACGAACACACCTGGGCCTTTCTGCGCATGTATTTCAGATCCACAAAGGAAGCAGAGGATGACTTTAGAAACCACAAGGGGGAAATGAGAGACACAGGAGGTGAGCAGAAATGAGATGTGCGATGTGGTGGTCCTGGTGGAGACACGTGCAGGCAAGCATGCTGGCTTGGGCAAGAGGACGGGCAGGTGGGAAAGCTCTGGTGGGGCATCTCCGTGGCCTCTGCTCTGGGTGTGCCAGGAGAACTAAATGGTATGTGGTGTGGGAACGAAGGCTGGGTGCACACCATTTTGAAAATTTTCTTCCTTTCATAAAGGCATGGGTTTAAACTTTACTACTTAATTTAGGGTAGGACTGATCAAAATTTCTTAAGGGACTAAATTTCTTTAGCTTTGTCTTGACCATCACAGGCTGGAATGACATGGAAAAGGGAAAATACTTCATGTACACGATGTTAGTTTGTCAAATCTTTTTGTAGATAAAAGCCTTATTAAACATACTCTACATATTTAACAGCAAATACCTGTACTGCCTACCTTAGTCTCTACACCTTCCTTACTTGCGTGGTTGACATTGATTTCCTCCCGACCAACTGTCAAAAATGAGAATTGCAAACATTTTAAGCCTCTGTATCATTGTCATTCATGAGAAACTTACTAGTTTTCTTTGGATATTCTGTATAGGTTTGCATGAGTTTCTCAAAGAAAAGTCAGATAATGGCTCTGATAGGCAAATACATCATTGAATTTCTCCACAAAGATCAAACCAAGTGTTTCCCTTAGTGTGATGGTCTTCTGCGTACCTCACTTGCCTCCCTCCCTGTCCTAACCCAGCATTCAAATCAGCTTAAAGAAACTTGGAATTGTTTTGGAAAAATAGCTGAAAATAAACTCAAAGGGGCACTGAAAATATTCAAATTACTCTATTAAAAAACCCAACCATTAATTTTCAGTGTAACTTCTTATGTCAATTTGGTCACCAAACTGTGCACATGCCCTTTCCTGTATCTTTGTAACTCCTCCTTGCTATAACAGTGCTTCAGAGAATTTCAGGAAGATGGTTCCAAACATTTTCAAATTATGACTCTATCATTTCAAATATCATACCTAAGATTCCACACTTCATAAGTACCTTCCTCTATAGGATGAGATTCGACTGAATTTAATGGATTCACTGAATCAATTAGCACATAGAAAGCTATGATAAGGCTAGGCGCTGGGTGGTGGTGGTCTTCCATTCTCTTTTTTTTTTCAGTCTGTCTGTCTACTCTGGGTCCTCTGCGTTCCCACAGGGATTTTAGAGTCAGTTTGTCAACTGCTTAAGGAAGGGGAAGGGAGAAAAAAAAAAAAAAAAAGAAAAAAGCCTGCTGGGATTCTAGCTGAGAACACAAGAATGTGGGTAGAACAGACTTATCCCCAGGGCACCTGAGTCTTCTGACCTGGGAACGAGACCCAGGAAAGGCCAGGGAGACTCAGCTATCCCTCTAGTATCGAGGACCACGAAAGCCAGTAAGGACGTGCCGTGGCCACTTCCCAGAAACTCCTGTCTGGGCCTCCACTGAGACTAGACTGCCTCGGACTGCAGGCCTGGCCCATCGCCTGGGGCCCTCCTGGAACAGCAGCACCCAGCAGCCAGCAGGGCTCCTCAGCCCAACATCCTGCCGACACCAGAGCCCACTCTCAAGAGCACTTTCACTCCAGATGCTATTTTGGTCTGTGTTCTGAACCAGCAGGCTCTTGGTCTACTATAGAGTAGGACGTAAACTGTAAATATATCTTAGCTTCATTACATTCGGGCAAGTTCATGACTGTTTCTAGTTTTGATTCTGGATTAAGTTGAAGGATGTACCAAGAAGAAAACTTCCTTCAACCCTCAAATATTTATTGTGTGAAATATGGTTCCTAATCATCAATTTCCTTTTGATTCTGTATGGCCCAAGTGTTTTAAAAATGACCTGAGGGGCTGGGATTGTAGCTCAGTGGTAGAGCACTTGCTTTGCATGTGTAAGGTACTGGGTTTGACCCTCAGTACATAAAATACATAATAAATACATACAGATATACAATAAAGGCATTTCGTCCATCTGCAATTACAAAAAATCAAACAAAACAAAACAAAAAACCCCCACGAGGTTACAAATTCCCATGCAGGTTTCCCCACAGACAGCATTATGATTTCCTTCTGGCTGGCCTGCCTTTGGCAAACTCAAAGCTGTAAACTCAAATGGTTATATAAAAGCTTTCATTGATTTTTTTTTCCAAATTAAAAAAAAGACCAAGGAGGGAAATGTACACTCCACAGACAGAATCAAATATATGGGTTTTCACATTTTTGATGAAAACTACTCACTGCTGAGATTAATCACTGAGGGAAGGACGAAACACACCTGCATCAGACGCAAAACTAGTTCCTGCGTCCAGGGAGCGGTCGCGGAGCTCCTACTGTGTTAACGGTACTTTCAATCTCTGGTGAGCTGAAAGAAGTACTTGTTCACTTATTTTGGACTTGAAACTAAGTAGAGGGTCTAACTGGGCAAGAAAAAGGCTCTCTCCTTTCAGAGCCCATTAGTGGGAGCCAGGGCTGCAGCTGTACAGCTGAAGCACAACTCCAGCCATGCCTGTGCCTTCAAGCCCTTTAGTAGCCTCAGTACAGAGAAATGGGTCCCATTAATCTCAACATTATATTTTATTTAACCCAACATATCAAAAATGCAATCATTTCAACACATGATCAATAATAAAAATCATGAGTGAAAAGAAAAAATCATGAATGGGATGTCGCACCCCCCTTTACACACTGAGCCTTGGAGCGCTGCTGTCTTTACACCTGATCCTGGGCCCCTTTCAAGTGCTCGTGTCTCATGGGGCTTCATGCTGCTGTGGAGATAAGCACAGGGTGCTGGGCTGTCTGTAAAACACCCTGTTTTGTGGGAAATGAACCAAAATAGGTAACATTCTGATTTCTTTCCAAGCTTCTGCACGTAAGTGTCCGGGGGCCTGCTGCTTGGTTTCTGGCAAACTCTAACATCAAAATGGCAACAGATGACTTAATTGAGCCTTGAATGACACGGGCACTGACAAGCCATGTGCACAGTGAACAGTGTGCAGCAGGGGTCACTCCAGCCACTCCTTCCACCTGTGAGCTTCTAGTGCTGGCTGTCTTCAGGAACTGTCTCACAGGTCAAAGGGGACTGGAGCTGCAGTCCTCAAGTCCATTAGGACATCCTGCTAACACTATGTCAGGGAGCACAGTGGCACAAGGCTCCTCAGACCCACGCAGGTGCTAGGTGGGCTGCTCTTGAGGCTGTGTATGTTCCCAACTTAGTGGTAAGAGGCCCTCTTTGGATTAGAGGTGATCACAATGTTTATTCCCACAGTGGAAAAGAAGCCATCGGGCTGTGGGTATTACCAGACGTACCTGGCAGAGCCCTGGCCTGGTGTCCTGAGTGGGGGTAGGGTTAGTACCCTGTTATGAAGAACTGAAAGGGAACATCTCTGGGCCAGAGCAGAAGCCAGAGGGGGAAAGGGAAAGCAGTGGCCAGATATTACTGCAAAGATTTTGGTTTTGCTCAAGTTAATATAATTTGATCACTAAGACCTATAGATAAAATGTTTCTTGAAAGATTACCAAAATTTAGGGCTGAGGTTATGGCTCAGCAGTAGAGTGCTTGCCTAGCATGTGTGGGGCGCTGGGTTTGCTCCTCAGCACCACATAAAAATAAAAACAAATAAAGGTATTTAAAAAAAAGATTACCAAAATTTAACTTATAAGTTTGGCTTAAACAGAAGGCCCTGATGTATATATCATGTTACCTACTAAAATCACACACATTTCTTTCTTTCTTTTTTTCTTTTTCTTTTTGGTACTGGAGAATGAACTCAGGGGCCACATCCCAGCCCTTTTTATTTTGAAACAGGATCTCCTTAAGTTGCCCAGGTTGGCCTTGAACTTGTGATCCTCCTGCCTCAGCCTCCTGAGTGGCTGGACCCACCTGGCTATGACTCTCATTTCTTAAGCAAATCTGTAGTGGGCGCTTCCCTGCTGAGCTCAGTGCTCAGGGCACTGTTACCTGACGAGCCTCCTCGGTCACTGTCTTTCTCAGCATCTGCACATCTTCAAACAGAGGCCCATCTGTCTCCATGGCAACTGGCAAGCTCACGGTGCTGGCTTGACTATACACTGCGTACTGCAATGCAAAGTGTGGAGTCACTCTCTGTTAGGTTCTGTGCTCCAGGGTCTCAACTGACAGGGGACATGTCTTCCCTGCTGCCCTCCCCCTGGGCCCTGGTGCCTGCTGCACACCACAAAGCTGTTCAACCTCCTGTAGTCCAGGCCATGGGTGGCCTCCTGCTGGACCCAAGGTCACTTCCACACCCATCCTGGGTCTCTTGTGTCTGATGGACAGCCAGCCCACACCAGCCTACAGTCTCTGACACTGATTCCATAAGGGCCATCACAGAGGGGCAGACAGGCTGTTTCAGCAGACACCTCCCCCACCTCCTGTCTGTGCACAGTCTGCTGACCTCAGTCCTCCTCCCTGCATACACCACTGCAGGGGACCTCTAAGTTTAGCTTAGACCTTCTCCCCCAGTGTCTTTCTTGCTACCAAAACAAACACAGCCTCCTTTGCACTGCCAACCTGCCATGGAGCTGTGGGAGGGCTGGTGCTCCAAGTAAGGACTGAGTGCTGGGGGCCCCTCAGCTCAGCTGCAGGCCCCGACTCCCTCCCCTACCCTCCTGTGTTCTGGGGGCCGGCTGAGCAGGTGGAACTGCTGGCAGCTGCCCCTAGTGGTACCCAGCCCGCGGGTCTGGTGTTCCCGGCCAGAGGCTGTGGAAGCATGGCTGATTAGCGGGTGGCATCTACTCTCCCTGTGAGGCGGGGAGAGGGGAGAGGGGAGTCTGTGTCTGCGGCAGGCAGGTCCAGGCTCAGGATTCCCTGGAACTGAGGCAATGGGTGACATGAATGCTGGAGGAACTGAGGTGGGAAGGGACACAGTAGCTTGTCCGTGGTCTCAGGAGGCAGAGGGAAGTGTGCTTGACCTCAGGCCACTGTCCATCCAGGCCCCAGCCTCTAGCCTGGAGCTGCTGGTACCAGGGCTACCAGCTGCCTCTTGGATGCCATCCCACATCTGGCTTCACCTTACAGGGGCTCTTTGTGGCACGAAGTACCAACAGTCATCCCCTGGAGCCTTCCCCCCGGTTTCTGTGACACAGTCCTTCCTTCCTGGCTTCTCTCTTCCCTCTGAGGCCCGTCTTAGGTCCCCCTTTCTCTGCCTATTCCTTGGATGACAGTCGCTTACCATTTCTAAGGATCTCACACCCCATGGCCTTCAGTCCTCCCTGTCCATCCATGGTCTAGTCCTCTCAAGCATGGGCCCCTTGGCTGTCCACGTCTTTCCAACACAGTCTTTGAAAATCGGTGGCTACCTTGCTAGAGCCACACCCTAGGCTCAGATTCTTTCTTCTACTACCAATGAGTCCCTGGTCCGCTCAGTGCCCCCTGCCCCTCATGTCACCTGCTCTAACATGAGCATCCTTTCTACACATTCCTCCAAGTTCCTCTCTGGGCCTGCTTCCTCCTGGCACTCTGTTCCTGCTGTCACCAGAGAAGCTTCCAAAACTACAATTCTGCCTGGGCCACTCTGTCCGTCCTGGCCCTTTCACATCTGTACAATTTTGGGGGGATGAAGTTCAACTTCTGCTCCTTCCCCAGCTTCACCTGGCCCCTCCCCATAACTGATATACCATGGGTGCCAATGCAAGTGGGTCCCTTACTTGCCCTGTGATTGCTCCTGGTGCCCTGGACCCGCAGCTGTGGCCTATCCACACCTGCCTTGTTTCTTTGAAGACGTCAACTATCTCTGGCACATCACTCAAAAGTGTGTAAGCTGTGTCTAACTTGCTCCCTTAATGGACCACAGCCTCCATGACACCAGTGCTGTGTCCTGCTCTCAGCTCCATCTACCTGGGAATTCCCACCTTGTCTTCAAGGGGTTCACCATTAGGTGGGGAGACCGAGAAGCAGAAACTACTGCAGCAGTCATGAGATGTGCCAGGGACTGTTTTAAAACCAATCTTTCAATATTTGGCTTCTATGAGAAAAACAGCCAGTGCTTTCTGTGGAACGTGCCAGCAACCAGTGCTCAGCACAGGCTCTTGCCCTCCTGGCATCAGATGGAAAGGAGCTCAGGGACACTGCACAAGGCTTGCAGCACACCAGACACCACAGTGTGTGGTGGCTCACAGGGAGTGCTGGCCTCCACACGCGACCCACTGGAGCCTCTATTAGCAGAGGCGCCAGCCCTGACGCTCGCACGGCCACACCTGAAGTACACAGAAGTACTCTCTTCATATACACAGTTCCCACCAAAGCCAGGGATATGAGTGGTTAGAAGGCACTGACCTCTCTTGGGGCTTAGGAGAAGCACATTTAAATTAGAAGTCTTCAGTGTTTTAGGATTTCAAAAGTTAAATCATGTGTGACATTAAGAAACCCCAGTGAAGCTACCACAACTGCTAAGACAACGGGATAAAACTCCAAAGGTGCAATAGCTCCAAAGCCCTGTCAGCCAGGTGCTCCATATTGTCTGAGGGGACAAGATCCTGGTTTGTGAAACATGGAGGTGAGTACCAGGGAGAGCGAGCAGATTGTGAATGACAGGATCTACCTTCAGAAAGTGAAGCCAGCAAACCAACTCTCACCAAGGCAGATCGAGAAGAAAATCGAGTTTCAAAACCGAACCATCTTTGTTAGAGAAATAAGACACATACTGTGTCATCCACCAGACTCTACCGTGCCGTGAGGCAGGCAGCAACCCGCGTTTAGGAAGGCTTTCTTTCTCTCAGGGGATGAAAAGTGAGTTCTGAGGCTGCATTTTCAGTTTTGACGTTTAGCTCATGAAGTATTTTCCACTTGGAGACAATGTCATGGAGCTAAGGTATGCACGTGGGACTCATGATGGGTCACACAGAGATGGGGGGTGAGGATGGAGGAACAGGGAGATCACCAGAGTGCTAATGCCAAACTCGGCACTGTTAGTGATTGTCACAGTGTAAAAGGAACCCAGGAAATAAGCAAGCCACCCGAGCAAACTGGGGAAGGGAATGCTGAGGCCTCCCCTGCAGCAGCACAGCGCAGCAGAGTACACAGGCCACCACGCTGGCGCTGGCGCAGCCACAGGATCTTCATTTGCAACACAAAAGTTTTATGCAGCTTGTTCAATGGGTTATTTCTATATTCCAGGTAAAGCAAAGCAAAACAAACAAACAACAACAAAACAACCAGATGCTCTGATTCATACATATTTTGCAAGTTTTTCAAGGCTGCTGATTTGGATGGTGTGAACACCTGTCCACACTCCTTCAGCCTAGGCCCTTCAAAACGAATTGATGCTCCCAGGGCATATACCAGGCAGGGTTGAACCATCTAAACTTGCCCCAGACTTACTGAATTTCACTTGGAACATAAACTCTATTTACTAAAGCAGATAACTACAGTTATCTACCTCAGTTAAGTTTCTCACAGTAGTCTCAAAAGAGCATTTTTCTCTGTAAGAACGTGGATAAAATACTTTTAGAAAAATGCTGGCTACTGGTTTAGGTAGAATCAAGGACACATGACTGAGAATGTCATTCAGTTTCCCATGGTTTGCTGTCTCTTGATTACAGTTTTATCAAAGGGAATACAGGTCAACTTGTTTTTATATAGGTAAAATACCTACTGCAAACTTTATATTCCTGTATCATGTCAAGAGTTAAAAACCTACATCCCAATTTAGATAATGACCATGTATCTTCCTCACCAAAAGAAATACATTGTTTAATAAGGTATTTTCTTTGGGGAATTGAGATGGCCTAGGAGTTCCTAGTGATTTTCATTAAGTGGCACTGTTACACAGAAAGGCAGAGGGCAAGAGGGACCATTTACAGCCACCTCTTGCCAATTACTTAGACTAATGCACGCCAAACCCAAAGGCAATGATTGTGAGCACCTCCAGGACCACAGCAGCCCTGGAGCCCACCCAGGGGCTGATGTTGCAGGAGATGATGCTGGACTGGGGGGTTCCGAAGACACCAGCACAAGGCTCCTGGCTGGGGTAAGAGGAGGGTTAGTGCTAAAAGGCAGAATTTGGTTAATTTTTAACAACGAAATACCAAGCTTATAGAAATCTTATTTCAGGAAAGAGGACATCATCTTCCCACTGTATCTATATCAATTCAATTTTCTTACTTCTAGAATTAATTTAATATTATAAAAAGAAAGGGAAACATGGTTTGAGCTATTGCACATAAGACATGAGAAAACAAACCACATCCTGGAGTAGAGGCTATATCCTGATTTTCTTTTTACCACAGTATGTTTCATAAGATTGGTATCTTCTTTTAAAAGTAGAAAAATGTCATTTCTGTGGTAAAACGTTATGGGGCAAAATAAGTACTTGTACAAGAGGAGGATCATGAAGGTGAAAATTATTCCTTTATTGCAGACACTTCCACATACAATGTCAGTGAGAGCCAATTCCCATGCCCAGCCACGCCCCTATCTGATAAGGCATTCAAGCAACACCCTTGACATTTTCATGTTACTCTCTTTTTTAGTACCTGGGGATTCGCTTTGGCTAGATTTTCTATTTTAACCCATGCTTCTTCTCGCTCTTTCATTTTTAGCTTCTCTCTGAAAAATAGTAAAACATTATTTGTTTTAGAGATGGTTGATACTGAAGACGACACACAGGAGGGAAAGCAGGGAGAGAGCCGTGACACCGCTGTTTCTTCTTGTTACTTTGGGTCTTAGTCCACACGCCTCACAGTGCTTCTCAAGAGGTGCATAATGTGAACAATGAAATTAAAAACTGGCTGAGATTTAGAAGATTAAACAATGAAAAATGCTAAAAATTTAATAAGTCTGAGAATTTAAATTCTTCACTCATTCAAGTGTGATATTCGCATTCTTGGGGTCAGGTGCTTCTTCAGAGGACCTAGACTACTCTAATGAGGAGCTTACTCATTCACTGAGAACCAGACTCCATCACAGATTGGAAGGAAGCAAGCTGGCAAGAGTCGGCATTCCAGTACTGATGGGTCACCAGGGAATAGTCCTGGGAGCCAGGAGACCTGGCTTCTTGTCTGATTTTGCTGTTAAGAATCATAAGACCTTCTGGAAGACAATGAATTTGTCTACTTTTTTTTTTTTTTTAAATGCAGAAAAATGTACTAGGAAGAGCTTGAAGGCCTCTTTCAGAGTACTGATTCCCTGAAGGGAGGATGTGCCACTACAGAAGCCATGATGCTTAGAAACTCCCTACCTGCATGTAGCCTCAGCCCTCAGATAAGGAGGAGCATAGGCTGGAAGGCTGGAAGAGGGTCACTGTGCCTCCTTATGGCCTGGTGCCTTTATTTTGCTGTCATCCCACATACCTTATACTTCACTTTTTTTGTATTTTGTTCTCTTTTACTTTCTTTACGCAAAATATAAATTTTGTCACAGCGATGATTTCATTTGTTGTATTCACGGCCGTATTGTTAGAAACTAAAACAGAGTCTGCAGTACATGTTACACTCACACATTTGTCTAAAGAATGAATAAATTGGCCACACAGACATTTTGTAATTTGAATTACAAAAATTCAAAGTTTATCTACCCTAGCCAGTTTTAAGTGCCAAGCAAAGAATAAAATCTGCCAACAGTCTGCACTCGACTCTGAAGAGTGACTTTCAATTACTAACCAACCACATGATTTTGAGCTTGGCCTAGGGATAGAGCACCTTGTCACCCAGGCTGTCCCTGGGCAGATGTGAGCTCTGAAGTTCTCAAAGGCACAAAAGCAGAACCCTAACTTTGTCAAGGACAGAAGGTTCCTGAGGATGCCCACGTTATGGAGATGATTAAATTAGAAAAATCTATGCTGATGTGTGGGTTCCTGCTCTCTCATAAACCCTTCAGGATGGGATTCTAATTCCTGCCTTATAAGCATGACAAATGACTATACCTGACAGCCACCCCAAATGCTAGATTCCTGATCATATACATACTCTCATCCGCAAAGATGACTGATTAACCACAGAAGGGAGGACGGCCAACTTTTTAACCTGTATTCCTTGAAAATAACTCACCTTAACTAACTTTTAGTTTGCTTTCCACATATGAGAGGACCAGTACTGATCTAAAGCTAAGAACGACTTTTTTAGAATGGAACAATGGTGGAGGCTTATTCAGTATTATTCCAGAACCCTGGAAACAGCAACTTGCAAAAGGAACAACTTACTTCAGTTTCTCTGCTTTAAACTGTTGTGTGCAGTCATCAAACAATTTTTGGTTCATTTCCATGAAGAGTTTCAGGGCATTGTATATCAAGCCATGTATCGTCCTGTAGAGAAGATTACACACTGAGACGCAACCCTGGACCTTTTGGTCATTCTCCCTCCCCACTTTCCTCTTTCAGACTTCTCAGGCTATTGTGGACTTCAACAGTCCCCCTCCCACCTTCCCAGTTCTCAACAGGGGAGGCCTGTGGTCTGACTCCCATCTGTCCTGGGGTCAGCTACTCAGTCCAGGAGACCCCACACAGGCCACTCAGCTCACCACCTGGCCACCAGCAGCCAAGGCCATCTTGCGTGGAAACTGATTTAAAAATGTTGAAACCCCAACAAATATAATGAAGACAATAGGATACAGAAGTAAACATCTTATTGTCTATAAAAGTCAGTTTCCTTTCAATCTTATTCATTGAGGATAATTTTAACAATGCCAGGAGCTGGGGTGTGGCTCAGTGGTACAGCACTTGCCTAAGCACGTATGAGGTCCTGGGTTTAATTTCACCCTAACCCTAACCCTAACCCTGCCCCCAAATAACAATAAATAAAACAAAAAGAAACCTCAAAGTCAACAAATAACAAAAAGAAAACCAAAAATAATGTGGAAGCAGACCATAAAAGAGCACGATCAAAGCTTAGCTCTCTGGCCTGATGCACATGGAGGAGGAGGGGCCCAGCTGTAGCTGAATCTATGCAGAGCCCGGAGAAGAGCAAGGAAACTGTCCAGCAGAGCACCACTGACCCACAGTTGTGAGCAGCAATAAAATAGGAAACAAAATGAAGAGGACTGAGTGCCAAACCAAAACCACTTTTTAATCTTCATAATGAAACTCCTTTATCTTAGAAAGTGCTTCCTTCCTTGCAAAAGCAGGAGCGAGCCACCAGCTGTGCTCTGGCGTCATGCTGCACACATGTATAGGAGTATGGCCAGATTGGGGTTCTGCCATCACCCGCTGTGCTCAGTAAAAACCCTAAGTGCTTCAAAACAAAGGTCACTGGAAGTCACTATCCTGCTGGACTGGATGAGGGATGCTGCCACCCCAGGGGCTTGGGAGGCTGAGACAGGAAGGTCTCAAGTCTGAGACTAGCTTCAGTGACTCAGTGAGTCCTGTTTCAAAATAAAAATAAAAAGGGCTGGCGATGTGACAAGTGGTAAAGTGGGGAAAACACCCCTGGGTTCAACACTACAATTCCCATGACAGGAGGCCCGCACCTGGCTAAACCTGCAACTGCAAAGCTAGGGCCACATGCACTGGAGGCCTGTTCATGCCAGGCATTTTATGTATATTGGCTTTAGGAAGTCTTCAAGCAGGCAAAGGGGGCCACAAAACAAAGCACTTAATATATACAGGCATTACCTTAAACAGCAAAACAATGTGGTGAGTGTCAGTATTTTCTCTATTTTTCAGTTGAGGAAACGTGGCTGAGGAAGACCTAGAGGTTCACCTTGCCCAGGTGGAGCTTGCTTCTGACCTGCCTGCTCTCTGCTCACCACCTGGATGGCCCCTGCTGCCCCAGAGTGTCAGGCAGAAAAACACAGAGCAAGCCTGCTGCCCTGGGCTTACTCTGGGAAAGAAGCCATGTGGCCTGCAGCCTCAAGTGGGCAGGACAGAGCTCCGCAGAGGGTTGGCCATGGGAAGTAGGAGCACTACATGGCAGACACTGCAGGTTAGGAGACCACACTGGAGCCAGGGAGCTGCTGACCAGCTTTAGGACTACAGGATCTTGTGCGGTCCCTTCCAGTTTGCTTTCCTGTCTACAGGACAAGCAGGAATCTAGCTATCACAGCTCTGCCCTTATTGCTTTAAATTCTTTCTTTCTTTTTTTTTTTTTGTACTGGGGATTGAACCCAGGTGTACAGCTTGAAGCTGTCTGTATCCCAGGCCCTTTCAATTTTTGACATAGGGTCTCACTACATTGCCCAGGCTGGCCTTGAATTTGTGATCCTCTTGCCTCAGTCTGCTGAGTGGCTGGGATTATAGCAGTACACTTGAGTCACTGGGATTACAGGTGTGTGCCACTGTGCCTGGCCCTGATTTAAATTCTAATTTATGAAAACACACAAAGAAAAAATGATGGAGAAAGAAAAACTCTGGTACCCACATTTATTTGAATAACACGAATATTAAGTTCAGTATTAATTCTAATGCAGCACCCACATGGATAGTTTCCTTTTAAGGTCTCAGAAGGCTGTCACTGGGAGACTCCATTTCTTCACCTTCATTAAGTGAAAAGATGAAGGAGAGAAGTAGATATTCTCAGTTCCTCAGGTGTGTTAAAGATGCCTGCTCTTCCCTCTGGCCCTCCAGGCAGTGACCACAGCAGGATGGCTCCCGGTCTCATAGAGGGGCTCCAGGGGGTCTGTCAGCAGGTTGGCCCCTGTGCTTCTCACAGCACTGAGCCCAAGCTCTGTGGTGACCTTCAACTCCCCTGGGGGCACTCAGGAAATGTGTGGAAGGTGCAGCTATTGAAACCAGCAGGGTGCAGAAACAGGGTCCTCTGTCTTGGCTTGAAATAGGAGTAAGGAAGCAAAACAAAAGCCAATGCAGACACTCTACATGTGTAACTTAAAAACCTCAAAGAAATCAACATAATTTTAAACTGATATTAAAATTTGGATTTACATTCTAATTGCAGTAACAGAAAAACATAAACATTTAAAAATATGCAGGAAAGAGAGAGAGCCCATTCTTTCTTACTTGTTCCAATGGGTCTTTGAGTTGCGGTACAGGGATGGAAACATGATGGGCAGAATCTTTGCTGCATTGTCACTAATTAAACTCATAATGTACTCATTATTCCAGTAATACAGTGCTCGCTCTGCCACCTGGAAGACAGGATGTGTTAGTGTCCTTGGTGTTCATGCTCCAGCACAGGAGGCAAATATCCTCACTGTTAACCTATACACAGGAAAACGAGTTACAAGGCATCAGAAAATTAATTATTTCAAAATATTCTAGGCTGTAACCTTAAAGAGCCTACAACAATGGGGCAGCAGATAATTTCTTATTATGAAGAAATGAAGAACGTCGTCATTCACCTCTCCATTTATTCAATTTATGCTAGATATTAGATTAGATGCTCAGGATATAAAGCAAATAAGTTCATTCTACTCATCCATCCATCCATTCACCCATCCACCTATCTATCTCTCCATCTACCTACTAACATCATTAGTTGCTAGTATGTGACATGTGTTCAACTTGAGCATACGGCAGTGGATGAAGGCTGGCAGAAATGCTTGACTCTGCAGAGCTTACGTTCTGGAGGGGAGCAGACAAAGGACAGTGATTATTTGATTTGCTAGAAATGATGAGTCATGGAGAAAGGCAGTAGGGAAGGGCAGGCGTGTGGGTTGTGGGTGGGACTTCAGCATGGAGAAGGTGACATGTGAGCCAGGCCCTGGGGGAGGACAGGTCCTAAGAGTGAGGAGGAAGGAGTAGGGGAGGAACCAGCAAGGGGGATGGGGAGCTAAGACCCCAAAGCAGCATTTCAGAGCCCACACTCTGGTGAGAAGGAAGCTGTGGGAGGGCCCATTATTATTATTTAGTAATATTCATTACTAAAAACTCCCAACACACAAAGCTGTATGAGCACCCACATCCCTCCACCTAGGACTGTGGCTGTGCACCTCGACCCTCCTTGCTGTCCGGCTGTAGTTGACAGCCACACCCATGCACATTCTGCAGAACCATCTGAGTCAGAGTGTGTGGTAGCCACTAGGACATGTGGCCCATCCCTGACTTGGCATGTGCTTCCCTAGGTAGAGTCGACCCGCCTCCATAACTATTTCCCAACATCACATCTCAGTGTGCAGATCTGGCAGCAGTCCTCAGAAGCTCAGAACAAAGCAGAGATGGCATTTCTGTTGCCAGAAACCTAGAGATTCTGAGTTCATGTGTGGTGGTGCAGGCAGAGGCTGAGGGTATGGTGGGTGAGGCCTGTGGAGGGCTCAAGAATCAGGGGTGATTTCTCAGAGAAAGCCAGGTGGGTGAGCTTTGCAGAATCGGGGTGAATATGATGAAGGGGAGGGAAAGGTGTTTGAGAACAGAGAGCATTAATTTATAAAGGAATCAGGATAGCATCAGTAGCTTCTAGGATCACTCCTATTTAAGAGTTGGATACTTTGAGTTTTAAAAAACACCCATACATCCATAAATATATTTGTGGTAATATTTTAAGTCTAAATTTGAAAGTAGAAGTTTTAGATGCTTAATGGCTTGAATTTTGAATTATTTTTCAGTTTTTAACATCAGCAATTTATTATTATTAGTAGAGTAATAGTAGTACCAGGGATGGAACCCAGGACCATCGCCATGTTAGGCAAGTGCTCTGCTCTTCTTTCTTTCTTTCTTTTTGGTACTGGGGAGTGAACTTGCGGGCACTCGACCACTGAGCCACATTGCCAGCCCTATTTTGTATTTTTATTTAGAGACAGGGTCTCACTGAGTTGCTTACCACCTCACTGTTGCTTAGGCTGGCTTCAAACTCGAGATCCTCCTGCCTCAGTCTCCTGAGCCACTGGGATTACAGGTGTGTGCCACTGTGCCTGGCTTCTTCTTTATTTTTTATTTTGAGACAGGGACTCACTGAGTTGCCCAGCCCGGCCTTGAACCTGCAATCCTCCTGCCTCAGCCTCCTGAGTTGTTGGGATTACAGATGTGCACTTCCACTCCTGACTAGAAACATTATTATTAATTTTTTAAGTGTGAGGGGAGACATATGATGTCAGAAATAAACTTACAGGGAAAGAGAATTTCAGACCTGGAGATTCTGAACATCACATCATCTATCACTACTGATCAGTCAGCTGTGGAAACAAGGTCAGGTGGTCTGGGGGACTTGGAGCTTGATGACACTTTCACAGAGAAGCTGCTTTTCATAGCTCTTATTGAGAAAAATGCTTTCAGTGGTGAGGGCAAGGTTCTAGGATATAGTTTTTAGAAATAAAGTTTTTCCACCTTATTTTTGAAGTATAATTAAAGTAAAAACTTGAATTTTACCTTAAAATTATATGAGAAGCAAACCACAGTTATATACTGGAATGTTTTATTTCCAAAAGTTACATTCTGAAATCATCTAATTATCTTTCTCCCAAACCCACATACCTGGAAGTGTGGGCTGGAAACGCACTTGGCTAACTGCCGGAAGAGAGGCTCCATGATCTTCACAAACTCCGAGGGTTCAATGACATCTAAAATTTCTTCTAATTCATTTAAGAACATTACTTCTTTTGGACTGTGGGTCTTTGGCCAGTATTTGAGAAGTGCCATTACCACCTATAAAAGAAATGACATGGGAAGTGACGCCCCTAGGCTGCCACACCTGGGCAGGCAGAGTCTCTGTCTAGTCAGGGGCCCCCACTGCTGAGCAGCACAGAGGTGGTATTGGCCTCTGGTGGGACGATCAGACTCAGTAATTCACACGTAGTATTTTATAATTTGATAAACAGGCCTAATTTTACTTCAGACTCACAGTTTTAATTTATGTGACCCACTCTCTGATCAACCACCATCTCAGTAAGTCAGTTCCTTTAATTAAAAAAAAAAAAAAAAAAAAAAAAAAAAAAAACACAAAACAAAAACAAAACCTGCTAGCAGTTAGGAGAATTCTGTCAAAGACTAGAGGAGACCTTGCAGAGCATATGCCTTCATCTGTGCATTCTGGGGTGGAAGTGGCCACATATGAAACTATTGCCAACATGTACAGGCATGTGCAATCCACTTCTCAGATTAACCGAACACTTGATGTATTTATGCACACCCACACATGTATGCATGTGGAACAGTTTGTAACTGTGTTAAAAAGCATCAAGAAGAGTGCAGTGAACCAAGCAGATGCCAACTCACCCAGGGTGCGGTGGCAGACCTGGGCAGGGTCCTCACTGGCTCCACTGCTTGCCTGTCGGCCCTCAGCCAGCAGGAGCATGTGGCAGTAGTGACTCTGGCCTGGAGCCTCACCTAATCAGACCACAGGGGTTACTGATTTGTGGATGTTGTTCCTCGCTCAAGTCAGACAGCTAGAAAGGGATTCTGCAGGGGAAGCTTTTCTTCCTTCTCACTTCTTCTCCCTCTCTCCCTTCCTTTCTGTGGTACTGGAAATTGAACCCAGGGGCACTCTATCACTGAGCCACAATCCAGACCCTTTTGTTTTATATTTTGAGATAGGGTCTTGCTAAGTTGCCCAGGTTGGCCTTGAACTTGTAATCCTCCTAGATCCTCCTGCCCTAGCCTCCTGAGTTCCTGGGATTACAGGAGTGCCCCACAGTGCACACCTAGATAATTCTGTGTGATGCTTTTAGAATTTGGGTTCCTGGGTAATTGTTTATAATATTATGTTTCATGAAACTCCAGCCTTTATTTAAAAAAGTGCTCTTTGTATTGAGGTTATAGCTTAGTGGCAGAGTGCTTGCCTGGCATGCACAAGGCCCTGGTCTTAGCCCCAGTACTGAAAAAAAGTGTTCCTAGTTTTGAAGTCTGACATAAAAATTCACAACAACAAAACTGTCTTAAAGGGATTATTTCTAAAAGTGCATCATTTAATCATTTACCTTCTATTTGTAGCTCAAAATTGTTTAGTAGACATTTATTAACTACCTATTCTGCATGCTGGAATTATTGTTACGAAGACGCTGATTACAAATCACTTCATAAGCGTTTATGTCTGCCAATGGAATATTATAATGAGAAATATATTAATTTTTGAGTTACACAAAACAACTGATTTAGCTATTTATTTCACTGGAAAAGGTATTAATTGTACAATCAGGTTCACACACTGGATTTATTCCTCCTGCTTCTTGAAACCCCTGTGATCAGTACTCAGCCATCTCAGCTGCTCCTGAACATGGTGGGATTTTGCAGAGGAGGTATCTGGGCAGAAGGCTACTTGCCTACAGTTCTGGGCTCTGAGCTTCCTTGGAAACCCAATGGACTACCTGCCCTCTGGAGGGTGAGCAGTCCTGGTGAGCACGGCTCTGGGCATGGCCTCAAGCCCTAGGAAGCTTCCTGTCCTGGTGCACTCAGGCAAAAGAGCTGCACCAGGCTGAGTAGTAAAACTCGATTAGCCCAGAGGCAGGTGGGTGAAAACAGGCATAACACTTGTCTGTAAACTCTCTAATGAGCCTTTATTCTTACAACGATAAATCGGTTTAATGTGCCCAGAAGCTTGTGAGCATGGCCTACCATGTGAAATGAAATAACATTAACTGTAGGTTACAAACAGGACAAATCTCCTTTATAAAACTGTAATATTTGAGTGGACCATACTTCGAAAAAGTATTCTTGAGCCTGGAAAGGTAGCTCTAGGTACTCAAGTGGAGGCACACCTTCAGATTCCATGATTGGACTGCATTCCTGGTTAGTTTCTATTGCTGAAGTCAGACACAATGGCCTTTGTATTTTCCTAAATCATTAATTTCAAAGGAAAAAATTCATTGAGGTGAGGGTCTGAATGTTTTTAATATATAGAAAATTAAATCTGCTTTACGTAGGCAGGAGAGTACTGTTACATTATCTGTGCAGCAGAATTAAGAAACGAAGTGGTCCTGGGTGGACATGCCAGGGACTGGGTCTGTGGCTTGTCTGTGCTGATGCTGAGCCAGAGCTCAGCATGACAGCTTAAAAGCGAGGCCACATGGCTCCTGCCTTCTTCAAGACTGTGGCAGTCAAGCTCTCGCTCTGCCACGTGTTGTGTGCTTGATTACTTCCTATATAAGTGGGAATTAAAGTCATTTACAAACTTCATCAGCTTACACCAACTCCCAGGTGGGAGGGGATAGGGTGGAGCCTGCACACTGAGCTCCAGTGGCCAGGGCTCCAGGCGACAGCGGCTGGCAGGCAGGGTGCTGTGGGAGGTGACGGGTGGGAGAAGTTTCAGGCTGTAGTAAATGAGGTGAGACGTTTGGTGAGTTCTTTAGCCATTAAAGAGTATGAGAAACTGAAATGCAGTCTGCTGTCATACAACAAATTAGAATTAAAAAAAAGCACATTTTAAGGATATAAGAATGGAAATCATTTTCATCTCTTCCTACTCCCATAGATTACCACTAAGGGACAAGATTTGCTTGATAAAGAGTATGTGTCACTCAACAACCACTTACTAGCTGTATTCTGAAGATCTTTTCAAAAGCATATAAAAGAGTGAACTGTGAATTTCCCCATCTTTCCTACTAAGGTGCATGCTATGGTAAAGAATGTTTTCAAAGCACAGTTAAAAAAAGAGTATGAGAAAAGTGTACAGAGAAAAATCACAATACTTTGTGTACTTTTTCCTCTTCTATATCTTTCTTTTCCTTTGGTTTGAATGGAAGAATGGGGTGGGGCTGGTGGAACTTCTTTGCATGTTACTTTCTTCAGGAAAAACATCAAATAGATGGGGGATTAGGGCATATAACCAGGGGGGAAAATACTATAGCCCCCTGCCACCCACCAGTGGGTGGTGCTGTGTGACCAAACCCACAGCCTTGGCACACACTAGGCAGGTGCTCTACCCACGTTTTTTTATTAATAACACTTTCTTTTTTCTCTTCTCTACCTAAACATGATTGCAGTCCAGTGAAGAGGATAAAAATAACATCCTCACAGAAAATTTGACTAAGAATCTTAACCATGCTTCTTCTGAAGTCTGATATGATCTGGCATATTCCTTGTGGTCTTCCTGAACCTCATTTAGAGGAGAGGCAGAGGTATCTGGAGACCAGGGGAGAAGAGGGCCAGGACAGGGCACCCGTGAGGGCTGCTGGCAGGTCTGGTATGCAGCACTGCAGCCTGTTGCCTCTGAAGTCTGCAGAATGAGAGCTTTTCCTGAATTTCATGGGAGAGCTGGGGTTGGGAGTGGATTACATATAGAATTTAATAACGTGGAGGCAGTGACCAAAAGTCAGTGTAACTTGGGAATTTGTGAAGAACTTCTCACTCATTTTTATTAGAAAAACTATAATCTCGGGGCTGGGGTTGTGGCTCAGTGGTAGAGCCTAGCATGCCTGAGGCACTGGGTTCGATCCTCAGCACCACATACAAATAAATAAAATAAAGGTCCTCAACAATTAAAAAATATTAAAAAAAAAGAAAAACTATAATCTCACAAGGAAACCATGAAGAATAGCTAATAGGACTAAGGACTCAGGAATTGTAGTATCTACCTTTTCAATTCTAACAGAAGCTTTTTAGAAAAAGAAGACTCAAATATTTAATAAAATAAAGATCCATCAACAACTAAAAATTAAAAACAAAACAAAACAAAAAACAAAAAGGAAAACAAGCACTGATGAGCACGTGGAGCACCTGCATCCTTGCCATGCTATTTTCCACAGCTGCTACCCCAAGTGCAAAATGGGGTAGCCTCAGAAAAACAGACAGTCCCCATGTAACCAGCAGTCCCACCCTGGGAGCCGACCCTGAGGAACTGAAAGCAGGGCTGGAGCAGACAGTCGACACCCTGTTCACGCAGCATCATTCACGACAGTCAGAGGAAGGGCCACCAGTGTCCACTGACACAATAGAGCACTATGCGGCCACAACAAGGAGCCATGTTCTACAACATGGGCGAAGCCTGTGAGGCACTGCACCACGGGAGAGGAGGAGTACAGCAGGCTCCACTCTCCTGAGAAACCCGAGCAGTCAGCTTCAGGAGAGACTGATTCAGGGAGCAGGTGCTGAGAGAGGGGTGGGAAGTCATCATGGACCAGGGACAGAGTTCCTGTTTGGTAGCATGGCAAAGTTTTGGAAACAGACTGGTGGTGGTTGCATAATACTTGCTGACACTGAACTGTACACTTCAAGTAGTTGAAAAGGCAACATTTTATGTTCCAGATGTATATCTTTTACCACAATAAAAAAAATCAGTATTATAATATACCAAAAATCTTTGTACACTTTAAATGGTGGAATTATATGGTATGTGAATTATATCTTAACAAAGCTGTTTCAAATCCTGAAACTATCATTTGACACGCCTGATTCTGTTAATCTTGGCTACAATAGCCTTTTTTAATGAAGATAAAATGCCAAGAAAATTAGAAATCCAAAACTGAATGGCATCCATCTAGTTTTGAGTTGTAATTCAAAGCTCATAGAACAGCTACACCCTAACTTGGAAAGAATCTTCAGGATAATACAACCTCTGTATAAAAAGCATTTCACACTCTCACTAAGCCACCTCCAACTGGAGTCGGGACATGCTGTAGGTCTGCACTGATGTGAAGGCCTGAGTATGCATGGCTGGGGGCTGTAGCTGCTCAGTGCTCTGCTCTCACAGGTGTGAAGCACAGCGTGGGCAGGGCAAGCTCATCACGTAGCAGAACCACACAGTAAAGGACCTCGCATTGAAAACAACCGCACTCTGAAAACCTGTCAAGCTCAAATGAGACCAGCTTGTAGGTTACTAGAGTGAATTAATCCACATGCTGGTGAGGCGGGGGTGCTTCGAGGGGAGGAGGAGAGCAGGCAAGGCAGTCGGGCCTGAGAGAGCACACTTACTGGTTCAGTGAGGGTGCTGTCCTTCTCTAAAAACTGCACGACGCAGTACGCCAGCTGAAAAGGATGGGAGAGAGTGAGCACCTGGCTGCAGTGTGGGAACGTCCCCCTTCACACCCTTCTCTGACAAGACAGCTTGATGTGGCTGAGCGGCTGCCCCAGGGTGTTCACCCACCCCAAGGGCTCTGAGTGGGATGCTCAGGGAGGGACCCCAGGACCCCTGCTCTTTCCCAATTAGTTGGTAATGATCTGAAAGCAAAAAAAAAGAAGAGCACCTTTTAGATTACCCACCCACCAAGGTGACCAAGATAACCCAGTACGATGGGCTTTCCTTGCGGTCCTTTCGGAGTGAACAAGAAATCAAAGAGCTGGGAACAAATTAAAATCTGGTTCCATCTGAAATCTCTGAACTATTAATTCCTTTTGTACAATTAATACAACAACAAACTGAATGTAAAAATACCCCCGTTAGCAGCAACTGACTGGTGGAACTAACAGTGGTGACAGCCAAGGATGCACATGCAGTGGCCTGCTGCTCAAGGCAGAGCCCTCCTGAACCGCCAGCACTGAGGACACAGAGCGGAGGAGACTCAGTCTCCCAGGCCAACAGAGCCACCTAACCAGATGGAACCACTTGCTGGCTGATCTTGCAGTACCCTTTGGTCAGATCTGTATCTTAGAAATCCAGTCTTTTTTTTTTGTCTTACTAGACTTTGCGACAGACAGCTGTCATCTGGTAGTCCTCTTTGCCTCCTTTTGCAGAGGCAGCCACTCCCTTTTGTATGCTAAAAGTGAATCATATTATTCTGTATTTCAGAGATTTTCCTGAATATTTTAAAGGCAATCTCTCTTTGCTCCTTATTCGATTACTGCCAGGGCCTTATTACAGAAGGTGGTGACATGAGAAAGAAAACACGCTGGGAACAGGCTGGAACAGGCTGGATCCCTGCCCTGGATTCTGATGATGGCATGTCTTCATGCCTGCCTCCTTACCTGCGGATGGTAGACACTCAGAGATTTCACTTTGTGCAAAGGTAGCAACACCTTTAACAGGAAAATCTTGTGCTCTTCTTTTAGTGGTAAGGCAAATCCATTAATTATACTGTGAAGAAAGAATTTATTCAAAGTTTAAATATTTACAAATTTCAGATTACAATCAAACATTGTATTTTTCTTTCTAGCATGAAAATCTAGTAGACAAAATATGTATTTCATATATTTCATATGAATCAGCAGAATATAAAATAAATATATTTGATGAAGCATAACCATTTTTATCCTTGTGATTACAAGGTAATGATGAAGTTGGGCTTATAGGGAGTGGCTCAGGAGCAGGAAACTGGCTGTACTCCAGGGGTCCTGGGGGAAGAAAGTCTGCACAGCTGATGGGGCCCAGCTCTTCTTTTGGGCTGCATCTCTCTTTTGGGAAGGTGTCCCTGGAGTATCCAAGCTCATTGTAGTGTTGGCCACAGAATCCAGGTGTGGGCACAATGGCTGGTCAAAAATCAGTTAGAAAGCTGCTCCCTTGTGCAAGGAAAGGGCAAAGGTCTCCAAACTCAAGTTTTAGTCTCAAGCATCGACTGGTTTAATTATTTATTCTTATAATTAGGCAAATGCAGATAAATGTTTGAGAGTTACAGAGCAGTTAGAGCAATTCTAACATGCTCCTCCACAATCAATGAGCTTAGGGTGCAGTGGGTACCCCCTGGGGCCCTAAGCTTGTTCACATGGGAAAACCCCTGGGCAAACCCCCAGAAGGATAAAAACCAGATGGCAGGAGTGAAAGCCGCACAGTGGCCTTCTCACCTACAAAGCACATGCCCTCTCTGTGGCACCTGACTGGGAACGTGATCATCCTTCCCACTTGAAAGAAGGAACTTGTCCCAGGTTGTGCAACTGGGAAGGACCAATCCTCAACCACATTATGCCATGCTTCAAGAGACCCCGTCCAGCATGTGGACACTAACCTAAGAGAACTCCCAATGGGGACTGAGCTTTTTCAAACCACATCCAAAACAGAAGCAAAGTTTTTCTCAGAACTCTTGCTCAGGACCAGACAACAGTGTCTGTGAGACGAGATTCTGTGTTCAAATGCTGTGGGGACCACTGGATTCAGTATGAGAACAGGTTTCTTTACTGCAGGCTCCTCAGAACCCCAAGCCACTCCTGTACATCAAAGGCAGAGTGGAAAAGCACTCCCAAGCCATTTACCTTGGAACCCTGAGGAACTCTGGAACAGTGGATTTGGAGGCCTAATATAAAATCTACAGATTACGGATTTTAAAAGAATGACACAGTAATGGAGAACTTTATCTGGATTAAGATGATGAAAAGTTGAAATGGCAATTTCTTTACAGGTGTGTGTGTGTGTGTGTGTGTGTGTACATACATATATATTTATGAAAAATCCACAGAATCAAAACAATTTGAGATATTGTGTACATTAATACGCAATACCCCAAGTGTAAATCTTCTAATAAGCATCTAATATAAACCTCAGGTAACTGAACTCAGGGGCACTTGACCAGTGAGCCTCATCCCCAGCCCTATTTTGTATTTTATTCAGTGAGATGCTTAGCGCCTTGCTTTTGCTGTGGTTGGCTTTGAACTCACGATCTTCCTGCCTCAGCCTCCTGAGCCCCTGGGATTACAGGTGTGCACCATTGCACCCTGCTTCAGGTAATTACATTGCTCCCGCAGAAATGCAGTTCCAGTATCAACACTGAGGTGTATGAAACGGAACCTGGATACAACCAAAACCCTAGATGGAGCCTCTATCTGGCGTGCTCTAACCCAAGAGCTCACCGGCTCCAAGTCTCTTCTCTCAGAGTGGATAAGCTGTCTTGCTCAGGGAGAGAGACAGCTGAGCTTCATGAGCTGGGTCATTCTGGCATATACTCCACCCACCGTCCTTTGCTGCCAGTCACAGAAACTTACCTCCCCAATATTTCCAGCAATTCTGCTATGCCATTGTGATGCTCTGTTTCATAAATAAATCTAGAAAAAACATTTTGCCAGTTAGAATCAGAATCTAAACAACAGCTGGAAAGACTAAAATCCTCTGAAAAAACAAAGCCTGCAGAAGGAAGCCAGGGAACCAGGTGGCAAGAGGCTGGTGCATCTGTGAAAACTTTCCAGGGCAGCTGCTCCCTGCCCAAGTGGCCCTTCAATAATCCAAAGAGCTTCACAAAGCCTGGGGATGTCAATGTCTTGAATGTAAAGGGCTCTTCTTGCTCAAATTTCTTCCCAATATTTTATTTTGAAAAATTAGAACTTCAGAGGGACTACCTACATGTCAACCACCCAGATCTAGCCACTGATGAGGGGCTCTCTTTGCTTTGTCACACGAACACCCGTTTGTCCTTCTATCCACTCATTAATTCATCTTAATTTTTGTTGCATTAACACAGTGGATGTCTTGTTCACTCGTATGGCCTCTATTACTCAGCACAGTCTCTGCAACAGGAACAAGCTCTTTCCTGAATGGTTCTTGGACTACGTCGACTCCTTCCCTGCTGACATCCTGCATTTCCTCTGAGCCATTTCAAGGGCAATTTTTCCAAAGTACCAATGTGAGTGAGTTTGCTGCAGCCCTGGGTCCCTTCTTTGAGCAGCCTCTGCTTGTCATACTCCCTGAGTGAGCCTCTGGCGGAGCTCCAAGACCACATGCCCCAGCCTCCCCAGCTTGTCTCCCTCCAGGCAGGGACAAGGACTTCTAGCTACTTTGCTCCCAGTTCAAGGACCAATCTTGGAATCTTTTTAATGCCTAAATCTGCTAAATGAACTGGGGATAGGAAGAGAGAACAGGAAAAGTTCTCACCCAAGGGACTCTCACAGGAGCAGAAGGCCCACTACTGCCCCCAACCTAGGCTCACCTGGCGATGGTTTACACCAATACATGCACAGGATCAGCATGAAGTGAGAGGTGTTGAAAAGGTCCCTGCCTAGCAGATGAAACCTTTCATTTAGAGATTGCTCTAAGCCAAACATAAGTTTGTGAAGATTAAAAAAAAAAAGAAGTTTCACTGTCTTCATTTGAAACAAAGGGACTACTGACCTTAAGGTGAAGAACAGGCAAACACCTAGAGATATGAAATATGCCTGAACATAGGTCTTGATGTTTCTGTACTCCCAGATGGTCAGGATTATGAGGGATGGGGCCTGATCTGAGCTCCAAAGGAGGGTTTCTGACAGATTCACAAAGATGGGGTGTGGAGTGGGAAAGAACATAGGTCTAGGAGGCAGGGTGACAGGTAGGAAGGCAGCGAGGAAGGCTCCATGGCCACTCGGTGACAGAGATCTAACCCCAGAAGCAGCAGGACTGGGCAGACAAACACAGAAACAGGAAGATGCACTTGGATTGGTCTGAAAGCATGGCAAGAGGGTGCCCAGAGAATCTTGGCCTGTGCTCAGGAGTTGGTGCTGCGGTCACATCTGCCTCTCCCACCTCTTTCCAGCTCCTACCCTGAGAGCACGCAGCATTACCAAACCACAGTCCGTTTTCTGCATGCATCCATGTGGAAAAGCACGATTTCTAAAACTCAACCTGAAGGCTCCCCTTTATTTATTTTATTTGAAATACTTATAATGGTTTAAATGCATGAGGCTGAAGTTCTGTGGACAGTGCATCCATGCAGCTGAGAGGTGAGCCAGAGCAGGGGACCCCTTGGGTGCTGCTTCTGGTCATCTCCCCCACTGTATGCATTTACATGGGAATGGCCCTCGGCTCTGAGCCATCTGGCTTTCCTAAACCAGCACGACATTTTTTTTTTTTTTTGAGGTGCTAGGGATTGAACCCAGGGATGCTCTACCACTGAGCTACATCCTTACACCCTCAGTCATTTTGAGACAGTGTCTTGCTAAATTGCTGAGATTATAGGTGTGTGCTACCACACTCTGCTGACATTACTATATTCTTATTAAACAATCCTTAATTTCTAATTATCTTAATTCAATTTAAAGAGGATAATAAGAAAATGAAGCTAGTTCTCTTCCTTATTTTTCCAGAGGAGAGAGAATGGGAGAAGTCATAAAAATCCATTTAGAGCAAGCAAAGTGTTTCTCATTCTTTAGCAGAAAAGAATCCTAAGATCTAGGCTAGAACTTGCTTGTGGAGAGGTCTCCAAGATGGACAGCACCACTTCCTCTCCTCCTGCGCGATGTGTTCCTGCCTCAGAGGAAGAGGTGGCTGTTTCCCCTCTTGTCAATCTGGGCTGTCCTTGTGACCACCTCCACAATACAAAGGGCAGATGTACTCCACACCAGTTCTGGAACAAGCCTTTAGGAAACCAGCACCGACAGCTTTTGCATCTTTTCTCCTAGCAGCAACTATGGCAGCTCAAGCATGTCACCCAGAGAGGCCATGTGGACAAAGACGTGCAGCAGCCCCGGCCATGTGTGCCACTCCAGCAAAGCCACCAGATACAAGTGAGGAGCCACCTTGGACATTCCAGCCCTAGCAGATGCCATGTGGAGCAGAGCAGTCCTGCTGAGTCCAGTTTAGACAACAGCACTGTGAGGAATGACAGATGGTGACTTAGGCTACTAGGCTGTGGGGTGTTGCAGCAAATGAGAAGAGCCCCCTGCTCTGCCCTGCTCACCTAACCTTGGATCCACCACCTGCCACGCAGAGCACCCAGAGGTATCCAAAGCAAACTGACTACAATGGGATGTCATGAGCATGAACTTTATATTAACATTTTCTTTTCTTTTTTTTTTTTGGGGGGGGGGGGACCAGAGATTGAATCCAGGGATTCTTAACCACTGAGCTACATTCTAGCCCTTTTTATATTTTGAGACAGGGTCTCACTATGGTGCTTAGGGCCTAGCTGGGATTATGAGCATGCATCACTGCACCCGGCTCAAGTTGCAGAGGCTGGCTTTGAACTTGTGATCCTCCTGCCTCAGCCTCCAGAGCTGATGGGATTATAGGCGTGTGCCATTGTGCTTGGTTGTATTAATATTTTCAAGAAGTTGAATGAAACAGGTTTGAAATACTTTTCTTACAAGAGGCAGTTGTATAGGTTGAGAATCCCTTACAGTTTTGGATGTCAAACTTTCTTCAGTTTTTATGACATTTACATATACATAAAATGAGCAATCTTGAGGACAGGACCCAAGTTGAAACCTGAAATTCATTTATATTTCATATACATCTTTTATACATAGCCTCAAAGTAATTTCATACAATGGTTTTAGTATTCCTGTCATTTATTTTTTTAAATTAAAAAGAATTTTGTGACAATATCTCCCTGTGCTGCCTTGAACTCCTGGGCTCAAGTGATCCTCCTGCTTCAGCCTCCTGAGGAGCTGGGATTTAAGGAGTGGAGTACTACACTTGGCTATGCCATGCTTGCATTTCGACTGTGACCTATCATATGAGGTCATGTGTGAAATTTTCCTGGCATCATGTCAACGCTCAAAAGGTTTTTTTTTTTTTTTTTTGGTACCTGGGATTGAACCCAGGGGCACTTTACTACTAAGCCACATCCCAGCCCTTTTTATGTTTTGAGTCTGGGTCTTCCTAATTTGCTTAGAGCCTCACTAAGTTGCTGTGAGTTGCTGAGGCTGGTCTTGAACTTGTGATCCTCCTGCCTCAGACTCTGGAGCTGCTGGGATTATAAGCATGTGCCACTGCACCTGGTTCAAAAAGTTCTGGAGTTTGGAGTGTTTTGGATTTTAGATCAGGGATGTTCAACCTGTATGACACAGAACTTAGGTAAGCTGAATACATTTCTCAAAAGCTCACCTGAAATAACAATGAAGGACTAAGCCAATCACAGAATGTAAATAACATGTTCCCTTTTGACTGTATATTCCAAAATAATTACAGAAATGATTAGAGGAAAAAACCACAAAAATACGATACTCTAGCACTGACCCTTTGATTAAAAAAAAACAAAAAAAAAAACCAAAAAACTAAGCTATGTGTAATAACTTTTCAATAAGCTAAGTATTTTGGCTATCCAGTTTCCCTTGGGTCTGAGATCTACTTGCTTACTGATCCTGTGGAACTGGGGAATGCACCATGGCCTTGCATGTGCTGTGCAGGTGCTCCACCAGCAAGCAGCACGCCAGTCCCACCTTCTGCTCAGTGCAGGTGCTCAATGCACTTGTGGTTCTGCTATCTGAGCAAACCCACTAGTGTTGAGGAAACAGAACCACTGGAAGCAAAGCTTTAATTTTAGGATTAAAAGGCTGGGATTTAAGTTGCACCTGTTCGGTGCTATTTAAATAGTGTGTATTTGTTCTGATAGATACCCACAGCAGGCAAGTAATGATCTTGTTAAAAAGGAAGTGCAGTACCAAGAAACATAAAACAGGAACATGATATTTAGGAGAATGACGTCATTCTCTGACTACAGCTGGAGAGTCAGGACTGGGCTCTGTTCAGCCGTGGGCTCCATGATACAAATGGGACCTGGGGAACTTGGAAGGAGTTCAAAGGAAAGCCACATACACAATGAGCACCAGTGCCAAAATGCCATCAGGGTGAAGACAAGGGCACAGAAGCGGCTCATGTCTCCAACCACTGGGTGCCCAAAGGTCAGAAGGGAGGGACGGGTGAAGGAGGGCTGCTGCTCCATGAGCCTGTCTCAGCCCCTGCCTCCTCTTCCCCTGCCCAGTCACTGTGATGCAGGGAGGACCTGCCAGGCCTGCGTGTTACTGTGGCTGGCATCTTGGGCTCCTTCTTTGGGCAATCACCAGGGCCAGGCCCTGTGGCTAGACTACATGGAACTCCTCCACTTTCTTATCTCATGAAGGGACACTGTTATAGTGTTCCCATCACCACTTGGATTTGTCACTTCCTATAGTCAGATATCATAGAAAGGCAAGCTACTTGAGCAACTGAAATTACAGATTAAACTGCTTATTTGGTAAGCCTTCCAGGGACAGATGAGAAACCACAGGAACCGTGTTCTCCATCAGGCATTCATTTTGTGCACTGCAGGCAGCCCATGAAGCTGGTGCTGGGCCTGGGGACACAATAGAGCACAGGATGTGATAGGACAGAGACACTGTCAGGTGGGTTTCCAGGGAAGAGGATCCTCGGGAAGCTGGAGAGCTCAGGGAACCAAGAGCTAGAAGAAGAGGGTGAGCCGGGAGGGTGACAAAGGCGGCAAGGCCCTGGCACGGATAGCTGGACGCGAGCAGAAGACTAGGAGGCTGCACCCCACCATCCAGAGCAGAGTGGGCGTGTGGGGGATGCCGGCAGCAGCAGAAGCTTGTTAGCAGTTTGAGGGACATTAGAATCCATGAGGCCTGGCCAGAGACGTGAACAAGGCTGGGGAGGCGGGGCTGTGTGAGGACGTTATGGCGCACCCTGCAATTGGGGCCACCTGGAGCACTCCTTCTATGCTGCGGGCTGTCTGCGATTGCTCCCCAGGGTCCTGCAGGCCCAGGCATGGGTGCAGCGTTGGAAAGCTGTCCTGCTCTGCCCACTGTGCCCAGCGTGCTTCCTCTCCTGGGTCTGTGTTCACAGATGTTGACAGGTTAAGGCTAGTTACTTTCTTGCTCATTCCTCTTCCATACTGAGATCCAACAGGAAAAGAATGAGGTAGCACATGGGTAGAGGGAACAAGTGGGTTCAGACAGTTAATCTATCCATATTTTTGGACAACAGGATAATTCAGCAGAAATGGAGCAAAGGAGGGAAGCCACCTATACAGTAGGCCCTGGAGCATGCAGAGAGAGGGTCAGGGAATGGAGGGAAGGAAGGAGGAGCAGCCTGGCCCACTGACACTGTGTCACTGGGCCTGTAGCGCCACACTGCTGCAGCCTTCCTTTGTTGTACTCACCCAGGCCAGGGAGACACTGGCGTCAAATGTGAAAATGAACACACCATGCACAAGGAGGAATGCCAACCATGCAGAGACTTACCTATAAAATATATTATTTATCTGTTTTCTGATGTACGCTCTCAGGCCTAAGAACTTTCCATAAATTCTGTGAAGGGTGGTTTTTAGAAAATCTCTCTCCCGAGGATCCTCGCTGTCAAAGAGCTCTAAAAGCTTCAAGAAAAAAAGACACTCAGTGACATGTACACTCTGCAGATCAGGGCTCCTAAAATTTCAGTTAATCTGTGACCTTACCTGCAATACAAATTTCTGATCAATATATTTCTTCGCTATATTAGGCTGGAAATCTGGAGACTCTAAAAATCTTAAGAAAAACTCATAAACAAGCTAGGAGGAAAAAAAACAACAGTGAGTCAAACATCATGAAATTTCATCAAGAGATGAAAATATGCTTAGCTGAATCTTTAATGTCCTGAAAACATTAGATTTTTACAAAAAGCCACATCTCTACAGAATGACGACAGCTGGATAGTCAGGACTGGGCTCTGTTCTGTGCTGGGGTGCTGGGGAATGCGCCGTGGCCTTGCACATAATAACTAGGGATGGTTATTATTTTTTTTTGAGTGAGAACTGAGACTTCCCTTAAATGGCACTTCAGTAGAATGCTTTCCATGGCCTGTGTCACCCATGCTTAAGTAACTGCTCAGAGCCCACGGTGCACAGTTCAGGTCATGACCAAACTCCAGGTGGGATCTGCAACCTGTCACCTGTAAGTGTCCTGCAGTGCTGAGGCACAGAGCCAAGCTGACAGGAACTCTGGGTCTGCTAGGGAAGACAGGCACAAAGACGAGACCCTCAATGACAGCTGCTATGATTCCCCTTGGTAAGTGCACAGGGCATCATTGTGTGGCCTGCCTGTCAGGAGCACATGTGGAAGCCAAGTGCTGAGAGGGGGAGGGCCTGGTTTCCAAGGAACCCTCCCCATGTGTCCCACTGTCTGGTTCCTTCCTCGTTTTCCCAGCTCTGCCTTAGGGGTGATGTGCCCTCCCTATCCTCACGCCTGACCCTGCTTTGCTCATGCTGGCCTTGGTGCCTCTTAACCCAACAATCTTGTGTTTCACATATACGTCATAAAAAGGGGTCAGTCAGCTCAGGAGCCTGGGAACACAGTGGCACAGTTAAATCCAGGTACTGAAGGCTGGAAACATACCCGCCCAAGTCCTGTAGGCTTGAACTCAATGGTTAACCACCAACAGGGCACTGTCACAGAAGACTTATCAGTGATTCCATGTCTTTACAGTCAGTATCAAGTGTGATACACACTTCTCTGCTAAAACATTTTTCTTTTATCTATAGTTTTATAAGGTCTGTGCCACTAAAGACCCGAGCTGAAGCCAGGCCTCTACTGAGCTGGGGGAACACACACACATGTGGCTGGAACCCTCCTATTCAGGCCTGCCATCCCCCCAGTCCAGCACCTGCAGATGAGGCCAGGCTGCTTCTAACGTTGGTTCATCCTCCTCTGGGTCAAACTCTGCTCCCGTGGGATTGGAGGAAGGCGGCAATGTTCGAAACATGTTAACTGCAAACTAAAATCCACATAGTCTATGATTACAACCAGGAAGTTTAAAATATTTACCAAGAGCATTTAAAACACATTAGTTATCTTAAGTGACCCGTCGTTAGCCTCAAAATTCAGAAGTAGTGTGGGTCCCCAAAAGGAGCCTGGGTCAAAAGTGCAGCAGGAAATCAGCCACCTCAGGCAGGTGAACATCAAGCTGACCCCCAGAGACATCTTGCCTTAACCATCACATTTTCAAAGACATGATGCCAACGAATGCTGGGAGGGCAGTGGTAACTTCTGAGGTCCTGTCCCATCAGTGGGTGGGAAAGCAAGGAGAATGTTCTAGTGTGGCAGAATAGAGGCTGAAAACCAGCTAAGGCTGCACCGCACTGCCCTGTCACCGCTCCTGTCACGACGAGAAGCAGCAGTGTCACACACGATATCCCTAGGGACTGGCTGGTTAAACTCCACAGTTCGTTTGGACTTGCACAATACACATTGACAGGTCAGCGATATAAGCATCAAAGCTTAGTTTTTCTGTATTAACTTCCAGCTTATTTTTCTCTTGTACCAAGTCTAGATGTGACTTGTTACCTTGCCGATCTGTGAGCCCAACGAGGGCCTTTTACAGCTCTGGGCTCTGGAGCCTGGCTTACTGGTGAGCATCTTCAAATGTGCAAATCAAATATCTGACATAAAGATAAAATCCAGCTGCAGGACAGGGACAAGGAGATGCCAACAGGGAGCCCAGCAAGCAGGCTGAGATGTCCCCTCTGGTCAAGGTCAGTGAGTGCTTGCAGCTGCCCATTTCTTCTTTTCTTTACAGTTATTAATACCCAACTTGTGAAGTCGTCAGTTACCAAGGCCAGAGCACCAGTGCTCGTTGTGTGTCATCTGCAGGGTGTTGACGTGAAGGGCAGCTGCAGTGGGTGCAGGTGGTACAGGAATGGAGGAGGAAAAAATGACCAGAAGCCCACAACTAATTAAAAAAAAATCTTTTAGTGAAAATACAGGAGTGATTTTCCTAAGATTGCAGTAGAAAGGGAAAAAACTTGGAATTGAACCCTGAGCAGCTCTGGCTGCTGCTGGGTTGTGTCTCCAGCGATGTTCCCCTCTGTGAACCAGGTGTGCGCCCAGACCCTGTGAGTCCTCCCAGACCTCCAGCAGTGAATCCAGAGACTGGTGGGCAGGACACTCTTCGTCACCAGCCCGCTGGCCCTCAGCAGAAGGCAGGGAGGGCTTTTCTTGCCCCCTGCTCCCAGAGCCCAGGGACAAGGCAAGGAGGAACAAGGAGCATAGCCACTGAGGAGGCCACACAGTCTGTGGGGGCCACTGTCTCCTCCAGGGCTTGTAAAGGGGGTCGAAGAATGGCATCTGTCATCGCCAACCCCCCTCTCTAGCTCTGTGCCTCTTGGGACTGTGGAAGTGCTGAGAGGAGAGCAAGAAACAAGTCTCCAGCCCTCCTAACCTGCAGCTGCCTGGGCTCCCCTCAAAGCAAACAGTAGGAGAGGGGTCAAGGGCTGCCTTCAGAACAGGGGGGGCACTTGGCTCTTCAGAGAGTGGGTGCTGCAGGGCCAGTTAGGTGCCCAATTGGGAGCAAAGGCCTCTGGGGACCAGGATGGCACCTGGCCAGAGGCAGAAGCAGATGGCAGAGTGGTCTATGGGGCCGCCAAGGAGACCACCATGGGACAGATGGCTCTCACGCAGCAGGGAGGCTGGAGTGTGAAGGAAGGGGTGGTGCTGTCCTCCCAGAGGCTGAGCACCACCTGGAGACCCAGGCGCACCACACAGGGAGGAACCACCACATTGTGGAGGCCACAGAGAGCAAAGGCACAAATGGGCAACTGCCTTCCAGCTCGGCTCAGGGGGAGCAGAGGGGCAGCCTCTCCCACCCCCACTTCAAGTCCCTCAGGGAGCTGGCTGCCCGTGGGGACGGGGCTGGGTGAGATTGGGCAAGTCTGAAAAGATAGCTTTCAGCTCAAGGGGGCCCTGTAGCTAGAGATGACTGGAAAGCTAAGCCTTCTGCTCAAGATGTACCCGGGGCAGGAGGGTGTGATGTGACTGATCACAGTTAAAGGCAAGAGTTACAGAGGCACAGGTTCCCCAGTGTGACAGTTCACCTCATGCCCACCAGGCTAGGCTAGAATTTGGTTTATTCAAGAAGACACTGACTGGGTGTCCTGTGGAGGTGTTTGTAAATGTGGTTCGCATCTATGATCAGTGAACTTTGAATAGAGATGACCCTCCATGGTGCGGGTGGCCCTCATCCAATCGGTCAAAGGCCTTTAAGATCGAAGCTATGGCTTCCTGAAGGGAGAAGAGATCCCACCTCTCGCCAGCCCAGAGCTGCCTGCCTTCCACCCACTTGCCTCCTGCTGCTTGAAAACCCTCTCTCTCTACGGCTCTTTCTCTTTCTCGGGTGAAATCCTGACGGAACGCCAGTTAGCTGGGGTTTCTTAGTGAACTGGTTGTGCTGTAGTAACTGCAGTTTCAAGTTGAAGCCCCCTGCAGTGCTCAGCCGAGGCCCACAGGCCATGTTCACTGACCATGTGCTGGGTAGGTGCTTGCCTGGTGAACACAACACCTTGTTGTGACCCGTGGGCCCTCTTTCAGTATGGAATGTTTGCAGCCCTCCTTCAGACACTGAAGCCCTTAACCCCTCGTGGCTGTACTGGAGCTGGAGCGTGCAGGCAGTAACTGGAAAGTGAGGTCCTTAAGGGTGGGTTCTGATCTTAGGGGAGATCAGACTTCCCTCACCCAGTTGCACTTGCTCAGAGGAAAGGCCTTGTGAGGACAAAGCCATCCTCTGCAAGCTGGAGCCCTGCCAGCACCTTGATCTTAGAGAGAAATGGATGCCCACAGGTCAGGCCAGCATCCTGTAATCTTCAGTTCTGGCAGCTCCGGCAGAATAACATGGCATCCTTGACAATGACCCTCCTAGAGTCACTCTGTTGATTAGGAGTATTTCTCTTGTGTAAGGAAAAAAAAAAAGTCTACTTGTAACTCCTACCCACCTTTCTTTTTTTTTTTTTTTTTTTGGTATCATGGATTGAACTCAGGGGCACTCAACCACTGAGCCCCATCCCCAGCCCTATTTTGTATTTTATTTTGAGACAGGATCTCACTGAGTTGCTTATTGCCTTCCTAAGTTGCTGAGGCTGGCTTTGAACTCGCGATCCTCCTGCCTCAGCCTCCAGAGTGGCTGGGAGGTGTGTGTCACTGCACCCGGCTTGAAAAGAATTTATAACAGGTGAGTCCACTAGAAGAATGGTGGCCTCTCTCTTCCACGCACACACTGAACATGAGGTTCTGAGAGTTGGGCTGCTAGGAGATAAATTCCTGGGAAAGGGGGTAAGTCCCTTTAGCACTAGCTTTTTTTGGGAGGGGATATGGGGGATTGAACTCAGAGGCACTCGACCACTGAGCCACATCCCCAGCCCTAAACTTTGTATTTTATTTAAAGACAGGGTCTCACCGAGTTGCTTAGCGCCTTGTTTTTTGTTGAGGCTGGCTTTGAACTTGAGATCATTCTGCCTCAGCCTCCCAAGCTGCTGGGATTACCGGTGTGTGCCACTGTGCCTGGCAATATTATCTTTTTTTTTTGAGAGAAAGAGAGAGAGAGAATTTATATATATATTTTTTAGTTTTCAGTGGACACATCTTTATTTTATTTTTATGTGGTGCTGAGGATTGAACCTAGCGCCCCGCGCCTATCAGGTAAGCGCGATACCGCTTGAGCCTCATCCCCAGCCCAACATTAGCTTTTTAAATACAAAACTGTGGCAGAGTATGGTAGTATACACACTTGTGATCCCAGCAGCTTGGGGGAAGCTGAGGCAGGAGGATCAAAGTCAGCCTCAGCAACTTAGCGAGGACCTAAGCAACTCAGCGAGACCTGTCTCTAAAAACACAAAAAGGGCTGAGGATGTGGCTCAGTGGCTAAGAACCCCTAGGTTCAATCTCAGGTACCAAAACCAACCAACCAACCAAACTACAACAAGAAAAAAATAAAAACTCCTAAATAACAAGAAAAACTCACAAAGCTGTCATTTGTTAGAAAACATCACAGCTGGATGGTCCACAACCAGCTGCAAAAAACCGAAGCACAAAGCTGACAGCAGAACTCTCTTCTATCAAAGCAATGAGGAAGTGTACCAGATAGGAAGACCGCCCCCACCCCCAACCAATACTCTCAATGCCTAGGAGATAACTTCTGGAGTCAGAGGGCCTCAGTGGAGTGAGTAGAGCCTCTGATAAGAGCCTCAGGAAGACCTGAGGAAAGGGAGAAGCTGCCATCCACAACAGCGGGCTCACACAGAAATTCGCAAGGGGAATGCAAAGTGGTGGTGGTTTTTTTTTTTTTTTTTGGTGGGGATTGAGCAACATCCCATCCCTTTTCAGTTTTTATTCTGAGGCAGGGGCTTACTAAGCTGCCCAAGCTGGCCTGGCACTTTCGATCCTCCTGCCTCACCCTCCAGAGTAGCTGGAATCATAGGTGCGCATCACAGTACCCTGGTTGAACGCAACCTTTAAACAAGTTTAGCTGAATTTTTTATGAACTCAAGGAACTTAAACGGCCCCTTTCCTCACCAGTCTAGTGATTTCTAGTTGGCTGTCATGGTGCCAGAACTTGGAAATGAAAGCCCAAGTCACACACTGCTCAGACTCAAGCGCTGGCACCTAGGAGGTCCTCAAGTACTTTCTGAGAGCAACTGGATCCTCTGGGACAAGCACACATCAGTCATCTTTGAACTGTGACACCCAGTAACACCTGAGAACTGTGAAATTGCCAGATCAGACAGCTCTCGACTGTATCCTGATGACAGTCCCATGTGGGTCCCTGACTGCATGCTCTCCTACTCAGGCGCATGTTTTCTCCTGACACTTTTCTCAAATGTAACCAGAGAACAGGGGGTTCTGGGGTGTCCTCTTCCTGCCCCACAGGAGACAGCACAGGTACTCAGCACATTCTCCAGGAGAACAAAAACAGTCCTGTTGCCACTTTCTCTACGGCCACAGCTGCTTTCAAAGAATGCAATCTTCCCTCTAAAACAGATGCCAGAATATACTATTTAAGGAAAGAAAGCTATATTTAAAACTCTTATTTTGAATAGCTTGCTATTTTCATCATCTACTCAAATATAGGTTGAATATACTTTATCTGAAATGCTGGGGATCAGAAGAGTTTTGGATTTTTTTGGATTCTGAAATATTTACATAATGAGATATCTTAGGGATGAGATCCAAGTATACTAGTTTTCATATGTATCTTACATATATACATAGCCTGAAGGTAAATCTAAAAATCCTTTTTCACTTAATTATTTTTTATACTTTAGCTTTTTTTTTGAAGCCTGACAATAATTTTATACAACATTTTTAGATGCCTGCATTTTGACTGTGACCACTCACATAAAGTTGGATGTGCAATTTTCCACTTGTCATGCTGATGCTCAAAATGTTAGAGATTTTGGAATATTTTAGATTTCAGTTTTCAGACTAGATGCTCCATTTTGTTCTTAAATAAAATGTGAAAGCATGGAAACAAAAACCTACAGAATCTTTGTACAATACTAATAAAGGACATTTAACTACAACTATTGAAATAATGAATAAGTTTTAAAAAATATCTTTTAAATTTTTAGATGAACACAATACCTTCATTTTATTTATGTGGTGCTGTGGATCGAACCCCAGTGCCCCACTCATGGAAGGCAAACACCCTACCACTGAGCCACAACTCCAGTCCAACAATGAATAATTTTTATAAGTATTTTATAACTGAATGTACAAGACCTTACTTCAGATAAGCATGAAAATATGATAGCCATAATTATGTGTATGAATGTAGTTTATTTTATTGAGTCAGGGTTCTCATTATGTTGTCCAGACCGATCTCAAACTTGTGTACCCAAGTGATCCTCCTGGTAGCTGGGCTGCAGGCTTTTACCACCCACCTGACTTGAGTTTGTTTGTGTTTGCTGTAGTGGAGACAGAAACCAGGACCATGAGCATGTCAGGCAAGATCTCTACCACTGAGCTCCATCCCCAGCCCTTTTTATTTTACTTTGGGATAGGGTCTTGCTATGATGTCTGGCCTGGAACTTGTAATTCTCCTGCTGTAGCCTCCCAAGTAGCTGGGATCACAGGCGTGCATCAGTGTGCCCAGCTTTGGCTTGAGTTTACTTAAAATCCACCCCCCCCACCTTTTCCATTGGTGCATTATAGTCGTACATACTGATGGGATTTACTGTTACATATACGTTCATGCACACTATACATAACATAACAATATAATTTGCCTGATATCACTCCCTGCTCCCTCCCCACCTTCCACCCCTTGTTCCCTTCCCTTTACTGCTCTCTCCTTGATTTTCATGAGATCCACCCCCATCTTTCTCTTCCTTTTTCCTTGCTAGCTTCTGCCTATGACAGAAAACATATGACCCTGACCTTCTGAGTCTTATTTTGCTTGACAGTATGATATCTGGTTTCATCCATTTTCCTGTAAATGCCATAATTTCATTTTTCTTTATGGCTGAATAAAATTCCATTGTGTACATACACCACATTTTCTTTATTCATTCATCTGTTGATGGACACCTAGGCTGGTTCCTTAGTTTGCCTACTGTGAATTGTGCTGCTATAAACATGGGTATGCATGTGAGGCATCCCCCAAAAGCTCATGTGTGAGACAATGCAAGAAGGTTCATAAAATAAATGATCGGGTTACAAGGGCCTAAATCCAATCAGTGAATTAATCACCTGATGAGATTAACTGAGTAGTAACTGAAGGCTGGTGGGGTGTGGCAGGGGGAGGTGGGGCATGGGGGCATGGCTTCCTGGTATATAGTTGTATTTGGCAAGTGTAGTCTCTTTCTCTGCCTCCTGATCATCATGTGAACTATTCCCTCTGCCACACTTGGCCACCATGATGTTCTGCCTCACTTTCTATGGACAAAGATCTCTGAAATTGTGGGCCCTCAATAAACTTTTCCTTCTCTACAATTGTTCTGTTCAGGGCTTTTAGTCACAGTGGTGAAAAGCTGACAAAACACTGTAATACGATGACTTTAATCCTTTAGGATAAATACCAAGGTGTGGTAGAGCTGGGTTGTATGGTAGTTCCATGCCTAGCCTTTTGAGGAACCCTCAAACTGGTTTCCATAATGGTTATGCTAATTTACAGTCCCAAGAACAGTGTAAAAAGTGGTCCTTTTTCTCCACATCCTCTCCAGCATTTATTGGTATCTGTATTCTTGATGACTGCCATTCTGACTGGTCTGAGATGAAATCTCAGTCCTAATCTCAGTGTAGTTTTTTTTTTTTTGGTACAGGGATTGAATCCAGGGGAACTTAACCACTGAGCCACATCTCCAGCCCTCCTTTATATTTTACTTAGAGATGTGGTCTTGCAAAGTTGCTTAGGGTCTTGTTAAGTTGTTGAGGCTGAATTTGAACTTGCAATCCTTCTGCCTTAGCCCCTTGAGCTGTTGGGATTACAGGTGTGTACCACTGTGCCCAGCTTCAGTGTAGTTTTGATATGCATTTACCTAATTGCTAATGATGTTAAACATTTTTTTCATATATTTGTTTGTTAAGGTCTATAAACAAGTCAGATTGGCACCTGTTATTTTGCCAGAGAAATGTTAAAGTCTGTAAACAAGTCTGGATGGCGCCTGGCCAAATGCCAGAGGGAGTGGTTTGTGAAGTAACAAAAGCGAGCCATTAAGTGTGGAGATTCTTTATTGGTTGACTGCTGTATCTATTTTATGCTAATTAGATAAGCTGTGTAAAATGTATAAATATCGCTCAGATCCTACAATAAACCGGCTCCTATTCCTGCTGCATCAATCTACACAAGTCATTTGTCACCCACGACCCCCCCCCCCACCCCGTTATTTTGCCCAGCCAGCTGGGCTGCGGCATTTGTTGGCCATTTACTTTAAAATTTTTGTTTTTCAAGCTTAAGAACAGAAAATCTATACATGATAAGTAATAATTCATAATATTTGTAATCCAGTTTAATTACTGTCATTTAAGAATAACAATGGCTTTGGAAGTCTATCGTAACTTAACTGTGGGAGAAAGGTTAGTTTTATATAGATTCTAAATAATGCATCCCAACATTTTTTAATAACCAATTTCCAAAAATGTTGGAAGAACTGTATAGTGAATGGCTACCACCTAGATTTTGACATCAACATTCTAATAATTTGCTTTATCATAAAATAAGTTTTAAAAATAAAATGTGAGGAGGTTTAGAATACTTCAGAGGTGAAAAAGCTGACAAAAACACTGTAATATGATGACTTTAATCCTTTAGGATAAATACCAAGGGGTGGTAGAGCTGGGTTGTATGGTGATTCCATGCCTAGCATTTTGAGGAACCTTTTGAGAAACTACTGGTTTCCATAGTGGTGGTACTAATTTTCAGTCCCAAGAACAGTGTAAAAAGTGGTCCTTTTCCTCCACATCCTCTCCAGCATTTTTTGTTATCTGTATTCTTGATGACTGCCATTCTGACTGGTCTGAGATGAAATCTCAGTGTAGGCTTTTTTTTTTTTTTTTGGGGGGGGTACAGGGATTGAATTCAGAGGAACATAATCTGCTCCCACATGCTATAAGTAAAGTGATTTGGGACATTGAGAACTACAGGGCTTGTCACTTCTCAGTCACATGTGTGGAGCCAACCAACTTCACACTACATCCCCTGACCCCCAAACCCAGAATTCTAGTTGATGCACATAGCTAGATCAATATATTTTAAAAAGAGAGATGAAGTAGCCAGTGATTTTTATTTTATTTTTAATTTTTCTGGTAGTACACAGGGATTGAACCCAGGGCCCTGTGCATGCTAGGCAACTTTCTACCACTGAGCTACATCCTCACTACATTTTTTACAATTATTGCTGGATCATCTGTGTGGACAGAACTGTTTACTGAGAATATGTTAAAAATGAAGCAGAGATTTATGCTTCTAGCAAGATGGAGTAACTGTGACCAAGAAACTAGGCAAAATTACATGGAATAGCTTTGCAGACACTGAATTTCAGGTAATGAAGGTTAGTGATCCCTGAGAAACAGCGAGCCCTACAATCACCTCAGCTACAGTCCTGACAGGTCTGCAGGCTGCAGGGCCTGGAGACAGAACCCAGGTGGAGACAGCAGCCAGGGGCTAAGATTTACAAGGTAGGGTTTCACACAGGAGACACTGACCCAGAGGTCTGTGGGGTCCCTCGTCAAACAGCAGAAGGCTAATCCACAAATGTGTATGAGAAACTACCAGAGTTGGGGGAAAAAACCACCCAAAGGCTTATTGAGAACCCAGAACAGCCTGGACCTCCATATCCATGTTTCAAATCCTTGGATTAAACCAACCAAGGTTGAAAAATGTTTGGAAAAATGTTTTGTTTGTACGGAACATGCCTCTGTGAGGGGTCCTGACGCCAGCCCCCACAGAAACCGAGGGATGATTATACCAGCCCAGCACTGGGAATAGTCCCTTCTCCCACCAAGCAGACTGGAGAAACTCATAATTCATGGAACCTCGGATTCATCATCAGAAGGCTCTTGTCTCAGTAGCAAGCAATGAGCCCTCAAATCAATATGGCTGGAATCTTACCTAACACAAGAACAAAAAGAAGTACCTTAATTACACTCACAAACAAGTCACAAGAACATTAACAGAAATACCTAAGTGTGCAGCACTCCACAAGGCAAAATTCACAACGTCAGACATCTCATGACCACACATACAGGAGGATTGAGAGTTCAAAGCCACCCTCAGCAATGATGAGGCACTAAGCAACTCAGTGAGACCCTGTCTCTAAATGAAATACAAAATAGGGCTGGGGGTGTGGCTCAGTGGTTGAGTGCTTCTCAGTTCAATCCCTGGTTAGCCCCACCCACACACAAAAAGGCCAAAGAAGCAGGAAGATATGCTTTACAATAACCAGAAAAAACCAGTCACTTGAACTCAATTAGAACTGCCATGGGTATCAGAATTAGCAGTGAGGATGTTAATTCTATGTATTGAAGAAGTTACGTGTAGATGTGGAAGATGTAAGAATAGACACATCAAACTATTCGATATGCGTGAGACATGTGAGACGAGAAACGTGGTAGATGGAATTAAAAACAGATGGGACACTACAGAAAAGATCAGTGAACTTGAGGACAGGAAACTATGCAAATAAAACATGGGGGATGAAAAGAATCGCACAATCGGTGTGGCTCAGTGGCAGAGAGTGCCAGCACACACAGGCTCTGGGTCTACCCCCCAGCACTGTGAAGAGAAAAGAAACAGCACCAGCGAGCTGCGGGATGACTAAGAACCCTCACACATGCATCACTGGGGTCCCTAAAGTGGTTCTGATAAAGGGCAGGGGACGGAATTTTTTTATATATGTGATTCTAGTGATTGAACCAGGGCCTCTCTACCACCAAGCTACGCTTGCAGCCCTTTTTATATTATTTTGAGACAAGGTCTCACTAAGTTGCCCAGGCTGGTCTTGAACTTGTGATTCTCTTGCCTCAGCCTCTTGAACCACTGGATTACAGGCATGTGCCACCACGCCCAGCAGAAAAATGTTTTTGAAAAGATAATAGCAAGGGGGATAAAAAGAATAAAGAAAAAAAAGTTAATGGCCAGTTTTTCAAATTTGATGAAAACTACAGATAAACTCTAGACACAAGATAAAGGCAACCATGCCACAGCACATCACCATCAAATGGTTTGAAAAAAGCCATGAATGAGAAAATCTTGAAAGTAGCCAAAGGGGGAAATATTTTATATCCAGAGGAACAATGTAATGACCACAGATTTCTCATCACAAACAATGCAAACAAGACAGCCAGATGAGCACTGAAGTCCAAGAAAGACCTTCAGACACATTTAAGTTGAAACAGTCCATATCACCATCAGGAGACCCACACTACAGAAACGTGCAAGGAAGCCCCTTAGCCAGGACACCAAGAGCAGATGGGCCTCTGGACCTGGACTTCCACAGTGGAATGGAGATCACTGGAAACTGGAAAATGTCTGCAAAAGATGTTACAAATTATAAAATCTCTTTAAAAGACAACCACTTAGAACAAAACTAATAATGGATCATGGGGTTTGCAACATGAAGTAAAATGTGTGGCAACAGCAGCAGAAAGACTGGGAGGGAAGAAACAGGAGCACTGTTGAGGTTTTCTTACACTCTACATGGCATTGTAACTTAAGGCAGACTGTGATATTATTAAAGGTGGATTCTAGAAAAGCTAAATAAACATTAAGACCAAGAATTTAAGCAAAAATAAAAGTTGGCGAGGATGTGGGGAAAAAAGTACACTCATACATTGCTGATGAAACTGCAAAGTGGTGGAACCACTATGGAAATCAGTATGGAGATTCCTCAGAACATTTGGAATGGAACCCTCATTTGGCCCAGTTATCCCACTCCTAGGTTTATACTTAATGGACTTAAAATTGGCACACTATAGTATTGTAGCCACATTGAGGTTTACAGCAGCTTAACTTACAATAGCTAAACTGTGAAACCAACCTAGGTGCCCTTCAGTAAATGAATGGATAAAGAAAATGAAGTACATTTAAACAATGGAATATTACTCAGCCTTAAAGAAGAATGAAATGATGGCATTTGCTGGTAAATGCATGGAGCTGGAGAATATTGTGCTAAGTGAAATAAGCCAATCCCCCAAAACCAAAGGCCAAATGTTTTCTCTGACATGCACATGCTAATTCACAAAAAGGCAGGGGGACAGAGAAGAACAGAGTTACTTTGGATTAGGCAGAGCAGGGTGAAGGAAAGGGAGGGTTGGAGGATAGGAAGGATAGAAGAATAAAACTGACATTAATTACCCTATGTGCATATATGACTACACGACTGGTGTGATTCTACACCAGGTACAACCAGAAGGATGAGAAGTTACACTCCATCTATGTAGGATGTGTCAAAGTGCATTCTCCTGTCATGGATAACTAATCAGAATAACAAAATCAAATGACAGAGTTGAAGTTAAAAAGCTGACAGAGGAGGGGCTGGGGTTGTGGCTCAGTGGCAGAGCGCTTGCCTAGTTTAGGCGAGGCCCTGGGTTTGATCCTCAGCACCACATTAAAAAAATAAATTAATTAATTAACAATATTGTATCCAACTACAATTAAAAAATAAATATTAAAAAAAATCTGAGAGGAGATAGAATGCAGTCATAAGCAGCACAGAACTGACTCAAAAGAAAGCAGAAAAAAAGGAAAGTGGAATGGAGGAGAGATGGGACAAACAGGAAAAAACAGCACAGTGGTAGGGTTTTTTTTTTTTTTTTAAATATTGTCTGAGGATTGAACCTAGGGCCTTATGCATGCTTACCACATGCTTTGCCTCTGAGCTATATCTGAGCCCAGATGGTAAATTTAAGCTTTACATATTAAATTTAATTTTAATAATCACATTAAAAGTAAGTTATCTGAACACTCCAATCAAAAGGCAGAGATTATCTGATTGAATAAAAAAGGAAAAACCAACTATATACCATCTACAACAAGCCACTCTGAGCACAAAGATACAAACTGACCAAAAGGAAAAGCAGGGTGGAGGGTCTGTATGAGCGGCTCCCAGGGCACATGATACAACAAGGGTGGTGGTAAGGGAGCAACTTACAAGAATACACACACTACAAGGTATGCACCAAACCACAGGAAGCGAGAAGCGACAGTACTGCAGGGCAGAAAAGGACAAGACTTACAAATAGAAAACAAAGAAACAGAGGCTGGGCTGTAGCTCAGTTGGTAGAGCACTTGTCTAGCAGGCACCAGGCCATGGGTTTGGTTCCCAGGGCCACCAACCAACCAACCAACCAACAAAGAACATCCCTATTTACAATAGCACCAAAAAATGAAATGCTGATTGAGGAGCCTATGAAACAGGAAAAGAATGTGTAAGCTGAGAGACACAAAATGAAGAAGACCCAAATGGGAGACACTTATGCTCTTGCTTTCAAGGCTCATACTGTTAAGACGCCAATTCCCTCCATATCCACACAGTCAAAGAGATTCCAACTAAACCCTGAAAGGGCATCTGGTAGATGAAGACTTTTAATGTTTTCTCCCCTGCCCAGACAGGGCCTCACTAAGTTGCTGAGGCTACCATTGAATTTGCAATCCTCCTGCCTCTGCCTCCAGAGTAGCTGGGGTTACAGGCATGAACTGTCATTCTTGGCTGACAAACTGACTTTAAAACACAAATGGAAAATAACTAGAATAGCCAAAATACTTGAGGAAAAAAACAAAGAGGATTAACACAACCTGATCTCAAGATTTACCACAAAGTGACAATACTGAAGAGAGCAGGTACTGGTGAACAGGGAGATCCACGGACAAAATGAACAGAAGGTAGCGGAGTGCAGAAAGTCTCACTGACAGGGTCGGTTGATTTTGAGAAAGGCAGAAAGGCTATTCAATGGAGATGGGTCAGTCTTTTCTTTTCAACTTTTAAAAAATACCTTTATTTACTTATTTTTATGTGGTGCTCGAGATTGAACCCGGTGCCTCATATGTGCTACGCAAGTGCTCTCCCACTGAGCTACATACAACTCCAGTCCCTTGGTCAGTCTTTTCAACAAACAGAACACTTTAACATCCAAAGGTGGACCTTAGTCAAAATGTATCATAAGCCTACATGTAAAATGTAAAACTATGATGAAAACATAGGAGAAAACCCTTCTGAGCTTAGGTTAGGACAGGCTCCTTAATACAACACCAAAAGCACCTCTGGTAAAATTGTAAAGTGAATTTCATCTCAATTAAAAACCTTTGCTCTGGGGGCTGGGGTTGTGGCTCAGTGGTAAAGCACTTGCCTTGCACGTGCGAGACCCTGGGTTCGATCCTCAGTAACACAAAAAAAATAAATAAGTGAAATAAAGGTACTAAAAAAAAAAAAAAAAAAAAACCCAAAAAACAAAAAACCAAACCTTTGCTCTGCAAAAGATCCTTTAAAAAGTAAAAAAGAAAGCTCAGAGTGAGAAAAAATAATTGCGAATCATATATCTGCAAAGGATCTATATGCAGAGTATATAAAGAAATCTCGGGGCCGGGGTTGTGGCTCAGTGGTAGAGCGCTCCCCTCGCATGTGTGAGGCCCTGGGTTCAATTCTCAGCACCACATAAAAATAAATAAAGGTATTGTGTCCAACTACAACTAAAACATTAAAAAAAAAAAAAAAAAGAAAAAATCTCAAAACTCAACAAAAAGACTAACTAAAACCCTAACTAAAAAAGGGCAAATAGGGGCTGGGGATGTGGCTCAAGCGGTAGTGCACTGGCCTGGCATGTGTGACGGCCTGGGTTCGATCCTCAGCACCACATACAAACAAAGATGTTGTGTTCGCCGAAAATTAAAAAATAAATATTTAAAAAAAAATTCTCTCTCTCAAAAAAAAAAAAAAAAAAAAAAAATGGCAAATAGTGTGAGGAGATTCACCAAGCAAGACGACACAGGACAAGCATGCTCAGCATGACTAGTCATTAGGCAGCGCAAACGCAACAGGATGTGAGCAGGCTCAGCTCATGCGTTGCTGGGACAGGGGCACAAATGGCAGTTTCTGAGGAAATCAGACGTGACACTAATCTGATGATCCCATTGCTGGGTGTTTACCCAGGTTGAACGGAAACCTACGTCCAGAACGTGTACATGAATATTCACAGCAGCTTTACTGTCCCTAACTGGAAATGACCCAGATGTCCCTCAACTGGGGAACGAATAAACAAACCAGCGACCTCTATCTAATGATGATTAAAATGATTCAACTCCTGGTATGTGCAATAACATGCATGAATCTTGAGCACATCATGCTAAGCAAGAGAAAATAGACTCAAAGGCACAAATCTACTATGACATTCTGGAAAGTGACAACTTGATAGCTACAGAGGACAGATTAGTGATGTCAGGGGTAAGGTTCTGACTACAAAGCAGCAGCATAATAGATCTCTATTGTGTGGTGGTTATGGGACTCTATATATCAAACCTCCACAAACTAGTAACTTTTGCTGAATATAAATATAAATAAAAAATTAAAAGAAGTTGCAGAAAAAAGATTCACTAGGCAAGAAGTCCCTTTGCAAAGCTTCCTGGTTCACCATGTCCTTAATGTCTGAGTGATCGCTGTGTCCCAAGACTACAGAAATACTTAAGAACTCTGCAGCTAAAGCCAGGCTGTACTGAGACACAACTGACATACAACTAACTGCACATATTCAAGGTGCTGGGCTAGATGCTTTTAGCACATGTATGCACCTGTGAAACCCTTTTACAATCAGATAATGAACTCGCTCCCTAAGCCTCAAACTTCCTAACAGACTTTTGAGAAAACAACATTTATTCCATATGTTATAAAATAAGGATGCATTCCTTTTGTAATTAAAAACTATCAAACAAAATAAAGAAAAATCTCAAAACAGTAAGAGCATATCTCTAAAAACGGATCACTGCTATTTAAAGTAAAAAAAAAATATTCTCTGAATTTCAGAAAGTATATTTTTTAAATGTACCTTTGGCTCAGCATTGACGTCTGCTCTTCTTTAACCCATGCTATTTTAACTTTGGCAAAACAAAAAATGACCAAGCAAAATGAGGAAGCTGGTCTAAACCCTCTCCTGAAGCAAGATGCACACCACTGGAAACTTCCCTGTAACTGTACACCCCTCAGCATTAGATGCTCTTTTCTCACCCATTTCCCAACTAGCATCAGCTTTATGGCAGAAAGGGAGGCTGTCCAGAACCCACTGCAAGTATCAGGTGTGAGAAAGAGGGTGAAGATGTCCAACGTGGATTTTAAAGTGAAGCACAAGCCAACCCTCCTGGGGCCCGGAATGAGCCTCCCCAAGGACCCGGCCAACACACCCTTGGAACAGCAATGGCACCCATCAGCTTCCAAGTCAGCCTCTACTCATTCACAGAGTGGAAGGACTAGAATGGAACAAGTTCATGCTCCCGGGACCTAACATGAATGCTAGCAGCACTTCCACTACACTTCATAAAAACTACCTGATTTTAATTCTTGAGTTTTGTTCAAAGAATGAAAAACATACATTTACTGATTTTGTTTCTTTTTGGAAATGAGGTTCCTCTGTTTGCCTAGTTCTTTCTACTATGTTGCTCTGTTTCATCTTGAACTTGGGATCCTCCTGCCCCAGCCTCCTGAGTAGCTGCAATTACAGGAGTGCACCACCATGCCAGGCCCCTTTGTTGATTTTTGATCATGTACTGTGGTACATGATGATTGTTAAAATTTTTAAAATATACAGTATGGTTGGAAAACTTACATGATCATACTATCGAAAAGCAGCTACAGTTTGTGTTCCTCTAAATTCATTTTTATAACCCACTTATAAAGTGCCATCAATAAATCAATCTCTGGCGTGCATGATGCTGCTGTGCTGTGTGTAGCATTTCAAGACTTGCTTTCTCTCCCCAAATTTAATTTTACTTCTATGATTTCATTTCTATGCTACAAACATGAAATCACACTTCAGATCATGTGTTTTTAATCCTTCAATCACTATTTAAATAACTTAACTATCTCTTTATGAGGCAGTTGCACAGCCTAACCAAAAAAAAAAAAGTAATATCAAGGAATAAGACCTACACTACTCTGAGGAGGAGAACGCATTTTTCCACCCACTGGTGAAAGTTCTGAAAAGTCTTGGAAGTCAGCTGCTTTCTGGGCCATTTCTGAGGCCACTGAAAGGAAAGGATGCTTGAGTGGCAACTTTATCTTGGGGGCCATCCAGTTTTCCACACTGTCCCCTTTCCTCCTATGAGGCAGATGGTTGCCAAAACCTCTTTTTACTCCACCCATTCAAGCCTGCTTGCCCAATGCAACACCATCAGTGGCTGGCTACAGAGATGGACACACCTGCTCTGGGGACGTCTTTCTCCCCAGGTCTACCATGTGATTTGGTGGGTAACAATCAGAACCCACCTTCCCAGCTACAACAAAGGTTTAAAGATGGACAGGAGGTACATAGGCATACTAGTCCTTCCTGGAAGCCACACCAAAGAGAACACAGAACACAGAGCAGGAGGCCTGGGGTACACTGTGGACCAAGTGGGAGCTATCCCTGTGTCTGAGATTCCCCTTTGAGCATGCACAGTGGTGAATGGGGTGTGCCATGATTCAAATCTGCCCTCTCTCACACCAGGGCCCACACACTTGGGTCATTGTTCCTTCTCCCTAAATAACTCAAACCAAATCTGCCACTAATCTCATTTCTACCTTAACATCTGTTTGCCTGGTTCTCTCTACTGTCACAGCCACTTGGTTCAATCCACCCCGTCCACTGAAATGTTCTCTCAGCCCCAACCCAGTTCCTTTGCATCTCTTCATAAACCAGTGTGTACTTCACTGTGCTGCCAGATCATTTGGGGCAGCCCAAGGCTCCAGGCACAGCAGACTTTGGCCTTACTAAGTGCTCCATCCCCAAATCTTTCTCTTCCAATGGTCTTGGGCTTGGGCGGGCTGCCCTGAGAGGCACCCTCCCCTCTGCTCCACTCCAGGCTCCTTCATAGCACTCAGCCCCTGTGCCTATCTGCTTTCTGGTTTTATCCCTTAAACAAGAAAGGGCAGGCTCTGCAAAAGCCAAGACTGTTACTGAATACCTGTGTTGGAATCCAGCATTGTGCAGTACACACGTTTCCGAGTGATGTAGTAAGCGGTGGTGTTCCATCTAGCAATCCTGCACAGTCAACTGAATGGGTAATTCCAGGGAGGCCCATCTGATATGAAGTGCCTCTAATCGTCCAACTCATACAAACATTGATCACCATTTCCCTTTCTGGACTTCAGTTATACTCACCTGTGCCTACTAAGACTAGTCTCAGTGTGCAAGTCAATTCAGAAACTCTACCAAATAAACATGCTGAATTCAGTGGAAAAAATGCAAGTGTATATTACTTAGAAACTTTACAACCCAAAGATGGGTGTTTTTATTAAATTTCCGGCATGGCTAAGATCAACCTGGAAGATGAGTGAAGACACAGAGAGCTGCAGCCCACCCAGAAGGTCTGATTCTGCAGGGCTAGGGTAGGGCCTAGGAATTTATAGACTTCAGACAAGCTTTCGGGTGGTGCTGAGGCTGCAGCCTTTGAAAAGTACTGTTTCAGAAGAGCTGCTCTTAAATTTTTTGGTCTCAGGACCCTTTTAAATTCCTAAAAATTATTGAGGACCACAAAGAATTTTTGTTTATGAGATATCTATTGATATTTACTATATTAGAAATTAAACCAGAGAAATTTAACAATAATGACTATTATATCTTTTTTTTCCTTTTTTCTTTTTGGGGGTACTAGGCTTCAACTTAGGGGCACTTGATCACAGATCCACATCCCCAGCCCTATTTTGTATTTTATTTAGAGACAGGGTCTCACTGAGTTGCTCAGCACCTCATTTTTGCTGAGGCTGGCTTTGAACTTGCAATCCTCCTGCCTCAGCCTCCTGAGCCACTGGGATAACAGATGTGCGCCACTGCGCCGGCTTTATTATGTCTTAATATACAGAATATACATTTATGAGAAATAACTATTTTTCCCAAAACACAAATGACTGTAGTGAGGAGAGTGGCGTGTTCTCCATTCCTGCCGATCTCATCAATGTGAGATCAGGACCATCACTCGAGCTCCTGTGCTCAGAGGGCTGTTCTGACTGAAATACAGGCAGGACACCTGGGAAGGGAGGAGCAGGTGGTAGCACTTCCAGATGACTGTGGGCTTCTGACACTACATAAGGGGAGTGTGACGGTTTGTTACAGGGGTGCTGCTACATGGATGGCGAATTTCAAGAGGAGGCCTCTTCTCTCCTACATGCAAGCCCAGTGGTGGACGTTGCCCTCTCCATGGCTCTCTTGCCCATGAATGATTGTATAATGTCATTTATTGGTCATCTGGAAAATACTGGTTCACTGAGTTACAAAGACTTTCTAAGTGGTGACTCATTTCGTGGTATCTATTAAAAAAATCCCACTCATTTGCATCACCAGGGAGCCCGAAGTTCCCTTAAAAGCTCAAATTTTATCATTGACAACACAGTTATTTTCCTTCAAGTGACATTCTCATTTAGTTTATGTTTTGAGAAAATGCCTGTTAAATATTTAAGTCTGAATAACTCATTTGTCTATTAGTCATTTTCCAGGCAAAAATGGTGTTCCCTGAACATGTGGCAGTTCCACTCAGGACACCACCGCACAGGTGCCTCCCTACCCTCCCAACTCCACTAAGCCTTGTAGCCCCAGTACTTACGCAAACCCCACAGCTCAGCAGACGGGGGCTAAAATGCTAGGATGTAATATATTTAATATCGTCCTGCTTTAGCCAGGCCATCAAGTGAAACTGAGTATGTGGCTGTTAATATGTTAGGTCACCTTAGTGCCACTGCCTGGCTTCTTGCTAAGGTGCCAGAAGCTGTACCTACTATCACTTCTGGACCATCAGTGCAAATGACAATACAGTGAAAAAGTGAAACAAGTCTTAGCGTTATTATGGAAATAATTTTGACTCCATAGACCCTCTGCAAGGGTCCACAGGCCAGGAACCTCTGATCCACTGATTCAGAATAGAGAGGTTCCAGGGCTCTGAATCTGGGATCTAACTGCAGGCTGTAAGGAACCAAAATGCTCTGAAATCATAGGTAAAAACTGGCACATAGATCCATTTTTCAGATTTTGAAAGGGTCCAATCCTAGAATTTAACTCCTTAAACATTATTATCAAAGCAGTTTTACTTTTATTGCTTTGAATTTCTTAAATATACCGTTACTTGTTTTTTTGACCAACATTTTGACTATCAGAAAAACGTCCAGCTTAAGAAGCAAACTAACTAGAAAATTTAATTAAAACAAAAACAGATGGATGGTTTTTGTTTGTCACACAAAAGCCTGCACAGAAACGTCCAGAGCATCATCGTGCACAGCAGTCAACCCCGAGGTGACCCAACAGATGAGTAAGATGTAATGATGTTGAATAAGGGAATATTATAGGGTAGTAAAATTATTTCGTTAAAAAAAAAAAAAAAGAAAGAGAAATAAGCTCCTGCTACAATGGTAGCACATGGATGAGCCAAACCCCGGCTAAGTGAAAGGAACCTGTCATAAAAGACCCTGTACTGGGTAATTTCAGGCACGTGAAATGTCCTGAGTAGGCAACCCATAGAGACAGAAAGTAGACCATGGTGCTCAGGGCAGGGGCTGGGGGAAAAGGAGTGACAGCAGTGAGGACAAGAATTCCTGTAGGTGGTAGAAATGTCCTAACATTTGATGCGATGATGGCTGTACAGTCTTATAATCAAACCAAAAGCCACTGAAGTACATATTTTAAGGTGAATTAAGGTATGTGAATAATATGTCAATAAATGTGTTAAAAAAAAGCAACATAGCAGTCTAGTCTAGCAGACAATATATTTAAAAGTGGCAGCGACAGGAGTACAACATATATAGAGCTTCCAATTCCTCAAAGTCAGTGGAAATTAATGTCTCTAAAAACACTATGACCAAAATATACACAAGCATCACAGAGACACAGACCAGCCGGCTGACTGCTGCCTAGGTGACTAGCACAGCAGGCAGAGCCGCGGGCTGCAGGGCTCCTCAGCAGAAAGGACCCTGCCAGAGTCCAGCACCCACCCCCTCCCCCAGGAGGACTCTGCCTGTGGGTGGAGGCCCTGGGGATGGAGGGAGCCGGACTTCTGTGGCCTCTGGTGATAGAGAGTTACACAGTACAGTCCCACCCCCACCATGTTCTCTTCCATTCCACATCTCATCAGCACTGTCTGCAATGTGAAAGAGCAGTATCAGGTCAGAGAGCCCAGCGTGTCCCCGCTCCCATTCCATCCCCAAACTGAGGACTAGGGCCAGGGAAGAGGCTGTGTTCTCTTCTGAACTTATCTCCCTGAATCAGAGCAGAAAGGAGAATAAAGTGTCCCCTGCCCCTCAGTGATTCCAGAAGATAACCGCATGGCACAGTTCTTCAGGGGACAGTGCAACAGGCCTGTAGGTATTTTCTCTCTGGACCTTCTTCCGGCCCATGTGGGCAGAGGGCAGAAGGCATACCTCCAGCACTGCAGCCCACCTGCCTGGCCTGGGTGACTCTCCTTGCAAAGTACCATTATCTAATACAGTACAGCACTGCTGGCTTATTTTATGCTTGACTCCACTGAAAAACGAAAGCTTCGGGAGAGCAGAAACCTGTGCCCAACTCTATTTCATCACCCAAAGAGCAATGAAACCCACTCCTCCAGGGGAGCTCAGGACAGGTCTGCAGAGGCGCTTCCGAGAGCCAGCTGCAGCACCCAAGAGCTAGCTGATGCTCAGGGCAGGGCAAATGAAGACACAGGAGGAACTCTAGTTGGGAACAATCACAGTGTGGAGCAGAGGAATGGCAGTCAGGAGCATGCTTGGTTCAAGTACAGGCACTGAACCCAACCAGGAAGACCAGAGTCCCTTCAATCTTTGCAGACTCTTCCTTCCTGGCACATCAGGGACTCCTGGTTACAGAAATCCTTAAAAATGGATCAGTCTTTCATACAGGTGGTTTATGTATCTATAAACTTAATATGTACCAAGAAATTAATTTAAAAAGGAAATAACCTGACAACTAACAATAAGCACTTCAAATGGGGAAATGGCATATTCAATGTATGAGGCAGGGACAAATGACTTTTCAATAATTCTATGAGAAAATGAAGCCTGTACTATAAAAGAAGTCCCATAAGTATTAAAAACGTGACATGGGGTTGGGGATGGCTCAGGGGAGAGGCTGCTTAGCTCATGTGAGGTCTGGTTTTTGTCCTCACAACCTCAAAAAACAAAAAAGGAAGGTGAAGTGAAGAACAAAATTATGTTAAGTTGTAGGAGAAAATATTAGAGTTTTTTTCTGTACTATTCTGGGGCTGGGGTAGCCTTCCAAAGAAAGTGAGAGTTGAAAAAGACACACCATTTCCTTGATCCACAGAAGGGACATTTTAACATTTACTTTCTGCTCAGCACATACCTGTCACTCGTCTCCAAGGAGTCAGGCAGAGGGGCCACACAGCCCTATAGCCTTGAGGCTGGCCACGCACAGCTGTGCTGGTCAGAAAAAGTAACTGAAAATAATCAAGCTGATCACATCTTTTGACAAAAGACTCAATTATAAAAAGGAACATTCCTTTCATCTTCTTTTTCCAAAGCAAAAGTACTAAAGCAAGAAATAAAAGTATTTTAGGTCAATAAGTCTAGTCCACTCTGAAATACATAGCTTTGGTGGGAAAAATAAGTAACTTACAAGAGAGAGTTCAATGAAAACTAGGATTTAAAATTCCCTGTTAAGCAATGATAACTTACCAATAACTGGGGGGACTAATTTCAAAGGCAGATAAAATAATAACAATGAAAAAAATGTAACAGAAAACTGGAGTTCAGCCTCAAACAACAGTTCTGTGACCATCCTGTGAAATGCTCAGGGCTGAGGTAACAATGGGTTGAGTAAGAGCCGCCACTGACCTGCAGATAGGCAGGGAGGAGGTCTGCAGAAGAGACCTGGCTGCAGGACAAGACTCTCTCAGTCACTTGGGATACCATCCTGATCTCAGGACCAACAGACGAAGGCCTTCCCAGCCAACAGGCTTGGACACAGCATGCTGATATCTGCTTGGTTCCCATCAACACTTTAACTCTGTTGCAGCATTAGAACACGGAGGGACAGTGTGCTTACTTCTAAACAACATAAGGGCTCTAGTATATTAGTGTTTTATATATATATATATATATATATTTATTTATTTGGTACAAGGGATTGAATCTATGCACTTTACTACTGAATCACATCCCTAGCCCTTTTCAATACTTTAGAGACAGGGTCTTGCTGAGTTGCTCAGGGCCTTGCTAAGTTGCAAAGGCTAGTTTTGAATTTATTATCCTCATGTCTCAGCTTCCTGAGTCACTGGGATTACAGGTGTCCACAACAGCTCCCAGCACATATGTTTTTAAAAAACAAAAAGTTTAAAGAGGATAAAATAATAAATATGAATAAAAGTTCTAGTATTTCTACCCGACAGGGTAGTTGTGAAGACTGAACAAATTAATAACGCAAAATACCTGCTAGAAGGCAGCTGGCCCTTTCACTGCTATCATCACAACAATCCGGCGTGCAGCACATAGAACACTTTCATCCTTCCTGGGACAAGCACAAATCTTGGAAAGGGAGGAGGCTTTTTCTGGGTAGTGCTGTGTTGGGCTCAGATGTCCCAGCCTGTCCTGAGAACATCAGGGTCCTTCTGCAGTTCAGGGCTGGGACGCACTGGTCAGGCTGCAGTTACTTACCATATGGACTACTTCAGGGTAAATGGGCTCTGTGATCACATTCCGATTGTGGGTGATGTATTCTACCATTTCACTTAGAGCAGCTCGTTTTACTTCCTTCCACTTGAGGTCACTCAGTGGGTCGGAAACAAAGTCGAAGAGGACACAACACTGACGTAACTTCTGGGTAAAAAGCTTCTCTTGATCCGCAGGAGGAACATCTGAAAGGAAGAAGGCAAAGGACATTGATCTCGAGTGCCTAACCCAAAGGTACTATGACATGCCTAAGTGCTTGTTTCTTCTTATTTTGTATTAATAGAGGTTCAAGAAGAAGGAGAGAGGGTGGGGTGGATAGAGGTTAAATATTCCTTAAACAACCAGCTAGTCACTGCTCAGATCACAGTTTTTTTATGATAAAGTAGGATTTTTCTTTCTCTTCGGTACTGGGGATTGAATCCATGAGTGATCTACCACTAACCCGCATCCTGGCACCTTTTCCAATCTTAAATTTTGAGACAGGGTCTCCCTAAGTTGTGGAGGCTGGCCTCAAACTTTAGACCCTCCTGCCTCAGCTTCCAGACTTGCTGGAATTATAGGCATTCATCACCATGCGCAGCTATTTTTTTCACATTTTTAAAAATTAAGAAAAAAAATTTTTTTGATATTAAGGATTGAAACCAGGAGTTTTTAACCATTAAGCCACATCCTTTTGAGACAGGATCTCACTAAGTTGCTTAGAGTCTTGCTAAATGGCTGAGGCTGGCCTTGAACTTGAATCCTCCTGTCTCAGTCTCCCAGTTGCTGGAATTTCAGATATGTGCCACTGTGCCTGTTTTTCACTTTTTGAAACTGTGTTGAACGTAAGGTTCAAAATAAATTCCCTCTGAATGCATTTATTCAACAAATACTTTCTAAGTGCCAGTGATCACACGCCTGGCACTACACTGGACTAGGAGTGAAGAACAAGAGGTAAAGGGTGAGCCTGTCTGGGCTGGGGATGTGGCTCAAGCGGTAGCGTGCTTGCCTGGCATGCGTGTGGCCCGGGTTCGATTCTCAGCACTACATACAAACAAAGACGTGTCCGCCAAAAACTAAAAAATAAATATTAAAAAAATTCTCTCTCTCTCTCTCTCTCAAAAAAAAAAAAAAAAAAAAAAAAAAGGGTGAGCCTGTCAGGGGTGTGGATCTTTAATCCATGTGACGACTGCAGAAAGCAGGTGCAGGTGAGCAGAGGACCAGAGGCAGGGGTGCTTGCTCATGTGTGTGTGCTGGCTCTGAACTTCCACAGGCAGGTCAAAGGTGGCGGTCCACTCTGGCTAACTGACAAACACTTGCATCAATCTGAAGACTGTCAAACTACTAGTAAGACAACCAATAACAGCAAGCACCTTAGTGCTCCTGAGCACATTTCATTCCTCATGCTAGAGTTGGCCCGTCACACGTGGTGACGGGGGTGTTAGTGACAGCAATATAGGAGTAGCAATGAGAAAATAACAATTATTTAGTGAGTGCTTACCTGAGCCAGAGCTTGTGCTAAAACTTTTATATATAATTACACACTTTTTGTCACTTAACCTTTACAGTTAGACAATAAAGAATGGTGTTATAACAGCATCCAAGGGCAAAAGAAGCATTTGAAGTGCAAGGCAAGTCACTAGATTTTAGTGCAATAAATGTACAGACACGATTTCAGGTCTCACACTGCAGATTTCCTTTAGGAAACTGCCCATTTATTAAGTTTTAGTATAATATCAAAGAAAATGCCATATTTTCTTAAAAGACCATTAAAACACTTCTGTTCTTCTCAACCACGTCTTCCTACACTCCACCAAAGTGACGTATAGTCAAGAATGGATGCAGGGGCAGGCAGCAAAATCCAGTCACTCCCAGCAAGCCAGATACAGCAGACACTTGAAAAATAGAAAACAATGTCACTCTTCTCACTCAAGCTGTTTTGTTTTGGAAAATATGTCCATCTTCATAAAAATATTAACTTGTTAACACGTGGTAGGCTTATTCTTTTAAATGAATTCATATTATTAAATATATATTAAAATTTTCTCTGGTTTGTTGAAAAGTAAGGTCATGAACAGAAGCTTTGGGATCCTGAGATCTACCTCCCTACCACAGCAGGTTGAATGCCCCCGCCCCCCAAGTTTTCCTCAGCAAATATGCTTGTTCTCAGGCCACGGTTCCTCCCGCTTTTCTTGCCATTTCCTGTCCTACTGATTGCCAGTTTCTGCTTAGGTATATTCTACAGGTGTTTCTTTACTTCCTAGTTACAAAGGAGACACCCTCATTGAGCATCTGCCTCCTGCAGCTTTAAACAGCAACCTTGCTTGTGGCTTCCTTGACTGCAAGCTCCATGAGCGCCATGGACCCTACTGCTTTTAGTCCTCGGAATCCCTTACTGCCCAGCATGAGCCTGGCTGACAGGCACACAGACACTGTGACCTGGACGGCTCGCAGCCCGATCCTCCTGCCACAGCCTCCTTATTTGCTATACTGCATGCAGAGATGAGCAGGACACAAGCAGGCATGGGGTGGCAGTGCACTGGCTTTTTAGAAATCCCAAGATCCAACACTGGACCCTAAATACTCCACGTATTCCAGTGACTGTTCGACCATCTTTAATGCACAGGGCCTTTGCGAGAACAGAGTTTCTGAACTGCCTCCCTGCTGGCTGTGGTCCTCTCTATTCCATGCCTGGGTTCAATTCCAGTTTACCAGGATCCCTCAGTGAGCTCCCACTTGTTGGTACAGCCTGTCTACCTGGAACCTGTCTCTGGCATTCTCATCTTCTCAGTACTGTGCAGAGAACCTAGAAGACCACGGTCACCCCAAGGACCACCAGCACCCTCAGTCAGGATCTGCCTTTGAGGAGTTTTCCTTGCTGAGTCCTTGGCAAGGATGGTATCGAGATGGTACACTCAGACCCATCTGAGACAGGGACATGCTGAGTGATGAAGAGCTTGGCCAGTGCTGCTCAGTGACAGGGCAAGGGTACACATAAGATACGCCTTGTATTTGGGAATGGAAACCCAAAGGATGCTGTGATCACTCAGGGTGAGATCAGTAAGTTTCAGAGACGAAACCATCAACTGCTTTTAAATGATAAAAGCGATAAATGATATTCAGAAAGCTATTGTGATTAAGAAAGAAGAATAAGCCATTTCTTTCTATAATATTTCTATTAAAATGATTTTAAAAAGCAAGTAAGTCTCAACTCTCTAGAAATTATCTTAATTCTCCCAGGATCCCAGGCAGTTGAGATGTTATTGTAATATTTTTGTTTATGGTCTACAAATAGATTTGTCATTACAATCTCATGAACTGTTCAACTTCCATTTGGCCATTTAAAAAATATTAATGTTAAAAAAATCTATAACAATCTAATTGAGCATGGAAATGAAAAAAAAAACTGCATCCTTAGGTCATATCAAATATTTTCACATTTCAAAAAAATGCAAGTTAGCCCTCTTTGCTTCTGGACTGCCATGTTCTGAGCTGCTTTCCTCTTCCACACACCATGAAGTTCTGCTCACCTTGGACCTAGAGCCACAGAGTCCGCTGTCTACCGAGACCTCTGAAAACTTTGAAGAATCCAAGAGCATATGCAAAGTCCGTAGTCAAGGAAGACTCGAGATCAACAACAAAGTCCCATTATGGGCCAGGATTTCGCCATATTCTTCAATTTTGGAGGTAAGAGTTCGCTGATTTTATATTGTCTTATGATGCATGAGCTAGTTGGCACTTCCAAAGTCCCTGAACAGACTCAAGATTAAACTCACTGAACTATCACAAGAACCACCACCTGTTCCAAAATACTGAGATATTGTAAAGGAGGTAAAAAAGACAATTTGCAAAGAACTAAAAGAATTTTAGGAGAAGAAAGCAAAAACAAATAAAACTCCTAAAATCAAAGAACAGACAAGGAGCTTGACAGATTCAGGGAAAAAAAAGAGCAGTAAGGCTACCAAGAAACCTTTAAGAGGCAAATTTTGAGAAGTTCCTACCTAAACTGAGTGCTGATGCTAAAACTGAGAAAGTCTTTGTGACAAATTATCAGAAGATGATGACTTACGAAAAACAGAAGTCAACTCTTTTCAAGAATAATGCACACAATTCAATTTTATTTGTTAACTGTAGCAGTGTATTTAATTCAAGTCCAATCCAAGTATTGAGTGTGTTTCACCATTCATTTTTAAAATCTTAAACCCAATACATTTTAGTAAATAAAAATTGCATTTGATCAACATCTTAAAAAAAAAAAGAGGCTATTTTCTGCTGTGTTAATAGGACAGTAACACAGGGGAATAAAAATGGATGGAGGTGGTGGAGGAATGGGCTTTATATCTTAATGGATTCTGATTTTTCCCCAATGCTGGGGATTGAAGCCAGGGGTTCTCTTTCTCACTGAGCTACATTCCCAACTCTTTTGATTTTGAGAAAGGGTCTCACCAAATTGCCCAGTCTGGCCTCAGACTTGTGATCCTCCTGCCTCAGCCTCCAGAGCTGCTGGGATTACAGGCATGTGCTTCTGCACCCGGCTGATTTCTTAACAGTGCAAACATTATTAGAAACATCTAACATCTGCCCAGATTATTTCAGCATCCCCCAGTTTTCATTAATTTATTCCTATGAACTTGAGATACCACCCAGTTTTTCAGGATAGATCTTCAATGAATACCCAGGAGAAAAACACACATACTAGGGCCTCTGAAACAACAGAGGTCAACAAAGATGGTGGTGAGGGGGAATGAAGGGAAGGGAGAGGGGATGGAAATAGGAAAGACAGTAGAATGAACTGGTCATAACTTTCCTACATTCATATATAAATACACACCAGTGTTAACTCTACATCATGTACAACCACAAAAATGAGATCCTATTAGCATGGGTTACATTCTATGTATGTATAACATGTCCAAATACATTCTATTGTCATGTATATCTATGAAAAACAAATAAAAACACATAAAAAAGAAAGATGGTGGAATAAGAACAATGTATAAAAGCCTGTCTATGGAAGGGAAGCCTGTCATTCATGAGTGATACACAGTTATGCTCAACAGAAGCTACCCCTGAAGTAGGATGGGCAAGTCCATTTCTAGATTTGCAAATGTCTCTGGTGCCAGTGTGCAGAAGGGCAGTGTTCTTAAATCGCACAGCACCAGAATGAGTCACAAGGGCCTGAGCTGGCTCCACTGAGGCAGGGTAAGCCCTGGACTAGCAGGACAGGGAAAGAAAACAGCAGTGTGCCTACTAATGTTTTCTTCTATAAAAAGCAAGAAATTAATGTAATAACATTTCATATACAAATCAGCAAACAGTAGATTACGATTGGGCAGATGTGATCAATGGGGTCTGGAGACCATTGCTAGGCAGTGAAGAGCCACTGTAGGCTTTTGTCAAGGAGTCCTAAGTGGCCACTAATATCACAGCTGACATCACAGGATGTCAGAGTGGCACAGTTTAGAGGTCACTCTTTCAACATATGGCACTAGGACAAGTAGTACACAGGGACCAGAAAATGGGGTACGGGGGAAGAAGGAGGAAGAAGGGAAAAATGGATCATTATATACAAAAATAAAACAAACTGGAGGGTTACAGACTTAGATCTGAAAGGCAAAACTATATTGCTTTAAAAAATAATATAGAAAGGTATCTGGTTAGGTGAACAATCAGAAAGGGCCGGGTGCGGTGGCGCATAACTGTAATCCCAGCAGCTCGGGAGGCTGAGGCGCTAAGCAACTCAACGAGACCCTGTCTCTAAATAAAATACAAAATAGGGCTTGGGATGTGGCTCAGTGGTTGAGTGCCCCTGAGTTCAATCCCCAGTCCCCACAACCAAAAAAAAAAAAAAGAATCAGAAAGGACTTCTTTAGACACAAAACCGAGTAATCATTCAAAACCAATCAGTTGGACTGGGCTGGGGTTGTAGTTCTGCGGTAGAATACATGCCTAGCATGTGTGAGGCACTGGGTTCGACCCACAACACCACATAAAAGTAAACAAATAAATAAGGGTATAAAAACAAACAAGCAAAAGCCAATCATGTGAACTATTCTAAAACCAAACACTTTCAAGAAACCATCAAGAATGGAAAGGAGAGTCACAGAATAGACTTACTTGAATACATGTAACCACTAAACTCAGATCCAGAATATAGAACTCTTCCAGTCAATCAGTTAAAAACAAACAAACAAAACCCCACAGAACATCAACAGGGAAGTAGATACAGTCTTAACCAGGCTCTTACAAATGTATCTACATGATTAATCACACAGGACAGGATCGCCCCTCTCAATGACTAGAAAAATGCAAATTAAAACCACAATGAGACACACCAGTCACTCAAGAGAGTAGCACACACTCAACAGTGTGCGAGGAGCTGAGTGCACACCATCTAGTGGGCTGCAGAGCTGGGAGTTACCCAGCGGTACAGCAGACATCTGCACATGGGGCACATGACCTCACGACAAGGTGCACATATGCACCACAACACGTGTCCACAGCACCACTGTCCTCACAGCCCAGACTATCCATTAGTGGTGGATCAGACACTGTGGCCTACCAACATTCCAAAACTACAAGGGTGACATGATATGGATGAATCTTACAAAATGCTGTTGCACAGCAGAGGCAACATACCAACCAACCGGTTCTATTCACTCTCGCCTTATTTAGCACACCTAAAACTTTATTATGAAGGACCTACAGGACTTTGGGGGTACACGGCCTGGGTGGTGGTCATATGGGTATTTGCTTTATAACCACTCACTACACTTTACATTTGCTTCATATGCTCTTGCATGTGACTTGTATTTCAAATAAAAAAGACTAAAGAAAGCATGCACATAGCAAAAATAAATAAATAAATGTAGATCAATCAAAAGCATCAGGAACACACCATGAAGTGGGAGACTCCTCTTTCCACACCATCTGTGGCCTCCTGCTCTTCTCCCAGAGGCAATCTCTGCTGCTTGGTCCAGGGTGTGGCAGGCCAGTGGGCATATGCAAATTGGTGGCTTTCAACAGGGCTTGAGAGGAGTCAACACTCACAAACTCTAAACTAACTGAAGGTCCACCTGGGACTGGGGCACACCCACATGGGAGAACCCACACACCCGAATGCTCCTCTACACAAAGCTTTGTGTGGAGGAATCCAGGCTCTAGATAGCCTCCTTTTGTTCAAAAATTTTCCCTACCAAAATGAGGATCTGAACGATCTCTGATTCCATTTACATAAAGATTATCTCTCACTCTCTTCAAGAAAACATCAGTATTTAGGATCCCAGTGTACAAGATAAAATTGTGGTTTGGCTTATCTATGGGACCTAAAGCATCTGTGTGAATGGACAGGTGTGAGAACCATCGTGGAGCAGGTGTGATCTTGAGGACACAGTGCATGTCTTTAGGAACTGATTTAGAAGTTGATCCAACACTATGTGCCAGGCACTGTGCCTGCACTGCTGATGGAGGTAAGTTAAGGCAAAATCCTTGCTCTAAAAGAAAAAGAACTGAAAATGTGTGAGCCATGATAAGTGCTATAGTACAGCCAGGTGGGAGGCACCAGGGGGACTGGGTAGGAGGAGAGCCATTCTGCTTTCAGTTCAGAGGCACGAAGGTCCAGGGAGAACTGGAGCTGCAGGTGAGGGAGGCCAACACCAGCGGCCATGGAGGTGCTGACATCCATACTAGGTGGGAGAGGTCATCCAGGGGTTCCCACTACTCAAATCGGGGCGGGGGGCTCTGGAGTTACAGGACAAATTCTATTCTCCTGGAAAAAAATCAATGCTCCTGAAAGACAATTGCCTTGACTGATGATGATACTGGGTGAGCGTCACATGCCCCAGACTAATCACGCTGCACACTTACTTAATGACAGGTTTCTATGGAGCGATGGCTTTGTCTGTTCACCATTTTATCCCCATAGTGGGACCTCAATTTTTTGCTGAATGAAGTGTTAGCTCTGAGGGAAACAAGTTAAACTGAGAGGTACCATAATTTAAAACATTAACATCAAAATAATGCCACACATATCAAGAGTAGAATGCAATGTCTACATGAACTTTAAGACAAGATCCAGAGCGCCAGAGAAGCCATCTGCTCTTGACAGCATTTCCCCACCCTGAGGTCTCCGCAGCCAGGGCTCTATGTGGGGATGAATTTGAACCCCAGAGGCTCTGTGAGCAGATGAGTGGTGCACCTGGACCTGGGGCAAGAAGCAGGAAGACCCCTTTGGAAGTACTTAGTCACAATGCTCAAAATCTGCTTCCTGGGTGCTGGTACCAGGCTGTCATCTGTGGTGAAAATAACCTATCACTCTACAGATCCAAACTCCAATATTTGAGAGCAGAATAAACACACATAACTAATGTGTACAAGGTGATGTGAATCACTGACTTTGACCTTGACCCTTAGCAGCACATGGAATCTCAAAACTAAATTAATCTTCTCAAAATTAAATTTACAATAAATCTTTTCTCTTTCTTTCTTTCTTTTTTTTTTGGCATGTGGTGCTGGGGATCGAACCCAGGGCTTTGTGTATGTGAGGCAAGCACTCTACCAGCTGAGCTATATCCCAGCCCTATAATAAATCTTTCTTAATTTCAAAGTGCAAGTGTCCTCTTTCAAATATTCTAAAATAAAGTTTCATCTTTCACTTTCTTTCCTGATAATTCTCAAAACACTGTCTGATGAGATAAGGTAGTCTAGCTTCACTACACATATAGGTAGTGCTTTGGCTCAGGTGTGTGCTTCTGAAGTGCTGCACATATCCAGGGCCTGGTCCATGCTGGCCAATGGCGCTGCCACTGAGCTACACCCCAGTCCCGCTCAGGTTTCTGAATGGATGTTATTTCATTCAAAAGCAGCCAACGTCTCTGCCTCTCTTCATGTTGTCTCTAGTACTTGACAGAAGGGGGGCTGAAGTAACCGCCAGGTAATCTGGTAAAGGTAGGCAGACAGTGCTGTCACCATCCTAGGCATGTCCCTCTGTCTACCCGCAGCTGCACTTTGTTTGGAGGTCTTTCAAGAGGAGCCACAGTGAGGCCATCGTTATGGTCCTGAAACTGTCCTTCCTGCATACCTTATGGGTGGGTTTCAGGTAGAGCAAAAGCCCTGCCTACTAAGCCAACCAGGCGTGCATGTGGAAACGCAGCTGGGCTCGTGGTTTCTGCACTGCCACTCTATTTGAGACTTTTGGATACAGACAACCTATAGCTCCAAAGCCCCTGCTCCCAAGCTGCTACCTTTTCATATACCCCAGTTCTGTGGCTTCTTCTCCTTGTCGTACACTTTCACCCTGCCTGTAGCCTCCTTCCTGCAGGAAGAACTGCTCACCCAGGGCCAAATCTGGGTCCTCCACAAACCTAAATTGCTCTTGCCTTGGACACATGGGTCCTCCCTTTGAGGTTCTTGCTGATTCTGGGCCTGTGTTCAGCTGCTGTACAAGAGAAGGGTCTGATCTGCTGTCCTACGACAGGCCAGCACTGACTCCCAACTCCCTTTCCCATGAAATTCATAAGAGCAATTAATTTCACTTAGAAGAGCAGTGGTGGAAGCCAAGCCTACCCCAGGGAACAGGAGATAGGTGAGGAAGGGTAGGTGAGATAGAGCAAGGTCAGTCAGAGACAGGACGGACACCAGGAGAGACTGGCTTCCTCAGAAAGTTTTCAATTCTGTTAGGTGAACATGTAGTGAAGACTTGAGTTGCGCAGAAGAGACAGGCCAACTTCTAGTCTAGATTCTGCAGAAAAAGAGCATGGAAGTCATTCGAAGTTGCAGGTTCCTGAAGCGATAAAGCTCCTGTGGACACACACACATACAGGATGTGTCTCTGCCTCTTGGTGCAGGTGATCCAGAAGAGAGGAATCTAACAGGTGTGAGCCATATGGGACACTTGGCTTTTTTTTTTTTTTTTTTAAATAGGAAAAGATTAAGACAGGTCAAACAAATTCTGAGGAATGATCCAGGATCCAACACAGCATTATTTGCTACTGCAGGCCACATTCCCCATTTCAGAACTGAGTTGTGGGGAACAAAGTTACACACTCTAATTAGCAAATTTTCGACAGCTGGGGTGGATCTCTCTCACTCTGTCCTTTACTCATTAAATATTAAATAATATTGTTGTACTTGGAGACCAGCAGCTCTAGCAACATGTAGATCATTTACCTAAGAACAAGGGCAGATACTGTTTTAGTAAAAGTAACAGCTTTTATTACATTTGATTAATGAAAGACTGATGAACAGAGATTCCAGAACTTTCAATATGTTTACCAGTAGACAAATCAGTGTGGTGCTGTCAGAAGGATATAGTGACAACAAATACGTGTTTTTTCAGATTCTATTCCATGTTCTCTATTTCCTTTTTTTGTGTCTTAGACCAGGTGTGAATGCTTCTTTCTGGACACAAACTCTCGTTACGAATTCTGGGCTCCTTCTTCACACCTGATGGCCCAGGCCTGGGAGCAGAATCACTGAAGGACATAATGCAGTATACCTCAAGGGTCTGGGTACTAGGACCTGCAGTCCTGGGCTCTCACCTGCAGTTCCAGCCTTACCAAGACAACCTGGGAATCAGAATCACAAAGCAATCCAGGCACCATGAAGTCAGGAACGTGTGCATTTGTTTTTCTGGGGAAATGAGGCAGAGAGAGATGGGCACCAAACTGCTCTGGCCCCCTCCTGCAAGCTGCCTCCCCAAACCCACTGCGTGCCTCTGCTTATAGCTAAAATGCAAATGACGCACTACCATGGTTCGGACACAGCTTAAGTGTGTCCCCCTAGGCTTCATGTGTTGGAGTTTAATCCCTGCTGTGAAGTATTAAGAAGATGAAAACTTATCCACTGTTGTGCTCAGAGCGGGCCTTTGGGAGGTGACTAGGACTAGATAAGGTTGTCAGGGTAGAGCCCTCTGTTTGGATCCTGGTGTCTCTGTAAGAAGAGGGGGAGACAGAATACATGCAGACCTTGGCTTGCCCTCCCTGCTCTGCCATATGATGCTCAGTGAAGCTGGGACTCTGTCAGTAAGAAGGTCCCCATCAGAGGTGGAAACAATAGGCCAACCCAAACTTTGAGCTAAACAAGCCTCTTTCCTTTATAAATTTCCTAACCTCAGGAATATCAGCATAGAAAAGAAAACTCACTAAAAACAATTAGTGTTAACATAACTCCATCTCACCTGGCCATCACCTTGTCATTGCTGAGATGCTACAGTATCAGAGACATTATGAGCCAGTGAAGATGCGTGGCAGCTCTCTCCGTCTCTGAGGGTTCTTCAGGGCTCAGCAGAACTTTGATGGTGGAGAGTGGCCCATGCTGCACTCACTGCTTGGAGACTTGGACAAGTATTCCTGGGGACTACCTGACTTATCCCTGACACTGAACTTGATCTCATTCCGTGATTTTGGAGAGAACTGTGGTCAAGAAAGAACCATGCATCCTGCACTCTGGCCCATCAGCTTCTGAACATCTCCAGCTCCGAGCTTGGTGTCCACAAATAACAGGCACATGACAACAGCGTCTTAATGATATTGATCACTCCACAGGTGCTCATGACCCATGAATTCCATGCTCCTGCTGTCTGTAGCTGATCTGCTGTTAAGAGAAGCCGACCAGGGGCATCCCCTGGGGGACAGAAATTCTTCCTGTGTGTGTGTGTGGGGGGCTTGCAGGTGACCAGCAGCAGCTACCGCCCAGTGTTAGGAGCAAGCAAACACAGATTCTGAAGCATAATGTGAATGGAAACTTACACATTTCCTTTCTTTTCTGGTAGTACTGGAGACTGAACCCAGCCCTGAGCTACCACTGAGTGACATCCCTAACACTTTGTTATTCTGAGACATGGCCTTGTTCAGTTGCCAAGACTGGCCTTGAACTTGTGATGTTTGGGCCTCAGTTTCCCAGGAGCTGGGATTACAGGCATGTACCAACTCTCCTGGCAAAGCTTCCACACTGCTTAAACCTGTTATGTTACTGTCTCAAGTAATAAATACTTCAAACTAATTGCTTAGATACAATAAGACATGCAAAGAAAAAGCAAGGGTTTTCCTCCAGCAGGGAAACTCCCATCACTGCCCCTCACAAGTTGAGGGGTCTGGGCCCACAGTGTGACTGGATGCCATGGCACTGTTCTCGAGGGTACTACAAGTCACCTGGGGGAGGGCCGGACACAGACTTGTGCCTAGAGGGGCAATTCCCAAAGGGAGAACCAGCAGTGGCCCTGCAGTGCTCACCTCTCCCCATGCCCTGTGCTCCCACAGAGGGGAGGGGACTCGACAGTGAGGTGGCAGGGGTGGTCAGTGGTGCACTTAGCCCTCAATACCACACCCTGCAGTATGTCACCAGCACATCTGGGTGGCTCCACGGATGGCAGCACATGAGCACACTCTGCCTGGAGCCAAGAGCTGCTCGCTCCACTGTCTGGAGGACGTCAGTTGCAGCTCCAATCTGCAAAATGGCCACCCTGGAACCTGTCAGTACTCTGCCCTTTCATCCTTCTCAATGGGGACTCAAGGGAGACGAGTGCGCACTGAGGAGCCTTGGCCTTCGACTGAAGTCACCATTTTGCCACTCTAAAAGGGGCTGTGACCTCATGCTCCCTGGATGATATAACTGTGAATGTGGTTCAGGTTAGCACATTGTCCCCGGGGTCTATCAGTGGGCTCATTTTTCCCTTGGAGGAGTTTGCCAATGTGGTAATAAACATTTGATGTTTTTATTGTTAAAGAGAGACATTCCGGTGGCAATGCTTAGGTATGTGCTGAAAGACATCAAACCTTCCTTTGTTATTTCGCAGCACTGGGGATGCAACCCAGGGCCGCACACGCGCTAGGCAAGCCTTACCAGAGGGCCACACCCAGTCACAAAGCTGACCCCCTTGCCACACCTGCAGGGGAAATGGAGACTGTGTTCAGGACCAGACATGCACTTCCTCTCAACTCCTACTCTCCTGACGCAGCAGGGTCAGGCCAGGGAAACCTGCTGTATGAGGGCACCCCCAGGGCACAGCCGCTTTTTCTGCCTGGCAAGAAGGGTGGACTCTATGGCTGACTGGTAGCAGCAATGCAGGGGGACGGGGTGGGCGGCAGAACTGCTCACAGGAGCTTGGCAAGGGCTAGCACAATGTGTGAGGAAGGACAGGCAGGCCCAGCAGGCTGTGTGTGCTCCTCCCCAGACGCCTGTGCTGTCCCGGGGACAGCGTGGTGCCAGCCTCCTGAAGCTGCCCAGCTCAGCGCCTGCTCCAGTGGCAGGCCCTGCCCTCTACCTCCCAGGACCATGGACAGTCCTCTGTCTCTGCGCTAAAACTAGACAGTTCTACTGCAAAATGCACAAACCATTAGTCAGGACAGCCCTTTTCCTTGCCCCACTCCTCAGGTGAGGACAGAAGTTTGGCACATGCCTCAAACTAAAGCCTCCCATCCTGCAAGCCACAGATGGATCTGGGGACCCTCAGTGCCACCTCTGTGGAACTTCTAATCTAGCCTCCTAAGTTCCACGTTTCTGTATATGATACTTTCTGAGATTTGTCCTTTATAGTCCAGATTTTAGGTAAAAGGTGTAACTGAAGTACTTCGAGGCCGTCCTATGGTACAGTTGCCCCTTTGTTTCTAAATCTGAATCCTTCATTTGGCAAATCTTTAGACATGAGGTAGCAGTAGCACAGGAGTCAGGAACCCGGCAGAAAGAGGGAGTTCCTAGTCTGGATCCCAGCTCCTCCTCGAAGACCTCAGTGATCTTGGCCAGCAAGCTTTCTCTCTGTGGGTCTCAGTTTCCTCAACTGGAAAATGGGAATACGTGTACTCCCTGGAGTTGTTGTGAATTAAGAGATATGTATGTTTTTTGCTTTCATATATGATGCATTATTTTATTTTATTTTTCAGTTATACATGACAGTAGGATGTATTTTGTCACATATACATGAAGTGAATTAAGAAATGTTAATGTGCTTGGCGTGATCCCTAAAATGGTGTGCCCTTGGTCAATGTAGGTTGTTCTGTTTTGTTAGTCATAGGCCAAGTGACTTACTCTATTCTACCACTCAATTCTGTTGTTCTCCAATTCCTTAAAAATGTCCATAAGGGAGGCAACATTTTTCATCCTCTCAGGCATTTCCAAGCCAGCCACTAATACACTGTACTCAGCAACTAATTTGTACCTAATAAAAGGCCAGAGTCCCCACTGGACAGCGACTGGTTCTGTTCAAGACAAGTGTGTGCCTGTCCTGCAAACAGAGCCCAGAAACTGGGCCTGCTCTTCTTGTTGTAAGAGCAGGGCAGCACAATACAGCTACTTAGACATTGGCTAACAGACTGAATGAACCCCAGATCAAATTATTACAGACGTGCCCACTAGGTCAAGGAAGCCAATCTCTCTGGCAAGTTCACGAATGTGTTAGTATTACCAAGATGTGGCATAACTAGATTTGAACAGAAAAATATTCTTAAAGTTTGTTGTTTTAAAATGATTATGGTGGAAATGGGTTTTTCCTTTCTGTTTTTGTGGGTTTTTTTTTTTTGGGGGGGGGGAGTGTTGGAAGCTCACATGGGTAAGAAGATAAAGAAAAACTGCAAAGTACTCCTCAGTAGACCAGGCAGCAGAAGACACTGCTGTCAATCCAGTGTGACCAGTTGTTTGACCTGTTTGGGCCTCATCCTCTACAACTAAAAAATCAGGTTCTTTCAGGAACTCAAGCACTAGCAGAAAATCCTAGAGGAGGACAAGAAAAATACAACAGGGCCCTAAACAGAAACTGGAAAGAATGATGTAGGTGTGTATGTACGTGCATTTGTACTTAAATCCAGAAGAATTTACCAGGGGGTACTACACGTAAAGACCCAGGGCTGGAACCTATAAATCTATAAATGAAATCCCCCTCCCTGCAGAGAGCTGACTGCTGGTGTTTACGTGAAACAACACCTTAGTATCTGACTGCCAACATATCACGTATAAATATATACTACATATTTTTGAAAAATTTATCTTTAGAAAGAAAGGCTCCCTGTAAAATTAAAAAAATAATGATCCAAATGACAAGAAAGAAAAACTCAGCTGTTCCTATCTGGATGTCACTTACACAGGGGTCTCCTGGTGAGGCAGAGTCATATGAATGTGCCCTAGGACCAAGCACTACATGCCCTTTTGCTGTTACTCCTCTCATCCCATGTCCTGGTGTCCAATGTCCAATAAAGAGATCAATATCACCTTTAGTTGTCTAAATCTCACTGTACATTATACTACAAGTTAAGACACTGAACCAGCTTTCTTCTTTTGTTCTTTTTAAGCAAAAATCATCATAGATAATGCTTCCATTATGACTACAGGCGGAGGGGAGCAGACTCGCTCAGTGCACCCTGCTAAAACCTCTGAGAAGACAGTGCATCTGTAAAGGCGTGTGCCTTCAAGGCCCGGGAACTCCACACTGAAGAGGAGGGGACAGACAGGGCAGCCAGGCATCCAGGAAGTGGGGACACTGGATATCAGTGTGGCCATGGGACAGTAGAGCAGCAACCCAATGTGCACTGGTGAAGCCCAAAGGCCCAGATCAGGATGGCTCAGGGATCTGTAGGAGAGGGGTGCAGGTAGACAGCCATGAAAAATTACTCAAAAGCCCCCAGAGCCCATGCCACCTGTGATCACATAATTAGAGGGCTCTCACCTGGGGCTATGAGGGGCTTTCTATACTTGTAAGGCCTTTGCCTCTGATGAAAATAGAGTCATTACAGCCAACACTCCATTGCATGGTGACAAACAAGCCTTCAAACCAGACCATGCCTGTTGAAAGGCATTGATAAGCTTGCAAAATAGTGAAGACTTATAAGACCAAGAGAAAAGACACGGGATGAGTGCTGCACCTGAGCAGACTTCTCCTGCACTAAGCCTCAGCCCTTCTGGAACAGGTGGTGAGAAGCACAAGCCCTTTGCTTTTTACAGCCTCTTTGGTGAATAAGACAAAAAAAAAAAAAAAAAAAAAAAAAAAAAAAAACAAGGCCAGGGCCCTGAAGGTGGGGAAGGGCCTGGTGAAACCTCTGTTCATCATACATATAAATACAAATATAAATATGCAAGAAACAGTAGAGCAAATGCAGTAAAATGTGTGAGAGAAAAAAAATCAGAGTGATATGTTTGAATGTATGACCAAGGGCCACTTCAGATGTCTGTGGTCCCACAGACACACCAAGGACCAAAATGTGAACACCAAGAATGAGCCAGTGCCAATGAGGGCTGGGTGTGAGCAACCGCCCCTTAGCCCTAGGCCCTGGGGACTGCTAACTGTGTATTTGATGCTATCTCTACTGTACTCCGAGGAGAGTACAGTTCCTGCTTACGTCACCTTTCAGAAACACAATGTAGTGGTATTTTGTAAGTCATCATATTTTAGATTTAAAAACACACTCCTGTGAATGCTTGTTGTTCAGCCATCAAACCTCCACAGTAACAACCTCTCTCTGCCACAGGACGCGCCAGGGCTGAAGTCCAGCCGTTTCCTGCCACTGCTGCCATCGTCAGTTAGTCTTGTATTCTCTACAGTTCTGGCTTCAGATATTTCAACGTCAATCACGCCACCTAGGTTCATGCCAGTTCCATCACCCCAAAAACCTATGTGTCAGCATCACAAGGTCATCTTACTCTCATTTATTATTATTTTTTCCCTGAATTCAACTTTGCCTAATAAGTACTGTCATGACCCCTGTTTTTCTTTTGCATCTGCCCAACACATTCTAGGAAAAAATGCATGAAACGCCCCAGATATTTAAAATTGAGACATCATACTTTAAAAAAAATTGATTAGTTAGAAACAACATCTTGAAGAACTATCTTCAGATCCCCTGGTGTGAGATATAAATTTCCAAAATAACAGAATGAGTTATTTATGATGACTGAACAATGTCACAGAAATTAGCTGCAACTGAGTGTATGGTTCCAGTACAGGTAATTTTGGTCTGAAGGCGTGCAGTGGGAGAGCAGAGAAAGGAGGGGATGCTGGCACTTGGTCTAGGTTCCTGTGCTGCCTGAAAGCTGATTTGATCTCTTTCCCCTGGGTGGCTCCAGCTGGAAGCCAGGGGACTTCTAGCCTTGGCACTCAGTCCATAGCTCTGTCCAGCTTTACAGCCTCAACTGCACAAAGCATTTCAGCTTCTGGAAAGTCTAAGTTTCTTATTTATTTTTGCTTATAAACTTAAGAATTTCCTTATATAATTAAAAACATTAAATTTCTCACTTAATTTTCATATTTTAATTTTACTAATGTTTCCTACTATTTTTAATTCTTTTAAGGGAAAACAGAAACTCACCATCATTGAGTATTTTCCATATGCTAGGTATCACTGAAACTTTTCTAGGCCCATTAATTTTTATAACATGTTATTTCCCCCATTACACAAATGAGGATGGACTCACAGAGAGGCTAAGGTGACATGGCTCAGCAGTGACAGAGCTGGTACTTGAGCCCAGGCAGGGTGGCTCCAGAGTCTGCAGATCCCTGTGGGGACAGGTGCTGCACAGTGCTCAACTGCAGCCTCTTTCTCCCTGTGCCCCTGTCATCTTCCAGGTGCTGTCAAGGCAAAGCCGTCCTCCAGAAGCAAGAAACAGTAGAGCAAATGCAGTAAAATGTGTGAGAGAAAAAAAAAATCAGAGTGATGTGTTTGAACATATGACCAAGGGCCACTTGGTCATACTTTTAAGAATTTAATTCTCCCAATGGAAACCACCTGTGAATTATAAGCAATGTTTCCTAATATAACTTGGACACAGGTAGGTTTCCCCATTAGCCTGCATCACACTTGAGGAGGGACAAGTACAAGGAGGGGCAAGTACAAGGAGCCCTCTCAAGTACTCACATCATGGACCTTCCCTCTACTCAGTCCTCTAGAATGCTCATCAACAGGAAACTGTCCCACTGGAAGGCACTGTGAGGTTTAGGTTCCTTGGTTCCTTGGTGAGTCACCGGCCAGCCTTCCACCAATGCCTGCTCCTCAGCCATCCCTCACCCCATGTCACTGTTCCCTGCATCTGCCAGACAGCCTACACCTCCCTACTTAGGTGTTCCATCCAAGCAGGCTGTGCTCCCCTTGCTCGGGAGAAGTCCAATGTCCAGCCTCCCAGTTCTAGGTGGTAGTTAATCAGCAGAGCTGGGATCAGAGATCCCAAGTCCCACAGACACAGGCGGCATCTTCTTCTTACTGTGAATGTGCTCTGAACACACTTCCAGAAGTAAGAGCCACTTCTCTGGCATCTGGTAGGAAGGGAAGCACTGCATAAGCTGCTTCCAGGCCTTGGGCAGTTTCCTGACACCCATTCTCATGTCAACAAGTATTCTGACCGCCGGACAATCTCTAAGACTCCTCTCACTGCATCCCAGGCCAGGAGGGCAGTGGTGGTCTGTTAAGAGGGTGGACTTCTGATCTATCAGCCTATAATAAGGATTTACTTCTCCAATCCCACCTGAGGTTCCTGATAAGACCAAATTAATGTCTTGATGGGTAAATTCTTAGCAGGAAATGTCCTGGATCAACTTCATGGCCCTGGAGCTGTAAGCACACATAACACACCCAAATTTTTAAGAGACGCAGACACCAGGGGTGGCAATGTGCCTTTAAGGTTTCACCTGTGAAACATTGAGTCTGGGAAGGGAATTTCTCCTTGAGCCATTTCTGCTGGAATAGCTGCACAATATACGGAGGAAAATGCTAGTGACCTAAGAACCTCTGCAGCCACTCACACCAAACAAAGGGAGAAGTATGCCACTCTCTCCTTCTTTCCAGCTTTTTTTTTAAAACATTTTTTTAAGTTATTGATAGACCTTTATTTATTTATTTATTTCTATGGGGGTGCTAAGAATCAAACCCAGTGCCTCACACATGCCAGGCAAGTGCAGTGCACTACCGCTGAGCCACATTCCCAGCCCTCCCTTCTTTCCAGATTTGAGAAGACTTTTTGTTTAGCTTGGAAGAGCACTCTCTGCAGACACAGAGCCTCAGTACCGCTGTCACACACAGTGGATAGGAGCACAGGGCCAGGCAAGGTCTTTTTTTATTCCAGACAGGTCCCCTGCTCAAATTCTCAAGAGAACACTTCATTTGGGATATGATCTGTCCTGACTGGACCATGTTTGGTTAAGCAGAGGGCAGATCCCTTCAAAGTTCTGATTCAGTAAAGATGGCTGGGAAGTAAGACCTTTGACCATAATAGAGAATGGAAGACAAAAACATGTTAACAGAACTTTGACATTTCAGATAGCATATTTGCAAACACCACATCGTGTGGCTCTCATAATTCTGGGGGAGAAAAAAAAAAAAAAACAGTTTTGGACCAGTTACCTGACTTGGCGAGTACTGGGGGAAATGGAACTCACACAGGTGCTTCTGCCCCCTCACCCTCTGTCCTCTCCCAGGGAGCCCTGTGAAGTGCATCCCTTAGCACACTGCGAGGGAGGGGGCTTTCTAGCCTGGATGACTGGAGGGAGCAGAAGCAAATGCAGAATTAACACACGGGTTCACCCATGGTGGTGACAAGCCACTTAATTAAAATTATCTGTCACTTTCAGTAGCTTTGTGATCCTCTAACACTTTTGCCAAACTTGTGACCCTTAGTAGTGCTATCTTCTTAAAACTTTGGATCAAATAAGACAAAGCTGACCAGGACCAACTGGGAAAGATTCCTCATTTTCAGGATGGCCAAAAAGCTCCACCTCCTTGTTACTCAAGGAAAACCTGGCACTAGATGGGTGAGCAGTAGCGCTCAGTACCTGCTGACCCACTATCAGTCAGAAAAGCAGGCCCAGCCTGCCATGTTGGTTAGCACCTGGACCCCACTCCCATGCAGACTGGACTGGACAAAACTACTTGACCAGAGGCAATGTTTAGGCCATGTCAAAGCTGGTCTCCCCTAAACTGAAGCTACCAACAACCGGCTTTTACTATCTAAAATCTGGAGACGGGAGGAAGCAGGTGGATCTAGTGTCAGTGCTGGTATTACTGATTTTGATGTGTTCTAGACCTGGGCAAGTGGTCACACCCCCAATCTTATTGAACAGCCACAGCTCTTTTGTGAAGGAGATACTGCTATTGTTCCCACTTTACAGATGGACAACACTCAATAGGACGGGTGACTTGCTTCAGATCACACAAACAGAAAATGTACCGAGCCCCTGAGGGAAAGCTGAGGACACAGGAAGCCAGCTATGCTTCTGGGATCTGACCCAAGGCCCCAAGGCTGGCTCCTCTGACAGGCTCCTCTGCTGGGGTCTCTTCTCTAGTGATGTCTTGAACACCCTCCCTTTGATCTGATTCCCAGGGAGAGGCAAGCAGCTGTTGCTGCTGTTGCTGCTGCTGCTTGCAGCCAAGGGGAAGAGCCTGGAAGGCCTCTTTAGATAGGCCTGAGCCCCTGGTGGCTGGTCCCAGGCATCCCACACCCCAGCCATTTACCAGCTCCTTTGAGGTTTTTGACACATCTTTGTGGTCATGCCATCATTTACCTGGGTGTTTAGCTTAAACAGACGTGCAACTCTGACTTAAAATCCCGCCCCTGTCCCCTGTATAGCCAGTGGCATTGTGTGCTGACCACACTCAGAGGACTCCTGGGCTGTCCCATGGTGTGAAGGATAGGACAAGAAACCCTGTTACCTAATGCACAACTTCTAAGCTGACGATGACTGCTGCTCGGCAAACTGCATCTGAAGTCTCCAACTAACATCTTGAATGAGAAAAGGAAAATCATTTTAGCCTCCATGGTGGTTCTTCCACCCTTTAGACTGACCATGTCCTCTTAGCCTTTCAGTGCATCCCTCAGCACACTGCAAGGGAGGCGCTTTCTAGCCTGGATGACCGGCCCTGCCAGTCTTTGGTTCTATAAATGAAGTAGTATTTAGGAGCCCAGTGTTAGAATCTCTCCCCAGGTCCCAAGCTACCCACTGGTTCCTTTTTAAATTTTGCTTTCGAATACACATCATAATATTGCAGATCAAATAAGTATGTCTTTGGACAAATTAAACAACATTAGCTAGTGTAAATAACAGATGAACTCTTTTACTTACTAACTTAAGGAATTGCATACAATCAGGTGGCATGTTCCACCTTATCAATCACACAGGAAGAGCTGATCTGCAATGGATTTGCAGCTACAAATTCATAGGAAGCTTAAGAAGGTAACATGCCCATCAGCCTGTTGGCTTAAAACAGTTTCTGAAACTGCTGAATAATTCCATTCAAAGGTGAATTGTTCCTCTAACTGGATTCTCACAAGTTTTTCCCCATGTAATACACTTCTGAAGATGTTCTAATAGTTGAAGCTGATTCAAATCAAATTCTTCCCTGGAAGTAGCCAAAAAAAAGCATGATAATGCCCCACAAAAAGGAGGGCATGTCTTACACATTAAGACACAATACCAACATATCATTGTCACCAACATATCAAGAAGGATCATGCTTCGTCAGTGATACAACCAAAGCAGCAAAATGAACAAACTAAGACCAGCACACATCTTTTCCCCCAAAGCGGAGTGAGCTGCTTTTCCTCTGGGCTCTGGCACAATCCCTGAACAGCTTTCCTCTGGTGTGTGCCTCGTGCCACTGCTGTACTTGTACATGGATGCTCGTCTAGCCGCCTATAGCAGGTACTGGGCACCAGAAGCATTTGCTGAGTGGACACATTTCACTAAGTATTCAACATAGCCGCACATCCATTGCCCCACCATGACCCTAGGCTTCCCTGTGTTTCTTCACTGTCCATGCAGTTTTCCCTGCCAGGTCTCGTGTTCCATCTCCCCAGTCCTGTGTGAAGCTGCTAAAGGCCCAGCAGTCTTATGAAGGCTGCCCTGGTGGTGACATTTACTTTCTACTCTGTAACTGGGTGACCTCTTTATCTCTCACCTCACAGCACTATGGAAGCAGCAGTGTAAAAAGAAAGCTGTACTCAGAACTTGTCACGAGGATAATGACTTATCTGAACAACATAGAAGGTATTTTAATTTTTTAAAATCATCTCATTCTCTTGCTTTAAGGCTAATAGCCTGGGAGCGAATGGCTGCCTTCATCTCTGATGGCGGAACTTCTATCCAACACTCAGCACAGGCTGACTGTGAGTGTATATGTGAGTGTATCTTCAAAGATTCTAGTTTTTCAGTGTAAAGTTGGTAAAAGCCATTTCTGAGGTGAGATAAAGAATTTGGGGCTCAGCTGAGTGTTAAGAGTTTCTGCTTGCCCGAAGTAGAAGTCTGTATTGCAAATGACACCATCGAGATAGCACAAAGTCCCACAGAACTAAGGACAAGGTGACAGAGACCCACACTGTTTTAGTCAGCTTTTTCTCCGCTGTGACCAAAGGACTCAACCAGAACAATTGTAGAGGAGGAAAGTTTTATTTGAGGGCTCACAGTTTCAGAGGTCTTAGTCTATAGGAAGCTGGCTCCATTCCTTGGGACGTGGTGGAGCAGCTCACATGGTGATCAGGAAGCAGAGAGCGGGGTCTCTATTTGCCAGATACAAATATATACCCCAAAGCCATGGCCCCAATGCCCACCTCCTCCAGTTACCACTCAGTCAATCCCATCAGAGGATTACTTCACTGATTGGGTTAAGGTTCTCACAACCCAATCATTTCTTCTCTGAACTTTCCTGCACTGCCTGACACGTGAGCTTTTGGGGGGACACCTCACATCCAAACCAGGCACCCAGAGCAGAGGCCTTGGCTGTGTGGAGGGATGAGCACCACTACTGGCCACACCCTAAGGCCTCCCACATTTCCAACCATCTTTGGTCTCATTTATTTTTCTGTCCTCAAAATTCTCTGCTGAGGCCTCCTATCAAAGTCACAAGGCCCTATCTTCCCAACTTTCTTCTTAAATTCCCCCTCCTGCAACAGAAATTTCTGACACCACCCCTGCTAAAGATAACACTAAAAGTTCTGGTTTTCAGTAGAGTTGGTTTTGCTAGCCAGAGTTGGTTCACCAGCAGTGAACAGGGCTGACCACCTAGTGACAGCATCTAAAATAGCAATACTGGTTCATTCTGAACTGAATGAAATGCACGAATGAAATATCAGCTGAACAGGAGAGGACCTGAATGAGGCCCTGGTGAGCAAGTTGAAAGGTGACCGAGTAGTGCCATTTACCTGCATTCCTATATTGTGGTGTCCTTGCAGACAGGAGCCTGCCCTCCCACAGGGTTGGGAAAGCTGAGAGGGCATACCCTATAACAAGGACTGGGAAAGTAGACTTCTAGCCACGTCTTAAATCCAAACTCACGACTGCAGCCTTTCAGTACTGAACTACCTGGGCAACAGCACAGGCTACCATCACAGCATTCACTTGAGAAAGCTGTGCTGCCCGACTCAGTTACGGACATGTGCCCCCACTTTGAATGCTATGCTTTTCCTTTTGTTTTGGTGCTGGGGATGGAACCCAGTGGTGCTTTGCAGGTGAGTCACATCCCTAGCCCTTTTTATTTTTTTAAATCTTGAGACAGTGTCTTGCTAGGTTTCTTAGGGCTTTGCTAAGTTGCCCAGGGTGGCCTCAAACCAGCAATCCTCCTGCTTCAGACCCGAGTCGCTGGGATGCAGCCATCGCATAAGGCTTTTGCTTCCTTTTATTTTTTTCAAACAGGTAACATGTTTGTTTGATTCAAACATGCATATATGCACACACCCATGGTGCAAACCATTCTACACCACCACCCACCAGGTGTTGCTGAGAGTGTCCTCCATATCCATGGAAAGATAACGCGTGTGTTCTTAGCCCGACCTCCCCTTGTGTAATGACAACAGTGGCACACTACCCCACTGCTTTGTCTTGCCATCCGTCCACTTATGGCTCTCTGCTGTTCTCCTTTTATCAGTTCATAAAGGGCTGTTGCTTTTCTGCTTACTTCATTTGAACCCTTTTCCAGGATTTTTCTCCCCTGGCCAAACCCATCCCCAGCACATGCTCCAGCAGGCTGAATCCCATCTCCACAGATATATATCCTGGGACCACTGATTAGCTTATCAAACTCGAGCAGAGGAGGATGTCTGGGCTATCCCCTCTGTGCCTCTCAAAGCACCTACAGCACTCTTGACAACTCCAGCACTTTCGCAGAGGGCAAGCACCACACTGCTGCTATCTAAACACTAGCCTGGTGAGTGCTGTCCAGCTGGTAGGCCTTAGGCCAAAGGTTAAAACTCAGTTCTACTTTTTGTGCTAGGTATGTTCCATGAAGCTCTCCTTCCTTTGAAATAAACTCGGTTAACTAAAAGTTTTTAGTCTGAATTTCACCCTCACGTGACACAACAAAAGGCTGCAGGGCTGCTACACAACCAACACAGGACATACCAGGTTCCTAGAGCAGGGGATGAGGAGGATTCTGCAGAGCTTTGCTAAAACCATGAACATGATTCTTTTTTACTACAATGTAAACATTATCTCACTGTATACATTGAAGAATATTTCTGCCTTACTACTGTTGTCCCTTGGATGCCTAAACCAAAACACCCAGTTTTCCGTGGTGGAGGGAAGCTTCTCTGGGGCTGGGGTTTTGGCTCAGCGGTGGAGCACGTGCCTAGCCTGTGAGGCACTGGGTTCAATTCTCAGGACCACATAAAAATAAATAAAGGTATTGTGTCCATCTATAACTAAACATAAAAATAATTTAAAAAAGAATACCTCTCTGTTCTACTCAAGAGCTCCAAACTCTATCACTACCAAGAGAAAGTATATCTAATTTTTTTTACCAGATTCTAAAAACTACTCATCGAGCATCTTTACCAGTATAAAATTCACGTTCAACACTGAAATATTCTCACCAGGTCTGTTTAAAATGCAGCTGGAAGGTGAACCTCCCAGGATGTGCGAGACTGTGGACTCAAGAGGTAGGTAAGTTATGAGCCTGTACCCTTCCAACAGGAGCTCCATGCCAGGCCATGGTGCAGCTAGACAATTTAAGGCCGACTGAATTAACTTCACCCATAGCCACAAACCCCCAAGGAAGAGGCTTACCTTCATGACCCAGAATCTGCATCTCTTGTTTTTCTAGATGACACCATAAGATCAACTAACCTGGTTTCAGTGGCACTGCACTCTACACCACTGTACAAACCGAGTGCAGAAAGCGCCACGGAGATGGGTCTCTGTGATAAAGGAACCTGCAAGAGCAGCTTCCCAGGCCCATCCAGAGCAGCGCAGGCCCAAAATCTGAGTCAGAAAACCCAAGTGATCCTTGGTCTCTGTCACCAACTCCTCTGGGTCCTCAGGCAAGTTGGGGAACCTCTCTGCTTTAGTTTCCACAACTGTAAAAGTGGGACTAATAATACCTGTTTACTACCTCACAGGAAAGAGGGCGGTGGTTAATGAACAGTTGTAAGGAGCTTTGAAGATTAAAAAGGTTCCTGGGTGCTAATGACAAACAATAATAGCCTATCTATTCTCATCCTGGAGCTGCCGAAAGCATGTGGAACTGCTCCCAGTAAACTTTTTTTCTTAAACAATCTTGAAAAACTCTGGAAGAGATGAACGTTGGTGTCCTGATAAAAGGAAAGACGCAGCTCTGGTGGCTGCACTGGAGCTGCCTGGGCTCTGCAGCAGGGATAACTGGGTAAATATTTACCCAGGCGGCATGTCTAGTTACTATGGACGCCTCAGCTGAGGCTATTAACTTGGCTGATAAGTCCCTGTTTCCTGCCAAAGAACTCTTCCCAGAACATGCTTCTTAAACTTCCCTTTATTTTATTTTTTTTTCACATTTAAATGTGAAGTGGAATGTTAAAAATCACTCAGGGAGCTTCATGTGTGGCTCACCTTCACTCTGGCCTTCCTCTTTTTGTAAGAAACAAAGAGTGAAAAGGCTCAAATCCTAAAAGGCTTGGGTTAGCCAAACAAACTGCAGGCCCAGCTGTGTGAGCTGGTATCTGGCTTTACACAAACCCATGTGTGCCCATACCCAAGCACCCCACCAAAAGGTATTTTCCAATGTAGGTAAGCAGGACAATCTGTGGTAATGATTCCAACTCACACAAACATAAAATGCAAAAATATATATTAAAAGCTGACAATTAAATGAGGCATAAAATTTAGAAGTAAAATACAAGATTCAGATCACCAATATTGTGTTTTAACAACAACAACAACAACAAAGCCTAAAACTGTCTTTACAAAAAAGGGTTGGTTTCAACACCTGATAGATGGCCTCATCCAGGAAATAAAGAGATAAAAGAATGGAGTTCTTAAGAAAGGAAGTAGGGAGCTGGGTTTTTGGCTCAGTGGCAGAGTGCTTGCCTAACATGTGTGAGGCACTAGGTTCAATCCTCAGCACCACATATAAATAAATAAATAATAAATGTACATCAACAACTAAATATATATATATAAAGAAAGAAAGTAGGGAGGACAGTAAACTAAATAAAAAATTTCAGAAAATTAACTTTGGCTTAAAGTATGAATTTAACTGTTGTTTAATAGTAATGACAAGCCTAGTAAATGCCATTTGTCATTTAAAGAAAAAGGATATCTGAACGTTAAGATTCTTAAAACAACAACAACAAACCCCTGCCCATTGGATAGTCTACTGGCAGGACATTTCTTTTAACTAATGAGCGAATAAAAAGAGAAATCTGTTCATTTTCATTTTGTGTTTCTTATTCTTGGGAATATCAGACTGAAATGTGAATCTAAGTTCCTTTCTTTTAACTTCCCTGAAAATAAGGAATTCAATGCATTTCTGACGAGAACCACAGTTTCATGGTGGTTCAGCGAGGTGCATCTACCTAAACGTGGACCCCATTACACTGCTGGGCTTGTAACCAGGATTCAGCAGTTCTGGATTCCTGTATGATTTGAGCTGCTAATTCTAGAAAGGATGTGTATGTGGGGAAGGGTCTCTGATGAGCAAGACCTCAAAGTTTCCAACACCTAGTAAAGGTCAAGGGTTAAAAGGGTAAGTGATGTTCTCTAAATTAAAATGCTTCCTCAGGACCAGGTCTGAAGAACAGAGGAATAAAAACCCACATTTCCGACAGTCTGATGAGGCAGAGAGGCCTCCATTCTAAAATCAGGCAAGGCAAGGTTTTGCTCTGGCCTTGCCATTTTTGACACCTGTAAAATGAGTGCAGAGCAGAGTGCTGTGTTTGCTGGCTGTGGGAGGTGAGTGTTGGTGACAGCTCCAAGGATGGTCACAGGCACTTGCCTCCCCTTCTAGACATGTACCTAGTCTGAAAACCAAATGCACATATGTACACACAGCACGAGACAGGATAATAAGATGTAACATAGCTCAGGGCAACAGCTGACCATTGAAGAGAGCTTTCAACAAACAAGAGAAATTGTTCTGTCAAATTTTTTCCCCTTAAGAATAAAGAGAAACCACTCTCTATGTACTATCCATGAATGAATAAGTTACTTATGCAGATAAATGGAGATGCTCTGGGGTGGGGTCAAGGTACCTCTGGGATAGCACACAGCAAACTCCAAATAGTCATTGTGAAATACGGGGAATGTGGGGGACAATCTGCAGCATCACCAGATCAGGGAGAATTTTAGTTTCAGATGTAATTAAGAAATAAAAAATAAAAAAGGTTACATTTACTTTAGTAATTGATTGATTAAAAATTTGAAAAGAGAAAGGGAAACCAACTAAAGGAAGGAGAGGTTGCAGGTTGGCTGGCCCCGGATGGTTGCTGTTACCTGGATGGCCCTAGAGACACATTTACAAGGCTGGCTGGTGACTGGGTTCATGTTGCTGTTCCTATCTTTCTTTTTTTTTAAATAATTTTTTTAGTGTTGATAGACCTTTATTTCATTCATTTATTTTTAGGCGGTGCTGAGGATGGAACCCAGTGCCTCACACATGCTAGGCAAGTGCTCTATCACTCAGCCCCAGCCCCTACTTTGTTTTTTTTTTTTTTTTTTGAGAGGGAAGAGAGAAAGCACAGAGGTTTGGCACATACAGGGTCAGGGGGCACTTCCAGCTCATGCTAGAGTTCCTAGGCCTGGCATTTTCAATTTTTGTGGTCTCAGGGCCTATTTACACTCTTAGAAAGTGTGAGGACCCAAAAGAGCTTTATTTACATAGGTTATAGCCAGTAATACTGACTATAACAGGGAATTTAAAAAATATTTATGTATTAACCCATTTAAAATAGCAATAGGTCCATTTCATGTCAAATAACAACTTTATGAAAGTTATTTTAAAAAATCAGGGAGAAAAATGGCACCGTTTTGTATTTTGGTATACATCTTTCACCTCTGACTCAACAGAAGACAGGTAGCTTTGCCCATCTGAGCCTGTATTCAAGGTACCATGATACACTGTTTTGGCTGAAGTATATGGGAAACCAAAAAAGCTCAAACCAATCCAGGCTCACAGAGATGTTTCTGAAAAAGGGAGTACTTCAATGGCCTTTCTAAAAAAGTTTTGATATTCTCTGATCCTACACCAAAGTTCAACAATTGATAGCTTTTTAAAGATAAGTTACAATGTGACATGTGAAACCATACTGAATTGTTCAATTATGTTAAAATCCAGTGGTGTGTCTCACACTTTGAATAGCCCTCTTCCTGTGTGTGTTATGTGGCTTCATTTATCCTACTCGCTGGAAACACAGTGGTGTGCTAAGTTATTGGACCTTCCACCATATGTAGGAAAGTCCCTTTGCTAGCAATACCACCAATCCCAGCAGGAGTGAGATTAGCACTGGGAGCTGAACTGGTGATTTCAGGCTCCACCCTGGACAACCTCAGGTCTGACCGTGTGTGCAGGGCAGAATGGCTGCCCTTGGACACCACGGCCCTCATGAAGGAACCGTTTTACCCCTGCTGCCTTGGAACCCAGTGGTGTGGAATCTCTGTGAAGATAGCCTTGGCCTTGCAGACCCCTGAAAGCAGCTCAGCAACTGAAGATCCATAGGCCACCCCGGAGGTGCTCTTCTGTGTGGACTGAGGGCACCCCCAGAGTCTGAGTTCTGAGGAAGTGGCTATCAAATGTTCTTGGCCTACTACCCAGGCCACGAGGTTGGAAAAACTCCATCGCTAGCTGTCCATGTCCACAAAGTGCCTCCAAACACACACAGGTACAGCCCTCCCCCAGGTCTTCCTTCAAGCCTACCAAGAATGAAAGGCTGGGAAAGTAGAGAAGAATTAGGCTTGCTCCCTAGAGTGACACATCACTAACCTCATCATTTTACAAATTAAAATACCATGATCAGAACACATTGCTTATGAATAACACAACAGACAAAAATTCAGCTGTATGATAAAAAAGTTGCCATATGTCAAAGAAGAAGCCCAAAACTCCCTAATCCAACAGTGTTAATAGCTCAAATTTGATTGGAAAGATCACTATACTAAATTTCGTTAAGAAATTATTATTTTTAGTTGTAGATGGACACAATACCTTCATTTATTTGTTTTTATTTTTATGTGGTGCCAGGGATCAAACCCAGTCCTTCACACATACTATGCAAGCGCTCTACCACTGAGCCACAACCTCACCCCCACCACTATACTAAAATTTCAAGGGTTATAGCTCAGATCTATCTAATTAAAAAAAAAACAAAACAAAACAAACAAACAAACAAACAAAAAACAGCACTGGCCAGGTGCTGTGGTACATGCCTACAGTTCCAGTCACTATGGAGGCTGAGGCAGGAAGACTACTTGTGCCCAGGAGTTCAAGGACGGCCTGAATAACACACTGAGACCCCATGGTGGTGGGAACAAATCAGGAATTCAGCAGAGTTTAATGTAATGAGGTCTGACATAACATGATGAGCCTTTGGAAAGTCAAGTGGCTTAAAGTAGCAGAGAGCAACATCTGCATTTATAGCGACTAAAGGGAAGGACACATTGAAGTCACACTGTTTATGATTAGTCACAGATGCTTTCTGGCTTTTAAACATAAACCTCCTTATGCTGAACTCTCTCCAGGGGTTAACAGTATCTGTACCAAGTCATTACTTTCCTCTGGACAGAAAGATGGACGGGGACCAGTGAGTAACTCGGGGCAGAGGCCATGGAGGTGGCGTCTGGATTCATCTGGGCAGCTGATTTCACACCCTCTAGAGTATAGAAGACACTAACTGCTTTCAGTGGCAAAATGCCAACTAGACTGCAAGAGATGAAAAGGCTCCGGAAATGAGAGACAGATAGATGGACGGATGAGCTTCAAGATGAACAAATATAGGTAATACAGCTGTAGAAAATTAAAACAGACTGTGGTTAAACTGCTGAGCTCTGAAGTACCACATGTGACCTACAAAAGGGGTCACCATGGCCACCACTAACACTTGAATTGTCCTATAACACTCCAGACGCCATTTTAAGCAACTTACCCGTATTTATTTACTTAACCTCACAGACTCCAAAGAGGTAGGCTGTATTCATTTCTAGGTACATTTTCCCACCATGGCTCAGCTAGTCAGTGGCAAGAGGTATGGGGTGGGGTCTGACTCTGGTGAGGCTCCAGACCTCATTCTTACCCTTGACCACTAACCATGAGCATCTCAACTTCAGAGGAACCTTGGTTTTCTCTCCCAGTGTGCCTTACTCTTAAGACCAGTAAAAATTCCAGTGAACAGCAAACAAAGTGAACATCCCAAACACCTTTGATATGACAGGGCTGGCCATCCGTGGGGCTATGAGTCAGTGACGGGAGGCAAAATCTCCACCACGCCAAGACTGCTGCTCACTGAAACAGCTTCCAAACTACTGCATTTGATTTGCACATTTTTGTGTTAAGCAGAACCTTCTTAAAGATATTTCCCTCAAACACTGATCCATCTAGAAGCTGAGTGAACACTGGTGTATCTCCTTCCCTAGAAGCAATAACTGTTGCCACATCATTCTTTCTGGTCTGAGTCTGTTACAGAGAACAAGACACCTCACATTCCCCAACAACCAGGAGCTCCTTAAAAACCACACCACCTGCACTGCACTGCACCTGGGCAAGCACAGCACTCTCACAGCAGCCAGTGTCACTCTGTACTTAGCTCTCCCCAAATGTTCCAAAATGTCTTCTATAGGTTCGATTTTGTGTTTTTTATTACAAGGATCTGATCTAGATTTACTTGTTGTATTTCACTGTCTTATCACTTCAGTCTTTATTTTTAAACTAGAGGGTTTTGATTTATAAATAGTTCAAGGACCTAAAATAAAATCAGACCTTAATTTGCTGTGGTAGGATGTCCACACAACTGTGCACTTGAGCCAATGTCTTTATAAGATTAAAAAGAAAATAATTTTTTAAAAAAGCGTATTAGTGACAGAAAACTACCCTGCTAAAGTTCTCCATATGTCAACCTTCCCCTGGGCCAGAGAGAGGAGGTCTACTCTCAGTAAGGCCAGGCAGGAATGGGCAGCACCTCCTGAGCTTGGTAGGTCCTTCCCACCGACCAGGTAGTTGGCCAAGAAATACACTGGATAGTTATTGTCTTAGTGAGTATTCAAAGAGATAACTTTTTTCTTTTCAATGCGCTGACAATGACTTAGAAACCATGCTCAGTGTCCCATGAGAGAGCTGGAACCCAAATGACTGTCTTTAGGATGCTCACGATTTTCTAAAGAAGAAAACAGCCAGAAAGTAATGCCTGGCAGACCTGGGAAGTGAAGCGGGATGGCGGAGAAGAAGGAGCTTCCACACACCAAGAATGACACCTGCAAGCCCAGGTGCCGAGCTCTAGACACTCCAAGGCATACTGCAGTCTGAGGACAGCAGTGCAAACCAAGAGGCGCCTATGGTAGAGACTTTCCCACCTCCCCACACTGAAAACTACCCTGGAGCAGAGGGGGTGGGAGTTGTGCTGAGCTCAGACTGTGCCAGGCTCTCAACATTCTGTGTGGCCCTGGGCAAGGGGCTCTCCTTTTTCTTCCAGGAAAACAAAAACAGCAACAAAAATCAAAAACAATGCCTCACAGTGCTGGGCGGATTCAAGGAGAGAACAGACAGAAGGAACTCTGGCCCGGCACAGCACATTGAAGGTGCTCAATCGATGCTCTCCTCCCTCCAGGACAATCACCAGTAGCAGCTTCCGGGGCAGTAGTCCTTTACTGAGGATCTCAGGCTGGGTGACTCTGGGGAGAAGACACACCTGAATTTGTCCCGCTCATCCTACACACAGGAGCGAGTACACTGGTGCTCACAAAAGCTTGCTGGGATTGGCCAAATGCTACAGAATGAACAAGTTACAATCACACCTGACACAAGCAACCGGAAGCAGGATGTGCCCCAAACCAGGTCTGAGTTTCCATTTGCCCTCTTCCTAGATTGAAAAATTTGACTAATAACTTCTATCTCTCTTTCTTTCTTTTTTTTTTTTTCATTTCTCTACATGATTTAACACATCTCAGTGAAGAAGTTCTAGGCAGCAGCTTCTACTATAAAGAAATCCCATGAGTAGATGTTATGCTCAAGTTCAAGGGCAAGACTAATTACCAAAAGGTGTGCACTTTACACAACCACCCCCCAGAGGGCTGTCTGTTACTAAGGTTACCTTCCACCCCAGGGACATAAAAAAACACCTTTGTATACAGGCTCACCCGTGTTCAGGTGTATAGGTGTGTTTCTGAACAGTTACTTCACAGAGAACTAACTGCAGCTACACTGTAATTAGGTGTCTATGAAGTTGGGATCTTGAGTTGAGACACTCTTCAGAGAGAAAGAATCACTCACTGTTTTGCTCTTCTTTTGAAGGGTCTTTTGTTTTTGTCATTCAAATATTTCTCCTTCTTAGTTTTGGTAACATGGGTAACAGGTTGCACGCTCACTGATGGCGCCATGCAGGTGTTTTCTAAATTCAGCAACCTGCGTATCATTGTTAACGCTGAGTAAGTCATGAGATTCAGTGTGGCAGGAAATGAAAACCAGGGTTTGGCTTCTTCACGTGCTTCCTGTGTGTCTTTCTGAGAAAGGTGAAGACCACTGGGCTGGCAACTCAGCATGTACTTGTGAGAAACCACAGGTTCCCCTGAGTAGACGTCCACTTCCAGAAGTATCTTCCTCAAAAAGAATGATTTGCTCTCCAGGTTCCACAGGGCTTGCAAAGCCTCCCCCACAGACTAGGACAGGTGAGAGCAGTCCCTGGAGGCCCGGACAGAGGCCAGCTGGAAGAGATGCCAGGCCTCTCATGGTTTCCCTGGCCACTAACCTTTCCCTGGCCTGGCTCTCACTGCTTTAAACCTAGCTCTTGAATGGGTGGGAGGAGGAAATGGCCACTAAATCCCAGCCCCCCTCCACCTGGCCTGGCCATCAAAGGCAGGAGAGGCAGTACTGGGAACCTCCAGGAAACAGGCTTTACTGGTCTTCACAGGTAACCAAAAATCAAGAATTAGCCTAGAACAGGGTTAGTTGCCTGAGGCCCAGGGGCCGAATCCAGCCTGCCTCCTGTTTCTGTAAATAAAACTTTATTGGACCACAGACATGCCTATTCCTTTACTGTCTATGGCTGCGTTTGCTCACACAGCCAAAAATATCTACAATCTGGCCCTTTTCCGAAAATGTTTGCCAATTCCAGTCTAGAACTGTGCGGTTCAATACAGTAACCACTAGACACATTTTAAATTTAAGATAACTAAAATTAAGTTAAAAATCCAGCTTCTTGGCTCAAACAGTCACATGTGGCCAGTGGCTAAGGCAACAGAGAGCACAGAGAACATTCCCACCATTGCAGGCAGTTTTCTTGGGCAGTGCTGGAAGTACAGGATCTAAGTCATCAAGCTAAATTTACAGTCATCAAGTTCTGGGTTACTTTCTCTCTCCTTAGAAAGGTCTGCACTGAGTTAAAATATATCCCTTTCACACTCGAACTCCTAGGATATGCTTATTCACTACAATGACCACAAGCTTCAGACTATTTGCTATACAATAACTGTAAACCAACAAAAACTACAAGTCATCAGGTGGTCATTTTTACTTACTTGTTAACTACCTTCTATCCCCAGTGAACTGTAAACTCTGTGAAAGCTGGGCCATTGTGCTTGCTTGTATTCCAAGTTAGGACCCTGTCCAGCACACACGATAGATATTGACACACATACAGTATTGGTAAAATGAATAAGAAATAAACCCGGGTGCAAAACCATCCTGTGAAAAGAGGCTGCTGAACTGAACAGGTGATATTGCAGTGGGTAAATACACCACTGTAACCCTGCAGCAGATGTTCTACAAACAGCTGGAATTTCTACTTAAAGTAAGTTAAAAAAAAAAAAAAAAAAAAGATTCCAAACACAAAAGCCATCGGGGTTTTGATTTTGGGCCCACCGTGTAAGGGCCAGCTGTGAGACCTTGGGTAAGTTATTTTCCATTCTGAGTGAGCTACCCGCCTCCTCCCTAAATGGGATGGATGAGCAAACAGATAACTCAGCACCAAACCCTCTCCTGTGCCGCCTCCTTCCCAGCTCCCTGCTCCCTCCAGAGCACCCTGCCCATGGGGAGTTCCTCCTGTGCCCTTTCCCTATGGCTGGGTCTCTCCCACAGAACCATAAGCTCCTCTGGGGCAGGGGCTATATCCTAGTCACTTTTGGCACACAGCAGCTGCTAATCGGAGGTTCAACTAAGAATCTAAGAGCTCAATAAATAAAACACATTTTTGAAACCTCGTATTAACAAGCTTGCTCTAAGAAGTTCTTAGGCGGGCTGGGGTTGTGGCTCATCAGTACAGCGCTCACCTAGCATATGCAAGGCCCTGGGTTCGATCCTCAGCACCACATAAAAGTAAATAAATAAAATAAAGGTATTGTGTTCAACTAAAACTAAAAAATAAATTTTTTAAAAAAAGAAGTTCTTAGGAGTAAATCAAGCATTCTTTGAGTTTTAAAATTAGAAATACCCTCACCATTTGAATTAGTAGTTAGTCTAAAGGTTGCTCTGTAAAAAGTCAAGTCTTTTTCAAGTTCATACACTTCACTGGTTTCCCTGCTGCAATTACACAGTGAACAGCCACAGGGAAAAATCCAAACTGGGCAAATGAGATCTTGGAATTAACAGCAAACAAGGTCTTGGAATTAACAATAGCAACAGTGGTGGTTTAACATAAAATCAAATGATTCTATTTCAGAATAAATTCATAATTCAAAAGGTAACAAGTACATTAGGTATCTAATAAAAATCAGAAGACCCACAAACGAAAAATCTTAATTTTATATGCAATCAAATTTTTTTCTTTTTAACTGCTAACTATTCAGTATTTAAGGTCAAACTGAAATCCAAACAATTTACATTTTGCTCTTGACCACTTGGGTTCTGCAGCTAGAACACCTAATGCTAACTGTAGTCATCCTGTTTCTTGGCTGGCTGCACAGCCAAACAATAAATTCACAGCTGACCCTAAAATATTTGGTTATAGTGAAAGCTGATTTCCACCAGCTCTGTCAAAGAGGGTTTGGGGAGAAAAGCAACATGCATTTCATTCTAACAGGCTGGGTGTTCACGTGCTTCTATCTTCCTGGGTACACCCTAGGACCTGAAAAATCCTGCCCAGCATTTTAGTCACAGGGATAGTCACCTAGAGATCCTGCACCCACCCTTCCTTCACACAGGTCCTTAAGGAGATTTTGATAGTGAAAACTGTTTTGTATGAGGGAAAAGCTGTGATCTTATATTTAAAAAGTGATCTGGTGAGGCTTAACACCATTTTCTCTTTCACCCAGTTACGAGCAAAATTTACATAACAAATATCTTAAAATGCCAACTAAGTATGTACTACCCTGGTAACAATTCAACACGACAAATAGGAACTGCGTTTTTAAGCTAAATCTGAACCCCAAATATGTACCAACTGTAAAAAGGCTACCTGCGATTATTAAAATAATGATGTCTAATAATGATGTCTGCACACCCTAGAAACTTGTTGCCATCTTAAATTTAAACACCAAATGGCAACACACAGCCTATGTGCATGCTAAATAGTTTGTAATACTCCATGAAAATGCTAACATCTTAAAAATTACAACCCACAACAGATTTCAGATTTCAAAGCATGAGCACATTTCTTTTAAAAAGGCTCTATGGCAAGAATGATAGTCCTTCTAAAGGAAGCTCTTTTCTGATCAATTCTGCATATTTTCAGATTGCAATTTATCTTTAATTTTTAGATATGTCCCCAGCAAAGCCTTTGCAGTATTAAGCAACACCAATGTAACAGAAACTCTGCGTACCGACAGCAACTTGGCCCGGCTTGGCCGGGCCCGCCTCTCCTTCCTACCCCCACCCAATACCTTCCCCGGGCAGTGACTTCACATCCTTTGACATCAGCACAGCTTCGAAAGGGGGATGGGAGAGCGAGCTGAAAGCAGAAAAACCAGCTTTGAACTATGCAAGCAAGGCCTCTCTCGATCGGCAGATTCTGTAAGTAGTTTGTAAAATGCCAAACGGCAGTGACACACCCCATCTGCTCCCGTGAAGCCTGCAGCAAAGTGGAGTGAATTCTACTGAAGGGACTTCCTGCTTTTCCTATCTGAAGCACAATAGCCATTTATTAACTACCCACAGAAGGTTCCGGTCAGTGGAACACACAATAACTCACCTCGAATGTGGAGAAGGGCCACGGGCTGGAAAGGCCCATTGGAGCTGGCCGCATCCACCACCATCCCGCTGCCCGCCTTATTACATGTCAACATCTAGACTCCTGCGGGGAAGGCAGTGTACTCCTAGGGCAAGAAACCAGCCTCCATTTTAGTTTAAAAAAAAGACAAACTGAAGCTCTCTGCAGCTGGAGGGAACTGGCTGGCTAGTGATGTCAGCAGGCACGGAGCTCGCTGATTGGCTGGAAGCTGCAACTTAAAATGACACTGAAAAAAAAAAAAAAAAAACCTGCAAATGGAAAGAGCTTTCTGCTTGGCTGTCAGTGTGCACTGAGAGCCTGGGCATTTTCCGGCTTTCTGCAGTCTTCATTGCTCAGTAACTTTCAGGCAGAAAACCCACCTCTCTGGGGACAGACTGGAGGCCACAATCCCCAGCCAGACTGTAAACAAATGATTCTGAGAGAGAGAGAAAAAAAAGGTGTGTGCATGGGAGGTGTTCTGTGGGAACTTTTCATTTTGGCATTTCCCTGATACCCCAAATTCAGCGGCACTTTATGTCCCCCGTCCATCTTCTCCTTTCTAGTTGTACTTTCACATGTACATTCTATGTATCATTACAGCCAACCGGTGATTTAAAGCCAATGGCTATTTAAATATTACATAATTCCAATTCATTAGTCCAGACTCTTGTTCAACTTTCCCCCCACCAAGTGGGCAAGTTATGAATTTATAATCCCCACACACTGGTTTTCCCTGAGACCTAGTTGTTTCCCCCACCCTCTGAAAAACATAGACTGAAAAACTATATGAAAAATGAAGGCTGCTTTGTATTCAATAGCTAGAAAGTGCTACAAATTAAAGTCCTTATTCCACATGGTTGTGGGAGCTAAAACAGACATAAAATGTGTGCTTGCTTTCTTTTTTATTTTTTAATATTTACTTTGTAGTTGTAGTTGGACACAATACCTTTATTCATTTATTTTTATGTGGTGCTGAGGATCGAACCCAGGGCCTCACACGTGCGAGGCGAATGCTCTACCGCCGAGCCACAATCCTAGCCCTTGTGGTGCTTTCTTCTGGAGCTTAAAGATGTCAACATATCAGATTCTTTTATTTAGGTTTTAGATATTTTGTTTAGATTCAAAATTGATATTTCACTAACTTTTGATGGGATATTATTAAAAGCAACATTCAGATCCTAGTTTCCTGTCTTCAGACAAAGTTAATGAAAAAGTTGCTCCAAGAAGAAAGGTCACTCTGACTTGGAGTGCTTGGAGGTGGCAGGGAGACGACTCCACAGAGAGAAGCACTGACACTAGTGCCAAATGAAAATGAATAAACCTAAGAAAAACCTCTTTAGCAGAGCAGAAGCTATCTCCTCACTTCTTTGTACAAACAAGAAAGTTTTCCTTTGTATCATTTCCCACACAATCCCCACCTCACCCATTTGCTCCACCTGTGAATAAGAACCAAAAAGCCCTGTAACTCCAAAACACAATTTGCAGCAAAAGAAACATGTGCTGCTGCTGGGTGGCCATGACACCTGTGGGCCTGGATGCCACACACCTCAGCAGATGAGGGCACTGCTGCACCCATTTGGAGGTGCTTTCCTGGTCTTCCCCGCAGTAAGAGGGTAGATGCAACTGTGCCAACAGCTGTGTGATGGTCAGAAAAGCAGTGACCAGAATCTTATCCACCCCTTCTACCCAGGGCTGAGAACTGCAGGACTCCATGGCAGGTCCAACAGTTTCCAGTGGGCCTGAGCCCCAAGAGCAGACACCACCCCAAGGCTGTCTCCCTATGAGTGCACACTGCTGGCCTCACGCCTGCCCTGGCAACAATGCTACCTGAGCAGCAGACATGGTTAAACAAAAGACCAAGCCTCGAGTCAGGTGACCTGAACTCAGATTCTGTCTGTCCACTTGTCTCCAAGGACCTCTCCCCTGCCCGGGGCTTCGAGAAGAGGACCACCACCAGCCCTCAGTGCTGAGGTACTGCTGCACTCACCTCCACTCAGTGCTACCTCCCCTCCCCAGGAGCCACACCAGGGAACTCATGGGGAATAGGGTGCTCAGAGGCTTGGGAAGGATCAGAAGCCCGTGCTTGCTGCGGTCTGCACTTTCAACAGGATGAGAACTCCGGCCATATTCAACACTCATGTGAGATAGTCTGGGGAGATGCGCCTGTCCCAGAGACCCCAGGAGCATCAGCAAGAAGCACAAGGTGGACAGAAAAGGAAGATACTTTTTCATGTATTTTTCCTAATGATCTAAGATCAAAGGATCTCAACTTTATTAATGATTCCCCTCCACATTCTTTAAAAACCTTATGCATATAAAGTAGTTCTTTAAAGACTGAGATCAAGAAATTATTGATAAAACAAAAATACATAAAAAATAATGACTTGAACAAACAAGGCATATTTCTGATTTGGAGACATAAATACTATAAATTTGCTAATGTCAATTTTTTCCTAAAATGGCAGATTAATGGCATTTAATGGTAGTTTATCCTGAGTTGCTGGGATTACGGGTGTACAACATTGAACCTGACTGCAACTTCAGATAATGATTTCAGAAAATATTTTTAAGTAGTAAACTTTTGTTTTACTTCTTGGAATTCATTCTAGAAATGTAATAACCATGAATGAGTACCACATTTAAAAAAATGTATATTTAAAAAATATAGTATTTTTAAAAAAATACCTATTTTTGAAATTATGCTAAAATAAAGCACATGATATAAAATTTACCATCCAAACTGCTTTTTAGGAGTACAGTTCAGTGGCATTAATTACATTCATGTCCTTGTTTCAATTCTTTTGGGAACACAGCTAGGAGGGACTGTTGGAGCACATGGTATACCCTTTTTTTTTTTATTTCTGAAGAACTGTCATGCTGTTATCCCAGTGGCTGTCCACTGCACACCCCATACCAGTGCATACCCAGGAACGCATCCGGGCCCCTGCACATCCTCAGAGCACTCACGCCTTTGCACAGTACCCTCCTCGGGGTGTGCACTGAGCTGCAGTCCCGAACTACAAGTCATGCTGAGCTCCTCTGCACGGGCAAGCTGACTATTTGTGTATTTCTCTGGAGAAATGTTTGCTTAAGTTTATTATACATTATTAAAACCAAGACTTTTTGGTTGCTGTTGAGTTGTAGGAGTTGTTTGTCTGGACGTTAATCGCTTCTCAGATACAGCACTTACAGAAACCTCCTCATTCTGTAGGCTGCCTTTCGCCTTGCTGACTGTGTCCTTCAATGCTGTTTTAATCGGATGCAGTCCAGTTTACCTGTTTTTACTTCTGTTGTGTACCACTTCTGGTGTCATATTCAGGAAATCACAGCCAAATCTGATGTCATGAAGTTTAATAGTTTTAGCTCTTAACATCCAGGATTTGATTCATTCTGAGTTCATTTTTGTATACGGTGTTAGGTAAGGGTCTAACTAACACCAGACTTTTTCATGTGGATATCCAGGTTTCTAGTGTCATCTGTTAGAGTCTGTCTTTTCCTCACTGAATAGTCTTACCACATATGCACAAGCTCTGTTCTATACCATTGATCTGTATGTCTGTTTTGGTGGCAATACCACACTAGTCTTGATTACTGTAGCTTTGTTTTAAGTTTTTAAATGAGGAATGGTGAGTCCTCCAACTTTTTCTACTTCTGGAAAAAACTACATTGGGATTCTTAATTTTATTTTAGTTGTAGATGGACACAACATCTTCCTATCTTCCTCTCTCTCTCTCTCCTCTTTTATATAATATTGAGGATCGAACCCAGTGCCTCACACATGTTAGGCTAGCGCTCTACCACTGATTCTTACAGGTATTACAACTGACTCTCCAGATCACTTTGGGAAATACTGACATCTTAACAACATTAGGTATTCCAGTCTATGAACACAAGATGTCTTTCCATTTATGGGTTTCATTAATTTCTTTCAGGAGCATTTGTAATTTGGAGAGAATAAGCCTTTCAATTCCTTGATAAGCATTTTATTTATTTATTTACTTGGTACATTGAACCCAGGAGCACTCTACCACTGAGCTCACCCCCTACTCCTTTTTATTTTATTGGGACAGGCTCTTGCTAAATTGCCCAGGGTGGCCTGGAAGTTGCAATCCTCCTGTCTCAGCCTCCCAAATCACTGGAATTACAAGCATGCACCACCATGCCAGGCTTAAATATTTTATTCTTTTTGAGAGTATTACATTCTACTCATGGTTCCAAAATAATGGAAACTACCTGAAGGTCAAAAGGATTACCCCATATACTCTGTGAAATTTTATACATCCATCAAAAATACTTATACAGGGGCTGGGGCTGTAGCTCAGTGATAAAGCACTTGCCTTGCATGAGTGAGACATTGGGTTTGATCGGTAGCACCACAAAAAATAAATAAAGATATTGTATATCTAACTACAACTAAAAAAATATTTTAAAAAATACTTACACATTTAAAAAACTGAAATATAAGTGAAAAAGTCAGAGAATGATTTTTCATAAATAGTATGATCAGAAAATAGTCTCAAAATATTAACAATGGTCATCACTGAGTGGTAGAGTTATAGATGTCTTTTCTTTTAGAAACTCCCTGTGTTTATTAACACTGTAGAAAACTACATTATTATTTTAATGATATAAAAGTAACAATTTTTAAAAGGAGATATATATTAAGTTATAGCAGAAAGAATCCTTAATGAAGTTTCCTCTTAAATGTGAGCCTAAGAACAGGGAAAGGATGGTGATAGGAACCCAAGAAGTCTGATACAAAAGATTTTATTGTGATGATAAATGAGATCATGGATGCAAAAAAACCCATAAAACTTTGCTGAAATCAGGCATAAAAAATTTAAATAACAGATAAGGATGATGACTCTTTGTCTCAAAGACTCAATTATGAACTGCTTGAGTTTCTCACCATGAGTTTGTCACCTTTGCATGGAGTCTGGGTTCATCTAAGTGGTCAAGGTTCAAGTGGTCTCTGGAGTGGAGCTCTCTGCCCTGATGAAACAAGTACTGGCAAATGCAACCCAGAGGGGCTCATAATACAGCCATGTCACTCACTCTAGGACATGTTTTGACACCTTCCTGGGAGGGACTGGACAGAGGGAAAAGATCAGCATGGGGCAAGAGACTGCCCTGAAGAACCCCGCTGGTTCTGTCTTCACCTGAAAAGGGATATACCTGATTCTTCATGTTGTTAAGAGGGCTCACATCATACAGGGAGTAGACTCCCTTGCTGGGTAGGAGCAGAGAGTATAGGACCCAGGCGGATGCCACTAAATGCAGCCCCAGCCAGCACAGGCCAAATGCAGGAAGCAGTGTGCATTACCTCACTCTAAAAACCTCATTGCCCACCAATAGCATTTTGGAAAGACCCCTGTTTGCAGTGCACAGATATCACTGAGCCACGCAAGGGACCTCCACTTAGGGTAATCCCTTTGGGCAATCTTCCTTTTATTTCCTGCTAGGTTCAGCAAGAGTTCCAGCCACAGGTTTTCTCTCTTTGCTTAGACGCTGGACAGTCTCTGGCAGCAGGGGGTTCCTGTCAGTGTACTGAATCATCTCCTGAACAGTTACTTTCCATGCCCCTGAAACAGACCTTGTTCCACTCTGGTGCCAGGAGTGGACACCTCTAATCGTCACCTTGACCAGCCCCATCCGCCTGTTAGGCTGGCCTCCCACGATGCTTCCATAACCCTCCTGGCTGCAACTACACCAGGAAGGGCTCAAAAGGCAAGGCTGGTGGCTGGCTCGGCACGGTGCACCTTCCACTAGGAAACTGGCAAGAAGACCTGGGCTCTCAATGCACCCTCCAGCAAATGCCGAATGTGGAAAATCTGCACAATATGACAGCTTAGCTCTGAAAAGGAATTACCTTTTATTTTCTCATCCCTCCATCACTGTTTTCTTCTCTGTTTAAAAACAAACTGTCTGTAAATACATCCCACTGATTTTATTTCTAGGTAGTATTTCTGAATAAAACTTTCATATTTTCATTTCTAAATTCAGTCAAAGGTTTTCTTTTTATCTCCCAAGCCCATTTGTAGGCAAATTACATACTCTCACATCTTAGTAGATAAGTTTTACAGTAATTAACAGATTTTTTTTGAGCCTAGAGATCTGTGACACTATAGCCATAATGCAGAGGCATTGGGCTGGCCAGCACTATTTTTTAAACAAAACCCCAAAAACCAAAAAACTGGAAACCACACAAGCATAGATCGTTGGGTAAGAAATCTAACCTAAAAAATTTGGCTTCACTTGCAGTTTAAAATAGACCTTTTCCTTAGACAGATCAAAGGTACCTAACATTCAGCTGTGCTCAAAGGCTGCCAGGGAACTTCTGCTTGCCAACAGCAAGGACAAAGGGACAGGCACTGGCTGCCCTGTTGATCTAAGTCCTGTGAGTAATTAGAAAGCCACGGCTGAGCTCACCCACAGGAAAGCTCAGCACAGCTAGGTGGAGGAGCTGTGAAGACCTCACCCTGGCTCCTGGGTGAAGCCTGGGCTCAATCACTGCTCACCACTCCCTGCACTGGGCTGGAAGCCTTGCAGGAAGGTAAGAGCTCTCAGCGCTCCTTGTTCTGACAGCACAGGAAGACCCCATGCAGTAGATGAAGTCTGTTTATGTCTAAGACTATCATACCAATTTTTTTTTTAATTGGCCCATACCCTTGCCAAACCTACGGTAGGTCAATGGAGCGATAAACCTCGTTTTCCAAGAAGAAGCCTGAGGTGGAGTGATGTGAAGGAAGCGGTGAGTCCAGGCTAGGTTTAGCCGCCCTGAGAGGTGATGCCACAGCAGTCTCTGTGAAAACTGCAAGGATAGGGAGAGGACAGGCAGTATGGCTGCACTGTTCCCTGGATTCTTGGCAGATGTGGTCATGGATACCACAGACACAGGCACTACGGCCCCTGCCCTTGGTGACAACACTGACAGCAGCTAACATGGAGAGTGGAGTAGCATGTCGGAGTGTCCTGAGCCCAAGCATCCATCAAGGGATTGATGGATGAACAAAATGTAGTAAGTCTGCAACATGGAATGCCACAGCCTTAGAAAGGAACTGAACCTTTAGTACATGCTGCCACACGGATAGTGTTCAACCCCAGGTCTGCAAAGGCCCCAGCATTTTCCCAATCCCAGAGAACTCAACAGAGAGAGTATGGCCATTTTATTCCTCAGGTGCTCCCCAGGGCAGCAGGCTAGGGCAACATGGAAGGCAGCCCATGCCCGCAATAGGGGGTGTAGGTACAGGACAGGCTGCGCCACTGCTCTTACGGTTTCTTCATGTTGTACCAGGACAGTCCTTTTAATTCACAGCCACAGCTGTTCTGCTTTGATTCCATCTAAACACTGGAGGGGAGGAGGTAGCCCAGTTTCTTCTTCCTCACCCAGGATACCACGCTCTATGAAGCTCTTCCTACTCACCACCAGGAAGGACGAGCCCTCCTAGGAACTGAGGAGAGTTAAACCCCAGCAGGAGGGTCTGGAGAAGGTTGTGCTAAGTCAATTAAGGTAGAAGGACAGATAAGACTCCACTTACATGAGGTCTCTGGAGTTGTCAAGCTCTAGAGATAGAAAGTAGAGTGCAGGCTTCCAGGGGGTTGGGAGGAAGGGGAACATCCTGTGTCATGGGGGCAGTTTCTATGGGGTCTGATGAAAAAGTCTTGGTTGCAGATCTACAGCACAGTAAATGTATCTGATGCCCCTGAGAAATACAACCATGAATGGTTAAAATGATAAATAATATGCTATGCATATTTCATCACAACTGAAAAAAGAAGATAAGGCAGGCTTGAGCCAAGGCAGTTCAGGGGACACTGGGAGCAGAAGCAGCAGCTAGCTCTCAATTACTTACAAGCACAGTACTGGCTATACCTCTGCTGCCCAGATGCTGACCAAGGACTACCATGACTCTGTGATGCCTGGAGGGTTAGGGGCATCTGGTTATCATCCAGCTCCTCTTCAGCTCTGACCAACACAGATGGTCAAATATTTGCTCTGATCTGGGACCTGCCTCACCAAGTATAGGGACTGTAGGTAACCAAAAGAAGGCACCATGTCAAAGACACGATGAAAGAAAGTACTCATCAGAGCAGAGTCTTCCTGTTTGGCCCTTTCTAGGCTGACCAGAGCAAGTCAGCAGTCTGGTAAATTTCTCACACCCCATTCTTAGATTCTTCAACTAAGAGGCAAGAGGCTAAGCCCTCTGTAAATATATGCATAATTCATTTTTAAGCAGTAAAAACATGCATTGTTATGACAAAACTTTCAACTGTACTGAAAAGAAACTGCTCTGAATGAGGTGAAATATTGCATTTTGATGAAAGCAGAGCAGGATATATAAAACGTTAACTGCCACTCAAAAGCCAAACTGGGAAAACCAAGCACATTCTCCTACAACATCGCGAGGACTGCTTTCACGGAAGGCCAGAACCTCAGGGTCTCCTGGTAACTGAAAATTACAGCCCACGTCATTCCATTATAACTTTGGCTTCTTCCTGGTCTTTTGTTTCTAAAAACAGGGAGAATGTTCTCAAGAAATATGATTAGTTTACTGTATCCGTAAGTCACTTTAAAAAATTGATCTCTTCAGTTAAATTTAATACTTCTACCTTTCAAACTAAATATACCAAACGATGGGATCGATTTAGAAAAATCTTGCAGTGAATAGGTCTGAAGACCATACTCAACCTGTTACCAAAAACTAAAACACAAAATACCGTCTTTCACTTAGCAAATGACCAAAGCCTTATCACAGTGTGGGAAAAATGCCATCGTGCAGACACCCCACAGGCTCTGGGAGTATGAGCTTATGGTGCCCTCTCTCCAGTTGGTATGTGTGGAGAGTCTGGCAAGTTTTTGAAAATCTATCTTCTTTGATCCACTACTTCTTTACTTTGAATCCAGCTTAAGGAAACGTTCAGAGATGAGAACAGGACAATAATAGATTTACATAAGAGCACTGTTTATAACAGCTGAAAATCTGGGGTACCCACACAATGAAATAATAAACAATGGTTAGAAATCACACCTGCCATTCCCACTGATGTCAGGAACAAGACAAGCATGCCCGCTCTTACCACCACTGTGAACCATTGTACTGGAATTATCAATCAACTCAAGTGAAAGACATGCAACGTGTAAGAATCAAAGCAAAGAGGTGAAACTGTCTTTTTATGCAGATGATCTAGATAGCTGGAATGTTCAAAAGAATCAACTGAGAAATATTGTAAGGAGTAAGATGATAATTCAGTGAAGAAGCATGAGGCAAAAGTAAGGGCCAACATTCAGAAATAATGACTACTATGTAGAAGACACATGTAAGACAAAACTCCGTTTCCCACAGCAGCAATAATGGACTATCTGGGTATTAATAAGAAATGTGTAAAATCCACATGAGAGAAACTATAAAATATCCCTAAAGGAAACAAAAGTGGCTTTGGAAAATAAACATGGCATAGTCCTAAAACAGAAGGCAAACACCTTAAGATGAAAACCATTCCTTGGACACTTTATAATTTAATAGGATTCCAACAAAAATGCCAACAGCTCTTTCTACAATGAGATGAGCCAATTAGAAGTTCCAACTGTAATGACAGTAGAATCACTCACTGTTGGATTGTTTTAGTAGACTATATAGCCAAAATTACATTGATGATGTTCCCAAGATTTTCAGTATAAGATAGAGGTAAAACTATGAAAATCCAAGAAAAAAGTGAAAATACTATTATATAATAATGAAATTGAATTAAAGATATCAAATTAAATGCATGATTTAAAAATAATTATACTCGGGCTGGGGATGTGGCTCAAGCGGTAGCGCGCTCGCTTGGCATGCGTGTGGCCCAGGTTCGATCCTCAGCCCCACATATAAAGATGTTGTGTCCACTGATAACTAAAAAATAAATATTAAAATTCATTCTCTCTCTCTCTCTCTCATAAATAAATAAATAAATAAAATAAAAATAATTATACTCTAGCTCCCTCCACTGAAAACAATTAAAAGTAATCTCAGTCCTATAGTAATGAGTACTTTTGCTATCCAGATTCTGGTCTCTTACAGCATTTCTCACTGAAAGGAACCAGGGCTATTGAGAACTGGCTGATTCCAGGTTTGGGGCAGGAAAGGTGCAAAATGAGCCTGTAGCAAATCTCACTGCTCAAAACCAAGAAATCAAAACTACGTGATCTAAAAAATACATAGGAGTTAGCCTAAAGGACACCAAGGTCGAAATTATGCATTTGAACACAGGAAGAATAATGATTTTAGATTAAAACACTGAAATAAAAGACAATACATTAGAATCCACAATAATATACACGGAAAAGAAGTCAGAAAAAAGCTTAAGTTGTCACCATTTCTGGGAAACCGGTAACTCAAAGACAAAGGAATTATGCTGATCCTGTTTTTCTATCATGAATCATGTTTCAGGATAACTAACTATCCAGTTGGTATGAAAAATAATCATTTCCAAAAGAATGCCAAATTAACTTGTAAAATTGTAGATCCAGGAAAGGTTTATCAACAGCTTTTTAAAAGATTAATGTGGTTGATGGGGAATAAACATCGGCTGGGTGTCAGGATATACCTCACAGATTATTACTAGTGGTTTTGAATTGCAAAGGGAAGCATTTAACTATATATGGAGAGAGCAATCTGTCCTTGCTCCCATGTGTTAGTGAAGTTGAGCCTCACTTCTTAGGCAACCAGAGATTACGTATCTCCCACAAGGAGGACACCATCTGCTGAGTTATGCAGCACCAACCCTGTCGTAGTCTAGCCATTACAGCATCTATAGGGTACACCTGGGCAGAACAACTGGCCTGGCTAACTTAATAAGTCACTGTTGTGGTTTAGACTGGCAAGTCTCTGGCAAAGGTGTCCCCAGGTGTCTACTAAAATGATAATAAATCCCTGTTGAAAACCCTGACTTCAGGTTTCAAATATTTGAATACAAGACCAGTATATAACAACACCAGAGATGATGATGATGATCAGGAACACAAACAAACAAGACATTTATGCACAAAATGTGACAGAAACTGTAGACACTGGTCTTATGATGCAGGCTGTGAATAGTGATGCTTACTGTAAAGTTGCACGGAATGTACAAAAGAATAGAGAGAGCCTTAAAAATGACACTGCAGATTTTAAAAAGAACCAAATAGAATTTTCAGACATGAAAAAGTATTTCTGAAGTTAAAAGGTCAACAAATGGGTCAAACACATAAAGACAAACCTGAAAATTCTCAATCAGGTAGAAATTGAGAACAATGATTTAGAAACTTTGGTAGCAATTTAGCAGTAATTTTATGTCTGCTGACTATAATAATAAAAAAATTATGGGAGTATTTTATATTTCACTTTTGCAATTATTTATTTTTATTGTACTTTATGATAAAATAAAGGACTGATATCCAAGATAGATAAAGAACTGTTATAATAATAAGAAAATCAACTTAAAAACATACAAGAGGATTTGAACATACATTTCGTTAAAAATTATAAACAAACAGCCAATAGGCCCATGAAAAGATGCCATTTTCAATCACTAGGGAAATACAAATAAAAACCACCACACACCCACAGAAAGGCTACAGTCCAGTGGCTAGGCTATATCAAGTAAATGAAGGGGACACATGGGAACTGTGATGAATCAATGGTGGGACCTCTTTGAAAAATAATATGGCAAGTTTCTTAAAAAGCTAGACAGAAACTTACCACATAAGCCAAGCAACCAGCAATTCAATTCATAGATACTGACACAAAATAAATGAAAATTTATGTTTACACAAAGACTTATAACAGCAGTATCATTCATACTAGCTTAAAAAAACCAACCCACATTCGAATTAATTGGTCAGTGGACAAACAAAAAGTGGCAATATTCACAATAACAAAAGAAACAAACTACTCAACAGGGATGAGCCTCCAAAACCTTTATCAAGCAAGACATACAAGATCATGTACTATGCCAACCAAGAATACTACACCCAGCAAAGCTATCTGTTGTGGTTTAGATGTGAGGTGTACTCCAAAAGCTCATGTCAGACATTTCAAGAACACTTAGAGGTGAGGTGACTAGGCTGGGATTTTTAACCTCATCAGTGCATTAATCCCCTGGTAGCGATAAATTGGGTGGTAACTTGCAGGTAGGTAGGGTGTAGCTGGAGGAGGTGGGTCATTAGGGCATCCTTTAGGGTGTATATTTTTTCCTTGGGGAGAGAAGTCTCTTTCTCTCTGCTTCCTGGTGCCATGTTCCCTGCTGCTTTCTTCAGCCACATGCTTCTGCCATGATATCTGCCTCATCCCAGGCAGAGCAATGGAGCTGCCATCTATGGACTGAGACCTCTGAAACCAAGAGCCCCCAAATAAACCTTTTCTCCTCTAAAATTATTCTTGTCAGATCTTTTGGTCACAGTGATGAAAAACGTGCCTAAAACACTATCCTTCATAAATAAAGAACTGAAGTCTTTCCTAGAGAAACAAAACTGGAGGAAACTTATTACCAGTAACCAGCATTAAAAAGAACACGTAAGGAACTCTTATATGTATAAGCAAATAGATGATCATGAATAAATGCAAAAGTAGAAAACTTATCAGTAGAGCAGACATACAGAAGAGAAAAAGAATCAAACATCAGTACAGAAAACTATCAAACCACAAAGATAAACAATAAGAGAAGAATATAGGAACAAATAATAGGCAAAACATAAAGACAAAAATTAATAGAATGAAAGGAATATGTTATTAACAATTAATAATAATCCTGAATGTAAAAAGACCAAATCCTACAGTTAACAGATTGGCTGAATGGATTAAAAAAAAATAAGACTCAACTATATACTGCCTATAAGAAACTTACTTTGGGATCATAGATCCCAAAGGGATCGACTCAACAAGAGGATATAACAATTGCAAGAGGATATAACAGAGCACCCAAATATACAAAGCAAATATTATATCTGAAGGAAGAGATAGACTCTAGTACAAAAATATTGGAGGATGCAAATGGACCTAAAAGATATTTACAGAACATTCATCCAACAGCTGCAGAATACAAATCTTTCTTAATCAACACATGGTACTTATTCTCTAGGACAGATCATATGTCACTCCCAAACTAAGTCCTAACAATTTCAAAAAACACTCAAAACTATATATCATGCGTCTTCTCTGGCTACAATGGAGTAAAACTAGAAATCAATCAGGAATTTTAGATATCATACAAATGCGTGGAAATTAAACAACATGCTCCTGAACAGGTAATGGACCTACTATGAAATCAAAATGGAAATAAAAAAAAATTTCTTGACAAAAATGAAAATGGGAGCACAACATACCCAAACCTATAGGATACAGAGAACATAGTACTAAAAGGGAAGTTTATAGCAATAAGTGCCTCCACTAAAAAAAATTCAAATAAACAACCTAATGATGCAGCTCAAGAAACTAGAAAAGCAAGAACAAATCAAACCGAAAATTAGTAGAAGAATATAAACAATAAAATCAGAGAAGTAAGAAACAAAACTGAGACTAAAAGAATCAAAAAAATCAGTTAAGACAAAAAACTGAAAGTCTGAAAAGAAACAAAATCAACACACCTTTACCTAGACTCAGAAAAAAGAAGAGTCAAACAAATAGAATCAGAGATGAAAAAGGAGACACTACATCTGATATTTCAGAAATAAAACCACAAACACATAATTGGGAACTATTATAAAAAACTGCAGGCCAACAAATTGGAAAACTGAAGAAAAAGATACATTTCTGAACCCATATGACCTACTAAAACTGAACCATGAAGAAACAAAAACCTAAATGCACCAATAATAAGAAACAGGAATGAATCAGGAATAAAAAAAAAAAAATCTCTAAACAAAGAAAAGCCTTTGCTGATGAATTTAATCAAACTTTTAAAGAACTAACATCAGTTCTTCTCAAACCATTCCAAAAAAATTTAAAAGAAAAAAACCCTTCCAAATTCATTACCTTGATGCCAAAATCTGATAAGGAAAAAAAATCTGACAAGGCCATAACTGAAAAAAAGAAAACTATAGGCCAATATCCCTGCTGAAAAAAAGATACAGAACTTCTCAACAAAATATTAGTGAACTGAATCTATTAACACATCAAAGAGATTATATACCATGACCAAGTAGGATTTATCCTAGGGACGCAAGACTGGTCGACGCATTTTTGGTTCTCTTGATGTAACACATCACATCAAGAGAATAAAGGATAAAACCCATATGATCGTCTCAATACACTCACAAAAAAGCATTTGATGAAATTAACATTCTTTCATGAGAAGAAAAAAACTCTATATATTAGGTATAGAAGAAATATGCCTTGATAAAATAAAGGCTGTGTAAATTGAATAGGGAAAAGCTGAAAGCATTTCCTCTAAGATCCTGAACAAGACAAGCATGTCCACTTTTATCACTCTTATTCAATATAATACTAGAAATCCTAGGCAGAGCAATTAAGCAAGAAAAGAAATGAAGGACATCCAAATTGGAAAGGAAAAAAATCAAACTATCTCCGCTTGCAGACAACATGATCTTATATGGAGAGAAACCTAAAGACTCTACCAAGAAACTATGAAAATTGATTTTAAAAATTCAGTAAAGTTTCAGGACACAAAATCAATATAAAACTATCAGATTTTTTCCTACACATTAACAACAAACCTATTGAAAAATAAATCAAGAAAGAAATCCCATTCACAATAGACACAAAAATTAAAATATTTATGAATAAAATAAACAGGTAAGTAAAAGATCTCTACAATGAAAATTATACAACACTGATGAAAAAAAAAAAAACTGAAGAGGACACACATAAGTGGAAAGATAGCCTGTGTAATTTAATTTACAGAGTCAATGTAATTCCTATCAAAGTACCAGTGACATTCTTCACAGAAATAGAAAAATAGTTCATAAAGTCTATATGGAAGCACGAAAGACCCCAAATAGACACAGCAACCTTGGAGTAAAAAGAATTAAGCTGGAGGCATTATGATACATGACTTCAAAATGAACTACACAAAACTATAATGACCCAAACAGCATGGTAAATAGTATAAAAACTACACCTAGATAAAGGGAACAGAAAATAAATCCACACATCTACAGCCATTGATTTTTGACAGAGGTGCTGAAATACAATGGAGAAAGAACAGTGTGTTCAATAAATGGTGCCGGGACAGATGGATGCATGCAGAAACCTAAAGACTCCACCAAGAAACTATTATCCTCCCCCAAAGGATGATGAAAGTAGACCCTTATCTCTCACAATATATTAAAAAAAACAACTCAAAATGGATCAAAGACCTAAGTGATTTTAAAAATTATTTTGATTTTAAAAATTCAGTAAAGTTTCAGGACTCAATATAAAAATATCAGATTTTTTCTACACAATAACAACAAACCTATTGAAAAATAAATCAAGAAAGAAATCCCATTATCTAAAATTATCTGAAACTTTAAAAAAAAAAAAAACAACAGGGAAAACACTTCAAGACATTGGTATGGGCAAAGATGTTTTGGTTAAGACCCCCAAAGGATAAGCAATAAAAACAAAAATAGACAAACGGGACTCTATCATACTAAGAAGCTTCTGTTCAACAAAGGAAATGATCCAAGGAGACAACTTACAGAAGGGGAGAAATTATCTGCAAATTATTCTTCTGACAAGAAGAATACCCAAAATATATAAAGAACTCAACAGCAAGAAATTACTCCTAATAATTTAAATTTTAAGCTAGGCAGATGATCTGAATAGGCATTTCTCAAAAGAAAATATCCAAACACAATGTGTAAGTGAAAAATGCTCAATATCCCTAATAACCAGGAGATATGAATTCAAACTATGAGGTATCTTTTCATTCCAATTAGAATTGCTATTATCAAAACAAAAGAAATAACAACTGCTGATGAGGATGTGGAGTAACAGGGGCTCTTACTCACTTTTGGTGGGAATGTAAATTAGTACAACTATTATGGAGAATCCTTAATAAACTAAAAATAGATCTACCAAAATGATCCAGAAATTCCACTTCTGGGTATATGCACAGGAAATGAAATCAGTATCTTGAAGAGACCTCCACACTCCTATGTTTATTGTGGCAATGTTTGCAATAGCAAAGATGTAGCGTCAACCAAAATATCTATCAAGAATGAATGGATAAAGAAAATGTGGAGTATATATACAATGGAATACTACTGAGCTATAAATAGAATGGAATCCTGTATTATATGGCAACATGAATATAATTTGAAGACATTGTACTAACACAATGAATAAATCAGTCAGAAAAACAAATGCATTATGTGAAATAAATAAATAAATGAAATAAATCAGTCAGAAAAACAAATGCATTATGTTGTCACTAATATGTGGAAGCTAAAAATGCTGATTCAGAAAAACTGAGAATAGAATTGTAGTTACTAGAGGCTGAGAAGGATAAGGGTTGGGGGGCGATGAGAGGCTAGAAAATGGATGCCAAAATAAAATCAGGTTTGAGGAATAAGTTCTAGTGTTCCAGAGCATAGTAGAGGTGTTAATTTATATCAAGAAAACTAGAAGAGAGAAGTCAGAAGGTTATTAACACATAACTTTACAAGAAAAAGACCACATCTTGTACAATCTCAAATCTAGAGACAGAAAGCATAGAAATGGTCACCTGCAGCGGGGGCTGGGAGTAGGTGCTGATGGCAAATGAGCACATGAGGTAAGATGGAAATGTTCTAGAACTGGAGTGCAGTAATGGATGCACAATGCTACCCATGGAGTAAGACAACTTTCCCATTCACAATAGGTATGCAAATTATGCCTCAATAAAATTCTAATAAAATCTGTGACTCTAAAATCATGAGATAGAGCTAAAGTTATTCTCAGAGGAATATATGGCTTTAAATTCCTTTATTAAGACTACCAACCAAGAAAAGCTCAGGACCGGATGGATATACAGCAGAGTTTTACAAGAACTTTAAAGAAGAACTAATACCAATACTCTACAATCTATTTCAGGAGATAGAAAAAGAGGGAGAACTTCCAAATTCATTCTATGAGGCCAATATCACCCTGATTCCCAAACCAGATAAAGACACCTCAAAGAAAGAAAACTACAGACCAATATCCCTAATGAATTTAGATGCAAAAATTCTCAATAAAATTCTGGCAAATTGGACACAAAAACATATCAAAAAGATCATGCACCATGATCAAGTAGGATTCATCCCTGGGATGCAAGGCTGATTCAATATATGGAAATTAATAAACGTTATTCACCACATCAATAGACTTAGAGATAAGAACCATATGATCATCTCGATAGACGCAGAAAAAACATTCGACAAAGCACAGCATCCCTTTATGTTCAAAACACTAGAAAATCTAGGGATAACAGGAACTTACCTCAACATTGTAAAAGCTACCTATGCTAAGCCTCAGGCTAGCATCATTCTAAATGGAGAAAAACTGAAGGCATTTCCTCTAAAATCTGGAACAAGACAGGGGAGCCCTCTCTCACCACTTTTATTCAATATAGTTCTCGAAATACTGGCCAGAGCAATTAGAGAGACAAAAGCAATTAAAGGCATTAAAATAGGAAAAGAAGAACTTAAACAATTACTATTTGCGGATGATATGATCCTATACCTAGAAGACACAAAAGGGTCTACAAAGAAACTACTAGAGCTAATAAATGAATTCAGCAAAGAGGCAGGATATAAAATCAACACGCATAAATCAAAGACATTCCTGTGTATCAGCGACAAATCTTCTGAAATGGAAATGAGGAAAATCACCCCATTCACAATATCCTCAAAAAAATTAAAATACTTGGGAATCAACCTAACAAAAGAGGTGAAAGATTTATACAATGAAAACTACAGAACCCTAAACAGAGAAATAGAAGAAGATCTTAGAAGATGGAAAAATATATCCTGTTCATGGATAGGCAGAACTAACATCATCAAAATGGCGACATTACCAAAATTTCTCTATAGGTTCAATGCAATGCCAGTCAAAATCCCAACGGCATTTCTTGTAGAAATAGATAAAGCAATCATGATATTCATATGGAAAAATAAAAGACCCAGAATAGCAAAAACAATTCTAAGCAGGAAGTGTGAATCAGGAGGTATAGCGATACCAGATTTCAAACTGTACTACAGAGCAATAGTAACAAAAACAGCATGGTACTGGTACCAAAACAGGCGGGTGGACTAATGGTACAGAATAGAGGACACAGAAACCAATCCACAAAATTACAACTATCTTATATTCGATAAAGGGGCTAAAAGCATGCAATGGAGGAAGGATAGCATCTTCAACAAATGGTGCTGGGAAAACTGGAAATCCATATGCAATAAAATGAAACTGAATCCCTTTCTCTCACCAAGCACAATAGTTAACTCAAAATGGATCAAGGAGCTTGATATCAAATCAGAGACTCTGCGTCTGATAGAAGAAAATGTTGGCTTCGATCTACATATTGTGGGGTTGGGCTCCAAATTCCTTTATAGGACACCCATAGCACAAGAGTTAAAAACAAGAATCAACAAATGGGACTTACTCAAACTAAGAAGTTTTTTCTCAGCAAGAGAAACAATAAGAGAGGTAAATAGGGAGCCTACATCCTGGGAACAAATCTTTACTCCTCACACTTCAGATAGAGCCCTAATATCCAGAGTATACAAAGAACTCAAAAAATTAGGCAATAAGAAAACAAATAACCCAATCAACAAATGGGCCAAAGACCTGAACAGACACTTCTCAGAGGAGGACATACAATCAATCAACAAGTACATGAAAAAATGCTTGCTAAGAGCCACAGCCAAGCAGCATGATGCATGGCATTTTTGGTTGAAAGATGATGCCAGCAAGCCATTGAGATGATATGATTATGTTAAGATCTGCATTCTTAACTCCTGCTGTCCATCTCGGCCTGCTATGGGACTCCTGGAGAGTTCCCATTGGTTGGGGAAGTGCGGTAGGAGGAAATTTCGGAGGAGGGACTTCCTGTTGGTGTCCGGGAGAATGCGTCGTGGGTCAGTAGGCAATCTTCCCGGGAGCGTACGGGGCATTGGCGGCAGTTTCAAAAAATAAAGTTTGTTCCTGCTTGAGTGGCTTGTGATTTTGTGCCCAGCCAGACTGTGGCAAATGCTCACCATCTCTAGCAGTCAGAGAAATGCAAATCAAAACCACCCTAAGATACCATCTCACTCCAGTAAGACTGGCAGCCATTATGAAGTCAAACAACAACAAGTGCTGGCGAGGATGTGGGGAAAAGGGTACACTTGTACATTGCTGGTGGGATTGCAAATTGGTGCGGCCAATTTGGAAAGCAGTATGGAGATTCCTGGGAAAGCTGGGAATGGAACCACCATTTGACTCAGCTATTGCCCTTCTCAGACTATTCCCTGAAGACCTTAAAAGAGCGTACTATAGGGATACTGCTACATCGATGTTCATAGCAGCACAATTCACAATAGCTAGACTGTGGAACCAACTTAGATGCCCTTCAATAGATGAATGGATTAAAAAATGTGGCATTTATACACAATGGAGTATTACTCAGCACTAAAAAATGACAAAATCATGGAATTTGCAGGGAAATGGATGGCATTAGAGCAGATTATGCTAAGTGAAGCTAGCCAATCCCTAAAAAACAAATGCCAAATGTCTTCTTTGATATAAGGAGAGCAACTAAAAACAGAGCAGGGAGGAAGAGGATGAGAAAAAGATTAACATTAAACAGGGATGAGAGGTGGGAGGGAAAGGGAGAGAGAAGGGAAATTGCATGTAAATGGAAGGAGACCCTCATTGTTATACAAAATTACATATAAAAGCAAGTGAGGGGAAAGAGAAAAAAAATCAAGGGAGAGAAATGAATTACAGTAGATGGGGGTAGAGAGAGAAGATGGGAGGGAAGAGGAGGGGGGATAGTAGAGGATAGGAAAGATAGCAGAATACAACAGACACTAGTATGGCATTATGTAAAAACGTGGATGTGTAACCGATGTGATTCTGCAATCTGTATACGGGGTAAAAATGGAAGTTCATAACCCACTTGAATCAAATGTATGAAATATGATATGTCAAGAGCTTTATAATGTTTTGAACACCAATAAAAAATAAATAAATTCCTTTATTATTAAAAACCAACTAAAGATAAGTGAATTTGACTTAATAAATAAGAAGGATAATTAAAGATAAAAGTAGAGATGAATGATACTGAACACAAACAAAATAGTCAAAAGGATAAATGAACTCCTAAAGTGAAATAATAACCACAGAGGTGGAAGAGATGAAAATATTCATTAAGCTGGGTATGGATGGAAGGCTAAGGAAGGAGGATCCCAAGTTTGAGGCCAGCCTCTTCAAATTAGAGACCCTGTCTCAAAATGGAATAATAAAGAGGTGGGGATATAGCTCAGGGATAGAGCTCTAGTCCATCAGGCATGAAGCCCTAGACTCTATCCCCAGGACCACAAAAGAATTTGTTAAGCAGTACCATGTACTAGTTCCCATGTGACCCACTATAAAAGGAAGCTACGAATTATTACAGAGAAAAGCACTCTGCCCAGCTGGGTCTTATAGCAACCTTCTAACTTTATTTCATGAAGACAATTTTATTATTTCTGAAGCCGATGCATCGATCCTTGCCATGAGATGGCGGTATGAGGAGCTGGGTAGAAACCATCTGTGGACCACCTTCAGGAAAGATCAGAGTGCCAGTATCCATGCACCTAGATTCAATAAGCTATGATTGTACCAAAAAGGAAGAACACTACATGCTAGCTTCAAGCAGTAAATATTGTTTTTTTCCCATTTTTTTATTGATGCACTATATGTGTACTAATGGTGGGATTCGTTGTTACACATATTCATACGCGCACACAATATAACAATATATAATTATGCTAAAAAGTATTTTTAATGCCTGAACATCCAAAGTAATAGATCTATTGGACCTTCATCACATGACTAATCGCTTAATGGAAATACATCTTATTTTTGCAGATTACTGTAATAAACAAAGTTTTAAGTTTACTTTTTTTCAAGTATGCTGCAATACTTTTTCAAGTATTCTAGAAGCAAGGGACATAACTACTTGAATAAAATAACTACTTGTAACTGAAAATATACATCTAAGGTGTCCCAACTCCTTGTCTTTTGAATTCTTGATCCTTAAACTGGAGCATCTCTATCAACTTTTGTTGTCTTTTTGTTTCTCCTCAATTTTGTGTCTGAAAGTCAAGGGAGGGGCTGGACTTGTGGTTCAGTGGTAAAGCGCTCCCTTAGTACACATGAGACACTGGGTTTGATCCTCAGCACCACATTATACATACACACACACACACACACATACATATATACATATATATATTTTTTAAAGCAAGGGAAATAATTCAGGAAATAAACTTCTTCATCAAAGCTTTAAGAAACTGCACACACTATTCTACTGCAGTAGTGTGCTGTCAATCCTACAAATTTATAAACTCAAGATTTACATCTCCTGTGAATTCAGGTAGGACTTTATTCTCAAAGGAAAACACACACCCAGTATCTCTTATTCCCAAGTTGTTTCCATTTTAATTGTCCCAACACTGTAGCATAGTCACTCAAACCTGTGTTATTTCTTACATCTATATGCTGTAACTGTTAGCGGTTTTATCACCTCTTTGACAGTGACAGAGTCACTACAATTAGATTTAACATGGATTAACCAACTCTTAAGACAAAAATTTGGTTATTTTGCCTTCACCAGGTTGATATTTTCCCAAAGCAGTGTTATAAAAATTCAAGGAACTCATAAAACAATATGAGAGAAAAAAAATATATATAATTGGGCCAATTATCACTCCCCTGCACTTATTCCCTCCCCCGGTCACTTTATTCTATTCATCTCTCTTGGATTGTCATGAAATCCCCTCCCCCCAACCGTTCTTCCCTCTTTAGTTTCCACGAGAGAAAACTTGCCACCCCTGATCTTCTGAGTTTGGCTTATTTCACTCAACATAATGTTCTCAAGTTCCATCCATTTTCCTGAAATTTACATAATTTCATTTTTCTTTATGGCTGAATAAAACTCCATTGTGTTTATACATTACATTTTCTTTATCCAATCATTTGCTGATGGACACCTGGGCTGCTTCCATACTTTGGCTACTGTGAATGGTGCTGCTTTAAACATGGGTAATGCATGTACCACTGTAGTGTGACAACTTAATTCTTCAGGATAAATACTGAGGAGTAGTATAGCTGGGTCATATGGTGCCTACTCTTTTCAGGAACCTCCATACTGATTTCCATTGTGGTTGAACTAATTTGCAATCCCATCAAAAGTGTGAAAATGTTATTTTTCTTTATATCCTCTCCAGCATTTATTATAAAATCAAAGATTAAGAAAATTAAGTAAATGGAATCAGGCAATATATAAAAACAATAATATGCTTCAGCATATTATTGAGATTTATTCCAACAAAGATCATGCAAAACCAGAAAGATCTATCAACACAGCAATCATAATATTGCATTAACATCTTGCAGAGAAAAAAATCACACAGCATTTAATCTGGTTCCGTAATAGCACGTGCACTGGCACAGTACCACCTGGCTTGCACAGCCAGCCAGGGCCATGCTGGTGCACGTCCTGGACACCAGCCACCCAGTGAAGATCATTTCTCAGAACTAAGAGCGACTTTCACATTGTATGCAGCAATCCTGAAGCTATTCATCAAAATGGGAGAAACAGGATGCCTGCTATCCCCTATTACCTGGGCTTAACTGGTCCTGGTCAGTGTTAAGATAAAATTAGAATACATCCAACCACCCACCCACTCGTGCTCACCTGTACTGGTATAAATGCTAGAAGAGAGCGAGGAGTGCTGACACACTGTGATCCCAGCTATTTGGGAGGCTAGGGCAAGAGGACTGTAACTTTGCAGCCAGCCGGGATAACTCAGTAAGATACTCTCAAAACAAAACAAAATAGAGGACTGGGGATGTAGCTTAATGGTAGAGCACTTGCTTAGCATGTGAAAGGCCCTGCAAGAAATTCCCAATACTGGGGCAGGGAGGGGAAGGGAAAAGAGATAAAAGACCTGATTAGTTACCTTTGACAGGGCTCTAAGAGCTATATAAGCAGATTCTAGTAAAGACTTACTTAAATTAATAAGAAAATTTGGTATAGTGATGGCAAAAGAAAACATTTAAAAACCAATTTTTTTTTAGGAATTTAACAAGAATCAAAATAAATCAAAATGACAAAAATAAATCCAGTCACAAGAGTGACAAAAATTACAAAGTATTTAAAAATAAATTTAATGAAAAGGTGAAGGCTTATAAGAAGCCCAAAACATAGCAGAAAACAGGACCCACAAAAATGGGTCTTCTTCCAGAAGGAGAAAGTTATAAAAAATATCATTCTTATCCAAATTAATAGAGAACTTTAAGATAATGCCAATAAATTCTGATGTTTTCTGAACCAGACAGTATTACTGATGTTTTAGAATACCAGAGAAAGAATTATCAAACAAGCTCAGTGAGGTTTTTTTTGGGGGGTGGGGGGGTACTGGGGATTGAACTCAGGAGCACTCAACCACTGAGCCACATCCCCAGCTCTATTTTGTATTTTATTTAGAGACAGCATTCAACTGAGTTGCTTAGTACCTCACTTTGCTGAGGCTGGCTTTGAACTTGTGATCCTCCTGTCTCAGCCTCCCGAGCTGCTAGGATTACAGGCGTGTGCCACCATGCTTGGCTTCCTGTGAGGTCTTGATCAGTGTGAAATGCTCCTAGACATGGATAGATCATGTAGAGTTTATACTTTTGCAGAACAATGAAAATTTAGGTGTCAGTGGAAGAATACTGTGTGACAGGTATAATCAGAAAAGAAAGAAATGGGGGTTGAAAGCAGCACAGAGAGGCAGAGTGATGGCTGGAAAAAGAGGCATGTACACAGACTCCCTGGAAGGTGTGAAGGAAGACCAGAAGAACACTCAAGCCTACACTGGTGCCTGCCCAGGCTCTGACCTGTGTGTGAAAGGGGCACAGCACAGACCCAATATGCCAGCTGGGATAGGACTAGGGCAGGGCTTGGTGCTTGAAGGGTCAGTAATAGCTATGCCCAGCCTTTTCATCCCAGACATCCAAGTCATTCTGATCCTGGGCCTACTGAGAGCACTGAAGGGAGGAGTATCATGCACACATCCCTTCTTTTGCTAAGTTACCACTGTTGAGTGCCAGAGAGCAGGGGTTTCATTTTGTTTAATGCTGCACCCCCAGGATCTAGAACAGGCCTGCTTCCCTAAGTGTCCAGCTGAATGGGAACAAGTAGCACCAGAAAGGCATGGGCTGTTTGGGAGGGGAAAGAATCATCAAAAATGATGTAGTGACCTTATTATCAAATCACAAAGCTAAAGTGAATAAGCCAAATACAGGCTCTGCAGAATGCAGTGAGTGGAGAACCTGGATTTTTAGCAAGCAAATGACAGGAAATTCATGCATAAATCTTCCATCCCTCCATCTATCCATCCAGCCACCCACCCACTTCCATCCCTCCAACTATCCCTCCAACCACCCACCCACTCATGTGCTCACCTGTCCATGTACCCATTTCCCCTCAATCCCTGAACATTTGCATGGAGCTCCTGCTATGCCCCATGGTGTGAAGGTGCTAGGAATACAGTTATAAAGGAGATAACTTTCCAGCCCAATAAAGATTAACTGTAAAAGGCCCAGTAATAGAATTTAAGATACAAAAAACACCAGTGTTTTTTTTTTAATTTAATGTACCAGCTTTTATATTGGCAAATATAAAGGTTTTCAGAGGTTCACATTTTTTTCTTTAGGGTCCTTACCCCATTTCCTTGATAAGATTTTTAAAATCTCAACCTCAAAATCTGAAAGAAACTTTTAGGAATTGCACTGTCAAATGGACAGAGACAGCTGTGCCATTTGGGGGAAAATTTCAAGTGAACTGCAATTTCCCCTGACTGATCCCATGAGGAGGCCTGGTTGGCGGTGATCTCCAAATGATTCATAACAAAGCAAGTCCATGGAGTACCACAGCTACTTCTTCATTTCTTTAATACTAGAAGAATGAAGAGGTTCTACTGTAACTTTTACAACTACTCTACTTGTAGAAACTCCTTTCTGAACTGCTACAGTTCAAAGACTAATAAAGGGAATAATTTGCAAGAAAAATTGGCTAGCCTACTTGAAACTACTATGAAAAGATGTGAAACTTTTCCTCTTAGTGTAGAATACTTATAATACATTAGTTATTGGATTGGTATCTTAATAGCTCTGAAACGTAAAATGTTAGTTGAGTAAATAAATTAATGGCATTCCATTTAAGTAAGTGAGAAGATGATGCCAAGAAATATAAACACAGAAAAGGAATAAGAAGCAGCAACTATCAAAACATTATTTCTTCCCCAAGTATTGAAACATTTAATTTTTAAAAGACAAATAAAAATTACCTTTTAAAGATGGTAGTTTTTGCAGTTCTCTATTATTGCTGGCACTAAACCGTGAAGAATTCTGCCGCTTGTCTTTTTTCACAATGGGCTGAGGGGCTGGTACCTTTATTTTAGAAGATGTTGAAGACTGGACAGCCACAAGGCTGTTCTTCCTGCTGGAAATCTGCTTTCCAAATAAAAACAGAACATGTAAAACAGCTGTGCTTATGGGACAAACAAAATATAGAAAAAATACACAACCCTCAAGTCTTGCTCTGGGACAATGTTCTCTGCTCTGCTGCAGGCGATTCCCTGGAGCTGCTGGAGGGCAAGGCTCACATCCCACCTCCAGTAATGCTGGACTTCAGAGGCTCACAAGATACCTCACTCCTTTCTCTCTCTCCTTCTTTCCTCCTTTTCTTTCTCATTGTGTCTCTTTTTTTTTTAAAACAGTACTGGGCATGGAACCCATGGGTACTCTACCACTGAGCTACACCCCCAGCTGTTTTCTAAACTTTCTATTTTGAGACAGGGTCTCACTAAAGAACTTGAAATCCTCCTGCCCTAGCCTCCTGAGTAGCTGGGATCACAGGCCTGCACCACCATTTCAGGCTCCAGGAGGGAGGCAGGTGGTTCAGACAAGAGGAGGCAGAGGGTTGGAAGGGCAATGGAAGGTGGAAGCAGAAGTCAGAGTCAGAGAGAGCTGGAGACCAAAGAGGGACCACAAGCCCCTATACAGGCGGCCTCTAGAACCTGGAAAGGTCCAAAAGGCAGGTCTTCCTCTGAAGTCTTCAGAAGCAGCAGAGCCATGCCCATCCCCCTTTCAGACTTTGGATCTCCAAAACTGTAAGATGCTAAGTTTTGTGCTCCCATAAGCTATTTTGTTCATGGCCATGTGTAACAGAAGCAACAGGAAGTGAACTCAGTCTAGCACCTCCTAAGAGACAAGGTTTCCCTGCTGGCCCCCTCACTAGGCTGCAGAAAGGTGCTCCCCTGGAACCTAGAACTTTTCTTCCTCCTGGCTTTTCTCCTGTGTGCCTATCTCTAGGCTCCTACTCTCCCACTTATCTCCAGATGGCATATCCCACTCACGAGGCTGGCCTGTAACACACCAGTGAAATACTGGGGCAGAGTAGAGGAGAGTCAGAGGGAACATGCAGCAGAGCCACCAGGGACCTTGTCATCCACAAAGGCCTAAAGGGATGTGCTCTCCACTGTGACCCCGTGGAGATCATCTGGGCCTTGGGTCCCCATCAGGAGGGCTCTCTGGGCAATGACCATCTGGGATAGTTTGTTGCCACCATCACCCAGCAGTTGCCTGTAGGATTGACACAACATATCCGCTGTGCCCCATCTGTCTGCCCAAAGCAGTGGAGCTCATTTCTGCCCAGATGCACTTTGCAAAGGCCATGAGGCTCTGACCTAGAGCCAACCACCACCCAACCCATTCCCCAGCTGTACAGGGCCTAAGGGAGCAGGAATGTAACTGAGCCCTAAACAAACCTGTTCTCGTTTTAAAAAATACTTTATTTTTTTTTTGTTATAGTTGGACATAATACCTAATTTTTATTAATTTACTTTTATGTGGTGCGGAGGATCGAACCCAGGGTCTCACACATGCTAGGCGAGCACTCTATTGCTGAATCAGAACCCCAACCCCGAATCTGTTCTCATTTTTGAAAAAAAAAAAATTTTCACTAAGCAGTAAGAGCTGCTTTATTTTTCAATAATTTACCTAAGAAAAATTAAAAAGAGTTTTCCAAGATGAGACTGCCCAAGAAACAGCAGACAGAATTCTGAACTGGGAGTTCAGGCCTAGGTTACCTTCTCTCACACAGCCTGTTCCTGGTCAAAATGTACTTTCTTGGCTTTGATCTTGACATCTGCTATGGTGTGAATATACTTTATGTTCCCCTCAAAGGTTCATATCATGGGAACTTGGTCTCCAAGATGGTGGTGCCGGGAGGTGCTGTGGATCTTTAAAAGGCAGGGCCTACTGGGAGGCCCATGCATCACTGGGAGTGTGTCCTCAGGAGTGACTGTGGGACACTAATCTCTCTCTGCTCTGGATCTGAAATGGAACTGCTGGCTCGGATACACTCCCACCATTACCATTTGCCCTTTGGTCCTCACCAGAACCGAGCTGATGCAGGTGCTATGCCTTTGAGCCTCCAAGTCTGGGAGCAAATTAAACCTCTTTTTCTTTGTAAAGATCCTATATCTTGCATTTCATTATAGTGATGAAGGCCAACTAATACACCATCTATCAGTCTTTCTGTCAGATTATGAAAGAATACATATACTGTTCTTAAAAACACCACCTATAACTCACGTCCTCCTCGGAATTCCCCTAGGTAAAACTTAACTGCTCAACTTTCTTGAGATGCCCCTAGAAAAACCTCTAGCATTTACTCCAAAGTCACAGAGATACTTCCAGGACCTATCCTTGTTTTAAATGGCAAGCTACATATATGTGTTCCAAGAGATCATAAATTTTATTTTTATTTTTCCATAATGCCCAATCCAGTGCTATACACATAATGACCTTGATAAACAATAGGTAGAAAATAGATAAACACAGTTCCATAGCTGCTTCTACCCCAACAGTATAATAAACTGGGCATCTCATGTGGCCACTCTTGTAAGACTACAACTTGGTGATCTGGCTAACTTATAAATCAGGAGCAAAACAAATCCATAGGAAATGAAGCTCCTCACAGGGAACAGGTTGAAATAAGGTTTCTAATGTCTGTGGAAATAAAAAAATCACCCAGACTCCATCCCACTGGCTCCTCTCCCCTGAACCCTACCATACTCTCCCCACCCAGCCCCCTCCAGAACCTTCTCTCAGGAGGCAACAGAGTGAACTTCCAGAAAAGAAAATCTGCTCCCATACTCTAAGCTTAACCCACTGTGGCAGCTCCCAGGTCTTCTGGCCTCAGGGAAATTACCTTCCTCTGCCCAGCCATGTCCTACCACCATGTTTCTGTCCTCTTGCCAAGTGACTACTCTGGTTCCTTCAGGCCCCACCCTCCACCATGTTTAGACTCATTCTTTATGGGGCCCACAAGGCACTGTCAGCTCCTGTGTCATGTCACACGGTGGACCTGATGGTCCCAGCATGTGGCACTTTTACTCTCCTCTGTCAGCAATGAGATAGACACCTTTCTCCCTGACCAGGTCCATGAGTCCAGGAGGGCAGGGCCTGTCTGTCTGTCAGTTCTTTGGAGGACTTGGGACCCACCAAGCCAAAGAGGGCCCCCCCAAGGAAAGGAGCTCTGGGGGTCCCCCAAAGGCTCAGCATGGTGGCAAGCCAAAGCTAAGAGAGAAAGACAAGCACACACAGGCCTCAGAGGTGCAGTGAGTGTGCAGTCTCAAGTCCCTTGTGGCAACTCCGGCTCTCATACGTGAGGAGCCAAGGTACTTCTCCCTACTTCTTCCAGAACCAATTATATTTTATTTTCCTCATTAACAAATCAGCAGCAGGATTTCTCTTTGCTTACTTTCTTGGTTGCTGGCTGTCCTACCCTTCTCCAGAGACAGCAAGATCTCTTCTGCCTCCCTTGCACCCATGTCCCAGTGTCCAGGGCAGTGCTACCTGCTACCCAGTGAGCACTCAGGAAATCTTGTCTGGGCTGGAGATGTAAATTTGGAAGTCAACAGTCCCTAACTGGTTCCTGAAGTCTTGGGTGTGAACATCCCAGACAGAGGATGACAAAGGGAGAAAAGAGGAAAGAGACAGCCTGGGGCTGAGGAGTTCATGGCAAGCTGCAAGGCAGGAAGAACACTGGGGGGTGTGGTCTCCTGAAGAAGGCAGAGAGAGCCTTTCAGGATGGATGGATTTCAATGCCTTGAAATGGCCAAGCGCCTACCAGATTTAGCAGCACAGAGACTGTGGCGAATGGAGGTCGGTTTCCTGGAGTGGGGTTGGGAAAAGCAACTAGAACTGAGGACGAGGCAGAATCCATGAGGATTAGCAATATTTCTGAAAGAACTGGTTGGAAAGAAAAGAGGAGTTAGGGCACTGGAAGAAGCAGAGGGTTGGGGAGAAAGCCTCCAAGAATTTAGGATGAGAAAGGCTGGCATACCTGGATGCTGGGGGGATGGGGCCCCAGGAAGGAGTTGCAGCTGAGAGAAGGGCTATGCAGGGAAGGCCTGGACCTGGGTCTGCAGGAATAACAGGGTAGGAGAGGAAAAGGATGGTATGAGGTACAGACACCTGCCAGTGTGATGATTTTGTATAGGGAGGGGCAGAGGGAGAGAGGGAAAAAAAGAACGATATGAAGCCATCTGTCTACAGTCACTGTAAAGAGGTGGAGGGAGGAGACTGAGTGAGTGAAAAGGTCAGGGGGGATCACCTGGTGGAGGACAAAGGGCAAGGTGCCTGGAGAAGTGAGTAGCTATGAGCAAGCAGCCCATCAGGTCAACACACTAGCAAGGGCCAGTGCCCCAAGGGAGCACTATGCACATAGAGTCCTCCTATTTACCATGCAAATATCTGTCCAGTGCACGTGTATGCTAGACCCTGGGAGTGACACAGTTGTGGCCCTGTTTGGTGATGCCATAACCTGGAGGGAAGTGGGGCCAGGGCAGACTCCTGGGAGCAGCTCTTCCAGAATAGCACACAATCTGCAGGCACTCCCATGCTGTGCAGTGTCCTTATTTCACAGACAAGGAAAATGAGATGCAGAGTGTGGGGTGATCACCAGCGGCACACAGTACATGGTGTCACCACACTTGGACCCTGCTCCATCAATGGACTTTGCGTCCCAGGGTGAGCCCAGCACTGCCTCATCACCTGCCACTGACGCCACACACTGGAGAACAATTCTGCTCTGCAGTCTCAAAATTCTCCCCTTCTGCAATTTGATAACAGATTGACCCAACTACCATCACTTATAAGCCAGAGACTATATGATATCCTGTGACATGCCATTTAAGAAGTGTTTTCCAGCCAGAATCTGATCAAGCCTTTATGGAATGGAAAAGGGAAGATGCTGACCAGCACAGGGGTACACTCTGCAGAGCGTGGCGTGGGGAGCGGTGGCAGGCTCTCCACTGCAGCTGCTAACATCTGGCCAGGAAATCCTTCATTATTTGGGCTGCAGTCTGCACTGTATGAGGTTTACATTGTCCTGGCCCCTGCCCACAAGAAGCAAGCAGCCCCTGCCCAAGTTGTAACAACCAAGAATGTCTCTAGACGCTGCCAAATGTGCCCTGGGGGGTGAAATCATCCTTGGTTGACAATCACATCCTTCAAACATGTGTGAACAATTTGATTTAACAACTAAACTTCGAGAAAAGAAAAAAAAATCTAAGCAGAGATCTAAAAAGAGAAATGTAGGACACATAACAGCTGATAATATACACAGCTGATCAAGGAAGGCGGCAGGGGCAGCGGTGATTCCAATATTCATCATTAACTTTTTAGTATTTTTTTTAGGTCTGATGATTGTGATTTGGTTTTGTTTTAAGAGTGCAAAAAGCACACGAAATAAAAGCGAAAAGAGACAAATGGGATTATATAAAACTAAAAAGTTCTACACAGCAAGGGAAACATTAAACAAAGAGAAGAGCCAACCTATAGATGGGAGGAAATATTTGCCAAGTGTCCATTGACAGAGGGTCAACATCCAGAATGTATAAGACAGTAAAAAAACAACAAAGAGCAAGAAATCCAATAAAAAATGGGTCACCGACTTAATAGACTCTTCTCAAAAGAATAAATACAAATGGCCAACAAATACATGAAAATATTACAATGAGATATCACCTCACCCTAGTAAGAACCCTGCCACCACCACCACCAACACCACTGCTGGTGAGGATGTGGAGAAAAGGGAACTATACTTGGTAGGAATGGAAATAGTGCCACTGTTACCGAGGATAGGATAGCGGTTCCCCAATAAACTAAAAACAGAACTATTATAGGATCCAGCAATCCCGCTTCTGAGTATAAAGTCAAAATGAAATCAGCATACCAGAGAAATACCTGCATGCCCACGATTATTGTGGCACTATTTACAATAATTTAAGATACAGAATCAGCTTAGGTACCTAGCATATGAACAGATATAGAAAATATGACATATACACAATGGAATATTATTCAGACATAAATAATAAAACCCTACTGTTTGCAACAACATGGAATGAAACAAGGACATTGGGAAAAAAAGCCAGATATAGAAAGACAAGTACCACATGTTCTCTCATCGTGGAAGTTAAATAAAGCTGGCCTGAATGTAGAAGAGGGATCACTAGAGGGGGTAAAGAGAGGCTGAATGTGACCAAGGCCCTGCTGCATGTACTGAAATGTCACGCTGGCCCCCGTGAGTACACACACAGCCAAGGCGTGTTCAGGATAAAGAGGCCTGGTTGAGGGATGTGGTATGACATCCCAGGATGAGATGGGCCTCAGCAGTCAGAGGAGGGGAATGGGCGGCAAGCGCAGGGGGACCAGCTGTATCGCTGGCCTCCTCACGAAGATGGGTGACAAGGACCTGGGTGTTTGTCACACTTTTCCCTCCACTTCTGTGTATACGAGAAACCTTTACTCCTCTCTCGGGTTCAAGCCCTCACCTCTAGACTAGACCAGAGCAATGGAACAGCCCAGCCTTTGCCACAACCCTATTCATATTCTGCTACCAGACGTCCCCTGCTGAATCTCTGTTTCAGGCATGCCAGGCTACGCTCAGCTCAGGGTTGAGAATGTTCTCTAACACATGCTGTTTCAACATCTGGTCCTTCTACATGAAATGTCCTCCTCCCCTTCCAACATTTCCATCTCTCTGAAAGCTTCTGAAACGCTCAACCCTCGGTCCTGGCTCAAGTGCCACTTCTGTTCAACATCCCCCACTTCCTCACAGGAGTCAGGCTCAGCCACACTGTCCTTGACATTCTTAAGGTGCTGCCCTGAACTGATGCCGTGCCTCAAGTCACAGTCTGCCTCTACAAGACCTGTCCAGCTTTCCGAGAGCAGGAACCATGTCTCGTCGGTCTCCTCTGCAGTACTCAGGTGCCAGCTGTGGGGCTGGCTGACTACTACACTGCCCCCTGATTCTTACCTCTAGATCTGTCCCCCAGTTGGTTGTCCCAACTACAGCACACATGTGGGTTCCAACGATGCCAAACTGCTTGTCTTCCCAAAGTCTGTTTTTGTATGTTGATTAAGAACTTTTAAAAGAGAAATTTTTAAGGATAGAATTTTTTTGTTCTAACTAGTTATACATCATAGTAGAATGCATTTTCATATATCATACATAAGTGGAATATTTTAATCAAAATAGTGTGATGTGACACACAAGTCAGTGGGTTAGACATGAGCCAGGACCTTTCCACGGGGAAATTACACTAGCACCTTACTTCATAGCAGCATGACTGTTTTTTTAAAAGTGGAACATAATAATTGTAGCAATCTGTGGAGAAACTGGAACCCTGTGCATTGCTGGTGGCTTTGGGTGTTTGTCACACTTTTTCCTGTAAGACAGGTGGAAAACAGTTTGGGGGCTTCAATAAGTCAAACACAGAATTATCATGTGACCCAGCAATCCACTTACAGGTATACACTCCAAAGAACTAAAAACAGGTGCTCGAACAAAAGTGTGTACACAATGCTCACAGCAGCAGGGTTCACAGGAGGTGAGAGGTACAAACCACGCAAACATTCATCAGCAGATAAAATAAAATCTATCTGTCCTTACCATGGAACAGGATTCAGCCACAGGGGAATGAAACCCTGACACAGGGCCCAACAGGCCGAGCCTGGACACAGTGCTGAGTGGAAGAAGCTAGACACGGAAGGCCATACAGTGCATGATCCGTTGGTAAGAAATAGAGAGCACGCAAAGCCACTGAGAGGTTGGTGGCCACCAGGGACTGAGCAGGGGAGGAAGAGAGACTGCTTAATGGGCATGGGTTTGCATGTTCTAGATTCTTGTAGCCCTGCTGTCACAAACAGCAAGGGTGCCATAAGTGCCAGCAAGGTGCCTGGGGGTGGGAGGGCCACTGTTCCCCTGCTGAACACTAAGTGAGCAACAGCAGGTCGCTCATGGGGCAGGGTCCCATCACTGGCCTCCCAACAGCTTCTAGATGGCAGATGAAGTATTCAGAAAATGATTCTTTCACTGAAGTAACCAGCACTGATTTCAGAGAAGGGTCCCAAGGTGACAGTAAGACCTTCTATAGGTTAGGAGTTCCTCATAAAATAAAAACTAGGCATCCATCTTAAAATTAATTTTTGTCAAGAAGTATGACACTGTTGTGCTACCTGACTGGGCTAATTCTAAAAAAGATCTGATTCTCCCTTTACTACCACTCTGCTGGAATGTAAGTGATGGGTAGTTCTGCTTTTACCTGTTACTCATGAGGGGAGAGAAGCCTCAGGATTCACTTCAGCTCCTTTCCTTTGGCTCAATGTTGGAAAATCATTGATCAATGCAGTATTATTTATTTATTTTTGGTACCGGGGATTGAACCCAGGATACTTAACCACTGTGCCACATCCCGAGCCCTATTTTATTTAGAGACAGAGTCTCACTGAGTTGCTTATCACTTTGCTGTTGCTGAGGCGGCTGTGAACCCACAATCCTCCTGCCTCAGCCTCGCAAGGAGCTGGAATTACAGGCGTGCCCCACTGCTCAATGCCTTATTATTTATCACACAGGTCAAAATGGCTGACCTTCTCCCTTCACTTGAAGCCATTACAGTGAGTGCCCCAGAGATTTCCAGGTGAGTACCCCAGTCCCCACCTGTCTGCAAAGTAGCTGCATTGCTGGGCTACCAAGGGCAACTTTGGGATGCTGAGATGTATTTGAGGTCCTCAGCGGCCACATCAATGAAAGCTACACCATAAAATGGAAGTTTCCACCCTCTGCCCTTCTCAGGGCCTCCTGACTAAGCACCTGGGCCCTAGGGCTGCAGGAGTCACATGAATGGGGAGGGGTCTTGAGAAAAGGGAAAGTAGAGCAGCTGGTCCTGTGGTGAGGTAGGGCAAGGTACTACCCAGGCAGACCCATGACCCTATGTTTGGGCTCAGGCAGCCCGAGGAGTTAGCTCATTGCCCTGTGGTCCCCGTTGCGCACTGCTTGCGTCAAGAGCACAAGGCTTACTCCCCAAGCGTTTCCGACAGCCATAGGGCAAGGCTACCTGAGGACAGGAACAAGATGTTAGAGGATTCCCTCACCCTCAGGAAAAGCTTCTAACATGAAACATATCATGCCTGAATGTTTAGGTACCCAGAGGTCACTGGACTCCCCACAAGCTCCTCTGTAGCCAGATGTCTACAGTCTCATATAAGTTGGAGTAAAAAAAAATAATAATATCTAGGCAGCAGATTACACGGGTGTTTGCTAGTTTCTACACCTTGAAATTATTCATTCATACAGCACATCAGGCAACTGGCTTTATGACAAAGCCTCACTACCAGACATTTTACGGTATAAGAGATTACTACACTACACAAGCAGCTCCTTCCCTTCATTCAAACTCGAAATTCTAGAAATTCACAACAAGTTGTAAGGTGTTTATTGTTAAATGGGGGCAGATCCAATCACTGGTCTCTCAACAGCTTCTAGGTGGCAAATGAAGCCAAATTCAAAAGATACTTCTTTCACTGAAGTAACTAGCGCTGATTTCAGAGAAGAGTCCTAGGACAGAATCTCAGGGTGACAGTAAGACCACTCTCTTGCCAGACACTTTGTCAATGATGACCCTTACCTGCGTTCCTGTAGTTTGTAGCCCCTGGGCTACATCTGACTCCCTCCTGTTCTGAAAATAAGTTTTATTAGAACATGGTACTTATTTGTTTACCACTGTCTAAAGCTGCTTTCTCGAAACAACAGCAGAGCTGAGTAGTTGCTCAGAGACTGATGTTACAGGCTCACAGAGCTTAGAATTTTCACTCTCTGGCTCTTCACAGAAAAGTTTTTTCTAGGCCATCAATTCCTAGCTGAAAGGCAGAAGCAGAAAAAGAACAGGAGCACTGTCCTTGATTAAGGTCTTCAAAGAGCTTACAAGTATCAACACAACTCTGAGCCTCATTCCTAGTGATAAGGATGGCTGAAGAGAGCTATGACCTCCAGGAACACTGGTGCAACAAGATAGATTAACTCCACAGATGTGGCTTTGACCTGGAAGTCACCCAGGGGAGACTGATCTGACTCCAGGCATCCCCAGAGTCTAGAAACCTGGCAGAGCAGAGGAGGAGTACAGAGCAGGAGATTCACTTTCCATCTGATACTAATCTTCCCATAGCATTTTCTTCTCCTGCAGCATCTTTACAGAACTCGGAACTGGAAAAAAATAGTCTCCACAGAAGCAAACTGACTAGGAAAACTGAGGCTGCCAGTGTTGGAGCTGGCTCTCAGGGAAAAGTCTCCACATTCTGGCCCTTGAGGGTCAAAAGCCTGAGAGCTAGCTCCCGCCAAAATCTCTAAAACAAGTGGTCAGCTGACAAGTCCACCAAGTCCAGGGCCTTTGGCTATTGTGCCAGTACCTCACTCTCCTATGAAGGAAGAACCACTCAGTCCTCAAGCTTGTGGCCCTGTTCTACTTCTGCAGCTGCCCCACAGAGCAGCCTGCAAGACATCTGTACATACTGAAATCACAGCATTCTACCTCCCTGTTCCAAACACCTGATGGCTGCCCATCACCTTCAGCACAAAACCCCAAAACCCTTCCAGAATTGCTTGCAAGATCCTGCTCCAGTCTGCTGAACCCACCTCTCCTCCATCCTCCCACACCCTTCCCATCACTTTCTCTTCAGCCACACAGACTTTCCAGTGGACATGCCAAGCTCACTCTACCTTAGGACATTTGCACTAGCTGCTGCCCTGGGCTAGAATGTTCTTTGTGCCACTGGGTCCTTAAGATTCCACTCCAACCTTTAACACTGTGCCTATGTCAAGATCATTCTACCTACCTGAGCAGCCTCTGCTCTCCGCACACAGGTTGCCAAGGGTGGCCCTACCTAGCAGGGGGCCTGAAGACTCATGAGGACAGATTTAGCTGTAACTGAGGTGCTGAGAGCCCAAGGGCCACTGCTTAGGCCCAATGTAATAAGCACACTCAGAACATTCCTGCTTCACAGTACTCAGTTTTTGTGCCTCACTGAGGGTGACTCCATCATGCAGGGATGTGTTGTTTTGGGGGCTGAACCCCAGAAGTACCTTCTAGGTCACTGGAGGGAAGCAAAGTTAGAGAATGGCCAAGACAAAAGAAAGAAAACATACCAAGAGAGAACCCTGAGGGAGCAACAGGTGTCTGACCCAGAGCTGCCCCCAGCCATGGTGCTGCTTCCCCTGAGCTAAGCAAAATAGTTCAAAGAGACCCTGGGCATTCGGGCCCCACTAGGAATGTGGCCTCCTTGGTGAGACACCTGGACCCCCTGAAGCACCTGGGCAGGGGGAGCCACATACTTCTGTACTGTGCTATTATTAGCCATGTGTGATTTCTGACCCAAAAACAAATACATAAGAGAAACTGTCTTTGAGAATAACTGGAAGAAAGTGAGGCCTCCTGGGCTCCCTGGAACCTGACTTGGGAGTCTTCCTCATGTGTGGCTCTGGGTAGGCTGTCATGAACCGAAAGGCAGATGCAGCTCCCTTCCTCATCGAGGTGCCCCCTTTACTCCTTGCCTTCCTCCTTTCCTGAATTTTATCTACTTCCTCCTCTTCTGCCAATTTATTTGTCTTCTTTTGCTTTAAATTTAACCTGAAATTTGGTATTTAATATTACAAATAATGCTAACAATAGATAAGTTAAAGACGCTCATGTTAGAATTGGTTTTGGAGAACTTGTTAGGGTCCCAAGGCAGCTCTGTCCCAGAGAACTTTCTGGAAAGCTGGAAATGTTCTATATTTGTGGGCTATCAAAACAGGCAATAGCCACATGTGGCTACTGAACACTTGACATGTGCCTAGTGCCCTAAGTAACTAAACTTTTAATTTCATTTTTACTAGTTTATATTTAAATAAAATTGCTAAAAAGAATGTCTAATACTTTTCTGGAGCATTCTAACACCTTCAAAGCTTTGAGGTACTTTGACATTACTTAGATATAAACTTTTGCTGGGCAAAAACCCAGCATTTGATCAGTACTAACTAACACCTGCAGGCTTCAGGTGTCTAAAACCCACTCTTTTTAAGACAGTGACCATAAACCTCATCTTAAAACGTGTATGTACACCCCCAACATGCAGAAGATGAAGAAAAATCCTAGGTGTCCTCAAATTAAAGCATTTTTCCCCTGAAGTTTAAATTCTATGCTTGTTCTCTGCCTCCCCCAAGTGGATAAAACAAAAACGACAACCCTATTTGGACCAGGAGGCACCACTTCACTACAACACATCTGAAACCTGATCAAGAAGGGTACAGGGAAGTCTTGGCTTATCACAACTCCCTGATAGGAAAATTCATGGAGATTAAACACAGCATGGTGCCAAGCCTGACTTGGGCAGGTTCCCAACATTCAAGGAAACACTGGAGACTCTTCTCATGACTGAGTTCTTGCAGACAAACTCCCCCTGCCTTAGGAAGACACTGCCAGGATCCATGCTGGTGGTTGGCTGACCGCCAGCAACTCCACAAGGGCAGGTGGAAACGTCCCCATTGATGCAAGGCAGGGCTCAGCAGCTGCCTGAATACAGGAACTCTTAGCTTCCTCACCACCAAGACAACTGAAGACTGCTTCCTACCTCCTCTCCATGATCTCCTTCTAGGCTGCTGAGGGGAAGAGGAGTGTTGAGTGGTTATGTCTGCACCCTGACCCACCACACAAAGCACTCTCTGAATGCCACAACTCAGCATAGTCTGCTTAGGTGCTTTCAAGCACCTGAGGTTCTTACCCAAAGCTCCAGTGGGCTACTTCCATGGGATGGGTGCCATCCTGTCCCATCCATTCAGTGATGACAGTCTCACTGAATGGGGGTGGGGGTCAAGTTACTCCCAAGTACACTTACGTCCAGAGGCAACAGGTGTCACATGTCACAAATAGTGCAACAGTCAACTTAAGTTCTTAGCAGGTCAGGACTGTGTGTATTGTTTTGATCCTCACAGATACTCCATACAGACCTGTGCAGGGCCAGAGATGCTCAAAACAAAGCCGTATCTCACTCTATCCACCTCACAAAACATACTAAAAATACATTCCACTGAGAAACAATCCCCAAATAAATTTAAATTAGGAAATATATTTCAATGGATATCCTCTTTTGAAATGTTTTAAATTAAATAGCTTATGAGACCATATTAGCAAGATCTTATAAGACTACTCTTTTTCTACAAAGTATGTAAAAGCAAACTAAAAATACTCTTTCTTAAAACTGTCACAAGACATTACAAAAAGTTTTAAGTATCACAATTTTCTGCATTAGTATAATGTTCTTTACTTATTTATTAATATTTTTTTAGTTATCAATGGATCTTTTCTTTCATTTATTTATTTATGTATTTATTTACATTTGGTGCTGAGGATTGAACCCAGTGCCTCACACATGCCGGGCAAGTGCTCTACAACTGAGCCATATCCTCAGCCCCAATGTTGTTTATTTAAAACAAATAACAATAAATGAACAGTCTGTACTGAAATTCCCTTAGGCTATCAAAAAGGTAGTAAAGAAATAAACCTTTTTTTAAAAATTTTTTTAGTTGTAGGTGGATACAATATCTTTATTTTATCTGTTTTTATTTTTACATGGTGCCGGGGATCGAACCTAGTGCCTTGCGCATGCTAGGCAAGTGTCCTACCACTGAGGTACAACCCCGGCCCAAGAAAAAAACCTTTTAAACAAAAGATTTTTTTTGCCAATTTATAGCATCAGAAAAATCAGCAACCTAATTGATTTGAAGTTCTCCTTTTTCTTGAACGCTTTTAAAATCGACCAACCAAATATTTCTTAACTCCATAGCTTAGTATACATGGCAAGTGTAAAGAGGAATCATGGGGTTTCCTCTATTTAAGGAGGCAAGTTATGGGTAAATAAAGGTGGTTGAAGCCAACATGAATTACAATTAATGCAGAAAATAATTACTACCCAAGTTTAGAAGACAAAAAAAAAAAAAACATGATCCAAGATAGGAACTCAGCCCCCTTTTTGGTAGTTCCAGGGAATGAACCCTGGGCATTAGCACATGCCAGGCAAGCACTTGCCACTGAGCTACATCCCCACCACATAAAAACAAAAAAAGCATCCCTTAAATTTAGATGAGTTCAAGTTGGAGCTAAAAAGATAAAGTGTTCAGGAATAGAAGATGGAAAAAGTATTCTAAAACAGAGGCCCTCAAAGCATGGTCTGAAGCTCTCTCAGTGTGGTCCCCTTAGGTATTTTCCAGAATCCAAGAGGTCAAAATTGTTTTCATAACACTAGGACCTGACTCGTCCTTTGAGCCACCATGATATAGAACTTTTCACAGGCTACATATGTGATATCAAGTAGATTTGCAAAACCAGAGCAATGACTCTTCTCAATTTTTTCAAGTTGTTTTTCATACAAATGTTACATTTGTTAATGTGTAATGGGAGTTATCATTAGATGAATTAACATTTAAAAACCTTGTTCTAATTTCTAATTTGAAAAATATCAATAGACAGATATAACCCATCTAAACAAAAACTCTGTGGGGTTTTCAACAATTGAAGAGTGTAAGGAATGCTCTCCCTCTGCTTGAACACTGCTATTCTCCAGGAGCCAGCATAACCAGGTGAGTGTGCCAGTCCTGCTTTGCACACCGCTCAGCAGGGGGGACTGTCCTCCTGGAGACAGCAATGCCTAGATGCTTTTTTGCCTGCTACTGACACCTAGTGGATAAGCCAGGAGATTGTGAACCTTCAACAAAACACAGAACCCCAGGATGGCCCCACATGTCCAGTGTAGACACTGAGACCCTTGGTCTGGAGCTGTGGTGATCCCACAGGGCACTGGGTGTCTACCAGCTGTGCAGCTTATACATGGACAGGAGCAGAAGCCAGGGCTCACAGTAGATCCAACTGCTTCTTGGAGGTCCCAAGGGCAGCAAGCTCAGGGCAGAACCTCCTAACTCCCAAGCTCTACACTTGCACTGATGATCCACTGCATAGCCTCTACCTTCCTACATACCTGGGCTCTGGGCAAGAATGGTGGGAGGCTGGGAAGATCGAACCTAGGCATGACAATTAGGAGTGGGGAATTCCATTCCTACATAATTATTACATAGGACTCTCCAAAGGGATTTTTCAAGTACTAAGAGGACTTCTTTTGGTCCTCTCCAGATTTCAGTTGAGAGTTGTATGGAAAAATGCTGGAAAGAGTGATGGAAAATGAGGTACAGGAGACCCCCAGTGGAAGCCTGAAGCTCAGGACCCAGTCTACAGATGGTGGCTTTGGTTTTTCATGGAGGGGAATCTCCCTGGAGGCAGCTACACCACCATACCACTTTCCCTAAATGACTCTTACGGCCCTCATTTACGGCCCTCATCCCACAACTCAAGAGAAAACTCCTGCTACAGAAGCAATGAAGGGAAAGTCAAAAAGCATTTTGAAAACATACATAACATGTAATGGGTATATTATTAGTTTAAAAATTTTAAAATTTCAATTTTAATTTATAAAATTAAAATTACTACCTAGAACCATACAACCTCAGGCAAGTCTGACTCCCTATCTCTGGAAAGCTAGGGTGTGGTGGCAATGGAATGTAAAAAGCACAAATTATACAGAGAAAGAAGTCATTCCTAAAGGTAAGTGTCCAAATAAGCTCCCTGGTTGGAAAGGACTTTCAGACAAGCAAAACACATGATCAGGGGACAGTACCAAACCACCTTTAGTGAGCAGAAAGCAAAGTACTTCAGAAAAAGCATTAACACTTCTGAAAATGCAACTCTGGACCCAGTACACAAATGAAAAAACAAAACAATGCAGCAACAACATCCTCTGGTCTGACCCTATAAAATGAACTTGAGGATCTCAGAGCAATTTCTGAAGATTCGAAACGTTCATAAAATGTGCCTAGTCATGCTTTTCTTGAGGCAAATGTTCCTGAGATCAGCTGCTCAAAAACATGTTCCCTCTGTCTATATCCACAACATTTTCCAACTTCAAGTGACCAAGGAACACAGTTGTGGCCCCATTCTTTAAAGGTGTGCTATAAAATAAACCAAGAGCAAGTGCAAGACAGAAACTTTTATTTCCAGAAATTGTGGATAAGTAACAAGTCAAATTAAACATTCTATTTAAAAGATGGGCGGGGAGGGGGATATACCAATGTCACTTAAGTAGAAATTTCTAATGAGCTCAGAAGCCTGTATGACCTTTAATGTTTTGTCACCCTGAAAGATATGTCCTGCTGTACATCTTGTCAGAGGAATTTCTGAAGAAAAGCACAACCTACTCAACTGGGTCACAAAAGTTAAGCAGTGTCACTTATGGCATTTTTTTTTTCCTAACCCCCAGGCTGAAATACTGTCACTGTCCTACTCTATTCTCTCTCCCACACTTCAATTTATGAAACACCCATGCCATCTAATGTTCTCTTGTTCTAACCAAAAGGCGTTCTGCAACATAAGCCAGGTGGTGCTACCTGGTCTGCTGTGAGGCTAAAAGACAGCCAGGCAGGATTCCAGGATTCCAAAGCACAAGGATGCTTTACACACTAGAGGTAGCATATTAAGTCAGCCACAGGCCAAGATCTTGGAATATTTTCTCTGCTGGAAATATTTCCCAAACCTGGCTGGTCTGCCCTGGAAGGGGACTCTTGCATGTGCCTCCAGGAGTGCTTGTGAAGGTGATGTGATATCAGAAAGGCTTGAAAAGCAACATGGGAATATCAAACCTATTTAAATTGTTCTGGTTAAAATATTCAAATCCAGAGTAACACTGAGACACATAAGAGGAGAAATGTGTGCAGAAATGGTTCAATTCACCTGCGTGAGTCAATCATATTTGGTAAGTGGGTGGAACTAGAAGTGAAGCAGTGAGCTGACGGGGGGAAGCAACAATCAAACAGAGTCAACTCAAAGTTCACATGAACTGAAGAGCCTCAGTTTGTACTCCTGCAAGATAACGACACAGTGTCATGCTTAATGTGCCATGCTGCCTCTGGTCTCCTTATGAGGAAGTAGTGAAGGACCCAATATTTCAGTGTTTTTCAGTGGCAATTTCAACTCTGTGGCTCCAGCTCCTAGACAGTAGCACTAGAAAAAATACAAAAAGACAAGTGGGGCATCACACTCAGACACTGCAGGCCACTCTAGTCTACTCAACTGACAGCCCAAGAACCCAGTTCATCTCACAAACACACACAGCAGCAGTTTTGGCATCTTTGAATTACTGATGGATTTTTCAGGTTCAAACTTAACATTATTCATTTTTATAGCCAAGTTCTTTCCACTACAATGGGAATAAAATAAATGTGCAGATTGACATTTCTTTGTGATCCTAACAGCAAGGGAAGACAGATATATTAGCAAGAAAGGTTTGGGGAACAGTAGGAAGTCTTAGCAGTTTTAATGAAAGCAACACACTGAAAAAGAAAGCATGCTACATGCACCCCTGCAGAGCAACTATGTGAGCTACACTCTCATAAGGGTGGCACAGGAAGTAAGCAAGTCAAATCCAAGCATGCCACAGTAAAACTTGATTGCTGTAAAGAAAGGCTAGGGAAAGACTGGCACAAATAATCTGAACTATTGGTACTTAAGGAACATTTTCCAGTTCTACTATTTGCTCTAGGCAGGGCAACAGATTTGCTAGAATGAACCACCTGCTGCCGAGGAGGGCGGCTTAGAATATACCAAATGACAGAGAAAAGATAACCTGGGGCTAAAAAAAAGTCTACTGTACTTCCCAGGCAGAACTTAACTACTAATTTAGTTTATAGGAAAGGGTCTGATGCTCACAAAGTTAATGTCATCTACCTAAGACCAGGGACCTCCATGATCCAGGCCTGGAGAACTGACACTACGCATGCATTCAAAAGGACCTACCAGCTCTGTCTGGGCCTATGTGTCTCTTGAACCCTTGGCCCTAGGTGTTCTAGTTCCTGACAATTAGTCACAAGGAAGAAAAGGCAAAGGAAAGTGGTGACTCTGAAAATCCTCTCAAGGCACAACCATGTCAAGGAACACGGACTTCAGCAGGTAGACATAAGGGTTCCAACTCTTAAATGGGACCAAAGACCATAAGCCAAAAAAAAAAAAATCAACTCACCAAAAAAGGTGGGGGAGGGAAGAGAGGAGAAATACAAGAGTCTACAAAAATACCCAAACTAGGTATATCAAAAATACCACTACTACTGGGTTGAAAAAGGCTAAGCAACTAGCCAACAACAGAAAAAGGAAGCTTTCCCAGAACACCAGGAGCAGAGATTGCACCAAGAAGAACAAGGGTGACAGAAGCCCCTCAGAAAGCCACCTGGCAGTTTGCAAAGGTGGAGGGCGGGGTAGGGGGGGGATCCCCAAGGCTAAAAGGAATTCCAGTCAAAGGCACCCCCTTCACAGGAGGGCTGCTAGGGTTGAGGTGGAAAATGAACTAAAACCAGTTCCACAGATAAACAACTTCTGTTGAAGACCCTGGGTTTTATTATGCTTGTTTTTTTTTGGGGGGGGGGTAATACTTCAAATTGAACCCAAGGGTCCTACTGAACCACTGAGCTACATTCCCACCCCTTATTATTATTATTATTATTATTATTTTGGAGACAGGGTACACTAATTTAAGGAGGCTGGCCTTGACTTGCAATCTTGCCTCAGTCCCCCACCCCAACCCCTGGATCAGGGATTACAAGTGTGTGCCATGGCAGGAGGCTCACCCCCCAGTTTTCATATTTTAAATTAAAAGCTGTTCACGAAAAACTCAAGTGAATATCTGAAGACCATTACCTCTGATTCTACTGTGTCTTGTCCTTCTTTTGAACTTTTCCCACTCTTCCCTGGTTTTGGTGGTTCCTGGGAAACATCAAACAAAAGCAATTAATTTTCTCAATCTTTAGACTGTTAAACATCAGATAAACTACATGTAGTTTCAAAACTGATTTATATAATTTAACTAGAGGTTCTGGTGGTTTTAATCCACACCGTCAGGAAATTTACGTCATACTGTTTAAAGATACAGTACTGCGATACTACACCCCACCCACCCAAATTCGGATTCTCTGGTTTCCTTCGTCAGCATTCGGGGTTGAAAACTTTAAGGAGGGACAGAGAAGCCCAAGTCCATCCGGTGCTCCTGGCGTTTCCAAAGGACCACCTCGCAGCTCTTTCGTGCCCACCCGCTCCTGGGAGCGAGGATTTCTGGGGCCACCCTGACACGCTCCAGCTCCACCTGAGGCAGCGCACCCAGGCCGCCGAGAGCTCAAGCCGCCGCGCCAGCAGCGCGAGCCGAGCCCCGGAGCCCAGCCCGGAGCCCCGCCGTCGCTCCGGCGCACGCAGTTCTGCAGGCGTCGCGGGTCCGCTCCGCTCGCCGCCCGGCTCGGCGTCCCTCCCGGCCGCGAGGCTGGCGGCCGGCCCGCCGCACCTGCGCCCCCGACCGCCCGCCCCCAGCGCCGCGGCCCGTCCCGGCGGCCCCGGCCCCACTCACTTTCTCCTTCTTGGTTTTATTCGGCATGGCTAGTGCGGGCCGCCGCCGCTCCTGCCCCCGCCGCCGCCTGACCCCGCCGCAGCAGCGCCCCCGCCCCGGCCGTCGCGCCGCCCCGGCTGCCGCCGCCGCCACTGCCGCCGCCGCCGCCCGGGGACTGAGTCGTTCGCTCGCTCTCGCTTCCCCTTTTCCAGGCTCTCAGAGGCTGCGGCAGCCGCGGCGGCGGCGGCGGCGGCGGCGGCAGCGGCGGCGGCGTCTCTCCGCCCCTCCCCCGGCCCGCCCCGGCCCGCCAGGCGCCGCCTCAAGCCCCGCCCCGCCGCCCTCAACGGCGCCCTGCCATTGGGCGATGCGCCCTCACGTGGCCTAACGCTCTGCCGCGCCGTCCCGCCCCTGCGCGGCCTAGCCCCGCCCCCTTCGCACCGCTCGGCTAGCGTCAGGCTCTGGGGTCCGGGGTCTGAGGTGGGCGGGCCGGCCTGGGGAACCCGGCCGGGACTTGGGGTGCGGCTGCTACTGTGGTGACTGGTGACTGGTGACAGGGCCGTTGCTGCTGAGAAGGTGCCGGACCGAGAGAGCCGGGGACGAGCGAAGCATGGAAATTGTGCGTTTGAAATGTGTGACAATAATTTCTGCAGCCGGAGGGGCGCGAACGGCGGCCTTCCGGTCTCGTCCCTCCGGCTCTTGCAAAACGAGGGGGGCCCCACGCGGTACACGTGGGTGACCGAGGAAGTCCAGGAGCCGGGGTTTCGCAGGGCCTCTCCAGGCCCCGCCCACCTGGCCAGTCCCACCCACCCTTCCCTCGCCGCCTCCACCCGCAAACTGGGCGGTGCTGTTCCAAGGGGGTTTATTTCTTTTTCTTTTTTTCTTTCTTTTTTTTTCCCCGCTGTGGTTCTATCTTAAGGCGCGTGAGAAAATTTCTGTACGATGACCAGGGGCCACTTAATTTCTGTTGCCTCACTAATAGACCGGGGGAGATGAATTTTCCAAGGGAAAAAACTTAACTTTTTACTACACTTCTTCCGCAGTCCGGTTGGAGCCCCCAAGCAATTTGGAGGTGTTAATGATAGATATCCGAGATTTCGGAAATGCATTAGGTAGGAAGATTGGGAGTGAACGGATTTCAAGCGTGAAAGGCATTGGGGGCTTTGAACATTAAGGAGCAGCATCTTGACTGGACACTTACAAATCCTCTCAGCCCCCGTTTTGTTCCTGAAAGTTGCCAAGTAAAGCATTTTTGGATGTTCTCTGTTGCCCTACAACAGAAAAGTGAAAAGAAGAAAAAAAAAGGAAAAGATCTAAAATGAGGGCTGTTGTGGGGGGTTCTGAGATTAATTGTTGCCTGCAGGTGCCTCTGTGCTCGCAGAGGACTGTCTGCAGGTAAGCAGAACAGTCCCAAACAGCTATCTCTGGAAAAGAAACTGCTTTTTAATAGTTTCCCAAAAATAAATAGCTAAAAACGTGAGAGGGTAGAACGTTGTCTGTAGTTAATTTAATGATATTTTGAAAATAAAACACTATCATAAATCCATATCAATAGGAGTAACTAAAATTATTGAGTTTTGACTGCTGAACTCTAAGGAGACTTGAGGGGTTCTCCAAGATAAGTCTGTGCCACTAACATCCTTGTATCACAGCCTCTGATTCAGTTTTGCACATCATTCTTGGATTTAACAGACAGTTTTTGGATATCCACCATGTGTAAAGCACGATGCAAGAGGTTCTACACTATTCTTGTTCTCTGGCGATTTACATGCTTGGATGGAAACAAGAAAACCCTCTCAGAAGTCTTGACATATGTCAAGTCTTCAAGGACTGGGGTGAGGGTGGCTGAACTTGGAAGCATGAAGGAATACTGCACAGGATGTTTTCTTGTGGCCAGAGAAATGTACAAAAAAAAAAAAATGTACGTACAAAGGCTCTGGATCGAGACTTGATTCGGCTTGCCAAAGCATTGGATTTGTTTCTGAATGCAATGTAGGGTTGCTGATCTCCTAAATAATTAAATTGGAGAGTGATGTGTGGTGTGCTCACAATTGCACTTTAGGAGGCATCTGTGGTGGGAGTGTGGGAAGGAGCTTAGAGTCGGGGAAGTCAGGAGGCCAAGAGCCCACAGGAGGCAGGAACTGTCCAGGTGTGAGGCTCATCCTCTGCAGTGACAGGAGGCAGGCTCACAGATGCCCAGGATGTGGCTGAGGCAGTAGAGGTAGGGTAACAGATAAAAGAGTAGAGCTGTGTTTTCCATTTGCATAACAGTGATGAGGGGATGCAAATAGAGAGCAAGCTGTGAGAGAACATGGTGATTTGGGTTTGGGGCATGTTGAGTTTGAACTATGTGTGCAAAATACTGAGGGTCCAAGTGGCAGTTGGAAACAAAGCAGAGAGGTCTAGCTGCTTGTCAAGTTGGGTATTTGTCAGGTCAATTTTGAGTTCCAGGGAAAGCATAGCAATAATAGAAAAGCTGCCTAGTTACACCCAGTGACCTTGAAACCATAGTAACTGGAGAAATCTGACTCAACACTGTCACCTGACACACGTGACAGTGGCACACTGAACTGGTTTTCATGGGCCCACATTAGAGGGTGCAATTCCATGACCAATATTAACTGAGAGTTTTTGGCCACTCACAGAGGATCCTGGGTATTGTGCAGTGTGCTACATATTGTGGCCTTCACAGGAACGCCAATGAGAGATGTAGCTCCTGCTCTCAAAAGACAGGTTCAGAATAGGCTATCACCAGGGGATTCGGCGACAGTGTGAATGTGTGTGCCTGCGTGTGTGTGCACATGTGTGTGTGTAAGGGTGTGAGTGTGCCTGAGTGGCACCTCTTCCAGGTCAGCCCCACTTTTCTATGTTCATAAAGGCATATCTCATATCACACAAAACTCCTTTTCTTCAGGCCCCCACCTTTCGGGGACACTTCAAGGAGGAGCCAGGTAACCTGGGTGTACTTTCTCCATGACCAGCTACTACAGGAGGGGATAAATGGTGGATGGTTTCACTTACACCCCCAACATCCCTCTGGAGGGTCAGAGAGGTTCCCAGGTGACCCCCCGTCAGGCAAGGACCTGCAGAGTCCTGCACACACTGGGGAGCAGGGGCAGTGCAGAGCAGGAGGAGGGTCGACCCTTGCCCACACTCAGCTTCTGCTGGCCTCCCATCCTGCTATTTTGTCTGCTCAGGTGCTGGTCCTGCACCTGACCTGCTGCAGGTTCGCTACCTCTAAGGTGGTGTGAAGCTGTGTTGCCTCACCTGCTGCAGCGGTAACCTTTCTGCCCCATGAAGTCACTTCTTGTGGGACTTCCTTCATGTCATTGCTGCCCATCCAGGTGCTCTGGATGTCAAAGCAAACTTGCATACTTGGATTTCTGTGTGTGTGTGTATGTGTGTGTGTGTGTGTGTGAGTGTGTGTTTTGTTTTGTTTTGTACTGGGGATTGAACCCCGTGTGCTTTACCACGGAGCTGCCTCCCCAGCCCTTTTTATTTTTTAGACAGACTATCACTAAGTTGCTGAGGCTGTCCTTTAACTTGTCCTCCTGCCTCAGCCCCTGAGTTGCTGGGATTACAGGCCAGGGCCAACATGCCTGGGACATGCTTAGATTTCTGGCTGAGCTTCCTAGGGGCAGTGTTCGTGTCTTTGTTACCCATGTACTCAGCTTTGGGGGAAACTGAGTCTACTGCTTATTGTGGTTTGGCCCCACGTCTGAGACATGTTCTGCAACCTTACGCCACCTTTCTTTGTGCTATTGTCTCCCCCAGCCTTGTCCATGTCACCAGCCCCAGTATCCAGACCCTCCTCACCCTTCCAAGCCAGGGACTGTCTGTATTGAACAGTTACTTCTCTAAGGCTGAAAGGAAAACAAGGAGTCAGGCGAGTGAGAAATGAAAGACAGAGACCAGGCAGAGATACATACAAGAATTTATTTGTCAGAGCTGTCAAATAAAGGCTGTGTCTCCATAGATGGAGAGAGGCAATACAGGCTTGGGTTCCAGACTTTTCAGGGATTAGAGCCCAGTGGGTCCTAATGTGGGTGGAGAAGGGTGGGGTTGGTATGAGGGAGTAGTGAGCCTTTCTCCGTCCTTGGGCGGAGAGCAAAACTTTTTCTTAAGATGGTGGCTATCACTTAAGATGGCCATCCAGATGCTAAGCAAGGACCAAACTAGAAGTTCAACCCCTGCCCTGTGCTCACTTCATTTCCACTGAAATGTCATTCATAATCATTTTTTATTGAGTTTGGATCTATGAATTCACACACTCAACTCCTTCCACTACAAAGTTGCTTGTAGATTTGGGGCAGAGGGGTGGGGAGTAGATACAAGTGGGATTACTTTTAAATTAATTATCCACACATACAGACTGTGGATCCCAGTGCCAGGCACCTATCAAGCTCTCAGTAAATCCAGTTGCCAACAAGAGCACAGTGATTTGACATGAGGTGCCTTTGGGTTCTGAGGACTCCAAGGAAAACCCCAAAGCCATACCTTTAAGGTCCAAGGGTACCCAGAGAGCTCTGTTAGGCTAAGCAAGTCTTCTGCTTGGCTCTTGAGGAGCTTCTGTGGACACCAAGGACCAGTCAGCCCCATGGTTGGGTATAGATACCCTCTGGCCTTGTGGTAACACATGCAGGCTACTTACTAACCCTGTGATCACCAAATGGGAGAATCCATAAACTTCTAAAAATTGTAAGTTTCGTGAAATGTTCTAGAAACTAATAAAATTTTATCTCCAAGAATTGAAGAAAAATGGGCAACAACACACAAATAATTCATTTTTAGATAAATAGGGTGAAATACAATCCCTTTCTTCTTTCCTCACAAATCCCTAAGTCCAGCAGAGGAGATAAGAAGGTACGGAAATAACCCGAGGTGGAGACAGAATACCTTAAGAGCATTAGAGACCCAGATCCGGACCAATGTGGGCGGTGCCAGTGTGCTGTGAGGAGAGGCTTTGATAAAGCCTCGGATTTTAGTTCTTGTCCTAAGTTTGGGGTTGTTGGTTTTGACAGGCAGGAAACAGATGGCACCATCAATGGGAGTTAATTGGAAATAATTTAAAAAGTGTGTGTGTTTGGAGACAGGCAAGGGTCAGGCCCCTGGACGAGAGGGAGCAAAATGCATGGGGCTAGTGGCACCAGTGTCCTGGGGTGGCAACTTGACTGGTCAGAGGGAGGCAAAGGTACTGCCAGGGCCTGTCAGGAGCAGCTGTCAGAATCCTGGGGTGCAGCTAGTGGGGCAGGGTGGGCAGCTATTGTACCCCCCTCCTTTCACATCAGTGCTCCCCTGTCCCAACCCACCCGGAGCCAGAGGGTCAGGGAGCCCAGTGGGGTGTGCCCTGGCATGGGCTCCAGGGCTGGGAGCAGGGCTGAAAGAGGCCGTGGCTCTCCAGGGCACTTCAGGTGGAGAGCAACCTGGCTGTGGCGAAATGGGACCCTTGGAATTAGCAGATGTGGTTTACGTGGACTGTGAGTCTCAAACACTGAAAAGGAAAGTACTCACACAGGGTAGTCTCCCTCCCTCCCCCGGGGATAAGGCATTGGTTGTCCCCAGTGGGTGGGTGGGGAGTGCTATCAGCATCTAGTGGGTAGAGGCAGGGATTCCACGCAACATCCACAAGGTGCAGAGTGGCCCCTACTGCAGGGACCCTCCAGCCCCCAAAGTCAGCAGCACTGAAGGGAAGAAAGCTGGCTAGACTCAGGGAGAGTGGAGGTGGCAACTTGCCCGCCCCTCACTGGCCCATGGTGTCTCAGAGGACAGTGGCCAAAGCCAGACTGTGCCCTCCAACATCCTGTGAGAAGACATTCTCCACCCAATGGAGCTCTGCACGCCACACCCTGCACAATTGTCTTCTGTGCGGCCTTTTGTGTGGAGGAAGAGAAACCTTGAACGTGCCTCGGACAGATGAGAGCAGCTGGTGCCCCAGCCAAGGGAGTATCTTCCAGGTCCACTGTGAGACCTGGAAAGATGGACTTCTGCAGGCACTGGCATCCAGGCTGTGACGAGAGGAGCAAGACAGCCCTTGCACCTGCTTGTCGTGCAAAACCCTTACCACGTAACGTGCATCACCTTGACCATTGTTCAGTGCACGCTTGAGTGGCACTAAGTACCCTCATGCTGGTCACGCTGTTGCGCTGTTGTGCTGTCACCACCACCATCCATCTCCAGAACTTTTTTTTTTTTTTTTAATCTTCCCAAACTGAAGTCTATCCCCAGTAAACGACTCTGCAGCCCTCCGCCCTGGTCCCTCGTGAACCACCATTCTGTCTCTGAAGGGTCGTTCAAAGGACTTCATGCAATAGAATTGTACAATGTCCATCCTTTTGTGGCTGGCTTTGTCCTGAGGTTGACCCATGCTACAGCATCTGCCAGCATTTCCCTCATATTTTAAAGTGCAATGATGTTGCATTGTATGTATACATCACAATTGTTTTTTTCTAATTCTCTCTCCCATGGATGGTGCTGCCATCTCTTGATTGTTGTGAGTAATGCTGCTATGAACAAGAATTGAGGTCCTTTCAATTCTTTTGTATATATGCACCCAGATGTGGAATTCTAGTTTTATTTGTTTGAAGAAATACCCTCCTGTTTTTCATAGATGCTGCACCATTTTATGTTACCACTGACAATGCCCATACATTCCAATCTCTCCACATCCTCTCCAACACTTGTTTTTCTTTTCCCTCCCTTTCTTCTTTCTTTAATCACAGCCATCCTAATAGGTGTGAGGATGGCACCTCCTTGTGGTTTTGATTCGCATTTCCCCAATGATTAGTGATGCTGAACATGTCAGATATTGTACCGTAGACTCTTTGGAGAAACATCTATTCACGTTCTTTGCCCATTTAAAATTGGGTTATTTGGGTGTTGTTGAGGTGTAAGAATTCTTTATGTATTCTGGACATTAATTCCTTATTACTTATATGATTTTCATGTATTTCCTCCCATCCCCTGGGTTGCCTTTCAGTCAGTTGTGTCCTTTGATGCACAGAAGTTTCCAATTTTGATGTAGCACTACTTATATTTTTACCTTTGTTGTCTTTGCTTTGCTGTCATATCCAAAAGATCATTGCCAAATCTAATGTCCTGAAGCTATTCCTCTAGGCTTCCTTCCAAGAGTTTTATGGGTTTTTTTTTTTTTGGGGGGGGGAGCGTGGAACTGGGGATTAAACCAAAGGGCACTTAACCACTGAGCCATATCCCAGCCATTTTTAATATTTTATCTAGAGTCAGGGTGTCATTAAGTTGCTTAGAGCCTCATAAGTCTGAGACAAGAGGATGGCAAGTTTGAGGCCAGCCTTAGTAAATTAGCAAGAATTTGTCCCCCAAAGAAAAAATAAAGGACTAGGGGAATAGCTCAGTGGTAGAGCATCCCTGGAGTCAATGCCTAGTGTCACACACACACACACACACACACACACACACACACAAAAATAAAAAGGGAGGAATGGATAAACATAAGTGAATCAAAGGAAATATAAAAATGAGGAGTTCTCCTTAGAGGGGGAGAGCTGTACTCCTTAAAAATGTCAGTATCACAAGAGACACAGAGAGGCTGTGAGGATGCTCCAGGTGGAAGAGGTTAAGGAGACGTCAACATTTAATGCGATGCCTGACATTAGGTTGGGTCCTATACTGAAGGGCAAAAACATGTCATAAAGGCTGATATTAGGTCCACTGATGAAAGGGGAAGGAGGGCAATAGATTAAAGCATTAAGTTGATACAAATTTATGGACTGAGTCCGTGTGAGAGCAGCCCCAATCTCAGGGAATGAAAACTCAGGTCCTGGGAGGGCAATGGGCTGCACCACTGGGGATGTGGCTCCATGATAGAGTGCCTGCCCAGCATGTGTGAAGCCCTGGGATTCCATCCCCAGAACCACAAAATAACAAACAAACAAACAGATGATAGAAAGAGGTCAAGCAAACAAGGTAAATGTTAATAGGTCAATCTGAGTATGGGGTATATGGATGTTCTCCATACTATTTTTATATTTGTAAATTTTGAAAATCATTTCTAAATAAATATAAAGAAAAAATAGATGAGATGTTCACATATGGCTTTGATGGGTTAAACAGTACCTGACTTTCATGTTTCTGTCTTGTTTTGATGTGAGCCTTGGAGGCACACACGTACACACGCCCCTCAGTCGCTGTGCACTGCTATCCACAGTGCTTTTCCAATGCTCTGCCCAGAGGCGTTGCCATGTATCCTCCAAGACTTACAGAGCTCTGAGTGTTGGCTACGAGTGCTTGCGTCTTGTCTGTGCGCAGGAGGCCCAGCTTTCATGTAATCTGTAGTTGGATCATGTGCTCCCGGGGGCTCCTGCCTGTGGCCCACAGAACACAACTGGTGGAAATGTTTATTTTCATCCCAGTATTGGGTGATGGTGGAACCTTTAAGTGATGGGGCTTAGTGAAAGGTAATTAGGGTCCTGGAGCACCCTCAAGAGGGTAGTTCTCACAGGACCCTGACTCACCTCTCATTAGAGCAAATTGTTATAAAAGAGCAAGACTGGTCACTCTCCACTTCAGGCTTCCTGCCTCACTGTGTGATCACCCTCACAGGCACCTCTACCACTGTGATGCCATCTGCCATGGAGGCTCCCACCAGAGGCTAGATTGATGGGGCCACATGATCTTGGACTTTCATTCTTCAAAACTGTAGAGTAAATGAACATCTTTTTTAAATAATGTACCCTGCCTCAGGTACTTTGTTATAGCAAAAAAAAAAAAAAAAAAAAGGACTAGTATAGAGCCCAAGGCAGAGAGGCTACATTGCCCTGAAACTGGGAAGTAGAGCAATACAGAGAGGGCCCCTGCTGACATCTAACACCTGCATATGCACGTCATGGCTCAGAGTGAGGTTGTAGACCATGGCAGTTAAGGTACATGCTGAAGATGCCCTACTTGGGTGCCTCCCAGAAGCTTCTCAGGATTCAGAAAGCCCAGAGAAAAGAGGTGGGGAAAAGTATGAGCAGCTACCAGGTGGTCTAGAGACTATTGTCATGAGGACTCCCTCCAGCACCCAGGCAGCTTTCACGTGCTAGGTGATGGAAGGGCCCAACAGGAAAAGTGTACACAGCACCCCTCGTTCAAGAAACTGAAGAGTTTCAGGATGGTAATATTTGAGCAGTAAGCAAAGAGAGGGCTCTCCTATGCATGATGCCCTGATCGACTGTACACGTCACAGGTCCAGGAAACCAACCCCAACTGCACACTTACCGGGAACTTCATCTTACAAAGCCCTGGGGGGTGGGGTACTCTTATCACCATGGAACTGATGAGGAAGCTGAGCCCCAAGGCAATTAAGTGAACAAGTGCACTTCTGGGGACTTAGTGAAAAGAATAAATGGATAAATGAATATATGGGTGGTTGGATGAATGACGGTGGCTTTAACTTCAAAGTTGGTGTTCTTGTCACTAGTCCACAAGTTCACATTAAGGGACATCCCAAGGATGCTAACTGTCACTGGGCCAGAGCTAATGGCTTTATTCCCGGGCTATCACTGCTCTGAGAAACCACAGAAAATCAGCTCCGCAAGGCTGCTCAAGACAGCACGGGCAGCACGTGGCCGAAGCCATATCCATGCAGGACGCCTTGCACTCTCTGTTCTTGCCGTGAAATCAGGGCTGCCAAGGCCTGTGGACAGCCCTCCCTAAGAACTTTTCATGCAAAGGAACCATCTGTCGTCAGTTGTGAATTCATGTTCTGTGAATTAGAGCTCATCCACAGCCTTTGGCACATTCTAGTATGTACCTGGAATGGTAGCAAATCTTTATTTTCTGAATGTGGATTGGATAACCCGAAAAGCCAAAGGTCATGTGTGCCACGTTGGGTAAGGTCAAGGCTACTGACTGGTTTTACTCGATTTTTTTTTCCTAGGGGGATGGGGGTTGTTTAAGAAGAAAACAAATTATGATACTTAAGAACTAGAAATTATGGCAGTGAAGTAATCAAAACTCAACAAGATGTTCTAATAATCTTCTGAGAAAATCACATTACTATAAAAAGTCACCTCCCAAAGTGATGAACTATTCCTCTGACAGAAGTTTTTGGGGGATGTAAAAATTATAAAATTCCTTCTAAAGGCAGTGTCATGGAATCAGTATTGAATTGCTGCACTGGGGAATTCTATGAAGTATTTAAAGAAAAATTCACACCAGTGCTCCTCAAAATCTTCCAAGAAATTGAATAGTAAGAAACACTTACAAACTCATTCTTTAAGGTTAGTATAGGTGTTAGGCAGCTTTTGGTCACTGAGGCAAAATACCTGAGAAAAACAACTTAAAGGAGGAAAGATTTATTGGGGTTCAAGGTTTCAGAGGTTTCATTCCATGGTCTGCCATCTCCATTGCTCTGGGCCTGAGGTGAGGCAGAATATCATGGCAGGAAGGTGTGGTGGAGGAGATCTGTTCATTTGATGGCCGCTGGGAAGCAGAGAGGAGAGGGAGGAAGGGGCAGGGGACAAGATACGCTCTTCCAGGGAATATCGCCAGTGATCCAATTCCTCCGATCATGCCCTACTGCCACAGTTCCCACCTCTTCCCAATAACGCCATCAAATTATGAACACATCAATGACAATCCACTGACAAGGTCAGAAATCTCATGATCCAATCACTTCCAAATAGTCCCGCCTCTGAACATCACTGCATTGGGGACCAATTTTTAAACATGAGCCTTTGGGGAATAATCTTAGATCCAAACAATTATAGCGTGCTACTAAACTTAGACACACAAAAAAAACCTGCACACCAATATCTCTGATAAATATCAGTGCAACAATGCTCAACAAAATACTGACAAGCAGAATTCAACAGCTACTCCAAGGATTATACCCCAGGACCAAGGGGAATTTATTCCTGGAATAAAAGTCAATCAATGTACTCCAGCACGATTTCAGAACAAAGAGGATCACCTCGATTGTACAGGAAAAAAGTATCTGATAATGTCACACTTTTGTCACTCTGGGGCTCACTGTGTTATTGCTGTGACACCAACCAGCCTGGTGACACCAAGTTCACAAACTGCTGTTAGAATCGGTTCTGACACGACCAGGAATGGCTTCTTGTACCGTCGGTCTCCTTTCTGCAACACTCGGCTCACTCCACAAGTAAAATACCCACTGCATGGGTCTTAGCAAGCCCACTGAACAAGAGAAGGAAAAGTTTTAAAATACCATAATCCCCACCGCCTGAAGACAATCGTGGTTCGTGTTTTGTGTCCATCTTTTTGTTGTTGTTTTTTGTCTGTGCTTAGGTATTTTCCTCGTTGACTCAATTGTGACCACACTAACCTACAGTTTTGTGATCGACTTCTCCAAAGACAATGCTGTTAGTGGTGGCACCCGGCCTGCTCCTGTGGGGCTTCTCTGGGTGCTCCTGCTGGGGAGGTTGTCTTCACCCTGGTGCCCTGGAGCAGAGGCACAGTCACCTTCCACGTCCCCTGCCTGCCTCCCTCTGTCTCTCTCTGCTGAGCTCTTGAAAGTCACCTCCTGGCAGCCCTCTGTGTTGCGAGAACAGTCAGCGGAGGACTGCCACCTTCTGGCTGTCAGGCCTGTCTTCTGCCTCTTCCCAGCCTCCTCTTGGTCTTTGGGCAGGTGGACATGGCTTCCCTGAGGTCCTCACATCAGCTGGATTTCCAAACTCAGCTCAAATCCCACCCCAACTCAGACACCTCTCCCAGTGTCCCTGTTGCAGTCTCTCCCCTCTTAGTTCCAAGGACACTGTCTGAGCACCTCTAGGAGGCAGTCTTTGCCCTCTCCTGCATCCTCATGGGCTGCTTACCAGCCCATCCCCTGGTCTTTCACCCATTCTGTTAGCCCAGCACAGGGAGCTGTGCTGGGTCCTTGCCCAGACTCCTCAGGGCATTTGCCACATATGTGAAATCATGGTGCCTCTGCTATGAGAATAAAAGAGAAAATAAGTGACTTTTATGTACCTTTCTCCATTGATCTATGATCCCTTGGAGGCCAGAATCATGAAAGCTTCATCTTATGCCTCCACCCCTGAACCAGCACTGTGCCTGGTATGCAGTAGTCACTCAATAAATGACTGTGGGGCTGAACTGACAGGCCATGTCACACATTAGGCCTGCCTGGGTTCCCGCAGGACCTGGGAACTCGGGAAATGTGTTCTGAACACATCTTGAAAGCAGGCCCTCATTCATTTCTCCCAGGTTGGGGTGCTGTGGCCAGGTGCTAAGTCATGCTGAGTTCTCTGGACCCCAGAGGAGCAAAGAAAAGTGATGGGTTGGCCCCAGGGTGCCATAGCACCCTGAGGCACTTGGCTCCTATAATCATCGCCAGAGAAAGACAGCACCGGGATGGATGCGTTTGGCCTCCTTGTCTTGTGCTGAGGACCCTTCTGCCAGGTATCACGTGATGTCCACACTGATTTTGCCCCAGATATCTGTCTGCCTTCCTTCCTCCTGTCTTCCCTCCACACACCCTTGAATAGTACAGAGCTTCCGAAAGACCAGTTTGAAGTGACAGACACAGATGCTTAAATGAATCCACAGGCAGCTGCCTGCGGAAAATGTGGCCTCACTCTCCAGAGCCACCATTCACACCCTGCAAGACAGGATGGGGCTGTGAAGGCAGGCAGCATGCTGTCACTTCGGGCTCATTGTCCTGTGCCCTACACAACAGGGCAGGCCTGTCATGGTGCAAGATGAGGCAATTTTGATCCCAAGCTGCGATTTGTTTTTCTGGATGTTGCTGTAGGCTGTAAAATATCCAGCACCCACACCCACGCGCAGACTTACACACGGAAAACCTTGCAATTATTTCGAATCCACAGGAAGCCAATTCTTTAGGCATTCATGAAGCACATGCCATGTGCTTAATGATTCACAGGGAGCTGTGAGGACCGTCACCCACTCAGGCGGACCCCACCTCTACAGAGGCCTGGCAAAAGACTCCTGGAGAGGAAACAGGTGAAAGGCTTTATCAGAGTTGGTTGTGCCCACTCCTTGCACCCAGCTGTGGCCCCGGGCACACTGTCCACGCTCAGTGACAGCTCATGGGACACGGTCTCAGCGGTCTTCCCCCTTACGCAGCAGCTCTACGTGGAAATTCAACAGGCAGGTGAGTCTGCCCCCAGGCTGCTGCTGTCACAAAGCCCCGCAGATGTGTGTGACAATGACCAATTTTTTTGTCTTGAAGTTCTAGACACTGGAAGTCTGAGGTCAAAACCTGGGCAGGGCTGGATTCTTCTTCTCTCTCCTCCTCCTTCTTTGTTGGTGCTGAGGTTTGAATGCAGGGATACTCTACCTCTGAGCTGCACCCCAGTTCCGAGCCCTGGTTTACGTTTAATTTTGAGTCAGGGTCTTGCTAAGGTGATGAAGCTGGCTTCCAGTTTGTGAGTTTGTGACCCTCTTGCCTCAGCCTCTTGAGTACTTGGGACTATAGGTGTGTGCCACACTGGCAGGGTCCGTTCCTTTGGAAGGCAGTGAGGGGACCATCTATTCCAGGCCCCTCTTTGGCTCGTGAATGGCCACCTTCTCCCTGTCTCTTTACACCTCTTCCCTCTGTGCCTGTTTCGGGTTCACACTCCCTCCTCATAGGCCCACCAACTGTGCGGTGTTAGGATCTATCCTAATGACCTTACCTTTCCTTAATAAAGAACTTATAGATAGAGACCCCATAATCAAATGGAGTCTCTTTCTAAGTTACTAGATGTTGAGACTTCAGTGTGTTTTTTGAGGGGGACACAATTAATTCTACTCACGACAGGAGAGGTCACCTTATGGCCTGGGGTTCCAGAGAGCTGAAAGTGTATCTAGTTTGACATCGGGATCTTCTGCTTTCCCCTCTGTCCCAGGAGCCTCTGCCTGGGGACCAGCCAAGGGGCAGCAAGTGCTGGGGAGGCGGATGGACGGGTGCGGGTGGAGGGGTCGGGGGTCAAAGCCGTGCCTGGAGGGAGCCTGAGCTGCTCCTAAGGAGCTTCCTGCTGAGCTTGCGCTGAGATGGAGATTGTTGGAATGGCTTCTTTCAAGGATGAACTCCTTCGAATCACGTCCTAAAGGTGTGATTTGGAGGGGGAAGAGAAGACCTGGGCAGTTCAAGGGAAGGGAAAGGTGGGGGAGGGAGTGACTAGGATCCGGAGGGCCAGGGAGCCGCATATTGAGAAAATAGGTCACGCTCTGAGCTCCAGGGCTGGAGTCTTAGAGAAGTTCAAAGTCGTGCATCTGGGCTGCTGGGAGAGGTTTCTCAGAGGTGAGGAAATCAGAGGGAAAGAGAACCCCAGCCTGAGCAGGGAATGAATCACTTCCCTCTAGGAAGGCGAGGCAGGCTGAGTGACGGTCAGCATCGGGCTGCGTCCCTGGCTGCAGATGGGCTACCAGCCAGGAGCAGCCGGCCACCCCGGAGCAGGGCTGGGCTCTCCCCACAGCAGGCCACATCTTCTTGCAGAAGGCTGGAGCCCGGAGGAGAGCAGACTGTGTGGCACACACAGGGTTCCCAGCAGCATTTGGCAAAGCCTCGGGGCTGCTGGGCCCCCACCTCCCACCCCTCACAGGGACAGCAGCAGCCCCTTTGGTGTCCCAGCCAGGCCACCGCACTTACTAGGCAAGGACCAGTGTCTCAGAGGCCAGAAAAACACAAAGAGGCAAGTTGGGGTCATGCCAATTTCAGTGGTCACAGTGAGCAAGACCACAAAGCTTCTTGAGAGCCATGGCAGCACTAGGGCCTCCGGCTTCCCAAGGCTTCCCGAAGACAAAGTGCAGCCATAAGGATGGACGCCGGCGTCTCTGACCATCTCCAGCAAGCCCATTTACCTGGGAGGAACAAGGGCCTCACCTAAAGCCCCCTCCCTCCCGCACTCGGGATCCTGAAATTCCTTACTCCCAAACCCCAGGCTTTTCCCTTGGACCGTGCAGAGCTCTCCTCCATTTCTCCCAAGCATGGACAGCTGGCCTTCTAGTCCCCAGGCTGTTTAAGAGGCAGGGTGCAGGGAGCTTGATGTGAAGGCTGGAATCTCAGCAGCCACACATGTGAGACCTGTGTAGGTGAGGGACGGGCCTCCATCTGTACTTTTGCCCCAGTCTCCTGGAGGTGAGGAGGGAGTCTGCTGGTATGCACAGTAAGAGTTGATGAATGACTGCATGAGAAGCATTTCACGGTCAAAGAATTTCAAAAGTAAAATATTTAAAAATCTTCCAAATATGTCTTCTAGCACAGAGGAATTATATTTCAAGTGTAGATTGTGAGTGCATTTTAAACAAATGGATCTGGTGTTTGTGGGGCTTCTCAAACTCAGAATCTGCAGCTTCGAAAGTGCCCATCAGCCTACCTCAGAGTCCAGCCCTTTCCCTCCAATCCCATTGCACCCAGCAGCCAGAACCACACATTAAAACCCCAAATCTGGTCCTGTTATCTCCCTTCAGGATGAACTCCACCCCTGGGCTTGGCCTGGAGCTCTTGAAGGGCTCATGCAACTCTGCGACTCTGCGTTTTCTTCCTGGGATTCCCAAAGCTCCTCCCGCCCCTCCTTTCCCCTGGCTAACTAGCTCTCCTTGGGCTTCCTTCTCCACCATCTGGCTCACTCTGGGGCCAGGGAACCGTTCTGGGGCCCCCTTAGCCCTCTTTGGTCTGTCTCCCTACAGGGAGAAACTTGTGCACCCCACTGGGAACCTGAGGGCCAGCTGTGTCTGGCCACTTCCTCAACCGGAGCTTAGTACAGAGCTCTTCCAGAATCTAGGAGTGGCCCCTAAGTGCTGAGGCCCCCAGTGACGAGCTCCGTGAGTTTCCCTTGGGAGCAAATGGCCTTGGCATGGAACCCAGTCTGGTTGTGAGACATTCAGCGTCATTCTGGGCTGTGCCTCTTGAACTTGTCACCCAGAGAGAACCTTTGCTGCTCTCAGCATTTGGCGCAGCTCCTGTCCAGAGTGGCTTTGAAGGCGAGTGAGCTCTCCTCCTTCCTTTGACACTTCTTCTCTGCATCTCCAGACATGACTTTCCAACAGCCCAAGGCCACTGCCTGCAGGGCTGTTGGGGTGGGAGACTCACAAGGGTCTGTCCCCAAGCCAAAAAGGAGAGGGGCAAAATGGAACCCATGTGTCTGGGAAGGCCTTCTCGTGTGTGTGTGTGTGTGTGTGTGTGTGTGTGTGTGTGTGTGTGATTATATTCACATATATACATATGTATACATATAAATACAGATATACTATGCTAATATGGAGAGAGAGAGAGAGAGACCCCTGCTTGGCCTTGGGAGTCGCAAGAGCCACTCAGGAGATGGATACTCCCAGAAAATAGAGTGGAACCACTCTTATGGAGAAGTGGAGAGATTGATGTGAACAGGGAAACTGAGAGTCATGGATTTTCATTATTCAAGGGACCGCACTCCTCATTAATCGTAAATTCATCACGTGGACAGTGATGGCAATTAGATTCAGAGCACATCCTCCAGGCCTCCTCAGAGGCTGAACACCAGAGAAGCATGATTCACTCTTTACTCTTCGTGCTTAAGTGTATATGACGGGTCACCATTCCCAGGGTGGCTGAACGAGGTCTCCCATCCCACTTGCTCTTCTTATGATGTCAAGAGTTGGAATTTGTGCTCCCTGACCTTGAAACGGGCAGGCCTAGGACCATGGCTGACGTAGCCCATGTAACTGCTGAGGTCAGGCCGTAATCGGTGACACAGCTTCTGCCAGCCCCTCTCTGGACTTTGGGGCTCAGGGCCCAGCCCCCTGCTAGCAGGAAGCACAGTCACATGCGAGGGCCCAGCGGATCCCCCACAGCTGTGCCAGTGAGCAGGCCTTCAGAGGACCCCAGCCTAGTCGGCTGCAGCTGCAGGAGCGCCCGGATGGAGCATGCCATCGTAAAAGGCTTCTTGCTGTTGAAGCCACTTCGTTTGGGGATGATTCATAAGACAGCAACAAGTGGCTGGAACAGCACATAAGTGGGCCTGTAGGACACGAGCTGACCGCATGGGCACTGTCCATGCTGCCTGGCCATCTACACATGGCATGCTTCAGCATGTGCACGTGATATTGCCTACTGGATGCACAATTTCATCTGCCCCACTTAACTATCAGCCAGGCTGTCTGAGATGGGTGGGTGGAGGCTGCTAAGAGATTCAGAACATCCTTGGAGCTAGGGCCTCACAGACAATGCTGTTCATTAATTAAGCAGATATTATTAGGCGTGATTACCTGGGAAGAACAGCCTGTGAAATAATAAACCTGATGGTTTCTATCCTGCCTTTCTGGACTGAATTTTTGTTATTTTGATCCCAGCACCAATCAGAAAAGTGCAGTGTCTAAATATTGAAATGCTTTGGTTGCAGGAGCTGTTAAGATACACTGGCACAGGAAGCCCTGCAGTGGGCTTTTATCCCAAGCCCCAAGCTTTAGGAAAAAATTCAGGGACGCATGTCCTTGTGGTCAATGTGATGGTGTTTGGGTAGTAACATCAGGCACTGGGCCTGGATGCCTTCTGGGTGTGTGACACGTTGCTCTCCGTCTTCTTGGTCCCTAGTGGTGATTAGTATCCTCGTGTGGGGGAGATCCTGCCCATCAAGTGGGTGATTCAGATCCCGTAGGGCTTAAAGATTTTATATTTGGGATGCCCCTGGAAGAAAGAATGCAAAATTATGAATATTAAATGAGGCTGAAGCTTTGGGAGGGGCTGTGCCGTGTGGGTGTAGCTCCCAAGGACTTGTAAATGATAAAGCTGGAGTTTGAACCCACGACTGCTGGGGGCAAAGTCCAAGGTCTTTCTGCTAGTGACAGTCTTCTGGCCTGATGAGGACAGTCTCGCTGCTGAGGACACAGTGGGTGACTCACCTCCGGTCCGGGCCGGGGCAGGACTGCCTCCCAGCACACTCTCAGCAGGGTGGCTTGTGGCTCCTCTAAGCCCTCCTCCCTGCTCTTCCCTTGCTGCTGATGGGCTTTCAGAGGGGCAAAGGCTGTTCATTCCAGCCTCTAGTCACCTCCTTCCGTACCTGGAAGGATTTAAGAGACGGAGGCAGGGAAGCATGAAGGTCCTGCTATTGACAGGTGGCCCTTTCTCAGCAGCTGGCTCTGGCTCCCAGGGCTCTGTCACCAGCCCTGCTGTGCCCTGCACCAAGGATTCTGGGAAGCCCATGTTTCTCCTTCCACCGCTCCAGCCCACAACTCCTGCTTCAAATGCCTCCAGCAGCACCAGTCTTCCTGGTGTCGCCCTCCTCTCCTCCTCTCAGCTGCCATGTAGGAGAGAGTGATCAGGGACAGCTCTGTGCTCAGAGTTTGGGTCATTCAGTCCCAAGGGAGAGTTCTGCGAACACCTGTGAGTGTTTGAATCTCTTGGGTGGGGGGGTGGGGGAGCTAGAACCTTCCAAAGAGCTTTTATTCTGTAGGCTGTGGCGGGACTAGACACCTGCGTTTTTAGCAAGGCTTCCTCATACTTTGATGCAGACACCAAAGTTTGCAAACCCCTGATCTGAGAGATTGCTAAAAGCATCAAGCACTAGTTTCTTTCTTTCTTCTTTTTCTTTCTTTCTCTCTTTCTTTTTTTTTTTCTTTCTTTTGGTAGTTTCACCCATACTCCTAGGTACCTGCACAGTTGCTATCTCTGGGAGGAAGTTGAAAATCACCAGAAACTGCAGAATAATGCACAGTATGCCCAAGGACAACTCAGGTTTGGCCCTCTTTGAAATAAGTAACTCTGACCTAAACCAAACTACAGTGGGCCCCAAGTACCTCTCCCATGCCCCTTCCCCACTCTGAGCTTGGGGACAGCAGGCACGCCTCAGGGCTCTCAGCATCCAGCTTGGTCATTCAAGAGCACAGCTGAAGCCAGGTGCAGTGGCACACGCCTGTAATCCCAGCAACTCCAGAGGCTGAGGCAAGAGAATTACAAGTTCAAGGCCAGACTCAGCAATTTAGTGAGGCTGTGACTCAAAATAAAAACTGCTGGGGATGTAGCTCAGTAGCACCTGTGTTCAATCCCAGTACTGCAGAAGAAGGAGAAGAGCCCAGTAGATAGGAAAGCAGGTTTTGGACAAGGGAAGAGCAAGCCCCTTCTCATGTGTGGGGTTCTTCCAGGTCTTTTGGAATCCACCCATACTCCTCCACGTCCCCTCTACCCCAGGCAAACTCTGACTGGCTTTCTATTACTGTGTATAATACAGGATTTCTAAAAGTTTGCATAGAGGTAGTCATGTGATATGTGTTCTTGTCTGTCTTTCACTCCGTGTTATTGAGACTCATCCCTATAGCAGTGTGTCAGTAACTTAACCTTGTATTCCAGCACAGACCTGAATCGGCCATGGCATGGTAGCCTTTTGCATGTGTCGCTGGTTCTATTTGCCACAATTTTGTTTGGCATTCTGTGCCTGTGCACAAGGAGACTTGGTCTGTAGTTGTCTTTCTTCTAACCTCCCTCCTTCCCTCTCTTCCTTCTTTTCTTTTTGTAGTATCGTTCCTGGTTTTAGTATGAGGGTCATCCTGGACTCATGTAAATTGGGAAATGTTCACTTTTTTTTTTTTTTTTCAATTTTCTGGGAAGAGCTTTTTTTTTTTTTTGTCAATTAGGATTCATACTGTGAAGACATCTGGGGCTGGAGTTTTATCTGAGTGGAATTTTTAGCTATAAATGTTTATTTAATTAATAAAGATAATAGGTAGATAATAAATAAATAATAGGCAAACCTATTGGAGTTATCTATTTCTTTTCTTGAGGAAATTTGGATTGTTCACATCAAGTAAGGCACTTCTGTTTTTGATCTCGACTGTCTACAGTGTAGGCGCAAAGCTGCTCAGCATATCACCTTATCACCCTTTGGGACGGTTGCCTGTGTGGTGTTATGCCTTCCACTCCTGGTTTTGGTGACTTGTGGCTTCTCCCTGCTCCCTGATCCATCTGCCGTATCCATCTGACTGATCTCAGAGATCCAGCTTTGGCTTCATTGGGTTCTCTGCTGTTTTTAGCTGAAAACTTACTTTGAATTCTACGAATCCTTTAAACTTATTGATACTTGTTTTCTGGCCCAGAATATTATCTATCTTAATAAATGTTCCACGTGCACTTGAAAAGAAGGTATATTTGGGTGTTGTGGGATGAGTGTCGATAGATGTCAATTAGCTCAAGTTGATTGATGGTGTTCAACTTTTGCTGTATCCTTACTGGTTTTCTACTTGTCCTATAAACTATTGAAAAATAAAACCTCCTGAAATCTCTGATTATAACTGTGAATTTATCTATTTCTTTTTCCAATTCTGATAATTCTTCCTTCATGTATTTTGAAGTTCTGACTTTAAGTGCAAAAGTGTTTAGGATCGTTAAGTCCTTTTGATGAATTAACATTTTCATCATTGGGGAACTATCTTCATTCTCCCTGAAACATTTTTTTTATTTGAAATCGATTTTGGGTGAGATAACTACATATGAAAATAACTATATATCTGTATGTAAATAGAAATAGATTGATATAAATATTTATATATAGTTTTGTTTTCTTGGTACTAGGGACTGGATTTACAAGTGGTTTGGCACTGAGCTATAACCCAAGTGCTTTTTATTTTTTAAATTTGAGACAGGGTCTCACTAAGTTGCTGAGGGTTTTGCTAAATAGCTAAGGCTGGTCTCAAACTTGCCACCCTCCTGCCTCAACCTCCTGAGTCACTGGGGTTACAGGTATGCACCACCACATCAAGCTATTTTGTGTTGCATTAATAGAAGCACACCATCTTTCTTTTGATTAGTGTTAGTATACTATGTCATTTTCTTTTACTTTTAGTTGGTCAATAGCTTTATATTTAAATTGCAATTCTTGTAGGTAGTACATGGTTGAATGCTGGTTAAAAAAAAAAGCCACAAAAACCTCAATCTGAGAATCTCTACCTTTAAATTGGGGTGTTTAGAGCCATTTCATGTGATTATCAATATGGTTACATTTAAGTCTACCATCTTGCTATTTTTATCTGTTCCATTTGTTCTTTATTTTTTTCCTCCTGTCTCTCGGCTTTCTATTTTATTGAGTAAATTTTATGATTCCATTTTATTCCTTTGTTGATTTCAAGCTATAAGTCATTGTTATTTTAGTGGCTGCTTAGGGTTATGATATGCATATTTAACTTAGTCTACCTTCATGACGTTATATCACTTCACATATAAGAATCCTGTAATATGCAACCACAAAAATGGCAACTTATAGTCCACGTATGTGTGATATGTCAAACCACTCTCCAGTGTCCTGCATAACTAAAAAGAACAAATAAAAAAATTTAAAGAACCATACAATAATATACCTCATGGTATAACCTCTCTTTTCATATATGCCACTATGATACATTTTATTTTATATGTCATAAAACCTCACCACACATTATTTTTAGTTTGTTTAAAGAGTACACTATATTTTAAAGAAATTTAAGGAAAATTTTTAAGATAACTAGTAACCATGAGGTCACCATTTTCTGTGTTCTTTATTGTATAGATCCATATTTCTACCTGGTACCATTTTCTTTCTGCATTATGGATGTCCTTTAACATTTCCTGTGTGCAGGACTGCTGGTGATGAATTCTTTAGGATTCATTTGTCTGAAGTTGTCTTTGTTTTGGTGGCACATGCCTGTAATTCTAGTGACTTGGGAGGCTGAGGCAGGAGGATGGCAAGTTCAAAGCCAGCCTCAGCATAAGCAAGGCTATTAAGCAGCTCAGTGAAACCCTGTCTCTAAATAAAATACAAAATAGGGCTGGGGAAGTGACTCAGTGGTTAAATGCCCTGAGTTCAATCCCTGGTACCAAAAAAAAAAAAAAAAGGTGGAAGGACTAATTAATGGCTTATAGGTCCCAGTGGCTTGAAGAGTTTTTAGCCTGGGGACTGGAAAGACAGGAGCTGGTGGTCAGAACATGGTGGGCTTGAACCCAGGCTATGGGTGGATGGTGGATACTGCAAAGGCCTAGAGAGGAGCTGTTCACAGAAACAGCACGGGGGGCACGTGTTCCGAATCCCACATGCATAATTTAAAAATTTTCTAGGAGCTACATTTAAAGAGTAAGAAGCAACAGGCAAAATTAATTTAAAGAATATATTTTATGTAAGCCTAAATATATCCCAGATGTCATTATCCCAGCATGTAGTCAACATCAAAAATCACAGAAGTACTTTACATTTTCCCCGAATGAAGTCTTTGAAAACTGTCATGTTTGAAACCCTGACAGTGAAGCTCATTTTTGAACAGCCATATTTCAGGTGGCTTGGGGCCACTGCATTGGATAGCACAGGGCTAGAGAATGACCTTGGGAGGGAGGTGGCTGAGATGGGGTGGAAGACAAGCTCACTGGTGGAAGAAGGTCAAGGAACAAAGAGGTCCTCTTTGTGGAGATTTGAACCACCAAGAATCAGGATGGGACTGGCTCAGCCAGAGTGACAATGAGCCAGCCTTGTTCTTCTAGGAACAAGGGCAGCAGGCTAGGGTCTGCAGGGGAGTGACACCAGGAAGGGTATCTATCTTTCCATGGTATGAGCTTCAAAGCTGGAAGGTTTGGGGAAGCAAAGGGCATTGGCCACCTGGAGATACCCCTGAGAGGCAAGGAGGGCACTGCAGGGAGCTGGGTGCTGGCAGAGCAAGAAGGCCCAGAGAAAGGGCAGGAAAGGCACTTCTGCTCGTGGTACGCAGAAGCTCTGCAGGGCCATCGAGGGTCCTTGGAAACAGAGAAAGGAGGAGGGTGAAGTTGGGCTGGGAATGAGCACAGCCTGATGGGGATTAGGGGCTGGTGTGGAGGGCGCTTGTGTCCTGGGTGTCTGGTGAAGGAGACCAGCTGTGTGCTACAGGCTTAGTCAGCCCCACTCCGTGGCCCCTCTGGCAGTGTGTGCTGATTTTGTGGGGTGACTGCTCACACCATTTTAAGGTTTCAGTGGTGTAATAACTGGCTTGCACAAAACCTAACTTTTTGGCAATCAGCTCTTGCAAGTGGCTACAAGCCAGCTCCAGCAGCAGACCACCGGCTTGAGGCCCACTGGGTAGGCACCAGTGGTCTCTAAAACAGAGGGTGTGGAGTGAGGTAAGAGAGGGCCGCAGGCTGGGGAGGGGTCTGGGGTCTTGTCACAGTCGCTCAGAGCTGTAACCCCCTTGCAACCTCTGTCACAGAGCATAGAGACTCTGGGTTGCACATCTCAGTGACTTATGTTTTTCAGAATTTTTTTTCCTGTGCTAAAATACATATGACATAGAGTTTACCATCCCAACCGTTTTAAGTGGACATTTTAAGTACCTTCGTGATGTGCAACCACCCCACTGCCGACTGTCTCTATAGCACTTTCACCTTGAAAACTGAAATTCTCTCCCTATTAGATGCTAAGACCACCCTTCTTCTTTCTCTCTGTTTGCACCCCCTGGGAGCTGGTGCAAGCACAGCCTACAGTTGCATTTTTGTGTGTCGGGCTTTTTTCACTTAGCATGATGTCCTCAAGGTTCTTCCTGCATACTTCAGAATCTCCTTCTCTTTCAAGGTGGAAAAATATTCCATGGTATCCATTCGTCCATCCACAGGCACTTGGGTTGCTTTCCATTTAGCTATTGTGAATGATACTACAACGAATGTGGCTGTACAAATAGCTCTTTGACCTTGCTTTCAATTTTTTTTTTTTTTTAGTGTCTATATACCCACAAGTAAAATTGCTGTGGCATATGGTGATTTTATTTTCGATTTTTTTGATGAATCCTGATGCTGTTTTCCACAGTATCTAGACCACATTCCCACCATCAGTGTCCAAGTTCCAACTTTTCTACATCCTCACTAACACTTATTATTTTCTTTTTTCAGTAATAATACCAGTGCACTCGAAGCTCACTGTAGTTTTGATTTGCATTCCTCTAATATAAACAGCTCTTTCTTTGAGACAGGGTACTGCTATGATATCCAGCTGATCTTGAACTCCTGGGCCCAAGCAAACCTCCTGCCTCAGCCTCCCAAGTGGCTAGGCACATACCCCTGAGCCCGGCTTCCACAATTTAATATTTCTATATTGTCACTGTGGTGAGCCTTGTAGACTTCTTGTCCAGGAAGGACTTGCCACCTCAGCTTCTTGGGGTGATTCAGCTGTCAATCCTTCAGGACGTGCTGCAAAGCACCCTTCCCAAAGTCCTGCCCCTCCCTGGGCATCCTCACTGAGTGACACATCAATATGGGGGTCATCTCTGCCAACTCTGGACAAGGCTCCCTGGACCAGTCCCACCCAGTTTCTCCCTGTGGGATCCCCAGGGCTGTGGTGGGTCTGTATGAGCTTTCCTCCGTGCACTCCTGCTTCTGTCCTCTTTCCACAGCTGTTGGTGCTCAGGTAAGTTCCTCACAGACTCCTGCTGCCTGCTCACTGCTTCCCAAGACCCACCTGCAGGGCCCGCTGCCTGGAGACAGTTGGCCCGAGTCAGTTGTTAAACCCTTGGAACCTTAAAATGAGCATGGGTGGGAGGTGCTCCTTTCAATGGGCCTTTCTTTGCTAGCCCAAGGTCAATCTCCTTTCACAGTCAATCTCCTCCACGACTTCCTGGGTGGATTGAAGTGTAACTTCCTCTGCCTGCCTTTCTGTTGAGGGGCTTGTCTTTCTCCTGTTGGTGAGAGTGCACACATTCGTTACTGTCATAAAGATAGCAATCTTGGGGCGGGGGCTGGGCCTGGGGCTGGGCCTGGGGCTGGGGCTCGGTGGCAGAGCGCTTGTCCAGGCACTGGGTTCAACCCTCAGCACCACATAAAAATAGACAAATAAAATAAAGGCATTCTGTCCATCTACAACTACAAAAAAAAAAAAATACCAATCTTTGCTTTTTACATATGGTTTCCGGAGTCTTCCGGTTGTGGTGTGTCCTCTGTGTTTGCGGTTAAGGGTGCAGCTGGAGTCACACTCCCTGCCAACACCTACCTTGCCAGATTGCTTCTCCTACAGGGACCTTAACTTTTCATCTATAATTTGGGATACAATGACTACTCCCTAGGTGTGTCGTGGGATTAATTGGGTTAGTGAGGTGACAGCGGTGCCTGGGTGCAGTGAGCAGGACAGAGAGTTTGTGGAGAGTGGTTTCTTCCTCTTGGCCACGCAAGGAGTTTTATCATGAAGTCAAGCTCTCTCGTGCGTTTTCCCTTTGGAGCAACATGTAGGAAGAACTTCCTTGTTTCAAGGTTACTCAAATATTTACCAACTGGCGTTTTTTAAAAAAGTCTTTCCTTTTGGACAGTTTTATAGCCTCAGAGTCACTGTGCAGGTGGCCAGAGGGTTCCCGTTCACCCCAAGGCAAGGAAATCCATTCGCATTTCCTGAGTTCTCATGACTCCCTGCCGGTTCCGGGACCCCATCTGGCACACCACGGCGCCCATCATCACGCATCAGGTCTCCGAGGCTCCGCTTGGAGCCTGTCTCTTGCGCTGTCCGGTGTTTGACCTTGATGGTTTTGAGGGCATCGGTGGAGCCCGTTGAAGGACATCCTTCTGCAGGGACCTGTCTTCTGTTTCTCTCATAATTGACTGGGGTTTTGGGTACAGGGAGGTCCGCAGAAGTAGAAGCCATTCTATCACATCAACAAGAAATATTATCCACGCGATCTGTCACTGTTATGTTGTCCTTGACCACCTGGCTGAGATAATGCTTATCAAGCTTTCCCGACAAAATGACAAATAAAATAAAGTAAAATAAAAGCCACTCCTCCCCTGGTCCCCCTTGCCTTTCCGGGTCTTCACTGCAGGACCCTCAGTGTGTAGGTGCTCTGGAGGAGAGGGGCCAGGCTCTGCCTCCTCAGGGAGTGTTTCTGTGCAGTGGTCTGGGATTCTGCAGGGAGGTTCCTCTCTTCCCCATTCAGTTATTTATCTGATCGTTTGTTTATCAGTGGGGCTGGGTGGGTGTTTGTTTTGTGCTTTGGGTTATAATCCAGTGCTTTGCTATTTATTTATTGCTCAAATGGTCCCAGCTTTGGCCACTGGGAGTTGGTTCCGTGGGCTCCTGGGTCTTCACTGTGGATTCTTTCTGAGATTTCATCTCATTCTCAGTCCTGATGTTCCAGTGTGTTCTGTGGCCCACCAGAGAGAGTCACCGCTGGGCTCTGACTCACGTGGGGTCGAGCCGCTTGGCCCACTCACTGGCTCATCTGCAGCTGGCTTTCCGTGGCAGTGTCCTCACGGGCAGGAGAGATGTGGAGGCCTTGGGGTTCCTTTCCCAGAGGCGCTGGTTCCCATTTGAGGCCTCACACTCCTGATGTCATCACCCCAAGGGCCTTGCCTCCCGGCACGCGGCCTTGAAGGTCAGCGGCTCAACAGGGTTCAACACGCGTGTCTGGTGCCACACAAACATTCAGACCTGAACATTTTTCCCTGGGCTCCCCAAGTCCATATTTTTCTTCTTTGCAAAACTCCATTGCAACAGCACCACAGTTTCAGCTTGTTCTAGCATCATCTCCAAGGTCTAAAGATCAAAGTGTTATCTAAATATCACCCAATGGGCTGGGGATGTGGCTCAAGCGGTAGCGCGCTCGCCTGGCATGCGTGCGGCCCGGGTTTGATCCTCAGCACCACATACCAACAAAGATGCTGTGTCTGCCGAAAACTTAAAAAATAAATATTAATAAATAAATAAATAAATAAATATCACCCAAATCAGATTCGGTGAGGCTCAGGGTACCTGCTCTCCGACTCTGAACCTGTGACAAGGTCAGGCATGGGGTTGGCGTTCCCATGCAAAAGGGACTTCGCAAAGAAGGGAGCGAGCTAGTCCAGCGCCCGAGGGGCAAACCCCCTCAACTCTGAGGCTGAGGGAGATCCTCTTGGGCTGGCGGTTCTGCTTGCTCAGGGCAGGGACCTTCTGCACACACACGGCGGGTGAGGGGGTGAGGATCCACGTCCAGAGGCTCGGAGGCCAAGATCCTGCCTCCGTGGCTTTGCCAGCGAGGGTTTGGAACTTCAAGGTTGGCAGCTGTGCCCTGCAGCAGCTCCGTTCCAAGCCTTGATCCAGGGAGGTTCTCTGGTGGCCCCAGCTCCATGGTGGATCTGTGCCAGATCATTCAGGGATCCCCTCCGGTGGCTCTATCAGTCTGGGGCCATGTGGCCCCTCTGGCACCGTATGCCCGGCCTGGGGCTGTATGTGGTGGCCGCTCACTCTCTGAGGTTGGTGCTCTGAGAGGCCGGCCCTGACCTTTGTGGGGCTGGTCCACTGTCTTGAACAATAGCAGGTTCTGGTGCTGTTGAGGTGGCTGGGGAGTCTCCCAGCCGATGGTCATTTGGCCACACCTCCACTTCCTTCTGAAAGTGCCCCTCACTCTTCACCATGCAGGGAAAGCTGAGGGTCTTGCAAATCTTTGTCCCGAGTCCCTTTGATGAGCACATGCTTAAGAAGCAGCCAAGGGGAACCAGGCCGCCCCTTCAGCACCGCCTGGAAGCTCCTCGGCCAGACACCCGGCTCACCTCTCCTGGGCTCGCTTCCGCGACACAGTTCCACCCGCAGGTCCTCTGGCTTTCCAGCAGGGAAGTTCTTCCTGTTGCGCTGCCACAGCTGTCTCACTGCCCTGGAGCCCAGGCGTGGCCTCCGCTGCCCCCTTCTCTGCAGGGCCTCCTCAGGATCCTGTGGCCCCGTGAGGAGCAGGGGGCTTTCCCCGCAGCCTCTGCCCTTCTTCCTGAGCCCTCTCCAGGATCGCCTCAGATTGTTCAGGCACGGAAGCTTTTTCGGGTTAGGCACTTCCAAATTCTTCTAGCCCCGAGTCGTTACCCGGTTCCAAAGCTGCTTAGGTATTTGTCACAGCAGCTCCTACTCCTCGGTGTCAAGTTCCCCGAATGCCGTTGCTGTGATGGCTAGGATGCCAACACTTCACTTTCTGGGGGACGCTGACACCTGGACTGTAGCACCCTCCGCCCCTTGGTCCTTTGAGTTGCTGGTGTCTTCTGGTGGGCTACCTACATGTTTTATTTTGTTTTGTTTGGAGAGAGCCCGACAGGCCCTGATGACAGAAATCCAAAGACTGCAGGAGCTGATGAGGCCGGTGGTGCTGATTTACTGGGGGTGCCTCTCCCAGCCCCGTGCCTGGCACCCAAAACCGGGCAGTAACTTCCAGTGGGCACCCCCATGGCTCCAGGTTCTTGGTGCTAAATATAAAATGAAAAGCCAAATAATTAGGTGGAAGCAGCTTTGGGCCTCGCGGGCAGAGTCACATGTGCCAGAGGCGAAGGTCACAGGAAAACCAGAATCAGCCCAGTGAAGACCATCAACAAGGCCGCCGCCCAAAAGCTGTACTGTGTGAGCAAGTTTACGCCATGAACTGGGACCAAGTGCCTTTGTGTACTGAATACCAGTCAATCCACAGGCTGTCCCACTTTGAGCAATGGCATCCACAGGACACTGGAGGGCTGTCTGTGGTCATAAGCCATGCAAACACAAGTCCTTTTATTCCCATCTTAATTTCTATAATATTCAAGTCATGTATCATACTTCACACGCACACCAACCCACTCACACATACACGTGTGTGTATCACAGAAAGACTTAAAAAGGGTTAAGATGGCCACAGGGTTACATGATGATGTGCCCAGAGCGCAGGCAGAGAATGATATGAATGTAAAGGGTCAAAGAGTCATTGTAGGCTGTCGGATAAGGATTTTTTTTTTTCTATTTGTTCTTTTAAGATATACATGACAGTAGAATGTATTTTGACATTTTATACATACATAGATTATAACTTCCCATTCTTGTGATTGTACAGAATGTGGAGTTACATTGGTCGTGTATTCATATATGAACATAGGAAAGTGATGTCCAGTTCACTCAACTGTCTTTCCTATGCCCATCCCCCCTCACTTCCCCCCACTCTCCACTGTCCAATCTGGTGACACTCCTCCTTTCCCACCTTCTATTTTGAGTCAGCATCTGCATATCAGAGAGAATATTCAGCCTTTGGTTTTTTGGGATTGGCTTATTTCACTTAGCCTGATAGTGTCCAGTTCCATCCATTTACCAGCACAGCTGTAAGTTGATTCTTCTGTAAGGCTAAGTAATATTCCACTGTGTATACATACCATATTTTCTTAAACCATTCATCTGTTGAAGGGCATCTAGGTTGGTTCCATAACTTAGCTATTGTAAATTGAGCTGCTATGAGCATTAATGTGTGCTGATTTTAAGTCCTTTGGGTATATGCCAAGGAGTGGAATAACTGGGTCAAATGGTGGTTCCATTGCAAGTTTTCTAAGGATTCTCTATACTGCTTTCTAGGTGGTTGCAGTGCTACCAGCAATGTATGAGTGTACCTTTTTCTGTGCATTCTTACCAACACTTATGGTTACTTATAGTCTTCATGATTGCCATTCTGATAGCAGTGAGATGTGATCTGGGATGTCTGCATGTCCAGGTGCTCCTGGCTTAGTTTGAGTTGGCATATTTAAGTTGTTTATCACCCTGTGCCTGTGGTGGAGCTGTGGGTGTTCACTTGGGCAAACAAAGTGCAAACTGGCTCAGACTTGGCACCGGTACTCAGAATGCAACAGCTCAAACTGCTGCTTTACAAGGTCTCCAGCCTGGTGACCTGTTCTGTGCACCGTGGGGTGGCTGGGCAGGGCCTGGCCTGCTCCCACATAGAGCTAAGAGGGCAGAGAGGGAACGGGGAGTGTGGTGGGGTGGCTGGGCAGGGCCTGGCCTGCTCCTGCATGTGTGCTCTTGGACTGTTGGTGGGCCTCTTGAAACCCCAGTCTTCTGGGCAGAGAGTGTTGGTACTGGCCTCACAGATGGTTTTAAGGATTGAGTGGGCTCCTGGCAATGCCTGAGGTTGTGAACCCCAGTGTTCCTAGTGAGGAAACTGCAGACCAGGTGGACTCTGCCCACACCCGCTAAGCTGGGGCAGCTCTGCTTCTGTCTCTGTAGTGTTGGGCCTCGCCTGTGATATTGGTTGGGGAGGAGGGCTTCTTGACCACAGCTCACCTTTGAGCCTCCCCGCCTATCCCCTACAGGGATAGCCACCCCTGGGGGAATGAATGAAAACTGCAGCCACTGGTAGGGGCACATGAGGCAGCAGGTGTGGTCAGCAGGTGTGGTCCGTGGAAGGGCCACTGCATAAAAGGTATCACCTTTCCACTTCCCACCTCCTGGACCCTTGTGCTGATGGACAGTCCATCCTGAGGGCCAAGGGCAGGTCTGAGGAGCCAGGTCACCTAAGATACATCTGGGGCAGATGCGTCCTCTGTCTCCTCACTCAGGCCGTGATGTCTGCAGCTCAGCTGGACTAGCAAAGGCAGTGGGGTGTCATGGTTGCAGCAGGCACTTCTCCAGCCTGGGTGTGAGCTCTTTGCAGGGGCCCTTTGTCTCTGTCAGGGCCCCGCCCCACGTCCTCAGCTCCTTCTCTTCCCCTCAACCCTTTTATTTGTCTACCTTGCTTATCCCTGGAGGTCTCATCTATCAGCCAACCATGCCCAAGTTCGCCTCTCCTGCCGCCCTGGCTTTGGACTCAGTGTGACCAGAGTCTGGAACTTCACCTGCCCTGGGCCTCCCCACCTCGGCCCTGCCCTCTTTCCCTGCAGCCTCCTCATCTCTGGCAATGGGAGGCCTGGGTGGCGACTCCAGCTTGCTGACCAGCATAGCCACCCCCTACCCTCCTCCTGGGCAGCCAAAGGCCCTGGCAGAGAGGCCCTCCCAGCAAGAAGTGGGGAGCAAGAGACACACACCCCAGAGCAGGCTGGGGCCCAGCGTAGGGGCTGTGCTGGGCAGGCAGCTTCCTCTGTCTGTTGAGAAGTTGGACCAGAGGTCTAAACTCTGCCTCGTGGTGCAAGCGAGAGGCCTTGACTGGGGGTGGCTTGGTCTCTGCCAGGCCTCAGTCAGCAGCTGCTCACAAAGCCCTTGGGATTTCAGGTGCGTCCTGGTCCTGCCACTTCCGGCTTGTACTTGAGCCACGTTTCCTGGCTCTCCTGCTCTCAAGATCTTTTAAAAGTACAGTCTGCACACATGGATCCCAACAGACAGCAGTGGGTTGCTTACACGTGAATGTTTAGCAGCCGACTCTGGACAAAGAGCCCTCATTCGGAGCATTTGAGGTTTCCATGGTTTAAATATGCCGTCTGGGGCCAAATTCAAAGCAACCTGCAAGTTATAATGTGTGCGGGGCAGGAAGAGTCACAGCTCACAGTGCTACAGGGTCTCCACCATACAGAGACCCCAGATGGACATAGTCTCAACAGCAGGGGCAATAACACAAGGAAATAATAAAGAGGGATTAATTGCATTCACTACCTTTTAAAAATGTATATAATTTAATTTTTAATAATGCTTGTGCTTAAAAAGCCAATCTGCAAAAACATTTCCAAAATGTAACTGCTCATGTGAGCTGGACACACGGCATCACCTAGGGTAAGGCCCAAGTCCTTCCCAGCTCACACAGGTGGCTCTTTGCTGTCCACACTCACCGTCCTCAGCTGGCACATGGAACCCCTGCAGATTCTCAAGTGGACCAGGCTGGCTGTGTATCTGCGGTCCTTTGTCGGATACTCCCTTCCCTGTGTTCTGCCTTCTCGCTTCCCTGCTCCTTCCCTCTGACTATTCATGGGGGACATCACTCCCTGTTGGGGCTTTGCAGAGCTGGGGGTGAGGATGTGGCCCCTGCCATGTAGAGCTGGAGTTCTCTCAGAGCTGGGTCTCCAGGACCATCTGAAGCTGCAGATTAGGGGGGATAGGGAGGGAGCTTCAGCTGATGCCGCGTGGCCCCTCCTCAGCTGACAATGTTACAGAAGCCGCTAGACCTGGCCAGGACTTCCTAGGTCTTGGACCATGTGCCATGTTTGCTGAGCCTGCTCCGTGGGCCCAGCTGGAAATGTATTTCACCAGCTCAGAGGTGGACTCCTGGGTAGGTTCCCCTCTGAAACAGCCTGCATGATGGCTTGGGAGGGCCCAGGGTGGCCATCCATGGTGCTGAGGACACTTGGACACTGGTGGGGATGAGGAAGCCTCGGGGGCACAACCTGTACCCCATGACTCACAGACTTTTCCCTGGGCTGTATGTGCCCTGTTCATCATTTCAAGTTAATGTTTGCCATCATAGACAAGAGAATATGCTAGAACATGAACTGTATAAGATAGCACACAGGTCAAACAGGAAGCAATATAGTGGGTGCAGAGTACAGTCTCTGGAAACAAGGCCTCCTTATTGCTTGCAGGGGGAGGGGGAGGGCAGATCTTTCCCGAACCTGCCTCCGAGTGTCACTGCTGTGTGACCTCAGGCAAGTTACTGCAATTCTCTGAACTTAATTAGTAAAATGGCAACAGATTTCTTATACAGTGGTTGTGGAGTGAGGAGTGTGTTAATACAAGCAATAAGCTTGCACCAGTGGCTTACGCGTGCTGAGATTTTCTGCGGGCTGAGATACTGAAAGCAAAGCTGATCATTTAGCGTCATCTGGTGGCCAACAGTCTGCCATTACACCCAAGATTGTGCCCAGCTGGGTGATTCTTCACTGCAGCCAGCAGCTGGTGGTTAACTGCTGCGGGCCAGCCCCTAGGACCTTGCTTAGCAGCCTCCTCAGGACGCTGCGCTGATACCGTGCCCTGGGCGCTTCAGAACGGCGCCCGTCCCTGGTGCCCCTGGCGGCTAACAAGGCGGGGAGGCAGGGCAGCCCTCCGGTCTGCAGGTGCACGCGGGGCCGTGCTGAGGATTTAATCCCTGCAGATCTGCCGGTCCCCGAGGTCCCCTACACCCTCCCCCATCCTGGTCGGCATCCCTGCGTGTCAGTACTTGCAGCAGGGACCTGGGCTGCGGCTGGGGGCGCTCAGTGCTTGGGGGAGGCTGTCGAGCCGTACCCCAGGGCTCCCTGGGCACCGGCGCGGGAGCCTCATCTCGGTCCCACCACTCGCTCCAGCCCCCCCTCCCCCCTGGGCTTGCGGGGCGTTTCCGTGTGGTCTTGCAGGCGGCAAAGCCGGCCTCTCCCTGCTCTTTCCCCTGCGCTCTGCACCGTGGGCGCTCGAGGTCCTCAGGGTCCGGTGACCCAGGGAGGTCAAGTCCACGGGCCAAGGGGAGTGCGCCCCACGTGCCATCCGCCAGGCCTCTTGTTGGGGGGACTCGGAGTCCAGCTTGTAAAATCAACGCTTATATCAAGGCTGGAAATGGAGATGAGTTGTGTCCCTCCCCGGAAACCAAAGGTAGCTAAAGATGGAGACGCTGACAACAGAAGGGCTGTTAATTCCACTTTGCATCTGTCGCTCCGCGGGGTCTGCGGCTGGAGCCGGGAAGGGCTATTTTATCACTGATGATTAGAATTCGATGGAGCTTTCAGCCCATTTCTTATTGTTTTAAACTCTCTGGAGACCACTCACCTCCTTACTGCTTGCAGGGGGAGGGGGAGGGCAGATCTTTCCTGAAGCCCCTTTGTGTGTCCCCAGCAGCCACCCTTGTCCCAGCCGCAGGGGTCTGTTTCCCTGTAGCTCCCCTCCTCCTCTTTCTCCTGCCACCACTCATCATCCTTCCCCACAGCTCTGTGCCTGGTCCCCACCACACCAAGGGTTTGTCCCTGGAAAAATGGGGCAGTGACCTTGCCCTGAAGTGTCACTGGGAGGATGGGCTACAGCAGTGGCCCGAAGCCCTCTGCTCAAGGACCGGAACACTGTCTTGACGGAATCTCTGCCATCCTGCCTGGTCTGGGAGGGTCCTCCTTAGGAAAACCCGCCTGGTCTCTCTCCAGGGCAGCCTCTGATCTTAGGGAAGGGTGAGAAATGTCTGTCCCTCCCCTGTGTCCCAGTGCCTAGCCCAGGGCCTGGCTCCCAGGAGCTGTCCGTGAACATTTGCTGAGTCAGGAGGGCTGCCTTGCTGGCCCAGACTCACAAGTTTGGGAGCCCAATAGATCCCAAGTCCAGGCTAGAGGGGAGCAGACCGGATGCTACGGGGTGTAGGAGGCCACCCCAGGCTGAAGGGGGCCAGGACTCTCCATCCCTGACCTTCAGGTCCTTCAGACAGGTCAGGTTTCCCCCTGGGTCAGGGGAGGTGTAGGCTGAGTCATCAGGTCCCCCCGGGTGGGGGGTCAGGCAGGGGCTGCTGCAGTGTGGCCAGAAGGAGAGACTGAAGGCTAAGGTCAGGGAGGCCGGTGGAGAGAAACCTCCAGGGTCTTGGCTGAGGACAGAGAGTCCAGGGTTGATTGGGGACGCTAGGGGTTGGGGGAGAGCATGAGTCCAAGCACTATAGGATCAAGCTGTGACCCCCATGAGGGTGTAGAAGGTCTCCTCTCAATGGAGTGCCTGTGCCTGGGACTGGCTGGGTAAGCGGCCCAGTCATGTGATTGATGTGTCCCCTCTGCCCAGGTAGATGACAGTTGGTAAAAGTTGCTGGTCCTGGGAGGTAGCAGGGGCTGTTTTAGAATTTGCCCTTGCCCCTGGTCCAGGTCACAGGGCAAGACCCCCACCCAACACTGGGTCCCTATGGTCTGCACAGGAGCACACATGCTCTGCCCTTTTCCTCTTGGGAGGTGGGGTTGCCCTCCCCATGAACCACCCTCTGGGTGTAGGAGCCCAAGTACCTGTGCCTGGGAACCTGATCTGACTGTGGCCCCCAGGTCCTTGGGCTTTCTTTCCCCTTCCCAGGGACAGGGGCAAATTCTGAAAACCATGCCTGGAGCTGCCCTGAGGTCCCGTGCCCCTAGGAGGGCATCTTCTGCTTGGTTTCCTCACCTTCCCACACCGCTTCACAGTGATGGCCTTCAGGGTGGCCATCCCGAGGACAGATGCTCTTAGTAGGCGTGGACAATTGAAGAAAAAGGAATAGTGTCTAATGGAGCAGCTGCAGGTGGTGCTGGTGGGGTGAGGGCGTGTGTGAGTGTGTGTGTGCACCGTGTGGGGAGATGCCCTGGTGGGACTGAGTTCTGCATGAACAGGTCACCTCAGAGACAGTGCTGTGGAACCCAGAGGTGCCTGGGCCGTGCAGCCACAGGTGGATGGTCGTGGGAGGACTCCACACTCCCGAGGCCCCAGGGAGCAGCCTGAGGTCCTCACTGAGCATGCCCCTCCTGGTGTCCCTTCTTCCCTGCAGGCTTCTTCCCTGTAGTTGAGAAGGTCACAGGTCACTGTGCTTGGGACAGGTGTGACACCACACTGTTAGGATTGGGGACTAGACAAAATATCCAAATCCACAGAAAGATGGGAGGCCAAAATAGTTTTTGCTTTTGGTCCTAGGATTGAACCGAGGGGTGCTCTACCACTGAGCCACACCCCCAGCCCTTTTAAAATTTTACTTTGAGACAGGGTCTTGCTAAGTCCCTGAGGGCCTTGCTAAGTTGCTGGTGCTGGCCTTGAACTTTCAATCTTTCTGCCTTAGCCTCCTGAGGTGCTGAGATCATAGGCATACAGCACCATGCCCAGCATGCTGAAAAATTCTTTTGTAGTTGTTCAAAGTTGATAACCTTTTGCCACATTTGTTTTCTCTCAGTCTTTTTATGTAGGCATATTTTTCTGGAACCCTTTGAAGGTAATTTGGAGACACAGGCACATTTCACCTCTATGAAGTTCTGGCTAAGCATTTGTAGCATTGAAGTTGTATGCAAGAAACCAAGCAAGTTTCCACACCAACAGTCTATGTGCATTAAGAAACCAGAAGAAGAGCAAACAAATTCAAAGCACTCAGAAAGAAGGAAATCAGAAAGTCTTATGTATTTATTTAGTGATGCTGAGGATCCAATCAATGGCCTTGCATGTGCTAGACAGGTGGCTCCCACTGAGCTGCACCCCAGCCAGGCAATCACAAATGTAAGAGTAGTGACCAATTAAATTGAATATGGAAAAAAATAAGAGAAAATCTATTTTTTTTAGAAAAAAGGTTTAGTGTTTGACCTTTATCGTTTAGGTCCATCGTCTGGCTGGGTCTGATGGAGCTCACCTGTAATCTCAGCACCACAGGAGGCAGCAGGATCGCAATTTCAAGACCAACCCAGGCAATTTAGCCAGACCCTGTCTTCAAATAGAACATAAAAATGGCTGGGAACGTGGCTCACTGGTGAAGCGTCCCTGGGTTCAATCCTTGGTTCCCAAACCAAACCCAAACCCAAACCCAAACAAAACAACCCTGCAATCTGTCTGGACTTCACAGTTGTGCAGGGCCTGTTTGGATTAGTGGGTGACAATAATTTTATTTTCTAGATAAACATCCATTAACCAGCACCATTTAGTGGTGAGTCAGATTTCTGTGCTTGGGTCACCATGTCACAGTCAGGTGACTGAGTATGTGTGAGGGTTTCTTAGTGCTTGTTGGCTGGCCGGTTTCTCTGATTTTGCACCCACATCACGGCCTTCCTTACCTCTAGTTCCTCTGAACCTTCATCCTCCACCATCTCCTTTTTGAAGGTCACATGGATCATTGTCTTCTCTGCATTCTCATTGTACCACATCTTTAGATGAGTTGGGGGCAGAATTGACCTCAAAATACTGAGACTTCCAACCAACCAGCATGGATATTCTGTTTATTTAAGTCTTTAATTTCTCTTAACAGTGCTCCTTAGCTTTCAGTGTAAAGATCTTGTGCATTTGTTCTTATAGGTTTTATATTTTTTAATGGTTTGGTAAATGGTATGGTTTCTAACATTTCATATTCTGGCTTATTGATGGCTTATAGAAATGGAATTGATTTTTTTATATTGCTCTTATATCCAACAACATTGCTGAATTCAAAGCACTCAGGAAGAAGGAAATCAGAAAGTCTTATTTATTTATTTAGTGATGCTGAGGATCCAATCAATGGCCTTGCATGTGCTAGACTGTCGGTGATTCACTTGGATTTTCTAATACATAGTTGTTATCTGCAAATAGGGACAGTCTTAAAATCCTGGATCCTGTTTACCTCTTTCCTTGGCTCTTTCCTGACCGTGACCCTCAGGACTGTTGAATGGCATGGTCAGAGTGGACATTCTTGTCTTGTTTTGGATTTCAGGGGCTAAACTCTCAATATTTTGCCAATTTGTGTGGGATTTCTGCAGATCATTTATCAGATGATGAATGTTTCATTCTAAGTGTTCTAAAGATTTTTAATCATTCATTCTGTTAAATACTTCTCCTTCATCTGTTAAGTGGTCATGAGATTTAAAAAAAATTTTTTTTACCTGTTGATGAATTTTATTAGTCAGGGTTCTCCAGAAAGACAGAGCTGAGAGTACATATGGTATATCATATATAAAATTACATTTATGTACAAATATTAATATACAGCATACTATATAATTATGTTCATCATATTTATAATATATGAGTATATTGATATACAATGTCACTTATGTTAATATAATAATATAATATATTAATACATAATTATTTTATGTATATTACTATATAATGTATAATATATATAACATACTGAACAGAATTATATATAATATACTATATGTACACTAAGAACATACACATACAGCACATATGTGTGTAAACACGTACACTCTCTCAGCACAGGTAGGCAGGCAGGAGGAGTTCCCTCCTAACTTGATCTTTTTATTCTGTTGAAGTCTTCAAGTGATTGTACGAGGCCCACCTACTTTTGGAAGGGCAATCTGTTTTACTGAGTTCACTGGTTCAATTTTTAATCTCATTCAGAAAGACCCTCAGAGACAATCCCAAAATTATGTTTGGTTGAATGTCTGGGCACCCTGTGACTTAATCAAACTGACACCTAAAATTAATCATCACAAGTAGAGAATTAGTCTGCTTTAAAAAAAAGGGTTGAAGCACTTTTGCATTCTTGGAATAAATCCTGGTTCATTGTTAGGTATTTTCCCATACAGGTCAACTGTGTGTTTCTCCCTTAACATTTGTTACTGAATTTGATTTGTTAAATTAGTCTTGCTTATAATATTTTTGCATATCTGTTTATGAGACTAATTGGTTTGTATATTTTAAAAATATTCCTGTAATAGCTTTGTCAAGATTATGCTGGCCTTATAAAAAGAGTTAGAAAATATTTCTTCTTTCTCTATTCTCAGGAATAAATTGGGCAATATTAGTGTCATTTCATACAGAATTGGGAGAATCCACAAGCAGAGCCACCTGGTTCTGAGTTTTTCTTTATTAGAAGATTAGACAAATTCAATTACTTTATTGGACTACTCATATTTTAATTTTATTCTGTCAGCTTGTTAGGGTATATTATTTGAAGAATTTGTATATTTAATCCAAATTGTCAAATTTATGGGTATGTTGTGTTTATGTATTCACCATTGTTTTTGACATCTGTGGGGTATGAGGAGTTGTTCCTTTTCAAAACATTGACATGGGGGGTGGCTGGGGTTGTGGCTTAGTGGCAGAGCGCTTGCCTAGCACATGTGAGGCACTGGGTTTGATCCTCAGCACCACATAAAAACAAATAAATAAAATAAAGTTATTGTGTCCATCTACAACTCTATTTTAAAAATTGATATAAACAATTTTGATTTTTGTCTTTGTTTTATCTCTATCATTCTTGTTAGGGCTTAAAATTTCATTCATTTTTGAAAGAATCAACTTCAATATCATTAATTTCTCAATTAAATGGGTGTTTTGTATTTTATTAATTTCTGCTCATATTTTCTACTTTCCTTCAATTTATTAACTTTTCTTTTTCTATCCTTTTGAGATGAAGCTTAAGTAATTGATTGTTTTTTAGGCCTTTTAAAATTTTGTAAACCTTTTGCAATTAAATCTACAAATTTATTTCTAAACATTGTTTTAGCACATTCCCCAAATTAGAAAATGTTTTTTTCTTGTACTGACTTGGTCTCTTCCCCACCCTTCCTCCTTCCTTCTTTTGTATCAGGGAAATCACTAGCCTCATCAAATCAAATGGACCTTCTATCTAACTTCTGGAAGGGATTGTGTAGACCTGATTTCTTTTTTCTTTTCTTTTTTTTTTAATAGCCATTTGGTAAAACTCGCCATTGAAACCACGTGGGCCTGATGTTTTCTTTTTTAAAGAGAGAGAGAGAGAGAGAGAGAGAGAGAGAGAGAGGGAGGGAGGGAGGGAGAGAGAATTTTAATATTTTGGCGGACACAACATCTTTGTCTGTATGTGGGGCTGAGGATCGAACCCGGGCTGCACCCATGCCAGCCGAGCGCGCTACCGCTTGAGCCACATCCCCAGCCCACTGAGGTTCTCTTTTCAGAAGATTTTAAGCTGTAAGTTCAATTTCTTTCCTATACATGAGGCTGGCAGTTGCCCGGTTTCCCTGGGTGAGTTTGGGTAGGTGGTGCCCCCTGGGGATGCCGTTTCACCTCCATGGTGGAGCCGATGGGCAGAGCTGTGCTCGGTCCTCCCTGGCCCTGCCGTGGTCGTGCGGACTGCAGCCAGCCCCTCTTTCATTTCTGAAATCAGTAACTTCTGTCCTTTATGCTCCTTATTTCTGTCCCAGTTTCTTTCCTGTCTGTCAGTCTGACTGGTATTCTGTCAATTTATCCATCTTTTCAAAGCATCAGCTTCCAATTTCATTAATTCATCTCCATTGTTTTTCTGTTTTCAACTTAATTGATTTCTGCTCTTCCGTTTTCCTCCTTTTTGTGTTTTTTGGCTTATTCTTGCTTTTACTTTTCTAGTTTGTTAAATAGAGGCTTAGATTATTGACTGAGGGTCTGGGGCTGGGTTCAGTGGTAGGGGGCTTGTCTTGCACTTGAGGCACTGGGTTCGATGTCTAGCACCACATTAAAAAAATAAACAAAATGAAGATTATTAATTTGAGACCTTCATTTTTTCTAGTATAATAACACAATACTCTTAAGTTTCCTTCAATACTGCATTGGCCAATATCCTACTTTGATGTGATGCAGCTTCCTTTTCATTTAGTTTGGCCTTTTTAATATTTTAAGTATTTTTTATTTGTGCATTCTTTATTTCATGTTGGTTTCACCAGAGGTGTATCTTATTTAGTTTGCTTTAAGCATGGATTTTGGCTTTTTTTTCTCTTTTTTATATATTAATCTCATCTTTTATGTTTATTACTTTTTAAAATTTTATTTACATTTATTCTGTGTTTTTTTTTCTATCTTTTTACCATGGAGACCTAGCTCATTAATTGACAGTCTTTCTTAAATGCATTTAATTCTATTCATTCTAAGTGCTACTTTTTCTGATATTAACAAAACTTTTGATAGAAATCATTTTAATATTAATTTTTTAAAATATATATTTTTTAGTTATAGGTGGATACAATATCTTTATTTTATTTTTATGTGGTGCTGAGGATTGAGTTCAGTGCTTCATGCATGCTAGGCGAGTGATCTACCTCTGAGCCACAACCTCAGCTCCTAGTTTAAAATTAATTTTAAGACTTTTTAAAAAAAATTATATATTGGGACAACAAGGTCTTCAGAAGTGCATTAGCTTGTTTTTTTTCCTAGGGGAAACCCCCCCCCCCCACCAAAACCAAGAAAACAAAAACAAACCAAATGGGAATGTTCACCTTTTACTGTGCTTGACTTGTGTAGCCCTAGATGGCCAGCACCTCGTCCAGTGCATGATGAACACCACATGGTCAGTGTCTGGGAAAGAATGGATGACCCCATGGCTCGTGGACAGTGGCCTGCTTTCTGGGTCAGCACCATGGAGTCTGGAAGAAGGCAGCTTTCCCTGCTGGGAGCATCCAGACTGTTGGTGGGAGGGACCGTCCTTTAACAACAGCACACAGGTGCCACTCAGCATTCAGGACAGCCAGCCCAGCCCTTCGAACAATAGATGAAATGACCATAAAAACCACAAGGTGAAAAGAGCAAGCTGGGCAGTGTTGGAGAGCCACAGGCACAGGGCCAGGTGTGCGGGGTGAGAGCTGCCACCACGCCAGCCTCTCCTGAAGACATTGCCCTTTGCAAAGAAGCGTCCTAGACATTATAATATATCTATTTTAGTTATAGTGGGACACCACCCTTTAACAGAGCTTGGTTCAAGTGTCACACACACAAAGCTCTGCAGGTCACAAGTGCACACTTGGAGGAATGCTCACTAAGTAGAACCTTCTGGAACCAGCATGCAGATCAAGCTACCAGGGCCAAGCCTCCGGGGCTTTTCTGTGCCATCTTCTGGGTTTTAAACCCCCACCCCCAAAGAAGGTGGTGGCCTCTGTGCAAATGTCTATCACTGCCACCTTACCAAGTGCATCTGGAGTTAGGGTGTGCACTGTTCCTGGGGGGTAACTCCTTGCTTCCTTTTCCAGGTAACATCTGCCTGACATTGGCCCTCTTCCAGGGTGGGTGTGGGTGCATCTGCCTTGCTCACTTTGCTTCCTCTTCCTCTTCCTCTTCCTCTTCCTCTTCCTCTTCCTATTCCTCCCTTGGCTCTCACCCTCTGGTGAGCTCATATTGGGCTACAGCTGTGTCTGTGTTTCTGTCCTGGTGATCGGAACGTGTTTCTGGCCCTTGCTGATGTAGCCAGGCTCGTTCCTCTCAGGTCGTCCTGGCTTTGGGTCTTACCCGCCTCCTCCTGACCTCTGTCCTCCCTCAGCCTTTCAGTGTTTGACATTGTTCATTTCCTCCGGCTCCAGTTGTGCCACTGTCTTTTTTGCTGTCCTGTGAGGTTGCACTGGATGTCCGTCTGGTCTAGCACACGTTGCCTGACTCCTGACACTGGGATACATTTTTCTTTCATTTCCCAGGGGAGCTGGACGTGAGGGGGTCTTTGGCTGCATCCTGCTTCTCTGTTGGGTCAGATTCCCCTTCTACGCCTGTGTACCAAGCTCCGCATGACCCTGCCGGCTCTGCTGGGCGGTCAGCGCTGCCATAGATTTAACCACAGGTGAGCCGCAGCCTCCTCCCTCCCACCTGCCCTCCAGAGCTTGGGTCTGGAGGGCTTCCTTCCACCTGAAGGACTGCGACTTGTTGTAATCTGGACTCCCTGGGGACAGACTCCCTCCGGGTCTTTGTCAGAAACTGTCATTATTCATCAGCCCAAGTGTCCCAAGGAAAAGCAGCAGTGGCTCCTGTCAGCTGATGCTCCTGGGGACTCCAGCCTGCACCTGTCCCCAGGAGCCTGGAGGGCCTCTGTCACCCAGGCACCACGAGACTGAAGGAGACTCGGCTTTGCAGCATTTTGGCTAACTCAGCTTCCCGTGGGGAAGCTCTGGGACTCAGCGAAGCTGTTGTCAAGGCCTCAGGATAGTCCTTACTGCAGCCCTTGGGACCGCCTGTGTCCTTGCTGGTTTTTTTTTTTTAAACCGCAGACCTGGCCACTGCCAGCCAAGCTCAGCCTGGATTACAGCCTATTTACTTTATTATAAAGGGACTCTAATATAAAGTATTTTTATTTAAATACATAAATATTATGATTATTGCATATTAATTGTACAAAACAATATGCACTACATATTTTGTGATGTCCACCTATTTATTTCAGAGGTCATATTCTATTTATTGTCCTAGGACCTGAGGTGGGGGGCAGTGAGTAGGGTCTAAATCCTGAGGAGCCTCAGCAGGGGCTCTTAGGGTCTGTACAAAGGAGAAGGGAACCCATTCCCTGCAACATGTGTATGGGCTGTCCCTGATGGCCCAGCGGGCCAGGGGACTGTCCAGCTTCACCACGTGCACCCACCAGATGACCACATCAGGGTTCAGACCCTCGTCCTCCAGGCAGAGCCCTGAAGGTAGCCGAGGAGGTTTCTGGGCTGGGAAGAGAGGCTGCCTGCAGTCCTCACCCCCCATCAGCTCCTGCCCTGCAGCTGCAGGAGATGGGGCCACCTTGGCACCGTCACAGCTGCCCTGGGTTAGTGGCTGGCTGCCTGTGCTGTCTTTTTTCTTTCTGTGAATAGCTGAGCTATTTCACGCCCCTCACCTGCCTCTCACAGGTGACAGCCCTACAGAGCGTGACACTGCGAGGGGCCACAGGGAATGCCATCCCACTCACACCATGTCCTTGTGGCTGGTGGTCTGTCCAGAATCCCCCCAGAGCCCCTGCTTTGGGGACTGCTCCTGGCACCACTACTGTTGGCTGTGGTCCTCCTAAAGCTGGTCCTGAACATCTGAGAGCAGAACTTCCTGTGGGAAGGGAGTGGAGTGGCACCTGGAGGGGACACAGTCAGAACAGTGTGTTATTAAGCCAGTGACCACAGGCACTGCAGGGGTCTCCAGGAAGAGGGGTCAAACACAGGCCTTGGGACGGTGTCACTTGAGGTGCCAGGAGAGCCCAGCTGTTCATGCGCTGACCTTTATGGGTCATTGTGGTGGGCTGATTTGGGGGGTTGCTGAGACCCCCCACATCCCTGGCTTGCCGGCTTGCCTGGGCCTGGTCAGAAAGCCCATGAGCTTGAGTAAGGCAGATGGTGGGACGTGGATGACGTCTGCCACACTCAAGCACTGTCACCCAGAGGCCTGGTCACTCCCTGAGCACCTCACCAGTTGGGGACCAGAGTGGGGGCTGAGCCGACCATTGCTTTACATGAATCAGCTTCTTTCACAAGAAGTCCTCCCTTCTCTCTCCCTGCTGTAGAATGTCACTGAGGATACAGGTGATTGTCAATAAAATTGATAAGGTGTCAATACAATTAAATTATAATTATTATCACATATTAATTGTACAAACAGTGGGTTTCATTGTGGAGGTTCCACACACGCACACAATGAGCTTTGATGGGAGCCTGCCTCTTCCCTCCCCTGATCCCTTCCCCTTTCCTAATGGCCCCCTTTCCACTTTATATTGTCTTTGTTTTCTTTCTAGATTCCACATAGGAGAGAAAACATGTGACCCTTGTCTTTCTGAGTCCAACTTACTTTGCTCAACATGATGATCTCCAGTTTCATCTGTTTCCTGCAACGGACACCATTTTGTTCTTCTTTATGGCAGAATAATACTCCATCATGGACTGCTTTTTCTTTATCCATTTGTCTGCTGATGGGTATCCCACTTGGCTGTTGGGACAGAGTGAATTTCCTAAGGTACTGCAGTAATGCTGCAGTAATAAAGGGGCATGCAGGTATCTCCATACTGTGCTCGCCTTGATTCCTGAGGATACACACCCAGGACTAGTATAGCTGGATCGTTTGGTAGATCTATCTGTGATTTTTAAAAACTTTTATTTTATTTATTCATTTTTTATATGAGGTGCTGAGGATGGAGCCCAGGGCCTTGAAGGTGCTAGGCGAGTGCTCTACCGCTGAGCCACAACCCCAGCCCTTATTTGGGATTTTTGAGGAACCTTAATGTTGCTTTCCATAGTGGCTGCACTCATTTACATTCCCTCCAACAGTGCGTGAGGTTCCTTTCTCTCCATATCGTCTCCTGTGGAAGGTCACCACGCCACGTGACCAGCACTTTCCTTCCCTGATTGGTGAGGCTCTGCCGGTCACTTCCTGTGATCTGGCCACATTAAAGTGGCCCTAGACAGCGGCCCCATCTTGGAAGTCGTAAAAATGTCACAAAATGTGTCTTCATGTGTGGAAGTGCCTTCCTACAGCCCCAGGGGTCAAGTGACCTTACCTGTCCTTGTAACCCCGCCCCTCTTGACCTTTATTAGGTGGAAATTTCTAAAGAATGAGAGTCCCCCCAATAAAAGACCACTAGCGCTCTTGCTTGAATTCTCTCTCTCTCTCTCTCTCTCTCCAGCCTCTTGTGACATTCCTCACTCTCCCATTTGGGGAACTTGAGGCTGAGGGCAGAGGAGCCGTCCCGGGGCTTGTATTAAAGGTAAATTGTGTGTCTGTTTTATTTTGGTACCTTAGGAAAGTGACCCTTAGTTGGCTGCCTGCACTGGCCGGGGGCAGTACTCTCCAGAATTTGTTATTTTTTTTTTCTTTTCTTTTTGGTACTGGGGATTGAACCCAAGGGCGCTTACCCACTGAACCACATCCCCAGCCCATTTTAGATTTTAAATTTTTAGACAGGGTCTCACTGAGTTTCTTAGAGCCTTTCTAAGTTGCTGAGGCTGACTTTGAACCTGAGATCCTCCTGCCTCAGCCTCTCAGTCCCTGGATCACGGTCTGCGCCACCATACCCAGCTTGTTTTCTTGATAACAGCCATTCTGTGGGGATGAGAGGGAATCTCAATGTAGTTTTTATGTGCATTTCCCTGATGGCTAAGATATTGAGCATTTTTTTTGTACATTCAGTGGCCATTTGTACTTCTTCTTTTGAGAAGTGTCTGTTCAGCTGTTTCCCCCATTTATTAACAGGATTACTGTTTATTGTTGAATTTTTGAGTTCTTTATGTACTCTGGATATTAATCTTCTTCCAGAAGAACATCTGGCAAAGCTTTCCTTGCATTCTGAAGACTGTCTCTTCACTCTGCCGATTGTCTAGTTTACTGTGCAGAAGCTATCTAATTTGATGTCAAGAATCTCTCGATACTTGGGCTGGGGTTGTGACTCAGTGGTAGAGCACTCGCCTAGCATGTATGAGGCCCTGGGTTTGATCCTCAGCACCACATAAAAATAAGTAAATAAAATAAAGGTATTGTGCCCAACTACAACTAAAAAAATATTTTTTAAAAAAGAATCTATCAATACTTGCTATTATTTCCTGAGCTATCAGAGTCCCATTTAGGAAATCATTACCTATACCTGTATCTTTATGTGTTTTCCTCTAGGAGTTTCAGAATTTCAGGTCTTAATCCATTTTGTGTTGATTTTTGTGCAGGGTGAGAGACAGGGATCTAGTTTCAATCTTCCACAGTGGAGGTCCAGTTTTCCCAGCACCATTTGCTGGAGAGGCCGTCTTTTCTCCAATGTATGTGTTTGGTTCTTTTGTTGAGAATTGGATGGCTGCTGATGTGTGGGGTTATTCCTGGGTCCTCTAATCTGTTTCACTGATCTGTCTATTTTCATGCTGATGCCATGCTGTTTTGTTACTGTGGCTCTAGAGTATATTTTGAAATTGGGCATTGGGCTGCAGTTGGCAATGTTCATTTTTGTTCAGGGTTGGTTTGGCAATTTGGGGCCTTTTATGGTTCCATATGCATTTCAGGATAGTTTTTTCTGTTATGTATAGAATATCACTGGTATTTTGATGAGATTGCAGTGAATCTGCAGATTGCTTCCAGTAGTAGGGTCATCTTGGCCTTGTTAATTCTCCCCGTCCATGAACATGGGATGATGTCTTCCCCTCTTCTTGAATGTTCAGTTTTTCCCTTCATTGCACAGCTCTTTCACCTCCTTAGGCTTATTTCTAGGCCTTTTATCTTATTTTTTTCCAGGATTTTATGAATGGGATTGTTTTCATGATTTCCTTCTCAGTGAGTTCACTGATGACATACAGGAGACTTACTGATTTTTGTTTGTCGATTCTGTAACCTATTACTTTGCTGAATTTGTCAGTTCTAAGAGGTTTTTGGTGGACTTTTTACTTTTTTTCAAGGTATTCAAATAATATAATCTGAAAATGGAGGGAATTTGTCTTTATTTTTTCCTATGTATCCTTCTATTTCTTTCTCTTGTCTGAATGCCCTGCTAAAGCTTCTACACTATGTTGAACAAGATGGTGGGAGTGGGTACTCTTGTCTTAGTCCATATTGTAGAGGAAATGCTTTCAGTTTTTCCCCATTTAGTGGGATGTTGGCAATGGGCTTATTGTATTGTGTTGAGTTTTTTTTTCTTTTATCACCAATTTATTCAGGGTTTTTATTTTGAGGGGATGTTGCATTTTATCAATGCTTTTAATGCATTCCTTGAGATGATCATGCAATTTAATCTTTGATTCTATTTATGTGATGTATTTCATTTATTAATTTACAAGTTGAACCAACCTTGCATCCCTGGATCAAAATAACTTGATAATGGTGTATGATTTTTTTAAATGTGATGTGGAATTTGATTTTCAAGTATTTTATTGAGGATTTTTGCATCTGTATTCATGCAGGATATTCATCTGTATTTTTCTTTCTGTTGTGTCCTTCTTAGGTTCAGGTAGCGGGTTATGCTGCTCTACTAATTCACATTCCCTCCAGCAGTGTGCTAGGGCTCCCTTTTCTCTGCATCCTCTTCAACCCTTGTTATCTTTCGTCTTTTGGTAATTGCCATCCTGACAGGCATGATGTGACTTCTCACTGTGGTTTTAGTTTGCATTGCTCTGGCTGGTGATGTTGAACATTTCCCCATAGTCCTCTGGGGCATGTGCATGACTTCTTTTGGAAGATGAATTGGCAGGTTCTGGGTCCATTTGTTAATTGGAGTTTTTGTTTTCTTGATATTGAGTTTTCTGAGTTCCTTGTATTTTGGATATTAACCCCTAATCAGATGTAGAATTTGCAAATATACACCCTCTGTAGGTTGTCTCCTCACTCTGTTGATGTACGCTTTGCTGTGGAGAAGCATTTTGTTTGATGAAGATGACTTATTTATTTTTGCTTGTGTTGCCTGTGCTTTTGGGTCACATAAAAAGCACTCATCGACCCAGACCAATGCCCTGTAGCATTGCTTCTGTTTCCTTCTAGCAGTTTTACAGTCTCAGGACTGACATTTATGTTTCTAGCAATCCATTTTGAATTGTTTTGTATATAGTGGGAGATGAGGGTCCAATTTCTTTCTTCTGTATGTGGACATCCAGGGTTTTTCAGCGCCACTTATTGAAGAGACTGTCATTTCCATGGTATGTTCTTGGCATCTTTCTTGAAAAATCACTGACTGTTAGTGCATGGATTTACTTCTGCACTCTGCTCTGATGCATTGGTCTAGGGGTTTGTTTTTATGAAGTACTACCCTATTTGATCACTAGAACTTTGTAATAGTATTTAAATCAGGTAGTATGATGCTTTGGCTTTGTTTTATTTTGCTCAAGATTGCTTCGACTATTTTTATCTTGTGTGGTTCCATAATTTTAGGATTTTTTCTATTTATGTGAAAAAATACCACAAGTTTAAGGGGATTGCATTAAATCTGTAGATTGCTCTGGGAAGTGTGGACTTTTTTTTAGGTACTGGGAATAAACCTGGGGTACTCTACCACCGAACTACAGGGTCTTGCTAAGTTACTGAGGCTCACCTTAAACTTGGGATCCTCCTGCCTCAGCCTCCCAAGTTGCTGGGATTACAGACACGTTCCACTGCATCTGGCTCATATGGACATTTTTAAGAACATCAATTAATTCTTTAAATTCGTGAACATGGTATATATTCTCATTTATTTTTGACTTTAATTCCTTTCATGAGTGCTTTATAGTTTTCACTATGGAGATCTTTTACTTCCTTGGTCACAGTTATTCCTTTATTTCTTTGTAATTATTATGCATATGTTGGTTTTACTGATCTTGTTTTTCAGATAGTTTGTTGCTAGGGTATATAAATGCTGCTGATTTTTATGTTTTGTAGCTTGCAACTTTATCAGATATAATGATAAAAACATTCTTGTTTGGGAGATGCATGTGAATTGTAGGTTTTTTTTCAATCATTTTACCTTCATTCTGTGGATGTCTTTGCCTATGAGGTGAATCTCTTGGAGACAGCATGTTGTTGGGTCTTGTTTTTTAATCCAGTCTATGTCTTTTGATTGATGAATTTAGGCCATTTGCATTCAATGTTATTATTGAGATAATAATAATAAAATAATTTTTATTATTGATTATTATAATTATTCTCTGTCATTTTGAATTATTTCTTGAGGTAAATATTTTATCTTAAAATTTTTAATCTTTTGATTGACTGTTCTTCTAGTATAGTTCCTCCCTTCTCTGGTTTTATTTTTTATTTTTTCTTAATGAGATATATTGGAGTGTAGGCTTTTCAGTTGTGAATTCTTTTCAGTTTTTTTTTTTTTAATCACAGAAGGTTTCTATTTCCTCAAATCGGAACCTTAGTTTTGCAGGGTATAGTATTCTTGGTTGGCCTCCATTTTCTTTCAGAGCTTGATCTGTTATTCCAAGACCTTCTAGCATTAGGAATCTGGGTTGAAAAATCAGCTGAGATGTAAATTAGTTTCCCTCTAAACACGATATGACATTCTCTCTGGCAGTCTTTGGAATTTTACACTTATTTTCTCTGTTGGGCAATTTCATAACAATGTGTGTATTGTGGGTCTGTTGTAGTTTTGAATATGGGGGTCCTGCATGCTTCCTGTATTTGATTTCCATTTCCTTCTTTAGATTTGTGAAATTTTCAGTCATGACTTTATCGAAAAGGTTATGCATTCCTTTGGTTTGTATCTCTGGATAGACTATCTCAGGATAGACTATCTAGCTATAGAGTTTGTCTATCCTGAGAGATCTAAAGTTTGGTCTTTCCATGTTATCCCATATTTCTTGGAAGTTCTGTTCATGGTCTCTTAACTTCTCTGTGGTCAACTTTATTCTCAAGGTTATATGTTTTGTCTTCATTGCCTGAGACTCTGTCTTCCAATGGTCTGTTAGTAACACCATCCAAGGATTTTTGATTTGTTTTATTGATTCCTTCATTTTGAGGACTTCTTTTTTTATTCCAGAATTTCTCTCTCCTCATTGAAGTGATCTTTTGCATCTTGTATTTTCTCCCTTACATCATCCTTTACCTCACATATCATTCTAACTATGAACATTCTCAACTCCTTCTCTAACATTTTTTCCATTGTGGTGTCTATGGATTCTGTTTTTAATATATTTTGGTTTGTTTGAGGTGAGTTATTCCCTTGCTTTTTCATGTTTTTTTGTATGTCTACCCATCTAACAGTTGGTTTTGAGGAAGTAGGGTGTCTACTTTATAGAATTATAATGTCCCTGAAGATTTATAACATCTCCCAGTTTAGGAGCAGATATATAATAACTGATGCAGGGGCTAGGATTGTGGCTCAGCGGTAGAGAGCTCATGTAGCACGTGCGAGGTCCGGGGTTCAAACCTCAGCACCACATAAAACAAATAAATAAAATAAAGATATTGTGTTCAACTATAACTAAAAAGTAAATATTAAAAAAAACAATGATGCAGACAAGCTAATGAAGAAAAGAGAGACAAATCTCAAGTTACTAAAATTCATGATGACAAAGGAAGTATCAACATTGACACCACTGTGAAACAGATGATAATCAGAAACTACTTTGAAAATTTATACTCCAGTAAAATAGAAAATCTTGAAGACATGAACAAATTTCTAGAGACATGTGACCCATCCTAATTGAATCAGGAGGACATAGAAAATTTAAACAGATAATTTCAAGCATGAAATAGAACATGCCATTAAAAGCCTACCAACAACAACAACCAAAAAAGCGCAAGAACAGATGGATTCTCACTGGGTTCTCCTAGGTCTTCAAAGAAGAATTAACATCAATTCCTCCCCCCCAATTATTCCACTAAATAGAAAAGGAGGGAACCCCACCAAATTCATTCTACGAATAATACCAAAACCAGACAAAGACACATCAAGGAATGAAAACTTCAGGCCAATATTCCTGAGATAAATATAGATGCAAAAATTATCAATGAAATACTGGCAGATCACACACAAAAACATATTAAAAAGAGTGCACCATGGTGGATTGGGGTTCATTCCAGGGATGCAAAATTGGTTCAACATATGGAAACCAATAAATGCGATTTACCGCATCAACAGACTTAAAGATATAAGCCAAATGACTATCTCAACATCTGCAGAAAAAGCACTTGACTCAATATAGCATCCCTTCATGTTCAAGCCACTAGACACACTAGGGGTAGTAAGAACATACCTCAACATTTTAAAAACTATGCATGCTAAACCCAAGGCCAACATCATTCTAAATGCAGAAAAATTGAAAGCATTCCTTCTAAGAACTGCGAGAAGACAAGTATGCACTCTTTAACCATTCCTATTCAACATAGCCCTTGAAACTCTAGTGAGAGCAATTAAAGAAAAAAAGAAAGAAAGGAAGGAAGAAAGAAAGAAAGAAATTAGAGGGATATGAATAGGAAAACAACTCAAACTATCCCTATTTGCTGATGACTTAATTCTGTGTTTAGAAGACTCCAAAAACTTCTCCAGAAAGCCTATAGAACTCACAAACAAGCTCCGCAAAGTTGCAGGATATAAAGTCAACAGCAATAGGTCAATTGCATTCCTATACACCAGTAACATACCAAGCTGAAAGAAATCAAGACAACTATCCCCTTCATAATACCCACCCCCCAAATATTGGGAATCAATCTAATAAAGACCTCTACAATAAAAACTACATAACATTCAAGGAAGATCTTGAAGGAGACCTCAGAAAATTTAAAGAACTTCCATGTTCTCAGATAGGCAGAATTAATATTGTCACAATGGGCATACTACCAAAAGTGCTATACAGAGTTAATGCCATTCCTATTAAAATACTAATCACGTTCCTCATAGAAACAGAAAAGGCAATCATGAAACTCATTTGGAAAAAACAGAGGCCCAGAATAGCCAAAGCAATTCTCCAAAAGAAATGTGAAGCAGGTGAAATCACAATACCAGACCATAAATTATACTACAGAGCTATATAGTAACAAAAACAGCATGGTACTGACACTAAAACAGATACACAGACCATGGTACAGAATAGAAGATACAGAGACACACTCACATAAATAGTTACCTCATACTAGAGAAAAGTGACATAAACTTAATTTGAGAAAAACCAATTCAACAAATGGTTCTGGGAAAACTGGAAATTCATAGTAGCAAACGATATTGAACCTCTTTCTCTCACCTTGTACAAAATTCAAAGCTGATCATGGACCTAGGCATTAGACCAGATACTCTGTTCTTGAAGAAAAAGTGTGCCTGGAGGTAAGAGAAATTGCTCGCCCCTGAGGGAAGGCGAGAGAATGGGTGACCATTTAAAGATTCTTCTTTCATTTTGTTTCACTTTTGTTTTAAGTTGCCAGTCCCTGGAGATGGGTAGGAGGGAAGAAAAACCGCTCATATCTGAGGAAAAACTATTTGTGTCTGAGGAACAGATAGGGAGAAAGGACAGATGGACATTTTAGGAGGATAGAAAAGCTGATATAATGAATTTTTGATCCATTTTGTCTCGGTTTTGTTTTGCATTATCTTAGTGAGGGGTATCTTCATCACAGAAATATGGAATTAAAAATTAATAAGAACCAAACTGAAAGGACGTTAAGTAAAGTGCTAGAGGAAGGAGGCATCTCAGTAAAATCAAGAACAGTTAGGGCATATGTTAAGAGGATACAAAGGTGTAGCCCATGGTTCATTAAAGAGGGGTTGTTAAATATATCACAATGGAACCATCATGGTGAATATTTAAAAAAGATACAAAAGGAAAGCCCAGGAACTCTTCCAGTTGGCACATTACCATTATGGACGTTGGTACAATCTTGTTTGCTTAGTCAAGGAGAAGGCATCTTACATCAAGTAAAAGAGGAAGTCTCTCGAGTTAGTCAGACAAAGGAAAAAAAGTTTAAAGGAGGAAGGGCTATCAGGGGAAAAGTTACAACAGGAGGCTGCTACTAACACCTTTCTATCACCAGAGGACATAAGTGTCCAACCAACAGCTCCACCTATGGAGACAACATATGCTGGGGAGCCCCCAACCCCTGTAGTTGATAGATGGGATCCTGAGACAGGACCTCAAAGATTAGCATGCCCTATATTTGAGATGACAGGAGGGCAGTGAATTCACCATGCTGTAGATTTCAAAACAGTGAAGCAGCTAAAAGAGGCTGTAATAACCTATGGTCCTCAAGCACCCTTCACTGTAAGCATGGTCGAATCCATTACCAACTTGAACATGACGCCAGCAGATTGGACTAGTATGTGTAAAGCTGTGCTAAATGGAGGACAATATCTGTTATGGAAGGTTGCCAATGAGGAATTTTGCATGGAGACGGCTAGGCGAAATGCAGCAGCCGGTTATCCTCAGAGAAATCTAGATATGTTGTTAGGAAAAGAACCTTATGAGGGTCAACTGCTACAAATTGCATATGTTCCTGCTATATACTCACAAATTGCTGCAGATGCGGTTAGGACATGGAAGACTTTACAAGGACATGGAGATTTACAAGGTCAGTCATCTAAGATAATACAAGGAGCTAATGAATCTTACGCTGAATTTGTAGATAGGCTTATTCAAACAGCTACCAGAGTTTTTGGGGACACAGAACAAGCAATGCCATTAATTAAACAGCTAGCCTTTGAGCAAGCAAATCGATGGTGCAAGGACGCCATTAGACCATGGAAACATGAAGATTTAAACACATATATTAAATTATGTAGAGACATTAATGAAAAAGGGCAAGTCTTGGCAGCTGCAGTACAACAGGCTTTAGATGCCAGGCCTAAAACATGCTACAATTGTGAACAAACAGGACATTTTTAAAGGAATTGCCCCACAGGAGGAGGGTTTAACAAAACTAGGTATCAAAGGAGTAGAATACCGGGTATTTGCCCACGATGCCATAGAGGGAGACATTGGGCTAATGAATGCCATTCTCAAACTACCAGAGAGGGTACTCCATTATCAAAAAATGGACAAGGACCAGGCATTTACCCATGATATCATGGAGAAAAGCATTGGGCTCCATTGCCAAAAAACGGACAGGGGGGCCTAATGCTCCATGGCCCATGACCACAAATATACGGGGCACTGGAGGAACCCAGCAACACCATCAGGGTAGTGCCCAGGACACATTATTCATTAGATCCCTCATCAGACAAACCAGAGGGAGCACAGGGTTGGACATCTGCACCTCCACCAGAGAAATACTAACTCCAGAGATGGGAGTTCAAGTCATTCCCACAGGGGTAAAAGGATCTCTTCCCCAAGGAACAGTAGGCTTATTATTGGGACACAGTTCTTCTACGCTAAAAGGACTTATGATAAGTCCTGGGGTAATTGATCCTGATTATGAAGGTGAAATAAAAATTATAGCCAGTTCTCTAAGGGGTATATCAGTAATTTCACCAGGAGATAGAATAGCACAGTTATTGATAATACTCAGCCTACATGATAAATTTTCCAGCCGTACTATAGAAAGAGGTTCCAGGGGATTAGGCCCCACAGGTGTAGATTGGGCTATGCTTTCTTTAAATTTAGATTCTCGCCCCATGCTAAAACTAAATATTCAAGGACATGAATTTAATGGGCTACTGGACACAGGTGCAGACTTTAGCATCATCTCTCATAAAGAATGGCCATAACATTGGCCATTACAACAAGCCACTCAAATGCTTTGAGGCCTAGGAGTGGCAACTAATCCCCATAGAAGTGCAATGGTATTAGATTGGAAGGATCCTGAAGGATGTGAAGGAACTATACAGCCATATGTATTGGATCATCTTCCTATAAATTTATGAGGATGAGATGTCCTAAATCAATTAGGTTTGACATTAACAAATAACATCAATCCAAATGCGCCCACTATTATGGCTAGACAAGGTTTTAGGAAAGGAAAAAGATTAGGAGAACAAGAACAAGGTATAGCAGCACATATACAAATAGATCAAGAAACAGACAGACATGGATTGGGTTTTCAGGAGGGGTCACTGAGACAATAAAAATTACATGGAAATCAGAAAGACCAGTATGGGTTCCTCAGTGGCCCCTGACTAAAGAAAAGATACAAGCAGCCCATGACCTGGTCAAACAACAATTAGTGTAAGAACTATCTTATATTTGATAAAGGGGCTAAAAGCATGCAATGGAGGAAGGATAGCATCTTCAACAAGTGGTGTTGGGAAAACTGGAAATCCATATGCAACAAAATGAAACTGAATCCCTTTCTCTCGCCATGCACAAAAGTTAACACAAATTGGATCAAGGAACCTGATATCAAATCAGAGACATGGCGTCTGATAGAAGAAAAAGTTGGCTATGATCTACATACTGTGGGGTCGGGCTCCAAATTCCTCAATAGGACACCCATAGCACAAGAGTTAATAACTAGAATCAACAAATGGGACTTACTCAAACTAAAAAGTTTTTTCTCAGCAAAAGAAACAATAAGAGAGGTATATAGGGAGCCTATGTACTGGGAACAAATCTTTACTCCTCACACTTCAGACAGAGCCCTAATATCCAGAATATACAAAGAACTAAAAAAATTAGACAATAAGATAACAAATAACCCAATCAACAAATGGGCCAAGGACCTGAACAGACATTTCTCAGAGGAGGACATACAATCAATCAACAAGTACATGAAAAAATGCTCACCATCTCTAGCAGTCAGAGAAATGCAAATCAAAACCACCCTAAGATACCATCTCACTCCAGTAAGATTGGCAGCCATTAGGAAGTCAAACAACAACAAGTGCTGGCGAGGATGTGGGGAAAAGGGTTCACTTGTACATTGCTGGTGGGATTGCAAATTGGTGCGGCCAATTTGGAAAGCAGTATGGAGATTTCTTGGAAAGCTCGGAATGGAACCACCATTTGACCCAGCTATTCCCCTACTCGGTCTATTCCCCAAAGACCTAAAAAGAGCACACTATAGGGACACTGCTACATCCATGTTCATAGCAGCACAATTCACAATAGCAAGACTGTGGAACCAACCTAGATGCCCTTCAATAGACGAATGGATAAAAAAAATGTGGCATTTATACACAATGGAGTATTACTCTGCATTAAAAAATGACAAAATCATAGAATTTGGAGGGAAATGGATGGCATTAGAGCAGATTATGCTAAGTGAAGCTAGCCAATCCCTTAAAAACAAATGCCAAATGTCTTCTTTGATATAAGGAGAGTAACTAAGAACAGAGTAGGGACGAAGAGCATGAGAAGAAGATTAACATTAAACAGGGATGAGAGGTGGGAGGGAAAGGGAGAGAGAAGGGAAATTGCATGTAAATGGAAGGAGACCCTCAGGGGTATACAAAATTACATACAAGAGGAAGTGAGGGGAAAGGGGGAAAATATAAGGGGGAGAAATGAATTACAGTAGAGGGGGTAGAGAGAGAAGAGGGGAGGGGAGGGGGGAGGGGGGATAGTAGAGGATAGGAAAGGCAGCAGAATACAACAGACACTAGTATGGCAATATGTAAATCAATGGATGTGCAACTGATGTGATTCTGCAATCTGTATACGGGGTAAAAATGGGAGTTCATATCCCACTTGAATCAAAGTGTGAAATATGATATATCAAGAACTATGTAATGTTTTGAACAACCAACAATAAAAATTAATTAAAAAAAGCAATTAGCGTAAGGACATATAGAACCTTCCATATCTCCCCCATAATACTCCCATTTTTGCCATTAAAAAGAAATCTGGAAAATGGAGATTATTGCAAGATTTAAGAGCCATTAATAATGAGATGGTTATTATGGGACCTGCTCAATCAGGGATTCCTCAATTGTCTGCTTTGCCAAAAACCTGGTATGTTTTAGCTATGGATGAGGATAGTCCACATTTTGCATTTACTATACTTGCACTGAATATTGAAGGTCCCGATCAGAGATATGAATGGAAAATACTCCCTCAAGGGATGGCTAACAGCCCAACTATGTGTCAAATTTATGTTAACAAAGCAATCCAGCTACTTAGAAATCAAAATCCTGAACTACAAATATTTCACTATATGGACGATGTATTATTAGCACATAAAGATAAAAACACATTGCTAGAATGTTATGCCACACTTACAAACTTATTAAAAAATTGTAATCTAGAGATAGCAATAGATAAAGTACAATTAAATTTTCCAATTAATTATTTAGGAGTTCTATTATCCTCAACCATGGTCTGTCCACCAAAAATTCAAATATGAGTAGATCAACTCAAATCACTTAATGACTTTCAAAAGTTATTAGGAGACATAAATTGGATAAGGCCTTATCTAGGTATACCAACAGGAGAGTTGGGACCTTTACTTGATATCCTAAAAGGTCCATCAGATCCAAATTCACCCCGAATGTTAACACCTGAAGCAAGAAAGGCATTAAAAATCATTGAAACATATATGGAAAATATGCATTTGGATAGAATTGATATAAGTTTGCCTTTATTATTTATTGTACTACCAACAAAAAATATTCCCACAGGAGTATTTTGGCAAGAAGGTCCGTTATTATGGATACACTATTCTTACTAGGTATCCTGAGGCTGTAGGACAATTAATACTCAAAGGGATAAAAGCAGCAATGGGAGTGTTTGGAATTTCTCCCAATAAAATTATTACTCCATATACAATGGATCAAATTGATGAGTTAGCTAATGAGTTAAATACTTGGGCAATAATCATGTGCAAATCTAATGTTTCATTTGATAACCACTTACCATCTAATCCTTTGTTGTCTTTTTGATCTTCGCATCTGTAGTTTTTCCAAAAATAACAAGAAAAACACCTATCATGAATGCTCCAAATATGTTCACTGATGGGTCAAATAATGGTACAGCAGCAGTAGTTACCCTTGATCAAACTTTTACATTTTTAGTACCCAAACAATCATCTCAAAAGGTAGAGATTAATGCAGGATTACAAGCTTTTGTGATGTTTAAAGATTCTATATTTAATTTATTTTCTGATAGTCAGTATATAGTTAATGCTATAGTATCCCTTGAAGATGCTGGTAGGATTTCCCCTTCCTCTACTGTTTTCTCTTGGTTTTCCACTATACAAAGTCTAATCTGGGACAGAAAAGATCATTCTTTATAGGACACATCAGGGCACATACAGGATTGCCTGGAGCCCTTAGTTTGGACAATGATTTAGCAGATAAAACTACACATCACAAACATATTTTCTCTACACTAGAAGAAGTTACAAATTTTCATAAAAGGTTCCATGTCAATGCTAATACTTTACAAAAGTGTTTTAAAATAACTAAGGAACAAGCTAGACAAATAATAAACAATGTCAAAATTGTGTGACCATTTTACCACAAGTTAATCTTGGAGTCAATCCTAGAGGACTGATACCTAACCATATTTGGCCAATGGACATCACACACTTGCCAGAATTTGGAAAATTAAAATATTTGCATGTTACAGTTGATACTTCTTCCAGATTTTTGATGGGCTCCCTTCATGCTGGAGAAAAAAACTAAAGATATTATAGCTCATTGCTTACACAATTTTGCCACTGTGGATGTTCCCAAACAGTTAAAAACAGATAATGGTCCTGGTTATACTTCTACCTCTTTTAAATAATTTTGCTCATCATTTGGCATTACTCATATAACAGGAATCCCATACAATCCACAGGGACAAGGCATAGTTGAAAGAGCTCATCAAACTATTAAAATGTACTTATTAAAGCAAAAAGAGGGAATTGGGAAGGGGTATATATCCCCCAAAGATAAACTTAAAATAACCCTTTTTAGTCTAAACTTTTAAAATTTGGATTAATCAGGGCTTAGTGCTGTGGAAAGACATATGTGTCCAAGAAGTACATAAGCCCAAGGTACTTTGGAAGGATATTCTAACAGGACAATGGAAAGGTCCTGATCCAGTGTTTGTCTGGAGTCAGGCATCTGTTTGTGTGTTTCCACAGGGAGAACAGCAGCCAATTTGGATTCCAGAGAGATTAACTAAAGCGATTTCTACAGACCATAAAGAAGATGAATTGGCTCAAATCTATAACAGCTGATATCATTACAACCATGACAGTGATTCTCCCACACCTGGAGGCTAATGAATAATAAACACCATTAAAGCCTATTTCAAATGTAAAAAACCTTGGGGCTTGCTTGTGGGAATACTTTCAGACCCATTATTCAAGTTACAGGAAGAACGATGGAATATCAAAAGAAGTGTCAAACCTAGGTGGTAACCAGGATGCTTTTTTTTTCAATTGATTTCACCTCTGATTTTAATTATTTCCTGTCTTTTACTGCTTTTGGTGTTGATTTGTTCTTCTTTTTCTAGGGTTTTGAGATGTAATTTTAGGTTTATTTGTTGACTTTTTCATTTTTTAAGGAATGAACCCCATGCAACAAATTTTTCTCTTAGTACTGCACTCATAGTGTTCCAGATATTTTGATATGTTGTATTGGTGTTCTCATTTACCTCTAAGAATTTTTTAATCTTCTCTTTGATGTCTTTTGCAACCCATTGTTCATGCAGTAGCACATTTTTAAGTCTCCAGGTGTTGGAGTAGCTTCTATTTTTTATTTTTTCATTGATTTCTAATTTCATTCCATTATTATCTTATAGAATGCAGGGTAGTATCTCTGCTTTTTTTGTATTTATCAAGAGCTTCTTTGTGGCATAATACATGGTTTATTTTAGAGAAGGATTCATGTGCTGCTGAGAAGAAAGTGTGCTCACTTGTTTATGAATGAAATATTTTATATATGTCTATTAAGTCTAAATTATTGATTGTATTATTGAATTCCATAGTTTCTTTTGTTTGAAAGATCAATCCAGTGGTGAAAGAAGTATGCTAAAGTCACCCAGAATTATTGTGTTGTGGTCTATTTAATTCTTGGACTTGAGAAAAGTTTGTTTCATGAATGTAGATGCTCCATTGTTTGTGGCATATATATTTATAATTGTTATGTCTTATTGATGTATGGTTCCCTTAAGCACTATGAAATGTCCTTATTTATCCTTTGGCTTGAAGTCTACCTTATTTGATATGAGGATGGAAACTCCTGCTTTTTTCTGGAGTCCATGTGACTGGCATGTTTTTTCCTAACCTTTCATCTTTAGTCTGTGGATGTCTTTTCCTATGAAATGAGTCTCTTGAAGGCAGCATATTGTTGGATCTTTAAAAAAAAATCCAACCTGACAGTTAATGTCTTTTGATTGGTGAGTTAAAGCCATTAACATTTAGGGTTATTATTGAGACATGATTTGTATTCCCAGCCATTTTTGGTATTTAACTTGTCTTGGCTATGGGAGGCCATCCTTGCATGTGATTTGAGTTACCTCCCTGGCTGGGTGAGAGGCGCTTAGACACAGCTGTGTCAGAGCTATTCCCCCCTCTTTTCCAGGTCTGAGGGCTTATCCATGCAGAGGCATGCCTGGCCACTGTCCCAAAGACCCAATCATCTCCCCTGACCTTGGGGTGCTTCCCCCACTTAACCTTCATTGGATGGGATTTTCCCTTGAATTTTTTGTTCCTCAATAAAAGTCCACTCCCTGTTGTGTTCTCTCTCTCTTTCTAGTATCTTCTGTAAACTTCGCTACCAAATTAGGTGGCTGGAGGCAGGAGATAGGAGAAGCCATCCCGGAACTGGTATTAAAGGTAATAAGAGTCTTGTCTCTTTAATTTAAAACTCCCTAGCATTTACTCATGAATGGAACCTTCTTTCATGAAGCCAGTGCTGGTCGTGTGGCAGAAGTGGCACCCAACATGGGGCTCTTGGGTTAAATTGACTAGGTTAAGTTAGGGAACATGCTAAAGAAATATGGAATTTGTGACATTTTTAGGGTCATGGAAGTACCAGGCAGTTTTTGGAGTGAAGAGACATTAAAAAATTTTAATAATGGGAGCTGGGGATTTGGCTCAAGTGGTAGTGTGCTCATCTGGCATGCACACAGCGCTGGGTTTGATCCTTAGCACCACATACAAATAAAGATGTTGTGTCCATTGAAAACTAAAAAATAAATATTAAAAAATTCTCTCTCTCTCTCTTTAAAAATAATTTTAATAATGGGGAATTCAACTTCTACTGATGAAGACATGTATTTGACTATTTTAGAGACAATAATTAATCAGAAGGGAAGGCAAGTTGAAAAGACTCAGTTGCTACAATTCTTAAAGGTTGTAGGTGAATTTTGCCCTTGGTTTTGTGACCAAAATTCACCAAATTTACATACATGGGACAATAGGAAGGAAAGTACATAAAATTTGCCTTTCTAATGAATTACCTGGAAACTTTGAGAATATTCAAAAGGTTTAGACTGCATTAGAGATCTGCCTTTTTGATTACACAGGCCATAGTCCATGGTCCCCCTGAAGATCTATTGAAAGATATTCAGAGAGCCATTAAATCTATTCAAATGGAAAAATTGCCTGAGGTTAAGGAAATCTCTTTTCCTCTAAGTCGGCAAAAACTAAGACAAATTATATTCAAACAAAAAACTTCCGGGGAAAAACTGAAAGTAAAAAACCTAGCCTTGCACCAAACCAGAGTAGTTCGGAGGAAGACCATAGAAAGGGAGATCATAGAGAGGAAGCCTCCAGGGGGATAGAAGGTCCTTCTCCCTGAGAAGAAAATCCAGAAGAAATACATAGAGAGATAGAAAGTCCTCCTCCACGTGGCTTACAAGCCCAGATTCAACATGGCTACAGGGGAGAATCTGCGTGGAATCACAATCTGAGGGAGAGGAATTGGAGGATGAAATCCAGGATCTACCAGGGAATTTCAACAGGCTGTGCTTAACATCACCTGCCCCAGCCATTCAAGTTTGGCCATTGTCTGTTAAAAGGACAAATTTTAAGATACTCTGAGCTGGCAATGACTTTCTTACTCTGTTCCAGCAGGGAATTAGGAAGGTGCAGGAAGCTGGGGAGGATACTAGCGAATTTCAGGTCTTCGCAGTTTTTGAACAGGTTAATTGATCAAGACCAGCGTGTTGGCATCCACGCGGTAATTCCTTTTAAAACTATTAGAGTTAAAAAACACCTGCGAGGTCTATGGTCCAAATTCACCATTCATGAAGAGCTTGCTTGAGACTATTTGTTCTCAACCACACTCACCGAGTGACTGGATTTACATCGCTAGGGCTTGCTTGACTGTGGGGGATTTTCTACTTTGGAGGCGATACTGGACAGACTTTTGTTCCAAGCAGGTAGAGAGAAATTGGAGACAAGATCTCCAAACACCTGTGGAGATGTTTTTATGAATTTGTAGTGTATGATCAGATTACAGCCTGTGCAAAGCATGCCTGGAGACAGATTGCCTCCAGGGACCAATCTAGCTTAGTTCTGACTAAAGTTAAAAAAGGTGCCAATGAGCTTTATTCTGATTTCGTAGTGCGACTTTATCAAACCGCAAACTGTTCTATTGGAGATCCCGCTGATTGTGAGTTTATTGTTAAACAATTGGCATTTGAAAATGCAAATAAATATGGTCAGGATGTTCTCAGACCCCATAGAAAAAGGGCACAGTTTCAGAATTTATTTGCTTGTGTTCTGATATCGATCCAGTCCATTTACAAATAATTACGCTCACCTTGGCTTTAAAACAAACTCTGCAGCCCCAAGAATTAGTACTCAGACCCTGTGGGAGATGCTTTCATTGTGAAAGGAACAGCAATTACTTGTGAAATTGTAATGCTTGTAATTTTAAACTCAGGGATCTCTCTTCTGTTAGAAGTAGATATTACAGGGCTGGGAATGTGGCTCAAGCAGTAGCACGCTGGCCTGGCATGCGTGCAGCCTGGGTTCCACCCTCAGCACCACATACAAACAAAGATGTTGTGTCCTCCAAAAACTAAAAAAAAAAAAAATATTAAAATTCTCTCTCTCTCTCTCTCTCTCTCTCTCTCTCTCTCTCTCCCTCTCTCTTAAAAAAAAAGAAGTAGATATTACAGGTTTGAAGACCACATGGCAGACCAAGATGGCGTTGATCAGCCTGCTTTCTTGCCCTCACTTCTGCCTAGTAGGAAGACAAAAATCTTCTTGTCAGCCCATCCCCAGGCTGAAAAAACAGGGGACCTAGAAGGAAGGTCGCACAATTTAATGTTATCACCGCTGATCATGGGGAGCTGCCATGTTTACTGGAGTGAATCTCACAATTTCTTTATGACCCTCAATGACAATTGAATTAAATCCTGAATTAGGGCCACAACAAATCCCTACTGGGATTTTCAGGCCACTCCCTAGAAAAAGTATAGGGTTAATTTTGGGATGTAACAATTTAAAAGGGGCCATCAAGGTAATACCTGGAGTAATAGATTCTTATTTTGAAGGAGAATTAAATGTTACTGTGAAATCAAATTATGCCCTTCGGCTTACTCCAAAAAATACATTTGCTCAATTAATTTTATTACCCTGTAATTCAGATGGACACCCACAAGTAAATTCAGTTTCTAAACCACCATACAGAGTGTACTGGTCTCAATTAGTGCAGCAGGAGCACCCCCTACTGAAAATTAAAATTAATCATAAAAAGTTCAAAGGTGTTGTGGACACAGGAGCTGACATATCAGTCCTGTCTAGTCACTTCTGGCCTAAAAATGGGCCCTAACATATAACACCAGCTAACCTAAAGGGAATTGGACAAATCTCACAGCCTGCTCAAAGTGCAAATTATCTCCGTTGGGAGGATCCTAATGGGAACAGTGGAGTTTTTAAACCTTATGTGTTAGAGTCCTTACCAGTAAACCTATGGGGAAGAGATATATTAAACAAATAATATTATTATTAGTAACTCCAAATTCTATGAGATGATTTGAGAAAATTAATCAAGGGCTTCTTCCTGGAGATAATGAGGGAACTTATCAGGGAGAGTAGCTGCTTACAAACCAGTCTTCTTGATAGAGATTAGTAAATACTCCAAACCAAAATTTTTACTAGGGGCCCTGAGTGTCTCCCCAATTCAGAAGACAGCAGAAAAGATCACCTGGCTCACAGAAGAGCCTATATGGATTTCTAAGTGGCCCATCCCAGGGGAAAAACTTAAGATAATTCATATGTTAGTTGAGTAACAAATTCAGGCTGGTCATATAGAATCAATGCTGAGTCCTTGGAACACCCCCATTTTTGTTATTAAGAAAAAGTCAGGTAATTGGAGGTTATTACAGGATTTAAGGGCAATAAACCATGCAATTCAGCCTATGGGATCATTGCAGCCTGGACTTCCTTCCTCCACAGCAATTCTTTAATTTATAGCTTAATGGTAATAGATCTAAAAGATTGTTTTTTTTTTTCTCAATAAGGTTGCATCCTGAGAATTGTGAAAAATTTGCTTTTAGTGTCTGAGCAATTAATTTTAAGGAACCTGTTAAAAGATATTGCTGGAAGGGTTTGCCTCAAGGGAAGTGTAATAGTCCAACTTTATGTCAAAAACTTGTGGGTCAAGTGATAACTCCTATAAGAGATAACTTTCCTGATGCATATATTATTCATTTTATGGATGATATATTATTGGCTCATGCTAATCAGAAGTACTTTCAGAAATTTTTACTCAGAGGTTTCACTTACAGCAATTGCTCCTCAAAAGATACAAAAGATGCCTCCCTTTCAATATTTAGATCAGATAATTCAAGGACATACAATCCATCCTCAAAATCTATAGATAAAAATTAAGGAGTTATATACCCTTAATGACTTTCAAAAATTATTAGGAGATATTAATTGGCTGAGGCCATCCTTAAAACTAACTACTTCTGATTTAAGTTCTTTATTTCAGATATTACAAGGAGATCCTTCTCCAACCTCTCCACGTCAGCTGACAATAGAGGCTAGAGTAGCTTTAAAAAAAGGTTTAAAGTGCAATTAAAAATGCACAGCTTTCTAGAATTAATCCTAATGAACTATATATTTATTAATATTTCCAACTGTGCATACCCCAACAGGAGCTATATGGCAAAGATTGGGAGTTATTCAGTGGATTCATTTAGCCCACTCTCCCCAAAAGACATTAACTCCTTTTCATGACTCTATTGCTCAATTAGTAATTAAAGGTAGAATGAAAGTTTTACAATTAATTGGATCTAAACTTGATATTATAATTATTCCATTTTCTGTGCAATAAAATAATTGGCTTTTCAAGCTTCTAGTTTATGGCAAATAGCTTTTGCTGATTTTCTTGGTCAGATAGAAAGCCATTACCCTCGTGATAAAATTATTCAATTTACATCAATAACACCACTTATTTTTCCAAAGACTGTATGTGCCCAGCCCATAGATGAAGCCCTATCTGTGTTCACTGATGGTTCAAGCTCAGGTAAATCAGGTTTTTATAGCCATGTTCACACAGAGGTAATAAAATCTTATATACTTCTGCCCAATGAACAGAGCTATAAGCTCTCATTGGTGCCTTAAATTACTTTACAAATGAGCCTATTAATACTTATTCTGACAGCTTATATGCAGTCAGAGTTACCAAAAATATTGAAACTTCAGTTATTGGATATACCTCATAACAAGAGCTATTTAATTTATTTCATAATCTACAAAAGGCAGTGCAAATGTGAAAATACCCATGTTTCATAGGACACATATGAGCTCACACTAATCTTCCAGGACCTTTAACTTCAGGTAATGACAAGATTGGTAAATTGGTAGCCGTGTGTCAACAGATGTCTCCATATGATTGTGCACAAGCTTCACATTCCTTGCATCATCAGAATGCTTCTAGCTTATGTAAAAAAATTAATATTACCAGAGAACAAGCTCCTCAAATTGTAAGTCACTGCCCTAAGTGTGTTATTCACACTTCATCTCTGCCATCAGGGGTAAATCCCTGTGGATAAAAACCAAATCAAATATGGCAAATTGATGCAACTCATATTCCTCAATTTGGTAAGCAATATTATGTACATGTAATAGTTGATACCCATTCCAGATTTATTTTTGCCAAAGCACATACAAAAGAAAATACTCAACATGTAATTTCTCACTGCCTAGCAGCCTTTGCTGTGTTAGGATGCCATTTATAGATTAAAACAGATAATGCACCAGCTTGTATAAAATCTTCTTTTCAAAAATTTTGCCAAGAGTTTCAAATTGACCATAAAACAGGAATTCCTTATAACCCCCAAGGTCAAGCTATTGTGGAATGAGCTCATGTATCTATTAAGCTGCAATTAGAAAAATTAAAAGAGAGGAATAGGTTTATGGCTTCCAAAAATAGCCTCAACTGTGCCTTGTTTGTTTTAAATTTTTAAAATTGTGACACAGAAGGTCACACTGCAGCTGAGAGACATATGTCTTCCACAACAACAGGCCCTTTAGGCAGAGTTTTGTGGAAAGACTTACAGACTGGTCAATGGAAAGGCCCAGATTCAGTGATTATGTGGGGCAGAAGTCATGCTTGCATTTTTCCAGAAGGTGGTTTCCATCCTACCTGGGTGCCTGAATGCGCAATCATACATGGAAGAGATAGAACGAGATTCAAGCAACTGAAAATCGACCCAGAGAAGCCTCCACTCAAAAGGAAGAGATATTGAAGAAGAATAAAGAGGAACCAACATGACCCAGCTGACAAGCTGATCTCATGGGAAGACATGAAGAAGCTGACAACACACACTTCATGAATAATTTGACTTCTAGGAAGGAATAAGACTCCTTTGATGATGGTAGTTATAGTGATTGCCCTGCTGGGCTGTCAGGTAAAAGGGAGTCGAGCAGACACTTACTGGACTTATTTACCAGATCCACCCCTGGTACATCCAGCTGTGTGGACTGGAGAATCTATTCCAGTGTTTACTAATGACTCATTCATGATGGAAGGTTTTACAGATACTCATATTACTCCCAATCATGTGACTAAATTTAATTATTTGCTACAGTGCCCAATTACCTTTGTGTTGGTCCCATGATAAACACACTGGCTGTCTGAGAGTATCATTTGAGGAAAAGACAGCGGTTGGGAGACCTAGACTGACTAATCATACTATTTATGGAGACTTAAAACCTCATACTAGATCAGTGATCAAAATGGGACTTTCTCATAACAGACCAGTCATTTCTGCAAAACCTCCATGAATACTTCACTGTCCAAATAGTTCTACAATTGAGATTGGCACCTTTCCTGGATGGATAGATTGTGTAAATACTTTTCCTGTATAACATAAGGTGTCTAAAAGTAGTGAGTATATTTTAGACTGGTCTCCAAAAATTGATAAGAGATAATTACAAAAAAAATCTGCTATGACACCTGCAGGATTTGTTAGCAATATTTTGACTTACAGTGAGGGTGATATTCAAAAAGATGTTTGGTGCTTAATTGCTGCCTCAGAATTCTTACAATTTACAGACAAGCCTTTACCAAAATTTGTTGGCAAGAGCTGTAAGGAAGGATCTTGCTATGGCTTATGAGCCTGTGTCCAATCTCCTTACATTTTAATCACTGAAAATGTAAAAGTTAAATGGATAGATGACAGATATATTGTAACATGTAACAAATGTAACCTAACCAATTGGATTACTAGATATAATAGAGGATAAGGAGTGCTGGTACTTCATCAGCCCTCTTTTGTTTTATTGCCTGCTAATATTTCAGAGCCATGGTATGCTAATGCTGGTTTTCAAGTCTTACAGCAAATTCATACCCAGCTAGCGAGACTTAGATGTTCTATTGGAATTAAAATTGTGGGAGTTTTGGCCTTGGTTTCTTTCATTGCATCCATGGTCACAGCCTCGATGACTTTATTTCAAAATATTCAACATGCAAAATTTCTTAATAATTTAGCCCAAAATACTTCCAAGGCTCTGCACAATCAAGTAAATATTGATGAAAGTATTGAGACTAAGTTAAACGCCTTATAGGTGATTGTTATAAATATAGTTAATGAACTTTTGGCTTTAAAGTTTAAAGAAAGCCTTAAGTGCCACACAAGTTATAAATATGTGTGTGTTATAGCTGCCAAGTACAATGCTTGTCTCTGGGATTGGGAGAAGGTTAAGAACCATTTGTTGGGTATTTGGCAAAATAATAATAATAGCTTGGATCTTTTGGAACTCCATCACCATATCCAAGATATTCAAAATAATAGAACTGATTTTTCAGATCCTTTTTCTTTGGCTAATCAAATATTGAAGGAATTAAATGAATTTAACCCTGGAAATATTTTTAAACACTTGGCCTGGTACATTATTGAGTTGTTCTCTTTGCTGTTAATTCTTTTTTGTGTTGTAATTATAGGATGGCAAGTCTTCAGAGTGAGAGTGCAGAGACTCAAGAGAGTAAATCAATGCCTGCTTTTTTTTTTTTTTTTTTTTTTTTTTAAAAGGGGGACTATGTGGGAAGCCATCCACGCACGTGATTTGAGTTACCTCCCTGGCTGGGTGAGAGGCACTCAGACACAGCTGTGTCAGAGCTTTTCCCCACTCTTTTCTAGGTCCAAGGGCTTGTCGGTGCAGAGGTGTGCCTGGCCACTGTCCCAAAGACCCAATTGTCGTCCCTGACCTTGGAATGCTGCCCCTCTTAACCTTCATTGTATTGGACTTTCCCTTGAATTTTTTGTTCCCCAATAAAAGCCCACTCCCTGGTGTGTTCTCTCTTTCTCTCTCTCTTGCTAGTCTTTTCTGTAAACCTCACTACTGCATTAGGTAGCTGGAGGCAGGAGCTTGGAGAAGCCATCCCGGAGCTGGTATTAAAGATAATAAGAGTCTTGTCTCTTTAATTTAAAACCCCCTAGTGTTTACTCATGAATTGAACAATCTTTCATGAAGCCAGTGCTGGTTGCATGGCAGACTTGGCTTCTCCTTTGATTGGGTTTTCCTTTTTTGTAGTACCTCCCTTTGCTGATTTTTATTGTTTTTTTTTTTTATTTCCTCCTCATAGAATATTTTTCCAGGGACGTTCTGAATTTCAGGCTTTCTAGTTGTAAATTCTTCTACTTTTGTTTATCATGGAAGGTTTTTATTTTGTCATCAAATCTAAAGCTTAACTTTGCTGGATTCTTAGTTGGCATCCATTTGCTTTCAGAACTTGGTGTATGTTGTCCAGGATCTTCTAGCTTTCAGAGTCTGGGTTGAAAAATCTGCAGATATCCTAATTGGTTCCCCCTATATGTAATCTGATTGCTTTCTCTCATGGCTGTTAAAATTCTGACCTTGGGCTGGGGATGTGGCTCAAGTGGTAGCATACTCATCTGGCATGTGCAGGGCTCTGGGTTCGATCCTCAGAAACACATAAAAATAAAAAAAAAATAAAGATGTTTTGTCCACCAAAACTAAAAAATAAAAAAATTTCTCTCCTTATTCTGTATGCTAGGCATTTTTGTTAAAATGTGCCTTGATGTGGATCTGTTGTAATTTCATATGTTTGGTGTCCTGCAAGCCTCTTGTATTTGATATTCCTAATCATTCTTCACGTTTGGAAAAATTTCTGATGTTATTTCATCGAATAGATTCTTTATTCCTTTGGTTTGTAATTCTATGTATTTCTCTATCCCAATAATTTTTAAATTTGGTTTTCTTATGTTATTCCATAATTCTTAAGTGTTTTCTTTATGGTTTCTTATTATCTCCCTTGTGTGGCCAACATTCTTTTCAAGATTATATGTTTCGTCTTCATTGTTAAGTGATCTAATCCAAGTGACCTAATCTGTTGGTGGTGCTTTCTATTGAGTTTTTAATTTGGTTTATTGTTTTTTTCCATTTCAAGGGTTTCTGTTCATTTTTCCCCTAGAACCTCTATATCCTCATTGAAATACTCTTTTGCTTCCTGTATTTGCTTATGTAACTCTTTATTGAAATGATATTTTGCTGTATAAATTTGCTTTCTTATATTATACTTTAGTTCACAGAATATTTTAATTATGTACATCCTGAACACCTTCTCTGTGATTTCTTCTGTTGTGCTGGCTATGGATTCTAATAATATAGTATCTTGGTTTATTTGGGTCATTTTCTTCCCAAATAAATTTGTTTTTTTCATGCTGTCCATATGTCTTCCCTTATACCACTGTGGATCTCTGGAGTCACAGTTTTTTTTTAAAAAATTTTTATATATATATTTTTCAAACTTTCTTTTTTTTTAAAAATTTATTTTTATATTACAGCAGAATGCATTACAATTTTTATTCCACATATAGAGCACAATATTTTATATCCCTGGTTTTATACTAAGTATATTCACATCAATTTGTGTCTTCATACATGTACTTTGGATAATAATATCCATCACATTCCATCATCATTTGTAACCCCATGCTCCCTCCATTCCCTTCCCACCTCTCTGCCCTATCTAGAGTTTGTCCATTCCTCCAGTGCAACCCCTCCCTTCCCCACTATGAGTCAGCCTCCTTATATCAAAGAAAATATTCAGCATTTGGTTTTGTTGAGATTGGCTAACTTCACTTAGCATTATCTTCTCTAACTCCATCCATTTACCTGCAAATGCCATTATTTTATTCTCTTTTATTGCTGAGTAATATTCCATTGTGTATATATGCCACATTTTTTATCCATTTATCTATTAAAGGGCATCTACATTGGTTCTATAGTTTAGCTATTGTGAATTGTGTTGCTGAAAACATTGATGTGGCTATGTCCCTCTAGTATGCTGTTTTTGAGTCCTTTGGGTATAGACTGAGGAGAGGGACATCTGGGTCAAATTGTGGTTCCAATCCCAATTTTCCAAGAAATCTCTATATTGCTTTCCATATTGGCTGCACCAGTTTGCAGTCCCACCAGCAGTGTATGAGTGTACTTTTTTCCCCATGTGTTACAGTTTTTACCTTATAGGCTTATAGGTTCTTTTTTGTGTTGTGGTCCATTTGATTCTTGAAGTTTAGGAAGGTTAGATTTTAGTACACAGATACTCCATTGTTTGGGGCATAAATATTGATGATTGTTATGTCTTTTTAATGTACTTTTGCATTAAACAGTATGAAATGTTCTTCTTTGTCCCTTTTGATTAACTTTGACTTGAAGTGTACTTTTTCTGATATGAAGATAGAAATCCCTGGTTGTTTATACAATCTATGTCAGTAATATATTTTTCCCATCCTTTCACTCTCAGTCTGTTGATGTTTTTGCCTATAATGTGAGTCTCTTTGAGATAGCATATAGTTGTCTTGCTTTTTTTAAGAGAGAGAGAGAGAGAGAGAGAGAGAGAGAGAGAGAGAGAATTTTAAAAAAATATTAATTTTTTTTTAGTTTTCAGCGGACACAACATCTTTATTTGTATGCGGTGCTGAGGATCAAACCCAGGCCGTATGCATGCCAGGTGAGTGCGCTACCACTTGAGCCACATCCCTAGCCCTGTTGTCTTGCTTTTTAATTCAATCTGCTAATCTATGTCTTTTGATTGATGAGATTAGGCCCTTTATGTTCACAGTTATTATTGAGATATGATTTATGTTCCCAGTCATTATGATTCATTTCTAGTTTTAAATTTGATTTATTTTCTCATTTGATTGAGTATTCCTTTAGTAAAATTCCTCCCTTCATGTGTTTTCAATTTTATTTTTTCATTCATCTTCATGGAATATTTCATTGAGAATATTCTGTACTGCAGACTTTCTGGTTGTGAATTTTTTTTTGTCATGGAAGGTTTTCATTCCATCTTCAAATCAGAAGCTTAATTTCACTGGATGTAGGATTTTTGTTTGGCATCAAGCTTCTTTCAGGTCCTCCTTTATTTGAGGGTCTGGGTTGAGAAATCAGCTGAGATCCGTATTGTTTTTTCCTCATATGTAATCTGATATTTTTCTCTCACAGCCTTAAAATTTTATCCTTATTCAATGTGCTATGAATTTTAATGATAATGTGCCTTGGTATTTGTCTGTTTAAATTATGCACATTTGGTGTTCTGTAAACCTCTTGAATTTGATTTTCCATGCCATTCTTTAGATTTGGGAAATTTTCTGATATTATTTCATTGAAAAGATTGTGATTCCTTTGGTTTGTATCTTGGAGCCTTCATCAATCCTGATAAATCTTAGATTTGGTCTTTTCATACTATCCCATACTTTTTGGAAGTGTATTCATGGTTTCTTAACATCTTCTCTCCATGGTCAACACTATTTCTAAGATTATGTATTTTGTCTTCATTGAATGAGGTTCTGTCTTCCAAGTCGTCTAGTCTGTTGGTAATACTTTATATTGAATTTTTAATTTGGTTTATTGTTTTCTTCATTTTGAGGATTTCCCTTTGCCTTATTTTTCAGAATCTCTTTCTCTTTATTGAAGTGAGCTTTTGGTACCTATATTTGCTCATTTACATCATCCTTTACTTCGCAGATCAGTTTAACTATGTTCATTCTAAACTCCTTTTCTGATGTTTCTTCCACTGTGGTGTCAATGTACATCATTATTGTTGTATCTTGGTTTGTTTGGGGAGATTTGTTTCTTGCTCTTCCATGTTGTTGTTGTTGTTGTTTTTTGTCTAATCATTTAACAGTATAGATGAGAGGCAGTAGTTTCTACCCTATAGACTTATAGTGTCCTTGAATACTTCCTGTACCTCATTTTTTTAGGGGGAGAAAAATAATAGCAACAATCAATGCAAACAGTATATGGTATTAAACCAAATAGTTTCTATTATGACATTTATAATGTTAATTAACACAATAAACAGAAATGGTATGTCTGTTATTGCCTACAATAAGAAATGCAAGTTTGCCAAAGGGTTTACAATTTCAAATGGTAGACATGGAGAGAACAGAATTGATATAGGATTTGATGATTATGAGGGAGGAGGACAGAAGTCAGGACTAAAAGATTAAAGGAAGAGTGATAGAACAATAGAGATTGGCTGTTAGCAGAAGAAAAGAGATTCAAGGGAAACAGGTATGAGAATAAAATATATACAAAAAGTTAAAATTAAAAAACAAAAAATACAAAACAAAACTAAAACATACTAATCAAACATTCTAGTTTAAAAAAGAACTAATTCATGTAAAACACCTGAAATGCTAGAATTGAGGAAAAAAAACAAATATGAAAATGTGTAAGTGTTCATGTACCATCAAGTTCACAATTAAACTGAGGTGGGAATAAAAAAAAGAAGAAACAAAAAATATGATGATGAAAAGTTAGAGAATTCTTTGTTTGAGTTAAAAATATTCTTATTTTCTGTTCTCAGCAGTTTTAGGAGTCTTCTGGAGTGCTATGCTTCATATTCTGGATTCTTGGTGTGAGAGAAGTAATCTTATAGGCAGATTTAATCCTGTCTTAGAGGCAAGATTTAGGTTCAGTTGGGCTCCAGGCTGTTTATTGAATGCCAATTTGCCTGGAGATTATAAATCAGTGCAACTCCAGTGCCAGTACTTGCTGGTCCATGATGGAGGACTGTACTCCAGAGCTTTCCTGGGTTCCACTTTTGGGGTCAAGTAGCCACTTCTTAGTCCCCTATACATCTGTGGACCTCATGTTCCCAGGTCTTGTGTTCAGTATCCAATCTCTCCAATTGCCATCATGTTGAGTTCCTAGCCTGATGCATCTCTCCAAGGTGGTACTTCAAGCACTGGATTGGAATAAGAGGGGTAGAGCTAGGTGGATTTCTGTGACCAGTTGTTCCCTGTGTAAATCTCTCTCCACATACAATTTTTTTCTGGTCACTGAAGCACACTCTATGTTGTGCAGTGTGTGTTTACTGGGCCAAACTTTTGTTTTCCAGAAATTGGCTTCCTCAGTTCCTGGCCCCTCACTGCAGCTGCAAAATGGTTCCTTTCCTTGTCCTTTTATGCATGCTGCCTGAAGAATTGGTAGCTTCTCTCCTCATACACAGATATTGTGCTATACATCCTTCAGGGTTGTTGGGCAATGTCTTTGATCTCTAAATGCTTCATATCCAGACATGTCTTGGGTCTCCCAAAAATTCAGATTCCTTTAATTCACTTATTCCTCTACTATGCTTATTGAGGAACCTCTCTGACTGGTATTTCTGGCCTGGCTGTGATATCTGCTCTGCCAGTGTGGATTTTTTTCCATGTTTTATTATATCCAACCTCTTATGTCCTTGTTCTGCTTTGAAAATCTAATTTTAGATTACAGTAAGGTATTCTTCTTCCCTTTTTTTTGTTCACCCATCTTGTGGAGAAGCCACCTGTGTGCTTTCTTTGTGTGCCACAGAGCACCCAGGAATGTGACCTCCTCTATTTCACCATCTTGGATCTCCCCCAAATAAATTTTTCTCCTCTAAAATTGTTCTTATCAGATCTTCCAGTCAAAGTAGTAAAAAAAATCTGTGCACAACAACAGATCAGGAGAGTGAAGTTCAACCCTGCCAGGGATGCCTGATCAGGCATGGCTGGAGCAGATTAATGTTTTAAGAAAACCTTGTTACTTCAAAACATAGAGAATTAAATATTGGTTTATATCCATGCAATAATATTTGACCTTAGAAAACCTTAAATAACTTCAACTGATTTTGTTAATTATAGACAAGTTAATCACACACAAGCCTTTTTGAGATTTACCCTCCACAAACCTTGTGCAACTTACTTAGACACAGTATAACCTGTTCATTTACCATGCAAAATACATTCTCATCCAGAAATATTTTTTCTTGTAGTTTCTATACTAAAATATATCACATACCTAGAACTTTCTTATATCTCTCTCCTAGTTGCTGACCCATTCTTAAATTTGTATTCTGAAACAATCCTGTGAAATTCAAGAATTTTTAAATTACTCCTCTAATAAGATAAAATACTTTACATCATTTACAATACATTAATTGAAATACAACTGAGATCTTTTTGTACTATTTGCAAATAGAATTATACCTTTATGCTTTATAGCATAAGATATGCTCTTTTTTAGAAAAGGACCTGTGTGCTGCTGAGAAGAATATACATTTCCTCATTGATGGATGAAATAGTCTATGTATGTTAAGTCTAAATTAATAATTGTATTATTTAGTTCTATAGTTTGTTTAGTTTTTGTTTTGGAGGATTTATTCAGTAGTGAGAAAGGTGTGTTAAAGCCACCCAGTATTTTTGTGTTGTGTTCTATCTGATACTTGAAGTTGAGAAGGATTTGTTTGGTGTACCTAGATACTCCATTGTTTGGGGCATAAATATTTATGATCATTATGCCTTGTTGATGTATTATTCCATTAAGCAGTATGAGATGCTCTTCTTTGTCCTTTCTGATGAACTTTGACTTGAAGTCCACTTTTTCTGATATGAGGATAGAAACTCCTGCTTGTTTATGCAATCCATGTCAATGATATATTTTTCCCATCTTTTCACCCTCAGTCTGTGGATATTTTTGCCTATAACGTGAGTCTCTTTGAGATAGAATTTTTGTGTCTTGCTTTTCAATGCAACCTGCCATTCATGTTTAAGGTTATTATTGAAATATGATTTATGTTCCTAGTCATTATGATTAATTTTTAGTTTTTAATTTGATTTATTTTCTCCTTTGGTTGACTATTCTTTTAGTAAAATTCCTTCCTTCACTAGTTTTCACTTTTTTTTCTCATTTAATCTTTATGGAATATTTTGTTGAGAATATTCTATACTGCAGGCTTTCTGGTTGTGAATTCTTTTTAATATTTTTTGTCATGGAAGGTTTTTATTTCATCTTCAAATCAGAAGCTTAATTTCACTGAATTCTTGTAGGATTCTTGTTTGATGTCCATCTTCTTGAAAGTCCTCCTAATTTTGAGGATCTGGATTGAGGAATCAGCTGAGATCCTTATTTGTTTCCCCTCATGAGTAATCTGATGTTTTTTTCTCACAGCCTTAAAATTTTATCCTTATTCTGTGTGCTATGCATTTTCATGATAATATGCCTTGCAATAAGTCTGTTTAAATTATGCACATTTGGTGTCCTGTAAGCCTCTCAAATTTGATCTTACATTTTATTCTTTGGTTTTGGGAAATTTCATGATATTATTTCATTGAAAAGATTGTGCATTCCTTTAGTTTGTATATATGTGCCTTCATCTATCCTGTAAATCTTAAATTTGGTCATTTCATGTTATCCCACAGTTCTTGGAAGTCTGTTCATGGTTTCTTAACACCTTCTCTCCATGGTCAACTCTATTTTCAAGGTTATATATTTTGTTTTCATTGTCTGAATTTTTGTCATTCAAGTGGTCTAGTCTGATGGTGATGCTTTATATTAAAATTTTAATTTGGTTTATTGTTTTCTTCATTTTGAGGATTTTTCTTTGGTTTATTTTTCAGAATCTCTGCCCTTTTAGTGAAGTGATCTTTTGGTACCTGTATTTGTTCATTTATATCATCCTTCATTTCACAGATTAGTTTAACTATGTTCATTTTAAACTCCTTTTCTGACATTTCTTCCACTGTGGTGTCGATGGACTTCATTATTGTTGTATCTTGGTTTATTTGGGGAGATTTGTTTTCTTGCTCTTTCATGTTGTTTTTGTATCTAATCATCTTACAGTATAGATAACAGGCAGTAGAGTTTCTACCCTATGGACTTATAGTGTCCCTGAATGATTCCTGTACCTCACTTTTTAGAGAGAAAAAAATAATAGCAACAACCAATGAAAACAGTATATAGCATTAAACCAAATAGTTTCTATTATTACATCTATAATGTTAATTAACATAAAACACATATGACATGATCTGTTATTGCCTACAATAAAAATTGCAAGTTTGCAAAAAGGGTTTACAATTTCAAATGGTAGACAGGAAAAGAACAAAATTGATATAGGATGTGATGATTATGAGGGATAAGGAGAGAAAACAGAAGTAAAAGATTAAAGGAAGAGTGACAGAACAATAGAGACTGGCTATTAGCAGAAGAAAAGAGAAATTTAAGGGAAACAGGCATGAGAATAAAATATATACAAAGATTTAAAATAAAAAAACAAAAAAACTAATTTATGTAAAACACCTGGCTTCAAAAATGCTAGAAATGAAAACAAAACAAATATGAAAATGTATAAATATCACGTAGCATCAAGGACACAATTAAACTGAAGAAAGAAAATTTTTTAAAAAAGGAAGAAACAAAAAATACAATAATGAAAAGTTAAAAAATTCATTCCATTGGAGTTCAAAATGTTTTCAGCTTCTCTTCTCAGCAGTTTTAGGTGGGGTCTTCTGAAGTGCTATGTTTCAAATTCTGGATTGCTGGTGTGAGAGATTTAATTTTATAAGTGGAGTTCCTGAAGGCAGAGCTTAGGTTCAGGTGGGCTCTATGCTCTTTGTTGAATGCCAATTGTTCTGGAGATTATAAATAAGTGCAACTACACTGCCAGTATTTGCTGGTCCATATTGGAAGACTTTACCCCAGTGCTCCCCTGGGTTCAATTTTGTGATGGAGTAGCCAATTCTTGGTCTCCTACACCACATATGGACTCCACATTTCCAGGTCTTATGTTCAGTCTCTAATCTTTCCAACTGACACCATTTTGAATTCTCAGTCTGATGTGTCTCTCCAAGGTGGCCCTGCAAGCACCAGATTTGAGTGGGAGGGGTAGAGCTAGGTGGATTTCTATGACCAGTTGTCCCCTGTGTAAACCTCTCTTCATGTTTGATTTTATTCTGGTCACTGAAGCACACTCTATGTTGTGCAGTGTTTACTGAAACTGTATTTCAGACCAAACTCAGATTTTCCAAGAATTAGCTTCCTCAGTTACTGGCCCCTACACTGCAGCTACAAAATATTTTCTTACCTTGTCATCCACATGCTGCCTGGAGAGTTGGTAACTTCTTTACTAACATGCAAATGTTGTGCAGTGCATCCTTCAGGTTTGTTGGACAATGTCTTTGATCTTAAATACTTCATATCCAGACATGCCTTTGGCATCCCCAAAATGCAGGTTCCTTTAATTCACTTATCCCTCTACTATGCTCCTTTAGTAAAATTCCTTCCTTCTCTAGTTTTCTGGCTGGTACTTCTGACCTGGCTATGGCCTCTGATCTGCCACTGTAGAGTTTTTCCCATGTTTTATTATTTCCAATCTCCTATGCCTCTGTTCAGGTTTGAAAATCTAGTTTTAGGCTCAAGTAAGGTACTCCACCCTCATTATTTTTTATTCACCCATCTTGTGGAAAAGCTGCCTGTGTGCCTTCTTTGTGTTCAACAGTGAACCCAGAAATGTAACCTTGTCTAGTTCACTATCTTGGATCTCCCCCAAATAATTTTTTCTCTTCTAAAATTGTTCTTGTCAGATCTTCCACTCACAGAAGTGAAAAAGCTGTATACAATAGACCAGGAGAGTGAGGCTCAATCCTGTCGGGGATGCCTGATCTGACATGGCTGGAGCAGATTAATGTTTTAAGAAAACCTTGTTACTTCAACACATAGGGTATTAAATTTTTGTTTATATTCATGCATTTGACCTTAAAAAACCTTAAATAACTTCAACTGATTGTGCTAATTATATCCAACTTAATGACACACAAACCTTTTTAAAATTTACCCTCCACAAATCTTGTGCAACTTACTTAACCTATTCATTTCGCCATGCAAAATACATTCTCATTCAGAAACATTTCTTCTAGTTTCTATACTTAAATATATTTCTATATCTAGAACTTTCTTATATCTCTCTCCTAGTTGCTGACCTTATCTTAAATTTATATTCTGAAACAATTTTTATGAAATTCAATAATTTAAAAATTACTCCTCTAATAATAATAATTATTATATAATTATAATAATAATATTGTAAATTATGTCATTTACAATACATTAATAGAAACACACATGAAATATTTTTGTACTCTTTGCATATAGAATTACACCTGTTCGGATTTTAAGTAATCTTACTCTTAGTGAAGATCCAGAAAAAAAGCAATCTTAAGCATGTTTTTATTTACCAATTTGTAAAGTCAAATATAATAAACCAAAATATATATTACCTTTTGGAATTTAAGAACTCAAGGTGTTTGATTTTATATGTATCAGATAATGATTTAGCATTTTGATTTTGCAACTTAATCAGATGTCTCCTTGAAAAAACACATTAATGAAGATTAATCCCACTTATGTTGAATCTAATTTATTCATTTTTAATGGTAAAATCCAAGATGTCAGAGAGGCATAGTTGCCACTATTAGCCATCCCATCCCTGCTGAAAAATAATCTTAGAAGACATGGATACTACACTTCCAATATTTTATAGAAATCAACAGTCTTTTAATTGCTTGACCACCTAGGAAACCTTGTGTGTAATTTTAAAGACCTAACGAATTTTTAATAAACCCCTTTTCTAGAAGGTTTAAGTCACATGAACTAAAAAGTATTTGTATCCATTCCCTTTTTAATGACATTTATCTACATGCCAATTTTGGTACTATGTAAGTGATATTTGGCCAAAAAACATATATATAGACACCCAGGCCATACATAATTGTGCATAAATGTACATAAGATATAAAAGAAAACAAGGATTTTTGAGCTTTTCCTTGAATAATTGACCTCTGAGTAAAGATAGCAAGGGGGAAAAACAATAGAGAAAAAAAACTATGGTTCTATAAATAAGACTGAAAAAAATATATTAATTTAGGTGTACAGAATTCAAATGTGAATTGATCACAAAAACATGAACTAAAAAAGCAATTACAAACGTTTTGGGGGAAAATTGACATAGCTATAATTACTCTAGTAAAGTTGCATGTGGAACATCTTTGTCAGACAAGAGTGCAATTTTGGATCAAAATAGAGTCAGTCTATATTGAAAGAATGTGGGAGCCCTTGAAATCCTCAGGTAAATGTTCTTAAGGTAAAAAAAAAAACTTAAACATATGAGATCTTTCCAAATTCCCTCCCTATAATGGTTTGGTAGGAACTTGAGAGAGCAAAATCATAGAGTACAAGATACAATGGCCATTTAGGTTACACAGCAGCTTGAATTTAAAAGTGGCACTTCTTTTCCTCTGTACCCAAACCAATTTTGAACAATTGCCCTATGCAGCTTACATTTCAGATGAAATCCTTGGAGAGACATATATCTGGTAGAAAGCTAAGCAGTAAGGAAAGCTGCCATTTTGAGCCTGAGAGTCAAAGACCATAAAATAAGGAACCCTGACCAAAAGAGATGGATGAGGTTGTCATAGATGTTCCCCCTGAGAAACAGGAGCTTGGTTTAATGATGTTCATCCAGGACATTGGGATTTGAGGAAGCTGTCATAGGGGCCCCACGTGATATCCTGTGATTGCATAGAAGTGGGTTTGTGTGTAGAGCTATAAAAGGTTGGATGTAGAGGACTTCTTACCACTAACTTTGTCTCCTGAAATAGAGGCCTAGTTGGAGTATTGTGTATATTTTTGGCTTTCATTCAGAGGCCCTTGATTTGTATTCCCTAATGCATTATGCAGCACACATTAATTTTTAAAAAGGAATTGTTTTTTCAAATTGTTATAGTTGAATCATTTCCAGTGACAGAGGATATGTCCAAGCAGGGATTTCTGTGAAATGGAGCTGTTTTTCCAAATATTGGCTATTCTGGAAGAGAAGAGGGGTTTTGTTTTTTGGTTGATTTGTTTTGGGTTGTGCTGGGGATTGAACCTAGGCTTTGTATATGTGAAGCCTGTGATATACCTCAGAGTTAGTCTCCTAGCCATAGAAAAATGTTCTTATGTTATATAATTTAGGCCCTGAATTCCACCCAAAGCATTTTTCTGTGGCATCAGGGAACTCACATTTGTTATTTCCCAGGTGTCCCCATAGAAATACCACACTAACATTACTGGCCAAATAACTCTGGCCCTTATGTTGGGTGTGCAATACTTTTTTTGAATTCCTATGACCAGGAGTAAAGTACCCTCTACCAATTTGAGGAAACATAACATTTCTCTTTGAATATATGCTTTTGATTTAATGTGACCCCTTTCCACAGGCCATGTAACTCTCCTGTGTTTTTCTCTGCTTCTATCACCTTGATAATTTTTCTTTCTTTTCTAGCGGTGTTAGTCTTCATACAGATTCCAAAAAAAGTAAACTTATATATGAGGGGTCACTAAATGGCATTCCAACTGTCCTTATCCTATCTTTTGTAGTTTTATTAAACCCAGGGGAAAAAGACTTGGTTTTATCTTGGTCTGTTCTTTTTGACTCACAGTGAAAGAAATAAGTAACACTCACAGCTAACATCACTCATCTCCTATAGTAAATTTCTGATAAACATATAAAGAAAAGGCAATAGGTGTTTTGGAGGAGGTGATGCCCACAAGCAAGGAGAAGTGATTGACAGAGAAAGAGCAAAATTCCACAGGAGACAGGAGAAGTTTGGGAAGGATCCAAATATTGGGATGGAGAAGAGGTGGAGACAGTTCCATGTTGAGTTCTGAATCACCTAATCTCCTTTTGGAAATGGCATGAAGTTGGGGTAATTGGATGATTGTACAGTGTTCCTGCCTTGGTGAGCTTTGCCTCATGTCCAGCACCGATTCAGTCTAACTGCATGGGATCTTCAGGTGACAGGCACTCTAATGGCTTTTACCTTGCCTGACCATGCCCACTGAGAGTGTGGCAAAGAACCAAGAGCTCTGACATGACATTATATATAAGAATTGGAGGGAGAGCATACAGGCTCACCATGAGATTAAAAACCACAAATGATAAAGCTCCAAATCCCAAAAGGCCAGGTTAAGCACATGTGAGAGACTGAGCAGTACTGTAGAGTTTGGCAAGGTCACAGCATCTCCACACCTCTAGGCTATCAAGTTCCCAATGTTCTGAAGGGGGTGATTTCTCATCAAGAGTATCCCTTGGGGTCACCTATTGCTCCTCAGCCTGCATGTGGTACTATCAGAAATCCTGATAAAAAAGAGAGGTAGACTTATGTGGCTGCAATGGGGTGTCACCAGAAAGGGGCTTATATCCTGGTCAAAATATTATTGTCAGGGTGTCCATGTCAGTCCAGGTCCTTGGTGTCCCAAACAAAGAACTGAGAAAGACATATAAAAGTAATAAAGTACAGATTTATTGAAGGTGAAGGTGGAAGTAGCACTCCATTAGGCAGAGGGAAGTGAGCCAAAAAAGGGGAGAGGAACTCCAGGTCCCAATCCTGGAAATTAGTGTCTTATATACTTAGCTGTCAGGAATTCTTTTCCCTATATAGACCTGATTGGAGACTTCATGCCATTGGCTCCCACTGGTTACTTTATGATACCTGATTAGGATATTGTGAAACACATCCCTCATTGGTTTATTTAGAAAACCTGATTAAAATATGGCCCACTTTAAACTCTTTGGTCATGTTAAAATACTGAACCTGTGATTGATGTTGTTATGGTAATAGGATTTATTGTAAATTGGGAAAAGACTCATCTCCTTGTCTCTTCCTCCAATAGTTTCTTTCTAATAACCCATCTCTGCCATCTTGCTGTTCCTGAGCTCCTACCTAACAAAACCACACCTAAGTGAGGAGAAGGAAAGAAACAAGACAAAAGCAGAAATAAGTAGAATAGAGCATGAAAAAACAATAGGAAAAAAACCTAAGAGTTAGCTTTTTGGAAGATAAACACAATTGAAAATCCTTTAGTTCAACTAGGAATAAAGATAGAAGACACAAATAAACAAAAAAGAAAGAGAAGAGATTACCACTGATTTCAGAGAAATGCAAAGAGAATATGATGAATAATTACATGACAACCTAGGGGGTAACCTAGAGGAAGTGCATCAGTTTCTAGGCACATGCAATGTACCAAAACTAACTCACAAAGAAATAGAAACTCTGAACAAACCAAAGACAAGTAAGAACACTGATCAGTAATTAAAGCTTCCCATATAAAAAGCAAGACCCAGATGTCATCACTGCTGAATTCTACCAAGCATTTAGAGCCCAACTTATATACCAATTGTCTTAAACTCTCTCAGAAATTAAACAGGAGGAAATTCTAACAAAATCATCTTATGAGGCCAGCACTACCTGCTGTGGTTCTAGTCAAGTAGTTGCTCAGCTACCTTGTCACAGGGTGGGGTGGGGTGGTGTACAGACGTGGAATCAACACACAGACTCCAGGAGCTGGTAAGAGAACTGGCTGGAGACCCACCTCAGGTCATTGTCCAGTAGCTCAGTTTATTTTTGGAATGCATATAATTGTTATAGGGTTCAAGTGGGGCGTGCCCATCAATCATACACAAGCAAAATAGTATCCATAAGCCAATCATCTTATGCCTAATGTAACCACACTATGAGGATGTTCTAAATATTGCTATTATCTGGAAGGGTCTTTGTCCCTAGGGGAAGGGGTTTCAAAGTTAGAAGTTCCATTCCTGAAGCTCCTGGCTATCAGTTTCATGGTCTGGCAGCTTGGCAATGCTAACCACAAGTGCTAAGGATGTGGTTTCACTAATGGCTCACTAGAGCAGAGCATCCCATCCTTCAGGCCTTCCTATCAGGCCTGAACGAGTGCAGATTCTCCAAGCACTCTGAGATGCTCATAGCTGCTAACTGCTAGCTGTAAACTGAAAGTTATCCCAAAATTTCCTCCCTTTTTATTAAATTTGTTGCTGAAGGAGAACCATGATGAGAGAAGAAAGGAAGAGGGAAAAGCATAGAAAAAGGGAAAATAATCAAGAAAAAGAAAAGGGGAAAGATTCTGACCTGGCCCATTCCTGTAACTGCAGTTGTTTCTTGCTGTGCTGAGAGGGCAGCTGTTGCTGACTAGGTTTCTGTCTGTCACTTGGGTCCTGATATGAGCTGGACATGGGCAGCAAAGCAGCCATGGGGCAGGAGACCTCTCTCAGAAGGGGTGAAGACTTAGGCCTTTGCACAGGTAGGGGGGTTGGGTTCTGGGCCTCACCTCTGTTGTCCCCCAAGTTTCTTCCTGATGGCACTTCTGTGGCTGTGCCTGTCTTAGGTTGTTCCTCCCTTGAGGAATCTTATCCATCTTTGACTAACTGGGTCCAAACAGGGTGATGTGGAGTGTGCAAGGCATTGTCCCCAAGAGGGTTCTCTGTCTCCTAGGTAGATAATGCCCTCATGGCTTCCATGCCAGCATTTACCTTAGGATTGGGAAATTCATGTTTCTTCTCCATGGAGGGCCCAGCTCACAGCACTGGGCTGGTGATGCTGCATTCAGGAAGGAAGGAAAATGCCATAGACAGACAAACAGTAATATAGTGACAGAGCTGAGAGAGACAGATGAAAAGGAGAGCAGTGCTAAGACTCAGGGCATGATCCCTCATAGGAAACTGGCCCTTAGTTGGTATTACTTAGATCCTATCCATAGCTACCACCCATACAGATGTGGGGGAATCATTATTTTCCTTTTGACTTTCCTTATATGCATGAACTAACATAGCTTGTTTTGTTTCTACTTTGTTGAGCCTTTTTTTGAAACATTTTAAAATAACATATACTAAAACAAGAAAAACTATGCCAAAACAAGTGAGGTTCCAATTAATAGGGTCAATTAAAGCTAACAATTTATCCCAGTCACTATAAGATTGAGGGGTTAAGAATTATCTCTGCTCTGGTTTCATTTGGGCTGAGGATCTGAGCATGTAGCATCATAGTGAAATCTCTAAAAGTCATATCCTGTTGAGAGCCACAGCTGAGTTGGGATGGCACCTGGCATTTAGCCAGAAGGAGTGGTTAAGAGGTGACACCAGCGAGCCATTAAGATGATGATAATTAAGTTAAGCTGTGTATAATTACTGGGACTGGATGATGCTGGATTGTAACAGACTGTGTATTCAGTTGTATATAGACCCCTGCTGTCCAGCAATAGGGTGGCTCCTGCTGCCTCGGGTGCCTGCTACTTTTGAGTTCTCATGGAGTTCCTGTTGAGTTCTCATGGAGTTCCCGTTGAGTTCTCGTGAAGCCCCATTGAGAGCTGAGAGAGTTCCCGGGGAGTGCGCGTGGAGTGCTGGTGGAGTTCGGGCAATAAAGTAGTTCCTGTTTGAACCTACAAGTGCCTTGTGGCGGCTCAATTATTTTGTGCCCAGCCAGACTGTGGCATTTGGTGGCCCATATGGGGAATGCCTGAAGCTTGGGGGTAAGTGAAATTGCTCGCCCCTGAGTGCAGGGCGAGAGAATGGGTGACCATTTCAAAAAACAACGTGTTCTTGTTTTGATTTGTTATTTGTTATATTTCAAGCTGCCTGCCCCTAGAAATAAATAGGATGCTAGAAAAGTTGTTCAGCCCTGAGGAAGAGATAAAGATAGACCACGAATATACATGTCAAGAAAATTGAAAAACTGATACAATGGATTTTGTACCGTTTTTGTTTCATTTTGCTTCGGTTTTGTTTTGTGTTATCTTGCTGGGTTGTGTTATTTTTATAGCAGAAATATGGAATTAAAAATTAGTAAAAACCAAACCAAAAGGGTGTTAAGTAAATTGCTAGATGAAGGAGGCATCTCAGTAAAATCAAGAATAGTTAGGGCGTACGTTAAGACAATACAAAGGTGTAGCCCATGGTTCATTAAAAAGGGGTTATTAAATATATCACAATGGAACCATCATGGTGAAGATTTAAAAAGGATAGAAAAGGAAAGCCCAAGAACTCTTCCAGTTGGCACATTACCGTTATGGACGTTGGTACAATCTTGTTTGCTTAGTCAAGGAGAAGACATTTTAGATCAAGTAAAAGAGGAAGTCTCTTGAGTTAGTCAGACAGGGGAAGAAAGTTTAGAGAAGGGAAGGCTATCAGGGGAGAAGTTACAACAGGAGGCTGCTACTAACACCTTTCTATCACCAGAAGGCATAAGTGTCCAATCAACAGCTCCACCTATGGAGACAACATATGCTGGGGGCCCCCCAACCCCTGTAGTTGATAGATGGGATCCTGAGACAGGACCTCAAAGATTAGCATGCCCTGTATTTGAGATGACAAGAGGGCAGTGAATTCACCATGCTGTAGATTTCAAAACAGTGAAGCAGCTGAAAGAGGCTGTAACCACCTATGGTCCTCAAGCAACCTTCACTGTAAGCATGGTCGAATCCATTACCAACTTGAACATGACGCCAGCAGATTGGACTAGTATGTGTAAAGCTGTGCTAAATGGAGGACAATATCTGTTATGGAAGGTTGCCAATGAGGAATTTTGCATGGAGACGGCTAGGCGAAATGCAGCAGCCGGTTATCCTCAGAGAAATCTAGATATGTTGTTAGGAAAAGAACCTTATGAGGGTCAACTGCTACAAATTGCATATGTTCCTGCTATATACTCACAAATTGCTGCAGATGCGGTTAGGACATGGAAGACTTTACAAGGACATGGAGATTTACAAGGTCAGTCATCTAAGATAATACAAGGAGCTAATGAATCTTACGCTGAATTTGTAGATAGGCTTATTCAAACAGCTACCAGAGTTTTTGGGGACACAGAACAAGCAATGCCATTAATTAAACAGCTAGCCTTTGAGCAAGCAAATCGATGGTGCAAGGACGCCATTAGACCATGGAAACATGAAGATTTAAACACATATATTAAATTATGTAGAGACATTAATGAACAAGGGCAAGTCTTGGCAGCTGCAGTACAACAGGCTTTAGATGCCAGGCCTAAAACATGCTACAATTGTGAACAAACAGGACATTTTTAAAGGAATTGCCCCACAGGAGGAGGGTTTAACAAAACTAGGTATCAAAGGAGTAGAATACCGGGTATTTGCCCACGATGCCATAGAGGGAGACATTGGGCTAATGAATGCCATTCTCAAACTACCAGAGAGGGTACTCCATTATCAAAAAATGGACAAGGACCAGGCGTTTACCCCATGATATCATGGAGAAAAGCATTGGGCTCCATTGCCAAAAAACGGACAGGGGGGCCTAATGATCCGTGGCCCATGACCACAAATATACGGGGCACTGGAGGAACCCAGCAACACCATCAGGGTAGTGCCCAGGACACATTATTCATTAGATCCCTCATCAGACAAACCAGAGGGAGCACAGGGTTGGACATCTGCACCTCCACCAGAGAAGTACTAACTCCAGAGATGGGAGTTCAAATCATTCCCACAGGGGTAAAAGGATCTCTTCCCCAAGGAACAGTAGGCTTATTATTGGGACACAGTTCTTCTACGCTAAAAGGACTTATGATAAGTCCTGGGGTAATTGATCCTGATTATGAAGGTGAAATAAAAATTATAGCCAGTTCTCTAAGGGGTATATCAGTAATTTCACCAGGAGATAGAATAGCACAGTTATTGATAATACTCAGCCTACATGATAAATTTTCCAGCCGTACTATAGAAAGAGGTTCCAGGGGATTAGGCCCCACAGGTGTAGATTGGGCTATGCTTTCTTTAAATTTAGATTCTCGCCCCATGCTAAAACTAAATATTCAAGGACATGAATTTAATGGGCTACTGGATACAGGTGCAGACCTTAGCATCATCTCTCATAAAGAATGGCCAAAACATTGGCCATTACAACAAGCCACTCAAATGCTCCGAGGCCTAGGAATGGCAACTAATCCTCATAGAAGTGCAATGGTATTAGATTGGATGGAATAACTAAGGAACAAACTAGACAAATAATAAAACAATGTCAAAATTGTGTGGCCATTTTATCACAAGTTAATCTTGGAGTCAATCCTAGAGGACTGATACCTAACCATATTTGGCAAATGGATTTCACACACTTGCCAGAATTTGAAAAATTAAAATATCTGCATGTTACAGTTGATACTTCTTCCGGATTTTTGATGGGCTTCCTTCATGCCGGAGGAAAAAAAACTAAAGATATTATAGCTCATTGCTTACTAAATTTTGCCACTGTGGGTGTTCCCAAACAGTTAAAAAACAGATAATGGTCCTGGCTATACTTCTACCTCTTTTAAACAATTTTGCTCATCATTTGGCATTACTCATATAACAGGAATCCCATACAATCCACATGGACAAGGCATAGTTGAAAGAGCTCATCAAACTATTAAAATGTACTTATTAAAGCAAAAAGAGGGAATTGGGAAGGAGTATATATCCCCCAAAGATAAACTTAAAATAACGCTTTTTACTCTAAACTTTTTAAATTTGGATTCATCAGGGCTTAGTGCTGTGGAAAAGCATATGTGTCCAAAAAATGTACATTAGCCTAAGGTACTTTGGAAGAATATTCTAACAGGACAATGGAAAGGTCCTGACCCAGTGATTATCTGGAGTCGGGAGTCTGTTTGTGTGTTTCCACAGGGACAACAGCAGCCAATTTGGATTCCAGAGAGATTAACTAAAGCGATTTCTACAGACCAAAAAGAAGATGATTTGGCTTAAATCCATAACAGCTGATATCCAGAACTCCAGTTTGGCTATCCTTACATCTGCGACAGTGATTCTCCCACATCTGAAGGCTAATGAAACCAGGATGCTTTTTTTCAATATCTATTTTTTGATTGCCCTTTCCCACATCATGAAGTTCTATTTTGTTTTTTGAGCTCATACAGACCTAGGTTAATGTTTTTCTGTTCAGTTCTATTTTTTGACTGTGGAGTTTTTAAACATTGCAATGGAGATTTCACCTGTGAAAAGCTACAAGGCCTTTACTATCATTTTATGTATTGTATGTATTGTATTATGTGTGCACACTTGTGTTTTGTGTTGTATGTCTGGGTGTGCATATGTCCATGTATCATATATGAGGAGCACTCATGAAAAAATGGATCCAAATATTTTTTATTATTCACGTGATTTAAATGGTTTAATTTAAATTAGGTAAGCAGCTGTTGAGGATTGTTTTTATTTTTTTAAAGAGAGAGCGAGGGAGAATTTTTAATATTTATTTTTTAGTTTTTGACGGACACATCATCTTTGTTTGTATGTGGTGCTGAGGATTGAACCTGGGCCGCACGCATGCCAGGCAAGCGGGCCACCACTTGAGCCACATCCCCAGGCCTTGAGGATTGTTTTTAAAGGTGGTTAACAGATCTGTTTGTTTACTTTCACCTTTCCTTTTCATTATATCTAATTTTATTCAGGGTACTAAATTGTTCCGAAAATTTTTTTCTTAGTGCCTGCTGGAATGTTACATAATTTTTTTTTCTAGCCATCATTACCAGAATTTCTATCTTCATCCCAGTGCTGGTGAAGACAAAGATAAAACCAAACTACAGCTTCTGTGATACCTATCACAACAAACTGTATAAACTGATCCATCAATGAATAATGTAGCTCAACAAGTGATGCTCATTCAAGGAGTCGATTTACTTTGGGAGGAAATGGACATATTAATGGATTCCTCTGCTTTGAACTGCTTGCAGAACTTGCCTGGACTATGTATCACTTGTATGCATTGTGAACTATCTGTTGGTGCAGTGAATTGTGGTAGTGTTGGGGTATCTTTGCTGATGGTGTCATCAGTGGTACAAGTTTTCCAAAAAGAGCCATCATTTGGCTTGGTGTCGTGGCATTTTGCATCCTCCTCCCTTCTGCTTCTGATGGTCTAAAATTTGGGTGCCAACAGAGGTGAGGCACAGAACCTCACCTCCCCACTGTATTTGGGGGCCAAGAGAGGTGAGGCAAAGAACCTTACCCCCCCACACTGGTATTTGGGGGCCAAGAGAGGTGAGGCAAAGAACCTCACCCCACCATACTGGTGCAAAGGCCTATCCACAAGTATGGCTGCATGCTGGACCAGTAATCAATGATGGTAAGATCCAATTGCAATGGTACCAACCTATGACAGGAGGCTGATGCCTTGAGGTCAGCTCATCCGATGACGGGTAAGGACCATATGTAGTATTGGACAACCTAAGACAGGCACGGTCCCTAAGCCACATGCTTGTTGTTTAATTAAACAGAACGGGAGAGATGTTGAAAGCCACAGCGAAGTCGGAATAGCCCCTGGCATTTTGCCAGAAGTAGTGGTTGAGAGGTGATGCCAGTGAGCCATTAGGGTGGTGATTATTGGGTTAAGCTGTGTATACTTTTGAGTTCTCATAGAGTTCCTGTTGAGTTCCGGTTGAGCTCTCGCAGGCATTCCTGGAGAGTTCGCGTTGGCTGGTGGAGTTCCGGTGGAGAGAGTTCCGGTTGGTGTGTGGTGTTCCTGGTAGGGCTGCGTGGGTGGCATTTGCGGGAGTTTGGAAAATAAAGTTTGTTCCTGCTTGAGTGGCTTGTGATTTGTGCCCAGCCAGACTGTGGCACATTTTGATCCCAGAGCAGCTTCAATTTAAAAGTGACACCTTAATCCCTCTGAACCCAAATCAGTTTTGGACAATCACCTATGCAGCTTACATTCCAGATGCAAGCCTTACAGAGACAGATATCTGATAGAAAGCTAAGCAGTAAGGAAAGTTGTCATTTTGAGCCTGAAAGACTATTGAATAAGAAATACTGACCCCAAGAGATGAATGAGGTTGTCATCGTTGTCCCCCCTGAGAAACAAGAAAGTGATTTAATAATGGTCATCCAGGACATCAGGATTTGGTGAATTTGCCTTAGGGCCCCCTATGGGATCTTGTCATTGTGTAGAAATGTGTTTGCATATAGGGCCATGAAGGTTTGGATGTAGAGGACTTTTGACCACACCTTCATCTCCTGCAAAAGAGGTCTAGTTTCAGGTTGATATTGTAATTTTGGCTTTCTTTCAGAAGCCATTTGTTGGCCTGAATCCTCTAGCTCATATTGGGGCAAGCATTAATTTTTTTAAAGGAGGTTTTTTCAAGTTATTTAGGATGAATATTTCCAATGACTGAAGAGACATCCAAGCAGGGATTCCTGTGAAATGGAGGTGATTCTCCCCAGATTGGGTATTCTGGAAGAGAAAATGGTTTCTGGTTTTTGGTTGGTTGGTTTTGAGTGGTATTGGGGTTTTAATCCAGGGCTTTGAACATGGTAAGCATGTACTTTACCACAGAGCTAGTCTACCAGCCCTACAAGGGAATTCTTAAGTTCTATAATCAAGGCCCTAATTCCACTCAAAGTGTCCTTCTGGGAAATTAGGGAACACACATTGGGTATCTCCCAGGTGTTTCCATAACCCCACCCCAACTAATATTTGTAGCCAGATACCTTAGGCCCCTATACTGGGTGTGCACCACTTCCTCTGAGTTCCTGTGAACAGGACCATGAATGCCCACTCTACCAATTTGGGGAGATGCAGTATTTCTCTTCCCTTTTGAATATACTCTTTTGCTTTGACATTGCCCATTTCCATGGGCCATGTAATTCCCCTATCTTTTCCTTTGCTCCTAGTACCTTCATGATTATTCTTTCTTTTATACTGGTGTTAGTCTCCCACAGATGCCAAAAAGACCACATGGAATCCTACTTGTCAGGGGCCACGAAATGGCATCATGACTGCCCCTATACTACCTTTTTGTAGTTTAATTAAACCCCAAAAAAGGAAAAGACTGGTTTTATCTTGATCTGTTTTATTTTGGCTGACAGCAAAAGAGATGTGTAACAACCACAGCAAAGAGCCCTCCTTTTGATTTTTCAGCCCCTGTTAAAAGCAGCTGTCCTCAGGGTGGCCACATTGAAGGTCACCACTTGCAAAGTAGTGTGGGAAAGTGAGGATGCCAAGGGGCATGGGAGGTCAGGACAGCTCCAGGAATGGTTTTCAGGTGGTCACTGGCCCCTGGGTATGGGAAAGCCCAAATACCTGGAGGCCAATATCAGATCAGGTTTTCAGGCATGGGAACTTGGGCTCCTACAAAGAGGGTGGTTTGTGGGGAGGGCAACTCCACCTCCCAAGAGAAAAAGCCAAGAGCATGTGTGCTCCTGTGCAGACCATAGGGACCCAACATGGGCCAGTGTTCTTGCTCTAGAACCTGAATCAGGGACAGGAAAAACCATGAAGAACCCCTGCCCCTTCCTAGAAACTGTCACCAGATAAGGCAACTTTCACCATCCACTTGAGCAGAGGGGAACACATGACTGAACTATTTACCTAGCCATCCCAGGCACTTCATTAACCTCCTACACCTTCATGAGGTTCACAGTTGAACCTATAGTCCTTGCACTCATACTCCCCCTCCCCACCACCCAAAATCATCCTTGGACTCTCTAGCCTCAGCCAAGACTGTAGAGGTTCCTTTCCATCCACCTCCCCCACTTAGCCTTTGGTGTCCCCTTCTGAACACATTGCAACAGCACCTGCATGACCCCCTAGGACCTGATAACACAGCCTACAACTGGACCCAGGTGGGACCCCTACCTGTGGGATGAACCTGAAAATCAGGAATGGAGATTCCTGACCCCTTTCAGCCTGGGGGTGTCCTCCAACACCCAGGAGCATCCCATGGACTTGGGATCTGTAGGGATCTGTTCAGTTTCTTAGCCTATTTGTTTATTTTGGTTATTTGATTTATCTGTGATAAGTTTTTTGAGTTCTTTATGTATCCTGGAGATTAATGCTCTAAGGTGAATGTGATAAATATTTTCCCCCATTCTGTAGACTCTCTCCTCATGTTCTTGATTGTTTTCTTTGCTGAGAGGAAGCTTTTTAGCTTGAATCCATCCCACTTGTTGACTCTTGATTTTACTTCTTGATCTTTAGGGGTCTTGTTAAGGTGAATACATTTTATTTATGGGTGTTGATTTTATAACCTGCTACTTTGCTGAATTCATTTATGAGTTCTAGACATTTTCTGTTGGAATTTTTTGGATCTTCTAAATACAGAATCATATCATGGGAAAATAGTGATAGTTTGTGTTTTTCTTTTCCTCTTCATATACATTTAATTTCTGTCCCCTAACTTCCCTGGCAGGATTTTCAAGGATAACATTGAATAGAGTGATGAACGAGGGCTTCTTTGTCTTGTTCTAGTTCCTAGACAGAATGTTTGTAATTTTTACCCATTTAGAATTATGTTGGCCTTGAGTTTATCATGTATACCTTCTAGATTTTAAAGATTCCATCTCACCCCAATCAGAATGGCAAATATTAAGAATATAAACAACAATAATTGTTTGCAAGAATATGGGGAAAACTTTACACTCACAAATTGCTGGTGGTAATGCAAATTGATGCAATCACTATGGAAAGAATTATGGAAATTCCTCAGAAAACTTGGAATGGAACCACAATTTGATCCAACTATCCCATTCCTTGGCTTATACTCAAAGGACTTGAAAACAGCATAGTACACTGATGCAGTCACATCAATATTTATAGAAGCTCAACTCATAATAGCTAAATTATGGAACAAACCTAGGTGCCCTTCAACAGAGAGAGAGAGAAATTATGGCATTTTCCAATAAATAGATGGAGCTGGAATATACCATTCTAAGCAAAAAATAGCAATCCCAAAAATCCAAAGGCCAAATATTTTCTTTGATATGCAGATGCTAATTCACAATAAGGGTGGGAAGCTAGGGAAAATAGAGTTACATTAGATTAGGTAGAGGGGAGGATAAGAAGGGGAGGTTAAAGGGATAGCAAGGATAGAACAAATCACACATTATTACCCTCTGTAATTATATAGCAAAACAACAGGTGGGGTTCTACATGATGTACAAAGAGTAGAATGAGAAATTATACTCCATTACATATTAAAGTGCATTCTCCTGTCATGTATAACTAATTAAAATAAACTTTAAAACTTTTTTTAAAAGAATATATGCTTGAAGCACATTGACTGGAATATGCCCTTAACTATAACAAAAAATTAAATCCTAATTAGTTTAACATGTAAAGGATTAAACTTTGGTTTATATCAGTACATCAATATTTGATCTTAGGAAAAAAGCCTTAAATAACTTTAAGTGATTGTGCTAATGATAGCCAAATTTGTAGCACAAACATTTTTATATTTACCCTCCACAAATCTTGTACCATGTACTTAAACATTCTACAACTTTTAACAAAATACATAAAAGACTTTCTTATCCAGAAACACTTCTATTTTCTTCTTTCTTTATTAAAATACATTTCCATACTTTGAACCCTCTTATGTCTCTTTCCTATCTGATAATCTCTTTTTAAATTAATAATAGAAACAATCCTTGTGCAATTTCTAAATGTAGACAAATTATTCCACTTTTAAAAGATGGCATAGTTTGCTTTTTATGATACTTTAATTAAAGCCTAACTGAAAACTTTTCTAATCTTTGTATATAAAATTACACCTTAAGCAATCCTAACTCTTAGTAACCTTGTTTTTCACGAAGACACAGAAATAAAGAAATCTAAAATTTTTCACATAAAAAAATACATTTAATTTTTAAATATATTAACTGACAAAATTTAGGAAGTTAACAGTTTTTATTTTATATTTAATAGTTGATATTTTAGTATTTTAACTTTGCAAATTAAGAAGATATCTTCTTTAACAAACAACTTTATTTAAAATCTAATTTATACATTAAATGTAAAATCAGGATATCAGACAAATGCATATAACAGTATTAGTCATCTCTTCCCTGTTGAAGAAAATACCCAGAACCAGTGTATATTACATTTTAGACATGTTATAGAAACCCACACTTTATTGTCTGGCCACTTAGAAAAACATGTGAGTTAGTAATTTTGAAAACATCTTTACTGTAATCTATTTACCTACTATAAATTTCTTATTTAACTCACATGAAGTAATAGGTGTATGCATCAATTTCTTATATAAATTTTGATTAATAAACACACTATCCATATGCAAATTTTGATATCATGTACATGCTATATGAACACACGCAATATGTAAACACAATAATACAATATACAGATGTGCACACATACATAAGACAGACAGGAAACAAAGATCTTGTAGCTTTTTGTAGGTAAATCTCCACAGGTAGGAGATAATGCTACAGATGTTTATTAAAATCTCTATTAGATTTAATCTGTTAGAAATAAAATTAAAGCCTATCAGATTCTCATTATGACATAAAACTGGGGCAGGTCTGTTCAGTTCAAAGTACAAAATGTGAAGTCTGACAACCATGGCACACTGAAATCAAAGTTTCAGGTGGCCACCTGTCCTCAATGGCTACCACATTTATTTCAATATTAGCATGTATATGTTTTTTCTTAAGATTTTCTCTTTTTTAAATTTATACATGACAAAATGCATTACAATTCTTATTACATATATAGAGCACAATTTTTCATATCTCTGGTTTGCATACATAGTATATTCACATCAATTCATGTCTTCATACCTGTATTTTGGATAATAATGATCATCACATTCCACCATCATTAATAACCCCATGCCCCCTCCCTTCCCCCTCCAACCTCTCTGCCATACCTAGAGTTTGTCTATTTCTCCCAAGCTCCCACTCCCTACCCCAATATGAATTAGCCTCCTTATATCAAAGAAAACATTTGGCATTTGTTTTTGTTTTTTGTTTTTTTTTTGGTATTGACTAACTTCACATAGCATTATTACCTCTATCCATTTTCCTGCAAATGGCATGATTTTATTCTCTTTTATTGCTTAGTAATATTCCATTGTGTATATATGCCACACTTTTTTATTCATTCATCTATTGAAGGATATATAGGTTGGTTTCATAGTTTAGCTATTGTGAATTGTGCTGCTATAAACATGATGTGGTGGTGTCCCTGTAGTATGCTGTTTTTAAATCCTTTGGATATAGGCCGAGGAGAGAGATGCCTGGGTCAAGTGGTGGTTCCATTTCAGTTTTCCAAGAAATCTCCATATTGCTTTCCACATTGGCTGCACCAACTTACAGTCCATACAGCATTATATGAGTGTACATTTTTCTCCATATCCTCGCCAACACTTATTGTTTGTATGCATAATAGCTGCCATTCTGACTGGAGTGAGATGAAATCTTAGAGTGGTTTTGATTTGCATTTTTCTAATTGCTAGTGATGATGAATTTTTTTCATGTATTTGTTGATTGACTGTACATTGTCCTCTGAGAAGTGTCTCTTCTGATTCTTCACCCATTTATTAATTGGGTTGTTTGGGTGTTTTTGGTGTTTAGTTTTTTGAGTTCTTTATATACCCTAGAGATTAGTGCTCTATCTGATGTATGAGGGGTAAAGATTTGACCCCAAGTTGTAGGCTCTCTATTCACCTCACAGATTGTTTCTTTTGCTGAGAAGAAACTTTTTAGTTTGAATCCATCCCATTTATTGATTCTTGGTTTTAATTCTTGCACTATAGGAGTCTTATTAAGGAAGTTGGTGTTGGAACCTTTTACCTCCTTTGGGACCATGAACATTATTGGGTGTTGGCTGAGGTGGCCTCATGGGTTCTTCCAGAGCATTTCCATATAAGTGACCTGGTTGGATTGGCATGTGCGGGCTTTTAGCCCATGCATGGGCTTTTATGACCTTAGCCCAGCCTAATGATTTAATCTGAAATCTGCTAGGCCCCTTAGTGATAGTGACATAACTGCCCCTTATTGGTTCTTGCTACTGTCTCTTCTTACTCCCTCCTTTTATCACTATATAACCTTTTCCCTGATACAATAAAGTTGAGATTGCTGCACCACCATGGTTGACTCAACTCCCGACTCAGTGTGATTCTTGGCCAGGCTGGGTAGCGGGCTGGGTCTCGACACTCACCCTCTCGCTCAGATAAGGAAAGCACCAGCTGGTCTCGTGCTTTCCCCAAACATTTGTCTGAGGGCAGTTCCAACAGTTGGGGCCTAATCCCCCATGATGAAAATTAGGGCTTGCTTTTTCATCTATTAGACACAGGGTCTCTGGTTTAATTCCTAGGTCCTTGATCCATTTTGAGTTAAATTTTGTGAATGGTGAGAGATAGGGGTTTAATTTAATTTTGTTTGAAGGGAATTTCTTCATTTTTTTCTCCATTTATAAATTGAATTTCCAGTTTTCCCAGCACTGTTTGTTGAAGAAGCTATCTTTTCTCCAGTGGATGTTCTTGGCACCTTTGTCTAAGATAATTGTAATTTTGTAGGTTAGTCTCTGTGACCTCTATTCTGTACCATTGGTCTACCAGCCTGTTTTGGTGTCAATACCATGTGTTTTGTTACTATTGCTCTATAGTATAGTTTAAGGTCTGGTATAGTGATGCCACCTGCTTCACTCTTCCTGCTAAGGATTGCTGTAGATATTCTGGGTCTCTTATTTGTTCAAATGAATTTCATGATTGCTTTTTCTATTTCTATGAGGGATGTCATTAGAATTTTGATTGGAATTGCAATAAATCTATATAATGTTTTGGAAGTATGATTATTTTAATAATATTAATTCTGCCTATCCATGAGCAAGGTGGATATTTCCATCTTCTAAGGTCTTCTTTGATTTCTTTCTTTAGAGTTCTGAAATTTATATATATAACCTTTTTCATTTGTTGATTCCCACATATTTTTTTGAGGCTATTGAAAATGTGGTAATTTTTCTTTCTGAGAATTTGTCACTGATATACAGAAATGCCTTTGATTTATGGGTGTTGATTTTATATCCTGCCATGTTGCTAAATTCATTTACTAATTCTAGAAGTTTTCTGGTGGAAAATTTTAGGGTATAGAATCATATCATCAGCAAATAGTGCCAACTTGACTTCTTCTTTTTGTATCCGTATCCCTTTGATTTCTTTCATCTAATTGCTCTGGCCAGTGTTTCAAAAACTATGTTAAATAAAAGTTGTGAAAGAGGGCATCCCTGTCTTGTTCCAGTTTTTAGAGGGAATTCCTTCAATTTTTCTCCATTTATAATGATGTGGGTCTGGGGCTTAGCATAGATAGACAAAAAGACAAGAAAAAATCAAAATTAGAGCTGAAATCAAAACAAAAGAAACAATTGAAAAAATTTACCAAAAAATTTGGTTCTTTGAAAAAATAAATAAAATTTCATATTCTTAGCAATGCTAACAAAGAGAAGGAGAGATAAAACTCAATTCACTAACATACATGATAAAAGGAAATATCACAACAGACACTTCAGAAATACAGAAGATAATTAGAAATTATTTTGAAAATCTATATTCCAATAAAATAGAAGATAGTGAAGACATTGATAAATTTCTTAAGTCATATGATTTGCCCAGATTGAGTCAGGAGGATTCACACAATTTAAACAGACCAATAACAATGGAGGAAATAGAAGAAGCCATCAAAAGACTACCAACCAAGAAAAGCCCTGAACTGGATGGGTATACAGCAGAGTTCTACAAAATCTTTAAAGAAGAATTAATACCAATACTTTTCAAGTTATTTCAGGAAATAGAAAAAGAGGGAGCTCTTCCAAATTCATTCTATAAAGCCAACATCACCCTGATCCCAAAACCAGACAAAGACACTTCAAAGAAAGAAAACTACAGACCAATATCTCTAATGAACCTAGATGAAAAAATCCTCAATAAAATTCTGGCGAATCAGATAAAAAACATATCAAAAATATTGTGCACCATGATCAAGTAGGATTCATCCTTGGGATGCAAGGCTGGTTCAATATATGGAAATCAATAAATGTTATTCACCACATCAATAGACTTAAAGATAAGAACCATATAATCATTTTGATAGATGCAGAAAAAGCATTCGACAAAGTACAGCATCCCTTTATGTTCAAAACACTAGAAAAACTAGGGATAACAGGAACTTACCTCAACATTGTAAAAACTATCTATGCTAAGCCTCAGGCTAGCATCATTCTAAATGGAGAAAAATTGAAGGCATTCCCTCTAAAATCTGGAACAAGACAGGGAAGCCCTCTCTCACCACTTCTATTCAATATAGTTCTCGAAATACTGGCCAGAGCAATTAGACAGACAAAAAAATTAAAGGCATTAAGATAGGAAAAAAAATAACTTAAATTATCACTATTTGTGAATGATACGATCCTATACCTAGAAGACACAAAAGGGTCTACAAAGAAACTACTAGAGCTAATAAATGAATTCAGCAAACTGGCAGGATATAAAATCAACATGCATAAATCAACGGCATTCCTGTATATCAGTGACAAATCTTCTGAAATGGAAATGAGGACAACCATCCCATTCACAATATCCTCAAAAAAAATAATAAAATACTTGGGAATTAACCTAACAAAAGAGGTGAAAGACTTATACAATGAAAACTACATTACCCTAAAGAGAGAAATAGAAGAAGATCTTAGAAAATGGAAAAATATACCCTGTTCATGGATAGGCAGAACTAACATCATCAAAATGGTGATATTACCAAAAGTTCTCTATAGGTTTAATGCAATGCCAATCAAAATCCCAACAGCATTTCTTGTAGAAATAGGTAAAACAATCATGAAATTCATATGGAAAAATAAAAGACTCAGAATAGCAAAAGCATTTCTAAGCAGGAAGAATGATTCAGGCGGTATAGCGATACCAGACTTCAAACTGTACTACAGATCAATAGAAACAAAAACAGCATGATACTGGTACCAAAACAGGCGAGTGGACCAATGGTACAGAATAGAGGACACAGAGACCAATTCACAAAATTACAATTATCTTATATTTGATAAAGGGGCTAAAAGCATGCAATGGAGAAAGGATAGCATCTTCAACAAATGGTGCTGGGAAAACAGGAAATCCATATGCAACATAATGAATTTGAATCCCTTTCTCTTACCATGCACAAAAGTTAACTCAAAATGGATCAAGGAGCTTGATATCAAATCAGAGACTCTGCCTCTGATAGAAGAAAAAGTTGGCTCCGAACTACATATTGTGTGGTCGGGCTCCAAATTCCTTAATAAGACACTCATAGCATAAGAGTTAAAAACAAGAATCAACAAATGGGACTTACTCAAACTAAGAAGTTTTTTCTCAGCAAGAGAAACAATAAGAGAGGTAAGTAGGGAGCCTACATCCTGGGAACAAATTTTTACTCCTCACACTTCAGATAGAGCCCTAATATCCAGAGTATACAAAGAACTCAAAAAAATTAAACAATAAGAAAACAAATAACCCAATCAACAAATGGGCCAAGGACCTGAACAGACACTTCTCAGAGGAGGATATACAATCAATCAACAAGAACATGAAAAAATGCTCACCATCTCTAGCAGTCAGAAATGCAAATCAAAACCACCCTAAGATACCATCTCACTCCAGTAAGATTGGCAGCCATTAGGAAGTCAAACAACAACAAGTTCTGGCGAGGATGTGGGGAAAAGGGTACACTTGTACAATGCTGGTGGGACTGCAAATTGGTGCGGCCAATTTGGAAAGCAGTATGGATATTCCTTGGAAAGCTGGGAATGGAACCACCATTTGACCCAGCTCTTCCCCTTCTCAGACTATTCCCTGAAGACCTTAAAAGAGCTTACTATAGGGATACTGCTACATCAATGTTCATAGCAGCACAATTCACAATAGCTAGACTGTGGAACCAACCTAGATGCCCTTCAATAGGTGAATGGATAAAAAAAATGTCGCATTTATACATAATGGAGTATTACTCAGCACTAAAAAATGACAAAATCATGGCATTTGCAAGGAAATGGATGGCATTAGAGCAGATTATGCTAAGTGAAATTAGCCAATCCCTAAAAACAAATGCCAAATGTCTTCTTTGATATAAGGAGAGCAACTAAGAACAGAGCAGGGAGGAAGAACATGAGAAAAAGATTAACATTAAACAGGGATGAGAGGTGGGAGGGAAAGGGAGAGAGAAGGGTAATTGCATGGAAATTGAAGGAGACCCTCACTGTTATACAAAATTACATATAAGAGGAAGTGAGGGAAAAGGGAAAAAAACAAGGGAGAGAAATGAATTACAGTAGATGGGGTAGAGAGAGAAGATGGGAGGGTAGGGGAGGGGAGGAGAGGGGAGGGGGGATAGTAGAGGATAGGAAAGGCAGCAGAATACAACAGTCACTAGTATGACACTATGTAAAAACGTGGATGTGTAACCAATTTGATTCTGCAATCTGTATATGGGGTAAAAATGGGAGTTCATAACCCACTTGAATCAAATGTATGAAACATGATATGTCAAGAGCTTTGTAATGTTTTGAACAACCAATAAAAAAAAGATTTAAGGCCAATAAATAAACATATGAAAAAGATGGGTTCATTTCAATCAGGTATTCCTCATCCAGCCAGCATCCCAAGCAACTATTTTATTATTGTCATAGACCTCAAGGATTGCTTCCTTTCCATACCTATAGCACATCAGGACAGACTCTTTTTTGCATTTACAGTGTGGGAACCTAACACCATGATACCTGCCAGGAGATATTACTGGACAGTCCTCCCACAAGGGATGAAAAATAGCCCTCTAATATGTCAGTTCTTTGTTTCTCATGCGACCAGGCCTCTTACACAGCATTGCCTGGTCATACATTATATGGATGACATTTTACTTGCTTGTGGAAATTCTGATAAATTGCAAGTCTGTCTTAAGAAGTTGAGGTCTAACCTTGATACTTTGGGCCTTCACATAGCCACTAATAAAGTGGAACATTCTGCCACATATGAGCTGTTGGGCTACAGAATTGCTGCAAGAATACAACCCCTTAAACCTAATCTGACTATTAGACCTCAATACTCACTTAATGAGTTGCAACAGTTATGTGGTCAAATCAATTGGCTCAAGCCTTTTCTTTGTTTGCTTCCAGATGCACTAACACCTCTGTTTGACTTGCTTAAAAAAAGGGAAGGATCCTTCCTCCAAGAAAAGGCTCACTCTCAAGCAAGCAGAGACAACTGTTCAAATGATCAATGACAGTCTCTCGAGGTTAAAGACCCATAGATATGACCAGTCAAAACCCCTGTTAGAAATAATACTAGTGACTTCTGGAGCACTGCTTGGTATTATATGGCAAGCCCAGGGACCTCTATATTGAGTGCATCTGGCCTGGAATGAATGTCTTAAAACCAAGTAGGCTAGAAAGTATAATTCTTGTGGGGCTAAAAGTAAGATATTACTGTAACAAGATTTTTCACACAGAGCCAGACACCTTGGTGTTACCATTAACACACACGGAGGTCTCAACACTCCTACAGAATAATACTCTGTTTCAGACTTTACTGTCTGACTTCCCTAGACAAATTGATATTCACCTCCCTCCTGATAAGATGCTCCAAACACTGCAAAAGCTGGAGATTACAACTCCTAAGCATGCATTCCCTGCATCTCAGCCCATACCTTTAGCACCATGTTTGTTTACCAATACAAACAAACACACCTTTGGTGTTATCCTGAAAATTCCCAATAAACAGGAAATCTCCCATGTGGAGCACCACTCAGGCTCAGTGCAACTGGGAGAACTTAGGGCAATCATACAGGCACTCCTTGTGAGTGCAGACACTGCCATCAATATTTTTTTCAGATAATAAGTACTCTGTCCATGTGGTAAAAGTGATTCTCTGTGCAATTTTTAGACCCACAGGTAAGCCTATTGATCAAGCTCTCCAGACCCTTAAGGATCTTACAGAAAACAGGAAACATCCATGGTTCATCTCACATGTGAGATCCCATACTGGGTTGCCTGGATTCATTGCTACAGGCAACTCTCAAGTGGACAAACTCATCTCCAATGGATATAATGATGCTGTACCACAGGAAACTGATGCATTTATTTCCTGCTGTCCTGTGTCATTGGATTTGCTGGAGCAAGCCCGCATCCTCCACACTGTTTCATCTGTCTGCAAATAATTTGAAGGCCTTGTTTCCTGACCTTACTATGACACAATGCAAGCATCTAGTCCAGGGCGCAAGAATTGCGCCCCTCTGGTGCCACTTGGACCTCTGTAACCACATGAAATAAATCCTTGAGGCCTCTCCCCTAATAAACTTTGGCAAATGTATGTCACTCACTTCCCCTCCCTTGGTAAGCTCAAGTATGTCCATGTTATACTGGACACTTACTCCAAATGTACACAGCTTCAAATGCCATAAAGGCAATGAAAGCAGCAATGTTAGTGCTTGGGGTGCCTTGGTCTCTAAGAACAGACAATGGACCAGCCAATACCTCACAGGAGTTCCAAAATTTCCTGGTGTCCTGGAAGATTTCTCACACAACAGGCATTCCTTATAACCCACAAGGGCAAGGTATAGTGGAAAGGACTAACCAGACACTTAAGGAAACATTGCAGAACAAAAGAATGCTCATACATTAGATCCTTGCATTGATGCATGCTCTCTTTGCCCTCAATTTTCTTACCTTTGACTCAAATGGAATAAGCCCTGCATAAAAGAACTGGGGTTCCTTTCCCTCCCTGACTCTAGTCCCCCTGATATGGTGTAAAAATTCACTCACTAATGCATGGAAAGGGCCACACCCTTTGATTACCCAGGGTAGAGGCTTCACCTGTGTTTTTCCAGAGGATGCCTCTCACCAAATTTGGGTACCAGCAAGAAATGTCTGACCAGCCACCAATAGGCAGGCCTTGGAAACCGAGCCAAAAGGAGAAGAAGAGATCATCACAACCTCCCCACCTGAGGGATTACAAGATAACCTGGGGTGATATCAAAGCCCTATCAGATCAAGCTCAGACCATGTCACCTGCCGGAGACCAGAGCCCTGGTACTCTCTTCTTGCTTATGTGTGCAGTTATAACCTGCAACTCACAGGAAAGTATGGAGGAAGAAAGGCCTCTGCCTGATAACTCAAGGCCCTATGCTGGCCTGTCCAAGAAAAATGGACACACTTCAAAGTATGTACCATGAGGGAAAATTGCTTTGCAGATAGCTATATCACTCATGAATGACTGTCTGTGGGATAGTTCTCCTCTAGTGGAGTGCTGCAGTCTGGCTGGGCACAATTCAGGAGCCACTTGTCAAAAGAAACTAACTTTATTTTTAGAACCAAACACGCCAAACAAAACAGCTCCTCAGGAAAAACCTTCAGAGCCCAACTGCCACCACTGGCTTCCCACAAGCCACTCCCCCCACCACCAGCCTCTCCACCTCCCACAATCCTCCTGCTCTTGAGGCCGATTGGCTGGGTCACGTGGGCAGAGCCAAAAAAGTCCCCCAATGAGTAGCTCCGTGGCCTGAAAGGGCAGGGAAACAGCCCAATGAGCATCACCGCAGAGGAGCCAATCAGTTAGATGTTGCTGGGGCTGCTATGAGCCAATCATCAGCTGGTAGTCTGAAAGGGCGGGGAAACAGCTCAATGAGCATCTCCAATGAGCATCACTGCAGAGGAGCCAATCAGCTAGATGTTGCTGGGGCCGCTGTGAGCCAATCATCAGCTGGCAGTCTGAAAGTTTGCTGGGGCCCCTTTGGCTGTGGCTCTCAACATCTCCCCCTCTCTGTTTAAACAACAAGCATGTGGCTTAGGGACCATGCCTGCCTTACATTGTCCAATAGTACATATGGTTCTTACCCGTTATCGGATGAGCTGACCTCAAGGTGTCAGCCTCCTGTCATAGGTTGGTACCATTGTAATTGGATCTTACCCGTCACTGACTACCGGTCCAGTATACAGCCACACCTGTGTAGAGGTCTTTGTACCAGTGGGGGGGGTTCTTTGTGTCACCTCTGTTGGCCCCCAAATTTTAGCTGAACGATCATGACAAGCAGAAGGGAGGAAGATACACCAAGCCAATTGATGGCTCCTTTTGGAAAAATTGTACCACTGATGACACCATCAGCATAAATACCCCAACACTACCACAAGTCGCTGCACCAACAGATAGTTCAAAATGCATACAAGTGACACATAGTCCAGGCAAGTTCTGCAAGCAGTTCAGTGATGGCTATTGCAGAAGCTGTAGATTGGTTTTATCTTTGTCTTCACTGGCATGGGATGAAGATAGGAATTCTGGCAATAATGGCTAAAGAAAAACTTATGTAACATTCCAGAAGGCACTAAAAGAAAACAATTTTCTTAACAATTTACATTATCTTGAAGAGAATTATTAAATATAATGAAAAGGAAAGGTGAAAGTAAACAAACAGATCTGTTAACCTCCTTTTTTGTTCACATATTAAAACAATCATCAACAGTTGTTTACCCAATTTAAATTAAACCATTTAAATCACGTGAAATAAAAAAAACTTTGGATCCATTTTTTCATGAACGCTCATCATATATGATATATGGACATACGTACATTCAAACATATAACACAAAACACAAGTACGCACACATAATATAATACATACATAACACATAACATAATAGTAAAGGCCTTATAACTTTTTACAGGTGAAATCTCCATTGCAATGTTTAAAAACTCTATAGTCAAAAAAATAGAACTGATCAGCAAAACATTAACCTAGGTCTGTATGAGCTCAAAAAACAAAATAGAACTTCATGATATGGGAAAGGGCAATAATAAAATAGATATTGAAAAAAGCATTCTGGTTCTGTTGCAGATGTAAGAATAATTAAACTGGAGTTCTGGGTATCAGCAGTTATGTATTTGAGCCAAATCATCTTCTTTTTGGTCTGTAGAAATCACTTTAGTTAATCTCTCTGGAATCAGATCAGCTGCTGTTCTCCCTATGGAAACACATAAACAGACCCCCGACTCCAGGCAATCACTGGGTCAGGACCTTAGTTAATCTCTCTGGAATCCAAATCGGCTGCTGTTCTCCCTGTGGAAACACACAAACAGACCCCCGACTCCAGACAATTACTGGGTCAGGACCTTTCCATTGTCCTGTTAGAATATCCTTCCAAAGTACCTTAGGCTTATGTACATTTTTTGGACACATACGCCTTTCCACAGCACTAAGCCCTGATGAACCCAAATTTTAAAAGTTTAGACTAAAAAGGGTTATTTTAAGTTTATCTTTGGGGAATATATACCCCTTCCCAATTCCTTCTTTTTGCTTTAATAAGCGCATTTTAATAGTTTGATGAGCTCTTTCAACTATGCCTTGTCCCTGTGGATTGTATGGGATTCCTGTTATATGAGTAATGCCAAATCATGAGCAAAATTGTTTAAAAGAGGTAGAAGTATAGCCAGGGCCATTATCTGTTTTTAACTGTTTTGGAACGCCCACAGTGGCAAAATTTTGTAAGCAATGAGCTATAACATCTTTAGTTTTTTCTCCGGGATGAAGGGAGCCCATCAAAAATCCAGAAGAAGTATCAACTGTAACATGTAAATATTTTAATTTTCCAAATTCTGGCAAGTGTGTGACGTCCATCTGCCAAATATGGTTAGGTATCAATCCTCTAGGATTGACTCCAAGATTAACTTGTGGTAAAAAGGTCACACAATTTTGACATTGTTTTATTATTTGTCTAGCTTGTTCCTTGGTTATTTTAAAATGCTTTTGTAAAGTATTAGCATTGACATGGAACTTTTTATGAAAATTTATACCTTCTTCTAGTGTAGAGAAAATATGTATGTCATGTGTAGTTTTATCTGCTAAATCATTGCCCAAACTAAGGGCTCCAGGCAATCCTGTATGTGACCTGATATGTACTATAAAGAATGGATCTTTTCTGTCCCAGATTAGACTTTGTATAGTGGAAAACCAAGAGGAAACAGTAGAGGAAGGGGAAATCCTACCAGCATCTTCAAGGGATACTATAGCATTAACTATATACTGACTATCAGAAAATAAATTAAATACAGAATCTTTAAACATCACAAAAGCCTGTAATACTGCCTTAAGCTCTACCTTTTGAGCTGATTGTTTGGGTACTAAAAATGTAAAAGTTTGATCAGGTGTAACTATTGCTGCTGTACCATTATTTGATCCATCAGTGAATATATTTGGAGCATTCATGATAGGTGTTTTTCTTGTTATTTTTGGAAAAATTACAGGATGCGAGGACCAAAAAGACAATAAAGGATTAGATGGTAAGTGGTTATCAAGTGAAACATTAGATTTGCACATGATTATTGCCCAAGTATTTAACTCATTAGCTAACTCATCAATTTGATTCATAGTATATGGAGTAATAATTTTATTGGGAGAAATTCCAAAAACTCCCTTTGCTGCTTTTATTCCTTTGCGTATTAATTGTCCTACAGCCTCAGGATACCTAGTAAGAATAGTGTTAGGAGAATAAGATAAATGTATCCATAATAATGGACCTTCTTGCCAAAATACTCCTGTAGGAATATTTTTTGTTGGTAGTACAATAAATAATAAAGGCAAACTTATATCAATTCTATCCAAATGCATATTTTCCATATATGTTTCAATGATTTTTAATGCCTTTCTTGCTTCAGGTGTTAATATTCGGGGTGAATTTGGATCTGATGGACCTTTTAGGATATCAAGTAAAGGTCCCAACTCTCCTGTTGGTATACCTAGATAAGGCCTTATCCAATTTATGTCTCCTAATAACTTTTAAAAGTCATTAAGTGATTTGAGTTAATCTACTCGTATTTGAATTTTTGGTGGACGGACCATGGTTGAGGATAATAGAACTCCTAAATAATTAATTGGAAAATTTAATTGTACTTTATCTATTGCTATCTCTAGATTATAATTTTTTAATAAGTTTGTAAGTGTGGCATAACATTCTAGCAATGTGTTTTTAGCTTTGTGTGCTAATAATACATCGTCCATATAGTGAAATATTTGTAGTTCAGGATTTTGATTTCTAAGTGGCTGGATTACTTTGTTAACATAAATTTGACACATAGTTGGGCTGTTAGCCATCCCTTGAGGGAGTACTTTCCATTCATATCTCTGATCAGGACCTTCATGATTGAGTGCACGGATAGTAAATGCAAAACGTGGACTATCCTCAGGATGAATTGGAATTGAAAAAAAAAACAATCTTTAATATCTATAACTAAAACATACCAGGTTTTTGGCAAAGCAGACAATTGAGGAATCCCTGATTGAGCAGGTCCCATAATAACCATCTCATTATTAATGGCTCTTAAATCTTGCAATAATCTCATTTACCAGATTTGTTTTTGATGATAAAAATGGGAATATTATGAGAAGATACAGAAGGTTGTATATGTCCTTCCGCTAATTGTTGTTTGACCAGGTCATGGGCTGCTTTTATCTTTTCTTTAGTCAGGGGCCACTGAGGAACCCATACTGGTCTTTCTGATTTCCAAGTAATTTTTATTGTCTCAGTGGCCCTTTCTGAAAATCCAACCCATGTCTGTCTGTTCCTTGATCTATTTGTATTGGTGCTGCTATACCTTGTTCTTGTTTTTCTAATCTGTTTCCTTTCCTAAAACCTTGTCTAGTCATAATAGTGGGTGCATTTTGGTTGATGTTATTTGTTAATGTCAAACCTAATTGATCTAGGACATCTCATCCCTATAAATTTATAGGAAGATGATCCAATACATATGGCTGTATAGTTCCTTCACATCCTTCAGGATCCTTCCAATCTAATACCATTGCACTTCTATGGAGATTAGTCACCACTCCTAGGCCTCAAAGCATTTGAGTGGCTTGTTGTAATAGCCAATGTTTTGGCCATTCTTGATGAGAGATGATGCTAAGGTCTGCACCTGTATCCAGTAGCCCATTAAATTCATGTCCTTGAATATTTAGTTTTAGCATGGGGCGAGAATCTAAATTTAAAGAAAGCATAGCCCAATCTACACCTGTGGGGCCTAATCCCTTGGAACCTCTTTCTACAGTACAACTGGAAAATTTATCATGTAGGCTGGGTATTATTAGTAACTGTGCTATTCTATCTCCTGGTAAAATTACTGATATACCCTTTGGAGAACTGGCTATAATTTTTTATTTCACCTTCATAATCGGGATCAATTACCCCAGGACTTATCATAAGTCCTTTTAGAGTAGAAGAGCTGTGTCCCAATAATAAGCCTACTGTTCCTTGGGGAAGAGGCCCTTTTACCCCTGTGGGAATGATTTGAACTCCCATCTCTGGGGTTAGTACTTCTCTGGTGGAGGTGCAGATGTTCAATCCTGCACTCCCTCTGGTATGTCTAATGAGGGATCTAATGGATAATGAGTCCTGGGCACTACCCTGATGGTGTTGCTGGGTTCCTCCAGTGCCCCGTATATTTGTGGTCATGGGCCCCAGAGCATTGGGTCCACCTGTCTGTATTTTGGCAATGGAGCCCAATGCTTTTCTCCATGATATTGTGGGTAAACACCTGGTCCTTGTCCATTTTTTGATAATGGAGTACCCTCTCTGGTGGTTTGAGGATGGCATTCATTAGCCCAATGTCTCCCTCTATGGCATCGTGGGCAAATACCCGGTATTCTACCCCTTTGATACCTAGTTTTGTTAAACCCTCCTCCTATGGGACAATTCCTTTAAAAATGTTCTGTTTGTTCACAATTGTAGCATGTTTTTGGCCTGGCACCTAAAGTCTGTTGTACTGCAGCTACCACGACTTGCCCTTGTTCATTAATGTCTCTACATAATTTAATATATGTGTTTAAATATTCATGTTTCCATGGTCTAATGGCCTCCTTGCACCATTGATTTGCTTGTTCATAGGCTAGCTGTTTAATTAATGGCATCGCTTGTTCTGCATCCCCAAAAACTCTGGTAGCTGTTTGAATAAGCCTATCTACAAATTCAGCATAAGGTTCATTAGCTCCTTGTATTACCTTAGATAACTGACCTTGTAAATCTCCATGTCCTTGTAAAGTCTTCCATGCCCTAACTGCATCTGCAGCAATTTGTGAGTATATGGCAGGATCATATCCAATTTATTACTGCTGACCCACATAAGCTCCCTTTCCCAACAACATATCTAGATTTCTCTGAGGAAAACCAGCTGCTGCATTTCGCCTAGCCGTCTCCATGCAAAATTCCTGATTGGCAACCTTCCATAACAGATGTTGTCCTCCATTTAGCACAGCTTTGCACATACTAACCCAATCTGCTGTTATCATGTCCAAGTTGGTAATGGATTTGACCATACTTACTGTGAAGGGTGCTTGAGGACCATAGGTGGTTACAGCCTCTTTCAGCTGCTTCACTGTTTTGAAATCTACAGCATGGTGAATTCACTGCCCTCTTGTCATCTCAAATACAGGGCATGCTAATCTTTGAGGTCCTGTCTCAGGATCCCATCTATCAACTACAGGGGTTGGGGGGCCCCCAGCATATGTTGTCTCCATAGGTGGAGCTGTTGATTGGACACTTATGCCTTCTGGTGATAGAAAGGTGTTAGTAGCAGCCTCCTGTTGTAACTTCTCCCCTGATAGCCTTCCCTTCTCTAAACTTTCTTCCCCTGTCTGACTAACTCAAGAGACTTCCTCTTTTACTTGACCTAAAATGTCTTCTCCTTGACTAAGCAAACAAGATTGTACCAACGTCCATAACGGTAATGTGCCAACTGGAAGAGTTCTTGGGCTTTCCTTTTCTATCCTTTTTAAATCTTCACCATGATGGTTCCATTGTGATATATTTAATAACCCCTTTTTAATGAACCATGGGCTACACCTTTGTATTGTCTTAACGTACGCCCTAACTATTCTTGATTTTACTGAGATGCCTCCTTCATCTAGCAATTTACTTAACACCCTTTTGGTTTGGTTTTTACTAATTTTTAATTCCATATTTCTGCTATAAAAATAACACAACCCAGCAAGATAACACAAAACAAAACCGAAGCAAAATGAAACAAAAACGGTACAAAATCCATTGTATCAGTTTTTCAATTTTCTTGACATGTATATTTGTGGTCTATCTTTATCTCTTCCTCAGGGCTGAACAACTTTTCTAGCATCCTATTTATTTCTAGGGGCAGGCAGCTTGAAATATAACAAATAACAAATCAAAACAAGAACACGTTGTTTTTTGAAATGGTCACCCATTCTCTCGCCCTGCACTCAGGGGCGAGCAATTTCACTTACCCCCAAGCTTCAGGCATTCCCCATATGGGCCACCAAATGCCACAGTCTGGCTGGGCACAAAATAATTGAGCCGCCACAAGGCACTTGTAGGTTCAAACAGGAACTACTTTATTGCCCGAACTCCACCAGCACTCCACGCGCACTCCCCGGGAACTCTCTCAGCTCTCAATGGGGCTTCACGAGAACTCAACGGGAACTCCATGAGAACTCAACAGGAACTCCATGAGAACTCAAAAGTAGCAGGCACCCGAGGCAGCAGGAGCCACCCTATTGCTGGACAGCAGGGGTCTATATACAACTGAATACACAGTCTGTTACAATCCAGCATCATCCAGTCCCAGTAATTATACACAGCTTAACTTAATTATCATCATCTTAATGGCTCGCTGGTGTCACCTCTTAACCACTCCTTCTGGCTAAATGCCAGGTGCCATCCCAACTCAGCTGTGGCTCTCAACAGGATATGACTTTTAGAGATTTCACTATGATGCTACATGCTCAGATCCTCAGCCCAAATGAAACCAGAGCAGAGATAATTCTTAACCCCTCAATCTTATAGTGACTGGGATAAATTGTTAGCTTTAATTGACCCTATTAATTGGAACCTCACTTGTTTTGGCATAGTTTTTCTTGTTTTAGTATATGTTATTTTAAAATGTTTCAAAAAAAGGCTCAACAAAGTAGAAACAAAACAAGCTATGTTAGTTCATGCATATAAGGAAAGTCAAAAGGAAAATAATGATTCCCCCACATCTGTATGGGTGGTAGCTATGGATAGGATCTAAGTAATACCAACTAAGGGCCAGTTTCCTATGAGGGATCATGCCCTGAGTCTTAGCACTGCTCTCCTTTTCATCTGTCTCTCTCAGCTCTGTCACTATATTACTGTTTGTCTGTCTATGGCATTTTCCTTCCTTCCTGAATGCAGCATCACCAGCCCAGTGCTGTGAGCTGGGCCCTCCATGGAGAAGAAACATGAATTTCCCAATCCTAAGGTAAATGCTGGCATGGAAGCCATGAGGGCATTATCTACCTAGGAGACAGAGAACCCTCTTGGGGACAATGCCTTGCACACTCCACATCACCCTGTTTGGACCCAGTTAGTCAAAGATGGATAAGATTCCTCAAGGGAGGAACAACCTAAGACAGGCACAGCCACAGAAGTGCCATCAGGAAGAAACTTGGGGGACAACAGAGGTGAGGCCCAGAACCCAACCCCCCTACCTGTGCAAAGGCCTAAGTCTTCACCCCTTCTGAGAGAGGTCTCCTGCCCCATGGCTGCTTTGCTGCCCATGTCCAGCTCATATCAGGACCCAAGTGACAGACAGAAACCTAGTCAGCAACAGCTGCCCTCTCAGCACAGCAAGAAACAACTGCAGTTACAGGAATGGGCCAGGTCAGAATCTTTCCCCTTTTCTTTTTCTTGATTATTTTCCCTTTTTCTATGCTTTTCCCTCTTCCTTTCTTCTCTCATCATGGTTCTCCTTCAGCAACAAATTTAATAAAAAGGGAGGAAATTTTGGGATAACTTTCAGTTTACAGCTAGCAGTTAGCAGCTATGAGCATCTCAGAGTGCTTGGAGAATCTGCACTCGTTCAGGCCTGATAGGAAGGCCTGAAGGATGGGATGCTCTGCTCTAGTGAGCCATTAGTGAAACCACATCCTTAGCACTTGTGGTTAGCATTGCCAAGCTGCCAGACCATGAAACTGATAGCCAGGAGCTTCAGGAATGGAACTTCTAACTTTGAAACCCCTTCCCCTAGGGACAAAGACCCTTCCAGATAATAGCAATATTTAGAACATCCTCATAGTGTGGTTACATTAGGCATAAGATGATTGGCTTATGGATACTATTTTGCTTGTGTATGATTGATGGGCACGCCCCACTTGAACCCTATAACAATTATATGCATTCCAAAAATAAACTGAGCTACTGGACAATGACCTGAGGTGGGTCTCCAGCCAGTTCTCTTACCAGCTCCTGGAGTCTGTGTGTTGATTCCACGTCTGTACACCACCCCACCCCACCCTGTGACAAGGTAGCTGAGCAACTACTTGACTAGAACCACAGCAGGTAGTGCTGGCCTCATAAGATGATTTTGTTAGAATTTCCTCCTGTTTAATTTCTGAGAGAGTTTAAGACAATTGGTATATAAGTTGGGCTCTAAATGCTTGGTAGAATTCAGCAGTGATGACATCTGGGTCTTGCTTTTTATATGGGAAGCTTTAATTACTGATCAGTGACTGGGATAAATTGTTAGCTTTAATTGACCCTATTAATTGGAACCTCACTTATTTTGGCATAGTTTTTCTTGTTTTAGTATATGTTATTTTAAAATGTTTCAAAAAAAGGCTCAACAAAGTAGAAACAAAACAAGCTATGTTAGTTCATGCGTATAAGGAAAGTCAAAAGGATCTAAGTAATACCAACTAAGGGCCAGTTGTTTTATTAATGGCATTGCTTGTTATGTATCCCCCAAAACTCTGGTAGCTGTTTGAATAAGCCTATCTACAAATTTAGTGTAAGGTTCATTAGCTCCTTGTATTACCTTAGATAATTGACCTTGTAAATCTCCATGTCCTTGTAAAGTCTTCCATGCCCTAACTGCATCTGCAGCAATTTGTGAGTATATGGCAGGATCATATTCAATTTGTTGCCACTGACCCTCATAAGGTCCCTTTCCTAACAACATATCTAGATTTCTCTGAGGATAACCACCTGCTGCATTTTCCTAGCCATCTCCATGCAAAATTCCTGATTGGCAATCTTCCATAACAAATATTATCCTCCATTTGGCACAGCTTTACATATGCTAGTCCAATCTGCTGGCATCATGTCCAAGTTGGTAATGGATTCGACCATGCTTACAGTGAAGGGTTCTTGGGGACCATAGGTGGTTACAGCCTCTTTTAGCTGCTTCACTGTTTTGAAATCTAGAGCATGGTGAATTTGTTGCCCTCCTGCCTGCTCAAATACAGGGCATGCTAATCTTTGAGGTCCTGTCTTAGGGTCCCATCTATCCACTATGGGGTTTGGGGCCCCCCCAGCATATTATGTCTCCATAGGTGGAGCTGTTGGTTGGTCACTTTTGCCCTCTGGTGATAGAAAGGTTTTAGTAGCAGCCTCCTGTTGTAACTTTTTCTCTGATAGTCCTTCTTCCTTTAAATTTTCTTCCTCTGTTTGACTAGCTCAAGAGACCTTCTCTTTTTCCTGATCTAATATGTCTTCTACCATAATCTGAACTGAAAGCATAGGACAAGGCAAACAAAATCGTATCATCATCCACAATGCAATGTGCCAACTGGCAGAGTTCCTGGGTTTTTCTTTTCCCTCTCCCTTAAATCTTCACCATGATGGTCCCATTGTGATATATTCAACAACTCCTCCTTAAAAAGCCATGGGCTACATTTTTGTATTGTATCAACATATGCCCTGACTGTTCTTGGTTTTACTGGGGTGCCTCCTTCCTCTAACAATTTACTTAACACTCTTTTGTTTTGTTTTTTTACTAATTTCTGATCTACTATAAAGATAATGCAACCCAACAAGATAACAAAAAGAAAACTGAAACAGAATGAAACCAAAACAGAACAAAAATACATTGTATCAATTTTCCTATTTTCTTGAAATGTATATTTGTGGTCTAATATTATCTCTTCTTCAGGGGTGAACAACTTCAAACCTTGAGCCAAGCATTATCCCTAGTTTGCCTGAGAAAGTTCTTGGGACAGGCCACTTGAAAAAAAAAAAAAACAAAATAAATCAAAACAAGAACACATTGTTTTTTGACATGGTCACCCATTCTTTCACTCTCCTTCAGGGGTGAACAATTTCTTTTTAAAAAAATTTTTATTATTGGTTGTTCAAAACATTACATAGTTCTTTATATATCATATTTCACCCATTTGATTCAAGTGGGTTATGAGCTCCCTTTTTTACCCCATATACAGATTGCAGAATCACATTGGTTACACATCCACTGTTTTACATATTGCCATACTAGTGTATGTTGTATTCTGCTGTGTTTCCTATCCTCTACTATACCCCTCCCCTCCCATCCCATCTTCTCTCTCTACCCCATCTACGGTAATTCATTTCTCCCCCTTGTTTTTTTATTATTATTATTTTTCCCTTTCCCCTCACTTCCTCTTGTATGTAATTTGTATAACAATGAGGGTCTCCTTCCATTTCCATGCAATTACCCTTCTCTCTCCCTTTCCCTCACACCTCTTGTCCCTGCTTAATGTTAATCTTCTTCTCATGCTCTTCCTCTCTACTCTGTTCTTAGTTGTTCTCCTTATATCAAAGAAGACATTTGGCATTTGTATTTTAGGGATTGGCTACCTTCACTTAGCATAATCTGCCCTAATGCCATCCATTTCCCTGCAAATTCCATGATTTTGTCATTTTTTAGTGCAGAGAAATACTCCATCGTGTATAAATGCCACATTTTTTAACCCATTCATCTATTGAAGGGCATCTAGGTTGGTTCCACAGTCTAGCTATTGTGAATTGTGCTGCTATGAACATCGATGTAGCAGTGTCCCTGTAGTATGCTCTTTTTAGGTCTTTAGGGAATAGACCGAGAAGGGGAATAGCTGGGTCAAATGGTGGTTCCATTCCCAGCTTTCCAAGGAATCTCCATACTACTTTCCAAATTGGCTGCATCAATTTTCAGTCCCACCAGCAATGTACAAGTGTACCCTTTTCCCCACATCCTCGCCAGCACTTGTTGTTGTTTGACTTCATAATGGCTGCCAATCTTACTGGAGTGAGATGGTATCTTAAGGTGGTTTTGATTTGCATTTCTCTGACTGCTAGAGATGGTGAGCATTTTTTCATGTACTTGTTGATTGATTGTATGTCCTCCTCTGAAAAGTGTCTGTTCAGGTCCTTGGCCCATTTGTTGATTGGGTTATTTGTTATCTTATTGTTTAATTTTTTGAGTTCTTTGTATACTCTGGATATTAGGGCTCTATCTGAAGTGTGAGGAGTAAAAATTTGTTCCCATGATGTAGGCTCCCTATTTACCTCTCTTATTGTTTCTTTTGCTGAGAAAAAAACTTTTTAGTTTGAGTAAGTCCCATTTGTTGATTCTAGATATTAACACTTGTGCTATGGGTGTCCTATTGAGCAATTTGGGCCCGACCCCAAAATATGTAGATTGGAGCCAACTTTGTCTTCTATCAGATGCAGAGTCTCTGATTTGATATCAAGCTCCTTGATTCATTTTGAGTTAACTTTAGTGCATGGTGAGAGAAAGGGATTCAGTTTCATTTTGTTGCATATGGATTTCCTGTTTTCCCAGCACCATTTGTTGAAGATGCTATCCTTCCTCCATTGCATACTTTTAGCCCCTTTATCAAATATAAGGTAGTTGTAATTTTGTGGGTTGCTCCCTGTTTCCCCTATTCTGTACCATTGGACCACCCGCCTGTTTTGGTACCAGTACCCTGCTGTTTTTTTAACTATTGCTCTGTAGTATAGTTTGAAGTCTGGTATCGCTATACAGCCTGATTCACACTTCCTGCTTAGAATTGTTTTTGCTATTCTGGGTCTTTTATTTTTCCATATGAATTTCATGATTGCTTTATCTATTTCTACAAGAAATGCTGTTGGGAGTTTGATTGGCATTGCATTAAACCTATAGAGAACTTTTGGTAATATTGCCATTTTGATGATGTTAGTTCTGCCTATCCATGAACAGGGTATATTTTTCCATTTTCTAAGATCTTCTTCTATTTCTCTCTTTAGGGTTCTGTAGTTTTCATTGTATAAGTCTTTCACCTCTTTTGTTAGGTTGATTCCTAAGTATTTTATTTTTTTTTGAGGATATTGTGAATGGGGTGGTTGTCCTCATTTCCATTTCAGAAGATTTGTCGCTGATATATGCGAATGCCTTTGATTTATATGTGTTGATTTTATATCCTGCCATTTTGCTGAATTTATTTATCAGCTATAGTAGTTTTTTTTGTAGACCTTTTTGGGTCTGCTAGGTATAGAATCATGTCAACTCCAAATAGTGATAATTTAAGTTCTTCTTTTCCTATTTTTATGCCTTTAATTTTTTTTGTCTAATTGCTCTGGCCAGAGTTTCGAGAACTATGTTGAACAGAAGTGGTGAGAGAGGGCATCCCTGTCTTGTTCCAGATTTTAGAGGGAATGCCTTCAATTTTTCTCCATTTAGAATGATGCTAGCCTTAGGCTTAGCATAGATAGCTTTTACAATATTGAGGTATGTTCCTGTTATCCGTAGTTTTTCTAGAGTTTTGAACATAAAGGGATGCTGTACTTTGTCTAATGCTTTTTCTGCATCTATCGAGATGATCATATGCTTCTTATCTTTAAGTCTATTGATATGGTGAATAATATTTATTGATTTCCGTATATTGAACCAGCCCTGCATCCCAGGGATGAATCCAACTTGATCATGATGCACGATCTTTTTGATATGTTTCTGTACCCGATTTGCCAGAATTTTATTGAGGATTTTTCCATCTATGTTCATTAGAGATATTTGTCTGTAGTTTTCTTTCTTTGAAGTGTCTTTGTCTGATTTAGGAATCAGGGTGATGTTGGCCTCGTAGAATGAATTTGGAAGTTCTCCCTCTTTTTCTATTTCCTGAAATAGCTTGAGAAGTATTGGTATTAGTTCTTCTTTAAAGGTTTTGTAAAACTCTGCTATATACCCAACCAGTCCTGGGCTTTTCTTAGTTGGTAGTCTTTTGATGGCTTCTTCTATTTCCTCAATTGATAGTGGTCTGTTTCGGTTGTGTATATCCTCCTGACTCAATCTGGGCAGATCATATGACTTAAGAAATTTATCGATGCCTTCACTATCTTCTATTTTATTGGAGTATAAGGATTCAAAATAATTTCTAATTATCTTCTGTATTTCTGAAGTGTCTGTTGTGATATTGCCTTTTTCATTTTGTATGCTAGTAATTTGAGTTCTCTCTCTTCTTCTCTTCATTAACATGGCTAAGGGTCTGTCGATCTTATTTAATTTTTCAAAGAACCAACTTTTAGTTTTGTCATTTTTTTCAATTGTTTCTTTTGTTTTGATTTCATCTCTGATTTTTATTATTTCTTGCTTCTACTACTTTTGTTGTTGTTTTGCTCTTGTTTTTCTAGGATTTTGAGATGAAGTGTGAGATCATTTATTTGTTGGTTTTTTCTTTTTTTAAGGAATGAACTCCACTCAATGAATTTTCCTCTTAGAACTGCTTTCATTGTGTCCCATAGATTCTGATATGTTGTGTCTGTGTTTTCATTTATCTCTAAGGATTTTTAAAATTTCCTCCTTGATGTCTTCTGTAACCCATTGATCATTCAGTAACATATTGTTCATTCTCCAAGTGATATAGGATTTTTCCTTCCTTCTTTTATCTTTGATTTCCAGTTTCATTCCATTATGACCAGATAAGATGCATGGTATTATCTCTACTCCTTTATAATTTCTAAGAGTTGCCCTTTGACATAATATATAGTCTATTTTTGAGAAGGATCCATGTGCTGCTGAGAAAAAAGTGTAACTGCTTGATGTTGGGTGGTATATTCTATATATGTCAATTAAGTCTAGGTTATTAATTGTATTATTGAGTTGTATAGTTTCTTTATTCAACTTTTATTTGGAAGATCTTTCCAGTGGTGAGAGAGGTGTGTTGAAGTCTCCCATAATTATTATATGGTGGTCTATTAGACTCTTGAGCTTGAGAAGAGTTTGTTTGATGAACATTGCTGCAACATTGTTTGGGGCGTATATTTTTATGATTGTTATGTCTTATTGGTGTATGGTTCCCTTGAGCAGTATGTAGTGTCCCTCTTTATACCTTTTGATTATCTTTGGCTTGAAATCTATTTTATTTGATATGAGTATGGACACTCCTGCTTGTTTCTGAGGTCCATATGAGTGATATGATTTTTCCCAACCTTTCACCTTCAGTCTATGTATGTCTTTTCCTATCAAATGCATCTCCTGTAGGCAGCATATTGTTGGATCTTTTTTTTTTTTTTTTGATCCAGTCTACTGGCCTGTGTCTCTTGATTGGTGAGTTTAAGCCATTAACATTTAGGGTTATTTTTGAGATATGGATTGTTTTTCCAGCCATATTTGTTTATTTATGTCACTTAACATGGTTTGTTTTTCCTCTTTGATTATTTTTTCCCTTTTCTGTACTACCTCCCGCTGTTGGTTTTCATTGTTATTTTCTATTTCCTCTTCCTGTAATGTTTTGCTGAGGAATTTTTGAAGGTTTTCTAGGTGTAAATTCTTTTAACTTTTGTTTATCTTGGAAGGTTTTAATTTCATCTTCTATCGTGAAGTTTAATTTTGCTGGATAGACAATCCTTGGTTGAAACCCATTTTCTTTCAGCGTTTGAAACTGTAAATGGAGCTCATCCCTACAAACTATCCTAGTACCTAAGGGCCCCTTAGGTGAGAGTAAGGATTAGTTGCTCTCCTCTTTCCTGAGCTACTTTTATTTATGGCAATGTAACTGTAGATGCAAGTATACAATCCTAGATTCTGGGCACTTTTCAAAAATGGGATTCATTAAATTCCATCTAAATGTAACCTTTTCACCATCATTCTCTTTATGCCTAATTGTCTAGGCTTACCTACCAACCTTATTGGGGAAACGCTGGAGTTAAGGATGTGGAGGGCTTTTTCACACCAAGAAACCTCAATATTCTGTTTTGGAAGAACTGTGGACTTTGATGTGTTATATTACAGAAACCCGAACTGGGAGGATTAACCAAATAGCCCTTGGGTTTAAAAGCAGTTTGAAACCTCTTCTGGTCAGCCAGCTCAGTTCCAGAGTGGTGGGATGGTAGAAATTTGTCTTAAGTTAATTCAATATGGCCTTCTTGCTGCAGTTCCAATTTCAATGTTTCATCAAGAAAAACCTTCCATTCCGTTTAGAAAAAAATAGTTTAGACTTCTCAGTACAACTAAACCACCTGTCCGTGGCATTTACATGTCATCCAGGTGCACCCTTGTTCAGCAAAGGGACTGAGAAGTGCAGGTGTTTTTGCAAAAACCTAGATTTCTTTTACCCAGGTACCTTCAGGGTATGTAAGAAAAACTTTAGGTTTTTCAAAAGGGCTATCAATTTGTCAGGATCTTTTTATTCTGGAGGACAAACAGAACTCTACATCCCCAGTGGAGCAAATGTTTCCTGGCTCCGGCTGGCCTGGGCTAGTTCCCGCCCCAAGCCCCACCCACCGCAGATTGAGGGTTGCTCTCTGGGTCAGTGTAAGGAAGCTCCCACACCCCCAAACTTCCTGCCCCTTGGAAACTTCCGGCACTCTCCAAATCCCAGGGGCAGTCCCAGAAGTGAAGCAGGGACCTGCCTTCCATTTTGTGAAATGCCAGAGCTGCTAAGTGTGTCAGTTGTGGACAGACGTAGACGAGTTGAGTCCTGGTCTGCCGGGAGGCAGACGACTCTGTTGCAGACTACGGGACCTCTCTGGGTCCCAGCTGCCACAGATCCTGTCCAGTAGGTGAGTGGCTCACTTTGAGGGCAAGGCTTCTCAGATCGAGGCTTCTTCATGGCCGCTCAGGTCGCCAGTGGCTGGGGCTGCTCTCTTTGCGGAGGACGGCGTCTAATGAGTGCAGTTGATTGAGGTGGGCGCTGGGGCACATCTCCCTTTTGGTATTGTTGGAGGGGTACTGAAGGTGGAAGGGAGGTCATGGTTCCATTTTACTGAGGGATTGCGTGCCCCTCCCTGCTACTGTTTATGTCTTCATTACCCCATCCTTCCTGTAGTGGGTCTGGGTGCTGTTAGGCCTTCTAGCAGGGTCTGCCTTTTCCCTGGGTACCGTTAGGCCTTCTGGTGAGCTGGCCCAGGGACTCCAGCACTGTGATACCAGACAAGAGTGAGCAAGAAGGGAATTTGGCTCAGGCGCCTCTCCCCTGCCGCTTACTGTGCAGCTGCCATTTTGTGCTGCCTCCAGGGAGCAATTTCACTTACCCCCAAGCTTCAGGGGTCCCCGCCATGCCACCAAATGCCGCAGTCTGGCTGGGCACAAATCACAAGCCACTCAAGCAGGAACAAACTTTATTTTCTGAACTCCTACAAATGCCACCCGCTACAAATGTGGTGTTCCCCCACCAACCAGAACTCTCTCCACTGGACCTCCACCAACTAACCTGAACTCCCTAGGAATCCCCACAAGAGCTCAACCAGAACTCAATGGGAGCTCTAGGAGAAGTCAAAAGTATACACAGCTTAACCCAATCATCACCATCCTAATGGCTTGCTGGAGTCACCTCTCAACCACTACTTCTGGCAAAATGCCAGAGGCCATTCCCACTTGGCTGTGGCTTTCAACAAAAATGGCTATTTTATCTTGTATGTTGTGATTCTGCTCTCAAGTTTCTACTAAAACATTATTACATATGGAGGTAAAATGGAAAGATCTTACATGCATGAGAACTTTTTGCCTGGAGAACTTTTACCTGCTGATTTTCTGGTCTATACATTCTTTCAATATATCAAATGACTCTAATTTGATCACAAATTACATTCTGATCTGATGAAGATGGTTCACATGGTCCTTCACTAGAGTAATTATGGCCATGTAATTTTTTCCCTTAGAACTTATGTTTTTTTCCAGCTCATTGTTATAGTGAATTCACATTTGGACCTTGCACACCTAAATTAATATATTTTGTTCTGTTCAGTCTTGTTTTATCTGACCATAGTTTTCTCCTTCTTCCTGTTTTTTTTCTGCCGTCTTTACTCAGAGGTCACTTACTCAAGAAAAAGTTCAAAAATTTTTATTTCCTATTGGTTTTATGTATTTTATGCACACTTGTGTATTGTATGTGTGTCTATGTGTCTTCGTCTATTTATTGTTAACAAGTAAACAAAATTGGCCTGTAGATAAATGAGCATTCATAAATTAAAATTTTATAAAAGGGAATGGATCTAAATATATTTTAGTTCATGTGATTCAAACCTCCAAGAAAATGTGTTCAATTTAAATTGTTTAAACAGGTAGGAGTAAATATTATGTCTTTACAATTACCCACAAGGCTTCTGAGGTGGTCAGGCAATTAATAGAGTGTTGGTTTCTATAAAACATTTGAAGTATAATATCTATTGCTTTTAGGATTTTTCTTCAGCAGGGAAAGGATGGCTAATACTGGTAACTATACCTGTCTGATACCTTGGTTTTTACAGTTAAAAATGAGTAAATTCAATTCAACATAAGTGGGATTAATCTTCACAAATATGTTTGTTAGAGGAGAGCTCTGATTAATTTGTAAAATTAGGGTGCTAATACATTAACTGGTAAATGTAAAATCAAGTATTCTTGAGTTCTGAAAATTCAATAAGGTAATATATATTTTTTTTACTTATTAAGTGTGTTTTTATAAATTGGTAAATAAAAGAGAGTTTAAGATTGCTTTGTTCCTGGATCTTCACTAAAAGCAAGTTTAGTTGAAATTCTCACAAGTATAATTTTATATGCAAAGAGCACAAAGAGATTTCAGTTGTGTTTCAATTAAAGTATTGTAAATAGCATAAAGTATTTTATCTTCTTAAAAGGAATAATTTATAAATTCAAGAATTTTATAAGGATTGTTAGAAAGTAAATTTAAGAAGAAGTCAGCAACTGGGAAAGATATCTAAGAAACTTCTAGGTATGGAAATATACTTTAGTATGGAAATCATAGTAAACAATGTTGATGGGTGAGAAAGTATTTTGCATGGTAAAGTGAAGAGGTTATAGGTTGTCTGAGTTTCACAAGGTTTGTAGAGGGTCAATTTCAAAAAGGCTTGTGTGTAATCAACTTGTCTATAATTAACACAGATAAAATTGTTTAAGGTTTTTCTTTTTTTTTTACCATACACATATCATTTATGTAATAATGCTAAATAAAACCATGTACAAATAAATGTGTAAATCACCACATTCTTTATAATTACTTTGAATAGTACTGTCACATCATTTATAATGACATATGTTTATAAAAGATGCTTAAGACTGGTTGGTAATTTAGTTTTATCTTGGGTTTTCTTTTAAAATAATATGAGAATATTTATACATTTACAAAGAGTACTTCTGGATGATAACATTGACTGTAAGCTTGAAAGCTATATACTACATCAATCCTGTGGACTATAAATATAAACCTAACTTATTTAATCCTATGCATTCATATTTTTCAAAAGCACCCTCATGAGATCAGGCCCAGCGACCCACGGAGTGGCAGAGCCACTCCCGCGCCTGCAAGGTAGGTGCACCTGCCACCCACCGGCAGGTCATGCCCAGCAACTCTTGGAGGGACACAGCTTCTCCACGCACGTGCAAGGTAGGCGGAACCGTGACCACCGACAAAACAGGCCCAGTGGCCTGCCAGACACATCGCCCCAGTTGGGGGAGGGGCAGAGCCGCTGGGCGCCTGCAAGGTAGGCGGACCTGCGACCCACCAGTAGAACAGGCACAGCAATCCACAGAGCGGCAGAGCCACCCCCGAGCCTGCAAGGTAGGCAGACCTGGGAGCCACCGGCAGGTCAGGCCCAACAACCTGCGGAGGGGCTCAGCTGCCCCACGCGCCTGCTAGGTAGGCAGAACCGTGACCACCAACAGAACAGGCACAGCGGCTGGCCAGACACATCGCCCCGCCCCGGTTGGGGGAGGGGCAGAGCCGCCGGGTGCCTGCAAGTTAGGCAGACCTGCGACTCACCAGCAGATCAGGCCCAGTGACCCACAGAGTGGCAGAGCCACCCCTGCGCCTGCAAGGTAGGTGCACCTGCCACCCACCGGCAGGTCAGGCCCTGCAACTCTCGGAGGGACACAGCTGCTCCACGCACGTGCAAGGTAGGCGGAACCGTGACCACCGACAAAACAGGCCCAGTGGCCCGCCAGACACATCGCCCCGGTTGGGGGAGGGGCAGAGCCGCCGGGTGCCTGCAAGGTAGGCGGACCCACGACCCACCAGCAGAACAGGCACAGCAATCTGCAGAGCGGCAGAGCCACCCCCCGAGCCTGCAAGGTAGGCAGACCTGCGACCCACCGGCAGGTCAGGCCCAGCAACCTGCGGAGGGACACAGCTGCCCCACGTGCCTGCAAGGTAGGCGGAACCGTGACCACTGACAAAACAGGCCCAGTGGCCCGCCAGACACATCGCCCCGGTTGGGGGAGGGGCAGAGCCGCCACCAGCGCCTGTAAGGTAGACAGACCTGCAACCGACAGACAGAACAGGCCTAGCGGCCAGTGGAGGGGCAGAGCCGCTGCTCACGCCTGCAAGGTAGGCGGACCTGTGACCACCAAAAGAACAGGCCCACCGAAAGTACAGGCACAGCGGCCTGCCAGCGTGGTAGGCACATTGCCCCAATTGGAGGAGGGGCAGAACCACCGCCAAAGCCTGCGAGGGAGACTTTGCAACTATACAAGAGCAATATAAATATATAGGGGGAAAATCAATAACACAACAGTTTCACCAAGCAGAAAGAAACGCGATCAGTATGAAAAGACAAGGAAAGAAAGGACCACAAGCAATGCAGGTCAACTCAACTTTAGAAGAGGTAATATCTGCAGCAGATGGAATGTCAGATAAAGAATTCAGGATATACATGCTTCAGATGATCTGGAGTCTCAAGGAAGACATTAGACAGCAAAATCAGACAATGAAAGACCACTTCGACCACTTCGACAATGAATTACATAAACAAATCCAAGAAGCAAAAGATCAATTATACAGGGAGATAGAGGTTATAAAAAACAAACAAACAGAAATCCTGGAAATGCAGGAAACAATAAACCAACTTAAAAACTCAATTGAGAATACTACCAGCAGAGTAGAACACTTAGAAGATAGAACATCAGACAATGAAGACAAAGTATTTCAACTGGAGAAGAACATAGACAGCTCAGCAAAGCTGTTAAGAAACCATGAGCAGAACATTCAAGAAATATGGGAAAACATAAAGAGACCAAACTTAAGAGTCATTGGGATACAGGAAGGTATAGAGGTCCAAACCAAAGGAATGAGCAATCTATTCAACGAAATAATATGAGAAAACTTCCCAGACTTGAAGAATGAGACAGAATTCCAAATCCTAGAAGCCTACAGGACGCCGAATGTGCAAAATCATAAGAGATCCACACCTAGACACATTATAATGAAGATACCCAACATACAGAATAAGGAGAGAATTTTAAAAGCTACAAGAGAAAGGAAGCAGATTACATTTAGGGGTAAACCAATCAGGATAACAGCTGATCTTTCAACACAGACTCTGAAAACTAGAAGATCCTGGAATAACATATTTCAAACACTGAAAGAAAATGGGTTCCAACCAAGAATTGTGTATCCAGCGAAATTAAGCTTCAGGATGGAAGATGAAATTAAAACCTTTCATGATAAACAAAAGTTAAAAGAATTTGCAGCTAGAAAACCATCTCTTCAAAACATCCTTGGCAAAATATTACAGGAAGAGGAAATGGAGAATATCAATGAAAGCCAACAGCAGGAGGTAGTACAGTCAAGGGGGGGGATAATCAAAGAGGAAAACAAACCATGTTTAGTAACATAAATAAACAAATATGGCTGGAAGAACAACCCATATCTCAATAATAACCCTAAATGTTAATGGCTTAAACTCACCAATTAAGAGACACAGGCTAGTAGAATGGATCACAAAACAAGACCCAACAATATGCTGCCGTCAGGAGACGCATTTGATAGGAAAAGACATACATAGACTGAAGGTGAAAGGTTGGGAAAAATCATATCACTCATGTGGACTTCGGAAACAAGCAGGAGTGTCCATACTCATATCAAATAAAATAGATTTCAAGCCAAAGTTAATCAAAAGGGATGAAGAGGGACACTACATACTGCTCAAGGGAACCATACACCAACAAGACATAACAATCATAAATATATATGCCCCAAACAATGGTGCAGCTATGTTCATCAAACAAACTCTTCTCAAGTTCAAGAGTCTAATAGACCACCATATAATAATTATGGGAGACTTCAACACACCTCTCTCACCACTGGACAGATCTTCCAAACAAAAGTTGAATAAGGAAACTATAGAACTCAATAACATAATTAATAACCTAGACTTAATTGACATATATAGAATATACCACCCAACATCAAGCAGTTACACTTTTTTCTCAGCAGCACATGGATCCTTCTCAAAAATAGATCATATATTATGTCACAGGGCAACTCTTAGACAATATAAAGGAGTAGAGATAATACCATGCATCTTATCTGATCATAATGAAATGAAATTGAAAATCAACGATAAAAGAAGTAAGGAAAAATCATGCATCACTTGGAGAATGAACAATAGGTTACTGAATGATCAATGGGTTATAGAAGACATCAAGGAGGAAATTAAAAAATTCTTAGAGATAAATGAAAACACAGACACAACATATCGGAATCTATGGGACACATTGAAAGCAGTTCTAAGAGGAAAATTTATTGCTTGGAGTTCATTCCTTAAAAAAAGAAAAAACCAACAAATAAATGATCTCACACTTCAACTCAAAATCCTAGAAAAAGAAGAGCAAAACAACAGCAAAAGAAGTAGAAGACAAGAAATAATTAAAATCAGAGCTGAAATTAATGAAATCGAAACAAAAGAAACAATTGAAAAAATTGACAAAACTAAAAGTTGGTTCTTTGAAAAAATAAATAAAATCGACAGACCCTTAGCCATGCTAACGAAGAGAAGAAGAGAGAGAACTCAAATTACTAGCATACAGGATGCAAAAGGCAATATCACAACAGACACTTCAGAAATACAGAAGATTATCAGAAATTATTTTGAATCCTTATACTCCAATAAAATAGAAGATAGTGAAGGCATCGATAAATTTCTTAAGTCATATGATTTGCCCAGATTGAGTCAGGAGGATATTGACAACCTAAACAGACCAATATCAATTGAGGAAATAGAAGAAACCATCAAAAGACTACCAACTAAGAAAGGCCCAGGACCGGATGGGTATACAGCAGAGTTTTACAAAACCTTTAAAGAGGAACTAATACCAATACTTTTCAAGCTATTTCAGGAAATAGAAAAAGAGGGAGAACTTCCAAATTCATTCTATGAGGCCAACATCACCCTGATTCCTAAACCAGACAAAGACACTTCAAAGAAAGAAAACTACAGACCAATATCTCTAATGAACCTACATGCAAAAATCCTCAATAAACTTCTGGCAAACAGGATACAAAAACATATCAAAAAAATTGTGCACCACGATCAGGTAGGATTTATCCCTGGGATGCAAGGTTGGTTCAATATACGGAAATCAATAAATGTTATTCACCACATCAATAGGCTTAAAAATAAGAACCATATGATCATCTCGATAGATGCGGAAAAAGCATTTGACAAAGTACAGCATCCCTTTATGTTCAAAACTCTAGAAAAACTAGGGGTAACAGGAACATACCTCAATATTGTAAAAGCAATCTATGCTAAGCCTCAGGCTAGCATCATTTTGAATGGAGAAAAACTGAAGGCATTCCCTCTAAAATCTGGAACAAGACAGGGATGCCCTCTCTCACCACTTCTGTTCAACATAGTTCTCAAATCACTGGCCAGAGCAATTAGACAGACAAAAGACATTAAAGGCATAAAAATAGGAAAAGAAGAACTCAAATTATCACTATTTGCAGATGACATGATTCTATACCTAGCAGACCCAAAAGGGTCTACAAAGAAACTATTAGAGCTAATAAATGAATTCAGCAAAGTGGCAGGATATAAAATCAACACACATAAATCAAAGGCATTCCTGTATATCAGCGACAAATCCTCTGAAATGGAAATGAGGACAACCACCCCATTCACAATATCCTCAAAAAAAAAAATACTTGGGAATCAACCTAACAAAAGAGGTGAAAGACTTATACAATGAAAACTACAGAACCCTAAAGAGAGAAATAGAAGAAGATGTTAGAAGATGGAGAAATATACCCTGTTCATGGATAGGTAGTACTAACATCATCAAAATGGCGATATTACCAAAAGTTCTCTATAGGTTTAATGCAATGCCAATCAAAATCCCAACGGCATTTCTTGTAGAAATAGAGAAAGCAATCATGAAATTCATATGGAAAAATAAAAGACCCAGAATAGCAAAAACAATGCTAAGCAGGAAGTGTGAATCAGGCGGTATAGCTATACCAGACTTCAAACTATACTACAGAGCAATAGTAACAAAAACAGCATGGTACTGGTACCAAAACAGGCGGGTGGACCAATGGTACAGAATAGAGGACACAGAAACCAATCCACAAAACTACAACTATCTTATATTTGATAAAGGGGCTAAAAGCATGCAATGGAAGAAGGATAGCATCTTCAACAAATGGTGTTGGGAAAACTGGAAATCCATATGCATCAAAATGAAACTGAATCCCTTTCTCTCGCCATGCACAAAAGTTAACTCAAAGTGGATCAAGGAACTTGATATCAAATCAGAGACATGGCGTCTGATAGAAGAAAAAGTTGGCTATGATCTACATACTGTGGGGTCGGGCTCCAAATTGCTCAATAGGACACCCATAGCACAAGTGTTAATAACTAGAATCAACAAATGGGACTTACTCAAACTAAAAAGTTTTTTTCTCAGCAAAAGAAACAATAAGAGAGGTAAATAGGGAGCCTACGTCCTGGGAACAAATCTTTACTCCTCACACTTCAGACAGAGCCCTAATATCCAGAATATACAAAGAACTAAAAAAATTAGACAATAAGATAACAAATAACCCAATCAACAAATGGGCCAAGGACCTGAACAGACATTTCTCAGAGGAGGACATAAAATAAATCAACAAGTATTTGAAAAAATGCTCACCATCTCTAGCAGTCAGAGAAATGCAAATCAAAACCACCCTAAGATACCATCTCACTCCAGTAAGATTGGCAGCCATTATGAAGTCAAACAACAACAAGTGCTGGCGAAGATGTGGGGGAAAGTGTACTCTTGTACATTGCTGGTGGGACTGCAAATTGATGCAGCCAATTTGGAAAGCAGTATGGAGATTTCTTGGAAAGCTCGGAATGGAACCACCATTTGATCCAGCTATTCCCCTACTCGGTCTATTCCCTAAAGACCTAAAAAGAGCACATTATAGGGACACTGCTACATCCATGTTCATAGCAGCACAATTCACAATAGCAAGACTGTGGAACCAACCTAGATGCCCTTCAATAGACGAATGGATAAAAAAATGTGGCATTTATACACAATGGAGTATTACTCTGCATTAAGAAATGACAAAATCATAGAATTTGGAGGGAAATGGATGGCATTAGAGCAGATTATGCTAAGTGAAGCTAGCCAATCCCTTAAAAACAAATGCCAAATGTCTTCTTTGATATAAGGAGAGTAACTAAGAACAGAGTAGGGATGAAGAGCATGAGAAGAGGATTAACATTAAACAGGGATGAGAGGTGGGAGGGAAAGGGAGAGAGAAGGGAAATTGCATGTAAATGGAAGGAGACCCTCAGGGGTATACAAAATTACATACAAGAGGAAGTGAGGGGAAAGGAGGAAAAATATAAGGGGGAGAAATGAATTACAGTAGAGGGGGTAGAGAGAGAAGAGGGGAGGGGAGGGGGGAGGGGGGATAGTAGAGGATAGGAAAGGCAGCAGAATACAACAGACACCAGAATGGCAATATGTAAATCAATGGTTGTGCAACTCATGTGATTCTGCAATCTGTATATGGGGTAAAAATGGGAGTTCATAACCCACTTGAATCAAAGTGTGAAATATGATATATCAAGAACTATGTAATGTTTTGAACAACCTACAATAAAAATTAATTAAAAAAATCACCCTTATTTCTTTCAAGTTAAATACTACAAATGGTTCTTATAAGGCTGTTGTGGACACAAAATACTCAGTTGTTAGGGGCTGATTTTACATGACTGTCTAATTCAGAGTTTAATTGAGAGCTAAAAATCAAATGGCATTACAAAAAAATGATAAGTCACTAAGCAGCATAATCAAAATTTTAGACAACCCAGCTTCTTTCATCATCCTAGCCCTCCCTTCTTTTTGCTTTTACTTACATATACACATATACAGATATATGTACATATATACATTCTATGTACTACATATTAGTACTTCTGTACTACATATTAGAGTATAAATTTTGCCTATAGATAAAAAATTCTCAACAAAATAATAGAAAACAAACTAAATATAAAGACTTACACTACAAGATGAGATATTTAACCCAGAAAATTGATGTGTTTTCACATCTTAAAGTCAAGCTAATACACAAAACCTCTGGGTTCATTATCCTGCACCTCTGAATGTCACAAGGGAAATGAAGGCATATCCACTTTTATTACACTCTTTGTGTTTCTATTACTAATGAATCTGCCATGTGACCAGTGCTGGCTTCATGAAAGAAGGTTCAATTCATGAGTAATTGCTAGGGAGTTTTTAAATCAAAGAGACAAGATTCTTATTACCTTTAATACCAGCTCTGGGATGGCTTCTCCTAGCCTCTGTCTCCAGCCACCTAATACAGTGGCGAGGTTTACAGAAGAGACTAGCAAGAGAGAGAGAACACGCCAGGGAGTGGACTTTTATTGGGGAACAAAAACTTCTGGGGAAGATCCCATCCAATGAATGTTAAAGGGGAAGCATCCCAAGGTCAGGGGTGACAATTGGGTCTTCAGGGCATTGGCCAGGCACGCCTCTGCATGGACAAGCTCTTGGACCTGGAAAAAGGTGGGGAAAGCTCTAACACAGCTGTGTCTAAGTGCCTCTCACCCAGCCAGGGAGGTAACTCAAATCACATGCAAGGATGGTCTTCCACATATTCCCCCTTTTTTCTTTTAAAAAACAGGCAATGATTTACTCTCTCAAGTCTCTGCTCTCTCGCTCTGAAGACTTGCCATCCTATAATTACAACACAAAAAAGAATTAACAGCAAAGAGAACAATCCAATAATGTACCAGGCCGAGTGTTTAAGAATATTTTCAGGGTTAAATCCATTTAATTCCTTCAATATTTGATTATCCAAAGAAGAAGGATGCAAAAAATCACCTCTATTATTTTGAATATTTTGGATATGGTGATGGAGTTCCAAAAGATCCAAGCTATTATTATTATTTTTCCAAATACCGAACAAATGGTTCTTAACCTTCTCCCAATCCCAGAGAGAGGCATTGTACTTGGCAGCTATAACACACATATTTATAACTTGCATGGCATTTAAGCCTTTTTTTAAACTTTAAAAGGCATATTTATAACTTGCATGGCATTTAAGCCTTTTTTTAAACTTTAAAGCCAAAAGTTCATTACTTATAACAGTTGCCTCTAAGGCGTTTAAGAGTCTCAATCCTTTCATAAATATTTACTTGATTGCACAGAGCCTTGGAAGTATTTTGGGCTAAATTATTAAGAAATTTTGCATGTTGAATATTTTGAGATAAAGTTATCGAGGCTGTGACAGTGGATGCAATGAAAGAAACCAAGGTCCAAACTCCCACAATTATAATTCCAATGGCACGTCTAGGTCTCACTAGCTGGGTATGAATTTGCTGTAAGACTTGAAAACCAGCATCAGCATACCATGGCTCTGAAATATTAGCAAGCAATAAAACAAAAGAGGGCTGATGAGGTACCAGCACTCCTTTTCCTCTATTATACGTAGTAATACAATTGGTTAAGTTACATTTGTTACATGTTACAACATATCTGTCATTTATCCATTTAACTTTTACATTTCCAATGATTAAAACATAAGGAGATTGGACACAGGCTCGTAAACCATAGCAAGATCCCTACTTACAGCTCTTGCCAAAAAATTTTGGTAAAGGTTTTTCTGAAAAATTTAAGAATTCTGAGGCAGCAATTAAGTGCCAAGCATCTTTTTGAATACCACCCTCACTGTAAGTCAAAATATTGCTAACAAATCCTGCAGGTGTCATAGCAGAATTTTTTTGTAATTGTCTCTTATCAATTTTTGGAGACCAGTCTAAAATATACCCACTACCTTTAGACACCTTATGTTGTACTGGAAAAGTGTTTACACAATCTATCCATCTAGGAAAGGTGCCAATCTCAATTGTAGAACTATTTGGACAATGAAGTATTTGTGGAGGTTTTGCAGAAATGACTGGTTTGTTATGGAAAAGTCCCATTTTGATCACTGATCTATTATAAGGTTTTACGTCTCCATAAATAGTATGATTAGTCAGTCTAGGTCTCCCAACCACTGCCTTTTCCTCAAATGATACTCTCAGACAGCCAGCATGTTTATTGTGGGATCAACACAAAGGTAATTGGGCACTGTAGCCAGAATAATTAAATCTAGCCACATGATTGGGAGCAATATGAGTATCTATAAATCCTCCATCATGAATGAGTCATTAGTAAACACTGGAATAGATTCTCCAGTTCACACATCTGGGTGTACCAGGGGTGGATCTAGGAAATGTGTCCAGTGAGTGTCTGCTTGACTCCCTTTTACCTGACAGCCCAGCAGGGCAATCACTTTAGCTACCATCATCAATGGAGTCTTATTCCTTCCTAGGAGTTTTATTATTCGTGAAGTGTGTGTGTTGTCAGCTCCTTCACATCTTCCCTTGAGATCAGCTTTTCAGCTGGGTCATGTTGGTTCCTCTTCATTCTTCTTCGATATCTCTTCCTTTTGAATGGAGGCTTCTCTGGGTCAATTTTCAGTCACTTGAATCTCGGTTCTATCTCTTCCATGTCTGATTGCACATTCAGGCACCCAAATAGGATGGAAAAATACAAGCATGATTTCTGTCCCACATAATTAATTGATCTGGGCCTTTCCATTGACCAGTCTGTAAGTCTTTCCACAAAACTCTGCCTAAAGGGCCTGTTGTTATGGAAGACATATTTCTCTCAGCTGCAGTGTGACCTTCTGTGTCACAATTTAAAAAAGTTAAAACAAACAAGGCATGGTTTAGGCTATTTTGGGGAGTCACAAACCTAATCCCCCCTTTTAAATTTTTGTAATTGCAGCTTAATAGATAAATGAACTCATTCCACATTGGCTTGACCTTGGGGGTTATAAGGAATTCCTATTTTATGGTCAATTTGAAACTCTTGGCAAAATTGTTGAAAAGAAGACCTTGCATAAGCTGGTGCATTATCTGTTTTAATCTGAAAAGGGCATCCTAACACAGCAAAGGCTGCTAGGTAGTGAGAAATTACATGTTGAGTATTTTCTTTTGTACATGCTGTGGCAAAAATAAATCTGGAATGTGTATCAACTATCACATGTACATAACATTGCTTACCAAATTGAGGAATATGAGTTACATCCATTTGTCATATTTGATTTGGTTTTAATCCACAGGGATTTACCCCTGATGGCAGAGATGAAGTGTGAATAACATACTTAGGGCAGTGACTTAAAATTTGATGAGCTTGTTCTCTGGTAATAATACATTTTTTACATAAGCTAGAAGCATTCTGATGATGCAAGGAATGTGAAGCTTGTGCACAATCAGATGGAGACATCTGTTGACAAACAGTTACTAATTTATCAATTTTGCATTACCTGAAGTTAAACGTCCTGGAAGATTAGTGTGAGCTCATATGTGTCCTATGAAACATGGGTGTTTTCACATTTTCACTGCCTTTTGTAGTTTATGAAATAATTTAAATAGCTCTTGTGATGACATATATTCAATAACTGAAGTTTCAATATTTTTAGTAATTCTGACTGCATATAAGCTGTAAGAATAAATATTAATAGGCTCATTTGTAAAGTAATTTAAGGCACAAATGATAGCTTGTAGCTCTGCTCTTTGGGCAGAAGTATATGAGGTTTGTACTACCTCCGTGTGAACATGGCTATAAAAACCTGCTTTTCCTGAGCTTGAACCATCAGTGAACACCGATAGGGCTCCATCTATGGGTGGGGCACATACAATATTTGAAAAATAAGTGGTGTTATTGATGCAAATTGAATAATTTTATCACAAGGGTAATGACTTTCTATGTGTCCAGGAAAATCAGCAAAAGCTATTTGCCATAAACTAGAAGCTTGAAAAAGCCAATTATTTTGTTGAACGGAAAATGGAGTAATTATAATATTAGGTTCAGACCCAATTAATCGTAAAACTCTTACTCTACCTTTAATTACTAATTGAGCAATAGAGTCATGAAAAGGAAATAATGCCTTTTGGGGAGAGTGGGCTAAATGAACCCACTCAATAACTCCCAATCTTTGCCATATGGCTCCCGTTGGGGTATGCACAGTTGGAAATATTAATAAATATACTAGTTCTTTAGGATTAATTCTAGTAAGCTGTGCATTTTTAATTGCACTTTCAACCTTTTTTAAAGCTGTTCTAGCCTCTATTGTCAGCTGACGTGGAGAGGTTGGAGAAGGATCTCCTTGTAATATCTGAAATAAAGGACTTAAATCAGAAGTAGTCAGTTTTAAGGATGGCCTCAGCCAGTTAATATCTCCTAATAATTTTTGAAAGACATTAAAGGTATGTAATTCCTTAACTTTTATCTGTAGATTTTTGAGGATGGATTGTATGTCCTTGAATTATCTGACCTAAATATTGAAAGGGAGGCATCTTTTGCATCTTTTGAGGAGGAATGCACAAACACACTACTGTAAGTGAAGCCTCTAACTGAGTAAAAATTTCTGAAAGTACTTCTGGATTAGCATGACCCAATAATATATCATCCATAAAATTAATAATATATGCATCAGGAAAGTTATCTCTTATAGGAGCTACCAATTGACCCACAAATTTTTGACATAAAGTTGGACAATTACACATCCCTTGAGGCAAAACCTTCCAGCAATATCTTTTAACAGGTTCTTTAAAATTAATTGCTGAGACAGTAAAAGCAATTTTTTCACAATCCTCAGGATGCAACCTTATTGAGAAAAAACAATCTTTTAGATCTATTACCATTAAGCTATAGTTTAAAGGAATTGCTGTGAGGGAAGGAAGTCCAGGCTGCAATGATCCCATAGGCTGAATTGCATGGTTTATTGCCATTAAATTCTGTAGTAACATTCAATTACCTGACTTTTTCTTAATAACAAAAATGGGGGTGTTTCAAGGACTAAGCGTTGATTCTATATGACCAGCCTGAAGTTGTTACTCAACTAACATATGAATTATCCTAAGTTTTTCCACTGAGAGGGCCATGGAGAAATCCATATATGCTCTTCTGTGAGCCAGGTGATCTTTTCTGCTGTCTTTTGGATCGGGGAGACACTCAGTGCCCCTAGTAAAAATTTTGGTTTGGAGTATTTACTAATCTCTGCCAAGGAGACTGGTTTGTAAGCAGATACTCTCCTTGATAAGTTCCCTCATTATCTCCAAGAAGAAGAAGACCTTGATTAATTTCCTCAAATGATGTCATAGAATTTGGAGTTACTAATAATAATCCTATTTTGTCTAATATATTTCTTCCCCATAGGTTTACTGGTAAGGACTTTAACACATAAGGTTTAAAAACTCCACTGTTCCCATCAGGCTCCTCCAAATGGTGATAATTTGCACTTTGAGCAGGCTGTGAGATTTGTCCAATTCCCTCTAGGTTAGCTGGTGCTATATGTAAGGGCCAATTCCTAGGCCAGAAGCGACTAGACAGGACTGATATGTTGGCCCCTGTGTCCACTACACCTTTGAACTTTTTATGATTAATTTCAATTTCCAGTAGGGGGCGCTCCTGCCGCACTAATTGAAACCAGTACACTCTGGCGATTTGGAGATTGAATTTATTCATGAGTGTCCATCCGAATTATAGGGTAATAAAATTAATTGAGCAAATATATTTTTTTGGAGTAAGCCGAAGGGCATAATTTGATTTTATAGTAACATTTAATTCTCCTTCAAAACAAGAATCTACTACTCCAGGTATCACCTTGATGGCCCCTTTTAAATTGTTACATCCCAAAATTAATCCTATATTTTCTCTAGGGAGTGGACCGAAAATCCCAGTAGGGATTTGTTGTGGCTTTAATTCAGCATTTAATTCAATTGTCAACCCTCATTGAGGGTTGTAAAGAAACTGTCTGTGATTTTCGCTCCTGTAAATATGGCCGCTCCCCATGGTCGGTGCTGATGACGTTAAATTGCGTGACCTTCCTTTTAATTCCCCCGTTTTTCTGCCCAGGGATGGGCCAACCAGAAGTTTTTGTCTTCCTACCAGGCAGAAGTGAGGGCAAGAAGGCGGGCTGATCAGTGCCATCTTGGTCTGCCACATGGTCTTCAACACTATAATATCTACTACCATCATCAGAGGGAGCCCTGGGCTTAAAATTATGAGCATTACGATTTTGCGAGTAATGGCCATTCCTTCCACATGAAAGCATATCCCTCGAGGTCTGCATACTAATTCTTGGGGCTGCAGAGTTTGTTTTAAAGCCGCGGTGAGCGTAATTGTTTGTAAATGGGCTGGATAGATATCAGAACACAAGTGAATAAGTTCTGAAACTGTGTCCTTTTTTCTATAGGGTCTGAGAACATCCTGACAATATTTATTTGCATTTTCAAATGCCAATTGCTTAACAATAAACTACAAGCACCCAGATTGCCAATGGAACAGTTTGTGGTTTGGTAGCGCCTCACTATGAAATCAGAATAAAGCTCATTGGCACCTTGTTTAACTTTAGTCAGAACTAAGCTAGATTGGTCCCTGGAGGCAATTTGTCTCCAGGCATGCTTTGCACAGGCTGTAATCTAATTATACACTGCAAATTCATAATTTAGCTGCCTTTCCAAATCAATAAATTCACTCATTCCTAAAAACATCTCCAAGGGTCTTTGGAGATCTTGTGTCCGATATCTTTCTGCCTGCTTGGAACAAAAGTCTGTCCAGTATGTCCTCCAAAGTAGAAAATCCCCCCTACTCAAGCCAGTCCTGGTGATGGAAATCCAGTCACTCAGTGGGAGCGGTTGAGAGCAAATAGTCTCAAGTAAGCTCTGCATGAATGGTGAATTTGGACCGTAGACCTCGCAGGCATTTTTTAACTCTTTAATAGTTTTAAAAGGAATTACCACGTGGATAAGAACACACTGGTCTTGATCATTACCTGTTCAAAAACTGGGAAGAGCTGAAATTCACTAGTATCTTCCCCAGCTTCCTGTGCCTTCCTAATTACCCACTGGAATGGAGTAATAAAAGTTATTCCCAGCTCAGAATATCTGTTAAAATTTGTCCTTTTAACAGACAATGGTCGAATTTGAATGGCTGGGGCAGATACTGTTAAGGACAGCCTGTTGAAATTCCCTGGTAAATCCTGGATTTCATTGTCTGATTCCTCTCCCTTAGACTGTGACTCCTGTGTAGATTCTCCCCTGTCACCATCTTGAATTTGAGCTTGTAAGCTGCATGGAAGAGAAGGACTTTCTATCTCTCCATGAATCTCTTCCAGATTTTCCTCTCCAGGAAAGGACCTTCTATTCCCCCCGCCCCAGGCTTCCTCAATGATCTCCCTCTCTATGGTCTTCCTCCAGACTGCTCTGGTTAGGCTCAAGCAAGGCTAAGTTTTTTACTTTCAGTTTTGCCCTGAATTTTTTTGTTTGAATATTATTTGTCTTAGTTTTTAGCTGGCTTAGAGGAAAGGAGATTTCCTTAGCCTCAGGCAATTTTTCCATTTGAATAGATTTAATGGCTCTCCAAATACCTTCAAATAGATCTTCAGGAGGCCATAGACTATGGCCCATGTAATCAAAAAGACAAATATCTAACACAGTGCAAACATTTTGAATATTCTCAAATTTTCCAGGTAATTCATTAGAAAGGCAAATTTTATGTAATTTCCTTCCTAATTTGTCCCATGTATGTAAATTTGGTGAATCTTGGTCACAAAACCAAGGGCAAAATTCACCTACAACTTTTAAGAATTGTAGCAACTGAGTCTTTTTAACTTGCTTTCCCTTCTGATTAATTATTCTCTCTAAAATTGTCAAATACATGTCTTTATCAGTAGAAGTTAATTCCCCATTATTAAATTTTTTTAATGTCCCTTCTCTCCAAAAACTGCCTGGTGCTTCCATGACCCTAAAAGTGTCATAAATGCTGAATTTCTATAGCATGCTTCCAAACTCAACCTAGTCAATTTACTCATGCCTCACTCCTGGGCGCCATTTCTGCTACGTGATCAGCTCTGGCTTTATGAAAGAAGGTTCAATTCATGAATAATTGCTAGGGAGTTTTTAAGTTAAAAAGACAAGACTCTTATTACCTTTAATACCAGCTCTGGGATGGCTTCTCCTAGCTCCCACATCTAGCCACCTAATGCGTGGTAAGGTTTACTGAAGAGACTAGCAAGTGAGAGAGAACACACTAGGGAGTGGACTTTTATTGGGGAACAAAAACTTCAGGGGAAAATCCCATCCAATGAAGGTTAAGGGGGGCAGCATCCCAAGGTCAGGGGTGCCAGTGGCCAGGCAAGCCTCTGCATGGACAAGCCCTCAGACCTGGAAAAGGGTGGGGAACATAGCTGTTTCTAAGCACCTCTCACCCAGCCAGGGAGATAACTCAAATCACGTGTGAGGATGACCTCCCACAAATGAATTCTGTCATGTGTCTGAATAGATCCAGAACAACTGAAGGCCTTGCAGCATTTCTTACATTCACTTACCATATTTCTCCAATGTGAATCCTTTCTTCTTTTCAAAGACAATTGGAAAATTAAAAGTATTACTAAATTTCTTTGTCATTAGGCATTTCTCTAATGTGAGACCTGTTTTATCTTTGAAGAAAATTGAAAAACTAGAATAGTTTCTATATTCTGTACTCCCAGGGACTGCCCTGCATGAGATTTTCATATAACTCAAGTGCTGCAACTTGCATCTGGAATGTCCCCCAAAGCCACATGGGCTGAAACCTAGGTCCCTATCTGGTGGTGCTGTGGGAGGTGGACACTAGGAGGGGATGTCTACTTGCAGCAGGTGGACTACTGCAGATGTAATTTTGAAGGGTGTATGTGTTTGGTGGCCCATTACTCTCTCTCTATTTCCCCTTCTGGGTGCCATGAAGGAGGCAGCTCTGCTCTGCCCTTCCACCGTGATGACCCATTTCCCAAAGCAATGGGGCCACCCAGTTATGGACAGAAACCTATGATAATGTGAGCCAAAATAAATCTTTGTTTCCTTAAGTTGTTTTTTCTAATGTATTTTTTCACAGGGATGGAAAGTAAACAAATGAGAAAGAATTGGAATATTGGACACCTGTACTAGATATCTTACTTGCATGGTGTTTTTTTTCCAGTGTGAATCTTTTTTTTTGAAGAAAAGTCAGGGAAAACTGTATAATTCCCATATTTCTCACATCCACAGGGCTTCTTTCCATGATAAGAAATCCAGGCAAAGGAGAGAAAAAGAAATATCACACATTCAGTTTTGTATACCAGAGTGAATAAAATGGTGTTGAAGGCAACTGAGAGCACTCAATAATTTACCAATTATTGTTTATACTCAAAGAGTTTTTTTTTCTCATGTGAGCCCTTTCATGACACTAAGGGTGACTGGAAGTATCAGATCATTTACAACATTTTTTCCCTACATTTAATGGCTTTTCTCCAGCACAATGTCTTTCATATTTAAAAGGAAGCTCCAATAATGGGAGGCATTTCCCATTGTTTTTATCAAAGTGCTTCTCTCCAGTATAAGTTGTTTGATGTTTTCTCTGCATAACTTTAAGTGAAGGCTTTGCCACTCTGTTCACAATCATATGAGTTGTTTCATGCTTTTGAAGGAAAGAGGGCCAATTCCAGGCTTTTCCACATCCTTTGCATTCATTGTCATTCTTTCCATTTTGAGTTTGTTCATGTGCATGAAGGTGATCAGACTTAGTGAAGGATTTACCACACTGTTTACATTCATAAGGCTTCTCCCCTATGTGAGTTATTCAATGTACTGTAAGGTAAAAACTGTAAATGATTTCTCACACTGTTTATATTAATAAGTTTTCTCTACAGTATGAGTAATTTTATGTTAGTGAAGGTGAACAGAAATAGTGAAGGCTTTCCCACAATCTTTTCATTGATCAGGCTTCTGTATGATATGAATTGGTTCAAGTGTTTGAAGGGAACTGGATGTAGCAAAGGCATTACCACACTAATTGCACGGTATTTGAAGATAATCAGAACTAATGAGGGCTTTCCCAACACTGCTAACATTCATAGGGCTTTTATCCAATAAGTATTTTCTCCTGTTTTCAAATGGAACTGAAGTAAGCAAAGCTTTTTCACATAGCTTACATTCATAGAACTCTAATCCAGTATGAGATGGTTCATGTTTTTGAAAACTCCTGGAACAACTGAACACTTTTCCACATATACATTCATAAGGTTCATTTCTAGTGTGCTTTATAACTTGCCTTTGAATACTTGTGAGAGAAATGAAGGGTTTTCTGTACTGTTGAAGTTCATATGTCTTCCCACCACACTTCTCATTTTTATCTGGTTTGTAAGCAGATTGAAATATAATGTGCTTATTAAGAAATAATAGAGCCTGGTGTGGTGGTCCAAGCCTCAGATTCCTCTATGGAGTTTTTGTTCTGATCTTTAATGTTCAGATTGCTCTGTTTACTTCCAACTGAAGTTCTGTGTTCTATAGAAGCAAAGGTTCTCCTTACTTGATTCACAATTCCAGAGGTAAACGGATCAATCCAGACAACAGGTGGCATTGAGAGGACTGCAGGTGTGGGTGGCTATGCTAGGAATGGATGGGTGTAGTGGATACATCAGGTATTCAGGTGAGGCCTATTTTGTGCCTTCTGGGGAGTCTTGACATCCTTCCTATGGATCTCATAGCAACGTTTTGGGGCTCCAGGGTGACTGCTGTCCTTTCTAGGGACATCTGGTTTCTTAGCTTGTTGGGGTCTCAGGCTATTTTTAGAGTCCTTGTGGATTTCGAGAAGAAGACCTCTCTAATCATACAAGTCTTCAAATTATGAAGATTAGGAGAGCAATTTACCAAGCTGGTGTTCTTCAAACTAAAGTTGTCTGTAGCAGTAATCTTTTTCAGAATTATGTAGAAACAACAAACTTAGTTGTGGATTTATTTATGTCAATTACTATTTTGTAATTGTATAAAATAATATGTCATAAACAAGTAATACATGGATATACAAGGTGACGGAATAGAGGTGGTCCCTTCTTGGCTACTTTGTAGGGTGAAACCAAGAATGCAGACAGGCAGCTTCTCTGTAAGGTGGAAGAACAAGTAAAGGGGAGATTTTCTGGAACCTGAAACTGGACATTAAAAGCAGATTGGGGTCATAGGAGGTTGGATATACTAAAATAATGAAGAAATCACCAGCAGCGCAGCCACTGCATCAAGGGTGCCAGAGCACCATCCAGAGTGAGCCTCCATGAGCATAGCAGAAGGATAAGGGAATTAAAAAATCTGCATTTTTGAGAGACCAAAGAAATTGCCCCAAAAACCTGAAGGACTTACCCCAAGATATCCATGTGTGGGGAAAGAAGCTTCAATGTCTCCAGGTGGCATGCAGAGGACAAAGGAAGAAAACATTTTGCAGCTGTGGTTTGGGGTCCAGCAACTGAGGTAGCTGATTCCTGGAAAACCTGAGTTTTTCCCAAAATAAAGACCCAGTAAACACACACTGCATTACATAGAGTGTGCTTAAGTGACCAGAAGAAAATCAAACATAGAGAGATATTTACATAGGGGACTACTGGTGACAGAAATCTACCCAGCTCTACCTCTCCCCCGCCCCCCCCATCCATATGATTGCAAGACTGGCTGGGAGACACATCTGGCCAGGAACTCAGAAGGTCAGGGGTAGGAGAAATTGTTTGGACACTAAAGACAAGACCAGGCAATGTGGGGACTGCAGGTGACATAGGGGACTAAGAATTGGCTCCCCCATCACATGAGTAGAACCCAGGAGAGATCCCTGGGTAATGTCTTCCAGTGGACCATTAAGTACTGCCACTGGAGGTACACTGATTTCAAATCTCCATACCAATTAGCAAAGAACATGGAGCTCACCTAAGTCTAAACCCTGCCTCGAGAAACTCCACCTATGGAATTATTTCTCTCACTCCAGCAATCCAAAGGAGATTCCATATAAAACTGTTGAGAAGAGAAGCTGAGAACATTTTGAACTCCACCAGAAAAAATTCTTTAACTTTTCACAAAGATTTTTTCTTCTTTATTAAAATTCTTTTTCACTCTTTAATTGTGACCTTAATAATACATGGACATTTAAAAAGTTTCTTATTTTTTTCTCCTTCTCCTCTCTACCATTTTTAAAGTCAATTATTTTACAGGCATTCATGGTCCTAGTTAAGGCTAGGGTTAGGGTTAGGGTTAAGGTTAGGGTTAGGGTTATTTTTTGTTACAGAGGATGTTTGATTAGTATATTTTAGTTTGTTGTGTATTCTTTTATTTTTAATTTTAAAGTTGTTTTTCTTTATATGTATATTTATTCCACCTCCCTGTTTCCTTTGATTCTTTTTCTTTCTTCTAACAGTCAATCTGCATTGTTCTATCACTCTTTATTTAATCTTACTTTCTCCTCCCTCATAATCATCTCTTACCTACTCCTCCCTCATAATCATCACAGCCTAAATCACTTTCATTCCCTCTCCATCCACCACTTGAAAATATAAACCTTTTGCAAACTTGTTTTTATTGTAGGCAATAACTGATCACGTTATTTCTCTTCATTGTGTCAATTAACATTGTAGTTGTCACAGCAGTATCTGGTTTAATGCTGTATATTTTTAATATATAATATATAGTAAAAACCGTATTTTCTTCTTGATTCTCTTTTTTCTCCTGCTAACAGTCAATTTCTCTTATTATCTCTTTCACTCTTCCTCCAAATTGTTACTTCTGTCTTGTCTTCTCATCCCTCAAAACCATTTTATATCAATTCCGTTTTCTCCATGTCCAACATTGAAAACTGTAAACCCTATTGCAAACTTACTGTTTTTATTATAGGCAATAACTGATCATATAATTTCTATTTATTGTGTCAATTAACATTTCAGATGTCATAGCAGTAACTACTTGGTTTAATGATGCCTTTTGTTTCCATTGGTTTTTGTAATCATGTGTCTCCCTATAAACAGAGGTATTGGACACATTCAAAGACACTATAATTCAACAGGGTAGAAACTCTACTGCCTCAGATTCATACTGTTACATGGGTAGACACACAAACAGCATGAAAAAGTAAGAAAACAAATTGCCCCAAACAAATCAATACATTCCAACAACAAAATTTATTGACATCAAGGTGAAAGAAATATCAGAGGAGTTTACAAATCACTTAGTTAAACTGATCCATGAGGTAAAGGATGATAAAGGAGTGAAATCAGAGACAAAATACAGAAAGTGAACAATCACTTCAATAAAGAGATAAGAGATTCTGAACAAAACCTGCAGAAATTCTCAAAATGAAGAAATAAAAAAACTAAATAAAATGTCAATGGAAAACATCATCAACAGACTAGATCACTTTTAAAATAGACATATATATATATATATATATATATATATATATATATATATAGTGTGGAAAATAAAGTTTACTGTGGAGAGAAGATGTTAAGAAACGATGAACAGAATTTCCAAGAAATATGGGATAATCTGAAAAGATGACATTTACTATTTATCAGGAGAAATGAAGGCTTAGAGTTACTAATGAAAGAAATGCATATCTCTTTAATGAATTTATATCAGAAAATTTCCCAACATAACTAATGAAATAGAAAACAAAATACAGGAGGTTAAAGAACTCAAATTACACAAAATCAGAACAGACATTATTATAAAAATGTCTAGCATACAGAGTAAGGATAGAAATTTGAAGGCTGTCAGAGAAAAATGAATGGTAACATTAAGAGGGAAATCAATCCAGTTCTCAGTTGATTTCTCAAAGCTATGAGGTATTCAAAGAATATATATCACACTCTGAAAAAAGGAATGCCTGGCAAGAATTTTATATCCAGCAAAATTAAGTTTGAAATAAAAGCTTTCCATGATAAACAATACTTAAAAGAATTTCCAACTAGATAGCCTGTACTGCATATCATACTCAATAAGATATTTTATGAAGAAGAAAAGAAAATAAAATTGAAAAACAGCAGAGGGAGGAACTACATTAAAAGAAAAGTCATCAAATTGAAAATCAGAAAAAAGTCAAAGTGATAGGGAATAAAAATCATTTTTCAATAATAATATTGAGTGTAAGTAGCCTAAATTCAATAAAAAGACATACACTGGCAGACTAGATTAAAAAATAAGAACCAACAATATGCTATTTCCAGGAGACTCACCTAATAGGCAAAGTTATACATAGACTAAAGCTAAAATGATGGAAAAAATATACCATTCACAGGGATCTCATAAAGAATTGTGGTTTCTCTTCTCATATATGATAAAGTGGATTTCAACTCAAAATTAATTAGAAAGTAGAAAAAAGGCTGTTTCAAAGTATTGTTAAGGAAATTGTCCATCAAAAAGACATAACAATCTTAAATATTTGTGCCCCTTAAATATTTATCCAGTAATTTGAGTTTTCTCTCTCTTTTCATTTATTTATCTAAGTATTTATCAATTTTATTTATTTTTTTCAAAGAACCAACTTTGTGTATCATCGATTTTATGGATTATTTTTATTTAAATTTTACATATTTCAGCTCTGATTTTAATTATTTCCTATCTAATGAAAGAAATGCACAATCACTTCAACAAAGAGATAGAGATTTTGAACAAAACCTCAGTAAAATATTTTCTTAGTAAAATATTGCCCCATCAAAATGGAGCATATATGCCCAGCAAACAAACCCTTCTCAATTTCATGAATCAAATAGACCATGACACAATAATACTGGGTGACTTAAATCACATTTTTTCACCACTGAAAAAATCTTCCAAACAAAACCTAAATATGCTATAGAATAAAAAATACAATGAATACTTTAGACTTAACTGACATACATAGAAAATTCCATCCATCAATGGCTGAATATACTTTTCCTTCACCAGTACATGAATCTTTCTCTACAATGGACTATATCTTAGGTCACAAGCAACTCTTTCAAACACAAAAATAGAGATAATATCTTGCATTCTACCAAATCATAATGGATTGCAATTAGAAATCATTGCAAAAGTAAAAATAAAAACTACTCTGACTGCTAAAGAGTGAACAATATGGTATTAAATGACCAATGGATAGCAAAATAAATCAGGCAAAAAATTAAAAAAACTTGGAGGTAAATGAGAATAGTGATACTACATATCAAAATTTCTGGGACCCTATGAAGCAGTGTGAAGAGGAAAGTTCATTTCATTGAACTCATTAATTAAAATAAAAGAAAGTGAAAAAAATAAATAACCTAAAACTATATCTCCAGATTTACTTCCTAGAAAAAAGAACAAGTCAACATAAAAGCAGGAGAAGACAGGAAATAATTAAAATCAGAGCTGAAATATGTAAAATTGAAACAAAAATAACCCATAAAATCGATGATACACAAAGTTTGTTCTTTGAAAAAATAAATAAAATTGATAAATCCTTGGACAAATAAATGAAAAGAGAAAGAAAACTCAAATTACTAGATTTGTGATGAAAAAAGGAAACATCAGAATGGATACTACTGAAATACAGATGATAATCAGGAACCATTTTGAAAATGTGTACTCTATAAAAATAGAAAATATTAGTGAGATCAATAGATTTCTAGAGACATATGACCTCCCAAATTGAATCATGATGACACAAAAAATTTAAACATATCAATTTCAAGCAATGAATTTGAGGATGCCATTAAAAGCCAACCACAAAGAAAAAGCCAAGGGCCAGATGAATTCTCACCCAAGTTTGACTGAAATTTCAAAGAAGCATGAACAACAATCCTTCTCAAATTATTCTATAAAAGATAAAAGTAGGGAGCCTTCCCAAACTCATTCCATGAAGCTAGTATCACCCTGATACCAAAACCAGGCAAAGTAACATCAAGGAAAGAAAACTTCATACCAATATCTCTGATGAACTTTGATGCAAACATTTTCAGTAAAATATTGGCAAAATGCATACATACATTAGTGCACCATGATCAACTGGGTTCATCCCAGGGATACAATATTGGTTCAACATGTGGAAATCAATAATCATAATTCATCCCATCAATAGACTTAAGATAATAATCACCTTATTTTTGTGGTAGATTTAGAAAAGTCATTTGACCAAATTCAGAATCCATTCATGTTTAAAACACTAGAAAAATTGTAATAATAGGAACAAAGCTCAATATTATAAAAGCTAAATATGCTATATCCAAGGCCTACATAATTCTTAGTGGAGAAAAAATGAAAGCATTCCCTCTAAAAAGTGGAAAGCCATGGATGCACTCTTTCACCACTCCTATTCAACATAATCCCAGAAACTCTAGCTAGAACAATTAGACAAAAGAAAGAAATTAAAATGATATTAATAGGAAATTAACTCAGACTATCCCTATTTGCTTATGATATGATTCTATATTAAAAAGACCTAAAAACTCTACAAGAAAGCTTCTAGAACTCATAAGCAAATTCAGGCAAAGTAGCACAATATAAAATCAACACCAATAAATCAATTGTTTTCATAACACAAATGAGGAAAGAGAAATCAGGAAAACTCTTCTTTTCATAGAAGCCTCAAAAGACAATCTAACAAAAAAGGTAAAACCTCTACAATGAAGTCTACAAACACTAAAACAATTTTTGAAGACGGTTTCAGAAATTGGAAAGATCTCCTACTCCTATGTTCTTGGATAGACCTCTCATGTTTTTGGATAGGCAGAATAAATATTGGCAAAATGGAATATACTCAGTCATAAAGAAGAATGAATTTATCGAATTTGCTACAAAATGAATGAACTGGAGATGATCAGGTTAATTAAAATAAGCCAATTCCAAAAAACCAAAGGCTGAATATTTGTATGCTAACTCAGAATAACTAAGAGGTGGGGTAAATGAATAATAGAAGTTCAGTGAATTAGACCAAGGGAAATGAAGGAAAGAGAAGAGCGCCAGGAATTGTAAAGATAATAGAATAAATCAGACATAAGTTTGCTCTGTTCAAATATGAATAAACAACCAGTGTAACTATACATTTTTTACAACCACAAAACAGGAAGTTATACTCTGTGTATATGTCTAAATACATTCTACTGTCATATCTAACTAAAAAGAACAATTAAAGGAAATTTTAAAAATAAAAGGAAAGACAATCATTCTTTTAATATCCTTTAAGATGTACATTTGTGTCAGCCCCATCAAAAGTAAGCAAGGCTGGAGGTGACAAAAGAGGGATTTATATGCAGGAGTGCCTGATAAATAGCAAAAGAGACTGTCAGAGTCACAAGCTTTTTTAAGTTAATTTGAGACCTGCAAATCTTTCAAACCTTTTACATAAGCAGGCTTGATCTGTTTTTCTATGCCTGCTATTATTATTATCTAGCCCTGCTATTTTTCCTTCATATTGGTCTAAAGATGCAATGAGGCAAATAAAAGATCCAGCTACCTTTACCAAGAGAGCCCTAAGTGACAGAGATAAAAAATTGTATACTGAACACAGAGGTAATACCAATAGAAAGGTATTTTACAAAAATCAGATGTCATGAGATATCTTGTCTATAGCTCTTGGGTTATCCATGACATTATAAAAACTAAATATTGTGTAAACATTTCTAACAATTCTGCCAAAATTTCTAAAGCATAAATGACTTCCATTCACAAAACAATGCCATGTGGGACTCCACCTTAAACTTTAATGAGTTGCTATATTCATGGCTTTCCAAGACTGACCATTAATACCACTTGCTTTGTGCTAATTGATTGCAAAAATTATGCTTTCTTGTGCTAGCATGATCCTAGCCCTATGTGTACCTCACCCAGTAGTTTGCCAGGTGCTGCCATAGACCACTGGAGTCCCTTGATGCTGAGACTTTAAATGTTCATGAGAGAAAATTATAACAGGTCTAGGCCATTAAACTCCAAAACAACCCCACAAATGGACCCCTACAATCCTCTGTCCCATCTTGACCAGAGAGGTAGGAACATTGTCAGCTTGAAGCAGTTATAAGAAGATGAGACCTTCAGCCCCTCAACCACCCAAAAAGAAGTTGTGAATCAAGTCTCTCAGGGGCAAATATTAGATAGCAGTTTGGGGACACCCAAATGGCAGAGATAGGGTATTAGAAAGACCCTGCTGGTTTGCGAAGTGCGTGCGCGGCTCAGAGGCGCACCTGTGAGGTGTCCCCGAGGAACGGCGGGTGGACGCGCAGAGCCCATGGCCTGGGGCGCTCGCAGCCTGCCCTTGGACAGGATCCTCAGGCTTCTGTAACCCTGCAGCCACTGTGGGCCCTGCCTCTGCCTCCTCTTTTGGGATGTCTTGAGGGTTCTCTGATTCCTGTCACTGTGACCTGCAAATCCAAGAGACAATGCCTCTCGAAGAGACGAGAACTGTGTCCTCAGGATTAAAAAAGAAGACCGGTGTGCTACCTGTGTAGGGAATTCCCAGAAGCAAGACTCGCCACACCTGAGCCAAGGAGCCCGCTCACTGTAAAGGCTGTGCAGCTGTGCAGGAGCAAAGGGATGTACTGACCGTCCCAGGGGAGGCTGCAGATGCTCATGACCAGCAGTGCTCTCTCACCCTCGAAAACTGGGTGCACACTGTGCGGTCCTTTTCTAGACGTGAGAAGTACAAGATCACTCTATGAGAGGAAGACTCCAGGAGATTAAAGACACAGGCACCTTGGCCACCCCTTGGAATGTTGACAACTCAAGATCTAAAGGAAATTCTGTGTTAGAGTATGGAATTCACGTGGAAGTAAATGTCACTTTATAATCGGTAATAGCACTGAGTAAGGAACACTATGCAGGAAGAAACCTTCCACAGAAAGACGAGCAGGGAAGAGCTTAGGCCGACCTTAAACTTGCCCAGCAGCTTAAGCCTGAGATAGACTGCCAGAATGGCCAAATAAGAGACTCTATGAAGTAGCAGGCCTGTAACCGTTGTAGTTGTAAGGAAAATTTCTCCTCTAAATCATGACACCAAATAGGAAAAATGATCTACAAGTGCCCCATGTGTAGGGAATTTTTCTCTGAGAGAGCGGATCTATTTATACATCAGAAAATCCACAAGGCTGAGAAGCCCCACAAATGTGACAAGTATGATAAGGGTTTCTTTCACATATCAGAACTTCACATTCATTGGTGAGACCACATGGGAGAGAGGGTCTATAAATGTGATGATTGTGGTAAGGATTTTAGCACCACACAAAACTTAATAGACATAAGAAAATCCACACAGTGGAGAAGCCCTATAAATGTTATGAGTGTGGCAAAGCCTTCAATTGGAGCTCCCATCTTCAAATTCATATGAGAGTTCACACAGGTGAGAAACCCTATGTCTGTAGTGAGTGTGGAAGGGGCTTCAGTAACAGTTCAAACCTTTGCATGCACCAGAGAGTCCACACTGGAGAGAAACCCTTCAAATGTGAAGAGTGTGGGAAGGCCTTCAGGCACACCTCCAGCCTCTGCATGCATCCAAGAGTCCACACCAGGGAGAAAGCTTATAAATGTGAAGATGTGGGAAGGCCTTCAGTCAGAGCTCAGCCTCTGCATCCACCAGAGGGTACACACAGGAGAGGAACCTTTTAAATGTGATGAGTGTGGGAAGGCCTTTAGTCAGAGTACCAGCCTCTGTGTCCATCAGAGAGTCCATACCAAGGACAGAAGCCATCTCAAAATATCAGTTATATAAAATGTTTTGCTAAGAATTAAAAAATCTTAAAACCCGTAAGTGACACTAGGAAGGAAACCCTGTTATGTACCTACATTGACCCAAGGAGTATTCACAGCAGTCCCTAGCAGAATGTTCTTTTTGAGGAGGCATGGGTGAGGTTGAGGTGAGGTTGAGGTTTTGATCCATTGATTCATACCAGGTGTGTCCCACAGCTTGACTTTGAATATGGAGTCATTCTGAGCATGTCCCAAGATGGGTGGGCTGTCTTGCATCCCAGGTGTGGATTTTGTATCCTGGAACTCCACAATGCCTCAATAATTGAAGTACTGCTCAGAACTCCTGAGCATTGCCAACCTCCAGGTCACCTTTAATGTCTGTGTTGTGGTTAGAAGTGATCCCAGATGCTCCCTCTCGAGAGCTCTTGCCCCTTCCTTCCTCTGGAGCCTTCTAGTTAATGCATTTGAAAATGGACAGCTCCCGCTAATATCGTGTTCTGGCATTTCTGAGCTTGCCACATTGTAGCCCTGCGTAGCTTTCCATATATCCCCGCTTTACCTCACATCCTCACAGTACCCATAATTCTGCACCCCTTTCTAAGTGGCATTAAATTTCATTTTAGATTTTAGGCAACTCATAATGTCCATTCACTTGGCCTCAGAGAAATCACTAGCAGACACACATGCCCTGGGACTTTTCTTTAGTTTTGTGGATTCTGCTTATCACTGTATCTATATGTTAGACTTATTTTCTTAGTGGCTACATCACATTTTTTAACTTGAATTTTTTAAAAAAATAGCTGAATGTAATTAGCAGGGACAAAGAAGCAAAGGAAGGTATTAGCTTGTCTTCCCTACAGAGGCACCGGAAGGATCCCTTATGCCCTGTGGGGAGCCCCTATAAGCCAGGGAGCCCTTAGGAAAGGGATGGTGGGAGAGGTCACTAAGGATGTGTGCCTGTTTCTGTCACCTTGGGCAGTACTGTGTAGAAGCCATTGGGGGTCAGGTGCCAGCTCTTTCTAGGCATGGATGTCTGTTGTCAGTCCATCATCTTTTCATTCTTCATGCATTGGACAAGAATTTATTGAGCATCTCCTGGGTGCCAGGCATGCTGGGTGCTGGGAATGCCACTGAATCCGATAGTGGAGGTCCCTGCTCTCTGTGCAGTGTACTTCTGGTGGATACAGATGATAAGGAAGTAAACATTAAAAATGTAGTCTGAGGTAGTGGTTAAGTGCTAAAGAAAATAAACTAGGGTTGTGATGTAGAGCGGTGGGGGGTGGGGGGCAATAGCTAGGGTCGGGAGAGCCTTGCTGAGGGCAGTGGGACTGGGCGGGCATAGAGGTGGCGCACCAGGGGAACCACGCAGGTGCTGCTTGGGTGCTTCCTGCCCTGGCGGACAAAAGGCAGGCACAGGAGGTGGTGGTGGGAGGGGGAGGGATGCTGAGCTCTCAGTGTCCAGACTTTTGTAGGTTGTTATGTTTTGTTTGTTTTGCTAGATATTAAAAACTCATGTGGAGGAACTCCAGGAATGTTTAGAAGACCAAAAGTCCCCAATGACAAGAACAAAAAGCAACCCATGTTTTCCTCATTTCTCTTCTCATTCCTGTCATTGATTTCCCACAGGCAGGCCTTTTGATCAGGAAGTCTTTGGGGGAAACTAGGATCTTTGAAGCCCTGAAATGGGTGGTTAGGTTGGTGGTGTCTGTCAGCTGTCTAAGTTGAAAGATGAATTCAAGATAGCCATGGAAATACTGTATCTGAGCTTGGTTTTCCCTCCATGTTCGAATTCGTTTCTTATGTTTGGCTGGAAGGGGTTTTTGTATAACTAAAACCTCCATGCATAAAGGAGATTTAAAAGGTGTGCAGGATTCAGGGGGTGGGCCATGAGATGGGAAATAGGACTTGGATATAAATTTAATCCGATGCCTCTACTGAGAGTTTGCTGAGTTACCTCACGGGTATTTCCTCCTTTTTGCAAAGAAGAGGGCTGGTTTAGTTATCAGCTGAAGCCCCTTCCAGGTCTGAAGTCACAACTGTGGTTTACTGTAGTATCTTATCACTCTTCCATGTCACATTAGCATGGAGCATTCAAGAAAAGCGTACACTTTTAGTTGCTAGAGAACCAGTTGAAATATCATTGATAGAATTTTAGTTTTTAGGAAAAATTGGTTTGATTTCTAGTTTTATTAATGTTAGGTATGTGAGCTTGGGAAAATTGCTTGATTTTTGAGTCTATTTTTCTTACAAAATGAGGATATTAGGATAAATGATTTCTGAGTTTCCAGCTAATCCTAGAGTTCTATATTTCTACATAGTTGAATTATTTTATCATGCTGTTGCTGGGGAATATGACTAACACTTTTGAAGCTACTAATTTCATGTCAAGCTGTAAAGTCCATAATTGTTATCTTCAGAAAATATTATTTGACCTACAGTATGTCCAAATCAATTTAATAAAATCACTTTATAACAGGAAAAACAAGAATCTGCTAGAGGAAAAGACAAAGAGATGAGTTCTGTCCTGGTTTACAATAAATCCCATTCCCTGAAAATGCCCATGACTGAGGACTTATTATGATGACAACTCCCACCACAGGTTCAGTATTTTAACATGACCAATTGGGGTAAAATGGGAAGTAGTCTAGTTAGGTTTTCTAAAGTCATCAAAGTGGGTGAAATTGAACAATATTCTATTCAGATATATTAAAATCGCCAATGGGAGAAAATGGAGTGAAGTCTTTGATTAGTTCTATATAGGGAAGAGAATGCTTCACAGCTCAGTATATAAGACACTACTTTCTAGAAATCAGGTTATTGAGCTCCTCTATCTTTCTTGGCCTACTCCACTTTGGCAATTTCAAAACAAAAGGTCATATTCTAATTAAAAAACAAAACCAAAAGTGTATATTCAAAATAGAAAGAAATATTTCAACTTCACTTTCTGATAGAGGGGGCACTCATGCTCCTGGTCATAGGAAATAAAAAAAGTGGTGAGCACCCAGCATAGGTGCCAGAGGTACCTGGCTACAAATGTTAGTCATGGGGTTTATATGGGGACACATGGGAAATAGCCAAGGCAAAATCCCTAATTCTCCAAGGACTGCTTTGGATGGCATTCTGCGCCTTAATGATGAGACTTAAGACCTCTCTTCTAAGGCTAGGAAACTATTTCTGTAGTACAGCACATGCTTAATATTTACAAAGCCCTGGGTTCAATCAACAGCACCAACCAAAACAAAGTAGAAAGCATATAGTTCTTCTTTGCTTTTGTAAATCTGCTGACTTCTTTTGGAGGTTAATATATAATCTATCCTGGATATACCCTCTTCTCTTATGGAATACTCAATAAGGGAAAACTCATATTGATTTCATAGGTGTCCCTACTTGGATATATCCTCTGTCACTGTAAATACTTCAACCATGACAATTTGAAGAAAGAAGCCCTACTTTTTAAAAAATTAGTACATGCCTCAATATGAGTTAGGGGATTTACATCAATTGCTTCTGAATGAAATCCAAAATTATAATACCAGCCTGCAACTAGACCTCTTTTGCAGAAGACAAAATGAGTGGTCAGAAGTTCTCTACATCTAAACCTTCATGGTCCTATAACCAAACCCACTCCTATTCAATGACAAGACCCCACATGGAGCCCCTAAGGCAAATTCCTCAAATCCCCATGCCCTGGATGAACATTATTAAACCAAGCTCCTGTTTCTCAGGGGGAACAGCTATGGCCACCTCATCTATCTCTTTGAGTCAGAATTCTTTATTCAATGGTCTTTACCTCTCAGGCTCAAAATGGCAACTTTCCTTACTGCTTAGCTTTGTGCCAAATATCTATCTCTTAAGGCTTGCATTTGAAATGTAAGCTGCATGAGTGATTGTCCAAACCCAGGAGAGGGATAAAAGTATCACTTTTAAATTCAAGGTGCTGTGGGACCTGAATTGCTATATTATCTGCACTCTGTGATTCTGCTCTCTCAATTTCCTACATAGACTTTAGAGCATAGGAATAAAAAAATAGAAAGATCTTATGTATAAGTCTCCTATAACATGAAAAGCTTAACCTGAGGATTTTCCAGGCTACACATTTTTAAAAAATATCTGGATTGACTATAATTTGATCCAAAATTGCATTCTGGTCTGATAAAGATGGTTTACATGCTCCTTTTACTAGAGTAATTATGGCCACTGTGGGAAGCCATTCTCACACATGATTCGGCACCTCCCTGATTGGGTGTGAGGCATTCTGGCTAAACTGTGTCAGAACTAATCCCCACCCTCTATAGGTGCGAGCGCCCATCTGTGTGGGGGTGTGACTGACCATTGACCCTGAGACCAATCACTGACCCTGACCTTGAAATTCTGTCCCCCTCGATCTTCATTGGATGAAAATTTCCCCTGAATTTCTTGTTCCTCAATAAAAGGCCACTCCCTGGCATGCTCTCTCTCTCTCTCCTGCTAGTCCTGAGTAAGCCTCACTGCCCCACCGGGTGGCTCGAGGCAGGAGCCAAAGGGAGGGCCATCTCAGACCTGGTCAAAGAAGAAGGTAAATTGAGTTTGTGTGTTTATTTTGATCTCACTAGTTAACTTCCATGCTATGAACCTCTAGTATGAAGCTAGTGTGCTGGTCATGCAGTGGAATTGGCACACATGAGGGAGCATTTTAGATTAACTAGATTGACTGGGAGCACGCTATAAAGATAAAGGAATTGGTGACAATTTTGGGTCACAAAAGTACCTGGAGGTACTGAAGGGATGAGACGTTAAATTATATAAATGGGAAATTCAACTTCTACTGATAAGGACATGTATTTGACTATTCTAGAAACTATAATTAATCATAAAGGAAAACACATAAAAAAAGACTCAGTTATTACAATTCTTAAAGGTTGTTGGTAAATTTTGACCTTGGTTTTGTGATCAAGAGTCGCCAAATTTACATACTTGGGAGAAATTAGGGAGGAAATTACAAAAAAATTGCCTTTCTAATGAATTGCCTGGAGGCATCCACAATATTCAAAAAACTTGGCCAGCCTTAGAAATTTGCCTTTTTGATTACTTGGATCAGAACTCCTGGCCCCCTGAAGATCTATTGAAAGGCATTCAGAGAGCTATTAAGTCTATTCAAATGGAAAATTTGCTTGAGGCTAAGTTAATTTCTTTTCCCTTGAGCCCTTTAAAAATGAAAGCTCTCAGGGCTAAATTGAAAGTTAGGAATGTGACCTTGAGCTTGCAGGAACAAGATCAGGATAGCCCGGAGGAAGATTGTGGAAGTCAGGGTCATAGAGAGGAAACATCCGCAGTTATAGAGAGTCCTTTGGAAGAGATAGACAATCCTCCTGGAGAGGAAAATCCAGAAGTAATTCTTACAGAGGCACAAAGCCCTTGTTAACCACGTGGTATAGAAGCCCAGTTTCAAAATGGTGATGGCAGAGATTCTTTCCATGAGTTGCAGTCTGAGGAAGAGGAATCAGACATTGAAATTCAGGACTTACGGATAAATTTTAACAGACTGCGTTTAACACTGCCTGCCCAGGCTATTAGAATTCAGCCATTTTCTGCTAAAAGGACAAAATTTAACAGGTACTCTGAATTAACAATGACTTTTCTTACCCCGTTCCAGTGAGGCATTAAGAAAGCTCAGGATGCGGGAGAGGACATTAGCGGTTTTCAACTTTTCCCAGTTTTTGAGCTTACTCCAAAGGATGCATTTACCCAATTGATTTTATTGCCCTGTGATTCGGATAAACACCCACAAGTAAATTTAGTCTCTAAACCACCAGACAGAGTGTACGGGTCTCAGTTAGTGTGACAAGAGCACCCTTTAATGGAACTTAAAATTAATCATAAAAATTTCAAAGGAATTCTTGACGTGGGTGCTGATATTTCGGTCTTTTTTAGTAGATTCTGGCCCAGGAATTGGTCCTTAAATGAGCACCAGCTAACCTAGAGTGAATTGGACAAATTTAACAGCCTGCTCAAAGTGCAAATTATCTCTGTTGGGAAGATTCTGATGGGAATAGTGGAGTTTTTAAAACTTATGTGTTAGAGTCTTTACCAGCAAACCTATGGGAAAGGGATATTTTAGCAAAAATGGGATTGTTATTAGTAACTCCAAATTCTATAAGATCAATTGAGGAAGTTAATCAGGGGTATTTTCCTGGAGATGATAAGGAAACCTTTCAGGGAGAGTATCTGCTTACAAACCAGTCTCCACAGCAAACATTAGGAAATGCTCCAAACTAAAATTTTTACTAGGGGCCCTGAGTGTTTCCATGATCCTAAAGGCAGCTGAAAAAAGAACCTGGCTCAAAGAGGAGCCTATATGGATTTCTCAGTGGCCCATCTCAGGGGAAAAACTTGAAATAATTCATAGGTTAGTTGAGGAACAACTTCAGGCTGGTCATATAGAACCAACACTCAGTCCTTGGAACACACCTATTTTTGTTATTAAGAAAAAGTCAGGAAATTGGAGATTGCTACAGGATTGAATGGCAATAAGTCATGAAATTCAGCCTATGGGATCATTACAGCCAGGACTTCCTTCCCCCACAGTCATCCCTTTAAACTATAGCTTGATGGTAATAGATTTAAAAGATTGTTTTTTCTCTATAAGGTTACATCCTGGAGATTGTGAAAAATTTGGCTTCACTGTCACAGCAATTAATTTTAAGGAACCTGCTAAAAGATATTGCTGGAAAGTACTCCCCCAGGGAATGTGTAACAGTCCTACATTATGCCAGAAGTATGTAGATCAGTATATAGATCATAAGAAATAGCTTTCCTGATGCGTATATTATTCATTTTATGGATGATATATTATTGGCTCATGCTAATCCAGAGGTACTTTCAGAAATTTTTACTCAGTTAGAGGCTTCACTTACAGCAATGGGTTTATGCATTGCTCCTCAAAAAATACAAAAGATGCCTCCCTTTCAATATTTAGGTCAGATAATTCATGGACGTACAATCTGTCCTCAAAATCTTCAGATAAGAGTTAAGGAGTTACATACCCTTAATGATTTTCAAAAACTATTAGGAGATATTAATTGACTGAGGCCATCCTTAAAACTAACTGCTTCTGAGTTAAGTCCCTTATTTCAGATATTACAAGGAAATCCTTCTCCAACCTCTCCAAGTCAGCTGAGCTTAGAGGCTAGAGAAGGTTTAAAAAGGGTTGAAAATGCAATTAAAAATGTACAACTTACTAGTGTTGATCCTAAAGAAATAGTGTATTTATTAATATTTCCAACTGAACATATCCCAACAGGAGCCATATGGCAAAGATTGGGAGTTATTGAGTGGATTTATTTAACCCACTCTCCTCAAAAAACATTGATTCCTTTTCATGACTCTATTGCTCAATTAGTTATTAAAGGTAGAAAGAGAGTTTAACAATTAATTGGATCTGGTCCTGATATCATAATTATTCCATTTTCTGTTCAACAGAATAGTGGCTTTTTCAAACTTCTAGTTTATGACAGATAGCTTTTGCTGATTTTCCTGGCCAGATAGTTATTACCCTTATGATAAAATTATTCAATTTGCATCATTAACATCACTTATTTTTCCAAAGATTGTGCATGCACGTGCTTTAGATGAAGCTTTATTGGTGTTCACTTATGGTTCAAACTCAGGTGAAGCAGGTTTTTATAGTCGTGTTCACACAGAGGTAATGCAAACTTCATATACTTCTGCCCAAAGAGCAGAGCTTCAAGCTCTGATTTGTGCCTTAAATTACTTTGAAAATGAGTCTATTAATATTTATTCTGACAGCTTATATGCAGTCAAAGTTACCAAAAATATTGAAACTTCAGTTATTGGGTATACTTCATCACAAGAGTTATTTGAATTATTTCATAATTTACAAAAGGCAGTGCAAATGTGAAAATACCCATGTTTCATAGGATCCATACGGGCACACACTAATCTTCCAGGACCTTTAGTTTTAGGTAATGACAAGATTGATAAATTAGTAGTTATTTGTCAGCAGATGTCTTCATATGATTGTGCACAAGCTTCCCATTCCTTGCATCATCAAAATGCTTCTAGCTTACATAAAAAATTTAATATTACCAGAGAACAAGCTTGTCAAATTGTAAGTCAATGCCCTAAGTGTGTTATTCACACTCCACCTCTACCATCATGGGTAAATCCCCATGGGTTAAAACCAAATCAAATATGGCAAATGGATGTAATTCAAATTCCTCAATTTGGTAAGCAATGTTATGTACATGTAATAGTTGACACATATTCCAGATTTATTTTTGCCACAGCATGTACAAAAGAAAATACTCATCATGTAATTTCTCATTCCCTAGCAGCCTTTTCTGTGTTAGGGTGCCCTATACAGATCAAAACAGATAATGCACCAGCTTATGTAAGCTCTTCTTTTCAACAATTTTGCCAAGAGTTTCAAATTAATCATAAAACAGGAATTCATTATAACCACCAAGGTCAAGCCATTGTAGAACAAGCTCATTTATCTATTAAGCTTCAATTACAAAAATTAAAGGGGCAGAAAAGGTTTATGACTCCCCAAAATAGCCTCAATCATGCCCTGTTCATTTTAAATTTTTTAAACTGTGATGTAGAGGGTCACACTGCAGCTGAGAGACAAATGTCTCCCACAGTAACAGGCCCTTTAGGCAGAGTTTTGTGGAAAGATTTACAGACTGGTCAATGGAAAGGCCCAGACCCAGTGATTATGTTGGGCAGAGGCCATGCTTGTATTTTTTCAGAAGGTGCTTTCCATCCTATCTGGGTGTCTGAATGTGCAATCAGACATGGAAGAGATAGAAATGAGATTCAAGTGACTGAAGATCGACCTGGAGAAGCCCCCATTCAAAAGGAAGAGATATCGAAAAAAGATGAAGAGAAACCAGATTGACCCAGCTGGAAAGGTGATTTCATGGGAAGATGTGAAGAAGCTAACAATGCAGGCTTCCTGAATAATTCAACTCCCAGGAAAAAAAACAGGACCCCAGTCTTGATGGTAGCGACAGTAATTGCACTGCTGGGCTGTCAGGTAAAAGGGGACCAGACAGACATTTACTGGACATATTTCCCAGATCCACCCCTGGTACACCCAGCTGTGTGGACTGGAGAATCTATTCCAGTGTTTACTAATGACTCATTCATGATGGGAGGATTTACAGATACTCATATTACTCCCAATCATGTGATTAGATTTAATTATTCTGGGTGCAGTGCCCAATTACCTTTGTGTTGGTCCCACAATAAACATGCTAGCTGTCTGAAAGTATCATTTGAGGAAAAGACAGAGATTGGTAGACCTAGACTGACTAATTATTCTATTTATGAAGACTTAAAACCTTATACTAGATCAGTAATTAAGATGGGACTTTCCCATAACAAACCAGTCATTTCTGCAAAACCTCCATGGATACTCCACTGTCCAAGTAGTTCTACAATTGAGATTGGCACCTTTCATAGATGGATGGATTGGGTAAATACTTTTCCTGTACAACATAAGGTGTCTAGAGATAGTGGGTATATTTTAGACTGGTCTCCAAAAATTGATAAGAGACAATTATGAAAAAATTCTGCTATGACTCCTGCAGGATTTTTAATAATTTTTTTGACTTACAGTGAGGGTGGTATTCAAAAAGATGTTTGGCGCTTAATTGCTGCCTCAGAATTCTTACATATTATAGACAAGCCTTTACCAAAATTTGTTGGCAAGAACTGTAAGGAGGGATCTTGCTATGGCTTACGAGCCTGTGTCCAATCTCCTTACGTTTTAATTATTGGAAATGTAAAATTAAATGGATAGATGACAGATATGTTGTTACATGTAACAAATGTAACCTAACCAATTGTATTACTAGGTATAATGGAGGAAAAGGAGTGCTGATACTTCATCAGCCCTCTTTTGTTTTATTGCCTGCTAATATTTCAGAGCCATGGTATGCTGATGCTGGTTTTCAAGTCTTACAGCAAATTCATGCCCAGATAGCAAGACCTAAATGTGCTATTGGAATTATAATTGTTGGTGTTTTGGCATTAGTTTCTTTTATTGCATCCAGTTTTTCTGTCTCTCTGATATTGTTTCAAAATATTCAACATGCAAAATTTCTTAATAATTTAGCTCAAAATACTTCCAAAATATTTACTTCAAGTGAATATTGATGAAAGGATTGAGACTAAATTAAACACCTTAGAGATGACTGTTATAGACATAGGTAATGAACCTTCAGCTTTAAAGTTTAAAGAAAGGCTTAAATGCCATGCAAATTATAAATGTGTGTGTGTTACAGCTGCCAAGTACAATGCTTCTCTCTGGGATTGGGAGAAGGTTAAAAACCATTTGTTAGGTATTTGGCAAAATAATAATAATAGTTTGGATCTTTGGAACTTCATCACCATATCCAAGATATTCAAAATAATAAAGCTGATTTTTCAGATCCTTCTTCTTTGGCTAACCAAATATTGAAGGAGTTAAATGGATTTAACCCTGGAAATATTGTTAAACACTTGGCCTGGTACATTATTGGATTGTTCTCTTTGCTGTTAATTCTCTTTTGTGTTGTAATTTTAGGATGGTGAGTCTTTGGAACAAGAATGCAGAAACTCAAAAGAGTGAACCACCACCTGATTTTTAAGAAAAAAAGGGGCAATATGTGGGGAGCCATTCTCGCACATGATTTGGCACCTCCCTGATTGGGTGTGAGGCATTCTGGCTAAACTGTGTTGGAACTAATCCCCACCCTCTATAGGTGTGAGAGCCCATCCTTGTGGGGGTGTGACTGACCATTGACCCTGAGATGAATCACTGACCCTGACCTTGGAATGCTGTCCCCCTCGACCTTCATTAGATGGAATTTTCCCCTGAATTTCTTGTTCCTCAATAAAAGGCTACTCTCTGGCATGCTCTCTCTCTCTCTCCTGCTAGTCCTGAGTAAGCCTCACTGCCCCACCAGGTGGCTCGAGGCAGGAGCCAAAGGGAGGGCCATCTCAGACCTGGTCAAAGAAGAAGGTAAATTGAGTTGTTTGTGTTTATTTTGATCTCACTAGTTAACGTCTATGCTACAAACCTCTAGTATAAAGCTAGCATGCTGGTTGCACGGCAGAAAACCATGTTAATTTTTTTCTGCAGAATTTATGTTTTATTTTGAGCTCATGGGTTTGTGGTGAATTCACATTTGAATCCTTCACACATAAATTAATAAATTTTGTTCAGATCACCCTTGTTTTATTTAACCATAGCTTTTTCCTCTACCTGTTTTTTTCTGCTGTCCTTATTCAGAGGTCACTCACTCAAGGAAATGCTAAAAATGCTTGTTTTTTAATGGATATTTATGCACACTTGCATCTTGTATGTGAGTCTATGTGTCTTGTCTGTATATCATCAAAAAGACACTATTTTAAAAAATTATTCACCAAATGGCAGAAAAATCAGTAGGGTAGAGGAAAGTAAACTGGGGAAGAATGGAGCTAAAGATAAGAAGTAGTACTGGGCCTGAATTACAACAAATTATACCCCATTTAAAAAATTATGTTAAAATGAATCCTAGTGTCATGTATAAATAAAAATAATCAATAAAAATAAAAATGTGGTGTATCATAATAAAATAGCATAATTATCTCAAAATGCTGAAAAATTATTTTACAAAGTTCAATATAACTTCAACATAAAAATTCATTGCTAAAATTACACACACACAGGGATTTACATCAATGTTATAAAGTAATAAAAAGGGTCATAGCAAATGTCATGCTCAATTGTAAAAATTTTAATGCTCTTTCTGTAAGGATTGAAGGAAGTTAAGCTCATCTTACAATAGCCAAGTTCCAGAACAAGCTCAGTTTTCCATAGAAATGATTGGTTAAATATCATGTGCTATGCACAGTGGAGCTTAAACTGTTAAAATGAGAATAAGATTTTGTTATTTATTGGCAAATGGATGGAACTGGAGATCATCACATTAAGTAAAATAAGTCAGACATAGAAAGTCAAAGGGTGAATGTTTTCTCTCATAGCTGGAGAGAAATAAAAGATTTCTAAAAGTGGCAAAATCTCATGAACTTAGAAGGGAGAACAGTGGAGCACAGGAAGGAAATTGAGGGGAGGGAGGAGGTATGGGAAAGTGGAGAATGGCAGAATGAAATTTACCAAATTATGCAATGTGCATGTATGAATATATCACATTATACTCTATACTTCTGTTTATCTATAAAGCTTCAATTAAAAAATAAATAGAAGAAATACCAGTACACTATATGAAAGGGAGCAGGGCAAGGGACAAGGGGAAAAAATGAGAGGCATGGGGGGATTGAAATGGAGCAAATTATATTACAAACATATATGAATATGTCAAAATAAACCTCACTGTTGTATATGTTGCTATGTTATACCAATAAAACCATTCAAAATAAATTCATACATAAATAAAAATGTTGGCTTGGTGGAACAAGCTTGTAATTCAAGATAATCAAGAGGCTGAGGCAGGAGAATCACATGTTTGATGACAGCCTGTCTTGAAATTTAAAAAAAATTAAGAGGTGTGGGTATATCTCTGTGTTAGGGCATTTGTGTCTCTCACACAAAACCCTGAGTTCAATGCCAATTCTCAAAGAAACGAGGAAAGAAAGAAAGAAGGGAGGGAAGAAAGAAAGAAACAAACAGACTTTCCAAACATGGGAAAAATTTTAAAATCCAGGTACAGAAAGATTTAATATTCATAATAAAATTTATCCCAGACAAGATTACCACAAGAAATCAAGTACACTTGGAACATGCTCCAGGAGAGATCATATATTAACCTCCAAAAGAAGTCAGCAGATTACAAAGACAAAGTCCTATCCAATGCATGGATTGACCCCAAAGGTATGAAACTAGAAATTGATTTGGGTGTCCATTAACCCCTACATAACAAAAACACACCTTAAGAGAGGAGAAGGAAGGAAAAAGTGAAGACAAAGCAGAAATATGTGGAATAGAGCCAGGAAAAAAAAAGCCAATAAAAACATTAACAAAATTAAGTCTTAGTCTTTTGAAGTGATGAACACAATCGACAAATTTTAGCTCAACTAGGAATAAAGAGAGAAAACACAAAGTACAAAATAAGAAATGAAAGAGGAGACTTTACCCCTGATATCACAGAAATGCCAAAAGACTAGTATGAGCAATTACCTGCCAATCAAGGGGGTAACCTAGAGCAAACAGATCAGTTTCTAAGCACATGAAGTGGGCAGAGACTAACTCACAAAGAAATGGAAATTCTGAACAAACCAATAACAAGTAAGGAGACTAATCAGTAATTAAAGCCTCCCATATAGAAAGCAAGACTCAGATGTCATCACTGCTGAATTCTACCATGCATTTAACGAACAACTAATATCAAACCTCTCAAAATTTCTCAAAAACTGAGGGAATACTACCAAACTCCTCTTTCCAGGACAGTATTACCCTGATATCAATTTCAGGAAAGAACACAACAAGAAAAGAAAACTACACATAAATGCCTCTGGCAAACATAGATGTGAAAATCCTCAACATAAAACTAGCAAACCACATTCAACAGCACATTGAATGTACCATTCACCATGATCATGTGGGATTTATCCCTGGAGTGTAAGAACCATGCTACATACACAAATTAATCCATGGGATATTTCATGTTAACTGAGCAAAGAACAAAAGCCATTTCATCATTTTAACAGGTAAAAAAAAACATCCTACAAAATTTAACATCATTTTTAGTCATTAATTACTCTCAAAAAATTTAGTATAGAAGGAATAAACCTAAACACAATAAAGGCCATTTATGATAGGTCCAAGGCTAACATAATTTTCAATATCAGAACATTGAATTTTGTTTTCTAAGCTCAGAAAGAAGACAAAGACACACATTTTTGATGATATGAAAAATTTGATCCTTGTCCCTGAACCAATTCAATAAAGAGGAAAGGTATTGGGAAAAAGAAAAAGAAGTTTTATTGCTTTGGTAGCAAAGGAGATACATAGGGGCTCCTGTCTCAGAGGCTGTGATTCTACCCATCTGCAAAAAAAGGGGGCTTTTAAAGAGGTGATTCAAAGACTACATTCACATGTTATCTGTTGCAATTGAAATTCACTTGTCAATTTGGAATATAGTCATTTCAGAGATTTTCTGATGCCATCTCCAAAGTCTGTATTACTTTCTTCCTATGGTTGTTGTGTACTTAAGTACTAAAAAATCTGTCTAAACTGGGGAGTAAAAGAAATCCTGGTTCCCCTGAGATAAGGGAGGGGAAAAGATTGAGGAGAAGTAAGTAGGGAGAGAGAAAGAGAGAGAAACAAGTCCATTTAAAAAATAAGTTGCAGTGGCAGAGAAGCAAAGCCTATATTCAAAACACAAAATGGGGAGGTTTTGAGGAAGATGGTGGCGAATGGAGTGGGACACCCTGGGGTCCCGCGTCACCGCGCAGGTTATTAGCGAGTTAAGAATGGTGGGAAGCTATCTTGTTAGTGTTGCAGTAATTCACTCGCAGATCAGCATGAGAAAGAAAGAATAAGCAGAGCAAGCCAAGAAGCAGAAGAAAAAAGTCCTTTATTGTATACAAGCAATCTTTTTATAGTATTATGAACAAAGAAGGCAGCCTTCCAACAGCAATAAATCAGGTCTTTCAGCTAATTAAACATAGCATACAGAAGTTTTACTTTCTAATCAGAAGTGACCCGCTTCTTATGGCTAATCTACTCTCTGCCTGGAGCATGTTGAGCTCTGCTCTTTGTTAAGAACAGATGATAAAAATTTTTCTCAGCGCCCTCCTAGCCCACTTGGCAGAACATCCTGTTTGCGAGCAGGTCCTCCCAAGGACAGCAGACACCTGTTTTCAAGCATGTCCACTGTTACCTATCTAAACCTTGACAAAATATCCCATTTGCAGGCAGACTCCATCAAGGACAGTAATAGTTATGCAGTCACCTCTGATTCTCTACATCTACCTCCTTTAGTTTTTGCAAATGACCCATAGCAGAAGTAATAAGAGAGGTTTTATGTTTCAGTTGCCTTCGCTTTTTCCAGCGTTGGAAGACTATATACAAAACAAAGAACAAAACAAAAATTATTACAATGTTACTTAAAGAAGTTGACAACAAGGTAGAGAAATGACTTAAAGAATTTAAATTAGCAATACTTAAAGACAATTTTTGTAAAATGTCATATACTGTTAGTTCAGGTAATGTCTTACTAAAGGTGTCCATAATAGTTTTTTCCAAATTTATAATTTTTAAAGTTAAACTTTGATGTCCACTTAACCATCTTTTAACAATTTCCCAGGAATCACTGGTATTATATGGCACAGGAGTCACACAAATATGAGAAGAATTCCAGTCACACTTCAGAACACTTCTGGTAGCTAAGATAGTCACTTGATCGCCAAGCCAGGAAACAGTATGTTGTAAATTTATCACATCTGTAGCCAATTGAGAGTTTAAGTCCTTTTGTTGTTGCCATAGTAAATGAGCATCTTGATGCTATGTTCTCACAAAATCCGCAATTTGAATGCCTTGATGTAAAGCAATGCCAGCTACTGCAGCAGTGGCAGTTACAGAAGCAACTGCAAGGATTGAGGCTATAACTATTCCTATTAATTGTTGAGAGCGATGTAACAAAACTTGAACAGCATTGTCCAAATGAGTAACAGACAAAGAATCAGACCAAGGATGAGTCAAATTAACAGGCACCCAGAATTCTGTGCGAGCTTCAACAATAACTAAAGAATAATTATTAATTTCTATTAATTCCCAATTAGTTCTATTTACACATTGAGTAAGATAACAGTCTATACATAATATTGTTCCCCAAGTTTCATTTTATTCCCAGTTTCCAATCATAAGAGAATAAGGGAATTTAACACATGCAGAAGCAAAATAAGTCAGACTATTATGTAGATAGTAGTTCAAAAGGAGAGGAATGGGATACATCTAATGTGAAATTTCCAGTCCATACAGTGAGTTTCCCAGATACTGCCCATAATTTCCATATATCCCCTTGAATATTGGAAAACTTTATATGCTGTAACATTGGAAGGACCAAAGTATAATGTTGCATTTTAATTATCTCATTACCCCAAGCATTTATTGTCCCATTATGTCGATGCCATCTTAAAGTACGATTTGACCAACTTTCTATAAGTTCAGAATGATCAGGACTCCAATCAACTATAGTGATATTTTGATATTTGACTACTATTTTAGAGTGAAGATCACAACATTTTCCCCACTCTAAATGAGTTAAAAATATTTCAAAATATTTAGCTGAACATAAAGGAAGATGAGTTCTGACAAAACATTTTTTCAGATGTTAGCGATGATTGATTAACATACATATTAGAGGTATTAAGTCCTCAGGAAGATATCATGACAGTAAAAACAGCAGTAGAATAACTATGATAATTAACTCCCCAAGTATTATAGGAACAAGAATCATTATGTGCTATAAGAGGCAAACAGAAAGAATGAGCCCCTATACACAATGCGACTCCTTCAACAGCTACAGTTATATTAGAAATATTATACAGATTTTTATGGAATGGAATACCTTCAATTCCCCCACATACAGGAGGGGGGAAATTAGTATTATTAGTACACACACAAACTTTAGGTTCTCCGCAGTAAATACTACACACCAAAGGAGGGTTAGGAACATAGGCCCCAAAAGCAAAAGAATGAGCAGAAACTATACTTACCTGGCAATTAATAACTGCAAGCATAGCTAATAAAAGATTAACAGGATTTAAAGTCTGATTTGCCTTTTGAAGAATAACATGCTTCTTGGGTCAACTTTTTTATCTGTCCCCATGTTGGAGGGTCTGATGTTCTCATTGCCATCATAGAAGTTCTCTGCATTACCAGCTCCTGAAATTGTCTGACAAATGGGTCGCTCATTAACTAACACAGTATTAATTAACACAATATGATAACACATCTAAAACATGAAATAAAGAAAGGCTGAAAGCTTTTAGCTTTTTGTAGAAAATTTGATGTCTTGAAGGTACCCAGAAAGGTGTTTTACCTGTAGAAATAAGAGCAAACCCCCTTCCCATGTGGTGCAACAACCTAGAAATCCATTCTTAATTTTCATCCCTGTACCATAGAGGTATTTCTTTTTTAAATTTTTATTTATTTATTTATTTTATTGGTTGTTCAAAACATTACAAAGCTCTTGAGATATCATATTTCATACATTAAATTCAACTGGGTTATGAACTCCCATTTTTACCCCAAATACAGATTGCAGAATCACATTGGTTACACATCCACATTTTTACATAATGCCATATTAGTAACTGTTGTATTCTGCTACCTTTCCTATCCTCTACTGTCCCCCTCCCATCTTCTTTCTCTACCCCATCTACTGTAATTCATTTCTCTCCTTGTTTTATTCCCATTTCCCTCACAGCCTCTTATATGTAATTTTGTATAACAATGAGGGTCTCCTTCCATTTCCATGCAATTTCCCTTTTCTCTCCCTTTCCCTCCCACCTCATGTCTCTGTTTAATGTTAATCTTTTCCTCCTGCTCTTCCTCCCGACTCTGTTCTTAGTTGCTCTCATTATATCAAAGAAGATATTTGGCATTTGTTTTTTAGGGATTGGCTAGCTTCACTTAGCATAATCTGCTCTAATACCATCCATTTCCCTGCAAATGCCACATTGTCATTTTTTAGTGCTGCATAATACTCCATTGTGTATAAATGCCACATTTTTTTTTATCCATTCATCTACTGAAGGGCATCTGGGTTGGTTCCACAGTCTAGCTATTGTGAATTGTGCTGCTATGAACATCGATGTGGCAGTATCCCTGTAGTGTGCGCTTTTAAGGTTTTCAGGGAATAGTCCAAGAAGGGCAATAGCTGGGTCAAATGGTGGTTCCATTCCCAGCTTTCCAAGGAATCTCCATACTGCTTTCCAAATTGGCTGCACCAATTTGCAGTCCCACCAGCAATGTGAAAGAGTACCCTTTTCCCCACATCCTCGCCAGCACTTGTTGTTCTTTGACTTCATAATGGCTGCCAATCTTACTGGAGTGAGATGGTATCTTAGGGTGGTTTTGATTTGCATTTCTCTGACTGCTAGAGATGGTGAGAATTTTTTCATGTACTTGTTGATTGATTTTATGTCCTCCTCTGAGAAGTGTCTGTTCAGGTCCTTGGCCCATTTGTTGATTGGGTTATTTGTTATCTTATTGTCTAATTTTTTGAGTTCTTTGTATACTCTGGATATTAGGGCTCTATCTGAAGTGTGAGGAGTAAAAATTTGTTCCCATGATGTAGGCTCCCTATTTACCTCTCTTATTGTTTCTCTTGCTGAGAAGAAACTTTTTAGTTTAAGTAAGTCCCATTTGTTGATTCTTGTTATTAACTCTTGTGCTATGGGTGTCCTATTAAGGAATTTGGAGCCCGACCCCACAATATGTAGATCAGAGCCAACTTTTTCTTCTATCAGATGCAGATTCTCTGATTTAATATTAAGCTCCTTGATCCATTTTGAGTTAACTTTTGTGCATGGCAAGAGAAGGGGATTCAGTTTCATTTAGTTGCATATGGATTTCCAGTTTTCCCAGCACCATTTGTTGAAGATGCTATCCTTCCTCCATTGCATGCTTTTAGCCCCCTTATCAAACATAAGAATGTTGTAACTTTGTGGATTAGTCTCTGTGTCCTCTATTCTGTACCATTGGTCCACCTGCCTGTTTTGGTATCAGTACCATACTGTTTTTGTTACTATTGCTCTGTAGTATAGTTTGAAATCTGGTCTTGCTATGCTGCCTGATTCACACTTCCTGCTTAGAGTTGCTTTTGCTATTCTGAATCTTTTATTTTTCCATATGAATTTCATGATTGCTTTATCTATTTCTACAAGAAATGCCACTGGGATTTTGATTGGCATTGCATTAAACTTATAGAGAACTTTTGGTAATATCGTCATTTTGATGATGTTAGTTCTGCCTATTCATGAACAGGGTATATTCTTCCATCTTCTAAGATCTTCTTCTATTTCTCTCTTTAGGGTTTTGTAGTTTTCATTGTATAAATATTTCACCTCTTTTGTTAGGTTGATTCCCAAGTATTTTATTTTTTTTGAGGATATTGTGAATGGGGTTTTTTCCTCATTTTTGTTTCAGAAGATTTGTCACTGATATACAGAAATGCCTTTGATTTATGCGTGTTGATTTTATATCCTGCCACTTTGCTTCTAGGTATAGAATCATGTCTTCCACAAATGGTGTTAATTTAAGTTCTTCTTTTCCTATTTTTCTGCCTTTAATTTCTTTTGTCTGTCTAATTGCTCTGGCCAGTGTTTCGAGAACTATATTGAATAGAAGTGGTGATAGAGGGCATCCCTGTCTTGTTCCAGAATTTAGAGGGAATGCCTTCAATTTTTCTCCATTCAGAATGATGCTAGCCTGAGGCTTAGCATAGATAGCTTTTATAATGTTGAGATAAGTTCCTGTTATCCCTAGTTTTTCTAATGTTTTGAACATAAAGGGATGCTGTACTTTGTTGAGTGCTTTTTCTGCATCTATCTCAATGATCATATGGTTTTTATCTTTGAGTCTATTGATGTGGTGAATAACATTTATTGATTTCCATATGTTGAACCATCCTTGCATCCCAGGGATGAATCCTACTTGATCATGGTGCACAATTTTTTTGATGTGTTTTTGTAACCGAATCACAAAATTTTATTAAGGATTTTTGCATCCAGGTTCATTAGAGATATTGGTCTGTAGTTTTCTTTCTTTGAGGTGTCTTTGTCTGGTTTCAGGATCAGGGTGATATTGACCTCATAGAATGAATTTGGAAGAGCTCCCTCTTTTTCTATTTCCTGAAATAACTTGAAAAGTATTGGTATTAATTCTTCTTTAAAGGTTTTGTAAAACTCTGCTGTATACCCATCCAGTCCTGGGCTTTTCTTGGTTGGTAGTGTTTTGATTGCTTCTTCTATTTCATCCATTGATATTGGTCTGTTCAAATTGTGTGTATCCTCCTGACTCAGTCTGGGCTAATCATATGACTTAAGAAATTTATCGATGTCTTCACTATCTTCTATTTTATTGGAATATAGGTTTTCAAAATAATTTCTAATTGTCTTCTGTATTTCTGTAGCATAATAAAAAATAAAAATTAAAATTAAAAAAAAAATTAAAAAACAACAACAAAAAAGGAAAATGAAAAAAACCCAAGTGAAAAAAAATTAATAAATACAGTCTTAGAGTTTGATTAACTTCTCTTCCAGTAGGTGGAGCTGTGCCCACCGGGCCAAGCTTCTCCTCTCAATATGCGGGAACCAATCACCGTGCAGCAGCTCCTCCTCCCAGACTGGGCGGGTCTCCAATCCTGAGTGCCTAGGGCTTTCTCTTGTGTCTAGTCACTTCCCCACTTTTCCTCAAGCCAGGCCCCGCTCACTGGTGACGCTCACCACAATACTGGCTACACTCCAGATCTGCTGCTCCTGGGAGCCCTATTTTCTTGAATGACTGGGCATACTCTCCCTGTTTGCCATTCCCTCAGACCCTAAGTTTGTGGGGCTTGGGGCTGAGAAACTTCAGTGAATTTTGCTTGCACTCTGGTAGCCACACCCCCCGTAGCTGGTGCAAGAGACTTCAGTTGTCAGCACTGGTGGGAGCAGTAGCTGGGGGTTCTGCGCCGTGGGTCCGTGCTGATCCTGATTCCCTCGGTCTGACTATTGCACTCATGGGACAGCTGGGAGGGGCCCTTAAGGTTTCCCTGCTGTGTGGAGAGGGATGGCTAGGGGATTACACACCTGTCGCCGCTGGTTTCAATTAAGTTATGTCCTCCGCTGCATTCTGGTGACATCAGTTCTCTGCCATGGTGGTATCCCATGCAAATGGCGACAGTTCATTCCTTTTGCTGGGTGACCAGTGCAACGGGTGGTTCCTGACTGGCTCTCCCAAGCCCTGTCTCAATCCTGTGGCCACTGCCTATGAAGGCTCGGTTGGTATTAACCTCCGTAGGTTCAGAAGGGCTGACCAGTTGTTTCAGCGGTATCGTTTAGTGCTGAGTCACAGTGGTTTTTCTGTGAGATGCAGGCAAACAGGAGCTTGAATTCAGCCAATTCGGGCTCAGTGTGTGTTCTGAGAGACCCAGACTGTTTGCCCCAGATCCACGTCAGCTCAGCATTGCCTAGTGATCCTGAGCAAACAGCATTTAGAAGGTTTACGACTCCCTATGCCTGCGCAGCTGAAGAGGTCATAGATTTGATCTCTCCATGCCTGCTGCCATGTTGGAAACTCCCATATAGGTATTTCTGATTTTAGAAATAATGGCTGAGATTTAAATGTAGAGAAATGTTGCTGGGCTACAGGAAACTTGGAAGCTGACTAGAAATTTAAAAAATGTAAAGTTTTATTAAGTATATTTTGAGGTATATAAGCCATAGCCATATCCCCTCTTTTTATTTTAAGTATATATTTTCTTAATGTATGATTTGTCCTTTTTATAATATCTTGACCCTGACTCTTATAAGGTATGTCAAATGTATGTGTAATGTCATATTTTTGTAAAAATGAATGTAATTTTTGTGAGGTATATGCAGGTGCCTTGTCAGTTTTAAGTTCTCTAGGAATTCCCATGATAGCAAAACAAGATAATAAATGAAAAATGATTGCATCAGCTTTTTCTGAAGATAATTCTGTGGTCCATTGAAAATGAGTATGAGTGTCAATAGTATTATATACATATCTTAGTCATCCAAATGACTGAATTATAACAACATCCATTTGCCAAAGGGCATTAGGATGGAGTCCCCTTGGATTAACACCAGGAGGACAGTAAGGATTATTAAAAGGAGCACATGATGAACAGTTAGATACAATTTCAGGTGCTTGTTTTTGAGTTATTTTGTATTTTTTGTAAAGTCCTTTAGTGTTTGTATGATGTAAAGCATGTTCTAGATGAGCCTTTTGTAAGGGGAATAATAGCTGATCAATATTTTGATTTTTTCTAGTTAATGGCCCTGGAAGTGTAGAATGTGCTCTAATATGAATAAAATATATTGAAATTTGCCTACTGTTTTTGTAGTTATTTTTACTTGTAGTGAGGCAGGACATAGAGTCTTACCTTAGGTAAGCAGGGCTCTTTATAAATCTTAAGTGTTGTAGTTTTAAAGTTTATTTTTGTTTTTAAATATTATTTTATAAATTTTGTATAAATAATTGTTTAAGTTTATTTGAGTATTAACAAACACAATATGATAACACACCTAAAACATGAAATAAAGAAAGGCTGAAAGCATTTAGCTTTTTGTAGGAAAATGGAAAAATGTTTTTGTGTTTTATAATATTAACCTTTGTGTAGATTAGGTTCTCATTAACTTAAAAAATACATTTAAATTTTACCTCAGTGTAAAAAGTGTTGAGAGCCACAGCTGAAGGGGCCCCAGCAAACTTCCAGCTGCCAGAAAACTTCCAGCTGCCAGCTGATGTTTGGCTCACAGCGGCCCCAGCAAACTTGTAGCTGCCAACTGATTGGCTCCTCTGTGGTCATGCTCATTGGGCTGTTTCCCCGCCCTTTAAGACCACGGAGCTGCTCATTGGGGGACTTTTTTTGGCTCTGCCCACATGACCCAGCCAATCAGCCTCAAGATCAGGAGGAGTGGGGGAGGTAGAGACTCCTGTGGGAAGCCGGTGGTGGCAGTTGGGCTCTGAAGGTTTTTCCTGAGGAGCTGGGTGGTTGGTGTGTGTGTTCTAAAAATAAAGTTTGTTTCTTTTGACAAGTGGCTCCTGAATTGTGCCCAGCCAGACTGCGGCATTTGGTGGCTCACACGGGCAATGATTGAGGGTAAGTGATAAGGTAAACTGCTCGCCCCTGAGGACAGGGCGAGAGGATGGGTAGCCATTTTAAGATTCTTCTTTTGTTTTGTTTAACTTTTGTTTTAAGTTGCCTGTTCCTGGAGATGTGTAAGATGGAAGAAAAACTGCTCACACCTGAGGAACAGATAGGGTGAAAGGACAGATGGACATTTAAGGAGGCTATTATAATGATTTTTTGTTGTTCCAATTTTGTTTCACTCTGTTTCAGTTTTGTTATGCATTATCTTGTTGGGTTGTATTATAGTAGAAATATGGGATCATAAATTAGTAAAAAGCAAACCAAAAGAGTGTTAAGTAAATTGTTAGAGGAAGGAGGCATCTTAGTAAAATCAAGAACAGTCAGGGCATACGTTGATACAATACAAAAATGTAGCCCATGGCTTTTTAAGGACCGAGTTGTTAAATATAACACAATGGAACCATCATGGTGAAGATTTAAAAAGAACAGAAAAGAAAAGCCCAGGGACTCTGCCAGTTGGCACATTGCCATTGTGGACGTTCGTATCTTGTTTGCTTAGTTCGAAGCCTTCAGTTCAGACAATGGTAGAGGAAGGAGAAGACATATTGATTCAAGTAAAAGAGAAGGTCTCTCAAGTTAGTCAGACAGAGGAAAAGATTCAAGTAAAAGAGAAGATCTCTCAAGTTAGTCAGACAGAGGAAAAGATTCAAGTAAAAGAGAAGGTCTCTCAAACTAGTCAGACAGAGGAAGAAAGTTTAGAGCAGAAAAAGCCATCAGGAGAAAAGTTACAAAGGAGACTGCTAATAACACCTTTCTATCACCAGAGGGTGTAAGTGTCCAACCAACAGTGCCACCTCTACAGGAGACTGCTACTAACACCTTTCTTTCACCAGAGGGCATAAGTGTCCAACCAACAGCGCCACCTCCATATGCTGGGAGGCTCCCAACCCCCGCAGTTGATAGTTGGGATCCTGAGACAGGATCTCAAATATTAACATGCCCTGTATTTGAGCAGACAGGAGGGCAGCGAATTCACCATGCTTTAAATTTCAAAAAAGTGAAACAGCTAAAAGAGGCTGTAACAACCTATGGTCCTTAAGCACCCTTCAGTGTAAGCATGGTCGAATCCATTACCAACTTGAACATGACGCCAGCAGATTGGGCTAATATGTGTAAAGCTGTGCTAAATGGAGGACAATACCTGTTATGGAAGGTTGCCAATGAGGAATTTTGCAAGGAGTCGGCTAGGCAAAATTCAGCAGCTGGTTATCCTCAGAGAAATCTAGATATATTGTTAGGAAAGGGACCTTATGAGGATCAGTAGCAACAAATTGCATATGATCCTGGTGTATACATACAAACTGCTGTAGATGCGGTTAGGGCATGGAAGACTTTACAAGGACACGGAGGTTTACAAGGTCAATTATCTAAGGTAATACAAGGAGCTAATGAACCTTATGCTGAATTTGTAAATAGGCTTATTCAAACAGCTACCAGAGTTTTTGGGAATACAGAACAAGCAATGCCATTAATAAAACAACTGGCTTATGAGCAAGTGAATCATTGGTGCAGAGAGATCATTAGACCATGGAAACATGAAGATTTAAACACATATATAAAATTATGCAGAAACATTAATGAACAAGGGGAAGTCATGGCAGCTGCAGGACAACAGGTTTTAGATGCCAGAGACATTAATGAACAAGGGCAAATTGTGGCAGCTGCAATAGAACAGGCTTTAGATGCCAGAGACATTAATGAACAAGGGCAAATCATGGCAGCTACAGTAAAACAGGCTTTAGATGCCAGGCCAAGAACATGCTAAAATTGTGAACAAACAGGACATTTTAAAAGGAATTGCCCCATAGGAGGAGAGTTTAACAAAACTAGGTATCAAAGGAGTAGAATACCGGGTATTTGCCCAAGATGCCATAGAGGGAGACATTGGGCTAATGAATGCCGTTCTCAAACCACCATAGAGGGTACTCCATTATTAAAAAATGAACAAGGACCAGGTGTTTATCCACGATATCATGGAGAAAGGCATCGGGCTCCATTGCCAAAAAATGGACAGGGGGGCCCAATGCTCCGGGGTCCAAGACCACAAATATACAGAGCACTAGAGGAACCCAGCAACCCCATCAGGGTAGTGCCCAGGACACAATGTCCATTAGATCCCTAATCAGACAAACCAGAGGGAGCACCTCCGCCAGATCAGTACTAACTCCAGAGATGGGAGTTCAAATTATTCCCACAGGGGTAAAAGGACCTCTTCGCAAAAGAACAATAGGCTTATTATTGGGACGCATTTCTTCTACTCTAAAAGGACTTATGATAAGTCCTGGGGTAATTGATCCCGATTATGAAGGTGAAATAAAAATTATAGCCAGTTCTCCAAAGGGTATATCAGTAATTTCACCAGGAGATAGAATAGCACAGTTACTAATAATACCCAGCCTACATGATAAATTTTCCATTCGTACTGTACAAAGAGGTTCCAAGGGATTAGGCTCCACAGGTGTAGATTGGGCTATGCTTTCTTTAAAGTTAGATTCTCACCCCATGCTAAAACTAAATATTCAAGGACATGAATTTAATGGGCTACTGGATACAGGTGCAGACCTTAGCATCATCTCTCATCAAGAATGGCCAAAACATTGGCCATTACAACAAGCCACTCAAATGCTTCGAGGCCTAGGACTGGTGACTAATCCCCATAGAAGTGCAATGGTATTAGATTGGAAGGATCCTGAAGGATGTGAAGGAACTATACAGCCATATGTATTGGATGGGAATGAGATGTCCTAGATCAATTAGGTTTGACATTAACAAATAACATCAACCAAAATGCACCCACTATTATGACTAGACAAGGTTTTAGGAAAGGAGAAATGTTAGAAAAACAAGAACAAGGTATAGCAGCACCAATACAAATAGATCAAGGAATGGACAGACATGGGTTGGATTTTCAGAAAGGGCCACTGAGACAATAAAAATTACTTGGAAATCAGAAAGACCAGTATGGGTTCCTCAGTGGCCCCTGACTAAAGAAAAGATACAAGCAGCCCATGACCTGGTCAAACAACAATTAGCAGAAGGACATATACAACCTTCTGTATCTCCCCATAATACTCCCATTTTTGTCATCAAAAAGAAATCTGGTAAATGGAGATTATTGCAAGATTTAAGAGCCATTAATAATGAGATGGTTATTATGGGACCTGCTCAATCAGGGATTCCTCAATTGTCTGCTTTGCCAAAAACCTGGTATGTTTTAGTTATAGATATTAAAGATTGTTTTTTTTCAATTCCAATTCATCCTGAGGATAGTCCACGTTTTGCATTTACTATCCCTGCACTGAATCATGAATGTCCTTATCAGAGATATGAATGGAAAGTACTCCCTCAAGGGATGGCTAACAGCCCAACTATGTGTTAAATTTATGTTAACAAAGTAATCCAGCCACTTAGAAATCAAAATCCTGAACTACAAATATTTCACTATATGGATGATGTATTATTAGCACACAAAGATAAAAACACATTGCTAGAATGTTATGACACACTTACAAACTTATTAAAAAATTATAATCTAGAGATAGCAATAGATAGAGTACAATTAAATTTTCCAATGAATTATTTAGGAGTTCTATTACCCTCAACCATGGTCCGTCCATCAAAAATTCAAATACGAGTAGATCAACTCAAATCACTTAATGACTTTCAAAAGTTATTAGGAGACATAAATTGGATAAGGCCTTATCTAGATATACCAACAGGAGAGTTGGGACCTTTATTTGATATCCTAAAAGGTCCATCAGATCCAAATTCACCCTGCATGTTACGCCTGAAGCAAGAAAGGCATTAAAAATCATTGAAACATATATGGAAAATATGCATTTGGATAGAATTGATATGTTTGCCTTTATTATTTATTGTACTACCAACAAAAAATATTCCTACAGGAGTATTTTGGCAAGAAGGTCCATTATTATTGATACATTTATCTTATTCTCCTAACACTATTCTTACTAGGTGTCCTGAGGCTGTAGGACAATTATTACTCAAAGGAATAAAAGCAGCAAAGGGAGTGTTTGGAATTTCTCCCAATAAAATTATTACTCCATATACTATGAATCAAATTGATGAGTTAGCTAATGAGTTAAATACTTGGGTGATAATCATGTGCAAATCTAATGTTTCATTTGATAACCACTTACCATTTAATCCTTTATTGTCTTTTTGGTCATCACATCCTGTAATTTTCTCAAAAATGACAAGAAAAACACCTATCATGAATGCTCCAAATATATTCACTGTTGGGTCAAATAATGGTACAGCAGCAATAGTTACACTTGATCAAACTTTTACATTTTTAGTACCCAAACAATCAGCTCAAAAGGTAGAGCTTAATGCAGTATTACAAGCTTTTGTGATGTTTAAAGATTCTGTATTTAATTTATTTTCCGATAGTCAGTATATAGTTAATGCTACAGTATCCCTTGCAGATGCTGGTAGAATTTCCCCTTCCTCTACTGTTTTCTCTTTGCTTTCCACTATACAAAGTCTAATCTGGGACAGAAAAGATTCATTCTTTATAGGACATATCAGGGCACATACAGGATTGCCTGGAGCCCTTAATTTGTGCAATGATTTAGCAGATAAAACTACAGATGACATGCATATTTTCTCTACACTAGAAGAAGCTACAAATTTTCATAAAAAGTTTCATGTCAATGCTAATACTTTGCAAAAAGTTTTAAAATAACTAAGGAACAAGCTAGACAAATAATAAAACAATGTCAAAATTGTGTGACCTTTTTACCACAAGTTAATCTTGGAGTCAATCCTAGAGGACTGATACCTAACCATATTTGGCAGATGGATGTCACACACTTGCCAGAATTTGGAAAATTAAAATATTTGCATGTTAGAGTTGATACTTCTTCTGGATTTTTGATGGGCTCCCTTCATGCTGGAGAAAAAACTAAAGATATTATAGCTCATTGCTTACAAAATTTTGCCACTGTGGGTGTTCCAAAACAGGTAAAAACAGATAATGCCCCTGGTTATACTTCTACCTCTTTTAAACAATTTTGCTCATCATTTGGCATTACTCATATAACAGGAATCCCATACAATCCACAGGGACAAGGCATAGTTAAAAGAGCTCATCAAACTATTAAAATGTACTTATTAAAGCAAAAAGAGGGAATTGGGAAGGGGTATACATTCCCTAAAGATAAACTTAAAATAACCCTTTTTACTCTAAACTTTTAAAATTTGGATTCATCAGGACTTAGTGCTGCGGAAAGGCATATGTGTCCAAAAAATGTACATAAGCCCAAAGTACTTTGGAAGGATATTCTAATAGGAGAATGGAAATGTCCTGACCCAGTAATTGTCTGGAGTCGGGGGTCTGTTCGTGTGTTTCCACAGGGAGAACAGCAGCCGATTTGGATTCCAGAGAGATTAACTAAGGTCCTGACCCAGTGATTGTCTGGAGTCGGGGGTCTGTTTATGTGTTTCCACAGGGAGAACAGCAGCCGATTTGGATTCCAGAAAGATTCACTAAAGCGATTTCTACAGACCAAAAAGAAGACGATTTGTCTCAAATCCATAACAACTGAAATCCAAAACTCCAGTTTGGCTATCCTTACATCTGCAACAGAACCAGGATGCTTTTTTCAATATCTATTTTATTATTACCCTTTCCCACATCATGAAGTTCTATTTTGTTTTTTGAGCTCATACAGACCTAGGTTAATGTTTTGCTGATCAGTTCTATTTTTTGACTATAGAGTTTTTAAACATTGCAATGGAGATTTCACCTGTAAAAAGTTATAAGCCCTTTACTATTATGTTATGTGTTGTGTGCACACTTGTGTTTTATGTTGTATGTTTGTATGTACGTATGTCCATATATCATATATGATGAGCACTCATGAAAAAATGGATCCAAATATATATATTTTTATTCACGTGATTTAAATGGTTTAATTTAAATTGGGTAAACAACTGTTGAGGATTGTTTTAATATGTGAACAAAAAAGGAGGTTAACAGATCTGTTTGTTTACTTTCACCTTTCCTTTTCATTATATTTAATAATTCTATTCAAGATAATGTAAATTGTTAAGAAAATTGTTTTCTTTTAGTGCCTTCTGGAATGTTACATAATTTTTTCTTTAGCCATTATTGCCAGAATTCCTATCTTCATCCCAGTGCCAGTGAAGACAAAGATAAAACCAATCTATAGCTTCTGCAATAGCCATCACTGAACTGCTTGAAGAACTTGCCTGGACTATGTATCACTTGTATGCATTGCAAACTCACTTGTATGCATTGTGAACTATCTGTTGGTGCAGCAACTTGTGGTAGTGTTGGGGTATTTTTGCTGATGGTGTCATCGGTGGTACAATTTTTCCAAAAGGAGCCATCAAATGGCTTGGTGTATCTTTCTCCCTTCTGCTTGTCATGATCGTTCAACTAAAATTTGTTGGCCAACAGAGGTGAGGCAAAGAACCTCAACCCCCCCCCCCCCCGCTGGTACAAAAACCTATCCACAGGTGTGGCTGTATGCTGGACCAGTAGTCAATGATGGGTAAGATCCAATTGCAATGGTATCAACCTAAGACAGGAGGCTGACGCCTTGAGGTCAGCTCATCCGATAATGGGTAAGAACCATATGTACTATTGGACAACCTAAAGCAGGCATGGTCCCTAAGCCACATGCTTATTGTTTAAACAGAGAGGGGGAGATGTTGAGAGCCACAGCCGAAGGTGCCCCAGCAAACTTCCAGCTGCCAGCAAACTTCCAACTGCCAGCTGATGATTGGTTCACAGTGGTCCCAGCAAACTTCTAGCTGCCAACTGATTGGCTCCTCTGTGGTGATGCTCATTGGGCTGTTTCCCCACCCTTTCAGACCACGGAGCTTCTCATTGGGGGACTTTTTTTGGCTCTGCCCATGGACCCAGCCAATCAGCCTCAAGAGCAGGAGGAGTGGGGGAGGTTGAGAGGCTTGTGGGAAGCTGGTGGTGGCAGTTGGGCTCTGAAGGTTTTTCCTGAGGATCTGGGTGGTTTGTTGTGTGTGTTCTAAAAATAAAGTTTGTTTCTTTTGACAAGTGACTCCTGAATTGTGCCCAGCTTGTGTTTTATAATATTAACCTTTATGTAGATTAGGCTCTCATTAAGTTAAAAAATACATTTAAATTATACCTCAGTGTAAAAAGTAATTTATTTATTTTTATTAATAAAAACATTTATTTTTTATTTTATACAGAACACCCTGAAGTCTGTATCATGACTTGAGAGTCACCCAGGGGTTTACAGTGTGTCCATCTCAACAGCGTGGTTCTGGGTTTTGGGGATCCACACAAATACAGGCAGGAGTTTTGAGGGAAGAAAGGGGCACAACAGGAGTGTATCTCAATCCTTTCTCAAAGAAAAGGCAGTAGAGCATTCTGAGTCACTGAAAACCTTTGCAAATGGGGCTTCTAAAACAAACACTGTACTGCAAGCTCTTGGGATGGGGCAGGAAAAGACACTGATAAATAAGGGAACATTTTCTTGTGACAGGATGAGGAAGGTCTACTACTCTTTTGAGTGCCCCCAGCGCTAAGACCTGATACTTGAAGGAAGTCATATCCAATCTTGAATAATTCCTCTGTTCAAAAAGAAATGCTAGTACCCCTGGGACCAGATCATAAAGGAACTGGCCATTCCTGAGCCCATGGTTCTATGCCCCACAGTGTATTAACACAGGAGAAAAAGAAGTCATTGTAGTGGCTTATGTTCTGTGAAAGTAAAAAGTTTAATTCACATTAAGCACTGATAAAGCCAAATGACTGGAAAAGACCACAGATCTGACAAACCTGTTAAAAGAGGTCTCTGGTAGAGAACAAGAAGGGAAGGTCCAGAGCATCCTCAGCTTGAGGCATAGCAGGTATAGAAAGTCTGGAAGAAGGCATTAAAATAGTGGAAAAAATACTACCAGACCTTAATTTTAATGGGATAATTTTTTAAAAAAGAAACTTTGGGTATCAGTTGTCAACAAATGTCACACCTTTATGGTCATTTAGCAGCGTTAAAAAAAAATTGCCACAGTATGTCTAGCTAACCAAGAGGTCTTGCTAGGAAGTGTTTGTGTACATAGGAGAGGGCCATGGGGCTTGGTATAGCTGATAATCCAACATGATTCCTATGGAAACAGAAGGGGAAGAGTCCTGGCTTGCTGGCCCAGAGGGCTGGGCAGATAAAAGCAAAGACTCCAGAGTGACTGCAGATTCTTTGCAACTTGCTTTGACTCAGGGAAGTGGAGTCATATTCTCACTCCAGAGAAGGTAGGGGGCCAAACCTAACCCATACCACATGCATTAGTCCTGGTTATCCTATAGTTGATGGGCAACTTGTACCAGGAAGGAAAGGGAACTGGTTAGGGAAGAAGGGGTCACTTTTCATCTTTTAAAGTCTTAATTTATATTTTAACTTCAAACGTTATTTTCAGTGCCTCAGGTACAATTTAATCTTAAATCTTTAAAGGCCCCCTGAAACAAAACAAAAGTATACTTTAAGCTTCCTCATCTTCAGTAGTCAGTTTTCCCCCAGTCTCCAGTTTTACCCTGACTTAGAGTCCACAAACTTCATCAAACCATCCGTGCTCATGGACTTGGGCCTTTCTAAAGGGAAGCCTAGGGCTCAGCTCCAGATGAGCTGTGCCAATACACCCAGTGCCCGTGACACCCCAAAGAGGACTGTGTAGTAATTCATCTCCGTCATGCCATAATACTGGAGCAACACCCCACTGTGAGCATCTACGTTCTGCCAAGGATTCTTAGCCTTTCCCTGCTCCAAGAGGATATTGGGTACAATCTTATACAGCTGAGCAACAAGTTTGAACATAGGGTCATTGGGTAGGTGTTTCAGAGCAAACTCTCACTGACAGGAATATCGTGGATCTGTCTTCCTTAGAACTACATGGCCATAGCCTGGGACAACCCGTCCTGAATTGAGTGTGTTCCAGATGTAGTCTCTTAACTTTTCATCTGACACATCTTTGCCAACTTCCTTCTGTAGTTGTGTTAGCCAGACAAGTACTTCCTGATTTGCCAGTCCATGTAGAGGTCCTGCAAGCCCATTCATGGCTGCTGCAAAGGACAGGTAAGGGTCTGAAAGCGCACTGCCCACCAAGTGGCTGGTATGGGCACTTACATTGCCACCTTCATGGTCACTGTGGATGGTGAGGTATAAACGCATGAGCTCAGTGAACTGAGCATCAGTATAGCCTAACATGTTGGTGAAATTGTGGGACCAGTCCAGCTTAGAGTCAATGACCCCAATACTGCTGCCCTCCCGGTAGAGATTCCGGTAGATCTTTGCAGCAACACAAGGTAGTTTTGCGATGAGATCCATGCAATCTTCATATATTAACTCCCAGTACTTGGTACGTTAATACCCTCTGCATATGCCCGGGCAAAGTTACTTTCACTATTGAGGGCAGTAATGGCTGCACTGAGTTGAGACATGGGGTGTAGGTTGGTGGGAAAGTTGTCCAGCATGGTGACCACATGAGAAGGCAGAGCTGCCCGCTTTGCCCACTCCTTTGAAAGCCAAGATACCTGTTCCTCTGTTGGGATCTGTCCAGTTACCAGCAGCCAAAATAAGCCCTCAGGAAGGGGTTCTTCCCCGCCCTTAGCCTTAGGCAGTAATTTCTGGCATTCAGGGATATTATGGCCTCTGAATCGGATGCCCTCATCGGGATCAAGAACTGACGTTTCATACACAAGTCCCTTCATGCCTCTCATGCCACCATACATCATGTCCACAGTAATTTGGCTCACCACTGTCTTGCCATGTTGCTGCCTGAATGCCTTAATTCTGGCCTGCTCCTTAGGTATCAGGTTGGCCAGTATGTCTTTCAAATTCGTGGTAGAAGTACTGGCATGCCGGGCTGCAAGAACAAGACAGGATGCATTCTTGGCTCCCAAGAGCCTTGCGGCCGCAGTGAGTAAATCCATAGCAGGCAACTCTAGGATCTGATGGGGAGGGAAAGAGGGGAGAGAGATGTGGCAGAAACGGGAGCGGTGGACGCTGCACCAGAGGCCGTGCCAATGGGTAGACAAGGTTGAAAGGAGGCAGCTGAAGGAAAGGATAGACGAACCGGCAGCCGTAAAAAGTAATTTAAAACTTTATATATCTTATTGATAACAGGCTCAGTTATAGAACATTAAATAATATAAATAAATCTACAATATGTTATTTTTATAAGCCTAAAATTACCATGTAATCTTTTGGAGAACACCAGCTTGATATAATTTTTTTAAAGCTTCTATCTTAATGACTTATATACCTGGAAAATATGAATACATTTAATACACAAAGAAGAGTAATAGTACCACAATTACTATTGATGTTTTTATATTAATCAAGTTTAGCTCTTAAAGAAATAACATATTAGAATATTGCAAAATAACAGTTGTTGTTTAACCATAGTTGTATAATCCTTAATTCCTTCAAGATTACTTGCTCAAAAAACTTACATATATAGCCAATGTACATAGATCTTCTTTATCACTTACTTAAACCTATATAGCCAACATGCATAGACCTTCTTTATCACTTGCTTAAACCCTCTTACTTACTCACTTCTAGAAACACATTTTTTTTCTATTAAATCCATACTTAGAACCTTCTAATTTTTTTTCATCTGTTAACTCCTTCTTTATTTACATTTTGAAATAATCCTTATAAATTTTTGAGTTTAGGCAAATTATTCAACTTTAATAAGAGATATTTTGTTATTTGTAGTACACAATTAATTACATCTGTTTACCATATTATGAAAATATAGTATCTAAATATCAGGGATGACAAAGCAACCTTTTATTTATTTATTTATTTAATTATTTGCCAACTTAAAAAATTATCAATAATGTTATCTAATGTAATTTAAGGAGTTAAAAGTATTAACTTAATTAATGGTATATTTAACATTTAGCATAATAACCTTGTAAATTAATCAGATATTTAACAAAAGTACTCATAAATGAGTAATCTTATGTCTAATTAATTTAATTTTTATCAAAACATTAGACAAGTATAATGAACAGTGTTAGCCATTTTTTGTTGTTGTTGAAGAAAAGCACATCAGACATTAACATGTTAAAGACATCTTATTTTTTATCTGTTTAAATCAAACTATTTAAATCAGTGAATTAAAAATATTTGGATCCACTTTTAAAAATTTTTATGAGTGCTTTTTACATATATATCAATCTCTTTATATCATGTACATGATATATGGACATACGCACAAACAGACATACAACACATAATACAAGTGTGCACACATAATAAAGGCCTTGTAGCTATTTTAGGTGAAATTTCCATTGTAATGTTCAAATATTCCACAGTTGGTCAAAAATAGAACTGATCAGAAAAACATTAACTTAGGTCTGTAGGATCAAAATTATGAGCTCAAGAAATACAGAATCTAAGAAAAAGCAAAAGTCCTAGAAAAAATGACCGGCCTGTAATTAGAAAATACCATAAAATTTACTTTTTTTGTTTAGTTTGACTTCAGATAAAAAACACTTTTACCTTTTTTTGTGACAATCTTTTATAAATTTGTATTTCACTGTAGTATAATGAACATCAATCATTTGGGGATTATGAATGTTTTGTTGTCTAGTTATAGAAAATAAATGTGGTGGCTTAACAAAACCACCAGAGGGAACTGTAAGATCATCATCATCATATATCAGAGTAAGAGGAAATGAAAAGTGCTGTTGTTTTTTTTACTCGTATCAATTTTATACTTTGTCATTAGAAAGAGAGAAGCATTAGAAGGAGTAGTAGGTTTAAGAGAGAATCTTTGCTTTTTTAATTTTATTTTTTTTTCACAAAGGCCTCCATAACTTCTTTCATACTGGAGTCACTATCTGAACTTTTTGAATCTTCCTCATCATCCAGATCTGATTTAGGAGAATCATCTATAGTATCACAGATATCTTCCTTGGGTTCCATTTTGTTAACCTTAGTATCAGATTCTGATGTATCAACTTGGCTTTCACAATGAGAACACTTTTCATTATTGCTTTCTAATAATTGTAATGCTTGAATAATAGCATTTCACAATGTCCAAATCTTCAAAGAAATAACATTCCCAGCCTGATGCTGCTTATGGAGCTCTTTCTGAACCAATTTCCATTCCCCTAAATTTAAGTGGACCTTGATTTGATACTGGAACCAGTGACAATGACATTCTATAATTTTAAATAACTCCTTGAGTCTCTTATGAGATGTTTTCACACCTATGGAATACGATAATCCTTGTAGTAAGTCCACATATTGTTCCTTAAAGGACTGGGAGTTTCCCATATTAATTCTGAATGTTCCCCTTAAGTTTTCTCGACCTGGGGTGAATACCCTTTTGATATTTTGTTAGTTCTGAAAGCCCCCCTAAAGTTTTCTTTAATCTGGGGTTATACCCTTTCGATATTTTGTTAATCCTGAAAGTCCCCCTTTCATTTTTTTAACCTGGGGTGCTTACCCTTTCAGTGCTGGATCCTGCCAACTACGCCAAATGTTGCAGTAATTCACTCACAGGTCAGCATGAGAAAAAAAGAAGAAACAGAGCAAGCCAAGCAGCAGAAGATAAAAAGTCCTTTATTGTATACAAGCAATCTTTTTATAGTATTGTGAACAAAGAAGGCAGCCTTCCAACAGCAATAAATCAGGTCTTTCAGCTAATTAATCATAGCATACAGAAGTTTTACTTTCTAATCAGAAGTGACCCACTTCTCATGGCTAATCTACTCTTGGCCTGGAGCATGTTGAGCTCTGCTCTTTGTTAAGAACAGATAATAAAAATTTTCTCAGCGCCCTCCTAGCCCACTTGGCAGAACATCCTGTTTGCGAGCAGGTCCTCCCAAGGACAGCAGACACCTCATTTTCAAGCATGTCTGCTGTTACCTATCTAAACTTTGATAGAATATCTCGTTTGCAGGTAGACTCCATCAAGGACAGTAATAGTTATGCAGCAGTCACATCTGATTCTCTACAGTTAGAAATGTCCAGCAAAATTGGGGTGCACTGAAACCTAGAGGAAGAATTTCAACACCCGAGGATCAGTGATCATGGCTCAATTGTGAGTGAACCATGCACCTGAAGATTCAGGCTGATTGATCAGCATCCTACCCTTCAGCCAGAGCCTGCGAGCCTATGTGCCAGCAATGCAGAGAAACGGTGCTACGGATTCTGAGGGGTCCTTCAACTGTGCCCTCACAGTGCTCCAGGCAGAGTTCTGGGATTGAGATGGGGGAGAGAAATGGTCCAGATCTGCCCTCCACACCAGACACCCCACCAAGTAAGCCAGTGGCCACCATAATAGGGAGCTTACGTCACCATCACCAGTTTCTGACAGATCAGATCCTATGGCAGCAAGTTCAGCAATAGAACAGGTGTGTGACACTCAGCCCCTCTCCCATACAGTGGGGAAATCGCATAAAATCTCTCCCCGGCTTTCCATGGGCATGAATATCAGAGGCGTGGGGAAAGGTAAAGGCACCTGACCTCCAACTTCCCGCTCCCACCAGTGGCAAAAACGAAACCTGTCTGGCCAGCTCTCTGGGCATGGCTATTGGAGGGAATCGAAAGAATAGGGGGCAGATTCCCAATTCCTGCACTCCCCATCCAGGAAACTGTAGGCCCAGAGTGTAGCTTGAACTGTGGAGAGGTACCACACTGGGGAGGGCCTGGCTGGCGGGAGAAGCAAGGAGGCTAGAGGCCAGGAATAAACTAAGTGAACAGGATTGGAGAGACACAAGGTGGGGGAGGGGAGAGCCACCTCATATGGATTGTTTCCTACAGCCTGAGTGAAAAATCTTGGTCTGGAAAGCACAGCTCCACCTACTGGAAGCGAAGAAAATAGAAGCCTAACAGTGCATTTTTTTTTAAATTGTAATTTTTATTTTACTTTATTTTATTATAATTTTTTATCATTTCTTCTTTTTCTTTTATATTTTTTCTCTTTCTTCTCTCCCTTTCTCTTTCTTAGTTTTCTTCCTTACCTTTTCCCTATCTTTCCTCCCAAGCATGACCACTCCCATTACATGTAATTTACTAAATGCAAATAGATGAATGCTAAGAGATGGTCTATAGTCCGCTTAAGCCCTTAACTAACCCAAGTACTCCTATCTATTTTCTTGTTAATATCCACCTGCATTTGAGCAACCCCCCAAAGAAGCTAAGATGTACTAACCTCCACACCATCACATCTCCTGACCTTAACATAATCCTAAGTTCAAACCTCAATTCTCTATATGCCATCAAAATCTGTATGCCATTAATGAAACTAATGAATTTACTTTAAATCACAATTAAATCCAACATCTCTAAACATTGTCTCCTAACACAAAGGAGAGATCTTGGAGCTATACAAAACCAAAACAAATTTATAGAAGAAAATAATAACACAGCAGTCAAACAGAACTGGAAAGAAATATAAGCACCATGAAAAAAAGAAAGAAAAGGAACACAAACATTGCAGGACAGCTTAAATTTACAGGAGATGCTAGATGCATCAGAAAAATGGTCAAATAAAAAACTCAAGGCATACCTGACTCAGATTGAATGGAATCTTAAAGAGATCATTAGATAGCAAATGCATGAAATGAAAGAACACCTCGACAATGAATGAGACAAACAAGTTCAAAAGGCAAATGAACAACTCTACAGGGATATAGAGGTTATAAAAAAATCCAAATAGAAATCCTAGAAATTAAGGAAAGTAAAAACCAAATTAAAAAATCAAATGAAAGTATCACCAGTAGAGCAGACCAAGCAGAAGTCAGAACATCAGACAATGAAGACAAAACATATCATCTCAAAAAGAGTCTAGTCAAATCACAAAGGTTGGTAAGAAATCATGAGCAAAACATCCAAGAGATATGGGATATTATAAAAAAAAACAAATTTAAGAGTCATTGGGATAGAGGAAGGTATAGAGGTCCAAACCAAAGGAATGCACAATCTGTTAAATGAAATAATTTTGGAAAACTTTCCAGACATGAAAAATGAAACAGATTTACAAATCCTAGAAGCCTACAGGACACCAAACATACAGAATTACAATTGACTAACTCCAAGACACATTGTTATGAAGATATCCAACATACAGAACAAGGAGAGAATATTAAAAGATACCAGAGAAAGGAGGCAGATTACATTTAGGGGTAAGCCAATAAGCTTAATGGTGGATTTCTCATCACAAACACAGAAAGCGAGAAGATCCTGGAACAACGTTTTTCAAATGCTGAAAGATAATGGGTGCCAACCAAGAATTTTGTATCCAGCAAAACTAAACTTCAGGTTTGACAATGAAATAAAAATCTTCCATGATAAACAAAAGTTAAAAGAAATCGCAGCCAGAAAACCAGGACTGCAAAGCATTTTTGGCAAAACACTACACGAAGAGGAAATGAAAAACAACAACAAAAAACAACAGTGGGAAGTATCTCAGTAATGGGGGGAATGAAAAACTAATCAAAGAGGAAAAACAAACCAAATTTTAAAAATAATTAAATAAATAAACAAACATGACTGTAAGTACAAACCATATATCAATAGTAACCCTAAATGTTAATGGCTTAAACTTACCAATTAAACAACATAGGCTAGAAACCTGGATTAAAAAAGCAGATCCAATAATATGCTGCCTTCAGGAGACTCACTTGATAGGAAAACACACACACAGGCTGAAGGTGAAAGGCTGGGAAAAATCATAACATGCACATGGACCTTGGAAGCAAGCAAGGGTGGCTATAATTCATATCAAATAAAATCGACTTCAAGCCTAAATTAATCAAAAGGGATAAAGAAGGACACTATATATTGTTAAAGGGAACCATTCACCAACAAGACATAACAATTATCAATTTATATGCCCCAAACAATGGTGCTGCTACATTCATAAAACAAACTCTCCTCAAGTTCAAGGGACAAATTGACCACAACACAATAAATATGGGTGACATCAATACATCTCTCTCACCACTGGACAGATCTTCCAAACAAAAGTTGAATAAAGAAACTATAGAACTCAATAACACAATCAATAACCTAGACTTAACTGACACATATAGGATATATCTACCATCAGCAAGTGGATATACTTTTTTCTCAGCAGCACATGGATCCTTCTCAAAAATAGACCATATATTTTGCCATAGGGCAACTCTCAAAAATTATAAAGGAATAGAGATAATACCATTCATCTTATCTGATCATAATGGAATGAAACTGGAAATCAATAATAAAAGAAGAAGAGAAATTCCCTACATCACTTGGAGAATGAACAATATGTTACTGAATGATCAATGAGTTACAGAAGACATCAAGGAGGAAATTAAAAAATTCATTGAGATAAATGAAAACACAGACACAAAATATCAGAATCTATGAGACACAATGAAAACTGTTCTAAGAGGAAAATTCATTGCTTGGAGCTCATTCCTAAAAAAAAAAAAAAAAAAAAAAAGGAAAACCAACAAATAAATAATCTCACACTTCATCTCAAAACCCTTGAAAAAGATGAGCAAAACAACAGCAAATGTAGTAGAATGCAAGAAATAATTAAAATCAGAGTTGAAATCAATGAAATTGAAATAAAAGAAACAATTGAAAAAATTGAAAAAACTAAAAGTTGGTCCTTCGAAAAAATAAATAAGATTGACAGACCCTTAGCTATGCTAATGAAGAGAAGAAGAGAAAGAACTCAAATCACTAGCATATGGGATGAAAAAGGCAATATCACAACAGACACTACAGAAATACAGAAGATAATTAGAAATTATTTCGAAAACTTATACGCCAATAAAATAGAAGATAGTGAAGGCATTGATAAATTTCTTAAGTCATATGATCTGCCCAGATTGAGTCAAGAGGACATACACAACTTAAACAGACCAATATCAATTGAGGAAATAGAAGAACCCATCAAAACAATACCAACCAAGAAAAGCCCAGGACCAGATGGGTATACAGCAGAATTTTACAAAACCTTTAAAGAAGAACTAATACCAATACTTCTCAAGATATTTTGTGAAATAGAAAAAGAGGGAGTACTTCCAAATTTATTTTAAGGGGCCAACATCACCCTGATTCATTAACCAGATAAAGACACTTCAAAGAAAGAAAACTACAGACCAATATCTCTAATGAACATAGATGCAAAAATCCTCAATAAAATTCTGGCAAATCGGATACAAAAATATATCAAAAAGATTGTGCACCATGATCAAGTAGGATTCATCCCTGGGATGCAAGGCTGGTTCAATATATGGAAATCAATAGACTTAAAGATAAAAAAAAATATGATCATCTTGATAGACGCAGAAAAAGCTTTCGACAAAATACAACATCCCTTTATGTTCAAAATATTAGAAAAACTAGGGATAACGGGAACTTACCTCAACATTGTAAAAGCTATTTATGCTAAGCCTCAGGCTAGCATCATTCTAAATAGAGAAAAATTGAAGGCATTTCCTCTAAAATCTAGAACAAGACAGGGATGCCCTCTCTCACCACTCCTATTCAACATAGTTCTTGAAACCCTGGCCATAGGAATAAGACAGATGATAGAAATTAAAGGCATAAAAATAGGAAAAGAAGAACTTAAATTAGCACTATTTTTGGATGACATGATCCTATACCTAAAGGACCCAAAATGTTCTACCAAAAAACTTCTAGAACTAGTAAATGAATTCAGCACAGTGGCAGGATATAAAATCAACACTCCTAAGTCTGAGGCATTCCTGTATATCAGTGACAAACCCTTGGAAAGGGAAATCAGGACAACCACCCCATTCACAATATCCTAAAAAAAATATTTGGGAATCAACCTAACAAAAGAGGTGAAAGATCTTTACAACAAAAACTACAGCACACTAAAGAGGGAAATAGAAGAAGACCCTAGAAGATGGAAAGATATACCTTGTTCATGGATAGGCAGAATTAATATCACTAAAATGGCCATACTACCAAAAGTTCTCTATAGGTTTAATGCAATGCCAATCAAAATACCAATGACATTCCTCACAGAAATAGAAAAAACAATCATGAAATTCATCTGGAGAAATAAAAGACCCAGAATAGCTAAAGCAATTTTAAGCAGGAAGAGTGAAACAGGTGGTATAGCGATACCAGATTTCAAACTATACTATAGAGCAATAGTAACAAAAACAGCATGGTACTGGTACCAAAACAGGTGGGTAGACCAATGGTACAGAATAGAGGACACAGAGACCAATCCACAAAATTACAACTACCTTATATTAGACAAAGGTGCTAAAAGCATGCAATGGAGAAAGGATAGCATCTTCAACAAATGGTTCTGGGAAAATTGGAAATCCATATGCAACAAAATGAAATTGAATCCCTTTCTCTCACCCTGCACAAAAGTTAACTCAAAATGGATCAAGGAGCTAAGAATCAGACCAGATACTCTGCGTCTAATAGAAGATAAAGTTGGCCCTAATCTCCACCTCGTGGGGTTGGGCTCCATATTCCTTAATAGGACACCTATAGCACAAGAGTTAAAATCAAGAATCAACAAATGGGACATATTCAAACTAAAAAGTTTTTTCTCAGCAAGATAAACAATAAGAGAGGTAAATAGGGAGCCTACATCCTGGGAACAAATTTTTACCCCTCACACTTCAGATAGAGCGCTAATCTCCAGAGTATACAAAGAACTCAAAGAGTTAAACAACAACAACAACAAAAAATAACCCAATCAACAAATGGGCCAAATATCTAAACAGACACTTCACAGAGGAGGATATACAATCAATCAACAAATACACAAAAAAATGCTCACCATCTCTAGCTATCAGAGAAATGCAAATTAAAACCACTCTAAGATACCATCTCACTCCAGTAAGAAAGGCAGTCATTATGAAGTCAAACAATAAAAACAAGTGCTGGCGAGGATGTGGGGAAAAAGGTACACTTGTACATTGCTGGTGGGACTGCAAGCTGGTGCAGCCAATTTTGAGGACAGAATGGAGATTCCTTGGAAAGCTGGGACTAGAACCACCATTTGACCCAGCTATTCCCCTTCTTGGACTATACCCAAAAGACCTAAAAAGAACATACTACAGGGACACAGCTACATCAATGTTCATAGCAGCACAATTCACAATAGCTAGACTGTGGAACCAACCCAGATGCCCTTCAACAGATGAATGGATTAAAAAATGTGACATTTATACACAATGGAATATTACTCAGCATTAAAAAATAAGAAAATCATGGCATTTGCAGGGAAATGGATTGCACTAGAGCAAACTATACTAAGCGAAGTTAGCCAATCCCTAAAAAACAAATGCCGAATGTCTTCTCTGATATAAGGGGGGTGACTCAAAATGGGATAGAGAAGAAAGAGCATGAGAAGAAGATTACCATAAAACAAGGAAAAGAGGAGGGAGGGAAAGAGAGGGAGAAGGGGAATTGCACGGAAGATGGAAGGAGACCCTCGTGGGTTCACAAAATACATATACGATGGTGTGAGGGGGAAGGGAAGAAAAGAGAGAGAGAGAGAGAGAGAGAGAGAGAGAGAGAGAGAGAGAGAGAGAGAGAGATAAGTGTCACAGTAGAATGGGTAGAGAATAGTGAGGGGAGGGGGGGAGAGGGGAGGGGGGCATAGGGTGGGCAGCAGAATACAACTGACACTAGGATTGCTGTATGTATACACATGGAAGTATAACCAATGTGATCCTGCAATGTGTACATGTGGAAAAATGAGAATTCATACCCTATTTGAATCAAATGTATGATATGTCAAGATCATTGTATTGTCTTGAGCCACAAATAATAATAATAAAAAAAAAACACAAAATGGACCACCATTGCATTTCCTCACTGTAAATGTCTACATTATATTTCTATGGAAAAGTTGGTGAAAATATCTCCAAGCTGACTCTTGCTGAAGGAGGATGAAGTTGGGGGAAGTAATCCAAAATCCTTGTTCTCTATCAGGTTGTGTCTGGAAAGTTAAGTACATTCAACTTCAGAATAGTCCAGAGGTATACTGTGGCAGATGGCAGGTGACTGGACAAGGAATAACTAGGGCTGGCTTCATGATAGACAATAATAAATGAGACAGGAAAACATTACTTTTTTTTGTAAACAATTAGTAAAAAAGCAATTAGAATTTCAGCCATTCTCTGAAAACCACAAATACAGTAACTCATAATTATATCAGGGAAAAAAGGTAAAGCTTATCAATATAGGAGGTTAAGAAGGTTTGTAGGTCTATGAGATCAGGCTCAGAGTAACTCAGGAAAAACTTGTGAGTCTAGAGTCCTTTGTGATCATTAATACTAGGCATTTCCACACAAGAACCATTCTGTTGTAGCCTCCAGCTTTACTTACTTTAATAGGGCTGACACAAGTGTACATCTCAAGTTACATTAAAAAACATTGTTATGGGCTGGGGATGTGGCTGAGTGGTAGAGTGCTTGCCCAGCATGTGAGAGGCACTGGATTAGATCCTCAATACCACATAATAATAAATAAATAAAATAAAGGTACTGGGTCCATCTACAACTAAAATTATATTTTAAAAATTGTTTTTCCTTTTAAATGTTTATGTAGAACTGTTCCTAGGCTATATTCTCCTGCCAAATGTTTAAGACCAAGTTGGTCAAACCAACATGTTTCTACTACTGCTTACTCAGAGTTAGCTGAGATTCCTCACAGGTCACTCTTAGGAACATGTATGAAGCCCTTTGGCTTCTTTAGCTTTTCTCTACTAGTGGTGCCATCTGGCAAGATGGGTCAGTTTTGCTAATCCTATGTGGATTCTCATGGAAGCATTGGGGATAGTTCCCTCTCCAATGACTCTCCTCTTTGCAGAATGTGCACTTGGCTTCCTGTTCTCTAGGGTGCTCTTGATCTCTCTCATCAGCAGATCAGATGACTCACCAGAGTTGCAGGGCCCAGAGAATGTCCCGTTGTTTTCTTGGTAGATGACCTAAGAAGCAAGGCCAAAATGTTCGTTGCTTTTTCCTGGTCCCTTTCACTTCCTTTGATGTCCAAGGAAGTTTTACACATCGGGCATGTGAGTTTCTCCAGTCTTAAGTGGGGGTGACATGTTATAACTTCAATATCTATAATTTTACAGTTACCCCTTTCATTTAATTATGAAATTATTAGTACTGGAAGTCAGCTTTATATGCTATCTGTCTTATAGCTGAATACTTATTATCTCAACTCAAGTTATTTTTGTAGGCATGTGTCCCCATGCCCAGCATGCCAAAATATTCATTTGTAGTTCTTCGTAATTATGGACCTTTTACCACATTTGTTTTCTCTCACTCTTTTTAATATATGCATATCTTTTCTGGAAAAAATTGAAAGTAAATTGCAAACCTCATCACACTTCACTTCTGTGAAGTTCCAGCTAAGCATTTGTAGCATTAAAATTGTATGGAAGAAACTGAGCAGGTTCTTGCACCAACAGTCTATGTACATTAAGAAACCAGAAAAGAAAACAAATGCAAAGCAAGCAGAAAGAAGGAAATCAGAAAGTCTCATTTATTTATTTAGTGGTACTGGGTACCAACCAAGGACCTTGCATGTACTAGACAAGTGTGCTAACATTGAGATGCAACCCAGCCAGAAAATCACAAATATAAGAGTGGTCATCAATTAAATTGAAGACAGAAATAAATAAGGGAAAAATTTTTTAGAAAAATTTATTTATTTTTTTTAGAAAAAGCTTTAGTGTTTTACCTTTTTCATTTAGAACCATTGCCTGGCTGGGAATGGTGATGTTCACCTGTAATTCAAGCACCTCAGAAGTTTGAGGGAGAAGGATTGCAATTTCAAGGTCAACCTAAGCAACTAAGCCAGTCCCTGTCCCCAAATAAAACATAAAAATGGCTGGGAATGTGGCTCAATGACTAAGCATTCCTGGTTCAATCTCCAGCACCAAGTAAAAAATAAAACAAAATAAAACAAAACAAAAAATAAAACCATCCTGCAACCAATCTGGACTTTACTGTTATGCATGGCTTGTTTGGGTTAGTGGGTAACAATACTTTTTAATTTTATTTGTTTATATATGGCAGCAGAAGGCATTACAATTCTTACTACACATATAGAGCACAATTTTTCATATCTCTGGTTGTATACAAAGTATATTCACACCAATTTGTGTCTTCATACATGTACTTTGGATAATCATAATCATGTTTCACCAAACATCCATTAATCATGCACCACTTAGTAGTAAGTCAGATTGCTGTGCTTTCCTGTCACCATGTCACAGGCCATGTAACTGTGTATGTGAGAGTATTTCTCAATCCTTGTCAATTGCCTGGATTCTCTGATTTTGCACCCACATCATGGTCTTTCTTACTTCTAGTTCCTCTGAACTTTCATCCTCTGCCACCTCCATTTTCAAGGTCACCTTGTCAATCTTGTGTCTGCATTCTCATTGTAGTACATTTTCACATGATTTGAGGGAGAATAAATATCTAAAAATACTGAGACTTTCAACCAACCAGCATGGATGTTCTGATTTAGTTTTTGGTATAGAGGTCCTGTGCATTTGTTCTTAGGGGTTTCATAATTTTTAATGCTTTGGTAAATAGTATGTTTTCTAACATTTCATATTCTGGTGATTGCTGGCTTATAGAAATACAAATGATTATTTTTAAGAGAGAGAGAGAATTTTAATATTTATTTTTTAGTTATTGGCAGACACAACATCTTTGTTTGTATGAAGTGCTGAGGATAGAACCCGGGCCGCATGCATGCCAGACCAGTGCGCTACCGCTTGAGCCACATCCCCAGTCCCTGATTTTTTATATTGTCTTTATAAACCTCGTCAAATGCACTGATTGTTAGAATATCTGTTAATGCATTCACTTGAATTTTCTAATATATAGTTGTTACCAGCAAATAGACACAGCCTAAAAACCTGGATTCTTTTCACCTCTTTCCCTGGCTCTACCATCCAAACTGCAACCCTCAGGACTGTTGAATGGCATGGTCAGAGAGGACATTCTTGTCTTGTTCTGGATTTCAGGGGAATAAACTCTCAATATTTTATCAATTTGTGTAGGATTTATGCAGATTGTTGATCAGATTATGAATGTTACATTCTATTCTCAGTGTTCTAAAAGTTTTTAATCATACATTCTGTTAAATACTTTTCCTTTGTCTATTAAATTTGTCATTTTTCTTTTTTTTCCTGTTGCTACAGTTTATTAGCCAGTGTTCTCCAGAAAAACAGAGCTTAGAGTACATATAATACATTCATAAATAATTGTTTTATATATATATATATTTTAATAGGTAGGATACTATATAATTATACTCATATATAATTATTTATAATGTATTGATATGGTATATTGACATATAATGTTAATTATACATGAATATAATAATGTATCATATACTAGTAATATTAATATATAATTATATAATATTGTGTAAAATGTATTAATATTTAATAAATTTAATTAATAATTTAAATGTATATAATATTGTGTAAAATATCTATATAATAAATACATAATTATATAGAATTACTGCATAATTACATATAATACAAAGAATTATGTATAATATACTATGTGTAGACTAAGAGTATACATATACAGTACATATGTATGTGTATATACACAGCTAATTGTTATACACATAGTTAAGAGCTATACTCTTCTCAGATATCTGCAGGTTTTCCAGTGGGCAAGCTGGAAGCCCATGAGCCAATCTGCATTCGCAGGTCTGAAAGCTGGGCAGTCTGTTAATGTTGCAGGCTGAGTCTGCAGGCCTGAGAAGAGCACAATCTCAGCACAAGTAGGCAGGCAGCCAGAGTCCCCTCTTAACTTGTTTTTTTTTTTTTTTTTTTTTACTGTCCAAGTCTTCAGGTGATTAGATGAGACCAATCAACATTTGGGAGGACAATCTGTTCTACTGAGTCCACTGCTTCAAATTTTAATCTCATTCAGAAATGCCCTTACACACAGTCCCAGAATTATGTTTTATTGAATATCTGGGCTCCTTGAGACACAGTAAGCAGACACATAAAATTAATCATCACAGGTAGGGAATTACTCTGCTTTTAAAAAAGGATTGAAACACTTTTGTGTTCTTGGAATAAATTCTGGTTGTTTTGTATTTTTTCATACATGTTAATTTAGTTATGTGTTTCTCCTTTAAATTTTTGCTTAATTTGGTGTGTTAAATTAATCTTGCTTAATATTTTGCATTTCTGTTTATGAGAATAAATGTCTACATGTTTTTTTAACATTCCTATAATAGCTTTGTCAAGATTATGCTGGCCTCATGAAAAAAGTTGGGAAATATTTCTTCTTTTTCTATTCTTTTGAATAAATTTGGCAAAATTAGTGTCATTTCATACAAATTTGGAAGAATTCAAAAGCAGAGTCACCTGGTTCTGAGATTTTATTCATTAGAAGATTTGAAACAACCAAATTCTGTATTGGACTACTCATATTTTAATTTTCTCCTGTTAGCTCTATGGGGTGTAATATTTGAAGAATGTGTATATTTAATCCAAATTGTCAAATTCATGGGTAAATTGTGTTTAGTATCCCACATTTTTTTGATATCTGTAGGGATATGTAGAGATCTTCCTTTTCAGAACATTGATATCAACAATTTTGATTTTGTCTTTGTTTTATCTCTATCATTTAACATTTTTTCCCTAATTACATGTGTTTGTATTTTATGAATTTCTGCTTATATTTTATACTTTCCTTCTGTTTATTTACTTTTAATTTTTTAGAGTTTTGAGATTAAAGTTTAAATAATTGATTATTTTTCAGGCATTTTTAAATTTATATAACTTTTGCAATCAAGTCTACAAATTTATTTCTAAATATTGTTTTAGTACATCCCTCAAATTTGAAAATGTTCTATTTTTATTATAATTTAGTTCAATAACATTGTCTAATTTCTATTTTGATATCTTATTTCACCGATTATTTAAAAATGCATCACTTGTAGCTGAACATTTTCTAATTTTTTATGGTATTACTTTCTAACTTAAATTCATGGTGGTTGGAAAAAACACTCTGAATTAGTTAATCTCTAAAAAATTTGGAGCCCTTTTTTTAGTTTGAGTTTATTTATTTTAAATACATATGTAAAATTATTTTTTTTTTGTGCTGGTTCTGAGGTTCAGCATGTGCATGGGCTCATGTTGTTAAATGCTTTTTCTGCATCTATTGCTCTATTCACATTGTTTTCTTTTTTTGTTAATAAGGTGGATTACCTTGATGGATTTCAATTCTGAAGCAGCCTTGCATTTCTGGGTTAAAGCTTACTGGATTTTTATGTGTCATTCTTCTGTATATTGCTGAACTCTATTTGATACTTTTATGTTGTGGATTTTTGTGCCTATATTCACAAGGACTATTGGTTTATGGTTTTATTTGTTTGTTTTTCTTGTACTGACTTTGTCTCTTTCCCCTCCTCCCTCCTTCCTTTTTTTTTGTATCAGGGAAATCATTTGTTTTATCAGATTAATTTAAAGGCATTCCCTTTTCTCTAATTTCTGGAAGGGATTGTGTAGACCTGATTTTTTTTTAAATAGACATTCAGTAGAACTTGCCATTGAAAACACGTGGGCCTGATGTTTTCTGTTCAGAAGATTTTAAACTGTTAACTCAATTTCTTTCCTATACATGAGGTTGGCAGTTGTCCATTTTCCCTGGGTGAGTTTTGGTAGGTGGTGTCCCCTGGGGATGCCGTTTCATCTCCGTGGTGGAGCCCGTGGGCAGAGCAGTGCTCAGTCCTCCCTAGCCCTGCCTTTGTCGTGGGGTCTGCAGCCAGCCCTTCTTTCATTTCTGAAATCAGTAACTGTCTTCATGCTTCTTATTTATGTATTAGTTCCTTTATTTTTTCTTAGTCTGATTAGTAGTATCTGAATTTTATCCATCTTTTCAAAGTATCAGCTTCCAATTCATTAATTTTTCTTCATCCCCCCCCCCGACTTGTTTTCAATTTAATTGATTTATGCTCTTCTGTTTTCTTTCCTATTTGTGTTTTTTGGCTCTATACTTGCTTTGAATTTTCTAGTTTCTTTCTTTTTTTAGATGTTCTTTTTAAATGTTTTTTATTTGTTTTAATTAGTTATACATGAGTGTAGAATGCACTTTGATACATCATATAGCGTGGAGTATAATTTCTTATTCTTCTACTTATGCATGATGTAGAATCCCACTGGACATATAGGTATATATGTACATAGGGTAATAATGTCTGACCCATTCTAGTATCCTTTCTGCCCCATAACCTCTCCCCTCACCACACTCCCTCTCTCTATATATAATATAATATATTATATATAATATATATAATCTGAAGTAACTCTTTTCTTCCCTAATCCCCTGGCTCACTTTGAATTGGCACCCACATTTGTTTTTCAGACAAGAAATTTGGCCTTTGTTTTTGGGGGATTGGCTTATTTCACTTAGGATGATATTCTCCAGCTCCATCCATGTACTGGAAAATGCCATAAATTAATTCTTCTTTAATGTTGAATAATATTCCATCATGTATAACATTTTTTACCCATTCATCTGTTGAAGGGCACATACTTTGGTTCTTAGTTTAGCAATTGTGATTTGAGCTGCTATAAACATTGATGTGGCTGCATCACTTTAATATGCTGATCTTAAGTCCTTTGGATAGAAACTGAGGAGTGGGATGACTGGTTAAAATTGTGGTTCCATTTCAAGTTTTCTGAGGAATTTCTATACTGCTTTCCATAATGGTTGCATCAATTTGCATTCCCACCAGCAATGTATGATTGTACCTTTTTTCTCAAATCCTGCCTGCATTTATAACTGTTTGTATTCTTGATAATTGCCATTCTGAGTGGGGTGAGATGAAATATTAGAATAGCTTTGACATGCATTTCTCTAATTGCTAAAGATGTTGAATATTTTTTCAAATATTTGTTGATGGATTGTATTCCTTCTTCATGAAGTGTCTGTTCAGTTCTTTAGCCCATTTATTGATTGGGTTATTTGCTTTTTGATGTTAAGTTTTTGTGTGTTTTTAGTTCTTCATATATTCTGAAGATCAATGCTCTATCTGACATGCATGTGGTAAATATTTTCCCCCATTTGTAGGCTCTACCTTCACCTTCTTGATTGTTTCCTTTACTGAGAAGAACCATTTTAGTTTGAATCTGTCCCATTTATTGATTCTTGATTTTACTTCTTGTGCTTTAGGAGGAGTCTTGTTAAGGAAGTCAGATCCTAAAACAACATGGTGAAGATTTGGCCTACTTTTTCTTCTGTTAGGTGCAGGGTCTCTGGTCTAGTGCCCAAGTGTTTGAATCATTTCGAGTTGACTTTCATTCAGAGTGGGGGGGAGTTAATTTCATTTTGTTACTTGTGGATTTCCAATTGTTCCAGCACCATTTATTGAATAGGTCTTTTCTTCAGTGAGTATTCTTGGCACATTTGTCTAGTATGAAATAACTATGTTTATGTGGGTTTGTTTCTGTGTCTTCTATTTTTCATCTTTGGTCTACCTGTGTGTTTTGTTGCCAATAACATGCAGTTGCTATAACTGTAGTATAATTTATTTATTTATTTTTAATGCCTTTATATGTGTACTTTTTTGCATTACAATTCTTAAAACACATATATACCATGATTTTTTTTATCTCTGTATATAAAGTATGTTGACACCCAATTCAAGTCTTCATACATGTACTTTGTATAATGATGTTCATCATATTCCACCATCCTTGCTAATCTCCTACCCCCTCCATTTCCCTCTTACCCCTATGTAGAATTCATCTATTCCTCCCATGCTCTCCCTCCCTCCCCCACTATGAGTCAACCTCCTTATATCAGAGAAAACATTCAGCATTTGTTTTTTTGGGATTGGCCAACTTCACTTAGCATTATCTTCTCCAACGCCATCCATTTACCTGCAAATGCCATGATTTTGTTCTTTTTTAATGCTGAGTAAAATTCAATTGTGTATATATTCCACATTTTTAAAATCCATTCATCCACTGAAGGACATCTATGTTGGCTCCACATTGTGAATTGTCCTTCACAAAGAAGGACATCTATGTTGGCTCCACATAGCTATTGTGAATTGTGCTTCTATAAACATTGATGTGGCTGTGTCCCTGTGGTATGCTGTTTTTAAGTCCTTTGGCTATAGTCTGAGGAGGTGAATAGCTGGGTCAATTGGTGGTTCCATACCCAGTTTTCCAAGGAATCTCCATATTGCTTTCCATATTGGCCTCACCAATTTGCAGCCCCACCAGCATGGTATGAGTGTACCTTTTTTCCCACATCCTCACCAACACTTATTGTTGTTTGTTTTCATAATAGCTTCCCTTATGACTGGAGTGAGATGATATCTTAGAGTGGTTTTGATTTGCAGTACTCTGATTGCTAGAGATAATGAGCATTTTTTCATATATTTGTTGATTGATTGTATTTCCTCTTCTGAGAAGTGTCTGTTCAGGTACTTAGCCCTTTTGTGGATTGGCTTATTTGTTTTTTCAGTGTTTAGCTTTTTGATTTCTTTATATAACCTAGACATTAGTGCTCTATCTGATGTGTGAGGGCTAAAAATTTGCTCCCAGAATGTAGGTTCTCTGTTCACCTCAGATTGTTTCTTTTGTTAAGAAGAAAGTTTTCAGTTTGATCCCATCCCATTTATTGATTGATTCTTAGTTTTAATTCTTGTGCTATAGAAGTCTTATTAAGAAAGTTGGGGCCAAATCCCACATGATGAAGATTAGGGCCTACTTCTTCTCCTATAAGATGAAGAGTCTCTAGTTTAATTTCTAGGTCCTTGATCGATTTTGAGTTAACTTTTGTGCATGGTGAGAGATAGGGGTTTAATTTCATTTTGTTGCATATGGACTTCCAGTTTTCCCAGCACCATTTGTTGAAGAAGCTATCTTTTCTCCAGTGGATGTTCTTGGCACCTTTGTCTAATATAAGATAATTGTAATTTTGTGGGTTAGTCTCTGTGTCCTCTGTTCTGTACTATTTGTCTACCAGCCTGTTTTGGTACCAGTACCATGATGTTTTTGTTACTATTGCTCTGTAGTATAGTTTAAGTTCTGGTATAGTGATACCACATGCTTCACTCTTCCTGCTTAGGATTGTTTTAGCTATTCTGGATCTCTTATTTTTCCAGATGAATTTCATTATTGCTTTTTCTATTTCAATGAGAAATTCCATTGGGATTTTGATCAGAATTGCATTAAATCTGTATAGTGCTTTTGGTAGTATGGTCATTTTGATAATATCAATTCTGCCTATCCAAGAACAAGGTAAATTCTTTCATCTTCTAAGATTTTCTTTGATTTCTTTCTTTAGGGTTTTGTAGTTTTCATTGTATGGATATTTCACCTTTTGGTTAAGTTGATTCCCAAGTATATTATTTTTTTGAGGATATTGTGAATGAGGAAATTTTTTATTGTCACTGATATACAGAAATGCCTTTGATTTATGGATGTTGATTTTATATCCTACTACTTTGCTGAACTAGTTCTAGAAATTTTATGGTGGAGTTTTTTGCGTCTTCTATGTATAGAATCATACCATCAGCAAATAGAGCTAATTTAAGTTCTTCTTTCCTATACATATCCCTTTAATTTCTTTCATCTGCCTAGTTGCTCTGGCCAATGTTTTAAGAACTATGTTGAATAGAAGTGGTGAAAGAGGGCATCTCTGACTTGCTCCAGTTTTTAAGGAAATGCCTTCAGTTTTTCTCCATTTATAACGATGTTGGCCTGGGGCTTAACATAGATAGCCTTTACTATGTTGAGATATGTTCCTGTTATCCCTAGTTTTTCTAGTGTTTTGAACATAAAGAGGTTCTGTATTTTGTAAAATACTTTTTCTGCATCTATCGAGATGATCATATGATTCTTATCTTTAAGTCTCTTTATGTGATGAATTACATTTATTGATTTCCATATGTTGAACCAACTTTACATCCCTGGGATGAATCCCATTTGATCCTGGTGCACAATCTTTTTGATATGTTTTTGTATTCAATTTGCCAAAATTTTATTGAGAATTTTTGCATCTATGTTCATTAAAGATATTGGTCTGAAGTGTTTGTTCTTTGAAGTGTCTTTGGTTTTGGAATCAGGGTAATATTGGCCTTATAGAATGAGTTTGGAAGTGCTCCCTCTTTTTCTATTTCCTGAAATATATTTAAGAGTATTGGTATTAGTTTTTCTTTATAGGTCTTGTAGAATTTGGCTGTGTATCCATCCAGTCCTGGGATTTTCTTGGTTGGTAATCTTTTTCTCCTATTAGATGCAGAGTCTCTGGTTTAATTCCTAGCTCCTTGATCTTCTATTTCCTCACTTGATATTGGTCTGTTTAAGTTGTGTACATCTTCCTGAATCAATATGGGAAGCTCATATGACTTAAGAAATTTATTGATGCCTTCAATGTCTTCTATTTTTTCGAGTATAAGTTTTCAAAATAACTTTTAATTATTTTGTATTTCTGTATTGTCTGTTGTGATATTGCCTTTTTTATCATGTATGCTGGTAATTTGAGTTCTCTCTCTCTCCTTCTCTTTGTTAGCATGGCTAAGGGTCTATAAATTTTATTTATTTATTCAAAAAACCAACTTTTAGTTTTGTAAATTTTTTCATTGCTTTTTTGTTTTGATTTTATTTATTTCAGCTCTAATTTTAATTATTTCTTGGCTTCTACTGCTTTTGCTGCTGTTTTTTTCTTTTTCCAGGGCTTTGAGATGTAGTGTGAGGTCATTTATTTGTTGACTTTTTCTTCTTGAACTCCATGCAATGAACTTCTCTCTTAGTACTGCTTTCATAGTGTCCCAGAGATTTTGATATGTTGCATCTATGTTCTCATTTACCTCTAAGAATTTTTAAATCTCATCCTTGATGTCTTCTGTAACCCATTGTTCATTCAGTAGCATATTGTTCAGTCTCCATGTGATGCAGAAAATTTTATTTTTATTTTGTCATTGATTTCTAATTTAATTCCATTATGATCTGATAAAATGCATGGTAGTATCTCTACTTTTTTGTATTTGCTAAGAGTTGCTTTGTGGCATAGTATATGTTCTATTTTAGAGAAGGATCCATGTACTGCTGAGAAGAAAGTTTATCTGCTTGATGCTAATTGAAATATTCTATATATGTCCATTAAGTCTAAGATATTAATTGTGTTATTGAGCTCTATCGTTTCTTTATTCAACTTTTGTTTGGAAGATCTATCCAGTGGTGAGAGATGTGTGTTAAGGTCCCCTAAGATTATTGTGTTGTGGTCAATTTGATTCTTGAACTTGAGAAAAGTTTGTTTGATGAACATAGCTGCACCATTGTTTGGGGCATATATATTTATGATTGTTATGTCTTGTTGGTGTATGGTTCCCTTGAGTAGTAAGTAATGTCCATATTTATCCCTTTTGACTAACTTTGGCTTGAAGTCTGCTTTATTTGACATGAGTATGGAAACCCCTTCTTGCTTCCTCAGTCCTTGTGAGTGGTATGATATTTCCCAACCATTCACCTTCAGTCTGTGTATGTCTTTTCCTATCAAATGAGTCTCCAGTAGGCACCATATTTTTGAATCTTTTGATTGGTGAGTTTAAGCCAGTAACATTTAGGGTTACTATTGAGACATGGTTTGTATTTCCAGCCATATTTGTTTATTTTTGTTATTTAACTTGACTTAATTTTCCTCTTTGATTAGTTTTTCCTTTAGTGTACTACCTCCCTCTGCTGGTTTTCATTGTTGTTTTTCATTTCCTCTTCATGAAATATTTTGCCAAGGGTGTTTTGTAATGCCAGTTTGCTAGGTATAAATTCTTTTAACTTTTGTTTATCATGGAAGTTTTTTATTTCGTCTTCAATCCGATGCTTAATTTTGCTGGAAATAGATTCTTGGTTGGCACCCATTATCTTTCAGGGCTTGAAATACGTTTTTTAAGGATCTTCTAGCTTTTAGGGTCTGTGTTGAAAATCTGCCATTATCCTAATTAATTACCCCTATATGTAATCTGATTTCTTTCTCTTGTGGCTTTTAAAATTCTCTCCTTATTCTGTATGTTGGGAATTTTTATTATAATGTGTCTTGGTGTGGATCTGTTGTGATTTTGCACATTCAGTGTCCTGAAGGCTTCTTGGTTTTGGATTTCCATTTTATTCTTCATGTCTGGAAAATTTTCTGATACTATTTCATTGAACAGATTGCTCATTCCTTTGGTTTAGTCCTCTATGCCTTCTTCTACCCAAATAACTCTTAAATTTGGTCTTTTTATGCTATCCCATATTTCTTGGATGTTCTGCTTGTGGTTTCTTATCATTTTTCTATTCTATGTTCTTTTCAAGATGATATACTTTATCTTCATACCTGATGTCCTATCTTGTAAGTGGTCTACTTTGTTGGTGATGATCTCATTTGAGTTTTTAATTTGGTTTATTATTTCTTTGATTTTAAGGATTTCTTTTTTTTTTGTATAACCCATATCTCCCTGTTGAGGTGATCTTTTGCTTCTTGGATTTGTTTATGTAGCTCATTGTCATTGTCAAAGTGTTTTTTCACTGCCTGTATTTGTTATTTAAGGTCTTCTTTGAAATCCCAAAACATTTTAAGCATGTATATCCTGAAAATTTTCTCTGTCAGTTTTCTGCTGTAGCTGTCAATTCTTCTAATGATGTGTTGACTTGAATTGTTTGTCGTACTTTCTTCCCTTGTCTTTTCACGTTGCCAGCAATTCTTTTTTTCCAGCTCTGTGGTACTGGTTTGTTATTGTTCTTACCCTATATATTTGTAGTGCTCTTGTATGGTTCCAAGATCCCTCCTTTGTGGGGAAGGACAATGTTAAAAGATACCAATATCAGCAGCACTTTACCAATGAACAAATTATTGTTATTAAGACATTTATAGTCAGTCTCAATGTCCAGAAATTTTGAATTCAATTATTATTTAAAATATATAATCAGTAGTTTCATAAAAGGAGTACAGTTTCTTATGGTGGACAGTGAACTGGGGGTCTGGCTTAGAAAGATATGCTAAGGGGGAAAGATGTTAGGGTATGAGGCTAATATAACTTAAGAAATTTTGAGTAGAAGTCTAATGAAGAGGGATAGTAACAGGGGAATAGACAGGAGGTAATTTAGGGTAGAGAAGTACATGAGAGGACAGTAGAGTACATAAAAACAAAAATACATATAAATATATATTTAGAAAATTAAAGGATGTTAAAATAGTAAAATTTGAGGGTGAAAGAAGAAGAAAGAGAAGAAGAAAAAAAGGGAAATAAAGAAAGAGAAAACAGAAAGAAAAAAGGGGGGGGGCTTATGCAATTCCTCTATATTATATTATTCATTTGACTCAGTTCTCAAAGTTCTATTTCATGTAAAGTTCTTGGTTTCACATATGTTGGGGTTGTGAGGGCCAGAGAATGAAGGGTAGAGGAGAAAGACAGATGAAAAAAAATACTCTTAGAATGCCTTTTCTTTCCTCTTTCTCTTCTAATAGGTGGAGTTGTCTATTTTAAGCTGGAGTCTGTGTCCTCAGGGTGGTGTAGGTAACCAGGGTGGGAAGAATTGGGCCCCCTCTCCTGCCTGAAGCTTCCCTGATCTATTCTGGCCTCTCAGTTTTGCTCCAGGCTTTAGACTCCTCCCCTTTCTTGCTTATCAAGTTCCAACTGCGGGACCTCTCACCCTAAGGCTTGCACCAGATGGGCGGTGCCCTTGCTGCCTTGTGCCTTCTTCAGCTGAGAGTGTTTTTTGTGCTGGGTAGTCAACTGTGACTACTGAGTAATCGCAGCTGGGGAGGAGGGAGGGGGGAGGGAGGGGAAGTTGGAAATCAGGTACCTGTTCAAATGGAGATCTGCCTTGGTAGCCATGCCCAATAAAAATGGCGAGAAAGGTTTTCTAAGATGGAGTCATCTACTTCCAGCGCCAGGGTTTCTGGAAAGGTGGGTGAAGCTGGGATGGCCTTGTGCTAGATTGCAGCCATATGGCCTGTGTGGGAGTGGAGTGCAGCTGATTAGGTGATTCTGATACACTGCTTGAGAGCTGTGTGTGCACTAGAACTGAAGCCTTTGGTTCTGGAGTCTGAGTCTTCCTGGAACACAGAGGCTCTGATTTCTGTGCAGGTGGTCACAGCTCTGGTGGTTTCTGCAAAACTCTGTTGTATAGGCATCCTGTTTCACGCTCTGAGATGTTGTATTCCATGTAGGTGAAACCTTGTGGAGAGGCTGCCTCACTTCCTTGGTTTTATTCCACAGAGCAGCCAGAAACAGTACCTCCTTTATTCTGCCATCTTGGATTCTCTCAAGTTATATATCTGTAGTATAGTTTAAGGTCTGGTATTGTGATGCCTCATTCTTCCCTCTTTTTGTTAAGTATTGTTTTGGCTATTCTTACACTTTTATTTTTCCAAATGAATCTCATGATTGCTTTTTCTAGTTCTATGAAGAATGTCATTGCAATTTTAATTGGAATTGCATTATATCTATATAACACTTTTGGAAGTATTGTCTTTTTTTACAATATTAATTCTGTCTATCCAGGAACATAAAAGGTCTTTCCATCTTTTAAGGTCTTCTTCAATTTCTTTCTTTAGTGTTCTGTAATTTTTATTGTAGAGGTCTTTTGCCTTCCTTGCTAGATTGATTCCCAAGTTGTCTTTTTTTTCTTTTGAGGCTATTGTAAATGTAGTAGTTTTCTTAATTTCTTTTTTAGTAGATTCATTACCAATATAAAGGAATGCATTTGATTTATGAGTGTTGATTTAAAACTTCTATTTTCTGAATTAATTTATAAGTTTTAGAAGATTTCTGGTGCAAAAATTTTGATATTCTAAATATAGAATCATGCCATGGGCCAAGAGTTATAGTTAGAGGTCGTCTTTTCCTGTTCATATCACTTAATTTCTTTCATGTTTCTTATTGCTCTGGCTAGAGTTTCCAGGGCTATATTTTATAGAAGTGGTGAAAGAGGGTATTCCTGTCTTGTTCCAGGTTTTAGAGGGAATGCTTGCAATTTTTCTCCATTTAGAATGATGATGGCCTTTGGTTCAGCATATATAGCTTTTATGAAGTTGAGGTGTGTTCCAACTTCCCTGTTTTTTCTTTTTTCTAGTGTTTTGAACATGAAGGTGTGCTGTATTTTGTCAATTTTTTTCTGCAACTGCTGAGATAATCATCTAATTTTTTTTTAAAAAAACACAAAATGTGTTTGAATTATGATGAATTATGTTTATTGATTTCTCTGTGTTGAAACAAAGTTGCATCCCTAGGATAAACCCTACTTTATCATGGATGTTTTTGCATGCAATTTTTTAGTATTTTTCTGAGAATTTTTGCACCTATGTTCATCAGGGATATTGGTCTGAAATTTTCTTTCCTTAATGTGTCTTTGTCTAATTTTAGTATCAGGGTGAAATTGGCCTCAGAATGAGTGTGGAAGGGTTCCTTCCTTTTCTATTTTATTAAGTATTTTAGAAGTATTGGTGTCAATTCTTCTTTGAAGATCTTGTAGAACTCAGTCAAGAATCTATCTGCTCTTGGGCTTTTGTTTGTTGGTAGGCTTTTAAGGCAATTTTCACTTCATTATTTATAATTGATCTGTTTCCATTTTGTATGTTCTCCTGGTTCAATTTGCATAGGTCACATGTCTCTAGACATTTGTCAATGTCTTCACAGTTTTCTGTTTTATTGTACTATAAAATTTCAAAATAGTTTCTAATTATCTTTTAAATTTTAGTCATGTCCATTGAGGTATTTCCTTTTTCATCACCTATTTTAGTAATTTGTGTTTTCTCTCTTTATCTTTGTTAGCTTGGCTAGGGGTTTATCAGTTTTTTAAATTTTTTCAGTGAACCAGTTTTTTATTTTGTCAATTTTTGAATTGTTTCTTTTGTTTCAATTTCATTGATTTCAGCTTTAAATATTTCCTGTCTTCTACTGTTTTGGGTGTTGATTTGTTGTTTTTTCCTAGGACTTGGAATTATAATGTTAATTCTTTTATTTGTTGATTTTTCATTCTTTTAATGAATAAGCTCAATGCAGTGAACTTTCCTGTTAGTACTTTCTTCATGGTGTCCCAGAGATTTTGATATGTTTCATCACTATTCTCATTTACCTCTAAGTGTTTTTTTTATTTCATCCCTCATTTGTTCTGGTTTATCATTGATTAGCATATTATTTAGTCTCCAGGTGTTATAGTAGCTTCTATTTTTGTATTCTCTCATTGATTTCTAATTTAATTTCATTATAACCCGATGGGATGCAAGGTATTATCTCTTTTTTTGCTAGGAGTTGCTTTATGGCAAAAGATATGCTCTATTTTAGAGATGGATACTACTACTGAGAAGAAAGTGTATTTGCTCGTTGATGGATGAAATATTCTATATATGTCTGTTAACTCTAAATTATTGATTCTATTATTTAGATCCAGTGTTTCTTTGTTGAGTTTTTGGGAAATTCATCCAGTAGTAACAGATTTGTGTTAAAGTCACCCAGTATTATTGTGTTGTGGTCTCTTTTATTTTTTAAGTTGAATAGGGTTTGTGTAATGTACACAAATGGTCCATTGTTGGGGGAATAAATATTCATGATTGTTATGTTTTGTTGATATATAATTCCTTAATCAGTATGAAGTGTACTTCTTTGTCACTCTGATTAGGTTTAGTCTGAAGTTCACTTCATCTGATATTATAGAAATCCCTGCTTGTTTATGCAATCCATGTGAGTGATATTTCTTTTTCCATTCTTTCACCTTTCATCTCTGAATGTCTTTGCTTATGAAGTGAGTTTCTTGGAGACACCATATTGTTTTGTTTTTAATCTAATGTGTCACTCTGTTTTTGATTGAAGAGTTTAGGCTGTTAACATTGAAGATAACTATTAAGATGTGATTTTTGTTCCCGGTCATTTTGGTTTATTTCTAGTTTTTAATTTGACTTAGCTTCTGGTTTTAATTTTTTATTCCTTTAGTTTAGTTTCTACCATTGCTGGTTTTTACTTTTTTTCACTTTATTCTCATGGACTATTTTGTTGAGAATATTCTACAGTGCAGGCTTTCTAGTTGTTAATTCTTACAACCTTTGTTTATCATGGAAGGTTTTTACTTATCTTCAAATATGAAATTTAATTTTGCTGGATATAAAACTTTTGATTTGCACCTATTTTCTTTTAGATGTGGAAATATATTATTCTTGGACCTCCTAGCTTTGCAGGTTTGTGTTGAGAAATCAGTGGGGATCCAAGTTGATTTCCCCCATGTGTAATTTGATTTTTTCCCCTTTCACAGCCTTCAAGATTTTATCTTTATCTTGTGTGTTAATCATTATCATTATAATGTGTCTTAGTGTGGGTCTTCTGTCATTTTGTACATTTGGGTTTCTGTAAGACTTTTGTATTTGGCTTGGGGAATTTTCTGATATTATATTATAAAAAAATTGTGCTTTCCTTTGATTTGTATATCCTCTCATTCATCTAGCCCAATAACTCTTAAGTTTGGTCTTTTCATGTTATCCCATAATTGTTGCATGTTCTCTTCCTGATCTTTCACCATCTTCTCTGCATGGTTAACTCTATTTCAGGTTTATATATTTTGTATTCATTGCCTGAGATTCTGTCTTCCAAGTGGTCTAGTCTGTTGGTGATGTTTTCTAGTAAATTTATAATTTGGCTTATTGATACCTTCATTTCAAGGATTTCTGTTTTTCCCCCCACAATCTCTAACTCTTTATTGAAGAGATCTTTACTTCCTGTATTTTTTCTTTGATTTTACTTTGTGTACTATCCTTTAATTCACAAAGCAGTTTAAGTATGTCCATTCTAACCTTCTTCTCTGAAATTTCTTCTGCCTTGTTGTCTGTGGATTCTATTATTGGAGAATTTTGGTTTGTAGGAGTGCTTTATTCCCTTGTTTTTTTTTATGTTATTCATGTGTTTTCCCATATAGCAGTATGGATGTAAGTAGCACAAATTCTACCCTGCTGACTTATAGTGTCCCTGAAGGTTTCTAGTACCTCATCTTTAAGGGGGTAGACCTATATCAACAACACCCAATGTAAACAACATACAGCCCCAAACCCATTATATCCTATTAAGACTTCCACTGATTTTTTTCACAATAAACAGAAATGATGAGTTCAATTACCATGTACACTATATATAGTAAATTTGCTAAAAAGAACTAAAATGTATTTGGATCCATTTCATTTTTATAATATTTTAATTTATGAGTGCTTATTTATCTACATGCTAATTTTGGTATCTTGTAAGCAATATATAGATGAAGAAACATACATAGACACCCATACAACACACAGATGTGCATAAATATACATAAAAACTAACAGGAAACAAGCATTTTTGAGATTTTTTTTGAGTAATTGATCTCTGAATAAAGACAGCAGAAAAAACAAGTAAAGGGAAAAAACTATGATTATGTAAAACAGGACTGGTCAGAAGAAAACATATTAAATTAAGTGTGCAGGATTAAAACGTGAATTTATCACAAAACCATGAGCTCAAAAAAAAAGTTCTGGGAAAAATTTTACTCAGTCACAACTACTCTAGTAAAGGAGCATGTGAAACATCTTTTTCAGAGCAGGGTAAAATTTTGGAACAAATTAGAGTAAGTCCAGATGTTTTAAAGGATGAGGGAGCCTGTGAAATCCTCAGGTAGATGTTCTCAAAGTAAAGGAGACTTATACATATGATATCATTCCATTTTCTCTCCCTATACTCTAATGTTTAGGTAGGAATTTGAGAGATAGGAATCATGGTATATAAGATAAAATAGCCATTTAGGTCCTGAGCAGCTTGAGTTCAAAAGTGGCAACTTTTCCCCCTCTGGATCCAAACCAGATTTGAACAATCACCTATGCAATTTACATCCTATATTCAAGCCTTGGAGAGACAGATATCTGCCAGAAAGCTAAGCAGCAAGGAAAGCTGCCACTTTGAGACTGACAGGCAAAAAACCATTGAGTAAGATCTCTTGACCAAAAGAGATGGATGAAGTTGTCATAACTGTTCCCCATAATAAAGAGGAGGATAGTTTAATAATGACCATCCAGGACATTGGGAGTTGGCAAAGTTGCCTTGGGGGCCCCATGTGGGATCTTGTCATTGCATAGAAGTTGATTTTATTATAGGGCTATAAGGCTTGAGTGTATGGGATTTGTAACCCCCTGCTTTGTCTTCTGCAAAAGAGGTCTAGGTGCAGGATGGTGTTATAATTTTGGCTCCCATTCAGAGGCCATTGACCTGAAACCTCTAGCTCACATTGGGTCACACATTAATATTTATAAACAAAAATTTCCCCATAATCTCAGAGTTGAAGCATTTCCAGTGACAGCACATATTCAAGAAGGGATTCCTGTGAAATGGAGGTGGTTCTCCCCATTTAGGTATTCTGGAAGAGAAGATTTCTGTTTGTTTTGAGTGGTGCTAGGATTTGAACCCAGGGATTTTTTACATGTTAAGCATGTGCTATATTAAGCTCTTCTCCATAGAAGAGAGTTCTTAAGTCCTATAATTAAGTCCCAAAGCATCTCTCTGGGGAACTAGGGTCATGGTATTGGTAATTTCCCAAGTGTACTCATAGAAACACCACACTAAACTTTGTAGTTAGGTACCTCTGGTCCCTATGCTGGGTGCTCAATAATTTTTTGAGTTCCTATGACTAGATCATGAGCACCTTCTCTAACAATTTGCAGGGATGCAATATTTCTCTTTCCCTTTTGAATATACCCTATTATTTTGATGTGGCCCCATTCCATTGGCTGTGTAACTCTCCTTGGTTTCCTTTACTCCTAACACCTTGAAAATTATTCTTTTTTTCCAGTTTTGTTGCTCTCCCTACAGATGCCAAAAAGAACACACGTAACCTTGTTTGTGAGGGGATACTAAATGGCATCTCAAATATCCTTATTCTAAATATTGTAGTTTTATTAAACCCAGAAAAAGGAAAAGACTGGATTTATCTTGGTCTATTTTCTTTTGGCTTATGGTAAAAGAGATGAGTAAAAACAGCCCTCATCAACCACAGCGAATTTCCAGTAAACATGTATAAAAAGGAAATAGGTGTTCTGGAGGAGGTGACATCCAGAAGCAGGAAGATGATTGAAAGAAAAAAATCAAAAGCTCACAGGAGGCATAAAATGGTTGGGAAGGAGCAGAGATGGAGACTCTCTTCTTCCCATAGAGCTCTGGTTCAACTAATCTCCTTTTAGAGATGGTGTTGCAATAAATGAATGATTTTACAATCTGCCTACATTGGTAAGTTTTGCCTCATGTCCAGCACAGATTAAGTCTAATTGTGGCTCACTACTGATTATTCTGTCATGGGAGTCTTCAAGTGTCAGGCACCCTACTATCTTTTAACTTGCCTAACCCATGCATGCTAAGAGTATGGCAAATAACTAAGAGCTCTGATATGATATTATGAACATTAAAGTGGTTGAGAACTGGAGGGAGACCACACAGTTTATGAGATTAAAAACCACAATCAAACCCCAAATCCCCAAAAGCCAGGTTGAGTACATGGTGGGAAGACTGAGCAGCACAGTAGAGTTTGGTAAAGCCTCAGGGTCTCCACAATTTAGGGATATAGCATTCCCAATATTCTGAAGGGGGGTGCCTTCTGTTCTGAAGCCTCCCTGGGGTACCATCAGTTGCTCCTCAGTCTGCATGTGGTAGTATCAGAAAGCCTAATAGAAAAGAGGAATAGACTTGCAATGGAGTAGCTCCAGAAAGGGGTTACATTCTGGCCACTTGGCCAAACTGTTATTTTCAGCATATCCAGATGGGATCCACGTCCTTGGTGTCCTAAACAAATGACCAAGCAGGAAATACACAAGTAACATTAAAAGTGCTGATTAATTAAAGGTGAAAGTGGAAGTAGCACTCCATTAGGTACAGTGGATTGGAACAAGAAAAGGAGAGGAGCTCAAGGCCCTGATCTCTGAATATTAGTGTCTTCTATGCTGAGCTGTAAGGCATTATGTTCTCTATATGGGCCTGATTGAAGAGCTTAATCAATTTGTTCCCATTGATTACTTTATGATACCTTATTAGAATATTGTCCAGTTTTTCCTACATTAGTTACTTTAGAAAGCCTAATTAGAATAGGACACCCTTTATCCCCATTGTTGATTTTAAGTAATGAGCCTGTGGTGGGAGTTGTCATAATGATAAGTTCTTCTGGCAGGAGTGGTCATGGTGATGGGATTTATTTAAACTGGCACAGACCTTGTCTCTTTGTCTTTGCCTCCACTGGCTTGTAATAAGCCATCTCTGCCAACTTGGGGTCCCTGAACACCTTACTAACAAAACAATCCTAAAAGAAACAATGAAGACCAAAGCAGAAAGAAGTGGACTAGATTTGGCAAAAAGTATAGGAAAATTAACAAAACTAAGAGTTACTTTTTGAAAAGAAAACAAATTGACAAACTTTTAGTTCAACTAGAAATAAAGAGAGAAGAAACAAATAAACAAAATAATAAATGAAAGAGGAGACATTACCACTGATGTCATAGAAATGCAAAGAGACCACTGTGAGCAATTACTTGCCAACCAAGGGAGTAACCTAGAGGATATGGATCAGTTTCTAGGCACATGCAATGTACAAAGACTAACTCAAAAAGAGATAGAAAAACTGAAAAAGAAAACCAATAACAAGTAAGAAGCCTAATCAGTAATTAAGGCCTCCCATTTAAAAAGAAAGAACCAGGTGTCATCATTGCTGAATTAATTCTGCCAAGCTTTTAAAGAACAACTAATATCAATCTTCTCAATCTCTCTCAATAATTGAAGAGGAGGAAATACTACCAAACTAATCATACCAGACTGAAATTACTCTGATACCAATGCCAGGAAAGAAAACAACAAGAAAAGAAAAGTACAGGTCAATGACCATAATAAACATAGATGCAAAAATCCTCAAAAATTACTAGTAAACCATATTCAACAGCATATTAAAAGTGCCACTCACCATGATCACATGAGATTTATCCCTGGAAAGTATGAATGGTTCAACATGCACAAATTAATCAATGTGATACATATGTTAACAGAAGGATGAACAGAAGCAATTTTATCATCTGAATAGATGCAAAAGGGACATCCACAGTATTCAACATCTTTTTAAATTATTGATTACTCTAAAAAAATTAGGTATATAAGTAATAAACCTCAACACAAAAGGCCATTTATGACTACTCAACAGCTAACATCATTTTCAATACCAGAATGCTGAATTTTGTTTTCTAAGCTCAGGAAGAAAACAAAGAGACCTACTCTTGCTGTTACCAAAAGCTCAATCCTTGTCTCCAATGCAAATTTTGTAACAAGAAAATGGTATTTAAAAAGGGAAAAAGAAATTTGATTGTTATGCAAGCAAAGGAGGAACACAGAAGATTCCTGTCCCAGAGGCTGTGATTCTCCCCATCAGCAGGAACAGGGTGCTTTTAAAGAGGTGATTCAAAGACTACATTCCACATGTTCTCTGTTGTGTGTATAATTCACCTGTTAATATGGGAAATAGTCATTTTGGAAATCTATTGGTACCATTCCCAACATGTGGATTACTTTGCTCCTATGGTATTTGTGTACTGAAGTACAGATAAATCTTCCTAAAATGGGGAATGGGAGATAATCCCATTTCTCTTGAGATTAGGGAGGGGGAGAGATTGTGGGGAGCAAGGAGAGAGGAAAATAAGGACACATATCTACTTAAAAAATAAGTTGTACTGCTAGGGATGTGGCTCAAGTGGTAGCACACTTGCCTGGAATGCACTGGGATCGATCCTCAGCACCACATAAAAATAAAATAAAAAGATGTGTCCACTGAAAACTAAAAAGTAAATATTAAAAATTCTCTCTCTCTCTCTCTCTCTCTCTCTCTCTCTCTCTCTCTCTCTCAAAAAGTTGTAGCAGTTGCACAGAAAGGGCTATATAGAAAGCATAAGGTGGACCACTGTTTTATGCCCCCACTGAAAATTTATACTTTTCATTCCTCTGAAAAAATTGGAGATATCTCCAAGCTGCTTCCTGCTGAAAAAGGGTAAAATTGGGTGAATAACACAAATTTATTCTTCTTTATCAGGTAGGCATGGACAGTTAAGGATTTTTAGCACCAGAGCAGTCCAGAGGCCCACAGTGCCAGATGGCAAGTGACTGGATAAGATACATAGGGAAGGGATCATGTTAGACAATAATAAACAAGAGAGCAAAGCATTACTTTTTTGGTAAACAATTAGTAGAAAAGAAATTAGAATATGCTGCAGCCCGGCTGGCTGCAGCAAAATAACTGAGGGGTGGCGAACAACTTGTGTACGTTGATACAGCAGGAGTAGGAGCTGTTTATTGTAGGACAGGAGTGGTATTTATACATTCCACACAGCTTATCTTAATTAGCATAAACTAGATACATCAGTCAACCAATAAGGAATCTCCACACTTAATGACTCAGTGGAGTTACTTCACAAACCACTCCCTCTGGCATTTTGCCAGGCGCCATCCTGACTTGTTTACAGACTCTAACAAGAATATCAGACAGTCTCTGAAAACCACAAAGACAGTAACTCATTATTATGTCAGTGAAAAACAGATCAAATTTATCAACAGGGGACTCCAGCTGTGATTCTGTTCATCAGAAGAAACAGGGGGCTTTTAAAGAGAGGATACAAAGATTACATTCCACATGTTTTCTATTGTGCTTGTAATTCACTTGTTAATTTGGAGATAGTCATTTTGAAGATCCTCTAGTACCATCCCCAAAGTGTGGATTACTTCATTCATATGCTATGTGTGTACTGAGGGACAGATAAAATTGCCTAAAATGGGGAATAAAAGTAATCCTATTTCCCTTGAGATTAGAGAGGGAGAGACTAGGGAACTGTAGGAAGAGAGGAAGAGAAAGATACATCCATTTAAAAAATAAGTTGCAGGGAGGTTCCAAGATGACAGAATAGAGAAGGTTGCTTTATTGGCTGCTCCATGGCATTAAATCAGGAAAGCAATTAGGCATCTTCTCAGCAGGGTGGGTTTTGGAGACCAGTGACTTGCACCATAGTCTGACTGCCTCAGAGCTGTGGCTCCAGTTTGCCCTGGGGGCTTTCTTGCAAAGGTTCAGGACAACATTGCCTAGGAGATATGGTAATGCACTGCCTGAGGAAGTTCTGTGCAGTGGCATGGAATATTAGTCTTGACCTTGAGCTCAGACACCAGGTGACATAAATAGATAATTCTGAGAATACCAAGATAACAACATCTTGCGAGTGCTGTGAATTCTATTCTGCCTGCTTTGCAGAATATTTTTAATAAATAACCTTTTGATGATAAATCCTATATAATAATGTGCTGTGCTAGCTCTGGCTCACTGTTTCTCTATCAGAGGTCAGCTTCTCACCTGGTACCAGCTTTTCTCTTTGTAAATGTTTGTGTATTTTTCTTAATCACCAATTGGCCCTTGCCAGTTCTTAGGTTTGAGCCATGTGGGTCATGGCAGCTGGCACTAAAAGAGGGACTGGACACAGGGCAACTAAGATGAGGAGACACTCCTGAGGATGTGCATCAGATAAAGAGAAATAAGGAGTGCAGTATGTAACCAGGTGTAGAACATGGTACATGCAATTTTCAAAGATAGAAACCTTTATATACAAGTGTTTAAAGCTCAAGAAATAAAGAAAAGGGGCTGGGGATGTGGCTCAAGCGGTAGTGCGCTCGCCTGGCATGCGTGCGGCCCGGGTTCGATCCTCAGCACCACATACAAACAAAGATGTTGTGTCCGCCGAAAACTAAAAAATAAATATAAAAAAATTCTCTCTCTCTCCCCCTCTTACTCTCTCTTACAAAAAAGAAATAAAGAAAAATCAGAGGTTGTCTACATTAAAAACATAAAATATAGCACTACACCTTAATAGACTGATTTTACAAAAAACAAAGTGGTTAAAATGCTCTATGCTGGAGGTTTTGCCTCTTAAGCTCAAAATAGTAGTTTTTCTTACATCTTGACTTTGGCCAGATCTCTATCTCTCCTAAGTTTGAATTTAAAATGTGAATTGTGGTGGCCATTATTCAAATTTGGTTTGAAACCAAGTGAAAGAAGACTGTCATTTTAAAAATAAAGTCACAGTGGGACCTATATCACTGGCTATATTATTTGCTGTCACACACTACCACAATGCTTTCTTAACAAGTTCTTCCCTAAACACCACACCTCAGGCAGAAAAATGGAATGGTCTCATATGTACAAGACTTCTTTTTCTGAGGATTTCATTACTCTCACATTATTTAAGTGTCTGGATTGACTCTAATCTGACCCAAAAAGAACTCTTGTCTGATAAAAATGTTCTACATGCTCTTTTACTAGAGTAATTACAACCCTGACATTTCCTTCTTTTCTTTTTATTTTTTTGAAATACTAATTTTTAAATTTCCATAGTTTGAGCTCATGGTTTTATGGTGAATTCACTTTTAATCATTCATGCCTAAATTAATATATATATATATTTTCTGATTAGTCTTATTTTTTTCTAACTCTAGAGTTATTTACACCCATAAATCAAAGGCATTTCTGTACATTATTGACAAGTCTGCTGGAAGTGAAACTAGGAAACCCACCCCATTTACAATAGCCTCAAAAAATGCTTGGGAATAAATTTAACAAAATAGGTGAAAGACCTCTACAATAAAAACCACAACATTCTAAAAAAAGAAATTAGAGAAGACCTTAGAATATGGAAAGATCTATCTTATTCTTGGGTAGGCAGAATTAATATTGTCAAAATGATCATACTACTAAAGACACTATAAAGATTAAATGCAATTCCAATCAAAATCCAAATGGGATTCCTTAATATAAATAGAAAAAGCAATCATGAAATTCATCTGCCAAAATAAGAAACCCAGAATAGAGGACACAAAATCTAACCCACATAACTTCAGTTATATTAGACAAAGCCACCAAAAATGTACTTTGGAGAAAAGATAGCCTCTTCAACAAATGGTGCTGGGAAAACTGAAAATCCACATGTAACAAAATGAAATTAAACCTCTACCTCTCACCATACAGAAAAGTTAACTCAAAGTGGATCAAGGATCTAGGAATTAACCAGAGACCTTGCACCTAATGGAAGAAAAAGTAGGCCTAAATCTTCATCATGTTGGATCAGGCCCCAACTTCTTAATAAAACTCATGTAGTGCAAGAATTAAAACCAAGCATCAATAAATGGGATGAATTCAATCTAAAAAGTTCTTCTCAGAAAAGAAACAATCAGTGAAGTGAATACAGAGCCTACAGAATGGGAGCTTTTTTACTACAAGCATATCAGATAGAGCCTTAATGTCTAGGATATGTAAAGCACTCAAAAACCTTAACACCAAAAAAACCAAATAACCCAATCAATAAATGGGCCAAGGAACTGAACAGACACTTCTCAGAAGAGGATATATAATCAATCAAAAAACATATAAAACAATTTTCAACATCTCTAGCAATTACAGAAATGCAAATCAAAATTAAGATTTCATCTCACTCCAATGAGAATGGCAGCTATTAAGAATACAAATAACAATAAGTGTTGGTGAGAATGTGGGGCAAAAGGCACACTCATACATTGCTGGCAGGACTGCAAATTGGTGCCGCCAATCTGGAAAGCAGGATGGAGATTACTAGGAAAACTGGGAATGGAACCACCATTTGACCCAGCTATCCCACTCCTTGGTTTATACCCAAAGGACTTCCTAGCTCCTTGATCCATTTTGAGTTAACTTTTGTGCAAGGTGAGAGAAAGGGATTCAATTTCATTTTGTTGCATATGGATTTTCAGTTCTCCCAGCAACATTTGTTGAAGATGCTATCCTTCCTCCATTGTATGTTTTTAGCACCATTGTCTAATATAAGGTAGTTGAAATTTTGTGGATTTGTCTCTGTGTTCTCTATTCTGTACCATTGGCCTACCCGCCTGTTTTGGTACCAGTACCATGCTGTTTTTGTTACTATTGCTCTATAGTATAGTTTAAAATCCAGTATCACTATACCGCCAGTTTCACTCTTCCTGCTTAGAATTGCTTTTGCTATTCTAGGTCTTTTATTTTTCCAGATGAATTTCATGATTGTTTTTTCTATTTCTGTGAGGAATGCCATTGGGATTTTGATTGGCAGTGCATTAAACCTATAGAGTACTTTTGGTAATATGGCCATTTTAATGATACTAGTTATGCCTATCCATGAACAAGGTATATCTTCTAAGGTCTTCTTCTATTTCTCTCTTTAGGGTTCTATAGTTTTCATTGTATAGGTCTTTCACCTCTTTTGTTAGGTCGATTCCCAAGTATTTTATTTTATTTTTTTGAGGATATTGTGAATGGGGTGATTGTTCTCATTTCCATTTCAGAGGATTTGTCACTGATATACAGGAATGCCTTTGATTTAGGCATGTTGATTTTATATCCTGCCACTTTGCTGAGTTCATTTACTAGTTCTAGAAGTTTCTTGGTAGAACATTTTGGGTCTGCAAGTTATAGAATCATGTCATCTGCAAATAGTGCTAATTTAAATTCTTCTTTTCCTATCTTTATGTCTTTAATTTCTTTCGTCTGTCTCATTGCTCTGGCCAGGGTTTTGAGAACTATGTTGAATAGAAGTGGTGAGAGAGGGCATCCCTGTCTTGTTCCAGATTTTAGAGGGAATGCCTTCAAGTTTTCTCTGTTTATAATGATGCTAGCCTGAGGCTTAGCATAGATAGCTTTTACAATGTTGAGGTATGTTCCTGTTATCTCTAGTTTTTCTAGTGTTTTGATCATAAAGAAATGCTGTACTTTGTTAAATGCTTTTTCTGCATCTATCAAGATGATCATATGGTTCTTATCTTTAAGTCTATTGATGTGGTGAATAACATTTATTGATTTCCGTATATTGAACCAGCCTTGCATCCCAGGGATGAATCCTACTTGATCATGATGCACGATCTTTTTGATATGTTTTTGTATCCGATTTGCCAGAATTTTATTGAGGATTTTTGCATCTATGTTCATTAGAGATATTGGTCTGTAGTTTTCTTTCATTGAAGTGTCTTTGTCTGGTTTAGGAATCAGGATGATATTGGGCTCATAGAATGAATTTGGAAGTGCTCCCTCTTTTTCTATTTCCTGAAATAGCTTAAAAAGTATTGGTATTAGTTCTTCGTTAAAGGTTTTGTAAAACTCTGCGGTATACCCATCCGGTTCTGGGCTTTTCTTGGTTGGTAGTCTTTTGATGGCTTCTTCTATTTCCTCAATTGATATTGGTCTGTTTAAGTTGTGTACTTCCTCCTGACTAAATCTGGGCAGATCATATGACTTAAGAAATTTATCAATGCCTTCACTATCTTCTATTTTATTGGAGTATAAGGTTTCAAAATAATTTCTAATTATCTTCTGTATTTCTGTAGTGTCTGTTGTGATATTGCCTTTTTCATCCTGAATGCTGGTAATTTGAGTTCTCTCTCTTTTCTTCATTAGCATGGTTAAGGGTCTGTCAATCTTATTTATTTTTTCAAAGAACCAACTTTTAGTTTTGTCAACTTTTTCAATTGTTCCTTTTGTTTCAATTTCATCTCCAATTTTAATCATTTCTTGCCTTCTACTCGTTTTGCTGTTGTTTTGCTCTTCTTTTTCTAGGGTTTTGAGATGAACTGTGAGATCATTTATTTGTTAGTTTTTTCTTTTTTTGAGGAATGAACTCCAATCAATGAATTTTCCTCTAAGAACTGCTTTCATTGTGTCCCATAGATTCCGATATGTTGTGTCTGTGTTTTCATTTATCTCTAAGAAGTTTTTAAATTTCCTCCTTGATGTCTTCTCTAACCCATTGATCATTCAGTAGCATATATTGTTCATTCTCCAAGTGATATAGGATTTTCCTTCCTTCTTTTATCCTTGATTTCCAGTTTCATTAGATTATGACAGATAAGATGCATGGTATTATCTCTACTCGTTTATAATTTCTAAGAGTTGCCCTGTGACATAATATATGGTCTAGTTTTGAGAAGGATCCATGTGCTGCTGAGAAAAAAAAGTGTAACTGCTTGATGTTGGGTGATATATTCTATATATGTCAATTAAGTCTAAGTTATTAATTATATTATTGAGTTCTATAGTTTCTTCATTCAACTTTTGTTTGGAAGATCTGTTCAGTGGTGAGAGAGGTGTGTTGAAGTCACCCATAATTATTGTATTGTGGTCTATTTGACTCTTGAACTTGAGAAGAGTTTGTTTGATGAACATAGTTGCACCATTGTTTGGGGCACATATTAATGATTGTTATGTCTTGTTGGTGTATGGTTCCCTTGAGCAGTATGTAGTGTCCTTGTTTATCCCTTTTGATTAACTTTGGCTTGAAGTCTATTTTATTTGATATGAGTATGGACACTCCTGCTTGCTTCCGTGATCCATGTGAGTGGTATGATTTTTTGCAACCTTTCACCTTCAGTCTATGTATGTATTTTCCTATCAGATGAGTCTCCTATTGGCAACATATTGTTGGATCTTTTTTTTAATCCATTCGACTAGCCTATGTCTCTTGATTGGTGAGTTTAAACCATTAACATTTAGGGTTACTATTGAGATATGGTTTGTACTTCCAGCCTTATTTGTTTATTTTTGTTACTTAGCATGATTTGCTTTTCCTCTTTGATTAATTTTTCCTTTGAGATGAACTGTGAGATCATTTATTTTTGGACTGTGAGATTATTTATTTGTACTACCTGCCACTGTTGGTTTTCATTGTTATTTTCCATTTCCTCTTCATGTAATGTTTTGCCAAGGATGTTTTGAAGCACTGATTTTCTAGATGCAAATTCTTTTAACTTTTGTTTATGATGGAATGTTTTAATTTCATATTCAACCCTGAAGCTTAATTTTGCTGGATAACGATTATTGGTTGGAACCCATTTTCTTTCAGTGTTTGAACTATGTTGTTCCAGGATCGTCTAGCTTTCAGAGTATGTGTTGAGAGATCAGCCGTTAACCTGAGTGGTTTACCACAAAATGTAATCTGCTTCCTTTCTCTTGTAGTTTTTAAAATTCTCTCCTTATTCTGTATGTTGGGCATCTTCATCATAATGTGTTTTGGTGTGGATCTCTTGTGATTTTGCATATACAATGTCTTGTAGGCTTCTAGGATTTGGAATTCTGTTTCATTCTTCAAGTCTGGAAAGTTTTCTAGTATTATTTCATTGAACAGTTGCTCATTCCTTTGGTTTGGGCCTCTATACCTTCCTGTTTCCCAATAACTATTAAATTTGGTCTCCTTATATTATCCCATATTTCTTGGATATTCTGCTCATGGTTTCTTAACAGTGTCACTGAGCAGTCTATGTTTTTTTTCAATTTGAAATACTTTGTCTTCATTGTCTGATGTTCTATCTTCTAAGTGTTCTACTCTGCTGGTAATACTCTCATTTGAATTTTTAATTTGGTTTATTATTTCCTTCATTTTCAGGATTTCTGTTTTTTTTTTTTTTTTTAATATCCTCTATCTCCCTATAGAGTCGATCTTTTGGTTCTTGGATTTGTTTATGTAATTCATTGTCAAAGTGATCTTTAATTGTCTGATTTTGCTGTTTAATGTCTTCCTTGAGACTCCAGATCATCTGAAGCATGTATATTCTGAACTCCTTATCTGACATTCCATCTGCTGCAGATATTACCTTTTCTAATGTTGAATTGACCTGCATTGTTTGTGGTCCTTTCTTTCTTTGTCTTTTCATACTGCTCATGTTTCTTTCTAGCCTTGTGAAATTTTTGTGTTAATGGTCTTCCCCTTATATGTTTATATTGCTCTTGTATAGCTCCAAAATCCCTCTTTTGCAGAGAAAGACAATGTTAACAGTTCCCAATATCAACAGTACATCATCTAAGCACAATTTTTCATTATTAATACATTTATAGTTAGAATCTATGTCTACAGATATTGGTTTCAATTATTATTTAAAAATATAGTCATTAGTTTCATAAAAGGCATACCATATCTGGTGGCATATAGAAAACTGAATTTCAGATCAAAGATGTTATACTTAGGGGGAAAGCAGTGAGGGTATGAAGTTAATCCAACTTAGCAACTTTGGAGAACTCTAACCAATAGACTGGTAATTTATGGAAGAATGAATAGATTCAACCTCCTATCTGTATTTAGAAAGTTACCCTATGTATAGATAGTAAAAGTTAGGGGGTTGAAAGTGAGATAAAATGAGTAAGAATAAAAAAATAGAAAAAAATAACAAGGAAGAAAATAGAAAAAAGAGAGAAGGAAAAAGAAAATAAGGAAGAAAAAAGAAAAAAATGGGGGGGGAGGTGGGGCATATGCAATTCCTCTATATTGTATTATTTGGGTGATTCAGTTGTTCATGCACAGTTCTTGGTTTCACATATGTTGAGGTTGGGGTAGAGAGAGAAGAAAAGATAGAAAAAAAAGTCTTTTAGAACTCTATTTTACTTTCTTCCAGTAGGTGGTGTTGTCTACTCCTAGCTTGAGCCTCTGTGTTCAGGGTGGTGGATGTAGCCAGTGTGAAAGGACATGAGCTTCCACCTGTAGCCTCCCTACTCTAGTCTCTGAGGTGGAAACCAGGTGCCTGTACAGTTGTTGTTTTACATTGATAGCTACACCCCACAAAAGCTTGTGGGAAATATTTTGAGTTATTGCAGCTAAGGGTGGGGGAGTTGGAAACTGGGTACCTGGATCAGCCACAGAGTGGTGCTGGTAGCCACATCCCCTTTGATGGGTTTTAAGGGTTGATGCGCTTCCTCTGGTCTGGAATGGTGGGGTCCAGGGCGGGGCTTCCTCCTCTGGTCTGGCATGGTGGAGGCCAGGCCAGCCTTCCTCCTCCAGTCTGGCGTGGCGCTGGGCATCCTCCTCTGGTCTGGTGTGGCACCAGGCTTCCTCCTCCGGTCTAAACAAAATTTAAATAAGAAATAGAACCAAATACTTCCTTTTCATGTGACTTAAAAAAGAAGGTCAACTTAAATTAGGTAAACAGATGAGAGTAAAGATGTCTTTAAAATTATTAACTCATAAGTTTTCCTAGGTGGTCAGGGAATAAAGTATGGATGTCTACAAAATGTCAAAAATGTAATAACCATTGCTTTTAGGACTTATCTTCAACAGGAAAGAGATGGATAATACTGTTGACACAATTGTCTGATATGCTATTTTTACAGTTAAAAAAAGGAAATTATATTTAAAATAAATTGGATCACTCTTCATAATGGTGTTTGTTAAAGGTGATATCTTATTAATTTTCAAAGTTAAAATGCTAGATAAAAAATAAGTATTCTTAACTTCTTAAATTCCATGTGCAATATATTTAAACATTATGTTTTCACAAATTGTTAAAAAATTGTTAGAAAAAAATTGAGATTGTTTTTTTCTGGGTCTTCACTAAAAACAATTTTTTTTCTGAGTAAAGATTCTTTTATGCATAATTTTATATCCAAAGAGTACAAAATTTTTCAATTAAAGTATCATAAAAAATGATTCCATCTTATTAAGGTAGAGTAATTTGTCTAATTTTAGAAATTTCATAAGAATTGTTTCAAAATGTGAATGTATAAAGGGGTCAATGGCTAGGAAAGAGACATAAAAAAGTTCTAGGCATGGAAATATATTTTACATAGAAAGTAGAATAAAAAGGAAATATTTCTGAATAAAGTCTTTTATGTGGCAAAGTTAAAAGTTGTAGAATTGCCTCCACAGACCTGTGCAGAAGCCCAGGCTCAGAGTAGGCCTTGTCCACCCCACCAACTGGAAGGCCTGTGCTGGAGCTTGGCCCTGGCCCAGACCTAACTCACCTTTATCTAAGGACTCTGCAGTCACCACACAACATTCTCCATTTTGTTATAACAGTGAGGGTCTAAAATCAGCTGCAAATTGGAACAGGCAGCCCAAAGCTATAATAAAGCCCACTCTTTCAGCTCCATCTCTGAAAGAGGTTGCATCCATCCTTGGACACCCCCACTGCTATCTTGAGTTACCTCTTCTATTACTGCCACCACCTATAGTTGCAATAACATTCATAGTGAGTCACCAGAAGGGACAGTAAGCCCAACACCAAGGTGTGGTACAGATAATCTAGATTATAGGGTAGAAACTGTAATACCTTAGATCTGCACTGCAAGAAAGGAAGACACATAGAAAGCATGAACAAGGGAAAAAAGTGCCCCAAAACAAACCAGAATACCACAATAACAGAATCCATGGACAGCACAATTAATAAAATATCAGAGAAGGAGTTCAGAATATACATAATTAAAATAATCTGTGAATTAAAGAATTACCTAAATGAGCAAATATGGGCAAAAATTTATCACTCCAACCAAGAGATAATAGAGAAAATACATGCAACCATTGATCACACCAACAGAGATGAGGGAACAAATACAGGTAGTGAAAGATTACTTCAAGAAAGAGTTAGAGATTCTGAAAATAAATCAGAAATTCTTGAAATGAAGAAAAGAATAAACCAAATAAAAAACTTAATAGGAAGTATCACCAATAGATTAGATCACTTGGAAGACAGCACATCAGATAATAAAGACAAAATATACAATCTGGAAAATAAAGTTGACTACACAGTGAATATTGTCAGAAATCATGGACAGAATAGCCAAGAATTATGGGATAATGTCAAAAGACCAAATGTAAGAGTCACTAGAATACATTAGGATAGAGGAAGGCACAGAGATTCAAACTAAAGGAATACACAATCTCTTCAATGAGATAATTTCAGAAATTTCCCCAAACATGAAGAATAAATTGGATAAATTGAATAAGAATAAATTGGAAAATCAAATAAAAGAGGCTTACAGGACACCAACTTTACAAAATTACAACACCTATGTACCAAAGCACATTATAATGAAAAAGCCTAGCATACAGAATAAGGACAGAATCTTAAAGACTGCAAGAGAGAGGAATCAGTTTACATATAGGGGGAGACCAAATCTGCAATTTTTTCCACACAGGTACTCAAAGCAAGGAGATCCTGAAACAGTATATACCAAGCTCTGAAAGAAAATGTATGTTAACCAAGAATCTTATATTCAGCAAAATTTAAGCTTCAGATTTGAAGACAAAATAAAAACCTTTCATGCTAAACAAAAGTTAAAAGAATTTACACCGAGAAAGCCCACACTACAAATAATCCTAAGCAAAATATTCCAGAGGGAGGAAATAAAAAAACAACAATGAAAATCAGCATAGGAAGGAATTATACTAAAGGAAAGGCCAATCAAAGGAGAAACAAAGTTAAGTTAAAAAAACCAAAAATAACCTAAAATGTCCAGGAATAAAATAATATTTCAATAATAACCCCGAATGTGAATAGCCTGAACTCATCAATTAAAAGTCTGACAAAAGATACTTGGGAATCAACTTAACAAAATAGGTGAAAGATCTCTACAATAAAAAAGTATGGAACACTAAAGAAAGAAATTGAAGAAGAGCTTAGAAGATGGAAAGATCTTCCATGCTCTTTAATAGGCAAAATTAATATTGTCAAAATGGCCATACTACCCAAAGCACCATACAGATACAAAGCAATTCCAATTAAAATCCCAAAGTCATTCCTTATAGAAATAGAAAAAGCATTCATAAAATTCATTTGGAAAATTAAGAGAGCCAGCATAGCCAAAGCAATCCTTAGAATGAAGAGTGAAGTAGGAGGCATCACAATACCAGACCTTAAACTATTCTACAAAGTTATAGTAACAAAAACAGCATGGTATTGGCATCAAAATAGACATGTAGACCAATGGTACAGAATAGAAGACACAGAGATAAACCCACATAAATACAGTTATCTCACATTAGACAAAGGTTCCAAAAACATACAGTGGAGAAAGAATAGTCTCTTCAACAAATGGTGCTGGGAGAACTGGAAATCCATATGCAGCAAAATGAAAATAAACCCCTATCTTTCAACATGCACAAAACTCAACTCAAAGAAGATCAAGGATCTGCCACGTGACCAGTGCTAGATTCATGAAAGAAGGTTTGATTCATGAGTAAATGCTAGGGAGTTATAAATTAAAGAGACAAGACTCTAATTACCTTAATACGAACTCTGGGACAGCTTCTCCTAGCTCCCACCTCCAGCCACATAATGAGGTAGTGAGGTATACTGAAGAGGCTAGCGAGAGTGAGAACATGCCAGGGAATGGACTTTTATTGGGGAACAAAAAATTCCAGGGAAAATTCCATCCAATGAAGATTAAGGGGGGCAGCATCCCAAGATCAGGGGCGATGATTAGATCTTCAGGGCAGTGGCCACACATGCCTCTGCATGGAGAAGTCCTTGGACCTGGGAAAGGGTGGGGAAAGCTCTAACACAGCTATATCTAAGCGCCTCTCACTCAGCCAGGGAAGTAACTCAAATCACGAATGAGGATGGCCTCCCACATATTCTCCCCCACCTTTTTTAAAAAAAGAAGAAAATGATTTACTCTCTAGAGCCTATGCACTCTCATTCTGAAGACTCATCATTCAATAATTATAACACAAAAAAGAATTATCAGCAAAGAGAACAATCCAATAATGTACCAGGCCAAGTGTTTAAGAATATTTCCAGGGTTAAATCCATTTATTCCTTCAATATTTGATTAGCCAAAGAAGAAGGATCTGAAAAATCAGCTCTATTATTTTGAATATCTTGGATATGATAATGGAGTTCCAAAAGATGTAAGCTATTATTATTACTTTGCCAAATACCCAACAAATTGTTCTTAACCTTATCCCAATCCCAGAGAGAAACATTGTACTTGGCAGCTGTAACACAGACATATTTATAACTTGCGTGGCATTTAAGCCTTTCTTTAATCTTTAAAGCTGAAAGTTCATTACCTATATTTATAACAGTTGCCTCTAAGGCATTTAACTTAGTCTCAATCCTCTCATCAATATTTACTTGATTGTGCAGAGCCTTGGAAGTATTTTGGGCTAGATTATTAAGAAATTTTATATGTTGAATATTTTAAGATAAAGTTATTGAGGCTGTGACAGTGGATGCAATAAGAGAAACCAAAGACCAAATTCCTACAATTATAATTCGAATGGCACATCTAGGTACTTGCTAGCTGGGTATGAATTTGCTGTAAGACCTGAAAACCAACATTAGCATACCATGGTGCTGAAATATTAGCAGGCAATAAAACAAAAGAGGGCTGATGAAGTACCAGCACTCCTTTTCCTCTATTATATCCAGTATTATACAATTGGTTAGGTTACATTTGTTACATGTTACAACATATCTGTCACCTATCCATTTAACTTTTACATTTCCAATGATTAAAATGTAAGGAGATTGTACACAAACTCATAAGCCATAGCAAGATTTCTCCTTACAACTCTTCCCAACAAATTTTGGTAAAGGCTTGTCTGTAAAATGTAAGAATTCTGAGGCAGAAATTAAGTGTCAAACATCTTTTTGAATACCATCCTCACTGTAAGTCAAAATATTACTAACGAATCCTGCAGGTGTCATAGCAGAATTTTTTCATAATTGTCTTTTATCAATTTTTGGAGACCAGTCTAAAATATACCCACTATCTTTAGACACCTTATGTTGTACAGGAAAAGTATTTACACAATCTATCCATCTAGGAAAGGTGCCAATCTCAATTGTAGAACTATTTGGACAATGATGTATTCATGGAGGTTTTGCAGAAATGACTGGTCTGTTATGGGAAAGTCCCATTTTGATCACTGATTTAGTTAAAGTTTTATGTCTCTATAGATAGTATGATTAATCAGTCTAGGTCTCCCAATCGCTGTCTTTTCCTCAAATGATACTTTCAGACAGCCAGCATGTTTATCGTGGGACCAACACAAAGGTAATTGGGCACTGTAGCCAGAATAATTAAATCTAGTCACATGATTGGGAGTAATCTGAGTATCTGAAAATCCTCCCATCATGAATGAGTCATTAGTAAACACTGGAATAAATTCTCCAGTCCACACATCTGGGTGTACCAGGGGTGGATCTGGGAAATACATCCAGTAAGTGTCTGCTCAACTCCCTTTTACCTGACAGCCCAGCAGGGCAATCACTGTAGCTACCATCATCAATGGAATCTTATTCCTTCCTAGGAGTTGAATTATTCATAAAGCGTGTGTTGTAAGCTTCTTCACATCTTCCCATGAGATCAGTTTTTCAGCTGGGTCATGTTGGTTTCTCTTAATTCTTTTTCAATATCTCTTCCTTTTGAGCGGAGTCTTCTCTGGGTCAATTTTCAGTCGCTTGAATATTGGTTTTATCTCTTTCATGTCTGATTGTGCATTTAGGCACCCAGATAGGATGGAAAGCACCATGGCCTGTGCCCCACATAATCACTGGATATGGGCTTTTCCATTGACCAGTCTGTAAGTCTTTCCACAAAACTCTGCCTAAAGGGCATGTTGTTGTGAAAGACACATGGCTTTCAGCTGTGGTGTGACCTTCTGTGTCACAATTTAAAAAATTAAAAAAAAGTCATGGTTGAGGCTATTTTGGGGAGTCATAAACCTATTCTCCCCTTTTAATTTTTGTTATTGCAGCTTAATAGATAAATGAGCTCATTCCACAATGGCTTGACCTTGGGATTATAAGGAATTCATGTTTTATGGTAATTTGAAACTCTTGGCAAAATTGTCTAAAAGAAGAGCTTACATAAGCTGGTGCATTGTCTGTTTTAATCTGTAAATGGCATCCTAACAGAGCAAAGGCTGCTAGGCAGTGAGAAATTACATGTTGAGTATTTTATTTTATACATGCTGGGTCAAAAATAAATCTGGAATGTGTATCAACTATCACATGTACATAACATGGTTTACCAAATTGAGGTATACGAGTTACATGAATTTGCCATATTTTATTTGGTTTTAATCCATGGGGATTTACCCCTGATGGCAGAGATGGAGTGAATGACACACTTAGGGCAGTGACTTACAATTTGGTGAGCTTCTTCTCTGGTAACATTAAAATTTTTACGTAAGCTAGAAGCATTCTGATGTTGTAAGGAATGTGAAGCTTGTGCACAATCATATGGAGACATCTGTTGACAAACAGCTACCGATATATCAATCTTGTGATTACCTGAAGTTAAAGGTCCTCAAAGATTAGTGTGAGCTCCTATGTGTCCTATGAAACATGGGTACTTTCACATTTGCACCATCTTTTGTAGATTATGAAATAATTTAAATAGCTCTTGTGATGAGGTATATCCAATAACTGAAGTGTCAATATTTTTGGTAACTCCAACTGCATATAAGCCGTCAGAATAAATATTAGAAGGCTAATTTGTAAAGTAATTTAAGGCACAAAATGAGGGCTTGTAGCTCTGCTCTTTGGGCAGAAGTATATGAGGTTTGTATTACTTCTGTGTGAACATGGCTATAAAAACCTGCTTTACCTGAGCTTGAACCATCAGTGAACACCAATAGGCTCCATCTATGAGCTTGGCACAAACAATCTTTGGAAAAATAAGCAATGTTATTGATGCAAATTGAATAATTTTATCCCGAGGGTAATGACTTTCTATTTGACCAGGAAAATCAGCAAAAGCTATTTGCCATAAACTAGAAGCTTGAAAAAGCCAATTATTTTATTGAACAGAAAATGGAATAATTATAATATCAGGTTCAGATCCAATTAATTATAAAACTCTCATTCTACCTTTAATTACTAATTGAGCAACAGAGTCATGAAAAGGAATTAATGTCTTTTGGGGAGAGTGGGCTAAATGAATCCACTCAAAAACTCTCAATCTTTGCTATATGGCTCCTGTTGGGGTAAGCACAGTTGGAAACATTAATAAATATACTAGTTCATTAGGATTAATCCTAATAAGCTGTTCATTTTTAATTGCACTTTCAACTTTTTAAAAAAACTGCTCTAGCCTCTATTGTCAGCTGACGTGGAGAGGTTGAAGAAGGATCTCCTTGTAATATCTGGAATAAAGGATTTAAATCAGAAGCAGTTAGTTTTAAGGATGGCCTCAGCCAATTAATATCTCCTAATAATTTTTGAAAGTCATTAAGGGTATGTAATTCTTTAAATTTTATCTGTAGATTTTGAGGATGGATTATATGTCCTTGAATTATCTGATGAAAATATTGAAAGGGAGGCCTCTTTTGTATCTTTTGAGGAGCAATGCACAAACCCATTGCTGTAAGTGAAGTCTCTGAGTAAAAATTTCTGAAAGTACTTCTGTATTAGCATGAGCCAATAATATATCATCCATAAAATGAATAATATATGAATCAGGAAATTTATCTGTTATTGAGTCTATTGCTTGACCCACAAATTTTTGACAAAGTTGGACAATTACGCATCCCTTGAGGCAAAACCTTCCAGCAATATCTTTTAACAGGTTCTTTAAAATTAATTGCTAGGACACTGAAAGCAAATTTTTCACAATCCTCAGGATGGACCCTTATTGAGAAAAACAATTTTTTAGATCTATTATCATTAAGTTATAATTTAAAGGAATTCCTGAGGGGCAAGGAAGTCTGGGCTGCAAAGATCACATAGGCTGAATTGCACGGTTTATTGCCCTTAAATCCTGTAGTAACCTCCAATTACCTGACTTTTTCTTAATAACAAAAATAGGGGTGTTTCAAGGGCTAAGCATTGATTCTATATGAACAGCCTGAAGTTGTTCCTCAACTAACATATGAATTAGGGGGCTGGGGATGTGGCTCAAGTGGTAGCGTGCTCGCCTGGTATGCGTGTGGCCCGGGTTCGATCCTCAGCACCACATACAGACAAAGATGCTGTGTCCGCCAAATACTAAAAAAATAAATATTAAAATTCTCTCTCTTTCTCACTCTCTCTCACTCTTTCTTTAAAAAAAAACATATGAATTATCTTAAGTTTTTCCCCTGGGATGGGCCACTGAGAAATTTATATAGGCTCTTCTGTGAGCCAGGTGATCTTTTCTGCTGTCTTTTGGGTCAGGGAGACACTCAGGGCCCCTAGTAAAAATTTTGCTTTGGAGTATTTACTAATCTCTGTCAAGGAGACTGGTTTGTAAGCAGATACTCTTCCTGATAAGTTCCTTCATTATTCCAGGAAGAAGCCTTGATTAATTTCCTCAAATGATCTCATAGAATTTGGAGTTACTAATAATAATCCAATTTTACTTAATATATCTCTTCCCTATAGGTTTAGTGGTATGGACTCTAACACATAAGGTTTAAAAACTCCACTGTTCCCATCAGGATCCTCCCAATGGAGATAATTTGCACTTTGAGCAGGCTGTGAGATTTGTCCAATATCCTTGAGGTTAGCTGGTGCTATATGTAAGGGCCAATTTTTAGGCCAGAAGTGACTGGGCTGGACTGATATATTGGCTCCTGTTTCCACCACACCTTTGAACTTTTTATGATTAATTTTAAGTTCCAGTAGGGGGGCCCTCCTGACCCACTAATTGAGACTAGTACACTCTGTCTGGTGGTTTGGAAACTGAATTTACTTGTGAGTGTCCATCCAAATTACAGGGTAATAAAATTAATTGAGCAAATGTATTTTTTGGAGTAAGCCAAAGGGCATGATTTGATTTTACAGTAACATTTAGTTCTCCTTCAAAATAAGAATCTATTACTCCAGGTATCACCCTGATGGCCCCTTTTAAATTGTTACATCCTAAAATTAGCTGTATACTTTTTCTAGAAAGTGGCCTGAAATTCCCAGTAGGGATTTGTTGTGGCCCTAATTCAGGATTTAATTCAATTGTCATTGAGGGTTGTAAAGAAACTGTCTGTAATATTCGCTTTGGTAAAAATGGTGGCTCCCCATGTTCGGCGGTGATGATGTTAAATTGGGTGACCTTCCTTTTGGTTCCTGTTTTTTTGGCCCAGGGATGGGACGACCAGAAGTTTTTGCCTTCCTACTAGGCGGAAGTGAGGGAAAGAAGGCTGACTGATCAGCACCATCTTGGTCTGCCACATGGTTTTCAAATGTGTAATATCTACTACCAACAGCAGAGGGAGCCCGGGGCTTAAAATTACGAGCATTACAATTTCGGGAGTAAAGGCTGTTCTTTCCACAATGAAAGCATATCCCCTTGGGGTCTGCATACTAATTCTTGGGGCTGCGGAGTTTGTTTTAAAGCCACAGCGAGTGTAATTGTTTGTAAATAGGCTGGGTCTATATCAGAACACAAGTGAATAAATTCTGAAACTCTGCCCTTTTTTCTATGGGTCCGAGAACATCCTGACAATATTTATTTGCATTTTCAAATGCCAATTGCTTTACGATAAACTCACAAGCACCCAGATCGCCAATGGAGTGGTTTGTGGTTTGATAGAGTTGCACTACCAAATCTGAATTAAGCTCATTGGCACCTTGCTTAACTTTAGTCAGAACTAAGTTAGATTGGTCCCTGGAGGCAATCTGTCTCCAGGTATGCTTTGCACAGGCTGTAATCTGATCATACATCGCAAATTCATAATTTAGCTACCTTTCCAAATCAATAAATTCACCCATTCCTAAAAACATGTCCACAGGTGTTTGGAGATCTTGTCTCCAATTTCTCTCTGCCTTCTTGGAACAAAAGTCTGTCCAGTATCACCTCCAAAATAGAAAATCCCTGCCACTCAAGCAAGTCCTGGTAGTAGAAATCCAGTCACTTGGTGGGAGCGGTTGAGAGCAAATAGTCTCAAGCAAACTCTGCATGAATGGTGAATTTGGACCATAAACCTCACAGGATTTTTTTTTTATCTCTTTAATAGTTTTAAAAGGAATTACCTTGTGGACATGAACACACTGGTCTTGTTCATTAACCTGTTCAGAAACTGGAAGAGCTGAAATTTGCTAGTATCTTCCCCAGCTTCCTATGCTTTTCTATTTCCCCGCTGGAATGGAGTAAGAAAAGTCATTGTTAGCTCAGAGTATCTGTTAAAATTTGTCCTTTTAACAGATAATGGCTGAATTCGAATGGCCAGGGCAGGTGCTTTCAAGCACAGCCTGTTGAAATCCCATGGTAAATACTGGATTTCATTGTCCAATTCCTCTCCCTCAGACTGCAATTTCTCCATAGATTCTCCCCTGTTGCCATGTTGAATCTGGGCTTGTAAGCCACGTGGAGGAGAAGGACTTTCTGTCTCTCTATGAATCTCTTCCAGATTTTCCTCTCTGGGAGAAGGACCTTCTATCCCCCCAGAGGCTTCCTCTCTATGGCCTCCCACTCTGTGGTTTCCTCCTGATTACTATGGTTTGGTTCAGGCAAGGCTAAGTTTTTACTTTTGGTTTTGCCCTGAGGTTTTTTTGTTTGAATATAATTTGTCTTAGTTTTTAGCCAGCTTAGAGGAAAAGAGATTTCCTTAGCCTCAGGCAATTTTTCCATTTGAATAGTCTTAATGGCTCTCTGAATACCTTTCAATAGATCTTCAGGGGGCCATGGACTATGGCCCATATAATCAAAAAGACAGATCTCTAATGGAGTCCAAACCTTTTGAATATTTTCAAAGTTTCCAGGTAATTCATTAGAAATGCAAATTTTATGTAAATTCCTTCCTAATTTGTTCCATGTATGTTAATTTGGTGAATCTTGGTCACAAAACCAAGGGCAAAATTTACCAACAACCTTTAAGATTCGTAGCAACTGAGTCTTTTTAACTTGCTTTCCCTTCTGATTAATTATTATCTCTAAAATAGTCAAATACATGTCTTTATTAGTAGAAGTTGAATTTCCCATTATTAAAATTTTTTTTTAACGTTTCTTTACTCCAAAAACTTCCTGGTACTTCCATGACCCTAAAAATGTCATAAATTCTGTATTTCTATAGTGTGCTCCCTAACTCAACCTAATCAATTTAACCCAAGAGCCTCACTTCAGGGTGCCACTTCTGCCATGTGACCAGTGCTAGCTTCATGAGGGAAGGTTTTATTCATGAGTAAATGCTAGGGAGTTCTAAATTAAGGAGACAAGACTAATTACCTTTAATACCAGCTCTGGGACAGTTCCCCTATCTCCTGCCACCTAATGCAGTAGCGAGGTTTACTGAAGCAAGTGAGCAAGAGAGAACATGCCAGGGAGTGGAATTTTATTGGGAATAAAAAATTCCAGGGAAAGTCCCATCCAATAAAGATTAAGGGTGGCAGCATCCCAAGGTCAGGGGCGATGGTTGGGTCTTCAGGACAGTGACCAGACACTCCTCTGCATGGAGAAGTCCTTAGACCTGGGAAAGGGTGGGAAAAGCTCTAACACAGTCATGCCGAAGTGCCTCTCACCCAGCCAGGGAGGTAACTCAAATCACGTGTGAGGATGGCCTCCCACACAGGACCTAGAAATTAGTCCAGAGACCCTGTGCCAAAATAGAGGAAAAAGTAGGCCCAAATATTCATAATGTTGGATTAGGCCCCAACTTCCTTAATAAGACTCCTAAAATTCAAGAAACAAAATCAAGAATAATTAATAAATGGGATAGACTCAAACTAAAAAGCTTCTTCTCAGCAAAACAAACAATCAATGAGGTGAAGAGAGACCTATATTTTGGGAGCAAATTTTTGCCACATGTATGTCAGATAGAGCATAAACCTCCAGAATAGATAAAGACCTCAAAAAACTTAACACCAAAACAAACAAACACACAATGGGCTGAGGAGCTGAACAGACATTTATCAGAAGAAGATATATGCTCACTCAACAAATATATAAAAAAGTTCAACATCTCTAGTAATTAGAGAAATGCAAATCAAAATTGGGTTTTCATATCATGCCAGTCAGAATGGTAGCTAATAAAAATACAGACAACAATAAGTTTTGGCAAGGATGGGGGGGGGAAAGGCACACTCATATATTGCTGGTGGGACTGCAAATTAGGTTAACCAATTTGGAAAGCAGTACGAAGATTCCTTAGAAAACTTGTAATGGAACTATCATTTGACCCAGCTATCCCACACCTTGGTCTATACCCAAAGGGCTTAAAATCAGCATACTATAGTAACACAGTCATCAATATTTTTAGCATCTCAATTCTAAAATATGGAAGCAAGCTAGATGCCCTTCGATAGATGAATGAAAGAGAAAAATTAAAAGAGAAAAATCATGGTATTTGTAGGTAAATGGGTGGAGTTGAAGAATATTATACTAAGTGAAGTAAAGCCAATCCCCCCAAAACAAAGGCCAAATGTTCTCTTTGATAAGTGGATGCTGATCCAAAATGGGGAAGGGGAAGGCATGAAAAAAAATGGAGAAACTTTGATTGGGCAAAAGGAAAGAAGGGTAGATGAGTGCAGGGAGGCAGGAAAGATGGTTGGATGTGTTGGACATCATTACCCTAGGTAGATGTATAACTACACATATGGTATGATGCTACATTGTGTACAACCATAGAAATGTATAGTTCTATTACAATTGTGTAAAATGAATCAAAATGCATTCTGCTGTCATATATACCTAATTAAAATTAATAAATATATTAAAAAATAAAATAGAATTACAGATTTAAAAAAATTTGTAGAATGTTTAAGTAAGTTATGCAAGGTTAGTGGAAGGTAAATCTCAAAAAAATTGTGTGTAACTAAGTTGATTATAATTAGCAAAATCAGTTAAAGTTATTTAAAGCTTTTCCCTAAGTTCAAATAGTAATGTACATATATAAACCAAAGTTTAAACCTCTATATGTTAAAATAATAAGGATTTCTTAAAACATTAATCTGCTTTGATCTATCAAGGCAATTTATTTTGTCTGTTATTTTTATTATTTAGAAAAAATAGTTTTAAAGAAATTAAGGTTTATACAACTTTAGTTAAAATCATTGTTATTTTGGAGTATTATACTGCATGACAGATTCAAATATTTCTTTAAAAGTTAAAATTGCTTAATGTAAGAACAGCAGTGTAATTGTATTGCTGATACTGAATTCATTGTATACTAGATGTATTCATATATTCCATGTACACAAGACTTTAAAATATCAGGGTTAGAAGAACATTTTACCAAGCTGGTGTTCTTCAAATTAAAGTTTGAAGTAAAGTTTTATGATTATGCCAGGCACAGTGGCACATGCCTGTAATGGCAGTGGCTTGAGAGGCTAAGGCAGGAGGATTGCAAGTTCAAAGCCAGGCTCAGAAAAAGTGGGGTGCTAAGAAAATCAGTGAGACTCTGTCTCTAAATAAAATACAAAATAGAGCTGGCTATGTGGCTCAATTGGCTGAGTTCCCCAAGGTCAATCTCTGGTACCTCCCCAAAGAGATTTGGGATTATAAAAATTATGATTCTAGGTTCATAGCTACTATACAAATTCAATATGTTTTTAGTCTTGTCAATCTCATTTTGTGTATTCCTGATAAATTTTATAACTATGGTCTGTTAGTGCCTTATGGAAGTGCAATTCTAATATAACAACCTGAGTTAATTTGAAATAAAAAGGCAGTCACCTATAGGACAGACAGGATAAAGTTAACTTCCAGTACTAACACTGACCCTAATTAAATGTAAGGGGTAAATAACTGTAATGTTATAGATGTTAAAGATAAACCTTAATACTCCTACCTTAAGACTGGAGAAACTGGTTTGCTAAGATGTTTAAAACCAAAATGTGGAGACTAAAAGTTAAGGAAGTAAAGGTGACAAAGAGTAAATAGCCAATATTTCGCTCTTGACCTCCAAGTCAGCTCAAACCCAGGGAATGAATGGACTTCTCTAAGGGCTTTGTAAGTCTGGGCCACATAGCTTATACAGAGGGATCCATGAGACCCTTAAAAATAGAAGTACAACCAGTGCACATGCTTCAAAGAGGAGGGTCATTGTTGAGGAAAATGTCCTTGATGCTTCCAAGGTAATCCACATGATCAAAAAGACCCTCACACATCCTGGATGATGGCAGTAAAGGAGCTAAGAGGCTTCCCTCAATTTTCCAAAAGTGACTCCATGAGGGAACTCAGCTGAATCTTAATAATAGACACAAACATGTTATTTTGAACAGGTTGGTCTTAAACACCTAGTTAAACAAGTTATAACCAAAACAGAGCCATACTTGGGAATTTAAAAGAAAAGTCAATAGTTCTTCCCTTGTAACTTAAGATGTGTACTGTTTTTCAGCCCCAACAAGAGTAATAAACCTGAAGTCTATGAAAGAAGAATTTTTAGACAGAGTGCCAAATAACAGTCAAAAAAGTGTGTCAGAGTCAAAAGCTTGTTTTAGTCAACTTAAGGCTGACAATTCTTCCTAACCTCATATTTTGGAAGACTTAATCTGTTAGCTTGTATGATTATCTATTTGTGACAGACATAAAGTGTTTTTTATGCCTACAAAAATCATGTGACATTAAATATTTTACCTACATCATATGGGGGTACCTGTGACATTATCAAAACTAAGTGTTGTGTTTACATTCCTGATAACTCTAAGAATGTAACTAATATCCTTAATGAGTTACATTTCCCAATAGAGGCCATGTCCACATTTATCTTGTCATGGGAACAACTTCTTAGTTCTTGCACTTCCTTATGGAGAATTACTGGTTTCTCTCATCATCATGATGTTCATTGACATGTTCCAGGTGCTGCAACTTTTATTTTGTATTTATCTCATTTCAGAACTCATGTCTTCTTATTTCTCTCTTAGAAGCACCCAACTCTAAGATGACTTTACAACCTATTCTTTTAGAATAAGAGTTTTATCACAGACCCTTTAACTGACCCAAAACATTCCTAAAAAGGAAACACAAACTGCTTGCTCATATTGCCCACTCTTAGCCTGAACCAGCCAGAGCAGTCAGCATCCATTTCCCTTACAGCAGTAAGTGTTTCCTTAATTAGAGTGGGGGAAATAAGACCAAGACAAAAAACATGTAGCTGATTATCAAAGAAAAGGAAATGGGTAGCTAGGACACCACATTGCCAGTGCTTTGGCACAGATTCCTTAAGGAGCCCTTTGAGATTTGAGGCTAATAGTAATAGACTTGAAGCTAATTTGAATGCCTTAGTAGGTTTGAGTAATCAGATATAAAGTATAAAGATCAGAAAACAATTGCAATGCCATGCCACTTATTAGTTTATTTGTGTAATACCTGTTCAATAAAATATCTTCCAATGAGATTGGGAAAAAATAGATGCATCTACTAGCAATCTATTTGGAATCATAATAATGTTAGTTCAGATCTCTTCAAACTGTATAATTATATCCAAATTGTGCAGAAAGGATGGATTCCCATGTTAGCACTTGCCAGTATTTCATAAAAGCTGTTGGATGATCTGAATGGTTTCAATCCTTGGAATATGCTAAAACATACAGGAAGGTATCTCTTAGGCTTTATTTCCTTGTTCTTAATCCTGTGTTATTTTCTTGCAGTCAGCTGCAAGCTTGTCTGATCCCAGTACCAGACTGCAGAGTAGACATGCATTAATTAAATCTAAAAAATAAAGAAGGGCAAGATGTGCAGAGTGTGACTTAGACTATGGCCTTTGATTACCTTGGTGGTGTGGATGCACTTTTTCCTGGAAACTTTCTGTGTAAATGTTTAGAAAAATATTTACCAGAAAGTATGGTAATACCCTGCCTGAGGAAGTTTTGTGCAAAGAACCAGAATGTCTTCAGTCTTGACCTTGAGCTCAGACACTAGCTGCTGAGGATAGAGAATTCTCAGAGTAACAGGACAATCATAATATCTTTCAAGCAATTTATCTTCAAGCATACCTGCCTGCTGTGCAGAAACTTTCCCACAAATAGCCACTGATAATAAAACCTATATAATAAATGTGCTGTGTTAGATCTGAGTCCCTGTTCTTCCATCAGAGGTTGGAATCCCATCTGTCCTCAACTTTCCTTTTGTAAATAGTTGTGTGTCTTTCTTTCTTTGCAAATGTATGTTTAGTTGTTGATGGTCCTTTATTTTATACATTTATCTATATTCAGCGCAAAGAACTGAACTCAGTGCCTCACACATATGAGGCCAGTGCTCTACCAGTGAGCCACAACCCCAACATTTGTGTCCTTGTGTGAGTTTTATAATCCTCCCATCCCTCACCAGTCTTTAGGGTTTATCTGTGTAGGTCAAGGCAGTGGGTGAGAAAAAAAAGAATAGGGAGACTTTAATTGGAATTTAATACTGACCATTCAAAGTGGATTGCAGGCTCAGAGGTTGGCTACAATAAAATAAGAAAGAAGAACGAAATACTCAGGCCACAATAACTGTCACTGCCACAGCCATAGGCAACAGCTGGAATGGTTTCTCCATGAGCAAAGTGGAGCATAAGGAAATTAAAGAAACTAGCATTTTTAGGAAGACAGAGGCATGTCTAGGTATAGCACAATTAAGCTGATAGGTGCATTGTGCATTATCCTTGTGCAGGAAAGGAGCCATAATCTCTCTCTGCTGCATGCTGAGGACAAGAAATCAATCATTTTGCAGCTGAATGATATATAACAAGCTCTGGAAAAAAATGAATGCCAGAAAGAGGACTATGCCAAGAAAATTCAGCTTTAGAATAAAAAGCTTCCCATGATAAACAAAAAGAATTCACAACTAGAAATTCTGTCCTACAAAATATACTTAATAAGAGATTTCATGGATAAAAAAATGAAAAGTAAAAGTGAAAAACAGCAAGGGGAGGAACTTCATTAGAAAACTAGTCAATTAAAAAAACTAATTTAAATTAAAAATCAGTAATAAATCAAAATGACAGGAAATAAAATAATTTTTCAATAATAACATTGATAGTAAAAGGTCTAAACTCATCAATCAAAAGACGTAGACTGGCAGACTAGATTGAAAAATCAAGATCCAACAATAAACTGCCTCCAAGAGAGTCATCTCATAGCACAGAGATTCACAGACTTAAGGAAAAGGGATGAAAAACCCCATATCATTCATAGATTATATAAACAAGTAGGCTTTCTACCCTCATATCCAATCAAGAGGACTTCAAGTCAAAATTAATCAGAAGGGACAAAGAAGGTCATTTCAAACTGCTTATGGGAATAGTAATCAATAAGACACAACAATTATAAATATTTATGCCCCAAACAATGGAGCATATATGCTCATCAAACAAACCCTTCTCAGTTTCAAGAATCAAATGAACCACAATACAATAATAGTGTTTAATAAATATGCTATTTAATGACCAATGGGCAGGAGAAGAAATCATGGATTAAATAAAAAATACTGAGAGGTAAATGAGAATAATGATACAACATTATCAAATTCTCAAGGGCATGATGAAGGCAGTGCTAGGAGGAAAGTTTACTGCACTGAGATAATTTATTAAAATAATAGAAAGTCAAGAAGTAAATAACCTAACATTACATCTCAAAGTCCTAGTAAAAGAAGAACAAATTAATACACCAAAGAGAACAAGACAGGAAACAATTAAAATCAGATCTGAAATAAATAAAATTAAGACAAACAAAAAACCCCAATTCAACAAATAAAAAGTTGATTTTTTGAACAAATAAATAAAATTGATAAACCCTTGGTCAATTAATAAATAGAAAGCAAGAGAAATACAAGTTACTAAAATTTATGAAGAAAAAATACAGATGATAATCAGAAATCATTTTGAAAATTTATATTCTAATAAATTAGAAAAACCTAAAGACATCAACACATATGACCTCACAAATTGAATTAGGAGGACATAGAAAATTTAAACAAAACAATTTCAAGCAATGAAATTGAAGTTGCTATCAAAAGCCTATCAACAAAGAAAAGCCCAGGACCAATGAGTTCTACAAGACCTTCAAAGAAGAATTACACCACTACTCTTCAAATTATTCCATGAAATAGAAAAGGAGGGAACCCTTCCAAACTCATTCTACGAAGCTAGTATCACCACCCTGATACCAAAACCAGGCAAAGACATATCAAGAAAACTTCAGACAAATATTTCTGATGATCATAGATGAAAAAATTCTTAAAATACTGGCATATCACATACAAAAACATATTAGAAGATAGTGCACCATGATCAAGTATTGTTCATCCCAGAGATGCAAGGTTGGTCCAACATACAAAAATCAATAAAGATAATGCACCACATTGATAGACTTAAAGAGATTCACATGATTATTTCAATAGATGTAGAAGAAGAACATGAAGAAATGCAGCACCCATTCATGTTCAAAACACTATACAAACTAGGAATAGTAGAAACATATCTCAACATTGTAACAATCTATGTAGTCAAAACCCAAGGCCATTATTCTGAATGGAGAAAACTTGAAAGAATTTTCTCTAAACAAGACAAGGATGCTTTCTTTTACCACTTCTATTCAATACAGTCCTTGAAAATCTAGGCAAAGCAATTAGAAGAAAGAAATAAATGGAATATGGATAGGAAAATAGGAAATCAAATAATTCCTATTTACTGATAACATAATTATATATTTAGAAGATCCCAAAATTATATCATAAAATTTCTAGAGCTCATCAATACATTTAGCAAAGTAGTGGGATATAAAATATATCAGCGATGAAAGAGAAATTATAAAAACTATCCTAATCACAATAGCCTAAAAAAATTGGGACTCAATCTAACAAATGAGGTAAAAGACCTCTACAATAAAAATTACACAATACCAAGAGAAATTTAAGAGGACCATAGAAGATGGAAGAAGATGTTTTCTGGATAGGCAGAATTAATGTTGTCAAAATGATCCCAGCTACCAAAATCATTTTGGAATTTAATGCCATTCCTACTAAAATCCCAATGATTTTTTCATAGAAATAGAAAAGACAATCATGAAATTTATTTGGAAAAATAAGAGATCAAGATGAGCCATAGAAATCCTCAGCAAGAAAAGTGAAGCAGGGGTTATAAAAATACCAGACCTTAAATTATACTACAGAGCTACAGTAACAAAAATGGCATGGTATTGGCATCAAACAGATACATAGACCAATAGTACAGAATATAACACACAGAGACAAACCTACATAAACAGAGTTATCTCATAATAGACAAAGGCACCATAAGCATACATTGGAGAAAAGATAGCCTCTTCAACAAATGGTGCTGAGAACACTGAAAATGCAGCTAAATGAAATTAAACCCTGATCACCCACCCTGCACAAAAATCAACCCAGGGTGTATCAAGAACTTAGACACTAAAACAGAGACCCTGTGCCTAACAGAAAAAAAAGTAGGCCCAAATCTCCAACATGTCAGCAAAGGAACTGACCTCCATAGGAAGACTCCTAAAGTGTAAAAAATAACATAAAAAATCAATCAATGGGATGGATTCAATTATGTGAAAAAAACACACATAATGGGAGAAAATCTTTACCATATGCACCTCAGATAAAGCATTAATCTCCAGGATATATAAAGAAATAAAAAAACCCTTAACACCAAAAAACCAAATAACCCAATTAATAAATGGGCTAAGAAACTGAACTGACACTTCACAGAAGAAAAAAATCCAATCAATCAACATTTCTAGCAAATAGAGAAATGCAAAACTCAAAACTACAGTGACATTCCATCTCACTTCAGTTAGAATGGCAACCATCAAGAATACCATCAACAATAAATCTTGGTGACGATGTGGGGGAAAATGTAAATTTATGAATTGGTGGTGGGACCAAAAATTGGTATTTGAATTGGTACCACAAATTGGTAGCAGTGCTTTCCACTATGGAAAGCAATTGGAGATTTCTCAGAAAACTTCAAATGGAACCACAATTTGATGGAGTCATCTCACAGGTTTATACTCAGAGGATTTAAAATTAGCATACTACAGTGACACATCCACATCAATGTTTATAGCAAACAAAAGGGGGAAATGTTAGAGTCTGTAAACAAGTCAGGATGGCACCTGGCATTTTGCCAGAGAAATGTTAGAGTCTGTAAACAAGTCTGGATGGCGTCTGGCAAAATGCCAGGGGGAGTGGTTTGTGAAGTAACTCCACCGAGCCATTAAGTGTGGAGATTCCTTATTGGTTGACTGATGTATCTAGTTTATGTTAATTAAGATAATCTGTGTGTAATGTATAAATACTGCTCCTGTCCTACAATAAAGGGCTCCCACTCCTGCTGAATCAATCTATAAAAGTTGTTCGTCACCCCTGCCCCCCCCCCCCCCGTTATTTTGCTTCAGCCAGACTGCGGCATACTCAGAGGATTTAAAATTAGCATACTACAGTGACACATCCACATCAATGTTTATAGCAGCTGAATTCACAATAGCTAAATTATGGAATCAACCTTGGTGCCCTTCAACAGATAAATGGATAAAGAAATTGTGGTTTATATACATAGTGGATTATTACTCAGCTATAAAGAAGAAAAAAGTAATGTGATTTTCAGGTAAATGGTTGGAACTAAAGAATATTATGCTAAGTGAAATGAGCCAATCCCAAAGAACCAAAGGCCAAATGTTTCTCTAATATGTAGGTACTAACTCACAGCGAGAGGGAGGGAATAATAGAGGTATTTTGGATTAGATAGAGGAGACTGAAGGGAGGGGTGGGACTATGGGGGTATAAAGATTAGTAGAATGAATCAAACATTATGCTATATGAATTTATTATTACACGACCTGTGTAAATCTACATAATGTAAAATCAGGATCCTGAGAAGTTATATTCCATTTATATATGATGTGTCAAAATGCATTCTAGTGTCACATATAACTAATTAGAAAAAAATTTAAAAATTAAAAAAAAAAACTAGGAATGGAACCACATTTGACCCAGTTATCTCCTCGGCATGTAATCAAAAGACTTAAAATCAGCATGTTATACTGTTGCTGGTCACATCAGTATTTTTAGCAGCTCAATTAATAATAGCTAAGCTATGGAACCAAACTAGGTGCTTTTCAACACATGAATAGATAAATAAAATGAAGTGTATATATACTATAGAATATTACTGTGCCATAAAGATGAAAGAAGTTATGGTATTTGCTGGTAAATGGATGAAACTGGAGATTATCATGTTAAGTGAAATAAACCAATCCCCTGAAACTAAAAGCCAAATGTTTTCCCTGATATGCAGATGACAAATTACAATAAGAAGGGGAAGGTTGTGGAAGAGGTAAGAATAGGGTTTCACTGGGAAGAGGGCCAGAAATAGTAAAGATATTAGAATGAACCAGAGATAACTGCTAAGTTCATATGTTAATACATAACCAGTGTAACTCCACATCTTGTACAGCCAAAAATGGAAAGTAAAAATCTCTATATTATATGTTCAAATACATTCTACTGTCATGTCTAACTATAAAGAACAAATAAATTTAAAAAGTAAAAGAATAATCATTATTTTAATGTAATTTAACACATACACTTGTGTCAACCCCACCAAAAGTAAGTAAATCTGGAGGCTATGAAGGCAGGATTCTTAGGAGTGCCTGGTAACTAGCAAAAGAGACTGTCAAGGTCATAAACTTTTTTTTTTTTTTTAGTTAATTTGAGACCTGCAAATCTTCCTAAACTTTTACATAGGCAAGATTGAATTGTAATTATGTGCTTGCTACTATGATTATCTAGCCCTGCTATTTATCACTCATATTGTTCTAAAAGATGCAATGTGGCACATAAAAGAACTAATTAACTTTAAGAAGAAAACCCTAAGTGACAGAGATAAGGGATCTCTACTCAACTCAGAAGTTATGTCAATAGAAAGGTATTTTACAAAAAACAGATGGCACTAGATATCTTATCTAGAGCTTATGGAAACTATTATGACATTATAAAAACTAAATGTTGTGTAAATGTTTCTAAACTATGCTAATGTTTGTAAAGCCTTAAATAATTCCATTCACAATACAAAGCCATGTTGGACTCCACCTTAAGCTTTAATAAATTGCTGTATTCATGGTTTTCAAAGACTGACCATTAGAAACAATTGTTTTTGTGCTAATTGATTGTAAGAAAATTGATTTGTTTTCCTATTGGTTGTCCTAGCATGATCCTGGCCCTATGTGCACTTCACCTTGTAGCCTGCCAGCTGCTGCCATAGAACTCAGGTATCCCTTGATGCTAAATGCCCTTGAGGGTCCATGTCTTTCCTGATAGAAAACCATAAATATATCTAGGTCATCAAACTACAAACCAATCCCACAGATGGATCTAGAACTCCATTGTTTCATCTTAAACAGATAGATTGAGAGTTCTTTGAATTCCAAATAGGCAGGGACAATAATCCATTGTTAGCCTGAAACAGTCATAAGAAGATGATGAGATCTTCAGGCCCTCAGCCATCCCAAAAGAATTTGGGGATCAAGTCTCTCATGGGGAAATGATAGGCAGGAGTTTAGGGATTCCAAGATGGCAGATATAGGGCATTAGGAAGAAATCACTGGATCCCAGTTACTGAGGAGGCAGAGACAGGAGGATCATGAGTTCAAAGCTAACCTCAACACCTTAGTGAGGCACTAAACAAGTCACCTGTCCCAAATAAAAAAGAAAAAAGGGCTGTGGGGGTTGGGGTTGTGGCTCAGTGGTAGAGTGCTTGCTTAGCATGTGTGAGGCACTGGGTTGGATCCTCAGCACCACATAAAAATAAATAAATAAAATAAAGGTATCATGTCCAATTACAACTAAAAAAAAGTTTAAAAAGGCTGAAGATGTGGCTAAGTGGTCAAGTGCCCCTGGGTTCAATCCACAATAGAAAAAAAGGGGGTGGGTGCGTGGGCTGGAGCATAACAATGACATAAGTCCTATCCCCATGTATGGCAATTCCCATTACCATGACAACTCCCACACCTGAGGATTTATCACTGTGACAACTCCCACTACAGATTCACTATTTTAAAATGATCAAAGGGGGTAAACTGGGCAGTGTTTTAATTAGGTTTTATAAGGTAACCAATGGGGGAAATTGGGCAATATTCTAATCGTTAAACCATGATGTGAAGAAAAGACCACAAACTCCAATTTTAAATCAAATTAAAGCAATCTTGTAGTCCCAACCAGATGTGACTGTCTCTCCTGAAATCCCTGGGTTAGAGAATAGTCCCCCAGCTTTCTAGAAGCATGGTTTTATAGTACAAAAGTTTCAAAAGGGGGTATCTTGAGAACTTACAGATAACAGGATTTTGACAAGCATGATATATAGGCAGATAGCAGGTTAATGATCTAAATGGCTCAACATTTCAAGTTAGAGAGTAAATTTAGGTCCCAACACCAGAATTTATGAGGCACCACTAATGTTTCAGAGAGAGTTGTTATCTGGTCAGGGAAAGCCAGGCATGGGTGAGTTCAAGGCATGGCCAGGCATTCCACGCAAGTCTAGAAATCACAGTAATTTATAGTAAAGCATAAATTAACTTTTTATGACTTTGTGACGAGATGGCTCCCAATCTTAAAATGGAATTAGGCTGGGTTTATCACTAATCAGGTATCAGAAAGTAACTAATGGAGAAAATGGGGAAAAGTCTTCAATCAGGACCACATAGGGAAAAGAACACCTTGGAACTCAGCATATAATAAGACACTAATTTCCAGAGATGGGAACCTTGAGCTTCTTTCTCTTGCTTAGTCCACTCTGCTCTACGTTGGAGTGATACTTCCACCTTCACCTTCAATAAATATTTATTCTGCCTAATACTCATGTATGTGTAGAATAATACATTTTGGGAGACATCAAGAACCTGGACCCCAACTGGACACACTGATAACAGTTTTTCCCTCTCTATCCTGTGAGGTGTAATGTTAAGGTGCTTATTTGAGAGAGAGCTCCCTCCCCCTCTCTTCCCCTCCCTTTTGATATAGGGGGTTTATTAATATAAACTTCTCTCTTAGGACTGCTTTTTTTGTGTTCTCTGTTTTGTTGTGCTGTGTTTCCATTTGAACTTGTTTCAAGATATTTAAAAATTTATCTTTTAATTTCTTCTGTGACCTACATCTTGTGTAGGAGAATGATGTTTAATTTCCACATATTTGTGAATTTCCTGTAGTTCTTCCTGTTATTGAGTTTTATACCATTGGGATCAGAGAAGATATTGGATAGAACTTTGTATTTGTAAATTTACTCAGTTGTTTTGAAGTCTAACCTATGGTTTATCCTGGAGAAGTTTAGATGTGTCAGTTTAACAGTGCCTCTTTTAGTAACCTTGTCTGGGGTGCATCTTACTGGAGATCTTAAATCTCTTTGTACCTAGACATTTAAATCTTTTCTAGGTTTGAAAATTTTTGAATTTTTCTCTTTCTTTCTCTTTCCTTCCTTTCTTTCTTCTTTGCTTCAGTCTGGCTGGGCACAATTCATGAACCACTTATCAAGCAGAAATGAACTTTATTTTTATAACACACATGCCACACCACACGACCTCTTCAGGAATTTCCTCAGAGCCCAACAGCCACCTCCAGCACTCCCTGCCAGCACTTGCCCCCATCTCTTCCTGCTCTTGAGGCCGATTGGCTATGTCACATGGGTGGAGCCAAAAGAGTCCCCCAATGAGCAACTCCGTGTTCTGAAAGGGTGGGGAAACAGCCCAATGAGCATCATCGCAGAGGAGCCTATTAGCTGGTTGCTGGGGCCGTGGTGAGTCAATAAGCTGGAAGTTTGCTGGGGCCGCTGTGAGCCATAAGCTGGAAGTATGCTGGGGCCGCTTCAGCTGTGGCTCTCAACATCTCCCCCTCTCTGTTTAATTAAACAACAAGCATGTGGCTTAGGGACCATGCCTGTCTTAGGTTGTCCAATACTACATATGGTGCTTACCCATCATCTGATGACCTCAAAGCATCAGCCTCCTGTCTTAGGTTGGTATCATTGCAATTGGATCTTATCCATCATTGACTACCAGTCCAGCATACAGCCACAACTGTTGATAGGCCTTAGTACCAGTGTGTGGGGGGGTGAAGTTCTTTGCCTCACATCTGTTGGCCCCCAAATTTTAGCTGAATGACCATCACAAGCAGAAGGGAGGAGAATACACCAAGCCAATTGATGGCTCCTTTTGGAAAATTGTACCACCAATGACACCATCAGAAAAATACCCCAGCACTACCACAAGTTGCTGCACCAACAGATAGTTCATAATGCATACAAGTGATACATAGTTGATGCAAGTTTTGTAAGCAGTTCAGTGATAGCTATTGCAGAAGTTGTAGTTTGATTTTATCTTTGTCTTCACTGGCACTGGGATGAAGATAGGAATTCTGGCAATGATGGCTAAAGAAAAAATTATGTAACATTCCAGCAGGCACTAAGAGAAAACAATTTTCTGAACAATTTACATTATCCTGAACAGAATTATTAAATATAATGAAAAGGAAAGGTGAAAGTAAACAAACATCTGTTAACCTCCTTTTTTGTTCACATATTAAAACAATCCTCAAAAGCTGTTTACCCAATTTAAATTAAGCCATTTAAATCACGTGAATAAGAAAAAAAATATTTGGATCCATTTTTTCATGAGCGCTCATCATATATAATATATGGACATACGCACATACAAACATACAACACAAAACACAAGTGTGAACACATAATATGATACATACACACATAACATAATAGAAAAGGCCTTGTAACTTTTTACAGGTGAAATCTCCATTGCAATGTTTAAAAACTCCATAGTCAAAAAATAGAACGGATCAGCAAAACATGAACCTAGGTCTGTATGAGCTCAAAAAACAAAAAAGAACTTCATGATGTGGGAAAGGGCAATAATAAAATAGATATTGAAAAAAGCATCCTGGCTTCATTAGCCTCCAGTGTGGGAGAACCACTGTCACGGATGTAAGGATAGCCAAAGTGGAGTTCTGATTATCAGTTGTTATGGATTTGAGCCAAACCATCGTCTTTGTGGTCTGTAGAAATCGCTTTAGTTAGTCTCTCTGGAATCCAAATCGGCTGCTGTTCTCCTTGTGGAAACACACAAACAGACCCCCAAATCCAGACAATCACTGGGTCAGGACCTTTCCATTGTCCTGTTAGAATATCCTTCCAAAGTACCTTGGGCTTATGTACATATTTTGGACACATATGCCTTTCCACAGCACTAAGCCCTGATGAATCCAAATTTTAAAAGTTTAGAGCAAAAAGCGTTATTTTAAGTTTATCTTTGGGGAATTTATACCCCTTCCCAATTCCGTCTTTTTGCTTTAATAAGTACATTTAGTAGTTTGATGAGCTCTTTCAGCTATGCCTTGTCCCTGTGGATTGTATGGGATTCCTGTTATATGAGTAATGCCAAATGATGAGCAAAATTGTTTAAAAGAGGTAGAAGTATAGCCAGGACCATTATCTGTTTTGAACTGTTTTGGAATGCCCACAGTGGCAAAATTTTGGAAGCAATGAGCTATAATATCTTTAATTTTTTTTCTCCTGCATGAAGGGAGCCCATCAAAAATCCAGAAGAAGTATTTTAATTTTCCAAATTCTGGCAAGTATGTAACATCCATCTGCCAAATATGGTTAGGTATCAGTCCTCTAGGATTGACTCCAAGATTAACTTGTGGTAAAAAGGTCACACAATTTTGACATTGTTTTATTATTTGTCTAGCTTGTTCCTTAGTTATTTTAAAATGCTTTTGTAAAGTATTAGCATGACATGGAACCTTTTATGAAAATTTGTAGCTTCTTCTAGTGTAGAGAAAATATGTATGTCATGTGTAGTTTTATCTGCTAAATCATTGCCCAAAATAAAGGGCTCCAGGCAATCCTGTATGTGCCCTAATATGTCCTATAAAGAATAGATCTTTTCTGTCCCAGATTAGACTTTGTATAGTGGAAAACAAAGAGAAAGCAGTAGAGGAAGGGGACATCCTATCAGCATCTTCAAGGCATAATATAGCATTAACTATATACTGACTATCAGAATATAAATTAAATACAGAATCTTTAAACGTCACAAAAGCTTGTGATACTGCATTAAGCTCTACCTTTTGAGCTGATTGTTTGGGTACTAAAAATGTAAAAGTTTAATCAGGGGTAACTACTGCTGCTGTACCATTATTTGACCCATCAGTGAATATATTTGGAGCATTCATGATAGGTGTTTTTCTTGTCATTTTTGGAAAAATTACAGGATGAGATGACCAAAAAGACAATAAAGGATTAGATGGTAAGTAGTTATCAAATGAAACATTAGATTTGCACATGATTATTGTCCAAGTATTTAACTCATTTATTTATTTAACTCATTTATTTAACTCATATTATTTACTCATTTATTTATTTATTTAACTCATTTATTTACTTAACTCATTATTATTTAACTCACACACTTGCCAGAATTTGGAAAATTAAAAATACTTGCATGTTACAGTTGATACTTCTTCTGGATTTTTGATGGGTTCCCTTCGTGCTGGAGAAAAAAATTTAAGATATTATAGCTCAATGCTTCCAAAATTTTGCCACTGTGGGCATTCCAAAACAGTTCAAAACAGATAATGGTCCTGGCTATACTTCTACCTCTTTTAAACAATTTTGCTCATCATTTGGCATTACTCATATAACAGGAATCCCATACAACCCACAGGGACAAGGCATAGCTGAAAGAGCTCATCAAACTATTAAATGTACTTATTAAAGCAAAAAGACGGAATTGGGAAGGGGTATAAATTCCCCAAAGATAAACTTAAAATAACGCTTTTTGCTCTAAACTTTTAAAATTTGGATTCATCAGGGCTTAGTGCTGTGGAAAGGCATATGTGTCCAAAATATGTACATAAGCCCAAGGTACTTTGGAATGATATTCTAACAGGACAATGGAAAGGTCCTGACCCAGTGATTGTCTGGAGTCGGGAGTCTGTTTGTGTGTTTCCACAGGGACAACAGCAGCCGATTTGGATTCCAGAGAGACTAACTAAAGCGATTTCTACAGACCACAAAGACGATGGTTTGGCTCAAATCCATAACAGCTGATATCCAGAACTCCAGTTTGGCTATCCTTACATCCGTGACAGTGGTTCTCCCACACTGGAGGCTAATGAAGCCAGGATGCTTTTTTCAATATCTATTTTATTATTGCCCTTTCCCACATCATGAAGTTCTTTTTTGTTTTTTGAGCTCATACAGACCTAGGTTCATGTTTTGCTGATCCGTTCTATTTTTTGACTATGGAGTTTTTAAACATTGCAATGGAGATTTCACCTGTAAAAAGTTACAAGGCCTTTAATATTATGTTATGTGTTGTATGTATCATATTATGTGTTCACGCTTGTGTTTTGTGTTGTATATTTGTATGTGCATATGTCCATATATCATATATGACAAGCGCTCATGAAAAAATGGATTCAATTATTTTTTTCTTATTCACATGAATTAAGTGGTTTAATTTAAATTGGGTAAACAGCTTTTGAGGATTGTTTTAATATGTGAACAAAAAAGGAGGTTAACAGATGTTTGTTTACTTTCACCTTTCCTTTTCATTATATTTAATAATTCTGTTCAGGATAATGTAATTTGTTCATAAAATTGCTTTCTTTTAGTGCCTGCTGGAATGTTACATAATTTTTTCTTTAGCCATCATTGCCAGAATTCCTATCTTCATCCCAGTACCAGTGAAGACAAAGATAAAACCAAAGTACAGCTTCTGCAATAGCTATCACAACAAACTGTGTAAACTGATGCATCAATGAATAATTTAACTCAACAAGTGATGCTCAATCAAAAAGTCAATTTTCTTTGGGAGGAAATGGACATATTAATGGATTCCTCTGCTTTGAACTGCTTGCAAAACTTGCCTAGACTATGTATTACTTGTATGCTTTGTGAACTATCTGTTGGTGCAGCGACTTGTGGTTGTGCTGGGGCATTTTTACTGATGCTCTCATCGGTGGTACAATTATTCTAAAAGGAGCCATCAATTGGCTTGGAGTTGTGGCATTTTGTATCCTCCTCCCTTCTGCTTGTGATGGTCGTTCAGCTAAAATTTGGGGGCCAACAGAGGTGAGGCTAAGAACCTCACCCCCCCCCCTCCACTGGTACAAAGGCCTCTTCACAGGTGTGGCTGTTTGCTGGATCGGTAGTCAATGATGGGTAAGATCCAATTGCAATGGTACCAACCCAAGACAGGAGGCTGACGCCTTGAGGTCAGCTCATCCAATGACGGGTAAGGACCATATGTAAGTATTGGACAACCTAAGACAGGCATGGTCCCTAAGCCACATGCTTGTTGTTTAATTAAACAGAGAGGGGGAGATGTTGAGAGTTGCAGCCGAAGCCGCCCTAGCAAACTTCCAGCTGATTGGCTCACCGTGTCCCCAGCAAACTTCCAGGTGATTGGCTCACATAGCCCCAGCAAACTTCCAGCTGATTGGCTCCTCTGTGGTGAGGCTCATTGTGCTATTTTCCTGCTCTTTCACATTATGGAGCTGCTCATTGGGGGGACTATTTTGGCTCCACCCATGTGGCCCATCCAATCGGCCTCAAGAGAGGGAAGAGTTCCAGTTGATGTGCTCGCCGGAAGTGCCGGAGGTGGCATTTGGACTCTCGGGGAATTCCTGGAGAGCTCATGTGGTCCTGCATGCATTCTAAAAATTAAGTTTGTTCCTGCTTGACAAGTGGCTCGTGAATTGTGCCCAGCCAGACTGTGGCATTAGATATTGTACTTATATCTTGTTACTCCCACTTTAAAACTGGTGAAACTGGCCTGCCAGATGTTTAAAACCAAAAATTTGGAGACCAAAGTCAATGAAGTAAAAGCACCATAGAAAATATCATCCAATATTTTGATCCTTTCTTCTAAGGTCAGCTACCCAAAGAATAATGGGACCCTCTCTGGGCCCTGCAACTCTGGTGAGTCACCCAATATGCTGAGCACAGAGATCTAGAGGACCCTACAAAGCAGGAAGCCAAGTGCACATTCTACAGCGGGGAGTGTCATTGGAGAGAGAATCTCTCTGGTGATTGCAAGAGAAGCCACATATGGTTAGTGATACACTGACCCATACTGGTAGGTGGCACTACTGGTAGAGAAAAGCTAAAGAAGCCAAGAGGGTGTGCACATCCCCAAGGGTGATCTGTGAGGATTATCACCTGACTCTTAGTAAGCAGTAAATAGGATCAAAGATGTATTTGACTAACTTGGTCTTAAACACTTGGCAGGAGAGTATAGTCTAAGCATAGTTCTACATGAAAATTTTAAAAATTATATTTTTAATGTAACTTAATGTGGGGAGCTACAATGAATGACTACACCTACCAGTCCAAATGCCTCAGATTTTGACCAACCAATGCATTCACTATGGCTTGGGTGGGGTCCATTTCAGATAGTAAGAGGTCTTCTTTGTGGGGTGTACCCCTAGTGTTGTTACACTCACCTGACATTTTTAGATAGAAATTTCTAATAACAAGAGTCCCTCTAATAAAAGCTCACCTCTGAACATGTTCCCTCTCTCTCACCAGCCTCTCGTGACTTTCTCTTGCTTTCATTTTGGGAAGCCTGATGCTGAGAGCAGAGAAGCCATCCTGAAGCTTGTTTAAAGGTAAATTGTATCTGTGTTTTATTTTGTGTCCCTGCAAATTCACATGAGTGATCTTAAGTTCAGATGCCCAGGCTGATCGGGGGTAGCAGGTAGTGCCTGGAACCAGGGACCACTCGGGATGAACGCACTTTAGAAATTCAGTGAATTGTGTTTTGGGGTTGTAGAAGAAGCAGGCAGTCTGAGAGCCATGGACATTAAAGAAATCATGGGTAGCTCTAAGTCTTCAGAAAAAGAAACTTACTTAATGATCCTGGAGACTCTAATCAACTAGAGAGGAAAACAAGTCAGGAGGGCCCAGCTGGCCCAATTCCTGAAAACAGTTAATGACATATGTCTGTGGTTTTGTGAGGAAGATTCACCAGATTTGCATACTTGGGAGAGGCTAGGTAGAAAATTGTCTACAGGCGGCCTCTCTACCAAGCTATATAAGAGGACAATAGAACTATTCAAAATGTCTGGACTGCTTTAGAAATGTGTCTTTGAAGATTGAGAGGAGGACCAATGGTCTCTGGAAGTCTTGTTAAAAGGGGTCCAGAAAGCAATTAGATATTTGAAGCAACAAAAGCCGCCCAAGGCTGCTCCCAGGCAGTTTTCTCTATCTATAGCTGAACTGAGGGCAGAGTCAATTCTCACCCAGTCTGTAGTTTGCAAACCACAGACAGATGGCCTCAGGGCAAGATCTAAAAACAAATTTTCAGCCACAGCTGAACTAGACAGAACCAGTGATTTATAAGCATGCCAACTGAACTCGATGGTAGGGGCATGTGCTAGAGAGGAACCTAGCTCTGATGGGGTCTCTGTGAGGCTGATTCAACATGGAGGGGAAGAAAATGGACAGGAAGATACTGATGAAGCTGAACCACAGTCTGAGGAAACTCAGTAAGAGGTTGCGAATGATCTGGAGGAGGGTTTTGATAGATTACATCTGGCTGACCCAATGCCCACCATTCAGATTTGGCCACTCTCCTCAGGGAGAGCAAGGTTCAATAACTACTCTGAACTGGTGGTAGCCTCCAATATTGCCTTAGAACAGCACTGGAAGCAGGGGAGGACATTACAGGTTTTCAGCTTTTTCCAGTCTTTGAGCAGGTTAACGAGCAAAATCAGCATGTCTGCATCACACTGAAGTCCTTTTTAAGACTCTAAGGGAGCTCAAAAATTCTTGCTGTACTTATGATCCAAATTGAGCCTTTATTCAAAGTCTGCTTGATTCTTTATGCAATGAGCCTTTGCCCCCATATGACTGAATTTCTATGGCAAAGTAATTAAATTATGATCTGGCCATATATGATCAAATTACTGCATGTGCCAAAAGGGCATGAAGAGAGTTACTTAATTAGGGTGAATTAACTTTGGATTTTAGTTAGTTCAAATAGAGATCAGAGAAGCCCTTTTCAGATTTTGTGGCACATCTACATCAGGCAGCAAACGGATCAATAGGAGACTCAAATGCCTCTGAATTTCTAGTAAAGCAGCTAGCATTTGAGAACACTAATAACGTTTGTTAGGAAATCTTCCAACCCCATTGGAAAAGGGGGATGGGGACGGTCTCTGAGTTCATTCACCTTTGTGCAGATGTGGGACCCACATAACTACAGAGTTTAATGCTTGCCATAACTTTGAAGCAGGTACTACAGACTCAGTCTCAGAGATCCCATTCTCACAAGCAGTGTTTTAATTGTGGTAGAACTGGGCATATAAGTCAGGTCTGCTGGTCTCTTCACAATAGGGCAGAGACCTCTCCCTGTTCATGCAGATGGCACTACCAGAGAGATGACTGCAAGCCATGGAAAGATTAAATAGATATGGTGGCAGCAGCTAGCAGCCATTTCTGACCTCACTTCTGCCTTCTTTGGGGCTGGAAAACTGGGAATGGAGCCTTCCCCAGGCGGCCAAACAGTAGGGGTGCTGCAACATACCCTGGAAGAGGAGTCACAGACTTTGACATTATCAGGGCCCACCATGCCAGCTCATCATTATTATCAGCTTACCCCATTGAGTCTGTACACTTACAGTCAACCTTGGGAGTAACCCTAGTGGTTGAAATGGGGCCACAATGAGTCCCTAATGGGGTTTGTGGGCCATTATCCTCAAATACCATAGGTCTAATTTTGGTAAGAAACAACTTAAAAAGGGGAATTCAGGTGCTGCCAGGAGTGATTGATTCAAATTTCAGAGATGAAATTTAATTTACTGTACCATGTCACTCAGCTCTCTTCAAGAGATGTATTGGTGCAGCTAATACTCTTGCCTTGTTGCTCTGTGGATGGCCCACATAAGACCTCAACATCTGGGACCCTGAAACAAGTGTCCTGGGCTCAATTATTTCAACAGGTGAGCCCTCTATTGGATCTTAAAATCAATCCTAATAAATTTGGGGGTATTGCAGATACTGGGGCTGATAGGTCTGTTCTATCTAGTATATTCTAGCCTAAGATCTGGCCTTTACATATTGTGCCTGCCAACTTGGAGGGAATAGGTCAGATCTCTCAACCTGCACAAAGTGTATCTTCACTGGGAATATAAAGATGGTAATTCTGAAATTTTCAAGCCTTATGTTTTAGACACCTTGCCAGTAAATTTGTGGGGCCATGATATTCTAAGAAGTTTAGGTTTGTTATTAGTAACTCCAAATTCTATCATGTCATTTGAGGGACTTAATAAAAAAATTATTTCTAGAGAAATTGAGGAAATTCACAATGAGGGTATTTACCTATAACCCAATCTTTCAAACAGAGATTAATTAATGCACCCAGCCAAAATTTTTGGTAGAGTCCCTGACTTTATTCACAACCCAGAGAACAGCAGAAAAAATTAATTGGCTCACAGAAGAGCCAACCTGGCTCAGTCAGTGGCCCTTAACAGAGGAAAAACTTAAATAGCCCACCTGTTCCTTGAGGAACAACTTCAGGCTGGCTATTTACAACCTATGCTCATTCCTTAGAACACACCCATATTTGTAATTAAGAAAACATCTGGCAACTGGAGGTTTTTTACAAGATCTCAGAGCAAGTAATAGTGTTATCCAGCCCATGGGAGCCTTACAACCAGTGCTTCCTTCTACTGCAGCTATCCCTTTGGATTATCATTTAATAGTAATAGATTTCTTTTTTTAAATTTTTTTTATTGGTTGCTCAAAACATTACAAAGCTCTTGACATATCATATTTCATACATTAGATTCAAGTGGGTTATGAACTCCCATTTTTACCCCAAATACAGATTGCAGAATCACATTGGTTACACATCCACAATTTTACATAATGCCCTATTAGTAACTGTTGTATTCTGCTACCTTTCCTATCGTCTACTACCCCCCCTCCCCTCCCCTCCCATCTTCTCTCTCTACCCCATCTACTGTAATTCATTTCTCTCCTTGTTTATTTTCCCATTTCCCTCACAATCTCTTATATGTAATTTTGTATAGCAATGAGGGTCTCCCTCCATTTCCATGCAATTTCCCTTTTCTCTCCCTTTCCCTCCCACCTCATGTCTCTGTTTAATGTTAATCTTTTCTTCCTGCTCTTCCTCCCTGCTCTGTTCTTAGTTGCTCTCATTATATCAAAGAAGACATTTGGTATTTGTTTTTTAGGGATTGGCTAGCTTCACTAAGCATAATCTGCTCTAGTGCCATCCATTTCCCTGCAAATTCCATGATTTTGTCATTTTTTAGTGCTGCTTAGTACTCCATGGTGTATAAATGCCACATTTTTTTATCCATTCATCTATTGAAGGGCATCTGGGTTGGTTCCACAGTCTAGCTATTGTGAATTGTGCTGCTATGAACATCCATGTGGCAGTATCCCTGTAGTACGCTCTTTTAAGGTCTTCAGGGAATAGTTCGAGAAGGGCAATAGCGGGGTCAAATGGTGGTTCCATTCCCAGCTTTCCCAGGAATCTCCATCCTGCTTTCCATATTGGCCGCACCAATTTGCAGTCCCACCAGCAATGTATGAGAGTACCCTTTTCCCCACATCCTCGCCAGCACTTGTTGTTGTTTGACTTCATGATGGCTGCCAATCTTACTGGAGTGAGATGGTATCTTAGGGTGGTTTTGATTTGCATTTCTCTGACTGCTAGAGATGGTGAACATTTTTTCATGTACTTGTTGATTGATTGTATGTCCTCCTCTGAGAAGTGTCTGTTCAGGTCCTTGGCCCATTTGATGATTGGGTTATTCGTTATCTTATTGTCTAATTTTTTGAGTTCTTTGTATACTCTGGATATTAGGGCTCTATCTGAAGTGTGAGGAGTAAAGATTTGTTCCCATGATGTAGGCTCCCTATTTACCTCTCTTATTGTTTCTCTTGCTGAGAAAAAACTTTTTAGTTTGAGTAAGTCCCATTTGTTGATTCTTGTTATTAACTCTTGTGCTATGGGTGTCCTATTAAGGAATTTGGAGCCCGACCCCACAATATGTAGATTGGAGCCAACATTTTCTTCTATCAGATGCAGAGTCTCTGATTTGATATCAAGCTCCTTGATCCATTTTGAGTTAACTTTTGTGCATGACGAGAGGAGGGGATTCAGTTTCATTTTGTTGCATATGGATTTCCAGTTTTCCCAACACCATTTATTGAAGATGCTATCCTTCCTCCATTGCATGCTTTTAGCCCCTTTATCAAATATAAGATAGTTGTAACTTTGTGGATTAGTCTCTGTGTCCTCTATTCTGTACTATTGGTCCACCCGCCTGTTTTGGTACCAGTACCACGCTGTTTTTGTTACAATTGCTCTGTAATATAGTTTGAAATCTGGTATCGCTACACCTCCTGATTCACACTTCCTGCTTAGAATTGCTTTTGCTATTCAGGGTCTTTTATTTTTCCATATGAATTTCATTATTGCTTTATCTATTTCTACAAGAAATGCTGTTGGGATTTTGATTGGCATTGCATTAAACCTACAGAGAACTTTTGGTAATATCGCCATTTTGATGATGTCAGTTCTCAGTTCTGCCTATCCATGAACAGGGTATATTTTTCCATCTTCTAAGATCTTTTTCTACTTCTCTCTTTAGGGTTCTGTAGTTTTCATTGTATAAATCTTTCACGTCTTTTGTTAGGTTGATTCCCAAGTATTTTTTTTTTTGAGGATTTTGTGAATGGGGTGTTTTTCCTCATTTCCATTTCAAGTTTTGTCACTGATATACAGAAATGCCTTTGATTTATGCATGTTGATTTTTTATCTTGCCACTTTGCTGAATTCATTTATTAGTTCTAGTAGTTTTTTTGTAGACCCTTTTGGGTCTTCTAGGTATAGAATCATGTCATCTGCAAATAGTGATAATTTAAGTTCTTCTTTTTCTATTTTTATGCCTTTAATTTCTTTCATCTGTCTAAGTGCTCTGGCCAGTGTTTCAAGAACTATATTGAATAGAAGTGGTGATAGAGGGCATCCCTGTCTTGTTCCAGATTTTAGAGGGAATGCCTTCAATTTTTCTCAATTCAGAATGATGCTAGCCTGAGGCTTAGCATAGATTGCTTTTATAATGTTGAGGTAATTTCCTGTTATTCCTAGTTTTTCTAATGTTTTGAACATAAAGGGATGCTGTACTTTGTGGAATGCTTTTTCTGCGTCTATCGAGATGATCATATGGTTCTTATCTTTAAGTCTATTGATGTGGTGAATAACATTTATTGATTTCCGTATATTGAATCATCCTTGCATCCCAGGGATGAATCCTACTTGATCATGGTGCACAATTTTTTTGATGTGCCTTTGTATCCGATTCACCAGAATTTTATTGAGGACTTTTGCATCTAGGTTTATCAGAGATATTGGTCTGTAGTTTTCTTTCTTTGAGGTGTCTTTGTCTAGTTTCGGAATCAGGGTGATGTTGGCCTCATAGAATGAATTTGGAAGAGCTCCCTCTTTTTCTATTTCCTGAAATAACTTGAAAAGTATTGGCATTAATTCTTCTTTAAAGGTTTTGTAAAACTCCACTGTATACCCATCCGGTCCTGGGCTTTTCTTGGTTGGTAGTCTTTTGATGGCTTCTTCTATTTCCTCCATTGATATTTGTCTGTTCAAATTGTGTGTATCCTCCTGACTCAGTCTGGGCAGATCATATGACTTAAGAAATTTATCGATGTCTTCACTATCTTCTATTTTATTGGAATATAGGTTTTCAAAATAATTTCTAATTGTCTTCTGTATTTCTGTAGCATCTGTTGTGATATTGCCTTTTTCATTCTGTATGTTAGTAATTTGAGTTCTCTCTCTTCTTCTCTTCGTTAGCATGGCTAATGGTCTGTCAATCTTATTTATTTTTTCGAAGAACCAACTTTTAGTTTTGTTAATTTTTTCAATAGTTTCTTTTGTTTCAATTTCGTTGATTTCTGCTCTGATTTTAATTATTTCTTGCCTTCTGCTACATTTGCTGTTGTTTTGCTCTTCCTTTTCTAGGGCTTTGAGATGAAGTGTGAGCTCATTTATTTGTTGGTTTTTCCTTTTTTTTGAGGAATGACCTCCAGGTGATGAATGTCCCTCTTAAAACTGCTTTCATTGTGTCCCATAGACTCCGATATGTTGTGTCTGTATTTTCATTTATCTCTAAGAATTTTTTGATTTCCTCCTTTATGTCTTCTGTAACCCATTGATCATTCAGTAACATATTGTTAATTTTCCATGTGATGTAGGATTTTTCCTTTCTTCTTTTATCATTGATTTCCAGTTTCATTCCATTATGATCAGATAAAATGCATGGTATTATCTCCACCCCTTTATATTTACTGAGGGTTGCTCTATGGCATAATATATGGTCTATTTTTGAGAAGGATCCATGTCCTGCTGAGAAAAAAGTATATCCACTTGATGATGGTTGATATATTCTATATATGTCAGTTAAGTCTAGGTAATTGATTGTGATATTGAGTTCTGTAGTTTCTTTATTCAACTTTTGTTTGGAGGATCTGTCCAACGGTGAGAAAGGTGTGTTGAAGTCACCCATAATTATTGTGTTGTGGTCTATTTGATTCTTGAACTTGAGGAAAATTTGTTTTATGAATGTCGCAGCACCATTATTTGGTGCATAAATATTGATAATTGTTATGTCTTGCTGGTGAATGGTTCCTTATCCCTTTTGATTAACTTAGTCTTGAAGTCGATTTTATTTGATATGAGGATGGCCACCCTGCTTGCTTACGAGAACCGTGTGCGTGGTATATTTTTTCCCAACCTTTCACCTTCAGCCTGTGTATGTCTTTTCCAATCAGATGTGTCTCCTGGAGGCAGCATGTTGTTGGATTTGTTTTTTTTAATCCATGTTACCAGCCTATGTCGCTTTATTGGAGAGTTTAAGCCATTAATGTTTAGAGTTACTATTGATATATGGTTTGTACTTCCAGCCATGTTTGATTATTTATCTTTTTTTTTCTAATTTAGTTTGTTTCTCCATGATTAGCTTTCCCCTCACCCTCTGTCTTTACCGAGGCACTTCCCACTGATGGTTTTGTTTATTGTTTTTCATTTCTTCCTCGTGTAGTGTTTTGCTCAAGATGCTTTGCAATGCTGGTTTTCTGGCTGAAAATTCTTTTATCTTTTGTTTATCATGAAAGATTTTTATTTCGTTGTCGTACCTGAAGCTTAATTTTGCTGGATACAGAATTCTTGGTTGGCATCCATTGTCTTTCAGTGGTTGAAAAACATTGTTCCAGGATCTTCTTGCTTTCAGTGTCTGTGACGAAAAACCCATTGTTAACCTTATTGGTTTACCCCTGAATGTAATCTGTCTCCTTTCTCTTGCAGCTTTTAATATTTTCTCTTTGTTTTGTATATTGGATATCTTCATAACAATGTGTCTTGGCATTGGTCTACTGTGATTTTGTGTGCTCGGTGTCCTGTATGCATCTACAATTTGTATATTCGTTTTCTATTTTATTTCTGGAAAGTTTTCTGTAATTATTTCATTCAGCAGGTTAGTCATTCCCTTGGTTTGAATCTCTATACCTTCCTCTATCTGGATGACTCTTAAATTTGTTTTTTTTAATGTTATCCCATATCTCTTGGATGTTTTTCTCGTGATTTTTAACCAGCCTTTCTGAGTTGGCTAGACTCTTTTCAATATGATATATTTTGTCTTCATTATCTGACGTTCTGGCTTCTACTTGCTCCACTCTGTTAGTGATACTCTCATTTGAGTTTTTAATTTGTTTTATAGTTTCTTTCATTTCTAGAATTATTGTTTGATTTTTTTTAATAATCTCTATCTCCTGATAAAGATGCTTAATTTCTTCTTTTATCTGTTTATGTAATCCATTTTCAATGTATTCTTTCACTGTTTGAATTTGCTGTCTCAAATCCTCTTTAAGGTTCCATTCCATCTGTCTAAGGTATTCCTTGAGTTTCTTATATGACCATTTTTCTTATGACTCTAGGTCCTCCTGAATATTTAGGCTCTCCTGCATTGTTTGTACTCCTTTTCTTCCTTGCTTTTTCATGCTGCTTATGTTACTTCTTGTTCTGTTTGTCTGCTGAGTTACTGTTTACTCCTATAAATTTATTTGATGCTTGGGAGGAAAGGTATTAGAAGGGAAGGGAAGAAGTCACTAAAGAGAATGAGAGTAAGCAGGTAGAATTCAAGGAAGGGGGAATAAGAGAATTGAAAAAAATGAAAAGACAAAAGAAAAAAATAGAAAAGAAAAAAAGAAAAAAATTAAAAAAAATAATAAAAAAATGAAAATTAAAATTAAAGAAATAAAATAAAAAGTAAAAAAATAAAAAAAATATTTAAAAAACAACAACAACAACAAAAAAAAAATGAAAATGAAGGAAAAAAAATTAATTAATGCAGTCTTAGAGTTTGATTAACTTCTCTTCCAGTAGGTGGAGCTGTGCCCACTGGGCCAAGCTTCTTCTCTCAAAAGGCGGGAACCATTCACTGTGCAGCAGCTCTTCCTCCCAGACTGGGCGGGTCTCCAATCCTGAGTGCCTAGGGCCTTCTAATGTGTTTCCTCAATCCAGGCCCGGCTCATTGGTGACACTCACTACAATACTGGCTGCACGCCAGGTCTGCTGCTCTTGGGAGCCCTGTTTTCATGAACTCCTGGGCACACTCTCCCTGTTTGCTATTCCCTTAGACCCTAGGTTTGTAGAGGTTGGGGCTGAGAACCCCCAGCGAATTTGCTTGCCCTCTGGTAGCCACGCCCCCGGTAGCTGGTGCAAGGGACCTTTGTTGTCAGCACTGGTGGGAGTGGTAGCCAGGAGTTCCACGCAGTGAGTTCCGCGCCACTCCTGATTCCCTCCTTCTGGCTATCGCACTCATGGGAGAGCTTGGAGGAGCCCTTAAGGTTTCCCCGCTGTGTGGAGAGGGAAGGCTAGGGGATTACACACCTGTTGCCGCTGGTTTCAATGAAGTTGTCTCTTCCGCCGTGTTTTGGTGACGTCAGTTCTCCCCATGGTTGTATCCCATGCAAATGGTGACAGTTCATTCCCTTTGCCGGGTGACCAATACAACAGGTGGGTCCTGAATGTCTCTCCCAAGCCCCGTTTCAATCCTGTGGCCACTGCCTATGAAGGCTCGGTTGGCATTTACCTCCGTAGGATCAGAAGGGCTGACCAGTTGTTTCGGCGGGATCGTTAGTGCTGAGTCACAGCGGTTTGGCTGCGAGAAGCAGGTGAATGGGAGCTTGAATGCAGCTGATCCGGGCTCGGTGTGTGTTCTGAGTGGCCCAGACTGTTTGCCCCAGATCCACGTCAGCTCAGCATTGCCTAGTGATCCTAAGCAAACAGCATTTAGACAGTTTACGACTCCCTATGCCCGTGCAGCTGAGGAGGTCAGAAACTTGATCTCTCCGCACCCACCGCCATGTTGGATCCCCATATCGAAAACCTAGTAATAGATTTAAAAGATTGTTTTTTTCCCTATGCCTTTGCACCCAGACAACCATAAAAGGTTTGCCACCAACATCCCAGCAATAAATTTTAAAGAACCAGTTAAAAGATATTGCTGGAAGGTGTGGCCTCATGGAATGTGTAACAGCCCTACCCTATGTCAAAATTTTGTAGCACAGGCCATCACGCTTGTGAGGGAAGAATTCTCTGATGCATATATTATTCATTTTATAAATGATCTACTTTTAGCTCATGCTAATCCAGATTTACTCTTAAAAATCTTTGCCCAATTAGAGACTTCATTCACAGCAATGGGTTTGTGCATTCCACCTCAAAATGTACAGAAGACATCTGCTTTTCATATCTGAGTCATGTGATTGAAGGACATATAATCCATCCTCAAAACTTACAAATAAGAGTCAAAGAGCTGCCCACCTTTAATGATTTTCAAAAACTATTAGGTGATATAAGTTGGCTGAGGTCATATTTAAAGCTAAAACTTCAGATTTAAGTCCTTTATTTTAGATATTACAGGGAGATCTTTCTCAAACTTCTTTTTGTCAGCTCACAGCAGAAGCAAGAATGGCTTTTGGGAAAGTTAAAATTGCTATTAAAAATGCCCAGCTTACTAGAAACAACCCACAAGAGTCTATATATTTAATGATATTCCCAATTACTTAGGCTCCTACGGGGGCAACATGGCAAATATTGGGAGTCAATGAGTGAACTCATTTAACTCACTCTCCTCAAAAGTCATTAACTCTTTTTTCATGATTTTGTTGATCAATTAATTATCAAAGGCAGAAAATTAGTTTTATAGCTGGGTGTATCAGAAACTAATATTATAACCATTCAAATTTTTCTCAACAAAATTATTAGATTTTACAAACTTCTAATAATTGGCAAGTAGCTTTTTCTGATTATCCTCGTCAGACAGAAAGTCATTATCCTCATGATAAAATTATTCAATTTGTCTTGGTAACTGCATTTATTTTTCCAAAGATTGTGCATGCACAATCAGTAGATAGAACACTAATGGTATTCACTGATGACACAAGCTCAGGTAAAGCAGATTTTTATAGTCACACTCATACAGAGGTGATACAAACCTCATATACTTCTGCCCAACAAGCAGAACTTCAAGCTCTCATTTACACTTTAAGTCATTTTGCAAATGAATCCATTAATATTTATTCTGAAAGATAATATGCAGTTGGAGTTGCAGAAAATATCAAAACATCAACTATTGGGTGTATACCATCACAAGAGTTATTCAATTTGTTTCATATCCTAGAAAATATGTTACAAATGCAAAAAACATCCATGTTTAATAGGCCACATATGGGCCCACACTAATCTTCCAGGGCTTTTAACATCAGATAATGATAAGATTCATAAATTGGTTGCTATTTGTCAGCAAATGTCTTTGTATAACTCTACACAAGCTTTATATTCTTTGAATAATCAAAATGCTTCTAGCTTACATAAAAAATTTAATATTACTAGAAAGAAAATTTGTCAAATTGTATGCCACTGCCCCAAGGTGTGTTATACACACTCCATCTTTACCATCTGGGGTAAATCCCCATAGATTAAAACCAAATCAATTATGGCAAATAGATGTAACTCACATTCATCAATTTGGTAAGCAATGTTATGTACATGTAATTGTAGATACTTATTCTAGATTTATTTTTGCCATAGCCCGTGCAAAATAAAATACTCACCATGTTATTTCTCATTGCCTAGCTGCTATTGCAGTATTAGGATGTCCTTTATAGATTAAAACTGATAATGCACCACTTATGTTAGCTCTATTTTTCAGCAATTTTGCCAAGAGTTTTGTATTGACCATAAACAGGTACTCCTTACAACCCACAAGGTCGAACTATTGTTGAACAAGTTCTTTTATTAAACTACAATTACCAAAACAAAAAGGAAGAGATAGGACAAGGACCCCCCAAAATAACCTCAATCATGCTATTTTTATTTTAAATTTTTAAAATTAAAACTCAGAAGGTTGCACTGTGGCTAAATGACACATGTCTTCCACAGCAACAGGCCCTTTAGGATGAGTTTTTTGGAAGGATTCATAGACTGGCCAATTGAGAGGACCAGATCCAGTGGTCATGTGGGGTAGAGGTCATGCTTGTATTTTCCCAGAATGTGCTTTTCATCCTATTTTATACCTTAATGTGTCATCAGGCATGGAAGATGTAGAACCAAGTTTCAAATGATTGAGGATCAACCCAGAGATGTCAGACTTGACTCCCACAACCAAGAATAACTCTTAAAGGAAGAGGAGAAAGAAGATTGCCCAGACAGACCCAATGGTAAAGCTACCCTCATGGAAGTAGCTGAAGAATCTGATGCTGCAGGCTGAACAAATGATTTAGCAGCAAGGAAAAAACTAAATGTCCAATGATGATGCTTCCTGAAATACTAGATTTATTGAGCTGTAAGGTAAATTGAAATCAGGGAGAAACCTATTAGATATATTTTCCAGATACACCTTTAGTGCACCCAGTGGTGTGTACTGGAGAATCCATCCCAGTATTTACTAATGACTCATGTAAGATGGGAAGATTTACAGACACCCATATTACTCCTATTCATGTGACTGGATTTAATTATTCTGGCTATAGTGCTCAATTACCTTTGTGTTGGTCCCACAATAAACATGTTGGCTGTCTAAAAGTATCCTTATATCAGATCAATTATCACAATGGGACTTTCTTATAACAAATCAGTCATTTTAGCAGAACATCCACTAATACCTTATTGTCCTAAGATCTCTCTGATAGAAATTGGCATCTTTCCTAAGTGGATGGATTGTATAAATGCTTTCCCAGTACAGCATAAGGTGTCTAGAAATAGTGGGTACATTTTGGACTGGTTTCCTAGAATTGACAAAAAACAATTACACAAGGGTTCTGCCATGACCCCTGGAGGATTTGTTAGTAACATCTTGACATTCAGTGAAGGTGTCATTCAAAAATATGTTTGGTGCCTCAAAATTCTTACATTTAACTGACAAGCCTTTACTTGACTCTGTAGGCAGAAACTTTAGGGAGGGTTTCTGTTATGTCCTAAGGGCCTGTGTTCAATCTTCTTACATTTTAATACTGGAAATATGGAAGTTAAAAGAAAAGATGATAGATATCTTGTAACATGTAATAAATGTAATTTAACTCATTGTATCACCAGATATAATAGAGGGAAATGAATGCTAATATTTCATCAGCCCTCTTTTTTCTTATTTCCAGCTAATATTTCAGAGCAATGGTATGCTTATGCTAGTTTTCCAGTCTTACAAAAAATACATGCCCAGTTATCAAAATCTAAATATGCTCTTGGACTCATAGTATTGAGAGTAGTTGCCTTAGTTTCATTTTTGGCTTCCATGGTCACAGCTTCAGTGGCCATATCTCAAAATATTCAACATGCAGATTTTCTTTTTAATTTGGCTCAGAATTCTTCCAGAGCTCTTTATAATCAAATAAATATTGATGAAATAATTAAGAGTAAGCTAAATGCCTTAGAAGCTACTGTCATAAATATTGGTAATGAGCTTTCAGCTTTGAAATTCAAGAAACGTCTTAAATGTCATTGTGACTATAAGTATATGTGAGTTACTGCTGCCATATACAATGCTTCCCAATGGGATTGGGAGAAGGTTAAAAACCATTTGTTAGGTGTTTGGCAAAATAATGATAACAGCTTGGATCTTTTGAGGTTACATCATCATATGTAAGATATACAAAAAAGTAAGACTGATTTTTTGGATTCTACTTCTTTGGCTGATCAAATACTTAGAGAGTTGAGTGGCTTTAACACTGGAAACATTCTTAAACATTCTTCATAGTTTATCCTTGTATTGTTCTCTTTGCTACTAATTCTCTCTTGTGTTGTAATTGTATAGAATGTTCCTTTTGCACTATTGAGATGATAAACATATTTTGTTTCTTCAGTACAAGAATTCAGGAACTCAAATAATGACTCATCACCTGCTTTTTCAAAGAAAGAAAGGGGAATAGTGGGGAGCCATAATGAATGACCACACTTTCCATTTCTGATGCCTTAGATTCTGACCAACCATTGTATTGGCTGTGGCTTGGACAGGGTCTCGCTTAGATAATAAGGGGTTTTCTTTATGGGATGTGCCCTTAGGGTTGAGTTACACTAATCTCCCATGTAGTCCTGTCTCTTCTACCCTTTTTTGGATAGAACTTTCTAAAACAATGAGTTCCCCCAATAAAAGCTCACTTCTGAATGTGTTCCTTCTCTCTTATCAGCCTCTCATGATTTTCTCTTGCTCTCTCTTTTGGAGATCCTGAGGCCTCCAAGGGTGGGGAAGTTGTCCCATAGCTTGTGTAAATGTATATTGTGTCTGTTTTATTTTATGTCCCTGCAAATTCACATGAGCAATCTTAAGTTCAGCTGCTCACACTGGTTGGGGTAAGCAACTTAAGATGTACACTATGTCAGCCCTACAAAATGTTAGGTAAAGCTGAAGGCTACTCAGGAAGGGTTCTTGTGTAGAAGTGCCTCATAATATTGATCACATAGGACTCCAGAGTCACAAGTTTGTTCTGACTTAATTGGAGACTGATCTCATAGAGAAACAAATATTCCTACCTGCCTACATAGATACACTGGATCTCTTTTTCACTGACATAATGAGTTACTGTCTTTGCGGTTTTTCAAAGTGGCTGAGATTATAATTGTTTTGTAATAATTATTTACAAAAAAGGAACTTTCTACACCTCATCAAACAAACAAACAAAAAGACTTTCATTTTCTTCCCCCAACTCCATCCTCTTTCAGTAGAAATCAGGTTGGAGATGTCTTCACCCATTTTTCTATAGAAATGAAATGTAGAAATTGACAGTGGGTAAATGTAACAGTGGTTCATTTTATACTTTGATTATAGCCTTTGCTGCTCTGTTACTGCAATATGTTTTTTGAATGGACACGTATTTTTCTTTCTCTCTCCGTGCTCCTCCCTAATCTCTCCACATCCCTTCTCTCAAGTGAAACAGAATTAATTTTCTTCTCCATTTTAAGCATACTAATGTTCCAGCATAGTAATAAAGTAACACAGACTTTAGGTATGGTACCAGAAGATTTCTAAAATGACTATCTCCCAAATCACAAGTGAATTACAACTGCAAGAAAATATGTTCCAAGTAGTCTTTGAATCCCTTCTTTAAAGCCCCCTGTTCCTGATGATGGGCAGAATCACAGCCTTTAAGACATGAGTCTCCTGTGTTTATCCTTTGCTAGCAAAGCAATAAAACTTCTTTTTTCTTTTTCTCTGTATTATGTTCTTGTTAATTGATTGGCATTGGAAACAAGGATCAAGCTTTCAGTAAATCAAGGGTGGGTGTTTTTTCCTCCTTCCTGAGCTTAGAATTAAAACTTCAATATTTTGCTAACTGTGGACTTGTCATAAATGGCCTTTATTGTGTTAAGGTTCATTTCTACTGTACCTAATTTGTTGATAGAAATTAATGATTTTATAGGATTTTGAATTTTATAGAATGTCGTTTTTGCACTGTTGAGATGATAAACATCTTTTGTTTTTCTTTCCATCAATATGGTGTAACAATTGATTAACTTGTGTGTTGCACCCCTCTTGCCTCCCATGGATAAATCCCATATGATCATGGTGAATGGTACTACAATTGCCTGTTGAATGTGGTTTTCTATTATTTTGTTTAGGATTTTTGCATCTATGTTTGCCAGAGGAATTCAATGTGCTTTTCTTTTCATGTTGTGTTCTTTCCTGGAATTGGTATGAGGGTAGTGCTGGCCTCATAAGATGAGTTTGTTAGTACTTCCTCCTCTTCAATTGTTGAGAGAGTTTGAGAGGATTGATATGAGGTGTGCTTTAAATGCTTGATAGAATTCAGCAGTGATGACATCTGGGTCTTGCTTTTTATATGGGAGGCTTTAATTACTGATCAGTCCTTTTACTTGTCATTGGTTTGTTCATATTTTCTACTTCTTTGTGAGTTAGTCTTGGTACATTGCATGTGCCTAGAAACTGATACATTTCCTCTAGGTTGCCCTCTTGGTTATCATGTAATTGCTCATAGTAGTCACTTTGCATTTATGTAATATCAGTGGTAATGTCTCCTCTTTTATTTCCTATTTTGTTTATTTGTGTCTTCCCTCTTTATTCCTAGTAGATCTAGAAGTTTGTTAATTGTGCTTATCTTCCCCAAAAAACTAACTCTTAGTTTTATTAGCTTCCAATATTGTTTTCATACTTTATTCCACTTATTACTGCTTTAGCCTTTATTGTTTCCTTCCTTCTCCTCCCTTCAGGTGTGATTTTGTTAGGTAGGAGTTCAGTGACACCAAGATAGCATTCACAGGTTTTTAGAAAGAAGCTGCTGGAGGAAAAGATAAGGAGACAAGGTCTGTTTAGGTTTATATTAAATCCCATTACCATGATGACTCTCACCGACTGAAGACTGATCACCAAGAAAACACCCACCACAGGTTCAGTATTTTAACATGTTTAATGCGGGTAAAGTGGCAGTATTCTAATTAGGTTTTCTTTTTTAGTTAGCTTATTTGTTTTAATTAGTTGTACTTGACGATAGGATGTCCTTTGATATATATAATGGTTTATCATTTCTCATTCTTCTGGTTGTACATGATGTACAATCACAAAAATTGTAGTTATATATGTACTTAGGGTAATACTATATGATACGTTCTCCTATTCTTCCTACCACCTTGCCCCATCCCCTCCCTTCACTCTCCTTTACCTAATCAGAGATAACTCTATTCTTTCCTAGCCACTCCCCGTTGAATTAGCATCAATATATTAGAGAAAACATTTGGATTTTGTTTTTTTGAGATTAGCTTATTTTACTTAGCATGATATTCTCCAGCTCCATACATTAATGGGCAAATACCATAATTTCATTCTTCTTTAAGGCTGAGTAATATATATATATATATATATATATATATATATATATATATATATATATATATATTGCTGTAAACATTGGTGTGCCTGCATGAACATAGTATGCTTATTCTAATTACCTTGGGTATAAACTGAGAAGTGAGATAGCTCAGTCAAATGGTTGTTCCATTCCAAGTTTTCCAAGGAATCTCTGTTTGCTTTCCACAGTGGTCACATTTCTCTTCAGAACATTGAGAAAGCCATAGCCCAGAAGTGTGGAGACCCTGAGACTCTTCCAAACTATATGTTGCTGTTAAATCTCCTCACCATGTTCTGGCCTTTTGGGATTTGGGGCTTCATTGTTTGTGGTGAACATTTGTGCTCCCTCTTTACATCTCAACCACTTTACTTGCTCATACTGTCATGTCAGAGCTCTTTTTCCTTTGGCACACTCTCAGTGGGCATGGTTCAAGCAGATTAAAGGGCAGTAGGGATCCTGACACTTGAAGATACATGATATAAACTTCAGTAGTGAGATGTAGTTAAATTAAATTTGTGGTGGACACAAGGAAAATCTCACCAACACAAGCACATTGTACAATCATCCAATTACCCCAATACCATACTTTCTTCAAAAAGAGATCAGCTTAATCAGAGCTCAACATGGGGCTGTCTCTACCTCTGTTTCTTCCCAACTTTCTTCTGCCTCCTGTGGAGTTTTTCTTCTTATTCTCTCTCAATCACATCTCCAGCTTGTTGGCATGACCTTCTCCCAAACAATTATTGCCTTTTCTTTACATGTTTTTTGAAAATATTCTATGGGGGATGAAGACTGTTACCTGTGGTTGTTTTTTTAATCTCTTTTACAATCAGACAAAAGAAAACAGACCAAGATAAAATTAAGTCTTTTCCTATTTCTGGGTTTAATATAACAACAAAAGGTAGGATAAGGACAGTTGGGATACCAATTAGTGGCCCCTTACAAATAAGGTTGAATGAGTTCTTTTTGGCCTCTGTTGGGAGACTAACACCACTAGAAAACAAAGGATAACTGTAGATGTGCTAGGAGCAGAGGAAAACATAGGAGAGTTACATAGCCCATAGAAAGTGGCCATGTTAAAACAAAAGAATTTATTCAAAAGGGAAAGAGAAATATTGCATCCCCTGCCAAATTGGTAAAGGGGGTGCTCATGGTTATGGTCATAGAAATTAAACAAAAACAAAACAAAACAAACAAAACTACTGATGTGCACCCAGCATAGAGAAGAGAGGTATCCAGTGACAAAGCTTAGTGCAGGATTTCTATGGGGACACATGGGAAATAACCAATTAAAGGTGCCTAATTTCCCAGATATATGCTTTCCATGGAATTTGGGGCCTTTAGTAGGACTTAAGAACTCTATCTTAGAGGTGGGAGACTACCTCTGTGGTACAGCACATGCTTCACATGTACAAAGTCATGGATTAATCTCTACCCCCCCAAAAGAAACTCTTTTCTCTTCCAAAATAGCCAATATGTGGAGAAACACCCCCATTTTACAAGAATCTGTGCTTGGATGTACCCTCTGTCACTGGAAATGCTTCAACCATAACACTTTGAAAAAAAAAAACCTCCTTTAAAAAGTTAATGTGTGCCCCAATGTGAATGAGGGTATTCAGGTCAGTGGCCTCTGAGTGGAAGTGAGAATTATGATACCATCTTGCAACTAAACCCCTTTTGCAGGGGACAAAGTGAGTGGCCAGAAGTCCTCTACATCCAAACCTTCATGGCCCTATACAATGTCAAAATCTCACATGGGGCTCCTAAGGCAACTCCTCCCAATCCTGATGTTCTGGATGAACATTATTAAACTAAGCTTCTGTTTCTCTGGGGGAATAGCTATGATGACCTCATCCATCTCTTTTGGTTCAGAATTCCTTATTCAATGGTCTTTGCCTCTCAGACTCAAAATGACAGCTTTTCTTACTGCTTAGCTTTCTGCCATATATTTGTCTCTCAAGGCTTGTATCTGGAATGTAAGCTGCATAGGCAATTGTCCAAAACTGGTTTGGACCCAGAGGGAAAAGAGTGTAACTTTTAAATTCAAGCTGCTTTGGGATATAAATCCTATTTTACCTTGTACTCTGTGATTCTGCTCTCTAAGATTTCTACCCAAACATTAGAGTATAGCAAGGGAAAATGGAAATATCTCATGTATATATTTTCTTTACCTTGAGAACATTTACCTGAGGATTTCATGGGCTCCACATTCTTTCAATATCTGTACTGACTCTAGCGTGATCCAAAATTGCAATCTGATATAATGGAGATATTTAATATGGCCCTTTACTAGAGTAATTATGTCCATGTCCATTTTTTTCTAGAACTTACATATTTTTTTCAGGCCCTTGTTTTTGTGGTGAATTTACATTTGAATTCTGCACACCTTAATTAATGTATTTTATTTTGATTAGTCTTATTTCCTCTAACCACAGTTTGGCCTCTACCTGTTTTTTATGATATTTTATTCAGAGGTCAAATACTCAAAAAAATCTCAAAATCCTTGTTTCTTACTGTATTTATGTATATTTATGCACACACATGTTTTATTTCATCTACATGTCTATATATCACTTATAAAGTACCAAAATTGGCATATATATAAATCAGCACTCATAAAATAAAATTTAAGAAGAAATGGATCCAAATACCTTTTTGTTGATGTGACTTAAACATTTAAGAAAAACAGTTCAATATAAATTAGTTAAACAGATGAGTAAAAATGACTTTACAATTACTTACATGGTCTCCTAGATGGTCAGGCAACTAGTATACTGTTAATTTCTATAAAATATTTGAAGCATACTATCCATTGATTCTACAATTTTACTGCAGCAGGGAAGGATGGCTAATACTGGTAACTACACTGATTCCTTGATTTTTATAGTTAAAATGAGCAGATTAGATTTAATGTATGTGGGATTAATCTTCATAAATGTTTTTGTAGGAGGAGACATCTGATTAATTTGCAAAGTTAAAGTGCTAAATTGTTAACTTCTAAATACAAAATCAAGTACTCTTGAGTTCTTAAATTTCATAAGGTAATATATATTTGGTTTATTACATGCATTTTTATAATTATAAATAAAAAAGAGTTTAAGATGGCTTTTTTTGGGGGTCTTCACTAAAGCAAGGTTACTTAAAATTCCAATAGGTGTAATTCTATATACAAAGAATTCAAAAAGATTTCAGTTGTGTTTTAATTAAATCATCATAAATTTTATCATAGTAAGAGGAGTAATTAAAGATTTATAAATTTCACAAGGATTGTTTCAGAATGTAAATTTAAGAAAGAGTGAGCAACTAGGAAAGAGATATAAGAAAGTTCTACTTATGAAAATATATTTTAGTGTGGAAATTAGAAAAAAATGTTTCTGATGAGGACAATTTTTATGGTAAAGTAAACATTTAAAGTATATATACATAACTTGCCAAAAGTTTGTGGAGGGTAAATCTCAAAAAGTTCTGTATGTAATTATGTAGGCTATAATTAGTATGAACAATTGAAATTACTTGAAGATTTTCTAAGGTAAAGTATTATTGCACTGATACAAACCAAAATTTAATTCTATATTTATTAAAGTAACAAGGTTTTCTTAAAACTTTAATGTGCTTTTATCTATCAAGAGAATTTATTGTGTCTACCATTCAGAGAAATTAGTATTAAAAAATTTAGTGGTTGTACAATTAAGGTTAAACAGACAGCTGTTATTTTAGGTTATTACAGTACACTACAGATTCTAAAGTCTTCCTTAAACGTTAAACTTGGTTAAAATAAAGACATCACTGTTTCATGATGTTGTTACTAGCTTTTTTGTATATAATATATATGCATGTTCTCCATGTATACATATCTTTAAATTGTAAAGCTTAGGAGAGACATTTATCAAGCTGGTGTTCTCCAAATTAAAGTTGTTTATAGCAGTAGTCTCTTTCAGACTTTTGTAGAACTGACAAATTTAGTTGGGCATTTATGCATGTCATTTAATATTTTGTAGTTAGATAAAAATAACCAGTCAGCAATAAGTGACATGTATAGAATTTTATTACTCTTTACAATGAAATGGAAATTTAAATGTATTTTTGAAAGGTAATAAGGAAATCCTGGTGTATTTAAGGGTTGACATTATGAAATATAAAAATTTTCCACTTTCCTACAAAAAGGGATTAGGAGCACTCTTAGTTTTTTGATTCATGTTTTAGATGTTATGTTGTATGGTGTTAACTTATATTCATATAGTATCAGCAAACAATATATGAGAACTTTATAAAATGATATTTAAGAAAGAGGAAAAAATCAGTTTCAGAAATAAAACACTTTACCTCAGATTTGTCAGGAGCCCCACATCTCCTTAGTTAAGACTCTCCCTCTCAGCTTACTCCATGGTAGAATGGTTTCAAATCAGGCTAGAATTAAATTTATTTCAAATGATGCTCAAAAAAATAGATGTTTTTTGTTGTTGTAAACCCTATTGTGTTTTCATAATACATAGAAATATAAGTAAGTAAAGTTTGGGGATTATAAAAATGTTTCTTGGTTCATAATTATTATACAATCTGAATATGTTTTGGTTCTTACTAATTCCATTTTTAATTTTCTTTGTAAACTTTATAACCATTGTCTGTTAGTGCTTTGTAGAAGTACAACTTCTATAATAACCAGGGTTAACTTAAAATAATAATCCATTTCCTTATATATCCTATGTGTCTATAGTATAGATAGGAGAGTTATAACAAAAGCATCTATACATGGGCATTTAAAAGGTAAGAAATGTTTTCTTTTCTCTGTTTAATTGTGACTTTAATGATTTGTGGAGATTTATTTATACTCATATTTTATTTTCTCTCATTTCTAGAAATTTTTATACCTTTATTTTATTTATTTATTTTTCCATGGTGCTAGGATTAAACCCAGTGCTTCACACATACTACGCAAGTTCTCTATCACTGAGCCACAAACACAGACCATTTCTAACATTTTTGAAGCCAGTGATATTTGAAGGATCAATGTTTTAAGAGATAAGATGTTTGATTAGTATATTTCAGTTTTGTTTTATATTCTTTTTTTATTTTAAATTTAAAAATTTATATATATATAATTTTTAATTTAAATAAAATATTTTATATAATCTATCTATTCTGCTTGATTTTTTCTCTTTCCTTCTGCTAACAGTCAACCTCTATTATTATCTCTTTCATTCTTCCTCTACTCTTTTACTTGTCTTCTCTCCTCATCCCTCATAAATATCACATCCTATATCAATCCTGTTTTCTCCCTGTGCACCATTCATAATTGTAAATTTTTTACAAACTTACTGTTTTTATTGTAGGCAATAACTTATCATGTCATTTTTTGCTAATTGTTTCAATTAACATTGTAGATATTATAGCAGGAACTATTTGGTTTAATGCTGTATATTTTTTGCATTAGTTGTTATTATTTATCTTCTCATAATTGGTAATGTACTGGAAATCTTCAGGGACACTATAAGTCCACAGGGTAGAAACTTTACTGCCTCAGATTTACAAAAACTGCATAAAAATGTAAGAGAAAAAATTGCCCCAAACAAACCAAGACATTTCAACAACAAAATCTATTGACAGAACAGTGAAAGAAATGTCAGAGAAAGAGTTTAGAATGTACATAGGTAAAATGACCTGTGAGGTAAAGGATGATGTAAGGCATGCAATCAGAGAGAAAATAAGAAAAATAACACTTCAATAAAGATATAGAGAGTCTGAAAAAATTCAGAAATCCTCAAAATGAAATAATCAATGAAACAAATTAAAAATTTAATGGAAATCATCACCAACACACTACATCACTTGGAAGAATGAGTTTCAGGCAGTGAAGACAAAATACATAATATAAAAATAAAGTTGACCATGGAGAAATTATGTTAAGAGACCATGAACAGAACTGCCAAGAAGTATGCGAATACCTAAAAAGATCAACTTTAAGATTTATCAGGATAGATGTAGGCTTGGAGATAAAAACTGAAGAAATGCATCATCTTTTCAGTTAAATAATATTAAAAAATTTCCCCAAACCTAAAGAATGAAATGTAAAATCAAATACAAGAAGCTTATGGGACCCCAAATGTACAAAATTACAACAGACCCACATCAAGTAAAATTAGTATGTAAATGTGTAACATACAGAATAAGATGAAAAATTTAAAGTCTGTTAGAGGAAAATTACAGATGAGATTTAGAGGAAAACCAATCTAGATCTCAGCTGATTTCTCAACCCAGAACCTCTAAATTAGTAGGCCTTGGAATAATATACACAAAACCCTGAAAAAAATGGATGACAGCTAAAATTAATATGTCCAGGAAAATTAAATTTCAGAATTGACAAAAAATAAAAGCTTTGCATGATAAACAGAAGGTAAAATAATTTACAACTAGAAAGCCTACAAAATACAATGAAAAATTAGGACTTCATAGACATATATAGAATATATTATTCAACAATAACTAAATAGGCTTTCTTTAATCATTATATGGATCCTATTATAACCTGCACTGTAACTTAGTCCAAAAGCAACTCTTAGTAAGAGAAAAAATAGAGAGATAATAGCTTGTATTATACCAGTCCACAATGGAGTGAAATTAGAAATCAATAATAAGATAAAAATTTAAAAGATACTCTAACACCTGGAGACTAAACAATACACTATTGAAAAATCAATGGAAAGCAGATGAAATCAGGGATGAAATAAAGAAAACACAGAGGTAAATGAGAATAATGAAAAAAACATATCAAAATCTCTGGGACACTCTGAATGCAGGGATAAGAATAAAGTTCATTGCATTGAGCTCATTCATTAAAAAAATAGAAAGTCAACAAATAAAAAACCTAACATTACATCTCAAAGACCTAGAAAAAGAAGAACAAGTTAACACTCAAAGCAGGAGAAGACATAAAATAATTAAAATAAGACCTGAAATCAAGAAAGTTGAAACAAAAAATTCACAAATCAAAGAGGCAAAACTTGGTTCTTTGGAAAAAAAAGAAAATTGATACACCATTAGCCACACTAATAAAGAGAAGGGGCAGAAAAACTCAAATTAAATTATGCCATTTGCTGATAAATGGATGGAGCTAGAGAACATTTTGTTAAGTGAAATAAGCCCAACCCAAAGAACCAAAGCTGAATGTGTTCTCTGATATAGAGATGTTAATTCACAATAAAGGAGGTGGGAAGAATAAAGGTACTTTGAATTACACAGAGTAAAGGGAGGGGAGGGTTGTGGGGTGGAAGGAAAGTTGAATAAACTGGAAATTATTACCCTATGTGCATATATGACTGTTTTGACCTGTGTAACCCTACATCATGTACAATGAAGTTATACTCCATTTATTATGATGTGGAAAAGGCATTTGACTGTAATATATGACTAATTAGATCAAATTGAAAAATTTACAAATACAAAAACTTGGAATGGATTCACATTTGACCCAGTTATCTCACTCCTTGGCATACACTCAAAGGACTTGAAATTAGCATAAAATGGAGATGTTGGCCACATCAATGTTCATAGTGCCTTAATTCACAACAACTAAGTTATGGAAACAACCTAGGTTCCCTTCAACACATGATTAGATAAAGAAAATGTGGTACATATACATGATGGAATATTACTGAGCCATAAAGAATAATGAAATTATGGCATTTGTCAGTAAATGAATGAGACTGGAGACTATCATGTTAAGAGAAGAAAGCCAATCCCCCCCAAAACCAATGGCCAAATGTTTTTCCTGACATGAAGATGCTAAATCACAAAAAACCTGGGGAGAGGGGGGTAGTGGAGGGAAGAATAGAAGTTCACTGGATTAGACAAAGAGGAATAAAGAAAAAGGAAGAGGGACAAAAATAGAAAAGAGTAGAATGAATTGGACATACATTTGCTTTGTTCATATATAAATACATGACCAGTGTAACCCCGCATTGTGTACAACCACAAAAATGGGAAGTTATACTCTGTGTATAAATACATTCTACTGTAATATTTAACTAAAAAGAATGAGCTTTAAAAAATTTTAGATAAAAGGAACAGCAATCTTTTTTTAAAATGTAATTTACAATGTACACTTGTGTTAGCTCCACAAAAAGTAAGCAAAGCTGGAGGCTATAAAGGAAAGATTCTTAGTCATGATTGTCTGATAACTAACAAAAGAGACTGTCAGAGTCACAAACTTTTTTATTGCATTAATTTGAGAACTTCAAATCTTATAAAATTTTTACATACCAGGCCTGAACTTTGTTTCCATATGCTACTATGATTATTTTGCCCTGCTATTTGTCCCTTATATTCATCTAAAAGATGCAATGTGACACATAAAAGACATAACCAACTTTAACAAGAACCTCTATGTGATGGAGATAAAGGAATCACTACTAAACATGTAGGTAATGCCAATAGAAAGATATTTTACAAAATCCAGATGATATTAGATGCCTTAACTATGGCTAATGGGGACATCTATGACATTATAAAAACTAAACGTTGTGTAAATGTTTCTAACCACACTGCTAATGTTTCTAAACACTTAAATGGCTGCCATTCACAATCAATGCCATATTAGACTCTACTTTAAGCTTTAGCAAGTTGCCATATTCATGGTTTTCAAAGACTGACTATTAATACTAACTGTTTTTGTGATAATTGATAGCAAGAAAATTATGTTTTCTTGTCCAAGCATGATCCTGGCTATGTGCACTTCACCCAGTAGCCTGTCAGCTGCTGACATGGACCTCAGGAATCCCTTGATGCTAAATGATCTTGAGTGTCCATGCCTCAACTGAGAAAAAACCAAAAAACTACAAACCAATTCCACAAATGGACCCAGACCCTCCACTGTCTCATCTTGAGCAGATAGGGTGAGAGTTATATGTGAATTCCAAATAGGCAGGGACAACAATCTATTTTCAACCTGAAGCAGTCATAAGAAGAGGAGACCTTCATCCCCTCAGCCACCCAAAAAGAATTTGGGAATCAAGTCTCTCAGGGTGAAATGTTAGGTAGGAGTTCAGGGACACCAATGTAGCAGAGACTGTATTACAAAGAAGTTGGTGAATCCCAGTGGCTTAAGAGGCTGAGACAGGAGTGTCACGAGTTCAAAGCTATTCTCAGCAACTTAGCAAGGCCATAAGCAACTCAGGTGACCCTGTTTCTAAATAAAATTGAAAGGTCTGGGATATGGCTCAGTAGTTAAGTGCCCCTAGATTCAATACCCAGTGCTAAAAATAGAAAAAAAAGTAAAGAAACAAAGGGAAGATAGAGGGAAGAAAGGATGGAAGGAAGGAAGGGGAAACAGATAGATAAATAGGTAGGTAGATAGAGAAACAAGGAGATGATTCTTGTCCATGTTTATAATAAATACTGTTGCCATGACAACTTCCACCATTGGGGACTTATGACCATAACTACTTCCACCACAGATTTGCTGTTTTAAAATGACCAAAGGGATAAAACAGGCAGTATTAGGTTTTCTAAAGTAACCCATTGGGGGAAAATTGGGCAATCAGGTAGAATAAAATAAATAATGGGAGCAAATGGGTTAAAGACTTCCATCAGGTCCTTATAGGGAAAATATCACTTAACAGCTCAGCATAGATGACACTAATTTCCAGAAATCAGGGCATTGAGCTTCTGAGTGCACTTCCACCTTTATATTCAATAAATCTATACTCTTCTTGTTTCTTGGGTATGGCATGATCATTTCATTGTTTGGGACACCAAGAACCTGGACCCCATCTATACATCCTGATGATAACATTTGTTCTTTATCTTGTGAGGTGTAATTTTAGGGTGATTATTTGGGCTTGCGCTCTCTCTCTCTCTCTCTCTCTCTCTCTCTCTCTCTCTCTCCAGGCATTTATTACTATAAACTTTCCTCTTAAGACTTCTTTTGATGTGTTCTGTAAGTTTTTTGTGTTGTGTTTCCATTTTGATTTGTTTAAAGACATTTAACAATTTATCTTTTAATTTTTTCTTTGACCTATTGCTTGTTAAGGAGAACAATGTTTGATTTCCACATATTTGTCAATTTCCTGTAGTTCTTCCTGTTAAAGATTTTAGCTTTATACATTTGGAAACAGGGAAAATATTGGATAGGACTATGTCTGTAAATTTGCTGGGTTGTTTTGAAATCTAACACATGGTCTATTTTTGAGCATGTTCCATGTGTACTGGATTAATGGCAGTTTGACTGTATCCCTTGTGGTAATCTTGTCTGGGGTAAATCTTACTGGAGATCTTAAATCTTTCTGTATTTGGATATTTAAGTCTTTCCTCGTGTTTGAAGAGCTTTTGTGTGCCTTTCTTCCCTCCCTTCTTCCTTTCTTCCTTCCTTCCTTCTTTCTGTCACCTTTTCTGTGGTCATGGGGATTGAACTCAGGGCTTTGGGTGTGTTAGGTGTATGCCCTAAAATGAGCTATACCCCCAACTCTTTAATTTTTTTTTTAAATTCTAATACAGGGTCTCACTAAATTCCCTAGGCTAGCATCAAACTTGTGATCCTCCTGCCTCAGCCTCCTGAGTATCTGGGATTTCAAGCATGTGAAATCAAGCCTGGTCTTCTATTATTTATTTTTTCTTTTTAAATGTTTTATGAGTATATTATAGTTACATATAAAAGTGGGGTAAATTTTGACATACTCATACAGGTTTGTAATATATTTTGCTTCATTTCAATCTCCAGTACCTCTGATTTCCCTCCCCTCATCCCTTGGCCTACTCTCTTTTCTCCAATCTACTGATCTTTCTTCTATTTATGTATATTTAATAGAATTTTTGTAGATATACACAAATGTAAAATAATGCTATATATTCATACATACACATAGCATAATTTAGTCAACATCATTATGAAGTACTTCCCTTTCCAATACTTCATCCCTTTCCTCAATCCTCTTTCTCTTCTCCACTGTTCTCCCTTCTAAGTTCATAGTAGTCTCCACTAAAAAAAAGTCCCTTATTTCTCTCTAGCTCTTAGAAAAAAATATTCACCCTTTGTCTTTTTCTGTCTGCCTGATTTTACTTAGTGTGGTTCTCTCTAGTTCCATCTATTTACCAGGAAATTACATAATTTTATTCTTCTTTTGGCAGAGTTAAGCTTCACTGTGTGTATAGCCCATTGTCTTTAATCAGTCATTTCTATGCACAACTAGGCTAGTTCTGTAATTTGGGTATTGTGAAATGAGCTTATCTGTTTCCAATTCTTAGAAAAAGAGCTTAAAACTTTTCACAATTGACCATTGTTGTGAGCTTTTTATTTATGCCTTTATAATATTGTTGTAAATCCCTGTGTGTGTAATTTGTAGTGGGGTTTTATCATCAAAGAATGTTGATCTTTGTAAGATGTTTTCTTTTCTGTGATTTTTGAATAATTGTTATTTTGTTTTTTTTATTATGATGCACCACATTCTTTGTATTTTCATTGATTCTTTTTAGTTATACATGACAATAAGATTTATTTTGACATAATTATAAAAGCATGGTATCTGATTTGTTCTAATTCAGTCCCCAGTACTTCTCCTTCTTCTTGCCTCTTCCCTTCCCCACTTCCCTTTTGTCTACTCTAATGCTTTTTCTGCTATTTATTCATTTATTTTTGTTAAATTATTGTGTTGTGGATGACCATCATGGTGAGATTCACTGAGGTACATTCACATATGTACATAGAAAAGTTAGGTCAGATACATTCCACTAAATTTCACTATCTTTTTCTTTCTCCCTTCCCTTTATTCTCCTTTGTCTACTTTACTTATATTTCTTTCATTCTTTTCTATTTTTTGCCCTGGTATTTTGGATTTGCTACCATATATTAAGGAGAACCCTTGGCCCTTTGTTTTTTTGGGGACTGGCTTATTGTACTTAGCATGATATTCTCCTATTCCACCCATTTACCAGAAAATGCCATAATTTTATTCTTCTTAATGGCTGAGTAATATTCCATTGTGTATGTAAGCAACATTTTTCTAATAATTTATCCATTGAATGACACCTAGGATGGTTCCATAGCATGACTATTGCAAATTGACCTGATATCAACATTGATGTGGCTGCTTTACTGTAGAAGGCTGATTTTAATTCCTTTGGGTATATACTGAAAAGTGGGATAACCAGATCAAATGGTGCTCCATTCCAAGTTTTCTAAGGAATCTTCAAACTGTCTTCCTGAGTGCTTGTAACAATTTCAGTCCCACCAGCAATGTATGAGGGTACCTTTCTCCCCATCAGTATTTATTGTTGCTTACATTCTTGATAATTGCCATTCTGACTATAGTGAGATGGAATCTCAGTGTAGTTTTAATTTGCAATTCTCTAATTGCTAAAGATGTTAAATATTTTTTCTATATTTTTTCTTCTGTGAAGAAAAATTTGCCTATGTATTGATTGGATTTTTTTGCTTTGTTCTTTTGGTGTTAAGTTTCTTGAGTTCTTTATATATCCTGAAAATTAATGCTTAATCTGAGCTGCATATGGTAAAGTTTTTCTTTCATTCTCTAGGCCCTCTTCACATTCTTGATTGTTTGCTTTGCTGTGAGGAAGCTTTTTAGTTTAATACCATCTCATTTATTAATCCTTGATTTTACTTCTTGCACTTAAGGAGTCCGGATGAGAAAGTCAGTTTCTAATCTGACATAATGGAGAATTGGGCCTAATTTTTCTTCTAGTAGGGGCAGGGCCCCTGGTTTCATGCCTGGGTCCTTCATCCATTTTGAGTTAAGTTTTGTGGAGGGTGTGAGAGAGGGGTTCAATTTAATTTCACTACACGTGGGTTTCTAATTTTCCCAGCACCATTTGTTGAAGAAGCTATCTTTTCTCCAATGTATGTCTATGGCACCTTGGTCTACTATGAGATAACTGTGTTTATGTACCTCTGTTTCTGTGACTTCTACTCTGTACTATTGGTCTTCATGTCTGTTTTGGTGCCAATATCATGCTGTATTTGTACTCTAGCTCTGTAGTATAATTTAAAGTCTGATATTGTGATGCCTCCTGCATCACCTTACTCAATGAGGATTACTTTGGCTATTCTGGGCCTCTTTGTCCAAAGGACTTTCATGATTGCATTGGAGTTTTAATGTGAATTCCATTAAATCTGTATTGACCTTTTGGTAATATGGCAACTTTGACATATAAATTCTGCCTGTCCAAGAACATTGAAGATCTTTACATCTTCTAAAGTCTTCAATATGTTTTTTTAGTGTTATGTAGTTTTCATTGTAAAGGTCTTACACTCTTTTGTTAGACTGATTCCCAAGTATTTTTGTTTGTTTGTTTGTATTTGGTTTTTGAGGCTATTGCAAGTGAAATTGTTTTCCTTTTTCAGCTGATATGCCATTGGTGTACAGGAATGCAATTTATTTATTGATGTTGATTTTACATTCTGCTACATTTCTGAATTTTTTGAGTTCTAGAGGATTTACAGTAGAGTTTTTGGGTATCTAAATATAGAGTCCTGTCATTGGCAAATAGGGATAGTTTGAGTTTTTTCTATTCATATTCCTTTAATTTTTTTCTCTTCTCTAATTGCTCTGGTTAGAGTTTCAAGGACTATGTTGAATAGGAGTGGTGAAATTGTGCATCCCTATCTTTTCCCAGTGCTTAGAGGGAATGCTTTTAATTTTTCTCCATTTAGAATAATGTTGTCCTTGGGTTTTGCGTACATAGCCTTTACAATGTTGAGGTATAATCTACCTGTAGTTTATCTAGTGTTTTGAACATGAATGAATGTTGTATTTGGTCCATTGCCTTTTCTTTGTCTATTGAAATTATCGTGTGATTCTTATCTTTAAGTCTATTGATGTGGTGAATTACATTTTTTGATTTTCTTATGTTGAACTAACCTTGCATCCCTGATAAACCCCATTTGATTATGATGCACTGTCTTCTTAATATGTCTCTCTGTGTGTGTTCTGCCAGTATTTTATTTAAAAGTTTTTCATCAATTTTCACCAGTAATATTTGTCTGAATTTTTCTTTCCTTTTTGTGTCTTTTTCTCATTTTGGTATCAGGATGAAACTAGCTTCAGAGAATGAGTTTGAGATGGTTTCATTGTTTTCTATTTCATGAAACAATTTTGGAGGAGGGGTACTGGGGATTGAACTCAGGGGCACTCTATCACTGAGCCACATCTCCAGCCCAATTTTGCATTTTGTTTAGAGACAGTGTCTCCCTGAGTTGTTTAGCACCTCATTAAATTGCTGAGTGTGGCTTTTAACTTGCAATCCTCCTTCCTCAGACTCCTGAGCCACTGGGATTACAGGCAAGTGCCACAGTTCTCAGTTTGTGGAATAATTTGAGATGTATTGGCTTCATTTTTTTGAAGTTCTTGTAGAACTTGGCTGAATATTCATCGGGTCCTGGGCTTTTCTTTGTTGGTAGGATTTTGATGGCATTTTCAATTTCATTGTTTAAAATTGATCTGTTAAATTCTGTACATCATTCTGATCCATTTTGGTTAGGCCATATGGCTCTAGATATCTGTTAGTATCTTCAAGATTTTCTGTTTTATTAGAGTGTAAATTTTTAAAATGATTTCTGATTATCATCTGTATTTTAGTACTGTCCATTATGATATTTTCTTTTTCATCATAAATATTAGTAATTTGAGTGTTTCTCTCTCATTCTGTTCATTAACTTGGCTAAGGGTTTATTGATTTTATTTATTTTTTTCAAAGAACCAACTTTTGTTTTATCAATTATTTAATTGGTGTTTTTTATTCAATTTCATTTATTTCAGATCTTATTTTAATTATTTCTCATCTTGTACTATTTTGGTATTGACTTGTTTTTGTTTTACTAAGCTTTGAGATGTATTGTTAAATTATTTACTGTTGACTTTCTCTTCTTTTAATGAATGAGCTCAATAAAATATTCTTTCCTTTTAGCACTTCCTTCATAGTGTCCCAGAAATTTTGATATGTTATGTCATGATTCTTATTTACTTCTAAGTATTTTTATTTAATCCCTGATTTCTTCTGCTATCCATTGGTTATTTAATAGCATATTGTTTATTCTCCAGGTGTTAGAGTATCCTTTATTTTTTAATTTTATCATTGATTTATAATTTCATTCCATTTTGGTCTGGTAGGATGCAAGTTATTGTCTCTATTATTTTGTATTTGTTAACAAATATTTTTTGTCCTAAAATATAGTCTGTTTCACAGACAGAAGCATGTGCTGTTCAGGAAAAGTTAAGTGAAAAGTTAAAAAATGATTTTCTTTGGACTTTAAAATATTCTTCATTTTTTTCCTCAGTAGTGTTAAGTGGAGTAATCTGGAGCATGATACCCCATCTCCTGGGTGGATTGCTAGAGTCTGAGGGATCATCATGTAGGCAGAACTCCTCTAGGCAGCTTTTAGACTTAAGTGGGCTCTAGGTTCTGCAATGAATGTCAATTGATCTGGAGATTTTAAATAAGTGTGCATCAAGGGTCCAGAAATTGCTGGTCCACACTAGAAGAGTGTAAACCAGGGATCTCCCCTGTGTTCCACTTGTGTGCTAGAGGAGCCAATTCTTAGTCCCCTATATCACTTATGGACTCCCATTTCCTGGTCTTTGGTTTAGTCTCCAAACTCAATTTTTCCCACACCCATACTTCTGAGTTCCTGGTCAGACAAGTTTCTTCCATTTAGTCCTGTTAACAGTTGGATTGAAAGGGGAAGGGGTGAGACAGGTGGGTTTCCATGACCAGTTGTCCCTGTATAAAATTCTCTCTATGATCGACTGTCTCTTGGTCACTTAAGCATAGTCTATGTCCTTCAATGTGGGTTTGCCAGGCCTGTATTTCAGACTACAATTGGGTTTGCCAAGAATTGGCTCCCCTATCTGCTGATTCCTGTGCTTTGGCTGCAAAATGGTTCCTTCCTCTGCCCTTTGTATGGAAACTGGGAGAGATAGTGGCTTTTGTCCTGCACAGTGATATTGTGCAGAATGCCCTCTCAGTTTAGTCAGGCAGTATCAAGACATACCTCAGGCCTCCTAAAAATGCTAGTTCCTTTAATTTTCTCATTCCTCCACTTTGTTTGTGGAGGAACCTCACTGGCTGGTGTCTCTGGATGTGGCAGTGGCAGTTACTCTGGCCTGAGGCTTTTTTCCTTATTTTATTGTATCCAACCTCTTGAGCCCACAATCTGCTTTGAATGTCCAATATTAAATTACAGTAAAGCCCCTCCCCACACCTGTTATTGCTTATCCACTGCCATGACCCACACAGATGAACCATAAAGATGAGTGAGGGGTGATGGAGAATTGGAGAAAAGCACACAATGCCTGGAGTTGTAGCTCAGGGGCAGAGTCCTTGCCTCATATGTGTGACACACTTAGTTCAATTATTTGCACTCCATATAAATAAATGTATAAAATAAAGGACCATCAACACAAAAATATATTTATAAAAAATGAAAGACACACAAAAAATTACAAAAATGGGACCAGGTGAAACCCCAACCTCTGATGGAGGAAGAGGGACCCAGATCTAGAACTGCACAAAATTTATTACATTGATTTTATCATTAAAATGCTATTCATAAGAAAGTTCCTACAAAGGAAGCAGGTTTGAAACTCAAAGCAATTGTAAGATATTGTGGTTATATTGTTGTGTTCAGAATTTATTATCCCTGGCAGAGTGTCTGAGGTCAAGACTGATATAGTTCAAGGCCTTTGCACATAACTTCTTCAGGCAGGAAAATACCATAGCTCTTGGGAAATTTTGTCTTTCTTTTTTACACAGAAAGTTTCCAGGCAAAGTGAAGCAACAGCTACAAGGCAATTAAAGGCCATAGTCTAAGTCACCACTTTCCATATCTTGTCATTTTTTTATTTTTTAAATTTAACCAGTGTGTGTCTACTCTGAAGTGCTGGAACTAGGATCAGACAAGCTTGCTACTGACTGCAAGAAAATAACACAGGATTAAGATCAAGGGAATAAATCCTAAGAGATACCTTCCAGTATGTTTTAGCATATTCCAAGGATTGAAACTATTCAGATCATCCAACATCTTTTGTGCAATACTGGCAGGCACAAACATGGAAATCCATCTTTCCTGCACAATTTGGATGTAATTATGCAGTTGGAAGAGATCTGAACTAACATTGTTATCATCAATATAGATTCCTAAAAATGCATCTTTATCTTTTCCAAATCTCATTGGGAGATATTTTGTTGAACTGGTGTTGAAAAAATAAACTGATAAGAAAGATGGTATTACAATTGTTTTCTTTGCTCTAGACATTACATCTTATCACCGAAGCCCACTAGAGTAGCCTGTAAGGCATTCAACTTAGCTTCAGGTTTACTTTCAGTAGCTTCCTAATATCAAATGGCTCTTGAAGTATTTTGTGCCAAAACATTGGTAATGGGGAGTGCTATCTACCCATTTCCTTTTCTTTATTCATCAGCTACTAGTTCTTTGTCACAGCCTCACCCAACCCCCAATAAAGGGAACCCTTACTGCTCTAAGAGGAAACGGAGGATGACAACTCTGCCTGATTCAGGCTGAGAGTGGACAACATGGGGCAAGCAGTTTGAGTTTCCCTTTTAGGAATGTTTTGAGTCAATTGAGGGGTCTAAGAAAAAGTATGGTTCAGAAAGAACAGGCTGTAAAATCATGTGAGAGGTGGATACTTCCATGAGAGAAATAATAAGACATGAGTACTGGAATGAGACAAATACAAAATAAATATTACAGAATCTGAAACATGCCAATGCATATCATGATGATGATAGAAACCAGTAATTTTTCACCAGGAGATGAAATAGCTAAGAAGATTTTCCCATGACAAGCCCAATGAGGACATGGCCTCTGTTTGTAAATGTAAATATGTAAAGATGTTTGTAACATAGCCAGAGTTATCAGGAATGCAAATGCAATACTTAGTTGTGATAATGTCACAGATTCCTCTGTAAGATAGAACTAAGACAGTTGATGTCATCTGATTTTTTAAAATACCTTTTTATAGTAATACCTTCTATATTTGTCATTTAGGGTAGATAATCATACTAGCAAACACAGATTAACTCTGCCTATGTAGGAAGTTAAGAAGATTTGTTGGCCTTAAATTGACTAATAAAAACAGTTTCAACTCTGATAGATTTTTTAATATTTATTTGGCACTCCTGTTCAAGAATTCTTCATTCATAGCCTCCAGATTTATTTACTCTTGGTGGGGCTAAGAAAAGTGCACCTCTAAAGTTACATAAAAAGAACTGTTATCTTTTATTTTAAATGCCTTGGTATGGCTCTGTTTTGGTTATAACTTGTTTTGCTAGGTGTGTAAGACAAAGATTTTCAGATAAAATGTTTCTTTTAACTGTTAAGAATCAGCTGCTGGGGCTGGGGTTGTGGCTCAATAATAGAGTACTTATCTAGCATGTGTGAGGCACTGGGTTCAATCCCCAGCACCACATAAAATAAATAAAAATAAAGGTATTGTGTCTAACTAGAACTAAAATATATTTTTTAAAAAAGAGTCATCTGATTTCCCTCAGGGTGTCACTTATATAAAATTGAGAGAAGCCTTCTAGCTCCTTTAGTGTTATCCTCCAGGATGGGTTATGGTCTTTTTGACCATATGGCTTCCTTTTGAAGCCTACAATCACACTCTACAATCATGTTCCAAATGCACTGTTTGTTTGGCTTTCTGTTCTCCAGGATCTTATGGGTCCCCCTGATCAGGAAGGCATGTGGCCCAGAGTTGCAAAGCCTTTAGAGAAGTCCCCTCATTCCCTGGGTTGAAGCCAACCCAGAGAGCAAGAGCCAAATATTGGTATTTAATTCTTGGCCTTTTACTTCCTTAACTCTAGTCTCCATGATCTAGTTTTAAACATTTAGCAAGCCAGTTTCACCAGCCTTAAGTTATGAGTAGTGGAGTTTATTTCTAATGTCTATAACTTTACAGTTATTTACCCCTCCATTTAATTGGGGTCAGTTTAGTTGAAAGTGAGCCTTACATTCTGTATGTCCTAAAGGTAATGACCAATTATTTCAAATAGGTTGTTATAATCAAAGTTGTACTTCTACAATGCACTTACAGACAATAGTTGTAAGATTTGCCAGGAAAATACAAAATGAAATTAACAAGAGTAAAAAAATATTAAATTTGTATAATAGGTATGAACCTAGAAACATAATTTTTATAATCCCAAATCTTTACTTAACTTTAGTTTGAAGAACATCAGCTTGGGAAAATGTTCTTCTAATCCTGATATTTTAAAGACTAGTGTATTTGGAAGATGTTAATACATCTAGTATACAATGAAGCCAGTAACAGCAACACAATTACACTGCTGTTTTATATTAACAAATTTTAACTTTTAAAGAAAAATTGGAATCTAGATTGTAGTTTAATACTCTTAAATGACAGCTGTTGTTTAACCCGAGTTATGTTAAACCTAATGTCTTTAAGAATATTTTTTCTAAATAATAAAATTTAACAGACACAAGAAATTATCTGAACAGATAAGAGCAGAATAATGTTTTAAGAAATCCTTATTATTTTGACATATAGAGGATTATATTCTTCTTTATATCAGTCCATTAATATTTGACCTTAGGAAAAATTCTAAAATAACTTTAACTGGTTGTGCTAATTATAGCTAAGTTAGTTACACTCAAACTTTTAGAGATTTACTCTCCCCACACCTTGTGGAACTCACTTTAACATTATACAAATTTTAATGTAAAATATAAAAACATTCTTATCCAGAAATATTTCTTTTATTCCACTTTTCATATTAAAATAAATTTCCATACCTAGAACCCTCTTATGTCCCTTTCCTAGATATTAATCCCTTTTTGTATTCACATTTTGAAACAATCCTTATGAAATTTATAAATTTACACAAACTACTACAATTTACTGATATAATATTTATTTTTTAATGGTACTTTAATTGAAACCTAAGTGAAAACTTTCATACTCTTTGCATATAAAATTTTACCTGAAGTAATCTAAATTTGTTTTCATTGAAGTCACAGAAACAAAGCAATCCCAAAGTTCTCTATTTAATAATTTATAAAAACACATTTAATATATAAAATAAATTACATTATAATATATAAGAAAAGTACTTATTTTTATTTATCAGTTAAAGCTTTAGAATTTTTACTTTGCAAATTAATCAGATATCACCATTTTCAAACATGTTTATGAAGATTGATCCCATTTAGATTAAAACTAATTTACTCATTTTAACTGTAAAAACCAGGATATCAGACAAATGTAATTAAAAGGATTAGCCATAGCATTCCTGTTAAAAAAAAGTTTCAAAAGCAGTGGATTTTGCATTTTATGCATTTTATATAAATCAAAAATTTGATGTCTGACCACCTAAAAAACCTTGTGAGATAGTAATTTTGAATACATCTTTTTTCTCATCTGTTTACCTAATTTAAGTTGAACTTCTTTTTTAAGTCACATGAAGTAAAATTATTTGGATCCACTTACATTAATTTTTATTTATGAGCATTCATTTATCTATATGCAATTTTGATACCAGGTACATGATATATGGACACTAGTACATTTGACAATACAAGAATACAATACACATGTGTGCAAACATACATAAGACAGACAGAAAATAAAGATCTTGTAGCTTTATGTGGTAGATCTCCATAGGTAGGAGACAATGCTAAAGATGATTATTAAAGTCTTTATTAGATTTAACCTGCTGGAAATTAAAGTAGAGCCTATCAGATTTTACATTATGGTTTAAACATAGGGCTGATCTGTACAGTTGGCAACAATAGGTGTAAATTCTGACAGCCATGACACACTCTGAAATCAAAATTTCAGGTGACCACATATCCCCAATGGCTATCAGATACTTATTTCCAATATTGCCATGTCTATGTTCTTCTTAGGATTTCCTAAAAGGAGATTTTTCAATGTATTTGAGAGTCAATCCTTGAAAATTTGAGCTCTGAACAAAGAATGAATGTAAAAACCTCTAGAGTTAGATAAAATAACACTGATCAGAATATATTAATTTAGGCATGTAGGATCAAAACTGAATTCACCATAAAACCATGAGCTCAAAAATATAGAAATTTAAAAATCAGGAGTTCTGAACAAAGAAATGATATGGCTGTAACTACTCTAGTAAAAGAGCATGCAGAACATCTTTATCGGATTAGAGTTTTCTTTTGGGTCAGATTAGAGCCAATCCAGATATTTAAAGTGTTGAGGGCCACAACCAAGTGAAGATGGTGCCTGGCACTTTGCCAGAAGGAGTGGTTTGTGAAGCAATGCCAGCGAGCCATTAAGATGATGAGGATTCCTTATTGGTTGATTGCTGTATCTAGTTTATGTTAATTAAGTTAAGCTGTGTGTAATTAGTTGGGTATATATACATCTGCTGTCAGACAGAGAGGCGGCTCCTGTTATCTTGAGTGCCTGCTACTTTGAGTTCTCGTTCAGTTCCTGCTGAGTTCACTCACAATAAAGTAGTTCCTGATTCAACCTTCAAGTTGCTTGTCACCTCTCAGTTATTTAACCCAGATGGACTATGGCATAAAGAATATGAGAGTCATGAAATCCTAAGATAAAGAAGACTTAGACATATGATAGCATTAGATTTTTCTGCCTGTGCTATAGTGTTTAGGGAGGAACTTGTTAAGAAGGCAGAGCAGTTGAATGTGAGAGCAGATATGATAGCCAGCCATTTAGATTTCACAGTGGCTTAAATTTAAAGTTGACACTTTGTATTTCCTTTGGTCTCAAACTGATTTTGAAAAATTACCTCTGCAATTTACATTTTCAATGCAGACCTAGGAGAGAGAGAGAGATCTGACAGAAGTTAAAATGTAAGTAAAGCTACTATTTTGAACTTGAGAGGCAAAATCATATTCACAGAGCCTTTTTTTATTGGTTGTTCAAAACATTACAAAGCTCTTGACATATCACAGAGCCTTTAAACCATTTGTTTCTTTTGTAAAATCAGTCTCTTAAGGGGTGCTGCTATAGTTTATGTTTTCTCTGGACCACACTCCCTTGTTTTTTATTTCTCTAAGCATTTGTACATAGAGGTGCCTCTCTTTGGAATCTGCTTTTCTCATATTTTACACCTGGATACATAATTGCACTCTTGCCTCACTTTGTCTGACAGACATCCTCTGGAGCATCTCCTCATGCAATATTTGAAATATCCCTATTCATGTGCCAACTCCCACAACCCACAAGGACAAACCCTAAAGATTCACTAGGGGCTATTTGGGAAAAGACATAGAAACATTTTCAAAGAGAAAGCCAGGATCAGGTGAAACACTGACTTCTGATGGAGGAATAGTGACCCACAGCTATTGCAGCATATTTATTATATAGAATTTATCATCAAAATGTTATCTGTGGAAAAGTTTCTGCAAAAGAGGCAGAATTAAAGGTCACAGCACTTTCAATATGTTATAATTATAATGTTATTCTCAGAATTCTCTATCTATGGCAGCTGGTGTCTGAGCTCAAAGTCAAGACTGATATAGTTCTAGGCCTTTGCCTAGCCCTTGCTCAGGCAGGGCATTACCATAGCTCCTGGTTCATCTTATTCTGAACCTTTCCACAGAAAGGTACCAGGGAAAAGTGCACGCACAGCTTCATGGGAGTCCAAGAATATGGTCCAAGTCACTGCTCTCCACAACCCACCCTGCTGAGAAGCTGCCTAACTGCTTTCTTGGACCACCTATAGGTATAAGCCTGTGTAAGATAATGTTTTATTGTAATTATCTGGCTTTTGAATCACTTCTGAATTATTATACAGTCTTGAATTTGGAGTCTATCTGTCAAAGGTAAAGTAAGTATGTTATTTTTACTGTTGTTTTTTTTTTAAATACTTGACTGTTGGGACCTTTTACCTCCCTTGGGACCATGGCCATTATTAGGTGTTGGCTGAGGCGGCCTCATGAGTTAGCATTTCCGTATATGTGACCTGGCTGGATTGGCATTCACAGGCTTTTAGCCCACACATGGGCTTTTGACCTTAGTCCTGCCTAATGGTTTAATCTGAAATTTGCCTAGGCCCCTTAGTGATAGTGATGTAATTGCTCCTTATTGGTTCTTGCTACTGTCTCAGTGACTTAGACCCTCCTATCAATATATAACCTTGTCCCTGACACAATAAAGTTGAGATTGTTGCACCTTCATGGTTGACTCATCTCCCAACTCGGTGTGATTGTGTGTGCCAGGTTGGGTGGTGGGCCGGGTCACGATACTTACCCTCTCGCTCAGCCTGGGAGACACTAGCTGGTCTAGTGTGCTTCACTACCTCTGTCGGAGGGCGGTTCCGACAGCTGGTGCCTCAGAGATGATAGGCTGGTCTCCCACATACCCTTGTCACGGGGGGGGGTGACACATGACAGCAGAATGCATCACAATTCTTACTATACATACAGAATAATTTTTTATACCCCTGTTTGTATATAAAGTATGTTCATGCCAATTCATGTCTTTATACATGTACTTTTTTTTGCATTACAATTCTTATTACACATATATACCACAATTTTTATATCTCTGTATATAAAGTAGGTTGAAACCCAATTCATTTCTTTATACATGTACTTTGGATAATGATGTCCATCACATTTCACCATCCTTGCTAATTCCCTGCCACATCCCTTCCCCTCCCACCCCTCTTTCCTATCTAGAATTTATATATTCCTCCCATGCTCCCCCTCCCTACCCCACTATGAGTCAGCCCCCTTATAGCAGAGAAAATATTTGGCATTTGTTTTCTGGGATTGGCTTACTTCACTTAGCATCATCTTCTCCAACTTCATCCATTTACCTGCAAATGCCATGATTTTATTCTCTTTTATTGCTGAGTAAAATTCCATTGTATATATATATATTACACATTTTTTATTCATTATCCACTGTAGGGCATCTAGGTTGGCTCCATAGTTTAGCTATTGTAAATTGTGCTGTTATAAACATTGATGAGGCTATGTCCCTATAGTATACTGTCTTTGAGTCCTTTGGGTATAGTCTGAGGAGAAGGATAGCTGGGTCAAATGGTGATTCCATTTCCAGATTTCTAAGAATCTTCTATTGCTTTTCATATGGCTGCACCAATTTGTTGCACCAGCAATATATGAGTGTGCCTTTCCCCCCACATCCTCATCAACACTTATTGTTGTTTGTCTTCATAATAGCTGCCATTCTGATTGGAGTGAGATGGTATCTTAGAGTAGTTTTGAGTTGCATTTCTCTAATTGCTAGAGATGATGAACATTTTTTCATATATTTGTTGATTGATTGAATATCCTCTTCTGAGAAATGTCTGTTCATGTCCTTGGCCCATTTATTGATAGGGTTATTTGTGTTTTTGGTGTTTAGCTTTTTGAATTTTTTATATACCCTAGAGATTAGTGCTCTGTCTGATGTGTGAGGGGTAAAAATTTGTTCCCAAGATGTAGGCTCTCTATTCACCTCACAGATTGTTTCTTATGCTGACAAGAAACTTTTTAGTTTGAATCCATTCCATTTATTGATTCTTGGTTTTAATTCCTGAGCTACAGAAGTCTTATTAAGGAAGTTGGGGCCTAATCCCACATGATGGAGATTAGGGCCTACTTTTTCTTCTATTAGATGCAGGGTCTCTAGTTATATTTCTAAATCCTTGATCCATTTTGAGTTGAGTTTTGTGCATGGTGAGAGATAGGGTTTTAATTTCATTTTGTTGCATATGGATTTCCAGTTTTCCCAGTGCCATTTGTTGAAGAGGCTATCTTTTGTCCAATGCATGTTCTTGGTGCCTTTGTCTAATAAGATAATTGTAATTTTGTGGGTTATTCTCTGTGTCCTCTATTCAGTATTATTGGTCTACCAGTCTGATTTGGTGCCAATACCATGATTTTTTTTGTTACTATTGCTCTGTAGAATAGTTTAAGGTCTGGTATAGTGATGATACCTGCTTCACTCTTCCTGCTAAGGATTGCTTTAGCTATTATGGATCTATTATTTTTTTCCATGGCCAACAGACCAGAACATTTGAAACAGACCAACCAAGATCTTTTCCAAGAGAATACATATAGAACCAATGCAGTATAAGCCATTTAAAAGGGGCAGAAAGAGATACAAATAAAATAAAAACACAGATAAACAATCAGAGGGAATTGCTAAACTCAATTTCATAATTGCTCTTTTGTTTCTATGAGGATTGCCATTGGGTGTTTGATCAGAATTGCATTAAATCTATATAGTGCTTTTGGAAGCATGGTCATTTTGATAATATTAACTCTACCTATCCAAGAGCTAGGTATATCTTTCCATCTTCTAAGGTCTTCTTTGATTTCTTTCTTTAGGTTTATGTATTTTTCATTGTATAGATCTTTCACCTCTTTTGTTAAGTTGATTCCCAAGTATTTTATTTTTTTTTGAGGCTATCGTAAATGGGGTAGTTTTCCTCATTTCCACCTCAGAGGATTTGTCACTGATATACAGAAATGACTTTGATTTATTGGTGTTGATTTTATAACCTGCTACTATGCTGAATTTGTTTACTAGTTCCAGAAGTTTTTTTGTGGAGCTTTTTGGGTCTTCTATGTATAGAATCATATCATCAGCAAATAGTGCTTCTTTTCCTATGCATAGCCCTTTAATTTCTTTTGTCTGTCTAATTGCTCTGGTCAGTGTTTCAAGAACTATGTTAAATAGAAGGGATGAAAGAGGGCATCCCTGTCTTGTTCCAGTTTTTAGAGGGAATGCCTTCAATTTTTCTCCATTTAGAATGATGTTGGCCTGGTGTGGGAAGCCGTTCTCACACGTGATTTGGTACCTCCCTGACTGGGTGTGAGGCGCTCCAGCCAGCTGTGTCAGACCTTATCCCCACCCTTTTTAGGTTTGAGAGCCTGTCCATGTCGGGGTGTGACTGACCATTGACCCTGAGACTAATCACTGACCCTGATCTTGGAATGCTGTCCCCCTCGAACTTCATTGGATGGAATTTTCTCCTGAATTTTTTGTTTCCCAATAAAAGCCCACTCTCTGGCATGCTCTTCCTCTCTCCTGCTGGTCTCTTGTGTAAACCTCGATACCACACCAGGTGGCTCAAGGCAGGAGCCAAGAAGGGCCATCTCTTAGCTGGGCAAGGAAAAGGTAAATTGAGTTTATGTGTCTTTATTTTGATCTCACTAGTTAACTTCTATGTTTAGAACCTCTAGTATGAAGCTAGCATGCTGGTCGCACAGCAGATGCCTGGGGCTTAGCGTAGATAGCCTTTACAACGTTGAGATATGTTCCTGTTTTCCCTTGTTTTTCTAGTGTTTTGACCATGAAGGGGTGCTGTATTTTATCAAATGCTTTTTCTGCATCTATTGATATGATCATATGATTCTTATCTTTGAGTCTATTGATGTGGTGAATTACATGTATTGATTTCCTTATGTTGAGCCAACCTTGCATACTTGGGATGAATCCCACTTGATCATAGTGCATGATCTTTTTGATATGTTTTTGTACTCCATTTTCCAGAATTTTATTGAGAAATTTTGGATCTTTGTTCATTAGAGATGTTGATCTAAAGTTTTCTTTATGTGATGTGTCTTTGCCTGGTTTTGGAATCATGATCATATTGGCCTCATAGGATGAGTTTGGAAGTGCTGTCTCTTTTTCTATTTCCTGAAATAAATTGAAGAGTATTGGTATTAGTTCTTCCTTAAAGATCTTGTAACCATCCAGTCCTGGGCTTTTCTTGGTCAGTAGGTTTCTGATAGCATCTTCTATTTCATCACTTGATATTGGTCTGTTTAAATTGTGTATATCTTCCTGATTCAGTCTGGGCATCTTGTATGACTTAAGAAGTTCATTGATGCCTTCACTATTTTCTATTTTATTGGAGTATAAGTTTCCAAAATAATTTCTAGTTATACTCTGTATTTCTGTAGTATTTGTTGTGATATTACCTTTTTCATCACATATGCTGGTAATTTGAGTTCTCTCTCTTCTTCTCTTCATGAGTGTAGCTTAGGGTCTGTCATTTTTAAAAATTTTTTCAAAGTACCAACTTTTTGTTTTGTCAATTTTTTCAATTGTTTCTTTTGTTTTAATTTCATTGATTTCAGCTCTAATTTTAATTATTTCTTGCCTTCTACTGCTTTAGCTGTTGATTTGTTCTTCTTTTTCTAGGGATTTGGGATATAAAGTGAGGTAATTTATTTGTTGACTTTTTATTCTTTAAGGAATGAACTCCATGAAATAAACTTTCCTCTTAGAACTGCTTTCATGGTGTCCCAGAGATTTCAATATATTGTGTTGATGTTGTCATTTACCTCTAAGAATTTTTCAATCTGCTCTTTGATGTCTTCTGCAACCTATTGTTCATTCAGTAACATATTGCTTATTCTCCAGGTATTGGAGTAATTTTTATTTTTTTTGTCATTATTTTCCAATTTAATTCCATTATGATTGATAAAATACATTGTAGTATCTCTACTTTTTTGTATTTGTTTAGAGTTGCTTTGTGGAATAGTATATAGCCTATTTTAGAGAAGGATTCATGTGCTGCTGAGAAGAAAGTGTATCCACTTGATGCAGGTTGAAATATTCTATATATGTCAGTTAAGCCTAAGTTATTGCTTGTATTATTGAGTTCTATAGATTCTTTATTCAACTTTTGTTTCAAAGATATATCCAGAGGTGAGAGAGGTGTGTTATATTCACACAAGATTATTGTGTTGTGATCAATTTGACTCTTGAACTTAAGAAGAATTTGTTTGATGAACATAGCTGCACCATTGTTTGGGGCATATATATTTATGATTGTTGTCTTGTTGGCATATGATTCCCTTGGGCAGTATGTAGTGTCCATCTTTGTACCTTTTGATTAACTTTGGCTTGAAGTCTACTTTATTTGGTATGAGGATGGAAACTTCTGCTTGCTTCCACAGTCTGTGTGGGTGGTATGATTTGTCCCAACCTTTCACTTTCAGTCTGTGTATGTTTTTACCTATCAGATGAGTCTCCCGGAGGCAGCATACTTTTGGGTCTTTTTAAAAATCCAATCTGTTAGTCTATGTCTTTTGATTGGTGAGTTTAAGCCATTAACATTCAGGATTACTATTGAGACATGGTTTGTATTCCCAGCCATATTTGTTTATTTTTGTTATTTAACTTGACTTGATTTTCTTCTTTGATTAGTTTTTCCTTTAGGGTACTACCTTCCTCTGCTGATTTATAATTATTGTTTTTGTTTCCTCTTCATGGAATATTTTTCCAAAGATGTTTTGTAGTGCTGGTTTTCTAGCAATAAATTCTTTTAACTTTTGTTGATCACGAAAGTTTTTTATGTCATCTTCAAATCTAAAGCTTAATTTTGCTGGATACAAGATTCTTTGTTGGCACCCATTTTCTTTCTGGGATTCATATATGTTGTTCCAGGATCTTCTAGCTTTTAGGGTCTGTGTTGAAAAATATGTCATTATCCTAATTAGTTTTCTCATATATGTAATCTGATTCATTTCTCTTGTGGGTTTTACAATTCTCTCCTTATTCTGAATATTGGGCATTTTAATTATAATGTGCCTTGGTGTAGGTCTGTTGTGATATTGTACACTCAGTGTGCTGTAGGCTTCTTGAATTTGGATTTGCAATTCATTTTCATGTTTGGAAAATTTTCTGACATTATTTCATTGAATAGATTGTTCATTCCTTTGGTTTGGACCTCTATGCCTTCCTCTATCCCAATACATCTTAAATTTGGACTTTTAATGCTATTCCTATATTTCTTGAATGTTCTGCCCATGTTTTTTTTTTTACCATTATCACTATGTGGTCTATATTCTTTTCAAGATTACATATTTTGTCTTCATTGTCTGATGTCCTATCTTCCAAGAGGTCTACTCTGTTTGTGATGCTTTCATTTGAGCTTTTAATTTGGTTTATTATTTCTTTCATTTCAAGGACTTTTTAAAGCATGTTTATCTCCCTGTTAAGGTGATCTTTTGCTTCCTGTATTTGTTTATGTAGCTTTTTATTGAAGTAATCTTTTACTGCCTGTATTTGCTCTCTTATATCTTCCTTTAGACACAGAACATTTTAACTATGTATATCCTAAACTCCTTCTCTGTCATTTTTTTCCTGCTGTAGCTGCCAATGATTCTAATGATGTGGTGCCTTCATTTGTTTGGGGCACTTTCTTCCCTTGTCTTTTCATGTTGCTTGTTTGCCTTTCTTTTTATCTCTGTGGGTCTAGATTGTTTTGTTTTTACCCTGTAGATTTATAGTGCTCTTGTAGGATTCCAAGACCTCTCCCTTTTGGAGAAGGACAATGTTAACAATAATATACCACCTATGAACAGTTTGATGTTATTAAGGCATTTACTGTTTAGTCTCAATGTAGAGAAATGTTGGATTCAATTATTATCTAAAATATAATCAGTAGTTTTGTAAAAAGATTTACAGTTTCTGACAAGGGACAATAAACTGGGGGTGGGGCTAGGACAGTATGCTAGGGAGGTAGGATATGAGGATATAGAGTTAATATATCTTAGGAAGTATGAAGGAGAATTCTAGTGAAAAGGGTTAGTAGCAAGAGAATAGACAGGAAGTAATTTAGGGTAGGCAAGTATGTAGGATGGCAGTACATAAAACAAACATACATATGTATTTAGAAAAGTACAGATGTTAAAACAGTAAAATTTGGAGGGGGAAAGAAAAATGAAAGAATAAAAAAGAAAAAATGGGCATATACAACACCTTTATATTATGTTATTCATATGACTCAGTCCTCAAAGTCCTATTTTATGTAAAATTCTTGGTTTCACATATGTTGGGGATGTGAGGGCCAGAGGTTGGAGGGGTAGAAGAGAAAAAACAAACCAACCAACCAAACAACCAAAAAACAACAACAGAAACAAAAAACTTAAAGTAAGAAGCCAGGGTTGTAGCTAGCTTTAGAGATCCATATCTTTTCTGCTTCTCTTTTCATCCAGTAGGCGGCATTGTCTGTTGTAAGCCTGTGTCTCTGCCCTCTAGATGGTGGAGGTAACCAGGGTGGGAAGACTGGTCCTTATGCAAGGCATCTGGATGCAGGAAGTGACACCCACCAGTCCTTGCAAAAAGACTGCACCTCCCAGGTCTCTTTTTGGGACCGCTTGCCCATATGACGTGAGCACCAGGTACTATTTCCCTCTCTTGCCTGGAGATTTCCAAGTTTCTTGTCTCTCCTTCTTCCTTAGAAGTTTCTGATTGAGGAAACTCTCACCCCGGGTCTCCTATGGGTGGCTTCCTGGCTGCACTGCACATGGCATTGGATTACCACCACTGGGGAGGGGGAAAGGTTGGAAATCTGGTACCTGGCTGCTGGAGATCTAATCTGGGAACTGCCCCTGGCTAAATGGCGAGAATGTTGAGACAAGATGGCTGCAGTCTGCTTTTAGTGCTTGGGTGTCTGGTGAGGTGGAGAAAGCCTGGTGAGGTGAGGGAAGCCAGGTTATGGTGTTGTGCTGTAGGTAGTTTGCAGCTGAGTGATTTGCATTGGAGCAAAGTGATATCTTGGTGATCTGCAGATGTGTTGATAGGTGATATTGCTAAGGTGCTCACCAAGTCTTGCAAGGACTGGAACTTCAGGCTTTGGGTTCTGCCCCAATGCCAGGCATCCTACTTGAATGCTGAAGCCTGGAGCCATGTGCTGGTGATTTCTGTGGAGAGAAGCTGGATATGGGTCCTATAACACTCTCAGAGATATAGTATTCTGACTAGGTGAGATCTGTGGTCTGGCAGTGTGGGGCATGGGACGGCTCACTCCCTTCCTGCCACCATTTTTTTTTGGGATTTGTGTTAAGTATTTTATTTAGAGACAAGTTTTATTGAGTTGCTTAGCATCTTGCTTTTGCTGAGGTTGGCTTTGAATTTGTGATCCTCCTGCCCCAGCACCCCTACCCTTCACCAACCCCAGCCACTTGGATTACAGATGTGCACCTCTGGGCCTGGTCTCCTCACTCTTTTAACATAGTTTTAAGCACTTAGAGGACAAGCTCTTTCTCTTTAGAATTAGAGTTTCCCATGTTTTATACTGAGTTATTTAAAACTCACCCCCTTACTGTTTTCTTTAAAATGATTAATAGCACTACTCTTTTTGAGGAGAATTCAACTCACCTGAAAATTCTTAGGTCCTATCATTGGTTTGTTCAAGCACCAGTTCTCCCTGTGACCTGCACATTATATACTCAGTATTATGAGAGTTTTATTAATAAGTTCAATTCAGTGGTAACTTTACAAATGCTTAATCAAGAATTTATCTTTGCTAAGAGACTGGGAAAAAATCAACAAGGAGGGTGTTCACCTTTGCCATGGTTCTCTCAACAAGGACCATGTGGATTTGAATATTCACCTAATTAGTCTTTTGGTAGGGGCTTTGATCTCTGGCCCAGAAAACAGCAGAAAAAAATTAATTGTCTATCAGATGATCCTGTCTGTGTTAATCAGTGGTTTCTCAGAAGGAAAAACCATTGAGTGGCTCACATTAGTTCAAGAACAGCTTCAAGCTGGTCATATGAAGCCTACTCTTAGCCCATGGAATACTCCTATTTTTGTAATAAAGAAAAAATGTGGTAAATGGAGATTTTAACAAGATCTCAGAGCAATTAATTGACAATGGAGTTGATGGATACTTTACAGCCTGAACTTCCTTCTCCTGCAGCTATTCCTTGTAATCATCAATTAATAGTAATAGACTTAAAGGATTGTTTTTTTTACTATACCCTTACCTCCAGCTCATTGTGAGTGATTTGCATTTAGCGTCCCAGCTGTAAATTTCAAAGAGTCCAGCAAGAGATACTGCTGGGAGGCCTTACCTCAAGGAATGGCAAACAGCCCCATTTTGTGTTAGACTTTTGTAACACAAGCTATTGATCCAGTGTGGGAGAATACCCTAATGTTTATTCACTATATGGATGATACAAATTTGGCACATGCTAATTCAGATACAATTTCAAAACTTTTTGCTCAATGAGAAACTTCACTTACCACACTGGGCTTATGCATAGCACCTGAGAAAGTGCAAAGAATTTCTCCTTTTCAGTATTTGGGCAACTTAATTGAAAGATGCTTCATTCATCCACAGAATTTGCAAATCTGAACTGATCTTTTATATATGTTTTATGAATTTCAAAATTTTTTGAGAAATGTTAATTGACTGTGGCCTTGTGTAAAATTATCTACCACAGATTCAAGTCCTCTATTTGATATTTATGTGGAGATCTTTCTCAAGCTTCTCCTTGTCCACTGACGGAAGAAGTGAAGGCTGCACTAACAAAAATTGAAACTGCCTTCAAGACTGCACAGCTTACTAGAATTAATCTACAGGAACTTATGTATGTGTTGATATTTCCCACTACTCATATGCCCATGGGAACTGTATGGCAGTCTTCAGGAGTTATTGAATGGATTCACCTTGCTTATTTTCCTCCAAAGTTTTTAACTCTATGTTTTTTGTTGCTCAACTCTTCATTAAAGTAGAACTCAAGTCATACAGCTGTTTGGGGCTGAGCCTTCTTTTATTGAATTCCTTTTCCCACTCAACAGCAAAGTTGGTTTTGGCAATCTTCAAATATTTGACAGAGATTTTTCTAGTTTTTCTGGTCAGGTAGAAATCATTATCCTTGTGATAAGCTTATTCAATTTTCTGCTACAACCTCATTTATTTTTCCAAATATTGTTCATACTCAGCCAAAGGCTGGGGCAGTGATAGGATTCATTGGTGACCCCAGTTCAGGAAAAGCAGGCTTTTATAGCCATGCGCACACTGGGGTGGTACAAAATTCCTATTCTTCTGCCCAGTGAGCAGAGCATCAAGATATCATTTTTGACGTACTTCATTTTGCTAATGAACCAGTTAATATTTATATGGCAGTGCCTATATAGTAGAAGTTACATCATCTCATCCAGGACATTTAGGAAAGCAGGATCAATCTCATAGATTCTGCATCACTTGCTGAATGGGTATTTCATGATTTAAATGGCTTTAATACTGGAAATATGTTGAAACATTCCACAGGGTATATTTTTGGAATAATAGCTGTGCTAATAATTCTCTTTTGTGCTATAATAATAGATTGCCATTCATTCCAAGAAAAAATTCGGGGATTCTAAGTATCAATACATCACTTGCACTTAAAAAATAAAAAGGGATCATATATTTGGAATGGCAAATAAATCATTGCTTTTGAACTCCATAGCCATACACAGCAAAATGCCATTTCTGAGAATCTTTCAATGTCTTTGTGCTGAAAGAAATGCCCATTTGAAGGTGACTGATGCTAATGGGCAGATTCCATGTCTGGCATGGAGATAATGGGTTCAATAACTTTGAATTCAAATGTGTGCTGCTCTGGGATGGAAGACATGAACATTTTCAATAGCCTGGAGGTGCCAGCTGTCCAGAGCTACAGAAAATATCACACAAGTAGATAAGCTAAAATTAGCCTGTTTGTGCTTAACCTTGATTTTCTATAACTTGAGGAAATTTTCTTACAATAAGTCCTTTTGATGTTTTTGCCTATAAAATAAAACAGATATTTTGTTAGAAATCAGATCAATACCAGGTCTGATTCCCCCAATAGGACCTGATTTTTGTTTCCATTTGAGTCTTTGTGTTTATTTCTGAGTATGTCTTATAATTTTTATTTTTTCTAATTAGACCTGCATTGGAATGCTGTTCAATAGCCATACAGGTCATGGGAAGACAGAGGTAAAGTACAGAAAGAGATTCTGTATATCCAAGCATTTATGGAATTTCATGAATAGGGTTTGTGAAAGTCAGGGACTAAGTTGAAAATGCCAAAGGCAATGCCTCTGGTGTTCAAGGATAGCAGACACCAGAAGAAAGGGTGTAAAATAATTTAAATCTTTAAAACCAAGCACTGACACTCTCAGTACTGTTTCTCAGCCTGGCCCTAGGCAGCTACAGATTGCTTAATTTTTTTGAGTTTCTTTGTATACTCTGGATATTAGGGCTCTATCTGAAGTGTGATGAGTAAAAATTTGTTCCCGGGATGTAGGCTCCCTATTTACCTCTCTTATTGTTTCTCTTGCTGAGAAAAAACTTTTTAGTTTGAGTAAGTCCCATTTGTTGATTCTTGTTATTAACTCTTGTGCTATGGGTGTCCTATTAAGGAATTTGGAGCCCGACCCCACAATATGTAGATCAGAGCCAACTTTTTCTTCTATCAGATGCAGAGTCTCTGATTTGATATCAAGCTCCTTGATCCATTTTGAGTTAACTTTTGTGCATGGCGAGAGAAGGGGATTCAGTTTCATTTTTTTGCATATGGATTTCCAGTTTTTCCAGCACTATTTGTTGAAGATGCTATCCTTCCTCCATTGCATGCTTTTAGCCCCTTTATCAAATATAAGATAGTTGTAGCTTTGTGAATTAGTCTCTGTGACCTCTATTCTGTACTATTGGTTCACCCGCCTGTTTTGGTACCAGTACCATGCTGCTTTTGTTACTATTGCTGTGTAATATAATTTGAAATCTGGTATCGCTATACCGCCTGATTCACACTTCCTGCTTAGAGTTGCTTTTGTTATTCTGGGTCTTTTATTTTTCCATATGAAATTCATGATTGCTTTATCTATTTCTACAAGAAATACTGTTGGGATTTTGATTGGCATTGCATTAAACTTATAGAGAACTTTTGGTAATGTCGCCATTTTGATGATGTTAGTTCTGCCTATCCATGAACAGGGTATATTTTTCCATCTTCTAAGATCTTCTTCTATTTCTCTGTTTAGGGTTCTGTAGTTTTCATTGTATAAATCTTTCACCTCTTTTGTTAGGTTGATTCCCAAGTATTTTGTTTTTTTTGAGGATATTGTGAATGGGGTGTTTTTCCTCATTTCTTTTTCAGAAGTTTTGTCACTGATATACAGAAATGCCTTTGATTTATGCGTGTTGATTTTATATCCTGCAACTTTGCTGAATTTATTTATTAGCTCTAGTAGTTTCTTTGTAGATCCTTTTGGGTCTTCTAGGTATAGGATCATATCATCCGCAAATAGTGATAATTTAAGTTCTTCTTTTCCTATTTTTATGCCTTTAATTTCTTTGGTCTGTCTAATTGCTCTGGCCAGTGTTTCGAGAACTATATTGGATAGAAGTGGTGATAGAGGGCATCCCTGTCTTGTTCCAGATTTTAGAGGGAATGCCTTCTATTTTTCTCCATTCAGAATGATGCTAGCCTGAGGCTTAGCATAGATGGCTTTTACAACATTGAGGTAAGTTCCTGTTATTCCTAGTTTTTCTAATGTTTTGAACATAAAGGGATGCTGCACTTTGTTGAGTGCTTTTTCTGCATCTATCAAGATGATCATATGGTTCTTATCATTAAGTCTATTGATGTGGTGAATAACATTTATTGATTTCTGTATATTGAATCATCCTTGCATCCCAGGGATGAAACCTACTTGATCATGGTGCACAATTTTTTTGATGTGTTTTTGTATCCGATTCACCAGAATTTTATTGAGGATTTTTGCATCTAGGTTCATTAGAAATATTGGTCTGTAGTTTTCTTTCTTTGAGGGGTCTTTGTCTGGTTTAGGAATCAGGGTGATGTTGGCCTCATAGAATGAATTTGGAAGAGCTCCTTCTTTTTCTATTTCCTGAAATAACTTGAAAAGTATTGGTATTAATTCTTCTTTAAAGGTTTTGTAAAACCCCGCTGTATACCCATCTGGTCCTGGGCTTATCTTGGTTGGTAGTCTTTTGATTGCTTCTTCTATTTCCTCCATTGTTATTGGTCTGTTTAAATTGTGTGTATCCTCCTGACACAGTCTGGGCAAATCATATGACTTAAGAAATTTATCGATGTCTTCACTATCTTCTATTTTATTGGAATATAGGTTTTCAAAATAATTCCTAATTATCTTCTGTATTTCTGTAGTATATGTTGTGATGTTGCCTTTTTCATCCCGTATGTTAGTAATTTGAGTTCTCTCTTTTCTTCTCTTCATTAGCATGGCTGAGGGTCTGTCGATCTTATTTATTTTTTCAAAGAACCAACTTTTAGTTTTGTCAATTTTTTTCAGTAGTTTCTTTTGTTTCCATTTTGTTGATTTCTGCTCTGATTTTAATTATTTCTTGCCTTCTGCTACATTTGCTGTTGTTTTGCTCTTCCTTTTTTAGGGCTTTGACATGAAGTGTGAGCTCATTTATTTGTTGATTTTTTCTTTTTTTGAGGAATGACCTCCAGGAGATGAATTTCCCTCTTAAAACTGCTTTCATTGTGTCCCATAGACTCCGATATGTTGTGTCTGTATTTTCATTTATCTCTAAGAATATTTTGATTTCCTCCTTTATGTCTTCTGTAACCCATTGATAATTCAGTAACATTGTTCATTTTCCATGTGATGTAGGATTTTTCCTTCCTTCTTTTATCATTGATTTCCTGTTTCATTCCATTATGATCAGATAAAATGCATGGCATTATCTCCACCCCTTTATATTTACTGAGGGTTGCCCTATGGCATAATATATGGTCTATTTTTGAGAAGGATCCATGTGCTACTGAGAAAAAAGTATATCCACTTGATGATGGTTGATATATTCTATATATGTCAGTTAAGTCTAGGTTATTGGTTGTGATATTGAGTTCTATAGTTTCTTTATTCAACTTTTGTTTGGAGGATCTGTCCAATGGTGAGAGAGGTGTGTTGAAGTCACCCATAATTATTGTGTTGTGGTGTATTTGATTCTTGAACTTGAGGATAATTTGTTTTATGAACATCGCAGCACCATTATTTGGTGCATAAATATTGATAATTGTTATGCCTTGTTGGTGAATGGTTCCTTTTAACAGTATATAATGTCCTTCCTTATCCCTTTTGATTAACTTAGTCTTGAAGTCGATTTTATTTTATATGAGGATGGCCACCCCTGCTTGCTTACGAGGACCGTGTGCGTGGTATATTTTTTCCCAACCTTTCACCTTCAGCCTGTGTATGTCTTTTCCAATCAGATGTGTCTCCTGGTGGCAGCATATTGTTGGATTTGTTTTTTTAATCCATGTTACCAGCCTATGTAGCTTTATTGGAGAGTTTAAGCCATTAACGTTTAGAGTTACTATTGATATATGGTTTGTACTTCCAGCCATGTTTGATTATTTATCTTTTTTTTAAAAAATTTAGTTTGTTTCTCCATGATTAGCTTTCCCCCTGCCCTCTGTTTTTACTGAGGCACTTCCCACTGATGGTTTTGGTTATTGTTTTTCATTTCTTCCTCGTGTAGTGTTTTGCTCAAGATGCTTTGTAATGTTGGTTTTCTGGCTGCAAATTCTTTTAAGTTTTGTTTATTATGAAAGATTTTTATTTCATTTTTGTACCTGAAGCTTAATTTTGCTGGATACAAAATTCTTGGTTGGCATCTATTGTCTTTCAGTGTTTGAAGGACGTTGTTCCAGGATCTTCTTGCTTTCAGCATCTGTGATAAAAAATCCGTTGTTAAGCTTATTGGTTTACCCCTGGATATAATCTGCCTCCTTTCTCTTGTAGCTTTTAATATTTTCTCTTTGTTCTGTATATTGGTTGTCTTCATAACAATGTGTCTTGTTGTTGGTCTACTGTGATTTTGTATGCTTGGTGTCCTGTATGCATCTACAATTTGTATATCCGTTTCTTTTTTTATTTCTGGAAAGTTTTCTATAATTATTTCATTCAGCAGGTTGCTCATTCCCTTGGTTTGAACCTCTATACCTTCCTATATCCTGATGACTCTTAAGTTTGTTTGTTTTTTTTTTTTTGTTATTCCATATCCCTTGGATGTTTTCTCATGATTTTTTACCAACCTTTCTGAGTTGGCTAGACTATTTTCAAGATGATATATTTTGTCTTTATTATCTGACATTTTGGCTTCTACTTGCTCCACTCTGTTAGGGATAATCTCATTTGAGTTTTTAATTTGGTTTATAGTTTTCTTCATTTCTAGAATTATTGTTTGATTTTTTTTATAATCTCTATCTCCTGATAAAGATGCTTAATTTCTTCTTTTATCTGTTTATGTAATTCATTTTCAATGTGTTCTTTCACTGTTTGAATTTGCTGTCTCATATCCTCTTTAAGGTTTCATTCCATCTGTTTAAGGTATTCCTTGAGTTCTTTATTTGGCCATTTTTCGGATGCCTCTAGGTCCTCCTGAATATTTAGGCTGTCCTGCATTGTTTGTACTCCTTTTCTTCCTTGCTTTTCATGCTGCTCATGTTACTTCTTGTTCTGTTTGAGTGCTGAGTTACTGTTTACTCCTATAAATTTATTTGATGCTTGGGAGGAAAGGTATTAGAAGGGAAGGGAAGAAGTCACTAAAGAGAATGAGAGTAAGCAGGTAGAATTCAAGGAAGGGGGAATAAGGAAAGTGAAAAGAAATGAAAAGACAAAAGAAAAAAAAATAGAAAATAAAAAAGGAAAAAAATTTAAAAAAATAATAAAAAAATAAAAATAAAAATTAATAATAATAATAATAAAATTTAGAAAAATTTAAAAAACAACAAAAAAATGGAAAATGAAAAAAAAAAACCCAAGTAAAAAACAAAAATTAATAAATGCAGACTTAGAGTTTGATTAACTTCTCTTCCAGTAGGTGGAGCTGTGCCCACCGGGCCAAGCTTCTCCTCTCAATATGTGGGAACCAATCACTATGCAGCAGCTCCTACTCCCAGACTGGGCGGGTGTCCAATCCTGAGTGCCTTGGGCCTTCTCTTGTGTCTAGTCACTTCCCCACTTTTCCTCAAGCCAGGCCCCGCTCACCGGTGATGCTCACCACAATACTGGCTACACGCCAGGTCTGCTGCTCCCGGGAGCCCTAATTTCATGAATGACTTGGCACACTCTCCCTGTTTGCCATTCCCTCAGACCCTAAGTTTGTAGAGCTTGGGACTGAGAACCCTCAGCGAATGTTGCTTGCCCTCTGGTCGCCACACCACCGGTAGTTGGTGCAAGAGACCTCAGTTATCAGCACTGGTGGGAGCGGTAGCCGGGAGTTCCGTGCCACGGGTCCCATGCCACTCCTGATTCCCTCGGTCTGGCTATTGCGCTCACAGTAGAGCTGGGAAGGGCCCTTTTGGGAGAGCTGGGAGGGGCCCTTAAGGTTACCCTGCTGTGTGGAGAGGGAAGGCTAGGGGATTACATACCTGGTGCCGCTGGTTTCAATGAAGTTATCTCCTCCGTTGCATTCTGGTGACGTCAGTTCTCTGCCATGGTGGTATCCCATGCAAATGGCGACAGTTCATTCCCTTTGCCATGTGACCAATGCAACGGGTGGGTCCTGACTGGCTCTCCCAAGCCCCGTTTCAATCCTGTGGCCACTGCCTATGAAGGCTCGGTTGGCATTAACCTCCGTGGGTTTAGAAGGGCTGACCAGTTGTTTCAGCGGGATCGTTTAGTGCTGAGTCACCGCCGTTTGTCTGCGAGAAGCAGGCGAACGGGAGCTTGAATTCAGCCGATCCAGGCTCAATGGGTGTTCTGAGAGGCCCAGACTGTTCGCCCCAGATCCATGTCAGCTCAGCATTGCCTAGAGATCCTGAGCAAACAGCATTTAGACGGTTTACAACTCCCTATGCCCATGCAGCTGAAGAGGTCAGAGACTTGATCTCTCCGCGCCCGCCGCCATGTTGGATCTCCTTGGTAAATTTAAGATAGTAATTCATCATCTACAAGACAGATAGTATACAATGCTGACTTCCAGTACTACCATTAACCCCAATGAAATAAAAGAGGTAAGTGTAAAATTATAGATATGGAAGTTATAACCTGTTGCTCCCACTTTAAAACTGGTGAGACTGGCCTGCCATATGTTTGAAACAAAAACTTGGAGCTCAAAGTCAAGGAAGTAAAAGGGCCAAAGAAAAAACCACCAACATTTTGGCCTTGATTCTAAGATCAGCTACCCAGAGAACAACAGGACCCTCGATGGGCCCTGCTACTCTAGTGAGTAACTCAATCTGCCTATCTGAGAAATCATGAGGACCCTAGAGAACAGGAAGAGGAGTGCACATTATGCAAAGATAAGGAACACAGGAGAGGGAAAGGTCCCTGATGCTTCCAAGAGAAGCCAAATATGGTCAGCAAAACCCTGACCCATCCTGGCAGATGGCACCACTGGTACAGGAAAAAGCTAAAGGAAACAATAGGCTTTACACCATCCCAAAGAGGTATCTGTGAGGAATCTCAGCTGACACTTAATGAGCAGTAGATAGAACATGGTTAGTTTTGACCAACTTGGTCTTAAACACATGGCAGGAGAGTATAGCCTAAACACAATCCTACATTAATATGTAAAAGGAAAACAATGGTTTTATAAAGTGTAACTTAAGATGTACACTTGTGTTATGCAGACCAAATGTAAGTTAAGCTATAAAGGAAAGGTTCTTGTGTGTAAGTACCTAATAATAATCACAAAAGACATGAGAGTCACAAATTTGTCCTGAGTTAATTTGATATTGATCTCACAGACCTACAAATCTCCCTGACTCCTACATTGATAAACTTGATCTGTTTTTCACTGACACAGTTATAACTTACTGTCTTTGTGATTTTCAGATACTTTCTGAAATTCTAATTGCTTTTGTACTAATTATTGACAAAAGTAATACTTTTCTGTCTCATGCATTATTGTCTAGCATGATCCCTGCCCTCTATATGCCTTGTCTAGTCACTTGCCATCTGGCACCATGGAAGTCTGGTCTACTCTTATGCTGAGTACACAAAACTGTCCATACCCCACCTGATAGAGAAGAAGGACTTTCAGTCTCTTCCCTTGTCTTCCCACTCTTTCAGTAAGAAGCATATTGGAGATGTCTTCACCCATTTATCCATAGAAATGGAATGCAGGAACTGACAATGAGGAACTGTAACAGTGGTCTACTTTATTATTTGAATATAGCCCTTACTGCTCTGCTACTGCAACTTATTTTTTAAATGGACATGTTTCTTTCTCTTCCTCTCTCCCTACTCCTCCTTAATCTCTGCCCCATGCCAATCTTGGGGTAAGTGCGATTACTTTTCCCCCCCATTTTAGGCAGATTTATATGTCCTTGAGTACATAGCCACCAAAGGAACAAAGTAATCCACACTTTGGGAATGGCACCAGAAGATCTATGAAATTACTATCTCCCAAATTAACAAGTGAATTACAAGTGCAACAGAGAACATGTGAAATGTTGTCTTTGAATCATCTCTTTAAAAGCCCCTTTTTTCTACTGATGGGCAGCATCACAGCCTCTGGGACAGGAGTCCACTGTTTCTTCTTTTGTAGCAAAGCAATAAGACTTTTTCCTTTTTCTCAGTACCATGTCCTCATTATCAGATTGGCATTGGGAACAGGATGAAGCTTTTGGTAAAGCAAGAGTAGCTGTCTTTGTCTTCTCTTGAGCTTACAAATCATATTTTAATATTCTGCTATTGAAAATGTTGTTAGCTCTGGACTTGTCATAAAGGACCTTTATTGTATTGAGTTTCATTCCATCCACACCTAAATTGTTGAGAGTAATTAGTGATTTTAAAAATATGTTCATTTTTGTAGGATGTTGATTTTGTACCTGCTGAGATGATAAAATTGCTTTTGTTTTTCCTTTATTAACATGGTATATCACATTGATTAATTTGTGGATATTCGCCATTCTTGCATTCCAGGGATATATCCCACATGACTAGAGTAAATGGTAATTTTAAAGTGCTGTTGAATGTGGTTTGATAGTATTTTGTTGAGGATTTTTGCATCTATGTTTGCCAGAGAAATTGACCTGTACTTTTCTTGTTGTGTTCTTTCCTGAAATTGATATTAGGGTAGTGCTGGACTCATAAGAATATTTTGTTAGAATTTCCTCCTCTTCAATTTCTGAGAGAGTATGATTGGTATATAAGTTGGGCTCTAAATGCTTGGTAGAATTCAGCAATGATGACATCTGGGTCTTGATTTTTATATGGGAAGCTTTAATTACTGATCAGTGTTCTCACTTGTCATTGGTTTGTTCAGAGTTTCTATTTCTTTGTGAGTTAGTCTTGGTACATTGAATGTGCCTAGAAACTGATGCATTTCCTCTAGGTTACCCCCTTGGTTGCCATGTAAATATTTATCATATTCTCTTTGCATTTCTCCTGAAATCAGTGGTAATCTCTCCTCTTTCAGTTTTGTTTATTTGTGTCTTCTATCTTTTATCTTCTATTCCTAGTTGAACTAAATGATTTTCAATTGTGTTTATCTTCCAAAAAGCTAGTTTTTTTTGCTATAGTTTTTGCATGCTCTATTCTACTTATTTCTGCCCTTTTCTTCATGTTTCTTTCCTTCTTCCCACTTAGGTGTGGTTTTGTTAGGTGGGAGCTCAGGAACAGCAAGATGGCAGAGATGTGTTATTAGAAAGAAGCTGCTGGAGGAAGAGACATGGATATGAGTCTTTTCCCAATTTACAACAAATCCCATTACCATAACAATGTCAATCACGGGTTCAGTATTTTACCATGACCAAAGAGTTTAAAGTGGGCCATATTTTAATCAGGTTTTCTAAATTTACCAATTAGGTATATGTTTGACAATATCCTAATCAGGTATCATAAAGTAACCAGTGGGAGCCAATGACATAAGGTCTTCAATCAGGTCTATATGGGGAAAAGAATGCCTGACAGCTCAGCATATAAGACACTAATTTCCAGAGATTGGGGCCTGGAGCGCCTCTCCCCTTTTTGGCTCACTTCACACTGCCTAATGGAGTGCTACTTCCACCTTCACCTTCAATAAATCTGTACTTTATTACTTTTATATGTCTTGCTCAGTTCTTTGTTTGGGACACCAAGGACATGGACTTACATGGACACTTTGACAATAATATTTGACCAGGATGTAAGCTTCTTTCTGGTGACATCCCATTGCAGCCACATAGGTCTACCTCTTTTTTTCTATCAGGATTTCTGATAGTACCACAAGTCGACTGAGAAGTAATGGATGATCCCCCAGTGATGCTCCTGATGAGAAATCACCCCCTTCAGAACATTGGGAACTTGATAGCCTAGAGGTGTGGAAATGCTGTGACCTTGCCAAACTCTAAATTACTGCTCAGTCTCTCACATGTGCTTAACCTGGCCTTTTGGGTTTGGAGCTTTATTGTTTGTGATTTTTTAATCTCATGGTGAGCCTTTGTGCTCTCCCTCCAATTCTAAATGATTTAACTTGCTTATAATGTCATGCCAGAGATCTTGGTTATTTGCCACACTCTCAGTGGGTCTGGGTCAGGCAAGGTAAAAGTGAAGAGAGTGCCTATCACCTGAAGATCCCCCCAAAAGATAGAAAAATCAGCAGTGAGCTGCAGTTATAGTCTGTGCTGAACCCAATGCTAAGCTCACTAAGGCAGGCACATTGTACAACCATCCAATTACCTCAACCCCATGCCTTCTCCAAAAGGAGATTAGGTGATTCAGAACTCAACATGGCACTGTCTGCACCTCTGTTGATTCCCAATATTCAGCTCCTTCCCAAACTTCGGCCTCCTGCAGAATTTTGCTCCATCTTTGTCAATCTGTTCTCTTTTCTTGTGGGCATTACCTCCTCCAAAACCCTACTGCATTTTCTTTACATGTTTATGGAAATTTACTAAAGGGGATGAGTGTTGTTAGCTGTGAGTGTTACTCATTTCTTTCACTATGAGACAAAAAGAACAGACCAAGATAAAAAAAAAAACAAGTCTTTTTTCCACCCTGGGTTTAAAAAAACTACAAAAAGTAGGATAGGGACAGTTAGAATGTCATTTAGTGACCCCTCACAAATAAGTTTACTTTTTTGGCATCTGTATGAAGACTAACACCGCTGGAAAGGAGAAAAATTATCAAGGTGATAGAAGCAGAGAAAAACACAGGAGAGTTACATGGCCTGTGGAAACGGGTCACATTAAATCAAAAGCATATATTCAAAGAGAAATGACATGTTCCCTCAAATTGGTAGAGGGTACTTTACTCCTGGTCATAGGAACTCAAAAAAGTATTGCACACCCAACATAAGGGCCAGAGTTATTTGGCCAGTAATGTTAGTGTGGTATTTCAATGGGGACACTTGGGAAATAACCAATGTGAGTTCCCTATTGCCCCAGAAAAATGTTTTGGGTGGAATTCAGGGCCTAAATTATAGAACATAAGAACACTTTTCTAGGGCTAGGAGACTAACTCTGAGGTACAGAACAGGCTTCACATACACAAAGCCTAGGTTCAGTCCCCAGCACAACCCAAAACAAATCAACCAAAAAAACCAAAACCCCTCTTCTCTTACAGAATAGCCAATATTTGAAAAACCATCTCCATTTCACAGAAATCCCTGCTTGGATGTATTCTCTGTATGGAAATGATTCAACCATAACATTTTTTTTTAAAGAGAGAGTGAGAGAGGGAGAGAGAGAGAGAGAGAGAGAGAGAGAGAGAGAGAGAGAGAGAATTTTTCAATATTTATTTTTTAGTTATCAGCGGACACAACATCTTTGTTTTGTATGTGGTGCTGAGGATCGAACCCGGGCTGCACGCATGCCAGGCGAGTGCGCTACCGCTTGAGCCACATCCCCAGCCCCTCAACCATAACAATTTAAAAAAATGATTCCTTTTTAAAAATTAATGTGTGCTGCAAAATGCATTAGGGCCTACAGATCAAGAGCTTCTGAATGAAAGCCAAAATTATACATCATACTACAACCATACCTCTATTTCAGGAGATAAAGTGAGTAGTAAGAAGTCCTCTGCATCCAGCCTTTTATAGCCCTACACACAAACCCACTCCTATGCAATGACAGGATATCACGTGGGGCCCCTATGACAGCTTCCCTAAATCCCGATGTCCTGGATAAACATTATGAAGCCAAGCTCCTGTTTCTCATGAGGAACATCTATGACAACCTTATCCATCTCTTTTGGTCAGGGCTCCTTATTTTATGGTCTTTGCCTATCAAGCTCAAAATGGTAGCTTTCCTTAGTGCTTAGCTTTCTACCATACATATGTCTCTCCAAGACTTGCATCTGAAATGTAATCTGCATAGGGCAATTGTCCAAAATTGGTTTGGGTACAGAGGAAAAGAAGTGTCACTTTTAAATTCAAGCTGCTGTGTAACCTAAATGGCCACTGTATCTTGTACTCTGATTTTGCTCTCTGGGGTTCCTACCAAAACATCACAGGGAGGGAATTTGGAAAGATCTCATATGTATAAGTGTTTTTTACCTTAAGAACATTTACCTGAGGATTTCAAGGCCTCCCACATTTTTTCAATGTATACTGACTCTACTTTGATCCAAAATTGCACTTTTGTCTGATAAAGATGTTCTACATGCAACTTTACTAGAGTAATTATGTCAATTTCCCCCCCAAAATATTTGTAATTTCTTTTTATCTCATGTTTTTGCGATGAATTCACATTTGAATCCTGTGCACCTAAATTAATATATTTTGTTCTTATCAGTCTTGTTTATATAACCATGTTTTTTTTTCTCTACTGTTTTGCCCTCTTGCTTTCTTTACTCAGAGGTCAATTTCTAAAGGAAAAGCTCAAAAATCCACATTTTCTTTTGTATTTTATGTGCATTTATGCACGGTTATGTATGGTCTGGGTATATGTGTGTGTGTGTGTGTGTGTGTGTGTGTGTGTGTGTGTGTGTGTGCTTGTCTATATATCACTTACAAAGTACCAAAATTGGCATGTAGATAAATGTGCACTCACAAATTAAAATTAAAAAGGTAATGGATACAAATACCTTTTAGTTCATGTGACTTAAACCTTCTAGAAAAGAGGTTTATTTTAAATTGGTTAGGTGTTTAAAATTACACACAAAGTTTCCTAGGTGGTCAAGCAATGAAAAGATTTTTGATTTCTATAAAATATTTGAAGTGTAGTATTCATGTCTTCTAAGATTATTTTTCAGCAGGGATTGGATGGCTAATAGTGGTAACTATGCCTGTCTGACATCTTGGATTTACCATTAAAGTGAATAAATTAGATTCAACATAAGTGGGATTAATCTTCATAAATGTGTTTTTTCAAGGAGACATCTGATTAAGTTGCAAAATCAAAGTGCTAAATCATTAACTGCTACATATAAAATCAAACACCTTGAGTTTTTATATTCCAAAAGGTAACATATATTTTGGTTTTTAAATTTGACTTTACAAATTGGTAAATAAAAACATATTTAAGATTGCTTTTTTTCTGAATCTTCACTAAGAGTAAGGTTACTTAAAATTCTAACAGGTGTAATTCTATATGCAAAGGGTACAAAAATATTTCAGTTGTGTTTCAGTTAATATATTGTAAATGACATAAAGTATTTCATCTTATTGGAGGAATAATTTAAAAATTATTGAATTTCATAAGGATTGTTTCAGAATATAAATTTAAGATAAGGTAACCAACTAGGAGAGAGATATAACAAAGCTCTAGGTATGGAAATATATTTAAGTATAAAAACTAGAAGAAGAAATGTTTCTGAATGAGAATGTATTTTGCATGGTGAAATGAATAGGTTATAGTGTGTCTAAGTAAGTTTCACAAGGTTTGTGGAGGGTAAATTTCAAAAAAGGCTTGTGTGTCATTAAGTTGGATATAATTAGCAGAATCAGTTGAAGTTATTTAAGGTTTTCTAAGGTCAAATATTATTGCATGAATATAAGCAAAAATTTAACTCTCTATGTGTTGAAATAACAAGGTTTTCTTAAAACATTAATCTGGGGCAGCCATGCCAGATCAGGCATCCCTGGCAGGGTTGAGCCTCACTCTCGTGGTCTGTTGTATGCAGCTTTTTCACTACTGTGAGTGGAAAATCTGACAAGAACAATTTTAGAAGAGAAAAAAATTATTTTGAGGAGATCCAAGATAGTGAACTAGACGAGGTTACATTTCTGGGTTCACAGTGGAACACAAAGAAAACACACAGGCAACTTTTCCACGATGTGTGAACAAAAAAAAATGAGGGTGGAGAACCTTACTTGAGCCTAAAACTAGATTTTCAAACCTGAACAGAGGCATAGGATATTGGATATAATGAAACATGGATAAAACTCCCCAGTGGCAGATCAGAGGCCACAGCCAGGTCAGAAGTACCAGCCAGAAAACTAGTGAAGGAAGAAATTTTACTAAAGGAGCATAGTACAGGGATAAGTAAATTAAAGGAACCTGAATTTTGGGGAGGCCCAAGGCATGTCTGGATGTGAAGTATTTAGAGATCAAAGACATTGCCCAACAAACCTGAAGGATGCACTGCACAATATTTGTGTGTGAGGAAAGAAGTTACCACCTTTCCAGGCAGCATGTAGATGACAAGGGAAGAAAATATTTTGCAGCTGCAGTGTAGGGACCAGTAACTGAGGAAGCCAATTCCTGGAAAACCCGAGTTTGGTCTGAAATACAGTTTCAGTAAACACTGCACAACATAGAGTGTGCTTCAGTGACCAGAATAAAATCAAACTTGGAGAGAGGTTTACACAGGGGACAACTGGTCATAGAAATTCACCTAGCTCTACCCTTCCCACTTTAATATGGTGCTTGCAGGACCACCTTGGAGAGACACATCAGACTGAGAACTCAAAATGGTGTCAGTTGGAGAGATTAGAGACTGAACATAAGACCTGGAAATGTGGGGTCCATATATGGTGTAGGAGACCAAGAATTTTCTACTCCATCACAAAAGTTGAACCCAGGGGAGCACTGGGGTAAAGTCTTTCAACATGGACCAGCAAGTACTGGGCAGTGGGGTTGCACTTATTTATAATCTCCAGACCAATTGGCAGTTAAGAAAGAGCCTGGAGCCCACCTGAACCTAAGCTCTGCCTTCAGGAACTCCACTTATAAGATTAAATCTCTCACACCAGCAATCCAGAATGTGAAACATAACACTTCAGAAGACTCCACCTAAAACTGCTGAGAACAGAAGCTGAGAACATTTTGAACTCCAATGCAAATATTTTTTTAACTTTTCATTATTATATTTTTTGTTTCTTCCTTTTTGCAAAATTTCTTTTTTTCAGTTTAATTGTGTCCTTGATGATACATATTTGTTTTGTTTTTCATTTCTAGCATTTTTGAAGCCAGGTATTTTACATAAATTAGTTTTTAAATTTTTCTTTGATATTTTTTAATTTTAACTTTTTTGTATATATTTTATTCTCATACCTGTGTTTCTTAAATCTCTCTTTTCTTCTGCTAATAGCCAGTCTCTATTTTTCTGTCACTCTTCCTTTAATCTTTTACTTCTGTCTTCTCTCCTTCTCCCTCATAATCATCACATCCTATATCAATTTTGTTCTTTTCCTGTCTACCATTTGAAATTGTAAACCCTTTTTGCAAACTTGCACTTTTTATTGTAGGCAACAACAGATCAAGTCATTTGTGTTTATTGTGTTAATTAACATTGTAGATGTCATAATAGAAACTATTTGGTTTAATGCTATATACTGTTTGCATTGGTTGTTGGCATTATTTGTCTCTCCATAAAAAGTGAGGTACAGGAATCATTCAGGGACACTGTAAGTCCATAGGGCAGAAACTCTACTGCCTGTTATTTATACTGTGAGATGACTAGACACAAAAAGAACATGAAAGAGCAAGAAAACAAATCTCCCCAAACAAACCAAGATACAACAATAATAAAGTCCATCAACACCACAATGGAAGAAATGTCAGAAAAAGGAGTTTAAAATGAACATAGTTAAACTAATCTGTGAAGTGAAGCATGATGTAAATAAACAAATACAGGTACCAAAAGATCACTTTACTAAAGGGGCAGAGATTCTGAAAAATAAACCAAAGGGAAATCCTCAAAAAGAAGAAAGCAATTAACCAAATTAAAAATTTAATATAAAACATCACCATCAGTCTAGACTACTTGAATGACAGAAATTCAGGCAATGAGGACAAAATATATAACCTTAAAAATAGAGTTGACCATGGAGAGAAGGTGTTAAGAAACCATGAACAGACTTCCAAGTACTATGGGATAACATGAAATGACCACATTTAAGATTTACAGGATAGATGAAAGCACATACATACAAACCAAAGGAATGCACAATCTTTTTAATGAAATAATATCATAAAATTTCCCAAATCCAAAGAATAAAATGGAAAATCAAATTCAAGAGGCTCACAGGACATCAAATGTGCATAATTTAAATGGACCTATTTCAAGGCAAATTATCATGAAAATGCATAGCACACAGAATAAGGATAAAATGTAAAGGCTGTGAGAAAAACATCAGATTACACATGAGGGGAAACAAATAAGGATCTCAGCTGATTCCTCAATCCAGACCCTCAAAATTAGGAGGACCTGCAAGAAGATGGATGTCAAATAAGAATCCTACAAGAATACAGTAAAATTAAGCTTCTGATTTGAAGTTGAAATAAAAACCTTCCATGACAAAAAATATTAAGAAGAATTCACAATCAGAAAGCCTGCAATACAGAATATTCTCAACAAAATATTCCATAAAGATGAAATGAGAAAAAAGTAAAAACTAGTGAAGGAAGGAATTTTACTAAAGGAATAGTCAACCAAAGGAGAAAATAAATCTAATTAAAAACTAGAAATTAATCATAATAACTGGGAGCATAAATCATATCTCAATAATAACCTTGAACATGAATGGCAGGTTGCATTAAAAAACAAGACACAACAATATGCTATCTCAAAGAGACTCATGTTATAGGCAAAAATATCCATAGACTGAGGGTGAAAAGATGGTAAAAACATATCATTGACATGGATTGCATAAACAAGCAGGAATTTCTATCCTCATATCAGAAAGTGGACTTCAAGTCAAAGTTAATCAGAAAGGACAAAGAAGAGCATCTCATACTGCTTAATGAAATAATACATCAACAAGGCATAATGATCATAAACATTTATGCCCTAAACAATGGAGTATCTAGGTACAACAAACAAATCCTTCTTGACTTCAAGTATCAGATAGATCACAACACAAAAATACTGGGTGGCTTTAACACACCTCTCTCACTACTGGATAAATCCTTCAAACAAAAACTAAAAAAAAAAACCAAACTATAGAACTAAATAATACATTTGTTAATTTAGACTTAACATACATAGACTATTTCGTCCATCAATGTGGAAATGTATATTCTTCTCAGCAGCACACAGGTTCTTTTCTAAAAAATACCATATCTTATGCCATAAGGCAACTCTTAGCAAATAAAAAGCAATAGACATTATACCCTGCATTCTATTAGATGATAATTGAATGAAATTAGAAATCAACAATATAATTATAAATTTACTCTACCACTTGGAGAATAAATAATGAGCTATTTAATGCTAAAATGATGGCAGAATAAATAAAGGATGATATAAAAATGACTTAGAGGTAAATGAGAATAGTCACTCAACATATCAAAATCTCTGGGACACCATGAAGGCAGTGCTAAGAGAAAATATCATTAAATTCACCTCATTCATTAAAAATATAGAAAGCCAATGAATAAAAGAATTAACATTACATCTGAAGGCCCAATAAAAAAAGAACAAATCAACACCAAAGCAGTAGAAGACAGGAAATAATTAAAATCAGAGCTGAGTCAATAAACTTTAAACAAAAGAAACAATTTTAAGAAAAATGAAAACTAAAAGATGATTCTTGAAAAAAATAAACAAAAGTGATAAACTCTCATATACAGTAATGAAGAGAGAGACAAAGAAAACTCAAATTACTAAAATTCGTGATGAAAAAGAAAATATCACAATAAAATATCACAATAAATACACAAGATAATCAGAAACTATTTTGAAAATTTATACACCAATGAAATAGAAAATGTTGAAGACATCAACAGATTTCTAGAGACACACATGACCTACACAAACTGAATTAGAGGGACATACACAATTTAAACAGGTCAATTTCAAGCAATGAGATTGAAGATGCCATCAGAAGCCTACCAACAAAGAAAAGCCCAGGACCAGAGAGATTCTCAACCAAGTTTTACAAGACCTTCAAAGATTAATTAACACCAATACTTCTCAAATTATTCTACGATATATAAAAGAAGGGAATCCTCTCAAACTCATTCTATGAAGCTATTATTGCCCTGATACTAATATCAGACAAAGGCATGTCTAGGAAAGAAAACTTCAGAAAAATATTCCTGATGAATGTAGATGCAAAAGTTCTCAATAAAATTCTAGCATCACATACAGAATATTTTTAAAATATAGTGTCCATGATTGGGTGAAGTTTATCCCAAGAATGAAATGTTGTTTCACCATATGGAAATTAATAAATATAATTCATCACATCAATAGATGTAAAGAGAAGAATCATGATCATCTCAATAGATACAGATAAAACATTTGACAAAATACAGCACCACTTCATGTTGAAATTTCTAGAAAAAATGAGGGTTAGCAGGAACAGACCTCATATTGTAAAAGCTATGTAATGTGAACCTAAGGCCAAAATCATTCTAAATGGAGAAAAATTGAAAGCATTCCCTCTCAGAACTCTTACAAGACAAGGATGCCCTCTTTCACCACTAGTTTTATCACCATTCTTGAATCTCTAGCCAGAGGACTAAGAGAGAGAGAAAGAAATTCTGCCATGTGACTAGCGCTGGCTTCATGAAAGAAGGTTTGATTCATAAGTAATTGGTAGAGAGTTTTAAAATAAAGAGACAAGACTCTTATTACCTTTAATACCAGCTCCGCGACGGCGTCTCCTAGCTCTTGCCTCAAGCCACCTAATGCAATAGCGAGGTTTACAGAAGAGACTAGCAAGAGAGAGAGAACATGCCAGGGAGTGGGCTTTTATTGGGGAACAAAATATTCAAGGGAGAATCCCATTAAATGAAGGTTAAGGGGGTGACGATTGGGTCTTCAGGGAAGTGGCCAGGCATGCCTTTGCAAGGACAAGCCCTCAGACCTGGGAAAGGGTGGAGAATAGCTCTGACACAGCTGTGTCTAAGAGCCTCTCACCCAGCCAGGGAGGTAAGTCAAATAATGTGCAAGGATGGCCTTCCACATATTCCCCCTTTTTTCTTTTAAAAAGCAGGCAATGACTTACTCTCTTGAGTCTCTGCACTCTTGCTCTGAAGACTTGCCACCTATAATTACAACATAAAAAAGAATTAACAGCAAAGAGAACAATCCAATAATGTACTAGGCTGAGTGTTTGAGAATATTTCCAGGGTTAAATCCATTTAATTCCTTCAATATTTGAATAGTCAAAGAAGAAGGATCCAAAAAACCAACTATATTATTTTGAATATCTTGGATATGATGATGGAGTTCCAAAAGATCCAAGCTATTATTATTATTTTGCCAAATACTCAACAAATAGTTCTTAACCTTCTCCCAATCCCAGAGAGAAGCATTATACTTGGCAGCTGTAACACACACATATTTATAACTTGCGTGGCATTTAAGCCTTTCTTTAAACTTTAAAGTTGAAATTTCATTACCTATATTTATAACAGTCACCTCTAAGGCATTTAACTTAGTCTCAATCCTTTCATCAATATTTAATTGATTGTGCAGAGCCCTGGAAGTATTTTGGGCTAGATTATTAAGAAATTTTGCATGTCGAATATTTTGAGATAAAGTTATCGAGGCTGTGACAGTGGATGTAATGAAAGAAACCAAAGTCATAACTCCCACTATTATAATTCCAATGGCACGTCTAGGTCTTGCTAGCTGGGTATGAATTTGCTATAAGACTTGAAAACCAGCATCAGCATACCATGGCTCTGAAATATTAGCAAGCAACAAATCTAAAGAGGGCTGATGAAGTACCAGCACTCCTTTTCCTCTATTATACCTAGTAATACAATTGGTTAAGTTACATTTGTTACATGTTACAACATATCTGTCATCCATCCATTTAACTTTTACATTTCCAATGATTAAAATGTAAGGAGATTGGACACAGGCTTGTAAGCCAAAGCAAGATCCCTCCTTACAGCTCTTGCCAACAAATTTTGGTAAAGGCTTGTCTGTAAATTGTAAGAATTCTAAGGCAGCAATTAAGTGCAAAACATCTTTTTGAATACCACCCTCACTATAAGTCAAAATATTGCTAAAAAATCCTACGTGTGTCATAGGAGAATTTTTTCATAATTGATTTTTAACAATTTTTGGAGACCAGTCTAAAATATACCCACTATCTTTAGACAACTTATGTTGTACTGGAAGGGTATTTATACAATCTATCCATCTAGGAAAGGTGCCAATCTCAATTGTAGAACTATTTGGACAGTGAGGTATTTGTGGAGGTTTTGCAGAAATGACTGGTCTGTTATGAGAAAGTCACATTTTGATCACTGATCTAGTATAAGGTTTTAAGTCTCCATAAATAGTATGATTAATCAGTCTAGGTTTCCCAACCACTGTCTTTTCCTCAAATGATACTCTCAGACAGCCAGCATGTTTATCGTGGGACCAACACAAATGTAATTGGGCACTGTAGCTAGAATAATTAAATCTAGTCACATGATTGGGAGTAATATGAGTATCTGTAAATCCTCCCATCATTATTGACTCATTAGTAAACACTATTGATTCTCCAGTTTACACAGCTGGATGTACCAGGGGCGGATCTGGGAAATACGTCCAGTAAGTGTCTGCTCGACTCCCTTTTACCTGACAGCCCAGCAGGGCAATCACTGTAGCTACCATCATCAATGGAGTCTTATTTCTTCCTAGGAGTCGAATTATTCATCAAGGGTGTGTTGTCAGCTTCTTTACATGTTCCCATGAGATCAGCTTTTCAGCTGGGTCATGTTGGTTCCTCTTCATTTCTTCAATATCTCTTCTTTTTGAGTGGAGGATTCTTTGGGTCGATTTTCAGTCACTTGAATCTCAGTTCTATCTCTTCCATGTCTGATTGTGCATTCAGGCACCCAGATGGGACAGAAAACACCTTTTGGAAAAATACAAGCATGACCTCTGCCCCACATAATCCCTGGATCTGGGCCTTTCCATTGACCAGTCTGTAAGTCTTTCCACAAAACTCTGCCTAAAGGGCCTGTTGTTGTGGAAGACATATGTCTCTCAGCTGCAGTGTGATCTTCTGCATCACAATTTAAAAAATTTAAAATAAACAAGGCATGGTTGAGGCTATTTTGGGAAGTCATAATCCTATTCCTCCCTTTTAATTTTTGCAATTCAGCTTAATAGATAGATGAGTTTGTTCCACAATGGCTTGACCTTGGGGTTATAAGGAATTTCTGTTTGATGCCCAATTTGAAACTCTTGGCTAAATTGTTGAAAAGAAGAGCTTACATAAGCTGGTGAATTATCTGTTTTAATCTGTAAAGGGCATCCTAACACAGCAAAGGCAGCTAGGCAATGAGAAATTACATGTTGAGTATTTTCTTTTGTATGTGCTGTGGCAAAAAAGTAAATAAATCTGGAATGTGTATCAATTATCACATGTACATAACATTGCTTACCAAATTAAAGAATATGAGTTAAATCCATTTGCCATATTTGATTTGGTTTTAATCCATGGGGATTTACCCCTGATGGCAGAGATGGAGTGTGAAAAACACACTTAGGGCAGTGATTTACAATTTGACTTGCTTCTTCTCTGGTAATATTAAATTTTTTAATAAGCTAGAAGCATTCTGATGATGCAAGGAATGTGATGCTTGTGCACAATCATATGGAGACATCTGTTGACAAACAGCTACTAATTTATCAATTTGTCATCATCTGAAGTTAAAGGTCCTGGAAGATTAGTTTGAGCTTGTATGTGTCCTATGAAATATGGGTACTTTCACATTTGCACCACATTTTGTAGATTATGAAATAATTTAAATAGCTCTTGTGATGAGGTATATCCAATAACTGAAGTTTCAATAATTTTGGTAACTCTGACTGCATATCAGCTGTCAGAATAAATATCAATAGACTCACTTGTAAAGTAATTTAAGGCACAAATGAGAGATTGTAGCTCTGCTCTTTGGGCAGAAATATACGAGGTTTGTATTACCTCTATGTGAATATGGCTATAAAAACCTGCTTTACCTGAGCTTGAACCATCAGTGAACACCAATAGGGCTCCATCTATGGGCTGGGCACATACAATCTTTGGAAAAATAAGCGGCGTTATTGATGCAAATTAAATAATTTTATCAAGAGGGTAATGACTTTCTATCTGACCAGGAAAATCAGTGAAAACTATTTGCCATAAACAAATTGAAATTGCCATAAACATAAATTGAAAAACCCAATTATTTTGTTGAACAGAAAATGGAATCATTATAATATCAGGTTCAGACCCAATTAATTGTAAAACTCTTCTTCTACCTTTAATCACTAATTGAGCAATAGAGTCATGAAAAGGAATTAATGTCTTTTGGGGAGAGTGGGCTAAATGAATCCACTCAGAAACTCCCAATCTTTGCTATATGGCTCCTGTTGGGGTATGCACAGTTGGAACATTAATAAATATACCAGTTCATTAGGATTAATCCTAGTAAGGTGTGCGTTTTTAATTGCACTTTCAACCTTTTTAAAAGCTGCTTTAGCCTCTATTGTCAGCTGACATGGAGAGGTTGGAGAAGGATCTCCTTGCAATATCTGTAATAAATAACTTAAATCAGAAGTAGTTAGTTTTAAGGATGGCCTCAGGAAATTAATATCTCCTAATAATTTTTGAAAGTCATTAAGAGTATGTAGTTCCTTAACTTTTATCTGTAGATTTTGAGGATGGATTGTACGTCCTTGAATTATCTGACCTAAATATTGAAAGGGAGGCATCTTTTGTATCTTTTGAGGAGCAATGCACAAACCCACTACTGTAAGTGAAGGCTCTAACTGAGTAAAAATTTCTGAAAGTACTTCTGGATTAGTTGGAGCCAATAATATATCATCCATAAAATGAATAATATAGGCATCAGAAAAGTTATCTCTTATAGAAGCTATTGCTTTACCCATAAATTTTTGACATAAAGTTGGACAATTACACATTCCTTGAGGCAAGATCTTCAGCAATATCTTTTAACAGGTTCTTTAAAATTAATTGCTGTGACACTGAAAGCAAATTTTTCACAATCCTCAGGATGCAACCTTATCGAGAAAAACAATTCTTAAGATCTATTACCATTAAGCTATAATTTAAAGGAATTGCTATGGGGAAAGGAAGTGAGAGAGAGAGAACATGCCAGGGAGTGGGCTTTATTGGGGAACAAAAAATTCAAGGGAAAATCCCATCCAATAAAGGTTAAGGGGGGCAGTATCCCAAGGTCAGGGATGATGATTGGGTCTTTGGGGCAGTGGTCAGGCAGGCCTCTGCATGGACAAGCCCTTGGACCTGGGAAAGGGTGGGGACTAGCTCTGACATAGCTGTGTCTAAGTGCCTCTCACCCAGCCAGGGAAGTAAATCAAATCACATGCAAGGATGGCCTCCCACAAGAAATTAAAGAGATACAAACAGAAAAATAAGAACTCAAATGTTCATTATTGCTGATGATAAGATTCTATATTAAGAAGTTCAAAAAAATTCAACTACAAATGTTCTAGAACTGTAAATAAATTCAGCAAAGCAGAAGGATATGCTGCTGTGTACCTTTTCTCATCACTCTGTAGCTTCCATTGTGGTGGAGAATCATGCTCCTTGATGGATCCCTCATGTCCACTTTTCCTTTTATTTTCTTTGATTTTAGGTTTCTACCCAAACTCTCCTCCTGTATGAGCATAATGTGTTAGAGTCTGTAAACAGGTCAGGTTGGCACCTGGCATTTTGCCAGAGAAATGTTAGTCTGTAAACAAGTCTGGATGGCGCCTGGCAAAATGCCAGAGGGAGTGGTTTATGAAGTAACAAAAGCGAGTCATTAAGTGTGGAGATTCCTGATTGGTTGACTTCTGTATCTATTTTATGCTAATTAAGATAAGCTGTGTGGAATGTATAAATACCGCTCCGGTCCTACAATAAAGGGCTCCTACTCCTGCTGTATCAATCTACACAGGTTGTTCGTCACCCCCGGTTACTTTGCCCAGCCAGCCAGGCTGCGGCAATAATGCAATGTCTCTCAGGTTTTCTTCCAGGGCTTTCACATCTCAGGACCTGTATGTAAGTCTTCCATTGATTTGGAGCCAGTTTTTATTTAGTGAGAGTTAGGGGTCTGGTTCCTTTCTCCTGCATGTGGTTGTCACTTTCCCAGAGCAATTTGTTAAAAAATCCATCCTTCCTCCAATAAGTAGACCTGGCATTTTTGCCAAAACCCCATGGACTGCATGTGTGGTGCTAACCTTGTCTTCTATTTACTCTCTGGTCTGTGTGTAGGTTCAGTGCAGGGCCAGCTGTCTGGGCTGCTGTCACCTGGTACATGTTGACATTCAGGTTGAAATGAGACCAGGCATTTTTATTTTGGGTGAAGGTGGCTTTTCCAGTTCAGGGTCCCTTTGGTTCCCTGTGGATTTTATGTTTATGCTTTCTTTTTCTGTAAAGAATGTCACAGAAACTTTGGCAAAGGCTGCATTAAATCTACAGGTGGTTTTATGAAGTGTGGACAGTTAATATTTTTCTTCCAATTCTTGTACATGGAATATCTCCATTTTGTCTGTGTTTCATCTTCAATTGCTTTGGACAGTTTTTATAGTTTTCCTTATAGAGATATTTCACTATTTTGGGTAAGTTATTCTTAGATAGTTATTTAACTTTTTTGAATAAGATTGTTTCTATTTTTTTCATCATCTTTGATTTTATTTTTTTATATTTTATTATTATTATTATTATTATTATTATTTTTAGTTTTCGGCGGACACAACATCTTTGTTTGTATGTGGTGCTGAGGATTGAACCCGGGCCACACGCATGCCAGGCAAGCGCGGTACCACTTGAGACACATCCCCAGCCCCTCATCATGTTTGATTTTAATGTAAAAAAAAATCTTTTTCTATGTCAATTTTCTATTTTGTGAATTTATTAGTTTGTCAGTTCTAACATTCAAGGTAGACTGTTTAGATTTTCATGTATATAAAATCGGGTAATCTAAAAGTTGAGCTCCTTGACTTCTACTTTTTACCTTGAAGGGCCTTTGCTTGCCTGACCTGTGAATTGCTGTGCTAGGGCTTGCAGTGTGATGTGGGCTGAGGTGGGCAAGCTGGGCTTCCCCAGACCTGAGAGCCTCTGGCTGGTCCCCATTCAGATGAGGGGAGAGTGGGGTCTACAGCAAACCTTTCACTGAGTGCAGACACACTTCCTCCCCATGGGTCACACAGGTTTGCACCCCCCAAGATCCTGTGCTTGTTATGTCCCCAGTGGTGCTGTGTGGACGTGGTGGAGGCTCTCAGGTGCAGAGCTTGGAGATCCTGGCCCAGAGAATCAACTGTTCTCTCCATCTGTGGATGACATGGACATACTGAGAAGGACAGGGCAGCATCAGCATGGGCAGGTAGCTGTGCATCCAGAAGGATGACAGGACACTTGTTCAGACAGTCAGACCCTGTTTTCCCAGGTCCTGCACTGCAGGAGAAGCAAGAAGGGAGGAACAAGTCACAGATGATAGGTAGATAGATATATAGATAAATAGATAGATAGATAGATAGATAGATAGATAGATAGATAATATCTAGGTAGATCATAAATTAGGGTTTATAGATATAGATAGATGACAAATATTGGATTATAGATAATAGCATGATGATAGTTAATATCATCATAATGGATGATGAGAGAGAGAGAGAGAGAGAAAGAGAGAGAGAGAGAGAGAGAGAGAGAGAGAGAGAGAGAGAGCGCATTCATTCATCAGGGATAAAAATAAACTCCAAAATATAAACACTCCAGGAAACTGTATCTTACAGACACACGCTGTCTGCATTTTCCAAACACACTTAATCCCCCTTGATGCATTAATTCACTGATTAGGTCCCAACCTTTAGAATTTGACCCAGTTACCTCTACAAATTCTTGCAATGTCTCCCACAAGAGTTTTGGAGCTCTTCATATCTGAACTAAAGCTTATAGTCAGCTTCCAACATGATTCATTGAAAGCTCTTTCTTGCAATGATTGAAAAGAAGTGGATCTTCAGAGAATCCTGGACCTATGTAAGTACATGCATGTGTGAGGGCACAGGGCTGCAGTTCTGTGATCTGCCCAAATTGTAACTGTGGCATATCAGGCAATAGCAGAGCAGGTGGCCTTGTTGGCTCCATGATGAGGGATAACACAGATGCACTTAATGTATAAAAAGAATCATGGCATTAACGTAGATGACAATATTGTATTCCTTGTATGCCTTGCTGTAAAAATTACACAGAATTCCTGGTATAATCCCCAATTCATGCATTTCAGACTGGAAGTCATGTGTGCAGTCCACATCTTCAGGGTCTCATGGTGAGGACAGATGGACTAGGTGCTTCTTGCCAATACCACGCTCAGATCTTACCTCAATCCAGGATTCAGTTACACATAGTCAAGGAGGGCAAAGTATTGTTTACAGAGACCTGAGTCTGGGCACAGGGAACCCCTTGGCCCACATGAGCTTGAGCAGCCATTTACAGAGACCTGCCATGACACTGGTAGCTTACTGGGTTCAGATGATCTTATTTCTTCTGAGAAGATTTGGCTGTGCAGATGGACCAAGTGACCAGGAAGGTCCTCTTTCCAACATGGTGGTAACATTTCAGTGAATGAGAAAGACAGAGACAAAGTTCTGCTCCTCATAGAGAGCTTGGAGGGCTCCTGCAGGACTCTGTGCCCCACATCCCTGAGCTGAGGGTCTCTCACCAGACACCCCTGTTTCCATCTCTGAGATGGCCTTTGTTTCTCACTGCTCTCCACCAAGGGGAGAATCCATAGGACCATTTGCTCCTGCAGGACCTACTGTTTCCACAGGAAAAATCAAGAATTAGGGCCTCACTGCCCTGACAGCTAGTAATGGACCCTGTGTAAGCAAAGTGTCTACATCACACTGAATCACAGTGTATGAAGCTTGTTGAGGACAAGCTCTCTCCAGTGTAGTTCTTTACACCACAAAAAGTCAAGGGCAATTTACATGAAGAAACATGAATCTCAGTTCATGAGTCACCTAAAGTTTTCCAGCACCTGATGAGTTTTGGATCTAAGGGAATTTACTCTGAATTACACAGATTGAACATTAAGATGCTGCATCAACCTCTGGAACCCCAAAGGTTAACATGGCCACATAGTGACTGCACATGTATTTGAATCATAATTTTGTAATTTAGACTAAGATATAGGCTTGTGTAACATGCATTTCTGTGATCTGCTCACAAACATACATATATTCTCTCTCTCTCTCTCTCTCTCTCTCTCTCTCTCTCTCACACACACACACACACACACACACACACACACACACACACAGCCATTAGCCCTATAACCTCTGGGAGGTGAGCCTGGTCACCAGTTCCCAAAGCCCTCTGTCATGTGTGGATATGTCCTGCTCCCTGAAAAGTTTGATCACATGTCATGTCCTGGAATGAGGGCTCCCTGGGTCTGTTAATATGCACCCCAGGCAGGAGATGGACCTTTCTGAGGCACAGCCAGCAGCCTCCCCCAGAGAAAGGTGTCTGCCCCTCCCTCCACATCCTTGATACAAGCCTCACCACACCAGATGCACAATGAGGCCCCAGGTTAAACCACAGCCCCCTGCTCACTCATATTCAGCATCTTCTCCATCTGGAAGGTGTTTTCTAGGATTGGGAATCTTCTCTGGGAAACATGGAGACATTCTGGTTCTTCTTCCTTTTGCTGAGGCTCCCAGATGTGAGTGTCTTATGGAGTCAAGGAGGAAGATGTGGGGCAGCTGCATCTGAGTTCATGACTCATTCTGGTTCTCTGTTTTCAGGTCCTTCATCCAGGTGCGGCTCCAGGAGTAAGGACCCAGGTGGTGAAGCCCTAGCAGACATTTCCCTAACCTGAGATGTCTCTGGATACTTCATCACCAGTGGTTACTAGTGGAGCTGGATCCAACCGCATCCAGGGAAGGGGCTGCAGTGAATGGGGCTCATTGATATTAATGAAGGCATGTCTAAAGACCCGTGTAAGAACCAGTTCTCCCTACAATTGAGCTCTGTGACCAATGAGGATGCAACTGTGTATTACTGTGCAGGACCCACAGTGGGAGACTTCAGTGTGGCCCCAGGCACAAGCCTCCCTGCATGGTAGCTAAGAAAAAACAGGGACATTAGGTCCAGCAGGGAGCTCAGGACCAGCAGGGGGATAAGAATCAGTAGTAAAAAATCAGGACCAACATGGGAAGCTCAGGATCAGGGGTGGAGCTCAGGACAAGCAGGTACACTGGGGAACCATGAGCACAGGGAGGGACCAAGGAGCAGGAACAGATAGGAACCTGGGGAGTGAGATGCTTACTGTAATCCTGTGGGGTTTCCGTTCTTTCTCTACCTTATAAAACCTAAAGAGACCCTGTAATGCACCTGCTATAGAGGCTCTGGGGAATTTCCAAGCCCCTAGCAGTGAACAGACTCTTGTTAATTTTTTCTGCATTTATAAGTACATATTTTCTGAATCTCATTCTTATGAATTTCTCTGAGAGGCAAACACACCTTGTACACAACTGAAAGTAGTCTGAGGTCTGAAAACTCAAGTGTCTTTGGAGGATGGAAGCATCAGTGTCATTACCATCATCTAAAAGTCAGTCTTCTGTGCTGTCATCGCGAGGGACAGCTGCATGCGGGACTCAGTGTCTCTGTAAGAATGAGGGCTTCATGCCTGTCCTCAGCTCTGAGAACTTCCAGCCCTTCTGCTGCACCACCCAACAGTCCTGGTCCCCTGGCTTCTCCCCACCACCATGGACAGCCCCTCTGCCTGGAGGGAGCAGGGAGGGGAGCTTGACTAGACTCAGGGCAGCATCCAGGATCCTCAGCCCCAGGAGGCCTTGCTCAGGGAAGGGGTGGGCAGCAGCATCCCTCTCCTCAGCTCTCCTCTGCTAGATGTGTGGAGTTTCCTCTTTGAGTGTGTTCAGTCAACTTCCAGGGACATGGTTACTGGCTGATTTGGGGCAGCTGTGTGAAACTGAGCTCTAGTGAGTCAGAGGACAGCACCCTGACACATGGGTGCCAGGTGGCATGATGGATCCCAGGTGGGGCACACAGCTCTCCTCCTGCTGGTGATGGAAAGCACAGGCCCAGACACTAGGGATAGAGCTCACAAGGCATGAGCTCTGCACACAGAAAACAATCATTTATAACAGTCTGCACTTTCCCACAACATGACGGACAGCACAATAGAGCTTCCATCAGGTGATGTGTGCACATGCAGCAAATGAAATATTAGGAATTGGCTTGAGTGGATCTCATACATTAGTGATGATAGCAGTGACATCAACTGTGCAGACTCTGTGAAGGGCTGATTCACCATCTCTAGAGACAATGCCAAGAACACACTGTACCTGCAATGAGTAGTCTGAGGGCTGAGGATAAGGCCATCTACTACTGTGTCAGAGACACAGTGAGGGGACCTCAGTGTGAGCCCAGATACAAACCTCCCTGCAAGGCACTCAGGGCCAGCAGGGGGCGCTCAGCACTCAGGGAGCTCAGGTCAGCCTGGAGCAGGTGCAGAGGGAGGAGAGAGCAGCTCACCTCAGGCCCTGAGGTTCCTGCCCACCCAGCACCCCTGACTCCACCTACCATGGAGATTCTCAAGGTCTCTCCTCTGCCTGACCCTCTGTAGGGTTTTTTCTTGTGTAGGTCTTGCTTCCCTGGAATTCTCTCTCTTGGAACAGAAGAGAAAATTTTGCAGATAAAGATTAATTTTTTTAGTGACATTTCCTGAACAGAGTCTTTAAAGTGAAGTTTTCAGATTTTTCTTTTCAGTACTGGGAATTTAATCCAGGGTGCTCTACCCTTGAACTCCATTCCAGGCTGATTTGTGTTTTATTTGGAGACAGGTTCTCCCTAAGATGCCCAGGCTGACTTTGAGGTCATGGTTCTCCTTTGGTGTACCTGGGGCTACAGGTGAGCTCCACCACACCTGCTGAACTTTACAAACTCCGGATGCCATGTGTTACTTACTGCCTATTCAGGTGGATCCCCTGTTCCCTTTCCATGACTCCTTCCCATTTTCTGTCCACCTAGTGTCCTTCCTGTGGTGCGTCAGCTCATAGTACACACTTCTTACTGGAGCCCACTTACTGCCAGAACTTTCTGTCCCTGGGAGCCATTGACATTGACTGGAAGGAATTGTTTTCACATGTTAAGGGGGCATTGCCCTGATATCTACTTTTTAGAGACCAGTGAGTCCTGCATCTAGTTTTTAGAGACCACAGCAAGGAATTATCTGACACAAATATTCATGGGCTGAGGTGAAAACGGTGATAGAAAATCTTAAAACTTATTAAAATGCATAGAAATATGTATATTCAGAGTGTGCCTTGGTGTATGTCAGCTGTCTGTCCCTCATGATGAGGCTGTATAACACCTACACACCACACCCCACACCCAGAGCTCCAAAGGGTGGGCATACCCACTCCTCATGCAGTTGTGTATGACCTGTGGACAGGGGTGACCTAAGCAAGGTCTTGGAGAGAAAGAGGCTCCCTTGACAGACTCAGGAGGGAGGGTGGTCAGCTGTACATGGACTGTAGGAGCTACAGGTTGGCTCTGCCACTGACTTCAGGACCCTGAAGAAACGCTGTGCCCAGGACCACTCTGACCCCATACTTGCTGTGAGGTGACCCTAATCCTGAGAAACCCCAGGACACCTGGATGCTGGGGAGAGGCAGCGTGGAGCCCTACTGGGTTTCCAGCCCCTGTGGCTGAATTGTAGGATCACAGACAGGGTCACCCCGGGCTCTGTTCCTGATCACGTCAGTGCTCACCCTGTCCTGAGAGTCCAGCTCCAGTCTGGGTGAGGATGAGCAGTGGCAATTTTTATATCTCAGATTGTCCTAAGCTAGTCCTTGTTCATTCCACAGAATTAATCATTTGTGTATTTTAAAAATATGTGCTTAGGGTTGGGAATATGGCTCAAGTGGTAGCGTGCTCACCTGACATGCACGGGGTGCTGGGTTCGATTCTCAGCACCACACAAAAATAAAATAAAGATGTTGTGTCCACCAAAAATTAAAAAATAAATATTAAAAAAATTCTCTCTCTCTCTTTAAAAAATATGTGCTTAGAGGTATAGTATGAATTTTGTATAAATTTGTAAGTTGCCAAGTTAGAGTGTTATGTTTTATAACAACTTGTGACCCTTATATTTCTGTCAATAATAGTTCCAAGTTTTTCTACATTTTAATATTTTATTTGTATATATAATTGTGCAAAATGTGTCGTTCATTTTGACAAATTTATAGATTCATAAGCAAAATTTTAAAGCTGACTAGTGGCTTCCTGCCTATATTTTCTACCTGAAATTTTCCTTCCTGTTACCATCTCTTCAATTTACTCTCTATTTTTCTTCATATTAAATACAAATACACTGATGTTTCTCTGTTGTATATCTGGTGGTCTGAGACATACCTGAGTAATAGTTTAGCATTATACAATTTATTGTAATTTAGTGAACAAAAAGGGATATTATATCTAAACGAAGACAGTCTTTTCCCAATATCTATCTTCCCCAGTGGTCTAGTGTCTGTCTGCTTTGCCTCATTGAGACTTCAGGACTTGCTCTGAGGGCCTATCTCTGCTCATGACCAAGCCTGGTAGATGCTGGGATCACCTCCCCTAACCATGATACCCCTCACTAGCAGAGAGTCTGTGTTTGATTGCTTAATTGACTACAACAATTGTACATAGTTAAGTAAATTAGATTTAGGTATTCACAGTTGAATATATTTTGAAAAACCTGTTTATGAATTGATATGTTATATATTGTTGTCTTTCTCATGTGATAGTGTTTCATTATCTACATCACTAAGAATGTCAGCATCTCTCTCCATCAGACAGCATCTGGCCATTCCAGCTGTATTTTCACATTTACACTGAAACCTAGCTCTAGTGAGGCAGAGGACAGCACCCTGACACAGGGGTGCCAGGCGCCATGATGGGTCCCAGGCTGTGCACACCCAGCTGTTTATCACCTGTCCCTCCTGGGTGTGGGGAGCCACCAGCTGCTCTGCCCCAGTCACTGAGAAGCACAGCCTGGCTGTGGGCCATAGGTGCCCTGTGAGATGCAGAGCCCCAGGACAAGGCCCTCTCTGCACGTGGCCCTCAGCACCCACCCTCACCCTCACCTTTGCCCTCCCTGCACCTTCCCATCTCCAGGGGCCACTGTCCTCTTTCTTTCCAGGACCTGATGCAGTAGCTTCCCTACATGAGTGTGGTGTGGTGATGGTCTCCCTCTGCCTGACTCATTTTAGCTAGGTCCAAGTGCTCCAGGGCCATGCCCAGTACCAGGAGGGATAGGACGCCATTTTTGTTGGCTAAATTACATTCTTCCCCTGTGGACAGCATATTTTCCACATATACGTTAAGGGACAACACGGTGATCATGAAAAGTGCTTAAACACTCATAGAGTTTAGAGTTAAGGACAGGCCTCTTGGACTATTTGTTCCACCTGCTGTGAACCCTAGGCAGAGGTCCTGTCCCCCACAAGACTCAGGTCCATGGAGGAAGGGCTTGGAGGAGGCAGGGCTGGGCTCAGGAGGGTGGGCTCCTCCTCTGACAGCCTTCTAGCACCCCTGAAACCAAATGCTATTCTCTCACAGGAAAAGCTCCACTTGGGTTCAAGACAGGGACACATCTCAGGAGCCAGAGGACCTGGGCAGCCTGACCCCAGCCTTTCCAGATATCACTATTTTAAAATAGTGATATCTATCACCCACATGCAAATCCTTCCTCCTGCTCTGGGTTCAAATGCCCTCTGGGCTGTGGGAACTCACAGCTCTCTGCTCAGACAGGGCTGAGGTCTCTGGGAAGGCAGGTGTGGTCTAGAAGATGAGGGTCTTGTTCTGTGCCTGGTCACAGCTCCCCAACTGAGTAGTGTCAGACTTGGGTTCATGGGTAGGTTGTGACTGCAGGTGACAGGGTATGCCTCTTCTTACTCCCAGGTGCCCTGTGCCAGGTGCAGCAGCAGGAGTCAGGACCTGGCCTGGTAAAGCCCTCACAGACCCTGTTCCTCACCTGTCCTTTCTCTGAATTCTTCATCATAACCAGTGGTTACTACTGGAGCTGGATCCGTCAGCTCCCAGGGAAGGGGCTGGAGTACATAGGATACATATGTTATAATGGTAACACTAACTACAGCCCATCTCTCAAAAGCCAAGTGCCCATCTCCAGAGACACATCCAAGAACCAGTTCTCCCTGCAGCTGAGCTCCCTGACCACCCAGGACACAGCCACCTATTACTGTGCCAGACACACAGTGAGGGGACCTCAGTGTGAGCCCAGACACAAACCTCCTGCAGGGTGCCCAGGGCCAGCAGGGGGCACTCAGCACACAGGATCTCAGGTCAGCTCAGGAGCAGGTGCAGAGCGGGTGGGGGCTGGTTTCCTACATCTGGGGGCCTCTCCATGTACCAGATTTCCAGGGGAGTTCTGTGGACCTGTGGTTTATATTGACTTGGATGTATCTGTATATAATTATTTTACTTTTTGTGATATATTTTCCTTTTAAAATAGTACATCTTAGAGGTACTTGTTATTGACTTTTTTTTGACATGGTCATGTACATTCATTGATTATAATATCTTTTTCCCTCTTTCATTTTTATTCTACTCACCAATTACTTTATCCAATTGATCTTTTTTTCTACGTGTTTATAGTTTTCATTACATTAACACTAGGTTAGTGTGTGTCTACCTGTGTGTGTGTCTCTGTATGTGTGCATGTGAGATGAACTCACTGTGGTACACTCTACATGAGCAGGATCCAAATGTGTACAGAATTGACCATTCATACTGCTCAGTTCACTCCCTGGCTCCACACTTTTCCTGTCCCTCCTCCCTCACCCTTAATCACCTTCCTCTTCTCCACAGATATCTCCTAATTTCTTGGTATTCCACTTCCTTTATTTTTCTTATTTGTTCTAGCTTCCACATATGAGAGAAAACACTCAACCCTGACTCAGTTCTTATTTCACTATCCTAATGTTCTCCAGCTCTGTTAATTCAACTTAATTTCACTCTTCCTGTGGCTGAGTAGAGATGCATTATTGGTATATAATCCACATTATATTCATTAATTGATTATGGATGGGCCTGTGGGCTGGTTGCATAACCTATCTCTTGGGAATTGCAATGTATCAACCCCGCAGTGGCTGTGTGACTGTACTGCACTGACTTTAGGTCTTTGGGATAAATATAGGATAGCTTGGTCTCATTGTGGCTTCATCCCTGTTCTTTTGAGGGATCTCAATCCTGCTTTTCCCAGGGTTGATCTCTTCTGCAGTCCTACCAATAATGTATGAGTGTGCCTTTCCCCATGTTTTCTCCAAAATTTATTATTATTTGTATTTTGATAACTGCCATTCTGATGAAGTCAGAAGAAACCTCATTGGCATTGGCATTTCCCTAATTACTAGAGATATTATTGTCTTTTTCAAATATTTGTAGGTAATTTGTATTTCTTCTTTTGAGAAGTGTCTGTTTAGATCTTTTGACCATTTTTTAATTGGGTTAGTTGCTTTGGGAGCTTAAAGATTTTGAACTGTATATATTCTGGGTACTAATACTGTCTGAAGAGTGAAGCAGAGGGCTTCACCAAATCTCTAGGCTCTCTCTCAATGCACTTACTTTTATCCTCTCCTGTGCTGTGAAATTTTTCTAAAGTTCTTGCTTTCCCACTGACACATTCTCAATTTTTTCTGCACATTAGGGTGTTTTGGGTTGGTTTGTTCTTTCAGATTCTGACCCATGTGTTCACAGCATAGGCCAAAAGACTTGGGTAGTTTCTATCTTTCTGACTTGGACGACATTCAACATTCTTACTGGCTAATCCTTTTGCCAGTTCCCAGAACTTTGTGGAAGAGGATGGCTGAGAGGGGCCTTCCTTGCCTTGGTACAGAACTCAGGGGAAAGCACTCAGGGTTTCCCAATGAAGCAGGATTTGCTGTGCGTTTTTCACAAATGACCTTCACTGTGCTGTTCCTCCTGAGTAAGTTGAAGCAGGATTTGCTGTGTGTTTTTTCACAAATTACCTTCACTGTGCTGTTCCTCCTGAGTAAGTTTCTGGTTCCTTTCATCATGTAAAGTGCTGGATTTCACCCAGTGGTATACTCTAGGTTAATTGAGATCACAGGTGGTTCTGCAGCTGCTCAAGGCTGGGACCCCATCCTCCTCTTTTAAGTGTTGCTCCCAGGGCACAGCATGGGGTGCTGAGGTTCCCACTTAGCTCTCCTCCTGTGGTGCCTCTGCCCAGATGGAGCTCCACCCCTCTGCTCTGTGCCCACAGCCTTCATCATCCACAGGGGGTTCTGCAGCCTCAGGAGCCCAGACCAGGTCCTGCCCACAGCTGATGACCTCAGACTCTTTCCCTGCTGGTGCTGTCATGGCAGCCACCACAGGCATCTGGTCTCTGCATAGGCACAAATTTCTCCTTGGTGCTGCCTCCTTCTCTGTCCACCTCAGCAGAGCCAGTTCTCCCCTGGTAACTCTTAGAAGAGTCTTTAAAATACCTGATTTTTCATCCTACCCCTGACTAATCACATGATGACATTAAGTAACACCTGTTTTATCACATGGTCTGGGAGAGAGAGAGATAAGAGACCAACCCCACATCCAGAGTCCCAGTGGTGCAACTGTGCAGGCAGACACAGGCAGGCCAGACATTCTCTGAGACCTTGAGAAATCTCAGGCATCTCAGGGGTGAGAGCAGATTCATTATGAATATATTTAAACAGGAGTGCTACAGAATCTGTTGACCCCACTGATCCTGACATAATAAGGATGTAAGCTGTCCCTTGACCATACCATCCCCAGCACCTTCAAGAGCGTCACAGGCACACCACAACATTCATCCAGAGCCTTCCTGCGTGGCTGAGAGAGAAGAGCAAAGGCACTGAGGAGGTCACCCTCTGTCTCCTCCCTCTGCATAGCTGTGCACCCCTGCAGGGAACACCTTCTCTGTGTGGTGCTGCCAACTCTGACCACTGGGCCTCCCTATTCCTGGATGGCTGGCAGGAGGAGGACCAGCAGGAAGCAGGAAGGAGCCCACAGGGTCCCTTCCAGTGCCTCTGAGCAGCAGGCACTGTAGAGGACAGTGGTCCTGCCCTACTCCCCAATTGTATGCAAACCAGCCTCAGCCTGAAAGCCCAGCCATGCCTGAGAATGGACATGCAGGTTCTAGTGTGATTATTAGGATCATACCCATCACTGACTACCGGTCCAGCATACAGCCATACTTGTGGATAGGTCTATGCACCAGTGGGGGGGGGGAGGTTCTTTGCCTCACCTCTGTTGGCCCCCAAATTTGGCCTTGGTGCCAGTGGGGGAGTGTAATGTGGCTTAAGGACCGTGCCTGGTAGGTTGTCCAATTCAACATATGGTCCTTACCCGTCATCGGAAAACTGACCTTTAGGCGTCAAGCCTCCTGTCTTAGGTTGATACCACTGCAATTGGATCATACCCGTCACTGACTACCGGTCCAGCATATAGCCATTGGCCCCCAAATTTTAGACCATCACAAGCAGAATGGAGGAGGATACAGAAATGCCACGACACCAAGCCAATTGACGGCTCCTTTGGAAAAATTGCATCACTGGTGACACCATCAGCAAAGATATGCCAGTACTACAATTAACATGGGGTGCGCTGGCAAGGAAATAAAAATTGCATCACTGGTGACACCATCAGCAAAGATATGCCAGCACTACCACAATTCGCTGCACCAAAAGATAGTTACATAGTCCAGACAAGTTCTGCAAGCAGTTCAAAGTGGAGGAATATATTAATATGTCCGTCTCCTCCCAAAGTCTGTTTCCTCCCAAAGTAAGTTGACTCCTTGATTGAGCATTACTTGTTGAGTTATATTCATTGATGCATCAGTTTATACAGTTTACTGTGATAGCTATCATAGAAGCTGTAGTTTGGTTTTATCTTTGTCTTCACTGGCACTGGGATGAAGATAGGAATTCTGGCAATGATGCTAAAGAGATATTATCCTGAAAAGAATTATTAAATATAATGAAAAGGAAAGGTGAAAGTAAACAAACAGATCTGTTAACCTCCTTTAAAAACAATCCTTAACAGCTGTTTACCTAATTTAAATAAGTAAACAAACAGATCTGTTAACCACCTTTAAAAACAATCCTTAACAGCTGTTTACCTAATTTAAATTAAGCCATTTAAACCACGTGAATAAAAAAAATAATTCAGATCCATTTTTTCATGAGCGCTCCTCATATATGATATATGGACATATGCACACACAGACATACAACACAAAACACAAATGTGCACACAAACGTACAACATATAAGACAATAATAAGGCCTTGTAGCTTTACCTAGGTGAAATCTCCATTGTAATGTTTAAAAACTCCAGTCAAAAAATAAAACTGATCAGAAAAACATTAACCTAGGCTTGTATGAGCTCAAAAATAAAAATAGAACCTTATGATGTGGAAAAATGCAATAATAAAATAGATATTGAAAAAAGCACCCTGGTTAATCACTGTCGCAGATGTAAGAATAGCCAAGCTGGAGCTCTGGATATCAGCTGTTATGGATTTGAGTCAAATCATCTTCTTTTTGATCTGTAGAAATTGTTTTAGTTAATCTCTTTGGAATCCAAATCAGCTGCTGTTTTTCCTGTGGAAAAACACAAACAGAACCCCGACTCCAGACAATCACTGGGTCAGGACCTTTCCATTGTCCTGTTAGAATATCTTTCCAAAGTACTTTAGGCTTATGTACATTTTTTGGATACATATGTCTTTCCACAGCACTGAGTCCTGATGAATCCAAATTTAAAAAGTTTAGAGTAAAAAGCGTTATTTTAAGTTTATCTTTGGGGGATATATACCCCTTTCCAATTCCCTCTTTTTGTTTAATAAGTATGTCTGTATCTAATAGTTGTCTTAGCTTTTTGAATTTTCTATCTGAAATACCTTTACTTGATATTTTCAACCATTTTCTATCTTATTTCTATCTTTTAGTTTTTTTTTTCCTAAGGTTTGTACATTTACCCTTAGTTGCTTTTTTTCCTCCTAGTTTTCTTTTGTTTCCTATCTTGAGGGTTTAAAATTCTTGTCTTTCTACATCTTTTCTATCTTTTTTTAAACTTTCTATACTTTTGTCTTTAAAGTTTTTCACTTCAAATTTTTAATCTTCTTTATCTAAATATCTTTTATCCTATTATCTTCCCATTTTTATGTTTTTTTTGGTCATGAAGGCATCTTAACCACCTTCAATTTAACCTTTTAAAGCCTTCCAATTATCATGTATACTATACTTTTAAATGTACTTTTTACCACCTACAGCTTCGCTCTTTTAAACGAGGCTTAGATTCTGTTTAAATCGCTTAATGTTAGTTTACATGGCTGCCCTTCAACCAAAGGCCTTTTTTACTCCATTAGGAAGCATTGTCTCAATCTGCCATGTACAAATACCTTTTTCTTCTTTCTTCCTTTCTCAAGCTTTTAAAGTCTAGTTTCCTCAAAATCTTTTTAAATGGCATTTCACAACTTTTTATTTTACCACATAGAGATTATCTCATCTAGAAACATTTTTCTTTTAACCTTTTATATTAAAATATATTTCCACATCTTGAATCTATTTATCTCTTTTCTAGCCATTAACCCTTTTTATAAATTCACATTCTGAAAAAACCCTTATAAAATTTCTGATTTAGACAAATTACTCCACTTTAATAAGTTGAAATAATTTCATGTTTTTTAATGGTACTATAATTGAAACCCAACTGAAACTTCTTATACTCTTTGTATATAAATTACACCTGATAGAATCTTAACACTTAGTAACCTGTTTCAGCAAAGACACAGACCAAAGCAATATTAAACCTTTTTTCCATTTACCAATTTATGAAAGCACACATAATGTTTAAATATATTGCCTTATGGAACTTAATAAGTAAAGAGTACTTGATTTCATATTTAGTGGTTGATATTTTAACACTTTAGTTTTGTAAATTAATTAGAATTTGTAGAAACCAAGATCTTAGACAAATGTAGTAAATAGAACTAGCCATCTCTTTCTTGTTGAAGAAAAATCCTTCTACAGGATACCATGGTGGTCCCATTGATATACTTAAAAACTCATCTTTAAAAAGCCATGGGCTACATTTTTGTATTGTATCAACATATATCCTAACTGTTCTTGGTCTTACTGGGGTTCCTCCTTCCTCTAACAATTTCTCTTCCTTGGAGGTAAACAACTTTAAACCTTGAGTCAACCATTTTCCCCAGTTTGCCTGAGAAAGTTCTAGGAACAGGCAACTTGAAATAAAAACAAAATAAATCAGAACAAGAACACATTGTTTTTTGAAATGCTCACCCATTCTTTCGCTCTCCTTCAGGGGCGAGCAATTTCACTTACCCCCAAGCTTCAGGCATGCCCCGCATGGGCCACCAAATGCTGCAGTCTGGCTGGGCACAAAATCACGAGCCACCACACAGCTTGTAGATTCAAACAGCAATTCTTTATTCCCATGGTCACACCAGCCATCTACAAACATGTTCTGGGGAAATCCACATTCTCTGCCCAAATCCACCTCCTCTACCTCCCAAAAATACTGTCTGGATCCCGTGAGAACTCAAGGGGAACTCAGGCAGCAGGATATGCCCTATTCCCAGCAGGAATAATCTTAAACCTGGAACCACCCTAAACCTGGATCCGCCCTGGTCCTTGAGCAAGGTCACCTTACATGCAATGTTACTGCAAAATGTCCTATTTCCACGAGTCCTTCCACTAAGCAACATGGGGTATGCTGGCAAGGAAATTGTCATACCTACTTGGCTAATGGCTCCCAGCAAGATTTAATCTTTTAAATCTATTACTATTAAATGATAATCCAAAGGGATACCTTCAGGAGAAAGAAGCCCTGGTTATAAGGTTCCCATGGCTCAATAACACTATTACTTGCCCTGAGATCTTGTAATAACCTCCAGTTGCCTGACGTTTTCTTAATTACAAAGTTGGGTGTGTTCCAAGGACTGAGCATAGGTTGTAAATGGCCAGACTGAAGTTGTTCCTGAACTAGCATGTGGGCTATTTTAAATTTCTCCACTATTAATGGCTACTGACTAACCCAGATTGGCTCTTCTGTGCACTAATTAATTTTTTCTGCTATTTTCTGGTTTAGATAGAATCAGAGCCCCTACCAAAATTTTGACTGAGGGAATTAACTAGTCTCTGCTGGGAGGATTGGGTTATAGGTAAATATCCTTCTTGTAAATTTTCCTCAATTTCTTTAGAAATGAATTTTTGATTAAGTCCCTCAGTTGTTATGATAGAACTTGAAATTGTTGATAACAAACCTAGGGTGCTTAGAATATTTGGACTCCATAAATTTACTGGCAAGGTATCTAAGATATAGTCTTAAAAATTCCAGACTTACCATCTTTATCTTCCCAGTGAAGATACTGAGCACTTTGTGCAGGCTGAGAGATCTGACCAATCCCTTCTAAGTTGGTGGATGAAATATGTAAAGGCCAGCTCTTAGGCCAGAATCTACTAGATAGAACAGATCTGTCAACCTCAGTATCCAAGATACCCTGACATTTTTTATGAATGATTTTAAGATCCAGTAGAGGGCACTCTTGCCAAACTAACTGAGCCCAATGCTTGGTCCAGGGACCCGGAAGTTGAACTCTCATCTGAGCCATTCGTGGAGCAGCAAGGCAAGAATATTTGCTGCACCAATATATCTCTTGAAGAGAGCTAAGTAGTCCAATTTGACTGTACAATGATTTCAGTTTTTTTCTCTAAAATTTGGATCAATAACTCCTGGTAGCATTTGAACTTCCATTTGTAAACTGTTTCACCCCCAAATCAAGCCTATGTTATGTGGTAGTAGTGGCCTGCAAATCCCAGTAGGGATTCATTGTGATCCCATTTCAGGTGTTAGGATTATTCCCATGGCTGGTTATAACTGCAATGTCTCCATGGATTCAGCTGGCAATAATGATGACCTGGCATGGTGATATCTGAGTGTGCGACTCTTCCACCAGTATATACTGTAATGCTTTTACTGCTTGACAGGGCCAGGGCAGGTCTTGTCCCTCAGTTTCCTGAGGTGAAGAAGGTGGAAATGAGGTTATAAATGGTGGCAAGTCACCCCTGCCATATCTAAGTTTCCCCACACCATGTGTTCATCTCTCCAGTAGCTACATCTGCATGAACGAGGAGAGGTTTTTGCCCTATTATACAGAAACCTGCAGTCCTGAGCCATATGCCCAGCTCTACCACAGCTGAAACATTGTCCAAAAGAATGGCATTTCCAAGACTGAGGTTGCAGCACCTGTTTCAGAGCAGCAGCAAGTATTAAGCTCTATAGCTGTGTGAGACCCACATTTGCATAAAGGCAAATAAATTTGGAAGTAGTCCCCCTTTTCCAATGGGGTTGGAGGATCTTATGACAAACTTTGTTAGCATTTTCAAATGATAACTGCTTGATTAGGAACTCAGAAGCATTCATGTCTCCTATTGTTCAGTTTGCTGCCTGTTAGAGATGTGCCACGAAATCTGAGAATCGCTCCTCTGATCCCTGTTGGATCTGACTAAAATCCAAAGCTGATTCACCTCTATTAGGCAGTTCCCTCCATGCCTTTTTGACACATGCTGTAATTTGATCATAATTTGCCAGATCATAATTAAGTTGCCTTTCCAAATCTGCAAAATCTCCACTTCCAGTTAACATCCCTAACGGGGCCTCAAAATCTTGCCTCTGGTTTCTCTCAGTCTATTCAGTGCAATTATCAGTCCAGCAGGACCACCAAAGCAGATAGATTCTGAAGGAGGAGATTCAACTGTCCTGGTGTGCATGTGACATGATTTCCTTCATAGAATATCCAAAGTGACAAGGAAAGAGCTGCCAGCACTGACAAGTTGTCACAGTGAGCTTGCAGGGCACAGAACAAATGCACAAGATTGACCACATTCCTCTACACCAGCTCTGAGCAGGTGGAAATCCAAATTTAAACCATGTCACCAGTTACAGTAGCACAAAAGTGATATGCTCCTGTTCCTATCTAACAACATAGGTACCAGATTTAGAGAAGCGAAAATACAGTACTCAGTTGAAACCCACCAACCAGGTGAGCAGGAAGCTCCTGCTCCTAGCAGGAGTTCAATGACTATAAAGTGGACAGTTCTTGTCAGCTTGATGTATGGATTCAATGTGACCCTTACTGAAATCCCAGGATCTTATTTTTCTAAAATTTATAGAGAGAGGGAAAAAGATTATGCAGCAAGACAAGAGACCCAGAATATCCAACTCCATAGGAAGGAAAGAACAGAGTTGGAGGACAGATGCTCCCTGTGCTCAAGGCTTAGGTACTGCAGTAGCCATGGCAGTGTGGTCTTGGAGAGAACAGACAGGTAAGTCAGACAGCACAGCATCCAGAAACAAACCCCCAAATATAGTCAGTGTATCTGTGACAAAGGAGCAAACAAAAATCAATAGAGTTAAGGTCTAGAACATTCCCCAAAGGCTCATGTGCTTAAGGCTTGGTCCCCAGCCAGTGGCACTACTGGAAGGTGACTGGGACTTCAAGAGATAGGCTCCAGTTGGAGTATGCTTCATTCAACTTTTGCATTGCTGTGACCAAAACACCCAACAAAAACAACTGTGAAAAGAAACGTTTATTTGGGAATTACAGTTTCAGAGGTTTGGTCCATGGATGGCCAACGCCATTGCTTTGGGCCCAAGATGAGGCAGAACATCATGGGGAAGGGCTGCATGGGGCTTCACCTAGCAAGGCCAAGAGTATGGTGCTGCATGAGCCTTTTTAGATCATATCTCACTGCCCAGAACCCCACATGCTAGGAGTGGAGCCACAGGTCTTGTCTGCCCAGCTGACTGTCAGTCTTGCCTTGCCCCATCCCTTCTTTCTATGCCCCTGCTCCTCTCTGGTGGAATGGGAATGTCTTCTCTGTGCCATGGGATATTGCATCTATGTAACTTGCTTTGAGTTTTTCAGGGGCTCACAACCAAATTTTTAACTTGGGTCTCAGAGGTGACTTTGGACATGGACTTTTGAGTAATGTTGAAAACTGTAAGACTATGGGGACTTTTGGAGGTGGACTGAGTGCATTTTGCATTATGAGCCTTTATGGTCCAGGGGTTGAGTATTATGGTTTAGATATGAGTTGAGCCCCAAATCCCATCTGAGACAATATAGGAATGTTCAGAGGTGAAATCATTAGATTGTTAGAGTTGCAAGCTCATCAGTGGATTGACCACCTTGATGGATTGATTATTTGAATGGATTACTGGATTAGGCTGAGGGTGTGGCTGGAGGCAGTATGTCATGTAGTGTGTGACTTGGGGATTATATTGTGTCCCTGAATCCTACATCACTTGTTCCTCTTCTTCTTCTTCTTCTTCTTCTTCTTCTTCTTCTTCTTCTTCTTCTTCTTCTTCTTCTTCTTCTTCTTCTTCTTCTCCTCCTTCTCCTTCTCCTTCTCCTTCTCCTTCTTCTTCTTCTCCTCCTCCTCCTCCTCCACCTCCTTCTTCTTCTTCTTTTTTCTCTCTCTCTGTCTCTCTCTCTCTCTCTCTCTCCCCCTCCCTCCCTCCCTCCCTTCCTCTCCTTCCTGGAGGCCATGGTGAGCAGACTTCCTCCCACATCCTTCCATGCTGACATTCCACCTCCCTTCAGGCGCAGAGTGACAGAGCCAGCCAACCATAAACTGAACCTCTGAAAACCATGAAGAAAAAAAAAACTTTGCCTCCTCTAAGTTATTTTTGTCAGTTATTTTGGTTTCGATGACAACTAGCTGTCTAACACAACGTACCTATACACCAGTACCTATCTACATATCTCTATTTTTTTTCTTATTTTCTTCAGGAGATGTGAAATGCATTGGATCACTACAGTGACACAGTAAGTAACTCCAAGTTCTTGTACCCAATAGAAACTTCACAAAACAATTAAAAACTCTCATAAGCAGGTTTCCTGGAATTCTGGTGGCTGTAGGAGAAGGATGCTTGTGATGGTCACAATGTCACTGCCCAAGACCTGCCCTGATATGCAGTGATCTGAAGAGGCAGCATCCCATTTCTCAGTACCTTGATGCCTGGCTCTGGGGGAGTAGAGCAGACTTGTTCACAATTTATGTGACCTGCCTGTCCCTAGCTGTCTGGAGCTACCTGAAGTTCAGAAACAAGGCACTCTTCTCTTTTTCACCTGACTTCACTCAGGGTGGAACACAGTCATGTTTTATTTAAAAATATGGAAAGTTGAGCCAGCAAATTGCAGCCTGCTGGTTGCAAAACAGAATGATCTAGACACACCATAAACTACCCAATGACTTGATTGAAGTCCTGGGGGAAGGCTTGAGGAGAAATTAGGACATTCACATCACCAATTCTAATTAGTGAAGGTATCAAGGAGATACTTGGAAAAAGACAAACTCAGAAGTGGCCTATGTCAGGCAAGGCCTCCACTGAAGCTGGCTCTAGGCTCATCAACTTGCAAAGTGATGAACCAGGGACCCACCCAGAGCCACTCTGCAAGGGCTGACTGTGGGGTCTTCTAGTTTTGCTTTTGATTTTTAGAGTTGTGTTCTTTTGGCTAGTATGTGATTTCTTTTATTTGTTGTTTTTGTTGGGTTTTTGAAAAGATAGATTTTTATTTTTTTTTATTTTTTGGTGTTGGAGATTGAACCCAGGGCCTTGTGCATGTGAAGCAAGTGCTCTACCAACTGAGCTATATCCTCAGCCCTGTTGGTTGTTTATTTATTTATTTATTTAAATTAATTTTTATTGTAGGTTGTTCAAAAAATCACATAGTTCTTGATATATCATTTTTCACACTTTGATTCAAGTGGGATATGAGCTCCCATTTTTACCCCATATACAGATTGCAGAATCACATCAGTTACACAACCATTGATTTACATATTGCCATTCTGGTGTCTGTTGTATTCTGCTGCCTTTCCTATCCTCTACTATCCCCCCTCCCCCCTCCCCTCCCCTCTTCTCTCTCTACCCCCTCAACTGTAATTCATTTCTCCCCCTTATATTTTTCCTCCTTTCCCCTCACTTCCTCTTGTATGTAATTTTGTATACCCCTGAGGGTCTCCTTCCATTTACATGCAATTTCCCTTCTCTCTCCCTTTCCCTCCCACCTCTCATCCCTGTTTAATGTTAATCTTCTTCTCATGCTCTTCGTCCCTACTCTGTTCTTAGTTACTCTCCTTATATCAAAGAAGACATTTGGCATTTGTTTTTAAGGGATTGGCTAGCTTCACTTAGCATAATCTGCTCTAATGCCATCCATTTCCCTCCAAATTCTATGATTTTGTCATTTCTTAATGCAGAGTAATACTCCATTGTGTATAAATGCCACATTTTTTTTTATCCATTCGTCTATTGAAGGGCATCTAGGTTGGTTCCACAGTCTTGCTATTGTGAATTGTGCTGCTATGAACATGGATGTAGCAGTGTCCCTATAGTGTGCTCTTTTTAGGTCTTTAGGGAATAGACCGAGTAGGGGAATAGCTGGGTCAAATGGTGGTTCCATTCCGAGCTTTCCAAGAAATCTCCATACTGCTTTCCAAATTGGCCGCACCAATTTGCAGTCCCACCAGCAATGTACAAGAGTACCTTTTTCCCCACATCCTCGCCAGCACTTGTTGTTGTTTGACTTCCTAATGGCTGCCAATCTTACTGGAGTGAGATGGTATCTTAGGATGGTTTTGATTTGCATTTCTCTGACGGCTAGAGATGGTGAGCATTTTTTCATATACTTGTTGATTGATTGTATGTCCTCCTCTGAGAAATTTCTGTTCAGGTCCTTGGCCCATTTGTTGATTGGGTTATTTGTTATCTCATTGTCTAATTTTTTTAGTTCTTTGTATATTCTGGATATTAGGGCTCTGTCTGAAGTGTGAGGAGTAAAGATTTGTTCCCAGGATGTAGGCTCCCTATTTACCTCTCTTATTGTTTCTTTTCCTGAGAAAAAACTTTTTAGTTTGAGTAAGTCCCATTTGTTGATTCTAGTTATTAACTCTTGTGCTATGGGTGTCCTATTGAGGAATTTGGAGCCCGACCCCACAGTATGTAGATCATAGCCAACTTTTTCTTCTATCAGATGCCATGTCTCTGATTTGATATCAAGTTCCTTGATCCACTTTGAGTTAACTTTTGTGCATGGCGAGAGAAAGGGATTCAGTTTCATTTTGTTGCATATGGATTTCCAGTTTTCCCAACACCATTTGTTGAAGATGCTATCCTTCTTCCATTGCATGCTTTTAGCCCCTTTATCAAATATAAGATAGTTGTAGTTTTGTGGATTGGTTTCTGTGTCCTCTATTCTGTACCATTGGTCCACCCGCCTGTTTTGGTACCAGTACCATGCTGTTTTTGTTACTATTGCTCTGTAGTATAGTTTGAAGTCTGGTATAGCTATACCGCCTGATTCACACTTCCTGTTTAGCATTGTTTTTGCTATTCTGGGTCTTTTATTTTTCCATATGAATTTCATGATTGCTTTCTCTATTTCTACAAGAAATGCCGTTGGGATTTTGATTGGCATTGCATTAAACCTATAGAGAACTTTTGGTAATATCGCCATTTTGATGATGTTAGTTCTACCTATCCATGAACAGGGTATATTTTTCCATCTTCTAAGATCTTCTTCTATTTCTCTCTTTAGGGTTCTGTAGTTTTCATTGTATAAGTCTTTCACCTCTTTTGTTAGGTTGATTCCCAAGTATTTTATTTTTTTTGAGGATATTGTGAATGGGGTGGTTGTCCTCATTTCCATTTCAGAGGATTTGTCGCTGATATACAGGAATGCCTTTGATTTATGCGTGTTGATTTTATATCCTGCCACTTTGCTGAATTCATTTATTAGCTCTAATAGTTTCTTTGTAGACCCTTTTGGGTCTGCTAGGTATAGAATCATGTCATCTGCAAATAGTGATAATTTGAGTTCTTCTTTTCCTATTTTTATGCCTTTAATTTCTTTCGTCTGTCTAATTGCTCTGGCCAGTGATTCGAGAACTATGTTGAACAGAAGTGGTGAGAGAGGGCATCCCTGTCTTGTTCCAGATTTTAGAGGGAATGCCTTCAGTTTTTCTCCATTCAGAATAATGCTAGCCTGAGGCTTAGCATAGATTGCTTTTACAATATTGAGGTATGTTCCTGTTATCCCTAGTTTTTCTAGAGTTTTGAACATAAAGGGATGCTGTACTTTGTCGAATGCTTTTTCCGCATCTATCGAGATGATCATATGGTTCTTATTTTTAAGCCTATTGATGTCGTGAATAACATTTATTGATTTCCGCATATTGAACCAACCTTGCATCCCAGGGATAAATCCTACCTGATCATGGTGCACAATTTTTTTGATATGTTTTTGTATCTGGTTCACCAGAAGTTTATTGAGGATTTTTGCATCTAGGTTCATTAGAGATATTGGTCTGTAGTTTTCTTTCTTTGAAGTGTCTTTGTCTGGTTTAGGAATCAGGGTGATGTTGGCCTCATAGAATGAATTTGGAAGTTCTCCCTCTTTTTCTATTTCCTGAAATAGCTTGAAAAGTATTGGTATTAGTTCCTCTTTAAAGGTTTTGTAAAACTCTGCTGTATACCCATCCGGTCCTGGGCTTTTCTTAGTTGGTAGTCTTTTGATGATTTCTTCTATTTCCTCAATTGATATTGGTCTGTTTAGGTTGTCAATATCCTCCTGACTCAATCTGGCAAATCATATGACTTAAGAAATTTATCAATGCCTTCACTATCTTCTATTTTATTGGAGTATAAGGATTCAAAATAATTTCTGATAATCTTCTGTATTTCTGAAGTGTCTGTTGTGATATTGCCTTTTTCATCTCGTATGCTAGTAATTTGAGTTCTCTCTCTTCTTCTCTTCGTTAGCGTGGCTAAGGGTCTGTCGATTTTATTTATTTTTTCAAAGAACCAACTTTTAGTTTTGTCAATTTTTTCAATTGTTTCTTTTGTTTCGATTTCATTAATTTCAGTTCTGATTTTAATTATTTCTTGTTTTCTACTTCTTTTGCTGTTGTTTTGCTCTTCTTTTTCTAGGATTTTGAGTTGAAGTATTAGATCATTTATTTGTTGGTTTTTTCTTTTTTTAAGGAATGAACTCCAAGCAATAAATTTTCCTCTTAGAACTGCTTTCAATGTGTCCCATAGATTCTGATATGTTGTGTCTGTGTTTTCATTTATCTCTAAGAATTTTTTAATTTCCTCCTTGATGTCTTCTATAACCCATTGATCATTCAGTAACCTATTGTTCATTCTCCAAGTGATGCATGATTTTTCCTTACTTCTTTTATCGTTGATTTTCAATTTCATTTCATTATGATCAGATAAGATGCATGGTATTATCTCTACTCCTTTATATTGTCTAAGAGTTGCCCTGTGACATAATATATGATCTATTTTTGAGAAGGATCCATGTGCTGCTGAGAAAAAAAGTGTAACTGATTGATCTTGGGTGGTATATTCTATATATGTCAATTAAGTCTAGGTTATTAATTATGTTATTGAGTTCTATAGTTTCCTTATTCAACTTTTGTTTGGAAGATCTGTCCAGTGGTGAGAGAGGTGTGTTGAAGTCTCCCATGATTATTGTATGGTGGTCTATTAGACTCTTGAACTTGAGAAGAGTTTGTTTGATGAACATAGCTGCACCATTGTTTGGGGCATATATATTTATGATTGTTATGTCTTGTTGGTGTATGGTTCCCTTGAGAAGTATGTAGTGTCCCTCTTCATCCCTTTTGATTAACTTTGGCTGGAAATCTATTTTATTTGATATGAGTATGGACACTCCTGCTTGTTTCCGAAGTTCATATGAGTGATATGATTTTTCGCAACCTTTCACCTTCAGTCTATGTATGTCTTTTCCTATCAAATGCGTCTCCTGAAGGCAGCATATTGTTGGGTCTTGTTTTGTGATCCATTCTACTAGCCTGTGTCTCTTAATTGGTGAGTTTAAGCCATTAACATTTAGGGTTATTATTGAGATATGGGTTGTTCTTCCAGCCATATTTGTTTATTTATGTTACTAAACATGGTTTGTTTTCCTCTTTGATTATTCCACCCCCCTTTACTGTACTACCTCCCGATGTTGGTTTTCATTGATATTTTCCATTTCCTCTTCCTGTAGTATTTTGCCTACGATGTTTTGAAGAGATGGTTTTCTAGCTGCAAATTCTTTTAACTTTTGTTTATCATGGAAGGTTTTAATTTCATCTTCCATCCTCAAGCTTAATTTTGATGGATACACAATTCTTGGTTGGAACCCATTTTCTTTCAGTGTTTGAAATATGTTATTCCAGGATCTTCTAGCTTTCAGAGTCTGTGTTGAAAGATCAGCTGTTATCCTGATTGGTTTACCCCTAAATGTAATCTGCTTCCTTTCTCTTGTAGCTTTTAAAATTCTCTCCTTATTCTGTATGTTGGGCATCTTCATTATAATGTGTCTAGGTGTGGATCTCTTATGATTTTGCACATTCGGCGTCCTGTAGACTTCAGGGATTTGGGATTCTGTCTTCAAGTCTGGGAAGTTTTCTCGTATTATTTCATTGAATAGATTGCTCATTCCTTTGGTTTGGACCTCTATACCTTCCTGTATCCCAATGACTCTTAAGTTTGGTCTCTTTATGTTATCCCATATTTCTTGAATGTTCTGCTCATGGTTTCTTAACAGCTTTGCTGAGCTGTCTATGTTCTTCTCCAGTTGAAATACTTTGTCTTCATTGTCTGATGTTCTATCTTCTAAGTGTTCTACTCTGCTGGTAGTATTCTCAATTGAGTTTTTAAGTTGGTTTATTGTTTCCTGCATTTCCAAGATTTCTGTTTGTTTGTTTTTTATAACCTCTATCTCCCTGTATAATTGATCTTTTGCTTCTTGGATTTGTTTATGTAATTCATTGTCGAAGTGGTCGAAGTGGTCTTTCATTGTCTGATTTTGCTGTCTAATGTCTTCCTTGAGACTCCAGATCATCTGAAGCATGTATATCCTGAATTCTTTATCTGACATTCCATCTGCTGCAGATATTACCTCTTCTAAAGTTGAGTTGACCTGCATTGCTTGTGGTCCTTTCTTTCCTTGTCTTTTCATACTGATCGCGTTTCTTTCTGCTTGGTGAAACTGTTGTGTTATTGATTTTTCCCCCTATATATTTATATTGCTCTTGTATAGTTGCAAAGTCTCCCTCGCAGGCTTTGGCGGTGGTTCTGCCCCTCCTCCAATTGGGGCAATGTGCCTACCATGCCAGCAGGCCGCTGTGCCTGTACTTTCGGTGGGCCTGTTCTTTCAGTGGTCACAGGTCCGCCTACCTTGCAGGCGTGAGCAGCAGCTCTGCCCCTCCACTGGCCGCTAGGCCTGTTCTGTCTGTCGGTTGCAGGTCTGTCTACCTAACAGGCGCTGGTGGCGGCTCTGCCCCTCCCCCAACCAGGGCGATGTGTCTGGTGGGCCACTGGGCCTGTTTTGTCAGTGGTCACGGTTCCACCTACCTTGCAGGCATGTGGGGCAGCTGTGCCCCTCTGCAGGTTGCTGGGCCTGACCTGCCGGTGGGTCACAGATCTGCCTACCTTGCAGGCTCGGGGGGTGGCTCTGCCGCTCTGTGGATTGCTGTGCCTGTTCTGCTGGTGGATCGCGGGTCCGCCTACCTTGCAGGCGCCCGGCGGCTCTGCCCCTCCCCCAACCGGGGCGATGTGTCTGGCGGGCCACTGGGCCTGTTTTGTCAGTGGTCACGGTTCCGCCTACCTTGCACGCGCGTGGAGCAGCTGTGTCCCTCCGGGAGTTGCTGGGCCTGACCTGCAGATGGGTGGCAAGTGCGCCTACCTTGCAGGTGCGGGGGTGGCTCTGCCGCTCTGCGGATTGCTGTGCCTGTTCTGCTGGTGGATCGCGGGTCCGCCTACCTTGCAGGCGCCCTGCGGCTCTGCCCCTCCCCCAACCGGGGCGGGGCGATGTGTCTGGCCGGCCGCTGGGCCTGTTCTGTTGGTGGTCACGGTTTTGCCTACCTAGCAGGTACGTGGGGCAGCTGTGCCCCTCCACAGGTTGTTGGGCCTGACCTGCCGGTGGGTTGCAGGTCTGCCTACCTTGCAGGCTCGGGGGTGGCTCTGCCGCTCTGTGGATTGCTGTTCCTGTTCTGCTGGTGGGTCGCGGGTCCGCCTACCTTGCAGGCGCCTGGCGGCTCTGCCCCTCCCCCAACCGGGGCGGGGCGATGTGTCTGGCGGGCCTCTGGGCCTGTTTTGTCAGTGGTCACGGTTCCACCTACCTTGCACGCGCGTGGAACAGCTGTGTCCCTCCGAGAGTTGGTGGGCCTGACCTGCCGGTGTGTGGCAAGTGCACCTACCTTGCAGGCGCGGGGGTGGCTCTGCCACTCCGCGGGTCACTGGGCCTGATCTGTTGGTTGTTTTTAACAGAAACAATTCATGGGAATCTCTTTCGAAATATAGTTGGAATAAGGCTGAAGGGACAGAGTCCTCACTGACCGTATTTAACTGGTAATTCAACCCTCACAAAACAATGTAGGACTTATAAAACAAGGGTCTCCTACAGCCTTCAATTCTCAAAGAAACAGAGAAGCCCAAGGAAGGTCTACTCTGAATCTCATTTCTAGTTGCCACATTACATTTAAATACTCACTTTTCATGATGGAATTATGGCCAGATCCATGCCTGAGTAAGCATAGATGTTGGATTTACTAGATGTTTTAGTCAGTTTTTTTGGTGTGTGCTGTGACTAAAAGACCTGAGAAGAGCAATTTTAGAGGAGGAAAAGTTTATTTAGGGCTCACAGTTTTAAAGGTCCCAGTCCATCGGTAGCTACCACATTGCTGTGTCTGAGGTGAGGCAGAACATCATAGTAGAAAGGTGTGGTGGAAGAAAGCATCTTGGGACATGATAATGGAAGCAGAGATCCTTTGGATTACCAGGGACAAAATATATAACCTCAAAGCCTTCTCCCCAGTGACCCATCTCCTCCAGCCATACCCCATCTGCCCACAGTTACCATCCATTAATCCTTTCACATAGATTAATGCTATGATTAGTCAAAGGCTCTCATAACCCATCATTTCACCTTTACACATTCTTGCATTGTCTCATACATGAGCTTTTGGGGGACATGCCATCTTTAAACCAGAACACTAGACAAACACTTCAAATCAAATTCATTCAAGGTTCACAATGAACTAGAAAAACATGTGGGCATAGGGTAAGAAAAGTCATGCCCCTGAGCCCAGGATAAATGTCATTCAATCCCTCAATGAGGGAAACAACCATTGCCCATCTAGAAGAAGAGGTCCCACCTGTTGATGGAAGGCAGAGAAGTGTATTTGAACATTCAGGTACAACTTACTCAGCTGTGTGGAGGATTGAATTTGCAGGAGGGAGACTCACCTCTTTCTAGTCATGTTCACATGACATCCAGGTTCCCACTAGATGTCTTGCCAAGTGCTGTTCCCCCATTTTCTTGGACTCTGGAAAGATCACAGGTCTGGGTAGGCCAGCATGGCAGGTTCTGGAGGAAAAATTCCACAAGGATGTGTCTTGTGTCTCCTCAGGAATTGTGTGGATTGAGCCAGGGAGATCCCAGGAGCCCCTTCTCACTGTATGCTTTACTGTGGGTGGAGTTCCTTCCATCTGCAGACTTGAGGCCCAACATCCAGGGTAGGGGTCACACTTTCCATCTCTATAACAAATACATGAGGGCAACTTGAAGGAGAAAAGTTTCATTTGGCTCTTGGTGAAGCCAGAATTAGATAAGCAGTCAGTATAGATAGGTAAATCTAGAAAGCTGGAGACTGTCCCTTGAGGGATTAAAATCTTAATTCCTTCAGAGTTCTTTCTCCATCCTTATCAAGAACCTGCCCCTTCTCCAACCTGTTGCTGATGTAACCTGTCCTAGGAATTGCCCCTCCCTAGAGGGATCTATAAGGTTGTTAATTAATGTGCCCTGGGCTGCACCATCCTGCCCTTCCCTCTTCAGCCCACCTGTTTCCCACCTTTTGGGCATCCCACCAGCATTTCCTGGGCCTAGTCATGTATGCAGGAAGTTTCCATCTTATGTAGGAAAGAAAAAAACGTGTTTTCTCTGCATTATGGAAGAGAAGCAAGTTGAATTGGTGCATGAACAGGTGTGTACATCATGCATGGTACAAATGCAAATGCACTGCATAAGCATACACACACACGCGCACACACACACACACACACACACACACACAGAATGATAACAACAAAACATTTCCCCCATCTCAGTTGTATATATCTCTCCCTGAACTACCAAATTTTTCACCAGACAGGAAGAGACTATTTCAGAAGAATGTTCAGAGCCTCCTGATATACCAGCAGCCATTGGAAAATGAAAATCAAATCACAATGCAATAACACCTCAGAAACTTCTGGATGACTATCATCAAAACTTTAAGTTAATAAAGATTGGCTAAGATGAATATAGTTTGCAATCCTGTGCCTTATTGGTGGAATATGAAATGGTGCAGCCACTGTGGAAAAACAGGTAGTGCTTCCTCAGAAAGTTGAACATATTATTGCAACGTGACCCTCAAACTTCACTTTCAGTATGTACACAACCAAATTCAAAGCAGGCCAATTGCTCTCTCCAAGAGTAACTGAGGCCACATACTGTGAAATAGCATCATATTATCAGCATGTGGTGCTGGATCAACTGCAAACACACACAACAGGCACAAGCTCCACAAGTTCTTCCATAATTAGCTCAAAACGCACCTTAGAACTAAATGCAAGTTGCAAATCTATACAATTTGCAGAGAAAATTAATGAGAAAGAAAATCTAAGTTTAGCTTGGTATTCTTTAAGATTTAGATCTAACCACAATGGACAATTCACAAAGGAAAAATCTGAGAAGTGGAACTTTATTAGAATTAAAATCTCCTGTGTGCAAGACTGTTGTGGAAATGGAAAGACAAGAGGGGCCATATCTGACAAAGCACCTGTGTCTAAAGTTACAAATGACTCTTGAAAATCCACAGTAAGAAACTGATCAACCCAAACGAAATTCATAAAGAATGTCTAAAAGATGCACTGCAAGAGAAGATACATGGGAAGAGATAAACCTGCAATATGTGCTTTCCACCCTGTGTCACCTGGGAACAGCAAATGAACGAGAACCCATGACACACTTACTGAAATGGCCCCAACCCAAAACAAAAAATGCCAAGCTGGTGCTGTGCTGACTAATGCCAATTTTTCCTCATATCCAGTGGAACCCACACTGAAAAACTGTTGGAGAGTTTCTTACAAAGCCAGCCCAAGCCATAAAGCACCCCCAGCAAATGTACTCTAGATGTGTGTCAAACAGATTTTCAAATCATAGGAAAAAGAGAGGGATGGGAAAGGTCAATGAGCTAGATGGAGTTGGAGAGAAGCAGGAAGCTCTGGCATGCTATTTCCCACTGGGGTGACTGTGGAAGGGCAACATACTGTGTGTTTTGAGCAGCTGAAGAAGGGATGTGGAATGTGTTCACCCCAGTGAAATAATACTCATTCCAGCATGTGGGTATGTTTACCATGAATCAGACCCTGTGTAATGCATATGTGTATAGGAATATCACATAGTACCCCATGGCTATGTACAATTTTTAGGTGTTTAAGTATTCATTAAAAGTAAATTAAAGAACAAAATCAGGGGCTGGGTTTGTGACTCAGCAGTAGAGCACTTGCCTCCATGTGTGAGGTCTGGGTTCGATCATATTCACATAAAAATAAATAAACAAGATATTAATTTTTTTCTTGGCTGAGAAAAAGCCTTTAAATTTGAATCCATCCCATTCATTGATTATTGATTTTAACTCTTGCACTTTAGGAGTCTTGTTAAAGAAGTCAGATCCTAGGCCAATGTGATGCAGATTTGAGTCCATTTTTCTTCTATTAAGCACAGAGTCTCTGTTTTAGTGCTTAAGTCTTTGATCCAATTTGAGTTAATTTTTATGCAGGGTAAAAGATTTAAGTTCATTTTTCTACACATGGATTTCCAGTTTTCTTCTCAGCATAGGAAAGAATTAATAAAGTGAGGAGAGAGCCTACAGATTGGGGGAAAATATTTACCACATGCACCTCCAATAAGATTTAGATCATTAATCTGTAGGGTATATAAAAAACTAAAAAAACTTAACACCCCCCCAAAAAAAATCAACAAATGGGCTAAGGAACTCAACAGACATTTCACAAAAGAAGAAACACAATTAATCAAAAAATATATAAAAGTGTTCAACATCTCTAGCAATCAAAGAAATGCAAATCAAAACTAACATTTTATCTCACTCTTGTCAGAATGGCAATCATCAAGAATACAGGAAATAATAAATTTTGGTGTGGATGTGTGGGAAAAGGTACATTTATACATTGCTGGTGAGACTGCAAATTGGTGCAACCACTTTGGAAAGCAGTATGGAGATTCTTCAGAAAACTGGGAATGGAATAACCATTTGACCCAACTATCCCACTCCTTGATTTATACCCAAAGGACTTAAAAATAGCTATAGTGATGCAGCCACATCAGTCTTTGTAGCAGCTCAATTTACAATAGCTAGACTATGGAACCAACCGAGATGATGTCTCTCAATAGATGAGTGGATCAAGAAAATTATATATATATATTTTCCAATGGAATATTACTCATATTTAAAGAAGAGTGAAACCATGGCATTTTCCAGTAAATGGTTTGAGTTGGATAATATCATGCTAAGCAAAATAAGACAATCCCTCAAAAACCAAAGGTCAAATGTTTTCTCTAATATGCATATGCTAATTCACAATAAGGCAAGGGGCACTAGGGAACAAGAGTATTACCTTAAGTTAGGTAGAGGGAAGTGATGGGAGGGGAGGGAGGGGATGTGGGAATAGGAAAGATAGTAGAATGAAACAGACATTATTACTGTATGTATATATGTAACTACATGACCAATATGATTCTACAGCTTGTACACTTAGAAAAATGAGAAATTATATCCTATTTATGTGTAATATATCAAAGTGCATAAATGCATTTTACTGTCATGTATAACTAATTAAAACAAATTAAAAAATTAAAGAAGACCTTAGAAGATGGAAGGGTCTTCCTTGTTCTTGGATAGGCAGAATTAATATTATCAAAATAACCATACTACCAAAAGTATTATACAGATTTTGTGCCACGTGACCAGCGCTTGTTTCATTAAAGAAGGTTCAATTCATGAGTAAATGCTAGGGAGTTTTAAATTAAAGAGACAGGACTCTAATTACCTTTAAAACCAGCTCTAGGATGGCTTCTCTGAGCTCCCGCCTCCAGCCACCTAATGCAGTAGCGAGGTTTACTGAAGAGGCTATGAGAGAGAGAGAGAGAGAGAGAGAGAGAGAGAGAGAGAGAGAGAGAGAGAGAGAAAACACACCAGAAAGAGTACTTTTATTGGGGAACAAAAAATTCCAGGGAAAATCCCATCCAATGAAGGTTAAGGGGGGCAGCATCCCAAGGTCAGGGGTGATGATTGGGTCTTCAGGTCAGTGGCCAGACATGCCTCTGCACAGACAAGCCCTCAGCAGGCGAGTCTCTGCACTCTCACTCTGAAAGACTCGCCATCCTATAATTAAAACACAAATAAAGAATTAACAGCAAAGAGAACAATCCAATAGTGTACCAGGCTGAGTGTTTAAGAATATTCCCAGAGTTAAATTCATTTAATTCATTCAATATTTGATTAGCCAAAGAAGAAGGATCTAAAAAATCACCTCTATTATTTTGAATATCTTGGATATGATGATGGAGTTCCAAAAGATCCAAGCTATAATTATTATTTTGCTAAATACCCAACAAATGGTTCTTAACCTTCTCCCAATCCCAGAGAGAAGCATTGTACTTGGCAGCTGTAACACACACATATTTATAACTTGCATGGCATTTAAGCCTTTTTTTAAACTTTAAAGCCAAAAGTTCATTACCTATATTTATAAGAGTTGCCTCTAAGGCGTTTAACTTAGTCTCAATACTTTCATCAATATTTACTTGATTGTGCAGAGCCTTGGAAGTATTTTGGGCTAAATTATTAAGAAAATTTGCATGTTGAATATTTTGAGATAAAGTTATCAAGGCTGTGACAGTGGATGCAATGAAAGAAAACACGGCCAAAACTCCCACAATTATAATTCCAATGGCACATCTAGGTATCACTAGCTGGGTATGAATTTGCTGTAAGATGTGAAAACCAGCATCAGCATACCATGCCTCTGAAATATTAGCAGGCAATAAAACAAAAGAGGGATGATGAAGTACCAGCACTCCTTCTCCTCTATTATACCTAGTAATACAATTGGTTAAGTTTGTTACATGTTACAACGTATCTGTCATCTATCCATTTAACTTTTACATTTCCAATTATTAAAATGTAAGGAGATTGGACACAGGCTCATAAGCCATAGGAAGATCCTTCCTTACATCTCTTGCCAATAAATTTTGGTAAAGGCTTGTCTGTAAAATGTAAGAATTCTGAAGCAGCAATTAAGCACCAAATAAATTTTTGAATACCACCCTCACTGTAAGTCAAAATATTGCTAAAAATTCCTACAGGTGTCATAGGAGAATTTTTTCATAATTGTCTTATCAATTTTTGGAGACCAGTCTAAAATATACCCACTATCTTTAGGCAACTTATGTTGTACTGGAAGGGTATTTACACAATCTATTCATCTAGGAAAGGTGCCAATCTCAATTGTAGAACTATTTGGACAATGAGTTATTCGTGGATGTCTTGCAGAAATGACTGGTTTGTTATGGGAAAGTCCCATTTTGATCACTGATCTAGTATAAGGTTTTAAGTCTCCATAAATAGTATGATTAGTCAGTCTAGGTCTCCCAATTGCTCTCTTTTCCTCAAATGATACTCTCAGACAGTCAGCATGTTTATCATGGGACCAATACAAAGGTAATTGGGCACTGTAGCCAGAATAATTAAATCTAGTCACATGATTGGGAGTAATATGAGTATCTGTAAAACATCTCATCATGATTGAATCATTAGTAAAACTGGAATAGATTCTCCAGTCCACACAGCTGTATGTACCAGGGTTGGATCTGGAAAATACATCCAGTAAGTGTCTGCTCGACTCCCTTTTACCTGACAGCCAGCAGGGCAATCACTGTAGCTACCATCATCAATGGGGTCTTATTCCTTCCTAGGAGTAGACTTATTTATGAAGCATGTGTTGTCAGCTTCTTCATGTCTTCCCATGAGATCAGCTTTTCAGCTGGGTCAGTTGGTTCCTCTTCATTCTTCTTTGTTATCTCTTTCTTTTGAGTGGAGGCTTCGCCGGGTCGATTTTCAGTCGCTTGAATCTCAGTTCTATCTCTTCCATGTCTGATTGTGGTTCAGGTACCAAAATAGGATGGAAAGCACCTTCTGAAAAAATACAAGCATGGCCTCTGCCCAACATAATCACTGGATCTGGGCCTTTCCATTGACCAGTCTGTAAGTCTTTCCACAAAACTCTGCCTAAAGGGCCTGTTGTTGTGGAAGACATAAGTCTCTCAGCTGCAGTGTGACCTTCTGTGTCACAATTTAAAAAATTTTAAGCAAACAAGGCAGAGTTGAGGCTATTTTGGGGAGTCATAACCCTATCCCCCCTCTTTTAATTTTTGTAATTGCAGCTTAATAGATAAATGAGCTCGTTCCACAATGGCTTGACATTGGGGGTTATAAGGAATTCCTGTTTTATGGTCAATTTGAAACTCTTGGCAAAATTGTTGAAAAGAAGAGCTTACATAAGCTGGTGTATTATCTGTTTTAATCTGTAAAGGGCATCCTAACACAGCAAAGGCTTCTAGGCAATGAGAAATTACATGTTGAGTATTTTCTTTCGTACGTGCTATGGCAAAAATAAATCTGGAATGTGTATCAACTATCACATGTACATAACATTGTTTAACAAATTGAGGAATGTGAGTCATATTCATTTGTCATATTTGATTTGGTTTTAATCCACAGGGATTTATCCCTGATGGCAGAGATGGAGTGTGAATAACACACTTAGTGGAGTGATTTACAATCTGACGTGCTTGTTCTCTGGTAATATTAAATTTTTTATGTGCTGGGAGCCATCAGCCAAGTAGGTATGACAAATTCCTTGCCAGCTTACTCCCATGCTGTCTAGTGGAAGGACTTCTGAAAGGTGACCTTGCTCAAGGACCAGGGCAGGATCCGTGTTTAGGGTGTTCCCCCTTTAGAATAGGGCAGTTTAGCATAATAGGAGAGTAGGGTGTTTCCCCTTTAGAATAGGGTGGTTTAGTAATAGGAGATTAGGGTGTTCCTCTTTTGGAATAGGGCGTATCCTGCTGCTGAGTTCCTCTTGAGTGCTTAGGGTCAGACAGTATTTTTTGAGAGACAGAAGCCCATGCGGTGTGGATTTAGGCAGGAGAGGATTTGGGCAGAGAACGGAGTGGATTTGGGCAGAGAACGTGGATTCCCCCAGAACGTGTTTGTAGACGGCCGGTGTGAGTTCGGGAATAAAGAATTGCTGTTTGAATCTACAAGCTGTGTGGAGACTCGTGATTTGTGCCCAGCCAGAGACTGCGGCATTTATGTAAGCTACAACCATTCTGATGATGCAAGGAATGTGAAGCTTGTGCACAATCATATGGAGACATCTGTTGGCAAACAGCTACTAATTTATCAGTCTTGTCATTACCTGAAGTTAAAGGTCCTGGAAGATCAGTGTGAGTTTGTATGTGTCCTATGACACAGGGGTATTTTCGCATTGGCACCACTTTTTGTAGATTATGAAATAATGTAAATAGCTCTTGTGATGAGGTATATACAATAACTGAAGTTTCAATATTTTTGGTAACTCTGACTGCATATAAGCTGTCAGAATAAATATTAATAGGCTCATTTTTAAAGTACTTTAAGGCACAAATGAGAGCTTGTAGCTCTGCTCTTTGGGCAGAAGTATATGAGGTTTGTATTACCTCTGTGTGAACATGGCTATAAAAACCTGCTTTACCTGAGCTTGAACCATCAGTGAACACTGATATGGCTCCATATATGGGCTGGGCACGTACAATCCTTGGAAAAATGATGGTGCTATTTCTTCAAATTGAATAATTTTATCATGAGGGTAATGACTTTCTATCTGACCAGGAAAAGCTATTTGCCATAAACTAGAAGCTTGAAAAAGCCAATTATTTTGTTGAACAGAAAATGGAATAATTATAATATCAGGTTTAGATCCAATTAATTGTAAAGCTCTCATTCTACCTTTAATTACAAATTGAGCAATAGAGTCATGGAAAGGAATTAATGTTTTTTGGGGAGACTGGGCTAAATGAGTCCACTCAATAACTCCCAATCTTTGCCACATGGTTCCCATAGGAGTATGCATAGTTGGAAATATTAATAAACATACTAGTTTTTTAGGATTAATCCTGGTAAGTTGTACATTTTTAATTGCACTTTCAACCTTTTTTAAAGCTGTTCTAGCATCTATTGTCAGCTTACAAGGAGAGATTGGAGAAGGATCTCCTTTCAATTTCTGAAATAAAGGACTTAAATCAGAAGTAGTTGGTTTTAAGGATGGCCTCAGTCATTTAATATCTCCTAATAATTTTTGAAATTTATTAAGGGTATGTAATTCCTTAACTTTTATCTGTAGATTTTGAGGACGGATTGTACATCCTTGAATTATCTGACACAAATATTGAAAGGGAGGCATCTTTTGTATCTTTTGAGGAGCAATGCACAAACCCATTGCTGTAAGTGAAACCTCTGAGTAAAAATTTTTGAAAGTACTTTTGTATTAGAATGAGCCAATAATATATCATCTATAAAATGAATAATATATGCATCAGGAAAGTTATCTCTTATAGGAGCTATAGCTTGACCCACAAATTTTTGACATAAAGTTGGACTATTATGCATCCTTGAGGTGAAACTTTCCAGCAATATCTTTTAACAGGTTCTTTAAAATTAATTTCCGGAACACTGAAACCAAATTTTTCACAATCCTTTTGATGCAACCTTATTGAGAAAAAACTATCTTTTAGCTCTATTACCATTAAGCTATAATTTAAAGGAATTGCTGTGGGGGAAGGACGTGCTGGCTGAAATGATTCCATAGGTTGAATTGTATGGTTTATTGCCTTTAAATCCTGTAGTAATCTCCAATTACTTTTTCTTAATAACAATAATGGCGTGTTCCAAGGACTAAGCATTGATTCTATATGATCAGCCTGAAGTTGTTCTTCAACTAACATATGAATTATGTTAAGTTTTTCCCCTGAGATGGGTCTCTGAGAAATCCATATAGGCTCTTCTGTGAGCCAGGTGATCTTTTCTGCTGTCTTTTGGATCAGGGAGACTCAGGGCCTCTAGTAAAAATTTTGGTTTGGAGTATTTACTAATCTCTGTCGAGGAGACTGGTTTGTAAGCAGATACTCTCCCTGATAAGTTCCCTCATTATCTCCAGGAAGAAGCCCTTGATTAATTTCCTCAAATGATCTCATAGAATTTGGAGTTACTAATAATAATCCTATTTTGCTTAATATATCTCTTCCCCATAGGTTTACTGGTAAGGACTCTAACACATAAGGCTTAAAAACTTTACTGTTCCCATCAGGATCCTTCCAACAGAGAAAATTTGCACTTTGAGCAGGCTGTGAGATTTGTCCAATTTCTTCTAGGTTAGCTGGTGCTATATGTAAGGGCCAATTCTTAGGCCAAAAACAACTAGACAAGAATAATATATCGGCTCCTGTGTCCACCACGCCTTTGAACTTTTTATGATTAATTTTAAGTTCCAGTATGGGGTGCTCCCGCCACACTAATTGAGACCAGTACGCTGTGTTTGGCGGTTTGGAAACTGAATTTACTTGTGAGTGTCCATCTGAATAACAGGGTAATAAAATTAATTGATCAAATGTATGTTTTTGGAATGAGCCAAAGGGCATAATTTGACTTTACAGTAACATTTAATTCTCCCTCAAAATAAGAATCTACTACTCCAGATATTACTTCAATGGCCCCTTTAAATTATTATGTCCCTAAATTAACCCTATACTCTCTCTAGGGAGTGGCCCGAAAATCCCAGTGGGGATTTGTTGTGTCCCTAATTCAGGATTTAATTCAATTGTCATTGAGTGTCATAAAGAAACTGTGAGATCCGCTCTGGTAGAAATGGCGGCTCCCTATGGTCAGTTGTGATGATGCTAAATTGTGCAACTTTTCTTATGATTCCTCTGTTTTTCCAGCCCAGGGATGGGCTGACCGGAAGTTTTTTGACTCCCTACTAGGCGGAAGTGGAGGCCAGAGGGCGGGCTGATCAGTGCCATCTTGGTCAGCCCTGTGTTCTTCAACCCTGTAATATCTATTACCAACAGCAGAGGGAGCCCTGAGCTTAAAATTGCCGGCATTATAATTTCCTGCATAATGGCCATTCCTCTCACACTGAAAGCATTTCCTGCTGGGTCTGCATACTACTTCCTGGGGCTGCAAGTTTGGTTTAAAGCCACTGCAAGTGTAATTGTTTGTAAATGGGCTGGATCGATATCTGAACACAAGCGAATAAACTCTGAAACTGTGCCCTTTTTTTCTATGGGGTCTGAGAACATCCTGACAATATTTATTTGCATTTTCAAATGCCAATTGCTTAACAATAAACTCACAAGCACCTGGATCTCCAATGGAGTGGATTGCGGTTTGGTAGAATCATGCTATGAAATCAGAAGAAATTTCATTGGCACCTTGCTTAACTTTAGTCAGAACTAAGCTAGATTGGTCCCTGGAGGTAATCTTTCTCCAGGCATGTTTTGCATAGGCTGTAATCTGATCATACACTGCAAATTCATAATTTAGCTGCCTTTCCAAGTCAATAAGTTCACTCACTCCTAAAAACATGTCCACAGGTGTTTGAAGATCTTGTCTCCAATTCCTTTCTGCCTGGTCTGAACAAAAGTCTGTCTAATATGACCGCCAAAGTAAAAAATCCCCCCTACTCAAGCAAGCTCTAGCAATAGAAATCCAGTCACTCAGTGGGAGCAGTTGAGAGCAGATAGTCTCAAGCAAGCTCTGCATGAATGGTGAATTTGGACCTTAGACCTCGCAGGCGTTTTTTAACTCTTTAATAGTTTTAAAAGGAATTACCACGTGAACGTGAACACGCTGGTCTTGATCATTAACCTGTTCAAAAACTGGAAAGAGCTGAAATTTGCTAGTGTCTTCCCCAGCTTCCTGTGCCTTTCTAATTTCCCACTGGAATGGAGTAAGAAAAGTCTTCGCCAGCTCAGAGTATCTGTTAAAATTCGTCCTTTTAACCTTTTAACCTGGCCAGGGCAGGTGCTGTTAAGCACAGCCTATTAAAATTCCCTGGTAATCCTGGACTTCATTGTCTGATTCTTCTCCCTCAGACTGCAATTTGTCGGTAGATTTTTCCCTGTTGCCCTCTTGAATCTGAGCTTCTAAGTCTTGTGGAAGAGAAGGACTTTCTATCTCTCTAAGAATTTCCTCTGGATTCTCCTCTCCAGGAGAAGGACCTTCTATTCCCCTGGAGGCCTCCTCTCTATTGTCTTCCTCCCTATGGTCTTCCTCTCTATGATCTTTCTTCAGATTACTTCGGTTTGATTCAGGCAAGGCTAAGTTTTTTTACTTTCTGTTTTGCCCCAAGGTTTTTTGTTTGAATATAATTTGTTTTTGTTTTTAACCAATTAGAGAAAAGGATATTTCCTTAGCCTCAGGCAATTTTTCCACTTGAATAGACTTAATGGATCTCTCAATATCTTTTAATAGATCTTCAGGGGGCCACGAACTATGGCCCATGTAATCAAAAAGACAGATCTCTAATGCAGTCTAAACCTTTTGAATATTCTCAAAGTTTCCAGGTAATTCATCAGAAAGGCAAATATTATGTAATTTTCTTCCTAACTCGTCCAATGTATGTAAATTTGGTGAATCTTGTTCACAAAACCAAGGGCAAAATTCACCTACAACCTTTAAGAATTGTAGCAACTGAGTCTTTTTAACTTGCTTTCCTTTCTGATTAATTATTGTCTCTAAAATAGTCAAATACATGTCTTTAGCAGTATAAGTTGAATTCCCCATCATTAAAAATTTTTAAAGTCCCTTCACTCCAAAAACTGCCTGGTACTTCCATGACCCTAAAAATGTAACAAATTCTGTATTTCTATAGCACGCTTCCTTACTCAATCTAGTCAATTAACTCATGCCTCACTTCAGGGCGCCACTTCTGCCACATGACCAATGCTGGCTTCATTAAAGAAGGCTTGATTCCTAGGGAGTTTTACATTAAAGAGACAGGACTCTAATTACTTTTGAAACCAGCTCTGAGACAGCTTCTCCTAGCTCCCGCCTCCAGCCACCTAATGTGGTAGCAAGGTTTACTGAAGAAGAGAGAGAGAGAGAGAGAGAGAGAGAGAGAGAGAGAGAGAGAGAGAGAGAGAGAGAGAATGTGCCAGGGAGTGAACATTTATTGGGGAACAAAAAATTCCAGGGAATATCCTATCCAATGAAGGTTAAGGGGGGCAGCATCCCAAGGTCAGGAGTGATGATTGGGTCTTCAGGGCAGTGGCCAGACATACCTCTGCATGGACAAGCCCTCAGACCTGGAGAAGGGTGGAGAATGCCATGACACAGCTGTATCTAAGTGCCTCTCACCCAGCCAGGGAGGTAACTCAAATCACGTGCAAGGATGGCTTCCTACAAGATTTAATGCAATTCCAATGAAAATCCCAATGAAATTCCTCATAGAAATAAAAAAAGGAATTATGAAATTTATCTGGAAAAATAAGAGACTCAGAATATCCAAAGTAATCCTTAGCAAGAAGAGTGAAACATGTGGCATTTCTATACCAGACTTGAACTATACAGATCAATAGTAACAAAAATGGCATGATATTGCCACCCATATTGACTTGTAGACCAATGATACAGAATAAAGGACATGAGACATACCCACAAAAATACAGTTATCTCATATTAGACAAAGGAGACCAAAACATATATTGGAAAAAAGATACCCTCATGAAAAAGCAAGGGAAAATTGCCTTAAATAAGCCAAGATATTCCAATAAAAGGATCCATTGGCACCACAGTGGAAGAAATGTCAGAGAAGGAGTTTAGAATATACATAGTTAAAATTCTGTGAGGTAAAGGACAATGTATCAAGTGAAGTCAGAGAGAAAATAAAGGAAATAAAAAATCATGTCAATAAAGAGATACAGATTCTAAAAAAAATCCAAAAATCCTCAAAATGAAGGAATACAAAAAAATCCACAAAAATTCAATGGAAAGCATCATCAACAGACTACATCACTTAGAAGATTGCATTTCAGGCAAGGAAGACAAAATATATAATCCCGAGAGTAAAGTTGACTATAGAGAAAAAATGTCAAGAGACCATGAAAAGAAGGTCCAAGAAATATGGGATAACCTGAAAAGACCAAATTTAAGATTCATCAGGATAAATGGAGGCTTGGAGATACAAACTAAAGAGATTCACCATTTTTCAATCAAATAATGTCAAAAAAATTGCCAAACCTAAAGAATGAAATAAAAAATTAAATACAGTAGGCTTACAAGACCCCAGATATGCAAAATTACAACAGACCCACACTAAGGCAAATTATTATGAAAATATCTAACATACTAAGAATAGAAAGTTAAAGTCTGCCTAAGAAAAATGACAGATCACATTTAGAGGGAAACCAATCTGGATTATATCTGATTTCTCAACAAAGACCTCAAAATTAGTAGTTTTTGAAATCATGTATATAGCACACTGGGCGAAAAAACCATTCCAGCTAAGAATACTAAATCCAGCAAAATTTGGCTTCAGAATTGACAAAAAACAAAAGATTTTCATGATAAACACCGTTAGGAGAATTCACAACTAGAAAGACTGCACTACAAAACATATTCAATAAGATGTTTCATAAACAAGAAATAAAAAAAAATGAAAGTGAAAAAACAGAAAATGGAGGGATTACAATAGAAGTGCAGTCAATTAAAAAAGACTAATTCAAATTAAAAGCGAGAAAAAAGTCAAATGACAGGGAATAAAAAATAACTTCTTAATGATAGCATTGTGTAAATGGCATACACTCACCAATCAAAAAACATAGGCTGAATGATGGGATTTAAAATCAAGACCCAACAATATGCTGTCTTCAAGAGACTCACCTCATAGACAAAGATAGCAATAGACTGAAGGTATAAAGATGGAAAAAAGACTGGTGCTGTAGCTCAGTGGTAGAGCACTTGCCTCACACATGTTAGGCACTGGGCCCAATTCTTCGCACCACACAAAAATAAATAAATAAATAAAGGTATTTTGTCCATCTACAACTAAAATGTTTTTTTTTTTAAAGAAAAGAGAGAAAACTTATTATTCACATAGACTAGTGAGGTTCCTATATTCATATCTGATGATGTGGATATCAAGTCAAAGATAATAAGAAGGGACCAAGAAGGTTATTTTATACTGCTCAAGAGAATTATATATAAACAAGACATAATAATCTTTTTTTTTTTAAGAAAGAGTGAGAGAGAGTAAGAAAGAGTGAGAGAATTTTTAATATTTATTTTTTAGTTTTCAGCGGACACAACATCTTTGTTTGTATGTGGTGCTGAGAATTGAACCCGGGCCGCATGCATTCCAGGTGAGCGCACTACTGCTTGAGCCACATCCCCAGCCCCAAGACATAATAATCTTAAATATTTCTGCCTCAACCAATGGAGCATCTAAACGCAAAAAAACCCCCAAACCCTTCTCAATTTCAAGAAGCAAATAGACCACAACACAATAATATTAAGTACTTTAATACACCTCTCTCAACACTAGATAGATGCTCCAAATAAAAACTAATTACAGAAGCTATAGAACTAAAAAACAATGAAAAATTTAGATTTCATAGACATATGAAATATTTTATTCAATGACAGAATACACTTTCTTCTCAACAGCACGAGGATCCTTCTCTAAAATTAATTATATCTTAGTCCACAAAGCAACTCTCAGCAAATAAAAAGTAGAGATAATACCTTGCATCCTATCAGATCATAATGGAATGATATTAGAAATCAATTATAAAATAAAAAATTAAAGACACTCTAACATCTGAAAATACCAAACAATGACTGATGTTTGGATAGCAGAAGAAATCAGGGATAAAGTAAACAATACTTAGAGGTAAATGAAAATAACAAAAAAATATCAAAATCTCTGAGGCACTCTGAAGACAGGACTAAGAAGAAAAGTCATTGCATTTAATTCATTAATTAAAAGAATAGAAGGTCAACAAATAAATAACCTAACATCACATCTCAAAACTCTAGTAAAAGAAGAACAAATCAACAACAAAATCAGAAGAAGACAGGATATGATTAAAATTAGAGTTGAAAACAATGAAATTAAAACAAACAAACAGCAACAACAAAAACAATTTATAAAATCAATTAATCAAAAGTTGTTTTGTTGAAAACCTAAATAAAGTTGATAAATGATTAGCTATAAATAAGGAGAAAGAGAAAGAAAACTTAAATTACTAAAATTCATGTGAAAAAGCAAATATCACAACACACAGTACTGAAATACAGAAAATAATTATAAACTAGTTTGAAAATTTATATGCCAATATAATAGAAAATCTTGAAGACAACAACATATTTGGAGAAATATGAGCTACTGAAATATTAATCAGGATCTTGTACAATATTTAACATATCAATTTCAAGCAATGAAATTGAAGATGCCATCAAAAACCTATGAACAAAGAAAAACCCAGGACCAGAAATATTCTCACCAAGTTCATCCAGACCATCAAAGAACAACTTACACATTCAAATTATTCCTGGAAATACAAAAGGAGAGAACCCTCCCAAACTTATTCCATGAAGCTAGTATCACTCTGATACTAAAACCAAAGACAAATCAAAGAAAGAAAATGTCAGACACACAACCCTGATGAACATAGATGCAAAAGTTCTTAATAAAATACACTGTCAAATCACATACAAAAACAAATTAAGAAGATAGTGCACCATGATCAACAGGGGTTCATACCAGGGATGCAAGGTTGATGCAAGGTATGGAAATCAATAAACATAATACACCACATTAATAGAATTAAAAATAAGAATCACATGATTATTTCAGTACATGCAGAGAAGGCAATGGACAAAATACAGTATCCATTCATGTTTAAAACACTAGACAAACTAGGGATAGTAGAAACATACCTAAAGATTGTAAAAGCTGCATACACTAAATCCAAAGTCAACATCATAAATGGAGAAAAATTTAAATCATTTTCTCTAAGAACTAGAAAACAAGGATGCCCTGTTTTACCAGTTATTCATCATCATCCTTGAAACTCTAGCCAGAGCAAGTAGAGAGAGGTAAGAAATTAAAGGGATACAAATAGGAACAAAAAGAACACAAATTATTGCTATTTGCTGACAACATAATTCTATATTTAAAATACCCCAAAATTCCACCAGAAAAATTGAAGAACTCATAAATAAATTCAGCAACTTAGAAGAATAGAAAACTAATACCCACAAATCAATTGTGTTTCCATATATCAGGGATGAATCAACTGAGAGAAAAATTATGAAAAGTATCCCATTTACAATAGCATCAAAAATATTTTTGAATCAATCTAAAAAAAGAGGTAAAAGACTTGTACAATGTAAACTACATAATAGTAAAAAAAGAAATTAAAGAAGACTTTAGAAGATGAAAACACCTCTCATATTCTTGGATAAGCAGAGTTAATATTGTCAAAATGGCCATATGATCAAAACCACTATACAGATTTAATGCAATTAAATGAAAGGAGAAACTAATTCAAATCAAAAGCTAGAAATAAATCATAATGACTGAGAATATAAATCATATCTCAATAATAATATTAAATATCAATGCTCTAAATTCATCATTAAAAGATATAGACTAGCAGAATAGCTTAAAAGAATAAAACTTAATGGTATTCTATCTACAAGAGACTCACAACATAGACAAAGATATCCACAGACTTAAGATGAAAGGATGAAAAAAATATATATCACCCAAATGGATCATGTAAACAAGCAGGAGTTTCTATCCTCATATCAGATGAACAATTTTCAAGGCAAAGTTAATCAGAAGGTATAAAGAACAACATTTCATACTGCTTAAGAGAATTATCCATCAATGAGACATAACAATCATAAGTATTTATGCCAAACAATGCAGCATCTACACACATCAAACAAACCCTTATAAATTTCAAGAATCTAACAGACCACAAAACAATAATACTGGGTGACATTAACACATCTCTCTTACTAATGGATAGATCCTCCAAACAACAACTAATGAAGAATCTATAGAATTAAATAATACAATCAATAACTTAGACTTGAGACATATATAGAATTTTTATTCATCAATGAGAGAATACACTTTCTTCTTAGCAGCACATGTATCCTTCTGTAAAATAGATCATGTCTTATGCCACAAAACAACTCTTAGCAAATACAAAAAAAAAAAAAAACCCAACAACCAATAACACACATAATACACTGCATTGTATCAGATTACAATGGAATAAAATTAGAAATCAATTATAAAACAAAAAAATTAAAAGCTACTCAAACACATGGAAAGACTAAGAACTATGCTGTTGAATAATGAATGGATACCAGAAGAAATAAAAAAATTACTTAGAGGTAAGTGATAATATTCATATAACATATAAAATCTCTGGGACACTTCAAAGGCAGTGCAAAGAGGATAGTTCAACATTACATATTAAAGCCCTAGAAAAAAAGAACAAATCAACATGAAAAGCAGAAGAGAACAGAAAATAATTAAAATCAGAGCTGAAACCAATGAAATTGAAACAAAAGAAACAATTAAAAAACTTGATGAAACAAAAAGTTGGTTCATTAAAAAATAAATAAAATTATTTATTTACACTAATGAAGAGAAAAAGAAAGAAAACTCAAATTACTAAAATTTATGAAGAAAAAGAAAATATTACAATACACACTACTGAAAAACCAAAGATAATCAACAACTCTTTTGAAAATCTATACACCAAGAAAATAGAAAATCTTGAAGATATCAACATATTTCTAGAGACATATGACCTACCCTAATTGAATCAAGACATAGAAAATTTAAACAGATTGATTTCAAGCAACGAAATTGATAAGGACATCAAAAGCTTATGGAGAAAGAAAAGCCCAGGCCAGATGTATTCCCATCAGGTTTTAACAAACCTTCAAAGAAGAACTTATACCAATACCCCTCAAATTATTTCATTAAATGGAAAAAGACAGAAACCCACCAAACTCATTCTATGAAGCTAGAATCACCCTGATACCTAAACTACACAAAGACACATCAGGGAAGGAAAGCTTTTAGACCAATATCCCTGATGAACATAGTTGCAAAAATTCTCAATAAAATCTACCATTGAATCTGAAAACATATTAAAAAGATAGTGCACCATGATCAAGTTGAGTTCATCCCAGGGTTGCAAGTTCTTCATCATATAGAAATCAATAAATATAATTACTATATCAATAGTCTTAAAGAAAAGAATAATATGATCATCTCAATAGATACAGAGAAAGCATTTGACAAAATACAGCTCCACTTCATGTTAAAAAAATGAGAAAATCTAGGGATAGTAGGAACCTACCTCAACATTGTAAAATTATGTATTCTAAATCCAAGGCCAATATTATTCTGAATAGAGAAAAAATTTTAAAAATCCATCTAAAAACTGAAACAAGTCAAGGATGTCTTCTTTCATCACTTCTATTCAACATTATTTTTGAAACTCTAGCAAGAGCAATTAGAAGAAAGTAATTAAAGGAATACAAATAAGAAGAGAAAAACTGAAACTATCATTATTTGCAGAAAACTGGATTCTATATTTAGGAACCCCCCCCAAAAAAAAATCCACCAGAAAACTTCTAGAACTAATAAATGAATTCAGCAAATAAGTAGGATATAAAATCAATACTCATTTTTATACATCAGTGATGAATTCACTTAGGGAGAAATTGGAAAACCTACATCATTCACAATAAAACACCCTCAAAAAATTGATTACATTCATTTGGGAATCAATCTAACAAAAGAGGTGTAAGACTTCCACAATAAAAACTAAGGAACACTAAAGAAAGAAAGTGAAGAAGACCTTAGAATATGGAAAGATCTCCTATGCTCTTGATAGACAAAATTAATATTGTCAAAATGGGCATATTATTAAAAATGCTATTCATATTTAATGCAATTTGTATTAATATCCCAATGATGTTATTCTTAGAAATTAAAAAAAAATCAGAAAATATATTTGTAAACTAAGAGATCCAGAGTAGCCAAAGTAATCCTCAGCAAAAAAAAAAAAAAAAAAAAAAAGAATAAGAAGGCATCACAAAAGCAGATCTTGAATTATACTACAGATCTTTAGTAACACAAACAGCATGGTACTGGCACAAAAACAGACATAAAGACCAGTTATACAGGACAGAGGACACAGAGACAAACCCATAAATACAGTTTTTTCATACAAAAAATGGTGCCCTAAACCTACATTGAAGAAAAGATAGCCTCCTCAACAACAAGTGGTGCTATGAGAACCAGAAATACACATGTAGCAAAATAAAATTACACCCCTATTGCTCACCCTGAAAAAAAATCTTAATGTGGATCAAGGATTTAGGCACTAGAACAGACCCTGCACCTAACAGAAGAAAAAGTAGTTTTCAATCTCCACTGTGTGGAGCTTAGAGATTGACTTCCAAGAAACTCATAAAGTACAAGGAGTAAAATCAAGAATTGATAAATGGGATGGAATCAAACTAACAACTTCTTCACAGTGAAGGAAAAAAATCAATAATGTGAAAAGAGAGCCTACAGAATGGGATAAAATTTTTACCACTGGCAACTTAGATATAGCTCTAATCTCTAGGATATATAAAGAACACAAAAAACTTAACACACACACACACACACAAAAAAACCCAAAACAACAAATAACCCTATCAATAAATTGACTGAAGAACTCATATATAGAAATAGAAAAAGCAATCAGAAAATGTATTTGGAAACTAAGAGGTCCAGAATAGCCAAAGTAATCCTCAGCAAAAAAAATGAATCAGAAGAAATACAATTGATCAAAAATATGAAATTAGAGAAATGCGAATCAAAGCTACACTGAAGGGCTGGGGTTTTGCCTCAGTAGTAGAACACTTGCATAGCATATGTGAGGCCCTGGGTTCAATCCTCAGCTTCACATAAAATAAATGAATAAAATACAACTATTAAAAAACACTGAGACTTCATCTCACTGCAGTCAGAATGGCAATTATCAAGAATACAAGTAACAATAATTGTTGACAAGGATTTTGAAGAAAACATACACTCTTATATTCCTCATGGGACTTCAAATTGGTGCAACTACTCTGGAAAGCAGTATGGAGATTCCTTAGAAAGTTTGGAATGGAACCACTATTTGACCCAGTCATACCACAAATAGGTTTATGTTGAAAAGACTTAAAGTTAGCATACTACAATGACATAGTCACATCAACACTTATAGCAGCTCAATTCACAATAGCTAAACTATGGAACTAACCTAGGTGCCCTTCAACAGATGAATGAATAAAGAAATTGTGTTATATATACATGATGGGATATTAATCAGTCTTAAAAAAGAATAAAATTATGATATTTTCTGGTAAATAGATGGAAGTGGAGAATTTCATCCTAAGTAAAATAAGGCAAACCAAAGAACCAAAGGCCAAATATTTCTTTGGTATGCAGAAGCTAATTCACAATAAGAGGGATGGGAAGAATGGAAGTACTTTGGATTAGACAGAGGGGAGTTAAGGGAGGGGAGCAGGCATGGGATATAAAGGATAATAGAATTAATCAGACATTAGTGCTCTATGCACATATGTGATTACACAACCTGTGTAACTGTACATCATGTATAACCAGAAGAATGAGGATTATACTCCATTTATGTATATTATGTGTCTAAAGGCACTCTACTGTCATATATAATTAATTAGAACAAATTTTTAAATTTTTTAAAATATTTATTTTTTAGGTATATATGGACACAACACAATGCCTTTATTTTTATGTGGTGCTGAGAATCAAACCCGGGTCCTGCCCATGCTAGGCAAGTGCTCTACTGCTGAGCCACAATCCCAGTCCCAAATTTTTAAATTTTTAAAGAAAGAAAACTAGGAATGGAACCACATTTGACCCAGTTATCCCACTCCTCAATATAACACAGGACTTCAAATCAGCATGGTATGGTGATGTCAGCCACATCAATGTTTATGGCAGCTCAATTTGCAAGAGCTAAGCTATGGAACAAACCTAGATGACCTCCAACACATGAATAAAGAAATATGTGGTATATATACACTATGGAATATTATTGAGCCATAAAGAAGAAAAAAATTACGACATTTGCTGGTAAATGGATGGAAATAAGGCAATCCCCAAAGACCAAAACCCTAACATACTTTCTGATATGTGAATACTAAGTCATAATAAGGGGGTGTGGAGGGAAGAATAGCAGTTCACCAGATTAGACAAAAGGAAATGAAAGGAAGTGAGTGGAGGCAGAAATAGAAAAGAATGTATAATGAATCAGACATATCTTTGCTTTGTTCATATATGAATACATCACCAGGGTAACTACACGTCTTGTACTACCACAAAAATGAGAATTTATACTTTATGTGTATATGATATGTCTAAATACATTCTACTGTCATGTATAACTAAAAAGAACAAATAAAAAATGGAAAAGGAAAGACAACCATTGTTTTTGTTGCTGTTTTGAAAAATTATTCTTTTAATGTAATTTAGCGTGTATACTTGTGTCAGAATCGCCAAAAGTAAGCAAAGCTTGAGGCTATAAAAAATGATTCTTAGTCAGGAGAGCCTAATAACTAGCAAAAGAGACTGTCAGAGTTAAAAGATTTTTTGAGTTAATTTGAGACCTGCAAATCTTTGTAACGTTTTACATAGGCAGAACTGAACTGTGTTTCTATGCTTGCTACTATGATTATCTAGCCCTGCTAAATAGACCAATATTATTTACCTATAATATTAGTCTAAAAGATGCAGTGTGGCACATAAAAAACCTAGATAACTTTACTAAGAAAGCCCTAAGTGACAGAGATAAAGGAATCTCTATTAAGCACAGAGATAATGCCAATAGAAAAGTATTTTTAAAACAATCAGATTGGAGTAGATATCTTAACTCTACCTCAAGGGGACATCTAGGGCATTATAAAAAATTAAGTGTAAAAAATCTCCAACTAAGTGTTGTTTAAATTTTTCTAACTACTCTGTTAATGTTTCTAAGACCTAAATGGCTTCCCTTCACAAATCAATGCTACGTGGGACTCTACCTTAAGCTTCAACTGGTTTTCTTATATATGGTTTCCAAAGACTGACCATTAATATATTTGCTTTTATTTCCATTGATTGCAAGAAAATGGAGTTTTGTTGTACTATGCGTTGTTCTTTCATGATCCTGATCCTATGTATACATACCTCACCTAGTAGCCTGCCAGCTCCTGCCAAGGGACTCTGAACTCTCTTGATGCTGAATGCCCTTGAAGGTTGTCCATGCCTCACCTGATAGAAAAGCATTAAAAATCTAGGGAATTAAACTACAAACCCATCCCATAGGTGGACCCATACACTGCACTGTTGCATCTTGATCAGATAGGGTGAGAGTTCTGTGAATTCCAAATAGACAGGGACAACAATCCATTATCAGCCTGAACCAGTCATAAAAAGATGAGACCTTAACCCCCTCAGCCACCCAAAAAGAATTTGTGGATCCAGGCTCTCATGGTGAAATGTTAGATAGGTGTTCAGGAACACCAAGATGGCAGAGACAGGGTATTAGAAAGAAATCACTGGATTGCAGCAGTTCACGAGGCAGAAATAGGAGGATCACATGCTCAAAGGTAGCCTCAGCAACTTAATGAGGCCCTAATCATCTCAGCAAGATTCTGTCTCAAAATAAAATATAAAAAGAGATAGAGATGTAGATCAGTGGTTAAGCACCCCTGGATTCAATTCACAGTACAAAAAAAGTTGTTGGAGGAGAACAAGGAGATGAGTCCTGTCCATTTAATAATAGCTTCCATTACTGTGACAACTCCCACCACTGATGACATCACCTTGACAACTCCCATCACAGTTTCTATCTTTTAAAATGACCCATAGGGGTAAAGTAGGCAGTAATTTAATTAGGTTTTCTAAAATAACCAATGGGGAAAAAATGGACAATATTCTAATTAGATATAATAAAGTAACTAATGGGAGTAAATGGGTTAAGGTCTTCAATCAGATTCATAGTGGGAAAAGAACACCTCAAAGATCAGTATATAAGATACTAACTTTCAGAAATCCAGACCCTGCGCTTTTCTCTCTTGCTTGGCGACTCCACTCTATCTAATGGAGTATTTTCACCTTCACCTTCAGTAAATCTGTACTCTGTTACTTATGTGTCTTGATCAATTCTTTCTTAGGGACACCAAGACCTAGACCCCATTCTGGACTGATGATAATACTGATGATAACAACCTCTTCTTTCTCTATCCTGTGAGGTATAATGTTAAGGTGATAATTTGGGAGATTTCTTCTCTCTCTTCTCTCCTCTCTCTTCTTGCCGCAGTCTGGCTGGGCACAAAATCACGAGCCACTCACAGCCTTGTAGATTCAAACAGCAATTCTTTATTCCCGAACTCACACCGACACTCTACAAACACGTTCTAGGCAAAATCCACGTTCTGGGGGGAAATCCCAAATACTCACTGAATCCCACGAGAACTCAACGGGATCTCCAGGAGTGGGCATGCCTGAGGCAGCAGGATACGCCCTATTCCCAGCAGGGTACACCTTAAACCTGGAACCGCCCTAAACCCAAGGAGAGCCCTAAACCCTGATCCCCCCTAAACCCGATCCGCCCTGGTCCTTGAGCAAGGTCACCTTACATGCAATGTCACTGCAAATGACCTAGGTCCAATATGGAGAGTCCTTCCTCTAAGCAACATTGGGTAGGCTGACAAAGAAATTGCCATGTGTCATTCCTACTTGGCAATGGCTCTCAGCATCTTCTCTCTTTTCTTTTCCCTTCTTTCTTCTTCTTCTTCTTCTTCTTCTTCTTCTTCTTCTTCTTCTTCTTCTTCTTCTTCTTCCTCCCTCTCTCTCTTTCTCCTCTCAATACAAGCATTTATTACTATAAACTTCCATCTTTTGCCTGATTTTTGCTGTGTTCTGTAAGTTATGTTGTCCTGTGTTTCCATTTTAATTTGTTTCAAGGTATTTAAAAATTCCTCTTTTAATTCTTCTTTGACTTATATTTTGTGTAAGAGAATAATTTAATTTCCACATAATTGTGAATTTCCTGTAGTTCTTCTTCCTGCTATCAGTTCCCAGTTTCTTACCATTGGGGTCAGAGAAGATATTTGGATAGGAATTTCTCTTCATAAATTTACTCACTTGTTTTGGAGTCTATCATATGATCTATCCTGGAGCATGTTCCATGTGAACTTGATTGTTGACAGTTCAACTGTATTTCTTGTGTGAATCTTGTTTGGGGTGAATCTTACTGAAGATCTTAAATCTTTCTGAATCTATATATTTAAATATTTGCCCAGGCTTGGAATATTCTTGCTTTTCCTCTCTCTTTCTTCTTTCCTTCCTTTCTTTCTTTTTTCCTTTCTTAATTTTTTTAATGTTTCTTCTTTGTTTACCTTTTTGTCTTTTTTCTTTCTTTCCTTCCTCCTTCCTTCCCTCCCTCCCTCCCTCCCTCCTTCCTTTCTTCCTTCCTTCCTTCCTTCCTTCCTTCCTTCCTTCCTTCCTTCCTTTCCTTCTTTCTCTGGTAATGGGTATTGACTTCAGGGCTTTGTTTGTGTTAGGCAAGTGCCCTAACAGTGAGCTATACCCCCATCTCTTATTTGTTTTTTTAAGACTGGGTCTTGTTAAATTGCTCTGGCTGTCATCAAATTTGCAATCTTCCTGCCTCAGCCTTTGGAGTAGATGGGATTACAAGTGTGTGTCTCCTAGCCTGGCTTGGTATTTTTTTTTACTTCTTAAACATTTTATTAGTATATTATAGTTACACATAACAGTGGGGTTAATTTTCACATATTCATATGTGTTTATAATATAATTTGTTCCATTTCAATTCCCAGTACCTCTGATTTTCCTCCCCCTTTCCCTTGCTCTGCACCCTTTCTCTACTCTTTTTGTCTTTCTTCTATTTATTTATTCTTAAATTGGAGCTTTATACATAAATGTAGAGTACAATGTGATGTATTCATACATGCACATAGCATAATTTACTCAATTGCATTCTGAAGTTCTCCCCTCTCCCATACGTTCACTCTCTCCTCCATCTACTTCATCTACTCCATTGTTCTCCCTTCTAAGTTAATGACATCTCCCCCTCTGACTGTGTTGCAAGAACTTCAGCAAGCATTGCTATTTTTTATTCAGTGGCCTTTATATTGTTATGTATGTGTCTCACAACACAAGAAAAAAATCACTATCATAAATAGTAGGGCCATGTTAATAGCATTAACAGGCTATTAGCTTAAGAAAAAGGAGGTTGTTAAGATATAGACCTTCATCTCATTGATTTTGACAATTGCCTTAGTAATATTATGCATGGTCGTAACATAGTTAGCATCCCTAGCACACTTAATATACTGAGAAAAATGGAGAAGTATAAGGTTACAATTTAAGATACAGCATATTTGGTGACACAAATACTATGAAATCCAGGGTCACAAGTGAGCCTTTACAACATAAACAGAGTATCTAATTGTTCCTAGTGGAGGTCTAGTTCTTGCTGAATGACTAAAATAATGGCTTTGTACAGTTTATTTAAATCATTTTGAATGGCAAAGGCTTCTGCCATGGCAGTAGATGAATTGTTTACAGTCTGAGAAGTCTGGATACTGTGAGTGAGTGAAGCAGAGGCAGTGGCTGTGGTGGCAATGGTTGCTATCAGAGCAATAATATCAGTGATAATGAGGCTAATTGTATGCCTTGTCTGGTGCAGAATCTCATTCAGAACATTCTTCATCTCTGTGTCCCATGGACTTCTCCATCCTCTGGATAAGTTCACTGAAAGCCAAATTGCTGGGGCCACTACAAGGATAAATATATGTTCAGCTTTCATAACAGGAGTTAGGGATCTCTGTATGAGTGATATTTATGCCACCAGTATCATTGATTATTAGCTTAGCAAAGGGTGGCATAACACAAGCTTGTGTATAGTGGGTATGGATATAATTTGGGATAAAGGCAAATCTATGGTCAGGGTCTGGACTCATTCATCTAGCAAGCTGTTGCCCATTTGATCAGTCTAGCAGCTAGCAATATTGGTGTATATTTATGATGCATAATGGTTGGTAATGTCTTGTCCTGTGTAGCAGGTACTGCAGTAGCCCAAATGATTTTGAGGCACATCAATTACATACCAAGGAGCTGCACCTGCCCAGGCACATAGATGCTGTTCTTCTCCAGAGAAATTACTCTTATCCAAGAGATGAGTTATGGCTGTGAACATTTATTAGACAGAATGCTATCATTATCCATGGGGGGATTGCAAAAAGTGTTTATGGGCATGCTGGCAGCAACGTTTCTTGCATTTGCCATGGGGGAGTCTATGGCCATAGGTAACATTAACTATAACGCTAATATTAGTGAGAGAAAGCCCAAAATATAAATTATTATAGTTGTCTACAATAGTTTCATTAGCAAGAGCAAAACAGAGGGGACTTTCTGGAGCATAGATTTTAGTATCTACTATGGAGAAACAAATGGGCAGAGTAGGTATGGAAATGCTGGCATTCCAAGGTATGGCCACCTCTTGGATGGATAACTCAGGATCAATAAGGTTGAAATTATTGGAAAAGAGCTTAGGTATAGCTCCTTCCCAATTGGTCACTGCCAAAAGTGGTTGCTTAGAGACCAAAGCTCAATTTACCTGATGGGAAGCTTCACTGTTAGCAGTGAGCATTGCACACAATAGGACCACTATCATAGGCCCAGGAATGAGGTTGCCTTCAGGCAAAGGGACCCATCTGGTGGCTTGGTCAACAATATCTTTAATATCACCCAAGGATACTTTACATGAGATCTGTCTGCATTGTCGAATCCTTTGCTTGTGAGGTTTCTCCTCCAGAGTTACTTCCTTCATCTTCTTGGTTGGTGGTTATGGGAGTTCAGGGATTGACTTTCTGGCAGGCACCCAGATGGGGTTAGGATCTTGTTAAAATTTGTAAACCCTTGACCCATGGTTAGGAGGGGCCTTGGACCATCCCATGTATTTGTTATGGAATCCTTTCATGAGATTATAGGTAGATGAGAGGGCCTTGTGAGGGGGGATCAATGTTTATGGGTTATTATTTCTGTAGAAAATTTTGAAATTGGAAAAAATTAAAGTAATATATACCAAACTATACCAAGTCCCCTCAAGGCATCATGAGGGGACTTGATATAGTTTTTCCCCTCTGTTTTGTAGCATGGTCTTTAATTCCTTGTGTATTTTTTTTGATGCCTTGAGCCTGAGGGTTATAGGAGATCCTAGTTAAGTGTTGTGTATTTCAATCATTGCAAACCATCTGAAATGTCTTTCTAGTATAGGCTGGCCCATTGTCAGTTTTAATAAACATGGGAACATCCATTATTCCAAAACATTTAAGTAGATGGGAGATGACATTTTTTGTGGTTTCTTCTGTGGAGCTTGTGGTCATTATACAGCTTGAATTAGATATCAAAGATGATTTGAATATATTTTCAATTTCCAAAACTGCATAATGAGTGACATGCATTTGCCATAAAGCATTAGAATGTAACCCTTGGGGATTAACTCCAGCAGGTTGTAAAGGGCCAATGGGGAGAAAGGATGTACTTTTTTTGCAGTCTCTGACTTGCTGTTTGCAAGCCTCCTTAGTTCTGCTTTTATGCAACTGTCATGAATGAGGCCAGCAGAGAGCCTTGATATGCTTGTGTCCCTATGTTCTAGGTGGCCGAAATCCAGTCATCAAGGATGCAATTGCATACTGGTGCCGCTGCTTCTCTATGTTCCTTAATTAGGCTGTCTCAGATCAATTCCTTCACTAGGGCCACCCTAACTCCTTCATGAGACACCTTACTTTTTACTGCCTTATTTACTCTGTCAATAAAGTGCAGAAAGTCCTCAGTGGCTCTCTGCCTTAGACCTGTATAGAAACAGCTGGCAATTTCCTCCAGGCTCTTAGAGCACAGAGTCACATCTGATCAAAATAATTTGGTGGACCAGTAGCTTGTCCCACAGGGTAACTGTAGATTTCTTCTCTCTGTAAGCACTCAGCTGGGATGTTAACATTTACAGTGTGGTTATGATCCCTTGGTCCCTTTGCTGTTCACATTCATCATAGAAGAATGCCTTCCACTTCAAAAATGTTGCGGGCTCAAGAGCTGCTGGATAGTCTTTCCACTCTTGAGGGCAATTAAGTTCAAGACTGAGTGATTCAAGCATTTGTTCTGCAAATGGCCCCCAGGGCTCTTCCTCTTTTACTGCCTTCTTTAACTCATTCAGGTTACCCAGTGTTTGTAGATACCAAATGGCTGAGCACTGTGTAGACTGGGAAGGCTTGTGTTCCCTTACCTCATTCTTCATCTCTTATTTACATAGATCTTCAAAAGGATCTCTGGCATCTTGGAATGGGTTTCTGGGAGACCATGGCTTGTACCTGTCTGGTGGCTTGGTCATTTCTAAGCTATCATAGTCTCTTGCTGACTTTGGCATTGCCTCATAAGGAGGCAGTTGCCATTGACTCAGGGAAGGATGCAATCTTTGCCTGTCACTAGAAGGTGCACTTATGCAATTTGTGGTCTTCCTGCACTATGAAGTCTAGTGGTACCATTTTCTGTCTCTCTCCCTCCTACATCTGTTTTGGTTGCTTGCTTTGAAGAAAATTCTCACCCTCACTTTCCTGTGCCTACTGTGGTTGCTTGCTTTGAGGTAGATTTTTGCCCCCACTTTTTTCCCTTGTCTGTCTTTCACAGGTTCATCTTCCCACAGGGCCATCATTATATGACTAGGCCTGTTGCAGGGCCCCCTAAACTTTGCTTAATGACTGTCACAAAAAATGTAATGGTAAAGTATACCCCTGTCTCACTTCAGCTTGCCACTCATTTGCCATTATCTTGTCCCATATCATAGAATCTAAAACATCAGCAGCATTGATCCATGAACTAGTGTCTACAGCTACTTCCCCACACCTTCTGGGCTTCTCTCTTATTTGGGGTTAGACCTTTAGTATCTTAGAGAGTGCACAGCCCTTATAGCTGCAAGTCTTTCATTGAACTTGGCAGGTTCCCCATTTTCCCTTCCTCACTGCTCTGTGAGGGACCACACCCTATCTTATAGGCTTGCCTCAGGTCCATATTCAGGTGCCAGCTGCATGGGATCTCTCTTTTTCAGTGAGGAGGTCCAAGGAACAAGGTAGAGGAGAATGTGCCTGTGGCCATGCTAATCAATACCTCCAGAGACCAAGCTGGAAGCAGGTCTGATTTTATTGTGCAGTTACCATGTATATATACTCAGGAAGTAGTTAAGCAGATTGTAGGCAGCCACCAATACAATGTCTTGTCAATTGTCCTTACAGATACCAATCGAGGAGCAGGCCATGGTGCAAGTTCAGGGACTACAGCGTGTGGCCTCATGCCCAGGGCTGTGCCTAAAGGGTAAGCTGTTTGCCGCTCGTGTGCCTATCATGAGAGAAGTGGTTTGCCACTCAGACACCCTTAACATATGCCATGTATGCAATACTCCATGAACTTGTCTCCACAAAAAGAAATAATGAATTATGGAGAGGATATGAAGAGAAAGAAACCCTAATGAACTGTTGGAGGGAATGTAAATGAGTATAGCTACTATGGAAAACAACATAAAGTTTCCTCAAAAACCACAAATAGGTCTACCAACAGTCCAGCTATATTAGTCGGGGTATGTATCCATATAAATAAAACTGAGGATACTATAGAGACACCCCCATGCCCCCCATTACTGCAACACTATTCACAACAGCCAAATGGGATACCCATCAGTGGTCCTCTGCTACTTTGGGGGCTCTGCCTGGATTTCATGGATCTGAACCCCAATATAGATAAAGAAAAGGCTGTCCATTATGGAGTATCATTCTGTCATAAAGAACAAAATTGTGTCAGTTGCAGGAAAACAGATGAAACTCGTTGGGCTCAGAAAGATAAGTGTTACATATTTTCTTTCATATATGGAATCTATAAAGGAAACAAAGACAACATGAATGTGGAATGGGGGTTATAGGAAAGGCAAAGGAATCAGGGGAAGGAAGAGGGCAAGATACTATCAAAGTACATCATATGTGTGTACGGAAAGACCACAATGAAACCCATTGTATGCTGGGAGCCACAGCCAATTAATATGATGCATGGCATTTTTGATTGAAAGGTGATGCCAGCTAGCCATTGAGATGATACGATTATGTTAAAAAGTACATTCATATGGATACCGGACTCCTGCTACGGGACTCCTGGAGAGTTCCCATTGGTTGGGAAAGTGCAGTAGGAGGGAATTCCGGGGAGGCGCTTGCGCTAGAGTTCCGGGAAGGAACCAGCAGAACGCCGCGTGGGTGGATCGGGAAGCTTCCCGGGCGGACGTGTTATTGGCGGTTCTTTCAAATAAAGTTTGTTCCTGTTTGAGTGGCTCGTGATCTTGTGCCCAGCCAGACAGTGGCAACTGGTGGCCCTGTACGGGGAGCGCCTGAAGCTTGGAGGTGAGTAAAATTGCTCGCCCCTGAGGGAAGGCGACAGAATGGGTGACCATTTCAAAAAACAATGTGTTCTTCTTTTGATTTATTTTGTTTTTGTTTCAAGCTGCCTATCCCTAGAATTTTCTCAGGCAAACTGGGAAAAATGGTTGGCTCAAGGCTTGAAGTTGTTTGGCCCGGAGAAAGAGAAAATTGATACAACTATTCTTTGCTCCGTTTTTGTTTCATTCTGTTTCGGCTTTGTTTTATGCTACCTTACTGGGTTGCGTTACCTTTATAGTAGATTAGAAACTAGTAAAAAACAAACCGAAAAACTGTTAAGTAAATTGTTAGAGGTCCAAACTGTGGTAGAAAACATGTCAGGTCAAGCAAAAGAGAAGGTCTCTCCAGCTAGTCAGACAGAGGAAAATTTGAAGAAAGAAAGCTTAGAGGAAAAACGACCATCAGTTGGGGAGTTACAACAGGAGGCTGCTACTAACTCCGTTCTATCACCAGAGGGCGTAAGAGCTGAGCGGCCCTCAATTCCTGTAGTTAATGCACAAAATCCTAAGGCAAGATCCCAAAGACTAGCATGCCCTGTACTTGAGCAGGCAGGAGGGCAACGAATTCATCGCGCTCTAGATTTCAAAACAGTAAAGCAATTAAAAGAGGCTGTAACAACCTATGGCCCGCAAGCACCCTTCACCATAAGCATGGTTGAATCTATTACCAACTTAGACATGACACCAGCAGATTGGGCTAACATGTGTCGATCTGTGCTAAATGGAGGACAATATTTGTTATGGAAGGTTGCCAATGAGGAATTCTGCATGGAGACAGCTAGGCGAAATACAGCAGCCGGTTACCCTCAAAGAAATCTGGAGATGTTGTTAGGAAAGGGACCTTATGAGGGTCAACGGCAACAAATTGAATATGATCCTGGTGTATACGCACAAATTGCTGCAGATGCAGTTAGGGCATGGAAAACTTTACAGGGGCATGGAGATTTACAAGGACAGTTATCTAAGGTAATACAAGGAACTAACGAACCTTACGCTGAATTTGTAGATAGGCTTATTCAGACAGCTTCTAGGATATTTGGAGATGTAGAACAAGCAATGCCATTTATAAAACAACTGGCTTATGACCAAGCAAATCGTTGCTGCAGAGAGGTCATTAGACCATGGAAACATGAAGATTTAAACACATATATTAAATTATGTAGAGACATTAATGAACAAGGACAAGTCTTAGCAGCAGTACAACAGGCTTTAGATGCCAGGCCAAAAACATGCTACAATTGTGATCAGACAGGACATTTTAAAAGGAATTGCCCCATAGGAGGAGGGTTTAACAAAGCTAGGTATCAAAGGAATAGAATACCAGGTATTTGCCCACGATGCCGTAGAGGGAGACATTGGGCTAATGAATGCCGTTCTCAAACCACCATAGAGGGCACTCCGTTATCAAAAAACGGACAAGGATCAAGTGTTTACCCACGATATCGTGGAGAAAGGCATCAGGCTCCATTGCCAAAAAACGGACTGGAGGGCCCAATGCTCCGGGGCCCAAAACCACAAATATACGGGGCAATGGAGGAACCCAGCAGCACCATCAAGGTAGTGCCCAGGACACATTATCCATTAAATCCCTCATCAGACAAACTAGAGGGAGCGCAGGGCTGGACATCTGCGCCTCCGCAAGAGCAGTACTAACTCCAGAGATGGGAATTCAAATCATTCCCACAGGAGTAAAAGGACCTCTTCCCCAAGGAACGGTAGGCTTATTATTGGGACGCAGTTCTTCCACACTAAAAGGACTTATGATAAGTCCCGGGGTAATTGATCCCGATTATGAAGGTGAAATAAAAATTATAGCTAGTTCTCCAAGAGGCATATCAGTTATCTCACCAGGGGATAGAATAGCACAGTTACTAATAATACCCAGCCTACATGATAAATTTTCTAGTCGTACTGTAGAAAGAGGTACCAGGGGATTGGGCTCCACAGGTGTAGATTGGGCTATGCTGTCTTTAAATTTAGATTCTCGCCCCATGCTAAAACTAAATATTCAAGGATACGACTTTAATGGGCTACTGGACACAGGTGCAGACCTTAGCATCATATCTAGTCAGGAATGGCCAAAACATTGGCCATTACAACAAGCCACTCAAACGCTTCGAGGCCTAGGAGTGGCTACTAATCCCCATAGAAGTGCAATGGTATTAGATTGGAAGGATCCTGAAGGATGTGAGGGAACTATACAGCCATATGTATTGGATCATCTTCCTATAAATTTATGGGGACGAGATGTCCTAGATCAATTAGGTTTAACGTTAACAAATAACATCAATCCTAATGCGCCCACTACTAGGGCTAAACAAGGTTTTAAAAAAGAAAAAAGATTAGGAAAACAAGGACAAAATATAGCAGCACCAATTCAAATAGATCAAGGAACAGACAGACATGGGTTGGATTTTCAGAAAGGGCCACTGAGACAATAAAAATTACTTGGAAATCAGAAAGACCAGTGTGGGTTCCTCAGTGGCCCCTGACTAAAGAAAAGATACAAGTAGCCCATGATCTGGTTAAACAACAATTAGCGAAAGGACATATACAACCTTCCATATCTCCCCATAATACTCCCATTTTTGTTATTAAAAAGAAATCTGGTAAATGGAGATTATTACAAGATTTAAGAGCCATTAATAATGAGATGGTTATTATGGGACCTGCTCAATCAGGGATTCCCCAATTGTCTGCTTTACCAAAAACCTGGTATGTTTTAGCTATAGATATTAAAGATTGTTTTTTTTCAATTCCTATTCATCCTGAGGATAGTCCACATTTTGCATTTACTATCCCTGCACTAAATCATGAAGGTCCTGATCAGAGATATGAATGGAAAGTACTCCCTCAGGGGATGGCTAATAGTCCAACTATGTGTCAAATTTATGTTAACAAAGCAATCCAACCACTTAGAAATCAAAATCCTGAACTACAAATATTTCACTATATGGATGATGTATTATTGGCACATAAAGATAAAAACATATTGCTGGAATGTTATGCCACACTTACAAACTTATTAAAAAATTATAATCTAGAGATAGCAATAGATAAAGTACAATTAAATCTTCCAATTAATTATCTAGGAGTCCTGTTATCCTCAACCATGGTCCGTCCACCAAAAATTCAAATACGAGTAGATCAACTCAAATCACTTAATGACTTTCAAAAGTTATTGGGAGACATAAATTGGATAAGGCCTTATCTAGGCATACCAACAGGAGAGCTAGGACCTTTATTTGATATCCTAAAAGGTCCATCAGATCCAAATTCACCCCGCATGCTAACGCCTGAAGCAAGAAAGGCATTAAAAATCATTGAAACATATATGGAAAATATGCACTTGGATAGAATTGATATAAGTTTGCCTTTATTATTTATTGTACTACCAACAAAAAATATTCCTACAGGAGTATTTTGGCAAGAAGGTCCATTATTGTGGATACATTTATCTTATTCTCCTAATACTATTCTTACTAGATATCCTGAGGCTGTAGGACAATTAATACTCAAAGGAATAAAAGCAGCAAAGGGAGTGTTTGGGATTTCTCCCAATAAAATTATTACTCCATATACTATGGATCAAATTGATGAGTTAGCCAATGAGTTAAATACTTGGGCAATAATCATGTGTAAATCTAATGTTTCATTTGATAATCACTTGCCATCTAATCCTTTGTTGTCTTTTTGGTCTAAGCATCCTGTAGTTTTTCCAAAAATGACAAGAAAGACCCCTATCATGAATGCTCCAAATATATTCACTGATGGGTCAAATAATGGTACAGCAGCAGTAGTTACCCCTGATCAAACTTTTACATTTTTAGTACCCAAACAATCAGCTCAAAAGGTAGAGCTTAATGCAGTATTACAAGCTTTTATGATGTTTAAAGATTCCGTATTTAATTTATTTTCTGATAGTCAATATGTAGTTAATGCTATAGTATCCCTTGAAGATGCAGGTAGGATTTCCCCTTCTTCTACTGTTTTCTCTTTGTTTTCCACTATACAAAGTCTAATCTGGGACAGAAAAGATCCATTCTTTATAGGACATATCAGGGCACATACAGGATTGCCTGGAGCCCTTAGTTTGGGCAATGAATTAGCAGATAAATCTACACATGACATACATATTTTCTCCACAATAGAAGAAGCTATAAATTTTCATAAAAGGTTTCATGTCAATGCTAATACTTTACAAAAACGTTTTAAAATAACTAAAGAACAAGCCAGACATATAATAAAACAATGTCAAAATTGTGTGACATTTTTACCACAAGTTAATCTTGGAGTCAATCCTAGAGGACTGATACCTAACCATATTTGGCAGATGGACGTCACACACTTGCCAGAATTTGGAAAATTAAAATATTTGCATGTTACAGTTGATACTTCTTCTGGATTTTTGATGGGCTCCCTTCATGCCGGAGAAAAAACTAAAGATGTTATAGCTCATTGCTTACAAAATTTTGCCACTGTGGGCGTTCCAAAACAGTTAAAAACAGATAACGGTCCTGGTTATGCTTCTACCTCTTTTAAACAATTCTGCTCATCATTTGGCATTACTCACATAACAGGAATTCCATACAATCCACAGGGACAAGGCATAGTTGAAAGAGCTCATCAAACTATTAAAATGTACTTATTAAAACAAAAGGAGGGAATTGGAAAGGGGTATATATCCCCCAAAGATAAACTTAAAATAACCCTCTTTACTCTAAACTTTTTAAATTTGGATTCATCAGGACTTAGTGCTGCGGAAAGGCATATGTATCCAAAAAATGTGCATAAGCCTAAAGTTCTTTGGAAAGATATTCTAACAGGACAATGGAAAGGTCCTGACCCAGTAATTGTCTGGAGTCGGGGCTCTGTTTGCGTGTTTCCACAGGGAGAACAGCAGCCGATTTGGATTCCAGAAAGACTAACTAAAACGATTTCTACAGATCAAAAAGAAGATAATTTGACTCAAATCCATAACAGCTGATATCCAGAACTCCAGCTTGGCCATTCTTACATCTGCGACTGATTAACCAGGATGCTTTTTTCAATATCTATTTTATTATTGCATTTTTCCATATCATAGGTTCTATTTTATTTTTGAGCTCATACAGACCTAGGTTGATGTTTTTCTGATCAGTTTTATTTTTTAACTGTGGAGTTTTTAACATTGCAATGGAGATTTCACCTAGGTGAAACTACAAGGCCTTTACTATTGTCTTATGTGTTGTATGTTATATGTGCACACTTCTGTTTTGTGTTATGTGTCTATATGTGCGTATGTCCATAGATCATATATGAGGAGTGCTCAAAAAAAAAAAAAAAAAAAAAAAAATGGATCCAAGTACTTTTTATTATTCACGTAATTTTAATGGTTTAATTTAAATTGGGTAAACAGCTGTTAAAAATTATTTTAATATGTGTACAAATAAGCAGGTTAACAAATCTGTTTGTTTATTTTCATCTTTCCTTTTCATTATATTTAATAATTCTGTTCAAGATAATATAAATTGTTCTAAAAAAAAAAAAAAAAATGTTTTCTTAGTACCTGTTAAAATGTTACATTTTTTTTTTTTCTTTCTCTCTTTAACATCATTGTCAGAATTCTTATTTTTCATCCCAGTGCCGGTGAAGACAAAGATGAAACCAAACTACAACTTCTTCGATAATTATCACAACAAACTGTATAAACTGATACATCAATGATCTTGGGAGGAAATGGACATATTGATAGATTCCTCCACTTTGAACTGCTTACAAAACTTGCCTGGACTATGTATCACTTGTATGCACTGTGATCTATCTGTTGATACAACAAATTATGGTAATGCTGGCGTATCTTTGCTGATGTGTCACCAGTGATGCAATTTTCCCTAGGAGTCGTCAATTGATTTGGTGTTGTGGCATTTCTGTATCCTCCTCCCTTCTACTAGTGATGGTCTAATTTTGGGGGCCAACAGAGGTGAGGCAAAGAACCTCACCCCCCCACTGGCACCAAGGCCAAATCTGGGGGCCAACAGAGGTGAGGCAAAGAACCTCACCCCCCCACTGGTGCATAGGCCTATCCACAAGTATGGCTATATGCTGGATCGGTAGTCAGTGACGGGTATGATCCAATTGCAATGGTATCAACCTAAGACAGGAGGCTGACGCCTAAAGGTCAGTTTTCCAATGACGGGTAAGAACCATATGTTGAATTGGACAAACCTAACAGGCACGGTCCCTAGCCACATTACTTGTTGCTTAATTAAACAGAAAGGGGGAGATGCTGGGAGCCACAGCCAATTAATATGATGCATGGCATTTTTGATTGAAAGGTGATGCCAGCTAGCCATTGAGATGATACGATTATGTTAAAAAGTACATTCATATGGATACCGGACTCCTGCTACGGGACTCCTGGAGAGTTCCCATTGGTTGGGAAAGTGCAGTAGGAGGGAATTCCGGGGAGGCGCTTGCGCTAGAGTTCCGGGAAGGAACCAGCAGAACGCCGCGTGGGTGGATCGGGAAGCTTCCCGGGCGGACGTGTTATTGGCGGTTCTTTCAAATAAAGTTTGTTCCTGTTTGAGTGGCTCGTGATCTTGTGCCCAGCCAGACAGCGGCAATTGTATTCTACAATTAGTATGCAATAATAATTAAAATTTTAATTGTATTGACACATTATAAATTTTATTGATAAACACCTGCATACACGGTGACATTCTTCAACAGTGAGAGAGAAGGGAGGTCTCCTTGTTAAAGAAGCTAAATCATGTACAAGTAATGATGGGGCTCACCTATGCTAGTCCCCAAGTAGTGAGGTGTTCAGTGAGTGACCAGGCCTCTGAGTGACAGTGCTTGAGTGTGGCAGAAGTCATCCATGTCCCACATCTGTCTCACACAAGCCCTAGGGCTTTTGCCAAGGCTTGGGCAGCCAGGAAGCTGGGCATGCAGTGGTCTCAGCAACTCCCCAAAGCAGCCCAACATAATGACCCACAAAGTTTGGTGCATGAACAGCTGGACTCTCCTAGCACCTCAAGTGAGACCATTCAAAGGCATGTGTTTGACATCTCTTCCTGGAGACCCCAAAGGTGCCTGTGGTCACTGGCTTAATAACACACTGTTATGACTGTGTCCCCTCCAGGTGCCACTTCTCCACTCCCTTCCCACAGGAAGTTCTGCTTTCAGATGCTCTTACCAGGACCAGCTTTAGGAGGACCACACCCAACAGTAGTGGTGCCAGAAGCAGTCTCCAAAATCAGGTGCTCTGAGGGGATTCTGGAAAGACCACCAGCCACAAGTGTTATAGTTAAAGCTTCGTCCCAAGGTTTCATAAACTGATTTCCAGACCACTCACATATAATGGAATCAAGCCTTTATTGAAGCACACTGGTGATGGCTGACCAGAACATAAGGCTGTTCCCCTGATCAGCCCTGAACAATTGCAAGGGCACTCCTTATAAGCCTGAAAACCACAAAAAAGATGTTCAGGGGGTCTAGCCAATGCAAGTAAGCCAGGTTACAGAAATGGGACAGTGCAGTCAAGTGGAGGGAAGCCAAACCAATTACAGTTAGCCCAGTCACCCCAATTACAGAAACAGAGCCCTGTTAACCTAGTTACAGAAACAATACCCCATTAGGTAGTTTTGTGTTCTTAAAGGTTTCTATAGCAAAAGGAAATGAACATTTTGCCCCACTCATGATCCTTCTACTTGGCATGGTTGTTTTACAGGATGAAGTCATAAAACAAAATGGAGTCACATTTGCTCCTACTATCACACAAGGACATGGTGTGAGTGGGACAGGCATTTCCCCGTTGCCCTGTGCAGTGTCACAATCTATAGGGCTATTGCCTGTGAGAGGCAGATGAGGGGCATGAAATAGCTCAGCTATTCACAGAAAGAAAGAGCACTGGCAGCCAGCCATTGACCCAGGGCAGCTGTGATGGTGTCAAGGTGGTCTCATCTCCTGTAGCTGCAGGGCAGGAGCTCATGGAGGGTGGGGACTGCAACAGCCTCACTTCCCAATCCAGCGAGCTTCCTCTGCTACTTTCAGGGCTCTGCATGGATGACGTGGGTATGAACCCCAATATGGTCATCTGTTGAGTGCATGTGGTGAAGCTGGACAGTCTCCTGTTCCTTCTGGGCCATCAGGAACAGCCCATATATATGTCACAGGAAGTGGGTTCCCTTCACCTTTGTAAAGACCCTAAGAGCCCCTGCTGAGGTTCCTCAGGATTTATATGCTACTCCCACCCTCCCCCCATCCCTTAAGATTCTGGGACAATAAATAAAATATGACCTCTGAGATAAATAGATCGACATCATAAAATATGTAGTGAATATTATATGTTTAGATAAAAATAATTATAGACACTTTATAATAAACTGAGCTTGCCTGGCAGTGGCCGGGTCTGTGGTTAAAAACAAACAAACAAAAAACCCCAGCAAGGACACAAGTGATCACAGGAGACTGGAGTAATGGCTAACCTGGGGCATTGACAATAGCTTTGTTGAGTCCCAGAGCTTCACCAGTGGGAAGCTGAGTTAAACAAAATGCTGCAAAGTCAAGTCTCCTTTAGTCTCATAGTGCCTCGGTGACAGAGGCCCTCCAGATTCCCAGGGACAGGTGCAGGCTTGAGTCCCCAGGTGCATCAACTGACAGGAACCACTGCTTCTTTCCCTGGGATACTTGGACTGATAAATAATGACAGCTTTCAACAAAGACCCTGGGGGAGCCTGTCCCCAGGGAGTACAAATTAAAACAAGTTGCAGTCCTTTAGGTAGAAGGAAGCCCTCCTGACCCAAGCTTGAGAGAACAGGTGGGAGGGAGGAGGCTGGAGTTTGTATGTGGTTAAGCATCCAACAGCTCTGACCACCAGCAGAGCTGGGAAGGTCCTGCCAAGCTTGGTATACATGCATAAAAAGGAAATCCATCCCAACAGAGAAACAGGATGGAGTCAAACACCTCCTCACATTTCAGCTCCCCTGGAAAAATGAAAGAAATAAAAATGCACCACATTTTCAGGAGTCAGGCAATGTATTCCAGACATCCAGTGCAACCTTGCAGGACAGCAGAAGAACAGTGGTGCACCAGGAGGGGGAGGAAATAAACAATGTCAAAAGCTGAAAGGCTGAGAGGAGAAAAAAGGTCATGGAGTGCTGGGAGCCATCAGCCAAGTAGGTATGACAATCTCCTTGCCAGCTTACTTCCATGCTGTCTAGTGGAAGGACTTCTGAAAGGTGACCTTGCTCAAGGACCAGGGCGGTTTAGCATAATAGGAGATTAGGGTGTTCCCCCTTTAGAATAGGGCGGTTTAGCATAATAGGAGATTAGGGTGTTCCCCCTTTAGAATAGGGCATATCCTGCTGCTGAGTTCCTCTTGAGTTCTTAGGGTCAGACAGTATATTTTGGGAGACAGAAGCCCATGTGGAGTGGATTTGGGCAGAGTGTGGATTTGGGCAGAGAACGTGGATTCCCCCAGAACGTGTTTGTAGACGGCCGGTGTGAGTTCGGGAATAAAGAATTGCTGTTTGAATCTACAAGCTGTGTGGAGACTCGTGATTTGTGCCCAGCCAGAGACTGCGGCATTTGGTGGCTCCTACACGGAACATCTGAAAAGAAGGTAAGTGAAATTGTTCAGCCCCTGAAGGAGAGTGAAAGAATGGGTGAGCATTTCAAAAAACAATGCGTTCTTGTTTTGGTTTATTTTGTTTTTATTTCAAGTTGCCTGTTCCTAGAACTTTCTCAGGCAAACTGTGGAAAATGGTTAACTCAAGGTTTGAAGTTGTTCACCAGTGAGGGAGAGAAATTGTTAGAGAAAAAAGGCACCCCAGTAAGACCAAGAACAGCTAGGGCGTATGTTGATACAATACAAAAATGCAGCCAATGGCTTTTAAACGAGAAGTTGTTAAATATATCAATGGGACCATCATGGTATCCTGTAGAAGGATTTTTCTTCAACAAGAAAGAGATGGCTAATTCTGTTTACTACGCTTGTCTAAGATCTTGGTTTTTACAGACATCTAATTAATTTACAAAACTAAAGTGTTAAAATATCAACCACTAAATATAAAATCAAGTACTCTTTACTTATTAAGTTCCATAAGGTAATATGTTTAAACATTATGTGTGTCTTCGTAAATTGGTGAATGGAAAAAAGTTTAATATTGTTTGGTCTGTGTCTTTGGTAAAACAAGGTTACTAAGTGTTAAGATTCTATCATGTGTAATTTATATACAAAGAGTATAAGAAGTTTCAGTTGGGTTTCAATTATAGTATTATAGTACCATAAAAAACATGAAAGTATTTTAGATCAGAAATTTTATAAGGGTTATTTCAGAATGTAAATTTATAAAAAGGGTTAACGGCTTAAAAAGAGATATAAAAAGATTCAAGATGTGAAAATATATTTTAATATGGAAGGTTAAAAGAAAAAGAAATGTTTTTAGATGAGATAATCTCTGTGTGGTAAAGTAAAAAGTTGTAAATGCCATTTAAAAAGATTTTGAGGAAACTAGACTTACTTTAAAAGCTTGAGAAAGGAAGAAAAAAGAAAAAGGTATGTGTACATGGCAGATTGAAACAAAGCTTCTTAATGGAATAAAAAAGACCTTTGGTTGAAGGGCAGCCATGTAAACTAACATTTAAGTGATTTAAACAGAATCTAAGCCTCGTTTAAAAGAGTGAAGCTGTAGGTGGTGAAAAAGTACATTTAAAAGTACAGTATAGATGATAATTGGAAGGCTTTAAAAGGTTAATTTGAAGGTGGTTAAGATGCCTTCATGACGGAGGAAAGATTGTGTCATTCAAAGCCTAGTTAATCTTAAAAATTGGAAAGGGGTATATATCCCCCAAAGATAAACTTAAAATAACCCTTTTTACTCTAAACTTTTTAAATTTGGATTCATCAGGACTTAGTGCTGCGGAAAGACATATGTATCCAAAGACATATGTATCCAAAAAATGTACATAAGCCTAAGGTACTTTGAAAAGATATTCTAACAGGACAATGGAAAGGTCCTGACCCAGTGATTGTCTGGAGTCGGGGTTCTGTTTTTGTTTTTCCTCAGGGAGAACAGCAGCCGATTTGGATTCCAGAAAGACTAACTAAAGCAATTTCTACAGACCAAAAAGAAGATAATTTGACTCAAATCCATAACAGCTGATATCCAGAACTCCAGCTTGGCCATTCTTACATCTGCGACAGTGATTAACCAGGATGTTTTTTTCAATACCTATTTTATTATTGCATTTTTCCACATCATAAGATTCTATTTTATTTTTTGAGCTCATACACACCTAGGTTAATGTTTTTCTGATCAGTTTTATTTTTTGACTGTGGAGTTTTTAAACATTGCAATGGAGATTTCACCTAGGTAAAGCTACAAGGCCTTTATTATTATCTTATGTGTTGTACGTTTGTTTGCACATTTGTGTTTTGTGTTGTATGTCTGTGTGTGCGTATGTCCATATTTCATATATGAGGAGCGCTCATGAAAAATGGATCCAAATTATTATTTTTTTTATTCACGTGATTTAAATGGCTTAATTTAAATTAGGTAAACAGCTGTTAAGGATTGTTTTTAAAGGTGGTTAACAGATCTGCTTGTTTACTAATTTAAATCAGGTAAACAGCTGTTAAGGATTGTTTTTTAAGTAGGTTAACAGATCTGTTTGTTTACTTTCACCTTTCCTTTTCATTATATTTAATAATTCTTTTCAGGATAATGTCTTTTTAGCATCATTGCCAGAATTCCTATCTTCATCCCAATGAATATAACTCAACAAGTATGCTCAATCAAGGAGTCAACTTACTTTGGGAGGCAACGAACTTTGGGAGGAGACGAACAGATTGATAGATTCCTCCACTTTGAACTGCTTACAGAACTTGCCTAGACTATGTAACTATGTTTAGTGCAGCAAATTGTGGTAATGCTGGCATATCTTTGCTGATGGTGTCACCAGTGATGCAATTTTTATTTCCTTGCCGGTGCACCACATGCTAATTGTGGTAATGCTGGCATATCTTTGCTGATGGTGTCACCAATGATGCAATTTTTCCAAAGGAACTGTCAATTGGCTTGGTGTCGTGGCATTTCTGTATCCTCCTCCCTTCTGGCTGGGCACAAATCACGAGTCTCCACACAGCTTGCAGATTCAAACAGCAATTCTTTATTCCCGAACTCACACCGGTCGTCTACAAACACGTTCTGGGGGAATCCACGTTCTCTGCCCAAATCCACACTCTGCCCAAATCCACTCCACATGGGCTTCTGTCTCCCAAAGTATACTGTCTGACCCTAAGAACTCAAGAGGAACTCAGCAGCAGGATATGCCCTATTCTAAAGGGGGAACACCCTAATCTCCTATTATGCTAAACCGCCCTGGTCCTTGAGCAAGGTCATCTTTCAGAAGTCCTTCCACTAGACAGCATGGAAGTAAGCTGGCAAGGAGATTGTCATACCTACTTGGCTGATGGCTCCCAGCAATGGAGGAGGCAGGTAAGACACAAAACATAGGATGACCTGAGAGGAATGAGCCTGGCTTCATCAGAAAGTGCAGAAACACGTTCAGATAACCAGGATAGAAATATAGACACAGCTTTAAGTCCAATATGAGAGCACAAGAAGGGTGAAAGCCAAGGGATGAGAAGAATAATAGGAAGCAAAATGAGAAAGGCAGATGCAACTACACTCATACTGGAAAAGGTTCAATGTCAGGGAGAAAATGTTACCAGGAAGAAAAAACAAAGGAATTAAACCATAGGAACATGTGAACACCCTAACTCTAGATGCACTTAGTAAGATGGCCTGGGGACCATTGCACAAATTTGACATGATTAGCAGGAAAGACAGACAAATTCATTATTCAACTGTGCTATGTTGAAACTTTTCACTCCTCCTTTTCCCCTCTTTGAACTGGGGATTGAACCCTCAGGTGCTAAACCATTGAGCCACATACTCAGCACATTGTTGTTGTTGTTTCTTTGAGACAGGGTCTTGCTAAGTTTTGTAGGGCCTAACTAAGTATCCCATGCTGG